>NC_092126.1:9723172-12223172 GCF_043159975.1 Macaca nemestrina
ACATAATTGACTAATTTACTCAGTGTGCAAGAAATGATTTCATCAAACTGCTGCTATGAAATTGTCAACCATGTTTTTGACAGTATTTCCTTGAAGGTAGACACTTCCAATTTTAAGCAAAAGATATGTGAACATAAGAAACATGAGAAACTGACTAAGACAACACATGGACATATAACCGGGGCATTCTCCTGATCTCAGAACAAATAACCCCCCATGAACAATCAACATATATTGCTATGAGGAAAATAAGAATTCCCTTGATCTGATTCTATTGATAATAATCAGATATTGGGGTTCAGAACTAGGTTTGGTATTGAGAGCTGTCATACCCACATAGTCCCCATGACAATGAATTTAAAGAATTTCCTATTGTTTTCATTTTAAAAAATAAAACCATACATATATAATTATTTTGGAAAGTAGGAGTACTAATAAAACAAATTTCCTGGAAAAGTCAATACTAAACATGTGAGTAACTCCAAATGTGACACTCATTAGCTTCATTTCATTGGCCACATTACTTAGTATCTCTGTTTCTCAGTTACCCCATCTTGTACCTTGAACAATGGGAATCAGGAACTGCTACATAAATTCTGTTTCCTACCTCCTATTAACGAACTATTCTGAGACACGCTAGTTTATGAGGCCTTTGTGAAGACGTGCTGTGATACCAAGAACTCAGTGCTCTTGTCAGGAAGCTGTGGACAGCTCGATAATACACCGCTCTCTATGTGCTCTCCCTCCTCTTTTGTCTTACTTTTCTTTTTTCCTCGCTCCTGTTTTGCTGGGTGTGTTCATTCAAATTAAGCACATAAGTTGTTACCCTAGGTTCCATTTTCCAGGTAATCTAGTCAAACACAAACATCTACTATGCTTGTTACACAAACAACACCCTCCTTAGATTTGGGGAATGGGAGAAGTCTCTGTAATGAAATATTAGCTGTAATAAAATTGGGCCTATTTCAGTAGCTCCACTTACAGTATTTTTAAAATTAAAACCACAACTCTTCTATAAATAGAATACTAAGTGATATTCTAGCTAATTTAAGAATGCCAGTTGTTTGGGCTTTAGTACAAAAGGATTACAAATATAATCTAGTTTATCTGACTTGTTAACTATAATAGATCAGATCAACCTGGGGTCTCTGCAAACCATAGAAGCCACACAGAGTTTAAACCCTTACCCAATAACATTCCCACATCATGCCCCAAACCAATCCTACTTCCAGAAAAGAAAGGAAGGAAAGAAGGAAGGAAGGAAGGAAGGAAGGAAGGAAAGGAGGGAGGGAGGGAGGGAGGGAGGGAGGAGGAAGCAGAGAAAGAAATTGGCCACGAAAAAAAAAAACCCACACTGCATTCTTTAATCTTCTTCTCCATAAAACAGTAGCCATTCCCATACTCGTGCAAAAGGCACAAGATCAATAAATATCTTGCAAAAGAGCTCTCCTAATATGTTCTTTATGGTTGAGAGATGTTTTAGACATACCTACTAAAGACTAAGATTTGCAGAAGTGACTAACTGGCACAATATCTGAGACTATATTCAAAATAATCCAGGGTGAGGGAAAGGAATAGGTGTATAGGTGAAGCAAGACTGGCCATCAGTCAATTATTGCTGAAGCTGGATACTATATTCCTGGTGGTGCATTATAGTAATCTCGTCCCTTTGTATATGCCTAAAAATTTTCATAATAAACTGTTTAAAAATTGAAAAGCATACATTTTTAAAAATTGTAATAGTAACACCCAGTACCCTAAGGCTAAGAAAGATAATGCATCTCAACTGTGTTCACTTCCTTTATTGGTTAAAATGCACTATGCTCATCTAGTTTTATAAAAATGTAGACAACTCTTCAAAATCAAGAAGTCCATCTTCAAGTGAGTCTCAGCTAATATTTAATGTTTCATGTGGGTTGAAAGTGCCTAAATACCTGCTGAATCTTTTATCCATATACACAATTTAGCCCCTATCCAAGTTCTCCTTCAATTATCTCTTCAGAAGCTGGAAAATGTGCCTAGCGGATGCAAAACTAATAGCACCACTGTGGTTCATATTTGCTGCAAACTGTTTGCACTGGAACTCTAACTCGTGAATGCCTGAGGTAACTGTGCAAGTACAATATTTGAGTTTGCCTAAGGAAATGAACTAAAAATACAATATCTGCTGCTCCATGTATCAGCTTATAGTTTAATACCAATATGCTTCACACTACTGTCATTAATAATGCAATTACTATTTGCATAGCATCAATCCTGTGACCTCAAAGGATACTTTTTGAGAAGGAGTCTCACTCTGTCACCCAGGCTGGAGTGCAGGGGCATGATCTCAGATCACTGCAACCTCCACCTCCCGGGTTCAAGCGATTCTCCTGCCTCAGCCTCCTGGGTAGCTTGGAATACAGGTGCGTGCCACCACACCCAGCAATTTTTTTTTTTTTTTTTTAGTAGAGACAGGGTTTCACCATGTTATCCAGGATGGTCTTGATCTCCTGACCTTGTGATCCGCCCCCTCAGCCTCCCAAAGTAACTGGGATTACAGGTGTGAGCCACCGCACCCGGCCTTAACTCTTAAATCATACCCCTAAGGAGTGGAAGCGTTGGGAGAACTGATACTTAAACAATGGGATTCCAAACATGGGAGCATTTCAAGGGCTTAGACCAATGATAGTGAACAGCTAGTACTCCACTCCTGGGAGGGAGATGCTTCCTAGACAAATTCTAATTTTAATAGATTTTTCTTTCTTTCCAAAGTAAGATGTAGCTGGTATTAGATTGGCACCTAGATGTCCTAGTATCTCAATAAGGTTGTTATCTTCTCTGGAAACTTTGGAAAATTACATTAGTTGGCTGTACATCAAGATGGTGAGTTTATAAACGGGAAGTTGTACAGTAGGAAAAGATCTTAATGCCATGGCACCTAACTCACACATTTCTGAAATGTCTCCTTTGCCAGATCTCCCAGGGATGATACTGTGCAGGGTCAATGTGAAGACTTCAGTGCATTCTAAGAAACTCTGCTCCATTTTTGAGCAGGACCACATTCTGGGGATGTTTCCACTACTCGGTCTATCACCCATGTGCATTCTTCAACTGAATTCTTTCTAATTATTTTCAAAAGATTCTCTTCCGGATGTAAAATTCTGTGACTCTTTCACAAATTTCTACTTTGGATACCAAGTAATAGTCATGGAGTTTCTGAAGAGTTAATGTCACTATCAAAGTCGCCTAACTTCTACAAGGAGTGACTCCAGCTCTGGCTAGTTACCTCTTACCCTTTCCTGAAAAGACTCAGGAACTAAGTGACTGTCACAGCCTCAATATAGCAATCTTAAAAGTAATTATAGACTATTACCCTGTCACTCCACGCATTTTTCTTCCTTGCACTCTTAGAGTTGAGCTCCTTTTCTTATAAATCGACAGGCATTTCCTAATGCCTCAGCTCCATTTGTTTAGAGCTGACTTATTTGCTCGAGGTGCTCACACTCTTCTTAAACTCAGAAGCCAAAGTTGACTCAGCCATGAGGGGCAAAAAGAAATGCAATCCTTCTTGGAAATATTTTCTTGCCTTCAGGCGTACCTACACACACCAATCCTCACCTGACTACCCTACCCCAAATACCATTCAGAATTAACCAACTGCCCAAGTCCAGCCAAAAGGCGTCTCCTGCACTGAGCCTCTGCTGATATCTTTATCAAATGATTTGTTCATCACATTCTTATAGTAACATACCTATGTTTCTTTTATAACATTATCACTCTCTATCTTACAATCATATCTACTTAACTATAAGGTCCCTGTTGGTGTAAACTGCTGTGTCCCCATAGCATCTTTTCAGATATTTTAAACCATGACTAGAATAAAAACTGTACTTAACACCAACATCTAACAAGCACATATGCATGTACAGACATGCACAGCTTAGAAGTTTCCCCCAATAATCTTTATACATACTACAGGGTTTCTAACATAGTGTCATAAATGCCAAATGAGGTCAGGCCCATTGGCTCACACTTGTAATTCCAGTGGCTGGGGAGGTGAGAGCAAAGAATCATTTGAGCCCAGTGCCAGCATGGGCAACATAGCAAGATCGCATCTCTACAAAAAATAAAAAATTAGCCAGGTGCGGTGGGGCACACCAATAGTCCCAGCTACTCGAGAAGCTGAGACACGAGGATTGTTGAAGGCCAGGAGTTTGAGCCTGCAGTAAGCTATGATTGCACCAGTGCACTCAAGCCTGGGTGGCAGCAAGATCCTGTCTTTAAAATAAACAAATAATTTTTTTAAATGCTAAGTGAATGAATGAGCCATGAACGAAAATAGATTTAACTGTTTACAACCACATTTGACAATTACAGTTCTCTTTGTTCCCTAAGTAAAAAGACCCTCTGCAAAATTCTGGAAAAAAACCAATATCCTTTTTACAGGTTAAGTACTGAGAGCTGGTTTTACCGTATCTAGAATAGGTTACAGTCATCTTTTGCTCAAAAATATTCACCAACATTGTCCTTCTCATTCTGCAATCAGTATATTACAATAGAGTTCATTTTAAAATCAAGTACCCATAGCTACTGTTTTCAGTCATAGTCTCTGTCTCGCAGAGAGCAAGTGACTGATAAAATAGCACTGACTCAAATGTCACACATGATATCAATTACTTTGCCAATCAAGTAAATTAAGGATATGACTACACTTCTTCTGAGTGTGTTTTATTCATTCCAAACATTAATTAAACCCTATTATCAGGGATGTGTGAAACTTCGGCTTCAGCTTAAAAAAAAAAATTACATTCTCCTGGGTGGGTGCAGATTCTATTTTACATGAACCTTTTAATAATCTTTTTGGGAATAGCAGGCAGTGAATCTGGTCAGTACCTTCTTTCTTTTTCTTTATCCTTGTTGGTGCTTTTTATGTTAGCACTTTGCTAGTCCCCAAATATTACTATTAATAATAGTCTTGAGACTTCATCAGGCTCTCAACTAAAATTTTTTTCTCTGTAAATTGTCCAGAAACCATGCAACTTGAGAAAATAGCACCTGTGTTATCTATTAAACTATCTCCCACTCTAATTGGCCCTAGAGTTATGATTCTATTCTAGCTCAGATCTTGCAAAGACAAACATAAAAGCACATATTAACAATGTCTGTCATCTCACTTGTATAAAGGATGCTTCTCCAAATTCTCACTACACTAAGTTGGCTTTCCAATAACATTGTGAACACCTTCTAGAACTTTAGATCAGCAGTTAACTTGATATGGTTTATTCTAGTCATGGCTTTGTGTCCCCACCCAAATCTCATCTTGAATTATACTCCCATAATTCCCACATGTTGTGGGAGGGATGCTGTGGGTGATAATTTGAATCATGGGGGTGGTTCCCCATATACTGTTCTCGTGGTAGTGAATAAGTTTCATGAGATCTGATGGGTTTATCAGGGGTTCCCGTTTTTGCTTCCTCCTCATTGTCTCTTGCTGCCGCCATGTAAGATGTGCCTTTCACCTCCCACCATGATTCTGAAGCCCCCCCCAGCCATGTGGAATTGTAAATCCAATTAACCCTCTTTTTCCTCCCAGTCTTGGATATGTCTTCACCAGCAGCGTGAAAATGAACTAATACATAGCTCATCCTTGCATATAATGCATAAAACTAGAGTTGTTTTCCAATAACACAAATTACAATTTTACATCTGAATTCTTCCCAAGCAGGAAAGATTTAGCATTCAGTTTATCTCAAATAGTAAATTTAAAGTCTACAACAGAAAAATCCCTAAAAATATTCAAATCTTAAAACCTATAGAAATGAGATATGTTGGTTTTCCATGAATGAAAGTTACTGAGGAATATCATAGACCACACTTCTCAAATACCATCAACTGAGAAAGCCAGCAGTTTCAGGCTTCTATTGTTAGCTCCTGCTTATCTACAGTATTGCACGGCAGTTACAAGCAGAGGCTGTGACGTCACGCTGCCAAAGCTGGTGTCCTGCCTGTCACCTGCTAGCTGCCTAACCTTGGACAAGTTACATAATCTTTCCATGCCTCACTTCTTCATATGTAAAGTGGGAATAGTAACTATACCTGCCTTGCAGAAATTTTATTACAGTCAAATTAAATAAATGCAAAATATGTAACATAGTGCCTAGAATATGCTACGTATTCAAAAACATTACACCTTATTCAAGCACCCTGCCTTCAATCATACTACATAAGATAGAGATATATGGAATGAGAAGAATGTAATATGATAAAGAGTATGGCATTTTAGGTGAAAATATGAGTTAGAATCTCCACAGTTCTATATGCTATATTTGTGGCCCAGAGCTGTTTAAACAAAGTCCCATCTCCTTATCTGTAGAATGCTAAGAAGTGTAACAGAAGTACCCGCAAAATGTAACAGGAACTCGGAGGATATCAAAATAACTTTCAGCTAAAGAATCAGGGGAGGCTTAATAGGGAAGGTACTATTTTGATAAATACTATAGAATAGATTTGTGGAAGTAGAAATATTTAAAATGTATTCTAGGCTGACAGAACCATTCAAGCAAAGACATAGAGGAAGGAAAACGTGGTGTGTCTTCAGAGAATTAGCACACGGTCTAACCTGGCCAGCAAAGAGATTGTAAAAGGAAGCCACTGGCGCTGAAGTGAGACAAGCAGATCCCGTCAGAAGGAGTTCAGCATTTCCTGGCTGGATTGGGACTTATTCTCCCAATTGTGAACACATTCAAGACTGTTATTGTCCATGGATAGGATCAGGTCGGTATCATACAAGGAGCTGAGCACAAGGTGAAGAGTGTTTAGAAACCCCGGGTCTACACTCCAGCCTGGGTGACTGGAGTGAGATCCTGTCTCAAACAAACAAAAAAGCTGCAGTCCTAGAGATAAAGGCTTCCAGAGTCCATTAAGCATCTAGCCTGTGTAAAAGCCAAGGAATCAAGGGGGCATGATGCCAGCGTTGGCAAAGATGGGGAAGAATATTCACGCCTGTATGAATCCGGAACCTAAGGATGCAAGAAAGAGTCAAAGAGAAATGACATGACCAGGAAGTATCATGAACATTCAGTAGGAAAAGCAAGAGATAAAACCAAAGAACCCAAGAGAGGTTGGTCCACTTAAGAAGGAATCTCAAACAACCAGCTACAATCTCCTTTTTGGAGGCTACTTCATGCCAGTAAGAACCATGGTCATGTATGGCTATGTGGGCTGACAACTTAGGAGGTGAATCTGAAGCTGAAAATAAAGAAAGAAACAGCATCAGGGGCAAAATAGTATGAGACAGAGATATAAAAGATTTAAAGAGGGAATACAATATGACAAAACAGAGATTCTTCACAGGATACAGAATAACTCCATCGAAACAAGACAAGGAGAAACCAGGTTGCAGTTTCAGTCCCAGGATGTGAACTACTTGCTTTATATGAGATGGCCACTTCAGTCCTCAAAAATTAAGCAGAAGCCAGTAAACAAGCATCGTCTCCACACCAGTCATTCTTCTCTCAAGACTTTAAGGTTAGGGGGGCAGAAGTACTGAACGGAAAGCATTAAGTTCTAAGGTCTGCAAGTCAGGAGTGGAGGAAACTGTCCCAGGTCCTTTCTTATTTGTCATTTTTCCTTTTCAATACATGTCACTTAAATGAGAAGAAAGGGACTCTATCATCCCTCAGCAGCAACAACAACAATAACAAATTCTTAAGGAATTGTGAAGCATCTTAGCTGACAATATCGAATGAGCAAACAACAGCCTGATCTGTCATGCAGCAAGTGAGACTTTTCTGGGGAAATAGGAAACAAGAAGGGGGTGGGGGTCAGTCAGCCAGACAACATGCTCAGAGCCCACACGCTATCAGTTTTAAAGTAATTCTTCACAGACTATCTGCCCTTGAACAACACATAATATAAAGCTCAGCTGGTGAAAGAGAAGGATACAGAGGGATATTCATTGATAACAGTGAGGAAACTTAATTAAGGTTAACAATACACTTCTTCATGGGAAGACTTAAAAATTTTATACTTAGTACTACTGGCCCCTTTTGAAGATCAGGGTGTCAAACAAACTGTAGCACCTTCAGAGAAAGGCAAACAGAAGGTTAAAAGAATCTGAAACCAGATTGTTAAATATGGCTGTTTCTCTTTGAAAAAACAAAAAGCAAACCCAGGGAGACGAGTGTACAATAGGGTGAGCCCCTTACCTATTTTTTCAGCCTCATCTCATACATCTCATTGTGTTCTGTCTTGTTCACAGTCATATTCTAGACTGCAGTAAGCACTCAATAAAAATATGTTGAATAAATGAATTAAAGTCCTCAAAACAACTCTGGTTTCACTATCCCTTGAAGATGCCACACTCCCTCTTGCCTCTGGATCCCTGCACACATTATTCTCTGTCTAAATATTCCTCCGACTACTTTACCTTATCCTCTAAATTTTCTGCCTTATAGAATCCCCAAAAGACACTTGCATGAAATAAGCATACACAGATCATCTACCCCTATTATATACCGGAACGCTTCTCCTTTCCCTTCATAGTACTCATGATGGTTTCTAATTAAATGTTTGCTTGAGTATTTTGATTAATGCCTGTCCTCTTGACCAGACTAAGGGTTCCAAAGAAACTAAAGGCCATGTCTATTTTGTTCACAATTTTATTCCCAAGTAGCTAGAAAAGTTTCTACAATGCAATTGCCACACAATAAATATCGAAAAACATGAAGGAAAGAAAGAAGGACGCTTAAGTAACATCAGTAAAATGGCCTTCCTTGACAACATCACATCTTCAAGAGATTTTTTTTTCCCACTCAAACACCCTGCTGAATAGCCAGTATGCCTCTCTATGACCACAGTCCCAGAGACAGCCATGACCAGAAATAGACACGTAACACTTATGAAACAAATCACTTTTCTTCCCAGTAATTTTGAGAGACTGAATCTGCTTACTATGTATGGAAAAGAAGCAGAAACCAGGAGGTATTAGTAGTTCTATACCCATCACATTAGCAAAAAATATAAAGTCATGCAATACCTCGTGCTGGTGATGGCATGAAGAAAACAAGAATCCTAATGCTTTACTGGGGGAAAGGAACCCTAGTGTAGCCTTTATGGTTAAAAAAACAAACAAAAAAAAAAAACTGCAGAGCTTAATGAAACTCGATATTAAAATGCACTGTGATCAAGCACCCTCCCCATAGCCACAAATCCAGAGCTAACTTCTGCCAATCATTAAGAACACATATACAAAATGTTCATGACAGTACGTTTGTGGGAGCCAAGAGTTGGAGGTATACGACTACCTCACTTCGAGGTGTATCACTAACGAAATGAATCAGTGAAATACAATTGATGCACACTCTAGAAGACTTTATAGTATTACAAGTAGTAAACTTCCTAAAGGAGCTGCAATGTAAATAGATTTTTTTTTTTTTTTTTTTTTTTGAGACAGAATCTCACTCTGTCACCCAAGCTATAGTGCAGTGGTGTGATCTCGGCTCACTGCAACCTCTGCCTCCCCGGTTCAAGCAATTCTCCTGCCTCAGCCTCCCAAGTAGCTGGGATTACAGGTGCTTGCCACCATGCCCAGCTAATTTTTGTATTTTTAGTAGAGAAGGAGTTTCACCATGTTGGTCAGGCTGGTCTCGAACTCCTGACCTCAAATGATCCTCCCACCTCAGCCTCCCAAAGTGCTAGGATTACAGGCGTGAGCCACCACACCAGGCCTGTAAATCGATTTTTGAAAGATTATGCTGATCATATAGATAAATGTGAATTCACATAATTATTTAAACTCATGAGCAATAGTAGAGCAATAGTTCCTAATCTATGGGCAGGGTATATATTGGAGACAGTGCAAGGGTCCTGACAATTCTATGCCTGCTCACTGAGCATATTTCACACATATCTGTATTGTTTGCAAAGGTATGTAATTGTTTTCTCATCTGTAGAAAAAACTAATACCAACGTCTTAGCGCTAATCAAATTAAAAATCTATCTCATACAAATAATGTGTGACATAAAACATTTACAAATGTTATCTATATATTATAATTAGTAATACAGGTTGGGCGTGGTAGCTCATACCTGTAATCCCAGCATTTTGGGAGGACGAGGCAGGCAGATCACGAGGTCAGGAGTTCAAGACCAGCCTGACCAACATGGTGAAACTCTGTCTCTACCCAAAATACAAAAATTAACTGGGTGTGGTGGTGTGCGCCTGTGATCCTAGCTACTCAGGAGGCTGAAGCAGGAGAATTGTTTGAACCTTGGAGGCAGAGGTTGCAGTGAGCTGAGATCACGCCACTGCACTCCAGCCTGGGTGACAGAATGAGACTCTGTCTCAAAATAATAATGATAATATAAATGTTACTTATTTTTGGGAGGGGAAGACTATGCTGAGCAACAGCAGTAGTAAAAAGGGTAAGAAATAAGATCAGATGGATAGCACAGTACCATGATCTAAAGGCACAAGGACAAAGGAGCCAAGAGTGAGATGTACAGTCAGATTGCCTGGTTTTAAATCTTGGTTCAATTATTGACTCACCAGGTATGTGACCTTAGGAAAGTTACTTTCTTTGTGTCTCAGTTTTCTAATCATAAAACACACTAGATAACAGTCCCTGTCTCATGGAGTTTGTTGTGAGGATTATTATAGTTATTACATTTAAAGGATTTGAAAGAGAGCCTAGCATATGGGAAGTGGCTGATAAATGTTAGGCATGATTATTGTGGAAATGAAAACAATAGTATATATTTCTAAAAATTCATGCATTTGTAAGTGCTATTCCAAGCCCATCAGGATTCTATGAGGTGGAAGGGAAAGTGGAAGATGGAGAAAGGATGAGGCAAAAAAAAAAAAAAAAAAAGGAAAAAAGAAAAGAAAAGAAAAAGAAAGTCAATCGAAAACAAGAGAGAGCCTCTTCAAGGACTATTAATAAGAACTGACCATGCTTGGGGTCTTCTATTTAACTCAGCCCAGTGGATCTGGTATACATAGGGGAGAAAGAGCAGAAATATTTATGGAA
This sequence comes from Macaca nemestrina, assembly GCF_043159975.1. Classification (NCBI taxonomy): domain Eukaryota; kingdom Metazoa; phylum Chordata; class Mammalia; order Primates; family Cercopithecidae; genus Macaca; species Macaca nemestrina. Next base: position 9,734,185 of record NC_092126.1, read on the forward strand.
TCATGTCAACAGACATGCAATAAAGTAAAAGTTTCAAAACTCCTGGTTCCAAGGACCTCAGAGCTATTGTGGTTGCTTCCAACGTCTTTTGGATTTCCTACCACACAATAAACCAACCTTGACTAGTGTGTCACTTTCTATTTTTTGCTATTTTACTGTAATCTCTGACTACGAAAGGCTCTCAAGTGGAAAAAGTATTAGAGCTGTTCCGTGTTGCTGCAGAAGGCAAAAGATTTAAGAAGGTAGAATACAGTTTAAAAAGACATGTTTCTAATTCTAATTCTAAACCAGGTAAATTCCAAAGTTTTTCAGAAAAGCATGTTTCAAGAACTCACTAAGATTTTTATGAACATAAAAAGCCTCAGATACACTAAGAAATAGTGCAAAATGCATTTTCTTTACAAATGTTGTTTGGGAGAGGACTAGCATTTGCCGTGTATACAGGCTTACTTGGTTCCTTTCATTTATAGCACAGGCCACACAAATTTCAGTAGGTGAGATTTGTCCGCAGTCTCCTACCCAACTCCTGTTGAGTGTTACAGGCAAAACTGAGAGAGATCATCTTTCTGATTGGTCCCCATATTTAGTCCCACCTTGTTTGCTACAGCAAATGTTAGATAAACTTACCATACTTCAGAATTAATTAACATTTATTGAGTATCTATCATATGTTAGCTTTTGCACAAGTCATCTCAGGTAACCTTCCTAACAACCCAGGGAAACGAGAATATTATCTCCATTATAAAGACAGGGTGAAGGAAAACTCAAAAAGGAGTTTGTCCACGTTCCCAAACCTCATAAATGCAAAATCATAACTTGAACCCAAGACATCTGCCAACAAGTACAATTGTTTTGCAACATAACACAAATAGTCCTAATGAACATGCCAAATTTTGAATTACAGAGCCTTAAAGATCCAAATCCTATGACCCTCTTTTTAGAATTCAATATAGAGCCTGATATGAAAATTATCTTTATATTTTGGGTTGACAGCTTACAAATGCAACCCACTGATAACGTTGAATAGTTTGAAAACAACCTCCAATCTGCTCTTCTATGTGGCTCAGGCTTGGTAATCCACTCTGGCCCCGGTACAGCAGTAGATAATCCGACACAATCAAATGAGAGTAAATGATAGTAAACGAAATAGAAACAGCACTATTGTAAACGAGGAGGCATATGTTCTTGTTCCTACTCTATAGCCATACTGCTATAGAAGACCGGACAGTCACTTTTTTTTTTTTCCTTCTGAGATGGAGTCTTGCTCTGTCACCCAGTCTGGAGTGCAGTGGCACGATCTCAGCTAACTGCAACCTCCACTTCCCGGGTTTTAAGCGTTTCTCCTACTTCAGCCTCCGCAGTAGCTGGGATTACAGGCCACCATGACAGGCTCATTTTTTTTTTTCTTTTTTTTTTTTTGAGACAGTCTCACTCTGTCTCCCAGGCTGGACTGCCATGGCACAATCTCTGCTCACTGCAACCTCCACTTCCTGGTTTCAAGCAATTCTCCTGCCTCAGCCTCCTGAGTAGCTGGGATTACAGGCATGTGCCACCACGCCTGACTAAATTTTGTAAAGACAGTTGGGCAGGTTGGTCTCAATCTCCTGACCTCATGATCCGCCCACCTCAGCCTCCCAAAGTGCTGGGATTTCAGGCGTGAGGCACCGCGCCCGGCCAAGAGTCACTTTTGCTTTGGACCTTATATACGCCCAGTAAAATCAAGTGATTCTCAACCCTGGTTTCACAAAATCAAACGGGAAACTTCTATAAACTACTGATGTGCAGACCCACTGTGAAACAATGAAATCAGAGGCTCTCAAGCTGAAGCCCTGGCATTTGTGTTTTATAAAACTCCCTCCAGGTAAAGCCAGAATTGATTGCATAGATGATCTCTGAGGTTTTTCTCAAGGCTTTCTAAGGTTCTCTATCCAAAGGAATCAGAGTTAGACTACGCAGGCCACAACTCACGTGTCATTCTTTTTGAAGCCCATTACACTTCAAAAAACCTCCTTAATTAAGCCCACTGCTAAAGGAGAGACACCATCTCGTCTCTCACTTGTCCTGAGGTCACCAGCACCTGCTCTTGAGAAAGCAACTACAAAAATGAGAAAAACAGAAGTTCTATAATAGAATCCACATTTCTAGAAAGCTTACAAATGAGGCTTAAAGCTAAAAAAGGACATGGAGAAAAGGCAAAAGAAATCCATGAAAACGGTCACTGTCCAATCATTCCCTGGACAACTCACTCCATTGCCATGTTGAAAACATAGATGTTAGAAACCAAAGGGTTTTTTGAAGGAGGCAGAAGCTGAGTGGGAACCTGGAGAACAAGAAAGAAGGCAATGCCACAAAGAGAAACTGACAAGCTTTGGAATGAGCAAAACATTTTCATCAGTCCATGAAAAATTAAGGAAACTTGGAGAAATGAGTTTAGAAAAGTAGATTGTTTACAAATAAATAAAAACAAAGAAAAATAAAAACCCACAGGAACATTTTGATGGCAATGTAAAACCAGTCACTTCAGAAACTAAAGACGGAGAAGTTAAATGACATACACAGTAACCACTTTTAAACAACGCTTTTAAAAAGAAAAGGCTGAGATAATCTATGGTCAATTTCATGATGTTTTGACCTTGAGAGCCTGACTGGCACAGAGTCTGGAGAGTGGCAGAAAGTGACACATTTCAGAAAAACTGAAAGTCAAACACCACCTGCTACTTTCACTGGTTCTTCTAGGCCGTGTGAGATTGGAGTGGCAAAATGAAGCTGGGCTCTCTTAAAATGATGGACAACACCAGTGTGTTTACTAAAGAGAGCTGTTTCTAGTCATTTAAGTGGTGTCCCACAAGCCGTAATCAACCAAGCATTGTGGACGAGACTCTCCTGAAATTATTATGCATAAAACACATGTGACAAGACCGCTGCCTTCAAGCAGGCTCTGAGAAAGCTCTTACTGAAAAAGAAAAACAGTGGGTGCAAAAGTGGCAGAAAACTTCCCCTCCCTGTTAAACGGCATATGGAAGAAACAAATACAATAATTTATTCTAAGACGAGAAACCTTTAAAATGATGAAACTGAGAGGAAACCATTACATCTGTCCTGTATCACAAAAAATGACCAGGAATTGGGCCGGGCGCGGTGGTTCACGCCTGTAATCCCAGCACTTTGGGAGGCCGAGACGGGTGGATCACGAGGTCAGGAGATTGGGACCATCCTGGCTAACACGGTGAAACCCCGTCTCTACTAAAAAATACAAAAAACAAAAAACAAACAAACAAAAAAAACTAGCCGGGCGTGGTGGCAGCGCCTGTAGTCCCAGCTACTGGGGAGGCTGAGGCAGGAGAATGGCGTGGACCCCGGAGGCGGAGCTTGCAATGAGCTGAGATCCGGCCACTGCACTCCAGCCTGGGCTACAGAGCGAGGCTCCGTCTCAAAAAGAAAAAAAAAGAAAAAAAAAAGACCAGGAATTCTTTATTTCATTACCCTGCTGCGTATGTTGGGGATATGTGGCTCTGTGTGCCTGTGAGCTATTGTATATTTATTTGTTTGTAATCTATCAGGAGAGCAAATACTTTGGTCATTGCTTATTCCTGGTCCTATAACAGTGCCTGGCACATGATGAGTTCCCAAACATTGCTTGAATAAATGAATGAATGAATCAATGTATTTTTTATTATTATTATTATTTTTAATTACACCTTAAGTTCTGGGATACATGTGCAGAATGTGCAGGTTTGCTACATAGGTATACATGTGCCATGGTGGTTTGCTGCACCCATCAACCCATCATCTACATGAGGTATTTCTCCTAATGCTATCCCTCCCCTAAACCCCCACCCCCCGACAGGCCGCGGTGTGTGATGTTACTCTCCCTGTGTCCATGTGTTCTCATTGTTCAACTCCCACTTATGAGTGACAGCATTCAATGTTTGGTTTTCTGTTCCTGTGTTAGTTTGCAGAGAATGATGGTTTCCAGCTTCATCCATGTCCCTGCAAAGAACATGAACTCATCTTTTTTTATAGCTGCATAGTATCCCATGGTGTATATGTGCCATACTTTCTTTATCCAGTCTACCATTGATGGGTATTTCAGTTGGTTCCAATTATTTGCTATTGTGAACAGTGCTGCAATAAACATATGTGTTTGTATGTGTCTTTATAGTAGCATGGTTTATAATCCGTTATACCCAGTAATGGGATTGTTGGGTCAAATGGTATTTCTGGTTGTAGATCCTTGAGGAATCGCCACACTGTCTTCTACAATGGTTGAACTAATTTACACTCCCACCAACAGTGTAAAAGCATTCCTATTTCTCCGCCTCCTCTCCAGCATCTGTTGTTTCCTGACATTTTAATGATCACCATTTTAACTGGGGGGAGATGGTATCTCATTGTGGTTTTGATTTGCACTGCTCTAATGACCAGTGATGACGAGGCTTTTTCCATATGTTTTTGGCCACATAAATATCTTCCTCTGAGAAATGCCTATTCATATCCTTTGCCCACTTTTTGATGGGGTTGTTTTTTTCTTGTAAATTTGTTTAAGTTCTTTGTAGATTCTGGATATTAGCCCTTTGTCAGATGAGTAGATTGCAAAAATTTTCTCCCATTCTGTAGGTTGCCTGTTCACTCTGATGATAGTTTCTTTTGCTGTGTAGAAGCTCTTTAGTTTAATTAGATCCCATTTGTCAATTTTGGCTTTTGTTGCCATTGCTTTTGGTGTTTTAGTCACAAAGTCTTTGCCCATGCCTATGTCCTGAATGGTATTGCCTAGGTTTTCTTCTAGGGTCATTTTTATTTTCTATAATAAATTCAGGTTTGTATATTTTCTTTCACAAAATCCTGAGAACAATCTAGTTCAAGTATAACAAATATGTTTTCCTATTTAATATGCAATCAACGAGTCAGGCATAACTTTTTGCTTTCAAGTGCCAGATTTAAAGGCATTGCTAAAGGTATAAGGCTTTTTGGTTCATACTTACAATTTATCAAAATTTACTTTTATACTTCTTATCCTCTTAACATATACAGGCAATGATACAAACCTTCATGGACCTATATTATTTGTATTATTAGAAAAAGAATACAGCTCCACCATATCAGTGCTGTGCAGAACAAAAATACATCATCCTTGTAGTTTAAAGTATTGAAATTATTTAGTTATTCCCTTCCCAAGAAGTGAAAAATATCTGAATTGTAAAGAGAAATTTTCCAGGTTTGAACATTTTAATGAGGAGAGGAAAAACACAGTTTCTGAGCAGGTTTGAGGCAGATTCAAAGGCGTATTTGAAAATTATGCACCATATTTGCAAAGTGAAGCATCTCTACTAAAAGTACATTCTTTATGCACATGCTAACAAAATTAAGGGCACAGCATCCTTTGCTGAATGAGAGCTTGTGCGAAGAGCTAGTGTGTACTATTTCCTTTTGTTCCCTGGAGGAAAGCTAAGGGACGAAAAATACTTTGCCAATGAATAATATTAAGCTTACAAATTCAAAATTTTAAGCCACTGAGATTGATAAATTAAGGTTCTGATGGCAACACGATTCTTTCCTGTCAGGCACATGGTACAGCTATAACTGGAACACTTGTTTCCACCTTAAGGACTGGGGAGGATTGACACAAGGTGAGATTCAGCATTGCTAATTAGGAAACTTCAGCAAAAGTAGTTTGGAAGCTGCTGGAGTCAAAACCACAAAGAAAGGGACAGGAAACTCATCCCACCATTTTCTCCTTAGCCCAGAAAGTGAGATCATAACAGCCCTTTATGTTTGTTAAGCACTTACAACTTACGATACACTTCTACACAGTATGTCACTTGAAGGAGAAATAAATGCAAGCCAATACTTTCCATCTCTACTTGATAAATGGAGAAACTGAGGTTCAGTAGGATAATATATCCCTTCCATGCCACAGAGCCTTCACGTGATGAAGTCAGGCCTCAAAACCAAGCCAATACGTTCTCACTCTAGAATACGGCATCAAACTGAAGGTATGCAGGCAAGAACTTGCTTCCGCCCTTTTTTTCAATTGCATTATTTTCAATGGCAAGCAGGAATTGTCATTTTTGTTGTTGTCGATTTTTGTGTTGTAGATCATTTTGTGTTGTAGACTGTGGTAAATGAACACTTAATAGAGTCCCAGTCTGAAAACAGTGTTTTCTCTTTTTTGCAAGTATTATGTGTACCTTTGTGTATAGGTGTTGGTAATAAAAGCATAGACGACAAAGTTCAAGTAATGAAAATCAAGTTCTAAGAGAAAAGACCACAATGATCCCTTCATCAACCTGTCCACATGCCTCTATCTTGCCTTTGAACACAGAAGAACAATTTGTATGTCTTAGAGTGCTTTTTATCATCTCCAAAATGGTTTTACAAATAGACACAATAAACTCTTTCAATGTGTTCTTAAACAAAAGGGTTCCTGGACTCAACCAGCACTCCTCTGGGTGACTCACATATCTGCTCTGCTTCGCTCTTCCTTCACAGAGCCAGCTGACGTTCTCAGGACGAAACCCCTCAATCTGACAGGTAACTGTAAAATCACTGGGCCCAAAGAGTGACTGTAATTAAAGGCTTACATTAAAAATGTATAAACAGAGCTTGATAATCTTAAGTTTTGAAAATTCTTCACAGTGATGGTATGAACTAAACCCACGGCCACATAATAATCGAAACAGAAAAGCAAAAGAAAGCTACTTCAGGAAATACCACGGTCACACCTCACTTGGCTTCATGCTACAGATTATAGAAAATATGTTGCTGCCCAGGCCACCAATCTGTAGGTTCACGTTACTACAATGTTACTACAATGTAAGTGTTTGCAACAAGCCATCCACTATCTAAATACCAGATATAGATGTTCCAAAGCAGCTATGTCAGTGACGAGAACAGAGGAAATACGTAGCAACATTTCATTAAGTTGAATTCTAATACTTAAAAGGCTCCTTTTAGTACTGACATTCTGGATTTTAAAAGCTGTGTTGACCGCATGTTCTCACTCATAAGTGGGAGTTGAACAATGAGTACACACGGATACAGGGAGGGGAACATCACACAGTGGGGCCTGTTGTGGGGTGGGGGCTGGGGGAGGGATAGTGTTAGGAGAAATACCTCATGTAAATGACGCAGCACACCAACATGGCACATGTATACTTACGTAACAAACCTGCATGTTATCCACATGTACCCTAGAACTTAAAGTATAATAATAAAAATAAATAAATAAAAGTTCTGTTGAATTCACTTATTCATTTTTTCGTTCATTCATTCAATAGTTATTGCTAAGCACCTATTGCCTGCCGGGCATTAGGCTAGACCCCTAAGATACAACGATGCCACTGCAGAGTGTACAGCTGAGTCTGTAAGGAAGTTATGTGTTCTTATTACACACATACGCAATTAGAAACTGTAATGAGTATCACGGCTGGGCGCGGTTGCTCACGCCTGTAATCCCAGAACTTTGGGAGGCCGAGGTAGGCGGATCACGAGGTCAGGAGATGGAGACCATCCTGGATAACACAGTGAAATCCCATCTCTACTGAAAATACAAAAACAAAATTAGCCGGGCATGGTGGCAAGAGCCTACAGTCCCAGTTACTCGGGAAGCTGAGGTGGGAGAATGGCGTGAACCCGGGAGGCAGAGCTTGCAGTGAGCCGAGATCGTGCCACGGTACTCCAGGCTGGGTGACAGAGAAGACTCTGTCTCATAAAAAAAGAAAAGGAACTGTAATGAGATGAGTATTACAATGGAAAACTTTAGGGGGATTTGACAACATCATTTCAACTCTGACACTGTACCTTCTAGGGACTAGTAATCAGAAAATAGAGGCAACTGTGAAATAAGTAAGAAGAGGGGTGTGAAGGCCTCTAAATAATGACAAATGCACATCTAATGCAGTTTTATTTTTATTTAAAACGTAAGCAACACTACAAAAGAATACGTAAATATTCAACTTTAACCAATCCTTGCTTGCAAATTATCTTCTAACATATTCTGATAAACACATACGCACACATACACACAAAGCATGGTGAAGATTACTGCCATAGGACTTAGAAAATCTGGAATCAGTCCTGGATCTAGAACACACTAGTTGTTGAGATAAAACTTCCCCATCTGTATAAAATGGAGCTCATCATCTCTGCAATGTCAACCACAAAGGGTTGATATGTAAGAATTCAATGATAGCATAGTATAAATACATTTTGAAAAGTGAGTATTTTTTATAAACAAAAAGAAATCAATCCAACTATCTGATGTATATAGGCATACACACACACTCACACACGGACTCACACATATTCACACATATTAAGGGAGAGAGAGAGAGAGTACACTAGATTTCTCATTATAATACAATTTTCTTTATAATCACAGCAATTTTGCAGTTACTCTGCTGCCCTTCTTTATGCAGTTTTCTATGCCAGTAGAAGACAGGAGAAGGAGGTAAAGATATGTAAAGGTCATTCTGCCTGACTCCTCCATTCACAGTCAGAATAAACAAAGGACTGGAATCAAAGCCCAAAGGTCAAACTGCACCACTGAGTGATGATACTAATTAACATAACCTATGGTAAAATTGGTACCAGCAATAAGTATCAGGAAAAATCTTGTGACTTTAATGTGACCATCAATTGACATCTCAGGGAAAGAGTAGCATAATTTTTACTTAATGTTTTGTCAGCAATCATGCAAGAATGTGAGATGTAAATAACCAAAGCAGCATATTTACATCTGGTTTCCTATATTTAAAAAGTTGATGTGAAATCCTAGACTGCATGTCTCTTCTCTAACAATCATGAAGGACTACAAGAAAATCCTAGAAGGAAATGCTACTGCTTTATAAGTAGCAGTAAGATAATTTATTAATGATAACATTCAGTAAGTGCTTACTAAGTGCTAGTCACCACTAAAAAAAAAAAAAAAAAGAAAAGAAAAAAAGAAAAAAAACTTTAAATATAATACTTAACCTTGACAACAACCTAGGAAGTAGAAACAGTTATTATTCTCTTTTTTACGAAAGAGGACGCTGAAAATCAGCAAAGTTCATTAACTTTTCTACGATCACACAGAGCTAGCATTTACCAAACATATTAAACAGCTGTCATTTATCTGGCACTGTGCTAGGAGACTAGGAAGGCTGGGGAAGGGGAAAGGTAGAAAGGAAGACATTTCTGATCCAGAGATGTGTCACACATTGGTTTTAACCAAAGAACTTGCAGAGAAGCTAGGACATGAACAAAAATTTTGATAATCCAAGGTACAAAATTTTAAGTACCACGAGAATGCACAGTTAAGTTCCATCTCTGTGTTTATGTATATGAGTGAGGGTGGGGGCACAGATGAGATGAATTCCAGACAAAATAAATTACAGAATTAAGTGGAATAATCTTATTCTGAACAACTTTAGACATGTTGGTTACAGATTGATTCCTTTAGGACAAGCCCACAGCCTGTGTATTCTCTGAACTTGTTCTCCCTGTGGTTAACTTGGTAATATAGTGAACAATAACCAGGATAGAAGGTTCCCAAGGGCAGCTACCACGTCTATACCGCATCCTCAGTGCCTATGATGGTGTCTACTACACAGCACTGCTAAGACATACGGAGTTATGTGTTGAACAGGTTAAAGCATTCATTATTTAATTAAACAGTGAGCAAAATAATGAATACAGAAACATAAAGCCAGGTATACACCATTAAGAAGTATAGACTCCACTAGAGTTCATGAACCGTCCCCCGGGTTAACTTTGCAAATCTGAGTGCCGAGATTTGTTAGACAGCAAGCGGGATTTCTCTTGAGTGAGACTACACTAGTTACCTAACCGGTCAATTATCTCGAGACTACCAAGAAGCAAAACATGAAGGTCTGTTTTACTCTCTGCCATGGCAGGAAGCACAGAGCGAAACACAAAAGCTGTATTTTCTAGAACTTTCTTGAGAGCTGTAAAGTAACTAGTTTGCAGAAGTCGTTGATTTTGTACATGGGGACTGTTTGGTGAGATTGAGGAAGCGAATGATGGTTGACTTCCTGGAGTGAGTCATGGCTGTAACCCCCTTTGACATTATTAATAGAACAGGGGGAAAATTTCCAGGAAACATCAATTACCACAACAACCAAAATAGAAAAGGTGGCTGGTGACTTAATCACCAAACTTTAGGGGAGACTACTCCCCTTTCTTTATCAGAAAATGACAATAATTAATCAAACTAATACATTTTAAAACTAGTGTACCTGCATATTTTCAGTTTGCAGAGTTCTTTAATCTTACACTAAGATTTTGCTCTAGCAGAATGACCATACATACTCTGCGCTAACTACAGGTGAGTCAAAGTTTTGAAAACTTGATTAGACCTCCAAGAAATAGACATATGCATTCAATGATTCATTTATCCATTCATTCCTTGTTTTAAACTTTAAATTAATAGGTATTTAATGGGAACCTGCTATGTGCCAGAATCTTAGTCTCTAAGAAACAAAGAACTAAATAAATGAGGTAACAACTATAGTAAGTGTCCTAACCTCTGCTCACCATCATAATTCTCTTCACCTGGTTTTGAGGTTATAGTGACATTAAGGCTAAGAGATTAGTTCTGTTCTATAGCCTGGGGAAGTGTAAAAAACCTTAGGTCTGCCTAATAAGTTCAAAAACCTATGAGATTTTAGTCCTGTTCTGTAGGTATGCCATGCCTGCCTCCGCAGTTTCACCACCTCACAAACGGGAAGAACAGTGTAGTCACTACACGTGTAAGTAAGCTCTGGGGCCAGGTTGCCTGGGTAGTACTACTTAATATGGAACTCAGAGCAAGTTATTTCACTGATTGAGGCCTCAGTTTCCTCATCCAGAAAATGAATATTAATAATAGCACTATCTCATAATATTATGAGGATTAAATAAATGTGTGTGTGTGTGTGTGTGTGTATGAAATGCATAGAATAGTGTCTGGAACACAATTAACACCTTCAAATGTTTTCCTAGTATTCTCATTATAATTACCACAGTTACTCTAAGATTGGGCTTTTTCATTAGTCATAGGAATATCATCAGTCCCTCAGTTACACAGCTATGACTGGTCATGCATTCTAACCAGCCTCTATTTGCTCAGTTATGATCCATCACCATGCTTAGCCATCCTGACCTCAAGGAAGCGACACGATCCAGTCCAAAAGGATATTATATCCAGGCAGTCTAACTGGGCCACAATTGATTTATCTCCATTGCCTATTTAAATTCAGTGGGTGTGGCCAAGAAAAATAGCCTGTCCATCCTGTCCCTACCCATCTCATACAAATAAGTATCTTCCAACTTAACCAGTTACAAATGTCCTTGTGGCCCCCAAGTACTTCAGCAAAGCTATCACACTTACTACAGAATGGAATTGAATTAAAAGGATAGCAAAGTAAGTACCAATTCATAGAAGCTAGTAATAACATGCTCCCAATTTCTTCAACATGTCTAGCTTCTCAAAAAGCTATACCCATGAAGACCTTCATTATGTTCTCTAACATAAAAACACTAACAGCAGTGAAATAACACATACCACCAGTAATATGGCAATAGTTCAATAAATTCTGGGGTGCCTACTTCAATAACTATAATGCCATTGCTAAATATGATTCTTATTCTGTAATATTAAGTGAAAACATGCAAAATTATGTCTATCTTTAGTTACATATAATGAAAGCCATAGACATATATTGGCAAAAACTAAAAGAGCACAGAGAAAATGGAGTTGATGTGTTGAGAGACAGAATTGTAGGTTTATTTTTTAAACAAATCTGTTTTCTTGTTATAAAGTCATTTGTGTACATATTTAAGTGTACGGAATATCTTTAAACTTAACTAAAAGTCCACAAAGAACAAAAAAAATCCAAGAAGGATTGATTTGATTGAAACATATTAGTAAACATCAAGTGCATATCAAATTATCCTAATAACAGGAACTTTTCCTGTTGAAGGATACACAAGGCATTACTTAGCATATCATTCAAATGCATGTACTTTGGAACGGAAGCTCTAGTATTCTCCTAGATCCATTTAGACCTGAATCCTACAGAAAAAGCACCGTACCTAAGTCTCATTTATCAGCAGTATCAAGTGTTATTTAGGAAAGTTGCTCACATCAAAGATCATCATCTTAATTTCTAATTATTACCATGGTGAGCAGCTGTATAAATGGCTAAATAAGGTATGGTTCTTAATTCCAAGGAATTTACATCTTTAACTCACACTGCAGCTCTAGGCTCCAGGCTGAAAGGTTGGCAGAGTCTTTATTCATTTCCTCTCTGATCCCCTAGATCATCCCTACTGCACCTCTGAAACCTGTTGCTCTACACACCTCATGTCCTACCCCTCTTCGGAGTCACATGTCTCCATTAAAGCTGGCTGTGCCACCCCACACCCCAACCCCACTCTGCCTGCTCACCATCCCACTACCCATCCTTCACCCACAGATAATCTATACCTACACAAATGTTAAAGCCCATCTACTTTTGCCCATGTAGGCCTTAAAATACACATTCTTTTTCAAAATTCATGCTGAAATTCAAGTCTGGGCCTACTGCTATGCACCTAATTATTTTCTAATTGGTTTTCTATTTTTAAAATCTCACCAAAAGCACTTTTTAGCCTTTTGCATAGAAATCCCTGGCCTTACATTTTTACTGTTGTTTTCTCCCAAGGCAATTAACAGTACTGAACAGATATTGGGTCCTAAGTAAACATATGCTTACATAAACACTACTTATACATAGAAAATATTGAAAATAAACAGGAGTTTGTTTATGAAATGCAAACATGTTTCTCAAGTGATATCTGCACTGTCCATTGAGACGATTAGAACACAGAATCTAGGAAATGTTAAATCTGGGAATCAAAGATCTGGTTCTGATGCTGACCACCTAAGCACTAGTAGCTCCATTTCTTTTAGCCTCAGTTTCTTCATGTAAAATAAAATGTACTAAAACTGATCACGTCAATGGTATATCAGCCAAAACCTTAAAATGATCCACCTTATATCCCCTGGGCCAGAAGTCAGGAGCCCTGTTATTCTGATATTGGTATCACAACATTATAGTTAGTACTACTAGGTGACATTACCTCTAGATATTTCACTTTAGTAATCTGTACAATGGAACTCTTGCCATTTACACATCCATGAGTTCTGAGGATCAAATAAAGTAAGGACTGTGTGTGCTTTGAATGTAAAACACCATATTATAATGAAGAATTGTATTGGCTCTTGTTATTGTTAATATTAGGTTTGGGACAGAGGAAGAATGGAAGTTCAAATGGTGGGAATGTTGCTTTAGAAGCAATCCATGGCAAGGAAACAGGTCAGGAAATGCAGCTGGAGAAAGTCATATGCCTTCTGTCTCTTTATGACCGCAGAAAAGTCATGGAGAACTGGAAGACTGAGTGAGATGTGCAAGTGCCGGAAGCTTCAAGGAAAGGCATAAAATGGAAGAAACATTACAAACACAACATCTTCAGATTAATTCTGGTTTATGTACTTATTTCCTTTCACTGATGTAATACACAAACCTTAGTCTGATTCAGAAAGTGACATCACAGAAATTATTTCCAATATCCCCAAAAATATGGGGTATTTCCATGGTTTATAAACTTATAAAGGTAAAATCAAACAAATGAAACCCGAATTAGGAAAAAAGAAAGAAAGAGAAATATATTCAGGCATTATTTATCCTGAAAAGACAACAGGTATTAATTTATGTTTCCTTATTTACTTTCCCCCTCTCCCCAACAGAGAAAAAAATTATGTAACACCTTGTGTTTATACAAACATGTGTCTCCAAGTAGGAGGTAGTACTGTACAAATACTCTTTAATCAAACCTCACCTTATCACTAAATGTAGGCAATGGATCATTATTAAAAAGTCATGTTAAATTGGAAGAAAAACCAGCTATAAAATAATAGGAATATTTACTGGTAAAAAGTCAACCCTTGTGAGTTCAATGAGGTCAAAAAACAGAACTCAAAGGAGACAATTAAGACTCCATTCTTTCATTACCTACAACATTTAATCTACCTGGAACATTCTATTATTATCAATATTTTCCTTCCCTCAAAGTCCATAGCAAAGCCTTCCTTCTTATATACTAGTGTAGCATTCAGCCATTATCTTCCCAGTAAGATTAAATTATCATTTTTCTGAGTTTTTATATTTTACTTCTACCCTACCTGTAGTGTTTAACAAATTATGTCTTTTCTTCGAATTATGTTTATATGTGCACACAGTATACTCCTATACTACATTGCAATGTTTGAAGTTATGTACTAAGCTTCAATCTTTCATGTATACTTGTTTCTAGCACAGATCTTTAAAGAAAGTAGGAAGTCTATCATATTCCTTTTCTAGAACTAAATTTTGGAAACAAAGAAATTAGACAGGATGGTTTCTGGAGCCCCATCCAGCTATAAATTCCAAGATGTTACAGCCAGAAGGAATTTATGACATTATCTAATTCGATCCATCATTGACCCCAGGTTCAGAGTGAGAAAAGGATCCCATCAAGTGCAACCAGGTCTCGTGAGTTCAGTCCGGTGCTTCTTGAACACACTCTGGCACTTTTCTAAGCTGTGGATAGTCCAAGGGGAGTTGCCTCAGGTTTATCCCCTTAAATTCCAAACCAGGACAGACTCTTTATGATACATCTACTTAACAGATGACAAGAAAATATTTTGCTTAAATAGCTGTTACTCTGAACATCACAGTGCTGGCCAAAGACTCTTCACCAAGACTGAACTTGCTGCTTGGCTCCACTCTAGCAAAATCAAACCGTAAGGCAAGTGCTGATCCTAGACTGGTGTTTTCAAATGGAAGGAAGTAACTCATTAGGGTCATGCAATCAATTCAGCGGGGCTCCCAAAAAATTGTTGTAATGAAATTGAATAGAAAACATTAGTATGCATCACATAAAGGGCCTCTATATGAAAAAAATATATATATGAAAATTTCACTTAACATAACAAATATTACACTCACAATATTACATTGACATGTACATACATACGCTCTTGTCAATGTAATACGTATTTCTTACTGCTATTTATGTCAGAAAAAAACAAAGTTTGAAAGTCATTACTATAAAGTCTGCAGTGAGCTGTAGAACTGACTGTTACACAATTAACAAGCAGGGAATTCAAAAACAGGTCTTAGAACACTGATCACAGCACCTGCAGACTTCATCTTCCTACTACTTCTGAAGAGTAATCCAGATTGCAACTGGAAACAATGAGAAACATGGGACACGACGAAGGCATACTACCATTTGTCCTCCCCGCTTTCTCTCACGATGTGGACTATCAAGTTCCTGTTTTAGGAGACAGGGTTTCTTTTGTCCTCACCCACTCTTTGCCTCTTTCTGTCTTTCTGAAATAAAAATTTTTTAAAAACATAACACCAAGACAAAGGAAGGCAAAGAAATAAAAGGTTTCAGTTTTTTGTTTACTTCTTTCTGCTTTTTTCCTTCCTTCTTTTCTTTCTCTCTCTCTCTCTCTCCTGTCTCTCCATATCTTCCTCTTTCTCCCTGGCCTCTCTTCTCCCTCCTCTCTCTCTCCTTCCTATTTTCTCCTCTCTCTCTCTCTCCCTTTCTTCTTTCTCCCTCCCTCTCTCTCTCCTTTTTCCTCTCTCTCTCACTTTCTCTCTCTCTCCCTCTCATCCCTGAGCTCTTTCAGCAGACGATGAGAATATTTTTTTTCTTTCTACTTCTCTGGCTAGATGGCTGGGTTTGAGTAATCTTCTTTTTCCTGGGGTTGGTTGCTAAGAGACACTCTATTACTTCCCTTTCTCTTATGACCCGATTACTGTGATCAGCAAAGACGGCATGCAGACAACATCCTGACATGGTTCATACAAGATTGCTGTGCCTAGTTACAAAATGATTGACTTTCTTAACTCTCTCACAACCGTCAGACCAAAATTTCCTAAGTTATTTTCCACACAAGGTCAAAGGATTTCCCCACCTTCCTTTGAAATGGTGGTTGTGATGGATCAACAGTATCCATCACTATAACGGTCAATACTCAACTTGAAATACATTTCAGTAAAAGCTCCACGCCACCTCCTTATTCTTAATATATATTTCTTTTAATTTTAGAGGTAAATAAACAGAATTTGAAAAAATGTCTGAGTTAATCTCCAGCCTAGATAGGGATAAGGCTCTCAGAGGCTCTCAGAGAACCACTAAATAGCTTCTTGGCAAGAGTCCTCCAGCCTCTGCTCCTTTTTCTGGTGTACATAGCCAAAGCAAAGGTCATCCCTTTTTCATTCCTATCCTGCACAGCTCTTGGCAGAATACCGTAAAGGTCCTAGGCACTCAATGGATGTTTGCTAAATGAATAAACGAATGTGTGTTCGCACTGAGCTCTTCTTTCCATCCCTTGAGGCTCTTATCCAATCCTCCCATCCATGCATTTCAGGAAAAGGAAAAAGAAAAGGTTACGAGTTCCTTTTAAAGGTTCTAATGCTGTCAAAAAGGACTAGAAATGTAAGCAACAGCAACAAAACTAAACGTAAAAAAGTAATAAAGATCCTGGGTCTTTATCTAGCATATCATCCCTGGGTGATATTATCCTCATACAACTTGGAAGAACCAGCAAGACATTCATTTCTTTATTCTGCCCTCCACCCCAACATAAGGATAACCTGGAAGAACTTTAAAAAAAAAAAAAATGTTCTGGCCGGGCGCGGTGGCTCAAGCCTGTAATCCCAGCACTTTGGGAGGCCGAGACGGGCGGATCACAAGGTCAGGAGATCAAGACCATCCTGGCTAACCCGGTGAAACTCCGTCTCTACTAAAAAATACAAAAAAAACTAGCCGGGCGAGGTGGCGGGCACCCGTAGTCCCAGCTACTCGGGAGGCTGAGGCAGGAGAATGGCGTAAACCCGAAAGGTGGAGCTTGCAGTGAGTTGAGATCCGGCCACTGCACTCCAGTTTGGGCGACAGAGCGAGACTCCGTCTCAAAAAAAAAAAAAAAAAAGTTCTTCTTGCGAGGTCAAATTCACACATGATCACCTATAGCATGTACATAAAGACCTCTCTGAATCCTCCCCGATTCACAACTACATTTTAATCTTAGAACTTCGCGGCTTCAGCTAATGCTCTGATTTCCATTAAAAATGAAGTCCTTCTGGCAGGGTTCCATTTTGACATACTTTTGTCAAAGATTTAGATGACCTCTCTCCTTTTGATAGCTATCGCTGTATATATAGATATAGTAGATATCTGTATCTCAGTACATGCACATTTAACAAATATTTTTGTATAGACTTTGGAAGTGAGCAAATGAAATACAGTAGAAAAATCATGAAGTTTGGATTTAGAGATATTTGTGTTCAAATCTAAGATCCATTATTTATAAGTCACGATGCCCTGGGCAACTTACTATCTCTCTGAGCCTTAATTTCATCACTTGAAAAATGGAAATATTGGTACCAAACTTCAAATAGTGCTATAAAGATGACATATCAGATATGTGGCATATAGTAGGAACAAATTAAATGTTACCTTCCTCATGAACTACTTGCACTTAAGAACATGAATGTATATTTTGCTCAGGTGTAGAGAAAAAAATGTGTAAGGATATGAGCTTAGAATGAAAGGACATGGGGTTGTCAGAGGAATATATTGAGGGCGCCCAGACTGTGGAGTCTATGACCCATGTCACAACCTAACTGAATTCACGATATTCTATGGGAACAATTTTACTCCATGCACTTCAGGAGTAACCAATTTTACGCAATATATGTCGTTGAATCATACTTTCGTACAATCTTAGAGCAGGAAGGAAGTGAAGAAACAATATTGTTCAATCTCATTGTTTTACAACTGTGGAAACCAACCCAGAGTCATTTGTTGATCTACATAGGCCTCAAGAATGCAGGGAGTGTCCTTCCCATTTACCCTTCTCTCCAGTGAACTCTTGTCTTGTTCAGTGATTGCCAGACTGCCACCTACTTTTCAGCATGACTAAGATAGAGTCAGCTTGACTCTGACAGACCTTTTTGGTGTCCCCTTTCGATGGACCATCCCTGCATAATTCTGAGATAATATTCACAACAAAATCAAACTGTAAGATAAATGTTAGGTCTTAGCTAAAAATCATGGCTCTTCATACTCTGTCTCATGCTCCTAGGGAATGGGTTTACTCTTGAAAGCAGAACGTTTGAAGAGTGTTTTGGTCTTCCACAGTGCCCAGCTTCCAACTACACGTCTTTCATCCTTCCAATCCCTCGGTGACTCTAGCTTTGCCTTTCTCTACTTCTGAAAAAAATGCCCAACTAAGGCACTGGTCTATGACCAACAAGTTTCCTGGCAGCTGTTCCAGTGAATAAAAATTTCTTGGTATTTCTCAAAATAGGCACAGTTTCTCAGATGTGTTCTCAACCTTGGACTGACTGTTTTCTAGGGTAAGAGGCAGTCATTCCAGATGACAACACTTTCACACAGGTTAATTTTCATCTGAACCGTATTCAATATAGAGAAAACCGCATGAGATAAGTTGCTTAGGAATACTATAAACTTACCATTAGCAAAATATGATACCTCAAAAATCCCTATATTTAAGAAAACTGTGGCTGTAGCTCTCTAAAAAGAGTAAAATCATTTGAGAGTCAAGAAATCCAAAAGAAAAAAAAGTTAATTACGTAATGATTTGATGAATTGAAAGGAAAATTCTGGAACAAATAAATTCTACATATCAAAAAAAAAAAATCTCAATGTTGAGCTGGGTGGGGAAGACACAACATCATCAGTGATGGTGTAAAGCATTTTCAACTTGATTGAATTTGGCCTTACTATTAGGCTTTCAGTTATGTCTATGCCTTCTCAGGTTGCAACAAAAAGATTTTCAGAAATTTTCAGAGAGAATCTTGCCAGTGCTGCTTCTCCAGATGTCTAAGGATGTTCAATCATCTGCATCTATTACTCTAACTGCGCGTTATTTACATTCTAAATAAACACAGAGTATAACAAATCACACAGGTAAGTAAAAGAGCACAATGATTGCTGCCACTTCATCATCTTAATTGTATAGGTTGAGTTTAAAGAGTTTTGTTCACTTTTCCAATTAACTGATATATCAGTCACGGTACAACCAGATAGTGGTGGTGTGTAACTGTAATGCTCAAATAACAAACCCTTGATAGAGACAGAGAGAAGGAAGATAAAATGTTACCCTACTTTAAAAAATAATTAAAGAGCTGTAAGATAACTGAAACCCATGTACAATATAAGCCAGGGGAAGTTGTTAAAAAAAAAAAATCACATAGGAAATTCTGATAATTTTCTTAATAATCTTAGTTTTGCCTTTACTATTACTCATTCTGAGCTCTAGTTTTTCCAATTTATTTCCTCAAAATTTAGACTTACTAAGTCTAAAGACCTCTATGCTCCTTTAGGCCTAGTAAGTCTAAATTTTGAGGAAATAATAACTTGTTTATTAAGCTATAGATAAACCTATTTGTCCTAATCAATCTGGTTAATGTAATCACAAGAAAGGTTTTTAATTTATTTTTGATATTCCTACTCCCAGAGATGCTATGTTCTTTTCTATTTAAAATAAAGGAAATAGTTCTTTCAAAAATACACACATTTTTTAATGTCAATCATAATATTGCCACATATAACAGTGCTATAAGGAAGCCTGACAAGCTGTAGAAAAATGTGAAGGTGCTTCCTGGCAATTGCACCTTTGTTCAGGAAAAGGAATTCTCTGAAAGAACCTTGCCATTCCCTTTCTGCATTCAATATAATTATGTTCCTTACAAATGACGTCTTTCAGGATGGACTACATTAAATAATTAAGAGACTCTGCAGTGGAACTATTCAGCTTAAAGAAAAGAATGAAGGACATATCTCTGTTATAAGACGGGCTCATATAAGCAAGATGAATTGGCTTTATTTTTTGCCATTTATAAGGGCAGGACTAGGAACAAAGGTAGGTTTCAGGAGCAGCAGGTTTTACCAAAATATGGGGAAATACTTTCAATCTAAAGTAACGGGGATGATGCTATGAATGAAACATACGCTCATTTCCACCATATAGTGAGACCAGTGCAAATGTAAGACTGCCTAAGAGGATCCACCTGCATCAGGGACTGTTACTATTAAGCTTTATGTCCTTCTAGAGAGTTTGAGATCATTACTTTGGCTTTTTGTTTTCATTGGGATATAGAACAGCGTATCTCTCATTAAATTTGTGCCCAGGCATTTTAAGGTGTATTCTCTCTGCAAAAGGACTTACTTCCACTATAATTTCTAAAGTATTGTTACAATTAAGGGCATAAGTTTTGCACAAATAAATTGAACTGGGCCCTCTTAATAAACCTCATAATTATTACTTATTCGATAATAATAATTGAATGTTTCTTCTGTGACTTAACTATATGTTACACACTGTCAATATAATGATGAAAAGCTTAGAGTTCCAGCTCTCCATTTAGTTAACAAGGTAACTCTAGTGCTGCCTCACTATAGAAAGTACTTATTCTATTTGTTTGTCTGCTTGTTCCTCATTGTTCCTTTCCCCAGGATTTATAACTCGAAAGTGAAGAAGAGAAAGGCCCTATCTGATGAGGACTGAGTCACAATTATAAAGATGTGATCAGGTTGTTCTTATTTTGTTTTTGTTTTTTTGAAGGGCAGGGAGTTACAATTTTAAGTACTAACTAAACTCCATGGCTAGAAATTATAAATTTATAAGACTAAAAGACAATCTCACATGTTATGAAGGCAGAATTTAAATAAAAATAAATCTGATCTCTAAAAAAATCAGAACTGCCTTAAGACAGAAAGTGTTCTTTTAGTTTCCTGCACTAGAAATATTCAATATAAGCCTAAAAAACACCTTGACAGTGATTATATGAACTCAAGCATCAGTAAGAGATTGGCCTATCTTAGTAGTTCTAGAAATGGATCGTGGAAAAAAAAAAAAAAAAAGATAGTGCCCATCCCAGAGCAATTACATTACAATATCTGAGGGTGAGACCCAAGCTTGGAAACTTTTTGAAGTTCCCCAGGTTTATTACTCGTGTTAAAAGGACAGAGAACCACTATAGACATGTAAAGCCCCCTGCAATACAATACTGTCTGTATTCTAGAACATTTGTAGATTCCAAGTCCCAAAGTAAAAGCAAAATATGGGACTTAGGTTGAAGATGGCCAAATAGGAACAGCTCCGGTCTGCAGCTCCCAGACAGATCAACTCAGAAGGTGGGTGATTTCTGCATTTCCAACTGAAGTGCTTGGCTCATCTCACTGGGACTGGTTAGACAGTGGGTACAGCCCCCGGAGGGCAAGCCTCAGCAGGGTGGAGCATCACCTCACCCTGGAAACACAAGAGGTCAGGGAATTCCCTCTCCTAGCCAAGAGAAGCCATGAGGGACCTGCCATGAGGAACCGTGCATTCCGGCCCAGATACTACCCTTTTCCCACGGTCTTTGCAACCCGCAGACCAGGAGATTCCCTCAGGTGCCTACACCACCAGGGCCCTGGGTTTCAAGCACCAAACTGGGTGGCCATGTGGGCAGACACCGAGCTAGCTGCAGGAGTTTGTTTTTTTCATACCCCTGTGGCTCCTGGAATGCCAGCTAGACAGAACCATTCACTCCCCTGAAAAGGAGACTAAAGTCAGGGAGCCAAGTGTTCTAGCTCAGAGGACCCCACCCCCATGGAGCCCAGCAAGCTAAGATCCACTCGCTTGAGATTCTCGCTGCCAGCACAGCAGTCTGAAGTTGACCTGGGATGCTCCAGCTTGGTGGGGGAAGGTGTATCCCCCATTACTGAGGCTTGAGTAGCCAGTTTTCCCATCACAATGTAAACAAAGCCCCCAGGAAGTTAGAATAGGGCAAAGCCTACCTCAGTACCACAAAGTCACTGTAGACAGACTGCCTCTATAGAGTCTTCCTCTCTGGGCAGGGAATCTCTGAAAGAAAGGAGAACTTCCCCAACCTAGGAAGACAGGCCAACATTCAAATTCAGGAAATACAGAGAACACCAAAAAGATACTCCTCAAGAAGAGCAGCCACAAGATAATTGTCAGATTCACTAAGGTTGAAATAAAGGAAAAAATGTTAAGGGCAGCCAGAGAGAAAAATCGGGTTACCCCACCAAGGTTGAAATGAAGGAAAAAATGTTAAGGGCAGCCAGAGAGAAAGGTCGGGTACCACAAAGGGAACCCCATCAGACTAACAGTGGATCTCTCTGCAGAAACCCTATAAGCCAGAAGGGGGCCAATATTCAACATTCTTAAAGAAAAGAATTTTCAACCCAGAATTTCATATCCAGCCAAACTAAGCTTCATAAGCAAAGGAGAAATAACATCCTTTACAGACAAGCAAATGCTGAGAGGTTTTTCTCACCATGAGGCCTGCCTTACAGGAGCTCCTGAAGGAAGCACTAAATATGGAAAGGAAAAACCAGTACAGTACCAGCCACTGCAAAAACATACCAAATTGTAAAGACCATCAACACCATGAAGAAACTGCATCAACTAACAGGCAAAATAACCAACTAGCATCATAGACAGGAACAAATTCACACATAACAATGTTAACCTTAAATGTAAACAAGCTAAAGGACCCAATTAAAAGACACAGACTGGCAAACTGGATAAAGGGTCAAGACCCATCGGTGTGCTGTATTCAGGAGACCCATCTCAGATGCAAGGACACATACAGGCTCAAAATAAATGCATGGAGGAATATTTACCAAGCAAATGGAAAGCAAAAAAAAAGCAGGGGTTGCAATCCTAGTCTCTGATAAAACAGACATTAAACCAACAAAGATCAAAAAAGACAAAGAAGGCCATTATATAATGGTAAACGGAGCAATCCAAAAATAGGGCTAACTACCTTAAATATATATGCACCCAATACAGGAGCACCAAGATTCATAAAGCAAGTTCTTAGAGACCTACAAAGAGATTCAGACTACCACACAATAATAGTGGGAGACTTTAGCACCCCACTGATATTAGACAGATCAACGAGACAGAAGGTTAACAAGGATATCGAGGACTTCAACTCAGCTCTACACCAAGCAGACCTAATAGACATCTACAGAACTCTCCACCGCAAATCAACAGAATGTACATTCTTCTAAGAACCACATCACATTTATTTTAAAATTGACCACATAATTGGAAGTAAAACACTCCTCAGCAAATGCAAAATAACAAACAGTATCTCAGGCCACAGTGCAATCAAACTAGAACTTAGGATTCAGAAACTCACTCAACACCACACAACTGCATGGAAACTGAACAACCTGCTCCTGAATGAACACTGGATAAATAACAAAATGAAGGCAGAAATAAATAAGTTCTTTGAAACCAATGAGAATAAAGACACAACATGCCGGAATCTCTGGGACACAGCTAAAGCAGTGTTTAGAGGAGAATTTATAGCAGTAAATACCCACCAGGGAAAGCGGGAAAGATCTCAAATCAACACCTTAACTTTGCAATTAAAAGAACTAGAGAAGTAAGAGCAAACAAATTCAAAAGCTAGCAGAAGACAAGAAATAACTAAAACCTTCAAAAAAATCAATGAATCCAGAAGCTGGTGTTTTGAAAAGATTAACAAAATAGATAGACCACCAGCCAGGCTAACAAAGAAAAAAAGAGAGAAGAATCAAATAGACACAATAAAAAATGATAAAGGGGATATCACCAATGATCCCACAGAAATACAAACTACCAATAGATAATACCATAAACACCTCTACACAAATAAACTAGAAAATATAGAAGAAATGGATAAATTCTGCAACAAATACACTCTCCCAAGACTAAACCAGGAAGAATTCAAATCCCTGAATAGACCAATAACAAGTTCTGAAATTGAGGCAGTAATTAATAGCCTACTGACCAAAAAAAGTCCAGGACCAGACAGATTCACAGCTGAATTCTACCAGAGGTACAAAGAGGAGCTTGCTACCATTCCTTCTGAAATTATTCCAAACACTAGAAAAAGAGGGACTCCTCCCTAACTCATTTTATGAGGCCAGCATCATCCTGCTACCAAAACCTGGCAGAGACACAACAAAAAAAGAAAATTTCAGGCCAATATCCCTGATGAACATCAATGTGAAAAACCTCAATAAAATACTGGAAAACCGAATCCTGTAGCACATCAAAAAGCTTATCTGCTATGAAAAAGTCAGCTTCATCCCTGGGATGCAAGGCTGATTCAACATACACAAATCAATAAACATAAGAGATCGCATAAACAGAACCAATGACAAAAACCACACTATTATCTCAATAGATGCAGAAAAGGCCTTCGACAAAATTCAACACAATCTCATGCTAAAAACTCTCAATAAACTAGGTATTAATGGAACATGTCTCAAAATAATAAGAGCTATTTATGACAAACCCACAGCCAATATCATACTGAATGGGCAAAAGCTTGACGTTTTTCCTTTGAAAACCAGCACAAGACAAGAATGCCCTCTCTCACCACTCCTATTCAACATAGTATTGGAAGTTCTAGTCAGGGCAATCAGGCAACAGAAAGAAATAAAGAGTATTCAAACAGGAAGAGGGGAAGTCAAATTGTCTCTGTTTGCAGATGACAAGATTGTATATTTAGAAAACCCCATCATCTCAACCCAAAATCTCCTTAAGCTGATAAGCAACTTCAGCAAAGTCTCAGGATACAAAATCAATGTACAAAAATCACAAGCATTCCTAAAACCAATAATAGAAAGAGTGCCAAATCATGAGTGAACTCCCATTCACAATTGCTACAAAGAAAATAAAATACCTAGGAATACAACTTACAAGAGCTATGAATGACTCTTTCATGGAGAATTACAAACCACTGCTCAAAGAAATAAGAGAGGACACAACCAAATGGAAAAACATTCCATGCTCACGGATAAGAATCAATATCATGAAAATGGCCATACTGTCCAAAGTAATTTACAGATTCAATGCTATCCCCATCAAGCTAGCATTGTCATTCTTCACAGAAGTAGAAAAAACTACTTTAAATTTCATATGGAACCAAAAAGGAGCCCATATAGCCACAATAATCCTAAGCAAAAAGAACAAAGCTGGAGGCATCACGCTACCTGACTTCAAACTAAACTACAAGGCTACAGTAACCAAAATAGCATGGTACTAGTACCAAGACAGATATATAAACCAATGTAACAGAACACAGGCCTCAGAAATAACACCACACATCTACAACCATCTGATCTTTGACAAACCTGACAAGAACAAGCAATGGGGAGAGATTCTCTATTTAACAAACGCTGTTTGGAAAACTGGCTAGCCATATGCAGAAAACTGAAACTGGACCCCTTCCTTACACCTTATACAAAAATTAACTCAAGATGAATTAAAAACTTAAATGTGAGACCCAAAACTATAAAACCCTAGAAGAAAACCTAAGCAATATCATTCAAGACATAGGAATGGACAAAGACTTTATGACTAAAACACCAAAAGCAATGGCAACAAAAGCTAAAATTGACAAATGGGATCTAATTAAACTAAAGAGCTTCTGCACAGCAAAAGAAATGATCAGAGTGAACAGGCAACCTACAGAATGGGAAAAAAGTTTTGCAATCCATCCATCTGACAAAGGGCTAATATCTAGATCCTACAAAAAACTTAAACAAATTTACAATAAAAAAAAACTCCATCGAAAAGTGGGTGAAGGATATAAACAGACACTTCTCAAAACAAGAGATTTATGTGGCCAACTAACATATGAAAAAATCCTCATCTCACTGGTCATTAGAACAATGCAAATCAAAACCACAATGAGATACCATCTCATGCCAGCTAGAACGGTGATCATTAAAAAATCAGGAAACAACAGATGCTGGAGAGGATGTAGAGAAATAGGAACACTTTTACACTGTTGGTGGGAGTGTAAATTAGTTCAACCATTGTGGATGACAGTGTGGCAATTCCTTAAGGATCTAGAACAAGAAATACCATTTGATCCAACAATCCCATTACTAGGTATATACCCAAAGGATTATAAATCATTCTACTATAAAGATACATGCACATGTATGTTTATTGCGGCACTATTCACAATAGCAAAGACTTGGAACCAACCCAAATGCCCAACAATGATAGACTGGATAAAGAAAGTGTGGCCCATATACACCATGGAATACTATGCAGCCATAAAAAAGGATGAGTTCATGTCCTTTGCCGGGACATGGATGAAGTTGGAAACCATCATTCTCAGCAAACTAACATAGGAACAGAAAACCAAACACCACATGTTCTCACTCATAAGTGGGAGCTGAACAATGAGAACACATGGACACAGCGAGGGGAACATCACACACCAGGGCCTGTCAGGGGGGTGGGGGCTTAGGGAGGGATAGCATTAGGAGAAATATCTAAAGTAGATGATGGGTTGATGGGTGCAGCAAACCACCATGGCATGTGTATACCTCTGTAACAAACCTGTACGTTCTGCACATGTATCCCAGAAGCTAAAGTATAATTAAACACACACACACATACACACACACACACACACACACACACACACACAAGACGACACCAAAAAGAAAAATATGGTACGAACATTAGCCTAACCTTTTCTATATTAGCAGGGCCACCAAAGAGAAAAGCATATAGGTTAGAACACTGGCTATAATACAGTAGTTCAAGTTCAAAGATGTACACATGAGGGAGGAAGACCAGAACTATCCAACTGGATGAAGACAGAGAAAAGGGAGCATATTCATTTGAGATTCCAGAGATCGTTATACTATGTAGCTCTGCATGGGATAACCATATTGCACAAGGCATGCATTTTAGGTTGTTAGGAGTTCCTGTTCTTTTTCTTATTCTTTTTGTAAAAACCAGAAAACTCCCTGGTCACAATCTCATCTCTCCCAAAACTGCATTTAGTTTAATGAGGTGTTTGCAAAATTCACTGGGATTTTGGGAAGACTGGCAGGAAAGACAGCCTAGAAAAATTATCAAAGAAAAAGCTGTGTCTTTGGGTATTGAACACAGTTCTAGCAAAGACATAAAAGCAAAAGGCAGGCATTTAAAATAAGCTCAAAGGCCCCGCTGAATGCTTATGATTTCCAAGTACCATAATCTGCTAACACTAGAAAACAGACTATTTATAGTATTTGAGGTTGTTTTTGAAAACCGTGCTATTGAACCTTGATTTTCTGTTACTTAGCGATTACTGATGATTACTGACCAAAATATTCCACAATAAAAGGGAACAGTGGTAATAACGTTGGCACAACCTGGGAAGGGAAATATCCACCTCTACTCTTCAGAGACCTAGAGGAAGAGAAAGGTAAATGGGGAAGAGAAAGGTACATGCATTGGTCAAGGCCAGAGCAAAAGCTGGCACTAACCCCATGAGAAAAATGCAGAAGTTCTGATTCTCAGCATATACTGTGAACCACCAGCTGTTCTCACTTCCCCTGCCAACAGTGTTGACTTTGGCCGGTGAGGGAAGAACTAGTTTCACAAACAATTAGCACAATAAGAAATAAGGGTGGGGTACTTAGGAGCCATAACCTTGGTGGACCACTTTTTGACTGTAAGATCACTGCCAGGCTTTAAAAATAAATGTTATTTGTTCCTTCAGCATTTCACTGGACATGTTTATAATAAAATCAAGTTGGCAATTATTGGTTGTATCGATGGGGTTGAATCTTTTGTTAAGGAATACAAGAAGCTTAAGCGGGTGGAGAGAGGCAAAATTGACCAAAATAATTAACTTTCACAATATAAAAGCTGCCGTAAGAGCCACCACAAATGAAACAGCAGAAAAACAAAAGGGGATTTCTGCAGTTATTAATTGCTATATTACCCTTATCATCATTACATAACCCAGTAGCTTCTGGGGGACACCAAATGGTATATTTTCTGAAGACACTCTGGCCAACTAGGTTAGGCAATGGCCTCCTTGAACCAAAACTATTGCTGCTTCAGGCTTGCTTTCTGCCTTGATTAAACACAGTGGCAGGCTCCAGTTGAAGGGATGATTCTTCTTTTTTGAAGGGAGGTAGAATAGAGTAATTGCCAGATGTTTGCAATTTTAGCTATAAAAAGATGGCTGCTTTCCATTCCTGTGTATGTTGGATCTTTTTTCTTTCTACCCAAGCTATTGTGGTTCACTAAAATAGGCCACTGCACTGATGAATCATCATTCAGGACTGCAATAATGGAAGCAGAACAAATATGACATTTTAAATTCACATAAAAGAAAAATAAATAAAAATACATGGGTAATAGTTACATGCTAAGGAACAGAAAGCATGTTGCAGTCTAAAGAACACAATTTGGTTCAAACAAGTTATGCCTGAATCTACTCTGGACTACTTTTTACCTGTTTGGTCTGGGGCAAGTCACCTCACCACCAACCTTCCCTCTCTTCAACAGTAAAATGGGGGATGAGGGGGTACCATCTCATTCAGCAGAAAGAACCCACGCCCTAGCCATCTCTATGCCCTGCCTTGCATATGCACAGCTCAGGCAACATGTGCAAATATTTGTTGTGTGAATAGATTAAATATATACACATATAAAATGTTAGAAACCATATATCATGATCTAATTGTATACATGTTACACTCTCTACTGTAGTTACTACAACCCCACCACCACCACATACTCAGTTTTTGCTACAAACACAGCCTACTAATTTGGTAAGAGTAGAAATAAAAACCTGTTTTGTTTATTTAGGCAGCAACAATATAACTGGCTTGAGAGACTGGTGACCCCTAGACAGAGATGTTACCTTTCTTAATGGGTAAGTTAAGAATCTCTTTGAGGATCTGATGGTGTTATGAACCCTTTCCCTGAAAAAAGACATACACACAGACTAAGTTTAAATACAATTTCAGGAGATTGGCTTAATCCAAAATACGAATCTCGAAAATGAATGGAACCCAAAATAAAATCCCTAATTAAATTAATTTTTCTGAGATTGTGTAGTTAATAATCCCTAAAATCTCTCTGTAGCAACTGACATTTTGGAAACTTAATTTCTCTAATTAATAAAAATCAATAGTTTCTTTCTGAAATGTTCATCTACTTTTTAACTGTACTTATAGTTCAATAGTAAAAACACTACTTCTCAAAGAGATAATATAAATATGAATCATTTTTTGCCACATTGACAAAGTTCAAGTAAAGTAATTCTACTTCTAACAAAGGTGGAATCTTAATTCTAGCGAAGACAAACATATGCCAAGCCAATTCTAAAATCTCAATCAGCAAATACAAAAAAAACAAGGATACAACTAAGATCATTTTTTAAATGGTCAGCATGAGCTATATGGGATTTTATAATTTAAAATCTGAATTTTTAAAAAAAATACTATGGATATGACCCTCGGAGCTAATGTTCATATTTTCATTTCAATAATAGTAGCAACAATAATGGTCACATCTTCCACTGAGTTTGTCATTATTTTGTGCCAAATATATGTCAATTCACGACTTCATTTAACTTTGAAAACAACTTTTTAAGATACAAATATCTCTATTTTATTTATTTATTTATTATTTTTATTTATTCATTTATTTGAGATGGAGTCTTACTCTGTCACCTAGGCTGGAATGTAGTGGCTCACTGCAACCTCCACCTCCTGTATTCAAGTGATTCTCCTGCCTCAGCCTACCAAGTAACTGGGATTTACAGGTGCGTGCCACCATGCCCAGCTAATTTTTGTATTTTTAGTAGAGACAGGGTTTCACCATGTTGGTCAGGCTGGTCTTGAACTCCTGATCTCAGGTGATCCACCCTTGGCCTCCCAAAGTGCTGGGGTTACAGGTGTGAGCCACCACACCTAGTAGATAAATATCCCTATTTTAAAATTGAAAGAACTTAGGTTGCTACTTATCCTGGTGAGGCCAAGTTCCCAGAAAATTAAGAGGTGAAATCAAAACTGGAACCCAGATCTATCTGATGCCAGAGTCTATATGCTTAATCACCTCCCTGAGTCTTTCTTCTCTGTAACCTTCCAATACTACCTTGGCTCCAAGCAAACTCTTTCTTCTGATAGAGTTAGCCACAGAGTCACTTCACAAATAGAAGCTTTACAGTAAAGCTTTATATTGTTAGTTAACTGGTCATTTTCAAATGTCAAATTTCTAATGAAAATGTAAACTGTTTAAGGGCTACGATGTGTTTATACTTTTTCCTGTCCACTACTGAGCCCCGTTAATAACAATGGCACAAGATGGAAGTGAATAGGCGCCAATAAAAGAACTGAATTCAATGCAGATGTCAAGATATAAAACAGTGAAATCTGTCTACCAGGGATCACATTGGGTGGCATGCATGACACTTACTGTCACCTCAAGTGGTGATATTTCTGGATACACCTCATAGAACTTGGAGATTTCTTTCCCAGGAGGTAATTTTTACAGAGGATGCACTTAAGAAAACCCAAGTCATTACAACATACATAAACAGATGAATAACAAAAATAATGACAAATTAAAATGCCATTTTTACAGAATGGTAAGAAATAAAATAAAATGTCATTTTAATTCCATTGTAATGTCAGTAAAACTACCAGTGATATCTGAAAAGTTTAAGCAAGATGACATAATTCAACTGAACTAAGGAAAATTCCAAATGGTTATTCCAAAGGTCTTGTCAAATAATGACTCCTTGAGAAAAATTATTTCATTTAATAAAAGTAATAATGCATTAACATGAGATACATGTACGGCTGAGGAACACCTACAGACTTGGATTTAGGAGATAAGGGTCCAATTTCCACCTTTGCAATATGCCAGCTATTTCACTTTACATACATTATACTCTGCAGATTGAGGATGATAATAACTTTTTTACAGAGTAGCTAGAAAGATAAGGTAAGCAGTAAAGCAAAGTAGACTTCAGATGCAATGAAGGCAAATAAATCCACCATAATACTGTTCAATAGTTAAGATACTGTTCTGCCAGATAAGTTGTTTTAGTAATTGTAATAATTCATTATTACCAAATACTGTTTATTGTACCTTACCAATACTTAAGGGAAGATACTAAAATTTGGTCAAATGTGAGACTTCTATATATATTAGCCTAATCATGGGTCTCTGAATCACAGAATTTTCATTTGTCTTTAGGAACCATAATAATGTAGGAACTATAATAACATTGCAGGATATTCTGATGATTAAACTAGATAATACGTGAGAAAGTGCTCTAAAATTTATTCACATTCATGCACACTCATACTAACACATATTTAAAATTGCAAGTTGTAGTGAACATTTCACAATAAAATCCTTCTTTCATTGCTTCCTGTTTTCTCAGGATTACCCCAACGTGTGAATAAGTAAGAGAGAAAAACAGAACAAAAAATGATTAAGTTAGCTTACACCTCCATTCTTAATGGTGTGTGTTTGACTAGGTAAAAAAAAAAAAAAAAAAAAAAAAGCTGCCTGAAATTGTTTCAGGAAATTTAAAGAGAACTGCCTTTTGCTTTTTTTTTCTTGCCTTAGCATCTGTATGCAAAGGCACATTTCATTCTAAAATATAACAAACAAGTGCAGAGAGATAGCAATAGTAGTTCTGGCCAGTACCTCCAGGAAAGTACTTCTTGCCTGTGGTATAAGATCTTATTTCTTGGTCCTTCCTCTCTGTAGCTACCTAACTTCCTGGAGCTATTTCTAGAGGTAAGTTTCAGAGCATGCTAGAACATTTGGGTCTACCCATAGTGAAGTCACTCTGTTCACATTGCAAAGCTATTCCCAGGAGCCCAGATGCACTGCCTGAGGACATCAGCAAAGAACTGCCAAAATCAAAAGGGTCGGGATGGGGGCCATTCTCTGCTTTTGCACATGCAGTTCCCTTTACTTGGCATGGCATGCTGTCCACCGCCCTTTTCTGCTTGGTAAACAACTAACTCATTCTCTAACACTCAGATCAGATGTGTCCTTGTCTGTGATGCTTTCCCCAGTTCCTCCTAGCAGACATCCTTCATATTATATTATGGCACTACATTTACATAATGCAACCTTTATGGGCATGTGGTGCCTATTATATGTCTATATTGACTAGTAGACTTATCTATTCTATTTGAAGACAGCAACATACAGAACAATGTAAAGAACATATAATAAGGGAGAGTGCTGGAAGAGCAAACTGCTAGAAGGCTCAGGGTGCCACCTCCCAATGACCTAGACTCCTCTGCCCCAGGTGCTGTCCTAAGCCATCAGGTCTCTCTGAATGCAGTAATTTTAAGAAAGGATGATAAAAATGCCATACTGATTTTTTTTAAGTTCTTTAAGTCAATCGTTATTTTAGGGTATGATTTCTTTATATGGCATATTTGCCCAAAGCCTCAGGTGTCAGATTTATTTTATAATGTCCATAATGAATCCATTTTTAGATAATTAACATAGCCCTACTGTGACCCAAAATTTTGTGAGATTTCAGGCATTGCTACCTAAAGCAACACAATAGCAAGAGCTCTGTAATGCAGAAGCTTGGCCATGACTAGGGCATTCTCGAAGAATCCGTTTTTGTCATTGTTTGAAATCTTTTGGTTTTGGATCCCAAATAAAATGACCTGGGACAACATATGCAAAAGATTGGTGTCTACGATGAAAGCACTGAGGGAAAAGAATAGCAACATGAAGGATGCTCTCTGAATCTGTACTACGTTCACATGATAAAGATGCTTAACACTTCAAAAGCTACCGTCATTAACTATGGGAGAAAGAGTACACTCTCAGGACCTGGAGAAGGTTCCAAGGAGACTAAGGCACTGGTCTCTGAAATTAATAAAATAAATGAGAGGTTCCCAAACTTTGGTTGAGAATCAATCACAATTCCCAGGGAGTTGTGCTTTATGTTTTAATTTTGCTTTGTTTTAATGCAGATTCCTGAGGCCCATGGCCAGAGATTTTGATTCTGTAGAATTGTGATGCGACCTAGGACCTGCTTTAATATTTTTCTTTTGAAAAATGTTCTCCAAGTCTTTCTGATGACTGGCCAGCTTTGAAAACCAGTTTAAAGCATACATTCTGGCAGGGATACATATAGCAGTGATCTTTCAAAGTATCATACAAGCAATTCAGATGGCATGTAAGATAGAACTTTGAGTAAGAGAATAATACATTAAGAAAACTATATGCATTTCTTTATTTTACTTTTATTAAACCTGTTTTGAAATATAGACTCACAGAAAGTTGCAAAAATAGTACAGAGTCCCATGTACACTTTACCCAGGTTCCCTGAATGGTAACTCTCATAAAGGTATAACACATTACAAAACCCAGCAAACTGACATTGTTACTGTTAACTAGACCTTACTCAGCTTTTACCATTTTATAACCTGCATTGATTTGTGTGTGCATACAGTTCTACGTAATTTTATCCCATGTTTAGATTCATGTAACCATCACTCCAATTGAGGTACGGAACTGTTCCACCCACACAGACTCTTGCTGCATCCTCTTAGTATGAATGACCAGTACTTGTCCCACCTGACCCAGCCATGTCTGTCCCCTAGCAATCATGAATATGTCCTTCATCTCTAGAGCTTTGTCTTAAAATGAAATCATACAATATATGTAATCTTTCGAGACAGTTTTTTCATTAAGCATGTCCAGGTTATTGCATATATCAATAACACTTCATTCTTTTTTACTGCTGAATAGTATTATTCCATTGTATGGCTGTACCAGACTTCACTGAAACATTTGCCCATCAAAGGATATTTGGGTTGTTTCCAGTGTTTTGTTATTATGATTAAAAAAAAAAAAAGTTGCTCTGAACATCCATGTACAGGTTTTTTTTGTGAACATAACATTTTGATTCTCTAGATTAAATGCCAAAGGGTGTATCTGCTGAGTCATATGGTTAGTACACGTTTACTTTTGTAAAATATCACCAAAGAGTTTTCCATAGTGGCTACGAAATTTTGCACATTCCTACCAGCATTGTGAGAGATCATTTCTCCACATCCTCAGCAGCATATGAGACACATTTTTATTTTAGCTTTTCTAATACATGTGTGGTGACATCTCTTTGTGGCTCTCTGTATATTTTTATTATCAAAAAAGCAATGAAATTCTCTTCAGATGTAAAACATGGAGTGACAATAGTATTGTATGCTTGTATAATTTAAAAATAAAGATGATTAATGTGTATCTCACCACACAAATCAGCATTAATTATTGTTTTTGAACCAGACAAGAATTAGGAGGAACTCATCACCTTATTAAGGGACTCATTTCAGCAGTTAATTAAGCTGACAAGTTACAAAATAAAAGAGATTTCTGTCAACAATACACAGACTTCTCCTTGTTCTAAAACATCTAGTCCACTTTGTTTGGGTATATTAGTTCAATCACTGTAACTTCTAAACAAGTCCCCCAGAATGCATCTATGAGAGAGGAATCCCCAGGATCATGGCTCGGCTTCCCTACTTACTATCTGCAATACTGAACAAGCCACCTGCCTTTCTGAGTCTCTGAAATGAATATTAAATTGTTGCCTGCATTCAAGATTTTTCATTGGTTATTTACAGCACTCCTGGGCAAAGAACGTGTACGTCCCTGAAATGTATTAGTGAATACATTCTCAACTATTCTCATCTAGGAAAGAAAGGGGTTGCATTAGATAACTTTTAAGATTCACCCTGGTTCTAGAATTTTATAGTTTATATAGTGTTGAGGCATTATAATCCCTATCACTGTTACTAGAAGTTAATGACATCAGTACTTACAGATAACATGCTAAATTATTATTATATTTATATTAGCACATATTCGTTAGTACAGACTGAGTATTCCGTATACAAAACACTTGGGACATGAAGTGTTTCAAATTTCAGATGTTTTGGATTTTTGGAATATTTACGCATACCAGCTGAGCAATCCCAATCCACAATTCTGAAATTCACAATGTTCCCATGAGCATTTCCTTTGAGCATTGTGTTGGCACTCAGAAAGTTTCAGATTTTTTCACATTTAAGATTTCAGATTTTTGGATTAGGGTTACTTAACCTATATTAAAGTATTTTTTATAATTTTGAATAATTATTGGTAATTACATATAAGGTTATAAAATGCATTTATTAAATAAATTTTATTTCACAATTGTATCACTATTAATTATTATTAATAATGTTATTTTTATTAGAGCAAGAAAATACATCCCAAGAGTGCAGGAACTAGTCTCTGTTTCACTCACTGCCATAACTTCAGCCCCTAGAAGAGTATCTGGCACAAGATCTGTTTTAAGTAAATGATTGCTGAATAAGTATATACTAGTAGCTCCTTGGGGTTATAAGGTATTTTACGGTTTAAAAACATTTTCACATTTATCATCATATTTGGCTTTCAAAACAATCTTGTGAGACAGTTAGTATTACCAGCTAATATTTTATGAATTAAAGAGGATATGGAATAGAAAAGCATCACGCCCAAGGCCAAGTGGTGAAACCAAAGCTTGAATGTAACTGCGCCGACCATCAAGCCAGGGCTGCATCTTGGCACTTTTGAGCGTCAATAAGGCCTACGAATATTTGGTAAGATCTGATGTCACTCCAAGAATTACAAGTGAATTTCTCTGCTGAAAGATGCAGTGTAAAGATCAAATTAATACAGTTAATATTTGATCCTTTAATGAATACACAGCTTGTTCTTTTGTCCCCCTGAGGACCTGAAAATTAAAACTCATGCACTGCACTGTGCAGTGATGGATGAGGCTCAAGCTGCTTATGCTCATCCAGAAAACGGGCATGCCAGGCAAACCCGAGCTTCATTACAGGTCCTGAGGTTTCTGTGAATTTGTGGCTATTCTCATGGCATAACATGCATACTTATAACAAACATCCAAGATGTTACAACTGCAGTCTGTAATTGCAATTCACAGGACGGTCAGGATTACAAAAAGATGCTTCCCATCTGTAACCTCCAAAAGAGATGTTTCCCATTTGTATCTCCAAAGTTAGAGCAAGATTCTCTTTGCATGGGGAAAAGGACAATAGGACTCCAGAGACAGAAAAGCACACCGTGAGGACCATACATTCACAGCAAAAATAATGGGGAAAATCCAGTCTAAATTATTTCTTTAAATAGAATGCCATAAGTGGACATCAGTTCCCCTCACACGTTAGTTATCTGCTAAGAAAACAAATGCGTCCTGCCTAACCAGGATACATGGCTTCACATCACTGATGGCTAATTCTCCACCAAGCATCAAAAATCCAGGACTCATCAGTCCCTAGGAACCAAGCTCCAAACGTGCCTGGTTCCCATAAACCATGGTGGTGCAGCTGAACGAGTGCATTTAGGAAACCTGGGTTCCGGATCAATTCAGCCCCAAACTCATGGGTAGATTAGCAATCAACTATAACTGTTTCCCCTCCATGGAATAATAAATTCATAACCTCACGGTAGCAGAAAGCATAGAAAAATGTTGTTAAAAAAAATAATCCAGGCTTAGGACCCCTATTTAATATAATTCACCTCACCTGTCTTGATCTATCTTGACAAGTCTATGTGAACCAATATACACAAAGCTGGTTTGTGAAAAGGGTCACCATTTTGAAATTAATTTCAAAGAAGAATCATGAAATAATAAAATAATGAAGTTAAAGGAGACATCAGACTGTCTGGCCAACCCTTTAATAAATGGAAGCATTTAAAATTAGTAAGGGCCCTGGGTGTGAGGGTCTCCCTCTACTCTTTTACTAGCTACACGATTCTTTAATAAACTCTTCCACTTCTATTACTTACAAATCATCAAAATGACAATAACATCTGTTCTACCTACCTCAGAGAGCTACAGTAAGAATTTCCTACTGAAATGAAAAGACAATGAACACACAAGTGCTAAATAAACTGTAAAAGAGTATACCAATATAAAACAATTCCACCAAAAGGATCACGTGGAATTGGTACCTAATGCAGACCCAAAGTCTGAATGGTCACAAACCGTTTCCAATATTTGCCTTTATGTATTAAAGGAAAATGTCTTCTCTTGTATATTCAGAAAAGGTAAAAGTTATTATATTTAGAGAGAGAGAGGGAGAAAGAAAAAGAGTGAGAACTGGCATGTCGTGCCAATTTGTTTTTTTAAAAATCTAACATAAAACCGTTTTTTAAAAAGAATTTCAGAAATTAAAGAAAGTGAATTCGAGGCCACAAGACAACTTCAGCTTCACAAACTTGCGAACTTTACAAATCTTTCCAAATGATGATCTATTTTAATGGTGGATAAAAAGTATTATCAAATTTCATTCAGCCAAATTAGAGAGAGAGAGAGACAGAGAAAGAGAGAGAGAGAGAGTGATTAATTTGGTGCAAAAGTAATCATGATTTTTGCCATTAAAGGCAACCTAATAGTAATCCCCAGAGTGTATTAGTAAGATAATTTCAAAAACCATCTTTTAAAAAGTACATTAGTACAGTAGGAAAGTTCATTTGCTTTCCTATTTACCAAAAACAGAAAAAGAACTATACTGTTCTGTTCTGCCATCAAAGTCTAAGACTGAGTTTAACTGCTGTTGTTGTTTTATTTTTGGGGGGTGGGGTGGTTGTTGTTTGTTTTATCTTTTTATTTTTTAATCTGGAGCAGAGTGAAAAACCCAGATTATAGGACAAACAACACTAAAGGCTAGTATTTTAAAGACCAGAAGAAAAATTGCATTATGTTATCTTGTTGTCATCAGTTAAACAGAATAGAAAGTGAGGGAACATCATATAAAATCTTTAAGAAGTGTGCTGCTATAAACATGCATGCGCAGGTGTCTTTTTCAGGTAGTGAGTTCTTTTCCCTTGGGTAGATACCCAGTAGTGGGACTGCTGTATCAAACGGTATGGCTACTTTAGTCCTTTAGGGAATCTCCATATTGTTTTTCATAGCAGTTGTACTAGCTTACATTCCCACCAACAGTGTAAAAGTGTCCCCTTTTCAGCATATCCATGCCAACATTTATTATTTTTTTAATTATGGCTATTCTTGCAGGAGTAAGGTGGTATCTCAATGTGGTTTTAATTTGCATTTCCTGGACAGTGAGCTGAGCGTTTTTTCATATGATTGTTGTCTGTAAATCTTCTAAATACCCATCAGCCAACAAATGGATAAAAAAAATGTGGTATATATACACTATGGGATACTACTCAGCCATAAAACAGTATGAAATAATGGCATTTGCAGCAACTTGGATAGAGTTGGAGACCATTATTCTACAAGTAACTCAGGAATGGAAAATCAAATACTGTATGTTCTCACTTATAAGTGGGAGCTAAGCTATGAGGATGCAAAGGCATAAGAATGATATAATGGACTTTGGGGACTCAGGGTGAAGGGTGGGAAGGATGAGAGGGATAAAAGACTACAGCGTACACTGCTCGGGCAACAGGCACACCGAAATCTCAGAAATCACCACTACATAACTTCTCCGTGTAAGCAAAAACCACCTGTTCCCCAACAGCTATTTAACTAAAAAATAAAAAATAAAAAATAACTATATACACAAATATGAGTGCCCCAGAAAGACAAGTTGATATGGAAAACATGTGAGTATTTTTCTACTTTCACAGTCAGAATTAAAACACGGGAAAGCAAACCCAGAGATTACATATATAACACCAAGGTGGGAAATATAAGCTCAAAGAACGGGCATAGGAAGGAAAAGTAATTCAAAGACATAGGTCGAAGCTGCAGAACCACAGTGTCTCATAAGCTGCTAAGAACCTAGCACATGTATCTGGAGAAGTAGCTTTATATTACTGTGCTTTATCAATTAACTCAGTTCTGCAAACACTATTGAGTCCCTAGTATGTGTCAGGTATCCTGTTAGGTGCTGTTGAGGGAAAAGGCATGAGTCAGGCAGCCCATGAGTCTCAAAGTTCAGACTCCACTAGAGAAGACAGGTGCATATACAAGCAAATCTATTAAAAACACATTGTCATAAGAACTGTATACAATGCATGAGGTTATGGGGTAGTAAAGAACAGTTTGCCATTAGAATACAGTACAAGGTTTGGGATAACTCTAGAGTTAGAGGGAAAAGACTTGAGTGCCAACTCGGCTCGGAGCAGACTGTGCTTCTCTGAACAAATAACTTACACCTTCTAGACTGCAGTTTTCACATTCACATCAGAACAAGATGGATTGAGTGATTTCTATTAGTTCTAACTTTCTGCATTTGTGGTTGAGCTTCGTGAAGGTCAACTTTTAAGCAATGAATTAAAAGACTGTAGAAGCAGGAAACTGGGGGACAAGTACATGCTAAAAGCAAAAAACAGCATGAGCTGAGGCAATACAGAGCATAAGCTGTTATCACCAATGCATCCTGGAAATAAAACCTGTGCTACCTACTATCTTGGGAATTTCACTAAGAGTATAGAACATTCTGAACGAAAAAAAGAAAAGAAAAAGAATGGTTATAAACTTTTAAAATGTGTAAACATTTAAACACAATAGACATAAGTTACAAAAATGTTCAGAGTAACAGAATGCACTGATAACATTTAAATTAAATATAAAGAAAAGCAAATCTACTTCCAACAAATACATGGATACATCTTCGTGTCATACAGCAGATGCAGAAATGTAGCTTCTATTTTAAAAAGTCTGAATGTCCATAAACTGTTCCCAAGATTTGTCTTTATCTTATGTATTAAAGGAAAATTTCTTCTCTTGCATATTCAGAAAAGGTAAAGGTTATTATATTTAGAGAGAGGGGGAGAGAGAAAAAGAGTGAGAATTGGCAGAAATGCAAGAGAGAACCAAAATTTCAGAAAACAAAAGACTGAGTTATACCATATTCCAAACTGCTTTGGAGAAGCATTACTGAGCAGTGCACTCACCCAGCCAGCCATCCGCCAGCCATCCAAATATATATGCATACATAAGAACACACAGACATACATTTGACCATATGCAACCATTCCTACTAAAAACACAGTAGCATAATATGAGCTATGAGGAACATAAGGACGAGTGAGAAACCATGTCTTGTTGCTTCAATGAGGAAGCAAAGCTTATATATATTCTTATAAGGGACGCAGGGACGTATCACTGTAATGTGGGGCTTGGTGCCACACGTGCTGTGAATAGAAGGACAAGCAGTATCACGTGCTGGATATGGACAGCAGCCTTAGTTCAGAAACATACTCCAAACAAATCATAGAGAATGTCACCTCCTTTAAGCTTCCATTTCTTTATAAGAAAAATTAAAAAAAAAAAAACCATTTTGTAGGGTTACATAATAAGGCAATAAAATAATAATGAGAAAGCAAAGAGCCTGGCATGTACTACATGTTCAATATGGGACAGAATGTAAGCGGCAGCAATAACAAAAGTAGTAGAAATTTGGATAAGTCAAATAATAAGATGTGGAAACTCGGGGAAAGGAGTAATTACTTCTGATCTAGGCCACACCTAGACATTTTGGAGAAAGTGATACAAACAGAATTTTAGCAGGTAACAAAAACATGTGGGGTGACATGTTGAGAGGGGACCAAGGACTGTGCGCTGCAGAGCATGCAAACAAATCACTTCTCTGTTCCTAGAGAATAAGACAGCGGGTGAACACACATAGTACAGGGAGGGCATGTCAAATTCACAATAAAGGAGTCCAAAGGGAGGCCACTATGTGCTTCTCTTCTCCCTATCTCATATATGCCATTTATTAGCCCTCTTAATATAGGATCTGCCCTCACCATAATGCTCAGGCCTATAAGAACTCTCATATCTACAAAGACTTCCTCACACCTTTGCCTTTTGCTCTACAACTGAACATGTCTCTATTCTGTTCAGATTAGAGGGAGGTCCACTGAAGCTTTCCCCAGAAATTAGGTGACAAAACAGCAATGCCCCTAGTCAGATGACAAAGGGAAACACTGAAAACATAAATGAGGGCCAGGCACGGTGGCTCACGCATGTAATCCCAGCCCTTTGGGAGGCCGAGGCTGGCGGATCACCTGAGGTCAGGAGTTCGAGATGAGACTGACCAACACGGAGAAACCCCGTCTCTACTGAAAATACAAAATTAGCCGGGCACGGTGGTGCATGCCTATAATCCAGCTACTCGGGAGGGTGAGGTTGAGAATCACTTGAACCCGGGAGTCGGAGGTTGCAGTGAGTCAAGATCACGCCATTGTACTCCAGCCTGGACAACGAGAGTGAAACTCCATCTCAAAAAAAAAAAAAAAAACAAACCATAATGAGGAGGCCAACATATGGCTCCTCCTGTCCCTATGAAGAGAGATTCTCTTCCAGATCCCATTCATCCCATTCCCAAGCCCTGAAATCACTAAAGAAGGATGAGTCAAAGAAAGCCAGTTCCACTAAGTGATTGATAAATTGCAAAGATGCAGTCTCCTGCTAAGGCAATAAAACATCATGGAGTGCTATAGAGATTAGTACAGCACCCAAGGCTTCATTTACTGTTTTTCAAGAGCAGCTTTCTAAAGGTCTTGTTCTTGTACTTTCTGAGGCAAAGGATACCCAACGATCCACAGCTGCAGCTTAGCCATGCATGCTGAAGCCTGATCCTCTCTACCACCCAGCCTAGGTGTTCACCTTACACAAGCCAGACATCTGAACTAGGCCTCTGGGACCCGACCCAAAATACTAATAGACTAGTAAAGTGTTTCCTGGGCGCAGGAGAGGACAGGAAAGAAAATAGGAGGACTGGACTATATCACAGAGTGTGAAACACCTGTGTGCAATATTGACAAAACAAACATTAATGTCATTCAAGAAGCAACTGGAAACATCACGGAGAGGGGTAAGATATTAATAATTTTTTTAATGGTGGGACAGGGACAGAAAACAAAGGGAATTAAATCTCCTTTCACTGCCTCTTCTCTCTCAGCTCCTATTCTTCAGTTTTTTTTGTTTGTTTGTTTGTTTGTTTT
Source organism: Macaca nemestrina (assembly GCF_043159975.1). Taxonomy (NCBI): domain Eukaryota; kingdom Metazoa; phylum Chordata; class Mammalia; order Primates; family Cercopithecidae; genus Macaca; species Macaca nemestrina. The sequence goes on from NC_092126.1 coordinate 9,776,075, forward strand.
TTTAAGCTATTGTTTCTTGAGTTTGAATAAGCTGCTAGCATTCGTTGGTAAAAATATGGAACCTTTTCAATCAGAGTATGGTACCATTTATACTGCCCCTGAGGCTTCGTGTGTGAGTGTATACACACACATACACACGAGAGCTGGAGCTCACGTAGACCTTCAAACTCTACGTGACGTAAACTAAATGCATTGTTATTAAAACCCCTGAAACTAGGCTTCACTCAAATTTGTCTGGGAGATTTAACCAATGCAAATCTCACAGGACACTCTAGACAACTTTATCCTTCAGCAGCCTAAGGGAAGAAAAACAGCCGGAGGAGGTAAACAATTCCATGCACTTTATTAGGTTCACTTTGTATAAGTGTCTGATTGGACTACTGCTTGGCAGCATTTGCGGACATTTGTCCAACGGCAAGAGGGAGGGACAACTGTCTGGTAGCTAAAACCCTACAAGAGAATGAGCTGGAGGTGGAAGATAATGCAGTAGAAAGGCATTGAGCTGTGACTAGAGGCCAGATTTCTAGTGTGAGCTCTAACCCCATTTCACTATGTAATCATAGCCATATAACCCATAAAAAGTCTTTTTCCTAAAAGGGGAGGTTGGTCTAGACTATATCCAGGGGCTCCTTTACTTTTAGTAGCCTATGACAACCACGCTGTGAATTCACAAACTACCTTTTTCTGACACAACTTTGTACTGCAAATCACCTACACAACACTGAATTTTCCTACTCCAAGTAACCAACTCTGAAATCCCAGCACTTACCCTCACCTCCAGGTTGTTTGTATGGATTGTACTTAGGTTTTGGAGCAACTACTGGTGCAAACTTTTTGGGTGGCTGTTGTGTAGACACTGAAATGCTGGGGTTCCCAAAGGAATGGGTGGTCTCCATCCGTGCAGGCACATGGCCGAGGGGCTCACCAGTGCTTTTGGGTGGCAGCCAAGATGGGTGAGACATTGTTGGAATCTGCAATGAAAAAGAAACGAACACTGTTTTTATAGAAGCATGAAAATGAAGACAGTACTCATTTCATTGCTACTTCATCTTAATCTATACTAAATGAATCTTGATAAAGTTCTCTGGAACGAAGAATGAAAGAAAATGGAAGAAGGAAAAATGAAGAGGCAGAGGAATCATGAGTAGAAAGAGGAGGAGGAAGAGGAGGGAGGACAGGAAGAGGAGGAAGGAGAGGAAAAGGAGAAAGAGAGAAAGAGACTGAGGAGGAGCAGGAAGAGAACACTCCCTCAAACTTGAATATCTCCCTTCCAATAGTCAACTATTTTAATGCCTAGCACTGTTGGGAAATAGATGTGAATAAGAAATGGTTCCTAACTTGAAGGAGTTTTTATGGTAGGAGAATGGAAAAGAGCTTGAATTTTATTAATAATCTATTAAATTAATTATCTCTCCAATTAAATGGTTATGTCTAAATGAAGTGCTAAGTTACCTAAGTGAGGTTAAGAACAAGTGTTGCTGAGATGCAGAAAAACATAGGCTCACTTCTTGGTAGGGGCAGAATTAACAAGATTTTATTGATGAGGTGATACACAGACTGGGTTTGAGTGCTAAGCAGGGTTGAGCCTGAAAAATGTTAGCAAAATATATAGGCAGAAAAGTACACGGCATTTACGTTTAGTGTGCTTGGAGGGGGAATAACAGAAAGTAGCAAGCAAAAGAACTAAAAGGTGGGTTGAAACCAAAGCACAGACAGCTTAGCAGCCACTGTTCAGTTTAAATTCATTCTTCAGTTATTAAGGAACCACTGAAAGTTTATTTTGGAAACAAGGGTTTAACAGATACCTCGCAGGACACTTTTAAATGACCCATCGGCAGGAGCAGCTCTGGTCCCCACCAAGGGGCACGTGGAAAAGGGGAAGAGGGGCATATTGGTTGTCACAATGTCTGGGACAATTATTGGAATTTAGGGCCAGAGGATAGAATATTCAACACATGTAATGCAAAGGTCAGCCCTGCACAACAAAGAAATGCCCATCAACATGTATGCTGAGCTGATACCATGTTGGACCTTCACGAAAAGCTCACTTCAACTAGGAGGGAACAATCAGATCAGCCCAGACGCTGCTCCGATCAGATTGCACACACCGTTTGAAGAAAGGAAATGTCTCCTCTGTCAGGGTAAGCCAAACACCTCTCCAGTCAGCCTGCCTGCTGGGGATGAGACTCAGAGGCTGCCGCCGAGGAGGGCTCTCCAAGCCTGATTGCAAGAGCTCTCCAGCATAGGGACGCCCGGAAGGCACCCTGTACCCGCCCCCAGCCCAAAAGCCACCTACTAATTTATTAATTGAACCGAATTAATTAAGAGGGCTACGTGATTACCTCCAGATGTCTGTAAAGACAAAGAGCATCAGAACACAGAAATCAAAGGCCTCAGTACATGGCACAGTAATAGAGAGACAGGGTGGAGGGGAGAGCTGGGAAAGAGTGCTGCCTGGACATTAACATCAGTCCACACCACCAACAAGTGGCATGACTTTGAACAGCATCTCCTCTAGAGCCTCAGATAGTTTCACTCTCTCAGAGGACTCAGCCAAGCACAATGGCTCACACCTCTAATCCCAGAACTTTGGAGGCCAAGGCACTTGAGGCCTGGAGGTTGAGAATAGCCTGGGCAATAGAATGAGACTCAGTCTCTACAAACAATTAAAAAATTAGCGGGATATAATGGTGCACACCTGCTGTTCCAGCTACTCAAGAGGCTGAGGTTGGAGGATCACTTGAGCCTGGGAGACTGAGGCTGTGGTAAGCTGTGATTGCACCACTGCACTCCAGCTTGGTCAACAGAGGGAGACCTTCTCTCAAAAAACAAACAAACATATAAACCTCTGTCTTCCTTAACTCTCAGAATTTTTATGGCAACCAATGAGATGATATTAAAGTACTTTTTATAGTATAAAGTGCTATGCAAAGTGAGAAAAAAAGATGCCTCTATTCTTATAGAAAGTCAATGGCAATTTTATGACTATCTTGCTTGGAAGAACAGCTTGACGTGCAGTTTTCTTAAAAGACAAGGATAACATGAATCAATGACAAAGACTCTAAACTGGGAATCAAGACACATGCTATTGAAGCCAGTGATGGTACTGGCTTTTCACTCTGGTTACAGGGCCTTTCTTTTCTTTTTTATCCCCTGTACCTTTTACATATTCGTATATACACACACATACATACATGTATATATATACATACACAAAGACACACATATACTTGCTAAACTGGGAGTTCCTTAAAAGGGTAAGGACCATATTTTACACATTTATAAACTACCATTAAGGCCTAGCACAAAACCAATATAGAAAAACAACCAATGAATGTCTGTTTTACTCATGGTTTTTAAATTTAGCTACACATTTGGAATAACTTGAGATGATTTTTTTTCTAAATACCAAAACCAAACCCATCTCACACGGCTGAGAAATGCCAATTTTGGTTTTGCTTTTGCTTTTAATTGAGGCTTGGTCTTCTACTAAATTGGGATAAAAGTGATAAAAGTGACTGGTTTGCTTTCAGTATGACTAAAGTGAATATAAGTGTGAAATAAAAGGGATCAAGTAAAGGTTTGAAACTTTTAATGCATTAAGCACATTTGTAGTATAAATGTTAATTATAATTTTTAAAATGGCTTAATACTGTCCTCAAAAGGTCTCTATAAATCTAACGTCATTTTACAATAAAAGGTTTAAAACTGGCTAATATAGGAGGCAGTAGTTTCTTAAGCAAAGATTCACATTTTTCACAGCAATCCCAAGTTACTGACTGACTGTATCATCTTGGCTTTTCAGATATAGCACAGATATAAAGAAATAGGCAATTTCTGGGAGAGTATAAATAAAATTTAAGCATCAATATGCAAATCATTGGCTCCACAGTCATTTCAGTTGTCCCCCAGTATCATAAATTACCCGCACGCTGCCCTCCATGAAGAAGCACCTGCAGCTACTCCTCCTGAGAGGCCCATCTTCTGACCAATCATTTGTTTGCAGATGACCTTTTTAGTATCTTCTCTCAGCATTCTTCTGCATGTCAGCAGTGACCCAGTGACACCATTCCCAGGATTTATAATAAGTTTTCATGATTCTGAACCCTTGCTGATGCTGTGTTCAACATCAACAATGCCGTTTACCTCTCTTCACTTTCTACCAAGCCCTATATTTTTATATTGTCCCAGCTCAAATGTCTCTAACTCTGTGAACATTTCCCTAACTCCTCCAAAGAAGAGAAGCTTAATTCCTTTTTCTGGGCTCTTTACGACTTTCTGCATACTTATAACAGTCCACAAGGAAGCCATTTATTTACCTGCCTACATGTCCCAACAAGTTGGAAGCTCCAAGTAGTCTCACTATACTGGCACAACGCCTAGGCAAGAAGCCCTTACATAACTATCTTACACAGAAATGGGTCAATGAATGAACATTACCCTTTCTTAGTTACTCATATCTTTCTAGAATTGCTATAGCATTCACTGATACAATCATCTCTTTTTACTTTCCTTAATTTGGTGATGTAATGAAGCATGCTGATAGATTTCCAGATATTGAACTATCTTTGCATTTGTGGAATAAAATCCTATCTAGTCACAGCTGCAGTGCCCTCTTTAGCAATCACTGATGCATTAACCTCTTTTTCTCTCCCTTAATTTGATGATGTAATGAAATATGTTGATAAAGCCTAGACATTGAACCATCTTTGTATGCCTAGAATAAATCCTTTGTTACGGTTGTGTTTTGATATATTAATGAATTAACTAGGCTATTTTATTTATAATTTGTGTACATATAATCATAATAAAGAGCATTTTATAGCATTTTTTCTGCCTGTTTTACTTATCATGATTAGGTTTTGATAGGGGAGTTTTCTCCAACCTCCTCTACTGTCTAGGTTATTTAATAACTTCATTGGAATTATCTGGTTTTTTTAAAGGTTATCCAAATTCAGCATAAAGTCATCTAAATATATCTTCCTTTAACAGACATTAATCATATTATCAGTAACTTCTATGATAGTAGTAGTAGTTTTCTATTTATTCTGAGGTCATTTTGCAGTACTTTTCTGATAGAAATTCACTCTTTTTTTCCTAGGTTTGATCTCTCCTCTCTCTTAACCAAGCTACTTCTTGTCTAAAAATGACTTCCAATGTACTATGCATCAATTTAGATCATAAGCATTACTTTCTACTAGTCCTTGAAGGTAAATCTTGCACTATATCCTACAGTTCAAGTTATATATCCTTATAGTGCAATTCTACAGCATCTACATACTGTTGTCACATATTCATCACATGGTACCCTGCCCGTCTGCTTGCCTTTTTCCCAAACTAAACTCTCAAATCCTTGAGAGTGGAAATATTTACCATTTTATAATCCCAGGGCCTACACATGATAGGTACTCAATAAAAATGTCTGTTAATTTAATGAATGAATGAATTTATTTGCCTGGCACTGGCGCTATAGATGAATCAGATTCCTATTCTTTACTCAAAGAGCTCAAAGCCTATTTGAGGAAGAAATATTTATAAATGTGAAAAGAGAAAGACAGTAACACAGAAAGCACAGAAAAATCTTGGGGGATGTCAGAAAAGCTAGCAGAAGCTTGGCAGAGGTAGCCCTTAACCAGGACTTTGAATGATGAGTAAATAAAAGAAAACTGGAGTAACAAGGGCAAAGATTAGAAATAATACTGTGAGCCTGGGTATGAAGCAAGGCATTTCTGTAGGACAGGGATCAGACCAGTGGTACCAAAATGAGGGATTCAGGGAGAATAGTTAGGGGAAAGTTCTAAAAGATAACGTGAGTCCTGCCTTTTAAAGGTCTTATATAAAGATAAGATAAAGATAAGAAGCTAGAGCTTTTATCCTTGAATAGGAAGATAACGAGAGTGAAAATTCCAGGTACTAAAAATTAAATCATGTAGGATGGATCCAAGGAAAGTGATAAATCCAATAGTATGGACATAGAGTCCCTGTGGCCCCAGTTCTAGTCTCAGCTATACTAGTGTGACCTTTACTCATTTGCAAAATGAATACCTGTAAAGTCCCAATCGGCTCTAATATCCTAGAGTGCTTTCTTTCTCTAAAATCTTAATTACAGCTCTTCATTTTGATAAATGGGTTTGATGAAACTTCACAAGTTTAATGAACAGATGAACTAGCACATATTACTGGGGCTTCTTGGCTTCTCAGAGAGACCCATGTAAACCCAAAGATAAGCAGTGGTGAGAGCTGGTGTTGCTGGACCAAGATTCACACTGCTCTTACTTCCCCTCGTTCTAGATAGGTTTCACTCGAAGCTCATAATCATCATGAAAGCAAGAAGTGAAAGGGAAGATTTCCAGAGAGGCTCTGAGAATACACAACCACCATCAGCAGACAGGAAAGCAAGAGCAATGGCTCTCCTCTAAGCAAGATGCCTACTGCTAACGAGAACTGGGGAGCTGCTGCTTCCTCAGCGTTGCTCTTTCAGAAATTGTCAAATGCAAACAATTAAGAAGAACATAAGAGGTTTCACTTATCAACTTCTCTGCTGCTCTTCTGTCTTTTCCCCCAGCCATCCTAAGAAGACTAGAGACTGACAATAAATAACAAGTGTTTATTGAAGATTTATTATATGTCAAACAATTTTTCAATGGCCACACAGTCATCCCAACTGCCATATGAGGTAGCATTATCATTACCCACATCTAGCAAATCAAGAAAGTAAGACTGCAAGAGGTTGAATAACTTGCTCAAGGATATACAGCTAACGAACAGCAAAGCTGAAGCTGGGACACAGATCTTTGACTCCAAATCTCTCCAGTCTTCACTCTGTATTACCTCCTTATTTGGAGAAGAAAGGAAGACACCACAGATAAAAGGAAATCAGCACTTAACAGTTGTTTTTGCTCTTATTATTTCCATTCCAGCTCTTGAGTTCTACTTGCCATAATGTTTTCTCTATTCTGTACCCTCAAATCTAATCATAATAAGCCACAGGACCACAAAGTAATGAGGCCAATAGTCAACAGACAAAAAAAAAAAAAAAAAATCAAGGCACAACAGAATACAAATAACTACAAAAGGCTATGTGATGACCAGAAACCACCCCATACAGGTGGGAAAACTTAGGGCAATAGGCCAACTGACAGTTAATACTAACAAAGCTCTCTCAGGATACCATGTGAATGCCAAGTCACTGTCATCCACAAAAACAGAAAGAAGTAGTGTTTGGTCACATTTTCCTTGTTTTCCTCCAAATCAGTGTGCCACTCTTCTAAAAAGATTTATATAGATAACCAAAACTGAAAAACAAACAACCGTTCCATCGTATTATCTAACATCCATTGCAATAAGCTTAGAGTAGTGTTTATCAAAACAGTCTGCACACTAACCTCATACGGGGATCTTTATGTGTATACTCTGATCCAAGCATTGAGAACAATTTACTTAGAGCAGTTCTCTTAATCTTTAAATGACATTGTATTAGTCCCTACATCTTCCTGGCAACTAATTCAAGGCCTAGCACTCGGTCAGTGTGCACTAAATAAATGAATGGTATTAGAAAAGAGACATACATTAACACCACAGAACTGAGGGACTATTTGACTTAAACATCAGAAGTAGCTGATGGCAGACTAACGTTTAGCATTCGTGTCCCTTAGCAACATTTTCTTCATTTAAACAAGCCGTTACAATTTAAATAACACTCTCCTATAACTTTGAAGGTTTTTTTTTAAACGTTCTCTTTATACAAAAGTCAGTACCTTCCTGGAATTTCAAAACCGTTTTCCTAATCATCCATTAAACGGGTACAACGTGGTTCCCGCTCTGGGCTATACGGCTCTCCATTATTGTCCACATCTCAGTATTCAGTGGGAAGATGCCTGATCTTCAGAATTCAGACCCAGCTTTTAGTCTTAGCTTTGCCATGAGCCCATTGTGTAACTTCCATTATCTCTGAAATCTTGTGTCCTTCTCGAAAAATGTGGTGATGGAATTAGATGGTACAAATGACAACTCTGCTCACAAGCTTTTATGAGTCTATGAAAGATCTTGGCTTAACAAGTAGCCAACGCCAAGTAAAACGAGATTCTATATCATCCGTAACTCCCTTTGTTTTGATATCATCTGTAATTCTCCTCTTTGCTCGTCAGTGAGGAAGCACAGTCCTCTTTTTCTCTCTTTTTCTGTCACCTGTTTCCCTGACTCTTCTATCCTCCCCATTGAAGGACGGATTCTTGGGTTGATCTCAGAGATTAACAAGGTATCAATCAAGATGTATTATGCACAAGTAAATAAGTATTTAGGCAAACCTTTTCCAAACGGTGTAAGTCCCTACCAGTGTAATTGAGAAGCAGATATGCTGTGGCATGTGGTGGAAGCGTGGGAAGACAGCACTGAAGAATAACGCAGGCTGAAAATTACACACAATTGTTAGTTGAACAGCAAATGTATTCACTCTTCTTCTGAAGCATCAGGTCAGATAGAGCCGGAAGGGCAAAGCAGGATCTACCATGGTCTGAAAATGTCAATGTATTCACTCAACTTCTTCTTATAGACAGCTTTGGCCCAGCACTGGCTAGGTGCCCCACTCTCTGCATGGACAGCTGGCATTGCTCAGAAGAGGTAACGAGAGAACAACGCTACAGAAATGCCAAACCTTTATATAGGCTATCTGAGAGACATTTGGAAAAACTGGAAAAGGCACTAGACTTAGATGCAGAGGACTTGGACGTAGTTTCCATCTAGCTCAGTCACTATCTGGGTCTATGACTTTAGTTCTTAACCTCTTTGAACCTCAGTGACCCTTCCTATCTGTACACTAAAGATTAGATATCCACTACCATTCCCTCTAACTCTCATGTTTCCATGATTCCCCCACAAGTCCACAATTTCAAGGAGCTAAGGTTTCTTACAAAACTATGTTTTAACTCCTATGAGACCAGGGAGTATAGAGTGAGGGAAGGTAGGGTTGGGATCGACACATTAAATGTCCATCTGCCTTGCACAGGGTACCAGAAAAAATAAATTAACACTAATGAGGCACTCCTTATTCTTGGCAATGCTGCAGGTGACAAGAAAAACTCAGCGGCATTTCAGGATCCAAAGAACCACGAAGCAGCAAGGGAGAGAAGCGTCAGGTCTAGACAAGAAAACATTGTCTCAGATAAAGAAGTTAGACAGGGCCGGGCCCAGTGGCTCAGACCTGTAATCCCAGCACTTTGGGAGGCCAAGGCAGGCAGATCGTTAGAGGTCAGGAGTTCAAGATCCGCATGGTCAACACGTTGAAACCCCATCTCAACTACAAGTACAAAAATTAGCCGGGTAGAGTGGGGCATGCCTGTAGTCCCAGCTACTTGGGAGGCTGAGACAGAAGAATCACTTGAACCCGGGAGGCAGAGGTTGCAGTGAGCCAAGACTGTGCCACTGCACTCTAGCCTGGGAGACAGGGTGAGACTCCATCTCAAAAAAAAAAAAAGAAAAAGTGAGACAGAACACTGACATTCCTCCACACTGCACTTTCACTTCAGATTCAGAATGGCACTCGAAAAGGAAACAATCAACCCTGACAGGGAAACAATAGCACTGAAAGATCAGGACTCTCAGGAGAGAAGGTTAAGGATGGAACAAATACTGACTAAGTGGCCTTTTGTTTGCCACAGTTTCTATCAGTCAAGGGAGAAAACAGACATGGTTGACAATAGTCAGGACAGACTACTTAAGAGCTAAAAGGTCACAGAGAGTCCCAGCTAGGAGAAATCTTAGGAACTAATTTACCTCTTCTAATTTGAGTATTCAAATACCGAGATTTGGAGAAGCTGAAGAGACTTATCCAATGTAATAGAGCAGCTAGAACATACCACAGGCTGGGTTTAAACCCAAACGTTCTACCTCCAAAGAGCATCTGCAGGGGGAAAGTTTGATTAAACAAGCTCGTAACTCTATTGATTGCTAGATTATAACTAGATGGGGTAGGTAAAAGGCAATGGAATAGAGCATAGAAGTAAACAATTTCTCTGCCAAGAAAGTTCACAACCGTGACACTGAAAATTAGCACAGAAGAAAAATGGCCCCAACCTTGCATTCCAGGTCACATTTGATAAGAATGGTTCCACGTGGCAAAGTAACCAAGAAAATGTGAATTTTCTCTGGACCTCAGTTCCTGCAGATCTAAAATAATAAGCAATCAATGATGATCTTCAAAATCTCCTCCCACAACTTCTTATGACCCATAATGTTATCGCTAGTCTGTGGACTGTGCTGTGCTGGCAAAAAATGGGCTGTTTGGCAGGTTTCTTCTTAGTCCTTGATTCTAAGAGACTGCTTTTCTGTCCAAGGCCAAGAGAAAACACGTAACCATAGCCTGCACCTCTTTGAGTTCAGTAAATCTACTTCTAAAAATGGAAATCTGGATTTGTAAAGGTGAGATGCTAAGTGCCTAATTCATAAAGATTTTGCCGCTCACCCAGGAGGAAAAAGTGACGACAGGAAAAATCACCAATATGATCTCTAAGGAGACCTAGCAATCTCTTTAACGGTTATCTAGCATCTTCTATTTCTAAACCTACCAATAACTGTGTAAATCTGCAAGTTAACTGCTGCTCACTTAGCTATGTTGCCCTGACAGCTTGTTCAAACTTGTAATAAAACATGTAAACACTCCATTTTAGATATCCATTTACAAGTCTGTCATGCCCATCACTGAGGCCATGAAATTTTGCTACCACTTCAGGATATTCTAATTATCTTAAATTTTAATGATTTTATTTGTATTTTTCTGTTATTGAATATTTATTTTGATATGTCAATAAAATGAGGAAGATTTTAAAAGCAATTTTAGTTATAACTTAAAAAAGTAGAAATTCTTAATTTTTTTGTTCAACGAATATGAGTCTACTATTGATGAATGCTAAGACATATTTACATCTGATAACATTGCTTGTGGCTGTGAAGCAATGTTTATTCAGGCCACATAATCTGCTAAGAGTAATCATAGCAACAAGATGGGGAGTTACCAATTATACTTCAGCCTTTTGAACATCATATTGTTCACAAAACTGTCAACCGTGTTGTTTGTATCCTATATCAGAACTACTATAAATTAGCTTAGAGCTTTTGAATTGAGTTTGGACATTATAATTTATTTATTTTTATTATTATTATCATTATTATTATTTAGAGACAGGGTCTCACTCTGTTGCCCGAGCTGTAGTGCAGTGGCACCATCATGGCTCACTGAAGTCTGCAACTCCTAGACTCAAGTATTTCTCCCACCTGAGCCTCTCTAAAGTAGCCGGGACTGTAGGTATGCCACAACGTCTGGCAAATTTTTTAATTTTTTTGTGAAGACAAGGTCTCACTATGTTGCCCAGGCTAGTCTCGAACTCCTGGGCTCAAGCGGTCCTCTCACCTAAGCCTCTCAAAGTGCTGAGTTTAAAATCATCACACCTGGCCTATAATTTAAACTAATATTATTGAATTAATATTTTATTGTTATTCTAAATTAAAGTTTCCAGTTTAATCTCTGATTCTCTAATTACATATCATCTTAAATATCTATTAAGAAAAAGCTCAGCTGGGAGCAGTGGCTCACACATATAATCCCAGCACTTTGGGAGGAGACCGTGGATTGCTCGAGGCCTGGAGTTCGAGATCAGCCTGGGCAACATAACAAGATGTGTCTCTGGGAAAAAAATAATAATAATTTCTTTAAAAAATTAGCTGGGAATGGTGGCTCGCCTCTCTAATCCTAGCCACTCAAGAGGCTGAGGTGGAAGGATCACTTGAGACCAGGGGTTCAAGGTTACAGTGAGCCATGACCATACCACTGCACTCCAGCCTGGGCAATAGAATGAGGCCCTGTCTCTAAACAAGTGTTTAAAAATCAACTTTATTCTAAAGCAAAATATAAGTATATTGCTAAATTTAAAATTTTAATCCATAAATGATATAAAAATAAAGTGGTACCAGAGACATAAATTATCAACCTTCAAGGACCATGAGATACAGTTTTAGAAAACAAAGAAATCCAACCTCATGCATTATATACTCTGAAATATAATTTTTATTTAACTCCAAGAGCCTAGAGAAATTATTTCTCAGTATTTGAAATGGTATGAAAAATAGGCAAGCTTCTCACTAGTTTAAATTATGTAGGAGAGGCTAGTTTTGTAACTTCACATTTAATAGCAAACCAGTTGGAAGCATTTTCAACTGGGGACCTTTTTTTCAAGTCATTGTGGAAATTGTTCCGCTTTTATTTCCAGATTTTGAAACAGAGACAAAATCTGGTTAAGCATTAACCAATGGCAACAGAGTAAAAATGAACCAGGCTGTTTCAAATCAGTTTCAGAATCACATCAGTGGACCTTATCCCTTTTAAATTTCTCTTGATGAGAGAACTGTTGTAGTAGCTTCTGTATTTTTATCAATTATTGACCACTGTGTAAAAACATAAAATAAAATACACGAAAAATATACTCAGCTAATGTTCTAATAAAACACAAATACACACACACACACACACACACACACTTTAGATATTTTTAAGGAAGTAGCAAAGGACCCAATATTCACCAATATAGAAAGTTAACATCCTTGAAGTGTGCGATTGTTAATGAAGACATTTCATCTAATGTGGAGCTCAAGATGAAGCTTCCCCACCATCTGTGAGTTCACTTGTACGTGTCCAATGACAAGGAGCTCATTACCTGATAAGACAGCCCCTTCTGTAGCAGAAAAGTTACCACTGCTAGAAAGTTTTCTGCAGCTGAAGCCTCTATTCCCATAAGTACCACTTACTGGCCCTACCTGTGCCCTCTAGAATCACAAAACCTCTAATACATAGCGGACCTTTATATATCTCAGGTAATTTATTTGTTTCCCACTCACTTTACATCTTTATGTGTTTCAACTTTAATCAGTCTAGTTCTTCCCCTTTTTAAAAAGTAGCCTTACAACTCTATAACCAAATGTTAAATATAAATTTTTAAGGCCCAAACTAGTAGCTTTCAAACTTTTCCTTAGCAAAATAAATGGTGTCTTCATGCCAAATCATAAACAAAATCCCAAGTATAAACAGGCAAATTAATAAAACCATTACAGGAGCATTTAAATCATCATACTTTGGCAGAACATACTTTAATTTGGGTGACGCATAAAATGCATTATTGCCCTAGGATCCCCAGTATGCTATAAGCCAGACTGGAAATCCACTGCTCTAAAATATTACAATACTGTGAGTGAAGAAAAAACAAAATTAGTATCTTCTTTATCTATATTTTCCTAGTGCCTAATAGAGAGGATATCCCATCATCAGAGCCCAGCAAGTGATTATTATATAAAAGAGAAGGTCAACTTAAACACATGAAAATACTGAGACTTAAGCACTGGTCTTGTGCTTAAGTCTGTTCACATTTCAAACACTGTTCTTGAAGGCTCTGTATAAGTAGGATGACCATACATCTCCAATTTATACTTGCTGTTTTGGTGTAATTATTAACTGTGCCCCTTTGCAAAAGTGTCCCAGTTTTGATGATAACTCATATAATCACCTACTTAAAACACTGTGATAATGAGGTTTTGGTCATTTAGTCCAAGTGAATCCTGAATACAGTCAAGTCCTCTCCCAGAAGTTCCATATGGCTAAAGCCCTCCCATACTTTTGAGTTCATTACCGGGGTTGATAAGAAGGCAGAGCAATTAGCAATGGGAAGTAGAGGAGGCTTTGGGGGCTTCCCTGCTTTAGGAGCAGTGCTCTTAAGAAGGAAAGAAGGTACTAAAATGAAGCTTCAGGGTAAAAGCAAGATATAGCAGAAATCTAGCAGAAACTATTATCAACGAACCTATTCACTCAGCTTCTTTTTCCTGAAGCAAAAATGTCACTTTTTCTTAAAAAAAGTAAAAATAAAAATAAATCAGAGTATTTACTTCAATTATATCTTTACCACCTGACCCCACACACATGAGATTATCAGTGATTTTATAATATATACTTGGTTACAACTACTAGAAGGACAATATGTTGCCTGATTCTTAATTTGGAGCAAAAAAATATATATGTGTCTAAAATATATCCAAATGCATTCACTAGGGTACAGTGTAAAGGTGGAAGGGATTACTAACAATTATTTCACGTTTCTAAATAGGGGTTACACAGAGTTGAGGGAAAAGTCAGAAGAATTCAGTGCAGGCTCAACATTTCGGAATATTTCAAGGTGGTTTTTTCATTGCCTATTAATTCCACGTGCAGTTGCCTTGTGTCTGGGTGGGTTTTGTTACTGCAGTGGCCTCCCATCTATTCCAACACCACCTCCTTTTTCAATCAGGGTTGCCTTATAAATGCACCTCAGCATCTGGCCAGGATGGTCCCAGTTGCTCATTCTGCTTGTTTTGGAAATTTCTTTTACCCATTTCGCCTGTTTATTGTCAAGACAATGTAGAATTTTTTCGTTAAAATTCAAGAATAATTGACCTGTGTGTTGAACTAACTGTGACTGCATGAAATGCAGGGAAAACAACTATTTAACAACCTCTATGTTTCCTTTTAAGAATAAGTCTATTTAGTGTATTATAAAGAAATCATTTTACATTAATTCTCATTGCAAAACTTGTATTTGGCTGGTGAGGAGGCAAGTGGGGTCAAAACAGTGCAGCGAGGGAGCAACAGCATGGAAAGTTGGCAAGCTTTTTTAAGACAGAACTCCCCCCAGACATGGTGAGCACTGATACGTTATAATACCGCATGTCTCCGTGTAGTACTTTCCAAGATGTTTGAAACCAAAACAGTTTAGAATGCTCTCCCACCTCAGGGTCTTCCCTCCTTATGGCATTTTTCTGATAAATAGGAATTCCCCTCTTAGGGATTCCCTAAAGTAAAACTGTTGCAGTCCATTCTGTTATATAATTAACTACACTGACAAGTAGAGATGTAATAGAACGTAATTGTTACTCTGACTCCAACTTAATATCTACTACACACAAAGTCTTATGGAAGACATGCTCGAAATATGAAAACCATCACCCTTCATATGGTGGATATGGTGGATTGACCTTCAAACTTCCCATATGGCACAGGCTGTCTTGCAGGTAAGATTTGACTGCAAAAGAAATTCTGCCAAAAATATATGTAATTGGCTTGATAGCTGAAAGGCAAAAGTAAGATGGATGACATGTCTCTGCTGTTTGCCCTGTTTTCTGTTAAAAGAATGGCCACACAGACACGGGATTTTTGAGCATCCACATTCTGATATTGAGTCTTCGGCCTGTTGGTTGTCAAAAAGAAGCTGTGACAAAAAGAGTAAGTAGCTGGACTCTTACGTCTCAGGGTCCAGCTACCACCAAAAGCCACTATGGCTTTTGATCTCTGTTTCACAAGTTTTGTGATGTATTACTGAACTCAGTAATTCCCATGGTGGCTTCACTATTTTCCTCTTTCTTGATTGTAGAAAATGGAATAATATTGTGTAGTTTTGCGATTCATTTCTGGAGACAGCCTCGATCCTGCTCCGTGCAGTCCTTCTAATTACTTCTATACAACACCCTGTATTAAGTATCTTCCACTTAAAATATCTGAAGTGGTTTGTTTCCTCTAGTGAACCCTGACTGAAACTCCCTCAAGATCCTTACAATTTAGTAGCCGATGGCCAATAATGACACTTTATCAACAAGAGACAGGTTCAAATTCATTGTGCAAATAAATCCTGATTGTCTATGCAAAGCACTTGGATCACCTCTAGGAGAAGAGCTGTGCACAGAGAACACCCAGTGCCGTCCCTCTCAGAACTCCCAGTCCAGGGGGAAGAGGCATGCTACGACTCCAGAAGTACTGAGTGATACGGACGAGGCCAGCAGAAAGCTGAATCTAGTCTAATCTCCGCATGCTAGCCTCAGCCCTATCACTCACCAGCCATGTTTTCTAACTGAGGGGGCTAGATGAATGAAAGTCCCTTTCTCTCCAACATTCCACACCTCCACAGATGAGTCTTTGTACTCATAAGGGAATTCACTTGGATTTAAGTCCTAACAAGACTTCCTAAATTTTCAGTTCCCTAAATCTGAAGGTCAGAACACAAAGGTCACATAACACACATGCCTGATACAGTTTAAAAGGGAACAGGAATCCGTGACCCCCAAGTATTCTGTGGTAGCCTACAACTAGAAAGCCTCGAGGAGGAAAATCCAAAATCGTGGTTGCAGTGCTTGTTAAGAACGGCAGAGAACAAACGACGTCTTCAGGGTCTCTCTCTTCTTGGAAAATTTCTGCCTCCATGTCTGACAAGAAGGAAGATTATCTATAGACACTGGCTTCTCTTAAAGTACTCAGACCAATAGGTATAGTAAAAGAAATATTAGGCAAATGCAGTAATGCTTAGATCTCTCAAGAAAAGCCACTAATTTCCTTACGTCTCAGACAAGAAAATCTTTGAAAGTCATAAACGAGAAGGAGTTTTTGTAGACAGAAAGAAAAACAGCAAGAGAGACCTAGTAAAACGTCTAAACCCAGTTCTGGCACCCGCTCCAGTAGTGGCTGCAGGCCAGGGCCTTCCCAGCCTCACTGAGCCTTAATTTCCTCACCTGTAAAATGGAGACAACAGTCCTTCCTGACTTACGCCATGGGTGTTTGTGCTGATCAAGTGAAATACTCAATGGAACAGCATTTTGTAAACAGCAGAATGATATACATATGAAGGAAGATTATTAATAAAGGAATTTCAAAGGAAAGCTATAAATAGTACTTTTAAGCCCAGGCAGCAAAAGAAGATGTAAATATAGCAGTGATTTTACAATTTTGTGATCTAGGGGAAGAAATGGTGATCAGAATTGTGACAAACAATGATGTCCAAAAGAGAAGAGAAACCAGCTCGGCTCTGTCATAATTGTCTCAGTTCCTGTACCACACACAACAATGGAAAGATTGCAGGGAGGGGCAGGAGCAGGCCTGTGACTGTGGCACACCAAAGACATGGAGACACAGCTTCACGAAAATGATGCTTCTACCTCTGTAATAATAACAATCAGAATCTCATACTGTGGGTCCTGTAAGGATTTGAAAGTGGCTTATGCGAGTGACTTCGCCACTTTCTCAGTTTTATCTCTTGGAAGGACCACAACTGGACAGAGTGAGGCCAAATTCCAGGTTTGCTCACCTGGATAAACAGAAATACAAAGGCAGATCTCACCCACAGTTAGATTTCAGGACCCAAAGGGGATAGGCAGGTTCAGACAAGATTCAGGCAACAACTCACTCAGATTTCTTTTTTTTTTTCTTTTTTTTTTTTTTTCTTTTTTTTTTGAGACGGAGTCCCACTCTGTTGCCCAGACTACAGTGCAGAAGCATGATCTCGGCTTACTGCAACCTCCTCCTCCCAGGTTCAAGTGATTCTCCTGCCTCAGCCTCCTGAGTAGCCAGGATTATAGGCTCCTGCCACCACACCCAGCTAATTTTAGTATTTTTAGTAGAGATGGGGTTTTGCCATGTTGGCCAGGCTGGTCTTGAACTACTGACTTCAGGTGATCCGCTCACCTTGGCCTCCCAAAGTTCTGGGATTACAGGCGTGAGCCACCGCGCCCAGCCTCAGATTTCTAAGAGAACGTGGAGGTCTCTTACTAAGCAGTAGGTCAAGCACAGCCAAAACTGCTCAGAATTGAGTGAGGCAAAGTGCCCTCCATCCTCAATCCAACGCAAAGAGGCCAGGTTAGCAGACAAGTAAGAACTGAGCCAAAAGTCAAGTCCCAGGCCCTTGGGCACAAAGGCAAGGGAGGAGTTCTAGTTCTGAAGCAAAACGGTGACCTATTAGTCTGTACTGGGGTGGAGATGTCACAAAGCTCTCCAGGGTATTGGGACATCAGGTGACAGGGAGGTGAAATAAGTGAGATAAATTAACCCTACCTATAATTCACATAAAAACAGACCTCAGTGGCACACAAATATACCAAACGCACACATACACACACACACACAGCTTAAATAATAATCAGGGAAATATACATTAAAACAGGCATGAAGTACTTTTTCAAACAGTTTACCAAAAAATTGAAAGATTCATAAAATCCACCGTAGGACAGGATTTGTCAGGAAATCAACCTTCACAATATTATGATTCTTCTTATAAACATACATATTCTCTATTCATTTATTTAGGAGACATATTACATATTGTCTATTGATGCTTTTGCACCACAAAGCGTTGAGGACCTGTGACAGAGACCATGTGGCTCACAAAGCCTAAAATATTTACTACTTGGCCCTTTACAGAAAAAGTTTGAGGACCTCAGGTATAAACTTAAAAAGTTACTGCTTTCAGTGAGTACAGATATAACCACTTTCTTCTCTGTCTGAAGACTTTTGCTAGTTTTATTTTTTAACATGACCACTAATTTATATCAGGGTTTACTGTGATCCATACTCATGATGTAAGTTTTTCATTAACGCTGACCAATTATCCTAATGCTATGAGAATAATCCTTCCTTTTTGGAACATATCAAGGTGGTTCTTTTATTGCCTATTAATTCCACGTGCAGCTGCCTTGTGTCTGGGTGGGTTCTGTTACTGCTGTGACCTCCCGTCTATTCCAACACCACCTCCTCCTTCAATCAGAGTTGCCTTATAAATGCACCTCAGCATCTGGCCAGGATGGTCCCAGTTGCTCATTGCGCTTACTTTGCAAATTTCTTTTACCTGTTTTGCCTGTTTATTGTCAAGACAATTTAGAATTTTTTGGTGAAAATTCAAGAATAATGGACTTGAGAGTTGTACTAACTCTGATTGCATGAAATGTAGGGAAAACAACTACTTAACAACCCCTATGTTTCCAGTTAGAAATAAGACATGTCTCAATTTAGTCAAACCGTCCTGCATGTGACTCAAAAACGCCCTAGAACCTTTTATAAGACATGCACAATTCTCACTAAAATGTTTCCTCTTTGATTTGCTGTGAATGGGATCCTAAAGATTGGAAAGTACTCATCTTCAAATGCAATTAAAAAAAAAAAAAAACTGGAAATGAGGCCTGCGGAAACATATCTAAATTTACAAATAACCAGAGAAATGCTAATACCAAAAAAACAACATATTTAAGACTAGCGTGATAGCAGAGATACTGACTCACTCACACATTGCTACTAAAGCTAAAAAGAAAGAATCCCTTTCATAAGACAAGGCATCAATAGATATAAATAACCATAAAAATATTAACCTCTGGGCCAGGCAGGGTGGCTCGCACCTGTAATCCCAGTACTTTGGGAGGATGAGGCAGGTGAATTACAAGGTCAGGAGTTCGAGACCAGCCTGATCAACATGATGAAACCCCTTCTCTACTAAAAATACAAAAATTAGCCAGGTGTGGTGGCGTGCACCTATAATCCCAGCTACGCAGGAGGCTGGGGCAGGAGAATCGCTTGAACCTGGGAGGCAGAGGTTGCAGTGATCCGTGATCACGCCACTGCACTCCAGCATGGGTGACAGGGCGAGATTCCGTCTCAAAAAATAAATAAATAAATAAATAAAACAAAAAGTAACCTCTGACCTGCATATCTCAACCCTCAGACATCATGTATAAGATTATTGAAGAAGCAAGCTATATTTATGCATAAATGTTAATCATAGCAAAATTTTAAAATAATGAAACAATTAAGATATGGCAATATCTCCAAGAAATATTAAAGTTATTAAAATTGTAATCATTCAAGAATATGCAGTGATATGGAAAATGCTTAATGTATGTCAAGAGATACACAGCACAATGGGTAATTTAAGCTGATAGCTAAAGACTTGAAAGGAATACACAAATATGATCATGATAGACTGTACTTGTATCTGGGTAATAGATTTATGGGTGACAATTTTATAGTCTACATGTTCTGAACTTGATAGAACGTTGTAACTTTACTCGTACAAGTTTAAGAAGAGGGGACAAATTCTCAAGTGCCTTCCAGATATAAGGTTTGTAATTTCTTCGTCATTAAAGGCAGGAAAATAAGACTCAACGATAAGAAACGCCGTTTCCTAAGGCCCACAGAGCAAGTGGCAGGCAGAAATGGGACTAGAACCCATGTCTCTAGACTTAAGATAGCATATTCTTTTCTACACAGCATTTTGTATCCTTGTTTTTCTAAAGGCAAACCAACTTTGGGGTCATTATAACGTCTTCGTACATTATAAATAAGCAGTTGAAAATAGTAATATTCAATTACTCTCTAAGACAATGACTGCTTTGAAAACCCTGCAAAATGCTTTGATGGGCTGGAGTTTGAATTAAACTTCTCTTCTGAATATGGCTTACTGAACAGAATAGTGGGCATCAAAGTATGTCCTTCCCCACAATTTCAGAGCTCAGTTAAACATTCACTTAATAGAAAGGGAAAATTGGCTTTGGATGTTTACTTTAGAAACTAAAAAGTCTCAACTTGCATTATTATCACTCTTGGGGAAAAATTCATACAACATTCAGAAGCTAGTAAGAAATATTTCCTTGACTTTTCTCACTGCAGTCTGACAACGATTTGGGCAAAAGAGGTTTATACACCTGCATACACAATGGATAACCACAATTAGTTTCTAATATACTGTGATGCCTAAAGATAACATTGGGAGCTCACATCTATTCCAATGCAATGTGAATTTTGAGGGGTTGTAATTAGGTCCCAGTGGAGGTAATATTTAGAAAGGAACAAGGTAAAAGAAATCATCTACTAAAAGACAGTCATGAATAAATGGCTAATAAGGCAGATACATTATGTGTGTGTGTGTGTGTGTGTGTGTGTGTGTGTGTGTGTACATGCGCCCGCATGTGCATGCTATGATTTAAGTGCTATCTATTGAAGGTACACTTTCCAAGAGACTGAGCAACCACTTCTAGCAATTGGTGAGATCATTTCCTATTTCCTGATATGCTGGAGAACTTTCTTCCTAATTCTTTGGGTTTTCTCAATGTTGAAATACACATCAATCATTTCTCAAACCTTTTTTTGTTCACCTATTGAAAAAAGAATAAATTCTTCATTCCCTTGTGATATTATTCAAATCATGATACAATTAAAATGGTGGGACTAGGACTCAGGGTGAGGCAGAAGCCAAGTAAAATTTGAAATACAAAAGAAGAATCATCTCAGTAGAGATAATTTTGGGGTTAAATGCATAAAGAAAGAAGAGTACACTAGCAACTTCATGAGAGCCCCCACTCAGGTTAATCTTTTCTTCTCACATATTCCTAATGCAGACTTTATCGGAAAGTACCAGCCTACCTAGTGTTAGAATCTTCCTGTTAAAATATCTATATCCTCCAACAGATGCACAACAGCTCTTTAGGGCAGAAACTACGCCTTTCTCATCTTTTTCAGTCATAAAGCATGTTCCACAACGCTTGGTAAAGAGTCTCAAATATTTGCAGAATTAGATTAAACACTTGCTTCTTTGTAGGGTGAATCAGAGAAATCTGCAGAGATATGCAGCTAATTTTATTTTAGATAGCGTTCCATACCACAAGTATGGAAACCTAAGTACAGTCCTCATTATCTTTATTTATTTGTTTGTGACACTTTAATAGTGTCTGTAACTTACATAAGTTTAGAAAGCACAGCAAGTCTTCCCACTGTGTGGCCACACTCAGCCCAACAAACCCTCAGGGTCCATCCACCACCAGCAAGGGCCCTTCCCCTCTTAGCTCTGCCATGAGGAAGGAACAACTGAACCCTCTCTTCCCCGCCCCACACGCTTACTCAATCATCCAACAAGTCCTGTGTTAATACAGAGAGAACTGAAATAGTTGCCTTAAAAGAGATTTTGTAAAGTTCATAAATATCTCCAGTCCAAGGTAAAAAGTGAAACGTTGAATAAAGGAGCTACAGCTAATGCACTATGGGAAGGTGAGGGATTCATGGGAAAGAAATCAGTTCTCAGTTGAGGTGGACGGATGGAAAAAAATAAGAGGAGATTCCATCAAGGAGTTACATTTCAGCAAGGCCATAAAGGATGTACTGTCTAAAATAAGCAAGCAAGTAGATCCCTAAAGAAAACAGGGGTAGGTGTGTGTGAACATCCCAAGGAGAGGCAAAGTCTTGACAAGAAAGGCCGGGTACTGGTCTGTATCTTTCGATTACTCCAATATAATCTCATTTGACCCATAGGGTAAACATACAGGAGACAGCAGAAAGATGTACTATGTAGGGCATGCCTCTCTCTCTCTGGCCCTACAAATGCATCATGGAAAGGACCCTTGGACTTCTGAAATGTTTTTAGACAGAGTCTCGCTCTGTAGTCAGGTTGGAGTGCAGTGATGCAATCTCAGCTCACTGCAACCTCTGACTCCATGGTTCAAGCGATTCTCCTGCCTCAGCCTCCTGTGTAATTGGGATTACAGGCATGTGCCACCATGCTTAGCTAATTTTTGTATTTTTAGTAGAGACGGGGTTTCACCATGTTGGTCAGGATGGTCTCGATCTCCTGACTTCATGATCTGCCCGCCTCCCAAAGTGCTGGGCTTATAGGCATGAGCCACTGCACCTGGCCTTCTGAATTTTTTTCTTCTGAATACCTAGACAACTGAAGATAGTTTGAGTCCCTTAATAAATACCTGGATCATCAGGGTTATCCATCTGCTAAGTGATTCTGTCCCCATTATAAACCATATATATATATATGGTGTGTATATATGTATGTAGATCTACACACACACACACACACACACACACACACACACATACACTACCATAACTAAAAAGGCAAATAGACTTGGAAAAAATGTTTGGAACAAATAGGTCAGGCAGGAAGTTAATAAATATTTTGAATCCCAAATAAAGAAAGCAGGCATAAACTCAATAGATCAAATGGTCAAGGGCACGAACTTAACACTTCATAAAACAATACGTAAACTTCGTCAAAGGCACACGGAACAAAATATTTCTAATGGTCAGAGATGATGAGAATTAAAACAGTGGAGTACCATTTTGAACATATTGGGTATTCTATTAGCAAGAACTAAACAAACTAAACCACAGTTACCTCTTTCTAAGGAGAGGAACGTGTAAAACAAATGTGGTCTGATAAATGAGAACATTTGCTGCTGGTGGTGTCAATGATTAACGTCTCTTTGGAAATGACATGCTGGTAATTATTTCAAGAGCCAAAATGTAAATGCTATTTGACCCAAACATCCCACTCTTGAGATTCTGTCTGAAGTATAAATCTAGTGGAAATAAAAGAATAATATATAATGAATTCCAAAGTAAACTGGAATATGTAGCAACATTGAAATTTAAAAATAATGTTAAGTGAAAGAAGTAAATTATTCTGCATATATTATAATTGAAACATTGTCAAAATACATTCAGCGTTGAGCAAGGATTGGCTGAAAAGGAAGAAGGAAAAGTAAGGAGAGGTTCAGAAATTGAGGTTCTGAATAATGGTCTTCTTCATTCTTGTTGAAATTCTTTTGAAAATTTACATAATTGTTGTTTTAATATTATTAAGATTTTTTTGTAATTAAAAGTACTGAAGAAACTGTAAAGACATCCATATATAGTATACATCTTTTAGATAAAATGTGTCCCTATCTGTGGCATACCATGCTAAGGAAGTAAGAAAAAAGCAGAGAAAATTGAGAAATATAATAACAACAATAAGAATCAATTACAATTAATCATACATGTCCATAGTGTCTACATTCAACATGACAAAAGAAACATACTAAATTTTCTCGCTAATACCCAGCAAAATATAGTCTGTGTCTGGTGTCATTCCTGATTACGTCTAGGAACAAATGTACCACAACAGGATAAAAAAGAGAAGCAAATTTCAGCTAGAATTAAATAGAATAGGACCCAAAAATAGAATCCTCATAAATTTTTAATATGTGATCAACGTCAGTAATTTCATCCAAAAAACTTTAAAAATAATAAAGGCAAAAATAGAAGCTTAACACCAGTATGCCTTAGTGCAAAGCACTGAATAGGCATTGTTTATAAACCAGAACCCAGATTGACTTGAACCAAATATAGGAGTAACCCTCTCTCGGCCTTAGTTTTCTAAGAGGTAGGTGGATCCTATGTCCCTACGGGGTTTGAAGAGTCAGTAGACACACTAAGGTCATCATTGCTGGGACAGAGTAAGAACTTCAGGAGACATCCACCTCAGATGGTGAGAGGAAGTCACAGGTCACAGAGGATAAGAGGGGGAACCAGGAAAGTCAAAGAATGGGCTCTTTAAGGAGACATTAACATCCCACTAATTTCCAGGAAAAAAATCTTCAGAATAAATCTTCAAAATAAATTCTGTAATAAAAGGAACAACAACAACAACAAAAGTGAAGAAATGAAACCATAATTAGCCCTGTACATTTAAAAGTCAATACACAGAGCACTGTTTTAGGTATGAAGGAGAGTTAAAAAGAAAAGTGTCTAAAAGAGTTTAGAGTTAACCCAGAGAGTGGGAAAAAACAAACAAACATCATAATTACACATGCAAATGTAGAAAAAGGTATTCATTTTGTTTTAAAAGGCTCTTTTTAAACAGCTATCACATCCATTATTCACAGTTAAAAACTGGACACCAATTCTGTGAGATAGACAGTGTAGACCTAGTTATTAATGTCATTTTATTAACTTAGAATTTGATGCTGAAAGAAAATCAATCAATGAATTACACAAATAGCAAATAACAAAGCCTAGATTCAATGCATGGGTCTACTGCTCTCTAGACAAATATGATTTCCACTATATTGTGTCCTTTTCCTTCCAGCTTTAGTAAATGCAGGAGACCTGTACAAACACACAATTCATACAATTGAGTGACAAAAGTAGACTTACAGGAATTCAGAGACCAATGTCTATGGCCTATATTAGGAAAGATTAAAAGGGAGTATCTAGGCAAATGGGATATGAACTGGGTGCCAAACTGTAGAAGGAATGGAGAAAGCAGGGCTTTTTTCTCTACCTTCAAACATTCCCTGGCTGAGCGTGATGGATTATGCCTGTAATTCTACCACATTGGGAGGCTGAGGCAGGAGGATCACTTGAGCTCAGGAATTGGAGACCAGCCTGAGCAGCATAGCAAGACCCCTGTCTCTACAAAATATAAAAAGAAAATAGCTGGGTGTGTTGGGTCACACCTGTAGTCCCAGCTACTCTGGAGGCTGAGGTGAGAGGAGAGCTTGAGTCTGGAACGTGGGCAATAGAGCAAGACTCTGTTTCAAAAAATATATATATTTATATATATCTTACATATTTTTATATATATGATATATATAATATATATCACATATAAATATATGATATATATTATATTATATGATATATAAATATATATCTCAAATATATATCATATATGATATATATCTCTCAAATATATGTCATATATGATATATATCTCTCAAATATATGTCATATATGATATATATCTCTCAAATATATGTCATATATGATATATATCTCAAATATATATATCATATCTCAAATATATATATCATATATATGATATATATCTCAAATATATCATATATATCATATATATGATATATATCTCAAATATATCATATATATCATATATATGATATATATCTCAAATATATCATATATATCATATATAATATATATGATATATATATATGATATATATACACACACACGCATATAGAGAGTTCCCTAGTCTTGATCTTTCTTCTAATCTCCAGCTTTAACTATAAGGCAATTCATTTGCAAAGCTCTCAAAAGTGAAAAGCTCAAACACCTCTCATGCTACCCCCAACTGATGTAAAAGTGAAGCTTCCTTCACTATTTCGTATTTCAATGAATGACACAATCCAGGCCCCCGAATCAGAAAGTGGGTGCCTACTCCTGTGTACCAGTGTAAAGCACTGGCTTCGGGTTCTTTGCTTTCCCCAACCTTATTTCATGTGAGGGAACTCCTTTGAGAACCTTCTAGGGTTCAGAGATGTTGGCCACAGAAGAGGAGGACAGTCCATTATAGTAACATGAAAATATGCAATTACCAATAATTCCACCTAATCCAATAATTCCAATAAGGTAAATGCTCAGTAAATGCTTGCTGAAGAAAGGAAAAGGAGGAAGAAAGGAGAGCAGAAGAGGAAAGAAGAGAAGGGGATAAGAAGGAGAAAAGAGAAAAGATGAAAATCAATGGCAGAAGCAAAGGTCAAAAAGGATCATTTTAAATTAAATTTAGAAATTATGTGTTAAAGCCTCATAATCTGACTTTGGGCATGTTTGCATTCGTGTCACATGTTAACAGCTACGTGTCTTTAATCACAGGACCATCTGAGACATGTTTCACTTCTTTCTGGGTCTCCACTACCCATTTATTAAAGGAGACTCCATCAACTCCAGAGTCTATAAAAGGTAAATTAGAATAGTGCAAAGCAGGCATGAAGGTTGAAAATGCAGAAGGATGAAGACATAGGCTCTGGGGTTAGAGTCCAGGGTCTGAATCTAGGTTCTGTCACCTACTAACTCTGTGACCTTGGGCAAGTCAACTTAACTACTGTATGATTCAGTTTCCTAATCCATGAGAATGGGCTGTAAAGACTGAATGAAATAACACAAGTCTTGTACAAGGCATAGTGTAAATACTCAATAAAAGTTCAATATTGTTGGTGGATAAATGATTCTTCCCCCTTACAGGGATGCAATCCATCTGAGAATTTTATGGGGGAGAAAAATACACCTCCACGCAATTAAAGATAATTTTGCAAACAATTTCAGGAGGTTCATGGACCACTAAACCTTAATTTAATAACCTTTGAACCACGTAATCTCTAAAATCCTTCCTCTTGCAAAAGCCTGTGACATGAGTAGCTCAGAAACAAGCAATGAGGAATTTCTCTTGGCTACAAGAGATGCAAACACAGGTCAGCTACCCTTGGGATACCTTTGTCTTCCATTTGATTGGCAGGAATCTGTCAAATAAACATAAGGGACGTACTCAGGGCCATGAGTCCAAAGGAAATCAAAACAAGGATAGACTCAGTATCTAAAATGACAGGTCAGAGTTCTGCAGAGGCAAACAATGACCCAGAAGAGGGCCTGCTTTCTCATAATATGATAAAAAATATACATAGTAGGGTTTGCCATGAAAACGCCGCCTCATGCCAAGTGCCCAAAGGACAACATTTATAACTATAATCTATCAAGTTTAATTTTGCACCATACCTCTAGGAGTTTAAAACATAATTATAACAGAGAAGAAATCATCTGTGCTTTTGCTACTTGCTCCAGCTAACAAACATAAAAAGTAAGAGGCAGTGGAATATGAGGGAAAAGGACTTGGGAGTGAGGTGTTCATGATTTCACACCTGGTTCTCCACTACCAACCTGGGTGACCTTACAGCTTCATCAATTTTTCTTATTATGGGGGAGAAAAATACACTTCTCAAGCCATATCACTCCCCTCTCAGAAACATCGGCATCCCAGAAAAAGTCCAAGCATTCATAATCTCCATGGTCTGCTCCCAAGTTATATTTCTTACTTCAATTCCTGTAACATTTCCTACAGGCCCTGGTCAGCAGACCCAATAGTCTACTTTCAACCTTTCAAACATAGACTATAATTTCTTACAAAGGTTAATCTCTTAGCTCTCCCTAATGCATCATTTTGGGGTAAACTTTCTTCTATTCTTCACCAGTCAAAAGCCTACTTATGCTGCAACATAGATAAATCTTGAAAAGATTATGCTAACTCAAAGAAACACAGTAACAAAAGACTACATATTGTGTGATTCCATTTATATAAAATGTCCAGAATGGGCAGCTTCACAGATTATCAAGTAGATTCATGGTTGTTTAGTACTGGACACAAGAGGTTTGAGAGAAATAAGAAATGACCACTGTGTGTTTTTGTTGTTCTTGTTGTTTTGGGTTTTTTGTTGTTGTTGTTGTTTTGGTTTTTTTTTTTTGGTGAAGGACATGTTCTAAAATTGATTTTGGGGATGGTCATGTAACTCTATGAATATACTAAAAACTACTGAATTCTACTCTTTAATTGGGTTAATTAATTAAATAATATCTCAAGAGAGCTGTCGTTAAGAAAACTTGCCCATCCAACTAGTCTCTTCGAAAGTTGTAAGAATTGATTCTCCCCACCCTATCAGGGTTAAACTACTTCAACCAAGCCCCCTCAGAATGTCATTTGTATCTCTGGTTAACATATTTCATTGTGGCTGGCAATATAATTACTTTTGGTTAGTCTTGTGTCTGCCTCACCAACTAAACTATGAGTGCTTTCAGACAAAACCAAACTTGTGTCTTACGTTTCCATACCAGGATCTCTGCTAATCATTAGTTTCTTCTGCGCAAATTAGAAAAAAAAAAAAAAAAGAAAATGGTCTTCGTCTTGGCCTGGCTAGTGGGGAGGGCAGGATTTCAGCCCTACTTGCCTTCCTGCCCTCAAGCAAGGCACAACTTGAGCAGCTGTAAGCAGTAGCCCTGTCCACACCCTTCCTCTTCTCACCCCCAGCAGTCCAATAAAGTAATTAACACATGAAAGGCACTCAATAAACAAATAAATCCTCCTGGAATGAAAATGATAGGTCTGAAAACATTTCTTACAACAAGACACTCCCAGATTCAGATTCAAGCAGGAAGCTCAAGGCTTTGTATTTGGGGTTTGTTTTTTAACCAGTTGTTTATTTTCATGTTATTTAACAGTGACATGAAGTGTTTTTCTTACTAATTGGATTCAAGGAGCTTGTGTGTACATATGAAATAGAGTGAATTATTTTAACAAATCTATGTAGTAAGGAAAAACATAAATTTATCTTATATTAATTTGTAATTGCTAAAAAGCGTCATGATACTACGAAAACCTACCATTTATAGAGGGGGACAAAAAAGAAGACACTGAGAGGAGCTGTTCTGTCAAGCCAATTTTGAAAAAGTCTTTTCCCCTTTCAACTTCTACAACACTTGGGTTGGGCACGGAAGGCTTTCTATGTTATATGAGAGGCATCTCTGTCTAAGCCCACTCTCCCATGCCTCCGTCAACAGGCTAACTCCACATCCTTGGGGAAACACACCTCTCCCCACAAACTGGGCCAGAGGGGGAAAAAAAACCCTTATAAAATTCCCACAACTGGCCAGGCGTAGTGGTTCACGTTTGTAATCCCAGCACTTTGGGAGGCCGAGGTGGGCGGATCACTTGAGGTCAGGAGTTCAAGACCAGCCTGGCCAACATGGCAAAACTCCCTCTCTACTAAAAATACAAAAATAATTAGCCAGGTGTCCTGGCGCGCGCCTGTAATCCCAGTTGCTAGGGAGGCTGAGGCAGGAGAATCGCTTGAACCCAGGAAGCAGAGGTTGTGGTGAGCTGAGATCACGCCACTGCACTCCAGCCTGGGCAACAAGAGCGAGACTCCATCTCAAAAAAAAAAAAGAAAAAAATATATATATATATATTTATATAGATATATTATATAGATATTTATACATATATATGTATAAATATATATTTTACATATATATATTTATATATACATATTTATACATATATATTTATATATACATATATATTTTTATATATTTTTATATATATTTATATATATATTCCTACAACACTCAGTCTTCCCTCTGTGGCACCTCTCACAACTATAATTACATAATTATTTGTAAAATTATTAATACGATGTTTTTCTTCCCTAGACCAGAAAACCTGTGATGAAAAGGCTTGTACCTGCCAAGTGCCCACAGTTCCAATGGCATGCCTGATATCTCATCATGGTGGGCATCGAAGATTATTTGACTGAATTAACAAATCTCCCCTCTTCAGAATATGAGGTTTTTGAAAGCAGGAACTGTATCTAATTCATTTTGTATCCCCAATTTTGCCTTGTTCAGTGTAGATAATATCTAATAATTCACATATAAATGAATGTAGGTAATTCATATATAAATGAATGAATGAGTGACCCCCATAGTGGGTCATTTAATGGGGACTGGACAGGCTATTCATGATAGGTTAATGGTAAAATAAGTACATTGAGCGGGTTAATAGTTACTGGTCCCAATAAGAGATCTTGGAGCAGCACCATACAGAGAAGGAAGGCAAAGTCAGAAATTGAAGATGTTCATGGTATAAGATTTACATCAGTTTCTTTGGGCTCCAAGAGTTAATTTTCTCCCAATTTCCGTGGGTGTGACTCTTTCCCATAAACAAACGGTCTACAAATTTTGTGTCGTATATAAGCAGAGCCCAAGAAAACCAAGTCTTCAGAAAAAATAAAACAAAACAATGGCAAAGCAAAACAAAGCTGCAATAGCCAAGAGACACCAGTAGAGTTACACAGGTGTGAGAAAAATCAGGGTCCATAATGTCATGTAGAAAATGTGGCCCTTTCACTAAAGGGCCACAGCGTGAAACAGGTTTCCCCTATAGAAAGACTTGTCCAGATTCGTGCCACAGCGACATCCTCAAATCGCTTTCCCAGTCCCATGTGGGACAATGTGAAAAAAACATTCTGCCCAACAGCTGGGCAGATGCCAACCCAGGCTTCCTTGAGAGGTTCAAAGGATGGAAAGGATGGACAGAAAACAAACTGCATATACTGTGAGACACTAGCCTACATCATATCTTGCACAAAACACTGGCAATACACAATGAAGTACAGAAAACCTACCATCAAGATGCTGGGAATCTAATTGTGGAGTTAAATAACAACAACTGAAAACCTAAAGGGCTCAATGATAATCATGATGTTGATTAGATGAGGATGCTGACAATATAACATACCTGGGATCGCTAGAGAGTTACCCATGTCTATCTCACTGCCATCATCCTAGGACACAAGAGCAAAGTGTGAACTCCAGCCCCACCAGTTGAAGGCTATGCAGCCTTCG
Organism: Macaca nemestrina; assembly: GCF_043159975.1. Lineage (NCBI taxonomy): Eukaryota > Metazoa > Chordata > Mammalia > Primates > Cercopithecidae > Macaca > Macaca nemestrina. The sequence continues at coordinate 9,806,904 of NC_092126.1, forward strand.
GGAATTTACATGAGCTCTTTGTATAACTGTAGAATGAAAATAATGACTGTAGTCAGTTAAATGTGGGCTCTGATTAATAATTAGTGACTGGCCAGGTGTCGTGGCTCACGCCTGTAATTCCAACACTTTGGGAGGCCGAGGCAGGTGGATCATGAGGTCAGAAGTTCAAGATCAGCCATGCCAAGATGATAGAACTCCGTCTCTACTAAAAATACAAAAATTAGCTGAGTGTGATGGTAGGCACCTGTAATCCCAACTACTCAGGAGGCTGAGGCAGAGAATTGCTTGAATTTGGAAGGTGGAGGTTGCAGTGAGCCGAAATCATGCCACTGCACTCCAGCCTGGGCAACAGAGAGAGACTCTGTCTGAAATAAATAAATAAATAAATAAATAAATAAATAAATAAATAAAATCGGTGACTTAGCCTGTGGGGCCAATGACTGCCTGACAAAATCACAAATGACAGAACAGAAGAACCCTTCCATCCAACCTGAGTCTGTGATTCCTTTACAAAGAGTAAAATTCAGGCCTAGGGAAGGGAAAGGACGTGCCCAAGAACACAGAGGAAATCACCAGCTAATCAGGGTGAGCTGCCAGGCCTGCTGATTCACAATGCCCAGCACTGGTCATGGGCACACTAGGGTTGCTGTCAGAATGAAGTGAGCTTATAGATGGAAAGCACTTAAAACAGTACCTGGCTCAAAGGCAGCAGTGTGTGGTTGCTATGATTATTGATGATAATAATGCCTTACACATATGTATGAGGTGCTTTGTAGTTTACAAAGCCTTTTCATATCTATTATCTCATTTAGTCCTCACAACAACCCCAGGAGATTGACAAGACAAGAATCATGACTCCTGAAGCCCAAAGGGAAAAACGATTGTTTGATTTCCCCAGGATCTCACTACTAGTTGGCAAAGAGGTGCAGCTTAGAACCCGTATCTTCCATTACTAAGCTTAATGTACTTCCCTTCACACGATGCTATCCACAGATAGCATCCTCTTAATGGAGAATTTAAAAAACAAACCTTTCCTATGATCCCTAACCCATCAAATGCTTCTACCTAAAACAAGAAACTCAGAGGCATGAGAACTGACTTTTGTTGCTACCACTAGGTTAAACCTAGCAGAAAGAAAGATCTACCTTGGATCTGACCTTCCTTTTCTGTCTATGGAGTGAGATAGTTCCCCAGGTTTAGACATGGGCAGTGAAGAAAGAAGAAAGAAGCTGTAAATGGGGGTGGGAGGAGAAAAAAATCACATAGTGACTTATAACTAGGCAATATCCCTTAAGCACTTGGAGATGAGCTAGTTCATCTCATGGCGATAACTGTAAATACCATCTTGATGTAGTGAATCTGTCTGCTTAAAATAAGACAGAGAGTTAAAATGTGGTGGGTGACCCTCTCTTTCACACACACCTCTTCCTTTAAGGTAAACCAGTTTTCAAAGTGAATAGTATCAAAGGACTGACCCGGGGTAGATGAAGTTCTTTAGAAAAGAAGACATTCCAGGTCCTATAGAGGGTCTTCTCCCCTTGAGCATACAAGGTTCCTAATCATGGCTTTCTTTCATCTGTTCTCTCTCTCTCTTTCTCTCTGTGTGTGTGTGTGTGTGCATGTGTGTGTGTGCAGTATAACAGTTATAACCAAAAGAAACAGTTAACCTCTTTCTTTTTAACAGAGTGTACAAATAAAAGAGGCATTGAACAGGGAAATGACAGGTAAGTAAGAGATCTTTAGTTCCGATTTTGACTTGACTTTAGTTCTGATTTTGTCAGTAACTAATAAAAAGACTTGGAAAGATTACTAAAGCCTTCTGGGCCTCTATTTCTTCATCTGTCAAGGGTGGGCTTGGACAACATCTCTGAGGACCCTTCCAGCTTAACAAAAAGCTAATATCCTAAAGAAAAAAAAAAAAAAAAAGCCATGATGGTCAAGCCAACTGTTTCTGAAAAGTTAAAAAAGGGTGTTGTTTCTTCCACAAGCCCTGGTTTTGAATGCGAAAAGTATGCCACAGTTTAAAATCACCCATATTTGTGCCTTTGATGGTGAAAAAGTGTACCACCAGAAGCCAACAAAGTGTTGCTTCAAAACAAGCTATTTTCAGGAACAACTCTCTGAGTTAAAGTGCTAATTCACAAAATTGGTTTGGCTGGTATAACACTGTCTTCTTTCTGCAATTATTAAGCTCTGAAAGGTTTTTATTCCCCCCTCCTAACAACATTTCATTTCAAAACTGTTTGATCCTTAAATAAACCTGTAATTTCTCCTGTGGAGAAGGGAGGGCAGATGGAGGTCTACAGTTTAGCCCAAATGACTTTATACTTCACACAAGATTATTATAAGATGACAGATGTGAACCTTAAGAATTTTAACAATAAAGTCATGCGATCCAAAGAATGTTCCACAGAACACAAGTCTGGGAAATCATCCACAAAATGGTTCCATTATAAAATAAATTGGACAAAACCTGAATTTAACATAACAGAAAAGAAAGTTGTAGTTATTGCTTTTGCCTGTTGGACTTCTCGGAGTTAAACTTGCTGGGGATGCATGGAGAATCTCCACAATGGGTAGAAATAACAGCAGGAGTCCCAAAGTGATTTGACCATTTATGAACCTAGTATTTCATGGAGCCCATTTTAGAAAAGGCTGCCATGAATATAACAACTGACTAGGACAAGGACATAGCTTTAGACTTGACAGCATCCTTACTCCTGAACGGTAAGTTCTACAATCCAATTAGGAACTTGTACATTTAACTCTATTTTTACTGGCACCATATTTATATACTAACTAGTATGCTAAACTCTATTTTTATCCACACCAGATATATCCATTAACTAGTGTGTTTAACTCTATTTTTATCTATACCAGATCTATTTTATAATAGATGTGACAATAGCCAACTAAAATATTTGGCAGTCAAAGTGATTTCTACTTCTTTTTTTTTTTTTTTTTTTTTTTTTTTGAGACGGAGTCTCGCTCTGTCACCCAGGCTGGGGTGCAGTGGCCGGATCTCAGCTCACTGCAAGCTCCACCTCCTGGGTTTACGTCATTCTCCTGCCTCAGTCTCCCGAGTAGCTGGGACTACAGGCGCCCGCCACCTCGCCCGGCTAGTTTTTTTGTATTTTTTAGTAGAGACGGGGTTTCACCATGTTAGCCAGGATGGTCTCGATCTCCTGACCTTGTGATCCGCCCGTCTCGGCCTCCCAAAGTGCTGGGATTACAGGCTTGAGCCACTGCGCCCGGCCCCAATTTCTACTTCTTGAGATTTTCTTGGAATGTAAAAGAAGCCGTAACCCACTCCGTAAGGCCTGGGTTCTCCCTCTGCTAAAAACATACCCTGTGATAATAGGCCATGATAAGGGGAACTTTCTCTCCTCTCTCTCTCTTTTTTTTTTCTTCCCTAACTCTTCATAGGCTCAACTAAGAATCAATTTCTGGCCGGGCGCGGTGGCTCACGCCGTAATCCCAGCACTATGGGAGGCCGAGGCGGGTGGATCATGAGGTCAGGAGATCGAGACCATCCTGGCAAACACAGTGAAACCCCATCTCTACTAAAACTACAAAAAATTAGCTGGGCATGGTGGCAAGTGCCTGCAATCCCAGCTATTCAGGAGGCTGAGGCAGGAGAATGGCGTGAACCCGGGAGACAGAGCTTGCAGTGAGCCAAGATCGCACCACTGCACTCCAGCCTGGGCGACATGGCGAGACTCTGTCTCCAAAAGAAAAAATTCAATTTTCTATAATGCAACAAAACAGCGAGAAGACATCAGACGTAGAGCCACAAGGGAATGAGAACTGCTGCTGTCCCTGTCTAACTGAAAGACTCGGCAGCACGGGTCGATATTTGTCTCAGGGTCTCAGCTTTCTCACATGCATGGGAACTAAACAGATTCCATGGTTTCACATCTCATGATTCTGTGATTCTGGCAGTGGCTCATCATTATCTCTGAAGACAATTCCACGGTGGGGTTACATTAGCAAATGACAAAATAGGAGTTTCCAGCACTCATTCCCTCTCAGAAACATCTAAACAGCTAGCCACACACCAAAATACCTCACACACGTTAAGCAATTCAGGTGAGAGAGTGCAGCACCTGGGTGGAACGTAGAACTAAGAAATGATGCATTGAGGAAGGCAGGAAGGACAGCTTAATATGACCTGCACAACCCCCAGCACACCACTGACATAACCTCCAGGTGAGGGAAAGAGAGTACCCTTCACCACGGAGCCCAGCCCCAGAATCCTCTCTAAGGCGAAATCAGTGTCTCAAGGAGACAACTGCACTCCCGTGTCCACTGCTGCATTATTCACAATAGCCAGGATGTGGAATCGCCCTAAATGTCCATCAGTTGAAGAGTAAATACAGAAAATGCGGTGTATAACCACGATGTTATTCAGCCTTAACAAAGAAGGAAATCCTGTCATTTACGAGAAGATGGATGAATCTGGAGGAACTTTTGCTTAAGGAAATAAGCCAGGCACAGAAAAACAAACACCATGTGACCTCACTGATATGTGCAATCTAAAAAAGTCAAACACATAGAAGCAGAGTAAAATGATGGTTACCAGGACCAAGGGAATGAGGAGATCTTGGTTCTTGGTCAAAGGGTACAAAGATTCAGTGATACAAAATGAATAATTCTAGAGATTTAATACACAGTATGGTGGCTGTAGTTAATACTGTATTGTACACTTGAAATTTGCTAAGAGAGTAAATCTTAAACATTCTTACCACATACACAGAAAGGTAACTATGTGAGGTGATACCTAGGCTAATTAGCTTGATTATGGTCATCGTTTCACAATGTAATATACATCAAAATATGCTGTATATCTTAACTATACATAACTTTTGTTAGTCAATTATATCCTGATAAAACTGGAAACTGATTTTTTAATAAAAACAAAAGATAACATTCAACAGAGTGAAAAAAGAAAGAAAAAGAGAAAGAAAGAGAAAGAAAGAAAGAAAGAAAGAAAGAAAGAAAAAGAAAGAAAGAAAGAAAGAAAGAAAGAAAGAAAGAAAGAAAGAAAGAAAGAAAGAAAGAAAGAAAGAAAGAAAGAAAGAAAGAAAAGAGAGAGGGAGGGAGGGAGGGAGGGAGGAAGGAAGGAAGGAAGGAAGGAAGGAAGGAAGGAAGGAAGGAAGGAAGGAAGGAAGGAAGGAAGGAAGGAAAGGAAGGAAGGACAGAAAGACAAAAAGACAACAGAAAGAAAGACATTATCAAGATGGTTTGAGCAACGGCAGCAACTTAGGAACAAGTGTTCCCTGTGCCTGAATTCCAGTCTCACAAAGACTGCTGCTCGAATAACTGCCTCTTGCAGGTGCGTGCTCTAAGGTCTAGGCTAAAACTCCAGTCTAATGATTCTACAGTCATGACATGTAATGTTTGGCCAGCAACACACACATTATGGTACCTTATCAAGTCACATGTTAAAAGTGACAGTAAACTTAAAATCAGCTTGACACGGCAGAGAGCAGAAGCAAGACAGACACAGTGTGGAAACACATTCACCACGCACTGCAGGGTTGCTGGTGGCATCCCCTGCTGTCACGATGACCTTCTACAGGAAAAGTATTTAAACATACATCTCTACTGCCCAGAGTATAATGCATTCCAGGAAATACTCTCTTGCTGAAAGCTACCCAGATTTATTTTTAATGGCAGAGGACAAGAGTGGTTTCAATATTAGCTTCTAGGAAAAGGAAGAGATAAAGAGAGAAAAAAGTAAGATTTAGAGATCACCAGGGGAAAAAAAAAAAAAAAAAAAAAGCACTTCTATTACCCTTAAAACTCATCTGAGAGAGGAAAAAAACGTAAGGAGGACTCAATAGCCCTTTATTAGCCCTCTGTTTAGTGCTCTAAAGAGAACTCTATGATTCTTCTACAGACATCCAACATTTGCTGCCTCTGTCATTCCTATTCCTCCTGCCTCTCACTCAGACAAAAGAGGAAAGCCCCCTTTGAAATACATTTATTAGAATGGACTCCAGGGCTTCCTCCCCTGTTCATTTTATATACAAGACATGGATACTATAAAAGCTTCACTCACGTATCTACTACTGCTGGAACTTGGGTCCCACCTACAATAACAGGCCTCCGAACGGTCTGAATGGTGGCTAGAGGGTGGAAGGAAACAAATATGAGAAATAAAATAAAATGTGCAGCTCCAACACTCCACTCAGTCTGAGAAGTCTTTTCCCCTTTTCTGCCAGGTCAAATTCAAATTCTCATAACAGTGCAGGTTCCAGATCAAATTCCTCCTCCAGAAAGTCTTCCTTGATTTTCTCTCCACTTAACTCCAATCCCAGCCAAAACTAACACCCCTCTCCTCTAATGACTACAAATTCTTCAACTCTATCTCTGAGTGTTTTTGCATGTCTATCTCCAATAAAAGTTTTCTGCATTCATTGTCACCAGCCCCATTCTCCCAAAAAGGAAACCCCGTAAGTGTAGAAGCTGTGTCTGGTTTAACTCAACAAATATGAAGATAAAATTTGCCTAAAAAACGAACTAAGGCAAGTATACAAGTATCAAACAAGAAAGACTCTATTAAAGACAACAAGACAGGGATAGAAAAAAGATTCCAGGACAGAAGTTAAGCAAGTCTGGGTCAGGTATGAAACTAGATATGAAGACCTCCAAACATAATACAATATATTGCCTGAAAAGAATGGAGATAGCTAACATTAACTGAGCATAAACAATGAGTCAGGCAGGGCCTTAAACATTTTTGGTAATAACTCTTAATCCCCAAAGTAATCCTTGAGGTATGTACTGACATTAGGTGGGTGGATGATGGGGTAAATGAACTGCAGAGAGTCCATGTAACTTGCCCAAGCAAATGGCACTGCCTTCAAACCTCGGCCAAGACAATCCAGTTAATGTGCCTGACCACACTTCTGCAGAAGACTGCCAACATCCTGCCCAAAGGAACAAGGGCACAGCACTTTTTTTTTTTTTTTTTTTTTTTTTTTTTGAGACGGAGTTTCACTCTTTCACCCAGACTGGAGTGTAGTGGCACCATCTCAACTCACTACTACAACCTCCACCTCCCGGGATCAAGCGATTCTTCTGCCTCAGCCTCCGTAGTAGTTGGGATTACAGGAGCCCACCACCACGCCTGGCTAATTTTTGTATTTTTAGTAGAGATTGGGTTTCACCATGTTGGCCAGGCTAGTCTCAAACTCCTGACCTCGTGATCCACCCACCTTGGCCTCCCAAAGTGCTGGGATTACAGGCGTGAGCCACTGCGCTCAGCCCAGGACACAGCAGTTTCTAGAGTTCAGTCGAAAGAGGGCATTTGCGAAGAGACCAAAGATGTCAAGAGCCCATACACCTAGGAAAATGTAAGGGTAAACATCATGCTCTAGGGACCTGAGCTACCTTTATGGAAATATGAAACTCCTACAGTTTTAGAGGGAAAGAGTGAAGCCACTAATCTGGCTGCAGCCTTTTCTAATTTACCTGATTTCCTCAAATTGGAACTCACTCTTTGCTGAGAGCAGTGAGGCTGAACCTCTAGTTGTACCGTAATTTTGTGAGAGACAGGAGTATGGTTCTTACCTTGACTATTAGCAATTGAAATGCTGATGCTACCTTCATGATAAATCCATGTGCATTCTCCTTCCAGAAAAGGTTACAGGCCTTTTAGCAAAAAACTGGGTGTGAAAATCAAAACTTGAATGGTGAAAGAGATCATCCTGTGGGCAGTCTTAATGACACTTAATTCTCAGATGACAAATTCTGTAGTAAACAACCTCTTGATTCTGTGCAAAATATTTTTAATTTCATGCCCTGCTAATCACACAGCTGTTAAATTTCCCTTCCCATCAGCTGTAAAATAAATAAATAGATAAATAGATAATAATTGTTATAATAATTTAAAAAACAGTTGGGCCTCAAACAAAATTTGAGCCCTAATGAATTTTCGCATCTGGAGTTAATAATGTAGTGGATGGTGAAACTGTCTGGATTCAGTTGATGTGAACTTACATTACCTTATTTTAAAGTATCAGAATGGAAGGCTTTGATCATCAAAAGCTACTGACATGCTGGCCACAGAACGTGGTTTCCACTGCATCCTCAGACAAACCTGGAAGCTGACACTGTACTCCAACAGATTTTAGCAACTTATTTTCTTCCCCAGTGACCTTATCTCTTCTCAGCCACAACGGGCACTATACACACAGGAGTACTGACTAGACATGGCATTGTGAACTTGATGATTCAGAGCCTGAAGAAGAGAAAACAGTGTGTTCATATTGTAAACACGTTGACCTAATCACTACAGGGAAATAAAAAGAGGCTATCTTTAATGCTGCAAATAAAAACAAAAGCTAAGGAGTAAAGGATGGAGGGGGATGTAAAAGTATTAGGAAACAAGAGAAGGAGAACGCTCAAAGGAGTATGGCAGTGAGAGTGAGGCAACGGTGCAGGAGAGAGAGGCTAATGGCCAGGAAAGAAAATTCCAGAAAGAAAGTGGAAAAAAGGATACCCAGTAAAGAAGAACACAAACACAAAAGGCAGTAAAATAAGCATAGTCAGATGGATCAGGATATCAGCATAGAATCTTCAAAGGAGGTATTCTCATATTTCTATGTATCTCTTTTCCCATAACCTCAGCTATAAACAGTTTAAGAAATGCCTAGTGTATTGAACACACTGTCCCTTTATCTGGCATGTTTCTACCCTAATTGCATTTGCGGACATCCTTTTAGTCGTCAAAAGGAATGTTCAAATACCACCTCCTTCAGGAAACCCCTCCTTCACACTCACGCCCACAGAAACCCTCCTTCGGGCCCACAGCCTACTATCTGTACCTCTCCTTTGTTGCACTGTACATTTCGCTTGGTGCAAGAGCTAGTTATTTATGTGTTTGTGTCCCCTACTGAACAGTGAACTCTGGGAGGAAAAGAAGTACATTTAGCCATATTATCCCTTGGTGGCAGACCTAGGCTTTGCAGAGTAAGCACTTGAGGAATAGATATGTTTTCTTAAGAAAACCTAGAGGGGCCAGGTACAGTGGCTCACGCCCGTAATCCCAACACTTTGGGAAGCCAAAATGGGCAGATCACTTGAGGTCAGGAGTTCGACACCAGCCTGGCCAACATGGCAAAGCCCATCTCCACTGAAAATACAAAAATTATCCTGGTATGGTGGTGGGCCCCTGTAATCCCAGCTACTTGGGAGGCTGAGGCAGGAGAATCACTTGAACCAGGAGGTGGAGGCTGCAGTGAGCTGAGACTGTGCCACGGCACTGTAGCCTGGGCAACAGTGTGAGAGAAGGAAAGGAAAGGAAAGGAGAGGAGAGGAGAGGAGAGGGGAGGGGAGGGGAGGCAAGGGGAGGGGAGGGGAGGGAAGGGAAGGAAAAAGAAAGGAAGGAAGGAAGGAAGGAAGGAAGGAAGGAAGGAAGGAAGGAAGGAAGGAAGGAAGGAAGGAAGGAAGGAAGGAAGGAGGGAAGGAAGGAGGGAGGGAGGAGAGGGGAGGGGAGGGGAGGGGAGGGGAGAGGAGAAGAGAGGAAGGAAGGAAGGGAAGAAGGAAAAAACCTAGAGGATGTGCCCTTTTTAGGCATTTTTGTGATAGAAAACATAATTTTAAGGATTTATAAATTTAACCATAACAACACTCTACAACCCCTATAAATGGCAACCGCTACTACTATTTCATGGCTCTTTTCAAGTGCACATGAGAAGTTCAGAATATGAAAGTAATATTCAAAATCTTTATCACAGTTTATTTGAAGAAAAATTATAGTATAAATATAACATTGCTCTTCAACCTAAGCTTACAACTATTGGTATGAGAATCATTTCCAGAAACCTAAAAGAGCTCTCCTGAAATCTCGACATCCCGTCAGCTCCACCTACTCTTCCATAGTTCATTAAAAACAAACAGCATTTCTTTCATGCCTCATCATTAATGACAAAGCAAATGAGTCAACTGTACAGAAACCAAGAAAACATCAACAATAATTTACAATTAGTACCACTGCATTTGCATAGCACTTTATACATCCCCTATCTCGTTTGATCTTTTTCATGAGCTTCTGCAGTACAAGGAAATGGAATAATCATTTTAGAGACAAGGAAGTTCAAGTCCATAAGATGTCCAAGAACACACAGCTAGTAAGAGGTTATGGCAAGATGTGATTCAGGATTCGAGAACTTTTCATCTAAACTTTTGTACATTTATGCAAAGCTGTCTCTCTTATCTAATAAAAGTGTTTACCAGGCTTAAGAGGTGGATGATGGAGGCTCTGAGATTCACATAAATAAGAACTTGTCGAATTCAGGCCAGATATGGTGGCTCATGACTGTAATCCCAGCACTTTGGAAGGCTTCAGTGGGAGGATCGCTTGAGCCTAGGAATTCAAGACCAGCCTGAGCAACATAGTGAGACTCCATCTCCACAAAAAGAAAAAATAAAGTTATGTAATTCAGACAGGGTAGCATATGGACTTCATGAGAAGAAAGAGAGAGGAAGGTGGGAGAAAGAAGGGAGGAAAGGAAGAAGAAAAGACAAAGAGGAGAGAGAGAAGGAGGCAAGGAAGAAAGGAAAGACTTTGGACTAAGATAGCCAGTTAAATATCCTGGAAAACAGAGGTCTTGAACTATGCTTTAAAGAAGTCCACAGAATGACAGTTTCAGCATCATCCCGGAGTGTAATACAAATTCTCCCACACTCTCTCAGGTTTACTAAACCATAACTTCTGAGGGTGGGATTCCTAATTCCGATGCACACCGGGTTTGAAAAGTGCTCCTTCAAAGTTAAGGTAGGACCTGGGGAAACAGCAAGAAGGTAACAGACATGTACCAGAATGGGGGGAAAGTGATACTAACAATAAGGAAGCCTAGAATCCAGAAAACTCAAAATATGTCAAGCAAAGAAGGTCTAAAATAATGGGTTGAAAAAGAGGTATCTTGTGAGAAACTGAGTCTAAAAAGCTATCATAAAGTTCTATGTTAAAGTGGAGAAGGCTGGAATGTGGGCAGAGCAGTGCAATATAAGCACGTGGACTCTAGAGTAACCCAGATCAAGTTTTAGGTCTTAAGGGGAGAAAGACATATAAACCTAAAGAAGAAGAGTATCATCATGCAATTCAGGCTAGAGTTACAGGGGGATGAGAGGCTCTTCAGAGGAGAATCTCATTTACAACCTGGAGACAGATGAGTTCAGCAGACAAACAGGGAAAGGAACAAGGGAAAAGCTCAAGTTGTAAAACAACATGATCTATTCAGCACCAGCAAGCCACTCTGGATTCACTGTCCTAGATGAAGAGATTAATAATCCTGACTCCGTTGGGTAGTTGAGGGAATTAAGTAAGGGAATTTGACATGACAATTCTAACGACCTGCCCAGCGTGGAATAAGCACTCTTTACGGCCCACTTACTGCCTCTCTTCCCCTTTAGGGCCAATGCAGGGTAAAAGAATAAAAAAGATATTGAGACATCCCTGCAGCTAACAGGGCAGGTGCCGACTTTAACCATGTTTTCTCCTAATATGTTCTCAGGGCAGCCAGCTAGAGTTCTTGTGGTTGGCAACTCTCACCCATAGGCACATTCTATTTCAAGAGCTGAGACTCCTTGACTTCCTGCTTCTCACTTTTACTTCATCAGAGGGGCTGTGGCTCCTCAAGTTTGTTACCTCAGATGCAGCTTGCTTTCTAATGGACACATAACAATTTCTATAGGCAAATGTGCTGTATCTTCTTTCAAAAGGGGACTGTTGGCTGTCCTGAGAACGGACCAAGTTTTACTCTGACATAACCTGTGCTCAGCAGAAGCACAACTTGTTGGCAAGTTTACACAAATTAGTCCAGCTGGTTGGCTGGAAGAGGGCTCCTGAAGCGTGTCTTCTAAGGGATGTTAACAGAGGTTCGCTCAAAGCAAAACAACAAACCAGGTCTACAGTCAAAGAAAGCAAGGTGATTGCTGTCCCATAGGACTTCCTCGAAGACCTGGCATGTTAACAAGCATTGTCAGCACCTAAGAGAGCACCAGAGGATGCAGCATTTTCCAGACTCGTGTGGCCACTCTTTCTGGAGTGGTACCTCCTTGGACTAGTCTTTGTGGACAATGCATCAAAAAACAATGAGCTGAAGCATGACAAAAGCAAGATTTTGCCCAGGGTTGACCTCCAGAGAGATTGCGAAGGTGCTTTTGGAACGCTTTCATCTTCCCACTCAGATCCCTTCTCAAGGGCTTCCCTCCTTCCACCACAAGCCCTCTCCACCCCCCACTTCTCAGTGCACACTATTTTAGAAAGAATCTGCTAAACTCAACAGCATCAGACTGGCACCTCTTCCACTGTTTATTCTGTTTACTTGGAAAGCATCTCCCTTTACTATAATTCTACTCATTCAAGGCCAACCGAAGTCACTTCCCCGACGAAGCCTTCTGTGACTCCTGCCCTTCACCCTGGTGGAAAGGATGGTTCTTTTTTCTCCTCTGAAATTTCTCTGCAAGTTTCTACTTTAAAATAGAGTTGTTTGTGTGTTGTCTCGGATAAACCCCTTCCCTAATCCTTTCACACCTAAACTCAGCCTCACAACGTACAGGAAAATAGAACAGGCAGCTATAATTATAATCACCTTGTGGAGACAATACAGCTTCATGGTTAAGAGAGAAGCTGCTGGAGCCAGACTACCTGAGTTCAAATCCTGGCTTTAGCTATTATATTATTATTATGTAACCTTGGGCAAATTATGTAACATCTCTGGTTCTCATTTTTTCATCTGTGAAATGCTGATAATAACAGTACCTTCCTCAGAGACTGGTCGAAAAAAATAGGTGACGTAATGCTCAGAATGCCACCTAAGTCTATAAGCATTTAGAAAAAGTCCCAGAGAGTTTAGAAGTGGCCATGTCAGAATTTTTCAGATTTGTGTTGTTTTTTTCCTTCAATATGTTATCTTTCAAAATTGCTCATCCATTCATAATGGATTTATTGAGCTATAAATTAAGCCAGGTGTGACTGCAGCCAACTGAAAAACAACACAGACAAGGCCCTGAATTCAAGATCCTTCCACACTCTAGCCAGGAGGAAAGGAAGGCAGAAGGGGCTGATGCCGAAGTAAAATAAACAGAAAAGATAGCAAACATGCTGGTTTTTTTTTTTTGTTTATTCTCATGTCATACCCTCCAGCCAAATGATTTATTATACTATTCTATTTTGGCCAAAACTATACTCAGAATGCTTTCTGTTTTATTTACAACTGTATTTTTAGAGCTCAACATTTGTTTAGAATGCTTGCCTCATCTCACCAATTTCTTCAGAGAATGAACAAGGAATCACTCCAGAATTTGTATAAATATCTTGTACAGAGATTTTGGATGAAACCTCCCCAACCTCCAGCCTAAACCCAGGTGCATCCCCAGTGGCTGACATGTGACTTAAAAAAAAGAATATTCCTAACTTGGCATGCAACTGCTGTTTCTGGGCTCACATAGTCTTTAAATTTGTTACTAGAGGAGCATTTTATTGTGAGAAAGAGTTCGGCATCATTCATAAAACTATAGACTTAACCACTCTCTCCCTTCTGGATTTCAGCTATTAAAAGAGTTGAATCTAATCTCAGAGTTTGATTCCTGAGGAACTTTAGAAATGGTGTTTCAGTATCTAGTAAAATAGCTATTCACCTTCTTTCCTGTCTTTAGGATAGGTTTTCTGTCATATTTTCTTCAATTTGATTTTTTTATGTTGACACGTAAAGGCTTTTTTTAGTGTCACTAACTCATGTCCCTTAATCATTTTTGTCCTTTTTACAGTGTCTACCTTGGTTTGTAAATTATAACTTTTTATGTTTCTGCTCCACCATGTCTGGGGACGTACATATGCCATACAAAGACAGTCATGGTGGTGGTGGTGGTGGTTGCGTGTGTATGGAGAAGAAGGCAGAGACTTGAGGATGGAAAGCAATGGAATGAAAAGTTCAAGTTGTAGGCATCCACCCTCCTCCCCAAAACAGTTGAAACTCTTTGGCATTAAGAAGCAAAATTTATGTCCTTGACCAGAAGCAGTTGAAATTCCAGCCAAAGCTTTTAGACTTTCCTTTGCCTGTATTTCTCTAAAAAATGGTCTTTGTCAACCCGAAAATCTGGTAAGTTGGAAAGTAAGTTTATTAAAACTAAAACGATGCAAAGATTAAAATCAGAAACAAATGAGGTCTCAATTGGTAGATCTTATCTCAAATTGAAGGATGGATGGTCCTTTTCCACAGAAAGAACTTCCATAGTGGCCAGATTAGCCAAGATCTATTGACACAGTCGCTCACTGAATGCTTGTGGGAAATAAGCCGCTGACTCTAGATCACCTAAGACAGTGATACCAACAAGTAGGCAGGTTAAGCAGTAGAAACTTTATTTAAGGGAAATAGTTTATAAAACTCTAAATTTTAACAAACCAATAGCAGAGCTGCTTGATTTGAAGGGCCCAGAGTCCTCACTGCCTACCCCACACTCCACTATTGGAGCTTCATTTCTACCCAGAACCCTAGGGCTTCTAGAGTGTAAGTGTAAAAATTCACTGATCTAATCTAATTTCACCCTTAAAAATTCTCCAGAAGAGGCTGAGGCACGGAGATTAAGTGTGATCCACGAACTAGTGAGTAGCACAGCCAAAAATCCTCTCGAAAGAAACTATGTTGCCTTTTTCCACATATACAATATTTATGTTCTGAGACTCTGCCCTTTTAGTAGGAAAAAGAAGTCGGGATCATCAGTGTGCTGAGAAAAATTCAAAAATGTGTCCAAGTTCAACAAATGGGCACGAGCAAATAAGGACATCTAACATCTTGGGAAACTCAGCTTGGAGAAACACAAAACATCCGCGCTATAAGTTAAAGTTTCATTTGATGATTCTGCAGTGAAAACAGCAAAATTACAGAAAGTTCTTTAGCTACTATCCATAAATGTGTCAGGCACAAAATCAAACCACTCAAAAATAATGTGAAATCCATTCAGTTTTAAGTACAGCAAAACATAGCAGCCTTTGTGTGAGGTGTGGGAGACATGAAACTCAAATGTGCTCCTTGGGTTAGTAACTTAAGCTAGGAATTCATGAAAAAAGTGTGAGGAGCCTACGAGAGAGTGTTGAGCAAAAGACATTGTGAGACACATTGATAGAATAGTCATATGATTAACAAACTGTCACATCAAACTTTTCTACAACGTGGGAACACTTTGACACTTCATATTTTTAAGACTGACATTTTGATTCATTACTGTAAATAGCACTTTGGGTTAAATATTGTGACAAGGAACAGATCATATATATGTACATATATATGCACTCTATATATTACTTGTGTATATTTTTTCTAGCTCTGTAACATTTTATAATATATGAAACCTTTTCCTACATTGACAGTTTGAGCCAGTATGTAAACAGGCTATTTCACTCCTAAAGTACCCATTTCTAGGACAAGTAGGCAGATGGACTTTCCTCATTTCTCAGAAAGTCTATAAAGCAGAGGGATTTCAAGAGTAATGGAATGACTTCTAAAGAGATTCTGAAAACTCCCAGTAAGTGATTTTACCAGGGCATTTTACCTTACTACACCTGAGTTCACAAAATCATTATGACGATCATACATAAACTATCTCTTCTAGCCGGGCCCGGTGGCTCAGCCTGTAATCTCAGCACTTTGGCAGGCCGAGGTGGGTAGATCACAAGGTCAGGAGTTTGAGACCAGCATGGCCAATATGGCGAAACCCTGTCTCTACTAAAAATACAAAAATTAGCCGGGCATGGTGGCAGGCACCTGTAGTCCCAGCTACTCAGGAAGCTGAGGCAGGAGAATCGCTTGAACCCAAGATGAGGAGGTTGCAGCGAGCCGAGATCACGCCACTGAACTCTAGCCTGGTGACAGAGAGAGATTCCTTCTCAAAATAAATAAAGAAATAATAAAGAAAAATAATAAATATATATATATATACACACACACACATATATATATATATGTCTCTTCTGTCTTCAGGGTGTTCCCAATCTACTAGAAGAAACAGATACATACATCTGAAATTCCAAAGCAAAGCAGACAGGTTTGAATTGAGGAAGGTACAAAGCGATGCTTTTAATTTCCTTTTTGTTCTCTCTCTCTCTCTATCTCTCTCTCTCTCTCTGTGTATGTGTGTGTGTGTGTGTGTGTGTGTGTGTGTGTGTGTGCGTGTGTTCATTGATTAATGTTCCCAGGGACGTTGTTCACTGTAAACCGATTCAATTGAATTAATCAAAGTGTGGGTATCCATGGGGGCTGAAGAAATTTAGAAAGTTTCCAAAAGTGCCTACATTCCTAAGACAAAGTTTCTTCTGAAAGAAGCTATAAAGATAGTGTTTGGTTTCCAGCTAACTTCAAATAATATAATTTTCTAAAGTTTCACTTTGCCTAAAACTGTAAAAGAAAAGATAAAATATCCATTCCTCAGCCGGGCGTGGTGGCTCACGCCTGTAATCCCAGCACTTTGGGAGGCCGAGGCAGGTGGATCACGAGGTCAGGAGACCGCAGACCACCCTGGCTAACACGGTGAAACCCCGTCTCTACTAAAAATACAAAAAATTAGCCGGGCATGCTGGTGGGCGCCTGTAGTCTCAGCTACTTGGGAGGCTGAGGCAGGAGAATCGCTTGAACCCCGGGAGGCGGAGACTTCAGTGAGCCGAGATTGGGCCACTGTACTCCACCCTGGGTGACTGAGCAAGACTCCGTCTCCAAAAAAAAAAAAAAAGAAAAATCCATTCCTCCCCACTAAAAACCCAAGTTTCAATATCAACTTTTCTTTGGTAATTCCAAAGTTATTATATACATTGAAAATACAGAAAACTTTATTTTAAAAATCATAATGCCACCACACAGAGACACACATACAAAGTACAGAAATAGGCCCACATGTATCTTCGTCTTATGTATTCAACTTTCCCTCTGGACATCATGCCATTATTATTCAAATGATTCCCCTCCTTAAAAGCCTGGAAAAGTACAAAAAAGAAGCATGAAACCTGTATTTAACAAGATGTTACATTCACTACAGATCAGCTTTGCCTCCGTACTGAAATTTAAATTAGGCAATGGTGTTTTCCTGAGAATATACATTAAAAAAGAAGACTGCTCAACATTTGTGTGTGTGTGTGTGTGTGTGTGTGTGTGTGTGTTTTCAGAAAGAATGCAGAATGTTACCAACAAACCTCATCTAAATCCTATAAAAGTTAGGAAAGTATAATGAATATCATCTAACGAATATGGCAAATATTGAGAAAAACCTATAGAACATCAATATCAGACAAAATCTGGGTTTTAGTTGTAGCATTTAAAAATTCCTGCATCCTGCTTTTGAAACCAAAAAAAAAAAAAAAAGTGGTCTAGTTTTGTTCTCAGCTTAATTAGTCAATTCATTTAGGGCAGAGTGCCTTTTTCTTTGTATTATATATGTTCCTAAATTTGTTAAAAGTTAAAGGAGTCTTACAAACTAGTTCAAGGCTTATTTCAAACTAAGGAAATTAAAGAAGACAGAAATGCAGTATTTTCCTTTTGACTTACTGAAAACAAATCAGCTAAAGTATTGCCCAAAGCATAACACCATTTAAACCTGAGGCCCTGCAATTCTCTTCCCAAACTCTTAAGGAGGTGGGTTACAACATAAAAAGACTGAAGACTCCTCAAAAGGCGGCTGAACCACTGCCAATGAAGTAAGACCTCTTTGGTATGTAGTGGGGGAAAGCAGAAGTAACATTACAATATTTGGAGACAGAAGATCTACTTGCAAATCAAATCTCCATCACTTGTTCCTAGAGGTAAATTTGAGCAGTCAATTGAATATTGTTTCTTCATTGTAAAATGAGGATAATAACAGACAGTGTATTGGGTTTATGAAAAATAATCACACATAAGAATTCTTAACAAAATCTAATTTGGTGAGAACATTGTTCCACAAAATCATTATCTGCCAATTTTCACCAGCAATTAGTAAACATTTTTCAGAGGTCATCTGAACCCAACTAAGTTCAACTCAACAAAAACTTACTGGATGCTCATCCTGTGTTTAGATCTCTTCCAGGTGCCTGATTAAAAGGCAGGGCAAGAATAAAAAGTGGAAGGGAGAAAGGCCCATTTAAGTCACAATTTCTGCTCCTGAGGACCCTGTAATCTTGTGGCGGAGACCACATTTCACATATAAACTATTGGAAAAATACTTGGCATTATAAACTACTCCAAAAAAAGCATGGTACTGACAATGAACGGCTCTTGTGGAAGTTTTAGGTGAGGTCTTATGTGACGTGAGAAAAGGGTTCAGAGCAGTAAGAACATGGCATTATGATTATCCCCCCGCCCCCCACTTTAGGCACTCACTTCTCAAGGAACCCATCCGCGGAATGTGATGGAAACATTGTCCCCCAGAAGAGTTTCTGTGGATGGACATGCCCAGTGGCACCTTGGCCATTTACTCTGGGCTCCTTACTCCCCTTCACTTTCCCATCCCTGCCTCTACACTGAGATACTCCCCATGGCTTCACCTTCTCTGCCCACTCCCAGGCGTGGCAGTGTCACCAGCCCATCTCGCTGCAGCTTTCAGGGCTGAAGAGCGTGCTCAGGCAGGGCTCAGGGCTGCGCAGCTGGAACACCACCAAGCAGGGAAACCAGACCTGAGCTCCTCTCCCAGCCTTCTCTCTACGCACTCTGTGGCCTTGAGCAAGTCACCTGCGCACAATGCGCCTCATTATCCTCACACGTCAAATGAGAGTACCGGATACTCGCAAGCCCTTCTTGCTCCTCAACATTCAATGTCTGTGCCTGATCTACAGTTTCCAACCATTTCCAAGTGGCAACTGGGGGCTCACCAGTCACGCAGCTCCCGAAGAGGCACTGACGTGACCACATCAACAGCCTCTATTGTGGGGAAGGTCAGCGACTCCTTCAGAAAATAGCTGATCTAAACAGAGCCCAAGGAGTGTCATGGCAACACCGCTCACAAGCTGCCAAAGGTGGGGAGGAAAAGCAGCCCATGTGTGCGCAGCTGCCACATTTCAGAACAGCACTCAAACCTCGTTAATATCTTCTTGCTTAATACCAAGTCCCATAGATCATAAGCTATTTTTATTGTGTATTTAACAGATTTGTGTATTGTCTTCCCTGCCAGAATTTTCACAGTCCAGTACAGAAGACTCTGCCATCACAGAGCCTTAAGACCTGAGGCCTCCCAAGGTTAACTCAGGAGAAGGAGGAAGGGGAAGAAGCAATAGTAATAGAAGAAAAATGACAAGGGGGGGAGAAAATAATACACATTGAGGTCAAGGCTAGCTAGGGAAGAGGCAGGAGTGAAAGGTAGTAAGTGCAAGTAAAAGCCAATGCTACAGACACTCAAGAACGAGGCACCCAGGTTGCAGCTCTCCAAAGACTCAGGTGTATGTGTAGAAAGGAGAGTGGAAGAGCTCAGTCTTCTGGTACACTCGGGTGACCACAGGTCACCCAATGCCAATTTTAATCACAACTTCTGCTTATTTTCACAGTCTCTACAATCCATATATCTTCGAAGAGTCATGCATGGTACTCTGCAGAGCCCTACACCCGTGTTCTAGGATCTATCCACCACATCTATCCACTCTGGGTGCCTTTCAGAGCTTACAGGAAAGGGCTTCTGCTAAATGTCCTATTTAGAAACCATCTGTCTCTCTCATGCAGGAATGGGAATTCTAGCTTTTGATGACTGACCAAGCTAAACTATGTGAAAACACCTGTCACAAGGCCTGTCACCTAACAGACATGCAATGAATGTCTACTTCTTTCCATCTGTTTAACACAGCAGCAGCAGCACCTGTATCACCTTTATTCTTAGTCGTCTTCCTAGAAACAAGGACTCCAGACAGAGCCTATAGTGTCCTAAGAAGAGCCTCAAGTGCCAACCATCTCTCCACTGCTTGGTGAGATGTAGGCACGATTTGCAGAGCTGCCACTCACTAGGCAGGCAAATTTAAGTAAGTCATTTCTTCCCTGGGGTGGGGGAGCTGGACTAGATAGGTTTCAACTTCCTTTCCGGTTTGGGAATCCTTTAAGCCTATAAGTCTCATCTCCATCTCAGAAACAAGCAATAGGCAGAGAGAAAAACTACTGGAGAACATAGGCATATGCTTCTCTACTGAGCACTACGTCTGGGGCCCTATGCCAGGAGCTACAGGGAACTCAGAGAAGCAGTAAGTAATCCTTAAATTCAAAGCCCTTAAAATATATATTAGGGATGAGCTGGGGGTGGAAACATGGAAAGATGGCAATACAAAATAAAGTTTAATTATAAAACAAAGTCCATTGCTAAGACTGAATTCCAGAGCCAAGGAGCAGACAGGGATGACTTGTGTGGGAGAAGGGGCACATGCTGGTTCCTCAGGCAGGAAAGTGAGACCCACACAGGCAAAATGGCAGGGGGTGTATCTCATAAGAGCTGGCCCTCTGTGGTGGAAGGGTGATCAATATCTGGGAT
The DNA here is from genome assembly GCF_043159975.1 of Macaca nemestrina. NCBI lineage: Eukaryota > Metazoa > Chordata > Mammalia > Primates > Cercopithecidae > Macaca > Macaca nemestrina. The sequence goes on from NC_092126.1 coordinate 9,827,382, forward strand.
AGTTAAATCTCTTATTTGTTGTAATGTCTTAGATTCCCTAACATCCTATGTTTCATACATTAAAAACTAGAACAATAATGTCCACCTCACCTATCTTCATCATAATGCTCTGTGGATAGTAAGAAGAATATAAAATAGGTTCAGGACACCTGGGTCCCAGGCCTTCCTCCATTGCTGCTATTCTAGTGCCAGGATTTTGCTAAGTGGATAACCTGGCTGTGTGACAAAAGACTTTGTAGAATTTCAGCTAGAGTTCTTGAGGCTTCTTGAGAACTATCTAGTTCAAAGCTCACATTTTGCAGATAGAGTCTAGGGTTCACCAAAAGGAAATGATTTCTCTCAACTACACATGTCTGTGATTGATGCCCAGTTCTTCAGACATGCCTGATATTTACCTGCTTCTAAGTCGTGCTGCCAGCTGGTTTCTGCCTACCAGAGACTTACTCTTCAAATCCTTGTAATATCTTATCAAAGTCCAATTAAAAATCTTTCAAAGCCAACTCCTGTCCCTAGTTCTATAAGAAACCTCCAATAGGAAAGAGTTTTCCAAATTCTGTCTCTCTCAAAGTATAATTACTGAGCTCACACATCACACCAAGTCTTAACTGGCCCTGAATCAAACTCACCTCCGCAGACCTGTCAGCTCCCTCCTTCAATTTCTTAGCAAGCTATCTTGCTTATAGGTGTTCAGTAAATGATTACTAAGTCACGTTGGTCTGAGAGCCACAGTTCGTGGACACTCAGCCAAGTATCTTCTAAAACATGCCATGTTGCCTGCCTCTGACAAGCCTAGAAGAGTGTAATCCCCAGAGCAAGCAAAATGGTTTCAGCCACCTCCAAATCCATCAAGCTTTTTACCAGACCAGCTGAACATGCAGCAAAGGAGAAGAGGCATAAAGGAAAGAAGAGGAAGAGCAAAGGGCATGGACAGCAAATTGGATGAACAGCCATGCTTGTGAGCTCAGGAGCACCGGTATTATCATTCTAGTTTTACAAGTAGGAAATCTGCAGTGCAGCAATTCAACAGCTGGCTGAGGGCTGCGTACAGAGACCCTGATGGAGCTCACAGGTCTCAGTGCTGCCACCTTTTAGGCTACTGCTTTTACCACTGTGGTAAAATGTTGTAGAGACAGTCTCAATACCTGGCATCAGTGGGGCAGGCCCATCCAATCTACTACAGAGGATAGGAGGCATCTGGAAAGAAAGAGCCACAGAAGCTACTTACAGCAAAGGTTTATACCGAGTTTATACTCAGCCAGTAATGTCTGAGTGAAAGTATGGCAGAAAGATTGATGAGACAGCGCTGTGTGACTCCAGAGGCAATCCAAGGCACATATCAAATGGGAATTTTAAAAAATCCCTTTAAACACACGAGGACTCAGATGCCAGCACACGTTGTGATGGCCCCAGCCAGACAGCAAAGGCATATTGGCACCACTGTAATTTGTCCATTCACCAATATGCTTCCTGAAAAGCACCCATATGCTTTCTTTTAGCATCCATATGCTTTTTTAGCAAGGAAACTAAAATATTTCATTAGTTTTGAGTAATTAATAATTACTTATTTCACAATAGTCACCCTCATTAAAAAGCAAAAATAACTGATTAAGCTGCAGGATCCTGGCTTTCAACTCAGGCTTTTTAATTTTTAAAAAAAAAAAATTCTTCCCCTCTAGGAATTGAGTAATAGGGTAAAGCAGCCAGTGTGGAAATATTCACACTACAGGGAATGAACAGTTATCACCCACAACCCAACATTCCTCTTGACTGAGACATCGTGGTTTAATGAAAAGAACATGGACTTTAGACCAGAAAGACTTAGAATCCAATCCCAGTTTGACCGCTTCTGAATAGTAACTTCTAAGGAAATGAAGGGTGTTAAAAAGATAAAGCCTGCTGGATCCCTTCAACCTAGTCTTCCATCATTCCCAAGGAGTGACTTCACAGCATCCTCGCCCACCAGACCCCACTATCTCAAGGCATGGTACAACATGCCCCAAGAATGCTGGCAGCATGCCAGTCATTGTCAGCAAGCCACGGCAATAGCCTTGAAATAGGGCGAGGGCCTAAATGAATGTTTCCCAAACACTAATGAGCATATGAACTACCTGGGGATCTTGTTAAAATAGAGATTCTGATTCAGAAGGTCTGGAGTGTGATCTGAGATTTGCATTTCTAACAAGCTCCCAGGTAATGCTGATGCTTCTGGTCCTCAGACCAAACTTTGAGAAGCAAGAGCCTTACAAGTGTTAAGATGAAGTTAGAAAATAGAATCTTGAAAAGCAGAACATCTGTGCCTGTCTCAGTGGGCTGTGATAAGGATTATTAATCAGATGGGTGATAATATTTCTGTATATTGAACAGCACACTGGTATAGTATTGTTAAAAGGGTATGGTTTCGGCCAGGCACGGTGGCTTACGCCTGTAATTCCAGCACTTTGGGAGGCCGAGGCAGGTGGATCACCTGAGGTCAGGAGTTCGAGAGACCAGCCTGGCTAACATGGTGAAACCTCATCTCTACTAAAAAGACAAAAAATTAGCCGGGTGTGGTGGCACATGCCTGTAATCTCAGCTACTAGCTAAGGCAGGAGAATCTCTTGAACCCAGGAGGTGGAGGTTGCAGTGAGCCAAGATCATGCCGTTGCACTCCAGCCTAAGCAATAAGAGGAAAACTCCATCTCAAAAAAAAAAGTGTATGGTTTCCACTGTAGACAACAAACTTGAGACCCAACTATATCAAGTAACTTATCCAAGGCCACATAACTAATCATGCTGACTTCCAAATACAGGTTTATCTACCTGTCAAGCCTATCAGTATGAGGATATGCCAATGGAAAGGTAGGAAATAAAAGTAGATACTACTGTAGATTGCTGATATAAAGCCTCACTCTTGTTTTGCCATTATTCTCAGGGAGCCATTAACCTGCTGTGTGAATTTGACTAAGTCTTGCCCCTTCTAGCCGCCTCCATTTCTGCATCTGCAAGGTGAAGGCACTGCCATGGACAAACTCCGAGGCGTCTTCCATCTCTGACACTGCCTTTCACTCTTCTGGCCCCCACACGCACTCACAGTGGGTCATCAAGCGCTTAGTTTTAGCTTCACACATGTGGCAGTCATTACAACTTGGCAGCATCCAAATTCTAGCTGCTCACATCTGCATTTGTGCTGATCTGTGCATGGTCAGAAGTTATCTCTGTTAAAAGTCTCATGCTCAATATAACGGGGAGCGGGTCAAGGGTAGGGATACAAAACAAATGCCCCAAAGCACTGAAATTTCAATTGAGTTGAAAACTCAATATGATCAGGGCACTACGACCCTAACTACTCTCCGTCTCCTCATCTCACTTACCAAATAAAGATATTGAGAGCACTAACCTGACAGAAGTTTGAAGAACAAGAAAAAAACTGAGTTATGCATAATGTGTTTCATATGATTATCTAACTTTTTTTATTCTTTCTTAAGGAGCCAGATAAACATGTAATCAATTATAATATAAAGTGATTCATAATGTATGATCTTGTCCCTTCCTAAAATCCCATAGTACACATTCTCTGTATTCCTCTGGGGCCCATCTACCATTTTCTACCAGAAATTTCCATGGTCTATGAACTTGCATCATTGTCTCTATTTGTCTTCAATGTTATCTCTGGAGGTATTCACATATTTTGGAGTAAATCTGGATTTAACTCAAGACTTTATATTTATTAGCTGTAAAACTTTGGGCAAATTACTCAACCTCTCTGAGCACCTACAAATGGGAAAAACAATTTTCTATTTTATAGGATTATATACAATAATGTATTGAGATGTCTAGCATTTAGCACACTCTGTATTAAAATTGAATTTGAATGCATGAATGAATGAATGAAGTAGAATAAGAGTTTCGATATTAAAATATCACTCAATAGTTTTGAGACATGTACACACCAAGAGTCATGCTACAAAATAAGCCTAACACTCACAGTACAACAACAGGTGATCTATGGGGAAAATCCAACAGCAAAAGGAAATGTATGTCACTCAAATATCATCTCATACTTCCCACATAAAATAAAAACTTTTGCTTAACTCATGGATGGCCTTCAGAGCATCTACAAACCTCTTAAACTTGTTGATAGCATTTTCTGAAGTTCTGCATTCTCCAACTATTTCATAAATTCATCTGAGTTTCTGAAAATTCCATAATCCTCACGTCTGCCCCAAACACAGGCTCATGTGTATACAAGTGTGCACACACATACACACACGTACATTAAGAACTACTACTTTAGGCCAGGCGTGGTGGCTCACACCTGTAATCCTAGCACTTTGGTAGGCTGAGGCGCGTGGACTCGTGAGATCAGGAGTTCAAAACCAGCCTGACCAATATGGTGAAACCGCGTCTCCACTAAAAATTTTTCAAAAATTAGACGGGGCTGGTGGTGTGCAACTGCAGTCCCAGCTACTTGGGAGGCTGAGACAGGAGAATTGCTTGAACCTGGGAGGCGGAGGCTGCAGTGAACCAAGATCTTGCCACTGAACTCCAGCCTGGGTGACAGAGCGAGACTCCATCTCAAAAAACAAACAAAAAAAAAGAATTACTACTTTAGGCAAGCCCCTGGACAGAAAGGGACTGTCAAATAAAAGAGAAAAAGTAGATTTAATAAAACAAGGCTGAAAGCTGCAAACATACTGCTTAGAAAGTATGGGTAGTGGAAATTATAATGATATAATGATGACCATCTCAAACCAGAAAAAGGGGCTATGAATTCAAGACCTGGCTTGGCTACAAATTCACTACCGGTCCTTGGGCAAATCTGAGACTCATGAAAATCAGAGTTGGGGTTCCTTTGACATCATCTATGCCACCCTCCTCCTCCCATCTCACAGATGGAGAAAGTACAGCTCAGAGGAAAGTTAGACATTCACTAAACTCATAGCAAATTAATTAGAGCCAGGATTTGAACCTCAGACTCAGTCAACTGATTTCTACTCTCCGAACCTCTGTACTGTGAGGTGCAAGGTAAGTACTTAGGTCCAATGTTCTCTAAGTAATCTTCTATCAGATGGGTAACAATTACTACACTCTTCTCCAGACCTGGAAGTCCCCATGTACATATGAGCTTCATTTTGGCAATGATGATAGTAGCTGTTTCTCAGTCCCAGCCCATTCCCACAAGAATAAGGCAGAAGGGTCTGAAATAAGACAGAAGGGTCTGAAACAGTGAGAGACACTGCTATTAATGCTGTGTAGCGCAGCAATTGGGAATTGCAGGCCTTGAACTAGACTTCATTGTGTTGGCTATTACTCTTCTGTCCTCTTGCTTATTAAATCCCTCATCTGTCTTCTCTTTTTTAACGTTCCCCAACAATGTTCAGTAAACAGCCAGCTAGGAGCTCATTCTCAGATTCCTTTAATTCACTGGTTCAGAAAAAGGCAGGAGGAGGGTGGAGGAGAGTGATGATGTCAGCAGCAAACAACCTCATACAGGAAGCACTGCAAGGGAATCCACAGTCTTTTAATAAACACGGAGAGCAGAAGCTAGCCGGAACCCTCTGTGCCATGTCTTCATGAAATTAATGAAGATACCTGGAGTCCATTTATGTTTTAAGGACATCTCACATCCCCATGGTGAAAATGAAATTGGTTTTGCCTGAAAGATAATGACCTTTTAAGAACTAGGAAGCGAAAGGAGAGTTTATAGAAAAAGATTTCTCTACTTAAAGATACAAGTATGGAGTCAGAAGAATTCTAGTCCGAGAGCAGTCAACAACGCTTTAGACAAGTCAGATTCCCTCCCAGACACTAAAATCTCCATCTGTGAAATGAAGGAATTTGTTTAAATTATTTTGTAAAGTCCCCTCTGGCTTTGACATTCTGATCTGCTTTACAGATCCAATGATTTGCTCTGGAAAAAGCAAATAATGGAAGAAGCATCCACCTCTTCCTAACAGTCTTAATAGGGGGGCAGTTTACCAGATCCTCTCATGAGACCCAGATCAGGGAACAATGTCACAGAGTGAAGAAACGTGGGGGAAGACGGCTTTTCTTCCCTAACAAGGAATTGCAAGTTGCTGGGGTAAGGGACTACCGCTACCGGTGTATAAATGTCCATTCTTACAGTATACATAATGCAAGTCATTAACTGCATTTCTGGTATGTAAAAGAAGCAAAGGCTAAACAGAAGAATAACTGTTTTCCCCCAGTGGCTGTGCAGTAGAGTCATAGGACTGTCCTGTGATTTTGGAAACACGGCACCAGGAGAGAGAAGGGACTGGCTAGGAAATAAAAACATATGTAAGAGAATATTTAACCAGAAGTAATGCCACGATCAACTGGTCCAACTTTGTCATTAGATGATGAAACAGACCTCATAGAGGGAAGGTGACTTGCCCAGGTGACACAGCCAGGTGACATTACAGCTGGGATTAGAAAAGGATTCTCATGGCTTCTGGTGAACATAACATACAACATATTGCTTTGCTCCCAAAAACAATGTGATTCGATTCAGGTTATTACAAAATAATTTCACTTATAACTATGGCCTCTACCTCCACTTCAAAAAATGGTATTTAAAGCAGACTAGGACTGTTTCCACCAAATTATACTAAACAGTTCACTCTGGCAATATAGACAAGTGCATGAGATTTAATTGGGTATTATTCATCCTTGCTAATGAATCACCCTGTGGAAAACAGGGATAATCAACCGTCTACAAGAGGCCAGAAGCCTGTTCTCGTTCAAGTACAGAACTTGCCTATTAAAGAACATGAGGTATCAGCTCTAAATAGTAAACAGGGTATACTGTTTCAGATTCCATGGAGTGCAGCTTTAAATAGATTCGGTTTGGAAATGGGACAGAGAACACACCGCAGTCAGTGGATCAACGTTGAGAGCAGGGAAAAACAATGATTACACTCATTAAGTGGGTACCTGTTGACACATTTACTGTCAAGTCTAATTATTTATTGAAACTGTTATTCTTTCTTCATTACTGCCACTCATACCAATTATTACCACAAGATTATTGTAAATTTCTACAGCATGCTCCCAGAATATTTACTTCTCCTTTAGGCCAAACCTTCCAAAGTTTACTTGAGAGGCTTCTATTATTCCCTCTCCACCATTCCCCACCTCCGAAACATAACAAAAAGAGAAAGAGAGAACATTCCTCTTTCTTGAGAGTAATGTTTATAACCTTTCAGAGCTTGATCAAAACTCCCCTTGATAGTTTCAAGATGGGTTTCTGTGGGGACAGGGGGTACAGTTAACTACTTTTCAAAGCTTATTCTATTAATATTTAACAATTGGCATTGGAGGGAAGGTTAGTGTGATAACTGCAGTTTCTAAATGAACAAGTTAGATCTCTGCCTCACAGAGCTGTCAAAAACTATGACAGTAGGTATCTACGGTACATTCTTTTCTGATATATTTATCCATAAAAATAAAACATTAGACATAAGCTTTTACAGGGTTATTTTGTGGACTAGACAAGAAATCAAAGGTGGACAGTAGCCATTCTTACATTTTTCGCTACTACCTTTTTTAAAACAACGTTCTCTGTTTCTGTGTTAGTTTGCTGAGAATGATGGCTTCCAAACACCACATGTTCTCACTCATAAGTGGGAGCTGAACGAGAACATGGACACAGGGAGGGGAACATCACACTTTGGGGCCTGTTGAGGGGTAGGGGGCAAGGGGAGGAAAAGCATTAGGACAAATCCTAATGCATGCAGGGCTTAAAACCTGGATGACGGGTTGATGGGTGCAGCAAACCACCACGGCACATGTATACTTATGTAACAATCCTGCACATTCTGCACATGTATCCTATAACTTAAAGTAAAATAATATAAAATAAATAAAAAGAAAACTTCCTGGGTAAACTAGCTTATATTCCACTTGAAACATAAATAAATAATAAAAAAATAAAAACAATATTCTTTTTTGTAGGAATGAGAAGAAAATCTAAATAACTTAAGTGGCTGTTAGGTCTGATTTAATGATAGAAATTTCATAGCCCATACGTAACCTACCTTGTTTGCACATGTATTCTTATTAGCTTTGAAAATCATGTAAACCTAACACTTTAATTTCCTCTCAATTCTAAATTTTCTAAGTCCTACAAATTTGGGGCAATACCAACCAGCTTGATTTTTCTCAAAGGTCTATGCGACTAAAGTCACAGTTGCGGTTCAAGGTCATAGATATCATACAGCAAAGGAAGTAACAAAATATCCAGCAGAACACACGTGTATAGTACTTCAAGTAATGATATCAAATCTTCTACAAAGTTACTATTCTACATATTGTCTACTTCATCTCTTTTTGGCTAAGTTCTGAAACATTACATAAAACACAGTAGAGCTCATTAAGAGGTACAGATTCAGCAGGTTAACTACAGGAGAAAAATTGCATCTGGTAGATTTTACAACTATGATGCTTCCTTTAAAATTTGTTTTCCATTGGCCTCCATTTTCTTGGCAAACTCAAGACAAATGTATTCTTCTGCCAAGGATTGGTGTCCTTCTCAACGGTCCCCCAGGAGAGTGGCATTCAGATACAATGGATCCAAAGTTTCAAAAGACTAACTCAATTTTCTGTGTTCTTAGGATTTTTCTGTTGTGGCTTTAGATTCTAGCTTTTTGAAATGATTTTGTTTGGCAGCTAAGAGACAGTGACTGACCCAGCCAGAAATATTTGGCCCCTTCAGAACCAGGTAACACTGGCAGCATAGTATAGTGAAAAATGCACTCAATCAAGGGTTAGGAAACCAGGTAAAAAGTGCTCCTGCCACATACTAGTTGAGGATACAATAAAATAATGGGTAAGAACATTCTACTCCATTGCATTTTATGGACACTTAAATACATACACATTAAATCTGAATCATCTGTGTGGCCCAGATTTTGGGTTTTAGTATTAAACCTTAAGGGTTATGAATTAAAAGGGAAAAAATAAATAAATTAAAAAGACAAAAATAAAAAGAGAGGTCAGCTCACTGTCTTGGCCATTTTTTGGTTCTTTTCCTCATAAAGTACCTTTGTATTTCTTCTATTCTTTGTATTTGTTCTAAAATCAGCATTACTGGGTCAGATGCCTATTAGTATTTCATAAACATGAAGACATGCCTCCTCCATTACCTTAGATAGCTGGCTCCTGGAATGGACAATGGACACAAGGTTCAGCCAACTGCAGTGCAAGTATCTGCAAATGAAATAAGTAAAAATTACTTCCAGACACCAAGCCTATACTTATTCATTAATAGTCATAACCTCTTATATCTACATAATGGTTTCTTGTTTTACAAAACATTTTCACATTCATTTCACCCCACAGGAACCCGATGAAGAAGCAGGAAGGGATGATTCTACTCACTTCGTAGGTAAGGAAACAGAAGCTCGAAGAGGGACAGAAAGGTTGAGAAGGGAACTAACACCGTCCTCATGATTAACTTCACAGAAACCATATAAAATGAACATTATTGTCCACATTTTACAGAAGTAGAAACTGAAGTTCACAAAAAGAAAGTAATTCGCCCAAGATTATACAGTTTAGTATCTGGCAAGGCATGAATTTGGAGCCAAAGGCTGTGCCTGCTGGTCCAGTAATCCTTCCTTTCTACTTTAGTTTTTCCTAGGTTATTAGGCTGGGGAAAGACAAGGACAAACAATAATGTATTGTCTTAATTCACAAGGCTTGGTGGAGAGAGAAAATAAAATAAAACCAGCTATTTGATTGAAATGAGGAAATGGGAAAAGTACATAGCATTTCGAGCCAGTGAGATTTCCTTTTACCAGTGGCCTTAGGCAAGTTATTTAAACTCCATGAGTGTCAATTTCTTCATATGTACGTGAAGATTATGATATATACTCCATAGCCAAAGCTGCCCTTAGTTAAACTTTTTAAATCAGATTTCTCTCCATTATTCCATACATATGGTTATAGAGAACAGCGATAACATTTCTTCCCATAAATCCACATTTATATGATCAAAAGATAACGTTATAAGCACGTGAGGCAAGAGAATATCTCTGGCTAGAATATTTCTTTGACTTATGTCTCCTAATTTTAAAATACTGCAATATTAATCTATGTCACTCTCACATGACCTCATCTAATAAGAGACAGCCCAAAAACTTTTAAGATTTTAACATCAAATGTTTCCTTGACCCCTAAAAAGCAAAACAGATACTGCTTTAGTTGAAAGACCTGCTGATGAATCACACATCATTTTCAACTTTGTGCCTATAATCATGCCCCAGGTTCAGAGAGTTGGAGTTTCCAGTAGACTCTAAGAACAAAGCAAATTTGTTTTAATAGAATGGATAGATTTATTGAGAAATATAAGACTTCTAAGAAGTTTTGATAAAATGTCCCGTTTACATAAAGGACCCAAATCAGGTTGAGAAAAGAACATGGATCCTGCAACTATATCCCTGAACTTAAAATAAAAGCTTCAAAAAAAAAACAAAAACAAAACAAACAAACAAAAATTTAAAAAGCATGATTGATCAGATGCCCTGCAAGAAACTTGTCATCTGCCACAACTGAAAACATGATTCGTCTTTTAACATCATGCTTTATTTTATAGCTTGAAAAATCACAATGACCATTATGTCTTAAACCATCCCCTTTATAACTCCAGTGAGACCTTATTACCCAAATTTTACAAATACAGAAACCAAACTTCAAAGATCACATGGTTAACATGGAGCAGATAAAAATGTAACACTGTACCTTGATACCAAAATCAGTAAGCACCCTTCTACTACATGGTGTAGCCTCCCAATTGGTAGTGTGCTATTTGAAGAGGGTAACTAAATAACTTCAGGAAAGGGAAACTGAGTGCATAGCACAGAAAATTCCATTGTCAAAGCACTAAAGCACACTTAGTTCTAAGTTCTGCTTTACTAGCAAGTGTAAGGAGAAAGAGTAGACTTCACATCTGTGGTCTAACCAGAAGGTGACACATTACTAAGCTAAGGCAAAAGGAGTGTTCGATGCAGTGTTACCATAAACACTTTCTCAGATCTCACCAGGAAAGTTTCAAGATGCAACATCCCTGGGCAAAGTGTTGAAGCACAGTCATATATGCAAGTCTGTACCAGTGAGGTTTTGTGAAGAGTCTGATAGAGTTTGACTGTGCCCACACCGAAAATGTCATCTTGAATTGTAGTCCCCATGAGTCAAGGGTGATATCAGGTGGAAGTAATCCGATCATGGGGGCAATTTCCCCCATGCTGTTCTCATGATAGTGAGTGAGTCTCACGAGATCTGATAGATGTATAAGCATCTGGCATTTCTCCTGCTTGCACTCACTCTTTCTTGCCACCCTGTGAAGAAGGTGCCTGTTCCTCCTTTACCTTTCGCCATGATTATAAGTTTCCTGAGGCCTCCCCAGCAATGTGGAACTGTGAGTCAATTAAACTTCTTTCTTTATAAATTATGTGGTCTCTGGCAGTTCTTTATAGCAGCATGAGAATGGACTAATACAAATCCTTCACCAAGAAGTCTCATTTTAAGCAACAGGAAAGCTAAAGTCTTTCTAGCTAAGAAGTTCACCAGCCCTCTTCACGTGGATTGAGTGGCATGTGTCCTGAGGAGCTCCTGCCTGAGTATTTCATAATGCAAGGGAGTTTTCCATAATTCCATACAGACATCTGGGACAACTGACAAATCCCACTCTAGCCTTTCGGTAATGAAGCCAGTTATCCTTGGCTGCCTCTGTGTATTTTATAACTAACTGCTGACCCAGAACCTGACATGTCTGCATCCTTTGTCAAACCATTCATCCTCTCTCCTCTCAAAACTATGCTCACCCTCAGAAGCAATTTTTCAGAAGCAACTGTATTTTGGAGAAAAACAGGATGGAGTAAATGAAGGTAAGATAATAAAGAGAGAGAAGCAAGAAAAACGACAGGGGGTAAGGAAAAAGCAGAAGAAAATGGAATGACATGGGAAATGAAAAGTGCAGAGATCAGTTGCAATGGGTTTTTCACAAACCATGGTGTCCTTTGAATTTACCACCACACCCCACAACAAAATGTAACCATCCCTAAGATGATTATCTCAGTATTATGAACAAAAATTCTACGTGGTATTGAACCAGTATAAAGATAACTCAAGATACTTGATATTTTTGTAAGTGCTTTAGTACAAATAAGCAATATGACAGTATCTTATAAAAACTCCCACTAAGTCAATAAACTGGCACCTCTTTAGCTCTAGTGTCTCAAATATTCATTCCGAATAGGGAGCATCATATTGAAAAGAATAATAAAATGGGGATTGAGGAACTGGGTTCTGGTTTTAGTGTGTAATTATCAAATCTTTTGATTAGAAGTTGCAGAAAATACACATTCTGTGTTTCTCTTTTCACAGTTCTTGACTATGGTTATTCCAAAACCACTGTGAAAAGGCCAATAATAATTTGGTCATTTTCATAAGTTTCATGTGGCAACAGAGGTATAGCAGGAAAAGGATTACTTATACTAACATTTATTAAAATAAAACAATGTTTTAAACATAGAAGTCTGTCCCCAGAAGCAACTGAAATGTTAAATCAGGCTGAAGGAATTAGATGACAAATATGGCCCTGCATTCCAATTATCAAATACCACATACAATTTAAAGTGCACTCTCATGCCACCCTAAGATCCTTATCAAGAATACAAGATATTCCATAGCTTATGATTTGGTTGTCTCATTAAAGTAATGTTTGCCAGGATTTAATTGCTTCCCTCTCTGATTTTAATTTCCTCACCTGTCAGCATCTATCAGAGGCACTGAAATCTTCTGACATCTGGTTGATTGTGTTGAAATTAATCAGATTTTTTAAAAGTAAATTGCTTTGGCCTAAAGGTAATGCTCAACTTCTTAATATTATATTTATAAGGGCTCTATCAATGGAATATATAATCTAGAAATAGAATGAGAGACTTTAGGAATTTCGAGCAGAAATATAAGTAGCTTACAAACCTCCAGCACTGGACTTTTAAAGATAAGGACTTTAAAAGTGGCATCAGTAGCATGGCCAACCAGAAGCCCCTAGCTCTCGTCTCCTTCACAAAGACAACCACAACAACAATCAACAGCTAAACTTTAACAAAAATAACTGGGCCAGGTGTGATGGCTCGTGCCTGTAGTCCCAGCACTCTGGGAGGCCAAGATGAGTTTTTTTTGTTTTGTTTGGTTTTGAGCTCTGGAGTTCGACAGCAGCCTGGGCAACATAGGGAAACCCCATCACTATATAGAAAACAAACAAACAAACAAAAAAACTAAAAACAAAAGAAGAAAAAATAATAACTAAGACAGAGTACCAGACTGCATCAGAGAAGTAACAGAAGCCCCGGAGAACAAGAAACTCAGAATAACCACATAGAGAATAGAAACAAAACACCTGGTCTTTACCACCCATCACCCACTTGGGATCCGCTGGGAACAGGGAGGAACTTCTCTCTGGGGTAGAATGGTAAGCAAGAGGATCCCAGCAAGCCCTATCCACACCTTGAACAGCTACAGACCTCACCCATGAAGTCTCATGTAGTCCTCACAGGAGCTAAGTCCCAGCTGAGGGACCTGCCTGAAGTCCACACAGCCGTGCTCCCCCAAGAAAAAGAGCAACCAATGTGCCCTGCCGTCTGTGGCCTGTGCAGCTACTACACTACGCCATCTTGGAACTGGAACTTTGGCTGGAGTGTGTCTTGCTCTGGGAGTGCGTAGCTACGACACTCTTTCATCACTGAGGCTAAGTCACTGTTGAACCAACCCCAACCCAGTGGCCCAACATCCCCAAGCTGAGCTGCCAGCAACTGTTCCGCTCTTCCCCATGGGCCCATGTGAAGGTAGAGTCACTTCATCTACCTTTCACCCTGCCCCTCAGGCCAATGCTGAAGCAGTACCCTGCCTCCTGGGAAAACAGTACATTGGCCACTCAGAGCAGTCACACACCCCAGTACTTAATCTGAAGTAGCACCTTTCATCCCAGGGAAATGGTACCGTACCTGGGCTGCCTAGAAGAGTCATGTCCCCCAGGCCTGAGCTGAAGTGGCACATTGCCCCCTGGTGAATTGGTGCCATTGCTCAGCTGAGCAGCTGCACATCCCAAGGCTGAGCTGATGTGATAACCCACATCCTAAGAAAACAGAGTAGTGGCTGGGCTGATCTGAGACACTCCACCCAACAGGGCAAACAACTCTAATACGCTGTTTTCCTGGAGCTGGTCTACCTGCTTAGAGTCAGAGCTGCTAAGACACCCCTCTCCCTATGGAGTACAGCCATCACTATGCTGTACACTGCCCCCACTCAAGGCACAAGTAACAGTTGTATGTTGCCATTCTGGGGTACTGTTGCTGCATGTGGTCTTACAGAGTCTAAGGTACTGCTGAGTCCCAACATCCAAAGGTCAAGAATCACTACTACATGGTGCCTCATCCCCTGGGATCCAAGTGCCACTGAGCCCTACTGGTTCATGTTACAAAATCAGAGCATATCCTGCTCTCTGGGTCCAAACTTCCCTGCACTCCTTCTTTCCTGTAGTTGAGCCACTCACAGCTGGGACTGAGCTTGTAGAGTAGTGTCTCAGAGTCACAAATCCTGGCTCTGTGGGAAGCCTACATCCAACCCTAGCACAGACAGCAAACCTGTAACCCAAGACCCAGGTGTCACAATAGGTTGGCAAGATCCTGGGCATAAGACTCTGGTCCCACAACTATTTCAAGCACCTGCACCTAGAACTCAGCACCACTGCACGTGCTTGTTGGTCATGTCATATTTGACATGAAAAGCAGTCCCCTTGGCTAAATCTCCCCATTATGAAAAAAAAAAAGAATTGGAGAATCTCAAAAGCCCTTGACACTGAGGACATTAATAATCTATGCCACCACCATCACTGCCACAAATTTCTACAACTTAAGCTACTGAGGTGCCCACAGTTATTGCTGACATTGAACACAGCTTTAGAAGCTGCATGAAGACCATATCACTGCATCTATTCAGAAACAAAGTCATCACACCCCTCCCAACTGTAAAACCAACGCTAATTGCAAGCGAAAGTATTTTTTTATGAAAACCACTCTAGAAAGTTTGTATAGAGAGGTAATTTTTCCACCGGATGCACAGACATCAACTCACGGACACAAGAAACATGAAAAAGCAATAAAATATGACACCACCAAAGGAATGTAGCTCTTTAGTTTCAGACTCCAATAAAAACAATCAATAAAATGCCAGAAAAGGAATTCAAAATAATGATCTTAAGGAAACTCAATGAGATACAAGAAAATACAGATAGACAATTTCACTAAATCAGGAAAACAATTCACAATATGAAGAAGAAATTCAACAAAGATAGAAATAATAAAAAAGAATAAATCTCAAAGATAAAGAATTTCATGAATGCATTCTTACCCTGATACCAAAACCAGACAAGGACAAACATGTAAAAAGAAAATTATAGGCCAGGAACTCTGATGCACATAGATGCAAAAATCCCCAACAAAATACTAGCAAACTGAATCCAGCCATACACTTAAAGGAGCATTTACCCTGATCAAGTGGGATTTATCCTAGGGATACAAGGATAGTTCAACATAGGTAAATCAATAAATGTGATATATTACCTCAACAAAACAAAGTACAAAAACCATAATCATCTCATTAGATGCAGAAAAAGCATTTCATAAAGTTCAACATTCCTTCATGATACAATATCTCAAGTCAGGTATAAAAGAAGCATACCTTACTTCAGCATAATAAACACTTCGCATGATAAACCCACAGTCATCAACATACTGGACACATTCAAATTGAAAGGTTTCTTTTAAGCTCTGGAACAAGACAAAGATGCTAACTTTTACATCTTTTATTCAAGATAGTTCTTGAACAAGCATATTCACCAATGGGACAGAACAGAGAACCCAAAAATAAATCCACATATTTACAGCCAACTGATTTTCAACAAAGGAAACAAGAACAATCTCTTTAATAAATGGGGCTGGGAAAACTGGACATCCATATACAGAAAATGGAGCCACCATGAGATATCATCTAACCCAAGTTAGAATAGCTATTATCAGAGACAAAAAAAAAAAAAAAAATAAGAAGAAACGCTGGCAAAGATGCAAAGAAAAGAGAACTCATACACTGTTGGTGGGAATGTAAGTTAGTGCAGTCATTATAAAAGTTCTTCAAAACACTAAAATTAGAAATAGCAGCCGGGCATGGTGGTTCACACCTGTAGTCCCAGCACTTTGGGAGGCCAAGGTGGGTGGATCACGTGGTCAAGAGAAGGAGACCATCCTGGCTAATATGATGAAACCCCGTCTCTACTAAAAATACAAAAATTAGCTGGGCATGGTGGTATGCATCTGTAATCCTAGCTACTCGGGAGGCTGAGGCAGGAGAATCGCTTGAACCCAGGAGGCGGAGGTTGCAGTGAGCCAAGATCACGCCACTGCACTCCAGCCTGGTGACACAGCGAAACTCCATCTCAAGAAAAAAAAAAAAAAAAGAAAGAAAGAAAGAAAAAAAGAAATATCATAAGATCCAGCAATCCCACAACTGGGCATATATCCAAATGAAAAAAAAAATAAATATTTCAAAAAGATATCTGCCTTCCTATGTTTATTGCAGCACTAATTATAACAGCCAAGATAAGGAATCAACGTAAGTATCCATCAACAGATAAACGGGCAAAGAAAATGTGTTATATATTTACAATGTAATACTATTCAGCCATAAAAAAATGAATGAAATCTCGTCTTTCACAGTAACATGGATAAGCTTGGAGAACATTATGTTAAGTGAAATAAGCCAGGAACAGAAAGTTATATGTCACATGTCCTTTCTCATATGTGGAAGCTAAAAGAAACTGATCGCATAGAGAGTAAAATACTGATCACCAGAAGTGGAGAAAAGTAGCAGGAGGGGAAGGATAGTCAAAGGTTGGTAAATGGATACAAAAGTACAAAGGAGGAGTCAGTTCTAGTGTTCTACAGCACTATAGAATGACTATAATTACCAACAATTTATTGTATATTCTCAGGTAGCTAGAAGAGGTAGCTTTTGAATGTTCCAAACACAAAGAAATAATAAGTGTTTGAGGCAATGAATAAGCTAAATATCTTCATTTGATCATTATACATTATATACATATATCAAAATATCACACTGTACCCCATAAATATGTATAATTATGTGTTAATTTAAAATAATAATAAAAGCAAAAAAGGCAAGTGCTTTTAAAAAATTCATTCAACAAATGCTCATTGAGCGTATAGTGCTTGCAAGCAGGCACTTTAGGATAGAGAGGAAAAAAGCGTGAAGCTACTCAGAAAGTTTGGGGCAATAGGTAAAAATTAATTAAGCAGAACTCACTGTAACAGAAGTAGCCAATCTGGTCACTCAAAAGCTTAGTTTAATATTTATAATTGTTACCATCCGTATGCATTGTCCCTTCACAGAGATAAATGATTTTATTCTTCACTGCAGCTCAGTGAGGCAAAATTGATACCGTTACTAGTATATTCTCATTTGACAAGTGACAAAGCTAAGGCACAGAGTTATGGGCAGACCCGGACTTGTTATGGGCAGACCCGGACTTCTAGTTATTCCTGGACATCTAGTTATGGGCAGACCCGGACTTGTGATATAAATGAAATCAGACAACACATAGAGAAATGTCCATTCCTGGACATCTAGTTATGGGCAGACCCGGACTTGTGATATAAATGAAATCAGACAACACATAGAGAAAAAATTCTTTCCAAATTCTCCAAATATAATTACTCAGTGCCAATTGGGGTGCTAATATCTATCAGATCAGACACAGCACTTAAGAACACTTAAGACATTCATTTAAGGAAACCTACAAGCACTAAGCTTTTCTACAAGAAGTAAAGGAAATGATGAATAGAGAAATATTTTGCAATATGTTCGACTATCATGAGATTATTGTTATGTACTTACATTGTTATTCTTACTTGGAAATACAGAAAAGTTAATGTAATAATGACATCCCAAAAGTGAGCCTATAATGTCACCACACCTATCTTTATGTTATTCGGTTGATTCTGAGGCTTCCTTATTGAAAAGAAGAAGGAAAAACATGGCATGCATGCAACTGGGGTGGGAGGGTGGGGGTGAAGTGGGTGGGAAGCCAAAGATAACACATGGAGCCTGGAGGTTGATTCTCACAAAATGGCCTTATAATCAAACATAACTAAGTCCTAATATGGGTCTTACCTTTCTAGCAGAGTCTGAGGCCCTACTCAACATTTAGTGTCTCCTCGATAAGAAGCTTCTTGTTGCAAAAAGGTTTGATGAAGCAGCCTTTCCTAAAACTACCATAATGCCTAGTTTTATATCTGGATCACTAAAATTACCATATTGTTTTATCACTTTTAGCGGATCATGCATCTTGACTAGAGGCCCTTTGTCTAACACAGCTTCTTGAATCCTAACCCCAAGTCTATCTAGCATCTAGTCTTTAGTATGTGCTCAAAAGAACATTCAATGAGTGAATGAATGAGTAAATGAACAAAATGTTCTATGCAACTACTATAACACACACCTAGTTTAATGCATGTCATGTAAGATGGGATTAGTAAATGTGAAATTGAAATTAATTGAACATTTAATTCTTTAAAATGCATTGTACAACTAAATGATTTTAAAGTTATTGAGTGATTAAGTGAAGCATTTAGCAAGGAGTTGAGTGACGTGCAATGAGCCAGTCATCATTAACCCATTGGCAGGATGAAGACATAATTTTCACAGGAAGATTAATAGAGGCTGAACGCATGAGTAGAAATGTAGGCAGCAGCTAAGAAAATTCACATAGAAGAAAACATAGTTGTCAAGAAAATCATGTTAAATTCTAGATATAAAATTTTAAAAGGAAATAAATCTAAATATGATGGTAACTTTTATAAAAGTATACACATTATAAAATTTCAAGAGAGAAGGAAAAGATGAGGGAAGAACTCTTGAAATAATTTTTAAAACCAAGTGCACGTGTGTGAAAAAGAAAAGGAGTTGTTGGATAGATAAAAGACAAAATAATTGATCAAGCTAAAAATAATATATTTTAGTAACTAAGCTAAGCATTTTTATATATTTAATCTTTAAAAATAGTCTTGGACCCAGCACTTTGGGAGACCGAGATGGGCGGATCACGAGGTCAGGAGATCGAGACCATCCTGGCTAACATGGCGAAACCCCATCTCTACTAAAAATACAAAAAATTAGCCGGGCAAGGTGGCAGGCACCTGTAGTCCCAGCTACTCAGGAGGCTGAGGCAGGAGAATGGCATAAACCCGGGAGGCGGAGCTTGCAGTGAGCTGAGATCCGGCCACTGCACTCCAGCCTGGGCGACAGAGCGAGACTCCGTCTCAAAAAAAAAAAAAAAAAAATAGCCTTGGAATTTAGTATATTCATTTTGCATCTTGGGAAACCGAGGTTTAGAAAGATTAAGTAACCTAATCAAGTTCACACATCTAATAAGCACTGGAATTCATATCTCAGCTTTTGGACCCACACACATACCATTTACTCATACTACTCCTAGTACCATCAGAGAAATAATGTGGCATTGAGGGAGTCGCTTAGAGTTGGATGTCAGGACCAAAATCTAGAAAGTGATGTAGAAATGGGGAAAGCACCAAGAGGATGCGCATCCAAAGCCTTCTATGGGATGTAGGTAGCAAGAGAAGGTCTGAAGGAGGAAAGGAGGCAGATGGGGGAATCAAAGCTATCTTTGAGTATCTGGGGACACATCATGTGTAAGCAATATTATACTTTTTCAAATTATGCAATGCTAGAAATATGGGGATTAAAACAATGGGAAATCCAGTTTTAGTGTAATACAAGGAAGAACATTAAACATGAAGCTGTCCAGCAGTAGAACAAATTGCCTTGCAAAGAGCTGCAAAAGTTCAAATGGAGGGCTACATAGCCATCTGTCAGAGAAGACACGTGATGTCCTGGCAGTGGCAGGGAGTCTGCATTAAAAGATGGACATTGCAATGCTGAGTTTTAGAGATTTAGCAGCCTAATAGTGGGAGATACACAAAAGCTCCCATCGCCAGATAAAAATGCGAAGAACGCTCTCTAAAAAAGACACCCTTGAGCAAAATCCATTCAACACATCCATGGGGCTCCTATGATACACCAAGCGTGAGATAGCACCAACCTCAAGAAGCTGAAACAAGGAGACAGAAAACAGACATTTTGAAGAGGTCAATTAGCTATCACTAGGCAAATTATGAGCCTAATATAAATGTCTGGAAAAAAACATATATGGAAGTCTAAGGAAGAAAGGATAAGAAGACTAAATGGTTTTCTGGTGAAAGTAAGGGCAAAACACATCAGTTTTGTGGGGAAAAAAAAAATTAAAAGAGTAAGTCATCAAGGCCTAGGATTCTTATTTACTTATTTATTTATTTATTTATTTACTTACTTACTTACTTATTTTGAGACAGTATCTCCCTCTGTTGCCCAGGCTGTAATGCAATAGCACGATCTCAGTTCACTGCAATCTCTGCCTCTCGAGCTCAGGCAATATTCCCACCTCAGCCTCCTGAGTAGCTGGGACTACAGGCATGGGCCACCGTGCCCAGCTAATTTTTGTGTTTTTTGTAGAGACAAGGTTTTACCATGTTGCTTATGGTAAATAAGCATGGATTATAAGCATGAGGCACCATGCCTGGCCAGGCCTAGGATTGAGGAAGAGCTCATTCACAAGGGCAACCTGAGGTCTAATCAAATCATACTTTGGGGTAAGAAAGAAAGACATGAAAGTAGAATCAGGGAAAAAAAGCTAATAAACAAAGTTTGACTCAAATAGCTCATAGGTGGGGGAAGGCAACTGAATGCTGGATGAGAACTAGGAAAAAACAAGATCTTGCAAAAGAACATCCAACTAATTTGAAAATGAAAGCACAATACGTTTGAAAGTTTGCAAGCCTCCTTCAACAGCTTATCAGATTTACTCATATATGTTCACACACAGCATTGTCTGCAAACATTAGCTCCCCCAAAAGCTACTCTATAACATAAGAGAGATATTAAAAAGGACATGTAGTATCTAAGTCCACTTCTATTGACCTTCTCAGCATTCTTCAATACAGCCTCATAGACTGACTACTGTTTAGTGAAGAAAACAAATCACATAAAATATCAACATAACCAAAAGCAAAGTTAAGAGCAAGTTTTATTGGGCAAACCTCTTTCCCGAAGGAAACAGGAGGAGACAGGGAGAAAGAAAGAGAAGATGGGGAGGGAGAGCAAGAAACTTTAATAGAGAATAATTGGGGGGCCAAGGGCGCAGTTTGTCCAGTAATATGAGTTATAGTGATATAAATGTTGCACAATTTTATTTTCTGTGACTTTCAACTAATTTAGGCAAAGAATGGCATGAGTCCTTCAACTAAAACTCACTGATTCTTCCTTCCCCACAAAGCTAGAATTCTATCTTATTCAGAAAAGGAACAGTCAACTGCCCCTTTAACTTCCCTTCCCCTATGTCTTGGCAAATACAACATACGTTTTGTTTAAAAAGGCATGAGTGGTTACCACTGAAAAGCAGAAGAGATAGTAGTGGTGAGTGGAGAGTAGGGAAAACATGCAAAAGGTTTAACATTTTTTTTTAATGGAATTATTCCCAAAAAGTTCAATAATTATACAGGTTTTGTATCCCTAACCCAAAATCTGACATTCAAAATGCTCCAAAATCCAAAAGTTTTTAAGCACAGACAGGATGCTGAAAGCTCACTGGAACATTTTGGGTTTTGCATTTTTTGATTACGAATGTTAATCAGTAAGTTTAATGAAAATATTCCAAAACCAGGAAAAATCTGATATCTGAAACACTTTTGATCCCAAGCATTTCAGATAAGAGATATGCAAACTATACATATTTGTCATCACCATCTCTGACAAAGAAGTTTGGAATTCCTTGAGTTACCTTGAAATTCCTGAAACTGGAGCAGGAAATCAAAAGAAAAGAAAGAAGAGTTAAGTAACAACTAGGTTCTTGTCCCAGCTCTGCCACTAACTTGTGCTGCCATCTTAGGCACATCTTTCCACCACTCTCTTCTCCTGTAAAATGAAGGGACTGGACTCAATCCGTGGCTGTTAATGTGTGACCCACACATGTGTAGGAGTCCCCTAGACCTTTCTTTCAAGACTCCACAAGTTCAAAATTATTTTCATAATCATACTAAGTATAAGAGGCTGTTTTCACTGTGTTGAAATTTACACTAATGGTACAAACATAGCAGTGGGTAAAAAAAAAATGGTTGGAGTCTTAAAGTGAATCCAGGCAGTGATTTCACTGCAAGACACATACAATAAGTGGGATAGGGAGCCAGTTTCACTTAAGACTCTCTTTAATGCATTGAAAAGTATCAATCTTATTAAATCACAGTCCTTGAGTACTGTCTGACTAGTTTTTATTAAAGAAACCAGATCACATAAAATGTTAGCATAATCAAAAAGTAGACATATTTTTAATATTCTGGAGTACACATCTTTTTTACATTCTGTGTGACCTTTGGGAAGTACCCATGAAACACCTGCTGAAGACCAAACTACAATGATTGTCTCTAAGAAAGGCACTTTGGGTAACTGTTTAAATTGGCAGCTGCTAACTCATCACTTTTTTCATGGAACATCATTTTTTATTTGAAACAATGACTGACAAACTATGGTTCTTTAAATATGGGTTTTGCCAGAGATTTTCTCAAAAATAAAGCAAGAGAGCTTATCATTTCAAGGAAAACAAGTAACGGTATTTGTAGCCAAAAATAAAATTCATGTTTTCAAGTGAAAATCAGAATTGTGAAAACCTTACATCTACTACTGTGCACTTGACACCTTTCTAATATTTCAAATACTTTTTTGATGAAGGAGCAGTGATATTAAGGAAGATGACTTTTTATATTATAGAATGAAATGTATCAGTGTTTGCAAGAACTGAATAAGTAAGGGAATAACCAATGACTTTCTAAATGACCAATGCATGATTTTACAAAATCATAGGAGGAGACTCAATCAAAGTGGGAAAATTCGACCAATGGATTTTAATACAGTAGGGCATAAAAAGTTCATTAATATGATTTCAGATTCCACATTGAAACTAACCTATAAGAAACTACTAACTTTAGGTAATGTCAAAACTGTCAAGTTTTTGGTATAGTATCACAGAAGAAAATCCACAATCACTTTTTATCCTTCCCTTTTCAACGACATAACTGTGAGAGGCTGAATTTTCTTCATAAACATCAATCAAAACAAAATTTCACAACAAATTAAATGCAGAATCCAGCTCCCACTTTTGTCACTATTTTTTCACAAATATATTTATTTTTATACAAATATTTTTCATTAAAATTCTAGTTTCATTTCTCACTTTTTTGAATATGGTAAATATCATTATATATAATGCACACAAACAAAAACTCATTTTTAAGAGCGTAAAGGAGTTCAGAGATAAAACCACTGAACTACACAGGACTTATGCTCCCTCTCTCCCTAGCACTGATCTCCCTTGGCTCTAAACCATTAGGAAAGATAAAGAGTAGCTCATCTCTACTTTTAGATGCTGCTACCTGTCTATCTTTATATAACTGCTACTTTCAAGAGCCTCTGGAAACACTGAAACATCTGTATGACGTTTCATACAAGAGGCCACTGGTCGGTTAAAAAAGTACTCACTGTGTGCCTTCCACGGAACAGGCAGTGGTTATTAGGGCACCTGGATCAGAATTCAGATTCCACTACTACTCAAATTATATGCTTCCTCAAAAGGCAGTATTTCCCCAAACCTGTTTCTTTAACGTGAAATAAGAATAAAATGGGAACTACGTCATACGATTATTGTGTACATCCAATATAACGATCCCTTAAGGAGCTTACTATACACAGTGCCTAGCATATAGTAAACACTCCATAAATCCTACAAACTGTTATTATAACTGAGATGTCTCTTACCAAAAAAACACTGTTGGCAATGTTCATGAAAGAGATAATGGTAGTCTAACCGTATATTATTAGGGGCTATATGTATCCCAGTTGCAGACTCATTCAGTGAGATAAAAATAGTGAAAGTATCCAGGAGTACTGGCTTTTCTCACCTCAAGAGCAGAAGAATCAGTCTTTGGCCAGGAATGAAATCAGCGTCGTAGTAATCAAGACCCAGCCACTACATAAATTCCTAAACTTTATGTAGTCAACTGAGTTTATACCCAACACCATTCTCAGAACTATGTTGACAGGACAGAGGATGATAAGAAAGTAAGAACTTAACCTACGTTCTTGAATAAAGAGAAGAGTTTCATTTTTCCTGTGTTTGGGCAAAAAGTCACGTTCATTGTGTCTCTTTACTTCACTTAAAATCCGGAAGAATTGAAATTGAGGAAAAATAAGAATGCTTATCAAACAGAGGTCAGACCCAATGAAAAAAGAATGCCCTCATAATACTAAGAATAGAATACAAGCAGGAAAGAGGGGAGGATCTCCATTATATATTATTTTAAATTAGAAATATAATTCTGAAGAACAGACATGCACATACTTACAATGTCTTTATAAATATATAAAGAAGTTGATCATTAAACTAGTTACATTAGTGAGGCCCAGTTTCACTTTCAATAGAAAAAGTATCATGTCACTTTTATTTCACTTTATTTCATGAACTTTAAATACCACCACTTTAACTATCAATACCTGGTAAGACTCGTAACTGTGGATTTAACAGAATAATGTAAGTTATACTTCTAGAATAATGTATAGAAACGATCATGCCCCCTTAACAGCACTTGGATCTTCAATCAGGAAATTCAATTTTAGCTGCAAAACTATGTTTTGGCAAAAGTGCAATTGAACTCAGTGTACTTGTCACATTTCTAAATATACTCCGGTCACCATGACAACAAGAGAGACTGATGGATTGCTTAAAAGAGTACGGTATATTTAATTGTCAGCATTTTAAACTGACTCAGAAAAATGCTGTGTGATAGGTCTACTCACCATGGTTACTGCTGGCTGAGTCCATAATAATAAAAGGTTCACATACGCACATCACCAGCGTGCGCACAAAGAACGTAAAAGTCGGAAGACCTGGTATTTCCAACCACCTCAAACGCCAAAGTTAAAGCTTTAGAAAGACTCGTTATCATCAAGGTGCCCCTCAAGAACCTCTCTCCCCATATAGTCAGATGAATCCCAGGTTCTGTGTCTGCATACAGAAGGAAGAGCCAATCCTAAAATCAGATTCCAACAACTGCTTCCTTCTCAGATTAAAGATAAGAAAAAGTCGAGGGTATTTTCTCCTGGGATATATCTGGGAAAAAGAATGACAGAGACTCTTTGTTCTTTCTTTTCATGTAGATCTATTCCCAAAAGATAATCTTCTAAGATCCATTCATTTCCTGAATAAACATTTCCTGCTCAAAAATCCCTATGCCAGAGAATCTTCTACAGGTGGAGATATAGATGCAACAAACATGGACCCTGCTCTCAAGAAGCTGATATCCTAAAACAAGAGGAAGACAAAAAATATAAACATATAATCAGTTAAACAGAATGAAATACTCCAAATAAAATGATCCATTAAATTATGTAATTTACTATACACAGTGCCTAGCCTATAGCAAACACTCACCAAATCTTCACCATTATTATTATTACTAAAATATTTCTCACCAAAACAGTTGCAATGTACATAAAGAAAACAAAAGCACGGTAATCATTCTTTTAGAGAACCATACATGCTGTGTAGACTGTAAAGCAAGACAATGAGAGAAAATTGATGGGGAGGGGGGATGTGTGCTACTTTAACTAAAGAATAGGGAAGATCTAGGTGAGGCTATAACATTTGAGCTAAGCCTCAAAAGATACTTCCAAGCCAGTTTTGCACAGAATCAGAGAAAGATCAAGTGGAAAAAGCTTGGCTTAAACAGAGGAATAAAGGAAGGTCAGTGTGTCTACAGATTACTGTGTAAAGTGATGAGTCGTATGAAAAAAGCAGAGAGGCGGGGGCAGTGGCTCATGCCTGTAATTCCAGCACTTTGAGAAGCTGAGGCGGGCAGATCACCTGAGGTCAGGAGTTCGACACCAGCCTGGCCAACATGGTGAAAACCTATCTCTACTAAAAATACAAAAATTAGCCAAGCATGGTGGCAGGTGCCTGTAATCCCAGCTACTCGGGAGGCTGAGGCAGGTAAACTGCTTGAACGCAGAAGGTGGATGTTGCAGTGAGCCAAGATCGTGCCATCACACTCCAGACTCGGAGACAAGAGCAAGACTCTGTCAAAAAAAAAAGAAAGAAAGAAAGAGAGAAAGAGAGAAAGAGGAAGAGAAGAGAAGGGAAGGGAAGGGAAGGGAAGGGAAGGGAAGGGAAGGGAAGGGAAGGGAAGGGAAGGGAAGAGAAGGGAAGAGAAGGGAAGGGAAGGGGAGGGGAGGGGAGGGGAGGGAAGGGGAGGCGAGGAGAGGGGAGGGAAGGGAAGGGAAAGTAAGGGAAGGGAAGGGAAGGGAAGAGGAGGGAAGGGAAGGGAATGGAAGGGAAGGGAAGGGAAGAGGAGGGAAGGGAAGGGAATGGAAGGGAAGGGAAAGGAGGGAAGGGAAGGGAAGGGAAGGGAAGGGAAGGGAAGGGAAAGGAAGGGAAGGGAAGAGGATGGAAGTGAAGGAAAGGGAAGGGAAGAGGAGGGAAGTGAAGAGAAGGGAAGGGAATGGAAGGGAAGGGAAGGGAAGAGGAGGGAAGTGAAGGGAAGGGAAGGGAGGAAGGGAAGGGAAGGGAAGGGAGGAAGGGAGGAAGGGAAAGAAAAGAAAAGAGGAGAGAACAGAGAGCCATCTCACAGGGCTTTGCAGGTCATGAAAGGGTCTTTCAAACGTTTCTACAGATGTTCCTTGATTTCTATGGGGTTGGATACATCCAGATAAACTCAATGTAAAGTGGACAAATTGTAAGTCAAAGCATCACAAGTCAGAGACCTTCTGCAGATACCACAGCAGCCACTGTATGGTTTAAGGGGAGGGGTATGATATGATCCAACCAGCAACTTTAGAAGATCTCTCCAGGTGGTGTGGAAAAGGCCACAAGGGAAAACTATAAAAGTAGAAGACAATTTCAGAGACTATTGCCATAGTCAAGGCAATGGATGGTAACTTGAATTTAGGTAGATTCAAAAGAAGTAACGATGGCAATCAGAGTCAGGAAATGTTCTGGAGGCACAACAAACACACACTGACCAAGCATGTACTCTGAGCAAGAGAAGTTGTTAAATGAGTTACATGGAGGCCCTACAACACGGGGGTGAACATGTCTCATGCTTCAGGAGGTCTTGGTAGATCTTGAGATGATGCATTTCAGGTGATGCTGCTGCTCTGTGAATGACACTTTGAGAACCAAGGCTCTAGGAGAGCCAGGAGACAGGACCAACAGTGGAGCAGGAGATGATGAACGTTTGGTTTATGGTAATAATAGATGGAATACAGTCAAGAAGAAACATTCAAGAGATGTGGCAAAAAGAAACTACACAAGACTTGAGGGCAAATAATCTATGATTGGAAATAAAAAGAAGATGGTGGTGGTGGAATTGCCTCTAAGCTTTCTTAAATGACATTGTTCATTATATAGATAGAAATACATGGTTTCTATCCATCTAGTGCAAATCAGTTTCCCAACTAACATTTCATGTTACCACGACCTATCCCTATAAAATAAAGCTAGGGAAATTATTGTAGTTATAGGTAATAAAAACAACAACCACAATACTAATCATTTATTGAAAACTTATTCTGTGTCAACCACATTGCAACATGTACTATCTCCAAATCTGACAATAACTCTATTCCTATGTAAGAAAATGACAAACTGATGCTCAGAGACATTATATAGCTTACCCAGAATCATTCCTGCTTCAGCTGGATTCAGTCGCAGGGGAAAACCCTAAAATCTATGACCTCCGCTTCCACTCTGCCTAACAAGCTGAATCCATAGGAGAATAAGATGCCCACTTGGGGCATTCACCCTCAAAGTCAGAGTTCCCTTTTAATCTGACTAAACTTCAAGACCACAACTGGCAAATCTTGATACATAGACTCTAGTAGCATAGCAATAAGGACCCAAGGTCAGGTGCCCCGTACACAGAAGAACCATGACTTATTTCATTTTCACATAAGGAGAATGCAACTTGAGTGTTTCATGGGCTATTCACTGCTCATGCTCAGACTCATGTCTCTGCACTCAAACTCTAGTGTTTTTCCATGGCCCTCTGTTTACCCTCTTGACTTCATTCTGCTATTGCTTTGCAAAGTTTTTTTCCCAGAAAATGAGTGGCTGTCTGCACGGTAATGTGTTTGGAGTGAGGATGTGAGAAAGAGGCCCTCATCTGTGAAGATGCATGGTGAACGGTAGTAGATATCGACAAGTAAGAAAGGTTAGTTTAGATATTTCCCCAGCCCAGGAAGTGGGTACAAAATGAGCCACAAGATCTTCCTTCTAGTTACCCACACTGTGCTTTCCCAAGGTGATTCACAGGTATGGCTCCACTGATCTGACAAAGGGGACTGTCTTCAGAAAGATGAAAGGATGTTTTTATGTCTGCTCTCTCTCTTTTCTTTATTTGTTCCTTCTCTAGTAATAACGATTAATTGTGCTATGCGGGCAGTACAGAGATGAGTCTACCGGGAAGCCAGCACCAATCCATCAAGCACTTTTAGTCCAAGCTTTTTAGAAGCAATTGCTTACCACATTTTCACTGCTGTTTTTCTCACAGCTAGAATTAGAGTGGATTTTACCACACAGTCACTCTAACACCCTTTTCCCCCACCTCTAAAGTGAAGAGGGAAGATGACTATTGGTCCATCACCAGCAAAACCATAAGACATACATGAGAAAACCAATTCATTTAGTGTTTATAAAGATTAAGTATTGGGTCCTGAGATAGGTATCCCACATACATTAACATATCACAACTTTGTGAAGCAGATATTGTCTATGTTGAACAGATGAGGAAATTAATGCTCAGAGATGATAAGTTACTTTCATAGAGTCATACAACTAGAAATAGCAGAGCCAGGAAGTAAACACAGGTCTAACTCCAAGGCCAATACTTTTCCCACCACTACAGCTGTCTGGACACTTCCAAGAGCACTCACAACTTTTCTTTCTCTCTACCAGAGAATCAACACTGCAAATAGTACTTAAAAATCAGGCTGTATATAACCAAAAGGCCTTTTTTAAGAGGTCTTTTCTAGGAAGCGTGAACAACTAAGCCATCATAGATTCTATAAGGGTTACCTCTGACCAACCCAACATGTTCCTGAGGGATCAGTTAGGGTCTCTTCCACGCCTACCTAGGAATCATGGAGACTCTTGAATTTCCCAGCTCAGGGCTCTGAGAAAATGACATCACATAAAGCCTGCTCCCTCACCCAACACCAGGGCATGCAGTGAAGAAGGACGAATCAGGGAAAGGGACACAATGGAAACCTGAGGGCCTATAAGTCATATGTTCACAGAGGCTCTGGCTCACAATGAAGCATAATTAAATAAAATCAACCAGTGAAAAGTATCTACAGTCCAAGCTTAAACTTGCCTTTTCATTATTATCTTCACATCCTCTGTAGATTAAATGTTGGAAAGGATCAAGCCACAGAAAAAATAAGAATTATCCAGTCCTTAGGCCCTTAGACATAATATCTGAGCAAAGGTGGGGATTCATATATGTAAGCAGCATCTTTTTCTGT
The DNA here is from genome assembly GCF_043159975.1 of Macaca nemestrina. NCBI lineage: Eukaryota > Metazoa > Chordata > Mammalia > Primates > Cercopithecidae > Macaca > Macaca nemestrina. The sequence continues at coordinate 9,857,118 of NC_092126.1, forward strand.
CTCCCTTTACCTAGAGAATGGTGAGGTTAAGCATTTTGAAAAGATTCTTTATCATAAGCTGAGATGACAGGGACACCTGATGAAAATGGTAATCAAATCAATAAGTAAATAAACACTTGGATCAATGTTCTTCATTTTTGCTGGCTATCTTAAGAAAACGGGATGCCTTATAAAGGTATTTCACTCTTCCAACCATAAATACAAGGTAGCTTCACAAAGTTTTCTCTATTTAAAGTTATTTTGGTTTTCAACAAATGCCAGTTAACCATCTTCTTCTATGTGTTAGTGTGTGGTTTTGGGGGGAAAAGGATGGTAGAAAGAGAAAAAGACCCAATCCCTAGTTTCAAAGAACTCAAAGGCTGGTACCTAAGGCCAAGCACAAAATGTGATTTTTTTTTTAAGTCAGCAAGTTATGTTCTCAATTATGAAAATACCAAATGTCAGATTTTTCTCCAGTCCAAGCAATAATATAAAATGAGCCAATTCTTCTGAATTAGACTTTTTAAAATGAAAATTATGGCTGTTGAAGCTTCTCCTTTTAATGCCAATATTATTAGAACTCAGGGGAGAACACAAGGTCAGTTGACTCTGATCCATGTTCTTCCCAGGCTCTAAGCCAGCACCATCCAATAGAATTATCATAGGAGCCACATACACCATTTAAAATTTTCTAGTAGCCACATTTCAAAAGGATCATTGAAAAAAAAAATTTTACAAATATATCCAAAATATTATTTTTTCAACATGTGGCACTAGCCACCTTCCAAGTGCTCAACAGCCACATGTGGTTAGTGGCTGCCATATTACTCAGCACATCTCCCACCTCTCCTCAGCTTTCAACTCCCAGGATGAGAACAGAGCAAAACATTTATTGCAGACAAGGAGCCAAGTTCTATAATATCGATTGAGATACAAGTACTCCCAAATGCAGACCCAGTTCTCCCAATACTACAAAGTGTTTCTCTCAACCTTCTATCTCAAGATCAAGAGATTGCAGGATACTGTGATCACAAACGCCAGAGGGGGAAATGGCTCCATCTTATATGTGAGGATGAGGAAACTCAAACAGGACCAAGGATTACTACCAAAACTATGACAGTTTACTCACACTGGCCACTGGGATACTTTTTCTACTGACATCGTCACACACAGGACTTGAGATTCTACCCTCAAACTTTTTGTGGCTTGAAACAAGTTCTTTTTTCTAGATCTAGTCACTAATACTTCCTCTTCCCAATCCTCTGTGCATCTTCTGAGAAGAGCACAGAGAAGGTAAACATTCAGTAAGTACGATGCATTAGTGCATGAAGCTACTGAAAGAAAGAGATGAGAAGTCCTTTTCCTCTCTATACCTTCGAGTCTTGGTCCACGGATAAGGAAAATTCCATGTCCTTGTCAAATGAAAAAGAATTCTCTCTCCATCACTTTCCTGTCCTGAACAGCAAATGGCTGACATCCACTAAGCCATACTTACAAAGGAAAAGGATTCATTGGAAGGATGGGCAAGTTCCATTTCTTACTCCTTTCTGCTTTTCCAAGTGATCTCCTTTCTACTGGAGATGTGGTTTCTGAAACAGGCCCCAGTGCCTGTATTGTTTACTGGGTAAGTATACACAAAAGCAGCACTGTAAGTGAGCTCACCACTGAGGGAACCTCAGAACTGAGACTGCAGGGCAGGCCGTAGCAAATCCCAACATGCTCTTCAGGTCCTGACCGAATTTTCTAATTGAATTTTGAGGTCCATGTGATTTGAGAGATTCAGCTTTCCATTATCATGAAGTTGGTAGTTTGAGGACTAGTTAATAATAATAACTGCAAATTGGTGGCTAGTCAAATTTACACCAATTTGCAAAGGTGTTGGAGTGTGAATAGTCCCAGACAACTGGTATTCTGTTAAAACATAAAATAAAACTGGCCACTATCGTAGTTAACATCACCAGTAATAACTCACATTAACATCATGTACTCTGTGATATGAAGCAATGAGAAGCATACTTCACCTCTGTGGTGGTCTTCCCAGAAATCTAAAACCTAGTCTAATCATGAGAAAGGATCAGTCAGACTCAGATTGCCAGACATTCATCCTACAAAATACCTGACCATTACACTAAAAAAGTGTCAAGGTCCTAAACACAGGGAAAGGCTGAGAAATAGCCACAGTCAGGAGGAGACAAAGAAGACTAGATGACTAAATGCACAGCAGTATCCTAAACTAGATCTAGGAGAAAACAAAAGGCATTACTGGAAAAACTGGAAAACTGCCAATAAAAGATATAATCATTTCAATTAATCATGTTACTCCAATGATAATCGCTTTGCTTAAACATACTTTGGCTATGTAAGATGTTAACATCAGGGAAAGCTGGGTGAAGGGTACACAGGAACTCTTTGTACTGTTAGTCTAGCTCAATAGCTTCAACAGATAAACATTACTGGGGGATGAACACCCTTAAACTGCTTCCAGCTAAATCAAAACTCCACCAGAGAAAGAGCTGACAACAATGAGCTACAATACAAGATACTATATAAAGTGATGTCTTGGGTCTTACTGTTATAACAAATTAATAGCATTTCCAATGCATTTGATTAGTTAAAAGGCTCAGTGGGAGCAAGAAAGGTGAATTAAACAAGTACTTTAAAAGTAAATAAATAAAATGAAATAAATGAATGAATGAATAAGATGAGAAAGACCAACTGTGCCAAATAAGGAATTGATAACTAAAAAATCTACAGTTTTGCTAATTGTTGAAAGTTTTTATTTTATATTTGGACAGGCATTATATAGAGAATCTTCTTCCCAAACCACCGTTGGATATTTCAAAGACTATACTGGCCCTGTTTTACTGAAAGAAAGTCTGTTTCCATCTGTGTTCCTGAGAAGAAAAGATGCTTAGCTAACACACTCACAGGGGTTTGTGGAGGTCCAGTGTCTCAACTTTCTAATCCTTATCTCAAGTGTCTGTGAAACTATATAAACTAATCCGAGAAACATCCTTTTCACAGAATCATATTTTTTTCAATTTTTTCCCTCAAAAGTCAGTTTTTCCTCAACACAGTTTACTTGATTCACCAAGCCAACCGAAGTCGCAAGATAAGAAAAATTAAATTCCACCATCTTCTCCATATATAAGTATGTACATATGTAAGTAGGTGGGTAGGTAGATGGAAGGAAGGTGGACAGGCAAGCTGAAGTTATATGAGCCAAGTTTACAAACTCAAGTCTTCTGCTAAAGGAAGAGGACTTTAGGAAACTTTCTACTCCATCACAAAAATATCCACATATTCACGAGTTTTGTTTTTTTTTTTTTTTTTGAAATCCTTGTTTTAGAAAAATGTTTTCTCTTCAACAAAGGTACTGAGTGTCACAGAAACCACGTCATGGAGCCCAACACTTTTCAGATGAGGAAACAGTGAACCCAAAAAAGAAATGGAATTGCCCAACTTAGCTCCTTCTTATCAGAATCCCTCCTGAACATTTTTTCAGGTATGTGGGCCTAAAATTAAAAAGCAAGGCCTAAAATAATTTTTTAAGTGCTGTGAGCAAAGTACTACGCTAAATTAAATTGCAAGATGCAAAGAAAAATAAGAGAAGGATCTTCCTGACCCTAAGGAGCTTTAAAACCAGCTTCTACCTCCCCCAGAGGACATTTGGAGGGCTTTCTGTGGAGAAGGATCTTCTATGAGAATGCTGTTTTCCCTACAGCCTCTCTATTTGTGTCTGCCTGTCCTCCCACGCTCCAGATACACAGGGTCCAAAGACAGTGCTGGCATTTTTCTACTTTCTTCTCTTGTCTCCAGATGGGTACTCCACGATCACATGCCCTCACTCTAGCCTCCTATTCTTCTCCCACCTCTTGCTTCTCCATTGAGACTTTCAGTTCCTGAGATTCTCTCTTTTCTCCCTGTGTACCATCCCCTCAGAGCTTCATTTTTTTTCCCCAATTCAAGACAGCAGTTCAAGGTAGAGCGTGTTAATACAGCATTTCAGGCATTATTTTGGTCCTTTATCTGCCCTGACCCTGCCCAGTACAACAGTCTACATTCCCAGTTCTCAAAACCCTTCTTAGTTGCACTACACTAAATATAACTTTAGCAGGTTAAGATAGCAATAATGGAAAAGTGATTTCAATATGAATCCTCTTAATTTACAGTGTGGTTAAGAAAACATTTTCTTACTTAGTGGCTCATTTGATTATCAGGGCCCTAATAAATTAGGTACAAAAGATTTGAATACCCATTTAACAGAAAGGGACACAAAGTCACAGAGATGGGAAGTCACCTTTACCAAGGCCATAACGAAAATTTTGCCACTGCTCAATCCTGAATCCACATCTACCTGGCCCACCACACTTTCCATCACATCATGTGCCCAAGATTCTAGGATCCCCTGCATGAATAATAACACACCATTAATGTTGAGGACAAACCTTCAATCTACACCTGAATTAGGCCAGCATTTTTGGTTGACTTAGATACAGAGAGAAAAAAAAAACTTAAAAAAAAAAAAAGTTTTCCAACTGATTCTGGTAGAAACGATTAGCAGAAATATCTTGCAAAGAACGTGGGTGTCCTGGAAGACTCATCGTCGTCATCATTATAATTTCTAATCATGCTGTGTGGGCAGGTGTCCATGTAGCAGAAACACCATTGGCACCCAGATTAGCAGTTTCACTGGGAGACAAGAAACTAAGTCTGCAATTCTTAGACTTCAGAGCCTGAATCACAGCTTTCCCCTCAGGGATCAGCAAATACAGTCTGTGCCTTAGCAAGGATTGTTGGGTCTGCCAACGGAGGTAACCAAATATCAGGTCCATCTAAAAATGCACAGTGGAGCAAGGGACAGGAGGCTCCCTGGGAACCTGGAAATACCACTAGCTGCAAAGGCAGGAAGGCGGAGTGTTTGTCCCACATTATAGTTCTAATTCACTCAGCAACTTTTATGAATCATTTGCCTTCTTTGCATTTTTGTTTTCATTCTCATCTGAAAATTGAGTTTTTGAAGTAAAGCTACTGGTTTTTAAATGAGACATAGGAAGAGGTCAGAAGAAAAAGTGGCCATCAATAGGGGTTTGGGCTTCCCCCCAGCTCTGCACCCTTCCCTGCACTACAGCAGGTCCGTCGTTATCATTTCTATCCTGGACTTGGGCTTCTGTGCAAAATTTAGCCTAAAGTGTCCAAGGTCACAAACATCTTGGGCATCACGTGAGCTCTGCTATTGCAACAGTGCTAGCATTCTAACTCTACCAAACTGTATTTTTTCTTGAGCAATTCTTCTTATGATTATTTTTTCTTCCAGTATGGTCTTGGTCAGTCACCCCGGCTGGAGTGAAGTGGCATGATCATAGCACACTGTAACCTCAAACTTCTAGGTTCAAGTGATCCTCCTGCCTCAACCTCCCAAGTAGCTAGAAATAGCTTGGACTAATCTTATTTTTGTTTTGTTTTGTTTTGTTTTTTTGAGACACGGTTTCACTCTTGCCATCCAGGCTGGAGTGCAATGGCACGATTCCGGCTCACTGCAACCTCCGGCTCCTAGGTTCAAATGATTCTCCTGCCTCAGCCTCTGGAGTAGCTGGGATTACAGGCAACTGCCACCATGACTGGCTAATTTTTTTTGTATTTTTTCAACAGAGATGGGGTTTCACCATGTTGGCCAGACTGGTCTTAAACTCCTGGCCTCACGTGATCCGCCTGCCTCAGCTTCCCAAAGTGCAGGGATTACAGGTGTAAGCCACCGTGCCCAGCCAGGCTAATCTTTAGAAAGACATTTTTACCCAGGTATACTTGATTTGAGAAAACTTATGTAGACTTTTAAAATAAATCTATTAAGATCATGACCTAAAAAAGTAATCTGAAGCATGTCTAATATGTTCCTATTCCTACACCTTAGTAGATACCTAGAGAGAATATCCAAATGAGACAGAGACAAACTAGAGTTACAGGAATGAACCAGCCACAAATTTCATAATAATTCCCTGGAGATTTATTTATTCATACAGAAGTATTTCTTAAGCACATTAGCAAGTGCTTAAGAAATATGTGACAGGCACTATGATAGACCCAAAATGAATAGACAGACAAGGTTCCTGTCCCTATAAAGCTTATATTCTAATGGGTCTGGGATTGTAAGAATCTGTACATAGTCAAATAACTAAAAAATAAGATTTAAAACACTAATAACAAAACTTAAGGCCTACAAATAAGCATGTCTTACAGGAAAATTTATATCTTATTTATATTAATAAAAAAGCAGAAATAAAAATATGGGAATTAAGAGTCAAGTTCAAACAATGAGAAAAACAACAAAACAAACCTAGAAAAAGCAGAAGGCATTATTGAAGATTTTAAAGAAAAAATAAAGAATTACAATGTTGTAGAACCGATACATAAATGCCAAAGTTTTTTTTAATAAATAATAAATTAAACTCTGATAAACTAGCCAGAAAGATGGATACATAGAGCAGAAATCCATAAAACTTTAAAGAATAATGTGAAATATAACCATAAATACAGAGGAAATGAAAATAATCATGAGAAATTATTTTACGTCATGCAAATGAATTTGAAATAGGTGACTTCCTTAAAAAAACTATAATTTAACAAAGGTAATCACAGAATTGATATAAAAGCTAATTAGTCCAATTACTATAGAATAAATGCAAAAAAATTTAAAGAGCAAACACATCCATCACTCCAAAAAAGGCAACAAGTGAGGGTACTTTCACAAGGGAATTCTATCCTATTTTAAAGAAATAACCCATGTAAATGTTATCAAACTATTCCAAAATAAAGAAAAATTAAAGCTTTCTTGTTTGTTTGTTTGTTTGAGATGGAGTCTCACTCTGTCACCAGGCTGGAGTGGAGTGGCATTTATTTATTTATTTATTTATGTAGAGACAGAGTCTCACTCTGTCGCCAGGCTGGAGTGCAGTGGCGCAATCTCGCTCACTGCAAACTCTGCCTCCCGGCTTCAAGCAATTCTCCTGCTTCAGCCTCCCGAGTAGCTGGGACTACAGGCACATGACACCACGCCCATCTAATTTTTGTATTTTTAGTAGAGACGGGGTTTCACCATTTTGGCCAGGATGGTCTAGATCTCTCTCTCTCTCTCTCTCTCTCTCTCTCTCTCTCTCTCTCTCTCACACACACACACACACACACACACACACACACACACAGAATTTTCAAATAGTCTCACGAAAATTGAAGCACAGATCATGAATATATTAATGATCTCTAGAATCTAGCAACACTAAAAATATACAATACAGAAACAATGACCAAGTTGATAATTATTTTAGCAAGAATACTAACAGGATTTCATACTTGAAAATTTTATTCATATATTACAGCAAATTTATAGTTCAAAAGAGAAAAATATAAATTTTTTTTAGAATATAAGATTACTTTCTTTTTTTTTTTTTTTTTTTTTTTTTTGAGACGGAGTCTCGCTCTGCCGCCCAGGCTGGAGTGCAGTGGCCGGATCTCAGCTCACTGCAAGCTCCGCCTCCCGGGTTCACGCCATTCTCCTGCCTCAGCCTCCCGAGTAGCTGGGACTACAGGCGCCCGCCACCGCGCCCGGCTAATTTTTTGTATTTTTTAGTAGAGACGGGGTTTCACCGTGTTAACCAGGATGGTCTCGATCTCCTGACCTCGTGATCCGCCCATCTCGGCCTCCCAAAGTGCTGGGATTACAGGCTTGAGCCACCGCGCCCGGCCAAGATTACTTTCAAAGTTTCTTTTAAAAAAAAGTTATATAACCATTTAACAACCAGTCTCAATTAAAACAACAATAATAACAACACTATCAAAATAAGTATGGATACTGTTCAACACAATACATTTCTCAAATCGAAAGCCAACTTCACTAGTAACAGGGAACATTATGAACATTTCTGTTAAACTCAGAAACAAAATAAGGACATTTACTCAAACACAGTTATGTGATATTTACTATTCTAGAGGTATTAGCACAATTAGAAGAAAGCTATATGTGTTGTAAAAATTGGAAAGAAAGGATAAATTATTGGCAGATGATATACTTAACTAGAAAGTCAAAAAAAATTTATCTAAAATTATTCAAATAATAAGACAACTCAGTAAAGTGGCTGAGTTGAAAATCAATGTACTGAAATCAAGACCCCAAACACACATGCACACACACACATAATTAAATGAAATAGAAAATAATTACATTAACTAGAGCAAGCAGAAAATATCTAGAAAAATTAACTTCTTAGAAACGTGCATGGTCTACATGAAGAAAAATCTCAGCGCTCCTGGGAACATCAAAGAAGGTTTCAACAAATGGAAAGGCATTAGTATTCCAAGAAAAAGAATCAACACCTTTACAATGTATAGCATGTAATGCTAATGAATAAACCCAGCAAACCTCATAAATATATTAACAGAACTTTTTTTATTATTTTATTTTCCTTTTTTTTTTTTTTTTTTTTTTTTGAGATGGAGTCTCACTCTGTCACCCAGGCTGGAGTGCAGTGGTGGGATGTTGGCTCACTGCAACCTCCACCTCCCAGTTCAAGTAATTCTCCTGCCTCAGCCTCCCAAGTAGCTGGGACTACAGGTGCCCGCCACCACACTCAGCTAATTTTTGTATTCTTAGTAGCAGGGTTTCACCGTGTTGGCCAGGCTGGTCTTGAACTTCTGACCTCAAGTGATTTGCCCACCTCAGCCACCCGAAGTGCTGGGATTACAGGCGTGAGTCACCACACCCAGCCAGAACACTATTTTTAGAACTAGACAGGTTCATTATAAAGTTCAATGAAAAATAAGCATTAAAAGCCAGAAATTTTCTGAAAAACAGAAACTAATGAAAACGGGAAATCTTTGTCAGATAATAAAACATATTATAAAGCTACAATAATTGAAAGCATAATAATGACACATGAAGTGACAGATGAATAGAACAGAAAGGCAGATGCAAATTCTTAAGTCTTAAATATTTACGTATTAAGAAATTTAATATACAATAAAAGTAGCTTTTCAAATCAGTGTGAAAGAGATGGACTCCTCAATAAATAGTGTTTGGAAATGCAGATCCAGAAAAATATCAAAATAAAGCCTCACCTCACATTTTTAACCAAAATAAAATTTCAATGGTTCAAAGATTTGAGAAAGAGAGAGCAGATGAAATAACCAAAAGAAAAGTTAGAAATTTCTTTTTAAATATCACGAAGTGGGGAAGGCATTCCTAAGTGTCACACAAAATTGAAGAAACATAAAATCAAAAAAGAATTAATTATATAAAACTTTTTATTTTAATCTGCAAGTTTAAAAAGAAATGCAAAATGGTAAACCACTACAGTTCCTATCACAGACTACAAGTTAACTTTCTTAACTATAATAAATCAATAAGCAAAAATTCAACAATCCAATAGAAAAGGAAGTGAAGGACAGTTCAGAAAACGGAATTACAAATGTAGTGTATTTATATACACTGGAATATAAATACATCTGTGTATGTGTTTCTGTGTGTGTGTTTCTCTGTGTGCATGTACGTACACATACTTATTTATACCCGGTTTATTTCTAAAAGGATATATAAAGAACTGATACTTTCCTCTGGGTGGGAAAAGCAGAGAGATAAGATAAAGATGTGCTTTTCATTGCATAGTTTTGAATTTTATACTATAGTTTAAACTATATTTTTGTGTTACTTATTCAAATTAATTGTTAGTTTCTTTAAAGAAATGTTGCAAAGGCCGGGCGCAGTGTCTCACGCCTATAATCCCAGCACTTTGGGAGGCCGAGGCAGGAAAATCATCTGAGGTCAGGAGTTCAAGACCAGCCTGGCCAACTAGTGAAACCCTGTCTCTACTAAAAATACAAAAATTAGCCAGGCATGGCAGCAGGTGCCTGTAATCCCAGCTACTCAGGAAGCTGAGGCAGGAGAATCACCTGAATTCAGGAGGTGGAGGTTGCAGTGAGCCAAGATCATGCCACTGCACTCAAGCCTGGGTGACAGAGCAAGACTCTGTCTCAAAAAAGAAAAAAAAGAAATGCTGGACAATAGCACATCAAAGAGAACGATGAATTCAGGGTAGGGAAACCAAATAGATAGCCTGCAATGTTCCAACTCCATAAGTTGATTTTATCTTACCGTATTTTAGTTTATATTTAGAGGTAGGGTCTCGTTCCATTATCCAAGCTGGAGTATAGTGGCACAATCATAGCTCACTGCAGCCTTGAACTCTCAAGTAATGTTCCTGCCTCAGCCTCCTGAGTAGCTAGGACTACAGGTGTACACCATCATGACCAACTAATTGTTTTACTTCATTTTTTTGTAGAAATAGGGTCTCACTATGTTGCCAAGGCTGCTCTCAAACTCCTGGCATCAAGAGATCCTCCCACTGCAGCTTCCCAAAGCGCTGGGATATGACAAAAGACAGAGAGAGAGAGAGAGAGAGAGAGACAGAGAGAGAGAGAGAGACAGAGAGAGAGAGAGAGAAGGAGAGAGAGAGAGTGCATATAAAATAATTAGAAAATAAGAATAACTAAAAAAAAATTGGGGCCACAGCACCCAGCCTCAATTCTGCAACTTAATGTGGCATATCAGAATAAGCATGAGAAAGATATCAGGATCTGAAGACTAATACAGCTGTTTAGTATCTTTGACTTTTTGGAAGTTCTTCATCCTTTCAGCACCTCAGTTTCCACAACTGTTAAACAGAAAGCTAAAACTTATACTTCAACAGGTTTCTGTGAAAATTAAATAAGATAACTTATAATAAAGCACTTAGCCCAAGTTCTTGCAAGGAACATATATTCAATCAATGTTGGCTCTCTTTACCATAAGGGCCCTTTTAAAAAATAATAATAGCAATAAAAATAATGCTCTGCTCAACCACACACATTCCACCCAACATCTACCCCTACCACTCTGACACCAGCTTCCCTTCCTATTGCCATGTCACCTTAACTGCCCAAGAAGCAAGGACTGAATAAACTCAAATTCTAAATGCCAGTCTAGAGAACGAATTTTTTAAAAATCTATTTCAACTTGCACATTTCACAGTGGAGGCCATCTATAATTAGGTGATGGCCAAAGTGATGAAAACTCAAATCTATTGACCCCCTTTTCATAGACTCTTCAACACAATTATTCCATGTGTCAGCAAAGATTGAGCATCTCTCCCTCAACAATTATTTCATGTGTCAGCGAAGAATGAGCACCTCTCCCTCAGCTCCACTGGCTAACTATTTTTTAAGTTCACATTGTTTTGTTGCCTTCTCACTCCCAAGCACCTACAGCGCACTCATCAATCGGGTATCCTTGGCCTGTCTCTCCTTGTGAACATGGATCACCGCAGAATACACACAGTCACCTGCCTCATATCACTGCAGACATTAGAAGACAAAGTTATCTTTCTTGTAATATACCAAAAGACCAACTTCGTCAGTCTTCCAGAAGAAGAAAAAAAAAAAAAAAAAAAGAAAGAAAACTTGAAAAAAACTCACTCTATCGATAGAAACAAATAAAGAACCCCTTTCTCTAGAACACGATGACTTAAAGGGATCTTAAACGTGATGCATCCTCACAGCACTGGGTTTTGTTTGCAGTCGTGGTAGTGGCGGTGGTGAGGTTTTGGGTGTTTGTTTGTTTTGTTTAATTTATCTTTCTTTCTGTTTTTGGCCTGTGTGAAAGATTCTGTTATGGTTATTATCAATTCTCATTTAAAGAAACAAGGACAATGGTATTAATAATGAAACAAAAGTACTCCTTTTTACTCTCTGTGGTCTGCAAGAAGTTTCACATTTCACTCAGATCAGAACTCCATGTTTTACTGATGTGAAAGTATGTGGTTTTTGCGATAGCCGAGTTCTTCTAATATTCAACTTTGTTGTTTCTTACTTTCAACTTACAGTAAATGAATCCCGATTTTTCCCCTTTGTCAAAATCAGCCCATTTTCAAAACAAGCAAGCCACCTCACTCACGACACTTTTCATGAATATTATACAGCATAAGGCTATTTAAAGCTATTTTATTGAATTTTACAATCTCAACTACGAAGGAGATTGCTCAATTTTTGTCTGTGGATGCCACAGGACACAACTAATTCTGGAGAAGCACAGAAGAAAGACAAGTCCTACCTCTGCTTATCTCGCCTCTCCCCTAACGACCTCTCAACCTTTGTTTTCTCAATCTTTGTTTTTGGCAACATTTAAACACAGGAATCAGGGATCATCAATCAGTCCCCAACAAGAGAAGAGCAATTACTGTCATCATGCCCATAGCCATCATCTTTAACTTTGGCTTCAAGTGTGCTCAATCTGCCTCCAGAGCCTGCAAAGTAGGTAATGCAAAAATTACTCTCCTCCACTGTATATCAGAAGAAACACAGGCTCTGGACAGGCACGGTGGCTCATGCCTGTAATCCCAGCACTTTGGGAGGGCAAGGCAGGTGGATCACCTGAGGTCAGGAGTTCAAGACCCGCCTGGCCAATATGGTGAAACTCCGTCCCTGCTAAAAATACAAAAATTAGCCAGGCATGGTCATGCATGCCTGTAATCCCAGATACTGGGGAGGCTGAGGCAGGAGAATAGCTTGAACCTGGGAGGCAGAGGTTGCAGGAGCAGGGATCGCACCACTACACTCCAGCCTGGGCAACAGAGTAAGACTCCATCCAAAAAAAAAAAAGAAGAAGAAGAGGAGGAAGAAGAAGAGGAAGAAGAAGGAGAAGAAGGAGAAGGAGAAGAAGAAGGAGAAGGAGAAGGAGGAGGAGAAGGAGGAGGAGAAGGAGGAGGAGAAGGAGGAGGAGGAGGAAGAGAGGGGGGAGGAGGAGGGGGGAGGAGGAAGAGGAGAAGGAGAAGGAGAAGAAGAAAGAGAAGAAGAAGAAAGAAGGAGGAAGAGGAGAAGGAGAAGGAGAAGGAGAAGGAGGAGAAGAAGAAGAAGAAGAAGAAGAAGAAGAAGAAGAAGAAGAAGAAGAAGAAGAAGAAGAAGAAGAAGAAGGAGGAGGAGGAGGAGGAGGAGGAGGAGGAGGAGGAGGAGGAGGAGGAGGAGGAGGAGGAGGAGGAAGAAGAAGAAGAAAGAGAAGAAGGAGGAGGAAGAGGAGAGGGGGGAGGAGGAGAGGGGGGAGGAGGAGAGGGGGGAGGAGGAGAGGGGGGAGGAGGAGAGGGGGAGGAGGAGAGGGGGGAGGAGGAGAGGGGGGAGGAGGAGAGGGGGAGGAGGAGAGGGGGGAGGAGGAGAGGGGGGAGGAGGAGAGGGGGAAGGAGGAGAGGGGGAAGGAGGAGAGGGGGAAGGAGGAGGGGGGGAGGAGGAAGAGGAGAAGGAGAAGAAGAAAGAGAAGAAGAAAGGAGGAGGAGGAGAAGAAGGAGAAGGAGAAAGAGAAGGAGAAGAAGAAGGAGAAGGAGGAGGAGGAGGAGGAGGAGGAGAGGGGGAGGATGAGGAGAAAGAGAAAAAGAAGAAAGAGAAGAAGAAAGAAGAAGGAGGAGGTGGAGGAGGAGAAGGAGAAGGAGGAGAAGGGACACCAACTCAGGCTCAGAAAGAACAAATGATTTGCCCTGGAGCCCCAATAAGTGGGAAGATCAAGTCCTTGACCGAAGTTTTACCTTTCTGGAACAAGGGCTCTATCTACTCTCTACTCCGCCTACAGGGAGCACTCTGGATTTTGTTTGTTTCCCTCAATACTTTGTACAGCACTGGCTCTTAGTTGCTTCTCATGACACAATGACTCCACCAGCAGGGCTGACAACCAGTGCATACTTGATGGCACCACTGTTTATATTGGAGTTGGTTTAGATTGTTCAGTGCCTGGGCCATAGCAGTTGTTAAATATTTTCACTATCACTAGGATCTGTCAATTTTCAGATGTGTCACAAGCAATTTATTATCAGTAACTGTTTAAATCCTAAAGTTCCAAATGGTTTGTTTTTGTTTAAAAACTAGCACTCTTTCAAGGTTATCCCTATGATATTGTCACTCACATTCCCATTTACTAGCTTAAGTGGAGCATCTAGAAGCAGAGTTATAGACAGTTTTTCATTTATTCCACTTCACCATAGCCTGCCTTCTCTGTGATAGGGGCATATCACAGCCCATAGTGTGCTGTGATATGAACATTATCCATCATAAGAATCTTGGATAAATAAAGTTGAGAAACTACTTTTGTAAATGTTGGGGACAGAATGACCAACAATTTGACTTTCCTAGAAAGAGAAGAGAATATCTGAATTCCCTGTAGACTGGTAAATCCTCTACCATCAGTCCTGAATTCTGAGGAGGCTTGATATTTAAGCAAAGAAACTTAGAAGGTTCCACTAGTTATTCCTAGCTCTGTCACTAAAAAATTGTGTCCAAACAGAGGTAATAACAGTGTGTTGCCTGTTCCCCAAATTACGCACACACACAGACACACACACACGCACTCACACCCCAGAGCACAGAATGGATCCAGTGTAGTAGTGCAGGTGACCAAAAATGCCCCACAGTCCATTCAATACATGTATAAACAATTTATCCTAACAATGTCTAAGAGACAATCAGCTGTATTCCCTGTGTTAATAAAGTCATATTGAACATCCCAGTTATGAGCTTATCTCATAGACTAAGAATGTATTATCTATCTCCCTCACTAGATTGTAAGTTCCCTATGATGAAAAACCAATTATTCATTCAATAAATACTTACTGAGCATCTATTATGCACCAGGCACTGACCTCGGTGGGGATATAACAAACAACTTAAAAAGACTAAATCCTGGCACTCATGGAGCTTACATCCCAGTGTGGTAAAAGTAGAAAATTCATAAACAGGTAAAGATGCACATAATTTTCAGAGAACAATAAATGCTCAAAAATAAAATAAAATAGAGTACAGGAGATAGGTAGTGTCAGATGTGGAAGCACAAATGTTATCTATCTTAATCGCTATTTCTAATCATTGATTTGAGGCTTTCAAAAAAACAGCCATGTCTGAGTCCCACCCTCAGACATTCTGATTTAATGAGCTTGGGGGTGGGCTTGGACAACACTATTTTTAAGGGCAAACCAATCATTCTCACATACCACCAGGACTGAGATCCACTGGTATGTATGATTTTAAAGGAGAACAGGCTTTGGTTTGAAACCTATCTGCCACATTTCAAATGTGTGACCTCAGGAAAAAGACTTCATTTCTTTAAGCCTCAATGCTCACGTCTGTAAAATGGGATAATAATAGTAATAGACACCTCTTTGGGTTATTGTGAGAATTGAATGCTACATGCAAAGTATAGCAAGGTTTCTAGCACAGGCAAAGGACTCAGTAAGTGTTTGCCATCACTTACTGTTATCTCTACCAGTTAAAAATATGCATAGAAGATGCAAATTGAGGGCTGCAGGCCGAATCTGGTCCTTGGACGGGTTCTGTTTGCCATTTGCAGTGCGGACTTACAACGTGCTTTGTTGTTGTTTTGAGTGAAAGTTGATGCTACTGAGTAAGATTGTAAGTTGCATTTTTTTCTTCCATGAGGAAGTATCTCTCATAGTGCTTTAAAAATACTTGAATGAGCTGCCAACATTTTAAAAACCAAAGAGTTTACATAAAAATCTGGCAATGATGCATCTCCACGTGGCAATAATGAGCTAGCGCCAAGCGGCTGCCACCCCTTTCAGAGAGGATGCCCTCTTGAGCACCTCCCATTCCCCACCATGCACTGCAGCTCTCTCCCCAAACACATGCCCAGACCGTGGCATTTCAACAACACACTAGCACTGTTACTTTCCTTACAGTAAAGAGGAAAACAAAATATTTCCTGCACCCACGACTCTAAAGTGGGAAGAGGTTAAGCTAGATAAAGGGCTTTGTGTTTCAAGAAAATGTGCCTGACTCTGTAGGCATATGGCTTAACATATCCTTGACACTGAAATAGGAGCTTTGCAAACATTAGCTCCATTCATCGCACAATTCTGTGAGGTACTTTCCATGATCACAATTTTCAGGCCAGGCACGATGGCTCACACCTGTAATCCCAACACTTTGGGAGGGCATGCATGGCGGGTAGATCATTTGAGGTCAGGAGTTCAAGCCCAGCCTGATCAACATGGTGAAACTCCGTCTCTACTAAAAATACAAAAAAAGAAAAAAATGAGGCAGGCATGGCGGTGCACGCCTGCAATCCCAGCTACTTGGGAGGCTGAGGCAGGAGAATCGCTTGAACTCAGGAGGCACAGGTTGCAGTGAGCCAAGATCACGCCACTGCACTCCAACCTAGGTGAAAGAGTGAGACTATGTCTCAAAGAAAAAAAAAAAAAAAAACCAGTATTTTTCAAGGATGAGGAAACCACCCCAGAGGGGCTAAGCAACAGCCTTCAGTCACACATACAATAAGTGAAAAGTTAGGTACAGAAACAGAACTGTCCGACTGCAAAGGTGAAACTTCCTCCACCATACTATGTTCCCTGCACCAATGGGAATATTTAGTGGAATTAAACTATTGAAGACAACAACAGGTAAATGAGAAAATTCTTGGAAAAGAACACCGTTAATTTAGAATACTATACGTCTCTCTCCGGCCAACGTACTTTGTTTCATGACACTACTGGCATCACCCATCCCAAATACTTTCGGTCGCTGTGTGTTTCAGACTCCGAGAAACCTTCAAATAACATAATAAAACCTGCTCCTCTTTTCCTTTCATCTTACATAAAGGCAGTTCTCTTAAGTCTATAGTCAGAGAGATTATAAAAACAAAACGAATCACTTTGCATGTGTGTGTATCTGTGTGTTTGTGTGTGTGTTGTGTTGAGAAAAATCAAAACCAATAACTGAAACAGAAGACCAAGACCCAGTAAAACTCATCGCAAATATTAACACTTTGCGGAAACCTCTCTGGACTCACCTTGTCAGAATTAACCTGCCTCCAGATTCCAATACAGGTGATTTATACCTATCTCAGATTTCCATATCACATTCTACTTATGGGTTATGTCAACATAACTATGTTTTATTTACTTCTTTATGCCCCAATCCACACCTCCTCCCAATGTGAAGCTCAAAGAAAGGCACAAAGCTGGGTGTTCAGTAAAATGGTTGTTGACTTGAGGGTTGAAAAATAAGAGTGAAATCAAGGTAACACTGACCTTTTCCTAACAATTTTTTTAAAGTAAATACATTTAGTATTTATGTCCTACAGAGTTAGGCTTTGTGGGGATGTAGAGATTAATTTTTTTAAGTACTTTGACTTCGAAGAACTTATCACCCACTGGGAGAGTCAAAAGCACATATATAACCATAATGCAGGAGAAATAAAAATGAAATCTCCTAAGAGATATAAACAAAAAAGTCCTGGCAACTGAGAGAAACGTGCAAGCTAGGAAATGTATCAGTCTTTTGCTATCATCTTTATTTTAAGTGGTCAATTAAAATATTTCAGCCCAAATAAATATGTAATTTATTTCCCTGATAATTTAATGACATTTCTTTTTTGAAGCAACTGACATTTAACTATCAGAAGAGCTGTTAAGAAAGGTCTCAGCCATAATAGGGAATTCAACTTTTTTTTTTAAGGAAGCTTAAGAGAAATTATCTTTGTGTTTCAGCAATTCTGGAAGAGCTTGACTTTTCTGACAATATAACTGCAAAGGAACTTGAGTCAAAACACATGGGAAAAGAAAAGATGCTCAAGATATTTCAAGTCTACAATTATTTGCTGAACACATGCTAAGTGCCAGGAAATATGTTAAGCTCTCCAGGGAAACAGAGCTCAGCCTTTATGTGGGATAACAGTGGGCTACTCGTTCAGGATAAGACATTAAGATATAACTCTATGGTAAGCAGCATAGAAGAGGTATATGAGCAAAAAGCTGTGAGATTTAAAGGGGAGAGAAAGTATGTAAATTAGGAACTTTATTGATACATGTGGCATGACACCATGAAAAGAAAACTAAATTTAGTAACTTAGCATTTGCATTATACTCCTGGTTCTGCCAATAATTTGGTGAAAGAACTTGAGCAAGTCCCTGCCCACCTTTTAGGCTTCAGATTTCCCCCCATTATTAAAAAAGAGGCTTAAACTATACAGCCCTTCCAGTGATCTTAGTCTACAAACAAATCTGGGCATTAGACTACACTCCGAATTGGAGGTACAGCAAGAGAATGCAAATTTTCTATTACGCCATTTAAATCTATTTGCCCTCTGAGAAGTTTGCCAACCCAGAAATTCAAAAGCAACAAATCTAGTAGATACAAATTTGATACATTTATTATAATTTATATGACTACAATTGACTGACTAAATTACATGTTGTTCCATCATAAAGGCTGGAGTACTGCTACAACATCAACAGGGGACATACGAAGACAGGCAGTTAAGTAGGGTAGATTTCCACCAGGGCTCTTCCTCCATTCTTTGGCACAGAAGGTAGAGGGTAATTATAGGTCCAGCAATTACTAGCTGATACTAGTCCTTTTTCTAAGAAAAGTGAGAACTTTATTTCCCATTAGAAATGGTTCCAGTATATCTTTCCAAAGCCATACACCTTTTCAAATATTTATTTTGTAAATTATCATTGGCCAACCCTGTCTTACAAAATCAGAATCTCTAGGGAGGGTACTGGGAACCTATTTTTAATAACAGGTGATTTTGAAGATCAAGCAAGTCAGGAAACGCCTGTTACAGAACATCTGATCTCCTCATTATTCACCACAAGGGCCCTGCTTCTTATCCTGTTTGCATGTTTCTCCTACCTGCAGTGTGCTTCTCCTACCATCGCTGGTGACATATACTTACCTATTCTTCAGGGTCCAGCTCAGATACCACCTGATTCCATGACCCTCCACACTCTCTCTTCCAGGAAAGTACCTTTTACCTCCCGCAGTTCTTTGTGCTCTCTTTAAGTATAGAAGAGATCAGAGAAGGAGTCTGAGTCTTTCATGCACCTATAAGTTCATTCATTCACTTATAAGTTCATTCATACAACAAACATTTACTGGTCACCTATCCCATGCCAGGTACTACTCTCTAGGCACCGGTGACACAGCAATGAACAAAACAAAGTTCTCTATTTTCAGGGACATTTTAGTACAGGTGCTGGCAAGCTGTGGCACGCAGACCAAATCCAGCTCACTGCATGTTTCTGTAAATAAAAGTTTATTGGAACATATCCGCACTCAATTATTTATGTATTGTTTATGGCGGAGTCTTGAGTGTTTCATGTATTGTCTGAGAGCAGAGTGAGTAGCTACAACAGAGACCTTATGGACCACAAATCTAATCTGTGTACCATCTGGCCCTTTACAGAAAAAGTTGGCCAACCCTTGTTCTAGTATATTTTTCCCACATAGCACAGTGTTGAGTACATAGTAGGCAGTTAATAAATGCTTAAAGAATGAAACAAAGATTAAAAGTAAGAATAAAATCATATAAGACAAGTCCTACAGCAGAACCTCTTTTACCCGCCTCCATCTCCATTCTTAATCATGCCAAAGCTAATTCCCACCCAGAATAGAATGTTGTTAGCAACCACGGTTTAGCATGATAAAAAGGGAGGGAGCAAGCTTTCAAACCTATGGAAAAGTTAAGAAATAAATAAATGTGCTGTGATTTCAAAACTCATTTCTATTTCAGGCTCGTTTGTGATCATAACAGCTGGCCTGGCAAAATATATTACAATAGCTGTCTTTTCTGGCTTTCTGGAGCTTACAAAAGTTTGAGGAGAGTTATTGCATTTCATTGCTTTGTTTGCCTGCATAAGATGCACCTTATGGAGGAGACCTTTGTGTCTTCTGGATCAAGCTGACTAATGAGACTCAGATTAGGTTAAACAAAAACACACAGGAGCATATGAGGAAAACCCCATTCTGTCAAATACTAAAGTCCATAAATGGCAATCTTATATCCACATCCTAAGAGCTGTCTTCTTTATCACGTCCATAAGAAAGCCCTGCTTTCTCTCAAGAAAAGCACTGAAAACTGTGCTGTTCGCAGGATCCTTTTCACAGGCTGAGTTACCATAAAATTTAAAGTGGAGAACTGATATATAGCTAAGGTTTTGTAAGTTTTCGGCAAGGTTTCATTGTGGTTTACTGCAACGAGTAATAGTTTTAGATTCGAACAAGTCTCTGTTCCACAAAAACTGTGGCACTCGTCAGTCATGTAAACTTAGGCAAATCATTTAGCCTCTCTGAGTCTCTGTTTCTTAGTTATAAATTGGGATAATAGAAATTACACTGAAGGAAGGATGGGAGAATTAAGTGAGAGAGTAAATGCAAAGCAGCTTTCTCAGAATTAGAAGAAAAATGACTTTCAGTAAAGGACGGTTGTTTTCCTTCCATTTTGTCCAAAATCAAGTACCAAGCAGCTCCCCAAACCCTGAAAATACCTTCATTATGTTGTCTCTAAACTCCCTGAGAATGCTACAATATGTTCTGTTTCGTTTTCTTTTTTTTTCAAGTCAGCAAATTGGGCTTGGTATGGTGGCTCACACTTATAATCGCAGCACTTTGGGAGGCCAAGGCAAGCAGATAGCTTGAGCCCAGTAGTTCAACACCAGCCTGGGCAACACGGCAAAACACAGTCTCTATAAAAAGTAGAAAAAAATTTAGCCAGGCATTGTGGTGCACACCTGCAGCCCAAGCTACTCAAGAGGCTTCAGTGACCCCAGGACCTTGAGGCTGCAGTTGATTATGATCGTACCACTATACTCCAGCCTGGGTAACAAAGTGAGACTCTGTCTCAAATAATAATATAAATAATAAATAAATAAAATCAACAAATTTGGAGAGATGGCAATTGCATATCTTTGACTTTTCCTTAGTCTGACCTCAAGAAAATTATTTTTAATTTATTACATCCTTCTTAAAAGAGAACTACTCTGAAGCTATACAATAGCTCTTCATTCTATGTCCTGGCAACTGATTCTTAGCAAAACACTCCTTAAAATAACATTCTCCAACAGGCATTATACTAAGAACATCCTGATTAGTATCACAGAAAGGGTAATCAGGTTACTTCTGACCTTCCCTCCTGATGTTGAAATGAAACAAAAATGGCCGAGCTCTGGTCATTTCCACTTTCTGGTCCCCGTGGCCTTTAGCCCCTGTAATCCTCAGTGTAAAATGCAGTAAGGAAATTTATAAGTTTTCATCAAAATCATCTCCATTAACTTTATAGATAGCAAGTTAGCAGAAAGGCAGGTATAGATATGGATGGGTAAACAGATAAATACAAATGACTGGTAAAAATGGAGAAATATACATGAAACAGGGAGGTAAGAATAGCCAGAAATGGTTAGATGGATGACTGGATAGAGAGGCAGGAGGGTGGATGGGCAGGTGCATGGAAAAACAAGCACGGACAAAAGGAAGGACGGAACTAGGGCAAATGTAGAAGATAAGATGCTGAGCAGACACATAGAAATGCATAGAGACAAAGGGATAAATCCATGACAAAAAAGATCAATCTTAGGACTCAAATACTAGAAAAATCTCCTCTCACAGCTTGCTATTCCTTCTATCTTCATTTAAGAAAATATTCAAAGGTCTCTCTTCATCATTATGTCACCATATCCAGAAATGTGTTTATAGTATTATATACGTGCCCAGCAACAGATAATGAACCCTTTGAGCAAAACAAATCTATTGTATCCTTCTACGAAGAGAAAATAAAAAGTCTTCCAGACGGCATAAGGCAACTTATCTAATGCAGAACATTCAGGAGACCAACCAATCTATTTTTTAGTATTTCTGTAACTGTTGTACTAATTAAGAGAACTTGGGCTAATATGTTTTGCTGTGGTCAGAATTTTCTACAAATTAATAACTCTACATGTCTGACCTTTTTACCTTGACTGAGATCTTAACTAAAAATACTGCTAAACTCCAACTCAATACATATTAATTTATTTTATTTTTTTTTTTTTTTTTTTTTTTTTTTGAGACGGAGTCTCGCTCTGTCACCCAGGCTGGAGTGCAGTGGCGCGATCTCGGCTCACTGCAAGCTCCGCCTCCTGGGTTTACGCCATTCTCCTGCCTCAGCCTCCTGAGTAGCTGGGACTACAGGCGCCCGCCACCGCGCCCGGCTAATTTTTTGTATTTTTAGTAGAGACGGGGTTTCACCGTGGTCTCGATCTCCTGACCTTGTGATCCGCCCGCCTCGGCCTCCCAAAGTGCTGGGATTACAGGCGTGAGCCACCGCGCCCGGCTAATTTATTTTTAAAAAAAAAATCAGATACTTCCAAATTCCTTTACTGCCAAAAAAAAGAAAAAAAATGGCCAAGTGTGTCTGCCATGTTTTAAAGTAAGTTCCTTTCTTGGTAAGCAGTTAACCCTTAATTGTGGAAACGATGGTCACAATTGTTTGTCACAAAATCTCAAAATGCATGTGAATATATCAGATAATGCAATATTGCGCAATGATTAAAATTTACATTTTGGGAACGTTTACAATACAATGTTATGTAAAGAAAACAGAATAAAAATATATATCCAAATACACACAAACACACACACACACACACACACACACAACACAACCCTTCTTAAAAAAAACAGAACAGAGTACCCACATGTTTAAATTAGAACAATGATGTCCCTGGATGATGGACTAAGGGTTATTTTGATTTTCTTCATACTTCTGTGCATTTAACTTTTTAAAAAGAGTCTATATAACTTTCACAATTGAAAAAGAAATGTTTGTTCTATTTTAGGGATGATAAAAGTCCCTTTGTTGAGATAACAAATAGGAAGGTATTTTCTGTTTACAGAGTATTTTCATAGGCATTAACTCATCTGATCCATTCAACAGCTCAGAGAAATGGATTTGATGATGATCCCCAGCGACAGCAGAGCAGTGAAGCTCATAACTCGAAATGTGACACAGGCAGACCTGGCTCAAGCTTCCTGGTGCCCTATTGTCTTCTTTACAATGTCCATTCATTTTTCTCAAGAAAGGAGTTTTGTTTTAGTTTGCTTTCTAAAAGGGTTCCAAAACTGTTTTACTTCCCTCTCATCCCAAGGTCCAACATCCTACTTTTTTAAAAACAAGAACCAAGAATCAAAAAACAGATAGCCCACCCTAAATGCCTCACCTCATAGTGGGAGGGGGAGATTGTTCAAGAACTTTAAAATTCACTGTTGCTATTTTCACATATTCATACAGCCAATTATCCTAACGGGACTAGTCCAACCTATTAAGGGGATGTCCAGGCACAATTTAAAAAAAGACACAGTCTGACCTAGAAAGGGAATCAGAGACGAAGATTCAAAAGCTGCTTAAGACGACATAATGCTGAGGGAGAATTATAGTCAGCATCGAAGAAGCAACACAGCTCAAATTTGCCTGGTCTTGGAATGACTCACCAGTATTGCTGTGACGCTTTCCTGTCCCATTGATCAGACAGGTTTTTCCATTAGAATTTACTGACGATGTGCTCCCCAGTAAGTTGGTAAGATCAATTCTGTAGTTTTAAAATAAGGAAGATATGACTGAAATATTAGAACATAGTCTCCACACATCACACACAAAAAAGCCCAGGGAGAGTCCAAGGCTGTGTGAAGGAAAACTGGCCTCCCTTCCAGCTCAGCCCATGAGCAAGTTCACCCGTCTGTCTGCTCTGGGTTTTTTGATAAAGAGTTAACTGATTCTGACACAATCTGCTGCCTTATTAAGGTGTAAGACAGATAAGTTAGAGACAGAGTGTGTATATGGGAAAAGTCTGGGCCTGCTTAGGGCCTGGGACAAGAAGAGAAGCTGGGTCTTCATGAAAAGGCTGAAGCACATAGAATAAGATAGAGCCTCACGACTGGCTTCAGTGGGGCTAAGGTTCCCTCTGCTCATGCAAACTTCTAGAACAGAACTCATGGCACGGTGGGCAGAATAAATACGCATTATGGGAATGGGCCTGGGGTAGAAAAGAAACAGATGGGCAGGACGCTGAGCTTTTGTTCCTTTATAGCATTGTCCAGCTTCCCCTCCAGCTGAAACCACACCCTTTTTGTGACCTTCTTACTCTTTTCATGCCCTGAGTGTATCTTTTTCATCCTCATACCAATGGATTAAATGTCTTTTCAGAAAGCTTTCACTTTATGCACTGCAGGCCATAAGTAAACTGCTATCTGTAAAGTTTGAGAAGGGGTACTCATGGGAAGTGCCTCATGAGAAGTGTGCGCCCTAGTCCACACCCAAACATTTAGGGATATGAGCTGAATTCTGGCAAAACCTCCCTAAGTGAGTCTTATCCACAAACTTGGGTGAGAACGATTGCTGTGTGAAGCAATCACCAACAATGGCATTTAAGATAAGCAATGGAGTAGCCAGGCTAGTGCCTGCAAGAGGATCGGTGGCCAGTAGCCTGTGCTCAAGGTGGACAAAGGGAGGGGGCCCAGAGAGTGACCAGGATAACAGAGTAGTGCCCACTCTGGACAAGGAAACAGAAAGCTGTTTCCAAGAAAACAGGAGTGTGATCTGTCAAAATCTCCAGAGAAGAGGATCCTATTCGGATTCTTAGAATCTTAGAGAGGTAAATTGGGAAATTTGGGCAGGATTTGGGTTTGGAGAGATAAGTTTGCAAAGAATGTTCATTTCAGGAAGGCTAATCAACCAATCTACACAATATATTCAGTTTAACTTGGAGAAAAGATGACAGTAGGTAAAAGTAGATGAGCACATCCTCTATGTAAATGACTTTAATTATTGTTGAAACAATGATAGGCTCTGAAGAAACTTCGCGTTGGAGAAAATTTGTCATAGGCTCCCAATTCAAAGATATATAACCCAGCATGGCTACTAAATTTCTATGGACATATGTCTTTCACCAAAATGAAGTAGTGAGCTCAACTAAGTGCCTCTACCTGACTCCTTTGAATGTCAAAACCAAGTCCAATTCAGTTGTCTCATCAATCTCTAGAAACATATCCTTATTGTTTCACTTCCATACGAAATGCTCAATATGAAATTAAGGATTAAGCTGGGTAATAAAACCTAGCCCCAGTGTCCTTTGATAATGATCTTTGCATTGTTAATAGTTTCTTCATATATAAAATGGAAGTGGAAAGAAAAGATTTTAGTTAATAACCAAGATAGCTGTTCAGCTTGAATCACTATATAAACTACTGACTCACATTTTAAAACCTGATAGGCAATCCTTTGTTTTCTATAAGCAACATATAGTCTCTCATTTGTACCATCAATCTATTCAATTCTTGATTTGCAAGAATCCCTTCTGCTTTATTCACAATTCCAAAAATAGAATTTATCTACTTGATTAGAGCCTCCCACCTACTGTACTATTATGGAATTTATGACTTTACCCCTCGGATTTTTTACCCTACGACATTCTCTAAAACAGTATCTTGGAGGGAAGGAAACAGTCTGAGATTCACAAGCAATGTCCAGGGTTTGGCACTGAGGGGTGGTTGTTATTTCCGAAGTGGGGGCTGATTCTTGCACTATGGACCTTGGCAGCATTACACAAGATTTGTTGACTCAAGGCTGAGTTATCTAAGTGTGTCCTTCAATTGGTGTTGCATAAGTAGATTAACCAGCCTGAATTATAGACTGAATGACATCATTCCCTGCTCAGGAAACTGCCCCTGGTTTTTCACTTCCATAATGTGGCCCTGCCCTACCATTCTAGCCTCCCACTTTTTTCCCCTAAAGGAACTATGTTGACATTTGGGAAGAGTAGGGGGCAAGAAGTCTGGCACTGGCAGAACATCTCCTTTCTCCACTGCTTCTTCTCTTTTCTTGTTTGCTTCCTCCCACTCCCTTGTTCTCAGGCGAGGAGGCAGAGAGTTACCCAATTATCGAGTTTGGAGAAGAAACTGGCCATGTGTAACCCAGCCACTTCCTTCCAGTCTTTGTGAGCTAACCTGACTGTTAGAGAATATCCTCCCTGTTCTTCATGGTTGGGAGCTTTACACACAGTGTGCCCTAAATGGGAGTTATTGAGTGCAGGAGCTATCTGAGAGGAAGAGGGTAAATTTCATTCATGGGTGCTGCGTTAGCAAGCCCAGTGAGCTAATGTTCCACAACCTGGACATTATTGCCATCTGCCTCTGACTCCATTATTTTCAACTGGTTTCAACGTAGGTAGAAAAGAATGAGAGACAGAACAGCAAATGGAGCTGGGAAAGGGCTTGGTGACTAACGCAGAGGCTACATTCAGTTTCAATTAGCCTCCTAAATTATCACCTACTGTAACCACACTACATGTGCACTATCTGATACGTGGGTACATCCCTGCCTCTGCTTTTGCTCACACTCTTCAATCAGCCTAGAACTACCTTCCCAAACCCATACCTCTTCCTACCCAAACCTCCAGCCTTCTCAGACGTGGCCAACCTCTGGGATTTCTCCATCCCCTGAATCCTCACTTATCTTTTTCAAGCATTTTTTTCGTTATCACTCTGGAGTTACACAGACGTTTTTAAGTCAAATCTCTACAAGACTCCAAGTTCCTGAACTGTCAAGGACCGAGTCTCATTCATCTCCAAATCCTCCTTCCCATCCTTCCCCCACTGGACCAAGTTAAACATTTAGTGGGAACTTATTATGTGCCAGGCATGAAACGAAGAGCATTATATTCACCATCTTGTCTAACCTTTCCTAGGAAATAGGTACAGCCATCAGTCCCTAGATGGAACAGGGTCTGTGCTCAAAGGAATTCATTATTCCAGGCACACCTTGCTGCCTCTAGTGTAGGAAGCTTAAAGACTTGAGGCAGACTGGCAGATGTGGTGAAAGTGAGGCTTGGGAAGGCTATGTGCATTTCAAAACTGATTGTTCTAT
The DNA here is from genome assembly GCF_043159975.1 of Macaca nemestrina. NCBI lineage: Eukaryota > Metazoa > Chordata > Mammalia > Primates > Cercopithecidae > Macaca > Macaca nemestrina. The sequence goes on from NC_092126.1 coordinate 9,883,846, forward strand.
CTTCACTGCCTTAACCTTCACCTACACTGCCCCTGGGTTTAAGAAAAAAATAATTCTCACTTAAAAACAAAACAAAGGCTGGGCACGGGGCTCATATCTGTAATCCAAGTGCTTTGGGAGGCTGAGGATCACTTCAGCTCAGGAGTTCAACACCAAGCTGGGCAACATAGCAAGACCCCATATCTATAAAAATTTTGTAGGTGGGCACAGTGGCACATGCCTGTTGTTCCAGGTTACTCAGGAGGCTGAGGCAGGAGGATTGCTTGAGTCCAACAGGCTGAGGCTGCAGTGAACTGTGATCGCACCACTGTACTCCAGCCTGGGCTACAGAGGGAGACCCTGTCTCTAAAAAATAAAATAACAAAAAAGCAAAAACAGGAAGATGGGGAAAATAAAAGTCCAAATGGTCACTGCTCCACAAAGGGCCTAATTGCTCAATGTGAACAAAACTCCTCATCCCCAATCTTTGCTCTGAAAACAGAGGTCTGGATGACTGTGGTTTTTTCACGAGATGAATAAACAAGCCCTGAGGATTGTTAGAATTACAAGGCCCAGACCAGATCCACTCAAATATAGCTGGAAGCTTTCTAGTAACTCTAACCGTGCATGGGGAATGAGCTGCTCAGAGAAGTGAGTCACTTACTGGAATCTGTGCTGCCTGCATTACTCAGCTGATATTAATACACCCACTTGTTCATTAAAGTTTAATTGGAGTTCATGTGAATTGGTTTCACTGGATACTTAATCAAAGAGAACTGTTTGTGTACGAACTGTTCAAATACAAAGCTGGAAACACAGCTCTCCTTCAGCCTCTACACACGTCCACTGGCTGCTCTTTTAATTCTGTTGACACAATAAGTGAGTCAGAGAAGGTGGGACAATGACCCTGATGGAGGATAGGAAAAGCTGTCTAACACAAAACAAGAGTAAATGAAAAAATCCTTTGTGAGAGGCCAGCCATGGTTCTCTAACTCATCAACCATAGTCAGACACTGGCCAGGACTCGAACGACAACTCCTAAATGGGAGCTTGTTCCTTCTAGTATCTTTCTGGGGCTCATTATCGAAGCTGCAGGTCTCCTTTTCTCCCTGGGCACCTGTTTTCTAGCTGTACATCTTTATTTTTAAAACGGGTGGATAAGAAAATTAACCATCATTCAACATAATCACACATTTCTCTTGCGCTGACAAGCGAATCATGAACACAATCCCTAACGCCTATTTATACAATCAGGACTGTCAGGACCCTGTTATTTCTTATCAGATATCTCATTAATCAACAGTTGAGAAAGTGTGCATTTTTAAAGCTTCTGAGAAAAAACTGTGCATGAAGTTAGGTGGAAATATATTTGTTAAAGTTTGGTGGCTCTAGTTGTGTTATCAAGTTTTCCTTAAGTGTGTTCATCGTTAAGTAAGCATGACTTCTTTACCAAAAACAAATGAATATGAATTTAAAACTTGCCACTATGCACTATTTTGAATCCCTGAAGCAATCCTCAGATAATAGATTAAAGGGAAATCCACTTTTTTAAACAGGTTTATTGAGATATAATTTACATACAATAAAATTCACCCATTTAAAGTTTACGGTTCTGTTTTTAGTACAGTCACAGCCTTGTGCAATCATCACCACCATATAAAGAACATTTTCAGCATCCCAAAAAGAAACTCACACTTATTAGCAATCACTACCTATCCTCTACCCAAACCCTGCCAGCAACCACTACTTTCTATCTCTACAGACTCTATAGATGTGCCTATTGTGGGCTTTTCACATAAATGGAATCATATAATATGTGGTCTTTTGTAACTGGCGGTTTTTTTGTGTGTGTGTGTGTTTTTGGTTTTTTTTGGTTTTTTTTTTTTTTTTTTTTTTTTTTTTGACGGAGTTTAGCTCTGTCACCCAGGCTGGAGGGCAGATCTTGGCTCACTGTAACCTCCGCCTCCCGGGTTCAAGCCATTCTCCTGCCTCATCCTCTGAGTAGCTGGGATTACAGGCACACACTACTATGCCCAACTAATTTTTGTATTTTTAGTAGAGACGGGGTTTCACCATGTTGGTTTTGAACTCCTGACCTCAAGTAATCAACCCACCTCGGCTTCCCAAAGTGCTGAGATTACAGGCATGAGCCACCGTGCCTGGCCTTGTAACTGACTTCTTTCACTTTGCCATAATGTTTTCAAGGTTCACCCATGTTGTAGTACATATTAGTACTTTATTCCTTTCACTGCTGAACAATATTCCATTTTATGAATATGCCACATTTTTGTTATCCATTCAGCCAATCTACTTCTTAAAAATAAAATAACCTCCCATCTACCAAATAATAGCAAATGATTTGACAGATATTAATTCTCAGTTTGACAGATATTTTGCTTATCCCTTCGATGATCCACTCGTGACAGTCCTATTACCCATGTTTAAAAAGCGAGGTTTGCATTAGACAATTCTCAACGGTGGGATGAGGTGGCAGTACCTTATAGTCTAAGCCATTCTACATGTAAAACTCATCAAGATGGTTCATAAGTTTATTGTTTCAGTATACAAAGAGCTCTCGCTGACATGATACAGCTAGATTGTGGGCTCCCTACATTAGGAGCCATAGTTACAGTGCCCCAGGTGGGCAGGCTTAGAATATACTAAAGGAACAACACTCAAAACCATCTCTCTCTCGAGAAAAACCACATTTTCTGCTTCTTAAGATATTAAACCCAACCACTTAGTAATAAATACCTATAACGTGCTATGTGCCACCATTATAATTAATAAGAGACGAGACCAGTCCTCCAGAGTTCAAACTCTAGCAGAAGAGACACGTAGAATAAGTCAGTGCCAGCTCAAATAAAATTAAGGGTATGACAGAAACTCAGAGAAGGGAATCTTCCATTTGTTACGTCTCACTTGCAACACTGGTGATTTCATTTCTAACCTTGTTTGTAGAGTTAGAGCTAATTATTACACCGTAGAGACAGTACATAGACTTCCAGGAGGAAGGAGAATCTATAGCTATGTGTGTCATGAAAAAGTACAAGTTGATCTTTACTGGGGCCATAAATCACATCAATACAATTACCAGATGTTGTAGATCTCAAAGGAAATGATCAAAAATGGAAAGTCAAGGAGTCAAGGAGGTCATCTGTCAAAAGAGAAACACTTTTTGCTTCCTTATAAAGCATGCTTTTCAAGACACTATCAGGAAGCTGGCAATTCACTGAGAAGTTGCCACCTAAGAAACCATGTAGTGTGAATAAAAGAAATAGATTTCCAAAACCTATGTCAGGTAAACCATACTCTAGTACATGACCCTAATAATACAGCACTGGGCTTATTGGGTACCGTGTGTCTAAGAGACACGAAGGCATTTTCCAAAGAGAATTCAATCCTTCTACCTCCCAAGCAAGTATAGTGCAGACTCTTAAGTCATCAGGAAACTTAAGAGCACATTCCATCCCTCTTGTTCTGTATTCTGACGACATGCTGAGTCTTCCAGATAAAGGCACTCTGCAATCACAACTAGATGTTTGAGTCATGCTTCTGTTTTTTGGAATGTAGAGATATTGACCACCTTAGATGCAACTCATGAAACAGATAAGTTTTCACACAGTCCAAAAATAATTGATATGCTTAATAAGAACTTATTTCACTTAAAATTTCTACCAGCATGAAACCCTCTGTAATATGCCCATCCAGTTTGTACATCAGTAGAAGTGCTCCTCTTTAAATTCATATAGCAAGTCTGCACATCCTGTTTCCTAATTACCTCATGCAAAAAAGGAATTTTACCTTCACTTCTCTTGTTCATTAAAGCAAGGTTCAGGAAATGCTTTGACATTTGATTTTTGAAAAACACATGCTGGTTTAACGGAAGGTCCTAGACATTCATTGCTGTTTAAACTTGGGGAGAAACAAGGTAATATCAAATCATAACTAACTTTTTAACTGATCTTTTTAAAGAAAAGAAAACTAAAATGGGCATTTTTAAGATATATTACAACTCTATATAACCTGACAGTACTTGGTTAAGAATTACCTCATTACAATCAAATCAGGGCAGTGGAGCAGAAAGCACCCTAGAGTCAAATGTTCTGGGTTTGCATCCAGGACTGCTTTAAGAAAACTTATTTCACTTCTCTGAACGTCAGATCCACTGTTTCTAAAAGGGAAATAATGATAAAGCCTGCCTTGCCTACCTCATAGAGATGTCATAAAGCACACATAAGAAAACGGGTACTTAAGTGTTTTGAAAGCCACAAGTCCCCCACGCAACGTAGGGTATCGTCTTAATGTCCTTTCTTATAAAGGTATTCTTTAATGACATGAAAAACACTTTTGTCTTTCTGTTTATATTTTGAATAGGCCAAAGAAACATCTCAGAATCAACACTACCAATTCCAGGAAGTTTCACAAACACACACACACACACACACACACACACACACACACACACACACAAGCTTTATAAAGAGAATTGTTGTTTGGGACAACAAGCCCAAGGAAGTAAAAGATTCTGAAGAATTGTTCGTCTTAGAGTTCACCTCAGCAACACATCTTTAAAATTAAGTATCAATCAGTATATTCTTACTCTTTGAAGGTGGGTGAAATACATATGTTAGAGTGTATTACCTTTCAAAGAGTGGTATGCCAAAATTCCCACCCACCTCCTTCTGATGCTAGAGAAACAGTCCAAGGAAGAGGTGGCCCCTTTATATCAATGCTTTCTAGGGAAGAGGGAAATGGGAGACAGCTCTGAGGACAGACCCAGGCATGTGCAGACTGAGGAAAGACAGAACTTGCCCAGAAGACACAGAAAAAATACCAACCCGCAGGCCACTTTGACCAGTGAATTGACCCTCGGTAGCCACATGGCAACATTCCATCAGGGCAGCTTATCAAGGACGCGGATGCATTCCATTCCCCACATACACTCTGTCATCTGAAGTTTACTCTTTCAGATAAACAAAGGTCAAGGACAGAGAAGACAAGAACTTTTCCAAGGTCATTTGTAGCTGTGTAACTACAACTCATATGTTTGAAGCTCAACTTGTTGAAGCTCTTGGAGTGAAGAGGCCGGGAACATAAACAGTCCTCAACTCTTCACTGTGTACCTGTCCTTCTCGGTTGCTGTAGTATAATGGAACAGTAAGTGCTACCACTGAAGCAGGGAATGCTGTGTGCCAAGCAGTGTTATACATGGTCTACACATTCTACCTTAGTTAATCCTCACAAGGACCCTATGATGTAAGCCCATTTTACAGATGAATAAAGTACGGCACTAGAAGTGAAGTTGTTTGTCCAAGGCACATGATATTATGTGTTAGGACGGATCAAAACCCAAGCAATGTAGCTTTGGCATCTGTCCCTAAATAGTACACAAAACTGCATGTTGAGCCGGGCATGGTGGCTCATGTCTGTAATACCAGGATTTTGGGAGGCCAAGGCAGTCAGATCACTTGAAGTCAGGAGTTCAAGACCAGCTGGGCCAACATGGTGAAACCTTGTCTCCACTAAAAATACAAAAAAAATTAGTCGGACATGGTGGCACGCGCCTATGGTCCCAGCTACTCGGGAGGCTGAGGAAGGAGAATCACTTAAACCCAGGAGGCCAAGGTTGCAGTGAGCCAAGATTACACCACTGCACTCCAGCTTGGGTGATAGGGTGAGACTCTGTCTCAAAAACAAAACAAAACAAACAAACAAAAAAAAACCTGCATGTTTATGGGCACTTCCAAGATAGGGTGAACACCCACCATGAACTAGGTGCCTTTGCAGACACGCACATACATTTTGTAATTTATTCTTATTATGATATTGAGAGAAAGATTTTATAATCCTTTATTGAAAGGAAGACACTGAAATCCTAAGAGGTCCTTAAATTGAGGATTTTACAAACACTAAGAAGCACAGCAGGATTTGAACAGCTGTCTGATTTCAAGTTCAGTTTTCTGTGTAAACATCCAGGTTCTGCATGAGTTCTGAGGTTCTCTAATCATCATTAGCACTATCTGTCTACATATATATCTGCTCATTCATTTTTTGCCAAGTGGCACCGTGAAAAGAATATGTGTTTACAGGGAGACCACAGCAGTTCTACCACTTACTAGCTGAATGACTTGGACAAGTTACTTAGTCTCAATTTCCTCAACTAATGAGAACAATAATAACAGTACTGACTACTATCTCAGAGCATATTTCATATGATTGTCATAAAAGTTACATGAGATGACGTATGTAAATTACAACAGTGAACAGCACATAATAAGTGCTCAGTATTTAGTCAAATAAATAATTGAGTGAATTTAAATTTCAATGACATAACATAAGCAAAAATCCTATTGGAGTTCCTGTTCTAGAATATTCAGTCAAAACCAAGAACATTATTAATGTATTGTTAGTATCCTCTCTAATAGTTTGAACATGCCTTAAGGCTGATAGCCATGTCTGAGCTAGTCTGTAAACCATACAGTGGCGAGCAGAGAGCCTTGTATTTTATTGTATTTTATGATTCAATGATTATATGATCTTTGTTTGAATTTACTGAGAAAAGAAAATCTTGAATGCTAAAATAACTTCTTTCAAAGCTTAGAAGCTTCAGTTGTCCATTTTCACTCAAAACTTTATTCTCAATTTGAAAAGTATTACCCATAATTGAAGCCTAAAATCCACTAAAAGGCATCAATTTAATGTTATTTATTTGTGATACATTCCCTAAGAAATAAGGAAGAAAAATGATTTCCCAATCTCCACATTTTAAAATCTTAGCTCTATCTTCCCTACAAAAACTTATAACATCATTTATTTTGTTCCGGGTCCTTCACAGATGGTAATCACAAGTGCTTTCCTGATTCCATTACTAGCTAGAGAGGTGCGCAGGGGCGGGGGGAGAGGGGGAGAGAGAGAGAGAGAGAGAGAGAGAGAGAGAGAGAGAGAGACAGAGAGACAGAGAATGAGAGAGAGATTGATTTTAAGAGGCTATTTGGCATCAAGAGAAGTTCATGTGGCAGAAGTATTTCAACCAGGACATCAAATGAAAATCAAATGCAAGAGTATATAATTAAATTTTAGAAAAAAAAAGTATGTACATATGCATAAATGTGTGTGCACAGGTGTGCACGTATGTGTATGTGTGTGTATGCACATGTACTTATGGAAAAGGCCAAGGCACCACCAGGAGCTCTGGACAACGACGTGAATGGGGAGCCATGCTGAGACGAGACTGGAGGCTGGAAGACTAGTTTTTACACCTCCACTTTGCCACTCAACTGCTTCATCTGTAACAAGTCATTTCAACTTGGTTTTCTATTTCTAAGAATGGAGACCTCACGAGACTGGTGTGAGGTTTGAGCAACAAACAAGATCTGAAAGTGTTTTGGAAATGTCTGTACAAGCATAAAGGGACATTACTACCCATTTGTTCCCATGCCAAGGAGAGCAACTTTTCGTCTGAGCCAATGTCGCTCATGAGTGGAATCTATTCCCATCACAGCCGGCTTTCGGCAAAGGAAGAAGGGATGTGGACAATTTTCCAAAGAGGCAATGCTTTCTAATTTCCCTATTATTTCCAAAACAAAAAAGCCAAATCTTTCTCCCACTTTTGTTTTTCAAAATAAAAATAAATTATAACCCTAACTTGCTAATAAATGCAGGCTGGAGCTGTCCTTAAGTAAAAGCTTTTGATAACAAATTGCCTGCACTAAATGCTATTTTACTGCTGATTTTTTTATTGTTGCTTAAGCACAGCAATTATGCTAATAAGTCTGGGAGGATGGTACATCCAGCATTGAATCTGACAGATAAAATACTCAATAAAATGCTAATCTCACCTGAAAATTGGAATCAGACAGCCTTATTAGTATTTATGGATATGGCATCTTAAACATGTTTTTTCAAAGATGAATATCTATGAAATCAATGTTGTCTCCTAATACAGCCCGCCATTTCTAGGCCTCTATGTGCCCTAAATTCAAGGTGACGATTACTCCTTGCCTTTACTTTGCTTCTTGCCAGAGAAAAAAAGAACTTATTGGCCATCACTACTACATAAAGAATCAAGCAATAAAATGCTTTCTTTTTTCCTTCATCCACCTCCCTACCTCTCTCCTCACCCCACCTCCGCCAGTCCCCCGAAAAAGGGAAGGTAAGAACTGTCTGTCTGAGCAAAGAAAGAAGGCAGATTTGACAGCAACAAGAACCATTTGTCAAACCATCTGGCTTCTCTCTTCACCTGACAGGAGGGAAGAGTGATGTGTCAGAAAGAGCAGGGAACTGAGAATCCAAAGAGCTGGCTTTTCGTCTTGATTTTGCCATTTCCTCGATGTGTGACCTTGCCAGACCTCAGTTTCTTAAATAGAGCGCTTCTGCAGCCCAGTGGTTATGTCTCTATGAGAAGCCTCCATGGGCTGCATTAACAAAAGGGGCGGGGGATCACAAGCCCCAGTATCCATGAAGACTTGAATATTATAAGCCAAAGGATATAGGATGCTGGTGGAAACTTGCAATTTTTAAACTTGTGCTTTGGCTGGGTGCGGTGGTTCATGCCTGTAATCCCAGCACTTCAGGAGGCCGAGGTGGGAGGATCACTTGAGGTCAGGAGTTTAAGATCAGCCTGGCCAACACAGCGAAACCCCATCTCCAAGAAAAATACAAAAATTAGCCAGGCGTGGTGGTGGGTGCCTGTAATCCCAGCTAGTTGGGAGGCTGAGACAGGAGAATTGCTTGAAGCAGGGAGGGGGAGGTTGCAGCGAGCCGAGATCACGCCATTGCACTCCAGGTTGGGCAATGAGAGAGAAATTCCATCTCAAAAAAATAAAAAATAAACAAGTAAATAAAAATAAAAATAAAAAAACTTGTGTTTTGTCTTACATGGTCTCCTCTTACTATTAATATGTGTCCTCGATTTTGAAATATATATCCCTAATGTATATTTGAAATACATATCCTCCATATATGCTTGAAATGGTCCAGGCTTAACTTTAGAGGCCTTGGACAGCAAGCAAAAACAGAGTGGCTCATTTACCAGCCATCCTCATCAAGTTAGCTGGCTTTCTTTTTTAGTATCAATACATTTATTTGGGGAGGGAGCAAAGAAGTGACATGCACATTTTAAATGTCAGAAGCTAACAGTATCTGAATATTGCAATATTATTTACAAAAAATAAGAAGTTCTCTTCTTTAATTTCCACACTAAACCCCATAAAGCAGTAACAGAGAAAATACTGCGCTCCTGAAGTTGCCATGAATTAGGAAATGGAAGATCTGAGAGGACTTTCTCATCCATATAGAGTAAGTGGGTTCCGGGGTCAGGACAAGCAGTTTTGCCTTCTGACTAATTCCAGCATGCTGCCAAGCACACCACAGCATCCTCCGGGTCACAAGCACGTTGAGTCATTCAAACCTAAAATATCCAAGGAGCAAATCCCTGCTCAACACAAGGAGAGAGGAATGGAAGCCTCCATGCCCACAGCAGCACTTGTGTCTAAGAGACTTCTCCCACCCCCTCGAGACCTCAGAGAGTTTCCAGAAAGTATGTCTTCCTCTGGGAAAGTCCCAGGCATGGACAAATCAGGCCTACACTAAATAATGGAATCTGACACGTTGTGACAAGGACGGGCACAGATCTCAGAATCCAATTCATTCCAAGGCCCTTGCAAAGTCACTTCCCTCTATAAGCCTGTTCCCACCTCCATATAAGTGGGTCTTTTCAAGACCAAGGAGATCCCTCAGCCACTAGCAGAAGGGAGAACAGACAAAATGGACTCCAAAAATACAAAGAGTTCAGTACAAATTACAAAGGGTCTTCCCATTGCTTTCTGCAGGTAGTGTCCACAATGCAGGCAAAGCTGAATATCCCCATCTTTCGGAGAAAGAAACAAAGACCAAGAAACTCAGAAATTCTCCCAGGACAAACAGCAAGCTAAGAAATCCTCAAACCAAAGTGATACTTAATGCATAGCTGTTGGGGGTTGTGGGAAGGAGGCTGTTGGTGCTAGTGCTTTGCACAGGGCAGAATATTAAAAAGGAGGCCAGAAATAGTGGCTCATGCCTATAATCCCAGCACTTTAGGAGGTCAAGTCAGGCTGACCACTTGAGCTTCGGAATTCAAAGCCAGCCTGGGCAACATAGTGAGACCCCCCCCACCTCAACAAAGAAAAACTTTTCTAATTAGCTGGCATGGTGGCACACACCTGTAATCCCAGCTACTCAGGATTGAGCCCAGGAGTTCAAGACTGCAGTGAGCCATGATCACACCACTGCACTCCAGCCTGAACAGCACAGTGAGACCCAGTCTCAGGAAATAAAAAAGAGGAGTTAAGTAGATTCTACATTCAGTAACCATACTATCCAAGACACCCCACCCTGCAAAAGGAGAAGATACAGGCATTACCACAATATCAGAGATACACACAACCCATGGGAGAGAAACAATTTACCACCTCTCTCTAATGCTTCACATATATAGAAACAGAATCCAAGTCCGTACACCCCTTTATCTTTATTATCCTACGACCAACAATGCAACTTGCAAAGCACTATCACAATAAATTCATCAAGCAGAAATCACTATCCTCTAATTGACAGACGAAAAAGCTGAGGCACTAAGAAGTTGATTGACCTGCCCAATTCACATGGGTCTCTAAAAGCAGGGCCAGGACCCACAACCAGGGCCCCTGACCTCACATGCCCTGTTTGTTCATTGTTTTTTTTCTTCACTTGCTTATGCCCCCTCTGAATTGCCAGTGCTACCATTTTTCAGTAAACAACCAGAGCAGAAAGTCAGCTCTGAACTGATACATCTCCCAACAGAGGAACGATTCGAGTCATACTTCGAGGAATAATTTCTGGGAAAGCAGAGGAGGTGATGCTATCAAACAGTGAAACCTAAAACTCCTACTCACTACCTGCCTGAGAGGGCAGGAAATGGGGCCGAGGCCCTTTCCCTACATGCTCCCCCTGCCCGTTTTTGTCTCTCGCAGTCATTACTAAACTTAGCACTGTAATCAAATGAAAGCTGTTTCCCAGCTGTATGGCCTTGGGTAAGTCCCTGATCTCCTTGGTTCTGTTACCAATACACACACTCATGCACACACACACGTATGCGGGTACACATACACACATACACACACATCCCAGACCATCCCTTCATTTCACCTAGCAGGATGGTAGCTACAGAAAGCCTCTGTGTTTCTTACCCTGCAAAACACCACAGCTACTTCCTAGGTATTCAGAAAGTGTCTCCAGACCCGGCATCTGAAGTTCTGACTTGAACCCTCCACTTACCCCTTGGGCCTCCTGGGTCCCATCCCATTTCTTCTGTCCATCCTTCCCATAAGCCCCTCTTCTCCAGTCCACTTGCCATTGTCCTAGATGAGGCCTGTGCACCTCCACCTTGAATAAACACTAACTTGTCTCTCAACCTCAATCTTCCCTTCTAACCCCATCTTTCTCTGAGTAAATACTTCCAGCTCTGTAAGAACTCCTCCTGGCCAGGCACGTGGCTCAACACTTTGGGAGGCCGAGGCAGGCAGATCAAGGACAGGAGTTCGAGACTAGCCTGACCAACATGGTGAAACCCCATCTCTACTAAAAATACAAAAATTAACTTGGCGTGGTGGTACATGCCTGTAATCCCAGCTACTCGGGAGGCTGAGGCAGGATAATCGCTTGAACCCAGGAGGTGGAGGTTGCAGTGAGCCAAGACTGCACCACTGCACTCCAGCCTGGGCGACAGAGCGAGACTCCGTCTCAAAAATAAATAAATAAAAACAAATAAACCAAAAAGAGCTCCTCCTATGACAGCTCTGGAAACATCCTCCACCAAAATGACTGCACTTCTCTATGCACAATATGGTTTATATCCTTATAAAATCAGCATCTTGGCCGGATGCAGTGGCTCACACCTGTAATCCCAACACTTCGAGAGGCCAAGGCGGACAAATCACCTGAGGTCAGGAGTTGGAGACCAACCTGGCCAACATGGCAAAACCCCATCTCTACTAAAAATACAAAAATTAGTCGGGCATGGTAGTGCATGTCTGTAGTCCCAGCTATTCAGGAGGCTGAGGCAAGAGAATCGCTTGAACCAGGGAGGTGGAGGTTGCAGTGAGCGAGATTGCACCACTGCACTCTCCAGCTTGGGCAACAACAACAGCAACAACAAAATCAGCATCTCCATAACTGGGTCTACTCTACCTAGGGGTTTGGTTTCTGAAGATAAACTAAGGTACCGGAGAACGTCAGTCCGCGCCTCTGAGGCTGGCCACTTCAAATAAGCATATCTGCCACTCCAGAGATGCTGGTTCTTTGGAGGTGCTGGTGAGTGTCAATCCCCAGGTCAGGGACTGAAAAACACTACTGCATTAGGCCTTTATAAACATTCTCTAATCTTAACAAATTAGCATGCAAGGTATATTTAACCCCAAACTAAAACCATTTAAACTGGGACTCAAATGGGTTTCGAAACTCAGCCTCACTGAAGTTATGTAAATCATCCAAATTCAAGCAGCTGTTGGGGCCCGGGTTTGGAAGCAAGTCTGCGTAACCTCATTGGGGTACTCTGTTGTTGGAGTGTCAGGTGCTCTACTAGATGCTTCATCCACATCAATTCAGTTGGCTTCTATGACAACCCTTCCTAATAATGATTAGGGTTTCCATTTTATAGATCTGAAAACTAAGGCCCCCATGGCAAACATGTCTCTTGCAGATTTAGCACTGGAACCCAAGTGTCCTGGGCTAGCTCTTTTTCTCTTTCCTCAGTATCAGGCATCCTCTTTCTACCTAATATATAGAGTTCTTATCTGAATGAGCCACTAGAAGCAGTATTCAGCAGTACACGCAGAATCCGAACTGCAAGTCAGAAAAAGGTGTTTCGCAAGCAGCAGTTCTAGTTAAGATCTCAACAGTGCTGTTGGGAGGCGGATTTATCGAGCACATCATGTGAGCAGTCTGACCCTGGACTGTTCCCAAAGGTCAGAGCCATAAAATGAAGCCAAAATTTCATTCAATTTCACAAATGCAGCAACTTGGCATGTTTGCTTTCCTTGTAACAGGGGCAATTGCAAAGTCTTCTTCAAGAAGATTGATAATCAAAGTCAGAAATTCAGAGGTCATCAGGTAAGCCACTTCCTCCTTTTTAAAAGCTAAGCTTTTCAAACATGAGGAGGGCTGACACTCTAAGAAGTTGAGAGCTAAAGAAGAGACGGCACATTCTGACCTAACTTCACTAGGAATGCCACCAGCATCTTAAGCAAACACCACCTCTCCTTGTGCCTCTAGAGAAACAGGATTAAGAAGGAGCCTGGTGAAAAGCTGATAGTCGCTCATAAAAGCTATGCTCCTAAAGCAGATTCCCAGGGGCCCTTCTAGTTCCCTGGGTTAACTGCATTTAACCTTCCAACCCCTCAGGCCTCCACAGTAATTCAATTTAACAGTTACAGAGTGCCTATAAATGCCAGCTACTGAGCTCGCCTCCAAAGGATCAGAGATGTCTGCCCTCTGATCAGAACTCAGAAATAGATACCACCCATCCAATACAAGGTGGTGTATGAAAGTATCTCTGAAAGTACAAACTATGTGATGGGAAATGGAGGAGGGGAGAGACTGACACCAAATGTGAAGTCAGATGTTTCTGAGAAGGTGGAATTTGAGCTAAGCATGAAGGATGCTGCCTGGCAGAGGTAGCCATGCAGGGTGGCACTGCACGTGGGATGAGGAATGTGAACACGGGGTGGAGAGGGAGGGGTCAACAGGAAGGCAGAAAGGTTGCCTTAAGTCATGAGTGTAGGGTCCTAAGCAGGGATGTCACTTACGTCAGGAGCATTGGGAGGCCAAGAAAACATACAGCAAGTCTCAAGACAGAGGTTCTGAGCTCACTGCTCTTAGGGGCACCCCACCAAAATAAGGACTCCCTCTCAAGTAGCCCAAGGAGATGAATATGTGTACAGAAGCCAACCTCCTGTCACGCTGCATTCCAGACAAGGAACTACACAACACATGCAGCCCTCCTGCCCTACCATGGCCTCCTGAAGCTGGACAATGTTATCACAACCTCCAGTATTAAATACAAAGCAGCAGTGGTCCAAGAAAGTATATCAGCAGGAACCTGACAATTCAGAGCTGAGAGTAGGTGGCCAAGACCTGATTTTTCAAGGACCCACAATATCATGTAAACACCTGGCCACTAAGCCCCATGTTAAGCTAAAGACAAGAAACTAAAAATATAATAGAGTATGAAAGGTAGGAAAGTATTGCAAGGGAGGGACGGAAGGAGGAAGAAAAGGGGATGAATGGTAAGAAAACAGAATACAAGGGAAGGGAAAACAAGGAGAGAGGAGGGGAGGAAAAGGACAAGGTAGAAAGACACAAAAAAAGGAAGCAAAGTCTCCCAAAGGCCAAGGTGAGAAGGAGAAGGGAAAACGTTACAGTTATCCCTCTGCCTATGAGTATAAGAATGACTATATTTTATGGGTAAAATATGTGACTGTAGTTCCGAGTAACTACTTCAATGTTTGTAGTCATGATATTTCATGAAAGAACAAAGAATTTAAATTTTATACAAATAACTGTTGAGGTTTTTAAAGCAAAAAAAATAAACATATATTTACAGGTAAATAAATGTGATACAAAAATTAGACACATGGCAAATTGCTAATGATGGTAACTTCTTGGAAGGAAGAAAGAAAGATGGGGGAGTGGAAAGGAGTTTGAAAAGTTGCAGAAATGGTCACAAATTTTCCCCTTCCCTATGTCCTCATCCTTGCGATATGACTTTGGACCTTTTTTTTTTTTTTTTGAGGTAGAGTCTTGCTGTGTCGCCCAGGCTGGAGTGCAGTGGTGCCATCTCGGCTCACTGAAACCTCCGCCTCCTGGGTTCAAGCAATTATCCTGCCTCAGCCTCCCAAGTAGCTAGGATTACAGGCACAAGCCATCACGCTCGGCTAATACTTTGTATTTTTAGTGGAGACAGGGTTTCGCCATGTTGGCCAGGCTATTCTCAAACTGCTGGCCTCAAATGATTCATCTGCCTTGGCCTCCCAAAATGCTGGGATTACAGGTGTGAGCCACCATGCCCGGCCTGACTTTGGAGCTTCTGCCACCAAGAAATATACTTTCTCAACCCACATCACTAATAAGCGTGTATCTGTGTATATATTAATTCACTATGTCCTAATCTAGTTTACATGTCTCCGTCTTATCCATACATATGTAAAAGACTTTCAAGTGCTTTACTAAATTCAAATGTCTTCCTACAAATAGTAGTAAGAACCACATTTATTAAATAATTCATATGTGCAAATTGTTTTAAGCTCTTCACATGCATTATTTCATTTTGTCTTCAAAAATTCCTTTGTCGCCTGTAATCTCAGCTACTCGGGAGGCTGAGGCAGGAGAATCACTTGAGCCCAGGAGGCAGAGGTTGCAGTGAGCAGATATCGTGCCATTGCATTCCGGCCTGGGTGACACAGCAAGATTCCCTCTCAAAAAAAAAAAAAAAAAAAAAAAAAAAAGTCCTTTGTCAGTCCCATCATTAGCCCCAGGATAGGACTGACATGAAGAAGAAGCTGAGTCACAAAAATTAAACAACTTGCCTAAGGTCATTTGCATACATAACAGAGGACTTTGGATTTAAATCCAGACAATCCAACTCCAAAGCCCACATTCTCCCCACTATGTCTATGTCATCATATCAATCCATCAGTTGGTTAACCTAGACAAAAAGGGAACTGGTTAAGACTCTGTTATGGCTCTCGGTGAACACTACTTCCTTTCAAAGACTCACAAATCACCTGTCTACATCGGCCCGTCGACAACTGGAATCACAATGAAATCAGCAGATTCTAGACTCTGGATACCTGTTTCATTTGGGGGTGGGGTGGGGGACGGGCACTGGACTTTTTTGATAATACCTATTTCCTCATCTCCTCTCTTTTTGGCATTTCTGCTGATTTCCAGGTTTCCTCAAAATTACTGGTAGCTGTTCCCCATCAGAAGTTCTCTTCTGTATCCTGAGATGCGGTATGTGTGGTCCACGAAATTTGCAACCATTTAAGGAAAGTGAATTGCTCTCTCACAACCTCTTCAACTGTCATGGGCATCAGTTTCTTCCTAATGATGTCGATTCCACCCTTCATAGATGACCCCTCCCCTTGATAGAGATGACTGACAGAGGCAGAAAGCAGCCATGCAGCTCTCCGCTTTCTCCTTTAATCTGGGCCATTACATCACCCTCTTTGGGTTACAAAAATGCTAGACATCCACACAAAAGGACTCCCTCTTCCGGAGCCCATTCGAATCCCACTCATGTCTAGGAGGTCACTGAAAACGAAAGGCAGTGATTGGCTGCCAATTACGTCACTGCTCTACAGGCCTGATTAAAATCTTAATTAATTGAATGCTAATTTACTTCTACACCTGACTCCACAGACAAATAAATAACCCACAAAGAGAACAACACAGGGTGAAGGTAGTAATAAACTATAGCTTCTGGCTTAGGTAGGAAAGAGGAGCCATTTGCTGGAGTTACCTGTCATTAAAAACGATTCGGTCACCAGGTGGAGACACACAGTTCTCTATATTAAATTAGAGGAATGATTCAAAGGGGACCAGTTTCAGCTGACAAGAGCAAAAAGAAAATCAATTTTAGGTTGCCAGGACAACTAGACTTTTCCTGCAAGAATAAATTTGATACAGCCCTAAAATCTGACAACTAAATGTTTCCTCACATTACATCACATCCCTAAAATGTGTGTTGAACCAGTGAGATAATCAAGCCTGCTAATTACTTTCTACAACACCCAGAAGATACAGAATTGATGGTCTTGGCTCCAGTCTGACTTTCCTCTAACAGCTCCACTCGCTATCTTACTTTTATAGTGAAGGAGGATTGTGTGCTTCTTAAAATGAATCTGAAAGCATATCATTGTCAGTTAGTCCTTGAATCCTAGAAAAAGGAAGGTGAGCACCTTCTCAATGCAAGTCCCTCAATCGGTTATATCTATACCCATGTTCCCTGTCATATAATTCATTGGCTACCCAAGGGGTTCCAGAAAAGGAGTCCAAAGTCACAGAATTATATTTAATACAATGGGGGACCTAAAGGGGCTTGAGAGGTTACCTTTGTTTTACAGAGGGTGAGTCTGAGGCATAGGTAGGCAAAGCAACTACTCAAGGTCAGTGAAGCTGGTCAGCAGCAGAGTCAGGACTGGAATCCAGCTCTTTGGATAATGGCTTCTATGCCATTTCCTTAAATAGCTGCAGTCATTCCACGGCTCTGCCTTGGAGACTTTAGGAGCTGAAGTTAAGTCCACTTGATCTCTTACTAATCCATGGGAGGCAGTGACCCCAAATGGCCTCATCCCAGGAGGTCAGAGTCCTGAACCCAGATCCAAAAATATCTGATGAGATGAACGTTCCCTATGCATTTACATTCTCAGAAGGCTGAATATCAATGTACCTCCAGGGGTTATTAAAAACAAGAACAGCTAATAAATCACTGGAAAGCACTTCGCAAATGTAAAGTAATACAAAAATGCTAAGCATCGATAATATAAGTGCCCCAGGCTGAGGCAGTTCCCTGGAGAGCGCGATGCTTTCAAGTGGGCTAGGCTTTGGCATGTTATTACACAGCCTCCACCATCATCTACCAGAAGATGCAAAGGACACGCCTCTCTCCAACCTCACTCTCCTTTCTTAGATTGCTCCCAAGTTCTTGAGAATGCCCGCAGATCTTATTATAACGTACTGTATTATAATAGAGCCATGGTTATATAGTCTTTGCTAAACGTAGAGAAACACCGAGAGGAGATCTGAAACAAGCAGCTCTGTGCACAGCCCCAGATCACTGATAGGAAAGCAAATGTCAAACTGTCCCTAGCTTGCAATAAACCAAGTAATCCATGAAAAACAATGAATCCATTAGAAGGTGCGTATCAGCCAATTCAGCCTTGAGAGTCAATTCAGAATCAGAGAGGTCAGAAGAATATACAGCACACACGGGAAGGCTCCGGCTGCAGGTGCCATGGGAGGAAGAGGTGAGGACAGAGCACTCCTTCCAACCACCTACATGGTCTTTGGCAGATGAGGACCTGCTCCAAGCCGGGTAAACAGAAAAGACCAGGGGACGAATATCAGGGGTGAGTAGGGTAAAAATAAAATTGAAAGTCAGTATCGGAGAGATTTAGTGTCTAAGTCTGACCCTGCCATTACAAGTTGTGCCACATTGGGTAAGTTACATAAACCTTTCTAATCCATCCATACATACCTCATCCATCCAATACGGATAACTAGTATCTACTGCATAGGCTGGCTTTGAGGATTAAATGAAATGAACAATGGAAAGCTATTTACCCGGTGCCTAGAATATAGTATGTGTGTAATAAATGCAAATTATCATGCTTTCCAGGCATGATCGAGAGGCTGGGGGCTAAAATCCAGCACAAGATAAAAGGGCAAAAAGAAAAGCATGAAGTTAGAGGGCTAAATCATGGGAATGGAGAAGAAACTACTTTTCCTCCACAAGCTCTGTCTTATCTCTACTAAAGAGTCATCACTGGCCCCATTCCCGACAGCTAGTTTAGGGCGAATGACGACAGCCAGGGATGGTCAGGCACCTCAAGCTTTAGCAGAAATCTGTAGGCAGCATGATCAACCACGTGGTCAATATGGAGGTCACGTCTCTGCATTTGAGCCACTGAAATCCAGGACTGAGTATTAAACGCAGCTCCAAGAACCTCATCCCAAAACAGGGAATGAGTTTTCTTAGGAGGGAAATGCACCCCCGACCACCAGTTCATAAACACACTTTAACACACATGGACACAGTCCATGTCTCCTAGAGAGGTTAAGAAATGGATATAATTACAATGTAATTAAACAGAAAGTTCTATTAAATTTTATTATCAAGCAAGTTTTATTATTTATAATTTAATATTATTAAGTAAGTTCTCTTAAGTCAAACCCAGATAAAGAGACATGAGACTTTCCAGAAAAGGAAAGAAGCTAAAATTTACTGAGCACCTCCTCTGGAATAGAAGCATTTAAAAAATTAATAGAGAAGAGAGAATCAAGAATCAAGGAATATTTCCTGGGAGATGTTCCTGTGAGTTGACAATACTCTGGGGCACCTGGAAGCCAGGCTATGGCTTTTGGGTCCACGTCCATTTCTTCAGCAGAATCCTGACAATGTGGTGCTGCTGGATGGGCCCCTGTATTAAACAATGCTTGCACCACTATAAAGAAATACCCGAGACCGGGTAATTTATAAGAAAAAAGGTTGGCCAGGCTCGGTGGCTCATGCCTGTAATCCCAGCACATTGTGAGGCGGAGGCGGGTGGATCACTTGAGGTCAGGAGTTCAAGACTAGCCTGGCCAAGGTGACAAAACCCCATCTCTACTAAAAATGCAAAAATTAGCTGGGTATGGTGGTACGTGCCTATAAGCCCAGCCACTTAAGAGCCTGAGGCAGGAGAATCACTTGAACCCAAGAAGCAGAGGTTGCAGTCAGCCAAGATCACGCCACTACACTCCAGTCTGGGCATCTAAGTAAGACTCTATCTCCAAACAAACAAACAAACAAATAAAAGAAAAGAAGAAGTTAAATTTTGAATTGAATTGGCTCACAGTTCTACAGGCTATAGAGGAACCATATCAGCATCTCCTTCTGTGGAGGCTCAGGAAGCTTTCCATCATGGCAGAAGACAAAGGGGAGAGCAGGCACTTCACATGGCAACAGTAGGAGAGAAAGACAGAGACAGAGTTGGAGCGTAGGGGGTGCCACACACTTTTAAATGACAAGATTTCACAAGAACTCATTATCACAAAGACATCACCAAGTCATGAGGGATCCGCCCCTGTGACCCAAACACATCCCACCAGACTCCACCTCCAGCCCTGGGGATTAGAATTTGACATGAGATTTGGATGGGGATGAATATCCAAACTACATCAGCCCCCAAAGGCCCCAGGGCCACGAACCACTCTTTCCTCCAGGTTCTGTGACTTACAACAAGAGCACCTACCTGCCACACCATGTCTAGAGGTCAGTCAAGGAACTAGCTAAAGAAGGAATATGAAGTTGGGGTCCGGCCAGCAACAACCTTCATCTACTTCATCACCACATGATGAAGCCCAGCAGACGCAAAAAAGAGACACAGAAGAGACTGAGAAGCAAACATGGGCATGTTGATAAGCAGAGTGAGAGAATAAAGGATGTAGAGTCAGGTTACACACAGAAAAAAAGGGGAGACAAGAGAAAGAATTGAGGAAAGGACAGAATGAAGGAGCTGTTGTCTTTTTTGCTTGCTGCGTTTCTTTATTTAAAGCATACTTTTGCCAAATCATTTTTTAAAGTCATACCTCTGTTCAGTCTTTCAAATGGTAACTTCAGCAGGCTTTGCTTTCGTCACTGACCAGCAGCACCTAGAAAAGTTCCCGGAGGCCAGGCGTGGTAGCTCACACCTGTAATCCCAGCCCTTTGGGAGGCTGAGGCAGGAGGATCACAAGGTCAGGAGTTTGAGATCAGCCTGGACAATATGGTGAAACCCCGTATCTACTAAAAATACAAAAATTAGTCTGGTGTGGTGGCACGTTCCTGCAATCCCAGCTACTCAGGAGGCTGAGGCAGGAGCATCGCTTGAATCTAGGAAGCAGAGGTTGCAGTGAGCCGAGATGGTGCCATTGCACTCCAGCCTGGGTGACAGAGACTCCATCTCAAAAAAAAAAAAAAAAAAAAAGTTCCTGGAATACAGTAGGTGCTCAATAAATACTGACTAAATGAATTAGTTAGACTGGATGCCCAGTTAGACTGGATCATCATTGCTGAGAAGAAAGAGTCATTTAAAGTTGCCAAGAAGAATAGCAAAACTCTGTTTATGCTTCTCTTGACTCGCCTGAATAAGGTGGAGAGCCAGGCACAGTGGCGCACGCCCACCGTCCCAGCTACTCAGGGGGCTGATACGGCAGAACTGCTTGAGCCCAGGAATTCCAGGCTGAAGCGAGCTATGATAACACCACTGCACTCCAGGCTGGGCAACAGAGGGAGACCTCATTTGTAAATAAGTAAATAAATAAATAAAGTGGGATAACATAGTTTATGGC
This sequence comes from Macaca nemestrina, assembly GCF_043159975.1. NCBI lineage: Eukaryota > Metazoa > Chordata > Mammalia > Primates > Cercopithecidae > Macaca > Macaca nemestrina. Next base: position 9,904,933 of record NC_092126.1, read on the forward strand.
TCCTAGTGAGCAGGCATCATTTATTCACCAGATTTGAACCAGATTGACCCACACTCTAGGACAAAGGAAATGAAGTCATCCTATCAATGAAACGCTAAAGGGGAAAAGCTTCTCTGTGGAAACAGTCAGGGAATCCAGGGAAATGCACTCTGTACAGTTATGTTTTAATCTGAAAGTGATGACCCAAAATCAGGAGGGGCCCTGGCCGTTCCACCATCTCCTTTGTGAAAAGGTGCCAGTTCCCACCTCTTAAGGCCACCACATGCTGCAGAACTAAAACAGAGGTGACTGCTGACTCCTTTAAAGAAGTTAAGAGTTGGCAAAGAGGACAGGATTTAGAACTAAATTTAAGCACTGAACTAGCCTTACCTAGAAAGCTTGCCTGTCAATTTTCATGGTGTTCCTTCAGTTAGACTCCTAACGATAATTGGAAGGATTAATTCCTGGATAGTTCAGAAACTACCCTTTTCCCATAATGGAAAATATATGGTAACTTGGAGGTGAAACTGCTTATTACAAAACGGTGACAGGAGTCAGTCTCAACCAATCCACTCTAACCACAAGGTCTGTCAGGAATTCTTGCAGCCTGCAAGACTGGCACTTCTTTGTGTGGCTGTGCCTAATCTTAAGAGACTATTACTATTTATTACACATGAAGCACTTTCTATCTGCAGAGTGCTTTGGAATCGTTTTTTATTGTTTACTCAGCGTTCTCAAGTCTAAACACAGCTAAAGTTCTAGTGGAGGATGGAAAACTCCATGATCTATCAATTCATCACACTTGACAGGTCCACACTCCTCCTCCCAACGGGGTGGACAAGTTGACAAAGGGACCAAGAGGGTGGTCAGAACGAGAAATCCAATTCAATCCCACTCTCACTTGCCAAGGCCACCTGGCACTGGGCCAGGGGCTGGGAGCTGTAGCAGAAAGAGGTACAAAAATAAATTTGACACAGCTCTTGACCTCAAGGAATTTATAGTCTGGGACTATTTGACAGGACTTTTATGGTCCCCTTTGTGGTTAAGAAAGCATAAATAGGTTTTAAATATCATGTGCAGAAACACATAGCATGTTCCTACATGACTCACAATTTGAGCAATTATACAGACATAATCCAGTATCAAAAATGGAATCAAAAGGAAAGAATATAGAATGAACTTCTCCAATTTTCAATTTCTAGTGTTAAGTTAGAAAGTCCCAAACTACATTAGAAAAAAATTGAGAATAAATGAATTCACTTATAAAGAGAAGAGAGAAAAGAAACCCAACCCAAGAAACTTACTCTAAGAAAAAAGCAGACATTTAAGAGAAGGGTTTACTTTTCATAAAGCCATGTAAGAGTGGCATTTGAAAGTTACTATTGAAGGAAGTTACAAATAGTTTCATATATTGACGTTTACAGCCTTTGGAGCAAGCGTCCTTTACTATAAGATATAAAATAGTCGGCTGGGCATGGTGGCTCACACCTGTAATCCCAGCACTTTGGGAGGCTGAGGCAGGAACCTGAGGTTGGGAGTTTGAGACCAGTCTGGCCAACAGGGTGAAACCCCATCTCTACTAAAACTACAAAAATTAACTGGGTGTGGTGGCATGCACCTGTAACCCCAGCTACTCAGGAGGCTGAGGCACGAGAATCACTTGAACCTGGGAGGCAGAAGTTGCAACGAGCCGAGATCGTGCCATTTAACTCCAGCCTGGGCGAAAAGAGTGAAACTCCGTCTCAAAAAAAAAAAAAAAAGATATAAAACAGCCAAGTCAAGGTGGACTTATCACCTGGCAAAAGTATCAGAGAAGACACTGAAAAATAAAAGGCGGGTAAGATTGAGAGAGGATTCTACATGAATTTTAAAGTACTTTATAGCCCTTGGCTTATGGTTTATGGTTTTATGGTTCACTTCTACAGATCAGCACCTACTACGAAGCCTGGCACCATATTAGGTATTCATTGTTAGTTCTTCATTGCCTTAAATAAGTGAAAGTACACACGTACAAACGAACAATAAGAAAGTAGAAATCCTCAATTCTGTTTTCCATCTTGGTGCCCTAGTTGATAATTCAGTTGTGAAAGTAAACTGACTGATATATCACCCCACCAATTACCAAGACTGATTGACCAAATACTATGGTTCACATGATTCATGACTAATTCAATCCCATCCTCCATCATCTTCTGGCTGTGGGTGGTGGGGGCAGTTATTGTGTGTTTTTATCCTGTTTTACTGGGTAGGCTGAAGCCTCGAAAGGCAGAAAACATGACACAGGCATAAAAGCAATGAACAAGTCTCTATTATGCCATCTCTTCACCGTGTGACACTGGACAGCTTCTTCACTGTATTTCAGCATCACTTTGCTCATTAGTAAATAGAGCGTAGCGTTCCTTAGCCTGCCAGGAACCATTAGAAGGGTCTAACAAGTTAATAGGTGTTAAAGGGGTTAGTCTACATAAAGCCCTTATAAGCCTATGTCACATATCATACTCCCCAAAGGATTAGTCATAGTCAATAAATTATTACTGTTTATATAATGGTCTTTCCTGTGGTTTTTCTCATAATAGCACCAGGCATTTGTAACCATTAAAATTTATGCTTTTGACTGAAGCAGAAGACGCATTGTGCTTACTGTCCCTAAATCTTCTTGTAAACTATTTGTAGAGTCTATCACAGAACCCCAGCATCCTGATTCATTCTTCTCAACACCACTCCTGACCCAATGACTCTGCCGTGTCATCGTGTCCAGCTTCCTCTCTTTCAACACACGCCTACCTCTGCAGTAGCAAAAGGCTCACAGAGAGCTCAAAGTGAAGATGAATGTCACACATGGAAGCAAACGCTTCCCAAAAACTAGAACCATTAGGTGGAACTAGACTGGGACAGGAGGTGAATGTTACAAAAAAGATTTGATCCTCATATTGTGGTGAGCAGGCACCCACCAAGAGGGTTCTGTTTTTGTTCTGTTTGCCATTAAAGAAAATAATGGCATGGTGTTTGTGCAAGTTGATGATCTCAGTATCACCGGGCATACCAAGTACAAGCAATAGGAAACATAAAGAGACAATCTGGAAATATATTACATTCATGCTTTTAAGAGCTAGAAGAGGCCTTCAAGGTCCACCAGCACTTCCACTTGCCAGATGGAGAAATGAAGGCCTCAAATTACAAAGCATCTTGACCAAGTCACAGGCAAATTCGTGGCACGGCTGTCATCAGAACACAGATGTCTTTGCTTCCACTCTCTCTGGAGCCATTCCCCTGCATCATAAGAATTAAACCCCTCCTTCTCTTCCTCCCAGGACTTGGTGGCTGTGTTATAGCAGCTTCCAGGAAAGGGACCACAAGCAGCAAGGAAAAGCTGAGTATGGGTTTCTTTAGTGTTGCCCCTGGTTCCTCATTCTCAGCATGAAGAAAAGGGACTATTATGGGTGCCTCTAAACCGCTATAGCCTTCTCAGCGCCAGTGTGCACAAGTTTGGGACACCATCTGCCATTAAAGCCCAATGCTGGAATATTTTCCTAAGACCCAAAGGAAACTTCCTCCTTCCTTTATCTCAGCTGAGAAACTAACGTCATGCTTTCAGAAGAGAAAGGGAAGAGGTCAACTTTGGTTTGAAGCCTCTCCCAAAGAAGCAGAAAATTACAAACTTTTGCAACAAGACAAGTTTAGTCTGTTGAAAATAGACTACAGAATCCATAAAAACCAATCGGGGTATTTAAAATCATGGCTTATCTCACAGTGAAAGTGACCGTAGTCCACCTTAGGGCCAGGGTTTTACAATTCTATTTCTTATTAACCTTCTTAACATCTGTGACAGCCAAGTGTTTCATCCAATTCCTGACTGGGAAACGAACACCTCAGTTTCACATCCCTAATTCTGTATCTTGAGGTGTGAGGAAGCTATGGAATCTGCCTTCTGCTGCTCTCACTTCTTCCACAGAAAAGGCTTGGATGTATGAGAGAAACAGACAACTCTCAAAGTCATTAAAAGTCTGCATTTGCTAAAAGCACACCTGTCCCTGCAACTATGTGTTGAACATACCTCCATTTCTTCTCCAACAATAAGAGGGGCAAGTGAAAGAAAACCATGAAGATGCAGGAAATGCATTTGTCTCTACCCCAAGCAAGAAATAATCTACCAATTGGATTTTCATAGTGTGCCCAAAATATACCTCAGGAAATCACAAAGAAAAATTCAAGACCGGGATTTTTGTTTTTGTCTTCTTAAGTTCAAGCCACAGAAAGTATTTGGAAGAATTAGAAAATGCTTTCTGTGGGGAATTCCACAGGAACTGGCAAATCTCAGGCAAAATTAGAACCAAAGAAAACAGAAATAGTAGAGATCTCGAAGATCATCAAATTCAACCCTGCTACTTTGCCATTGAAAAAAATACAAGCCAAGGAGAGCTTTGCAGCTGGGTGGCAGCGGAGTTGGGCTGAGAACCCATGTCTGCTGACTCCAAGAACAATTTCTTAGTCTTCATCCCATGCCAGCACTGACTTCAACACTGACTCCAAATTAAACTGACATGTGACCAAAAAGAAAAGGGAAAATAAACTGTTCCCAGTGGCAGATGCTTGCAACATTAGCTTCTTTCTCAAAACTTCACAGTTCATGTTCTGCATAAGCTGGAAACCAGCAAGGGCCCTGTTTTGCCAGTTATGAATGCACATTTCTTAGGAATGCATTGCATGTCTGGCATTCTCCCTCTGCTCCTGCTCCTGTTCCTCTTTTTGCCATATATGGCACTGAGCTCTGATGCCTGGGTCACAGAACTCAGGCCTTGGGTATGAATGTAATCTGGCTTCCGAGCTGTTTGTCTTTACTGGAAAACTGATGAATCCATCTAGGAAACATTTACTGAAATGCAAAAGACAGGAAGACTCGATTCAAACTCTGAACTTGAAAAGAAGACGCAGATTCTTCTTTTGCTCACCCAAAGGAATGCAGCAGATTTTGGGGAAAAAGTGGCAAGTTTAACACACGTAAGAGGCTTTCTTTCTGAAGAATTGTGTGTGTGTGTGTGTGTGTGCGTGTGCCCATACACACGCCTGTGTGTTTGGGGATGAAAGTTGTTCTTACATAAGCATTAAACAGAAAACAAATAAAAAGAACTGATGCCAGTTGAGAAAAATGAAAGCATGTAAGTAATCCATGCTCCTATCAAAGATGCAGAACACTATTGCCACTCTGAGAAGTTCTCTTGTGCCTATTCTCAGGCAATCTCATACCACCTCTTCCCTGCGAACAACCACGATACTCTGATTTTCTATTACCACAGATTAGTTTTGCTATTTCTGGAACTTCAAATAAATAGAATCATACCGAAAAGAAAAGGAAAGGAAAGGAAAGGAAAGGGAAAGGGAAAGGAAAAGGGAAAGGAAAGGAAAGACTGATACTGAAAAACAAGGCACGGCCAGGTGCAGTGGCTCACACCTGTAACCCCAGCACTTTGGGAGGCTGAGGCGGGTGGATCACTTGAGGTCAAGAGCTCAAGACCAGTCTGGCCAACATGGTGAAACCTCGTCTCTACTAAAAATACAAAAATTAGGGCGTGGTGGCGCACGCCTGCAGTACCACCTACGGGGGAGGCTGAGGCAGAAGAATCGCTTGAACCCTGGAGGCGGAGGCTGCAGTGAGCTGAGATGGCACCACTGCACTCCAGCCTGGGAGACAGACTGAGACTCCAAAAAAAAAAGAAAAAAAAAGCACAACAAGCACAACAATCAGAACATGTATTAGGCATCTTTCTTGACATAACTTTATTTCTTCATGTGATGCTTTATTTCCAAACTTTAACAAGTTACATTTCAGAAACAAAATCTTTTTGAAAGCAAGGATAACCTGCAATTGTCATTTCAATTTAAAACAAACAATTATTAAGTTTTTATAATTCCAAGCAATATTGTTGAAACGAATTGTACAAAGAGAATTCAATACAAACATTCACCAGCCATGTAATACTTAAAAGGAGAGAATGATTGGAGCAGGAAAAGATATTTATTTTGAGATGGGAGAAACCAATACCCCAGAAATAGAAATGACTTGCCTAATGGCACACAGTTCAATAGGGTGAAGGGCTCATAATTTCAACATGGAGCACATAAAATTGAAAAAGGAAGTAGACGGAATGGCATAAAGATATTATGATCTCCAAGAACAAACACAGAAAACAGCCACCTATTAACCCTTAACAGTATGTCGTATTTACTATAGTATATGATCACCCACAAACCAGCTCTGTTATTTCAATAGCATGTTTTTTATCTCCTAGGACTAATAAGGATGGGTAAAGATCACATCCCATACTGAGAGACCCCTGGAGGCAGCAGCCTTAATTAGAATTCAAGGTCCATCAATTATGTGAAGTATAACCTTGAGCAAGTTATTTATCTTCTCTATATCTCTAGCCATTCATCAGCAAACTGGACATAATAATTTCTACCTTATAGGGTTGTTGAGAAGATGAAATAGGCCTGTAAAAAGTACCTACCTAGTAACATTTGAAATACATGTAAGCAGTTAATAGGTAGTACCTGTTAATAGAATGTTCATTCATTATTCCTGCCACAAGAAGAATGAATGATATGGCGCAGTGGCATAAGTCAGCAAGCCTAAGGTTCAAATCCCCACAATCATTCTCTACCTAACTGTGAACTTGGGCATACAGGTATAATCTCATTGAATCTTGTTAAATTATGTTACGCCTAAAACTGCCTCCTCCGTCTTAACAGGATGTGTAAACAGGATGCAACGTACTCTTGTACCATTCACAGAGTTTTGGCCAATCAAAGACAGTCAACTGTTCAAATAAGGAAAACACCAAGCTGTAACCAGTCCAGCTGTTTCTGTACCTCACTTGCGTTTTCTGTCCATCACCTTCTTTGTTCTGTCCACAAATGTTCTTCCACCAAATGGCAGTGCCAGATTCTCTGGTTTGAGGCTTGCCCAATTCATGAGTTGTTCTTTGCTTAATTAAACTGTGGAATTAGATTCACCCAAGGTTTTGGGGGGTTGTTTTTTGTTTTGGTTTTGTGGGGTTTTTTTTGTTTTGTTTTGTTTTGTTTTGTTTTGAAGTCTCCTTTGTCCGAGTTGTTGTGAGGCTCAAATGAGATCTTAGCTGGGAAAAGCTCTTTAGAAATTGCCTTGCAATGTGAAAATGTAAAGTGTGGTCACAAAGGTCAGAACCTTCTCTGAGGAACAGCAGAGTGTCATGTGCAGGTAGGTGCAGAATAAATATAAGTGGAGGAGGGAGAAATGGCCCATGCTCTACCTTCCTCTTACAATGCAAACTCAGCACACACACACACACAAAAATCCTTAAAAATAGTTTGAATTTCATCGATTCCTCTCATAAGTGTTCCTAAGGCAGAGGCTATAGTCCCAGAGCCACAGCAGTGGTGGCAGGACTACCACTCAGCTCAGTGTAAGAACAAAGTGCTGGCCCTGGGTTGTCAGACCTGCAAGCCCGGGCTTAGGTATGGAGGCCTGGGGTGTCCTGGGGCTGATATCCCCCTTGAGAAGAATCATCTAAAGTGAGCTAAAAGGATTTCATCAAAGCCCATGTCAAGAAACCAGCAAAGGTCAAATCTCTTACTGGGCACATCTTCCTGATCTATAGAGGATCCTTCTCAAGCTTGAAAGATATACAAAAAGGCAGAAAGCTGAAAGAATGTCAACCACAGGCCATCAGTCACCATTTAACTGCACTTTGATTATTTTTACATATTGAGAATTGACATCCCATTTTGTGAGGGATTTATAAAGAGTTTCCACAAAGAAGAAACATCTGAAAACACTGAGACCCAAAGAACTTACTACTGTAGGTTTCACAGCCAGTTATTGCCTGAACTAACAGAGATTCCTCAGAAAAAGGCCTGGGAATGAGGGGCTAGTAAGCAACAACCAAAAGAGGACAAGAAAGCTCCAGAGAGCATGCGCAACAGTGAGCGCGGTCAGCCCAGCCTCTCAAAAAGCTGAAAATCCCTAAAAGGACTTGAGAGGCAAGAAGTCAAGGATCATGGGAGCTAGAGGGAACAGAACGTTCCAGGAACTAACCCCTTCATGTCTCTCCACCACACTCCCTCTGAGTCCTCACACCCAGGTGCACTGTTGCTCAGGAAAGATCTTCCTGCTTGGAGGAGAGACTTGGAAGCAGAAAAGCAAAGCAGGAAAGAGGAGAGCACATGCTTTTTCTCTTCCTCTGACTCTTCTGAGGTTACTGGTCAAAATCTTTCATGAGTAACAGTGGACTTCACCTTCCCGTTCCTCTATCTTTCTATCTGCCAAATAGGCACGCGCAGATCCATATCAGCTCTAGACGGGTTTGGTGAAAGGGCCGGGAGGATTCTGGAATCTGCTCAGTAACGGCAATAGAAAGTGCTAAATAAGTGAGTCAAGAAATATTTCTGGAAGAGCTATGCAACTGGAATGCTTGGAGAGCCACCCGCATGGCAATAACTCGATCTGTCCTCATTTTTTAGAACAGGCATAAACCTGGGTTTAAAAAAGGACTCATGGCTCCAAAGCAGCCAAATAAATAAATAAACACATAGAAATCTCTCAGTGACTTATGGAAGCTATTAGTGAGAAAGTTATGTTCACAATAAGAACTTGATTTCCTTTCTCTCTTTCTCTCTCTCTCTCTTCCCCTTCTCTCTCCTCTCCTCCCCTCCCCTCCCCTCTCCTCCCCTCCCATCTTCTCTCTCTCTCTCTCTCTCTCTCTCTCTCTCTCTCACGCTCTCTCTCTCTCTCTCGCTCTCTCTCTCATTTCACATCTTCTCCCCAGCCACTTTTGGTAGTGAGCAGTTTGCTATGTATCCAAGGGAAGCGACAGTCTCCTGCGCTGTGCGGCCGATCCATCTAAAAAACGTATCATCTGTCTGTGCGGCAGAAAGCCCAGTTGGAATAAGCAAGTTCTGTGCGTTCAACTAGAAAACACTTCTTGTTCTCGCTGTCAAAATAATTCTGTATTAAACTTCTGGGATATGTGACTAATGTGCTTGGAACCTTTGGAGCGACTGGTTTATTTATTTTAGGGAGGGGAGTGCTGCTGCTGCTGGTGGGGGTGGTGATATAGAAAGAGGAGGAGGAAGAGAAAGGGAGGGGAAAAAAGGATGGGAAGAACACACATGGTGGGCTCAGAGATCTCACATCAGCTTCTAGGAGCCTGCATTGCCGCACTTTGTTACAGAAGCATGAGAAGGAGCAGAACCAGGCAGGAACGGAGAAGCAAAGACATATAAAGACGCAATGCACACTTCCCAGAGTTAAGGTTGCCTAAGAGTTCCTAAAAAGACTGAAATGCATAAAGTAAAAGCAAAACACACACACACACCACAGTAATCCTATCACAGCCCTTTTACAAAGCCCATGACAGCTCCTTACTGCTTCCCGAAAAAAAAAGCCTCAAACATCACAGGAAGGCATAGGAAACGTCTCTGATAGGATCCAGATGTCTCACCTCCAGACTCAGCCTCCCACTCCCAAGCTCTCTACATATTTTCATGTCTCTGCTATTCCCTCTGTCTTAAAGACTCAGCTCTCTCTTTCTTACTTGTTAAAGTCCTAGCCATCTAGCAAAGCCTAAAACAATATCCCTCCCCCAACCCCCATAGCAAAGCCCTCCACAATGGCACAAAAGAACACCTTGCCTTCTCACAGCGCTCCTAACTCTAGCATTGATCACTCTGCAGCTTGTCTCCAAGTATTGTCAACTGTTGGAAAACTTATTTACCTATACCTGTAACCGTCCACCCTTCCTCCCTTCCCCAGACACCAGTCTCCTTCTAGCACCCACAGCATGAGCACACACCCAAACACGAGCTCTTTCTTTGCAGACAGGGGTCCTCTTTTTACTATCTTCATTGCTTCAAAGTGAGCCACTGTGATGCCGCCATACACAGGCCTTCAGTAAGGCCATAGCTGAACTTTTGTGCCATTCACAGAAAAGCATCTTTAGTCATAAACTCAAGAAACATAAAACAAAACAAAACAAACACCAACAACAATAGCTGAAAAATCTGCAGAAGGAAAAGACCAGAATTTAATTCATGCTAAACCTCTAAAGTCAGTTCTTAAAAGTTGCTTTTCTCTCTTCTCCAAATGCAGTGGTTTTGTTCAATTCTTCTCTCCTGCTTTGAGTCAGAAAGTGGGTGGAAGTTTGGGGAACTGAATGAAGAAGGGTGACGCGAGCAGAAGGCTTCCAGTGGAAAACAGATGAGGGGGTCAGGTAAATAAATCTAAGACACATCATTTTTATGACCTGGCAAATAATTGCAGGTTGAAATCATCTGCTTACTTTGTGTTTTGTTTTGCTTTTTTATTTTCTCCAGTTACTTACTTATAATATTCACATGTTATAAAAAGAAAAAAAAAAGGAAGGAAAAAAAGAATGAGAGAGAGAGAGAGGAGAGAAAAGGGTGTTTGGGGGTGGAGAACAGGGGTGGGGAGGTGACCGGGACAATGACGAAAGAATGAGTTGGCCTGTGTGCTGCTGGTCAGCTTTGGCAGGCCCTCACCCTCTGAACTTTCTCTCCAGAGAGTTATTTGGCAAAGAGAGTTTCAGAAAACAATTTTCACTTTCTTTCTCCAAACCCCAGCTCCCTCCCCCACCTCATTTTAAAAATCAGCTCCAACCTCCTAAAGAGGAAAAGGAAAACTAAGACCCAATTCATTTTACATTTTATACCACTTAAGGAAAAACATTTCTCAGAGCAAATGCTTTATGATTCAGAGAATAACCTATTCTCATCCCATTTCCTTTGACTGCTACAGCTCTCCTCTCATTCCTGTCTTCTTGCTTTTCTTCAACTTGGAAGTGGTTATTTGCCCTCAGACATGGTCTCATACTTATTCCCACTCAAAATATCTCTCTCTCTTTCTCTCACTCTGTCTGTCTTTCTCTCTCTCTCACACACACACACACACACAACTAATGTTTGTTCCTATTGTTCTTGCCTTCATTAGACGGCAACAAATACCTATAAAAGGTAGCACATGCACTTACTCATTTTAAAGAAAGCTTAATAAGCACCTACTAATAAGCATCCTACTCTCCAGCTGCTTATATTCTAGGAGAGGAGATCAAACATGTCCAACACAAACTGTTCAGCAATGTCAAAGGTGATATGTACAAGACAGGCCTACATGACAGAGCTCACCTAGCTCTGGGAATTGGGGAAGGCTTCCTACATAATACAGCTTGCACACAGTAGACCCTCCATAAAAGCCTGTTAAGGGGATGAATGAAGAACATAATGAGTGAATATTCATTTGAACATGGACTTAGTAGAATGCATAAGATTTGGGGCAAGCCAAAATGAGAGAGCCAATAGTTTAGGAGTGAGAGTGACAGCTACAGGGAGGCAGGAAAATGAGAGGATACTCCCAGCAATGACTAGAAGTCTGGTGCAAAAGAAAAATGCTATCAGTCATGGGTTAGAAAGGTACTTATTAAATGAGCTAAGAAAAAAACTTTCTACGTGACGGATTATCAGCTAGTAACTGTTAAACCCTTTACAAATACTAACTTATTTAATTCTCACAAGGACCCTATTCCTATTCTACAAATGAGGAAAGTGACGAGCAGGCAGGTGCAGGGACCTCCTGGGGAAAGTGTTGCTTGGTGCTGGAGCAGCCTGGCTGCAAGGTGTGGATCCTAACAACTACCTTACTGTAGCTCCACAGCCTACCAATGTCTGGGAGGACCGATCATAGAAAGCCTTAAATGCCAGATGGAGGAGTCCACGCTCTCTTCCATATGCAAAAGGAAGCAACTGAAGGTTTTGAGAGAGAAAATAATAGGGTAGGATTTAGGGAGGATGAATAATTTGGCATTTGTGCTGAAGCCTGATTGGAGCTAGTGAATGGATTAGAGCCTAAGTGATGAATCAACCTCAACATCACCCCCTACCCTCTGCCCCATCACACCCTCGTAAATCACTGTGTCATTGTTATGTACATAGTCCAACAGGATATTCAGTAATTTTTCTGTGTACACTCAGACTCTGAAATTTGATTTTTATATTGGAATAGTTTGTTCCCATCTGATTTCCGGGCCGAGGATTCCATGGAGGGACGGGATAGCTGCAGTCAGCAGTGAATGGCCTCTTAGTCTAGCCGGAACACTCCAAGAGGCAGCATTGTACATGTACTGAATAGTCACAAAAATAGCTCAGCTAAAGGACACAGAAAAAAAAAAAAACTGCACTCTTTAGAGCTGACGTATTTTTCCTTTTCTCCCTCTGCCACTGTTTCTATGACCTAGTAAGGAGGCATCACTGTAGAATCGAAAAAGCACTGAACAAAAATTCAGGAGACCTGAGTTCGAGCACAGATTACCACTTTTTTTTTTTAACATGATTTTGGACAAGTTCTAGATTTCAGTTTTCCTATCTGTAAAATGAGAGACTGATTTTATTTTCCCTGTGTGTATGTGTGTGTGAGACAGAGAGAGAGAGAGAGAGCGAGAGAGACAGAGAGAGAGAGAAAGAAGGAGAGAGAGAGAGAGGAGAGAGAGAGAGAAGGGGAGAAAGAGAACTGAGAGAGAGTGAGAGAGATAGAAGAGAGACACATGAGGAGGTGTCAAAAATATACAAGTGCATTTGGGGTGAGATAAGATTATTTTAAATCTTGAATCCTTTAAAAACGTTATATAAAGTACAGCTGAGAACTAGGTTACAGAGGGTGAGTTAAGATTTTAAAACTTGGGGTCTGATAGCAAAATGGACTTCTACAAATAAAATGTCACGGTAGTTAGCTGTAAGTGGGATTGCAGGTGCAATCCTTTTCACTCTATACTTTCCTGTATATTGAAAACCTATACATGAGTACATATTACTCTCACTGTTAAAAAAAAAAACACTATTTTCAATATCCATTTCATTATTAAGAATTTTAAGAATACCCATAATCATGCTTGGTAGGGAATATCGGTAGAGTCAAGCAGCTCGTTGGCAACGTGAGATGCAGTCTCCTCATTTCTGTAAAGGAAAGGCAGGCTGAAGACCATCATCATCAACTCCGTGCTGCCTTAAACCCCTTCAGGGTATACACTGGCTTCTTGATGTGTCCGCTTCCCACCAGCCTGGGAGAGAGCTGAATCCCATGCATCAGTCAACCCCAGCAAGTAGCACAGTGCCTGCCACATTCTAAATACTTAGGCAACAGTTTCTAACTTAAGAAACGACCTTTCTAAGAACCACTACAGTAGGAAATGAAGATGATATTCAATTATATCTAAAGAATTGTGGTGCTTTTGTCTTTGTTTTATAGAGACAGGGTTGCACTCTGTCACCCAAGCGGAAGTGCAATGGCACCGTTCTAGCTCACTGCAGCCTTGAGCTCCTGGGTTCAAGCGATCCTCCCACCTCCTCAGCCTCCTGAGTGGGTAGGACTACAGATGTGTGTCACCACATCTGGCGATTTTTTTTTTTTTTTTTTTTTTTTGTAGAGACAGGGTCTCACTGTGTTGCCCAGGCTGGTCTCAAACCTTTGACCTCAAGCAATTCTCCTACCTTGGTCTCCCAAACTGCTGGAATTACAGGCATGAGTCACCATGTCTGGTCCCAAGAATTGTTTTTGGGTTTTTTTTCCATCATGAAGCTATATGTGATTTAAAATATAACAGTCAATTCTTAAAAAAATTAGACTTTAAAAAAAAATTAGACTTTATGAGTCTGAGCGAAAATCTATAGCTGTTTAAAAGATGACATATATCTGTAAGTATATTGACTTAAAATTTTTTCAAAGTATATTGCTGAGTGAAAAAAATAAATCACAGAGCCTGCAGTAATTTACGTAAATTGTAAATGCAGTCATTCATGTAAAAGTTGCGTGCGTGCGTGTGTGTGTGCGCATGTCTGTGTGTGTCTCTGTGTAGAAAGAGAGACACTTTAAAATAAGGTATTTTCCAAAACTTTAACAAGGATTATCGCTACAGAATAGTCCCAGCTACTTAGAAGGCTGAGTTGGGAGGGTTGATTGAGCCCAGAAGTTCGCAGCTACAGTGAGCCATAATCGGGCTGCTGCATTCCAGCCTGGACGACAAACGGAGACGTTGTCTCAAAAACAATCAATCTAGTAAGATTATTATTTTCCTATTTGTACTTGTCTGCCTCGTTCAAATTGTCTTTAGTGCTCAGAAACGTTTTTTTTTGTTTGTTTTGTTTTTGTTTTGTTTTTTTTTTTTTAACATGGAGTCTCGCTCTGTGGCCCAGGCTGGAGTGCAGTGGCAGAATCTCAGCTCACCACAACCTCCGCCTCCCGGGTTCAAGGGATTCTCCTGACAGCCTCCTGAGTAGCTGGGACTACAGGCATGTGCCACCACGCCTGGTTAATTTTTTTTTGTATTTTTAGTGGAGACGGGGTTTCACCAAGTTGGTCAGGCTGCTCTCAAACTCCTGACGTCAAACCATCTGGCCGCCTCAGCCTCCCAAAGTGCTGGGATTACAGGCGTGAGCCACCGCACTGGGTCCAGAAACACTTTCTTTTTAAACTTCGGTTCCTCTGATTTCATCTGGGATGAGGCTGTTCTCAAACAGCTGTTGTTGAGTCACAGTTGCTTTAAAAAATGACAACCAAGCATTGTGTAAATATAAGGTGCTTAATCATTATGCAGCCATGAGGTCCTTCTTGGGGCTATAGCAATAGTGACAATTTCTATCTTGGTTTGGCTTCAGTGACAGTAGTGATAAATAATAATTATAATAATATTAATAATAATAATAAATAACCCACTTACTGGTCATACTGGCCTTGCCATCAGTCATTAAAAAAACAGAGGCAAATTCCTTTCTCCAAGCTCTAAGCACAAGATACCCCACATTATCATTTTTGTTAAATAGGACAGGTTTCATTAATAATAGGTGGAAGTGGCCAGGCACAGTGGCTCATACCTCTAATCCCAGCATTTTGTGAGGCCGAGGCAGGCGGATCACTTGAGGTCAAGAGTTCAAGACCAGTCTGGCCAACATGGCATGGCGAAACCCTGTCTCTACTAAAAATACAAAAATCAGCCGGGCTTGGTGGCGATGCACGCCTGTAATCTTAGGTACTCGGGAGGCTGAGGCAGGAGAATCACTTGAACCTGGGAGGCAGAGGTTGCAGTCAGCCAAGATCACGCCACTGCCTGGGTGACAGAGAGAGACTCTGCCTCAAAAATAAATAAATAAATAAATAAATAAATAAATAAATAAATAAATAAGTAAAATAAGAATAATAAATAGGTGAAAGTGATAGAGTTGATTGTTATTTTCTTCTTTAACCCTGTTTACAGTTTCTGAATTTTCTATGAGAATATATTGCCTTTATGTTAAAAAAAAAAAAAAAAAAAAAGGAGGTCATTTAAAGACATGTAAACAACCACCACCATAAATAAGCCAGGCTCTCCTTTCACTGAGTTTAAACATGAGCCTTCCTTACCAGTGAGTCTGCAGGGGATATTCTGTAACTAGGTCACCGGATTTTACGCCATCACGGTAGTCCTCTCCAAATGTTCACCAAAGCTACCAATAGCTCAGGAGATTAGCTTTGGACAACTGCAGAACTGAACAAAGTAACACATACATTGGGGGAAAAACAATGGAAGGAAATGCCTACAATATTCTTGGCACAGCAGTAAATATCAAAATGAAGAAGAGGCTGCCCCACCCTGCAGAAGCTTACAGTAGTAGAAGGGGAGAAGTTATATACATGCATAAATAAGAATAGCTTGAGGGACAATGTGAGAAGTTCTACAAGTGTTCCCGCTCAATGCAGTGTGGATGTTCTAGGAAAGGAAAGATTATTTCTAGCTGCTGGAATGACAAACAGCTTCAGGACAGAGTTAATGTCTCAGCAAGATCGGGCAGATCCCAGGCCAGGGTATAGTTCATCTGGCTGGTGCCCAAGAATGGTAAACAGTGGCCTTAATTAGAGTGAGAAAGACTGGTGTCAGGTGTGGAGTGAACACTGAATGTCATGCTGGGGAGTTTGGGCGTATTTCCACAGGAGCAAGGCAAATGTCTCTGGATGCACTTTAGGAGCCATGGTGATTATCTCCATGGAAGCCATTCTTTTATATGTAATAGTAAACTAAATTAGCAAACAAAAATCAAAGAAACTACAAATATTCAAGCTACTATAAACAAGCCATAGCATGATCTGGAGTAAAATTATTAGATGTGATTGTGAATACCATATAACTAGAAAATACACCCCTTCTGTGTTGAAAATCTGGTGAGGGGAAGAGATGACAAGGGAAGACAGCAAAAGCCACAGCACTGACTTTTGGTTGCTCCCAATAATCCAATCCAAAGTGGTCCATTCCCGTTCTCTGGAGCCACTAAATTCAGCATCTGTGTCCATTCCTGTAACACCCTCTCCACAACCTAAGACATCTCAAAAAAATATAAATGCTCTTGGTGAATAAATCCCACCCGTCAATGGAATGGTAACATCACAAGATTGAGGGTTCATAGAAGTCACAAAAAAAGTATACTGTACCAACAGAACAGTGAAAAGTGGACGTTCTGCCCCCTAATACAGTAGTCATCTTCTCTAGATGAATCTTAGAATTCCTGCAGTATTTTTTTTTCAACGCTAATAGCAAGAGCCCCAACCTAGCCCATTCATATCAAGATCTCTGGAAGGTGAGGGCTGACATGGTTACAAATAAAATGCTCCATGATTCCAGCACTTTGGGAGGCCAAGGTGGGCGGATCACTTGTGCCCAGGAGTTCGAGACCAGCCTGGGCAACATAGTGAAACCCTGTCTCTACAAAATATACAAATCAGCTGGGCATAGTGGCATGTCCCTGTAGTCCCAGCTACTCAGAAGGCTGAGGTAGGAGGGTTGATTGAGCCCAGAAGGTTGCAGCTACAGTGAACCATAATCATGCCACTGCATTCCAGCCTGGATGACAGACAGAGACGGAGACGCTGTCTCAAAACAAAACCTCCCCAAGTTATTTTAATGCGCAGCCAGGGTTGAAAGTCACTGCTAGAAGTTTGACTAAAATGTTCAAAGGGAAGGGAAGTAAGAAGTCAAATAAATGGGAAGAACTGACTGACTGTTCACTTCAAGCATCACAATAATCCCTCATCACAAATCAGTTCCTCTTCAGGTCTCTTTCCCTGGTTGGGGAGTCCAGGATGAGCTCTTTGTAGTGGGAATGTCTGGGGCCCATGAGCCTGTCAGCAGATGCCACACAGAAGTGTCATGAGCATCCGCACACAAATCAAGGACACCTCGTAAGTAGGGCTCAGCGCTGGTTTTACTTATCACAGCAATAGTACAGGTGAAAGCAGGAGTGTGTGGAATTTAATTTACAGCCTTTAATGCTGTGGCAGCACAGGGTGGAAGGTGGATATAGGCTTTGCAATTAGGCAAACCAACATTTGAATCCTGGCTCTGCCACTTTCTAATTGAACTTAAGTAAGTCTTTTAACCTCTCTGAGCCCCAGTTCCTTATTTACAAAGTGGGAAAGAAAATATATGTCTTGCACGTTGTTTTTCTTCTAAGATTAGGAATGACGTGTGTACACAGACTGGGTGCCCAATGAACAACAGTAAATACTACTAGGATTACTGAGCAAAAAACAACTTGAAGCTGTCTTCAAAATTGCATTCCATGACCAAACTATGAACTGAGAATAAAAGTGAGAAACAGATAAGGCAGACAACCAATTTCATATCTCATAAACCAGGAAGAGGTATTATTCACACTTCCCATGCCAATGAAAAACCAGTCTGTTTAAACTACATGTCAATTTCTTTCCCTCAGTTGTGTCTTTCAGCAAATACAAACTGGCTTGGACTTTAACAGTCGTTAAATCTTGTCTTTTCTCTATTCAGTCTTTGTCAAATGACAGAATGGCAAAGCTGACAGGTGGCTTCAGGAGGTAACATGACCGTCACCCTCACTGTGCAGGTAACAGAGGACACCAAGGCTTGCCCAGGACCATACAGCTCATCAAAGCATGCCCGTCCTCAAGAAGTCATTAGCAGTCAGGAAAAAGCTATAAGCACAATGCTAATTAATGAGCTTAGCAACACTTCTTTTCATAAGACAGGGAAAATGGAAATTAAAGTCTTACTATATGTGGGCCAGGGACAGTTCTAGCGCCAGAACTCAGATCCAGGTCTATGGGATCTGGAGCACTGGGCATAGTCTGGAGATGGGGCCACATGACCAGGGTTCACCACGACCTCATAACCTCAGACAACTAATGCCCATCACTTCTCTATGCCACATATTCTCTCTCCCTAATGGTCTCATACTCCCTAACTTCCTCAAGGATTACTGGGAAATTTCTGGATGGTAACCACGGAAACAATCTGCAAATTAATAGGAGATAAATGTGAGAGGCCTATTCCAGTTTGACTTTGAAACACCCACACATATGCATGTGTACCTCCCTGCACAAATGTATGAAGAGCCACTGATAGATTTGCACCCATTACCCACTTGGGCCGAGTGCCAAATGAATGAATGTTAAAATCAATAGTAAGCCAAAGCTGAGGCTGAAATCTCTCATTACTATCATCTGAATTTTTGTGATATAAGAATAGACATGAAATTTCTCTGTGTTAAAAATCATTTATCATTGATGTTGCTATACGTGATTTGGGAGGTTTTCCTGATCAGGAAATGTTGAGAAGACAATGTAGACACTCTACTTTTAATTTATCTTCAGAAAATGTGGGAAAAAAAAATTTAAATAGGTTTTTTCTTGAAAGAGTGATGACCTTAAGTGTAATTAAATAACAGTTAAAAATGGTGCTTAATGGTCATTCTGTTTGGTGTTACAAATGCATTCAACAAACAACCCTATAACAATTATAATTATTGTATAATCTAGTTCTATAACAATACTTAGATTATAATTTATATTTTTATAAATGCTTGTTAGCTAAAAGAATGTGTTGGTCAACCCAAAGTTATCTAGCTAACAAACTGTAATAACTAAGATTTAATAACCTCAATTAGCTAATATTCATTAACTAAGATTTAATTAATCTAATTTTCATATTACCTACCAACTAATTTCTCTACTTAACTATTTGAAAATTTTTAATTGTTTAACCCATACACTCTTAGCTTTCACAGTCATCATTAAATATTGTAGCATCTTACTCTTAATATATTCCTTTATATTTCAATTACTTGGTGGACTCTCAGAGTATAAAGTAGTTTAAGAAGGTTTTTCATTCCAAGTTATAAGTAAAATGCTCACCTACATTTGAAAAGTACATATCTGGATATTAGCAACAAATTTGAAAAATATACTTATTCATTAGTAACATTTTTATGCTGATATGGTATGACAGTAACCAGTGTGATGTTCACATCAATGCAATGATTATCCTGCAAAATTTCAGAGTTGCCTACAATGTTAATGAGGTAGGTAGGCATTTGGCTACTTTACCCTTACACAGGTCGAACTCAATGAGCAGGTTTTGGCCAAATATTAAAGCAAAAACCAAAGTCAGTGCATCCTTAAAGGTAAATGGGTTGCCTGATTCTAATAAAGCATGTCTAGATTTTTAGTGTCAGCATGGAAACACAGTATGATGCAGAAAACCAGAATTTTCACTACATATGTATCAAAAGCCAGCTATGAATTAAACACTGTAGGAAGATATTTAGAAGAACTCACAGTCTAGCACTGGCAACAACTGTGTATACAACTAACCATTACAGTGTTCACATAGTGTGTGTACAGGGAGGTGGAGGAGGTCAGGAAAGGTTTCATAGAACCAAACTCAGGCTGCTTGCCCAGAATCTATGAACAAGATTCAAGAAAAGGTGATGCCTTGGGATGATGTGGCATGTGTCAGGCATAGAGGAAAAGCATCAATTTCATGGGTATTCAGACCTGGTTTAGAGTCTCGGTTCTGTGAACACTCACACTAGCTTGATGACCTGGGAGACTAACGTAAAGTCTCTGAGCCTCTGTTTCCTCATCTGTGAAATGGAACAGCTCCTATATTTTCAGTGGGTGTTGAAAAGATTGGATGAGATCTCTGGAGAAAGCATCCAGCACAGTCTTCAGCAGATGTGGTATTCCCAGTATCTTCTCTGCTCCTTTCCCAAGATGGATCCACACAGTGGATAAGCTCAGCAAACTATAGTAAGTACCCTGACCTATGAAATGACTCACAACCTTGTATTGAAGCAACCAAGATGCTTTCCACAGCTCCAACAAGGCATGTCAAGAAGCCATGCCAGGAATAATACTTAAGTAAGCTACTCAAACATTTTATAACTTCCTTGCATGAGGTAGGAGTAAGTCAGGGTGTAGAATTTATCTGTATTTATCCAGTACCACACAGAGAAAGGAGACACTGTGGTGACTGGTAGGTATGGCTGAGACAGACGAGGCCTCCAGGAATCTAAATATTTAGGTACCCATTCCTGTCAAAAGTCCTGTTAGGATGTTACACTGCAGGAGGGCGCCCATACAGTTGCCCCAGTGATTTTGATCATTCAGTTCCACATGCCACATCTTTCACCCGAGGAGAGGCATTGAAGGAATCCTACCTACTGCGTGTGGTTGGCAGGGGGCTGTTTGTATCCCAAGGAGGAAGACGCCTGCAGAACACAGATTGTTCTCCTTTAGGTCCTTCAAAACCTTGGCTCTGATTCTTCCTTCACCATGCAACGACTCTAACAAACAATTCCATTTCTGTAGCATCCAAGGCAGAGCAAAAACATAGGCAAGCCAATTAACCAAAAGCTCTTGCTCCCAGATGTGTATAAAAGTGGCATTGAGTTTATCATGGGCTACCTTATACATCAATTAATGCAAGCCAGTTTCCTCCCCATTCCACCACAGAAACCCTGATTTGCTGTTTTTAAAAGGGGTTGGGGAGTTCCAGGCCTAACCTGATGAGGACTAGATACAAACTGTACTGACCACACAATGAAGTGAGGCCATCTTGGAACTGGCAGACAGTTCCAAATCACCATATGCAACACCTACTGAACTGATAAAATCTTACTGAGTTTTTCCTGCCCATATAAGGACAGCTTCATCTGTTTTGGCTTTCACCCTCTTTTGTAGTTTTGGAATACATCATTTGTAGAGTTTAATTTCTTCAGAATAGGTGGGCAGACCTCGTTTTAGTTTAATGTGTAGTCATTTAAATTCATGAGGCACTTATTGAGTGAAAACCATGTGCACAGATGGCCCTGAGCAAGAACCTGGAAGCAAAAAGGTGAATTAAGACACAGTCACTGACTCAGGTAGCACAACTTAACTTGC
Source organism: Macaca nemestrina (assembly GCF_043159975.1). Taxonomy (NCBI): domain Eukaryota; kingdom Metazoa; phylum Chordata; class Mammalia; order Primates; family Cercopithecidae; genus Macaca; species Macaca nemestrina. The sequence continues at coordinate 9,926,174 of NC_092126.1, forward strand.
AAAACTTCCCAAATTCACTTCTCCCCCAATATAGCTTTGACCTACAAGCAGTGAAACATGGGCAGTTTGCAGGAGAGGGCACAGAGTAATCACCATGTGGCGAGGAACAAGAGGAACATAATCACACGTGCTCACAAAAAATGTATGCAGCCCCATTCTCATAATTTATTTGGGGAAGAAGGGGTGTTACAGGTTTTACTGAGAGGAGGGAAAGCACAGATAATCTCTAAACCCTCCTTTTGTTTTAAATGCCTTCTCTATTAAACATGTTAATTTTTGACAAAAGAAATGGACCAGAGAGGATGACTTGTAAAAGGTAAAGAGTTCTGTGTTGAAGTCAAAAATATGTAGGTTGTTATCGGGTTTCAGTCATTATCTACCTGGGACCTCGTTTTCCTCTAACTACCCTGTTCCACTGTTTACCATCATTCTCCTTCACACCTAGTCATGGTATAGGTTAAAAAGTAACCATCAATCTCAAATCACAGGAGAAGTATGAGAAGATATTTTCATACTAAATGGTGTTGAGACACCAGATAACCATTTGGAAAAAAGTAAAATTAGATCCATTTGTTACGTTACACACAAATAAGCTGCAGATGAATTAAGGATCTAAATGTGAAAAATGAAACTATACAGGTACTGGAAGTTAACATGCAGATAACATGGGTGTTAAGAAATGCTCTCTAACAATGAACAAAGTCCAGAAGCAATAAGAGAAATGATTCTTAAATTTGTCTCTATAAGTATAAAAATTTTATGTGACTGAAAAGAAAAAAAAAAAACACTGCAATCAAAGTCAAAAGATAAACAAATTGGGAGAGATATGTGTAATATACTTCATAGATGAAAGGCTAATATATCTAATTTCTGAAGACTTTTCTAATTGAGAAAAAGACCAAAAATCCAATTTAAAAAAAAGGGGGAGGCTGGGTGCAGTGGCTCATGCCTGTAATCCAAGCACTTTGGGAGGCCGAGGTGGGCAGATCACTTGAGGTTAGGAGTTCGAGACCAGCCCGGCCAACATGGAAAAACCCCATCTCCATGAAAAATACAAAAAATTAGCTGGGTATGGTGACACGCGCCTATACAATCCCAGCTACTCGAGAGGCTGAGGCAGGAGAATCACTTGAACCTGGGAGGCAGAGGTTACAGTGAGCTGAGATCGTGCCATTGCACTCCGGTCTGGGCAACAGAGAGAGAGACTGTCCCCAAAAAATAATAATAAAATTTAAAAATGGGCAAAAGACATGAGCAGGTAACTCACAAAAAAAGAACTCACAAAATGAATACATATGGACATTAAATACATAAAGATGCTTAACTTTACTCCTAATAGGACACATGCAAATCAAAACTATACTGAGATACCATTTCTCATCCATCAAATTGGCAACAATTCATGAGCTTCACAGACATTCTGTAGTTGGGAATGCTGGTGGGACATTCCATCAGAGAGAAATTTGGTAACTAAAACACTTCACAAAACATTTACTCTTAACCCAGCATTCCCATTTCTAAGACTATATCCCAAAGATATATCTAATGATATGGAAATACATATGTAAAATGCTATTCATTGCAGAAAACCACCCAACTGTCCAAGCATAGCAAATTGGTTGAGCAAGAGAGAGAAGAAAAACAAAAAAAGGGAAGAAGGAAGAAAGGGAGGGAGGAAGAGAAGAAGAAAAGAAGAGAGGGAGCATAAAAAAGAAGAAAAAAATTCACAAAATCAGAGTGCAAAGGAAAATATACAATATGCTATCTTTTGTGTAAGAAAGAAAAGGAAATGTTTTATATATATATATATATAAAATCAGGATTAAAAAGAAATACCAGAAAGATAATCAAGAAAATCTCCAAGAGATGTAGGGAATAACAAGGTAGAACAAATATCTGAGAGACTGGCACTTCTTTTGGTTTAGTTTTGGCTTCTGGAAGCATGTTAATGTTTTACATATTCAAAAAATAAAATTAAACGAACTAGGATGGGAAGGAAGGAAACTAAAACTGATAGCAAACTGAAGCATTTGAACCCAACTGTATTTTAAATGAACATAAGGACATTAGGATGTAGGGGAAAGAGACATGACAAAAGAACTAATCCAGGTAATCCCTGAAGAGCATTTGACAATATACCCTCAGTCTTGGGCAGGGTTAAGTTGAAGGAGGAGCACCATAAGCAAATCCTCAACTCTTTTTCACAGATTTGTTTTGTGTAGTAAGTGATATTAGCAAATTATTAGTGGTAGTATTTGTATATACATATATATATATGCCTCCATATACTTACAGATATACATATACATGTAGGTTTTGTTTATATACATATACTTTTATATATAAAATTTCCTAGCTCCAGTCGTTGAAAGAGCCTATAAGTGAAGGCACCAGAGTAGTAATGAGCACACCTCGCACTCAGATATTGGTCTCTAACATCATTCTGCACTTAAAAAGAGTGAGGACATAATGAAGACACAGTTGACTTCATGGCTGGGACAGAGAATATACAAGACCAAACTAGAACCTCTTTTTCTTCTAGCAATTAATCAATTGCTAACAACAACAAAGATGATGGGTACATGTCTCAAGGACACAGGAGTCAACTTGATACAGCTCCCATTGACCAAATCTGGGGTAATTTGACAGTCAAAATAATTATATAGCAGGAATGACTTATGAAAGATTGAAACAGGAATCTTGAAGACCATAACCGAAAGAAAGATAGAAAGAAAGATAGAAAGATAGAAAGAAAGAAAGAAAGAAAGAAAGAAAGAAAGAAAGAAAGAAAGAAAGAAAGAAAGAAAGAAAGAAAGAAGGAAGGAAGGAAGGAAGGAAGGAAGGAAGGAAGGAAGGAAGGAAGAAAGAAAGAAGGGGAGAGAGAAAGAAAGAGAGAAAGAAGAAGAGAGAGAAAAAGAAAAAAGAAGAAAGAAAAAAGAAAGAGAAAGAAGGAAGGAAGGAAGGAAGGAAGGAAGGGAGGGAGGGAGGGAGGGAGGGAGGGAGGGAAGGAGGAAGGAAGGAAGGAAGGAAGGAAGGAAGGAAGGAAGGAAGGAAGGAAGGAAGGAAGGAAGGAAGGAAGGAAGGAAAAGAAAAGAAGAGGAGAGGAAGGGAGAGGAGAGGAAGAGAGAGATGCGGGAGAAGGAAGGAGCTCCCGCATACAGTAGAACGCAGAATGCCAAATGAATGTGAAGAGAGTAGTAACATGGAATCCTAATTTTGCAGCCATCATACTTAATACTGGTTTAGGAGGAAATGTAGGGTAATATTTTGACGAGGAGCAACAATAAAGTGTCTCCCCATGGATAGCTTAATAATTGCAAAGGAAAGAATACCTATACTGCGGAGAAACTGGACAATGCCTTGATCAGTTGATCAGTTGCTCAAAATTAACATCCCCAATGATGGCTAAATGGACACATAAGACTCCAGATGTGACACCTGAGCGAGACACATCATCTTTGTAATATTCCTTCGGGGAATGCATAATTGAATCAAAATGTGAAGAAACAAGTGGCTAATACAAAATGAGGAATACTATATTTGTAAAGGGGGAGAACACGATGTTCTACAAAAGTGTCAATGACATAAAAGATAAAGAAAGGCTGTGGAAATGTTCCAAATCAAAGGAGACTAAAGAGACTTGACAATTAAATGCACTACCTGACCTTACGCTGGACTGTACACTGAAGGCAAAAAAGCAGTTTTCTTCAAGGACAGAACTGGGCCACCTGACAAAGGAGAAGTACAGACAGCAGATTGAAGTATTGAATCAGTGTCAAATGTACAGAAGCTGATTACCATACTGTGAATATGAGGAGACTGTCTGTATTCTTTTTATTATTAGGAAATACACACTATACTTAGGGGTAGAGGCAATGATATATGTGACCTACTCTCAAATACTTCTGGGAAAAAAAAATACATATATATATATATATGGGGTGGGGGAGAGCGTGTGTGTGTGTGTGTGTGTGCATGTGTGTAGAGAGAGAGAGAGAGAGAGAGGAAGGGAGGGAGGAAGGGGGAGGATGATAAAGCCAATGGGATAAAATGTTAACAATAGACAAATCTGGGTAAAAGTATATGGCTATATTGGACTATGCTTATTTTGCAACTTTTTAAATAAGTTTAAAATCATTTACAATCAAAAGTTAAGAAAAAAACCATCAGAAAGAGGAGAGGGGGAAATGTTATAACTGAGAATTAGCTCTATTTTCAAACATGATTTTAAAATAATAAATTAAGCACAAGCAATTTTATTTCACATATTTATGTATATATACATATATACATATATTTCAGAGCTACACAAAGAATTTTGCATATTTTCTTTTTTTTTTTTTTTTTTTTTTTTTTGGACACAGTCTTGCTCTGTCACCCAGGCTGGAGTACAGCGGCAAAATCTCAGCTCACTGCAGACTTGACGTCCCAGGTCCAAGCGATCCTCCCACCTCAGCCTCCTGAGTAGCTGAGAACTATAGGCATGAACCACCATGCCAGCTAATTTTTAAATTTTTTGTAGATGTGAGGTCTTGGCTGTGTTGACCACTCCACTCAAACTCAAACTCCTGGACTCAAGCTAACCTCCCTCCTTGGCCTCCAAAGTGCTGGGATTAGAGGTGTGCGCCACTGCACCTGGCTATTTTAATTTCTTAATATGGAAAGTGATGCCATAAAATTTCTTCTTCTAAAACTCCTGAGGGTAGACAACACCTCACATGTCCAAGACCACAGTGGATGTATAACCAGGGCTACAGTTACAAGTTTTGTAGGTCAATTCAAGCCTCTGAAATTCCAGTTCACTATGTTTGCAACCTGAGTACTATTTCCCTTTTACAAAGAGCAAGTTTAGAGTTGGAAGATGAGCTATATCTAACAACGTAATAGCCAGCATCAATTTTTAAAAATGTATTAGCAGTGGCCTTTGGGATTAAAAATTACCAAACGAATTGGTGCAGGGGAGAGCAGGGAGCTTTCCTCTTTGTCAAAATGTAGATTGGGCCACATGAGCTTCCATGACACACCTGAGCTTCCCAGCAGAAGGAAAAATGAATGAATCAGGCCTTGAAGTCTCCTTCTCAGATAAGTTTGGAGACAGAGGAAGCAAAGATATAAAGGTTAGACATTATGAGGTCAAGAAACATCAACTGAATGGAACTTGATGTTGAAACAGAAACAGGTAAAATATCTGGGAAGGCAGCAAAACCCTCAGCACTCTGATTCCAAAACAAGCTCTGCTCACACACACACACACACACACACACATATATATTTTATATATATATATATATAATTAAAAGTTATACTGCAGCTGAACACTAGGTATTGTTCCCTTCCAAAAAGCATTAAAATATAAAGGTCAGTTATCTTAAATGGCATTTTATTGCACACGCTTTTAAAAGACCTTGAACAATTAAAGCAATGAAATATATTCCTTGCTCTCGTTTTTAAACGTTCCTAGAAGCATAAAAAGAAGGCAGGTCCCAATGCAAAAAAAACATTAACCCTTTCGCTCCCTCTGCCCAACATTTACTTCAAGGCTTGTAAGCCTTTTCAAGAGTTCCTATTACATTCATGTTGTTTGGGTGAATTTTGGGGTCAACCAGAGGTTTTCACTTGGGTGTCAGGGAAGTCGTAGCATAAAAATGCAGCCCAGTAAGTAAGATGTCAAGCAAGATACCATCAGAGAAATTGATATGAAACCAAGACTAGATCAACAGTTCTAAACTCTCAGGAGTTTTAAAATATAACTGAGCTTGGGTCTCACCCACAGACACTGGGATTGAGATGAGCATTGTAGGGGGGCAAGCATCTTTTGAAAGTTCCTCTGAAGATTTTAATATGTGGCCAAGTTTGCAAACCACTGGGCTAGAATATTTTAAACTCTTCTACATCCACTAAGTCTTAGGAAAATCTTCAATCCTCTGCTGCTTTACAGTGTCCTTTGATGTTGATCACATTTTTTTTTTTTTTTTTTTTGAGATAGAATCTTACTCTGTCACCCAGGCTGGAGTGCAATGGCGCGATTTCGGCTCACTGCAACCTCCACCTCCCAGGTTCAAATGATTCTCCTGCTTCAGCCTCCCAAGTAGCTGGGATTACAGGTGTGTGCCACCACACCCAACTAATTTTTGTATTTTTAGTAGAAACAGGGTTTCACCATGTTGACCAGGCTGGTCTTGAACTCCTTAACTCAGGTGATCCGCCTACCTTGGCCTCCCAAAATGCTGGGATTACAGGCATAAGCCAACACAACCGGCCTGATCACATCATTTTATCTCTCACCTTTGCTCAATTTCCACAAAAGTGAAATGACAAAAATAACAAACCAATTTCACCAATCTATAGAAATATTAATAAATGTTAAAATCTTTTCATACATGAATATTAGTTTTGACAACATCCTTAACACAGTGTATAAAACTATTCCTTAACCTTTCAAAGGTATTGCTCTCCTACCAACTAGTCTATAAACAGATGAAGGCTCTAAAAATAGCCTCAATTTTTTTTTTTTCCACTAAAGTGCCCTGCGACTAAGACTTTGGGTGTGAGTTATACTACTCACAGAACCATTGATCTCAGGGTAAGAAGAATTCTCCAGAGGTCATCTGGACAGTCCCCTGCCTTCATGCAAAAAAGAGTTCATTACCCCATTTCACAGATGGGTCAAGTGAGGTCCAGGATATCAAAGTGATCTGAACTCAGTCACACTCAGGTCTCCACACAAACATGTCGAGCTTTTAAGTGCTGGCTGAGTAGAATTCTTTTTCTATTAATGGTTCATCTGGGCGACTTAAGACAACCAGAGTTCTCTCTCCAGGTCTTGGCTCACCAATCTCTAAGCAAAGAAGGCTGAGATCCCATCATTTCTGGTCTGAGGCTGTAAAATCAGAGAAAAGCCTCAGATGTCAATAAATTATTAAGTTACTCAATCGATTAGTAACTTCGAACAAGACATTTTGTGTGACTAAGCCTCCATTTCCCTATTTACAAAGTAAGGAAGGATAATACTGTGAGAATTAAGGAACCCAGTTGATTCAGTTAAATAATTATCTGAGTCCCTCCTTTGTGTCTCATCTGTGTCAGATGGTAGGAAAATGTGGGTGTATTCACTGCTCCCACCCTGTGGGGGACTCACGGGCTTTCACCCTTTTCCAGGGAAAATGTTGTGGCTGAGTAGCAAATGTAGAAACTGGAAGGAATATTTAAGATCTCATGCCCTATTTAGACTATTTAAATTCATAAGACATGGAAAGTCAGCAGAGATTTCAGCTAAGAGAAGTGAAATACAATTGCTATATCATCTATGAAGGGGAAAGAATTCCCTGTAATTAAATATCAAAACACCGAGCTTGGGATATGAGAAGGGGCAGAAGGTGTTAATCACAAACAAATTAGTGAGATAAATTGAAGGGTATCTGCTTTCTAAAGGCTTTAGAAAGTTATTGAGGCCGATAATTACAGAAATTCTATGGGTCATCATTCCTACTTGAAGGGCAGACCAATGAAACAGACACCTAGAAATATCTGCCTGATCCCAATGTTCTCAGGTACCAGAGATTTAATGTTAATGAAAGAAAAAAAAAGTTGTAGACAGCGTCTAGTTCAATAACCTCATTTTATAGATAAAAGAAGAGACAGGAATAGAGAAACATGTCTGGGATGATAAAACAATTAAAAAGCAGATAGGACATCCAAGGGATATTCTAAGTCATTTCTCCATTAGAAAATCCTCACATCATTTCACACTATGTTATGGTATCAGTCAAAAAATAAAGTAAAAAACCTTGAAAATATATTTCAACAATTATGTTCAAGAAACAGAACCTTTTCCTTTTCCTGACAAAATAAGAAGCATTCACAGACAAAGGAAAACAGTGAGGGTAGTACAATATATTCATCATTATTTTGTTTTCTGTAAAAGCAGGGCTGGGCTGGGTGTGGTGTCCCACACCTATAATCCTAGCACTTTGGGAGGCCGAGGTGGGAGGATCACTTGAGCTCAGTAGTTGGAGACCAGCCTGGGCAACATAGTGAGACACCATGTCTACATAAAAATAAATACATAAATAAAACCAGGGCACACCCAAATGCAATGTTATTTTGATCTAAAAAAAAAAAAAAAAGTGTTGGGGTAGAAACAAGAGGGAAGCATGCTTCCTATTTTATTAAATTTACTATGTGGTCTTTATTGCATAGCTGACATTATCATATAAGGTGCCTTCTAAGAGAAGGTGAAAAGGCAAAAGGAAGGCAGAAGTGGTGGAATGAAGTTTAGGTCAGCAAACATTTACTGAGAATTTTCTCTGCTAATGGCTCTGGACCAGGATCTCTAAGGAATAGAATCATAAGAAAATACCATCCCTGCCCACAAACTGTTTAAAAACAAACAAGCCTGTAATCCCAGCACTTTGGGAGGCCAAGGCAAGTGGATCACGAGGTCAGAAGTTCGAGACCAGCATGACCAGCATGATGAAACCCTGTCTCTATGAAAAATAAAAAAATTCGTCAGGCGTAGTGGTGGATGCCTGTAATCCCAGCTACTTGAGAGGCTGAGGCAGGAGAATTGCTTGAACCCGGGAGACAGAGGTTGCAGTGAGCCAAGATTGTGCCACTACACTCCAGCCTGGGTGACAGAGCAAGACTGTCTCAAAAAAAAAGGCGGGGGGGATTGGTGGAGTGGGAAACCAGGCAGAATTATGCTAATAATTTACCCTAATACAAGCCTTGAATGATGAGTACAAAGAAGAGGACAAAAATCACCACTAACAACGGACCAAGAATGAGACACCAGCTGGCCACCCATTAGACATGGTCCATGCCCTCAAGGGACATATGGCCTGGTAAGGAGATACAAAATCATTCATCCATCATTCATTCACTCAGATTCATTGAAAATCTACCATGAACCAGGTACCGACGTACATGCTGAGGCTTCAGAAAAGAGCAGGACACGACCGAGTTCACACTTCAGGGCAGACAACAAACACATAATGCTGAGTAGGCACCAGGCAGTGTGATTAAGCCAAAGGAGACTTACTTTAAAAGAGTAGGTTACTCAGAGGATAGAGGGGTAGGTTATTAGAGATGACATGGAAAAGGCACCTTTACAACAAACGATCACACTTTTGACTCTAATACAATGGAGAATGAACAAAGTGTCTAATAGAGAAAAGTGCCACATACAGTGAGAAAGTCCTTAGGGAGTATTCTGAGCAAAGTCTTGGCCTTGAAGGAGAGGCAGAGTCTTCTAATTGCTTTGATGAATCACAGACCAAACAGTGATTCAGCTCTGAAAGAAACCTTAGAGATGGGTATTCCAAGGTCTCATGGGGTTCGTAGCAGAAGCAGGACTAGAACCCAGAACCCAAGCTGGACCACTAGACTTGTGCCTCTCCCTAAGTCCACTCTGCCTCTTCCATGTCTGTGAATGAGCTTACCACACCTAGCTATGCAAAACTGCCTAGAACCATTTCAGCAAGAAGTTCGGGTAGCATTAAAGAAGTTCCCACCTCAACAATGTCAATATTTTGTTACTGTTGTCTGGAGGAAGCATGTTTGCTTTTAAACGCTCCCAAATTAAAAGCCATTCTCAGCCTTCTTACAACTGTATATGGGCCAGGCGCACTGGCTCACTTCTGTAATCCCAGCACTTTGGCAGGCCAAGGCAGGCGGATCTCTTAAGGCCAGGAGTTCGAGACCAGCCTGCACAACATGGTGAAACCCCACCTCTACTAAAAATACAAAAATTAGCCAGGCATGGTGACGGGTGCCTGTCAGCTACTCAGGAGGCAGAAGCAAGAGAATCGCTTGAACCCGTGAGGTGGAGGTTGTGGTGAGGAGAGATTGTGCCTCTGCTCTGCAGCCTGTGCGACAGAGCGAGACTGTCTCAAAAAATAAAAATTTTAAAAATAAAATAATTAATTTAAAAAAAAAAAAAGATGTGGACCTGAACTCAGATTAGTGTCAGAGTGAACTTGCTAGTTAGCCTCCTTTTTCCACAGTGAAGAAATTACGCCCAGAGAGACTGAGGTTAGTCACCCTGTCCAATCACAGCACCAGTTACACGTCACCTGAACGCAGAAGGGTCTAGCACCTTTTGCTCAGTGCTGCCAGCTTGGTGGCCTATGGCCTCATTCTCATAGCCTACAAGTGATAGACCCCAGGACAGCAAGAATCACGCCAAAAGGATAACATCAATTAGCTTGTGTATTGTAGACACAGATCACGAGATATTAGAAGTAAAGAAAGAGAGAAAGAAACCATTTATTTCACAACTTTCCGTGCAAGCTTTTCAAAGGTCCTTCCCAGATCCGGCCTTCTGCGACACCACCCCAAATCCCTGGAAGTTCGCTCTGTATTTAAACTGCCCCAAACCACGCTGTTTTCCTATCAATACCCAACAGCAAAGATGGAAAAGAATTGCCAATTTCTTGTGAATCCTGAAGATTTCCTTTATGAGTCATGGGAAACTAAAATAACCTGAGGGGTAGGGGGAACTGTAGAAACAGTTTTAAATCGGTTCTCACTAGTTTGTTCCACAGTGTGGTATAACTCCTGAAAACAGAAAAAAATGAAGTTTCTAGAGTTGATGCAAAAATAGGACTTTTTGTTAGGTTGTGTCAGTTGTCACTGTGGCATTTCTTATTAGTATTTTTCTTACCATCATTTTTTTTGTTATATTAATTACAGTTTGATCACTGTAGGAGCTATTTTGAATCTATGGGACTTTCCTAACCAGATTGTTTTGGCATTTTAAAGTTACTCACATTCAGGGCCTAAACAATATGGCAAGTATCTTTTTTCTCTCTCTTTTTTATACTCAAATTCTGAACAAAGGAACCATCTGTTCTCTCTCTGAAAACATCAGCCCTTGTTTTCATTTTTCATTAATAATAATGCCTCAAACTTACATAATCTCTTTCTCCAACTTGCTTATTAAAGCATTTTGTAGACATTGCCTCATTCATCTTCAATATCATCCCCTACAAACTAAGGAGAAAGGGGAAATGTTTGCTAATTTTCACTTAGATAAGTGATTATCGGATGTTTAATGAATTTTGCATGAATGATGGCATGTTAGCCTCAGAAGGGACCTTGGTGATCACCTGGCCCAGTTCTGGCTCTTGCATTTGTAAAATGAAGACCCAGAAAGGAGAAGTGATTTCACATTCTATTTGTGTACCTAATTCTCTACTCCTGACTGTAAGCGGTGAGGGTAAGAACCGTGTCTTTCACAGTTTTGTACCTCCGGTACCTGGTGGGTAAAAGTAATTTGTTGAATGGATGAAAATGCTTGCAAATAGTCACACAGGTGGCTATGACAGAGCTGGGGTCAGAGCTCTACTCTCCTGCCTTCCCATTCAATGTGTGTGTCTGTGTGTATGTGTGTTTCTTTTTCTTTCCTTCTTCTTCTTATCTCTCTCTCTCTCTGTCTCTCTCTTTTTATAACACAATATAGACCTGAATGCAAGAAGAATCAAGCAGAAACACAACTAAAAAGGTGATGAGGATGGAGAGGATAAAAAGCAGGCTTTTACCTATAAGTGAGAAATATGTTGAACAAACCCAGTAAAAATCAAGTTGAGCCAATCAGCCATGCTAAAACGTAACCCATGTTAAGGCTGAGTCTCTAAAAGTTCTGCATGCCTTATGTGTGCCATATATTTAAGGATTTAATGGATTCCTTAAACATTACCCAACTGAGGAAATGATCTGTCTTAACGTCCAAGGACAGCATGCCTCCTTAACACCCATTAGCCCAAAAAAAGCACACCATCCACCCTGCGATTTGGCCTCATCACTCACTGTAACTCAAGAGGACGTACAGCGTCAGAATCATGAAATCTACCAGCCCAAAGCTTTCCAATGAGCAGAGGTCACTGGAATAAAGACTTTTTTTCCAAATGCCTAACTGGAAGTCAGAAACTCATTTGGCATGTTTCTTCTTACTTTCAGAATGTCCTATTCCCCACCATTACTCTTTAAAGTTATAGGGAAAATAAATTGTTTCTAGAAAAACAAGTTAAATCTATTTTGAATTCTATCATCTGAAATTACTTACATAGTAGTAGTTATAACAAAGTCAATAATTCTCGAAGATTCTTTGAAAATAGGTTGTCCATGTAGATGAGAAAGCTGTAGGTCTGAAGAGATAAGGAAATCTTTTATTTTTCAGTAAAAGAAAAAAAGAAAAGATATCAGAGGGCCAAGAAGAACTCAAGTATATTATAACATGGTCTCACATGAAGTACATCAGTTACAGATACAAGCAGGAAACAAATTAGCTTGACAATAAAAACAAATCAACATAAATGAACCTTCAAACAACTCTGATGACTTTTTCTCCCCCAAAGGGAAACATGAATGGAGATCAGAAGGAGGAGAAGAGAAAAAGATGAGGAACAAGTAGGGAGATGCTTAAATCCCTAACACAGCATGTCTCACACAAACACAGCAGGCTGCCGAGGGTGTCTGGGGCTGTCCAGCACACAGCGGACAGGCATTTATATACAGTCATGCAGGATCAGCTGGAGAAACGTACAGCATGTACTTCAGGGCAAACAGCTGCAGAGAGGCCTGCGCAGATAACAGCAGGTTGAATTCACGCTGTATCAGTAGTCCCATCCATACCCACCACTTTCTGCTCCTAGAGTGTCAGGCTATCCCCATGACCATTTATTCATTCTTACAGCCGCTGTGTAGAACATTAACCCTCTATTAACACTTCCCTGATAAAATTGTGCCCATTTCACATGTAGGGACATTCTCACTGTCTTGCTACCTCTAAAATCGTCACTTTAGACTATGCATACATACCCCGTAACATCCTAACATTTTTCATTTAAAAATAAAATAATCATATAGTTAAGGACATATAAAAGATTCACAAAATGTTCCCTAACTGGCCTTGCTCTCCACACGGAACTTTTTCAGAGGATTACTTTAATATAGCCAATGGGGAGGTTCATTCACTAAGAGTGTCTCTGATCTGTGCTTGTGTGTCCGCTCAGATCACCGAGGACTGCATTTGGAGCTCGTTCCTCCCTTGCCATGCTCCTCCCACCAAAACCACATCTGAGGGAACAATCCCAAAGAAGATAGATGTGTTATCCCACCTGAGCAGCCTTACTAGTTAACTAGTAAATATGATTGGATAGTTATGATTATGCTTTTTTATATGAAAGTTTCTACTCAAGTATGTTGCTAGTCTAATATTTTAACTACTCAATTACAGCGGAATGACCTTGAGTAAGGCTCTCAGCTACTCGAGGCACATCAATTTCCTTCACTACGAAATAAATTCAGTACATATTAGACTTCCTTCTAACTCAGAAATTCTGTGCCTATGAAGTTGCTACTGTCAAACAATCTGACCTCTCCCTCTTCATTTGTTCCTCTTTACCTCTCTGTCTCTCTCTCTCTCTCTGACACACACACACACACACACACACACACACACACACAGACTTACCCAAAACTCCTGACTCTTATGCAGTCAACAACCTTGTTAGGCAAGTTGTAAGCAATTCCTACCCACGTCCCCCCTCACTACTTTCTGGCTTAAAATTTGATCCCAAAAGGATTTTCAAATTAGTTTATGAAAGGAAAATGAAACACACAGATATCATTTACACATAAACCCCACCTTGAGATGAGATCCTCTGAAGGGTCCAGCGGTCTCTCCATCATCCCAGGTCACAGAGGTAGCCATCTGCCAGCTCCATGAACTAGAGGACAGCAATACCAGAGATCGAGGTGCTCAAGTCCCATCTCTACTTCTTGCTCTCTGAGTCCTTGTGCAACTCATTTTACCTCTCTGGGACTCAGTTTCTCTGACTGTAAAGTGAGGTGTTTGGGATAAAATAAATTGCAAATGATCTACCAATTTTGATATCCTACCCTAGAGGCCTGAAGTTTCATTAGAAATGAAGGCAAATACCTATCCAAGCCCTCTTGACTGTATTGGTGTTTACATAGGACCTGCCAGATAAATGAAAGTGACTTTTTGCATGATGTTGCGCAGTTGATACTAATAGTACAGTAATAGGACAAATACTTCTAATTTGTGCTTGTTTATTTGTTTATTTCCAGGCTAAGGAAGTCACAGATACCACCTGCCAATGGCTTTTGGAGACTCCATAATGCCTTTTTCGTACGATGGGCCCCAAGTTCAGAAACTAAAAATGTCAAAGGTGGAAACCACAAAATAGAACTAAGGAGCCTGAAATATTGATAAAATGATTAAGAGAAAGTAATGCGATAGCCCTCTTTAAAAATTTTGTTAAAACCAATAATGATAGTAAGAAAAGGTGATATAAAGTAAAAATAAAATTGAGCACAGAAAAGACTGATTTGCCTGGGATTCCTTTCAGCCGTGTAATTGACACAAACAGCAAAGACCGTAATACTCATGTTTCTATTTGCTACCCTCAACTGACATGGTTGGCCATTTGTTTTGTTTTAAATAAAATGAGGAAGCAACAACTGTATTAAATTCATCCGCAAAAAGCCCATATTTGCATGTGGAAAACAAGTAAGTGTGTGCCTGAATGGGTGATGAGGCATACGATTGCCCATCTGCACCCAGGGCCCAAGCATCCCTGCAGGTGTGCCTGCCGCAGGGGCAGAGAAACGGAGTGGAGAGCCCTCTGCCATGGAGAGAAACCCCACGGCAACTGGACTTGTTCTGAGCTGCCCACCACTACCATCCTGCTCCTGATCCACTCGCTGCCCCCATCTCTTAAAGCTGAAAAACAGAAATATGTTTTGTCATTCTTTTGTTAGATTTATGTGGATTCTTTAAATCACAAAGGCAATTTATTTTTTCCCAAGCATCTTCAATGTGCACTTAACAAATAAAGGCATATCTTGTTTTATTGCACTTCACTTTATTGTAGTTGGCAAATACCGTGTTTTTTACAAATAGAAGACTTGCAGAGGCAGCTGTGTATCAAGCAGGTCTTTAGGTACAATTTTTGCAACAGTATGTGCTCGCTTAATGGCTCTGTGTCAGCTTTTGGTAATTATCACAATATTTCAGACTTTTTCATTATTATTATATATATTATGGTGATCTGTGATTAGTGATATTTTATGTGACTATAATTATTTTGGGGTGTCACAAATCATGGCCATATGAGATGGCAAACTTAATCGATAAATAGGTGTGCTCTGACTGCTCCACTGACCAGCCATTCCCATGTCCCTCCTTGGATCTCCCCATGTCCCACAATAATACTGAAATTAGGCCAATTAATAACCCCACAAGGGTGTCAAGGTGTTCAAGTGAAAGGAAGAGTAGCACATCTCTCACTTTAAATGAAAGGCTAGAAATAGTTAAGCGTAGTGAGGAAGGCACGTCAAAAGCCAAGATAGGCCAAAAGCTAGGCCTCTTGAGCCAAACAGCCAAGATGTGAATTAAAACAAAAAAAGAAGAAGAAGTTCATAAAGGAAATTAGAAGTGCTATTCCAGTGAACACATGAATGATAAGAAAGTGAAACAACCTTATTGCTGATATGAAGACAGTTTGAGTGATCTGGATAGAAGATCAAACCAGCCACAAAATTCCCTTTAAGGCAAAGCCTAATCCAGAGCAAGACCCTAACTGTTCAATTCTATGAAGGAAAAGAGAAGTGAGGAAACTACAGAAGAAAAATCTGAAGCTAGCAGAGATCGGTTCCTGAGGTTTAAGGAAAAAATATGTCTCCATAATAGAAAAGTGCAAGGAGAAGCAGTAAGTGCTGGTGGTGAAGCTGCAGCAAGTTATCCAGAAGATCTAACTAAGACCATTGATGAAGGTAAATACTAAACAACAGCTTTTCAGTGTAGCTGAAATAGGCCTGTATTGAAAGAAGATGCCATCTAGGACTTTCAGAGCTAGAGAAAAGAAATCAATTCCTGGCTTCAAAGCTTCAAAGGACAGAGTAATTCTCTTGTTAGAGGCTAATGTGGCTGGTGACTGTAAGTCGAAGCAAATGCTCATTTACCATTCTGAAAATCTGAGGGTCCTTAAGAATTATGCTCCATCTACTCTGCCTGTGCTCTATAAATGCAGTGACAAAGTCTGGACGAAAGCACATCTGTTTACAGCATGGTTTACAGAATATTTAAGCCACTGTTACCTACTGCTCAGAAAAGAGGAAAAAAAAAAAAAAGAAAGATTCCTTTCAAATTATTTCTGCTCATACCTGGTCACACAAGATCTCTGATGGAGATATACGAAGAGATTAATGTTGTTTTCTTGCCTGTTAACACAACATCCATTCTGCAGCCCATGGATCAAAGAGTAATTTCAACTTTCAAGTCTGATTATTATAAAAAATACATTTCACATGGCTCTAGCTGCCATAGATAGTGATTCCTCAGATGAATGTGGACAAAGTAAATTGAAAACTTTCTAAAAAGGATTCACCATTCTAGATGCCATTAAGAACATTTGTGATTCATAAGAGAAGGTCAAAATATCAGGAGACTGGAAGAAATTTATTCCAGTCCTCACGGGCGACTTTGAGTAGTTCCAGACCAGTGGAGGAAATAACTGAAGATGTGGTGAAAATAGCAAGAGAACTAGAATTAGAAGTGGAATGAAGATGCAAGTGTGTTGCTGTAATCTTTTGTTCAAACTGGAACGGATAAGGAGGTGCTTCTTATGGACGAACAGGGAAAATGGTTTCTTGAGATGGAATCTACCCCGGTGAAGATGCTGTGAACATCATTGAATGACAACAAAGGATATCAAATATTTCATAAGCTTAATTGACAAAGCAGATCCAAAGTTTGAGAGGCCTGACTCCAATTTTGAAGGAGGTTTTCTTGGAGGTAAAATGATATCATGCATTATCACATGCTACAGAGAAGTGGTACAGCTTGATATCACTCTTTCTCTGCAGAGTCAATCAATGCAGCAAACTTTATTGTTGTGTCACTTTCAGAAATTGCCACAGCCACCCCAACTTTCACCAACCACCCCCTTGATCAGTCAGTAGCCATTAGCATCATGACCAGACCCTCCATCAGCAAAAGCAGGATTCACTGGAAGTTCAGATAATTGCTAGCATATTTTAGCAATAAACTTTTTAATTAAGGTATGTACACTGTATTTTTAGACATAATGCTATTACACACTTAAGAGTATAGTGTAAACATAAATTTTATATGCACTGGGAACCAAGAATTTCGTGCGACTCGCTTCATTGCAATATTTGTTTTATTGCGGTGGTGGTCTGCAACTGAACCCACAATATCTCTGATGCATGCCTTACTGGTTGTTGCAACTATTTTTATTTGGCATGCATGACCACTTTTAAACACTTAACTCTAGCCACACTATCCTCCTCACTTTTCCGGCGTGTCCCAAGCATGCTTCAGTTCAGGTTATTTGCATTTGTTTTCAGTCAGTCCTACACACTCTTCCTCCGGTCCCTCCCATCCACACATCTCTGGCTTGCTACCTCGTTTCACTCAGGTCTCCATTCACATATACGCTTACCATCAAGACCTTCTCAGGCCAGTGAACTTATATTTGTGTACTCCCTACTCCTCATGCCTTTAACCTCAATTATTTTTCTTCTTAATATATTTAAGTTGGTGTAAATGTAATTGCAGCTTTTGCCATTAAAAGTAATGGCAGAAATCGCAATTACTTTTGCACCAACCTAATAGATCACAATGTGAATATTACATATTTACTCATTAATTTTTCTGTCTTATTTGTTAACATTTGTGGTAGTCCCATCACCTGGAATAGTGTCTAGCAAATAGTAGGTGCTCAGTAAACAGTCAAGTTAATGAGTCATCATTATTACTATTTGCAAACCATTATACTAGATGACATGGGACCTCCTATGGAAAAAGACATAATTCATGTCCTCGAGGAGCTTCTACAATCTAGAGGAGAAGAAAGATTGTGAAAACTGGCTCATACAGCAGACCGAAGTGGCGTGAATGCTTTATTGGATGTATAAACAAAGCATTCTGGTAGTATAAAAACAGCAAATCATTGACAACAGGGGATGGTGGTTGGAGGAGTCCTAAAGAAGAGACTTCTCAGCCGGGCGCGGTGGCTCAAGCCTGCAATCCCAGCACTTTGGGAGGCCGAGACGGGCGGATCACAAGGTCAGGAGATCGAGACCATCTTGGCTAACACGGTGAAACCCCGTCTCTACTAAAAATACAAAAAACTAGCCGGGTGAGGTGGCGGGCGCCTGTAGTCCCAGCTACTGGGGAGGCTGAGGCAGGAGAATGGCGTAAACCTGGGAGGCGGAGTTTGCAGTGAGCTGAGATCCGGCCACTGCACTCCAGCCCGGGTGAAGGAGCAAGACTCCCTCTCAAAAAAAAAAAAAAAAAACAAGAGACTTCTCTGGAACTACCCTGAAAAGAAACATAGAAATCATCTTCAAAAATACATTCAGTACAAAAAAATTCCAAGACATCCTCAGTTAGTCTCCTTTCCTTCAATAATGCTAAGTGGAGAAGAGATTGTCCAAGATAAGTCAGCACTTATATGTGCCAAGATCACAGAGAAAGGAACAAGCACTTGACTCCAAAGAGCCTTCATTTTAAAATGGAAATTATTTAAATGTATAAGAAAACATGTCTAAAAAATTCTAGACTCTTAAGACAGGGAGGCCCTTAAAAGTCATCAAGTATAACATTTTATCCTCGCCACAAAATACCTAAAATAGAAAATACCTAACTGCATCAGCCCCACCTAAACATCTGCAGTGACTGTGAACTTCGACCTCCTGAAAGGCACATTCCATCTGTGGTTTGCGCTTAATATTTAAACATTAAGCATTTTCAATAAACATGGAGAAAACATCAACATTCTCATACTCTCTTTCTCTAGCTGCCAACCCACTGCTGCCAGAACGCTTTCAGACGTCCCAAAAAGTAAGTTTGCACCCCTTCCATGGCAGAGTCCCAGGAGAGCACCGCCTGCTCTGCTCTCTCCTCCTCCCTCCCCTTTATTTCTTCTTTACAGTAAGCACTTCCACTTCCTTCTTCATTCCTCTAGGGTTCAAGTTTCCAGCACCTTCAGCCATCCTAAAATTCCCTCTTCTTTCCTTCCTTTATTCTTGTCCCAGCGTTCAATCACCTGGTTGCTGAGCTGACCTACTGCTCATGCAATTGGGCTCCTTGCAGAGAGCTAAGCATCTTGTCTGGAGTTGGAAGAAGGGGAACAAGAGATCTAATGGATTCATGGGGTAAGGCTGCCTTTCTGACCTTGACCTTGAACTGCCATCTTTGACATACATTTGAATAGTGCGGACATTATAACCCCTAGGAAGCAGAGAAGACAAAGAGGTGAAAGGTGACCCCACCAAACCTCAAGGACATACAGAATTTGAGTAGTCTTGTGTTTTCAATAAGTCATGGATCTTCTAGAACTTCTTATTCTAGCTTTTCATCTCCCACAGTCAGCCCATATGTATGAATGTGAGAGTCAAATGTGTAGCTTTTAACCATCTCTTTATCAGAGAATCCACTTCTAAAACCTAATGGGCTATGTGATCTTGGGCAAGACACTTTACAAGTCAGTAAATGAAAGCATCCAGAAGGTAGAACAAAAAGAGACATTTAAATCACCTAGTCCAAAAGCAGCCCAGATACCTCTCATATGCCTTCACTCTCCACTCCCTGATCACAACCATGGCAATATTCTTAAGTGATCATTAACTCAGTCAGGATGCAGCCTCAGAGTCCTTCTCAGCATAGTACCTCAAGGAACCACTACCAGCACATCATTTGGCCATGTTAAATAAAATCCAAACCACTCATTCCTCAGCGGAGAAAAACTGAACCACAAAGATGAGCCATGACTGACTGACCAGGTCTCACTATTAGGAGCAGACCTGGAACTATCAAAGCCCCTCACCCCATTCCTCTAAGTCATTTCTCCTCCTTAACTCTGACAGTCTGTGAATAGCCCTTGGAGTAGGGGTGGGGGCTTGCTATTGTACTAAGTTCCATAAGAGGTACAGATAAAGGGTTTCTGACAAGGAGCAGGAACAGCACAGGAGGCTTGAAGGAAGATGTGAATTTGAGCTGGCTATAGAAGGATGCTATTTGTAGGAACCAGTGAAGTATGCCTTTAGCAGAAGAAAAGTTAGGATTGGAGTGAGCATTCCAGCAGAAGAAACAGCATAAGCAGAGGAATGGTGAGGACTGTGGAGTGCTGAGCAAGGGTTGAGCAGCAGCTACACACAGAGCCATGGAGGGTGGCAGTGGGGGATGGGGAATGAAGAAAACGACAAGAATAAAAGAGTAACCAGAGACTTTGAGGAGTTGTGAATCCTGATTTTTAAAAATTGACTTAAAGGCCTTAAGTGTCATAAATGGGAAAAGAAGATTTAAACAGGAGTGGAAGGAAAAGTAAAGAATATATCTCCATTCTCAGTTGCAGTGAGCTGAGATTGCACCACTGCACTTCAGCCTGGACAACGGAGCGAGACCCTGTCTCAAAAAGAAAAAGAAAAAAAAGAATATATCTCCACTCTCAATGGGGGAAAAAAAAGCCTTGCTATAAAGTATATTGCAGGAATACTTTCATTATGTAAAAGCCTATTTTGTTTTCATGTCATTCTTAGATTACATCATAGAGTGGCTGCAGCCATCTCGTACCATATTATAAATAAATCACTGGCTTAATCATAGAATGAGCCAGGGCCCCAGATCTGAAAGGAAAATATTAGATCATTTTTAATAACTGATATAACTCAAGCCAGTTGGCATTGAACCAGGGTGAGGTGATCTCATCCTGAAGAAGTCCAAAAAGGACCCAAAGCGGGTCAGAGCTGAGCAGGTCCCAGAGACACTTCCATTTACAGATGAAGAGGTTGCTAATGGCACCTGAGTAGAGTTCACCCTCTGGACTAAACAGTCTTGTCATTAAAATCAACACTTAGTTTCCAGTAGTGATGCCCAATAAGCCTTCCCCATGAAACACAGTGGATGAAGATTTTGTACCCAGAGTCACTAGGTATCAGAAAACATGAGCACATTATGATGTTTGTAGTTAGGTCTTGGGAGTCATTATGCAAAATTAGAAATGTTGAGGCTATTAATGATTCAGGAAGCATGAAATCTGGGGTGACCAACAGACAAAGGCTGCAGGTCTGGGCCAAGCCAAGGGGACAGTGTAAACAGGACATGAGATAATGGCCTAACGAAGAAAAGAACTAAGGGTGATCTCCAGCAAAGAGTTACAGACTCTTAAGGTGATCAGAAACTTAACATTCAATGTGTACCAACTACATAAGAAGTACCACACTCAACAGGCACTTTATAGACATTACGCTGCTTTGAGAGCACCAAAGACTCTTTGAAGGAGGCACTGTTCACTCCATGGTTTGCAGAAGTGAAAACAGGTTAAAAAAACTAAGTGAACTAGGTAGGATTCAGTGACTAATGTGATAGTCTTCCTACTCCAAATTCCTCTTTACCATGTTGTCCTTGGTCAACTAAAACTCTATTTCCCACTATGTACTTTTAATAAAAATGAAATAATTGGTAAGAAACACTTTAATAACAAGAAGAGTTGGCCAGGCGTGGTGGCTCACACCTGTAATTCCAGCACTTTTGGAGGTCGAGGAGGGTGGATCACTTGAGGTCAAGAGTTCAAGACCAGTCTGACCAACATGGGGAAACCTCCTCTCCACTAAAAATACAAAAAAAAAAAAAAGAAAGAAAAAAAAGCTGGATGTGGTGGCATGCGTCTGTAATCCCAGCCACTTGGGAGGCTAAGGCAGGAGAATCACTTGAACCTGGGAGACAGAGGCTGCAGTGAGCTGTGCCATTGCATTCCATCCTGGGCGACAGTGAGACTCCATCAAAAAATAAAAAATAAAAAAATAAGATGAGTATTTAAAAAAATGCTGAGAGGTGAAAGGGACCATGGAGTAGGTAGCAGAATTGATATTCTGGCCAGCCACATTCTCAGTGACCAAAGCCACACGTTCATTTTGGCTGTAAAGTCACTAATAAGCTTGACCATAATTTTAAGGCTCCAATTTCCACTGATTTTTCTAGTTACGTGAAGGTGGACTCTAAGGGAACATGTCATCTTCTATAAAATAAACTGCAGAGCTTGATTTTGAAAAGGACTGCTTTGGTGGGGGGAAGAGAAGGATGCTCTGGAAAAGAAACTCCCTGCCAGACAAAGGGTATTGGCTGAGATTTTATGTCTGGTCTTGTCAGTCTCAAAGTAATGTCGTATATCAGCTCTCTGTTCCTAAAACAAATGTTATTCGTAACTGCAGAGACACACTGTCTGAGCCGTGTAATATTGATTTATGCACATTTTCAGGACACAGCATGGCCCACCAGGAGATGCAGAGCCCTGAAATTTAACTAAAAGGACAAAATCAAAGCTCAAGATTCCAATTTTTGACCTATTTTTCCTAATCTGTTTCCGGGACAGGAGAGAGGTTGAGAAAAGAAGAGAAAACGTGCCTAAAAGTTGCGCAGACTCATTATGCAGCACAGACTGTGTGAAGCGGTGGAAGGTGGGGCAGGGAGAGGAGCTGCAGATGGTTCCTCCCTTGACTACCCCTGGCTCTGTGGCCCTGGAAGAGTCTGTGCCCTTTCCAAGTCTTGGTGTCTCACGCATACAGCAAAGGGCTCAAGCAAGAACCTTTAGACATTTCTACCAAAAAAGCTCTAATCACTGAGGAGGGCAAAAATATAGAGATAAGGGAACACAGCATGAATTGAAAACTTGTGTTTTTCTTCTTAAAAGCCATGCCAATTTTACATCCTGTGCTACTACGTATCAATGCTTCTCTCAAGAGTTTTAAATGGAGTTTTCCCCCCAAAATGCCTTCAAGTAAAACTGATCCACAGAGGTGTGCTGGGTTTATTCAATAGCTTCAGGCAACGCCCACTTTCACTTAGCACAGCCACGTAAACCTGGGGAATCTGTGGTGAGCAGCCCCTAAGATGGTTCTGTGTAACTCCATCTCCTGGTATTCATACCTTGGTGCTTGTACTCACCCTTCCCCTTCAGTGTGGCCTGGATTTGGTGACTCGCTTCTAGTAAAGAGAATGAGGCAGAGGGAACAGCATGTCACCTCCAGGATTAACTTATAAAAAGACTGTGATTTGCCTCTCAGGGACTCTCTCTTGCTCACTCACTTTGAGGGAAGACAGCTGCCATGTGAGCTGCGCTATGGAGAGTCTCACATGGCAAGAAACTGAAGTCTTCAGCCCAGTAATCTGTGGGAAATCCTGCCAACCATCATGTGATGAGCTTGGTAGCAAGTAGATCTTCCCCGGAGTTCAGCCTTCCGGTGAGACTGCAAGTCCAGCAATACCTGGAATGCAATGTGGTGACAGATCTTGTGGCACCCATCCAAGCTGCTCCCAAATTTCAGAAATTGTGAGATAATATTAATCAATGCTTTTTTTTCTTTTTTTTGAGACAGAGTTTTGCTGTTGTTGCCCAGGCTGAAGTGCAATGATGCGATCTCGGCTCACTGCAACTTCCGCTTCCTGGGTTCAAGCAATTCTCCTGCCTCAGCCTCCCGAGTAGCTGGAATTAGAGGCATGTGCCACCACGCCCAGCTAATTTTGTATTTTTAGTAGAGATGAGGCTTCTCCATGATGGTCAGGCTGGTCTCTAACTCCTGACCTCAAGTGATCTGCCCACCTCAGCCTCCCAAAATGCTGGGATTACAGGTGTGAGCCACTACGCCTGGCCTATTTTTTTTTTCTCCCAACCCTTCATCCATGCCCCATGAGATCTGAGACTATAATTTACTTCAATTTCCCAAGCACTTAGCATAAGGCCTGAAACATATCTGGTGATTAATAAAGGTGTATCATAAAGAAAGAAATGTTTCTTGTAATCCCAGCACTTTGGGAGGCCAAGGCGAACGGATCATGAGATCAGGAGATCAAGACCATCCTGGTCAATATGGTGAAACCCTGTCTCTACTAAAAAAACAAAAATTAGCTGGGTGTGGTGGCATACACCTGTAGTCCCAGCTACTCGGGAAGTTGAGGCAGGAGAATCACTTGAATCCGGGAGGCGGAGGTTGCAGTGAGCCGAGATCACACTACTGCACTCCAGCCTGACAACAGAACAAGACTCCGTCTCAGAAAAAAAAAAAAAGAATACGTTTCTAATGTGTATTTCTCTTTTATATGTTTGTCTTTTCCCCTAACTATAAGTTTCTCAAGGTCAGGGACTAAGCCTAATTCACATAGTTTCCTAAAGATCATGTGGTTCACTAACATCCAGACCAACACTGAGACCAGGGCAGCAAACACATACTCTATGAACCAGGGGTAAATATTTGGCAGCAATCTACAAAGAGCCCTCTATCCATTCACACTTCAGATGCTGTCTACCACACAGCAACCCATTGAGGAAGACCTGAGAATTCGGATCCCCTAAGGCCATGCCTAATGTAGAGTAGAGGTATCTCCATTGTGCCAGAAGCCAAGAAATAGAAGAATGTGGAATTAGGAGGAAGGAAGCAAAAGAGAGAAAGAGATATCACTACTTTTTACTTTCATGGACAGCAAACATACCTCCTACAAGACATCCCTGGGTTACATGAAGAACCACAGAGTTTCAGGGGACTGAATAGGTCACTGCTCAGACCCAGCAAATCCTCTTGTAATTTTTGAAGCAAATAACATAAAAGCAATAAAAGCTGGCTGAGCAAATGCTCACACATGCCCAGAAAGCACCTGACTGAGTAATTATAGACAGCCAAGACATTCGCCCTGACGGAAGTGACCAATGCTTTGCTTCCGGCAGAGACTAATACCTGATACTTCTGAGGACCAAAGAGGAAATATTAAAACTGAAAGCCCTTGGCGATAGTCGGCAATTGTAAACTGGTATCAACAGAGGGAAATAATTTCCTTCCTGACTCCCACTAGGCTAGTCATGCCTGGAGCAGCAGGTGTGATTATCTAATCTAACAAAGTAAGAAGCCAAATGGGCTAGACTGTAGCTTCTGTGGGGTCTCTCAAGCACTGAGCTTCCCGGGTTTCTGAATTGACCACTCTCCACCTCCTGTCTCAGGCAAAAATGAACGTGAAAAATAATAATACATAATTCTATTTCAATTCTAACCCGCATCATTAAGCAAAGTTGCAGATCAAGCTGCAGGACTGAGGACAAGTTAGTGCCTATCCAACCCAGAGGAGGAAGAGGTGCAAGGTTGTCTAAGAATGCTTAGACACGCTGAGCATGTCTAATGTTCCCGATGCTGTGCTGGGCACTGAACTTACATTGTCTTTTTCTTTATATTCAAGATGAGTCTTTAAGGAAGAAGACAACTGTAATAACCTACCATATAGGAACCACACTTTATAGTTTACAAAACAAGTCAGCATTTAACAACGCACTTGCTCTAAGCAAACATGAGAGGTCGGCAGGGCAATGACTATTGTTCCTAATTCTCAGATCAAAAAGATAAGGGTGAAGGGATGTTGTTTTTCTAGGGTTGCGCATCTCATACTTGTCAGGACTTCTGTTACGCCATCCCACCATACTCACTGCCTTTTTATGCCCTCACAAACTTCTTAAGTCAAAAGTCTCTTTCTGTCCAGTCATTTGGGTTTTTTGTTTGTTTAGTCGTAGAGACAGGGTCTTGCCACATTGCCCAGGCTGGTCTCAAAATCTTGGCCTCAATTGATCTTCCTTCCATGGCCTCCCAAAGCACTGGGATTACAGATGTGAGCCACCATGCCCAGCCTGTCCAGTCATTTGTTTCATTCTCATCAAATCATGTAGTCTGACCTCATCTGGGCGACAATTCCTATAACTCCTCAACAGAGAGTCAGCCAATGCCCGATAGAACACCCTCTGGGAAAGGGACCCTTACTACCTTCAGATTTATTCTATCCATGAAAATGCACGCAGCACCTATCCCATGCCAGAGACCCCAGCAGACTCTGGAGACACACACATGAACAAGCAATGCTGTCCCTCTCCTGTCCAGGTTCTATGTTCTTGATGGTCATGAGCACATGTGTCCCAGAATCTTGTGGCAGAATCCATGGTCTCATTCCTGTGGCAATTCTTGGCTGGCCTTCATTCCTGGTCCTCTCAGCATCCTCGTGTAGAGTCCAGCTGGCTCATGCCTTTTCAGAAGGTGAGGCAGGAACGAAAGCCTGGCTCTCTAGAGGGTCTCTGACAGGGGGCTAAAGAGGTTTGCAGAAGGCCTGTGGTTGCCCACGGAGCTTCCGGTCCTCTCTCCCTCTCCTAACAGCACCCAGATATTCCTTTGAGGGGTCACCTCTTCTCCCCTGTGTAAGTACCATGAGGTTTGGATGAGACTATGTCCAAACTTAGTTTCACGAGAATCTTGGTTCAGATTAGCATAATCCCATTATCTTGCCTTCAATGACTGGTTCAGAAATATACAGTGAGCCAAGGCTATGAGAATATAGCAAACCAGGCTCTTTCCCCAAAATGGGAAGACGGATGTCTATAGTTTGGGTTTCATCAGGCAGCAATCTCATGACCCATGAGGTAAAACATTCCAAAGATGAAGCCCAGGCACAAAAAAGGGCAGAGCAAGAAGTTCTGCAGAAAAACAAAGCTAGAGTCCTGTTCAAACTGTGCCTGAGGCTCACATGACCTCTGGACTTGCCAGTTTCCAGGTGTCCTAGGTTTGCAAAATCACCCACCCACTTCATTCTAGATGCCATACTCTATTAAATGCAGGCTAAGACTGCATCAGCATTTCGGAAGCCACTCCCAACAAAAGCCACTGCTGACTCATATTTAGCTTAAGAATAACAAAAACTTCTAAGTCTCTTCCAGGATGCTCCTGTTAAGGAAATCTCTCCCATTCTATCATTACACTGTTGATTTCTTTTAAGCCCAAGTGCAAAGCTTCATACTTATCACAGTTTAATTATAAACACTGAAAAAACTCAAGACGTAGAGGAGGTGACAAAGATATTTCATTTGATAATTAAACGTATGCTAGGGGGAATATATTCCAGACCATGTTTGAAATTTTAACAAACACTAAGATTTAAGCATCAAACCAGTGGTTTCCAGCCTTTTATGTGATATAGATCAATAGGCACATAGTCAGTTGTACTTTTAAGATACACTGATTAAGAAAAGACAGAGAGACAAAACACAACTATAAACTCAGTTACACTTTTAAGTGAAGTTAGGTTTTTTCAATCACAACGGCATCATCTCCGTTTTGGAAAACTACACCACAAATATGTCAAGGTGTATTATTTACTCAGTACAAAGCCAGCGCTGGGGGCACATATGAATTGGCCTCAGCCAATGGGGACCATCGAATCAGGATCCTAAGTGGAAGTCGCACGCAGAATTCCCTTGCTAATTTCCTCAACTCTCCTTCTAGCCCATGGTATTCCACACTGTTGATTCTTTTTACCACCCAGATTTTTTAGAATATAATGTTCTACTCTACCCATTAAGTACAGAGGTACTCCAAAACACAAGGAAAAGTTTACCTTACCTGGTCACGGTTCTCCTTTCTGAGCACATAACAGGATTTGCACTCACGTCCTGGTGGAGCTCTAGCAGGCCCTTTAAAACAAAGGCTCACACCCTTTGCCTAAGCAAATTTAGCCTGCCCTGCCCCAAAGGTTGTTATAAAAATAAAGTGAGGCTCACGCCTGTAATTCCAGCAATTTGGGAGGCTGAGGTAGGTGGATTACCTGAGGTCAGGAGTTCAAGACCAGCCTGGCCAACCTGGTAAAACCCCGTCTCTACTGAAAATACAAAAATTAGCCAGGCATGGTGGTACGCGCCTGTAGTCCCAGCTGCTTGGGAGGCTGAGGTGGGAGAATCGCTTGAACCTGGGAGGTGGAAGTTGCAGTGAGTTGAGATTGCACCACTGCACACCAGCCTGGGCAACAGAGCAAGACTCCATCTCAAAACAATAAATACATAAAATGAAATGACATCACAAAAGAAGCAGCACCATGAACAAGGGTAAACAAGAGACACTCAATAATATTGCTTTCTTTCCTCATAAATGCCCAAACACTGTTTAGTGACATTTTCATTTTGGTCTTTACATTTCATGAACACTTTCTTCCATGCCAAATGAGAAAGAAGGAAGCAATACAATTGCTGGCAACCTGGAATCATCGTTACTCCAAATTTTCCTCCAATTTCAATGCCTGCCACCTTCCAAGAGCCGAGCTCTGCCTTTGCTTTGCCACATATTTTATCAGCATGATTATATATTGTCTATTGCCATAAAAGCAACTTAAGAAAGAAGGAAAGGCATTTCAGTTCTTCTCTTATTCTTAATGCATCCTAGTTACCGATGCTCATACTTAAAGTGGAAAACACTGATGTTTAAAACTCATTAAAACATATACATTGATTTTAAAGGCAAATGTATTCCTTTTGTGTGTGGGACTCACCAGCTGAGGAGAAAGGTCTTCCCTCTGATGAGCGTCCAGTGGAACAATGAAAAAAGCAGAACACAAGGAGTCAGATGACCAGGTTCTGTCTTCTGCTCTGTCTCTGAGCCTCAGAGTTCTCACCTATGAAAAACAGAAGGGTGTTGCTTATGTATTTCTAGGGTCTCAACCAGCTTCAGAAATTCTCAGGTTTATCAAGTCTCTGACTGGGCTGTGGCTTACTTCTATACCTCCTAAACTCCTAGTCAGATCCTGGCACTCTTATTTCACTAATTTGACTCAGAATGATGGGGAAAGAGAATGCTGATGCCTCAGGGTTCATATCTCATCTCTCCTAGTTCTCCTGGGAAGACAGCTTCGTCTCAATAACAGAGGTCAAAGAGATAAGTCAGTCAGATACTCACATTGTAGGGAGGAAAAAAAATTAACAGATAAACCTGAACTATACCAAATAAAAAAAGAAAAGGAATATGAGTTTGGAGACAAATTTCTAACTATAGGTCCTAGTGTCCTTTGAACTTTAGTTTCCTTGCCTGAAAAGTGAGAATCAGTGAGCAGCAGAGGGATAAACAATGTTGACATTTCCCAGTAAGCCATCCTCAATATCGTTTGGATACGTGCCCTCTCTAAATTTCACATAGAGTTGAAATACCTGCTGTTGGAGGTGGGGCCTGTGGAGGTGACTGGATCATGGGGGTAGATTTCTCATGAATGGTTTAGCACCGTCCGCTTGGTGCTGTCCTCATGATCATGAGTGCGTTCTCATGATATATGATCATTTAAAAGTGTGTGGCAACTCCCCTGCCTACTGCCTCTCTTGCTCCTGCTTTTGCCATGTGAGATGCCTGCTCCTCCTCTGCCTTTGACCATGAGTAAAAGCTCCCTGAGATCTCCCCAGAAGCCAAGCAGATGCCAGTGCCATGCTTATACAGCCTGCAGAACCATGACCCAATTATAACTTCTTTCTTATAGATTACCAAGTCTCAGATATTTATTTATAGCAATGCTAGCATAGCCTAATACAGTCCTTATTACAGGTTTTATTTCATTAGAAACTATTCCTGTTTTGCTAATGATTATACAGTATGTATTCCAACAGACAAGTATCCCAAGGCAAGGGCTGTTGTAAAACTTGTCTTTCATGTATGCAGGAGAAATCCACATACCAGAAAAACTACCATGCCCATTTCATTGTTGTCACCGTAAACATTACCTAACCAATCATACAATTGTTTTGTGTACAAAACAATTCAAAGTTCAAAGTTGGGAGGGATTTTTTAAACGACCCACCTCAACTTTTCCAACTGACAAGAGAAGCCAGTGGCCTGGGTAAGGAGGTGACCGCTTCAGGAGCCACTTGATCCACTGGATCAAGTGACTGCTTGCTTTGACAAAGGACACCAAAACGCACTGGGCAGAGGGACTTGTGCTTGATCACATGAGTCACACCTAGAGCCAAACCAGGACTTACAAAGCCAGGCCTCGAACACTTGTTTCAACGCTCTCCCAGTAATCTCAACAGCAGAAAGAAATTAATAGGCAAAATGGAATACAATCAAGACCAGCCCAGTAAAGCAAGGAGTTTCCTGAGACCGGGTGGTCTTCAAGGACACTGGAATTCTGAAAGCCATTTCCGCTGAAAGGAGAGAAAGGCATCATTTCAAACTTACTGAGAAATGGGTTCTTAGGAAGCCAACATTAAACCTGTGAACAATGCAATTTCATAAAACGAACCAAAAAGGTTGCCGCTACCCTCACCCGCAAGCTGCATAACACCAAAGCTTCTCCCTGCAGAGAGAGATACAAATCACAACAGTTTCTACAACAGCCGCCAAGGGCATCTGACTTCCCAGAGTTTTAATCTTCACTGAAAGGAAGAGCTCTCCACCCTGGGCCCTGAGGGAGTCTCACTCACACTCTCCAGCGTCTCTCCAGGTACAAATGAAAGTGGTCTCCCTTTTCCATAGTCAACTTCTCTTTTAATGATTTTTTCTTCTTTTCCATAAAGAGAACAAGCAGCTTTGCTAAAGAACCGCTGTGAAATGATTGAAGTTCCCATGCAAACAAACCATTAGCAGAGTTCCAATGCAATTTAAATTACCAGTTGTTAAAGTACTTCTCAATTTCGTGGTAAGTTTCCAAGGAGAATTACATGCTATCTACTATTTAATTGGTTGTTTTCTATTTTTTAATATCCATTTATCCCCCCCCCACCCCGTTATATTTCAGAAGTGTCTATAAAAGCTTCCCTTTAAAAAATTATACATTGTTGAATAGATTAAATCTAAAGATTGAAAACTATCAGAGAAACAGCTGCAGGATCACACAGCTCAGCAGAAATTGATGGTTTTGACACCACAAAACATGCAGAATTTTAAAATCTTAGGAATCACCTAGTACTGCCCTCACTCTTTATAGCTGAAGACACTGAATTCCCAAAAGAGAATGATGGAGTTGGCACGAAGTATTTTCCCTGGTCAGCGACACATTCAAGATGAGAAGCATTGCTCCAAACTCCCAGCCCCGTGCCACCTCTTCCACATGACTGCCCATAAATGGCAGAAGAAGATGGTATGAAATAGCCAATAAACTTGATTTTCCACCAGTATTTTTTTTAAGAAAATATAAAGCCCTCTTCAAATATACTCCTGACCTCAAACATTATGGGTAACGGCAAGTATCTCTCCCAAAGAGAAGAAAATAAGTAAAGGCTGATGAATGAGTACAGTCAAAGGAGCTCAAAACAAGACACTTTATGAGCAGATTCTTGGCAGGAAAAGTCAAGACACTAATCTAGATTCATCAAACAAGTTATGTGACATCACGACTACAGATTTTCACAGGTCTATCTGGCCCTGCATTAGTGCTGTCCCCAGAGACAGAGAAAGAGAGGATAAAAAAATCAACAACAAAGTGAAAGCAAGTCTTGTCATATCTTTAAACGGAAAGGGTTTCTAGAAGCCATCAGGAGGGTAGTTTGAAGTTCCAGGCTTTGATATCAGACTTGTGTAAAGGATTTTCTCAAAGCTCAGCCTTCTCTGTCTGCAAAACAGGGTTAATATCATCTACCCATCAAGGTGTATGTAACCATTTCCTGGGATTCCATATCTAGCATGTATGGCACAAAGCCTGCATACAATATGCACTAATTCATGTTCACCCCTTCCAAGGCTTTTATAATTTCTCAAAGCCTATAGTTCTGTGATTCTAATGTATGTGGACTAAAACCACGTCTTGTAAGCCAAGCATATTCCCTAAGTCTGTTAGATACTGTATGTCTCCTGACTGTAAACTCATTTATTTTATCATTTGAAGAAAATTTCACAAAAATTTACATATCTAAGTATTTTGCTTTAAAAGCAAATTTTTTGGAAATTCTATTTTTAAATGGCCTCCAAATCCACATTTTGAAACACACACACTAATAAAATCTCAATTTCATGTCCAAGACCTTATTTAAATTTTCCATCAGCCTGTAAGAAAAAATTCCCAATTGAACGCTGAAGAAACTGAGGAACGGAGCAGTTAGCCACTCCTCCAGTACCTCTACCTAGTAAGTGGTAAAGCCGGGATTTCAACACAGGTGTTCAAAATCAAGTTTCATGACACAGGCTTTATCAATTTATAATTACAAGTATAAAATGGATAGTTCTTCTGCTAGAGGTGGAAATATACCGTTAAAACTCCTGCTATTTTCACATTTCAGGGAGCTTTGGGATAAAAACAAGGCCTACATTTCTAACTCTTTTTTTAAAAGTTCATGTTAACAGCAGGTAAATCTTTCCTGAATTCTACCTCACTGTTCTGTTCTTAAGTGAAATGAAAAGCTCAGAGCCCTGGCACTAAGCAGACATCTACTGGTATGTAGGAAACAGACCTGAGAAAGGTTAACAATTCGCTGATATCAGACCAATTCAAAAACAATTCAAATGGCTGGGCTCATGATCAAACAAATCATGGGAACCCCAGTATGGGCTACAGAAGCCATTCTGGCACAAGTGTTAGTTAACAGAATGTCACATGTTCTGCATTCAGGCATGCACCAAGGAGAGGTTTGCTAACACCTGCTGTCTTTGATAAGGCAGTGTGTGGACCTAGCAGGTGTGGGTGCTGAGTTGGACACACCTAGGGGTGTTGAAGAGCCTCAATGGGGGACACGCTGGAACACACAAGACAGAATGAAAAGCACAGAAAAGCACGAGTACATGCAATGTCCTTTTGAGGGTCTAAAAGTTCTCTGCAAATGATGTGACTTCCAAATGAAGCCTGAACACCCAAGAGGATTTCCATGCATGAGGAGGAGGAAAATAGGCCCAGGGAACACGATGTGCAAAGGCCTTGAGGGGGATGAGTTCAGGGTGTTCTCAGAGAAAGTGACTAATATGGTGAGGCCAGTGACAGAGGATGCAGAGGAATGTGGTGGGACACAAGCCTGGAAAGGAATGTTGCAGCCAGGGCATGGAAGACCTTGTATCTCATGTTCTAAAGCACTTGGATCTGAAGCCACAGGTGTTGTGTTTCGGGAAGTGGCACAACAGAAAGTTAAATCGTAGCCCTATCCCTTTAAGAAATGAATCCCCTTCCGTGGTCAGTCTCCAAGCAAAGCAAGGGTAGAGGAGCTACCTATGAAGGGATCTTCTCCCTGTGGCCCCACTCACAGAGAAGTCAGGGGACAGGTGGCTTTCAGAGTTGCTCTTAACCCATACCTTCAGTGACCCTTTCCTCTAGGTCTGAAACTCACCAACAGAACAGACCCACTGCAAGGCCCAGGAAAGAAACAGTCTCATGTTCCAAGCAGGACTAACACTCTGCCTTCAGGGAACTGCCAGCCCCACCCAAGTCCTTGAATCAGAAGAAGCTGGACTGGAGACAGGCTCCATCCAGTCTTTCTCCTGTCTCTCCAGCAGGAGCCAGAGGCCTATCCAGCTTGTGTTCTATGTGCCTAAAGCTCCACATCACAGAGCTCACAGAGTTCTCTGCCAGGCCTGAAACCTCGTGACTGGGGCACGGGATTAGTAATGAGCCTATGCTGGTGTCACCACTTAGGTTGTATGGAATCCTCCTTTCCTTTACAGGAAACTCTGTAGCAGTACCCATATGTCAAGGCCTTCAAAGATGCAATGCCCTCCCTGCCCTTGAAGAACTCCCAGTCTAGAAGGAGAGATAAGACATCAAGTAAAAGAGGACAAGTACCACAGAAGCAGCACAGGTAACAATGCAGATTTTCATACCACACGGTGACATGAGGTGATGTCATAAAAAAATGTAATGACAACAAGGGAAAGGAAAATTGTTGACAATTCCAGATTTACACAACTTCACCAGGAGAATCAGACCATTTTTATACTACTCCTGTTAACATGGTGGCTTTCAGGGGGAGCACCTATTCTATCACATCCATTTGGCAGATGAGAAAACTCAGGCTCAAGCAAGTTAACTGACAGTGAGGAAGTATCACAGCCGGGATTCAAATCCAGATCCCTTGCTCATAAGCAGCATACATTTGTACTCTGTTGCCTCACAGCTAACTGTGGTTGAGTTAGCAGAACAGAGAACACAGATCACTTCCAATGGATGGGAGAGCAGGTGGTGATCAAGGATTATTCCCTTCCCAAGATGGCGTCTGTGCAGAAGTTTACAGGAGGATTGAGAGTTCTATGAATGAAGATCGGAGAGGTTATCTCAGGCTAAAGGAAAGGCATGTGCTAAGGCAAGAAGGTGAGAAAGTGCAGGGTATATCTGGGGGTTGGCAGGAAATGTGTTTGATTTAAAGATACGTAAACAGGAGCACCAAGGAAGTCCACAGTGGACCCATGCTGGTGTCCATTTATGACAGGTCCTGGATACCAGGGGCAGGAGTTTTTACTTAATACAGTTAAGTACTAGAAAAGTAATAAATGTTTCACAGCAGAACTGTGGCATGGTTTCAGCTTTACTTGGGATTCTGTGCTCTAATGGTAGGACTATGCAAATAGCCTTTCAGCACCTGAGCCAGGGGCAGGAATACCAGGGTCAGGAATAATGGGCCCTTGGATCCTTTCAGGTCAACATACAGAAGGACATTGTTCCCTGGCTATGACTTCGGAGGTAAGAACATCTACACCTATTTCATAGAGCCTGACTGTCCTCTTAAGAGTCTCTGTGACTCATTAAATAAATTCCGGGCCCCGGCTAGAGCACAGGTACCCTCAATAGGTAAACACAGCATGGAAAACAGGATGGAGTCAAAGAATAAAAGGAACTGTGCTTGGCTCTTGCACTCCACACTTATTAACTATGGCCTTTTGAGCAACTTACTTCCTTTTATCAAGGGTGCTGTTTCTTCATTTGTAAAATGGAAACGATAATACGTATACAGCTGGGTTCTTGTGAGAACAATCAAGTTGTGAGATTAAATATGAGGACGTGTGATTCCTACACGCAGGCTAGCATGTTTAGAATAAATCCCCCCCACCCCCAAAAGCCACCATGTTGAAAGAGTAGTATAAAAACTGCCCGTTCTTCCTGGTAAAGTGATCTAAATCTGGATTTGTCAACAATTTTTTCTTCCTCTGTTGAAAATTGAGCTGTATTCCCCAGGCAAGTCATTACATCTTTTTGTGCCAAATTGTTTTCATCTTTTAAATGACCCAGTAATCCCACTTTGGGCAATATACATAAGGGAATAATCCAAAAGGAAAAAAGAAGGCAATTTGTTCAAAGATGTTATTCATAGTGCTATTTCTGGCTCTTTCTATATCCCCCTATTATAGCACTTATCTCACTGTGCTGTAATTATCCACTCCCCTTCCATACGCCTCCAAATTATCTTTGAATCAATCCCCAGCACCTAGCACAATGCCTGGCATACAGTAAGAACTCAATAAATGTTTGTCGACTCAATGAATAGGTAATATAAAAGAAATTTTAGAAGAAACTCGAATGAGTAATAACAAAACTCTGTTTTTAAGAGCTTATGCTACTTTTTTGAAAACCTGGTAACTACAGACTGCAGGAGGGGTGCATGAAGAAGCCCCAGAAATGAGTTTTAGATGACTTAGTTTACAATCTCTGAGCATCTCTGGGCTTAGGCTGATTATAGTATAAGATTGCCACGGGATACCCAGGAGGATGAGGTCACAAGCTAAATTGCTTTGGCCTGGTGGCTAGAGGATGGGGCTTGGTCAGGAATTTTGGATTCTCTACCTGATTCAGCCACTACCTAACTTCTCCAAGACCTGAAAAATGAAGTAAGTATCTGCAGGGAAGCCAAGTCTGTTAAAAGGAATTACAGGGAACTGCCAAAGGCCAGCAACTATGAATTCAAACGTAAATGAAAAAAGAGGACTGGTAGGTGCCCTTGGACCGCGGTCTAGTCCTCAAGACAAGGAGAGGCTTTCAAACCCCAGCTCTTCTGGGCTCCCACTGAGCCTTCCAGACCCATCTCACACGGAGATTGAAGATTCCTTACCAGGGAGTTTACAGGAGACAGAAATCTCTGCATGAACAGACAACACATCATGAAAAAACAGCATGTTAAATACAGCCCATAAAGTCAGCATCACTCTGAACGTTCCTCATTCTTGGTGGGAAAGAATGTTTTACAAAAATACCCAGGGAGAGCAAAGGAAGCTGCACATTCTGCAGGGCTTATTTTGGGGCGTTCCAACAGCTCTCAGCTGGGAAGCCAAAGGCAGAAAGCCACCGTCCTCTGTGCATTGGCCCAAAGCTCGAGGCTAGAAACGAAATGGGATGGGGGTGAGAAACAGATCCTCTTTGGTTTTGGAATGCCAGCTGCTTGTCTGGGCAACCCCCCAGGGTGCCTATTTTCATTTCCCTCTGAGTCTCCCAGATTCCTGCCCATTTAGCTTGACATTTCCCTGAAGGAAATCACTCTAGAGAGCCTATAGACGACCACTCCCAAACACGCCCTGAACTTACTTCTCCTGCCCAACTTCTATGCCCTAGTCAAAGTTACCACCACATCTCACCTGAATTACGGTAAACGTTTCTGCCTGACCTTCTTGCTTCTACCCTTGCCTTCCTTTTACTATCTGTGGTTTACTATGCTGTGGTTCCCTCCAGAGCAGCTGGAAAGATGCCTGTAACACGTAACTCAGGTGGTTCCCATCACATCTGGACTCAGGTCTAAGCAGCTCAGGTCTCTCACTTACCACCACCTGCTAGTCCCTGCTCTTCTCTCCTGCTTCTTCCCCTGCAGCCCACATGCTGCCAGCACATCAGGCTCCTTCTGTTCCTCAAACACAAACTCCTTCCCACTTCATGGCCTTGACCTTTGCTTTGACCGTCTCCACTGCCTGCAGTGCTCTTCCCCCGACTTCTACAAGGCGGCCTCCTTGTCACTCAGATCTCAGCTTAAACATAACCTCCCAGAGTCCTTCTCCACTCACTCAGAGTCAGAATGCCCTTTGTGACTCCTCCCTTGGGTTACTTATCATTCCCTCTTATTTAAGTGTTCCTTTATCTGCCTCCTCCACACACCTGCACCAGCATGTAAGCGCCAAGGGATGGTTGTTGTGTGTGTCTCTTTCTTTGCTCTAAATCGAGTACTGGGATAATGCCCAGAACAGTGCAAGGCACCTAAGTGGAAATTCAATAAAGATTTAATAAAATTAGATGAATACATGCCACGGATGGAAGAAGCCTGACAGATTGCATAAAAGGATAGTAGCCCAGCACTGTGGCTAACGTCCTGGGCTTTGGAGTCAAATACACATTGGTCACTAATGCCTTTACCCAAGAGTTAAAGGGGTTTAGGCAAGCTTTCTCACTTCTTTAGGCCTTTTCTCAAAAGTAAAATGGGGATAATAGCACCTGCCTTGTGGGAGTGTTGGGAGAGTTAGAGATATGATGTTTCGGGTAAAACTCAGCACAGCCTAAATGTTCACTGCTATCAACAGCAACTTCCTCTTTCAGGTGAGAAAAGTGAGACTCAGAAAGGAGCAGGGCATTGCCCAGGTGAAACACTACATTAAGAGCAGAGTCAGGCCGGGCATGGTGGCTCACGCCTGTGATCCCAACACTTCGAGAGGCCGAGGTAGGCAGATCACCTGAGGTCAGGAGTTCAAGACCAGCCTGGTCAACATGATGAAACCCCCATCTCTACCAAAAATACAAAAATTAGTAGGATGTAGTGGCGAATGCCTGTAATCCCAGCTACTCAGGAAGCTGAGGCAGGAGAATTGCTTGAACCCAGGAGGCAGAGGTTGCAGTGAGCCAAGATCACACACTGTACTCTAGCCTAGGCAAGAGAATGAGACTCCGTCAAAAAAAAAAAAAAAAAGAAGAAGAAGAAAAAGAAGATGATGAGCAGAGTCAAGTCAGAAAAATCATGGCCAGTTTTAGCCCACTATTCCACAGACCTAATAATTACTAAAATATTAGATATCATGACACACATCTATATATTCTGCCTTGTTCCAGAAAGGATCTGAGGTACTTCACAAAAGATGCTAATAGTTGATGATTTAAGTGAGAAAATGCGTAAGGAGAGGCGAAAATAAAGCAAAGAAAGGGGAAAGGGGATACAAAAAATAAGAGCTGGATGTCTCACACCATTTGCTAGAGGTGAGCTTTAAATTTAGCTATGGACTTCCTAGAGCCCCGTACAAAAGAAAGGAAGCATAGCTGTGTACAGCCCTTTGGAACACTTGCTTTATTGAAATGCCACAGCAACGTGTAAGGAGGCATCACCATCCAGTTGAGAATCACCCTGATTTGTCACACTCTTGCCAATTAGAATCCAATATCTGCTTACTCCTGATCACATGCCACTCTTAAGTAAAATTAGTCTCCACTACTGACTATGTGACTTTGGGCCACTTACTTAATTAACCCTTTGAAGTCTCTGGTTGCTGTTCTTCTGTAACATGGAGGTTAAAAAATAGTACTTAAATGGATAGACAAAATGTAGCATATTCATTACCACAGAATATTATTCAGCCTTAAAAAGGAGAAATTCTGACCCATGGATGAACTTGAGGATATTATGCTCAGTGAAATAAGCCAGTCACAAAAAGGCAAATATGGTATGATTCACTTAGATACAGAACCTAGAGTTGTCATATTCATAGAGGATGAAAGTAGAATGGAGAATGCCAGGGACTGGAGGAGAGGAGAACAGGTAGTTGTGGGTTAAAGGTACAAAGTTTCAGATTGCGAGATGAAAGAGGCCTGGAGACTTATTACACAGCAATATGAATGTATTTAACTAAAAATACAACAATTATCAGGGCCTGGTGGTGCATGCCTGTAATCCCAGTTACTCGGGAGGCTGAGGCAGGAGAATCGCTTGAACCCAGGAGGCGGAGGTTGCAGTGAGCCGAGATCGAGCCATTGCACTCCAGTCAGCCTGGGCGACAGAGCAAGACTCTGTCTAAAAAAGAAAGAAAGAAAAAAAAAAGTTGATCCGAAACTGAGCTGACTACAAAGAGTTACTCCTGATGGCTGTGAAACATCTGAGGCGACATAATAGGTTGGTATCTTCTGGGTCTCTGTCCTGCTTTGGTAGTCTTAAAAAGTGTGTGTGTGTGTGTGTGTGTGTGTGTGTGTGTGTGTGTGTGTGTGTGTGTGTGTGTGTGTTTAAAATCTAATCAGAATCAGGACTCACCTTTGAATGGGCATAATATTCCAGAATTCTTACAGCTTCAAGAATAGTGGTAGAGGCTCAGATGGGAAGCCTTGCTGAATTTCTCTCAGGGAAAATTGCATAATTTTCACTTCCACAGATGGAAATAAAGTTCCATACTATTCATTCTGCCTTTTGGACAAGTGACATCCCCTTTCATGGAAGAGAAAGATATAGGGAGCAAAGGAGAGCAAAAGGTTGCATTCATACAACATTCACATGACCAAAAGAAGGGAAAGGTAAGTAAAAATCAAAGAACAAAAAAGAAAAGAGCCTCATACGAAAACAAGGAATTCAGGCATCTGAGCCCATATATCCTAAAGGAAAGAGGTCTGAACTGGAAGAAGTAGGTTCTAGTCCTCATTTTCCCACCAACTAGATTAGTAAGTGTGGACAATTCTAACATCTCCCAATTTCCTCATCTTGCAGTAGAGGGGGCAGCTTAAGTCTAGGGGAATGAAATGAACTGAGAGAGAAGATCTGGGTTCTAGTCCCACATAATGAGCCATCTGTCTTCAGGGCCTGGGTCTCTGCTGCCCATTATCTCACACTGTGAAATGAGATAGATGTGCTGAAAACACCGCAGGACTCTCCCAACTCTGACAACGCATCAGATCGACACAGCGTCCAGCACGCAAGGTACTCCAGACGGTGGATGCTGTGCAGATGCTACACATCAACATTTTGCATACTCCTAAGTCCCACCATAACTGTTTTCAAGCTAAAACTACCCCTCCCTACACGTCCACAGACATCCCTTCCAGCGTGTTGCTTTAGCCTTAGTAATCAGACAACAGCACTCCCAAATTGTCTTTCTACCCAACTCAAATTAGGCCTCAGATCAGAGGAAATACCTACTTTTTTAAAAATATACGAATATAATTTTTCCTCAGGCCGATCTTGTCTTGAAATCCCACTGTAAGAAGTACTCCCCTGGGAAAGCAGCTGTCCACACCCCCAAATTAAAGTGACCAGCACTCCCAGCAATGTGTCCCATCACCATGCAAGTGAGCCAGCCCACAGGCTGTACGCCCCAGGTCTGTGAGCAGAAATGCCACTCATCCGGCAGTAATGATGTACTCACGCGATGTCCGGCCCGCCCAGGCAGCTGGCCCTCCACCAGCCCTCACTCCCACTTGCAGGCCCTCAGTCCACTACGGGACACAGCAAGGCGGTGGTCTCGAAGCCTGAAGGGAACAGAACTGAGACATTCTCGCCTCAGCTTCCAGAACAAGGGGCAGAGGAATGAAGAGGGAAGGGTGGGGGCGGGGTGGGGGACGACTTTGTTTCTGGAAACAAGAATTCAAATCCTGCTTCTCCTAAACCCTGAGTCACCTCCCTCTCTTCCAATAGATCAGTCGGGTGGGTAAACATTTCCAAATATGGAGAAGCAGGCTGGAGGATGTCAGAAAAATCACCCTTCTCTCTCCTCTGGCACTTGAAGAACATGCCCCAGTTTAAGACAGAATTCCTTACTCGGAGTAAATTATTAACCGCTAAAGAAGTGGATTCTCAACCCTTCCATACACTGTCCAATTCCAGGAAGAAACCTCCTCCACCCCAAACAAGGAAGTGACTGGTTTGAAAGGTTTTAAGCTCATCTTAAGAATGAGACCATCCAGAATGCAACGAAATTTATGAAATAAATCGTTAATTCGGTGGGGGGGAGATATTTTGGGAGACGCACCTGAAAAGGTTGTGAGAATTTAGTCTAAGGTTCCTATGATGGAAGGTGAGTCTTAAAACAACTCCTCCCGGCCAGGCACAGTGGCTCATGCCTGTAATCCCAGCACTTTGGGAGACCAAGACGGGAGGATCACCTGAGGTCAGGAGTTCGAGACCAGCCTGGCCAATATGGTGAAACTCGGTCTCTACTAAAAATACAAAAATTAGTTGGGCATGGTGGTGGATGCCTGTAATCCCAGCTACTTGGGAGGCTGAGGCAGGAGTATTGCTTGAACCCGGGAGGTGGAGGTTGCGGTGAGCCATGACCATGCCATTGTACTCTAGCCTGGGCAATAGGAGTGAAACTCCTTTAAAAGAAAAAAAAAAAAAAAAAAAAACCAAGTCTCTTGCCCCCAAGCCCAGAGTCTCTTGGTATGGGAGTCCTCCTGAATATGTAGTTTGGCATGAGTCCTTCATGGGCACAGACACCGGGCTAGGAGACTCAGAATAAAACCAGACTCTCAGGAGAACACTGTTGTCGGGAAAAGTGGGGTTGAATTGCTCAGTTTAACTTGTAACATGGATTCCAACCCTAAGGTTCTGTGATGACTAAGTTGGAGCAGTGAAGCCAATCAGGAATGAATCTAATCTAAAATGACTCCAGACTAAATTAAAGGAGGAGAAAGAGAGATCAGACGCTAGGGAAAATGGAGATGTGGGGGTGTAGGAGGTGCTCCGAGATGGGAATCCAAGTACCACATCTTGGCTTCCCAGTGGTTCTGTTTCTTAGTGATCTCCTCCTACTGTTGGTTGTAAAGGCTTTCTGGAGGCCAGATGAGTCCTTTTTCAAAATCATCACCCATTTCCTGGCTTTGGACTGCACCAAGAGGTTGCTTGTTCTCACCCCCAGGAAGTCTTCGAGCTACAAACAGCACTGATCAGGGCATGAAGGGACCCAAGCCCCAAACCCCAAGTCCAGATCAGTCAGTCATGAAGATTTCAGACGAGTCAGTGATCCTTGTGTAGCTTACATATTTTTCATTTACAAATTAAGCAGATATCTAGAAATGGTCCAATCATGTGCTCTAAAAGCAGCTTCTACTTGGTCTATCCAAAGGGTCATTACACATTTATTTTGATTATTTGTTTTATACTTAACAAGCATGCCGTAAGCAAACATTTATTATTTATTGCACACTTAACAAAGGAACACAAATTAAGTTACTATTAAAATAGGTAAGGAAACAGAATCAGAGAGCCTTCCACTGCATACCAGAACCAGAACTCAGGACAGAGATCTTGCCATTGCAACCCTCCTCAGGGGGTGGGCGTGGGATGTCAAAATTAGGTCTGGAGAGCAAAAAGGGGTGGTCTTCATTCTGTCAGGAGCTCAGAGTCCCTTCCTGCATCCCATAAAGGAGCATTTCAGCAAAGAAAGGAGATTATTCCATGGAAAAGAGCTTCTGGGAATGGTCTTAAGCTCTCAAAACCAAAGACCAAGGGGTGAGCCACAGAAATAAATATGAAAACCAGAATGAGATACTTTAAATGTACCCTCCATCTTACAAACATTTGGAGATCAGTTTCCACATCTATGTAGAGACCCTTCAGTTCCTTCAACATATGTGTGCCTCTCGTCCTCCCAGCTCTGTGATCTCAAAATGAGAAGTGGCCATAAAGGCCATTAAGCCCAACACCTGCCGCATTGGTATTACTGAGGTCTCCAGTGAAGCAAAGATCATTATCTCCTGCCGCTGCAAATTCCATCTTTCGGTCAGAAAATTCTTCCTTACACGGAACTGAAATCTGGCTCCTCCTTGGTCTTCCATCCCTTGCTCCACGTTCTGCCTCTCAGGACCATATTTCAACCTATGTCTGTCTCATTGGTTTGGAATTTTTGTAGGTGAATATGTACACTCGTTCCCTCAGTATCCTCAGCATCCAGGGGGGATTGGTTCCAGGACCCCTGAGATACTGAAATCCAGAGATGCTCAAGTCTCTTATATAAAATGATGTAATATCTCCTGTATACTTTAAATATTGTTCTAATACCTACATAATACCTAACAACACAAATGCTATGTAAATATTGTTATACTGTATTGGTTTTTTTATTTTTTTGTTGGATTTTTTTTTTTTTTAATATTTTTGAGCCTTGGTTGGTTGAATCCATGGATGCAGAAACCATGGATACAGAGGGCTGACTGTATATAGAAACAAAGCTACCCAAGACCTCAGCCCACAGTCACTCTGGTTGTTCTCCTGACCACATCACACTGCTGACTTCTAATGCATTTTGTGCCAACTTGAAATCCATTCTTTTATGGATTTTTCCAGTGCCATTTAGCACATATATTGCCATTTAGCCATTTATATTACTCACAAGTCATACCCTACTAAACACCCGTCAGATGGACTTGTCTACTTTATTGAGAAACGACAGAAGATAAACCTGCATGTCCAGCTGTTCATCTACCTCCACCCCACAGCCCAAGCCACATTCCCACCGCTTGTGGATGAAGCCCAGGGATGCAGATCCCATTCCAAGATCCCCGCTCCTGTTCTCAGATCCTGCCAGACTGAAAACTGTCTCCAGGACACAAGGCTATTCCAAGCAACATTAAGAGAGAGCTCTGTAGGAAAAGAGGATCTCGTCAACACAATTCTCAGAATAACAAAGCAGCCAGCAGGCAGGGCAGCAGGGTCAATTTGCTAATCACAGGGCTGGGAGCTTGTGATCCCTGATAGCGCCATTCTAAACCTGTGTCTTTCTAAAAAGAGAGAAAAAATGTTATTTTCTTTCACAGTTCTGATGGCACTGTTTGCCTTCAAGGTCCATGTAGTAAGTACAATGACGCCTCCCATTATTAGTGTGTTTTACCTTTTATTAAATGATTTCCCAGTCTCATTGAATCCCTTCCAACAACTATCCCAGGAAGTAGTATTATACCCACATTTAGTGATAGGAAAACTGAGGTTCAGAGAGGTTAAGTATATTTCCAAAGTCACACCAGCAATAAGTAGCAAAAGAAACACTGGTTTAGGAGACTCCAGTTCCAATTCTGGAGACTCCAGTTCCAATTCTGCTACATACAAACTGTTTTAACTCTGGTTAACTTAATTCTAAACCTCAGTTTCTACACCTGAAAATTGGAGATTAAAAGAGCCACTCTGCTTATATCTCAGAGCAGTTATAAGGATCATATGAGATAATGAGAGTGAAAGCCCTATGGAAAAGGGTAAGGCGTTATAAAAGTGTAGGGGATTATTGTGTGATTACTTGCAAATGACTGTGCATTCCATTACAAATACAAAAAGCAGTGAGATCATTCGCAAGACAAAGAAACATTAAGGCTCTGGGAATTAAGGGAAAATGATTTGATGTTCTACGGGGTTATGTCTATATGCCACTCACTCTTGCAGTTCAAAGCTCAGCAGCAGCTGTCAGATTTTCCAACTCTAAGTCACATATGTCTACAGGATGGCTCAAGACAAAATCTCCCTTTTCAGCTAAAAGCAAATGCTGGGCCAAAAGGAGGTAATAGAGATGGACGTTTCAAAGACCCCCTGAGATTCTCAGTTCCGGAAATGTGGCCTGCGATGTTTTCCTTGGAGAAGCTGTTAGAAACACAGGCTCCAGTCTCTCTGAAATAAGCCCGTGGGGAAATAAACATACAGTAAGGAGCTATTTTCCAGAGAGCACTGAGGATGCTCCCAAGCATGAATTAATCAAGGGCACAGGGTATTTCAAGCTGCAGATACCAAAGAGCTAGTAATCTCCAACCCACTGAACCTTCCAGCCCAGCTCACAAGCTTACCCTGGAATTCTAGCATCCCTAGCAGTGCGCAGCAGGCTGAGCCATCAGATGAGGCTCATTTACATACCAGGTCTTGCTGAAGATCACCTGGGGGCCGCAGGGGACCCAAGGAGCTCTGAGAGCAAGCTGGTCTGGCTTCCTTCGGGCCTTTCCCAACATGCTACTTGTCGGGATTCTCTTCAATTCCTGAAAAGAGCCAAGTCATCTCTGTCATTTGTAGAGGGGCCGGATCTTTGCCAGAAATCCATTCCCAAGGCTGATGAGCACAGAGCCCAGTGAGGACTGTTTTCTGGTTTGCTTTTTATCGTTTGATTCCTGTGCTGATCATTTGAGAAAGGCACTAAAGTAATTTATGGCATAGATGTGTGAGCATCTACTCTATGTGTGTCTGCTTGAATCCCCAGTGATGTTACAGCAACAAGCTGTGAGATAC
This sequence comes from Macaca nemestrina, assembly GCF_043159975.1. NCBI lineage: Eukaryota > Metazoa > Chordata > Mammalia > Primates > Cercopithecidae > Macaca > Macaca nemestrina. The sequence continues at coordinate 9,971,107 of NC_092126.1, forward strand.
AAACAACTTCAAGGAGCTCACAAATCCAGTTCAAGACAGAGACTGACTGCAATTGAAGGACAAGATGTTGTAAACTCTATGAGTTCTGTAGAATCCGTCCCAATGGGTGGGTTAGACTTTTGGGCTAGGAATTAAAAGAGGATGGGGCAGGGGGGCACAGATGAAGGAGCAAAGGGCATTCCAGGCAGAAGGATATATTTAAGCCAGACACAGTGGCATATGCCTATGGTCCCAGCTACTTAGGAGGCCAAGGCAGTATTACTTAAGCCCAGGAGTTCAAGACCAGTCTGGGAGACATAGTGAGATTCCCATCTTAAAAAAAAAAGAAAAGAAAAGAAAATATTTGAACCCTAGCAATGACTGAAAAGATATGACAAAGACCAGCAAGTTAAAGTCAAGCTTAGAAAATGTGGGCCGAGCATAGTGGCTCACGCCTGTAATCCCAGCTACTCGGGAAGCTGAGGCAGGAGAATGGCTCAAAACCGGCAGGAGGAGCTTGCAGTCAGCTAAGATGATGCCACTGCACTCAAGCCTGGGCAACAGGGCGATACTCCGCCTCAAAAAAAAAAAAAAAAAAAGAAAGAAAAAGAAAATGTGTAGGTCACTAGTGAGAGAGGTGAGCAGACAGATAGGAATAAACAGAAGTTAACTCAGAAAGATAGATTGAAGTCAGTTTGTTGTAGGCTAAGGTAATTGAATTCTATTTCTAAAAGCAGAGTGAAAAGTAAATAAATAAATAAATAAATAAATAAATAAATAAATAATAAAAGCAGAGTGTTCCTTTATTTTGAGATGCAAAGCTCTGATTACACCATTGATGAGGTTAAGAAAATAGGCTCTTTTGACTCCTCGCTGACATATAATAACAACAATAACTACTAAAATGTAATGAGTGTTTACTCTGTGCTAGGTATTATGCTAAGCAGGTTACATACATTATCTCATTTAACCCCAGCAATGACCCTGTGAACTAGCCACTCTCACTCCCATATTACAAATGGGAAAACAAAAACTTAAAGGAAAAGTCAGATGCTCAAATCTCAGAAATAGTAAGTGCAACATGCCATAACTAACTGCTTCACATTGCAAACTCAACCCCTGCAATTCCAGACTGCACTCCCCAGTTTTGGTCTTCTTTCTCATTGCCCAGATTCTCCCCATCTCATTTCTAAGAGATCAAATACTCTTCACATAACTAGCGTGCATAACAATCCCGTATCACAAAAATATCTGTCTCTGAAATAGTTGACACAAGTTTATATTTGTTTCTGTCTCTCCATTAGATCCTTGGGATCAGGAATCTTGCCTTTCTTGTCAGTCAGTGTACACAGTGAACACTCAATAGGTATATATTTAGTCAGACAATGTCTGTGAAGGTTGGAAGTTAACACAATACTGGCTATAATTTCAGACCTTTTTAGCACAGATATTGCACCAATCTCAGAAAGGTTCCCAGAGTCCAAAGGGGAGATGCAACCAGGTTGCAAAATGCAGGTCAAAGACCTTGTGCACGGGACATCCTGATGGTCCTGCAGCTACTCCGTGGTTGCAGGACCCTGAACCTCCAGCAGGTGTGCCAAGAACGAAGATCTTCACAGGGAGCTGGACAGATTAAACCTTTCCTTGAAAAAGTGAAAAGGCCATGTCCCACTGAAATGGGGATTTGAATTAAAGAAGGTGTGTCTAACAAAGTGGCCCAGGGGTAAGGGAGCTCTAGGCTGAGAGGTCTTAGACCCATCACATCTTGTGACTCGTGCTGAGCCACTTTGTGTCTCCTTGTGCTAAACCACTCTGTCTCTCAGTGTTAGCAAAAGGAAGGGTAGACACAGCGGTTTTTTAACTTTTTTATGTAGCCGCAGAACTTTTCCTTTAAATGGATGCTTTGACGATGCTTAGCTTACAAAGTAGGTAAAAGCAGAGCTGCTCAAGTTGGCTCTAGCGGTCCCCTTACTTCCTCCACTTCTCACCACTTTTCACCTCCCTCCGTGTTATAATCCCCAAGATGACTCCTGGAGTCTCTCAGGCTCAGAAGAGCACAGCTTGAAAACCGTCAGCCTTATGAGCTCTTCATAGTACCTTCCAGGTCTGATTCCAGTAAATTCCAAGGTCTGATGTATACCTCCTTAACAAGCAGCTCTGCATTTTTGCCAGTGGGACAGGCAATACATGGCGTAGATGGGGAGCAGCAAGGAAGAAAGAAGTCTCAAATTAAATAACTTAGATTATACTCTACTTACAGCCAGGTGCAGTGGATCAGGCCTGTAATCCCAGCACTTTGGGAGGCCGAGGCGGGTGGATCACTTAAGGTCAGGAGTTCAAGACCAGCCTGGCCAACATGGTGAAACCTTGTCTCTACCAAAAATACAAAAATTAGCCAGGCGTGGTGGTGCCCGCCTGTAATCCCAGCTACTTGGGAGGCTGAAGCAGGAGAATCACTTGAACCTGGGGGGCAGAGGTTGCAGTGAGCCAAGAATGCACCATTGCACTCCAGCCTAGGTGACAGAGCAAGATTCTGTCCCCCAAAAAAAAAAAAAGATTATAATCTATTTAGTACCTGTGTTCTCTCAAGCAAGTTATAAGCAAGTTATTTCATCTCTCTAAACCTCAGTTTTCTCATCTGTAAAATGGAAAATAATATTGTTTACCTACTAAGGCTTTTATGAGAATTAGCTAATAAACTAGTTGACAGAATGCTACAATATTACAATCATTCCATCCATAAATGTTTCTAAATCCTCAAATGGAAAAGCAGGCAGTACTGAGTTCAGGGCAAAAAAAAAAAAAAAAGGTACTCAATAAGTAGCAGGAACTGGTTCCTTTCCTCCCTGGACTTATCAACATGTTCAATTTGAACCAACAACATGACAGCAAGCAAGAGTTACTGGATGAAACACATTTTAGGTCCCAAATTCTCTACAGCTCATCTTTGAAAATCTTAACAGCTTATCTCTGAAATCTCTGAAACTCACGACCATCTTACACTTCCAAGAGTGACACCCAAGACAGTGGAGGATAAAGAAATGTGAGTTGGAGAAAAACACTGCTCCAGGTCATTGGCACAGGAAGAAGTGTGAAGCATGGCATCCCCACTCCTGACTTCCACAGCAACCAGCCAAGTGGCCAGAGAAATCCCATCTGCTCTCCGAGCCTCAATTCCCTTGTCTGTAAAACAGGAACAAGAACAATCCTACCTTCCCCCTCACTATGATGTTGTAAGAACAAAGAAGCCAACAGGTGTAAAAATATTTCATATAGCTCTACGACTATAAAAAATAGTGCCATTTTTATTAGAAACTCAAGTAAAAAGTTGAAGCACTGCAAAAAGTTACTTAGAATGTGCCCAAAATGTAAGACTCACCCCTACTCCAATTGCAAGATTCCCTGTTGCCCACCTGAGTTACTGCCGAGATTCCCGGCACATCCTAAAGATGCATTTCGTTGAGATTTTCCCAGTTGACTCCTCACCAGTTTTCTAAACAACACAAATGACAGTATCTACTCACCCTCAGGCCAGCCTCAAGACCTCCAGGATGAGCCCAATCTACGTGTTTAGCCACATCTCCCTTTATATTGCTAGAAGAACCCCTGGTCCCAGGCAAGAGCACACCCTCAATTCCACAGGACTCAAAACTTGGCTCATGCTTTCCCTGCCTTGTGCTGTGCCTCCAAATCTGAGTGCAAAATCTCTTTACTGTACAGTGGGGAAGTGGGCCCCTTGGGAGTGTTTTGTGATTGGGGTATGGCCACGAATGTCTTCACTAGCCCACCGCTTCTCTAAAGATGGCCCCACCAACTCCCAGTGCATAAACATCCACATCAAGATAAAAAGGAAGATATCTGTAGTTCTTTGCAGTCCACAAAACTTCTCACACATCTCCTCTTTTTAAATGCTTAATATCAGATGTGTCCATGATGCCTGTTTTACAAATTTTATAGTAAGTGGCTGAGCCAGTAACCATGTGCAAGCCTTTGGCACCAAAGCCTGTGCATGCTGCTCTCTCTTCCCCCACATGGGTGTAATTTAAACCCTTCTATAAGGCCAGGCATAGTGGCTCATGCCTGTAATCCCAGCACCTTGGGAGGCCAAGGCAGAAGGACTGCTTGAGCCTAGGAGTTCGAGACCAGCCTGGGCAACATAGCAAGATCTTGTCTCTACAACAAAGAGAAAAAATATATATATATATTTGATATGTATATGTATTTAAATATATGCATATATTTAAATATATATATATTTAAATATATTTAAATATAAAATACATCTTTTAGTGTTTTTATATTTTATTATAATGAATTATATTATAACATATACTATATTATATAAAATAAATTGTATTATATGTTGTTTTATAATTTACTATATATATTATATAATATATAATTTATAAAATTATGTATAATTTAATTATAACATAATTATATTATATATAATTATAATATATAATATATACTTTATATTTTTATTATAAATATTTTTATTGTAAATAAAATATATATAAATTGTTTTTCTTTCCTTCTTTTTGCCAGCAAATATATATAAAATAAACCCTGCAATAAAAGGTACAGGAGGGCTGGCTCCACAGCCAGCTCACCACATGACACTGGACAAATCACTTTCCCTCTATGAATCACAGTTTCTTCATCCATAAAATGAGGGTTCTAGAGTCACCTCATACATCTACACACCCTTTTCCCTCCTAAGGAAAGGCTTCAGAAATGAAACCTTCAGGAGGAGCGAACAAGGTAACATCTCACATATGTTTAGTCAGCTCCATCCCTGAGCTTCCCCTCCCAACCTCGAAAGCGCATCCAAAAAGAAGGAAAAGGGAGCAACGTGAATATCAGAAAGCACCGGGATCCTGCAGGGCAGCACAAGGAACGCACGTGGCTGCCATCCCCAGGCAGACAAGCAAGCCACTCCTCAGGAACAACTGCAGTCATGGTCACAGCGCGTGAACCTTGTCAGCAAATTGCTGGTTTGAATGGCAATTTTTTAAAAGCTCAAGATGCAAGAGCATTGATGCAGACAACAGTCTGCTCCCTACATGCCTCATGGCTTATGGGCTTCACACAGGAGTCCACGGAATAATCTCTCTTTTTCACATCTCTCTTCGGTATCAGCAAGTACTGCTGCTGCCTGACCACAACCCTTGCTTGGATATGGAGACAGTATCTGTGTGGCAGGCCACTGTGCCCTTTCCATGTATTCTCTAAAAGTCCAAATGCTGGCTGTCAGAGCCCTCCCAGAACCACAGAATCCTAAATCTGGCAAAACTCAAGTACCCACTCGTCTAACTCCTGTAAACTACAGTTGGAGACATTCATTCATTCAAACAGCACTACTGATGTTTACACGGTGCATGGTGTCAAGACGAAGCTACGTTTCTGCTCTCAAGGACCTGCTCCAGTATCTTAAATGGCTTCCCAATGGCAACAGGGGAAGTCCAAGTGCTTAATCTCACAGCTCCAAGTTCTCCATAACAGGGACTGAAGCTTCCATTGCCACCATAAACTTTCTCCCATTGCCACTCAACATACATTCTTTGCTTTATTCAAACTAAACTCTTGGCTCACCTTGTCCCCTCTGCTTGACCTGCTATCCTTCCACCCCCAACACCAAATATCCATGTCCTACACATCATCAAGCACACTGGTAGTCTTCAACAGGAAGGAGATGACCCTTTGGAGAAGACAGTTATTTATCTGTGGTGTCTTCATGTATTAAAGGACATCTAGCTTCCCTGGCCCCAACCACTAAATGCCAATGGCATCCTGACGTCCAGTCATTGGGACAACAGAAAACACCCCATTATGCTTTTATTTTATTTTATTGAGATGGAATCTCACTCTGTCACCCAGGCTGGAGTATAGTGGTGTGATCTCACCTCACTGCAACCTCCACTTCTTGGGTTCAGGCCACTCTCCTGCCTCAGCCTCCCAACTAGCTGGAATTACAGGCATGCGCCACCACTCCCAGCTAATTTTTGTATTTTCAGTGGAGATGGGGTTTTGCCATGTTGGCCAGGCTGGTCTCGAACTCCTGAATTCAAGTAATCCACCCGCCTTAACCACCCAAAGTGCTGGGATTACAGGCATGAGCCACCACGCCCGGCATCCGTCATGTTTTTAAATGCCCCATAATGAGATGGTACTACTCCCAAAAGAGAATCACTGGATCACAGACTGTGTGACACGCCCTGCTCCCAGCCCAGTCAGAATAATCTCTCTTCCCTGGATTTGCTGAGCCTGCTATTTAGGGCATTGATCAACATCTTCCTTGCCCTGTTCTAACTGTGCACCTGACTTATTCTCCTTCCCACTACTGGCTCCCAGTGGAAGAATCCTTGACTTCTCTCTCCCCACATTGCCAAATCCGGCTCAGGGACAGGTCCGTAGTAAGTGTTTAATAAACGTTTGTGAACAAATTTTGTAAACAAGACAGCTGTCCTGGGGCATGACTCCCAGGAGGAGATTAAACGGAACTGGAAAATTACAAACCAACCGCTGTCGTCCAAAATAAGAACTCAGTTCAGAAACTGAAAGTGGGCAACTAGCCTGTTTTTTCAGGGTATTAATTATATTAAGTTTATATATTTTACATAAATAAACAAATATTAAACATAATTTCATAGTGTAATTATATTACAGTGTTATAATTAATTATAAATATTAAGTATTTCAGAATAATAACTCCTGGGGATTTTAGATGGATAAGTTGGGGGTAGATATATTCTGTCGGCTGCTCAATCAGAGCCCGTTGCCACCAGCTAGAGTGCCTTTCTGCATCACAGAAGCAGACTTAAAATTACATTCCCCATACTTCCTCAAAGCTAGTAAATTAGGTTCCACCAGTAACATTTCCTTGTGTGAGATCTGGAAGGTGGAAGTGAAGCTGAATCTTCCTGCTACCATTTCTACTGGCAAGCAACACCAGGAAATCATGAAGGGCAAAAGGACACTCCATGTGCCAATCCAGTGCTCCATCACTAACTATTAAGATGTTGAGAGAAGTTTCTGAGGCCTCAGCAGTGGCTTCCTAATCACATCTTCCTTATCCCTGGATTGTGGCTAACCAGCCTGACCAATATGATGAAACCCCATCTCTACTAAAAATACAAAACTTAGTGGGGCATGGTGGCACGCGCCTGTAATCCCAGCTACTCGGGAGGCTGAGACAGGAGAATCGCTTGAACCTGGGAGGCAGAGGTTGTGGTGAGCCAAAATCGCACCACTGCACTCCAGCCTGGGCAACAAGAATGAAACTCTGTCTCAGAAAACAAAAAAAAATTCTTAAATCCAGTAGCTCCAGATGTAGTCTGCATCCCACATCAGTCTTTTCAACAATTTTGTTATCATCTCTTTCCTGTTAAATTACACAGAATGTCTTTCCTGAACTTTGTTAGATGCAGGAGGGAAAAAATAAATAAATAAATAAACGGATCACTCATTTTTCTATTTATTTATTTAGCTAAGACCTATGTCTGTCTATATCTAAAAGCTTCTCCCTTGCCTCTGTGAAGGAACAAAAAATATTTCACTTCAGTATAAGAAGTCAAATAGGGTCAGGCACAGTGGCTTACGCCTGTAATCCCAGCACTTTGGGAGGCCAAGGCGGGTGGATCACCTGAGGTCAGGAGTTCGAGACCAGCCTGGCCAACATGGTGAAACCCCATCTCTACTAAAAATACAAAAATTAGCTGGGCATGTTGGTGTGCACCTATAGTCCCAGCTACCTGGGAGGCTGAGGCAGGAGAATGTCTTGAACCCAGGATGGGGAGGTTGCAGTGAGCCAAGATCCTGTCATTGAACTCCAGTCTAGGCAACAGCAAAACCCCATCTCACAGGAAAAAAAAAAAAAAAAATCCAAATAGACCTAGAACTCCAAGGTAACATAAGCAGTAGATCTAATCAGCGAATCAGAGTTACACAAACTAGTTTATGGACAATATAAACGCTAATTCATATACAATGAAGCATGGTTATAGCGTAACTGCTGATCCTTTCCTGAGGATTCCTGGCTTGACCTTTGTTTTCCTGACTTGCCAGTGAATACTCAGCACCATACAGGTGTGCCTGCTGCATACCTGGTGGCTCTACCTCTGGGCAGCTCCAGAGAGATGTCTGTTCCTCCTTTTTGGCCAAAAGGAGCCTCCATTGTGTTTTCCAACAATGGCTCCGGCAAATTTTCCAGTCCCACATGCTCTTCCAGAACTCAGCCACCCGACCAAGACGTAAAGTCGATTGCCTCTGCCCTTGAATTTAAGTGACCTGGGGACTACTCCAACCAATCAAGTATAGTGAGACGATGCGTCTACAGCTTCTTTCCGCACCTGCTAGCGCTCACTTGCTGTCTGTCTTTCTCCCTCTCTCCCTTCCTCTCAAGGCTTGCCTTTTGGAAGCAGCCACCAGGCTGTGAGGAAGTCCAGGCCACATGGAAAGACCACATGTAGATATCCTGACCAAGAGCCCTGGTTAACGTCTCAGATGTCATGTGAGTGAGTGAGCAACATGTACCTCTAGCACCCAGCCTTCGAGTCTGCCAGCTGAGGTCCCAGGCACTGTGGAGCACTGAGGTGTCATTCCCCCTTTGCTCTGTCCAAGTTCCTGATCCAGGTAACCCATGAGCACACTCAATGATTGTTATATACCACTGAGTTTAGGGGTAATTTGCTACACAGTAATAAACGATTGGAACAAAGCCCAGCCCTTTCTTTTACCTTCACCTGGTACCTGCTCTGACCATGCAGATGTGCCTTTCTCATCTGGTGACCCACGTTTTTCATGGACACCAGTTTCTCTAGCGTTGTCAGGTGTGGGCAGAAGGACAGGGGTGAGTTCTGCAACAATAATAGCTCTGAGACACTGCATAGTTCGTGGGGAAAGCAAATGAATCAACGTAAACATGAGACCAAACAACCCCAGTCAGCTCTGTCTACCAAGTAAATGTGAGGAGGTGATGCTACTTCTCTATTACCTCATCTGTAAGATGGGCTTGCTAATGCCCGACTATTGAAGAAGTTATGAGGATGAGATGAGAGGATGTGTGAGGAGCACTCCACCCAGTGCCTACAACATCAGATACCAAAGTCTATCCACCGTACCCTTCAGCTGACCCAGGGCTTCCATCTGCAAATGTGATTCAAGTCTACAGAATAGCACAACAGCTATATTGCTCTCTTACCCAGCATCAAGCCCAGGCCCTTATACATAGCAGGTAGTTAGAAAACATTAAGCCTGTGCTATACACCAAGCAAAGCTTCTATCATTTCAAAACAATAAGGTATAGTGTTTAGGAGTGTGGTCCCTGGAGCCACTGGCCTGAGTTCAGCTCTGTCACTGGCTGGTGGCCTGGGGCAACTTATCTAAGCTCCTTGTGCATTTGTTTCCCTATTTATAAACAGGGATAACAATAACACCATCCTCATAGGTTTCTTTAGAGGATTAAGTGAAACAATATGAATAAAGCAGCTAGAACAGTGACTGGCACATAGCAATCGCCTGCTGCGTGTCACCAAGTGTATAAACCTAGAAGCAATCTTAGGACACAGGTATACAAATGAGGTTTTACAAATGAGGAAACTGAGACTCAAATTATGTAACTTGTGCAAGGTCAAAGGTAGGGGCGAGATCCAAATCTAACTCCGTGGCCTTCCACCCAAATCCAAAGCTCTTTGCACCTCAGCATCCTGCTTTTCGATATGCACGCCTAATGGAAAAATGTATTTAACTAGAAGGGGGAAAAAACAGCCCAGACATAACGGGGTTGCACCTTGGGAGCTTTTTGGGTATCACAGGATGATAAGGCCAATGTCATAAGCCCTGCCCTTCAGCACAGTCAGCTCCTGTGGGTAAAATTAGCTCAGCTCTGCTCCAGTGCTGCCTGGAGCCCCAAGGCAAAACTCACCCCAGGCACAGCATGACCTCACCTGACCCTCACTCTTAAGTAGGGTCCCTCCTGCACCTCATTAGGGCCTGAGATGACTCATTGTGCTCTTTCCTGTCTCTGGTGCTGAGGTCACCTCTATGCTATACAGAAAGGCGGCTGTGAAGGAGAAGTAAAGATGAAAACGCAGGCAACCATTCTGCACTCGCTTCCTGCAAGGCAGCTCACAAGCAAGGAGCGGAGTGCCTGCCTGCCATGCCAGCTGTGTACCGGGGAAATAAAGCTCTGCTGAGTTATATAACCCAGCTCAGGAGCAAATGACAGACACTAGCCCAAATGGCCTCCTGAGATTACCATCCTTATTCTACTCTGGTGGTGATGGTATCGAGCAGGGAATAGGCCTATTCAATATCCTTCAGTCCTGCAGAACACGGCACAATAACCATGACCGTAGGGGTCTCCTCTGTACTGTCCCACCCAATACCACCAGAATGGAAAGCCAGTCTTAAACGTCGCCATTCCTTGGACCCTCTATGCTCCCATCCCTGCCTGGCTAGAATTTTTACCTCAACTCCCACAATTGTGTAAATCTACACAATTTATTATTCGGCATTTATTTGCTCAACAAATATCACCTGCACACCTATTTTTGACTTGAAGATACAGAAATGAAAAGAATTACCCTTGTCCTCAAAGAAATGCAGCCCAGTTCAACAAATGGCCTAAAATGGAGGAAGCAGAGACAATAGTGGTCAGAGGCGTATTCCAAGCAGAGGTGGTATCAGAGCAAAATCTTGAAAGGACTGATAGAGTGGGCAGTGGTGTTTCAGACAAGGGAACACCATACGTGAGGTCACGCGAGCTGCAGAAAATCCTGGGTATATTCCTAGAGCACAAGATCATCTCAGAGATTAGTGAGAAGAGGACGGAAAGAGACAGGGGTCAAATCACTGCCTGCCTCTTTCCATTCCTGTCCCTTAGTTCATGCAAAGGATTCTGAATTTACCCTGAATGAGGAAAGCATTGAAGGATTTTAAAAACAGGGACGAAGCATGAACAGATTTGCATTTTTGGAATATCACTCAGGAAGAAAAGAGAGAATAGGATGGATGAGGGTAAGAATAGAAAAAGAAGGCCAGCTGAGACTGCTGAAGCACTTCAGGAGAGAGATGCTGAGGGCCTAAATGGAGGACAGGCTCCAAAGGTAGAGGGAGGAGGGAGGTGGGCAGGACGTGTTACCGTGGTTGATTCAGTAAGACTGAGGACAGTCAGAGGCAAGAGTGAGGGACACAGAGGAGGCCATCCGGAATGAGTCCCAGTTTCCAGGATTGGACAATGTCACTCACCAAGTTAACAATGCCAGAAGACGCAGTGAGTCCCACGCAACTTTGGGATTTCCAACTGGAGTGTCCAAAAGGCATGTAGGAGTGTGGACCTGAAGTTCAGGAGTTCCAAACTGGAGATAAACACCTAGCAGTCATGAGACAAAGCTCTGCAATGCCTATATGTATGGGATGCAAGAGAGAGCAAGAGTCTGTAAAGAAATCCCGAGGAAAGGCCAGGGAGGTAAAAGAATAACAAAACATCCAGAGACAGTGGGAGTGATCAACAGAAATAGCACCACCAAAGCCAAGTAAGAGCACTGCTAAAAAGGAACACATCTGAGCCCCCTAGACCCGCACAAGAACAACTTCCATCAGACCAAAATGGGTTAAGAAGCCAAAAGAAGGTGAGGCAGTAGACACAAATATAAAGGCAGAGGAGTAAAGAAGCGAGATGCCATGCTTTCAGAAAAGCATGTCCGTATAAATCTTACTTCCTCTACTAGACACAAGCTAGAATAGTGCCGTCCAAAAGCAACAGGATGCAAGCCACATATGAAATTGTTAATTTCCTGCAGCCAGTTTCAAAAAGCAAGAAATCATAGGAGAAATTCATTTTAATTTAACCCAATATATCCAAAATATTATCACTCCAAGAAGTAATGAACATCATATAATTTATCAGTAAGACATTTTATATTACTTTTTATACTAAGCCTTTGAAATCTGGTATGTCATACTTAATGGCACATCTCAGTTCAAACTAGCCACATTTTAAATGCTAAACTGCCATATGTCATTCTAATTTAACTTTGATGAATCAGGGCTCAACATGGTAGCTGGCATGCTGTGTATTTTTTTCTAATAATATGACAAAATGAATGGAAGGATGGATAGATACTTGCCACTTCATTGAGAAATTCAGTAAACTCTCTATAGCTGTGTTCTCTTTATCAACTACACAGTACTTTAAGTTTCTAGGCTTGGGTTATATTATGAGTAGAGCCTTGGTATAACTTAATATTAATGGCTTAAGTTTCATTCCTTCTAAATTTCCTCTGTTGCTTCAAAAATTACAAATCTTGTCAGCCTCTTTCTTTTTTCTTTTTTTCCTTTTTTTTTTTTTTTTTTTTTTAAAGACAGAGTCTCGCTCTTGTCGCCCAGGCTGGAGCGCAATGGCACGATCTCGGCTTATTGCAACCTCCACCTCCCAGGTTCAAGCAATTCTCCTGCCTCAGTCTCCTGAGTAGCTGGGAGTATAGCCACAAGCCACCATGCCCAGCTAATTTTTGTATTTTTAGTAGAGATGGGGTTTCACCATGTTGGCCAGGCTGGTCTTGAACTCCTGACCTCAGGTGATCCACCTGCCTTGGCCTCTCAAAGTGCTGGGATTACAGGCATGAGCCACCACATCCGGCCCAGCCTCTAACTTTCTTAGGTCAAAACAACTCTGAAACACTCGTCAGAAGACTACCACTCACACAGATCTCAAGCAAGCCACTTTACTCCTCTGAATGAACCTCAGTGTTTTCTACCATAAACGGGTATATAACTCTTAACTCTGCAAGTCTCATAGGCTCATTGTAAAACTCACATGAAACGGTGAAAACACTAACAAACTACACAAAAGTAAGGCAGAATCCACAGGTACCTCTCTATTATAAATGTATGTTATATGAACTTATAAATGTCAATCATGTCTACATGCATACATACATACATAAAACTCCACTTGGCTATCTTAATGTCAATATTTTGACTTCCAACATCATTATACTTCCCTTCTTCCCTCAAGAACTACAGAAGTTGTAGTCAACCTGATTTTCCTAGGAAAAAGAAACTGTGTTTTCCCTGAGTCATCACACTGAGGTTTGTAGAACTGGATAAAGCTTGCCTACAAAGTAGAGATGTAAACAGATTGGGGAGGATGGAGTGAGCCTGGTAGATGGTATGGTAGACGCTCTGTCCTGTATGGGACTGACACCACTCACAGCATAATAATGAAAACATTTCTCCAGCCCAAACAACTTCTAAGAGCTGAGTGGTAATAACTACTTGGTTCCATTCTGCTTTCTGGTGATACACAGAAATATCTGGGAAATCAGAAAAGGTGTAAAGCTGAAATGAGGACTTCTTATCAGCACAATAACTAAGTAGAGAGGAAAAAATTGAGATGATCAACTGGATTCTTTTACTGTCTAAATTCACCATCAATATACTTCATAAAATATCTTCCTTCAATAGCCCATGGCTAACTGACCAGGAATCAGGGCCACTCACCAACAGAGAAGAGGGAGCTCCTCTGACCATTCAGCACTCTAATTTTATCAGGGAAGAAACCATGAGAACCAGAGGAGTACCTAAAGGACCAAAGGTGGTGAGTGGGGACTCACCCATGTAACATAACACATCAGTGGCAGGGCTGAGCCTTAAACATTGTTCATCAGAATCCAAATCTTTTGCTGGTTCCGTTTATGTGACCCTCAATTTTTTAAGTCAAATTAAAAACTACCCACTGACTAATCCAGCCAGATAAAACTATTGACGCATAGGTTGCACAGTGTAACTCCAGGAAAAATTTAAAAATAGATAAACTCAGCTGCAAATGACGTGTAACCCAAACTCTATCCTATTAGCAGAAAAAAAAAAAAGAACATTCCACTTGCTATTTCTCAACCACACATTTTCCATAGCCAGCGAAGTTCTTATGGCAAAGCAGTCATCAAAACTAGTGTCCAGCAGACCACACATGCGAACGTGTCACCCTTCAGTGCCTGACCACACACAACAGAGCTCAGACTTGTGCCAATATCATGTCTTGTAAGGAGCAGTGGAAAGCAGGGCTAGTTTATAAAATTTTGTTGTTGTCATCACTTAATGAACACTTACATGGCACTTGTTGTATGCCAGGCAATTTTTTACATACCCTAGAAATATTAACTCATTTAACCTTTCCAAAACCCTTGTACGGTAGCTACAATTATCATCATTCCCATTTTACAGATAAGGAAACTGAGACACAGACATAGATCTAGACAGCAGCAGAGTGGGAACTGAATCTAGGCAATCTAGCTCATGGTCCATGTTCTTCATCACCATGCTATGTTGCCTCTCAGTGGATTTTGTTTTCCTTGTTGTAATGGTTGAGGGAGGAGAGGTACCAGAACACCAACTTTTTCATGTACAGTAATAAACATGAAAGACATACAAACTGACACGCTATCTTCAGCATAATCAGCACACTCTCTCTCTAAAGTCAAGTTATAGGACAGGCCAAATCTCAACCAGGAACATGTTACTGATTTACTCTAAGAAAGCCCTGTCACAACACCATAAACACGAAGTGTCCATGTGGTCAGCCTATTCTTTCTATCACCATCAGGAGACTGTTTCACAGGAGTAAGAGTCAAGTCAAAGTCTCAGCGGCAGCAAAGAAGACCAACAGAAACATCATCTCCCCAAGAATGGTCTTGCTGAAGGTGCTGGAAAGCAGGAGGTCTGAGGCCCCGTCTTCCCGGAGCACTGCCAATGCCTAGAGCAAGAACTCTTGTCCTTGTTCTGCAGAAGAGGATACGGATACCTCCAGTTTTTGTCACCAGTTACATTTCTAGGCAAGAAAAGGGCCCAGTTTCTCATGGATGTCACTCACTGCGAATTCCCAGGAGAGAGAGGCCACATAGTGGAAAAGTGGAACGTTCAGACTTTGCAGTCAGACGAGACTGAGCTCAAACCCTGTTCCTGCCATTGTGTGACTTTGTGCAAGTCACTTCAATATGCCGAGTTCTTGATTTCCTAACCTGTAAAATGAGTGAAGAATGAAAATTCCTACCTCATGGAGTTACTGGCAGATTAGAAACAATGTTTGCAAGCTGCCTAACAGCTGGCACGTGATAGCTATTATTTAAAATAAAAGTAAAAATGATCTCATCTTGATGTTTCCCCTACCCTGTGGGAGAGATTAAATGGATGCGCTGCTCTTTCTCCTTTCTTCCCTGCTGTTAATGGGACAACTGAGCTCACAATTACCTGAGCACGAAATCCCTTGGACCTGAACCCCTCAACTGTCCAGTCAAGTCCTGTGCTGTTTCACACACTGGTGTTCTTGCCCATGATCTCTCTTCTTCCTAGAAAGTTCTTTACCAAACTCCTATTCATCTTACAAAACCCAACTCAAGCATCACCAACCCCATGAAGCCTTTCCAATCACTGCCTCCTCTGTGCCTTGTGGGCACATCAAGTACTATACTGAAGATGCTAGAAGATAGTTGTATATAACCACATGAGAAACTGACATTCACCAGTACACAGAGATATAGCAACACAGGTTGCTAAAATATTTAAACATTTCCTCACTCATTGCTAAACAGTTTACGTTTTGAGGCTCCCCGTTGTCCTAACACTATCCCAATTTTCCCAATCTCCCACTTAGGAACCCTTGAACCTCTCCAAGGTCCAGCAACTAAAGATCCCCTCTGGCAGACCTAGAGTTCTTTCAAAACAGTGTTATACATATTTAAATATCATCTCTCTGTCTGCATGGATAACTTGCCTACTAAACTCAACATTGATTTATATGCTTTTGGGAACAGAACAGATATTAACTACTGGAAAAGATGCTCCTTGAGGTCCAGAAGCACATGACTCCCCAGCATCCAGAACACTCGGCTACAGTGAGCCCGTAGCAACTGCTGAATTGATCCAGTGTCTCCTATGCCTCCCCTCCTCAGCCACCAGCTGGTTCACAGTGGACCTTCAGTGAGTGAGCGCTCACTGGCTGACCTGACTGCCGTGCTGAATCAAACTGTGGGCTCAGACTGAACTTGATTCCAGTTGCCGCAGTCAGATAAGCCATCTCCCTGACTCCCGGCTGCTGCCCCTCCATTCCATCCTACCCCCTTCCAGTGGCATAACCGAAAGGCCAGCTCTCAGCTCCACACCTTTTATGGTCCTCTGATGGCCACAAATGAAATCCAAACTCTCCTGAGGATGGCAAAGGGGGTCTTCATTCTAAGAATAAGGAAACAACCAAAGAAATAGTTGTTTCCTCCAAGCACACAAAGCACAGCAAATAAATATAAGAAGATATCCTTTAAAAATTAACCCAACTGTTAAAAACAGCTCCTTGTGTTTTTAAAACCAACTGGGTTTTTTGTTTATGTTTTTGATTTGAGACAAAGTCTCGCTCTGTCACCCAGGCTAGAGTGCAGTGGTGCAATCTCAGCTCACTGCAACTTTGGCCTCCCGGGTTCAAGTGATTCTCACATCTCTGCCTCTCAAGTGGCTGGGATTCCAGGCATGCAATACCATGCCCAGTTAATTTTTGTATTTGCAATAGAGATGAGGTTTCACCATGTTGGCCAGGCTGGTCTCGAACTGTTGACCTCAGGTGATCCACCTGCCTCGGCCTCCCAGAGTACTGGGATTACAGGCGTGAGCCACCATGCCTGGCCCCAACTGGGGTTTTAAAAACGGTTGCACATCAAACTTATTCACTTCATCTTCTTTCATCGTCTAGTGAAATAGGAAGAACAGGGATTATTTTCCTTCATTTTAACAATGACGGGGAGGTGACTTGCTCAACTTACACAGTTGGTTCACATTATGGCCGGGGCTAAATTCTAACCTCGAGAATCTTAATCTAGAGCTGTTGGTTCCCCCAGATCAGGTCATCTCAGTGCACAGTCTTATGGACTAGGATGTAAAAACACAACGTGCAACTCTGTCACTCCTGTCTTCTACTGCTGTCATATTCTGCTGCTTAGCGCTTGTCAACCTCTGAAATATGCACCTGTTTACTTTGTTGTCTGTCTTGCCTCCTAGAATGCAAGCACTTATGAGAACATGGACTTTGCCTGCCTCCTTCATCACTACATCCCCAGAGCCTAGAACAGAGCATGGCACAGTTAGACATGAAAAGAAGAGGCAACGTGGAGTCAGACCCCACATTGACTCCTTCTCCCTCACTTACCAGCAGCCTAGCCATGGACAAGTAACTAAACATCTCCAAGCCTCGATCTCCTCATAATTAAAATCCAAAGAATGGGCCGGGCATGATGGCTCACACCTGTAATCCCAGCACTTTGGGAGGCTGAGGCGGGCAGATTACATGAGGTCAGGAGTTCAAGACCAGTCTGGTCAACACAGTGAAACTCCATCTCTACTGAAAAATACAAAAATTAGCCAGGCATGGTGGCACACACCTATGATCCCAGCTACTTGGGATGCTGAGGCAGGGAGAATTGCTTGAACCCTGGAGGCAGAGGTTACAGTGAGCTGAGATCACACCACTGCACTCCAGCCTGGGTGACAGAGACAGACTTCATCTCCAAAAGAAAAAAATCCAAAGAATGACACCTACCACCTACATTACAGTGTGTGTGGGAGGAGTAAAAAAAATATTGGCCATTTCTCCACACAAGTTATGCACCCAATATGTGCCTGCTCCTCTCCTTTCTTTCAGTCTTTCATTCCCTGCCCCCTAGTATCGCCTTCTCTCATCAATCACCCCCTCTTTGCTTGCAGCATCTACAGCCAAAAATAAACCCTTCCCCACCTCTGAGTGTCAGCACCCCCCTCTTTCCCAGACCCTTTCTAAGGCAGGTGTCTACAAAGGGGACCCTGGCAGAGCTCACAGCTGGAACCAACCACATTCTCATGTCTGCCAAGTTCTGACCTACTTCCCAGCCAGACTGAAGCAGGTGATGCTGGTACTGATTCAGCAAGGTCTTTTTTTTCTTCTTCTTCTTTTCAAATCATCTTGGACTTGGGACAGAACCCAGAAGCATAGAGTTATGGAACTCAGAACAGAAGGTTCACAAAGCCCAAGCCAGCAGATACAACCCTATCATTTTATAGATGTGGAATTTGTATTCCAGAGAATGAGATGTCTCAGGCAAAAATAAATCAGAATCTCAAATTCATCAAATATCAGAAACCACAGCGTGGCCCCAGTTATATCCTAAGAAAGGGTCCTGGCCTGCCTATCATTCTCCCTCATCTCAGAAACTGTTCCTTATGGGCCTGGTGTGATGGCTCATGCCTGTAATCCCAGCGCTTTGGGAGGCCAAGGTAGGAGGCTCACTTGAGCCCAGGAGTTTGAGCCCAGCCTGGGAAACATGGTGAAACCCTGTCACTATTAAAAAATACAAGAATTAGCTGGGCGTGGTGGCACATGCTTGTAATCTCAGCTACTCAGGAGGCTGAGGTGGGAAGACAGCCTGAGCCCGAGGTGGTTGAGGCTTCAGTGAGCCTGAACCAAGAGGGACAGAGAGGGACCCTGTCTCAAAAAAATAAATAAATAAATAAAATAGCACTGTTGGACCACATCCTCTCCAAGCTGTGAGATTTTGGATGTATGTGTCTCCTCATCACCTCCAAAACATTATCACCCACTAACCAAAATAATTAGACTGTGAGTCATTAAGCTTAGGTCTTTTCCACAGGGCAACTGGTATATATTCTTTTAGGGTATGATCAGTGTTCATCTATGAATTGTTAAGCTTTTCAAAGATAAGGATCCCATTTTTGTGTAATTACGTGATGCAGATTTCATTTGTAACCATAGAGTAAATGTTGCTAGCCTGAAGTTTTAGAGTAATACCATGGTGCAGGGCGACAAACGATGTAGCATTTTCAATACATCAACTCTTATGCTTCCCATGACTATGGATTTCTTCCCAGCAGTCCATTCATTCTAACAACCTGCCATTCCTCAAATCCCTTCCTCATACACCATGTGTAGAAGCAGTTGTAGATCTTGCTGCGTATTCTCAATGGGAATACCTCTTTGAGTTTTAAGAATGAATCTGGTTTTTCCAAAAGTCACCGAGAAACAATTCCAGTGAATAAGGGCGACGATCCAGTTGGAGATGATTATGCTGAATAACACTTGGCCAAATAATTATTATACAAAGATTTTAGGTGATAAGAGCATCATGGGCCTAAGTCATGGAGTGTTGGCCGACCCCTGGGGACGCCTTTAAAGAGGGTGCTACTCAGTGAATTACTAGGCATTACCAACTTTGCAGTAAATCTCAATATATGATATCTTTCAAAAGCTGCCAAGAAAACTAAGTGTGCTGATTTAGAGGTGGTACTCCTTTCCCAATTCCTACTGCTCCTTTCCAAAAGAAACAAAAAAGGTTCTTAAGTAAGAAAAGCCAAGTGATCCGCACTAAAACCTAGCACAATTGTAGTCACCGGCATATGTCCTCGAAAATGATGACACAGACTTTCCAGTTTTCTTCCCCTACAAAGAATTCATATAAAATAATTTAATGAAAAGGCTTTATGCATAAAAATGTTCAAAAGAGTATTATTTATAAGAGCAAATAACTGGCAATAACCCCTATTCAACAATATGTAAATGGCTAAATTTTAAAAATAGTGCATCCACTCGGTGGAACAGGAGAGTGGCTATTAAATATATAGGAATTAAAAAATAAACTAGAATGTCTATGAATATTTAGTAGAGGAGGAGAAAAGAAAGAGCAAACAAAATTGCCTAGTATTAAAAAATTGGTGAATAATATTTTAATAACATATCTGCTGCTGAATATTAATAATGATGACTAACACATAATGACATTACTCAGGAGCTCCAGAAGAATGCCTCCATGAAAGCCTGGAAATAAATCTGAAACCATAACAAAAACACAGGGGTTCAAATAAAAGGAAGCAATCAGAAACCTTGTGGGAGCGAAGGGTGGGGGAAGTGCACAAGAAATTATAGCCCAAATATGGTGAAACCAGTCCAAAATAAGAGAAAAAAGTTGCTGGAACTTGAAGAAGACACACAGAACAGACTCCAAGCAGACAAGAGAACAATAAGACAGACAGAAAAGACATCAGAGGTATGTAGAAAATGCTAATTTTTTTCTCTCAACAAAAACAAAATACAGCCTAAAATTCTAAGATATAAGAAGAAATTATAATAAGAAGTTTATTTATTATCTATTTACTACGGAAATAAAATAAAATGTAGAATGACTACAAAAAAAATTAGAATCATCTATTAGATTTTGATGCTAAGGGAAAGTTCAGTCTCCTACAAGTGGCTTAAAGGTAATGACCTCAGAACCCCAGAAAAGGAAATGAAACCACAGCACAGGACTTAGCCCTGTATTAAGCAATATTTACCTAGAAATCATAATGTAAATATTATTTATTTTTTCAGCTTTTGCAATCAAACCACAGAGCACAGATGACTTAGCTATATGTATAAAACTATTAATATATACATGTGCCTATATGCATGTATCCATCATAAACCCTCGAGATGCAAAAGGTAACCTAAAACATTATTGACAAGTTGAAGGGCAAATGTGGAGAGGAAAAGTAGAGGGAAATTCTAATATCTTCGTCTTACAAAATAGTGAGTGAAGCGAAACTGTCAAAAGTTGATATAGCAAAAGACTGAGATTTATGCATATTCTGTAAACATAAAGGAAAAGACAAGGAATAAAACTAGAAATGTAACTGTAAAAACTTGGGAATAGAACTAGGAGGGACCAATTGGATATAAATAAATAGTCCTTGCCTATCACAAAATAAAGTTTAATAGGCATATCTAAAACTAGTAACTCAAGCATGAGAGACAGAAGCATATTATTTAGAAATATGATAGTAACCACCAAAAACATCAAAAACAAAAAATGGTTCCAAGTGGTTGCCTATGGGTACTGGAACTGGTCTGGGAAGAGACAGGACAGGAAATTATTGTTTTATTATAAACATTTCCATATTATTTTATTTTTACTGTAAGGATGTATTATAGCATCTTTTAAATTAAAAAAAGAAAAACTTAGAAAAAAATTATTTCAAGCTAGAAAGGATTCACTGCCAACAGCAGGACCAAGAGGTCACAAAAGTCAAATGTGAAGGGGCTTTCTTGGGAAAACCATGACAAGATGTCGCTCTTTTGAAGATCATTACATGCATAACAAGGTCATCTTTTTAAGCCACCTAGTCCTCTTTGAAGAACTTATCTTTCCCCTTCTCTAAACAAGCTCTTTAACTCTCTCCTGGCATCCTCCTATAAAATTTTCAACACTCTGTGCCCTTCAAGTCTCTTTGCTGGTTTCAAAATAAGAAGCAGTCCCTTATGAAAACTTGAAAATGTAAAGAATCCCTGAGGAAACCCCCAAATCAACAGACATCTCAAGCTGTGCAGCACTGTGGCCCAGAAGCACACCAAGGCCTGGGGGTTGGAGCTATATTTAGCAGCTCTGGGCAGACAACAAGGACTCCTGTTCCCTGGAAAGGAGGTAATTAAAGAAGGCAGATTTAGGCCTGAGGTGGTAAGTCTCAAGGAACTATGGCTCCGGGCAAGCCCAACCTGTACCCTGAATGAGGAAATAGGAAGCCACAGGCCTGACACTCCTTTCATACACCAGCTTTTCCTCTCTCAGGTTTCTAAAGCCAGGGAAATGCCAGTTGTCAGCCTGACCACTTCTTTTTCTCAGTCATTTAAGACTCATTTGTGGGCACCCGCTATGTGCCAGGCTTCATGCTGAGTGCTGCAGAGAGTAGAGACATGAACCAGAACCTTGACCTCAGGGAGCTGACAGGTGAGAAGGGTGTAAACAGAACACATAGCATTAGGTCAACAATTACCCACACCATGAGAGAAGGACAGAAGGGAAGCCACTGCCCATTGGGATTCCTAGGGAGAGTGTCCAAGGTACCGTGCAGAGGCTTGACCCAAACAAATGGAAATGATTCAAACATGTGAAGAACAAGTAGCTTTCTGGAAGGTAGAAATTACATGAGCAAGGGCACAAAGTCAGTCAATTGTGGGGTATACAGGGGAAAAGAGAGTCATCCACGCTATAAACTGTGGGGTATATAGGGGGATAAAGAGAGTTATCCACTCTATAAATTGTGGGGTATATAGGGGGAAAAGAGAGTCATCCACTCTATAAACTGTGGGGTATATAGGGGAAAAGAGAGTTATCCGCTCTGGATAAAACAAGGGCGGGTGAAGAAGATTAATGTCCATGACTCGCATTTACTGGACTCGATGGATATTCTCTCCTTCCCTGCAACCTGTGCCCAACAGGGTAAGAATATTCCCCCCACCCCACCCACTCCCAGATTTCACAGATGAAGAGTCTGCAACTCAGGGAGGAGACCCAACATTCTCAAGGTCACAGAGCTGGAAATTAACAGAGGACAATTTCAAAACCAGGCCTCTGTGGCTCTAAGACTCAAGTCCTTTCCTCCTCTGCCATCAAAAGCAGTATAAAAAGAAGGCATCTCTGCAAACAGAGCTAGAAGATATGCCAGTGACCAGGTGCAAACATGTGTCACAGTTCACAGCAGCACTCCCGTGGACTTCATTTTTAGGGATTTCCAAAATTTCACACTGTACCTGTGACTGTGTTTAATAGCTCTCTCTCATTATGCCCAAGACCCTGTCACCATCTCAGCATAATTTAGAGCCTTTCGAAAGCTAGGTACTGACACTGCATTCCCTTTTACCTACACCAACCGGTCCTCCTTCCTGGTAGGCTCTGCCCAACCTACCTCTCCTTCAGGCTAACTCCCAGTCATTAATAGAGGTTGGCTCAGCTGGGTGCAGTCACAGTGGCCTCAATGCAAATGCTTATTGAATTACAGAATGTAACCCTACTCTTTCTCTACCACCCTGAAAAAAGAAAAAAAAAAATGTTTACCGGAGCCCTATTGACTTTAAAAAGAAGCCCAGGAGGCTCACCCTTCAATTCCTTATTATTCGAGGCTCACATTAGGGTCCGACCTGCTTTTCCCAACACACAGCTCAGTATGGTGACCGGATGCCACCCTCCTACAACCTAAAGGAATGCCATATATATAGCCTTCAAAGCCCAGTTCAAATCCAATATTTAAAAAACAAATTTCCTGGCTCTTTGAAAGCATCCCCCTTGTAAGCTCCCCGGGGGCACACTTGTCTCTTTCCCCACACTCCTGGCACTGGATAGTTCATCTTTCAGTGAGAGCACACTCTCCCTTCCCTCCTGGATGGGGAGCTCCTTGTGGGAAAGTTCTCACGTCTGGAGCCCATCCAGAGCCACACAGTGCAGGGCCCATGGCAGGCACTGAGAAACCACAGCAGCAGGACTCTCCGTGCTGGAAATAGGCCGTGCAAAATCAAATCCTTCAGAGCCTCACCAATGCCCTATCCACAGATTTTTACCCCAAGTACATTTTACTGCTCTATGACAGAATCTTCCACACAAATTCACATCTTGGAAGCCCCGATGAATTAGAATCCCAGAGGCATTGCGATGGCCAGTCAAATCTTCCGTTTGATGGTCTGCAACCAAGAGGTACCATGGTCCCTGCCTGAACACTTCCAGCAACTGGAAGTCTTATACCAATTGATACAGTCCACTTCATTTTTGATACGTGCTACCATGGGTCCTTACACACTAGTTCAGTCTATCTGTATGGGCTTTGTGCTTAAATCCCTAGGAGTAGCAGGTTAGAAGATATAAGCACATAACCAGCTAGGAAAGCAGTGTAGTATGACAATTAAGGTCATGGACTTTAAAATCAAGCAGAACTGGGTTCACATCCCAGCTTGCCACTTGTGGGAGGCCACAAAACCTCCCCAGCACACCCCCCGCCACTTCCACCCCCTCCCATGGCTGTTCCAGGATGAAGGGAAATGATGCAGGCAGAATACCTGGCACAGTGGACACTGGGCAAACGGCAGCTATCATGGTCATTAGTTCTATTCCAATTTCCCCTTCCGATGTGCCACATAATCAGTGCTAATCACACCCTTGGCCTCTACATGAGGTCTGTATGCCCTTCCATAGGATGTCTTTGAAAAGCTTCAGCTGACATCTCATTCTGTTTGCCGCTGCCTGGGCACAACCGGAAGCAAGAAGTTGACTGAGGCTCCCATTGCAACATCTGACACGGAGCGGGCAATGAAAAAATAATCAGAACAAAGCTTCTTTCACTCAAGCCTTTACGGGTGCTGTCCAAGACTCTACAAAGCTAGAGGAAGACATCAGATGTCACACAGCAGCTGCCTAGGTCACTCAGAGCAGTAGATAATGATGCTCTTCAATGCCTCGATGTTCTTCAATGCCTCAAGCCTCTTCAACCATAGCCCCAAAGAGGACACAAGGAAGGTGAGCAAAGGCGGAGGGGGACGGAAAGGATACTCCAGGACTTGGTACCTGTTTTCCACACTCCCAGCTGCCCTCTCAGGCTCAGAGATCTGAGGACAAGAGCTCAACCTCTTCACCCAGTTCTACTTCCACCCCAACACTGCAGGTCAGAGACAACTCAGGTAATGTGAAGTGTGTCCTCAGGCAGATAGTACAAAATCCAGTCTGACCTTGCTATTAAATTTATGTGACCTTGGGATGCCCATTGACCTCTTTGGGCCTCACCTTTCTCATCTGCACAGTAGGATACTGGCCTAGACCACTGGTTTTTAATCAGTGATGTGTAATGGAAACACTGAGGGAATTTTCTCTAAGTACTCTTGACCAGGTCTGTTTCTCAGAGATTTTTATTCCAGACTGGAGTGAGGGCTGGGCATGTGTGTGTATGTATACTATATGTACATATATTATATGTACATGTCTTATTATATATTATATGTACTATATATTATATATGTACTATATATTATATATGTACTATGTATTATATATGTACATATATGTATACATATATATATAAATATATATATACACACACATATATATTTTCAATTCTTTAGCTGGTTAAAAATCAGTGACTTAAAGATCCCTATGATGCCTTCAGCAAACACCATCATGTCTCACCCTTGGAAGAATGTGTATAAAGAGCTGGGCACAAGACTTGGCACACAGCAGGTGCTAATTAAATATTTGCTCCCTCCACTATCACAACCACTCCCAGCCAAAAGCAATGGCAGCCACATAGGTCTCACTAGGCAAGATGGCAGCTGGTGCTGTATGTGAAACAAATTGTGTCAGTCAATTAAGGAATACCCATGGTCTAGTCACAGCAAGTTCCGACCAATGAAAAGAATGAGGTAGGGACGACTATAAATAAGTATATGATGAATATAGCAGAGGTGAGCTTTAAAGTAATGCTTCTCAAACTTTCAGCAACACCTAACGACATAGATTCTGGAGTGAGGCCGACAGTCTCCATTGGTAACACGTGCTAAGTGATATTTATGCTGCTAGCCCAAGGAGCAAACCTGGAGTTGCAATCTAAATGTATGCATTGTGAAGGACAAACTTGCAGCCTAAGGCAATCGTTCCACACAGATTTGCTGAGCATCTATTAAGCACCACTCAGGAAATGTGCTGAGGCTGGAAAGACTCAAGAGGATTAAGACTTAAGAAAGAGACATCTCAGCAAATACTAGCAGTAAAATGTGCCTTAAATTCCCTATCGGAGACCTGGCCAAAGTGCTGTGGGCATCCCAGCAGAATGCCAGTAATTATATCTGTGTCGCCTAAAACAGAAAACAGTGAGGACGCTGATGAAGTAGTTAAATTGTGGAAGAGAACAATTACAAAACAGTATGTACATGGTCAGGTGCAGTGGCATGCACCTGTAGCCCCAGCTGCTTGGGAGGCTGAGGCAGGAGAATTGATTGAGCCCAGGATTTCCAAGGCTGCAGTGAGCTATGCTCATGCCACTGTGCTCCAGCCTGAGCAACAGAGAGTGACCCTGTCTCTATAAAGTAATCAATTAATTTTTTAATTAATTAAATAACTTTTTAAAAATTGCTTTCAAAGTATGTACGGAATTGCTCCACTTTTGAGGCTAGAACCAGGTTGGCAAACCGATATTTACACAGCTTACTAGCGAGAAATAATTTTTCTATAGTTAAAAGAATCTTGAAGCAGCAGAAGAAAAAAGAGGAGGAGGAGACAGGGACCATGTATGGCCTGCAAAGCGTAAAATATTTACTACCTAGTCCTTTACAGAAAACGTTTGGCAACCTGTAGGGTAGAAAGGTAGATACACAGATAAAATTATGTAGCAAATTTCACACTGACTGTTGCAAATGGCTGTAGGTGGTTTTTATTTTCTTCTTCTTCTTTTTTTTTTTTTTGAGATGGAATTTCACTTTGTTGCCCAGGCTGGAGTGCAGTGGTACAATCTCAGCTCACTGCAACCTCCACCTCCCAGATTCAAGCAATTCTCCCGTCTCAGCCTCCCGAGTAGCTGGGATTACAGGCATGTGCCACCACGTGCAGCTTATTTTTGTATTTTTAGTAGAGATGGGGTTTCACCATATTAGCCAGGCTGGTCTCGAACACCTGACCTCGTGATCTGCCCGCCTCGGCCTCCCAAAGTGCTGGGATTACAGCCATCGCGCCCGGCCTATTTTCTTCTTTATGTTTTTCCATGTTTCTGTGTTTCTCCAGAGACAACATGTTCTCTCTGAAACTAAGGGTGAAAAAGTTATTGTCCTTTGTGCAAGGTATTTCACATTCTAATAATCTACCTTAGAAAAAATCATAGGTGCAGATAAAGAATTTTGTAAGAAGGATGTTCATCACAGCGCTATTTATAATGATGAAAAATTAATATTATGGTATATTCTTAAGACGAAACAGCATACAGCCATTCAAAATTACATGTACAAACAATTCTTAATGCCATGAGAAGCTGCTCATGCTCTATTGTTAGGTGAAGTGGCAAGATATAAAAATGTTTATATAGTAATATTTAGTCAGTAAAATGCATATGCACATAAAATCATGAAAAGCATCACTAAAGAAAGAATATTAGAAACATAAACAATGTTTATGTCTAAATAGTGATTTATGAGTGATGCTCATTTTCTTTATACGGTTCCATATTTTTGAATGTGTTATTATGAGTAGGTCCTACGCTTATATCAGAAAAATACCACAGATAGTAAGTTCAGGTTTGTTTTTGCTTTAAGTCTTCTTGAGGGAATATAAGGAGGTTCAAGGAGGAGACAGAACATTCCCCAGATACAAACAAAGGGGAAGGGCCCTCGGGCCATCAGGGCAGCATATGCTAAGACACAGAGGCTGCAAGCTGCAAGAGAGTGGGGCCAGGGACACACTCAGAGTAGCAAGCACAGAGCATCACTGGCAGGGGACAGCCACAGCAAATCCTGGAAACAGAGGTGAGGTCAGATGACAGCAGGGCAAGGTGTGCACGGTGAGGGATTCTACCCACAGGCTACGGGAGGCAGTGAGTGCGAAGGCAAGAGGCCAGCTGGGAAGCCGAAGGACAGACGCCTTCCCAGACACCTTTAACAAAAGCAGAGTCAGGGAGCGCAGAAACCTGCGCCAGGAAGAGCAGGAAGATATGTAAGCGTCTTACACTCATTGCCATTTACAAAATGGTTCTCCTTCATTTTCTTCATTTCTTCAAACAAAGCTATGCATATATTGGTGTCTGGAAATGAAATTAATTAGTAAATCAAATCAATACATTCTTATTGGCCAAGCATCACTCGCGAGCCCTTCTGACTTCATCCTAAAAGTGGACCCAACCAACAACCCCCTATGTTGCTGCACAAGTAATTTCTGACCAGTCAGGCACAGATGCCACACAAAAGACGAGGCCTGAAGGTGCCATTATCTGTCAAATGGACCCAAGACAGCGTGAGGCTGAAAGAGGAGGAAGAGGAAGAAAGGCTCACTCGGGGGGAGAGAGGAAGCTGCTGCAAGCTAACTACTGCTCTCACTGACTCAGGATGCCCACTGCTCACAACCAGAGGCCACAATTTTGGAGGAGACAAGAGACTGCAGAGAGGCTGTGCTGAAGCTCACTCCATGGCTGGATTCCCGGCAGGATAAGAAATGGAGTTCTAGTAAACTAGAAGGAATGCTGCTGGCAGGAGACAGACCTCTCGAGAGGGCTTTAAATGGAAATACGAGAGCACGAGAGGAACTCTAAGTGCAGAAAATGCACTGGGCAAACAAGTGTGTCACAGATGTGGGCGCCCCAGAAGGGGAGGAGCTCTGGAGTCACAGAGGACCCAAGGGAGAGAGCGTCAGGTGGCCCTCCAAGCCCACGGGTGGCAATGAAATGAACTGGAGAGCTGAAGGCAGGGGCCTAGGAGGAGGCCGCAGAGCTGTGATGAAGGGCTGCTCATCAGAGGCACACGCACGGGTCAGATAAAGAATCTCCGCTACGAAGACAGGAGGCAATGCAAGGCCACAGTCGAAGATTCCATGCATGCTCTTCACAGTGGCAAATTCAAAAGCCTTGGAGGGCAGCATGCTTCCATGATAACAGGGAATGGGGGCCAGGGTGAATATGTAGACTCCATATCAATGCTTTCAAAACCTCTCTCTCTCTCTCTGTCTCTCTCCCTCCCTCTCTCTTGCTCACTCTCTCTCTCTTTTTTTTCTCTCTCTCTCTCCTCCCTGCTCTCCTCTCTCCTCCCTGCTCTCTCTCTCCTCCCTGCTCTCTCTCTCCTCCCTGCTCTCCTCTCTCTCTCTCTCTCTTTTTTTCTCTCTCTCCTCCCTGCTCTCCTCTCTCTCTCTCTCTCTTTTTTTCTCTCTCCTCCCTACTCTCCTCCCTCCTCCCTGCTCTCCTCTCTCCTCCCTGCTCTCTCTCTCCTCCCTGCTCTCTCTCTGGCCTAATGTATCTGCATGTCCATAGAGGCACTAATCTGCAGTGATGATAGACTCTCTCAACCACCCTGCTACTAGGAAACTTCTTCCATATATCATAAACAGAGACCAGTATTACAATACTTCACCCACGGCCCCAGTCTGGCTTTCACGTCTGTTTCCTGTGTGGATCACAACATCCTAGACAGCCCAAATGAGGCTTTATTCACCTCCAGTCCCCAGTCCCTGGAACAGCAGACAATACATATGGAATCAACAAGTGTCCTTCACTGCCATACACATTGGCTGTGAATATCCTTTTGCAAATGCAGAACATCTGAAAGATTCTCACATTGACTAAACAACAGTGTGACCTGAAGTTAAGAGAACCATAAAGGTAAATGATTGCTAGAAGTTTAATTCCAAACAAGGAAGAGCAATATGATGCAATGGGCAGAAGACAAACACTGGGACAATGAGAACGTATTCTCGAGTTGTGACGCGAACAAACAGAGATTCCAAGCTCTTGGAAAAGCAAACAGTCAGCAACCAGCATGGTGCTTAGAGTAGTCCCCGGGCAACAGAAAAAACAGATAAATGAAGAAACATGGACAATCACCCTAACTGGGTCTCAGCGTGAGGAGGAGGACTAGGACTTCCGGAGAGAAATGAGGAGAAGCATGAGGAGGGGGCTGGGAAAGACACTTCCCTGTGGGCATGTGTTGCCTTCCACTGGGGCCAGACTTCCCAACGTGACCCACTCTCCCCATCTGTGAAACTGGTCGAATCCCTGAGGTCTCTCCCAGCACTGACTATCAAGTGACAGAGAACCTAGAAACTCCAGGAGCTCCATCACAGCCCTGACTCCCTGTCCAAGTGAGACCGTGGGAGCCTCACTCTTCTCATACCTATAAACTGAGGGTGCTGCAGTGTCACCTTTATCAACACTACCAAGTACCCCTTTGCCAAAATCTCTATGGATGAGAAAGAAAAAGAGCATGTATGGAATTGGCCAGGGCTTAGCACCGTCTTGAACATGACACACTTGTGCACATCATCACATGTTCCCAGCATCCCTGTCTCACCTTAGGCAGCAACTGTCATCCCCCAAGGATGACCTCCCAGACTGCTCAGGGCAGCTCCATCTCTCCAGCCCTCATTCCTTTCCAGTTCTTTGGTGTTGCCCTGTGATAAAAACACTGCACTTCTCTGGTGTGTTTTAACCATGAATACCTTCCTACAGACAAGTACTTTAATCCTTACTCCAGCCAGAATAGGTAACATCAGCATAATCACCGTCATTACTCCCATTTTACAGATGAGAGAGCTGAGGCTCATGTAAGACCTAATCTTCATCTTCCCAGGGATCCTCCAACTCCTAGCCAGGCCTCCCCCAGCTCCTAAATCAATCATGAAAGACTACAGCAATCACATCCAGCACTGTTCTGATCTAGTCTCTTTGCCGCTAAATAAAGGCAGAAATCAAGGTGTCAGGATCAATCCTGCATTCAAATCACTGTACTGTCTGCCATCTTCCTATGCTGGTCCAGGGAGCAGAACTGAAAATGTGCCTCAAGGCCCCATTCCGAAACAGATGCCATCACCCTGGCCAGATTCCCCAACCATGCTCCAAGACTGGTATCCATCTCACTTCAACCAGCCCTCCTTCCCAGACCTGGGTCTGTCTACTGGCACTGGGGGACCCTGCCATGAAAATGAGGGCATCTTTACTGGATCGCAGGTAATCCCCTCACTGGGCTGGCCCACCCATTCAACCATCACTGGACCACCCCCAGGCCTGCTACCCCTTCAGACACTCAGCCTCATGCTTCCTAGCTCTTTCTACCAGGTCTCCCCCTCAGATCAATTCCACCTCAGTCCAAAACTTGCCACCTCCTAAGCGAATTTCTACTTCTTCCCAATTTCTATCCTTCCTCTAGCTCATTACTGCTCTCCTATTGCTTAAGCTAAGTCTATTTCAAATTATAGCTCAGAGAGGGCAGGTGACTTGTTCAAGACTACACAACCATTCAGTGGCAAAGCTGGGGCTTGAACCCAGCTCTCCCAATTCTAAGCCTTGTGTTTTTCCACTAAATCTCAGCTGTCTCTCTCTATCACACTGCTCAAGAAGCCACTGGTGCATGAGAGGGTGCAGACCACATCTTATTCTCTTTAGTAACGTGTACACTGAGGGCCAGGTATACGTTCAGTGACTTCCTGCAGCCCTAGGAGGAGTGACTGTCTGTTTACAGATGAGAAAATGTTTTCAGACTACTGCAGTGCTATACCTCCAGTCTAAATACAGTTCTGAACACACAGCAGGGGTCAATAAATGTGGGTTAACGGATTTTTTTTTTAATTAGCTTAAGAGAGCCTAATGGAAAGACCTGAAAAATAAGTTTGTGACCAGATCAGGCAAAGGGGTAAGACCCAGCTATCATTCTGCAGTAGATCTAAAAATAATATTGTTCCAGGACAATCTCTGGTGGCAATGTGAAGCAGTCCGTGAGTCTGGGTGCCTGATTTTGACTCTACCTGACCTGACGGGCTGTACGACTCTAGGCAAATCTTTTCTATTTCCAGGCCTCATTTCCCCGTCTTTAAAAACATTTTTTTTTTTTACAAAAGAAAGCAAGAAATCCCAGAAGTTGAACTAGATCGTAGGTTCTCTTCAACATTAGTAATACCTGTGAGCTTCTTCGAAATGAAAATTCAGGGGTCCCGCCTGACCTACAGCATCAGAACCTCAGAGACGGAGTCCAGTACTCTCCAGGATGACCCTAACATTCCTTCGAGTTTGAGAACCATTAGACTCGATGACCTCTATGATCCTTCCAGCTCTATCACTCTGAGAACCTTATGCTTTCTCAATTCAACAGCATCAAACTCCTCCCAGTTTTGCCATTCTGATTTTGATCTGGCATGAACTTGGGTCAGCTGGCTCTCTCACCTGGTCTTGTCTGATGCTTCCTCCTGTGATTAATAGAAAAGGCCCCAAGAAACAGACAGTATACTCCACTGCACTTATTTTTTCCATTTACCATCTCAGTGGTATGCATTCTGTCACTATATTAAAAAAAAAAAAATCTACACGTACAAAAAAGCCCAACTATGAGCATTGTGGCATCCTGGTATTATCTTTTTAAAAACTGGAAAGGGATTTTACTCCTGAGGCAAGTCAGTATGGAACTGCTGTATTATCTGAAAAATGGGGCCTTCCTGAGCCCGGTGATCTCTTTTTAGTATAAAGCCAGTTGAAGGAATAAGAGAGCATTTGCATTCTGCACCAGAAATACTCGTAGATTAACAAACCATTGCTTTCTTGGCCCTTATATATCAAAACAAACAAATCCAGATCAACCTTACAAGTATAAAAACACACCCCAATGAGTACTATTTTCTCTGTGTTAACTATCAACAAATGGGCTGTTCACTGCTGAAATAGTGCCTCAAACTTTATTGTGAAATGAATGAATGTGCACCTTCTCAGTGCCAGCATGGTAGATGTAAAGATAAGCAAGTTGAAATTCTACTCTAGGTGGGGTGTGGTGGCTCACACCTGTAATCCCAGCACTCTGGGAGGCCAAAGCAGGTGGCTCACTTGAGGTCAGGGGTTTCACACCAGCCTGGGCAGCATGGCAAAATGCCATCTCTACTAAAAATACAAAGAAAACTAGCCAGGCCTAGTGGCAGGCACCTGTAATCCCAGCTACTTGGGAGGCTGAGGTAGGAGAATCGCCTCAACCTGGGAGGTGGACTTGCAGTGAGCCAAGAACCCACTACTGCACTCCAGGCTGAGCAACAGAGCAAGACTCTGCCTCAAAAAATATAAAATAAAATAAAATTCTACTCTAAAGAAACTAAATTTGAGTCCAGTGTCAGCAGTGTCAAACCTGTCCATCCATCCAACAAATGTTCGCTATGTGTTTGCCAAGTTCTGGACTGACAGGAATGTCCTAAAGAAGTAAAAAGCCCAAAATAGGACAAGCATATTGATAACTACAAGAGAAGGTAAGAAGTGATCAGTGCCATGCAAGCAGTACAGACAAAGGGCCATGGAACCATAAGAGGAAGCGATTATTTCCTGCTTAGGGGGGATGGGCAGAAATCAAGGCTTGCTTCATGGAAGAGGTGGCATTAGTATGCTAGACCTTGAAGATCAATTGGGTTCAAACAGGTAATGATGGCAGGGCAGGGTAATCCAAATGGAGAAACAAAGACAAGAGTGAGGGAAAGCAATGGAAATAAGGTTCCAGAAGTCAGTTGGCCCCATTCAATAAGACCATAAATGGCAGGATTAGGAAGATATACAGGGGATTTACGTCTCCAGGGTTCAGCTCCTTCACCCAGCCTCCCAGCTAGAGGTGTCCCTCCTCCCCCATCTCTCCAGGCTCCAGGGACAGAACTGCGCACCTGCTGCCTCACCCAGCGTGCTGTGCCTTCCCTGCTGCCTCATGCCTGCGTTCCTCGGGTATCAATGCCTGCGCACGCTTCACTGCACTTGCTATGCCATGTCTTTACACTACTGTTTTCTGTAATTTATAAAACACATACTGCCCACGAGTTTGTATTTTTAATTCCTGTAAGAAGTTTCGGGATCCAATTTGTGTGAAAGTCAGACTGTAACATAATGTAGTATTGTATGATAAAAGCCTCCAAGAATAAAAACAGACAGTATATCCCGCTTATCAGATACTCAAACACTGGTTCCATTCCTGAGTGTCACAGATTTCCTCATGAATAACTCTTCTTTGTTTTGCATCAACTTGTCCCAGTCTTCTTGAAATAAGTTCTAAGGGGATAATTTCTTAATTTTCAAAGCTTCCTTTTTCCAAACATTGATTGAGAACCTACTATGTTCCAGGCTGTGCTAAAAGTGGGCACAATGGTTCGCTTAACTTTCACAAGGTAAAACTGTGGTATTTTGTGAGGGTTAAGTCCTGTGAGACATTACTGATCGCTGAACCCCCTTTACAGATAAGGAAAAATGAGAGGAAAGGTGGAGGAGCCTGGATTCACACCCAGATTTTTGGGAGTCCCCAGTGCTTGCTCACTCATTTATTCAACAGGGACAGGATCAAGGCATCTCCAAGATCCTTTTCTGACCTTCTCTGGGCTTCCAGCTTCTCCCAGTATTGTCACTTCACTTTTGGGGACCTCAGTCTCTTCCCCTAAGAACAAGGAGACTCAATGCACTTAAAAAAAGTCACTTAAAAGTGACTTTTAAGCTCTGCTTTGCCAGAGCCCTTCAGGGAGAGGAATCAGGGGAAAGAAAAAAAGGTGGGTCCCATCCCGCTGGACTTCATCCACAGCTGCTCCAGACTACACAATTACAACATTATAGGTTGTAATAGGCTTTTCTTTCTTACTTTTTTTTTTTTTTTTTTTTTTTTTTTTTTTTTTTTTTTTTTTTTTTGAGACAGAGTCACTCTGTTGCCCAGGCTGGATTTTTTTTTTTTTTTTTTTGAGACAGAGTCACTCTGTTGCCCAGACTGGAGTGCAACGGCACAATCTTCAGTTCACTGCAACCTCTGCCTTCCAGGTTCAAGTGATTTTCCTTCCTCAGCCTCCTGAGTAGCTGGGACTACAGGCGTGAGCCACCACACCCAGCTAGTTTTTGTATTTGTTTAAATAGAGACGGGGTTTCTCCATGTTGGCCAGGCTGGTCTCGAACTACTGACCTCAGGTGATCTGCCTGCCCCGGCCTCCCAAAGTGCTGGGATTATAGGCGTGAGCCACCGTGCCTGGCCTGTAATAGGCTTTTCTATAAGGAATCCTTCTCTAAATATTAAGGAATATGGGCCAGGCGTGGTGGCTTACACCTGTAATCCCAGCAGTTTGAAAGGCTGAGGCAGGAGGATGGCTTGAGCCCAGGGGTTTGAAACCAGCCTGGGCAACACAGTGAGACCCTGTCTCTACAAAAAATACAAAAACGTAGCTGAGTGTGGTGGCATGCACCTGTTGACCCAGCTACCCCAGAGGCTAAGGTGGGAGGATTGCTTGAACCCAGAAGGTCAAGGCTACAGTGAGCTATGATCACACCACGAGGGGGACTCCAGCCTAGGGGACAGAGCAAGACTTTGTCTCGAAAAAAAATAAGTAAATAAATGTTAAAGAAGATGAAAGTTTTAAAATGATTGTAAACTGGGTATCCTGGACTGGATCTTGACATAGAAAGAGGAAAGTAATGGAAAAGCTGGTGAAATCTAAATAGTTTGGAGTTTAGTTCACAGTAATGTACCAACGTCAGTTTCTTAGTTTTGACAAATGTTCCATAGTAATGTAAGACATCAAAAATGAGGACAAGTGGGTGAGGAGTACATGGAAATTACCTGTACAATTTTCACTTTTCTATAAACCTAAAATTACTCCAAAATTAAAAGTTTATTGAAAAAGCCAACAATAACAAAAAAAATCATTTAGATAACCTCTATTATCTTTTCCAAATCACCGTCTTGTGACTTAATAAAGGTAACACATAATAACAGTGGCTAATATTCAATGGGCATTTATCAATGTTCTAAGGGCTTTATATGTATTAACTCATTTAATACTCACAGCAATGAGATGAGTAATTTTCTTATTATTATTTTATGGATGAGGCAACAGAGGCTTAAAAATACTGAGCAACAAGTTGAGGTCTTTTTGGCTGGGCCAGAATGCAAATCCAGGCAGCGTAGCTCCAGAGCTCTGGCCCTTAAGCACTACATACCTAGAGCAGAGCTTTCCAAATGCTTCTGGAATTAGGCCTGTCTAACTAGGAATAGCCAAAGGACTAAAGGCAAAGGCTGAAAGGTGAGTAGTATGTTTAATACAAAAGAAGAGGAAGCAAAAAGGACTCTCAAGATGAATTCTTAGCTTCTGAAAATCTCTACTGGAGCAGAACCAAACCTTGCCAAGGTTACCAAAGGCCTCTCCATGTCGGAACGACATCCTTGGTCTTGTCCTAACTGTGCTCTGCCCTCTCTGGCATATCATCCTTGAAGAGTTGCACCACCAGCCCACATCATGCCCTCTGGTCAGCCACTTGCTGGCTGTCTGCTGACATTTTCATCCCTGAAGTGTCAGTTTGGGTAGAGAGTGAAATGAAACATGCAGGCTGTCTTTTCAAGGCCTGAAAAATAAGCTTAAGCTTTCCACATGACCGGTTTTCCTAGATACTCATTGCCCAATCCTAGAAAGCAAAAACCCCTCCTTTCCAATTGATAATATACCTCATGGACGGCTGTTTCCACTAAGTGTCAAAAAGAAAGCATCTCACCTCCACTATGGGATCCTTGACGACAAACTCGGTCTCACTCACCGAACAACAATACGATTCCATAAAGAAATGGTGCCAGTCTCTTGCAAAGATTTGTAGCTGGCCAGGACCACCACCCTGCAATCTGCACCTCCATTGCAATCACTTGTCTTTGGGAGGTTTCAGAGCGGACAGCATCCATAGGCGTAGCCAGAGGGAAAAAGGTGAGGAGAGAGGAAACTATCCAGATGGAGAATGAGAAAGGAAGATTTACAGCATTGAGGGTGTAGACAAGAAAGAGATAAGCTTGGGTGACTAAAAAGCAACAGGCAATAAAAAGAAAATGAATCCAGACGGAGTCAGGATGGAAAAGAACCAATATTCATGGAATGCCTACTGTGTGTGGGCATGAAGCTATGCTCACTGCAAGTGTTTCCTCATATTGCCAGGCTCAAAAATACATGTAGGATCAAGCAATCCAGGTTGACTGCAGCTTGTGTTGACTTAGTCAACATTAAAATTAAACATTTTCTAGTTAAAAGGCCCTGAGAGTACACATAGCGTAACCCTAACATTTCATACACAGATAAACTGAGACTCAGACTCAGAAAAATTTAAGCCCAAAATGGAATGAGAAATACAACCCAGGTCTTGCCATTTCTTTGTCGGTGTTCCTTTCTATACAGATATGAAAAGCAAGGCAGATATTGCTGAGAGGCTCTGAAAGAATTCACTGTTAGGTGAAATCTCCCATGATATGGCAGACCAGATTCGTAGATTATCCTGCACCTCATCTAGCATGTTCCATCTGCTGGTTGCTACCAGAGAGAAGAAAATTGGTAGCATTATTTTAAATGAAGTAGATGTCTTTCCAGGAAGAATATAAAAGGGTACCTTGCCTTATATGAAAAAGATGATTCAGATGAATAAGAATGAAAAATGAAGACACAGGTGATTCACCAGAATAAGAGAAGCTGGGGAGAAGGTAAGGTGGAGGAAGTGGTAGATGACAAGGTAAACGGAAACTAGACGGGCTAGAATGATGCTGTTCATGAAGAAGCTGAGACTCCCTTGGCCGGGCGCAGTGGCTCACACCTGTGATCCCAGCACTTTGGGAGACTGAGGCGGGCAGATCACAAGGTTGGAAGTTCGAGACCAGCCTGGCCAATGTGGTGAAACCCCATCTCTACTAAAAATACAAAAACATTAGCCAGGCATGGTGGGGCACGCCTGTAAACCCAGCTACTCAGGAGGCTGAGGCAGTGGAATTGCTTGAACCTGGGAGGCGGAGGTTGCAGTGAGCCAAGATCACACCAGTGCATTCCAGCCTGGGCAACAGAGCAAGACTCTGTCTCAAAAAAAAAAAGAAGCTGAGGCTGCCTCTCATAAGAGTAATTCGCAAGGCAGAGGCTCTGCCCCAAACAAAGCACGAGAATGAGAATATCTTACAGACCTGAGTCAACGATCACTTCTGCAGATGGGCAGTCACGCAGCTGGAACAAAGCCAAAGACAGAAAGTTCCACACCAAAAAAAGTCACTGCCTCTCACTTCTCCAGATTCAGGCTATCCTGAATATTGGTCTACGTTATATCAATGTGTTAGGGAATCTCCACCAAATCGGCCACGTCAGAATTTCAGTTATTCTGTTCCTCATGACTCCCTGGCCACCCTCCATGCCTTTCTACCTCCACACTCTATCTCCCACAAGACCCAGCACTCCTCCATGAGGAAAGGCTGTCCTGGTTACACACCCTCCACTCCAGTTAAAGGACTCTATGTCTAAAATCGCCCACTTTACGTGCACAACTTTCAGACAAAGTAGAATTCCGACCCTGTATCAAAGTTACTAGGGTGAAAGTCTGAGTACCCCTTCTGGGCTATGGGAGGCTGGTGGCCAGGGTCCACAGCCCACAGCACCTTTCCCCAAACATATTACATCACCGAGCCCAAGAAATGCTCCAGTAAAAAGGGTAGTAGGGGGGTGCAGGGGTTCTATGATCAAATAACTTTGGGAAACCAACCTTCTGGGAGGTCAGAGTGTACATTCATTTACTAAAGACTCCGAAAATCCCATAGTAAAGATACGCAATACTGAAATTTCCTTAATTTTGTTTAACTTGGACTTTTCCAAACTTACTTGGCTACAGGACCCTTTTCTTAACAGAACAGGCTTAACACTTTGGAAACGCTGTCTTACAGAATCACAGCATTCTAAAGGAGCTTCGTGCTCCTACAGCAGAGCTTTGCAGTTTTCACACTGGACTGTGTCCTCCTTAAGAGCAGGGGCCTTGTCTGAATCAATGTGTATCCACAACACTCAGCTAAGTGCCTTGCACACTGCAAGCCAATAATATGTGTTACACGGATAAACTAAACCTAATCCTCTCATTTCTAGGATGAGAAAATAAAACCAAATATGTCAGAATGACCTCTTTTATGGCTTCCTTAGTGTTTAAAAGAAGCCTCACACAGAGAATGTGCTCAATACCTTTTGAAAAATGAAATGTAATAGAATGGGATTGAAGAAAAGATTGAAAAAGTTTCTCAGTTATACTAAGAGCCCAAACTTTCTATAACATGATGGACTGCTGCCTCTTCTCCTCTTTCACCCAAGTGAAGTCTTCACTAGAAGAAAATAAAAATGATGAATCAAAAAAGGAAAACTGTAGGAAAACCAAAGGCCCCTTGGGATGGGAGGTGGGGGAGGTGGTGTTTGCAAACTGATGGGGATAAACAAGACCTGTCTGTATCTAATTTAGACTTAATAAGATAGTTTGCTGAATGTTAATTAAATACTCAGTGGTTGTTACCAACTGTGGTGATTAACTTAATTTTGAATTAAATAAGCAATAAATGCTTAACTGAAGTTCTATTAAATTTTACCCAGTGAGTGAGAAATATGAGGCTCTTAATTGACTTTAAACAAGATAGTTATGGCAAGTTAGTTGAATTTTTATTACCTGAAGATAACTGCCTTATTAAGTCTAAATTGTCTATTTTATTTGATAGGGAAATACATCATCAGTTCTTCTCATTTACCAAAAACATGTCAAAAGAGGTTCACAATTGGTCTGAAATGCTTGGGTTGGGATTTATTTCCTGATCCTATTTTAATATTAAGTTTATTCATTTAAGAATGAGTTTAGACTTAAGCATTAGAGAGGTCTAGGAAGGAATTATAACTGAAGAACCAGGTGCCCATATTTTCTAAACCAAAAATCGGGGCTCTGATTTTTCAACACAGACGCAGTCTATAGATGGTATTAACATCACGATACTGAAATTTCCAGCATGTCTCCATGGTTTAAAAGGCTACAGACACAAAACATTTAAAATCATTACTGTTCAAATAAATGGTTGGCTCTGCTACTGAACAAGCTGTATGGTCCTAGGTAATTAACCTCACTTTTCCAGACCTCAACTATCACACATGTTAAATGAAGAGGTTGGAAGTCACTGTCTTTACTCATTTATTTTTTTCTTCATAGTATGTGCAGCGCCTAGAACAGTGCCTGGCACAGAGTAGGTAGCTCAATAAAGGGTGAGAGAATGAATGAATGCATAAATAAATAAATGTAAGCAACTCAAAGCATTAAACATTTTTAGCCCTTTTATATCAAGCATCTTCAGCCCAGACTATTTTTAAATATTGTCATTTGACAATCCATATAAAAAGAAGCACAAACAATAAACCACTACTTGGGAAATTTTTTTAGTAATTAAAGAAATGCACATTAAAACAATAATAAGATATTTCTTACATATTAATTTAGCAAAAACAAATGCCAAGTTATAAAATTAAATCCTGGTAAGTGCACAGAGAAACAAGTAGACTCACACATTGCTAATGAATGTGCAAGTCAGTAGTCTTTCTGAAGGCTGACTGGCAACTGATCTGAAAAGTAATAGAAATAGTTGGGACTTTTGTGCCTATAATTCTTCTCTGGAAGAACTTAAAAATTATTTAGCCAGTCAGCAAACACGGGGTCTACCATAGGTCATAATTTGGAGAAATAAAAAGAAAAACACAGTGGGTGTCTTATTAGCGAATGGGTTGACAGAGAATCCTAAAAAAAACACACACACACAAAGATAACATTTTTCAGTTGCACTGCATGGCAGGCCTCTTTGTGTGTGTGTGTGTGGTGGTGGAGTCTCGCTCCATTGCCCAGGCTAGAGTACAGTGGTGGCACAATCTCAGCTCACTGCAACCTCTGCCTCCCGGGCTCAAGCGATTCTACTGCCTCAGCCTCCCAAGCAGCTGGGACTAAAGGCACGTGCCACCATGCCCAGCTAATTTTTGTATTTTTAGTAGAGACGAGTAGAGACGGCGTTTTGCTTTGTTGGCCAGGTTGGTCTCAAGCTCCTGACCTCAGGTGATCTGCCTGCCTCGGCCTCCCAAAGTGCTGGGAATACAGGCATGAGCCACCGTGCCCGGCCAACATGGCAGGCTTTGAGGCTTTACTACACTGACCATAGAATTCCTTCCGCAATCATGTTACGTAAAAGATACTATTAAACTCTTTTACAGATGAGGAACTGGAGGTTCAGAGAGGCTAAGTAGCCAGTACACGATTATATGGCTGACAATTAGCAGAGCTATAATTTAAATTCAAACCTTCTAACTCTCCAAACCATCCATGTAGTTTCTACTACATCCCTCAGCGATAACCACATAACGCAAGGCACAAAAATTGTAACCACTAGAAGGAAAAGTCAAAGTGCCAAGAAGGTAACCAATTAGGTCGTGGTGTTTTTTTTTTTTTTTCCCTAATTTCTTAAGCTATTCTTAAAACTCAAGTCATCATTTATTACTTCAAATATATTATTCATTCCTTCATTCATTCATATGTTCATTCAATAAACATTTATTAAATTATTTATAGCATCTCAGGATTTGCAGCAGATGCTGTGGATATGAATATGAACAAAGGCTAGAGCCTGACTCAGAGATCTGCACAGGCAGGGAAGAGGAAGAATTTGGCATTGCAATAATAGAAAACTTAAGTCCTGGTTCAATGTTTAACTTGCTTGGGTTCTGGGCAAATCATTTAACCTTTCCCAGGCTCAAGCTCCTGATTAAACTTGGACAATAATAATAACCATCCACAGGACTACTGGTATGATTTACCTGTAATTTGTAGGCAAACACATGGCTATCTGTAAAGCCCTATAAGAAATGGCAACAGCAAGAAAAGTATTATGCTATGTGGATGGATTCCATTTTGACTAGGATCCTGCAAGCTGGGTCAGCCTACCAACATCTCTCAGATGAGTAAGCGTTAATTTATTGGCAGCAAAATGGTTATTCCATCACTACTCTGAATGAAGTACAGGCCACCATTCTTAGAGCTCAATCATCCATTTTTAATTCTCTCTGCCTTTTGTCTAAAATAATCCTGAGGAGCCAAATGGATAAAGCACTCCCCGGTAAGATTGTTCTAAGTCTCTTTCCCCGGAATTAAATTTAACGACGACAAGAAGAAGAAGGAGAAGGAGAAGAAGAGAAGAAGAAAAAATCAGGGTTGATAGGTCTTAAAGACCTTATAGAGGAGTTTT
Source organism: Macaca nemestrina (assembly GCF_043159975.1). NCBI lineage: Eukaryota > Metazoa > Chordata > Mammalia > Primates > Cercopithecidae > Macaca > Macaca nemestrina. The sequence continues at coordinate 10,012,661 of NC_092126.1, forward strand.
CAACCAATGCCTGAACTTTTACAGTAGCAGTTCAGTCAGTCACTGCTTTAATATCTCCAGCAATTAGAGATTCGATAACTCCAAAAAGAGCCAATCTCATCTCATTCAGAATCAAGAGATGTCATGGAATCCTTACAAGATAAAAAAGGGTGGAGATCTTCCTTGACAAGCAGTTCTCTCAAAAGCCGTATGTTCTGTCACCCGTCTAAGACGCTGGGCAGAGGATGAGATCACCTCAGTGTTATGCTGGGACCAGGGCTGTGAACTTTGCACGTGTCATTTAGGGGCTGAGTCTCCCCTTCTGCAAAATGAGAAGACTGGGTGACTTCTATTCTATCTATGAGTCATCTCTCATATCGACTGCCTCAACCCTAATTCAATTTTGCTTTATCATTTGCCTGGGCTGTTGTAGCAGCTCAGACAGCTCCTGCTGTCTCTAGCACCTTCGCCTTCAATCCATCTAGCACACTACAGCTGATCATTTTCTTAAGGCACAGATGCACTCATCTCATTGATCTACTTGATGCTCCTTTCAGAATGCAGTCTCAGCTTCTCGGTACAGCAATCAAGGTTTCTCTCAATGTAGACCCTAACCCATCTCCATAGCCTCTCTACTATGCAGTCCACCTTCATGACTGATTTTTCAAGGCAGCATGCACTTTCTCACCTCCATGTCTCTATCCATGTTATTTCTCCCCCTTAAATATCCTCTACCCCACCAAACAAATTCCCACTTACCCTTCAATGCCCAGTCAAATGACAATCTCTTTATCTGAGTTTCCCCAGGTCCCTAGGGAGTTACCATCCAATTAGAGCCATCAGACTTTTTTTTTTTTTTTTTTTTTCCTGACAGTCAGGGTCTCACTCTGTAACCCCAGCTGGAGTGCAGTGGTATGATCATAGCTCACTGCAGCCTCAAACTCTGGAGCTCAAGGGATCCTCCTGCCTCAGCCTCCTGAGCTGCTAGGATTACAGGCATGCACCACCACACTGGCTAATTTTTTTATTTTTATTTTTTTAGAGATGGGATCTTGCTATATTGCCCAGGATGGTCTTGAACTCCAGGCCTCAAGTGATCCTCCTGCCTCAGCCTCCCAGAGTACTGGGATTACAATGTGAGCTACTGCACCTAGCCCCTTCAGATATTTTTTGCATATACTTCTATGTACTGTCTTGATTATTTATGTGACCTCCTGGAAGCAGAGACCACACTGCATTCATGTTTCCATCGTCAAAACCCAAGTAACATATCACTAATGCTTTCACAGATGCACCTGACACATGATGTCAAATGAATACACAAATGTGTCAAATTTATGGAAAGAATGTTATCTTTAGGGTCCTGTCCAGCTGTCACAACTGGAACCCTAGATATTCTCCAAGTAAAGCTATTAAACTATGACCAAGAAGAGAGATTTCCAGGGTGACAATGACCACTTACAGGAACACTGACCTATCTTTCACCTTTTCTAAGAAAAGGTGTCACTTACCTGCCTGGCCACAGCAGAACTTGCCTTTCCCATGAGTCAGGGCACACCCAGCCCTGTGGGTGGCAACTCTTTATTGCACTTCCTGAAAATGATTCGTTTTCATACCAAACAAGACAGAAGCTCCAGGTGCCAACCAAGTTATTTTCTTCCTTGAACTAAACAAGAACCATCTTCAGTGGAAATTCACTAGGAAGTACAAGTGCAGATGACTCTGCATAATGGAAATGAATTTCCACTGTGACCTCTTGGCACAGAGTTTAGTAGAGCATTAGGCTTCCACAGTTACAGCTAGAGATCGTTATCAAGATGGGTCACTAGATGGAAAATAATAGATTCAGGAGCCCAACTAAAGGACACACATGAACAGAGAACGAATCTTATTTCTTAACTCTCAGTAGCCAGAGCAATTCAGCTGCCTGCTGTGTCCTGGTCTAAGCCTTCCCATCCTTCAATGTCTAACTGAAGACTCAGCACTTCCAACAAGCTCCAGCAATTCACAAGTCCATCAGTCCTTCACACATGCCTCTCCCATGGCACTCTCTTGTATTATAGATATACATTAACATGTTTTTATCAACCCTCATAAACAGTAAGTGCTTACTATCTTGACATACCCCAAACAGACTTAAATTCCTTTGCCTCCCAGGTTCAAGTGATTTTCCTGCCTCAGTCTCTCGAGTAGCTGGGATTATAGGCACCCACCACCACACCTGGCTAAATTTTTTTTTTTTTTTTTTTTTTTTTTGTATATTTAGTAGAGATGAGGTTTCATCAGGTTGACCAGGCTGGTCTCGAACTCCTGACCTCAAGTGATCCACCCACCTCAGTCTCCCGAAGTGCTGGGATTACAGGTGTAAGCCACCAAGCCTGACCACTCAGCAGACATTTCGTGAGCACCTAGCACCTCCCCTAACGAAAAGAGTGGATGTTTGTTGAGTCCTTCCCTTCCACCTGGCCTTATGCACATTATTTACACTACCTCACTCAATATTCACCTATAAGTAGGGTGACCATATAATGTATCCTCCGAATCAGGATACCTATGAGAGTAAAAAGGAACACTATTGATACCACTGAAGTCCTCTGCAAGTTGACAGTTGTGCTGCTGGGTGGTGGTCTGAGTAATTAAGGGACACTAACAATGGCTTTAGCAGGAAGGGTGCGTGCTGGAGGCAGGTCAAAGCATCCTCCTTTAAGGTCAGTGACCCTGACCTGCTCTGATCCTCATGCTTATCTAGCCCATGAAAGGTTCCCACACAAGTTTCTGAAGAAGACCTGGTTTCGCCTTCAACACCAGCTTTCAGTTTGAACTACAGAGGGATCTCCAGCTATGATGCAAAGCCACAACACAGGCGATTACAACAGCAGAAGCAGACCCTCCCCAGGTAACAGATACAAACAAAACCCAACAGCAGGTGGGATGGTGGCAGTGGAAGAAGGGACACTGCACAGCCATCCACTGGTGACAAATCACCTCTTTGCACAATCTGGAAATGCCCATGAATGTCTGTGGAACTCGTCCCACTTTTGGGGGCACACTATACTCAGCCATGGTGACCTCATTGATAAGTGATCTAAAAATGAATACATGGAGAAACCAAATAGTGCCTGTGACCACCCAGGGAGCACCCTGTATTAAACAGCACAGCGAGGACTTGAACTAGGAGGTGTCTGGGTCTAAATCCCTTAAGCCCCATAAGCGGAGTAACGTGTCATCACTGTATGCCAGATGCCCCACTGGGCGCCCAGAATCGGCCACATGTACAGACTGCATTACCGCTGACAAAGCGCCGTCACAGAAATGCCCCTGATTCTCACAAATGCACTGTGATGTATCGAAGGATCTCCACTGAAAGGTAATTTAGGCTGAGGGATGTTCCAGAACTTGTTCAAGATCACAGGGCTTGTGGTTAGCCCAAACACAGATCTTTGTTTTCCCTACACCAAAAATCCCTGGTATTGCCAAAATGATCCAGTATGGTGAAGCCCAGATCCTTGAACTCTCCGGTCCCAAATCTGATTTTTGGAAGGCAAAGCCTCGAATAGAGTCAGCTAATGCTACTAATTAGTACTAGTGAATAATAATAACTACTTCTCAGCTGTGTCAAGGGCTTGCAGTGATGTTCACATCAACTACGCTCATTTGCAAAAGTTAAGGAACAAGACAGGAGTTTTGGAGAGGGGGATTTGATACTTACTCTGCCACTTAAGGCCCTGCACCCCAGTTAGGAAAGTTTTATCACCCTTGAACTCTTGACCACTATCTGCAAGATAAGACTGATCTAGCCAACTTGTCTCTTGTATTATAATTGGGAACAAAGTAATAAAAACACTATAAAATGCATTTGCTATATTAAAAGTGCTGTGAAGGCTATGAAATACTCATGGATTCTGTGAGATACGTTGTGATGGGCAGGTTTAATAGGGAAGGCAAACACAAGAGGATCTACCTTGTAATGGATCTAAGACTATTGCCTAAAAACCTTTAGGCAAGCAAAAATAAGTAAATATTAATGGAGAATGGTAGAGAGCAGGAGCAGGGAGCTGTCAAAAGCAAGGAACCTTGATGTTAGCATGGAGGCACAGCTTGGTTCTCGCAAACAAGCATCCACGGCAGTAACACAAATGGCAGTAACATCCATGGCAGTCACATAAATAAATCCCCAGACCACACACATTCAAACTGAACCATCTTAATCTGATTACTTTCTAAGTATGAAGCACAAGTTTCAAGCCTAAGATATGATAATCTCCAAGTAACATCCTCTCCTAAAATTCTCCAAAGCAGAGAAACCCCTGGTGGAGGGTCGAGTGGGGAAGGAACGTGCGAGGTACAGCAGAAATTGAGAAGGAAAAATACCTGGAAACAGGGCTGGCCTGGAAGTAAAGGCTGTGACCCAACTCCACGTCAGCCGACAAGGGTATGATTGAGCAAGTCTGTCCCTTTGCTGGGGCCTCAGTTTCCTCATCTGCATAACAAGGGATCATTCTGACCAAGAAGGCCCCAGTCCATGCTTTGCTGGCAGCTTGCTGCTTCTCCTGTTGACTACAAACTTTGGTGTACATGAAAAATATTCTTTTCCCCAGCCGAGGCTGATAAGCTGTCAAACAAGTAGAAGGACAAAAGCTGGAATTAGGCTACCTAATATTATCCTAGCAGCAAACAGTTTCTGGAATCCATTTTTCCCTCGCTACTCTGCTGACCTGATACAGGCCCGTTCCTCCTGTCCTGGAACACTTCAGCAGTCTTCTAAGTTGGGACTCTGCCTCCGGTCTTGACCTGCCCTCACTCTGCCACCAGAGCTCTTTGAAATACAGATCCAATGAGGTCCTCCTTTGCTCAAAATAATAATAATAATAATAAAAGCCTTCCTGCTCCCTCCCACCTCTGCCATCATCCTTAGCTTGGTCCATCAGCCCTTTATTAACTAACCCTCCCTAGCCAGCCCCATCTCTCACAGTGATCTCCAAACACACATTTATATTCCTCAAACACTTTTAGGCCTCAGGCCTGGGCACATACACCAAGGTCCCTATGGCTAGAAAGCTCTTCCACTCCTGTCCACCATGTAAACTCCTATTCACTTCTCAAAACCCAACCAAATGTCTTCTTTTCCACAGGCATTCGCCAGTTCTTCTAAATGACTGGTCACTCCTTTCTCCACGTTCCCATTAGCCCTTTGCTCATTACTTTATTAGGGCCTTAGCATCTTCTCTTTCAGTTTCTTTCCTATGATAGAATGAGGACTCTGGAAGGCAGAGCCTATCTCAGTTTTCTTTGTAACCAGTATCTAGCATTTCTGCCTGGCATACAGTAATCGCTTTGTACACAAGTACCGAACTTAATACATGAAATTGAGTTGTATCTGATCACAGATATGTGTGAGTTGGAAGGGTTAAGGAGTCTGGAAATTGCTTCAAGGCACAAGGTAGATTTTGATATTGATCCTAGAATCACAGGTTTACAACAGGCAGAGACAGAGAGGCTGGAAACTCCAGGTAGATAAAACAGCATAAGAAAAGGCATGGATTAAGAAAACAGAGGGTCAGGCACAGTGGCTCACTCCTGTAATCCCAGCACTTTGGGAGGCCAAGGCCAGAGGATCACCTGAGGTCAGGAGTTCGAGACCAGCCTGGCCAACATGGTGAAACTCCGTCTCCATAAAAATACAAAACTTAGCCAGGCATGGCAGCAGGCATCTGTAATCCCAGCTACTTGGGAGGCTGAGGCAGGAGAATCACTGGAACCTGGGAGGCGGAGGTTGCAGTGAGTAGAGATCATGCCATTGCACTCCAGCCTAGGCAATAAGAGTAAAACTACATCTCAAGGCTGAGTGTGGTGGCTCATTCCTGTAATCCCAGCACTTTGGGAGGCAGAGGCAGGTGAATCACGAGGTCAGGAGTTCAAGACCAGGCTGGCCAACATGGTGAAACCTCATCTCTATTAAAAATACAAAAAATTAGTCGGGCGTGGTGGTGGGCACCTGTAAGCCCAGCTACTCGGGAGGCTGAGGCAGGAGAATCGCTTGAACGCAGTGGGTGGAGGTTGCAGTGAGCCAAGATTGCGCCACTGCACTCCAGCCCAGGCGACAAAGTGAGACTCCATCTCAAAACAAACAAACAAACCAAACAAACAAAAAATACTCTGTCTCAAAACAAAAGAAAACAGAGGAATGTTCAAGATCACCTATCTGTGTGAGGGAAAAGTGAAAGAGCAGTTGCAGCTGCAATTACCCTTAGCATAGTTCATCTCATAACCCTCAACTCTACACTCCCAGTCCCCCAGTCTTCACTCTGCTGGCAGGGACTGCCCCATGCCACCTGTGCCAGCAACAACAGGCTCCAGGTTCTGGGGCAGTAAAAACAGTCCTGCTCCCCCATGATTGCTATCCTGTGGCTGCAGTGAACTATTTTACTCCCTCTCTTCATCAAGCAAGTATTTCTGGAGTGCCTACCATGTGTCAGGCACTCTTCTGGGCATTGGGAATACAGCCATCAACACACAGACATCATTGCAATCCTCAAGCAGCTTATTTTAAAGTGGAGAGGAGGCAGACATGCAAATATGTAAGATGAAGTGGCGATGCATGCTTATTTGTGTCCATAAACATTGTTCATTCACCAAACAGCTACTGAACATCCTGGCGTCTGTCTCCTCTCACACACAATAAACAGATTATTAATGCCTTTATCTGTGAGTGGCCAAAAATGTAGATGGCCCACCTGACTCAGGTAGGTGACAGGAAGGATTGCAGGTGATCCCTTAGAGCCCTGAGCCAGAAAGCTTTGCTAGAGGATGCAGAAGTTATATGGTTCAACACCAGAGAACATATAGCACTGTTACAGGAGCCGTAAGACCAAAGGCAATGACTGAGTCTAAGACTCCTTCACCTCCCCACTCTGTTACTTTATTACCCCAACTGCCTGTCTACAAGGATAAATTACATCCTTATCACAAGGGACTGGGGAGGGGAGCTCTATTGAGAGAGGCAGATGATTTGCTAGAGAGGCTTAGTCCTTTCCAGTTAGGTTTGGGGACAGACAACACCCGAGGTAGCATTGTAAGAGAGAAAAAGGGGCCAGGACAGCACCAGTGTGGGACTGAGAAGCCCGTTTGCCCACATGAATCCTCAACTGTGACCCCACTAGGGCTCCATGAATGTGGGCTGAATTAAATTCCAGGGAAGAAAACAGACAAGCAATGTCGATTTGAGCTTTTCATGCATGTGGGCACAGAAAAGAGTGGTGAAGAGGCTACAAAATCAGGCAGAAGTTTGAATGTCTCCTGGTAGTTGTGTAACCTGATTTCACCAAATTCATTTTCTCATCTGCAAAATGAGACTGGTACTCAAAAAACCTACTTTAATGAATCAATATGATAATTACACAACAGGTGGTAAGCACTGAAAAATATTTCAAAATTATATTACTATTTAAAAAGAATGATAGGAAAGTAAACATTTTCTAACCTCAACTCTGTGGTTTACCTGCTTCCAAACATTAATCCCTACAGCTACCTATCCACCTACCAATCTCACTGATGTGACCAACATCTAGAATGCACCCGCCTTTTTCTCCAAGCCTCCAGGCAGCCTACATCAGACTTCCACAACACACTTGAAATCCTTCCACCCTTCCCCTTGCCCTCAAGTTCTCCGCCTCATATGCTCCCTCAAGCCAACAGATTTTCACCCAGCTACTAGCTTCCTGCATGCAGCAACACGATTATATCTTCCCCTTCCTCACGTCTACCAAGTTTCTTCTAGCAAAGCACAGCCCTCCAAAGCCAGATTCCAGGAAAAGTCCCACCCACCAATGAACATACTCAGCTTGGAGCCTCTAATTGCAGCCCAGGGTCAAAGTCTCAGGTTCACTCAGCCTAAAAGTGGTACTATGCCTCCTGCATTACCATCCAAATAACTACTCCCACAGAGATGACTCTAGAGACCCTGCCCAGCCTTAATCTCCTGTGAATCTCTACAGAACCACTTAATGGCCCCTATCGAGATTAATTTAAACCTTACTTATTAAAAAGTAAAGGCCCTCTTCTTTCTCCATTTTTCCATGGTCCTCTTCATGCCTGGCCATTCAAAACACAGCCTGGAGAACACAGCAGCTTCTCCCTGCTTCTGCATCTGCTACTATCTTGCTAATAGGTCCTTCTCTCACCTGTCCTTCTTCCACCTGGACAACTCCTGCTCATTCCTAGAGGTTCAGCTCAGACACCCCACTCTCTATTATGGCTTCCCTGAGAGTGAGCCTTCTCGGTGAAGAGCAGCCAAAACTTACCCCATAAAAGCACTTGATACGTGGACATGCCCCACTCCACCTTTCTCCCTCCCCCTCACACACACCACACACTTGTGTGCTCTTCAAAGGCAGGGACCATGTACACCTCATCTTTGTACGCTCAGGGCCTAGACAGTTTCTGGTTCACTGTAAGCAGGCTCCAACCCCTGCTTTTACCCTGTTACCTGCCATTTTCTATCTCCCTGTCTTTTTTCTGTTTAATGCAGCAAATCTCTGGGCTAAGGGGGCTACCCAGTTCTCATGAGTTACACTCTGCCCGTGTACAAAATCCCCATCATTCCAGCATCTTCAGCATAGTTCTGAAATCAAATCCCATCTAACTCTTGCCCCATTCCCAATTAACCCAGACTGGCTCCACAGCAGGGTAAAGTAACATGTCATCACCAAGAAGCAAAAGTTCTGGGTTGTAATTTTGAGTACATCTCTAATTAGCTATATGACCTTGGGCAATGGTTAAAATAAAGGTGACAGCAGCACTAGGCCTCATTCTCAGGGGATCTTTGAGATTCAAATGGAATATCTGATTGGAAAGTGTTTTATAAAGTGCAAAGCACTGTACAATCATAAAGGACATGATGAACAATTGTATCAAATTGAAGCCATTGACTATAAGATGTGCCATTATCAACTTAGAATGAACAACTGCACAACTATGGCACATTGTGATAAGACAACCACATTTCAGTGATATTAAAATGTGAAAAAAGTGTGTTTTAGAATTGATTCAATACAACTTATTTGTCTCAATAAAATATAGGAACCTGCTATAAAATTTTCATATTTGCCAATGGCACATAATACGGATCCTGTAACCTATGTCAAGTAAATGAACAAGAACCAATTGATAATACTATTTTTCTTGCGGGGGCGCCCATGGGGGGGAAATGGAGTCTCAGTCTGTCAGCCAGGCTGGAGTACAATGGCGCAATCTCGGCCCACTGCAACCTCTTCCTCCCAGGTTCAAGCAATTCTCCTGCTTCAGTCTCCCAAGCAGCTGGTACTATAGGCACATGCCAGCACACCCGGCTAATTTTTGTATTTTTAGTAGACACGGGGTTTCATGATGTTGGCCAGCCTGGTCTTGAACTCCTGATCTCAGGTGATCTGCCGGCCTCGAGCCTCCCAAAGTGCTGGGATTACAGGCGTGAGCCATCGCGCCCAGCCAATAATATTCTTAGGCCAAATTATCACCTCTTTCATTGGAATTGCGCAGCAGAAGGCTTCCCAATGCCAGTACCTCCCCTCTAAATCATGTCTCAGCATGCTCAAAACCCTCAAATGATGACTTTAAGATATATCCAAACTCCTTAGCCTGGCATTTTTAAGGCACTTTATAACTAAGTTTCCTCTCCCCTCCATCATTTCCTGGAACTGTCTTCACCAGAATGTGTCACTCCAAGAAAGATCCTACTCAAGTCCGGGCCATAGCAATCAGCTCATCAGCTCAACTTCTCCTCCCTCTGCGTACACTCAAAACCAACTCTAGGCCCATGCTACTTACAGAGAGCCTGCCTCTGAGGGGACTGCCTGACCCTAAGGCCCCAGGCTTTTATCCCTACCACTCAGATTAGGTAATCCCATCTGAAGTGCACATTCTAGACTATAAAGGTTTGGGTGTTGGGGTTGGGGGCTGCATTGCAGAAATTAAATGCAAAACTACATAGCTTTTTTTTTTTTTTTTTTTTGAGAGGGAGTCTCTGTCTGTCACCCAAGCGGGAGTGCAGTGGTGTGACCTCAGCTCACTGCAACCCCCGCCTCCCGGGTTCAAGCGATTCTCCTGCCTCAGCCTCCCGAGTAGCTGGGACTACAGGTGCCCGCCACCAAGCCCAGCTAACTTTTTGTATTTTTAGTAGAGACAGGGTTTTGCCATGTTGCCCTGGCTGGTTTCAAACTCCTGATCTCAGGCAATCCGCCCGCCTCGGCCTCCCAAAGTGCTGCGATTACAGGCGTGAGCCACCGTGCCTGGCCCACACACTTTTTCCTTTAACTGCCCCCTGGTGCTGGCAGGAACTGTGCAAGCAGAAAAACTGGTGACGAAGTAGAGAAAACCCTATTGGGTGTCCTAGCCCCCCACTGTCCACCATTATTGACCTTAGACTGTAGGTCTAGCACCCACCATTGTGGACCTTTACCTATTCTTCTATCTATAAGAGTTGAGGCAGGGGGAGGATGGGAGAGGGAGTTGGATGATTTCTAAAGGTGCCTATCCACACTTTCCCTTTCTTCACTTTAGGCTTTCTTAAAATGCACATGTGCAGGGAAAGGTAAGCCATTAAGTCATTAACACCTTAGTGAGAGTGAATTTTACAGGAAAGGCAAGACATTTAGAAAAAGGGGAAGGAATAGAAACAGAAAGGGGACTGAAAACACAGGCAAGTGAGTTTCGTACTACTAAAAGTCCCAGAGAAGACCCTGAGTTCTCGCTGGTTGTTTTGTGTTGGGGGAGGGAAAGCAGTGGATCCCTTCTAAGGGAAAGGAAGCGGGAGAGATTGCTCAGTTCTCCTAGGACTCTGAGGTTCCAGAGGCTCTGCCCCGTCCAAGCACCCAGGCACAATTCCACTGATTAGCTCATCTCATATCACAACCTCCCCCATCCCCAACTCCTTGCCTCCAACTAAAGAATATTTATACTTTCATCTCCATTTCCCACACTACTTAGTCTCCTCTGGCCCACAGTCCCTCGAAGCGATGTCTTCCTCCAAGCCGCTAGCTGGCTTCAGGAAACTCCTCATCCTTCAAAAGCCCCATTAAGTGCAGGACTCTCCAAAGGGCCGTCCCAGGGACCAGAAAATCAAACTCCTTCCCTGCAACTTCCTTTAACTTTGTCCATGCCTTTCCTCCAGCACTTAGCACTTTCTACCCTAGGCCAGGTTTGCCTCCTAGGTTCCACAAAGTTCCTGGAGGGCAACGTCCAACACACCCAGCGCAGTGTCTGCCACACACAGGGTGCTAGAGAAATGCTTAGAGAAGGGAACTGAAGTCCGGAGTCAACTATTTGAATTACGGTTTGGCCTCTACTAAATAACTTCCGGGCGACCCTCCTTCTCTCTGGGCCTCAGCTGCCCCAACTGTAAAATGGGAGGACTTGGAGGAGTGGGTCTAGGCCCTTTCCGCTGTGACAACTGTGATTCCGCGAAAGCTCTAAGCGGATGGGCGTGGCCCCGCCCCCTGGGCGCCCAGAAAAGTCCGGGCAGGGGGCGCGCAAGGCTCCAACCCCGCCTAGCCTGGGGTCGACGCTTTCGGAAAAACTCTGGGTCCCCCTCCCCCATGGCGTGCACCCCGTGATTGGGCCGCGGCCGGCACTTCCGCACAGCGGGCCAGGCCAGAGCACGGCGCGCGCCCCGCGCTCCTGCCACCCCGGAGGCGCTCGCGCCGGGGGAGGGCTGGGGGTTCCCGAGGCGCCCGCGGGCGGAGGGTGAGGGGAAGGAAGGATTTGCAACAATACCTCAGGGAGGAGGCAGCCGGGGCAGCGGCGGCGGCGGCGGCAGCGGCGGCGGCGGCTGGAGGCGGAGGCAGAGACAGAGGAGGAGGTGCCCGGGCACTCCCCCTCCCATTGTCCCCAGCCCCGGACAGGCCCTGCCCCGCGCCCCACACTGGCCTCCTCCAGCGCGCCGCCCGCGCCCAGCGCCCCGCGCCCCGCGCCCCGCGCCCCGGGCCGTGCAGCCAGCCCTTACCTTGCAGCGCCCGGCTGTCCCCCGATCGCTAAAGCTACTTATCCCGGGAAAGCTCGCGCGGGACCCGGGAACGAACCCACAGACAAAAAGTGAAACTTCGGCAGGGCTGGAGCGGCTGCTGGTTGGTGCCTTTCCCCCTCCTTCCTCCCCACCGTCCCCACCCCCTCCCCTTGGTCTCCCGTGCGGTGCCCTGAGCGCTGGAGGCTGACGTCAGGGGCCTGAATTCCTGACTTTGCCTGCACGCATTTGTCCATGTAAGGTATGGGAAGGCGTGTGCCCGCGGAGCCGCCGCGCAGAGCTCGCCTGGCGGGGGAGGGGAAACCCGCAGCCGGCAGTGGCTTTGCCAAAAGGTGGGCGCACCGAGGGCATTGCATTTCCTGAGAGGAAGAGGAGGAGACGCGGGAATGCAGGGAGCTTGCAAAGGAGGAAGGGAAAGAGGGAGATGTGGAGACTTTACCCCTGCTAGAGGAAGAGGGAGGAGACGTAGGAGGAAGCGGCCGCGTCAGGGGCTCCTGGAAAATGGAAAAGCCTGCGTCTGCTATTAAGGCGTCAAATTAAGGCACTGAGCTTGAGTGGAAGAGATCCAGCCATGAAATCCCCTTCCAAGATTTTCCTCGTGAGCCCCGCCCTGGATTCCCAGCAAGACTGAAAACTTACAAGGTGTCAGAGCTGGCAAAGACCAACTTCCAACCCGTCCGCTTGGCACGTGAGGAAACTGAAGCTCTCCGAAGAGAAATGACTTGTAAAGGGTCGTCACTCAACAGATCGAGGAGCAGGCCCAGGTGCTCTGCCTCCCACTTGGGTTGCCGCCTCCAGGAAGGGCCCTGCCTTCCTTTTAGCCCTGAGCCTTGAAGCAGGTTAGATGTCCGCAGGCTGCGCGGACCACCCAGTGATTTCTACTGCTCTTGGCCCAGAGCCAGTTCCTGGAAGGTCCTGGTTGACAGTGAGCCCTGAATATCAATGACAATCAGTTGCTCCAGGGCAACTTCCTCTGTTCTGTGCTCAAATATATGAATCCCTGGAGTTTAACGTTTACTTCTGAGCCCCGCCCAGAAAGCTTACTCTGTGCTTATAGCTTCAAAAAAGTCTGCGAACGGGATGAACTGGTTTGAATACAGACAATCCTGTTATTGGAAGGTTTGAGTTGGATTTTTCCCCCCTCTGACATCTGTAAGGGTGAACGACGATGAGAACCACCACTTACTGTGTTAGGGGATTATGACGTGCAGCAGCCATTGCCTGGAAAGCACTCCATGCCCTGAGACTTCCTTTCCTTGTACTTCTCTCCTATTAATATCTAAAATCATCCCTCACGTTAGCATATAATGAAAGCAGTCTCTCACCCGGCTATTGCATCTTCAGGTGAGTTAGATAGGACAAAGCGTAGTCCCCCGCTTTACACTTCAGGCAAAAACTTAAGGAACGTTACTGGCCCAGCACAAAATAACTGACTGCCCAAGCACCTGTCTTCCCCTCCTCCCATACGGGTCTCCTGACTAATCCCTTGATCTTTCCATACCTGGCCCTGACCTCTAGCAGGACATAATTCCATTCATAACTGTTGAGAGTACACCATGAACTACCGATTCATAAAAACTCCAAAAAGTGGGTCTTCTGAGGATGGATTTTAGTGGGATTCTTTTGACCAGGAATTAATAATGTAAAAACACATGTTATTGGATTTATTAAGCACCTTCCTTGTGCTTAATAAGTGTTTGAATTCAGACATTTCAGGGGTAAGACTACTTAACCTGTTCCTAACAACTATCTAATGTTCACATACAAAAATATGAACATGGTTGGGCGTCGTGGCTCACACCTGTAATTCCAGGACGCCGAGGCGGGCAAATCACCTGAGGTCAGGAGCTGGAGACCAGCCTGGCCAACATGGCAAAACCCTGTCTCTACTAAAAATACAAAAAATTAGCCGGGCGTGGTGGCGAGCGCCTGTAATCCCAGCTGCTCCGGAAGCTGAGGTAGGAGAATTGCTTGAACCCGGGAGGCAAAGGTTTTAGTGAGTCGAGATTGCGCCACTGCACTCCAGCCTGAGGGACAGAGCAAGACTCTGTCTTAAAAAAAAAAAAAAAAAAAAAAAAAAAAAAAAAAAGAGAGAGAGAGAGATAAGGTCGAGAATAACCACTCATTCCACAGAATAATAAAGAATTTATCTCTTTGCAACTAACATAGTTTGAAATGGGAGATATGAGCTCTTAGAGAGATTTTTTTCTGGGGTTTTAAAAAGGTCAGATCCTATCAAAACACAGTTCACTCACTCAAACATTTCAGCATACTCACATTCTGAGTACTAGGGTTTACTATGAAAAGAATTCCAGTGTTACATGAAGTAAAAATGGATTATCTCAATTCTCATGGAATAGAATGGGACTTGACCAGCATTTCCTTTTTTTTTCCTTCAGTAACCCACTTATAAAGAATAATAGGGTCCTAATGAGGATTAAGATTTAATAAAGTATAATTAGAGTTGTTCATTTCTTCCATCATACACATTATAAGAGTACTGTGCTGGATCCAGAAACGCTACTAATTATGTTGAAAGTGCTGTATGGGTGTGTTGGGGAAGATCACTGTTTCTCCTCCTGAAATGTTTATGAATTGCTCAGGTGAGCCGGGCGCGGTGGCTCAAGCCTGTAATCCCAGCACTTTGGGAGGCCGAGACGGGCGGATCACGAGGTCAGGAGTTCGAGACCATCCTGGCTAACACGGTGAAACCCCGTCTCTACTAAAAAATACAAAAAACTAGCCGGGCGAGGTGGCGGGCGCCTGTAGTCCCAGCTACTCGGGAGGCTGAGGCAGGAGAATGGCGTAAACCCGGGAGGCTGAGCTTGCAGTGAGCCGAGATCCGGCCACTGCACTCCAGCCTGGGCGACACAGCGAGACTCCGTCTCAAAAAAAAAAAAAAAAACAAAAAAAAAAAAAAAAAAAAAAAAAAAAAGAATTGCTCAGGTGAGCGTGGTGAGCATGGTGTTAGCATGAACATCATATAAGATTAACTACAAAAGATAATTTTGACTCATGAGGAACTTCCCAGGAATATAACCACCCAAGTCATAATCTGGATGCTTAGTGAACCACATACAGCGTTGTTGTCAGTGCTAACCCCACCAAAAGCCTCATTCCCATTGACTGTTCCGGTTTCTTTCGTACTCTTACTTTTCTCAACCCCCTGTTACAACTTTCTGTGTGCAGGGGCTTGCACGAAATGGGAAGGTTGTATAAATTTGCACTCAGTGGTAGAAAAATACTGGTTTACCAATTCAGAGACTAAAAAAAAGCACAGAACTTCAGGTGTAGTGTGGGGTCATTTGGTCCAAGGATAGCACACTGGTGGCCTAAAGGCTACCAGCAGCATTTTCATGGGTTCAGTAATGGCATAAAAGACTTTCAGGCAAGCTGGGCTTGGGTCCTGCCTTTCATCTGCATCCATTACAGTCCTGTACACATGGCCTTTGTGGAGCTCATGCCAGTCCTTATTTTGGAGTGCCCAGCAATATTTTAAGGAGTTTTCATATACAATTCACTTAACTCTCACAAGACCCTTCTTAGGTTGGCATTATTATTTTTTTATTTTATCCATAAAGAAACTAAAGCCCAGGGAGTTTAAGTACTAGCTCTGTGTTAAGAGCTGAGTAAGCTCTTTTTATTTTTATTTTATTATTATTATTATTATTATTATTATCGAAATGGAGTCTCGCTCTGTCGCCCAGGCTGGAGTGCAGTGGCACGATCTCTGCTCGCTGCAAGCTCCACCTCCTGGGTTCACGCCATTATCCTGCCTCAGCCTCCTGAGTAGCCGGGACTACAGGCGCCCACCATCAAGCCCGATTTTTTTTTTTTTTTTTTTTTTTTTTTTTTAAGTAGAGACGGAGTTTCACCATGTTAGCCAGGATGGTCTTGATCTCCTGACCTCGTGATCTGCCCTCGGCCTCCCAAAGTGCTGGAATTACAGGCGTGAGCCACCACGCCCAGCCCTGAGCTGAGTAAGCTCTTACTCAGCTGAGGGTAGGTAAGCTAAAATTCCACGCTGATCCCTGGCAAGCTGGCACCTCGCTCACCCACTGTCGAGTGACCATCTGCTCTCAGTTTGAACACTCCAGCATAGGGAACTTATGATCTCCTACAGCTGACCAAGAGGAAAAGTTCTGAAGAGGCTACTAGAAAAGTAATAAGAATAAGAGGGCCATGGGTGATAGAAGGTAAATACCAATCTGCTGTTGCCTCTGAGAACCTAACACCCATCAGGCCAAATGCCTCTAGTATGGTTTGCACAGACCTTCATAATTTGGCACCTACTTGTTCCTTCAGCCTCATTTCTTCCAGGATTTTATGTGCCCCCACCCTCCACCCTGCTTCTATTAGTTTTCCAAGCACATCTTACCTCTCCCTGCTTATCTCTGTTTGCACATCTTCCCTTTTCCCTCAGGAGTCCTCAGCTCTCTCTTTCAGATAACCTCAAGTGATGGGGCCTGAATGCAAGCAGACCAACAAGAGGAGCCCAGGCATTTGGAAGTAGCAATCAAGATTAGCATGGGGGCGGGGCGCGGTGGCTCACACCGGTAATTCCAGCACTTTGGAAGGCCTAGGCGGGCGGATCACCTGAGGTTGGGAGTTTGAGACCAGCCTGGCCAACATGTGAAACCTCATCTCTACTAAAACTACAAAAATTAGCCAGGCCTGGTGGCACACGTTTATAACCCCACCTACTCTGGAGGCTGGGGCACAAGTATCGCTTGAACCTGGGAGGCGGTGGTTCCAGTGAGCCAAGATCACCCTCCTGCACTCTAGCTTGGTTGACAGAGCAAGACTGTGTCTCAAAAAAAAAAAAAAAAAAAGACTAGCATAGAGAGGGACACAAGAGAGAAATGTTTATGGTCCTTGCCTTACCCTAAATTACTCTGCAAACTTTTGGCAAGTCACTTCCTCTCTATTCTCAGTTTCTTTATCTATTAAATTGGGTTCTTAGACTTGGTGGTCTCCAATATTCTCCCAGTTTTTCGGTTTGATGCTACATTCTACCCAGTGACCAAATTCATATTCCGGAAGCATAGTATGCTATGTCATACCACAAATCTTGTAAACGTTCCTGATATGGTTTGGCTGTGTCCCCACCCAAATCTCATCTTGAATTGCAGTTCCCATAATCCACACCTGTCATGGGAGGGACCAGGTGGAGATAGTTGAATCATAGGGGCGATTTCCCCCTCCTGTTCTCGTGATAGTGAGTTAGTTCTCATGAGATCTGATGGTTTTTTAAGGGTCTTTCCCCTTCACTGAGCACTCATTCTTCTGCCTCCTGTTGCCACATGAAGAAGGACATGTTTGCTTCACCTTCTGCCATGATTGTAAGTTTCTTGAGACCTCTCAGCCATGCTGAACTGTTGAGTCAATTAAACTTTTTTCCTTTATTAATTTCCCAGTCTTGAGTATGTCTTTATTAGCTGTGTGATAATGGACTGATAGGGTTCAATAATATCAACCAAATTAAGTTCATACCCAGCAGCTTCCCCTTCCTTATTTGATGATCAAATCCTGATGGCCTTTTCCAACTATAAGTTGTACCTCCAACACCCCCTCCTCCACCACACACATACACACACATGCCTCTTCCTTTACTTCTTGCCTCCAGGCTTTTGCATGTTTAGTTTTCTCCTCTTGAACCTTAAAGACTTTCCAGGCCCATCTCCAAAACTGCAGATTCTACCTGTCCAGCCAACCCCCTCTCACAGAATCTCTACCCCATTGCCCATTCCTTCCAAACTCCCTCCATTAATATGAAAATAACTTCTCTATTTTCTCAAAAAGATGCCCATTTCATTATCCCAACGCATTACAATTTTTCATCAGTGAGTTTGATCTCCTCCATGCAAATATAGAATTCTTTGTATTAATCTTCATGTCTTGTTCATTTCTCTTCCCCAGCAGCCAAGGCAGTACCTGGCACTTATAACCAAATGTTATCCAGTAAGTGAGTGAATGAGTGAATCACTCTTTCACTCAATGTGGATAGAAAAGCAACACAATTGATGCTGTCCCTCTGGAAGATTGGTCATGTTTCTTTAGATCATGGCTCTGAGCAGGCATCAGAAGGGGCAAGGGGAAGAGACAGGACTAATACTGGTCATTTGTTACAATGTGCTCTTTGTGCACTTTCTAGGCCTTCTGACGATTACCATACATAAATTGTATAAATTTTCTGATAACATAGTTCTGCTATTAGAATAGACATGAAATTAAAACCATGGTTATTTTGCAACTTTATATAAACAAAATTCAAAAAGATACCTAAGGTCATCTTTTTTCAGAAATAACTAAGCAGAAGTGACAGTTTTAATATTTTATATATCCTTTTCTATAGTTGAGCATAGGTCTTTTCCAAGATTATAGTACCAGTGTCTTATGCAAACCAGGCCTCTGGGTGACAGTGACTCTAGCTCGGCCCAGTGAGCATCAGCCTTTGGAAAAGAGATTAAAAACTTAATTTGGTAAATAGTAGTACAGGCTTGTAGTAAATGAAACACTAAAGATAATAAAACAGTTTACAGACTGGGCGTGATGGCTCACACCTATAATCCCAGCACTATGGGAGGCCGAGGCGGGCAGATCACTTGAGGTCAGGAGGCCAGGAAGCCAACAAGGTGAAACCCCGTCTCTACTAAAATACAAAAGGTAGCCAGGTGTGGTGGTGGGCACCTGTAATCCCAACTACTTGGGAGGCTGAGGCAGGAGAATCACTTGAACCCAGTGGGCAGAAGTTGCAGTGAGCAGAGATCATGCCACTACACTCCAGCCTGGAGGACCCAGTGAGACTCCCTCTCAAAAAATTAAATTAAATAAAATAAAACAGAGTATAAAAGGTTTGCTTACTCTCTCTTCTTCACATCTTATTGTAGAATGGAGGAAGAAAGTCAATGTAAAAAAAGAATGTATGATCAGACTTCCTAAATGAATGTTTTCTCTTTTTATTGAGTACTAGGTTTTTGGTGTCACAAGCTAATTTCTTCATTAGCTTACAGGAATCAAATCAATATGGAACAAATGATAATTTGTATCTGTCCCATGTGTTTCTGCACAATTTCACCCAGTTTTTAGTAAGTGGCTATAGCGTTACCACTATTTGCATTTTACCAGATCACAGGATCGGATTGTCTGAATGTATTTTGGTGTATCCCAACTCAACCACCTGTACCAATCCAACGGCTTTTGACCTCAGGTAAGTGCAGGACTTAGAATGAGATATGATTGTGCCTGGAAGCCTGTGAATCTTCGGAGATCAGGTAGAGCCGTCTCACAGTGGGGGCCAGTCTCTTGTAGCAGAGATGTTGGTAAGCAGAGCTTTAATCCTTTTTGTGTTCACTACCAATGAAAAGTTTCAAAGAGGCTCAAACAACAAGGGAGACAGTTTATGCCATCTTTTTGCTCTGACAACAGGTTATTATGCACCTACTAGCCTTATTAGGCCTGGGAATACAGTGTTGAGAAAAACATTAATAGACTCAGTTCCTAACCTACATCCTAAAACAAAGATAATACGTAATACCAGTTCCAAGCAGAGGGGTGTTGTTGAGATAGCTTTGCTGAGATCTCCCAGTGGACCACTGGATGGGCTAGATCCACTGTGGCAGCTGAGAGCCTCCTTTGATGGTGATGGGGCAGGCAACAATGAGCCTGGAGACACAACCGAGCTGGGGAAACACAAACATGGCACGTACATTTTTGTCTTCACACAACAACAGAAGCAGGAGGTAAAGGATAATGTCTAAGGGTTTGATGTATGCAGCAAGGCCTCACGCAGTGGCCTCACTAGTTCCTTTAGAGAGTTGCATGGAGCTGAAGAAGGTCTACCAGTTCTTGATGAGCTCGGTACTTGGAATAGGCTTTAGGATGTGGTTTGCCTCATTCGTGGCTGCAATCCACAGTCTCACTGACTCCATGGGCATCACAGCAAATATTAGGTCAGTTTTAGATGAATAGAAAGAAGTCCATGATACATATCTATGTAAATCTCTTTATATATACATGTATTATATATATATATATATCTTCTATATATATGTATATATACACAGTTTAATTGAGGTATAATTTGCATACCATAAAATTCATTCACTTTAGGCAGAAGTGGTTTTTAGTAAATTTAGTAAATTTATGGAATTGTATAACCATCACTGCATTCTAATAGTAGAGCAGTTTCATCACCCCAAAAACGAAACCTTGCACCCATTTATAGTCATTGCCTATTCTTATCTTCAGACCTAAATATCTACTAATGTACTTTATGTCTCTATAAGATTTGCTTTTTCTGGACATTTCATATAAATGGAATCATAGAATGTGTGAACTTTTGCATCTGATTTATTCCACTTACCATGTTTTCAAGGTTCACTAAGGTTGGAGCATAATGTATCAATAGTTTTTTCCTTTTTATGGCCAAATAATATTCATTTGTGTGGATATACCATATTCTCTTTACTCATTCATCAGTTGCTGAACATTTGGCTTATTTCCATTTGGGGGCTACAATGAATGATGCTCCTGTGACCATTCAGGTACATATTTCTGTGTGGACATATATTTTCATTTCTTTTGGTTACATGATATTTTAAAGTGGGAGAAAAGGCATAGATGGAATTTTTTAAAGGATTTGAAAGGGTATGCTTAATGTTATAAAAGTGATTTTTTTTTTTTTTTTTTTTTTGAGACAGAGTCTCGCTCTGTCGCCCAGGCTGGAGTGCAGTGGCAGGATCTTGGCTCACTGCAAGCTCCGCCTCCCGGGTTCACGCCATTCTCCTGCCTCAGCCTCCCAAGTATCTGGGACTATAGGCGCCCCCCACCACGCCCGGCTAATTTTTTGTGTTTTTAGTAGAGACGGGGTTTCACCGTGTTAGCCAGGATGGTCTCAATCTCCTGACCTCGTGATCCACCTGCCTCGGCCTCCCAAAGTGCTGAGATTACAGGCTGGAGCCACCGCGCCCGGCCAAGTGATTGTTTTTAAGTGGTAGAATTATTCATTCTTTTTGCTTATCTAAATTTTCTAATTTTCTTACAATAAATGTGTCACTTTTAAATTTTCCTATGTGCCTGTAATAAGACGGACAATACAGCTTTTTAAGACAAAAAAGCAAACACGTATTTGGGAAGATGTGATCCCTTTTGTTTGACCTTGAATCTTCCCAGCAATCTATGCCAGATGGTTTGTGGTAGAATATTATTTTGAAATATTTAATGAGATCTTTACCCGTATTTCCAGACCTTGGTTCTTTATTCACCCAACTAGCTAAGACAGTCTGTGTTAGTGCATTCCCAGGGATGGAATAGACCTCAAATTGAAAGAGACTAGGTTTCTTTTACTTTGCAGAATAAACTTAATTTTAATTGCATACTCCCAATTATAGAAAATTTTCACGTTTTTGCTTTTGAGTTTGTGGACTAAAATTAGCAGACTTTTACAGGTTAACCAGTCTTTATTTGAGAATCATCAAAGTCAACATGGCTCAAAATTGAATTCACCTGGGCTCTGCCTTCTCCCCACTTCCCTGTCTCCATTCATGGTACCCCAACCTCCTTGTGAGGAGGACGCTCACAACCTGTGGTCATTCTTGACTTCCCTCTCCCTTACTCCTCATTCCAATCACTGGTCAAGTCTGGCTGATTCTACCCACAAAATTCAATGTGTAAGCAGGGAGAGAAGAGAGGCAACAATTTTATTTATTTATTTATTTATTTATGAAACAGAGTCTTGCTCTGTCATGGAGGCTGGAGTGCAGTGGCACAATCTCAGCTCACTGCAACCTCTGCCTCCCGGGTTCAAGTGAGCCTCCCACATCAGCCTGCCGAGTGGCTAGGATTACAGGTGTGTGCTACGCTTGGCTAATTTTTTTTGTATTTTTAGTAGAGACAGGGTTTCACCATGTTGGCCAGGCTGGTCTCAGACTCCTTACCACAAGTGATTCAACCACCTTGGCCTCCCAAAGAGCTGGGATAAGCGGGGTGAGCCACCACTCCTGGCCCGAGAGGCAACAATTTAAATTTAAATGGTGATCCTCTCCGCCAGGATTCTCATGAGTGGAGATGCAAGACCTGAACCTCCTGGCCCACACTAGTTCTCACCACCTTTCCCTGCTTTTCATGGAGTGCTGTCTTTCCTTGTTGATTGTTTAAAGATACCCATATTTGGCCGGCAGGTGGTGGTTCACACCTGTAATCCCAGCACTTTAGGAGGCTAAGGCGGGCGGATCACTTGAAGTCAGGAGTTTGAGCCCAGCCAGGTCAACATGATGAAACCCAGTCTCTATTAAATACAAAAATTAGCCGGGCGTGGTGGCAGGTGCCTGTAATCCCAGCTACTCAGGAGGCTGAGTTAGGAGAATCACTTGAACCCAGGAGGCAGAGGTTGCAGTGAGATCGTGCCACTGCACTCCAGCCTGGATGACAGAGCGAGACTCTGTCTCAAACGATAATAATAAAATAAATAAAGACACCCATATTTTATCCAGCATGGCCCGTTAAAAGTCAGCTGCTACTTCTGGTGTTCAACCAATAAACTGTGATTAGTCCCAAAGCTAGAGGAAAGGGGATTGTATCCTAAGTATTTTTTCAAGGATAATTTTAAGTAAAAATGTCCACATGACTTTATTTCAATCATCAACACTTACAGTAGGGTGGACTCCACCGTATGTTCACAAGGAAAATTCAAATGTAGTTTGAATATACAATGTTAGCACAATGCTAAAATAAACAAACTAGAATAAAAATAGATACCTATGGAGAATAGTAGGGCAGGAATTCATATTTGTGGCCCTAACATGATTTTTTTTTCTCTGTCACACAGGCTGTAATGCAGTGGCACAATCTCAAACTCCACTTCCCAGGTTGCTCACTGCAACCTCCACCTCCTGGGTTAAAGCGATTATCCTTCCTCAGCTTCCCAAGTGGCTGGGATTACAGACGTGTGCCACCACACCCAGCTAATTTTTGTATTTTTTTAGTAGAGATGGGGTTTCACCATGTGTTGGCCCAGCTGATCTTGAACTCCTGACCTCAGGTGATCTGCCGGCCTCAGCCTCCCAAAGTGCTGGGATTACAGGCATGAGCCACCGCACCAGGCTTACATGATTTTTTAAACCAAAAAGCTTCTAGTATTTTCACCTTCCATTTGAACCTTACAAAGTCCCACTAAGACACATGGTATTCCCTTGTTTATCAGGCTAACTCACAGAACACCATGCTACCTTAATATCTCACCTCTCAATCCTGATTCGCTCTAGCTCCAGATCACCCAGGTGGCTACCGCTTGTAAGGTGAGGCACCGAAAAGGCTCTGGCTAAAAGATCTAGCTTCCTTTCAGCAAACAAGTTTATTATAAACTTTCTCTTTGCCTATGACACATGACATAATAGGCAGGAAAGAACTGAAACCCTTTAAGATTTCCTGAGCAGAAATAAAAGCAGCTTGAATGGTTTGGGTGGCATTTTTAAGTTCCAAATAGGACCGGTCACATTTCTTTAGGTTTCCCATGGAGATGCAGTTGAGATAAAGCCCTCAACCGCATCACTGAGCCCAGGGAGGAGGATGATCAGATTGGGAAGCAAGAGACTTGGGCTCCAGTCCCAACTCTGTGATAAACATGTGATCCCGAACAAGTCATTTCCTCTCCCTGAGCCTTATTCATTTATTCATTTTCTTTCTTTCTTTTCTTTTCTTTACTTTTCTTTCTTCCTTCCTTCCTTTCTCTCTCTTTTCTTTCTTCCTTCCTTTCTTTCTTTCTTCCTGTCTTCCTTCCTTCCTTCCTTTCTGTCTCTCTCTTTTCTCTGTCTTTTCTTTTGTTTTCTTTTCTTTCTTTCCTCTACAGGATGAAGATCCTCATTCCTGTCCCACCTTCTTCTGTATCTTTATGGCATGGACCAGATAAAACAATGCATTACAAACTGTACACACATTACAAAAGTATATTACAAACTGTAAACCCTATGCAAATTTATGGAATTTTTGGTTGAAGTTCATGATTTCTGACACTGCTTTTCCTATCCCCACTCAGTCTTTTCACCACTGCTTTCAAAGTGAACCCCCAGTGTTTTTTCGTGGTCTATTTGACCCTTAATTTGTCAACCTATTAAGAATGGATTTACTAAACCACAAACTGACCTAAATTCAATATATATTGAGCCTTAATTTCCCCAAGTAGAATATAGATAACTTTCCAGCACCAAGCTCTGAAATTGAGGATTACTGAACTAATGTCTAAATGCTCTGAGTGCTTTTCTTTAAGGAAGAAAAGTGGCTGCTGCTTTGGGACAATGGCTGAATCTCCAATTAAATTCTTTAAAGCACAAGGCTTTGACATTTTCTTGCTACCTCTGATTACATTAAAGGATTATGTCTGATCGCTGTGGCAGATGTAAGAAGAACAGATTTGATTTTGTTTCTTTCTATGTTATAATGACTAATTATTACAGTTCAAAAAAATTATCTAAATTTCGATGTCTCCCATTGCATGCATCCCGCTTAATCAAAAGACAAATAGCATTCATTGGGATGAAGAATAAGAGAATTAAGAGTCCTGGGCAGTTTATCTATGCCTGTCACTAACTCACTGCTTGATGTTTGACTATGAGAGATGATCATCTTTCATACTTGGTTTGACCTTTTAGTGAATGTAATGCAAGAAACTCCCCCTGGCCCAGCACCTTCCGTCTTAAAATCTAAAAAGCAACTATTAATGATCTGGCAATGGTGTTTGCTATCTAAATAGGGTACTGTATATCCATGTTGCCCTGGACAATCCTAAATCAAGACTATCTTCTCGGGCAAATTTTATTTATTTATTTATTTGTTTATTTATTTAGAGACGGAGTTTCACTCTTATTGCCCAGACTGGAGTGCAGTGGCTCGATCTCAGCTCACCGCAACCTCTGCCTCCTAGGTTTAAGCGATTCTCCTGCCTCAGCCTCCCGACTAGCTGGGATTACAGGCATGCGCCACCACGCCTGACTAATTTTGTATTTTTAGTAGAGGTGGGGTTTCTCCATGTTGGTCAGGCTGGTCTCAAACTCCCAACCTCCAGTGATCCGCCCACCGCAGCCTCCCAAAGTGCTGGGATTACAGGCATGAATCACTGCACACGGCCTTCTTAGGCTAATTATTAATAGCGTTGCCTTTTACTCTCAAAAGTGGCCCAATTTGGGTGACTGACATTTTGGTTACCCTACAGCGTAGAACTTCTTCAAATAAACTTTCTTGGGTACCTATTAATGCAGAAACTCCTGAACATGATAATTACTTGACTTGAAGCAGTGATGGATCCTACTCTATGAGAAAAAAGAGACCAGTAAGCGGTATATACATACTTTACACAAAGTGTACACTTATTGTATTTTAAAATGTGAAGGGTGTGCAGAGAGGAGTAGAGTTATTTTTGTTTTTATTCTTTCACAATTATTTTTAAGGACCTACTATAAAACAGGTACATAACTGAATACTATGAACAACATATAATAAGATATGGCCAAGAAGGTGTAACACGCTAGTTCAGGTTATAAACAAGTAAAAACAAATATAGACAAGTATATATATATTCAGTTACTGTGAGTGATATATGTTATGGTAAGGATGAGTCAGAGTGTTATGGAAGCCCATTGTAAGTGCACACAGGTCTTGAGGAACAGGAGCACAGAGAAGATTTGCAGAAAGAAACAATAGGTAAAATGAGACCTGAAAGAAGATTAAGTGTTAGCTAGGTGAAGAAATGTAGGGCAATGAGGAGTGCTCTAGCCAAAGTAGACAGCACATGCAAAGATAGAATTTATTTCAAGGTTGTTGTAAAATAAGAGAATCAAAAATAGTTCATTATGGTTTGAGCATAGCATGGGGAGAATAAGAAAAGATGAGCTTATGAGGAAGGAGGCAACAGAACTGGCAAAATTTGGAGCAAAGGAGGGAGGAGATTATTCAAAGAAAGGAACAGAGAAAGCATTGGGGTTTGGCAGAGCAGCAGACAATCTATCCTGGATATGGACTTAAGTCCTCAGAGGATTCTTGAGCAAATAATGGGCTGCCCAGAGCTGTGCCCAGGATGGTTGTTCTAAGCAGTGGGACTGGCCTTGTGTGAGCTCAGTTCTTGCCTCTGGTCTCTCCTAGCCTGCCTTATCATCTGTGGGTCAACCTTCATGTATATACATGTATGTGGCTTCTAATTTTATAAGTGAAGAAACTCCAGGCCTTAGGGCAAGCTCTGTATCCAGCAGAGTACTGGTGAGGTATCCCTTTCACCATTAGACATTTATTTCTACTTTTTCAGAGCTGGAAAATCTCAGCCCCAACCAACAGACACGCACAGGAAAAAAGCCTGAGGACACCAAGAATTGAGCCAAAACTGGAGTATGACATCCAGTTCTCCTCTGAGGATGGATTTGGCAAGGACCTAAGTAGATAGAGTGGAATCAAGGGTCTACTGTATCAAAATAGCAGATTATAACTCACTTTAAGAAATGTAAGCAGAAAATAAGACCACGAGGTCTATTTAAAATGCATTGATTGTGTCAGGCAGGATTTTCAGTTTTAAGTAGTGAATTGGACTCTGACAACATAAATGGGAAATAATTTACTAAAAAGATGTTGAGTAGTTTCTAGAGTCTACTTTGACATGAAAGAACAGGTTCAGAATCTCTATACCACAAATGAAACTATTTAGTCCAGTGGTGACACTCTTAAAGCAACTACTGGTTGTGGACATTACTTGCACCCCAAGCACCCTTAACACTGGGCGCTGCCTGCAAAACAGCTGTCATGTTGTGTCTGGAAACTGGACATGGCCAGTTCTGCTCTGCTTCCTTGAACCAGTTGTGTTAGTCAATGCCTGGAATGTACACATCTGGCTGGCAGTGCCTACTCTGTGCATCCTAATTGCAAGAAAGACTTAGTGAGTTTTTTGTATTTTTAGTTTCTATATGGAAGGCAAGCTTTGCTTCATAAAATGGAATATTCTCCAAACATAGGTGTGTGCAGAGGGGATACAGATGCTGAGATGAGCAAATAATGATAAATGTCCTTTACACTTACAGAACAAGGGAAAAGAGAACATCATCCTGGAGCTACAAAGGGATAACAACCTTCTAGAAAAGATTTGCTGGAGGAACCAGAAGAAAATAATAAAGAATGTTTTGGCATTCTTTCTCTAAAAGCTTAAAGGCATTGCCTTTTGAAACAAAAACATGAATTATAAAAAGAAAGCTCGACATGAAAAGACAGCAGGCAACATTTCAGACTAAAATGGGAAATGAATAAAATGAAAAAAAAGTATTTTAGGAAAATAAAAGTGCAATAGTAGAATTAACTTCCACTTTGGGGAGAAGAACCAAAAGCAGAAATGACCTGAGAAAATCTAGTCTGTAATACAGAGGGTAAACCTGAGAATGTCTTCTGGCTTATAGAGGATAGCACAAAGAGATTAAACAGAAGGAGAGAACGAGCTATGTAAGACAGGGGTCAGAGATACAACCTGAGAATGATTGACCCCCCCAAGGAAGAAAGCGGGAAAATTGCTCAGAAACAATGGTTGAGGGCACAATTACAGAGACGCTCCTGAGCGGCAGTTTTACATGAGTATGCAAGCCCAAAGGTCCACTGCATTCAAAACACAATCAAAGACAAGCTATTCACACTTACACCCGTCAGGAGTAAAGAAAAAAAGCAGCCAGTCCTTTAAGCATCCAAGCATCCAGATGGTAAAAACCTTTCACCTAGAAAGGAATAAAAATTCCATTGGTTTCAGCTTTTTCGACAATGATAAATTGCCAAAAGTGATTAAAGGGATATCTTTATGGATTTGCAGAAGACAGGCTGTGAACAAGTTAATTTGTTTTGCTTGTGTGAAAGCAGCAAAAAGACAGATTCAGTTTGAAAAAGAAAGTACCCTAAAGCCTTGCTTCTCAAAGTGTGGTCCCTGGACCAGTAGCAAGAGCATACCCCAGAAGCTTGTTCGAAATACAAAATATCAGGCTGGACGCGGTGGCTCATGCCTGTAATCCCAGAACTTTGGGAGGTTGAGGCGGGCAGATCACCTGAGGCCAGGAGTTTGAGACCAGCCTGGCCAACATGGTGAAACCCCATCTCTACTAAAAATACAAAAAAAAAAACTTAGCCAGGCATGGTGGTGGGCTCCTGTAATCCTAGTTACTCAGGAGGCTGAGGCAGGAGAATTGCTTGAGCTGGGGAGGTGGAGGGAGGCTGCAGTGAGCTGAGATCATGCCACTGCACTCCAGCCTGGAGAACAAGAGTGAAACTCCGTTGGGAGAAAGAAAAAAGAAAAGAAAAGGAGAGGAGGGGAGAGGAGACAAAAGACAAAATCTCCAGTCTACCCTAGACCTACTGAATCAGGATCTGCATGTTAACCAGACTTCCTGGTAATTCCTACACATACTAAAGTCTGAGAAACGCTAGGTTAAGACATATTCTATGGACCAAGAATGGAAGCAAAATTAAGAACTTAAGAATGGGGGGCCAGGCATGATGGCTCACGCCTATAATCCCAGCACTTTGAGAGACCTAGGTGGGTGGACCATGAGGTCAGGAGATTGAGATTAAAAATTCAAAGAGGTAGGAAGATTGCTTGAGCCTGGGAAGTCTCTACTAAAAATACAAAAAATCAGCTGGGGATGGTAGTGTGCACCTGTAGTCCCAGCTACTGGGGAGGCTGAGGCAGGAGAATCGCTTGAACCCAGGAGGCAGAGGTTGCAGTGAGCCAAGATTGCACCATTCACTCCAGCCTGGGAGACAGAGCGAGATTCCATCTCAAAAAAAATAAATAAATAAAGTAGAATTTAAAAAATTAAAAAAAAGAATGGGGAAGTCAGTGATGGTGTATATGATTGGCAAACCATTTTGATGGTCAATAGCCACCACTTCATCAGGAAGTGCTGAAGGAACATGCTCACCGATTAAGATCACCCATGATTGAACAAATCTATGTCTCTGCAAGAACAGGAAGAGATTAGTGCCCTCCCACAGTAGCTTCTGGCAAAAAGCTTCCTTTTTATCTCTTTCATTCTGCCTTTTTATCTCTTAGGAGACTAATCCTGTAATTGGACATAAATTTCTCTTAAAGGACCTATCTCTCATGGAAAATTTAACATGGGCTTGAGAAACTCAATTAAGTATGATTAGAACAATTTTTTTTTTAAGTCTAGATATCCATGTCCTTGAAAAAAATACTGGAAAGAAGTAGAGCAAGTTATTAAGTAATAAAAGGTATGATTTTTTGAAATCTCTACATTTTTCAAGTTTTATTGAATGAATTGCCTATTATGGATTATAAAGATAAGCTTATATTTTAAAAACGTTTTCTATCATCAAGAGAATATGTAAGCAAGAAAACATATTATAAATAACCTCTGTGGCATATTATCCCTAAGTCATCCTTTCCAGCATTCTCTCTGCCTGTTCCCCTTCCTGCCCTCTGTGTTCTGGTGGACCTACCTCATGCTTTTCCACCTCCACATCTTTAATTGCTAGGAAATCCACCTCTTCTGGCCTACTTAAAATGTCTGTGATACAAATCCTACTGTCCTTCAAAACTAGTTCAGGCAACACCTTCTCCCGAAGACTCCTCTGATAGTAGAACCTTTGTTTTTGTTTATGGTTTTGTTTTGTTTTGTTTTTGAGAGCTTGGTCACCCAGTCTGGAGTGCAGTGGTGCGATCTCGGCTCACTGCAACCTCCACCTCCCGAGTTCAAGCACTCTTCCTGCCTCAGCCTCCCAAGTAGCTGGGATTACAAGCACCACCACCACGCCCAGCTAATTTTTGTATTTTTAGTAGAGATGGGGTTCCGCCATGTTGACCAGGCTGCTCTCGAACTCCTGACCTCAGGTTATCCACCCACCTTGGCCTCCCAAAGTGCTGGGATTACAGGCATGGAGCCATCGTGCCCGGCTGAACCATTGTTATTGTAACTCTCCTCCAATTTCCTATATGTCTCTTCAGGTATCTACTACTTCATATCTCATATTAGAAGGAGTGGTAGTAGTAATCATAAAGTAGTGGCAGTAATGCTGTAATGTGTTTGCTGTATTGTGAGTTCTTCAAGGCCATTTAGTGTTTTGAAATCACCTTGGTTATAGTAAGCATCAATAGGCAATTGCTAAGTGAATAACTAGTCATTTGTCCTAGGGTTTGAGGCAGGTCCAAAAGAGCAAAAGAATGGAAACATCATGCCATTTCTTCTGTCTTCTTCTACCAGCTGTGTGGCATTTCTTTGCATTTGGTTAATATAGCAAGTAAGTTTCAATATCAGTAGCTTTGTAAACTTGACAAGTAGAAATCTCAAGAAAATACTAAAGTGGTTTTTCAAAAACATAAAACACCAAAAGAACATGTTGTATCTCTATTTAAACCAACTTACCATCCTACATTGGGCAACTGGCCTCCTCAGATCCAGAGGAACTGTTTGCTCTAAAATTAGAGCAAAATGAGTTTAGATTAAGAGCGCTCTGAGGCCCCTTCCAAACCTAGCCTTCTATAATTCTTAAATGAAGATAAAACCAAATTTAGTTTTCAGGGACTTCAGTTGTTGTGTTTCAGATATTATAATGTCGAAGTACCATAACAATTATTAATGCTTATTTACAGAGAGCTAATTCTGATTCTTTCTTGGTTCTTACATCATCCAATCTCTTAGAGTATCATTTTTTCTTTCTAGAACAACTTAACGCCAAAGACTTTCTCTCTGAGCTGTTTGCCTTCTGAAGTGAACGCATGCCTTCTGCAGCCACAGCTGGCCCCGGTTAACCTTTCTCCTAGCCCCCAGTGCACGGGCCCACAAGACTCAGCAATCCCAGCTTCTGAAGGAGCCCATTGTCACAACAAACAGTTAACAATTAAATTTTCTTGCACGCTAGTTCTAAGTTAGGCAAGTCCCACTTTATTCTCAATGTATATCTCCAGTTCCAATTAAATGACCAACTTTTAATACATTTGGTGGGAATTTTATTGATGATCTATTAGGTACATAGTTATACCTTGTAAACTATGGCTGTTATAGAACATACAATGAGCCATAACACAAACAACTAGCATTTATTTTCAATTTTACTGTGTATGAATAATTTCCACATACCTGTGGAATTCATATCAATGATTGTCGAGTTGAGTTTCCAATGTGTTATACTTAGGAAGCATCAACAGAGGCTTGCTCCTTTCAGCTTTGTTGTGGTCAACACAGTGCAGAGTCCTGTAGTGAATCCTGCTGCACGGATATGGGTAGAGGCCATTCTAAGTTGCTCATTCAACCACAGGTGATCACTCTGTATATTTATATATTGTCTCAACTGCCCAAATACAAATCAGGTTTTTCTTTCTCCATGAAGCCTTTGTAGATCCCCACCTCTGCAGACAAAAATATCTTTTCTCCTCTGAATGCCGATAGCACTTTTCCTATAACTCATTTATTAGACTTTTCATTTTTATGTTTTTAAAATTTTTAGCTGGGCATGGTGGGCCATGTCTGTAATCCCAGCACTTTGGGAGGCTGAGGTTGCAGGGAGCTGAGATCGCGCCATTGCATTGCAGCCTAGGCAGTGAAAGCAAAACTCTGTCTCAAAAAAACCCCAATTGTTTATTACATTTTTTCTTCTGTTTATTTAATTTTTTTAAACTTTTATTTTAAATTCAGGGGGTACATGTGCAGGTTTGTTATTTAGGTCAATTCATGTCATAGGAATTTGTTGTACAGATTATTTCATCACCCAGGTACTAAGCCTAGCACCCATTATTTTTCCTGATCCTCTCCCTACTCTCATCCTCCATCGTCCAGTAGGCCTCAGTGT
Source organism: Macaca nemestrina (assembly GCF_043159975.1). Lineage (NCBI taxonomy): Eukaryota > Metazoa > Chordata > Mammalia > Primates > Cercopithecidae > Macaca > Macaca nemestrina. The sequence continues at coordinate 10,044,468 of NC_092126.1, forward strand.
CTGCTGTTTCCCTCTATGTGTTCATGTGTTTTTATTATTTAGCCCCTACTTATAAGTGAGAACATGTGGTATGTGATTTTCTGTTTCTGTCTTAGTTTTCTAAGGATAATGGCCTCCAACTCCATGCATGTTTCTGCAAAGGGCATGATCTCCTTCTTTTTTCATGGCTGAATAGTATTCCACGGTACATATGTACCACATTTTCTTTATCCAATCTGCCATCGATAAGCATTTAGGCTGATTCCATGTTCTGTATCCTTCACTAGTCTATGACTGTCTGCCCTAGACCGACTGAATCAGACTCCAAGGATTATATGTAATTATAAAAAGCCTCATTATTCACATGTGGAGCCAGGAATATCTGTGCTCCACAGACAGGGAAGGCACCATATACATAAGTCCCACGTCCCTCGAGTGATTGTGGAATGTAGCGGTTAAGAATCCGGGGACTGACATAACTGACTACCTGGGTCATGTCCCAGCTCTGCCACTTACAATTTAGGCTTTTGGCAAGTCACTTAACCACTGTGAATTTCAAATGTGTACACAGGATAATAGTGCCTGCCTCATAGGCTTATCATGGGCTTAAATGAGTCAACATGTATAAGCACTAGGAGTGCCTGGCACTTAGTGTGTGCTGTATGTCAGCTGTTATTGTCCCCTATGGAGAGCTGCATCCAGAAGCTGCTTGACTGAATACAGAAAACGATCTACACAGACTTCTACTGCTATGAAGCACAACCACGTGAATAATATACTTGTGTCACAAACTGCTCAGAGGATTTAGGGAAACAAATTGATTTAGGTGAAGAAGTCAGAGCTATCTACAGTCTTTACAAAACATCCATATTCGTATATGCATTGTCTCATTTTTTTATGTTTTTATAAAAACTGGCCACTTTCTCTCTGTGATAAACTTCATTCAGGCAGCGTGTAATTGCCAGGAAGCAGCAAGACCCGTGGATCTCTGATGACTTCACTGCCTGACCGTGTCACGGTCTGAACTTTTATGGGTCATTTCCCAGTGACACATGACAGACTGGAATCCTAAAAGAAGTCTCAGTTGAGTGAGGCCAAGTCAGTGCATAGGGTACATATGAGTAAGCTGTGGGCAGGAGATTAAGCTTAACACTAGCAAAGATCAATGAAGAACTCAGATTTATTTTCCCTTTCTCTACAACTTGTATATATTTTGATATTTTGATTCCCAAACTATATTTTTCTTTTCTTTCTTTTTTTTTTTTTTTGAGACAGAGTTTCGCTCTGTTGCCCAGGCTGGAGTGAAGTGGCATGATCTCAGCTCACTGCAACCTCTACCTCCTAAGTTCAAGTGATTCTCCTGCCTCAGCCTCCCGAATAGCTGGGATCACAGGCACCCACCATCACGTCCAACTAGTTTTTATATTTTTAGTAGAGATGGTGTTTCACCGTGTTGGCCAGGCTGGTCTCAAACTCCGGACCTCAGGTGATCCACCCACCTCAACCTCCCAAAGTGTTGGGATTACAGGCATGAGCCACCACGCCCAGTCCAAACTATATTTTTCAAATGTTTCGTCTTCCTTAAATATCAAAGAATAAGAAAATCAAATGTAATATCTTTAAGCCAAAACTGTCATTGGTCAGGGCAGTAGCATATTTTCAAAGATGGTCACAATAATCTCACCGATTCTCATGCACACACCTTTGTAATGTAACTTTGCTACTCCCCTCATAAAAAGGTGGAGTCTACTCACCTACCCTCTGAATTTGGGCCAACCTTGTGACTTGCTTTCACCAATGGAAGACTATGGCAGAAATGATGTTTTGCAACTTCTGAGCATAGGGCTTAAGAAGCCTTGCAGCTACTGCTCTTAACTCCTCTTGCTGTGTATACATCTTAACTTCCATGTGCAAAAGCCTAGGCTAGCCTGGTGGATGCTGGAGACACATGGCATTGTTGACAGTCAGTAGCAATTGGCTTCAAGCTAGCCTGCCAATTGACTATACCTGCATGGGTGTCCCAGGGTGAGTTCGTCAGAATGACTACTCAGCTGAATCCAATCCAAATTATTGACCAAGAGAACTGTGCACTATAAATGACTATTTTAGACCACCAAATTTGGGACTGGTTTATTACATCACAAAGACTGACTAATACACAGTGCATGCTGTGGAAAGAAAAGGTGAAGGTTTAATTTAGTGAAGGTATTTGGGCAGTTAGCAAGCCTCCCGGCCTTCACAAAGTGGTCTGAAATAGAAGTGGCCATTATGAGAGTGTGGGCACAAGCTCACCATAGACAAAAAATACATGATGGGTGGTTCCAAGACACAGAGTTGTCACGGCAGAAATACAGGCTTTTTGTCGAGATGAGGTAACTACATACTCAGAATTTGTAGTTGCTATGGTTTAGATACTGTTGGTTTGCTTCCACCAAAACTCATGTTGAAATTTGATCCCCAGCATAGTGGCCTTGGGAGATGGGCTTAGCAGGAGGTGTTTGGGTTATAGGGGGAAAATCCCTCACAAATGGCTTAGTGCTGTTCTTGTGTCGTAGTGAGTGAGTTCTTATTCTGGCAACACTGGATTAATTCTTGCAGGAATGGATTAGTTCCCATGAGAGTGGGTTGTTACATAACCAGGAGCCCCTTGGGTCTTGCCTCTTTGCATGTGTCTGCCTCCTCTTTGATCATTCATCACGTTTGGGCCCAGCACAAAAGCCCTCACCAGGAGCCAAGCAAATGCCAGCACAATGCTTTTTTTTTTTTCTTTTTTTTTTTTTTTTGAGACAAGGTCTTGCTCTGTCACCCAGACTGGAGTGCAGTGGTGTGATCACAGCTCACTGCAGCCTTGACTTCCCAGGCTCGAGTAATCTTCCTACCTCAGCCACTTAAGTAGCTGGGACTACAGGCATGTGCTGCCATGCCAGACTAATTTTTAATTTTTTTTTTTTTTTCTTGGTCAAGATGGGGTCTTCCTATGTTGCTTGAACTCCTGGGCAATCCTCCCGCCTTGGCCTCCCAAAGTGTTGGGATTATAGGCATGAATGACCACACTTGGCCCAGCACAGTGCTTTTAAACTTTTTAGGCTGCAGAACTGTGAGCTAAATAAATGTCTTTTCTTTCTAAATTACCCAGTTTCAGGTATTCTCTTAAAGCAGTACAAAATAAACAAACACAGTAATGAATCTAGTTTGTAAAATTGTTCATAATAGTCATTACATATAAAGTCCATTTTATAGTTTACCAAATACTTTCAACCACAATTGACTCTAGAGCAACATATTTGAACTTCATGAGTCAGCTCACACATGAATTTTTTGTTTGTTTGTTTGTTTGAGAAGAAGTTTCACTCTTGTTGCCGAGGCTGGAGTGCAGTGGCGCGATCTCAGCTCACTGCAACCTCCGCCTCCCAGGTTCAAGCGATTCTCCTGCCTCAGCCTCTCCAGTAGCTGGGATTACAGGCATGTACCACCACACTCGGCTAATTTTGTATTTTTGGTAGAGATGGGGTTTCTCCATATTGGTCAGTCTGGTCTCGAACTCCCAACCTCAAGTGATTCACTCATCTCAGCCTCCCAAAGTGCTGGGATTACAGGCGTGAGCCACCATACCCAGCCTCATACATGGATTTTTAAAAATAAAAATTGTACGAAGTGTGCCTGCCTCTACTACTTCCCCTTCCACCTCTTTCACCTCTGCTACCTCTGTCACCCCTTAGACAGGAAGACTGACCATTCTCCTTCTTCTCCTGCTTCTTGGTCTACTCCAAAATGAAGTCAACAAAGAAAAAGACCTTAAGATCTACTTCCACTTAATACATAGTAAATATATTTTCTCTTCCTTATGATTTTCTTAATAATATTTTCTTTTAGCTGTTTTGTAAGAATATAGTATATAATATATGTAACACATAAAATATGTGTTGATTGACTGTTTGTGTTATTGGTAATGGTTCTAGTCAATAGCAGACTATTAATACTTAATTTTTGGGAGTGTCAAAAGTTATATGTGAGCCATGTATGGTGGCTCATGCCTATAATCCCAGCTCTTTGGGAGGCTGAGGTGGAGGATCATTTGAGGCCAAGAGTTCGAGACCAGCCTGGGCAACATAGCAAGACTTTCTTTTTTTTTTTTTTTTTTTTTTTTTTGAGACAGAGTCTCGCTCTGTCGCCCGGGCTGGAGTGCAGTGGCCGGATCTCAGCTCACTGCAAGCTCCGCCTCCCAGGTTCACGCCATTCTCCTGCCTCAGCCTCCCGAGTAGCTGGAACTACAGGCGCCGCCACCTCGCCCGGCTAGTTTTTTGTATTTTTTAGTAGAGACGGGGTTTCACCGTGTCAGCCAGGATGGTCTCGATCTCCTGACCTCGTGATCCGCCCGTCTCGGCCTCCCAAAGTGCTGGGATTACAGGCTTGAGCCACCGCGCCCGGCCAAGACTTTCATCTCTTTAAAAAAAAAAAAAAAAAATCCAGGTGCAGTGGCTCATGCCTGTAATCCTAACACTTTGGGAGGCTGAGGCAGGTGGATCATGAGGTCAGGAGGTCGAGACCATCCTAGCTAACATGGTGAAACCCCGTCTCTACTAAACATACAAAAAATTAGCCGGGTGTGGTGGGGGGCGCCTGTAGTCCCAGCTGCTCGGGAGGCTGAGGCAGGAGAATGGCGTGAACCCGGGAGGCAGAGCTTGCAGTGAGCTAAGATCATGCCACTGCACTCCAGCCTGGGTGACAAAGCGAGACTCCGTTTCAAAAAAAAAAAAAAGAGCTATGCATGGATTTTTGACCACCTGGTGGGTTGATTCCCCTAACACCTGCATGGTTCAAGGGTCAACTGTACAATACTTCTTATGATTTGGAATAAAAAGTTGTTAGAGCCACCCACGGGCATAAATTCAGGGGTTTTCAAACTTGGCATCACAGAATTAGAAATGATTTTGGTGCTGTCAACATAACCTTCCATGTCATCTATTTTTAAATATTGAAGATCCAATTAAGATTCCAGCTGAATAAATCATTCAGTGGGAAATGACACATACATGGCTCAAACTATTCATTCACAAACAGAAACTGAAATCAGTTAATGAACCCATTCTCCCCACTATACACACACACACGAATTCAGGTTCCCAGATTTCATGGTGGGAAGAATGGTGGTAAGAAAAAATTTATTGGCTGGGCACAGTGGCTCACACCTGTAATCCCAGCACTTTGGGAGATTGAGGCGAATGGATCGCCTGAGGTCAGGAGTTCGAGGCTAGCCTGGCCAACATGGTGAAACGCTGTCTCTACTAAAAAAAATACAAACAATTAGCCAGGCATGGCAGCGGGCACCTGTAATCCCAGCTACTCGGGAAGCTGAGGCACGAGAAGCACTTGAACCCAGGAGGCGGAGGTTGCAGTGAACCAAGATTGCGCCATTGCACTCCAGCCTGGGCGACAGAGCAAGACTGTCTCAAAAAAAAAAAAAAAAAAGAAAAAGAAAACATTTCTGTACCACCATCTCTACAGCTCCATTGACTCTCCATTTTCCACATATGAGAAACCCAGGCTCAGATACTTGCTTCAAATCACTCAGCCTGGGCGAAACGCTAACACAGGGCTACTGATTCTAAACTCAGACCTTTCAGCCTTGCCAATGGTGTTTGGGAACTTGTAACTCTGTTGAGTCAAAACTCAACCACAGGTAAATTATATACTATATATAATTGCCTACTTGTTGCTGTAATCACCATAAACCAAGATTCATGGTTAATTTTTAAAGAGTGAAATGACCTGTGTTTTGATATTCTTGTATAAACACTTAATGCCCTAATATTAGAAAAGTAATGGCCTTCCTCGATCAGCAACCCACAAAAAAAGAAACAAATTTATCCTTGTGACCCAAGAGGTATAGAGGTAGAATCAAAAGTTGGAAGTAGCAGGAGATATATTGTAGCTTAAGTTTAAAAATACCTTTTTAAAAAACTTGGTTTTTTAAAACAAAATAAAACCAAAGAACAAACTCGGCAATTCCTGTCTCTAAAAGTGTCCAGACAGAATGGTAAAAATGGAACTCCTGGGCTGATTAAGAGACTGGATAATCTGAAATGTAAGAGTCTTATAAGGAAGTCCATAAAAGTTCACATCCTTGTTCTCAAGTGAGTATTACTGCTTTTATTGACTCTCAAAAAAAAGGAGGTCTGTTGCAATTGTTTCCCCTAACATTGAAGAACCCTTTATTGGAGACTCTTGTAGAACTTTAAAAAACATTTGATCTGCTCAGTTAGCCTGGCGTTTGAAATTCATCCGTCCTTTATATGTGAAAATATTTTACAAAAACTATTTATGGTCTTCAGAAGTCTTGAATATCCTTGGCTAAGTGCCTTTCATATTGTGGAGGCAGGCTTGACAAGAGGAATAAAATTCTCTTGGTTTTGCCTGTTTGCATTCTTTCACACATACCAAGGTAGGGAGAACTGAGGTAGGGAGGGGAGAGAAAAGGAAATGTACTTTTATTGATCCTGGAGGGTATACTAGACACTGGGCTAGGTACTTTGCAGAAGTTACTTCTTTAACCCTCAGAACAACTGGAGAGACAGCTAGTTTTATTCTCTGTTTTGCAGACAGGTAAACCAAAGTTCTGACAGGTTAACTTGTCCAAAGTCACATTGCTAAAAAGAGTTAGCCGACCCTAAAGCCCCCACGTTTCTTTATCTTTTTCTTTTCTTTTTTTTTTTTTGAGTTGGAGTCTCACTCTGTTGCCCAGCCTGGAGTGCAGTGGTACAGTCTCAGCTTACTGCAACCTCTGCCTCCCAGGTTCAAGTGATTCTCCTGCCTCAGCCTCCCTAGTAGCTGGGACTACAGGCGCATACCACCATGCCTGGCTAATTTTTGTATTTTTGTTAGAGACAGGTTTTTGCCATGTTGGCCAGGCTGGTCTTGAACTCCTGACCCCAAGTGATCTGCCTGCCTCAGCCTCCCAAAGTGCTGGGATTACAGCCGTGAGCCATCATACCTGGTCCAAGCCCCAACCTTTCACCCAGTGGCCTCAAAGAAAGGCTTTAATGAAAGCAGCTCAATTTCTTTGCTGGAATTCAAAAGAATGATGCATTAGTCTTCTTTAGTCACTTAATCTATGTCATCCATGCAAACCCTCACCACCTCAAGAAAGCCCCTGTGAAAGAAACAGTGTTCTGATTCAGCAAAAAATTCACCGGGTTGACCAAACTCACTTCACTCTGATCTCCAGTTTGCCCACTTGTAAATAACAGGATTTGGACTACTTGCTTTCTTAGGCCCTATTTCTAGCGCTAAAAATTTTCCATGGAGTCAAAGAAATTATTACCTGAGTAATGTGTGTTAAGGAATTTCTCTCAATAGCAGAGAATTCCTATGTCTGTGAGTTTTATTTTTAATCTCTTTCTTTTCTTTTTCTCACGTGCATACTTCGTATGAGAGGAAGGTGTTGGAACGGGGACCTTTCTTTATTCCCAAGGTGTTTTTGGCATAAGCAGGAACTTCTGTGAGAGCTTCCCCGACACATGAGCATCACAGACACCTCTCACAGGGGGTGTGAGCACAGCCTCGTTCAGCCTTTGCTGAAAAGATAGCAGCCTGCCAGGTGGGGCTGGAGGTGACAGGGAATGTGATAGGAGACAGCTGGGAAGAGCTCAGTTAGCAAGACAAGATGTCATTCTTGTGCAGACCCCAACTCAGAGTGTGAGGTCGGACAACACATAGTTTTTCCAGGCCTCTGGTTTCTCAGCTCTAAAATAAAACAGTTGGGCTTACAGAAGGCTAAAGAAACGAATAAGGTGGCCCTTGCATGGCAATATAACTTCATTCATTGATTAACAGACTTCAGTCCTTTAGAGCTGGATAAGAAAATGTGTCTTTTGGACTCTCTTTCTGCCTCATACATCATCTTGGACTAGTCTAGTCTATCTTGGGGACTATGTGTCTGTAAATTAGCTACTTCGTGGATTAACTGATTCAAGATTCCAACTCCAGGAGTGGAATATATCTTGCTCTTTATGCAGAAAGGTATTGCTTGACAATGTGCAAAGAACCCACTGGAAAATATCTAACATTGGACAAAAATGCCTATGGGGAGATGGGTCACTCACCACTGAGAATGGGACTTGCTGCCTCTCACAATCAGGCAGTTCATTTAGATTTAAGAGCTGAGTCTCAAGGAGGCCAGAGACAGAGGCTGATCTCAACCCATCCCACTGGTGCTTAGTCTGAGTCTTCAGTGATTCACAGCCATCTGAGGGGGTCGCTGGACAAAGACCATTGGTCTCTAGCACTCGGAAAGCATTTTTACTAAACCTTTTGATTAGATTCTGGTTTATTCTCCTGCCAAGTCCAGGAATCCCTTCCAGAGCGTTCCTGTCAAATGGTTGCTCCTTCTTTATTTCAACTTTTCAAGCAACCGGGAGTTTATTGCTTGTGTGCAGCAACCTGTTTCATTTTCGGGCAGCAAGTAGTTAGAAAGTTATATCAAGATAGTTGTCTCTCCATAACTGAGTAAAGGATGTCTTTTTTTTTTTTTTTTTTTTTTTTTCTTTCCAAGACGGAGTCTCACTCTGTCGCTCAGGCTGGAGTGGAGTCATGCAATCTCGGCTGACTGCAACCTCCACCTCCCAGGTTCAAGCTATTCTCCTGCCTCAGCCTTCCTAGTAGCTGGGACTACAGGCCTGCACCACCACACCTGGCTATTTTTTGTGTTTTGAGTAGAGACAAGGTTTTACCATGTTGGTCAGGCTGGTCCCAAACTCCTGAGCTCAAGTGATCTGCCCACCTCGGCCTCCCAAAGTGCTGGGATTACAGTCATGAGCCGAGCTTTGTAATAGAGGAATCATCTTTTTTTTTTTTTTTAGAACCAGTCAGGATTGTTGGCCACAGCAACAGGAACAGACTGTGGTTATCTCATGTGAAAAGGGACTTAATTATGGCTTGATTTACAATTTTTTGACTTAAAATGATACAAAAGTGATATACATTCAGTAGAAAGTGTTAGGATACACTTGTGATGTTGAGCAGAGGCAACCAGCCCCAGCTCCCAGTCAGCCACCCAATCACGAAGCTAAAAAAAACTCATACTTTATGGTGTAAAGCCAGATGATTTTGCCAAACTGTGGGCTGATGTCAGTGTAATCGGTGTGCTTGAGGTAGGCTAGACTATCCTAAGATGTTTGGTGGGTTTGATGTATTAAATGTATTTTTGACATATGACATTTTCAATTTATGATGGGTTTATCAGGACGTAAACCCATTGTAACTCAAGGAGAGTCTGTATATTGAAGTGATGATATTAGAACTGACTTAGGAGACTAAAAGCATGAGCTGGGGCAGGAGACAGGATCTATAGTCAAAGTCATATCTCAGGAACAGTCTGGCCCATGTGTAAGTGCTCTGATCTCCTTTAACTGCAAATGTTTCCTTCATCTGCACCTCCTTTTCTAAAGAATCAAAGTCCTGGGAGGAAGTACAGAATTGGCCAACCTCAGGTCATGTGGTTCAGACTTGGCAAACGTACAGGTCAGGAGTCTCGCTCTGTCACCAGACTGGAGTGCAATGGCACAATCTCAGCTCACAGCAATCTCCACCTCCCGGGTTCAAGTGATTCCCCTGCCTCAGCCTCCCGAGTAGCTGGGACTACAGGCGCACGCCGCCACACCCGGATAGTTTTTTTTGTATTTTAGTAGTGACGGAGTTTCACCATGTTGGCCAGGATGGTCTCAATCTCCTGACCTCGTGATCTGCCCACTTTGGCCTCCCAAAGTGCTGGAATTACAGGCATGAGCCACCACACCCAACCCAACCCTTCTTTTTCTAAAGGAGTAGCCATAAAGACTTTGCCAGTGAACTCTGAGTGCATCCATAGATGGCTCACTGTTTTGTAACCTAATAGTGCCTGTGCAGACTAGGTGCCCACTGCCTGCCTCTGGGACAGACACATAGTTATTTTCCAGAAGACTGTTTTGGAAAAATGAAGAAATGAATTCTGCCATCAAATCTAGTGGTATCTTTCAGCTTGTTAATGCCACATAGGGCTTTATGCTTCTATTACCTGCACTAAAACACACCAGTGTCACTTAGTGAACTTTTTAATTGGCTTTTAAAATAGTAATGTAATCAGGCTCCTCGTGCACAGAAATCTGCAGACAGGCTGAAAGGGAAAATGTGAATCACAGTTTAAATACATGCTTTTCAACTGCTTTGTAAGATAAACAGATGTATTAATTAGCACATACTTTAGGGTATGTTATATACTTAAATGCAGGAAAGCGAACAGAATATCATCTCACCAGAGGCAATAAAGATTTGAGCTCTGACCCTAGAAACAAAATGGCATCTTGTTTTCAGAAATGCCTAGCTGTGAGAACAATGAGTCAGGGGCTTAGAGGAATGATCTCTGGATTTATGTAACAAGAAGGCTCTTGTTCAAGTGGTATATAAGAACTAGACCACAGTCTTAGTAATGTGGGGAAAGCCTTTTAACATAGATCCATATGAAGAAATTCAGTAGTCATGGAGCTAAGACATTTTCAAAGGTCTTTAGTAACAAAATTGTGCTAATGCCCAGGACTTAAGAATAAAAAGATTTAGACTGAGGGTAGAGGTGAGTTCCTTGGTGTGCATTGTATTATGCTAAGTGTTATTGAAATAATTTTTAAAAATGGCAGGTTCTCTACCCTGTAGGAGATGACATTTGAAGGGATCACATGGACACAATTACGGATTTAATGCAGCATATTTTTTTTAATGACTAATTAGTGTTTTTTTGTTTTTGTTTTGTTTTTTAACTGAAAGATCAAAAGAACTCTATTCCTTAGAAGGAAGGAAACGTGATTCTTCCTTTTCTTGACCTTTTATGGCATTCATTCTTGCCCACCTTGGGTAGTTATTTTTGTGTAGGTCTTGACTTACTGGACTTCAAGAATGAGAAAAAGGACTATGTCTCATTTCTTTCTACTCCATCCCACACATAATGCTTCCCTAGTACACAGAGAATTCTCTGTATTTGTGTGCTGAATGAATCATCAAAGTCAGTAAGGAAGACATAGGGCTCCTTCGAGTCCAGAAATAATCTTCCCATATCACTTTAGACGAAACCGTGTGAACTTGGCAAGTAAATGTACCTCTTTGGGGCTTCCCAATAAAATGAAATGATGAAACGTTGGTAAAATAGGGAATGGTAAGTTAGTTTCAACTTACATGCCTACTCAGTCAATTTCTCTGGACTCTAAGTCTGGAGGCTCTTTTTGGCTGGATTGCACACTTCTGATATGAGGAGGCATGACCCTGCCTGGTGGAAAAGAAACAGGCACTTGGAAGCCTTGTGTCTATGTCCTGCTCATCTGTAGGTTGTTGTATCTACATCATCTTAGAGAATGAGGAAGGAAATGACTTGTGAAAGAACAACATTAACAGAATGCAAACATTGTGACAGCCTTCGCCTGACCTTTCATGTGGGTATTTTCTTACCCTTTAGACGATTTCCTAAAAGAAAAGCCATGTTTATCCAGTGTTCAGGTGACACTGAGCAGAGTAGGCTGTGGTATACCCTGGATTTCCAAATGAAGTCTGATGGAACCTCATGCTTTGACTGATAAGAACCACCTAAAATGCTTGTTTCAGGTATGGCTTCCTGAGTCCCACCCTAAAATAAATGAATCAAAATCTTGAGAGTAGGGTTCAGGAGGAATATTTATGCTAAGAAAATTTTCCAAGATGATTCTGACATGAAGCCAAAATTGGAAAGCACTGTTTTTCATGGCTGAATCATAGTCCAAAAGTATCTGAACAGGGTGAAACAAACAAGATGAAATGTCAGAGACAAATGTAAATCCCTTAACTTTACAATAACAAGAACTGGGAAATCCTAGGCTGGCAACAGCATGTGTAATAAAACTGCAGCATCAATATTTGGTTGCCTGTAAGCTCAGACTGAACCAACCCTGAGATACAGCTTACCAAAACAGCTGCCGTGGTGTCAGACTGAAGGCATAGGAATACAATGCCGAAGCAAAAGACAGCTCTCTTTCCTATTCTGTACTCTCAGAAGACAGCTGGACTGTGTTCTTGATTTAGTCGGTAATTGTTATTTTTAGTAGCAATATAGAGCAGCAGTAGCAGTAATAATAATCTTTTATGCAGCACTTCATCATTTAAAAAAAGTATATATATAAAAAAAGTTTATATTCAACATTTTATCCACCCTAAATAACAACTTCAATTTAGCTGTGTTGATGCAATAGAGCCCATTGGTGAACACACTACTCAAATGTACATCTTTTATCCCCCAAGTCCCATGTCATGTTTGGCAATGTGGAGAATTTACAGGCCAGGACAGTAAGATAGCTGAAAACCATGCTATCAGAGAAAACAGAGTTCCTTACCCAGAAGACTCATAAGGCCTTGCCTGTTGTCACCAAAGACCTGGTGGGTTTCCACAGGGAAGAGAGGACAGACTTGTCACAGGAAGCCTCAGAGGACAGAGCTTGACCAATGGTAAAAGTTACAGGGAGACAGACGTTGGCCCACACCTCGACCCAAAATATTTCTTAATCATCAAAGTCCCCTAAAGATGAAACAGGCTGTCTATAGGCAGATTCCGGAGAACTATTTACTAGGAATGGATGGGGAAGAATTTGGGGTGGCTGACTGCAGAGGTCTTAGAAGGGACCCTGAGTTGTGCAACCTGGGCCCATGCAACCTTCTGGTGATTAGGGCTGCTGAAACAGCAGGGTTGAAGGCAGGAGATGTGGGATAGAATGGCCTCAGGTGTGGGAAGCTGCCACTGTGCACCCAAGTGACTGAGAGCCTCACCCCTTTGCCCTGTGACCTGCACTGGAGAACCTCATACCTTAGCCTGAGCTAGCATATTGGGAGCAACCTGATCTCCTGTATGCTTTGGGGAACCGCAGCCTCTCTCCTTTTACGTGTGTGTAGTGAGCCTTGATTTAGTCATACAATCACAGATTTCTAGAGCTTAGAGCCAACTTAAAGATCACTTAGAGATAATTTGGCCCAACCTGGCCACATTATAGACAGGGAAACAGACAGTGAAATCTGTGACTTAAATCATAAACACCATTAAAAATTAGAGTTAGAGGCCAGGTGCAGTGGCTCACACCTGTAATCCCAGCACTTTGGGAGGCCCAAGGTGGGCGGATCACTTGAGGCCAGGAGTTTGTGACCAGCCTGGCCAGTATGGTGAAACCCCATCTCTACTAAAAATAAAAAGCATAGTCTGATGTGGTGGAAAATGCCTGTAATCCCAGCTACTTGAAGGAGGCTGAGGCATGAGAATTGCTTGAACCCAGGAGACGGAGGTTGCAGTGAACCGAGATCGTGTCACTGCACTCCAGCCTGGGCCATAGAGTGAGACTGTCTCAAAAACAAAACAAAACAAAACAAAACAAAACAAAACAAAACAAATAGAGTTAGAAGAGAACCTCAGGCCATGCCCCATCTGGCCACACCCCTTTATTTTCCTGAGAAAAGAAGTGATTAACTAAGTTCACTAAGTGAGAGGTGGCATGGCCAAGACTGTAGCCCAGCCCCTTGTCTCTCAGTGTGGTGTTCCCGCTGCTGACACGTTTCATCTCCTCTTTTCCACTGAGGACCTGTTCTTTCTGTCTCTTCCACTAGGGAAAATATCCTCTGCTTTGGGATGCAAGAATGCTGGAGCTGAGCTCACAGGGGGCCAAATCTGTCCCTCTATGCCACAGTGCCACCTTCTCTGTGAGCCTGGCCTCAGGAGGGTGTGCAACACTGCTGTAACTCGGGATGCAAAGAATCTTCCAAGCACACAGAATAACATAGTTGTTTTATAAGCTGCAACTCACACTGCTAAATGAACACACTAAACATTATTCCAGGTAATTATACATGCTAATTCCTCCCCGAATTATTTTCATGTGTGTATTTGTGCGCTTGAGCCCAGAATTAGTATTATGGGTGGAAAATAGAATTTAACTTTATAGTAGTGAATTTTCTAATGAGGTGAGGGGATAAACAGTGTTTAGCAATTTTCTTCTCCTTCTTTCCTCCCTCCCACTTTTGCTCTCTCCTTTCCTTTTTTCTCGTCTTCCTTCCTTTCCTCCTGAATTTTCCAACTCAGGGCTGCAAGTACTCATCAGTTGAAGAACGAATGTCCACACTCTAAGAGCTTGTACATACAGCTGCAATGCAAGGATGCCTTAAGCTGCCTTTCAGCTTTTTTGCTCATCTCAGAACACAATTTTCTTTGTGAAAGTCTATACCCAAAGCCAGGGCAAAATCCCTCCTAAGTCTGACTAACACCCTCATGTGTTAGGAAATTCTTATCTCTGCAAGGCCTAGCATTTGTAGTAACAAACACCAGAGGTTACCAAATAACTTGTCCTGTCTATTTCAAAGTTCTTCTTCGTGATTGCTCACCGCTCTTTGAGAAATTTTCCTTTCTCCGCTGGAATTCTCCATTGAGTACTCTACCCCAAAGGTGAATTTTTCTAGTGAGGAAATGTGATCTTAAAAAAAATCATGACTCTGTTTGCCATTTTTAGAAGGCAAAATTTTATCAAACCAGAAGACCCAATCCACTAATATTTAATTGCCCCCAGGAAGTGTCTCTCTGGGACAAAAACTAATTTCTCCAAATGTACTTGAGAAAAAAAAAAAAGTTTGGAAACTAGTGATGTCACCTGCTTAGAGATTGGAATGAATGTAAAGAGCAGGGACCACCTTGGGACAGAAGACCTGGGCTCATCTTCCTTTTCCAGTCCTTCCAACATACTCTGCCAGGTCAGCCACTTTTAAGCCATGTGGCTTTGAGCAAGTGACTTAGCCTGTTTGCACCTCTGGGACATGGGGACAATACTACTGCATACCTCATAAGTTTGTTTTAATGAATAAATAATTTACTGGATCCAAAGCATAGTGAAAGAAGAGCTGAAATTTACTGTGTCTTCCCTGGTAACAGAAGAGCAGAAACATGGTACTGGAGGCTGGATTCGGGCCATGTCCACATCAGACACTTGCAAAGAGCAAGGGGCAGCAGAATGTTGGGACTGGCCAGACCTGCTAAAGGAGGGCTGGGAACAACAAGTGACTGAGGGTGCATCAGAAAGCTGGGATTTGCAATTCTTAAATGAAGAAGCAGAATTCACAGGGGGAAGTGGAGGGTTGGGTCAAACATTGCTTTGGAAGTTAAACCCTCTAACAAATTACCAGGATTGGAAAGAGTTTCAGCCTGAAAGATAGATCACAACCTTGTCTCAGCATGGTAGGGACTTGGTATTTGACTGTGAACAGGTAATCTCCTCTTTCTAAGACTCAATTTCCCTGTTGCTTAATAAAAGGAGTGGGGTTGGATTGATAGATTTTTTCTTCTGACTCTGATATTCAGTGATTCCTGATTTGTGAACATTTGTTTCAGTGCTTAACAAAAAGAAGAAAGAGTATTCTGGATTATAATTTAAAAAAAGAAAGAAAGAAAAATCCTTATGATTTAATTGAACTGGTGAACTGTGCACCATTTCTAGCAATCCCTAGCAAATGTTTCATAACAGTAGCAGCTTGCTCACCGTTTATGGTATATTTGTAGAAAAGGAGGTACAGATTGTAAGCAGGAAGACACTTGAGATGTTGAATATCTTTGAATGTCTGATAAGAAAAGGAAAAATAGGGCATGACATTTGATGTTAATTTTATTCATTCAATAAACATATGTCAAGTGCATACTGTGAGCCTCTGCACCTGGTTCATGTGAATTCCACCTGATTTGGGTCTTCAAGAAGTCACAGTCTAGTGTAGGAGAAAGGCAAGTAATTTTTAAAAATCCATTTAACAAGATGTAATGAAATGAGGGCTGGGGAAAGAAGAGATTAATCCCAACTGGGGGGATTAGGAAAGACTTCATGCAGGGTGACATGTGAGCTGGTCCTTAAAATATGAGTCAGGCTTTGCCAAACAGGGAATGGGGAAAGGGGACATTCCAGGCTGAGAGAGTGATGTGAATAAAGGCTTGTAAGTGGGAAATTTGGGGTATTTTTAGGGCGCGGAGGTAAGCTATGTCACAGAAACACAGAAGCCTGGGAAATCTCAGAGAAGCAACTAGAAGGGTAGAATTAGTTTGTTTTGGTTTTTAGTTACTTTAATGGTAATGGACCTTCCTCATCATTTTTACTGGAGAATCTTACCCAGTATTCATTTGAAGGACAAAGGGTTATAAAGTAGGTGCTTGGGAAGATGATGTCCATATTTAATAATTCAGCAAAGTGTGATCTGCAGATGGGGAGCATACAGTCGTATAGAAGTAATAATATTCTTGAGAAATGAATTTTGGTTTTCTTATTTTGACTTTTTATTAATAGTAAGAAATCTATTGTAGTTATCAGAGTGACCTACTGTGGACTCGGTGAGCATCGTGAGGAACATAGGCAAGTCATTTTGTGTCTTCCAGACCTTTCTAGAGGAGTGACTTGGGGTGGCTAAAGGTGGTTTTTAAAAATGAAAATTCTGTAGACACATATTCAAAGCTAATATGGTCTTGTTCCAAATGGACTCTATAACCTTAGCCCCAATCCTCTGACTGTTGGATGTCTTAGCTTCTTCCTCAGAAAACTGTGGCAATGCTATAGTGCTGAGTCACCGTGGGAGGCTGATGGTGGGGTGTGAGGCACACCAGAGCTGGCCTTGGGCTCACTGTATCCCTGCCCTCCTCATTCTCCGAGTAGTGATGCTGCTATCTATATCATAGGCTTACACAATTATTAAATAATTACTAAATTATTAAACATGGATAATAAGACTACAAGAATGTTAGTGATTATGTATGGTTATTTAAACACTTAGCCTTGTTTGGAGCACTGAATAGACATATGCACAAAGTACATTCAATCCAAATACAACCAAGGCAGCTGGGTGAGGTGGCTCACGCCCATGATCCCAGCTCTTTGGGAAGTCGAGGCGGGCAGATCACCTGAGGTCAGGAGGTCAAGACCAGCCTGGCCAAAATGGCGAAACTCCATCTCTACTAAAAATACAAAATTAGCTGGGCATGGTAGTATGCACCTGCAATCCCAGCTATTACAGAGGCTGAGGCAGGAGAATTGCTTGAACCTAGGAGGCGGAGGTTGCAGTGAGCCAAGATCACGCTACTGCACTCCAGTCTGGGTGACAGAGCAAGACTTCGTCTCAAAACAAACAAACAAATAAAAAAATACAACCAAAGCACTAGCCAGCTCACACATATTTAGCACAAAATTTACCTGTAGGGCAACAATAAGAGAAACAGGAAAGTGAACGCTAATGAAATGTTGGAAGGAAGATAAGGCTTTTTCTGAAGAACATTTTAGGGGGTAAAAAAATGTAAGTTACAAAAACACCCTTCCCAAGTCTAGTTTAACACAAATCACTGAAATCTCAGGGTTGGAAGATGCCTTGAAAATTGTCCTCTCCATGCAGAGGTTGAGCATCCTTGGCACAGAGCCCCGGTCCTCCAAGAGCTCCAGTCTCCCTCACAGATTTGAAAGGTTCCTTTTTGGGTGGAGCCACAATCTGCCTCCCTCAACTTTCGGAATCTTAGAAATTCAGAAATGGGGCCAGGCGCGGTGGCTCACACCTGTAATCCCAGCACTTTGGGAGGCTGAGGTGGGTGGATCACAAGTTCAGGAGATCGAGACCCCATCTCTACTAAAAATACAAAAAATTAACTGGGTGTGGTGGCATGCACCTGTAGTACCAGCTACTCGGGAGGCTGAGGCAGGAGATTCACTTGAACCTAGGAGGCAGAGGTTGCTGTGAGCCGAGATCACACCACTGCACTCCAGCCTGGCAACACAATGGGACTCCGTCTCAAATTAAAAAAAATAAATGAATACATTCAGAAATGGGGCCAGGTGTGGTGACTCACACCTGTAATCCCAGCACTTTGGGAGGCCAAGGCAGGCGGATCACCTGAGCTCAGGAATTCAAGACCAGCCTGGGCCACATGGTGAAACCCTGACTCTACAAAAAAAATACAAAAATTAGCTGGGTGTGGTGGCTTGTGCCTGCAGTTCCAGCCACTCAGGAGGCTGTGGCAGGAGGATTGATTGCTTGAGCCTAGTAAGTGGAGTTGCAGTGAGCAGAGATCGCACCACTGCACTCCAGCCTGGGTGACAGAGAAAGACCCTGTATTAAATAAATAAATAAATAAATAAATAAGTAATTCAGAAATGGTAGAGCCCTTAAAGTTTATCTAAGCCCACCCCACAGAGTGCAGAAATACCTTCTATAACCTGATCATGGGGCTTAGGGTCTCCTGGCCTCTATCTTGATATTTTCCCTGATGAGTTCCTCAGCTCTCCAAGGGAAAGCCTTTGCTATTATTGAGCAGGTCTAGTTGCTAGAAAAGATGTCCCTAGTTCTTGGTCAAGGTCCTGGTTCTTTGCCACTAATTGGCTCTATGGCTTTAGGCCCAATGAACTGACCTTTTGGAATCTTAACTTCACAGAGCAAGACTCATCCACCTTTCTAACCACCCTTCAGACACATGGAAACCCAGGATTATTTTTTCCAGTTAATTGTTCCCAGTTCCTGCAGGTATTTCTCTTTTTACCCCTTTCCCCAAACACTTCTGCCTTCTGGGTCTCTGCTTTCAACCTCTGCCTCAAATGTCTCTCCCCCAACATCTTCCTTTTTGAATCCTACCACCCATAGAAACCTGAGTGGCATGTCACTTTTCCAAGACACCCTTCCTGATCCCCGTTAGAAATGACGACCTCTTTATTCAGACTCTGGGCGTGCCCTACCATTTACCCTCACCATTTTCTGCTTTGCTTACGTATCTGTGGCCATATATAGAAAGGAAATTTCATACTCTCTTCTCATTAACCTACATTTTGGGGAGCACTGAAGTTATCATGCACTTTCAACTTGAAGAGTATATTACATTCGGGCTGAGCGCGGTGGCTCACACCTGTAATCCCAGTACTTTGGGAGGCCACGGCGGGCAGATCACCGAGGTCAGGAGTTTAAGACCAGTCCGGCCAACATGGCAAAATCCTGTCTCTACTAAAAAAATACAAAATTAGCTGGGCATAGTGGCAGGTGCCTGTAATCCCAGCTACTTGGGAGGCTGAGGCAGGGAGAATTGTTTGAACTCGGGAAGCAGAGGTTGCAGTGAACCGAATTTGCACCACTGCACTCCAGTGTGGGGGACACAGTGCGACTCTGTCTCAAAAAAAAAAAAAAAAAAAAAAAAAAAAAAAATATATATATATATATATATATAGCATTCTCTATATATCAGCCTTGGTCGATTATTCTACTTAATATTTACATTCATGTTAGGGCTAATTTTTCTACCTAATATTTACACCCACGGTGGGGCTAATCGTCCTACTTAGTATTTACATCCTGGTGGGGCTAATTAGTCCACTTAGTATTTACATCCATGGTAGAGATATTGGAAAAGGAGAATCATTCCTGGACTTACTGCTGTAAGAAAATTAGTGGATAGCTGATACTACATAAGAGGTGATATGCCGTCTTGAGCACAGCAGACTTAGATCTCAGCAGGTGGACAATCTTGGGTTGGCTGCTTAGCTGCCTTGTGCCTCATTTTATTTCATCTCTAAGATGAAGGTAATAATATCCTCAACATAAAGCTATTTTGAGGTTCAATTGAGGTATTTATGTGATGATGCCTGGTTTAGAGGAGCTGCTCTGTAAATGTTAGATGAAATGAGGTAGAATTAGATTTCAGTATGACCCCTTAAGTTAGGGAAGTTGATGTGAATGTGCAGGCTTATGCTTAATTGAGGAAAAATGATGTATCTGACAGAAGAATAGTAAACAGCTATTATACAAGAAGCAGGATGACTGCTTATGCTAAGAATAAATATCAGTGTACCATACAAATATCAGGCGATATTATGTGGAGAATGCAAAAATTAGAAATTAGTGTAAGTTCAGTATTATTCAGTAATACATTATTATCAAAATTCCTTAGGTCTTGTTTACTGCTCTTTGTCTCCACAGCATAGCACCGTAACCTAACAAGACCAGATATATTGCAGCCTCAGTCTTCTCAGGTACAAGATCTAGATGTTTGGAGAATGATCTCAAAGATTCTATTCAGCTTTAAAATTCTGACTCTAGCACTTTAACTCACCATAAAACTCTTAGATGAAAACAACAACAATGACAAACACTACATTCATGAAGAAATGCACTGATCATTGGGAAATGCTATGGAAAATCTAATACTGGAAATCAGACATAAGAAAGGAGATTCCTGTGTAGGTGGGAGTGTGGAGGTGTTGGGGTAGGCTGACATGTGTATGAATAGAATATTTCCATTTCCACTGAAGACAGAGCCAAAGCAAACTGACTTTAATTGAGGCCAATGGCTCACACCTGTAATTCCAGCACTTTGGGAGGCCGAGGCAGGTGGATCACCTGAGGTCAGGAGTTTGATACCAGCCTGACCAACATGGTGAAACCCCGTCTTTACTAAAAATACAAAAAAATTAGCTGGGCATGGTGGTGCATGCCTGTAACCCTAGCTACTTGGGGGACTGAGGCAGGAGAATCACTTGAACCCGAGAGGCAGAGGTTGCAGTGAGCCGAGATCACGCCATTGCACTCCAGCCTGGGCAACAAGAGCGAAACTCTGTCTCAAAAAAAAAAAAAAAAAAAAAAAAAAAAGGTTGCGTAAGGAGGCCTTTCCAACAATCTAAGGTGTGTAACTCAGAAACAGTTGTCAAAGAGAGCTTGGGAAATCAGATCTTGAAGAAAAATCAGAGGAGAGGTTTCAGCAGAGGGCTTTGCCAAGGTCTTCCCAGCCCATTAGCTCTCCACCACACTACTGTACTAGGTTGGCTGTCCCATCAGGCATCTTCCTCCTGGCTTTGCGGCCTGGGCTGGTTCTAGTTCCCCTTACTTTCACTCTGACTCACAGCCAAAGCAAGATTGGGACAAGTGAAATTCCTAGTTGCTCAATGTTTTATTACTAGTAGTTAGCTGACAATTTGCATAGTGGTAATATGCTTTAGAATGAGTTTTATTAGCTGTTCCTTGCAATTATTTTGAGGTACACTTGCTGTTGCCCCATTTTTAAGATGGAAATGCAACACTGAGAGAGATGAGGCCAAAGCCAGAGATGGCACTAGAATGCATAGACTCCCCACCCTAAGGCCTTAATTTGGTCCTCTTGTATCTATATTACTGTAAGTACTATGAAGCCTTAAAAGTTCCTCATTTAAGAAATATGAGAAATAGAGTATGAAGGTGAGAGACGCAGGAAAACCAGTAGTCTACACACCAGATAACTTTGCTATGCAGATTTCAGAGCTGGAAAGAGAATATAGAAAATCCAGCTGATGCTTTAAACATTTGGTATTATTAGAATCATTGTGACAAAGGTGAAAATGGTTTTTGGCCTATACCAAAGTTTGTGACTGGGGTTCCTGGGGCTGTGCAGCTGTGAGTATGTTTAATACTTTCTTCCTTGAAAAGCCCATAATGGCTTAAGGAAGAAAGATATGCAGGAGTGGTATTCAGAGGCCTGCGTTCCTGTCCTGACAATGCCATGAACTTGCTATGGGATTTGGTTAAGTCCTTTCCAGCTCTGGGCCTTCTCTGTGCTGAGGCAAGTCTGGACGGGATTCGGGAGCAGGAGATGTGGTTAGTTTATAGGTAGACAGTCTCTTTCTGCTCCTATGGCAGTGAATGGATTAGTTCACTGTAGATAGTGGACATGTGGCAGGTGCTGTGCAAAGTGGGGTCTCACAGCCTAGGGAAAATCGTGGATGTCAGAATAGTCCAGTGTTATCAGATCACAACGCAGCATCACCATGATACAACAGCAGATATGCAGCAAATGCCTACTATAGGAATGCCTTATTGAACTAGCTAGAATTAGGTTCAGCTGTGAGCAACAAAGACCTGAAAAGTAATGGCTTGGACAAAGATAGAGGTAGAGTTCTCCATCACTGTAACCTCACAGATAAGCCCTAATCCCCAGAACCTGTGAAAATGTTACATTCCATGGCAAAGGGGAATTAAGGATGAAGATGGAAATAAGGTTGTTAATAAACTGACTTTAACCTAGGGAGGTTATCCTGAATTTTCTAGGTTGGACCAGTGTAAACCCAAGTGTCCTTAAAAGTGAAAGAGAGAATCAGAAGAGAGACCATGATGTTAGTATGAGAAAGATCGGGTCTATGTTGTTAGCTTTGAAAATGGAAGAAGGAGGCCATGATTTGAGAAACGTGGGCAGTTTTTAGAAGCTGGAAAAAGTAAGGAAACATATTTTCCCCTACAGCCTCCAGAAAGGAATGCACCATGCGGATACACTAATCTTAGCCCGGTAGGATCCCTGTCAGGCTTCTGTACTATAGAACTACAAGACAAAAAAGAATTTTATTGTTTTAAGCCACTAAGTTTGTGGTAATTTCTCAGAGAAACAATAAACATGTAATACAATGGCCGAAAAGACATCTGAGATAAGCAACTTGAGGAAGGTAGCTTGAGTTCCATCAATTGGAGACCCATGCTCCTTCTTTCTTGTTGCTCGACTGTGTGATTTCTATTTGCAAGGCCACCTTGAGGACAAAAATGGCTCCTGGAGCGTCAACCATTCGGTCTGCAGTCTGAGTAGACGAAAGGATGAAGAAAAGAGAAGGTGTCTCCCTAAGAACAGTTTCTGAAAGTCAGGCATATATCTGCTGATTTCTCACTAAACATGCCTTGGTCACACACACCAGCCAAACTGCAAAAGAAGTTAGGAAATCCAGTCTTTTAGCTGACATGGTTTGTGCCCAGCCAAAATCCAGTATGGTTAACCGAAGTAGAGAGTGGATGTTGGGAGGCAAAGAGCCAACTCTGGCAAATAATGACAGTTTTTCTCCCTCCCTTTCTCTCTCCCTCTCAAACAACAGTTTTTTTGTGTTTTGTTTTGTTTTGTTTTTTATCTATTTATTTTGTTGTTGTTGTTGTTGTTGTTTTGAGACAGAGTTTCACTCTTGTCTCCCAGGCTGGAGTGCAATCTCAGCTCACTGCAACCTCTGCCTCCCGGATTCAAGCGATTCTCCTGACTCAACCTTCTGAGTAGCTGGGATTACAGGCACCCACCACCACACCCAGCTAAATTTTGTATTTTTAGTAGAGATGGGATTTCGCCATGTTGACCAGGCTGGTCTCAAACTCCTGACCTCAGATGATTCACCTGCCTTGGCCTCCCAAAGTGCTGGGATTACAGACGTGAGCCACTACACCCGGCCCAAACAAATATTTTTAAAGATCTGAGTTCTAATCTCAAAATCTGCTTTTGATGCACAATGAGAAAGCATGTAGATGCTTGTTTACTCATTTGTGTGTCTTTTACTTATCTTCCAACCCTTTTTCCTTGGCCTAATCCACATTGTCGGCATTCCTCTCCACTTGGCTGCCTTTGAGAGCTTACCACTCTCCCCCTTGATCACCACTCTCTTTGTTCTGGCAGAAGCTCATGACCTCTCATCTGGATTCTTTCTGAAGCCTTTGGCACTCTGTTGATGTAGATGGAGTAGGTTTCACTATCCCTAATTTCTTCCAAATGAGGAATGTGAAGCTTAGGGAGGCATAATGACTTGCCCAAGGTCATAGCTGATAAATAGTAGGGTAGCAATGTTGAAAGGCGCTTGGCTGTGTGTTGGCTGTCTAATGTTACCAGAGTCCTTTTCCACTGCTAACCAGACTTCTTGATGGGAAATGAATTTGCTGATGATAGTCTGGGAGAAGTTTTCTAACTTCTCAAAGATTGTGGTAATTTTTTTTTTATTTTTTTTTTGAGACGGAGTCTTGCTCTGTCAGCAGGTTGGAGTACAGTGGCATGATCTCAACTCACTGCAACCTCTGCCTGCCAGGTTCAAGTGATTCCCCTGCCTCAGCCTCCAGAGTAGCTGGGATTATAGGCGCCCACCACCACATCCAGTTAATGTTTTGTATTTTAACATAGATGGGGTTTCACCATGTTGGCCAGGATAGTCTCGATCTCCTGACCTCATGATCCACTAGCTTCAGCCTCCCAAAGTGCTTGGATTACAGGCGTGAGCCACTGCGCCCGGCCAAATTGTGGTGATTTATAATCTACTACTATAGAGTGCTAAGCATAGAGGGTAGAGGTGGGAGAAGAAGAGATAGGAAACAGGAGGAGGGGTGACTATAAGGTGAATATCCTCATTCTTAGTATCTGGGTAAATACATTGGGATTTTCAAATGAAATTTCTCTGTAAGTCCAGCCCCTGTCCCATCCCCACTAGCACCAAGGTCTCTATTTCTTTATTCCCAGGGTAGACACGTTGGAATTATCTTTTATTCTCCCCTCTCTCACCCATCCCTTTACTCTGCCCCCTGCCATCTAGTTATTGCCAAATTCTCAGGACTATAAATCAGCAATGCCTCTTCTATCCACTTCCTTCTTGCCATCCCCACTGCCACTGACTGCTCTTCTTCTGTTTTATATTTTGGTAGCTGCCCAAAGGTCCACCTTCCTTCTGTCTGTTCCTCCCTCCTTCTTTCCTGCAACGCTGCTAAACAAATCTTTTTTAAATACGTAGTTAATAATTCCACTGCCCAGAAAAGTTCAGTGGCTCTCCCGTGACTTCACAACAGAGGGCATCCCCTGCCCTTTCCTGCTTTGTTGCCCTTGTTCACGTAGTGCCCTTCAAATGGAATCCCCTTCCCCTACTGCCATTCAATATCCAAATCATATGCAACTTTCGACATTGAGCACAAATGGTTCTTTATCTATAAAATCTTCTTTGATATCTTCCCACCACACCTAGGCTGGAAAAAATTCCTCCTCTTCCTTTTAGACTCTCCAAAATCTTTTTTTTTTTTTTTTTTTTTTTTTTTTTTTTGAGACAGAGTCTCACTCTTTCATCCAGTCTGGAGTGGAGTGGGGTGATCTCAGCTCACTGCAACCTCTGCTTTCTAGGTTCAAGCAATTCTCCTGCCTCAGCCTCCCCAGTAGTTGAGACTACAGGTGCATGCCACCACGCCCGGCTAATTTTTGTATTTTTAGTACAGACAGAGTTTCGCCATGTTAGCCAGGTTGGTCTTGAGCTCCTGACCTCAGGTGATCCGCCCTCTTCAGCCTCCCAAAGTGCTGGGATTACAGGCATGAGCCACCGCTCCCGGCCCAAAATTTTATTTTTCTACTTGTAACTGTATATTTAGCTGCCTAATTATTTGGCTATGGTCTACTTCCATCAAGTCCTGTGCAAGTTCCATAACAACATTTACCATGTCTTTTTTGGTCACAGTTGTATGACTAGGACAGAGTGTCTGTGACCCAGTATAATCATAAGTTTTGTGTCCAATCAGAGTTCATAAGGGGAATTCAGAATATGTTGAAAACCTGCTAAAATGATTCCAATAGTAATGCTTTTTCACCCCCACCTCTTCAGCATGACCCCGATGAGGGCTACAGTATTCACTTTCTATCTTTCATTAAAGTTATTTGAATGTGGGCACCTTTCTGCAGTCTAGACTAAACTCTTAAAGGACCGGACTTTACCTAATTTATCTGTTTCTCTACCCATCCTGCCACACTACTCACGCACGCCCCCAACTTTGACCACATCATGAATTCAGGAAGTAAACAATGAATGAAGTGAATGCTATGGAGGATGACATTTTGTAAATGTAAGAAACGTGGCCTTCCTTTTGGTGTTTTAGTCATGAAGTCCTTGCCCATGCCTTTGTCCTGAATGAACAGGCAACTTACAGAATGGGAGAAAATTTTTGCAATAATTTACCCATCTGACAAAGGGCTAATATCCAGAATCTACAAAGAACTTAAACAAATTTACAAGAAAAAATCAAACATCCTCATCAAACAGTGGCCAAAGGATAAGAGCAGACACTTCTCAAAAGAAGACATTTATGCAGCCCACATGAAAAAATGCTCATCATCACTGGTCATCAGAGAAATGCAAATCAAAACCACAATGAGATACCATCTTACACCAGTTAGAATGGCCATCATTAAAAAGTCAGGCAACAACAGGTGCTGGAGAGTATGTGGAGAAATAGGAACGCTTTTATACTGTTGGTGGGACTGTAAACTAGTTCAAACATTGTGGAAGGCAGTGTGGCTATTCCTCAAGGATCTAGAAATAGAAATGCCATTTGACCCAGTGATCCCATTACTGGGCATATACCCAAAGGATTATAAATCATGCTACTATAAAGACACATGCACATGTATGTTTATTGCGGCACTATTAACAATAGCAAAAATTTGTAACCAACCCAAATGTCCATCAATGATAGACTGAATTAAAAAATGTGGCAAATATATACCATGGAATGCTATGCAGCCATAAAATGTATGAATTCATGCCCTTTGCAGGGACATGGATGAAGCTGGAAACCATCATTCTGAGCAAACTATCACAAGGGTAGAAAATCAAACACTGCATGTTCTCACTGATAGGTGGGAATTGAACAATGAGAGCAATTGGACACAGGAAGGGGAACATCACACACCGGGGCCTGTTGTGGGGTGGGGGAATGGGAGAGGGTTAACATTAGGAGACATACCTAATGTAAATGACGAGTTAATGGGTGCAGCAAACCAACATGACACATGTGTACCTATATAACAAACCTGCACGTTGTGCACATGTACCCTAGAACTTAAAGTATAACAAAAAAAAAAAAAAGAAAGAAAGGAAGAAAGAAATGTTGCCTTCCTTTGCCTAGAGCAAGCTTGGCTTTGGAATATTTAGACAGTTCAATCCCTTACCTCTGCCAGAGAGAGTCCTTTTGATAAAGAGAATACTTGGTTATATTTTTAAAAAGTTTCAAAGCAAGGTCCAAACATTTCAAAAAGCAAGCAGATGGGCCCTGCAGGTAGCACTCACTGAGTAACTAGGATGCTTTCAACTGCCTGTGCTAAAATTGGTGCTAGGGGCTAATGTCCTGCTTGTCTTGCCTTATTAGAAAGTCCTTCTCTTTCTAAGATGTGTTTCAGGGAAAAAAAGAGAAATGAGGGAGAGAAAAAAAGACAGTGCAGGGTTCCCACTGGAGGGAACTGGATCTAGAGATGAAGCATGTAGTTGAAGACCGGACTGATCATTTCACCTTTCATCTCTTTATTACTGCTCCACACTCCCATGTCAAGCGTCAAGCTGCATTTCCTCTGAGGATCCTTCCAAAGAAAAGAGCTTGCCCTTTTTTTGTTGTTGTATTTTTTTTCACCACCCCTCAGCTTCCAAAGGCGTTTCTGATCTCTTTAGCTAGAACTAGCTGAGGAGGGCCACGACCTCTTTCTTTCCTGCCGCTCTGAGGAGGAGCGGAAAGTGGAGTAGGTGATGGGCAGGTGACCTACCTTACAGCAGGAGTGGGGGAGTGCTTTGCCCAAATTAGTATCACAGAGAGAGTTCCGAGGCTTTCCTTACCACCAGATTCTGGCGTCAGTCTGGTGAGCAGCGGCAGTCTAAAGCTGAGGCTGTGGGGATGCAGGACAGAGGTGGAAGTAGTATTGTAGTTAAGTTACCATTCTACACACTGAGCGAAGACAGAGGGAGGAGGGCCACACTGTAGCGAGTGAGAGCTAAGAGTGGATCACCCTAAATCGACACACATAGACATCTACTGAAGCCATGGTCCAGAGCTGGCTTGGGGTCTTAAAAAACTGGCTTGGAAAGGAGCATTTGTTACTGATTTTCCTCTAAGAGGATGAGTTGGGAATTTATCCATTCACTTGGACAAAGCATAGCTGTAATCTTTGTGCTTCCTTTTGTTGAAATAACACTGAGTTCAGAGTCGCTTGGGTATTGGCACATTGATCTCAACGTCATTTCTCTCTCTCTCTCTCTCTCTCTCTCAGAGAATAACACTGAATTAAAAGGCAATTCAAGTCCTGCCAAGAAGAATTGTGATTATCTGATCCAGGGGCCCTGGTCATACTAAGAATTACTGGCCACTCTCGACCTTTCTCTCTTAAAACATTGGCAAAAAGAAAAGACATCTAGTTTAAAACTGGGACTTAAACGCTGGTCCGTGAAAAAGTGTAGACCATGTTAGTTGAACAACAAATATTTCCCCTTCTTCATGAAGAAATGACAGGGGGATGGGAGCAGGAGTTTCTACCTCAACATACCACGGTGCCCTCCCTAGAGAAATGACTCCTACCAGCAGATATTGGACCAGGGAAAGGCATATGCACTCCACAGATACACAGCACACAGACATAGCACCCCTCTAGCAAAGGACATCACAGAAGATCTCTAACAGAAACAAGAGACTATCAGAAGAACCTAGGAGGATTCTTTATCCCATCTATGGACGTGTACCAAGTCTGGAATGACTTCTCCTCATCTGTAGATGAGTAAAGAGTAAAAGCTCTGATATGAGCTTTTTTAAAAAAAATGTTGGTCATGTAAAAGAAAGACTATCCCATTCAAGATGCAGAGAGAAGACACATATTTGGAAAAGACTAACTGGTGAGCCTACAGTAGCCATTCCTGGTGTTCAGTCATCTTTCACATATATGTGAACCCTGGAGTCAGTGCCTGCAGAGAGGCAAATGAATTCATAATTTGGAATGCAGGCTGCTTTCCCTAGACAAGACCCTTGCTCTCTGACCAGGTGTGCCCTTCACCTGGTGCAATATGTACATATTCCTGCGAAACGCCAGGCCTGAGGAAGTGAGCATTATTGAACTCACCAATTATCTCTTCTCAGTGTTTGTCAGAAACCAAATGTCCTTCGCACCTCATCTCACCTTGTCTAAGCCTCCTCTCTGAGACTGCTTTCATTTGAGATTAGTTATCTATACCTCTACATTAATTTTTATTATTGACTGTCTCCTAAAGGATTTACCCTCTATGATTTGTCATTATTTTGGGGTGAAAGATTCCTATTAAAGGGATTCTGGGCATTCATCATTAAGAACAAGGGCTACTTGTGTTAACTTGGAAATTACACAATATGAGGTAGTTGCCTATGTAGGTATCACATAAAATAATGATCCTTTTTGTTCATGCATTTTAATAGTTGTTGTCCTCAGACTTTGGTGTGTATCACCACCTCCCAGGGAGCTTGAATGCTAGAGTCTCACTGTCTGGGTTTTAGTCAGTATATCTGCGATTGGTTTCCAGAATCTATTTACCTTTAAAGGTTTCTAGATACTCCTGATCATTAGTCTGATATGGGAATCACTGATCTACTCTTTTTTTCTTCTCTAATGCACCTTAAGAATATGCTAGCACTCACACTATTCACAATAGTAAAAAAGTAGAAGCAGGCTGGGCACAGTGGCTCATGCCTGTAATCCCAGCACTTTGGGAGACCGAGGCGGGCCGATCACCTGAGCTCAGAAGTTCAAGACCACCCTGGTCAACATGGTGAAACCCTGTCTCTACTAAAAATACAAAAATTAGCTGGGCATGGTGGTGGGCGCCTGTAATCGTAGCTAGTTGGGAGACTGAGACAGGAGAATCACTTGAACCTGGGAGGCAGAGGTTGTAGTGAGCCAAGACCACGGCACTGCACTCCAGTCTGGGCAGCAAAGTGAAACTCCGTCTCAAAAAACAAAACAAACAACAACAACAACAACAAAGTCGAAACAACTGAAATGTCTATCGATGGCTGAATGAATAAACAAACTGTGGCATATGCATGCAACTGAGTACTATTCAGCCATAAAAAGCAATAGAGTGTTGATACACAATACAACATGGATTAACCATGAACAAATTATGCTAAATAAAATAAGCCTGACATAAAAGGTCATGCATTGTGTGGTTCCATGTATATGATATACCTAGACTAGACAAGTAAGCCCACAGAAATAGAAAGCAGATTGGTAGTTACCGGGGGCTGTGGGGAGGAGAGACGGGGTATAAATCTTAATGGATCTGGGGTTTTCTTTTGGGATCTTGAAAATGTTTGGAACTAGACAGAGGTGTTGGTTGCACAACACTGTGAATGTACTAAATGTAACTAAAGTTGTTTGCATTAATACAGTTTATTTTATGTTATATGAGTTTCACATCTGCGATCTCATTTAGTCTTTATAAAACCCTTGGGAGGGAGATATACGCACACCCATATATATAAATAAACAACGTACACACTGCACCTTTCACTTGGGTGTCAGTTTTAAGGAAAGCTTGTGTTATCACAACATATAATTTTATTGTCAAGAATGGCATGATTTTTTCCCCATTAATTCTTATCTTGATTTAAAAATACAAATCTCTAATGAACTGGAGTTGTTTTGTTTTGTTTTGTTTTGGAGACAGAGTCTCACTCTGTTGCCCAGGCTGGAGTGCAGTGATGTGATCTCAGCTCACCACAACCTCCCTCTCCCAGGTTCAAGCGATTCGCATGCCTCAGTCTCCCAATAGCTGGGACCACAGGCACCCGTGACCACGTCTGGCTAATTTTTGTATTTTTTAGCTGAAACAGAACTTCACCATGTTGACCAGGCCAGTCTTGAGCTCCTGACCTCAAGTGATCCACCCTCCTCAGCCTCCCAAAGTGCTGGGATTACAGGCGTGGGCCACCACAGCCGGCCTTTTTTGTTGTTGTTGTTGTTTTTTAATTGCCAGAGCGGTGGCTTGGTAACGTGAAGCAAGTGGAATTGTTCTTAAGATGTATTTGTGTGGACAGCTGATGCTGGATAGGGAGCCCTGGAGGTGTTATTCTGGAGTTTGAAGAAGGATCCATGGAATGTGTGTAATCACAACCCAGTCTGATCACCAAGAAAGTGCCCAGAATTTAGGAAAAAAAAGACAAGGAATATTCAGATCCTGCTGCAAGAAAGAACTAAGTAGTCCTTACAGGAAATTCTTTTTGACAGAACCCACCAAGCTGAAGGGAAATCCTTGTTTTAGGATTATTTGAAACCCTTGTTTTAAGGTGTGTTAGTATCCTGTTGCTGCTCTGACAAACTACTACAAATTTTGTGACTTAAAACAACAAATGCAGCTGGGTGCAGTGGTTCATGCCTGTAATCCCCACACTTTGGGAGGCCAAGGCAGGTGGATCACCCGAATTTAGGAGTTCGAGACCAGCCTGGCCAACATGGGGAAACCCCGTCTCTACCAAAAATCCAAAATACAAAATTAGCCAGGTGTGGTGGCATGTATCTGTAATCCCAGCTACTTGGGAGGTTGAGGCAGGAGAATCACTTGAACCCAGGAGGTGGAGGTTGCAGTGAGCTGAGATTGTGCCATTGCACTCCAGCCTGGGCAAAAAAAGCAAAACTCCATCTGAAACAAACAAACAAACACGTATCGTCATATAGTCCAGGAGACCAGGAGTCTAAATTGGGTAGGTAAGACTGTGTTCCTTCTGGAGGCTCTAAGGGAGAATCTACTTGCCTTGAGCTTCTGGGGACTGCCCCCATTTCTTGGCTTCTGGCCCCACATCACTCAGACCTTGGCTTCTATTGTCACATCTTCGTTTCCGATGCTGACCTTTTGCCTCCCTTCGTCTTATAAGAACCCTTATGATTACACTGGACCCAATCCAGGAGAGTCTCCCCACCTCAAGATCCTCCACTGAGTCACATCTGCAAAGCCTCTTTTGCTACTTAATGTACCCACAGGGTTGGGGGTTGAGAACGTGAGACTCTACGGGCACTATTATTCTGCCTATCACAGAAAGTGAAGTTTTGGAAACTGTAATCATAAAGGTGACCGTCTATTTTCTTCCAAGGCTGTTCATCCTCAGAGCACAGCTTCTGTGATGGTCACTGTATAGTCTTAGCCACTCGTACCAGAGACCTTAGTGTCGTCTTCAAATTCATTCCCTCTGCCTTCCCAGTCTGTATTTAATTTTCAATCAAGTTCAAAGCCCTGTTAATCAATCAATCAATAAAATAACAATTGTGAAAGATTTAATATTTAAATATTTTAAAAATAGTATAAAACTGATGGAGAAAAGAGAAAAGAGTTTCTCTTTTCCCCTAGTTCTTTTTCTCAAAGGTACATTTGTAACAGTTACTATGAAATTGGCTACAAATCACAGAGACTACAAATAAAAGATGCTTGAACAGGATAGAAACATTTTTCTACTTAAAAATATCCAGGGAAAATAGTCCAAAGTTGATGCGGTATCCTATCCTACAAATTGCTCAAGAACCAGTCTCCTGGCTGGGCACAGTGGCTCAGCCTGTAATCCCAGCACTTTGGGAGGCCAAGGCGGGTGGATGACCTGAGGTTGGGAGTTCAAGACCAGCCTGGCCAACATTTTAATCTCCACTAAAAACACAAAATTAGCCAGGAGTGGTGACACATACCTGTGTCCCAGCTACTCGGGAGGCTGAGGCAGGAGAATCGCTTGAACCCAGGAGGCGAGATTGCGCCATTGCACTCTAGCCTAGGCAACGAGGGCGAAACTCCATCTCAAAAAACAAACAAACAAACGAAACCAGTCTCCTGTGAGTCTTGTCTCTCTGTCTTCCCTAAAGTGTGGACCTTACACTCGTGATCTAATATGGTGACTATAGTTCCAATGCTAATGTGTAGCATTCCACATATCAGGATAACAAAACTGACAAAGGAGTACACACATTATCTTTTAAACAAGGTTATCAGGAGATGCTACACAACCTTCTGTTTACATTCTAGTGGTCAAATTTTATCACATGGTCACTCATAGTAGGAAGAGATACATATGGGTGTCCTATTTGTTTAAAGTACGTATCCTGGCTGGGCGTGGTGGCTCATGCCTGTAATTCCAGCACTTTGGGAGGGAGAGGCAGGAGGATCACCTGAGGTCAGGAGCTCAAGACCAGCCTGACCAGCATGTTGAAACACTGTCTCTACTAAAAATACAAAAATTAGCTGGGCGTGGTGGTGGATGCCTGTAATCCCAGCTACTCGGGAGGCTGAGGCAGGAGAATCGCTTGAACCGGGGAGATGGTGGTTGCGGTAAGCTGAGATCACACTATTGCACTCCAGCCTGGGCAATAAGAGTGAAACTCTGTCTCAAATAAATAAATACACAAATAAAGTACATATCTTTATTTTATTTAAACATGTGGAATCACCTTGCTACACTCTTTGCATTCTTGCTCAAACTACCTTGCACACACAGCCGTACTTATTTGTTTTTAACAGTTGAATGGTATTTCATTGTATGCATTTGCAGTCATTGAGTTGTTTGATGTTTAGCTGATCTTCTCCCCTCTTTTTTTTCTCCGCACTACAGTCAATCCTGCAGTGAATATCCTTCACCATCCCTCTAACGTACTTTGTGAATGGTACCTTTTCTGTTGTCCTTTATTTAAGCCTGGGTTTCCCAGAAGTCAAAGCTAAGGTAGAGGAATTATGTCATTTTATATTCTTAGGGAATCCCATCCCAGGTAACAGGAGTGAGCAAAACAGGAATGGAGGGAGAGTCAACATAAAAATATTTATCAAGCTGATGATTGTTAAATAATACTGATTACTCAATCAATGGAACTATATCTCTAAGCAGCCTTAAAACCACATCTAATGATCACCCATTAACAGAGATAGGGGAGAGAAAAGAGAAGGAGCTTATCTCCTGACTTCTGTCTCCCAATCATTAGAGGTCGACTCCACAGGGTGTTAAATCCCTTCTAGTTTGTGCATTCATGTTCGGGAATACTGACCCAGCCTTGCATCAATGTTAATAAGGAAGGCCTGGGGTTGGAGGTGAGTGGTGTGCCGTGTGAACAAGAGACTGCTAGTTTGTACCTACAAAGCTCATCAGAATCCACAGAGTTGCATGATGTCAAGGGGAGCTGCCCTGGTACAAGGGGTGGACTATATCAAATATCTATCATTCTTCCCTGCAGATCAGTTCATTCTTCTTATAACTGGTTCTATTACTACAACAGGGAATCATCTCTGTGAGAAGATGCCCTCACTTCTTTTTTATGAAGGGAAACAAAAGTTCACTTAGAGTCTGCTTCAAGATGATCTTGAGGCCAAGAACGAGATTAATTATGCTCTTAATCACTTTTTATAGACATTCCTCCCTAGGCCAGCACATCAGCTGTTCTGGTTCACTTACCTGGTGGAGTGACCATCTGCGTATCTGATTTTAGCATCACAGTGTGCCCTTCATTAGACTCCCTAGCCACACTCAAGCTACCGCTACCTTAGTTCATTAGTTCATTAGTTCAGGTCTGCTTCATTTCTTGACTGGCTTTTTTGTTTGTTTGTTTGTTTTTTGACTGAGTCTAGCTATGTTGTCCAGGTTGGAGTGCAGTGGTGAGATCTTGGCTCACTGCAACCTCTGCCTCCTGGGTTCAAGTGATTCTTGTGCCTCAGCCTCTAGAGTAGCTGGGATTGCAGGCACATGCCACCATCTCCAGCTAGTTTCTGTATTTTTAGTAGAGACAGGGTTTTGCCATATTTCCCAGGCTGGTCTCCAACTCCTGGCCTCATGTGATCCACCTACCTCTGCCTCCCAAAGTACTGGGACTATAGGAGTGAGCCCAGCCAATGGCAATAGCCTTTTAACAGATCCCCATCTTTCATATTTTCATCTCTGCATTCCACACTCATGATTTTCGCCAGATGGAAATTTATAAAACGACAGCTTGGTTCATGTGATACTCCACACAAAAATGGCTTCCTATTGCTCATGTTATGAGCAAAAGCCCCAATTTAAGGCCCTTGTTCATTATTTAACTGATTGCCCAGCACCAGCGCATCCTTCACACTCCCTCTAATCTCATGTACTCCAATCCCAGATAACCACTCTGGTTCTAGGCTTTCCTGTTGTCATGACTTTTCCGATGCCCTTTCTATCGTATGCATGCATGTCCAAACCCTACTTATCTTCCAAAGCCAACACAAAAGGCACTAACCTGTTGTCATGACTTTTCCGACGCCCTTTCTATCATATGCATGCATATCCAAACCCTACTTATCTTCCAAAGCCAACACAAAAAGGCACCAACCTGGGACTTGGGGATGGAGTCAGTAGGAAATTGAAGACAGGCAATCAGAACCATTGCAAGGTAAACAGGGAGGCAAGTCAATAGCCAGTTTAAAGACCCCCTTATCCTATCTCTGAGTATCCTATTTTCTCCAACACCCAACCCATAATGTTTTTCCTATGATTTTTTTACTTAACATCAATCCTTGTTTTACTATCGTACTCACTGTTTTAGGTCAAAGACTTCAGAATCAGTAACAGGTTTAACTTGTTGAAAATTAATCTGTAATATGTTAGACTGAACAAAATAAAAATGACTTTTGTGAATTCTTTTGGTTACATTAGGGAAATCACAATAATATGCTTTCATATTTAATTGGGTACGTCACCTAAACAACTTTAGCTCTAATTTTTTAGATGGATCAACTCAAAAGAGGGACTTGAAAAACTTTACATATGTGTACTGGGCAATAAGTCACATGTTTTAGAATTTTTCATGAGAGCTTATTAAACAAATATAGCAACAGCTATTTACAGGTTAACAGGCACTGTGTTATAACAAGCATATTGTAGGCACTGTGCTAGGTGCAGAGAATACAGTTATGAATGAGACACATGCTTTACCACCAAGGGACTTAAACGCTAATCAAGAAGATAGATGAGTGAGTAGGAAGTCAATTATAGGAGGATTAATGGCACTATGGGACTATATTAGTGGGCTAGCAAGGGGATAGGGATGTATGATGGATAGGGGATTAGAGAAAAATGGCATGTGAGCTGAGTCAAACAGTAGATCTCTGTGTCAAACATTCATTCATCTGTTTCTTTAGTCATTACGTGATCATTCACTATTGTTCCTTCATTCAGTTGGAACCCGTAACAGACACTCTTGGTGGATCTAATGCTCATTTCCAGTCTTCTTATTCCTAATCACCTTCAAAACAAGGGTGGCCATTTGACCCAATTCTGGCCAATAAGGTAAAAAGGTAGAACCGCTGCAGGGACGGATCCTCAGTCACATTTTAATCCCTGACATGGATATGACCGTTTTTCTTTCTTTTTTTCTGTTCACTGGATTGCATGTATGATGACCGGAGCTTCTGCAGCCAGAATACAATCATGAGGAAAAAGTACAGAGGGTTTCCACTGAATAGAGTTGGAGCAAGTGTATTCTGCCTCTGAACTAGCACCAGCAATCATCTGTCTCTGAATATCTTGTGTGAAAAAAATAAACTTCCGTTTGTTCAAGCTGCTGTGGTTCACTTTTTCTGTTACCTGCAACTGAAAATATTCCTAACACATTTGGGAGTCTGCTTTTGGCTGGGACTTTTGTTGGGTGGTCTCTTAATAAAGTTGTCTTTATTGCAAATAACTTAAAAAGGAGAGCCCATGACAAAGGAGCAGGTGATAATACCTTTTCAGTGACTCATTTTCCTTCAGTGAGTGAGGCACTGAGATTTATAACTGGGAGATTGGTATGCCAGTTAGTGGTGTCTGGCCCCCTGTCTCAGCACCATCGTATATTTCCTTAATGAAGTGTGAGACCAGGACTCCATAAATTCACATAGTAGCAGAAGCGGGCAGCAGCTCGTCAGCAAGGCTATTCAGAGAGCCCAGCATCACTCTTTGCGTATTAGAGAAGTTCACAGCCAGTTAAAAATAGGCTTGGAGAGAAATCGCTTTTAGACCACAGCTCATTTTGGATTTCTCTGGAGCCCCATTCTGGGCCACAGTGTATTTCCTTTTTCCTTTCGTTCTAGTAAGAATACTCAGGCAGTTCAGAGACAATAGATGCAGGGTTATCTTTAGTTCTGTTGTGCACAGAAAGCAGAACTACGAAAAAAACAACAGTAACTTGTTGGGCACATGGACTGTTGCAGCTTTTTAATAAATGGCAACACCCACTGAGCCTTTACGAGGGGCCAGGCTCTGTGCTTTAAATCCTCAAAACAACCTGGTGAGAAAAACACTATTAACCTCATATCCCTGGTGAGGAACCTATGATTCAGAGCAAATAAGCAACGTACACTGCTATTAAGTAGCAGTATGGAAATTTGAACCCAGGTCTGCCTGATTTCATTCAGAGCCTGTCGTCTTAGTCTCCATTCATGCAAAGTCACACATGGCTTTCTGTGTCACTTGATTTTGATCCTCAGAGGAGACCTGTGAAATAGGCAGGGCAAGGAAATAATCCCAATTGACTAGGAGAAAACCTAGGACCAGAGAAGTGAAAGAATTCTTTAAGGTCGACCAGTCCACGTGCAATAGAACTGGGACTTGAATCCCATCTTCTGACTTTGAGTCCTGACGTTGCTCTCCCAGGGCAGGCTGTGTGCTGGAGCAGCTCAGTTATGAAAAAACACCCTGAAATGGTTTTTGGTTGACTTCTGAGTTTCAACACCCAACCCTATATCAAGAAACCAACTAACCCGGGGCTACCCTGATTTATTTAGGGTCTTTTAGAGATCAGTTCCTGCCTAGCACCTCTATTGAATGATATTTGGTACTTTCATTTAAAATTTCAAATATAATATTTCAAATTTAACTGTCCTTCAAATGATGGCAAGAGAGTGTGAGCTGGAGGGATCAATGTCTTTATCAGGGGCACGGCCAATTTAGCTGATAAAGTGAGTATAATATCTCTTTGAACATTAAAATTATCCAGTGACAAGGAACCTGACAATTAGCTTATAAGAGTTGAGTATAGGGATTTTATGTGTGAATATTTTTTTAAACACCTGAGTTTTGAAAAATAAAAGTGGCCTGCCCACATTTTCAAGCACAGTGGTAATCAAAAGAGAGCTCCATGGAGGTAATAATACCTTGTATTTTAAATACTGCTTGTCTTTGAAGAGCTCAAAGCACTCTATAATCATTTCCTTATGATGATTCTCAAAACTTCCTGGGTGAAAAAGTTACAAAGTTTATATCTTAACAGTCTGGCCTCAGTTTCTTTTTTGGGAATTTGAGGAGAAAGACCAGATTTCTAAGAGCTCCATCAGTACAAACACCTTTTCACCTAGCTCTCTCCCATCTCCAAGGCCTCTGTCCCTGCAGTCCGGCTACCCTACTTAGCCTCTTACTTTTGTCTAGATCTAACAGGTTAATCTCATTATATAGAACTATAGATTATTTTAATTAGGAGAGTTTCACACCAATGAGCTGGAGGCTGAACAACTGGCTCGAGGTGGGAAGGGGGAGTGGCTCTTCAGTTACAGCAGTTTCATTTTTAACTGCTTTTATACATTGGGGATCAGCATAAGATTTTATTTTTAAGAAGGATTTTGATGTTTAAAAAATTGCAACCTTGTCATTCAGCCCAGCTCCCTTATTTTACTGATAGGAAAACTACGGCCCAGAACAAGGGAGTCACCTGTTTAAGGTCTCATCCCAATTCCTGAGAGACCTGCCTGTCCTTGAACACTGATCCCTGGGTGCCAGTCCCGGGGGGTCTTGGCAGGCCACCAGGTTGGTTGTCCCCAGAAGTCACTTTCACAACAAAAGTCCCAAATGTAGGCTAGTAACCATGGACTCATGCCTTGGGGGGTTTAAATGCACCTGGCCACGGAATCTTCCTCCCTTTTTAGAGTTAAAGGTACTCATTTTACCTGGGAACATTTGACTAGACCATGCAGAAAGAAAGAGTAGAATTAGTATGTGCCATTTTCACCTAGTCCCAAAATGGTTCTCCACCTTAACTAGGTCATGAAGAAAAAAAGTGTAAGTACAAACATACACATATATTTATATAGCTATTGCCTTCCAGTGAGCTGAAAGCATATATATATATATACAATGTCATTAGTTCTTCTGGGGGAAAGGAAAAGCAGTTATTGTCTGCCTCATTTTGCA
This sequence comes from Macaca nemestrina, assembly GCF_043159975.1. Classification (NCBI taxonomy): domain Eukaryota; kingdom Metazoa; phylum Chordata; class Mammalia; order Primates; family Cercopithecidae; genus Macaca; species Macaca nemestrina. The sequence continues at coordinate 10,083,177 of NC_092126.1, forward strand.
TGAGACAATCAAGGCAGATAATAAATTGATCTTGACTCAAATTATGGCCTGGATTGGTGATGTTGGTGCAGGGGTGTCTAAGCTAAGCACTTGTTGTATCCTACTGTGCTCCAGGAGCAAAGTCTGGGAAGTTGAGGACCTGAGCTCTAGCCCTGTGTCAGGCTGCACCCGTGAGCAGGTGTTTCATTCCCTGAGCTTCAATTTCTCCATATGGTAAAGGAATAGAGGGTGGCATTGATCATTTTTTTTTTTTTTTTTTTTGGCTCCTTTCTCTGCACTGGAAGTGATATTTGGAGGATTGAAAGGAGCAGAGCTGAGCCTGGAGCAGCCCACCTGAATGAGGTGTATCTGCCCTCACTTCCTTAAGCCAGAGTATTCCAAACTTTGGGGAGTGTGCAATGTACACCCCCATGTAGTAGTTTTGTTGGGGTCCTGGGCCAGACTACATACCAAGAGTTGGGACAGCTCCATAAAGGAAATCCAAGTCCCAGCTGCTATGTAATCCTGAGACTGAAAATGTGGATGGGGTGTGTTTATGTGGGTGTGGATGTGGGTGCATGGGGAGGAAGGAGTGTGCAGGAGCTTGTGAGTAGTGAGTGGTATATTGTGGGCCCAAGCTCTAAGTCATGGAGACGCCAGGAGTGATTCTCTTGGTGTGGAACTTGCCACCCGGGTCTCAAGAAGACAGGCTAGAAGCGAGATGGGTGCTCTGTTAGGGATACACGTGGTACTCTGGGAACTAGCAGTAGTTTTAAGCTATTCTTGGCCTTCTTCCTCATTTTCACTAGAATGCCAGTTACCTCATTAAAAGTTATCCCTGAAATTACTCCATGGACAATACACAAATGGGCAACAAACACATGAAAAGATGCTGAACATCATTAGTCACTAGAGAAATGCAAATCAAAACCGTAAGGTGGTACCACTTCCCACTCACTAGAATGACTATAATAAAAAAAACAAAATAAAACAAACAACCCAGAAAATAGCAAGTGTTGGCAAAGATATAGAGAAAATAAAACCTCATATATTTCTGGTGGAGGCCAGGCACCTTGGCTCATGCCTGTAATCCCAGAACTTTGGGAGAGTGACGCTGGCAGATCACCTGAGGTCCAGAGTTCAAGACCAGCCAGGCCAACATGGTGAAACCCCATCTCTACTAAAAAATATAAAAATTAGCTGGGCATGGTGGGGGCATGCCTATAATCCCAGCTATTTGGGAGGCTGAGGCATGAGAATCACTTGAACCTGAGAGACAAAGGTTACAGTGAGCTGAGATTGCACCACTGCATTCCAGCATGAGTGACAGAGAGAGACTCTGTCTCAAAAATATACATATAAAATATGTATATAATATATATATTATATATTTTATACGTATATAATACATATTATATATTTTATACGTATATAATATATACATAGCCAGTGGGAATGTAAAATTTTCAGCCACGCAGAAAACAGGTGGCTCCTTAAAAACAGTTAAACAGAATAACCACATGACCCAGCAATTCCACTCCTAGGTGTATAGTCCAAAGAGCTGAAAATAGGGACTCCAACAGTTAATTGGTCATCAATGTTAATGGCAGGATTATTCGCAATAGTCAAAAGACAGAGGCCGGGCGCGGTGGCTCACGCCTGTAATCCCAGCACTTTGGGAGGCCCAGACGGGTGGATCACGAGGTCAGGAGATCGAGCCCATCCTGGCGAACACGGTGAAACCCCACCTCTACTAAAAAATACAAAAAATGAGCCGGGCATAGTGGCGGGCGCCTGTAGTCCCAGCTACTCGGGAGGCTGAGGCAGGAGAATGGCGGGAACCCGGGAGGCAGAGCTTGCAGTGAGCCGAGATCGGGCCACTGCACTCCAGCCTGGGCGACAGAGCAAGACTCCATCTCGGGCGGGCAGGGGGGAAAAAAGATGGAGAAAACCAAATGCCCATCAACAAATGAATAAATAAACAAATTGTGATATACATCTACAATGTAATATTATTTAGTCAAAAGAAGGAAAGGAGTACTGTATCTTCAGAATCATGTATTAGATTAGACTAGGATTACAAATAAGGGAGAGGGAGTAAGTTCTTTCCCTAATGATTGTGAAGTCCAAGGCGAGTATATAAAATGAGGTCCCTGGTCTATAGCTTGCCCCCTTTTCCTCCCTTCTAATTGCTTCTGCATTGTAATGACCTCACAGACATGCATGTGAGCTCCAGCCTAACTCCCGAGATCCATCCACAACCCAGTCCCCACCCTTGCCCATCCCTACACCCTGCACACAGCTGCCCCTTGACCCAAGTGTGCACACACTAAAATCATGTTTTGTCCTCTTCAAGACAGACCTGGAGAAGCAAGGCCCTAAGAGTGGATTCAGGGCCATGTGGTCAGGGAATTCTGGAATCCTGGGTTTGTAGAGGATGGTCTAGAAGCTGAACATGACTCTGGGTGAATGTGTTGCCTGGGCCCTGTGGACTCCTCACCCAGTAGAGAAGAGGAAAACTCGGGGAGAGATGGTCTGGGGCCTTTAATGTGCAAGTCCCAGGTCAAGAGTTGCTCTAGGTTAAAAGAAAGACTAGAAGGAACTATGATTTATTGAGCCAGGCCATGGCAGGACACTTTTTGTCTACTACTTGATCCTTATTCAATCTGGGAAAGTGTCATTTGCTCCATTTTACACTTGTCATGACATTGAAATGAATTCTCCAGAGTCACACAGTGAGTGAGTGTCAATGATTCTAAAGTCTGTGTTCTGGCCGAGTGTGGGGGCTCATGCCTGTAATCCCAGAACTTTGAGAGGCAGAGGTGGGAGGATCACTTGAACTTAGGAAGTTCAAGACCAGCCTGGGCAACATGGAGAAACCTTGTCTCTACCAAAAATACAAAAACTTAGCTGGGTGTGGTGACTCACAGCTATAGTCCCAGCTACTTGGGAAGCTGAGGTGGGAGAATCTCTTGAACCCAGGAGGTAGAAGTTGCAGTGATGGCGCCACTGCACTCTAGAAGTCCAGATGGTGCCACTGCACTCCAGCCTGGGCAACAGAGCAAGATTCTGCCTCAAAAAAAAAAAAAACCAAAAAAACCAAAAAACTCTGTGTTCCTTTTAAGAGCGGTTCGCAGGATGACTAAAGAAGGCATCAGAAAATTCTAAGGACACTTCTGGACAGAGGTGGTGTAATTTGCCGTCAGAAGTCAGTAATGCCACATAGCATAAGTTCTTTCCCTAATGATTGTAGGCTTTTGTTCTTGGGTTTGTTTGATAATGAGGAAGAGTCCTTCGCAGGTTGCCTCTACTGCTCTGCTCAGGGGCCACCCAGATCATGACGTATGGTGTTCCTAGCAGTTCAGGTTGACAGTCCAACTGTGAGTCACGGCACCATCACATCTGTTCAGGACCACACAGCCTTATGTCTAAACACTTCCACTCAGCACAGCTGTGCAAAAGGCACCCTTGCATTTTTTGGTAAACAAGGCAGGGTGGTTGCCTTGGTGTCTTTCCATCCCTCGCAGTCTCTTAGGTGATTATCTACATCACAGTCCAGAAGCAGAGAAGCTTCTGAGCAACACAGCAAGATAAACTAAAACGGAACTTTGCTAATTTCTTTGCTACTTAAGATAAAATTTCTTATTCTGCTGATAGTGTCTCAGTTTCCTTGTTTGGAAATGAGGCATGTAGGTGCTAGCTTCATGTGATGAAGGGTTTAAAATGTGTTATCATTTTTGCTTTTTAAATCACCAGAGCTGTTCAGGTTTGGAAGAGTAGAATGAGCTACCTGAGAGGCAGGGCGTTCCCCACCAATTGTGGATTTCTAAAGAGATTGCGGAAGGCTTGGCAAGATATGGAAGATTTAAGAGCTGGATGATCTTTTAAGTCCTGCTTAGCCCCATGGCTAAATTATAAATATTATTCATTTTAAAGGCAGATAAATTGTGTTAAGTACCATAAACAGCACAGATTGGGCCATGACAAAAGTATGGAGTAAGGAAGAGGTTGGTTCCAATGGGAAATTATAGGTGGCTTCATGGAAGGGATGGCACTTGAAATTTGACTTTATTTTGGAAAACATGGGAAGCTATCAGTCGGTTTGCTTGCTTGCTTTTTTAAGCAAAGAAGTAATACAATAGTCATAAATGCTGTTTGCTGAAGATTTCTGGGTCCATATCTTCTGGAAACATGATACAATTCTATTTCCTGGACACCTGTGAGGAGGGCTGTGAACAAGTTCTGACCAATGAACTGTGAGCAGCAGTGACGTCTTCCACTTCCAGGCAAACATTATTTATCAATGTGAGACCCTCTAGGGCTCTCTTTTCTCTCTTCTACATCCTCAGCAATGTTTCAGAGAGTGGCTAGTCCATCAGCCTGGGTCTCAGAGGAAGGACAATGATGATGTGGAGCTGAATCCCCTGCTGCCAGACAATGGACAAGTAGTGAGAGTGAGAAATTAACCTTTGTTGTTTTAAGCCACTGTAATGTTGGATTTGCCTGTTCCTGCAGCATAGCCTGACCTATTCTGACTGATACCAGGAGCAAGGCCAGGCTTGTACTTCAGGAGTGTTACGCTTACTGTGGTGTGCAAAATAGGCTTCCTTAGCAGAGAATAGAGGCAGGAAGAACCGTTAGGAGAGGGTGCAGTAGACCAAGCAAGAGATAATGAGCACATGAGGGAGGGCAGTGGCCAGGAATATGGAGGACAGATACAGTGGTTTTCAAAGGTGACTTTGCAAAAGGACGAGTCATGGGGCCTGGCAAACCATTAGTTTGATATGCAGACCCATTGTTGACAACTTTCAGAGTCCCACTCTGGTGCAAAAGGCATGATTACCTAAAAATGTCCCTGGGAACTCATTCTTGGTGGCCTGGACAGTTGCCTCTTTGGGATCAAAGAGCTCTGCTTTTCCCAGCAGGAGGGGCTGCACCCAAATTCAGCTTCTGATGGGGCCGGGCAGGAGGCCTTTTCCACATAAGGGGATTTCTTTCCGAACTCAGCCTTCTGTGATTCCGAGGGCTGCAGGTGTCAGATACTTGGCTCTTTCACATAACTCCTGTAAACATCTAAACCCGCTGGCTTATGAAAGCCAGACAGCCTGGCACCCATACAGTCCACTGCTTCCCTACACAAGTATGCTTCAACGTGTGACCTTTGAAAAGGAAACATGCCCCCCACGACAAACTTAGCAGGATGTCCCGGCTTTCATATGCCTCTCCCAGGAAAAGTATGAGATTGATCCTTAGGCTTTCCACCGCTGACTTTCACGTTGTAAGTTTTCCTTTAAAATTCTGTTTTGTACTCCATGCTGTGTCTTGAGCCCTGTTGTATGTTGCATGACAGGTGTGACAACAAAAGGACTCACTGTGTGCAGTAACCATGGATGTGGATTTACCGTTCCACTCCTCTGACTGTGCATATGGAAGAACAGGCCTGCAGAGGGCCTGAAGGATGTGGCCTGGCCCGTAACTCAAAAAGGAAAGCCGAGGTCTGGGTGCAGTGGTTCATGCCTGTAGTCCCAGCACTTCAGGAGGCTGAGGCGGGTGGATCACCTGAGGTCAGGAGTTCGAGACCAGCCTGGCCAACATGGCAAAACTCTGTCTCTACTAAAAATACAAAAAAAAATTAGCTGGGCATGGTGGCATGCCCCTGTAGTCCCAGCTACTTGGGAGACTGAGGCTGGAGAATCGCTTGAACCTGGGAGGCAGAAGTTGCAGTGAGCTAAGATTGCGCCACTGCACTCCAACCTGGGAGACAGAGCAAGACTCTGTCTCAAAAAAAAAAAAAAAAAAAAAAAGGAAGACTCCTCCAGGATGGGTACTCAACCTTACAGAAATTATTTGATAAAATTCAATAAATCAGCATTTTTTGAGAAGAGATTCAACATTCTTCCAAATGATCAGTTTGCACATCTCCACTTTTCAACTCCAGCCATTGAGCATCTTGAGGAATTCTCAAAGGATCCCAAAACACGTACAACTTGGCAGTGAATTGTTTGCAGGCATTTTTCAATTGGTTCTTTGGATTTCAGGGCCTGCTTGCTGGATAATGCTTCAATGACAACCGAAGACCCAACCCTGCTCTCTCACGTCTCTTATCCCCATACCACAACTGAAGCATAGTATGTTTGTATTAAAAATAGTCAAACATGCTCTAGTAATTTAATACATAGGGTGATATTTTTGTTTGAGTTTCTAGCTGGCATATTAATAGTTGAGAAAAACAGAAGATAAGGGTATTGAATGAGACTTTTGCAGAATTGCTTAAAGTAACTTATTTTCAAGGACTTTAAGAGGCTGATGACACTGGTTACTTGTAGTGTCTAATTTTGCTACAAAGTGTGTCTTCCTTTGCCTTTCACTTGAGGTGTCATTTGCACACCTCTTACCGTTGTCAGTCTAAGAGTGGTTTGGGGCTCATGTCAGAATTCATGAGCAGGAAAGAAGGAAGAAGAGAGATTTTCCTGTGGTGAACGGAGATGATCTGGAGAACAGACAAGGAGGAAGAGGACTGGAGAGGATGTGTTTGTACATGTAAAAGAGACATTGTTTGAGGGGCGTTACCTCAGTGGTATGTAGTGTAAGAAAGGAGAAAGGGAGGGTTTATGCCCAGTTTCCGGTTGTTCTAAAAAGATATAAATGTTATTTACTAATTTCATTTAAAATGTTATAGGTTATCTCTGTTTGCATGGCCAGTTTTTTTTTTTTTTTTCTGCAAGATCCCCTGATGGGGAAAGAAACCGTCATGTGGAAACCAGCTCCCAGTGCCAGCCATGCTGGCTTTCACTGGGGAAGCCTTTTGTGTGGGAGCGTGCTGAAGGTCCGTGCTGAAGGTCCGTGCACGGTATTTGTACTCCACAGGCTCTTGCTAGCCATAGCCACAGCACGGTGTAAGCAGTCAGAAATGGAGACGTCCCCAGGTCTTATCCCGACTTGACTTCCGCTTTAATTCACTCAATGTATCTGGTGAATCCTTCGGTCCAATGAGGAACCAGCTTCCCCCACCTCCTGTGTCCTGTGCTTGCGTCACTTGTCACTTACCCCCTCTGGAGAGGGTGGTCTATGTCTCCAGGTAAGTGAGCTTCCTAATACTGACCCCGGGATTCCATGGGCTTCCCCACACTGTCACCAGCAGGACTGGACCCGTAAAGGCCTCCCACACATCCAGGACTTCAATTTGCTTAGTTTACACTGGATCAAGGACGATGGAGAACACATATTCTATGGGGGCAGCCTGGCTCAGGCAAGAAGAGGGAAGCAGGAAGGTTCACGGGCCATGGCCCCACTTCTAAGTGGTCCACTGGCGAAGCCACCCCAGGTCCCTGCCCCCAGGAAGGGGTGCAGAGTAGCAGGAAAATACCACTTTTTTAGCTGCTTACACTGAAGGAATAATCAGAATAGAGACATTTTAGGTAGAGAAAAAATTTCCCAAGTAACGGATATATAGTAGGGACATATTTTCTACTCTATAATTGCCTTATCAATTTTCATACTGGGATAATATTTCTCTAAACTGGATAGGAGAGGGAAATGGAACCAAAACACATATACAGTGATGCGGGCACCTTAATCTCAGCATGTTCTTTTTTCCCACCCACCCCCCCGCCAAGACAGAGTCTCTCTCTGTTGCCCAAGCTGGAGTACAGTGGCGCAATCTCGGTTCACTGTCACCTCTGCCTCCTGGGTTCAAGTGATTATCCTACCTCAGCTTTCTGAGTAGCCAAATTACAGGCACACATGACCATGCCTGGCTAATTTTTGTATTTTTTAGTAGAGATAGGGTTTTACCATGTTGGCCAGGCTGGTCTTGAACTCTTAGCCTCAAGAGATCTGCCCGCCTCGGCTTCCCAAAGTTCTGGGATTATAGGTATGAACCACTGCGCCCAGCCCTCAGCATGTTCTAATGAGAAAGAAATAACTAAATGCTGATTGAAAGTTTGCTCCAGTTGATGCCCAGTTTCCGTTTGTTCTAAAAAGATATAAATGTTGTTTGCTAATTTCATTTAAAATGTAATAGATTATCTCTGTTTGCATGGCCAGTTTTTTTTTTTCTGCATGTATAAAACTGAGCAACAAAGTTCCTCTAAACCGAAATAGATTGCAGCCGTGACATGATCAATAAGATAAACTTAGCCACAGAGTGTCCTCAAGCAGTTAGAGCATAAACCTGAACCAATATTGTGTGTCAGTAGCAATTTGGTTTTATTTATTCATCAGCATTCCGTTCAACTAAATATAAGTGTGGGCAAAGAAGAGTTACAGACATGGACAGGCACTCGTTTCTCTAGAATTATTAAGAATCACTGGACTGTGAAATATCAGTGTTTCAAAATTTCTGATTTCTCCTGAGAGGTACTTTTCATATTTTATTTTGATAACTGAATGCAAATGAGCCTCAGGGAACCCTTCTCACCTGTGTTCTTTGCATGCTGGTACAACCGAGTCTGTTTATTAAGGACTATTAACAAATACATAGCTCAGTTTAGAATTATACAAATCAACTACATTAGGGGAGTTGCCAAGAGAAAAAAAAAACTGAAGGTAGAAACAAAACCATCTTTAATTGCAACTCTGTTGATTTTAGTTTTCTGTAATTATTATGATTGTCGGGATGTTCGATGCTAAGAACTTCACACTAAGAATGGACAGTTTGAGTTCACGTTCTACCTCTTGTTTTATTATTAGTAGTATTATTATTTTGAGACAGGGTCTCACTTTGTCACCCATGTTGGAGTGCAGTAACACGATCTCAGTTCACTGCAACCTCCACATCCTGGGCTCAAGTGATCCTCCCGCTTCAGCTCCCCCACCGAGTAGCTGGGATTACAGGTGTGCACCACTACGCCTGGCTAAGTTTTTGTATTTTTGGTACAGACAAAGTTTTGCCATATTGCCCAGGCTGCTCTCAAACTCCTGGGCTCAAGTGATCTGCTCACCTCTGCCTCCCAAAGCGCTGGGATTACAGGCATGAGCCACCGCACCCCAGCTACCACTTGAATCTGGAGCAGTCACCTCCCCTGAACTCTTGAATCTGGAGCAGTCACCTCCCCTGTTGGCCTTGGTAAAATTGGGATGAGCATCCTTTTCGTACCTGTCTTACTGGCTTATTGAGGAGTTTAGATAACAGAATAGATGTAGTAGCTCTTTGTGAGATTATCCAAACATGAAAGAATGAACATGACTGTGTTTAGAAGAGCCCAGGAGAACAGGGACACATTACCTTTGTCCTAGCAGGTGCACAGATATAATGAGCTCTTAGGAAAAAGGAAAAAATGACTTTCTTCATTGTTGTTGTTGCAGTAATTCTCATCTTTATAACAGCCACAGCCATAGTTAATAGTCATCTCACTCCTCCTGTCTTAGGTGCCTCATCGTCTTGTAGATATTTAATTTGACAAGCACTGATTAAGCACCTACTTTGTACCATGTACAAAGTACCATGCACAAAGTCAAATAAATGTTCTCATTGTATACAAGTACATCTAATGAAAGGCAGACATTGGGCTGGGCGTTATGGCTCATGCCTGTAATCCCAACACTTTGGGAGGCTGAGGCAGGTGGATCACTTGAGGCCAGAGTTTGAGACCAGCCTGACCAACATGGTGAAACTCTGTCTGTACTAAAAATGCAATAATTAGCTGAGCTTGCTGATGTGCACCTGTAATTCCAGCTACTTGGGAGGCTGAGGCATGAGAATTGCTTGAACCAGGGAGGTGGAGGTTGCAGTGAGCTGAGATCGCGCCACTGCACTCCAACCTGGGTGAAAGACTCTGTCTCTGAATAAATAAATAAAAATAAAAACAAAGGTAGAAGTCTAATCGGGTGACACGGACTCTCTGTTGAAGAGAGCTTAATTCCCATGGGGTGAGTCTGTGGGTGCTCTCAGAAAAGCTGAGATTCAAGCAAGTCTCTAAAGGACCTGACACAAATATCTGCTAGATATGTCCTGATTCAATAAAGAAAAGAATCACTTTCAGCATCACGGTTAGCTGCATCAGACCCTGATCAGTGAACTGGCTGCTGTCTTCTTCCTTTATCTTCATGTCTGAATGTCTGGGGTTTAGCAGAGAGGAGCAACACATAGTGGACACTCAGCAAATAACGAGGAGGCAATTCATGAGCAATGCAATATAGTTGGGAGTGCGGCTGGATGGGTCAGATACTAGAGTAAAGAGAGGGTGTTCACCTTGCTCCAAGACCTTGGCCAGGTCATTTGTCTTCTTCCCTCATCACAACACTGGACAGGCAAATCTGACCTGCCTTAGAGGCTTGTTAGCAGTTTGCTGCCTGGCAGGTCTCCGGCTCAAGTCTGATTGCCAAGTAGCAGGAATAAAGCAACTTCCTGAAAGCATGCTGGGGACGATAATGACTGTCATATGAGATTTGAGGTTGGGGAGAGTGTCATAGGGAGCAGTCATCACTGTCCTGTACAGGAGGACTAAGCTAAACACTAATATTAGAATGTTTTTAAAAGAAAGTGATTAAACAAAGATAATTGTCTGTTGTATCAAGGAAAGCTTCCTAGGGCACTTTTCTTTAGAAGGTTAATTATCTTCATAGATAGCTAGAATATTAGGGTTATTAAGGTGGGGGGAAGATTGTTGATGTTTAATCTGTAGTTCTTAATGGCATGCTAACGAATTGAAAAATATAAAGCTGATTGGTCCAAAGGCTTAGCTTGGCAAGCTCACTGTGGAATAACAGAGAGTGAATTGGCCAGTCCCTGAATTATTGCCATGCAATTGTCAAGTAGCCAGTACTTCCTGTTTTAGTAGAGACAGTGTCTGAGAAGCAGGTAGAGGCTTGAGGGTGCAACGATGGTGCTTTTGGGGGAGTCACTGAAAGGTGCAGATGGCACTGTTGAGATGTAGCCCATGCCCACATCCTCACCCACCTGCAGGACTAATTTTGTCTTTGTTTTTGCTGCCAGTGGAGTCTTTCAGCTAAACATTTCCTTTGCATAAAGCATGATGTTTTATAAGTATGAAAAGCATCTTTATATATTTGGATTAGTTGTACCCACTTTGCAAGAAATGCTATTTACCTTGGGTTATGGGAATTGAATAGAATGGAGAAATTAGGAGTGAGTAAAGCCTCTTTACAGCTTTACTGAAGCTGGGTGTTGGGCCTTTGGGAAAAGTTTGCTGCCATTCTGAAAACAGTCGCTCCCTCCCCTCACGCGGAGGCCCACTGCAGCTCTTGCGGTCACTGGCACTCTGGAGCTTCAGCTTGTCCCTGCCCCTCTTACCTCTTGCTGCAGTGGCTGGTCACCGCCTCACTCAGCTGTTCTCCTGTCTCATGGGTTTTCCTGGCTGGTAGCTGCAGGTCACTGCTAAGTCTCTGAGTGCCTCAATTTCTGCACCACCCTGTTGTACCCACTTGTGTTGGTGCTCCCCTCAAGAGAGAAACAAGGCAACACAGAAAGTGTCTGTAGGCAAGAGTGGTTTCATGAGTGAGCAAACCATGCAACTGATCAGAGCCCTGTGCTCAGAAGGCCCAGCTCTTGAAATACTCTTTAGCTCTGGGAAGATGTCTCAGACCAGATACCTCCTCTGCTGGTTCCCACTGCAGTGTTACAACTCCATAAAGCACACATTACATTGTAATGTTTTTATCAGCTTGCTGGTCTATCTTGTCTATTTCAGAACAGGAAACAAATCTTATTCATTTCTGTGTCCTTGGCACCTAGCACAATATTCATCATGTACTAGGTGCTCATTAAATATCTGTGGAAGGACAACAGAGGCCCGCAATTAGTTGGTGGCACTGGGGCTGGAATAAAAAATTCTCCCATCTCTCCACATTGGGCTTGCTTAACTGCATTTGAAAATGGGTTTTCAAATGACAACTTTTATGGGGACCTTCTTCTTTTCTGTCTCCCTCTAAGTGGGTTTCTAAACTAGCAAAATTGCACCTGTCACTCAGTTCTTCCTTGAAAGTCAAATTGAGTTCAGGTGAGCTCTGCATTTCTAGCTGAACAGGTACCGCCACAGAGTGATGAGGGCTCAGCAAGACCAAAGGAGGTTTAGTGTGAACTCTGCTGGGGTCACCACTGGTGCATCAGTTGCAAGCAACAGAACCGGGCAAAGAAGAAAGCACAAGGAGCAGTCCAGTTCTGGAAGGCTGGAAACGGAAAGGTGGTTATGGAATATAGAACGTGGTCATTCTTCTCTTCCTCCAGATTTCTTGATTTCTGCTTCATTTCTGTTATTTGATAGTTATATGACCCAGGGCAGGCCACTTAACCTTGATGAAACTCATGAATAAAATGAGATAATAACGTCTCTATTACCCATCTCATGGTGTCTTAATAGGATCAAATTTGAAAGTGCTTGTAAAAATGCTTTGTAAAGTTTCAAGATATTATGCTCATATAAAGATCTGTTATTACAAAATATACTTATACATGTGGCTTTCTATGAGACTCCTTTCCTAAATTTTAACCAGGCTTAGACATCCCAATGGAACTTTACTATTTAGTGTAAAAATTGAGATTTGGGCAGCTAGGAAAACCCAGAAGTGCCTTTATTGACCTGCAAATATGAGTTCTAGGATGGCCTATTGTTGTCTCTGGGTAGGACAAAGTTATCAACTTTGATCCTTACACCTTACAGAAGTTGTCTACTGCTTCCCCCCCCCGCCCACAAACTCTACTTCAAATTCAAAACATATTTTCTTATGATGTTTTATTCTATACCAAACATAATGGACAGTGTAAATCTTGTCTGAAGGCTCATGAGAAAAACCAGACACCAACACAAATAATTATAACCCAAGGTAGAACATAAGAGAAAGCACAACAATGGCTTTTGACAGCTTGGAAGAGGAGAGATGACATCTCACTAGGGGACTGAGGAGTGATTCATGAAGTCTAATCTCTGGGTCCTGTGATTTTGGGACTCAATGTTTTTGATAAGGCAAAAGCCCTCCCAAGTTCTCCAGAAACTTGTGGACCAGTAGGGGCTACTTGTGGGGTAGCCCCTAGGCAAGCCTCTTAGATTCTGTTTTCTTATCTGCCAAATGGATGTAATAATATTTACTCCAAAGGAATGTAGTAACGTTTAATTGATGTTTGCAAAACCTTCTGAGATCTACAGATGAAAGACCTGAGAGACAAACACAACATGATCATTACAGAAGACTTAATCCCTTCATCAGCCTTTAGAAGTTCTCTATTTGCTCAATCTGTACCTTCTTTGAGGGATCACTGTACCTCATTTCCAGAGGCAAAACATTCTTACAGAAAGAGACAAGTGGTCCTTGATTTTTTGGTCACCCTCTGGGATGTTCTCTGTTCAACTTTATCCCTCGACTGACACACTCTCTCTCCCTGATTTTTGGGTCTTTTTTTTTTTCCATTTTGGAAACAATGGCTTGTCTTCCTCACACCTGGTCAATGCTCAGCCTGATCTCACTCAGGAGCCTTCTGTGAGTGAGAAGACGCTGACCCGTTAGTAGTAAGTATGTTGACTTCAAATACTCACCAGTTCCTGCTCTTTGAGCTACAAAGAAAACATCATGCTCATCTTGGATGTCAGTGACAACTTTTTACTCCCTTGAAAAACTTATCTCCCCTTTCTGGAATATGATACTTTTTATCTCTTCATTCTAAAAATATGATGAATGCACTTGGCCTCTGACTCCCTGGTGGGAAGAGCGAAGCCCCATCATAGATCGGTCATTTCCTTCGGCTTTATCGTTGATTTTCCTTCTTTTCTATTCTTAGATTTTTCAACTATAAAATGGGATAATGATCATTGGACTATTTTTCTCAAAAGGTTGTCCTGAGGAATTAATGAGAACATGTAAAGAAAAGCACTTTGCAAACTCTAAATGATGTATAGACACAGCTGTGAGGTCTGATCCGTAATGCAGAAGTCAATGAATACAGCCAATGCTCATAGACACAGATCTGGAGTGAGAGTAAAGTTATAAAGATCGGTGTCCCTGTTTCCAAGTTTGCTGAAATATTCTCATCTACAAACTCTTGTCTGTTGACCATCTGACCTCTGAACATCTGCAGTAATGGGGAACTCACTAGCTACTGACACAGTCTGTTTCATATCTGGAAGCATCCCACTGTTAAAAAAATCCTTCCTTTGGCTGAGATGACATCAGTCTCCCAGCAGCTTCCAGAACTGATTTGTAATTCTTGTTCTTGATTCTATACCAAAAAGTTATGAAAACCCTCTTCCCTATAACAGTCCTTCAGATTTGCAAAATAAAGGATTATGTCATTCCTGGGTTTTCTTACGACTGACTAAAACTCCCCAGTTTTAAATTTTTTTCTCGTGGAGCTTTGTTTCTAGGCCTTTCACCATTCCAAAAGTAGGATCGGTGATTTGCCCAACAAATGGGGGAAGCAGAGGCTCCCAGACCACAGTAGAGCAGATGGGAATGGTTGGATCGTTATATACTCAAGGTTACAAGGATCAGGATGGAAAGGACATTTTTATCAAATAGTGCCAGCCACCCCATACCCAGCATTGTCAGTGCCTTGCACACAGTTGGAGCTAAATGAATAAATACTGCCACTGAATAAATGCAATGATAGCTTTGCTATCTATAAGAGGAATATATTTTATTCTTCCAGAACACTGTAACTTTGGAGTATCTTTCAATAATTTTTCAGCTACTACATCACTATGGAGGACAAATTTTAGTTTCTTCTTAAACATTGAGATGTACTGAATTCCACTGAAGTTTTTCCTTTGAGTCTCAGATTTTAGGTGCACATGACAAAATGAGATATGAGGGAGAACAGGACAGTGGGTGAGATAGGGTGTCACCTAAAATTTCTCCTGCTATTTGCAGCTATTTCCCATACTCAGTCTTATGTTGACAAAGCTTTGAGCTCATAACAAAAATGAGGTTCCAAAGCATTAAAATGGGGTGGGGCATGAGTCACGGATCCCAGGGGGAGACACTGGCTGTCAGTCAGTCCAATCCAGCACCTGATAATTGATCTCCTTTACAGCACCAGATTCAGATTTGGTTAATATTTACTGAGCAGCACTTAGGTCTATGACCCATTTTGAATTAATATTTTGTCACACGTGTAATGTCTATGTCTAGATTCGCTTTTTTGCATGTAGATGTCCTGTTGTTCCAGCACCATTTGTTGAAATGATTATCCTTTCTGCGTTGAATTGCCTTTGCTGTTCTGTCAAAGATCAGTTGATTTTTCATGTGTGGGTCTATTTCTGGGGTCTATATTCTGTTCTGTTGATTTTTTTCCTATTATTTTGCCAGTCCTACTCTGTCTTGATTACTATAACCTTGTCTTTCAGTTAAGATAGTGTCAATCCTCCAAATTTGTTCTTCTTTAAGCTTGTATTGGCTGCTCTGAAGCCTTTTGCCTTTCTATGAAAACTTTAAAATTGGTTTGTTGATATCCACAAAGTAACTTGCTACAATTTTAACTGAGATTGGGTTGAATTTATAGATTAATTTGAGAAGAACTGACATGTTGACAATACTGAGTTTTTCTATCCATGTACATTTATTCAGCTCTTTTATTTCTTTCATCAGTTTTACAGTTTTCCGCATATAGATCATGTTCATATTTTGTTAGGTTTATACCTAAGTATTCCTCTTATTTTAGTGCTAATGTAAAAGGTTTTGTATCAGAATTTCTAAAGGATAAGTAGTGTTATTTGGGACATCTATATTTTTTAGGTTAAAATGTGGTCTGCTTAATCCAAAAGATGAGAAACTGCTGGCTGATGTGACGTTGGACATAAAGTAACTAATGGTAGGACTCCGAGTTTCTTCTGCTAGAGGGGTATCTAATGGTGTTTCTGTGCCAATGCCATAGTACACTAAGAGAGAAATGTCATCCGCAGCTCAGACTCTAAGAAGGAAATAACTTTTACATCTTCAAGAGTTTAAAACATGTCTCCCTTGCCACATCCCCCATAGGGAGAAGGTGGGCAACAACATAAAAGCTTGTGTAAAGACTGCAGGTTAGAGGAAGGGAGAACTACAGCATTATTCAACTATTCTTTTTCTCTAGCACAGTAGATAAACCATATTGCTATTAGGATAAAGACAAGAATTCTTACCAAAGCCTACTGGGAATGGTCTGACCTCTATCAGCCTCTTAAACCATACGCTCGCTTCCTCCTGGGCTTGGCCACATTGGCCTTACACATAATCTTCTTTGCCACACTTTTTCCACAAGGGACTTGAATCTGCTGGTTTTTCCCCTCTTCAGCCAACACATGCATTACTTCCTTGATCCTCCCAAACCAGGCCTCTTAAAGCACTATATGCTTCTGAGCACTTGTTGTCTTGTGATTTTGCATTTATTTATGCAATTAGCTGATTACTAGACTGTCAGTTCCACAAGGAAAGGCAGTATGTCTGTTTTTTTCTCACCATTATCGTCTCAGTGTCATCCCTGTTGAATGAATCAGTGATTGATTAGATATCTTACAGAATTATGAGCTGTATATATTTCTTATTTTAGAGTATGGAGGACAACCAGTTGTCCAAAAGATTCTTCTAGGTATTATGATACATATAGACACTTGTTATGGGTGGTTCTCCATCCAAACAATATAATCCAGTGAGAACCAGAAAAACTAAGTCAATAGAAACTAAGTCAGTAGCTTTCTTCACAGATCTTTATCATCGCGAGGCTTATACCAGTTTGGAAAAAATTAATTGTAAGAGCTTATTTGGCAAACATTTATTAAATATCTACTGTGTGCCACATGCTGCATTAAATGAGAACCACACATAAAGTGTCTCAGCCATGGTCTCCATCTTGGAAGACTGGAGTTACAGTGTGGGAGGGATACCTGTCAATTCCACATCAGACTAAATGATCAGAGGTGGAGTCATAGTGAGGGCTGTAAGCTGATGCTCTGGGGCTCAATTCGGTCTTCCTGATTTTGTTTTTGTTTTTGTTTCTTTGGCTGTACAGTCTTTCTGAAACTTTTTGACCTGAATGACTTTGGCCAGTCCTGTACATTTTGTTCCTTCAGTCTTCCACCACTTCTCTCTCATACTTCACTGGGTATTTCTTGTGTTTCGACTGCCTACTTGGCCCCGAAGTGCAACCAGTTGCTGACTTTTGGTTGGGGCCAATCCTTCTCTGGGGTCAGTGACTGGCCAGAGAGAAACTGCTTTTCACATTCCTATTTTGTGCAAGGAACTGTGGCAGACACATACAATTGGATCATGCAGGGCCCTGATGTCTAAGAACTCACAGTCCAGTCAGGAAAGTGACACACACATAAATGGCCAGAACGCTGTCTCAGAGTGTTTATCAAAGCAGATGTGAGAAGTGACTAGAGCACATGCTTTGATCCCTGTGTTTGCAGCTCCTGTTCAAGGTATGGCAGAGGGATGGGAGAACGTGTGGCAAGATCGCCATGCAAGCCCTTAGCTTGTCTTCATTTAGGGAAATTAACTGTGGTTCTGTTGCTGTGCTACCATGGGTAAATTATTGCAACTTCAGCTCACTGAGCTGTGGTTTCTACAACTATAAGCTGGAAGTGATATTAGGGGACAATCGGGTTGTTGTGAGGTTTTATAAAACAATGCAGGCCGGGCGCGGTGGCTCACGCCTGTAATTCCAGCACTTTGGGAGGCTGAGGCAGGTGGATTACAAGGTCAGGACATCGAGACCATCCTGGCTAACACGGTGAAACCCCGTCTCTACTAAAAATACAAAAACAAAATTAGCCGGGCATGGTGGCCGGCGCCTGTAGTCCCAGCTACTCAGGAGGCTAAGGTGGGAGAATGGCATGAACCTGGGAGGTGGAGCTTGCAGTGAGCAGAGATTGTGCCACTGCACTCCAGCCTGGGCGACAGAGCAAGACTCCATCTCGAAAAACAAAAAAACAAAAAAAACAAAAACAAACAAACAAACAAAAAAATGTGTATGGAAATGCTTGGCATAATATTCTGCATAGAAGAGGTAACCAATTAATATGGAGTCTGAATCCTGCTTTATGGTGACCTTCATAGACCCTGTTGCAGAATATGTTTTGGCAGCTCTCAGGCCTACCTTTTATAGGAAGCCTCAGTAGGGGATCGGGCAAACCTCATCCCTGCCCAGCCATCAGCTGCACAGAACATTCTGTGCCGGCAGCAGGCCTGGCCATGTGACCTCTTCTCCTTCTTGGCTGTTCCCACTGGCAAGCTGTGAATAGCTAGAGACGCCCTCCATAATGCTGAGACCTTTTCCCAAGGAGCCCAGCGGGAAAAATGTTCTGTGTCTTTGCAAAGCCTGACCCTCTTCTGGGGCCAATTCTGCTGGAGATACAGAGAACCTAATTGTTTCATGTACTTCACATCTCTCTGTTGGTGGCCACTTAAACTCTTCTTTACCATAATGAATGAAATGCTTCAAAGAATCAGGATCCAACAATCTCAATGGCCCCAGGAGCACCAAGACTTTCAGGTTGACAGATTCAGAGTATCAGAGCGGGAAGGCATTCTGAGCTTATTTGTCCCACCCGCCCCCCATGACCCAGTCACCTTATAGCTGAAGAAGTGGAGTGTCAAAGAGACAAAACCACAGAGAGACCTAGATCTCTTGCCTCCCAGGCCTGGGCTTCTGCTGTGACACCATCCTGCCTTCCGCATGTGGAAAGAAATATTGAGTGTGGATGTGTGCATGTGCGTGGGGCCCCACTAGTGCCAGTTGTCACAAGCGATAGATCAGACTCAGCCAAAAAAAAAAAAAAAAAAAAAAGTGCACATGGTTTGGAAGGTGGGAGACAATAGATTAGCTTGCACAACTGAGACGCCAGGAGGACATCTGGCTTTGGCTGTGTTCTTGGGATCTGGTTTTGCTCTCTCCATCTTTTAGCTCTTCTTCCTTTATGTTACCTCCATTCTAACATTCTCTTTTCTCTCAAGAAGACCTCCAGAAGTTTCCAGGGTGAAGTCCTTTAGGATAATGTGCAGCAGGGGAAGTAGGAAAGTTCTCTGTCCCAGTGTTCTCTGCAAAAACCCTCAGGTTTACTCTGATGAGGCTTCTTCTATCACATGCCCTCTTGGGAGCCAATCACTGGGGCTGGTGACTACAGTGCACTAATTGATATAGGCCTGAGCCATGCGTTCCACCCCGGGGCTGGGGACAGGTTCCACTCAGACCTTGTGGACTGAGAGTGAGATGCTACTAGAAAGGGGAAATGGGACTCTAGGGCCAAAATGTGAAAAATGTTCTCTGCATCTCGCTGGGCTTCTACGTTTGATAATTAGTTTCATTGTGCATTGGGTTTATCAAATTTTCCATCTTCCCAAAGTAGGGAATGCTTTGACCTCTAGCAAATATGATAGTGCAATTCTTACAGTAGAAATAAACTCAGAAAAGACTGGGGCATTTCCCTGGCTGAGGTGGAGGTCCTGGGTTTTAGGAAACGCACCATCCCACTGTTGATCATCTAATCCAGGTCTTGTTCTGCACGTGCTTCTACTAAATAAAAACTGAGACAAGCAAATAAACAAAGACAAAATCCAGCAAACTAAAAAAACTCAAAGGCCTCATCTTTCAGATTGCTAAGAAATTCTGATTAAACATATTCCAACGTAAGACATAGGCCATTGTAGCCATATAAGGACATTACTTGGTGCTTGAGAATATGTAACTCCCTCATTGAGCATCAATATATCATCTTATTATTTTTATTTCTATAATTTTTTTTTGAGACGGAGTCTCCCCACTCTGCCACTGCACCTCCCCCTGCCACACCCTGCCATTGCCCCGGCTGGAGTGTGGTGGCACAATCTCAGCTCACTGCAATCTCTGCCTCCCAGGTTCAAGTGACTCTCCTGCCTCAGCCTCCCGAGTAGCTGGGATTACAGGTGCCCACCACCACACCAGGATAATTCTTGTATTTTAAATAGGGATGGGGTTTCGCCATGTTGGCCAGGCTAGTCTCGAACTCCCAACTTGAAGTGATCTGCCTGCCTCCGCCTCTCAAAGTGCTGGGATTTCAGGCATGAGCCACCACACCTGGCCTCAGTATATCATCTTCTAAAAGTCAGACAAGAGCTACTTGCACCATTTAAGAAGCACTTTCATGACAACTGCTGCACAATCTGTATGAAGGCAGAGTGCTGCCTGTCTCCATTCTACAGACAGGAGAGTGAGGCTAGGAGAGGTGAGCAACTTACCAGAGGCCATGTTGTCAGTAGAAGATCTGAAAAGCCATCCCAGGCCCTTCGACCTCAGAGACCTTAATCTTTCCAACATATTGTGGTCTCCTTGGAGACATGTCAATACTTTTTATTATTTTCCATTTTAAAAGGAAACATCATATTCAAAAGGCAAATTAACACTAACAATCCAAATTCTTTTTACTATCAGACTGGTAAAATATTTAAAAGGATCAATGATATCAAGTTTTAACTAGATCATAAGAAAAGATACTCTTATATGTTGGTGGGTCTGAAAATTGATACAATATCTTTGGAGTCAAATTTGGGCAATTGTCTTTTAGAATAAAAAATATGGCATTTTGGCAGGTCAGGGTGGCTCATGCCTCTAATCCCAGCACTTTGGGAGGCCGAGGTGTGCGGATCACCTGAGGTCAGGAGTTCGAGACAAGCCTGACCAACATGGTGAAACTCCATCTCTACTAAAAATACAAAATTAGCTGGGCGTAGTGGTGGACCCCTGCAGTCCCAGCTCCTCGGAAGGCTGAGGCAAGAGAATTGCTTGCACCCAGGAGATGGAGGTTGCGGTGAGCTGAGATTGTGCCGTTGCAATCTAACCTGGGGGACAAGAACGAAACTGCGTCTCAAAAAAAAAAAAAAAAAAAAAAAAAAAAAAAAAAAAGGCATTTTGGGGGTTGTTTCTAAGGAAAGGCATAAAAAATGTTCATTTCAGCTTTGTTTGTAACAAATAAAAAAAAAATGGAGAGCACCTAAATTTCCGTTCATAGGTGGGTGGCTTAACTGTGATCTAGTGACACCGTGGAACAGGAGGCCCCACTCAGGGACACCTTGGTAGGTCTCTACTGTTTGTTAAATTTTTAAATTGTAGAACAATATATAGAGCAATGGACCATTTACATAAAAAACAAACTGCAATATTTCCATATGCACATAAATTAATTGCATAGTCTAAAATGATATGCCAAAGTAGTAACAGTGGAGGTGGGGAGGGGAAGAAGGATGAGAGAATTTGGAGTTAGTGGGGAATAAGGCAGAGATTGAGGTCAAGAGTGGAGCAGACAAGAGGATGCTTGCTTTTAGGTATTTACAATTTTCACAGTAAGAATGTATTCATATTCTATTTGTATAATTTTAAGCATTAAAATGTAAAATAACGCAAGATCTTGCTAAAACATATTAAGTCATTTCAATTAATAAATGTTTTATTAGTATCTGAGTTTAGAGGAAAAAAGGCTTTCTTCTTTCAGAGTTTTCTGATTATAACAAATACTTATCAAGAGCTGACTCAATACCAGGTAGCCTTCAACCCTTTGAGGAATTCACAGATTCGTAGAACATGAATGCTAGCAGTAAATTAGGTATCACTGATGTTCACCTATAGAGAGACAGGCTATTGAGGACCAGAGTCCACTTACCTTCCTGATTTTTTTCCAGATGTCTCATTCGGGAGTGAGACCAGCGCCGTGTGCCTGGAACTCCATCTCTCAAAGCCTTACATTTTGCCTCTGTAGTGTGGAGAGAGTCTTAATGTTTCCTTCCTCATTTTCTTTTAAAAATCAAGTCAGCCAGTGATTATGAAATTGCTAGGGAGCTGTCAAACATGATACAAATGATAGAAGTTGATGTAATTTCTCCTGCTTCCATTTGTCTGAACCTCAAAGTGTTGAAGTGCTTTGCACAAGGACACGCAGCTACAGGACAGCTTAAGCTCTGTTTTTGTGGTCGTCCTGGTGGCACTCTGTGCACAAATTGTGGATGTGCCTGTTTCCCCTGCTAGGCAGAGTTCTGTGAAGTCAGAGGCCAGATACTAGTCATCTTCTTATCCTAGCACCTATCTAGCACCTAGAAGGTCTTCAGGGAATGTGTGTTATATATGAAACTTTCTGGACTCAGCTTTCTCTTCTCTAAATAAGAAATATAAGCTAGATTGCTGATATCCTTTTTAGCTCTGAGGGTCTGTGATTTTAAGATCTGAGTCTTCACTTCAACATACTCATTATCTCTAATCAGAAGATCGACTTCCTACAAATCTTCCAAAGCTTGGGAAATTCAGCTGGATGAGAAACTGAAGGATTGGCCAGTTCTTTCACGTGGAGGGAATGAGGAAGTTTCTGTAGGAACCTTAACTGTGATGTCCTTGGCTGGTGTGGGCTTGGAAGTAATAACACCTTGTGCTTATGCAGCCTCCTGCTTCTCAGTAGTTCAAGCACTTCCCAGACATTATCTCACTATTTCTCACCATCTTCTTTGGAAAGTGGCTGAAGGCAGCTCTTGTTATCATACCCTGGCACACCCTGCACCAACGGGTTAAATGGTTTTCCCACAGCCTTCCAGTGAGAGTCAGGACTAGGACCCCTGTCACCAGACTTTTAGCTTTCCAGACTGCTCATTGCCTCATGCAGCTTTCAGGACCCATTATTTGCCAAGGAGAAGGGAAGTTCACCATCACTGTTATAACACTTTGAGACATTTGCTGGGGAGCCCTGGAGAATGAGAATCGTCTTTCCTTCTCCAGACACATGCAGTTGATGATGTACATAAACTGATTATAGAGAAAAATGTAAGTATGGGTGGCTCATCCTATGGAGGAATCTGCCAGTACATTAGACATTTATGGTTGTCAGGGTCAAGAATGTGGGGACATTGGGACATTGGAAGCCTGGTGCAGTGGTCTTAATTAACCTGGTGCATCATAGGCTCAGTGGGTATTGTGCCTCAGTAATGCTACTACAGAGATTTTCATTGGACCATCCAACTCACTCCTTGATTGTTTTATAAATGATAAAAGTAATACTATAGAAGAAAAAAAAAGAAGGACTGGCCTTGCAGTTAGGAAATCTGGGCTTCATTCAAGCATCACGTACTTTAGTCCCATGTGCTGTTAGGAAAATTACTTGATCTGTCTATTCTTCCAATTCTCTATTCATAAAAATGGCCAGTACCTGTCCCATCAGTTTGTTTTTAAAGAATAAGTAAGAGACTAAGCCATAGTTTTACAAATATTTGGGTTACTTGATAGTGCCAGGCACACCCAAAGCTATAGCATCTCTGGGATATCAACTTCAGGAAAGATTTTAAGGAAATTAACTTTATAATAAGATCAATATATATTTTTATCAAGTAGAATGCTAAAAGTGAACACCTTTTTAAAAGGAAATTTTTAAGTTTCACCTTGCTTGAAGGGTAGAGGAAGAGTGATTGATTTTCTGCCTCCAAATTCTACAGGGTACAATTTCACTTCCCTCTTCCATGGGGTGTCATTAAGATGACTGGGTAGAGACATGTGAGAAGTGCTTGACTAAATCGTCCATTCCTTTGATGTTTCTAAATTATGTTCTGACATCAGTTTTGGTTATTTAGATGATATTAGCTCAGGTTCTTGTGCAATGACTGCACAACTTTTTTTTTGTTTGTTTTGTTTTGTTTTGTTTTTGTTTTTGTTTTTGAGACGGAGTCTCGCTTTGTCACCCAGGCTGGAGTGCAGTGGTGCGATTTTGGCTCACTACAACCTGTGCCTCCCGGGTTCAAGCGATTCTCCTGCCTCAGTCTCCTATAGCTGGGATTATAGGCACCCACCACCATGCCCGGCTAATTTTTGTATTTTCAGTAGAGACAGGGTTTCATCATGTTGGCTAGGCTGGTCTCAAACTCCTGACCTCAGGTGATCCATTCACCTCGGCCTCCAAAAGTGTTGGGATTACACATGTGAACCACCATGCCCAGCCAACTTTTAAAAAAGTATCATGTTCTCAGCTTTTATTTAAGTGTCAGTATAATAATTCATTATATGTAGAATGTTTCCCCATTGCCTGAAAGATCAATGTTGAAGATCTGGTCCTTTATGTGACTTTGTATCCCTCATATAAGGATTCAGGTGATAAAACTCTTCCTCAGATCTTCTGCCCAGTGGAAGGTTGTCTCCTCTGAAGAATAGATAATGATACTTTTGATCGTATAATCAAAGCCAGGTAATTCAACACTTTTCTGTTTTTGCCATGGCAGTCAGGGGGCTTGGTGCTATTTTATTCTTACATTTAGTAACAGACATATCTGAGGTTCCTGACATGATCACTTCCTTTCTTGCATACACTGGCAGATCTATATATTTAGCTATCTGATGCTTTTATTCTATGTCTTTGCCAGGTTTTTTGTTTATTTTAAGAAATAGATAAGGTACCAATTACAAGGAAACCATTCATTCTGAAGCAAGTCTAAGAGGTACTAAGACTCAAATTCAAATGTAAAATTAAATTCCTTCAGAGATGAGACCTGAGGCCAGCTTGTGAGAGAGCCTGGGTTTGCCTGTGGGGCCATCAAACTTCCCAGTTAGACAGTTCCTTCTTAGGAAGCCCATAGCCAATTACCAGCTTCCTGTTCCTCCCTCTACCACCACTAGTAAAGATCTTTCCTAGTCTCTTGTCTTATATCAGTCAGCCCCCACTCCAGCATTTGCAGGCCAGGTACAAGTGCAAATGTAGGCTACTGGACATGCCCTTGCCCATTCCTGGTTCTGCTATACACCATTGGTGGCCTAGCACTGATGGGTGTAGGCACCCCCTAACGACAAATTCTTCTCGAACATTTCCACCCAAGTGTTCTGATGGCAAAGAAGGGCAAGATTTGGAAGCAGAACACCAATCACATTTCCTACCCCTGGACCACCCTCTAGTCCTAGGGGTGTGGCCCCTGGGACTGTGATCTGATCTGGGGATGAGGAACCAGAGGAGAGGTGAACGAGCACCTCGAAGCAGGCTTTGGGCCATTTGCATAGGCAATTCTAGCGGCCCAAATACCCAGGTTTTGGTAGGAAAGGGGGAGGTGAGTTCCAGGAGCACACATTCATGTGGCCCCATAGACTCCTACCCGATGGGGAAGGCCAGAGTTGGGGCCCCTGAGGCATGGAGCCTAGAGCAGGGATTCTACTGTTATCTGACAACTCTCATACTTAGAAAGACTGCCTGTGTCATCAAAACTGACCAAATCTGTGTCCCCTTCAGTCATGGGAACCTGAAGTATTAAAGCTGGAAGCAATCATGGAGAGCAACTGTCTGACTCTTCATTTTAAAGACAGAAATATTACCAGGTGTGGTGGGCTCACATCTGTAATCCCAGCACTTTCAGAAACCAAGGTGGGTGGATCACTTGAGGTCAGGAGTTCGAGACCAGCCTGACCAACATGGTGAAACCCTGTCTCTACTAAAAGTACAAAAATTAGCCAGGCATGGCGGCACGCACCTGTAGTCTCAGCTATTCAGGAGGCTGAGGCAGGAGAATCGCTTGATTCCGGAGGCAGAGGTTGCAGTGAGCCAAAATTTTGTCACTGCACTCCAGCCTGGGGGACAGAGTGAGACTCTGTTTCAAAAAAAAAAAAAAAAAAATATATATATATATATATATATAAATATATATATATATATATAAATAAAGATATTGCGGACTAGAGAGGCAATTAACTTGTCTCTTAAGTTGTATTCTCAATATCTGTACCAAATCCTCAAAGGATGGGCTTAGGATAAGGAGAGAAAGACATATTTGTAACATGCTGCAATGGTGATAGCATAGTTAGGTTCACTAAGTTTAATATATATGTGCTTAAAAATTCCTTGAGGTTAGTGATGAACAAGGTGTGAGAAATGAAAGTTAGGCAGAGAAAAAAATTTATACCCAACTTCCGCTGTTAGAAAAAGTATTTTTCCCCTTGGATATATTGTATTCACTCACATGTGCTATGGCACTGCAGCGATAAAAATTAATAGCTTTGTTTCCTGTGATCTCTTTATCAGCCAAAGTACAGGACTATGGCTCTCAGTTATTTTAATGGAAAAACTGAAGTTGTATGATCAGGTGATAAGGCCGTGTCAGGTGTTATTTTATTCTGTTATCTCCCTTGTTCAAGGTGAGGTGTTCAAGCCCTGATGGATGGGCAGGGCTACCGTGACTATGATGTTCCCTGAGCCTTGAACTAACTCTGCCTTTTGAGATAACTGTAGCAGGTAAGAGAGGCCTCCAGGGCCAGCTGATTTTGAGCACAGATCCAAGAGAAGGCTTTGATGGTTGGGGTCCTTGTCTCAGGACAGGTAGCTCAGGGAGTTTGCAGATTCAATCACATAGCTCAGGTTGCCTGCACTGCAGAACCTTTCATGACTCCCCAGGAGAATTGACTCAGCAAGCACTAACTGTGATCTCCGATGTTCCTACTGTTACGTTTGATAGAGTGGGAAAGATGAGTTATGCCAGTCCCTGCTGCCCTTGAGAAGCTCAAAGCTTGATCACATGGGAAGGAGGCTTAGTCATATCCTTCTCCTCCTCTGGGCTTCCAGGACACATTGTACCTATCCATGCTCTGGCTCTTGTCATGGTATGTGGTCATTTATTTGTCTGCACAAGTATTTTTTTCTCCTAATAGAATGAATGCTCCTCTGAAGCAGAGACCATGTGTGGTCTCATGTCCATCTTCAGCACCACAGCTAAAATATAGTCAATGTCTGTGCAGTAAATTAATATGGGAGCAAAGTCAGTGTTTTGTTTGTCAGTCTGTTGCTTATTTATTTCCACCATATTTCCACTGATCAGGCCTGTTACTAATATGAGAAGTTTGCTCTGAGTGTCAGGACAAAGGAAGTTCCTGCCTCAGTTCTCACATTACTCACACAAAGGCCCCTGGTTTCTCATTGTTTGTCAGCCAAAGTGGTGGTTCAGGACTGGCTGTAGGACAAGAGACACCCGTCGGATGACATGAAGCAAGTGCTGGCCACCAGTGAGACAGGCTGGGTCCCGACTCTCCTGATTTCTGTTCCTTCTCAGATCCCATCACTGAGCCTCAGTTACTTCATCTGGGAAAGGGGATTAAAAAAAAACAACAAAAAACGAACAAACAAACAACAAAAAAAAAACGCTGTCTTGCCTGCTTCCTAAGGAAGGTTGTTAAGAAATTCATATGAAAATTGATGTGAATGGTAAAAACTGCACAAGAGAAAGAGAAGTTTATTAGGAAGTAATAATAATAGAAGTGGTTCCCTCTTCACCCTGCCCTAGGATTCTTCATGTGCTTTGGGTAAAGGATTTCAACTCAGGTGTTCCCTGCCTTCCTCTTGGTATGTCAAATAACTATTTCTCTACTTTTTGCATCACAGACGCTCTGGAGGAGAGGCTTGGTAAGCAGTGGGACCAGATCCCCAAACTGCCATCACATGACAGCATCCGCATTTCACCAGGGGCCCATGAGCAGCTCAGGGAAGAGTGGATCCCCAGTGACAGCCTCACTCAAGAGCCAGCAGAAGTCCTTTAGGCCTGCATGACTCAGCCTCCGGGAAAGCTCATCCTCATCTTAAAATCAAGGGGTATGTAGAAGCAAGGTGAGTCACAGGAAGCTATCCAGATAAAAGACTGAGTCAATCACAATAGAATTCCAGCATCCGCTCACTCCTGCTGGATAGAATTGAAATAAGCATGGCATCTCATTTCAGCTCCAGGCTCGGGGCCCTGGAGCCTAGGATCCTGGGAATGACGCTGCAGGAGTGATCTTGGACAAGTCAATGATGTCCTCAGGTTTCTATGCCCTTCTGCGTCAAATGCGCAGGCTGATTAATTCCCTAAGTCCCTGCTACTTTGACTTTGTGACTCTGTGATAATGCACGAATGCTTTATGAGGGTTTGATGCTCTGAGTGAATCTACAGGCAGGTAGCCCTTGTCCTGTGATCCCCCTGATATATCTCTGGATGTCCTGCACCCTGTCTCCCTCTACACAGGCCCTACAGATCCATTTGCAGGGCCTGGGGACCCAGCAGCAGCTGTCCGACTCCTCCAGGACCTGGCGCTGTTTTGGCATTGACCCCTCTTGGTTTTAAGCTGCCAGACACTGGGCCAGGAGGCAGAGTGTGGTTGTAGTGTAGCTCAGCTACAACTTACTTAAGCTGTCAAGGCCCAACTCCAGTGAATGCTCTTTCATGAAGCCTTCTCCAGTTCTCATCCAGAAGATTCTCTCTCCTCTGGACTCTCGTGGCACATTCCCTGTAGTCCTCGAATCGCCCTTAGCTCTTCCTATGTGGCCTTATAATTAAAACCATGTCCTCCTTTTAGTTTCCTAGTTTTGACAGAAGATGAAGAAACTTAGTTGAGTAACTCACTGGACCTTAAAATGCAAGTCTCGGGAGGCCTTCAAAGCAAGGATCCAGTTGAGATAACGAAGCAATCAGGCATTTGTGAGTCATTGACCTTAGTTTCCTAGAAGGAGGACAGGGTTACTCCTAAGGCCACATAGGAAGAGGACTGTGAGGATTGTAGGGGCAGGCAGAGTATTCTGTTTTCCCATAGATCCTGGGCAGGGTTTTGTACATGTTAGGGGCCCAACAAATATGAATCCGTGACCTGAGGAATTCAAGTTTGAGACTTGAACTGGGTATGGATGTAGGTTGTCCAGATCTAACAGACACATTCCTATGATCTCCTTGGTGCTTGGCTAGTGATCCGAAGCTCAAGGATCTGTTTAGGTAGTAATGGGGTAAAGGGGGGATTTGATAGGAATATTTTGGTTGTAAGTTGTGAAAGACCAAGTGAAATTGGTTTCAGAGAAAAAAATAAGAGGATGGGAAGAGTATTATTAAAGGCAAAACTGGCTTCTGGTTAGACAACCTGGGAGCCCCTGTCAGCCTTTGCTCTCCAACTGTCATCTTTCCTCATTCTGTGTGAGCTCTTTACTCAGGCCCATCTCTCCTGCTCGCAATATGGCTGGCAACAACCCCAGGGAAAAGAAAAAATCGTTTCTTCTCTAACACTTTTAGGAGTGCTAGGCTTATCTCTCCAAGGTCATTATTAATTAACAGTCCTTAAAGCCAAAGGAGAATTCTCTGATTGGTTCTGGCCACATGTCCATCCCTGAAGCTGGTTGAGGTCAAGGGACTGGGAGAAGGGATGTTACCTAAAAACAAAGAGGACGCTGTCACCAGAAGAAAGAGAATCAATGCTTGTGGCAAAACCAACAGGGCGTACCTTAAAAATACCTTTTAGAGTTTCAAAAAGCCTAACTGAAATAGTCTACTTATTAATGTTCACGCTGTACAAGTTAATGAACATGTCAAGTTTCTTTGCCTTTGTCTGAAATTATGTCAGCTCAGTTAGGAAACACTGGATATCTTTTGTTGACCAGAAACTCTTTGCCTCATAAAGAACAGAAAGATAAATTAATTTCTTGCATACTCCATTTAACAGCATTGAATCACTATAATCTTAACTTCTAGGACACTTTTTTCTTTGAAACATATATCATATCATAATATCATATGGTAAATGGTTTCATCTGAGATTGGAGGGCTAGTGTATATTCTTGGCCGATGACAGCTGAATAAACTTGACTGTGCTTTCTCAGCCAAAGATTATTGACACTTCCCTACATGGTTGGCGGCTTTCGGCCAAGAAGCATTCCATTGTACTTTAAGAATAGCAAGTCTTTGGCAATATGTGTTTTTCCCCTTGTGGACCTTCCCTTTCTGCCATATATTTTGTGTTCCAGTCAGCAGCTTTACCCTCTACACCTGACAAAGGGTATGGAAGTATAAGTTTTGAAGGAAGATGAAGAAATATAGTTGAGTAACTTGCTGGACCTGAAAATGCAAGGCTCAGGGGGCCTTCAAAGCACAGGTCCAGAGTTGAGATGCAGAAGCAATGAGGCACTCGTGAAAGTCTTTGACCTTAGCGAGGGCCTGGTGAGCACATAGGAGCCCAGTAAGGAAGGGTGGATAATTATATGTAGGAGAAGCATTGGCCAGGGCAGGTCATAGTTTTAGGGGATTGGAAGGAATCAGAAGATCCACTATCTAGGGGAGCCAGAGGCTAGGAAGGGGCTCCTTTACCACCCAAGCTGTAATAGTTGGGTCTCCAATTTTAACATTTACAAACGTTAACGAGAAATTCTATAATTGCTTTACGTAATCATCAGAATATCTTAGGCAAGGGAGAAAAAAAAAAAAAAAACCCAAAACCAAAAACATTTCCTCTGCCTTGAGTTCTAAACTTTAAGGAGCTCAGTCTCTTTTTATGTTATGTTTTGTTTTATTTTGTTTTTCTGGGCAGTTCAATTTGAATAATCTGAAACATCATCCTGTCGTGGGCTTGAGGGAGTGGGTGTGATGGATTCTAGATATGAGGAACACACAAGGGTCAAAGGAACCAGCTCTCCCTGGACA
This sequence comes from Macaca nemestrina, assembly GCF_043159975.1. Lineage (NCBI taxonomy): Eukaryota > Metazoa > Chordata > Mammalia > Primates > Cercopithecidae > Macaca > Macaca nemestrina. Next base: position 10,113,483 of record NC_092126.1, read on the forward strand.
TCCCTGCTGGGAACAGGTGATGGGCTGGGGAAGCACCATCTGAGGCTCTGTAGTTTTGAACAGGGCCTGGTGAAGAGGAGCGCATGTTATGGACAGCACCCAGTGGATAGCGTACAGTGAGGAGGGACCAGCAGGAAGTTCCGGAGCCCTTCCACACTTCACACTGAGCTGTGTGTAAATGAGTCCCTGTATTTGAGTGTGAAAGGAAAATACTGTGGGTCCCCAGAATCACTAAGCTAAAGAGAAAATTCAAGCTAGGAACTTAGGCAAAGCTGCCTCCCATTCTGTTCAAAGGCATCCCTCTGCTCACTGCGATAAATGCATACCTGATTGCCTCCTTTGGAAAGACTAATCAGAAATTCAAAAGAATGCAACCTTTTGTCTCTCACCTGTTTGTGACCTGGAAGCCCCCTCCCTGCTTCAAAATGTCCTGCTTTTGCTTCTGAGTTTTCCCACCTATCTGACGGAGCCAATGTTCATGTTACATATGTTGATTGAAATCTCATGTCTCCCTAAAATGTGTAAAACCAAACTGTCTCTGACCAACTTAGGCGCAGGTGGTCAGGACCTTTTGAGGCTGTGTCATAAGTGCTCATCCTCAACGCTGGCAAAATGAACTTTCTAAATTAACTGAGACCTGGCTGGGTGTGGCGGCTCATACCTGTAAACCCAGCAACTTGGGAAGCTTGAGATCAGGCTAGCCTGGCCAACATGGTGAAACCCCGTCTCTACTAAAAACACAAAATTAGCCAGGCATGGTGGCGGGTGCCTGTAATCCCAGCTACTCAGGAGGCCGAGGCAGGAGAATCACTTGAACCCAGGGGGCAGAGCCTGCAGTGAGCCGAGATCGTGGCACTGCCCTCCAGCCTGGGCAGCAGAGTGAGACTCCATCTTAAAAAATAAATAAAGTAAATCAACTGAGACCTGTCTCAAATTTTCAGGGTTTACATGAATTACATGCTTCTGTAAGTACATGACCTGAGGCAAGACTGGAATCCTGCCAGTTCCCAAGTCATATCATCTCCATTGCCCGAATCAGGAAGAGACTTTAGAGGTGATCCTGGTTCATATTCCTCATTTCACACATAGAAATTGAGATCCAGAGAAAAGAGGAAGATTTACATAGGCTGGCAAAGGTTTTGGTGTGGTTGTTCCATTATCTAGTTGTGTCAGGATGAGCGGAGAGTACTTGTTAAAGTGTTGATTCTTGGAAGCTATTCCAAACCTATGAAATTAGATGCTCTGGAAATGGGCCCAGAAATCTGTATCGTAGCAAGTACCCGCTGAGGTGATTCCCAAACACCCCAAGTTTGAGGACAACTGACCTAAGTTTCCAAAGGTGCTTCATGGTTGACCTTGCAGAAGGCTCAGCGCTCTCTCTCTGGCCCCAGAGACCTGCAGGAGCTGGTGACTCTGGAGAATACAGATCCAGAAGGGTGAACCAGGGAGTGAGGTTCGTTTTTTAGTTTTCCTGCAATTTGAGAGGCCTTGTTGCATTTTTTTTTTTTTTTCAGGCTAGTTGTAAAGGAATTGGGCAAATGATTCCTGTTTGCCTGTCAAGCACCATGATGTTTAAATGTGTCTCTGTCTTCAAACACTGTTACTCTCTAAATTTCAACTGATCATTTGACAGTTGAAAAAGCTAGCATAAACTCCTTTCTTTCTTTTTTTAAGTTAATAGCTCCACTCCGGTCTCTAAGGCTTCATGTGTAACAGTTTAAAAGATTGGCACGCTTCCCTCTGTGGCTTTCGCATCTCATAGAAACTTTAAGTTGCTGAAAATCACAAGTGATCATCTCTGAATCCTAACTGTAGATATTAAAATGAGAAAAAATAGTTCTTCTGGTTGTTTTGAAAATGATATAACTCTTTTCTGATAGTTAAAATAACATTTACCTCTTCTTATAAGTTAGTCTAGGTTGTCTTATTATTTTACTATGTGACAGCTTCTAACATCTTAAGCCAATTCCTTGGAGGTGTCCTAAAACCTCAATATCACTAGAGATTACTTGCTAAACTTTATTTTTTTAATGATTAAAAAGTAAACAAACAGGCCGGGTGCAGTGACTCACACCTGTAATCCTAGCACTTTGGGAGGCCTAGGCTGTTGGATCACGAGGTCAAGAGTTCCAAACCAGCCTGGCCAACATGGTGAAACCCCATCTCTACTAAAAATACAAAAATTAGCCCTGCCTGGTGGCACAGGCCTGTAATCCTAGCTACTCGGGAGGCTGAGGCAGGAGAATTGCTTGAACCCACGAGGTGGAGGTTGCAGTGAGCCAAGATCGCTCCATCGCACTCCAGCCTGGGGTACAAAGAGCAAAACTCTGTCTTAAAAAAAAAAAAGTAAACAAATAGATCATCAAGTTATTTATGACGATTAAACAAAAGGACACAATAGGTTTTCTCTTAAAAATCAGCTTGCATATGTATGTTTCTATAGAATATTTGTCTGGGATTCAGGACAGGGATCTGCTGTTACCCCTGCTGTGTGAACTTGGGTAAGGCACTCGCCTTTCTGGGCCTCAGTTTCCCCCTCTACAGAACAAGAGAGAGACATACAAGTGATTTTTGAAGACCTCTCCAGCTCTCAAAGTTATCAGCGTAAGGTATCAAGAGGTTATGAAACGTCTCACAGTGTGGGAGGGAACAAATATGTCATGATTTTGTTCCAGTTTAATCTGTTTCACATTTAGTATAGTCCAACCTGTGATAGGTCCTGTGTGGAACATAGATGACTCACTTCCTGTCCTAAGTGGGTCTTCTCTGAGGTATGGAACAGATCCTTCCTTCAGATATGGAGCCAGCAGGGGGGGTCAATGGGCCTCTGGGCAAATTCTTCATGTTCTTTTATCTGTGTCAAATTAAACCTGCGAATCAGCATACACCTATGCCCAAGGGCATTTAAGGACAGTGCAGCTTAAAAACTAGATGTTCCTGAAAAGTGTGCCTATCAAGTTTTTATCAACATGATCACATTTTAAATGTAGAAGAGTAGTTGGCAACTGAAATGAAGATTAGGGAAAAACGTTTTGTAAGATGACAAATGCCTTTTGTTAAGTAATATCGAAGGCTGAAAAGCCCTGTGTATCCACCACTTCTTCCAGGGAGTCTCCCTGGACTGCTGCTGGATCCTGACAACTTCATTCATCTCCTTCCCCTCTAAATTCCACTCTACTTTAAGAGCTGAGCCACATCAGTAAGTACAAAATTATGCTCTTAAAACCACAGGGTCCTAAAATGTTAAGGCCAGAAGGGAACTTTGAAACATCAATCTCTTCACCCTACCTTTAACTTTATCACCCACTAATTTGCTTATTCATTTATTTGTTTATTTAACAGATATTTAGTTCATGCCTACTGTATGTTAAACATTGTGTTAGGCATAACACATACAGCAAAATCAAGGCATAGAAGCCTCCTACCCTCATGGAATTTACATTTTCTCTCTCTGTGTAAAGGTAAACAGTGTATGTGTTGGTAGGCTGATGGAATGGGGAATTACTGGTCAGGAGTGGAGAGCTACTTTAGATAGGTGGGCAGAGGAGGTTTCTGTGAGGAGGTGACATTTAAGCTGGCGTCTGAAGAATGAGAAGGAATCAGCCAGGGCAACTGCTTAGGGTGGAGAGAAAGAGTAACTGGTGGAGACTGAGTGACGGGGAAGAGCTGGGAGAGCCTAGAGAACCTGAGAGGGGTAGAGAAGGGGTAGCGAGGTGCAGGTACAAGACAAAGACAGAAAGGAGGGGAGGGATCATATCAGAGAGGGCTTTGAGGCCATGGTGTGGAATTGGTATTTTCTGCTGAGTTTAGTGGGAAGCCATTGGATGGCGAAGAGCAGGGGAGTAAAATCTGGTTTACATTCTTGAAAGATCCTTTTGGCTGCTTTTTGGAAAAGTGATTGTAAGGAAATGAGCAAGGAAGCAGAAAAAAACAATGTTCTAGGGGAGATTTAATGGGACTATTTTAGACTAGGGTTGTTACAGTGGGGTGCAGAGATGTGCACAATAAATTTTGGGGGTGGACTCACAAGGCTTGTTTCTAGACTGGATAGGGAGTTAAGAAATAGGAAGGAATGAAAGAGAATTCTTTATCTTTAAGCTCGAGAACTGGAGGAAGGGTTGTTTATTAAGATGAAAAGATTGGGGAAATACAATACAACTTTGAGGGAAAATCCAAGAAACTTGTTTTGGATGTACTAAGTTTCATATTCTTATTGGACCCTTGAGTAGAGATGGATAGATCACTGATTCTTCTCCAAAGGCCTTCTGATTGTTGCAAAGGTTTTAGCTTTGTCTCCTGATCTAGACCAAAATCCTCCTGAAGATAGGCAAAGCTTATGTTTTATATGTCTTCTGTCTTCTTCATTGACTTCAGGGTGAGAGGAAAGTAACACAATTTTTATATTCCCGTATTCTGGATTAAACAGGCTCGGTGTGCTGAGTCGGCTGTATCGGCTTGCAAGAGCTAATTGCTAAGGTTCCAGAAATGCTGCAAGCCAATTGTAAAACCATCCTTGAATTTGGTCATGATGGAGTACTTACACACAGAATTTGGCAAACTATAAATTGGGACTTGTTTTTTTTTCTTTTTTTTTTTTTTAATCATACTTTAAGTTCTAGGGTACATGTGCACAACGTGCAGGTTTGTTACACATGTATACATGTGCCATGTTGGTGTGCTGCACCCATCAACTCATCAGCACCCTTCAACTCGTCGTTTACATCAGGTATAACTCCGGATGGAATTGGGAGTTTTTTTTTTTTTCTTAGTGAGCCAGGTTACCAGCATATCAGAGCAACACACAGCCACCAACTCAAATGCCCTTAAGGGAAAGGAGGATAACATTTATTAGTGATTCATCTAGGACATTTCTCCCATTGAAATACCAAAGCATACTGGGCCCTAGCTAGGCTAAAATAAATACCTACATTGCATTAAGTTCAGAAACTTAAATTTCTCAATCAAGTACACACACACACACACATACACACTATTACAAAACATTCAGTTCCCCCCTTAACATCCCTAACAGAAAATTTTAAATTTGTGTGATTGAAAAGCCATCATTGATGTTTCCCCTGAATTCAAATAGTGCACCTCAAGATAAAGTCAAACATTCACATCTAAATAGGAAAGGTACATTCCCTCTAAAATAGTACAGCTCTAAGATGTTAGTTGTCATTGTCAAGATTCCAACTCGGTGTTGCTAGATCTTATGCATTTTCAAGAAAAGCCAGAAATCTGGGTTTTAATGAGAAACGTCCCAGCTGTTAAATGTTTACTTAAAATTTTAAAAAGCACCATGAGCCAAATAAAACACTTGTATAGGCTTCGCTGGGCCCAAGGGTCACCAGTTTGCAAGTCTATTTGAAGTTCTTGTGCATGGTTATCCATCTAAGGTAGGAGAGAGGGCCCCCCAGAATATGCCAGAAACGGACTTCCCTGCCAACTTTGGCGTGTGGGAGCCACATGAAATTATTTTATTAAAAAATACGTGTTAGGTGACTTATGATGTACTCTAGCACAATGGGGCAAGTACACAACAGCTGTGTTTATTTTTCCCATTTGACTGCAGGCTCCTCTAGGGCAAGGGCCATGACTGCATCTTGGTATCCTGCTAGTATGTAGTATAAAAGACAGCAAATAGGAGCTTGTTATGGAAGGAGATGTAAACACATCTTTTCAAATCTCGTGAAGAAATGACACCCAAAGTGAAGTCACTTGTTGTTGGCCTCGATAGTGAATTAGTGCAGAGCTGGCACTAGAACCCATATCTCTAAATGATTGCTCCTAGGAATAGAAGGGACCTATGTTTTCCAGGAAATATTCACTGAATTAATGAGTACAAGAAAGAACTATAGCAAAATCAGTGAATGTATGAACGAGTGAATACAACCTAAAATGACCATTTGGTTCATGGAATACATTTTTTAGTAAGAATTACGTGAGCTGGGAGCTGATTTTGGTTCTCCCACTAACTGTCATATTGCTGTAAGTATGTCCCTTATCCTTACAGGTCTTTCACTTTCTTATCTATAAACACCTTGTCTCTGGTGGTGTTCTAAAACTCACAAACTAATAGCAATAGTCAAAATTATGAAATTCTACATGATTTACATGGATTTTGTCATTAAGGCTTACAATGGTTCTATGAGCTGAACACTGTTTTTATTTTATCATTTATTTATTTTTTGAGACAGAGTCTCACTCTATTGCCCAGGCTGGATTACAGTGGTGCGATCTCAGCTCACTGTAACCTCCACCTCCCACGTTCAAGTGATTCTCCTGCCTCAGCCTCCCGAGTAGCTTGGACTATAGGCATGTACCACCACGCCTGCCAATTTTTGTATTTTTAGTGGAAAAGGGGTTTTACCATGTTGGCCAGGCTGCTTGAGCACTGTTTTTATACTGCTATGTCATACATAAAGAAATTGATGCACAATAATGTAACTAACTTGTTCAACTTCATGTAACAGTGGATTTGAATGCAGGCATTCTGCTCTGGAATTATAATAACAATGAAAGTGCTATACAGAAATAAAAAGATGACATAAATATGTGATCAGAACAGTTTTGGGAGTGTCACGAATGTGGTGTTTCTCTGGCTCTTGAAAAGAATGATGCTCTAGGTCAGGCGCAGTAGTTCATGCCTGTAATCCCAGCACTTTGGGAGGCTGAGGTGGGCGGATCACCTGAGATCAGGAGTTAGAGACCAGCCTGGCCAACATGTTGGAACCCTGTCTCTACTGAAAATAGAAAAAAAAAAAAAATCAGCTGGGTGTGGCGGCACACGCCTGTAATCCCAGCTACTCAGGAGGCTGAGGCAGGAGAATTGCCTGAACCCAAGAGGTGGAGGTTGCAGTGAGCCGAGATCACACCATTGCATTCTAGCCTGGAAGACAGACAGAGACTCTGTCTCAAAACAAACAAACAAAACAAAACAAGCAAACAAACAGAAAATCACTTTATTACTGTATGTCTTGGAAAGTTTCCTTCACCAGCAGGGACATTTGGACTCAGTGACATCAACGAATGTCATGGAGTCATTATTTTGCCTTATAGTTTCAGCTCCTTTGACAAATATATACAGCAGTAATCTTTGCACAGGTAATAAATTAAGTAATAAATTATCAGGCTTTGAGTAAATTTTCCCAGAGATGTATTAATTTATGAGGAGCCAGACAATTAGGCATCTTGGTTAATGCCTTTGATTTAGCTCAACACTCCTGGTTTGTACTGGAAAGGGTGACCAGCCTTTTTGTCCCTTTTAGCTGGCACAGGTAGTTACTTGTGCTAATTAGCAGGGAAAGGAGCAGAAGGCAAATAAGAGGCACAAAATATCCTCCAGCAAGAGGTAATGATGGTGCTTCTCCTGGGCTGTGACTCCTATGACATTAAGGGACAGAAAAGGACTTGATCAACCCTCTACTCAAATCTACATGTACAGTTTGGATACTCATAGATTGCTAGAGCTGGAAACATTCTAAAACATTGCCTAATACAATTCTTTTATTTAACAGATAAGGAAACTGAGGTCAGACAGGGAAAGTTTCTTGGTCAAGGTTGTGCTGCCAATGAGTAGTTGAACCAGAATTCAAACCGAAACGTCGAAACGTCGCCATTGCTCACTGTTTGAGTGACCGTTCCTGCATAGCGAGCTATTTTCAGTTTTGCCCTCAGGACTCTAGTAAACATTTGAATTATGGGAGCTTTGACCATTAGGAAACTTCATTTTAGTCTTCTCTGAAAGTTCAGAGAGGAGAAATAAGAAGTGGTTGTTGCAATGCCTTAGATTTAAATACCCTTCACTCTCATTTCTCCAAGCTAAGGGAAGGAAGAAATAGCTTGAGGTTTCTCAGCGTTAGAAAATCAGAAGGTAATCTGTCTTTGAAAGGGGGTATAGGGATATAGATTATGCTTACTTTCCTAGGTATATTTACGTTAGCTAATATTGAAAGATTGCTAAGGGAGGGGTTTGGGAATCTAAATCCTACTTAAATCTTGGTCGTGATGAATAACCTTGGACAAGACATTCTTTCCGGGTTTTAGTTTTCTCATTTGCAAATTTAGTTGATTCTTAAGACCTTGGCCAGCTTTAGGTTTCAAAGTGTCAGCCTAGATAACAGAGAGAGGCTCTCTAAAAGAAAAAAAAAAAGTTTATTCAGAAATAGAGTCTTTCAATGGGAATATGCATGCCATAGTAGTCTTGCCTACCCAGATCAGTAAAAAGGGTAGTGCCAGTTTAAAGATAGACAGGCAGTTACTGGGCAGATTCCTTGCAAAAATATTGTGTGTGTGTGTGTGTGTGTGTGTAAGATTGCATTTATGCAAGACTGTAGTTTTTGCAGTCTTTTGTGATAGTTCTTGTTATCAGGCATTCATGCATGAGAACCCTTTCTTCATAGCCTTCCTTAATTCTATTTTCAGGGTTCTTAACACAAGTGATTCCATTTTGATTCTGACAACGTTCACAGGAGGTCTAGAAAACACCTGTACTTTGAGTATCATTGCCATGGCAGGAGAAGTAACTTTCTGGTTGGAAGTTGGCCTTCATAAAGTCAGGCTATATTTGCAAATTAAGTGCTTCCCTTATTAACGTGGTCCAATGGAACAAGCATGGGCCTAGGAGTCTGCACATGGCTGTTTCTCTTTGATCCATGACCCTGGGCAAGTCCTTGACTTCCCTTAGACCTTTTTCTTTTTAATCTCTAAAATGAGATTAACACCTGCCCATGTTTGCCTCACAGGACTGTTGTGGAAGACAAAGGATATAGGAATACTTTATAATATGCAGACATATGAAGTCATATGTAACTTAATATTGAGTGTGTCCTTAACAACTAAGAAAAATGTGAAAACAACATGTAGAACCAGTCAAAAGTCACCTGTGGCCAAGGTGACACTGAAGAAACTAAACTTTCTTTTTCTCCAGGTCATTTTGTTTTCCTAGTAATAGCCCAGCTTGAAATGGGGCTTTGGGGCTTACTAAGGTGTTCATATGTGCTGGCTTGGCTGGGACAATCTTATTTGCAATGGCCATCCTAGTATAATTTTTAATTATCCTTTTTTTTTTCTTCTTTTTTTTGAGACGGAGTCTCACTTCTGTCTTTAGGCTGGAATGCAGTGGCACAATCTGGGCTCACTGCAACCTCTGCCTCCCAGGTTCAAGTGATTCTTCTGCCTCAGCCTCTCAAGTAGCTCGGATTACAGGCGCCCGCCAACACACCCAGCTAATTTTTGTGTTTTTAGTAGAGATGCATGCGGTTTCACCATGTTGGCTAGGATGGTCTCGATCTCTTGACCTTGTGATCTGCCTGCCTTGGCCTCCCAAAGTGCTGGGATTACAGGCGTGAGCCACCGCTCCTGGCCTCATATTTTCATTCTTAAAAGTGTCCCTGTTTTGACAGTAAATTACATTGCTACCCCTAAACTAAAATACCATTCTTTATCACCTTTTCATTTTACATAATGAGGAACGGAGGCTCAGTGAAGAGAAACAACTTCCCAAATTCACTCAGGCTGCCCAGAGCCTGCAAGTGGAAAATCCCTTCTCTTTGTACCTGGGAAGGAAGGGGAAGAGAATACAGGGTGACAGAATGGTTTCCTTTGTCTGCTCTCCAGCTTCTTGAAGCAAATCTAATAGGAGTGCCCTAACCCCTCTTGATTTCCTGGAAAGTGATCAGCAATAGTAAGGTTGCCAGCGGCCACGAGGGAGCTAGGGGTTGGAGCAAACGTAACAGAAACCTGGAGAGGGAAGCTTTTTCTCTTCTGAACGCAGAAGAACAGCCCAAAGGGAGGAACACTGCCTATTTTATTAGCTAGCTCTTATTTAGGCACTGTGTTTTTTCTCCTTGATGTCTTAACGTAGCTTCATATTCATGGTCTCAATTGATCTATTTCTTACTGTCTTTGGAAACGAATGTGAAGACATCATCGTTCCCATTTTGCAGTGGAGAAAACTGAGGCCGATAAAGGCAGTAGACTTGCTTTAAGTTTCACAGTAAGTGTCAGAGTTGGTACTAGAGCTTCATCTCCTATGTCCTTGCCCAGTATTACTTATGCTTCATTTTGCTTCCTGCACAGTCTGCCCTTAGGCATCTAAGACAGAAATCTCATTATAATAAAGTATTTTTGGTATTCACGTAACTTAAGCCTTTTGGATGGAGCCCAAGGCAGAACCATCTTATATCCTTAATTTGGCTCTGTGACAAATAGTGTTAGAACATGGTTCATGATCAACTATGGGTTTCGCTTTACAAACATATCTCTGAAAAACTTCCCTATGTGGATGGAGAACGGGCTAATTTATCTTGGGATAGGAGATTTCTCTTTGAAACCGTTGCTGGGATCCTGGAGAATAGAGAGACAGTCTTACTAGAGTACTTAACTGTGCTGTGCTTGCAAATCCCTAACCTGATGTTTTGCAGAATCTCCATCTCAGAAAGATTTGTTTTGGCAGAGACTGAAATTCTTTATTTGGAACTTGAGGTATCCCTGACCCATAAGAATTCAGCTTAACAGATATGCAGTTGCATCCGTCATCACTCTGCCCTAAGCAGGGCAATGTGCTAGGCAACGGATTTGGTGAGCAAGAGTAGGGGATCCTGGGTATGGTCTTGAGTTGGTGACTAACACATGAGATGTCAGAAGAGCTGCTTTTCTTTTAGGGGGCTCAGTTGTTTCAACTGTCATATGTTGAGACAGCATTAATCGGTGTGCTTTAAACTTTTAAAGCCACCAGATTTTTCTCCCCCCAGAATGCTGTGGAAACCTGGCATGAATAAATAGTAAAAGTGGGACTCAGGGCTTCTCCATTTAGCCACTGTAGGGCCTCTGTGGACTGTAGTGTGGCAACAATTGTATACATTCCTTTTAACCCCCAACACTGGGATTCTGAAGATGAGTAATGGCTTAGTGATAGATGTTAACCCCCTGAAGGGTTGCAGTGAGCCTGGAATTCTGGATACAGAACTGGTCAGACAGTGAAAAGGCCCGTGACAGTGTAACAAACAGGAGAATTGGAGTGGAGGGTAGCAAGATAAAGTTGTACATTTCATGAGTTAACAGCACTTTATAGTTTACAAGTATTTGCACTATAGTTGTCTCTTTTGAACGTATGCAACACTGTGTGCTCAGGCATTTGTGCAGCGATCTTTTGTGAAGCTGGATTATGTGCCCGGTACTGTGGTAGAGCTCAGGATGACCATGTGAGCCTGGAGGAGCTCATCGTCTGATAGAGGAAACGGACAGGTAAAGAGATCATTGCAATTGCAAAATAGAAAAGCTGTAAGAGAGGTGCAGACAAACGTTGAGCAGCGAAGTGAAAGCAATGATTCCTTTTTCCTGGGGAGAGGAGGAAGGCATGCGTATCGTGGGGCCTGGAGGATGAGTTACCTAGGCAGGAAAACAACACACGCATGAGGCAGTGGAGGCCTGTGTGAGCAAGGTGCATTCGGGGGAAGCGGAAAGAGCTAGGGGAAATCTGGCCTTCAAGTTAAGGAAAGGCAGTTAAATTGTGAAGTTAACCTGCAGCTTAACTGGGAAGGGCTTTGAATACAATGCAAAGAATTTGGACCCCATAGCCATTAGAGCCCCATCTTCCAGATGAGGAAAGGGCCTTCCCTTCCCACAGGGCCAGCCGAAACTGTGACTCCCGTGTTCCTTTTGCTACCCTGTGCTGCCTCCAGCAGGCCTGAACCGAGGCAGGCCCTGCGTGGGAGAGGCCTCTGGGCTGTTTATCCTGCTCCAGTGGGGCTGGCTCTGGCAGGGAGTGGAAGTAGGTGAGGTGGGGGCTGTGGAGGAGAGGAGGAGCCTGACAACAAGGGCTACATTCAAGGCCTGCACTGGAGCCGAGGAGGAGAATGGAAAGCTACAGTCTGTTGGAGCCATCCAGCCTTGGCAAAGCAGCCGGGGCCTTATAAGGAAATGTTGTTCTCTCCCAGCCAGTGGGGCTGGGATGGAGCCCTGTGCCCACAGGACAGAGCTGCCCTTGTGGTGGTAGGATGGGGGTGCCACCCGCCCCTCTGCTGTGAACAGGAGCTGTCAATGGGCCACTTCTGCAGGCTCAGCATTCCCTCTCAGCCCCAGTGTGCGTGCAGCCCCCACCCCTCCATGCCCTCCCACTCCCCATTGCCTTGGGCTGATTGGAGGAAAGGAAAAAAACAAAACAAAACAAAGACTTGGCCAAGTCCCAGCCTCAATGCTGTTTGATGCCGAATTATTCAGAAAATAGGCTCAGGTCAGATTCTCTCTTTTTCCTGAAGAATGCATGAATAAGGGGATTGCTCTTTGTCCTCCTTCCCTGCCCAGCACCCTCATCTCTTTTCCTTGTGATCACGAAACTCCCAGCACCCGACACAGCCCAGCGCAGAAAGCAAGAAGCTGAGATGAGTGGGCAGGGAAAGTCTTGCGTTGGTGCCTTTTCCACCTCCCGGGGTAGAGCAGGAGCCACCGGAACACTCAAAGGAGAAGGATGACTCTCTTCAGACTCCCTACCTGTGCCAGGCAGACCAGAGGGTCAGGGAGAGAGAGATGGGCACAGGGCAAAAACAGAGCCTGCCCAGAAAGCAATAGAAAGTGCTCCTTGGGGCTGGACACGGTGGCTCACGCCTGTAATCCCAGCACTTTGGGAGGCCAAGGCAGGTGGATCACAAGGTCAGGAGTTCGAGACCAGTCTGACCAACATGGTGAAACCCCGTCTCTACTAAAAATACAAAAATTAGCCAGGCGTGGTGGCCTGCGTCTGTAATCCCAGCTACCCAGGAGGCTGAGGCAGGAGAATCGCTTGAACCCGGGAGGCAGAGGTTGCAGTGAGCCTAGATCGCGCCACTGCACTCCAGCCTGGGCGACAGAGCAATGCTCTGTCTCAAAAAAAAAAAAAAAAAAAAAAAAAAGATAAAGGAAGTGCTCCTTGGGAAAGGACAGTAAGCATTAAGGACAGTAAGCATTAGTCAGCTCCTGGAAGCAGGGCTTTTCCACAGGGAGTGAGGAGAGATGATTTAAAGCACTAATCCCTAGCAGATCTTTCTGAACTCGAGATTGGGGGCAGGAGCAGAAAAGATGCTTAGTGTGGCCTTTTGCTTTGGCTATTCATAGACCCTGTGCATGAAACCGTGGAGCTACAAGGAAGCAGGTTGGCCAGTGCAGCTCCTCCCCTAAAGCTGAAATATTTTTACAGCAAGCTTGGCAGACCTTCAGCTAACCAGTACTCCTCTAGTCATCATGGACTCAGTCCCTCAAGTTAGTCCATCCCAAATGTACAGCTCAACCCAACAAGGAGACGTAAGTCATGGAAATCAAGAGGAAACTTCTGTTTTTGAGGAGTTTACCATCCAGAGCAAAGCTACGAGGAGCACACAATAATCCAAACACAAAGAAGAAAGTTATGGCTGGGTGTGGAGGCTCAAGATTGTAATCCCAGCACTTTGGGAGGCCGAGGCAGGTGGATCACTCCTGAGGTCAGGAGTTTGAGACCAGCCTGGCCAACATGGTGAAATCCCGTCTACTAAAAACACAAAAATTAGCTGGGCATGGTGGTGCTGCCTGTAGTCCCAGCTACTCAGGAGGCTGAGGCAGGAGAATCACTTGAACCCGGGAGGCGGAGGTTGCAGTGAGCTGAGACCGTGCCACTGTGCTCCGGGCTGGGGGACAGAGTGAGACTTTGTGAAAGAAAGAAAGAAAGAAAGAAAGAAAGAAAGAAAGAAAGAAAGAAAGAAAGAAAGAAAGAAAGAAAGAAAGAAAGAAAGAGAGAAAGAGAGAGAGAGAAAGAAAGAGAAAGAAAGGAAGGAAGGAAGGAGAAAGAGAAAGAAAAGAAAGAAAGGAAGGGAGAAAGAAAGAGAGAAAGAAAGAAAGAAAAAGAAAGGAAAGAAGGAAGGAAGGAGGAAAGGAAAGAAAAAAGAAAGAAAGTTATGGGCTCTAAGAAAAACAAAGGAATGACGTCTGAGGTAAAAGTAAGGAGAAATTGCTCTTGACTAGGTGTCCACAGCAGTAGACGAGGAAGGGTCTTACAGAAGAGATGGAATTTGGGGTGAAGAAAAGCTAAAAGTCCAAAAAGTGACATTTTGAGAGATTGTAGGGAAACGGCTTCCGGGGGAAGGAACTAGCCTGGGCAAGATGTGGTGGCAGGAAAGCTTGGGGCTCACGTGGTGTCTGTGGGGAGATGGACAGCAACAGGGAGAGGAGGGGCTGTGGTTGGAGAATGGCTGAGTCCCACATTTGGGGGCATTGAATCCCGGAGGGAGGAGGAAATCCAAGTGATTGGCAGCCAGGAACCACTGAAAGCTTTTCAGCATGAAAGAGATGTGACCGGTATAGTGGTTCAGCAACTGTGATCTGGTGTCAGGTGCAGGAGGGAGAGGCGTCCTTCTCTCTGCTTTGGTGAAGCCAGGAGAGTACCACTCCCTGAAGCAGAGCTTTGGAGGTGTTGTGGCCCTTTCCTGGGCACTGGAGGCCTGGCTCTCCAGAGAGCCACCTAGATCTCAGGATTTCAAGCACTGCTGCATCTTGGAGGCTGGCTGCTTTTTGAATGAGTGACCCTTCCCCAGAAAAGACTAGGACTGGCCACGTTAGCTCAGTTCTCTTTTCACTTTGGGGCTTTGCTTGCACAAGCCATTGTGTTCAGATATGGTTAAGAAACCTAAACTTCAATCCTTTTTCAGGACTCGAAGACCTGGCAGGGTTCCAAAAAGCACCCAGGTTTGAAAGGCAAAAGCACCTGGATGCCATCTCATCTGAAAGAGTCTGTCCTTTGTAAGGCATTCACTATTTAGACACCTGTGCTTGTCTCACACCTGATGATAATAGAGCAATAACCTTCTCCTCAGCTTTTCCCTCCATGGCTTCTTTCCCTTCCTTTTGGATGCCTGCCCCCATCATGCCATCACTATGCCTAGGGAGTATGAGGCTTTTGCAGAGTGCTTTGGTCTGTTGGAAAGAGAGCAGGGATAGCTTTTTGTCCCAGAGAAAAATCCAAGGTGCTCTGGAGGATAGCAGTGGAGTTCCCTCTGTGTTCTGGATCTGGGTTCGGGCCAGTCTGGCTGTCCCACTGCTCAGCATGGCCAGTTCAGCAATAGGATTCTGAAGGACCTGAACTTGATCTTCACACCTGGCCCCTGCCTTCTGGCCACAGGGGGCTGTAGCTGAGGAGATGATGATGTGCATCTTGGTAGCAAATCCTGCTACGTACCAAACTTTTCTTCCTTGACAATGCAGGTGGTGAGCCCCGGGGCTACAGAGACACAGCTCTAGTCCTGGAGGAACTGGTTGTTCCCCTGTCCTTCCAATAGGTTGTGGTTATGGCTAATTGTTTTGAATTTGTATTAGATAACAATAAATTTACTTCTTCCCTTTTAAGGGAATATATGAGCATTTTATGATGAGATATTATTATTATTATTATTATTGAGACAGAGTCTCACGCTGCTACCCAGGCAAGAATGCAGTGGCATGATCTCAGCTCACTGCAACCTCACCTTCCAGGTTCAAGGGATTCTCCTGCCTCAGCCTCCCAAGTAGCTGGGATTACAGTCATGTGCCAACACACCCAGCTGATTTTTGTGTTTTTAGTAGAGATGGGGTTTCACTATGTTGGTCAGGCTGGTCTCAAACTTCTGACCTCAAGTGATCCACCTGTCTCGGCCTCCCAAAGTGTCGGGATTACAGGCATGAGCCACCGTGCCCAGCCAAATGAAATATTATCTTAACTCTAAAGACTGAATTTCAAAATAACTGACTTATATGATGGCTGGCATTCTGTTATGTGAAGCAAAAGTCTTCTCAGAACCCTTTGATTTACCACCCAAATTGTCTGCTAGCTAGCTCAGTCTCCAACTCAGAGAAATGTCACTGGCAAATCTCCTCAGTTTTTAATTTTAATTTTACCTAACCATTCATTATTCACCCCATTTATTTGATTTGATAATAAGCAGTTTAAAATAATCAGAAGGCATACAGGGGATACAATAAAAATATTCCTCTCACCCTTTCCCCAACTATCTAGATGTCCTCCTTTTCAAAGTCGACCACGATAGCATTTTCTTATGTATTCTTCTCTGTGACGTTTTTATAGAAGTAATGATCAGGACTTTCCTCATCCAGTAGACAGCTCATGCGAAAAGAAGCAAGCCCGTTCAAACAGAATTCTCCATGGACAGTTGGTCTCCCAGGTTTGCCTGCACGGGGAGCTGAACCCTGATTCTAGATGCCAGATAGACCTCACCTGGCCCAGGTTTCTATAGCACAAGCCCTGATATTCCTTAGCCTGACCGTCAGTGAAAATTAGCTGAGGAGGTCTGAGCTCACTCTCTGGAATGAGACCTAAATACCATCTCCTGCGTAATCTTATAGAAAATGAATGAAACAGAGACTGCACTGTGAGTTCTGGTGCCAGTTATAAAGGATCTGGGGCAGGGATCTGGCATCCAGGTGGCTAGAGGAAGAGTCCTGGAGTTTCTAGCATCCTCTCCTCTGGGTCCCATTTCTCTGGTTTTTCATGGTGTGATCTGGACTGAAATGCCCATCAGTTATTCTAGACCCTGACTTACTGATCACAGAGAATCTTTAGTCTGTGCTTGTTTACTCTGAAACTGGCAGCCCCACTAATGCTGCAGCTGCTCACCAGACACACCAGAGCACTCTCTTTCTTGCTGATGATGCTGGAGCACTTTCTTGCTCACTGTCATGCTGGAGCACCATCATCCTGGAGCACTCTCTTGCTCATTGATGATACCGGAGCACTTGTTGCTCACGAATCACACTGAAGCTACATTTTCTCAGAGAGGATCAGAATTCATCATCCCCGGCTGCTCTAGTTCCCACATCCTGGTTGCTGGGAAGGGTTTTAAAACCTCTTAGATGGAAGGAGTCTCTTCTTCCTGATTAGAGTCCAAACTGAAAATGGATCCTCCATTGGCAAGCACCACGACACTTCCAGTGCAGCATTCGTAAACACCTCCCAAGCAACGGCAGCCTGGCACATTATTGTTTAGCCACCTCCTGCCCGATATCATGTGGGTTTCACTTATAGAAGGTTCTACAAGGTAAGGGAGGCAGAAACAAGTCAACACAAACAGAGTTATAAATATCTTGATAGTGACAGCTGTATGAAATCTAACTGGGTGGGGAAAACAGATGCAGATAAACAGCTGGATAAGAATGCAGGTTTGAACCTAGTGAAATACAAAGAGGATGATATACAAGATAATATTAAAGAAAAAGCTACCTATAGGTCTTTTATCTTTTGCAATATATATTTTTTTATTTTCCATAGTCCCATCTATCTTCTTGTCCATATACAATGCACGTTTTTACATAGTTGCAATCATGTCACAGATGCTATTTAGGGTTCTGTGTTTTCACTTAATATTACATGAATTTGCCATATTGCTCCAATCTTTCTTTTATGGCTGCAGAAATGCCATGTGGTGATTCACAACAAGTTTCTTGCCTTTTACCTATTGTTGGAATTTTATGTCTCCAACTGCTTAGCATTACGAATAATTTTGTAAAGAATATCTTAGGATGTTCAGCTTTGCGCTTTTGTTGATTTTCTTAGGGTCAAAATCAAGGAGGGAACTGATTTGTAAAGGGGTATGAGGAACAACATTCCCTCTGGTACAAAGCTAACTGTGTCAGGCACAGCTCTAAGCCTCATACTGATCTTACTGGCATGTCGCTCTAAGCGAGTAACTAGTATGTCACCTGGCAACTGAGCAGAAGAGCAGAGGTTTGCTAGGTCCTGAGGGAGGCTGTTACTGCACAAGTTCTTTGCTGGTGACAGCAGAATGTACTTAGGGGCCATTCCAAGGGTCTGCCTTGTTTGCAGAGTTGGTTCATTTGTGGTTGCCATATAAAGGCCTCTGAACCAACAGTTGTTTGGGAGCAAAAGCAAACCAGTGCCAAGATCCAAGTTCTCGTACTGTGGCTGTAGGGGTGAGGGCTGCGTAGGGTCGAAAGGTATAAGTCACTGTATTATCCATGTGGGGACACCATGGGCCTCATCAGTGATTCTGCCCATGGGCACAGCCCTTGTGGCAGATGTCTAATTGTGTGCAGCCCAAATGTCAGCAGAGGCCCTTGGAGATCCTATTAAACTTGACCCGAACCCCAATGCCAAGCCTTATGAGAGCCTTGAATCCACAGTGCAATCGCTCTGCGTGCCCACAGCATATGTCATCATGCTTCACTCAGCCTTCATGCCTCTTATCTAAGAGTGCTTTCTGTTTCTGTCCTGCATCCATTCCAGGAACAAAGCCCATTTCCTTTGCTTGGTCTTCACAAAAACCCTTTTGCCTTCAGACCTTTGTGAGTTTGGTAACTTCACTGAAGATTGGGAGTCACGAGGGGAGTCCTCAGAGACTTGGCAGCCCTTGCTGTCTTTTCACCTGCTGCCTTCTCTGGTCCTCAACCTTATTCTTCTGAGCAACAGGCACCTGATCCCTAGTCTACTTCAGTAGAGTTCCCTTCTCTAGAAGGGACACTCATGTCCCTTCGGTGCCCATCCAGGTATTTTATCCCAAGTAAATAGATATGGCCCCCTGAAGGAAATCCTGGTAGAGAATCTTCCTCTATCTCACCATTTGCTGTCAATAACCATATCTTTACAGGTAGGTGGCTAGCGAGGAGTTTTTGGTTTTGTTTTAAATGAGATAAACTTTATATAAGAGGAGTTGTTTACAGGGAACTTTTGCAGATATTATCCCATTCAGGACTCCCAGTAGCCCTGGCAGGTGATTAGTTAGACAGGTGCTATAGTCTGAATGTTTGTGTCCTCCCCAAAGTCATATGTTGAAACCTAAGACCCAGTGGGATGGTGTTAGGAGATGGGGCCTTAGGGAGATGATTTGGTCATGAGAACTGGGTCCTCATGAGTGGAATTATTGGCCTTACAAAAGAGGTCCCAGAGAGCTCTCTCACCCCTTCCCACCACATGAGGATACAAGGAGCAGTTGATAGTCTGCAACTTGGAAGATCACCCTCACCAGAAGCTGCCCATGCTGGCACCTGGTCCTGGACTTCCAGCCTCCATATCTGTGAGAAATGAATGCATGTTGTCAATAAGCCACCCAGTCTATGACAGCGTGTTATAGCAACCCGAACGGACTAAAGCAATGGGCATTATTATCCTGGCTTAGAGGTGAGGAGACTGTGGCCCAGAGAAGGGGAAGAACCTGACTGGGGCCACTCAATTGATTATCGAAGAGCTGGAACCAGAGCCCAGATCTCTACTGGGTTCAGTGCATGATTCTTTTCCACATTATCTTGCCAGGTCGGTTCTAGGAGTCTCACCAAGCTCTAACCATGGCAAGCATTCAATAAATGCCCATCTAGTAGACATTACCAAGTCCTCACTCTGTGCCTGTTTTCAAGAGTGTAGAGTGAAGAAAGCATGAATAAATTGAGAGACTTCTTATTACCCCAGCACCCAACAGTTAGTTAAAACCAGATGTGATAGACAAAATATGTTATACCCACACAATGGAATATTACTCAGCCATGAAAAGGAATGAAAGAAATACTGATACATGTTACAACATGATTGACCTTGAAAACACGCTAGGTGAAAAAAGCCAGACACAAATGGCCACAGATTCTATGATTCCGTTTGTACGAAATGTTTAGAATAGGCAAATCCATACAGACAGAAAGCAGACTAGTGATTGTCTGTCTTGGAAGAGGGGGAAATAGAGTGACTGCTTAATAGTGTAAAGTTTGCTTCTGAGGTGATAAAAAATGTCTTGTAACTAGATAGAGGTGGTGGTTGCACAACCTTGTGAATGTACTAAATGTTACTAAATTGTACACTTAAAAATGTTAATTTTATATTATGTGAATTTCACTTTATTCAAAGTTAAAAAAAAAAAAAAACAATAACCAACAAACAAACCAGTGTGACTTCACTCCCCCTGCCTTCAGGTTCTACCTCCTTGCATGATTCCAGGTCCTGATGCTCCCTCCCTGGACAGGGAATGAATATATGCAGACTCAGGTCTCAATTCTGTCACTTGCCAGCTATGTGGCCTTGAGAGCTTATGCCTTTCTCTGGACCTCAGCTTTCTAACCTGCAAGTTGAGGATATTGTCCATATTTTAACCCAAGTTCCTTCTAGGTAGGCCTTCTGAGATATTGGGAGTAAAAGGAGGGATACAATCCAACTGGGGAGGGGCGGGGGAGGCACTCTGCTTCCTTTGCAACTTTCTCTTCTCGGCTAGTGGACTATAGTGACTTTTAATTTCCTGTCCCCAGTTACACAGATAGCAGCTTCAGCCCTTGGCTTGGCTGGCACTGCTGGGGCTCCCACCATGCTTCACTGAGCAACGTAAGCTCCTAGGTAATCCTGTTAAGCTGCTGGGGCAGTGAGTCATTTCAGTACCACCTGAACACCTTCCTATGGTGTCCCAGCGAGAGGACCTCCAGCCAGATCATTATGACTTGATCTGCAAAATCTTTTGAAACATGAATTGAGCTTTTAATTGTGTTGTGACTTGGAAATCCATCATGCCTAAATCAGTGTTCAGAAGAGCTCAAAGTACGCTCATTCATTCATTTATTACACATCCTCTGTGCCCCTGTTACATCCCAGGCAGTGTGCTAAGCTTTAGGAAGACGCAGATATAGCCACTGTCTTCAAGGAATTCACTGCCCATTGAGAGAGACAGACCCATAAACAAAAGTAAAATGTAGCATTTACAAGGGTAGTGAAATAAAAGTATAAATCAGGAAAATTAGCAGTTCAGTGGAGAATGAAGGCGAAGATTGAAGGGTCAAGAGAGGTCTTCACTGATGAAGTAATATGCTGAGTTTTCAAGAATAATGGGGACTTCCATGTGCCCGTGGTGCTCCAGGGAGGATGATGGTTAGAGTAGTCTACCCCAGTAGGGAGAAGCATTTTTTTAAAAATCACTGTTGATGTTTACAATTGCCAGTGCAAGATGACAGTGAAAAGATGGCTAAAATTTAGGCTGTCTTATTGATTTTAAATTCCTAAAAATAATGCATCTTCTTGTTGCCTATACTAGGATAGATGACTCCTCCCACTGTTACCAAGCACACAGGATGTGGAAGGGCATTCAAAACACAAGGATCAACATTTGTCAAAAGTTTTGAAGGATGAAACTTCAGAGTGTGTTAATGAAGTGGCATGACGTTCGATACAGCAGGACATAAGATATTTGGAAAAAGTGAGCTGAATAAGAGCTGAAAATGAAGCTGGGTTCATTTTTTGAGAGCCTAAGATATTGTGTTAAATTTGAGTTTTATTCCAGAAGGCACTGGGGAGCCATAGAGGGTGGTCAGCAAAAACATGCTATAATCAACTCTCTTATTGGTGTAGCACGTTGGCAGTTGAGAATGGGTAGGGTGGGCAGAGAATGAAAGAAGGAGGCTGGCCAGGAGGCCCTTTCAGCCATTTGGGAGAGAGATGATGAGGGCTATGCCAAAGCTTTGTCAGAGGATGGGAAAAAGAGGCTGAGCTCAAGGGGATATGTAGAGGTTAAACTCCAAGGGGCTGAGAGTCTGATGAGAGCTGGGGGTGAGCAAAGAAATGTCTGAATAATAATTTCTATTTCTCCTTGCAAAGGGACTGCAAATGTCAGAGTTGGAAGGGTTGTTTGGGACCACCTGCTCAACCATCTTTGTAACCCAGAGAAGTACAAGGTACTGCAAAAGCTCAGGAGTGGAAGGCCGAGTCAGAATGGGATCTGTTTTCCAAGTTCCCACCCAGGGCTGTGTCTTCTACTGTGTCTGCTCTCCATGTGCCGGTAACCTTCCCTTGATCCCAACCCTGTTCATCAGCAGAACGCTGACTGGATAGAGGAGCCTTGAGTTCTCATTCTTAACACTGCCCCGAAACAGTGACTTGAAGGAAGACCTTGCCTTCTTTGAGCTTCTGTCTTCTTATTTCTAAGTGAAAGGCTTGTCAAAGAGGAGCTTTTCCATTATTTCTTCTTCTTGCCTCTGATTGTCCTTCTTAATTTTGCCATAGTCCCTACCATTTATTCTTGCCTAACATTAGGCCCACTTCACTCATTTCTGCCTGGATCTGAGCTCTGAGCTGTGGCCTAGATCCCCTCTGGAGGCCCTGACACTCACTACAAGTCTGTCCTGCTTGTCTCTGAGCAGTCAGGCCATCCACAGCAGGGCGGGATTCTTTCAGAACTGCACATTCCTGGGTTGGGCCACCATCCTCTCTTTCAGAAAGCCTACTCTTTCTCTGCAGGTGCTCTGCCTGGACTCTCTGCATTGGAGAGCAAAGGAACTGAATGCTAGGCATTGCAGGTTTGGATACCGTGTCTGCTGAGCTCAGGTGTGCTCTGGGCATGCTCTTTCGCAAGGAAATGGCTTCAGGACCTGGGACCTAAGTCTCAGTGTGAGTCAGAATCCTCAGGGTGCTTGAGCTTTCTTTGCCTGTGCTCTTGGGGTGCACCAGCCTATAGGGCCAGGTGCCTTAGGGGCAGATCTCAAAAACAGAAAGCTGTTAAGGTGAGCTTTCTCATCAAGGCCTCTCTCGCCTTCCTGCCCCAGTCTTCTCAAGTGTCAAGAGATGAGAGAGACTCAAAATTGGGGAAGGAGAAATGGGGAGTTCTCAGAGGCCCTGGAGCCCCCTTTCAGCCAATGCAGAATATCCTTCCCACCCAACTGCTCCATCCACCCCCCAAAACCCTGGCTTTCCTCTCCTGTATTCCTGCACTCTTCATTTGAATACTGTATACACCTCCTGTATGACTGTGCAGGGCAGCTGTCCTGTCCTATTTTAAACTTGTCTTCCACATAATGATGAAAGCTGCCTTTTTGTAACTCCCAATGATTGCTCTTCTCAGAACATGCCAAATCCCTGTCTTGCAAGACAGTCTTTTGACTATGTAAAAACAGATCATATATCTAACTCCCATTCAACTACTTTTCTGCCAGTTAAACTCAACCAGTTCAGATGTGGTATAGTTGCCATATTCTTAGGATGTGGTATCTCCCAAAGGGCAATGATTCTAGGTATGGTTTAACTAACTTCTGTAGCAAGCAAACCACAAATACCAGTGGCTTAACACAAAAGCGGTTTCTCTCTTATATGACAGTTCCTGGTCAGTGGCTGGTTTTCTTCCATGTAGTGACTCCAGGCCCCAGGGACCTGTTATCTTAAATCTCTGCTATCCCCTAGGCACTGCCCTGGAGCCCTCTCGATGATCCTGCTGGCAGATGGAGGGTCAGAGAGTGGAGGAGGCACAAAAAGCTCTGCCTAGAAGTGACATTTGATCTTCCACTCTGATTCCACTGGTGAGACCAGTCCTATGGTATCACCTTCCAGAAACATGGATTGGGAAATACAGTCCCTGGCTAGCCTGCTCCCCACTTGGAGACAACTCTACACAGTGAGACTGGGGGACATTTGAAGGAAAGCAGGCCATCTTTGCCACACCAGGCACCTCTTCCACCTCCCACTTCTGAGCAGTCAGCTTGGACAGCCTGCTAGATACTGGGTGGACCAGGGTGGATGGGTGTGTTGGGGGTGTGGAGGGCAGGGCAGATGTGTATTTCTCTCCTCTTGTTTCTAATTGATAAGCAGTATTTTCTTGAACTTCAGTTCTGCAAACATTACTTTTGAGATCTTTGCTATATCTGCATAACACCTGTACTATAATTGACTTGATATTCTCTTTACATTGATTCACTTTTTAATTTAGTTTCACCTAAAGGGCAATATCTGGGAAATCATAGTTTTGATATGATAATTATGTTTTCCCCAATATATTCTAAAATTAATACGTAATTATTTTAATATACATATTTGCAGATACACCACCTCAAACAAACAAGATACCACCGGTGAGCACATTGCACATTTTAGGAAATACTGTGATTGAGCCTGTATAAATCCCTCATAATCTGGTCCTTGCCTTTCTTTCTGACCTTATATCCTGCCTCTTCCCTCTTGCCCATGATTCTCCAAATGCATGGACTTATTCGTTCTTCAAGCCTGCAAGCTCGTTCCAACTCCACGGCCTTCGCACTGGCTGGTACCTCTGTGGGAAATACTTCCTGTACATCTTCCCATGTCTGGTTCTTTCTAGACATTCAAGACTTAGCTCAGATGTCCTCTGCTCAGGGAACCACCCAGTCTCTACTAGCTGCCTCACACCCTACTTCACTCCACCCTGCACAATCGCTCTTTGTTTCAGACCCTGTAAGCACTGTTCAAGATGTGGCACGGTGTGCTTATTTGTGGATTTATTTATTGTCTCTGTAACCCTAGCAAAATATAAATTCCTGAAAAGCAGGGATCTTACCTACCTTGTTTACCTCCACTTTCCCAGCACTTAGCACAGGGTCTGGCGCATAATACTTACTCCATAAATATTTGCTAAATGAATAAAAATAGGAAAAATGAACATAGACACCTAGGTCACTAATCAAACGAGAATTAAAATAAAGGTTTTTTTTCTTGCAAATATTGTTTATTGAAATGACAATAAAATAAAAAAGAACAGTGATCATTTGAACCAAACTTTTACTTTATAAATATCAAAATATAACCAAAACTTGTTTCTTTTATACATTTTCCATAAATGTAATACCAGAAAAGTTCTCAAAGCCGAACTATCAATGATGCTTGTATACTATGATATGAAATAAATTTTTTTCAGCAGCTTGGTTATCCTTGATATGCATTTGGTAAACGGCTGTAGAAAGCACCTTGGAGATGAGGTCATATGAGGCCTCCAATATTTCACCCCTGAACTGCAGGCATTTGGGCCTGCAGTACACAGGCCATTACTCGCCAGTCAGAAAGAGGAAAGCTGGACAAGATAGCTTGGTAAGCCAGACCCGCCTCTAGAAGACAGACCCTGGGTTCACTTATGTAAAGTTTGCAGGAGGCCAGGAGACGAGGGGTCAAGGACCCAGTCATCCACGCGTGGGGCCACAAGCAGCCTCAGTGGCCCAGGGAGGGAACATGTGTCCCGAGGCTGTCAGCCTCCACCGATTAGACTGGCTCCTGCTCCTCCTTCTTGAGAGGTGGGATAAACTGAAGGATGTTGAAAAAACTCAGAAGTGTCCAATCCATATGTTGGCATGGGACATAGAAAGGGGATTAAAAGTCACCTTACTTATGGAACTATGAAGAAGGTGAACACGCTTTTCCTTGCCAAACAATCGGTCCACAAAAGACATCTAAGATGAGGGGAAGAGCCAATATGACCCACTCCCTCTTTCTGCAGAAACAGTTGCCATGGATGCTGTGATGTAGCCCCCCTGAATGCCCTTTGGAACCGAGGGACTCATTTCTGCTACTCAGTACTGCTGGGATCACAGCTGAATCTCTTCCCAGGAATTGCCATAGCCTGAAGGGCGGTGCCTTACCCAAGGTGAAAACTCCATCCTAGGCGCAGATCCCATCCAATGACTATTTGATGTGGGAATGCAGAGACCTGACTCTGTGGCTTCAATCCCAGACAATTCTGAAAAGCCATACCAGCTCCTGCTCAACCACAGTGCATTCAACCTCTCCTGCCACCCAGTCCTGCTTCCCTCACTCCTTTGCATTCCCAATAAACTCCCTGCTCACAAAGCTTCATCTCAGAGTCTGTTTCCCAGGGAACGCTAGGGCAACTTGTGTTGTCCCCAGTAGGCTCTATCCTCCACAATCAGTTGCCATATTGCTTAAGTGAGAACCAATTTCTCACCAGTTTTTTACTAGATTTGTTTCTTGTACATGAAGATGAGACAAACCATATCCAAATAAGTGTTGGTGCACCTGAAAGAATGGTGGGTTATTCCCTTAAAACCACTCAAGATAATAAAGGTTAAAACTACAGGAAGATAATAAAAATAGCCAAAGTGAAGTAATATATGTAACACAGTTGACACTTCCCAATCTGTTTCACACAAAGCTTTGGACCCCATTTATGTGCCGGTCCATTTCTGTGTCCCCACTGCCTCCAGGCCTGCGGCTCACTTAGGGGAGTGTCTCAGAGGCTGCTCCCTTTCTGGCATCTCCTACTACTGCCAGCTTCTTCAGTCATCCCCACCCCACTCAGGAAAGGGCTGGGCTGTGACATGGCCTCTGCCACACCTGCTGGATGGGAGCCATGCTGTCACAGCTCCAGTGCCAGATGGGACCATGTTGCTTTCCTCCTTCAACCAGATGATGACTCAGATCTTGCTTCCCCAGGGCTGCTCGGAGGAGTAGGGTGATACCACGGAGATCCAGGAGAGTTAACTCTCCATGAGATGAAGTTTGCCCAATGTGAGATGGGAGCCAGAAGGGAGGTGACTATCACACCCTCACCTTTCTTCCAGCTCCTCCCTCCTCCAGCAATGTTCTATATTGCAGAGTTTCTCTCAAGGACAATATCTCACAAGAATGAGTCACTGGTCACATTCCCTGGTGGTGCTGTGGCCAATGTGGTCCTCACCTTCTTGCATTTCCACCCTCCTCCTTTCTGCCTCCCTTCCTTTACCCTTATTCTTGCTGCTTGGAATTAGGCTCTCTCAGAAAGCAGCAGCATGTCAAGTGTTGCTTCAGATTTTCCCCAGATAACCCAGGTGAAGGCATGGGCATTAAGTTATTTGACTGATTTTTGCAAAAAGTCACCCTCTGGAGAGTTAGAATTATTGCTGGTATTTTTCAGTTGAGTAGACTAGGGGTAAAACAAACTGCCTGAGGCCAAAGCTGCACAGGAGGTGGTAGATCAGGACTCAGTCTGCGTTCTGGCTCCAAATTTGCTGTTTTCCTTACACTTGAATGTAAGTTTCCTTCAAGAGTTATACAACCAAAGAACTATGTCTGCTCCTGTAAAGACAGTATTTAGGGGTGGGGTGGGGTGGGGTGGATGTGAGGGTGTGCAGCAATCACTAGAAAGGACATAGAAAACTCTCCCGCAGGAGGGGGATGAATTGAGATGATAGTCCCACGGGCTCCACTTCCTGTCTTTCTGTCCCAAACTTTCACTTTCCACAGGTTCAACATCAAATGTCCATTTTTAGGTTTGTGAGAGTAAAGAGAATGTTGTTGCCATGCGTATGAGTTTCCTAGGGCGGTTTAAAGGGACAGAGATGTATTTTCTCAAAGTTCTGGAGGCTACGGGTCCTAAATCAAGGTGTAAGCAGGACCATGCTCCCTCTGGAGGTTCCAGGGGAGAATTTGTTCTCTGCCTCTTCCTGCTTGTGGGGGTTGACAGCAATCTTTTACTTGCCAACCGTATCACGTTTGGCTCAGTTTTCCCGTTGCTTTCCTCCTGTGTGTGCTTGCGTGATCTTGCTTTGCCCTTATCTGATAAGAACACTTGGAATGGCATTTAGGATTCTCACATTTAACCCAGGGAAAGCACATCTCAAAATAGTTAATTTAATTACACCAGCAATGACCTTTTTATTCTAAAAAGGTAATATTGACACATTCCAGGGATTAGGACTTGATATACTTGGGTGGCCATTATTCAACTTGCTATGCTCGATAATAGGCTAATTTGCCTGAAGATATCAGTGTGTCCTTAAACAGGCTTAGAAACAGTTCTGAGTGTTCCTCTACATTACATTAGTTGTCTTACCGGCTCGTGCAGGGGAGGAATCCTCTAGGCTGTAGAGGTGGCTGAAGCCAAACTTTCTGCTTATCCAGTGGTGAGCTAACAGGGGCACTGAGAAGAATTTACCCTGCCCCACCCTCTGAGCCCTAGGTAGGGAGGTCTCTTAAGTTGCTTTGATGATGCATGATTCCCCTACTGCTGGGACCATAGAGGATCCCTGGGCTGTATTGCCTTTGTTTGAATTTTCAGTTGCTGTCAATCACCGTGAGCCAATATTTATATTTTGCAGAACTATCTCATGGCAAGTTTTAGAGGAAAGAATCTTTCTAATCACAAATATTTGCAGTACGTGACCTTGTTGCACTTTGGCCAGTGATGTTGAAAAACGGGTCATGTGCAGCCCAGAGGTCCCCTACAGACATGTCTGTTTGAACAGTTTACTGGCAGTACTGTCTTCTTAGGGCTCTTGTGGAGATTACTGAGGTGTTGAAGAAAAAAGAGAACAAACTGTGCCTGAGGGCCAGATGCCATGCAAAGAGAGTCTCAGCAAATGCCAGCTTCCTTCTTTTATTTATTCTTAGGCTGCTTCCTCTCCATTTTCCTCAGGGACTACATCTAATTATATTAATTAGCATATTTTTTTCCTCAAGTTCTCTACCCAACTCCCAACCCTTTGGTTCCAGCAGTTAATATTACTTCTAATTTCTAGAAAATTGAGGCACTTGAGTAAATTCCCTTAACTGGGGCCTCCCTCACTCTGTCACCTGCAAACCTACCTTCATGCTCACCCGTTCTCCCTTCTTTCAGTCTTAGAACCATTTAAAGCCACGTCTTGTACTTGCATGCAGAATTAGCCATTCTAACGTCCTCTAGGTCTTCATTCCATCAATTAGTTCCTTGCTCTCTCTTTTCCAGAGTGGCTCCATTAAAATATAATTAACATGCTATAAAAGTCACCCCCTTAAAGTGTAAAATAATACTTTTAGTACATTAATGACATTTTGAATTCATAATCACTATCCAATTCTAGAATATTTTCATCATTGCAAAAAGAAACTCAGCACCCACTGGCAAATCTCTCTCTATTTCCACTCCCTTCCCACCCTCAACCCCCAGCTTTGGGTAAACACTTGGCTACTGTCTGTCCTTATAGTTTTTCCTATTCTGAACATTTCATATCAGTAAGCTCATACAATAAGCCATCTTTCCTAAGTGACTTCTTTCACTTAACAAAATATTTTCAAGGTTTTATCCATGTTGTATCATACATCACTATATCATTACTTTTTATGTATAAATAATATTCTACCACATTTTGTTTATTTATCAGTTCATTAACATTTGAGTTGTTTCCACTTTTTGGCTGTTATGAATAATGATTCATGTACAAGTTTTTGTGTGGGCATATGTTTTCTCTTCTCTTTGGCCTATACGTAGGAATGGAACTGCCAGGTTATATGTTAATAATACATTTAACATTTTTAGGAGTGATCAAACTTTTCCAATGTCTACACCATTTTACATTCCCACCAACAATGCATAGGGGCTCTAATTTTTCATCATCCTTACCAACATCTATTATTATCTCTTTGATTACACACATCCTAGTGTTGTGAAATGGAATCCTATTGGGTTATTGATTTTCATTTTCCCAATGACTAATGATGTTGTCTTAGTCATTTTGTGCTGCTGTAATAGAATACCAGAGACTGGGTAATTTATAAAGAAAAGTTTCTCACAGTTCTGGAGCCTGGGAAGTCCAAGACTGAGGTGACGTCATCCAGTAAGGGCCTTCTTGCTGTGTCATAACGTGAAAAAAGGCACCACATGGGCAAGAGAAAACAACAGACAGGGCCAAACCATCCCTTATAATGATCCACACTCTTGAAATGCTGAACCACTTCTATGATAATGGCATTAATCCATTCATGAGGGCATTCTCTCATGATCTAATTACCTCTTAAAGATCCCACCCCTCAACATTATTGCATTGAGGATTAAGTTTTCAACACATAAACTTTAGGGGACACATTCAAACCATAGCAGATATTGAACATTGTTTCATGTGATTACTGGCTATTTGCATGTCTTTAGAAAAATATCTATTCAGATGCTTTTTCACTTAAATATTGTGTTATTATTATTATTATTATTATTGAGTTGTGTTTTATATCTATGTTCTGGATTCTAGTCATTTACCAGATATGTGATTTTCAAATATTTTCTCTCATTCTGAGGATTATATTTTTCACTTTCTTGGTTGTCTTTTCACCTTCACATTTTTTGCTTTTACTTTACTGTGCTTTTAAAAGTGCAGAAATTTTTAATCTTGATGAAGTCTAATTTTTTTATTCTGATTGTTGTTGCTTATGCTTTTGGTGTCCTGTCTAAGAAACCATTGCCTAATCCAAGAGCACAAAGATTTACTCAGGTTTTCCTCTAAGAGCTTTATAGCTTTTTCTCTTCCATTTAGGTCTGTGATCTGTTTTGAGTTAGCTCTGTACACAGTATAAATTAGTGGTTCAAATTTATTAATTCTTTTTGCATGTGGATACTAGTTGTCCCAGTACCAGTTGCTGTAAAGATTTTTTCCCCTTATTAAATGGTCCTAATACCTTTGTCAAAAATCAATTAAACATGAAGATGAGGACTTATTTCTAGATTCTCAATTTTATTCCATTGATATGTAAGTCTAGTTTATTATAGTACATCCTGTCTTGATTACCATGCCTTTGTAGTAAGTTTTGAAGTCAAGACATGTGAGTCCTCTAATTTTTTTAAAGATTGTTTTACTTATTCTGGGTAATTTGCATTCCTTATGAATTTCAGGATCAACTGCCAATTTCTGCAAAAAAGCTAGCTGAGATTCTGAAGTGGATTGCATTGGATCTGTAATTCAGTTTGGGGAGGATTGTCATTTTAATATTTTGTCTTTTGATCCATGAACATAGAATGTCTTTTCATTACTTTAGATCTTCTTTAATTTCTTTTAATGATGTTTTGTAATTTTCATTGTGCAAGTCTTGTCTTAGTTTTGTTAAATTTATTCTTAAGAATTTTATTATTTTTGATGTAAATAAAATTATTTTCTTAATTTTGTTTTTAATTTTTCATTAATTATATATAGAAATAGAATTTATTTTTGTATGATTTTGTATCCTGCTGCCTTGCTGAACTTGGTATTAGTTCTAATAAGTTTTTGTGGGTTACTTAGGATTTTGTATATACAAGATTATGTCATTTGTGAATAGTTTTACCTTTTCCTTTTCAATATGAATATGTTTCATTTATTTTTCTTACCTAATTGTTCTAGCTAAAACCTCTAGCACAGTACTGAATAGAAATGGTGAATGGACATCCTTGACTTGTTTATCATTTTAGAAAGGAAATTTTCAGTCTTGATCATTAAGTATGATGCTAGCTGAGGGTATTTATAGATGCCCTTTATCAGACTGAGTAAGTAATCTTTTATTTCTGGTGCATTGAGTGTCTTTATCATGAAATGGTGTTAGATTTTGGCAAAGGTTTTTCTGTGTATATTGAAATGGTAATTTGTTTCTTTATTCTATTAATACAACTTTTTTTTGGGAGGGGGTATAGGGACGGAGTTTCGCTCTTGTTGCCCAGGCTGGAGTGCAGTGGTACAATCTCAACTCAATGCAACCTCCATCTCCCGGGTTCAAGCAATTATCCTGCCTCAGCCTCCTGAGTAGCTGGACTGCAGGTGCGTGCCACCACGCCTGGCTAATTTTTTGTATTTTCAGTCGAGATGGGATTTAGCCATGTTGGGCAGGCTGGTTTTGAACCCTTAACCTCAATTGTTGTGCCCACCTCAGTCTCCCAAAGTGCTGAGATTACAGGTGTGAGCCACCGTGCCCAGCCAAAACAACTTTCATGTGTTGACCCAACCTTGCATTCCTGGGATTAATCCCATTTGGTCATGATACATAATCCTTTTTATATGTTCCTGGAGTCTCTCTCTTATATCTTTAATATTTTTTCTGGACTGATTCCTTTCCTTTAGCTAATAAGCATGCTTCCATTTCTTTCAAAGCAATAGAGAAACAAACTTACTCTTGGGCCCAAGCAACTTTTTTCTTTTCTTCCATTTTATTCTAATTTTGGAAAGGATTACCCTCTTTTTAACCTAACACCAATTCATCACTTAACCATAACGAAAGCTGCTTTCATTGAGATATGAAGGACATTCCAACTGCCAAAGTCCACGAACACTTTTCAGCCCTTACTTTATGGAATTTTAGCAGCATTCTACAGTTTTTCACTTCCTTCTCTTTGGAAATATTCAAACACTTGGAGTTTTTTTGTATCTTTTTTATTATGGTTTCTTGTTCTTCTCTGGGATCACTTCTTCCCCTGATTATCAAATACTGCTGCCCCTTAAGGTTTTGTCTTTGGTGCACATTTCTTCTCATTTTATAGGAAAATCTTGTAGACTCTCATAGTTTTTACTATTATCTGTATACTGATGAATACAAAATTGTTATATTTTCTTATATTCAGCAAGGTATATCCAATCACATTCTAGACATCTCCCCTTGAAAGCCCTACAGGGTTGTCAAATTCAAGAACTCAAAACAAAACTTTGTAGCTTCCTTATACTGCCCAGCCTGTTCTTCAGACACAAACATTTGAAATTTAGGTACATTTAAACAGCTTCGTAGATAAGCTGAGAATTGCCATAGCTTACTAAGACAAGTCGCCTTTTCATTGGTGTGAAATGTTGTAGAAAGAGATAATTTAACATTTCCTATCCTCAGAAAGCTTTTAGTCTTAAGCAAAAGACAGAAATAGACCTGGATGACTATATTCCAAGGCAATAGCAAAAAAAAAAAAAAAAAAAAAAAGAATTATAATAGAAACTCAAAGGTGGATGAGTTTGATTCTTCCAGGGCAGGTGGCACACAGGAATGTAGAGGCTTCATAGAGGGGTGACTTCTGAACTGGGACAGGAAGGTGAGTGGGACTTAGACAGATGGGGCAGGGTGGTGGTGAATTGGCTGAGCTGTTATGGGGGATAAGGCCAGTGTGCAAGGAGGAGCATATGGTTTGGTGTGTCTGGTAGGAGATAGGAGGAACATAGCAGGTGTCGAGGTAAAGGCCAGAATTTGAAGCTCCTTGAATGCCACCAAGGGAAATTTGAGATGCATTCTGTAGACAGGAATAACTAATTAAAGCTGTTAATCATGGTAGGGACAGGGTCAGAGTCACATTTTAGGAACATTCAAGGAGTACTATTCATCTAATGTTCGCATGCATTGTTTTTAAGTTTTTTTCCTAGGCACCTCAGAGTAAGGGAAGGGGAAAAGGTCTTGGAAGAGCACTGTCATCGTTTCTGTTTTGGAGGCTGTGATTCTTATAATTGAAAATAAGAAGACAATGAAGCAGCATTGGATATTAACTTGTCAAAGTTCAGCCATCTTTGCCAGAGGCGTCTTCCTCCCACACCCCTACGGCATTGTCCTTTGCCAAAACTGAAATATGTGTCACTGTGTCCTGGAGGCAGAATGAAAATATATACATTAAGCAAACAGGAAGAAACACATGAAGAAAAACCCACCAACAGTTATACATGGCAGGTGTACAGACTCTTCCCCACTCAACAGCACTCCCCAGCATGACATCCTGTAATGTTGCCAGCGCATGGGTAAAGAGGGGTTTTCTCGGGGTACAGAACACAAAATTCTTTTTTAACATATTTTATCACCTGCCCCCCCTTCCCTGAAGACTCTTCTCTTCCCCAGTAGGAAGCAATCTGTCCATTCCCTGCTTTCACATGACTCGTAAAGTTCTTGTGGCATTTGTTCCCAGGCTGCCTGTGAAATCCTGAGGACAGAGACTGTATTGTCTTTTGCTGTATTCTTCATGGTATCCAGAAGAGAACCTGGTGTCCAGGCTCCTTTGAGCAGTAACCTGCAGAATCTGCCCAGCCTGGGGAAATGTAAAGAACAATATTTTGAAGAGTGTGAAGAAAATATTCAAACTTCTATTTATGCCTATTTTTTAACTCCAAATAAGAACAAAATTAACGCTTATTATTCTTTATAGATTTACAAGAGTGTATAAACATAAATATAAAAATATAAATAAATGTATTGAGGTGAATGCGCAAATTTTCTTATTGGTGGAGTTTGATTAAAAAAATGTTTTGAGACCATTGCTCTAGTGCTGAATTAATAATTGCTGCTTGAAATGTTTAGTGACTCTAAAGGGTTTAGCTTTAAATAGGAAAAGTTATTGCCCAAGACAAATGTAGATCATTCATTTATTCTTGCCAACAAACAAACACGAATATTAAATAGTGTCTTTTTTTTTTTTTTTTTTTTTTTTGAGACGGAGTTTCACTTTTGTTGCCCAGGCTGAAGTGCAATAGCGCGATCTCGGCTCACTGCAACCTCCGCCTCCCAGGTTCAAGTGATTCTCCTGCCTCGGCCTCCCGAGTAGCTGGAACTACAGGCATGCACCACCACGCCCGGCTGATTTTGTATTTTTAGTAGAGACAGGGTTTCTCCATGTTGATCAGGCTGGACTCCAACTCCTGACCTCAGGTGATTCTCCCACCCCGGCCTCCCAAAGTGCTGGGATTACAGGTGTGAGTCGCTGCGCCTGGCTAAACAGTGTCTTCTACGCGCCAGGCATTGTGCTGGGCTCTGAGGGTTGTTTGTTTAAAGATGGCGCCTCTGATACCGACATGTGGGAGGGCTTTGAGGGAGGGCTTTGAGGAAGTTTTAACCCTACCTAACACGATAGCAGAATGTGAGTGAGCAGCATACGGTGAAATGGGCACTCTTATTGCCTCCTGGGGACAGGGAGCTGGGATTTCGGTAGAACTTTTCTGGAGGACATTTTGACAAACATACTGAAGACTTTTTAAAAGTTCACACTTTTGACCCAGCAAGTTTGCTTCCAAACATTTTCTAAAGCATACTTAAGAATTTATGCAGATATTTATCTGCAAGAATGATTATCATATCATTTCTAAAACTGAAAAATCAGAAACAACCCAAATGCTCAACAACATGGTATTCCTTATGTACTATGCGTTCTATCCATTCAACGGAACACAATCCAGCCATTAAAACTTGATATGGAGATGCATAGTTCATCACATTGAAAGTTATTTACAGCATTTTAAAACTAAAATTGGTTATACACTATTATATAATACAAAACGATTCTATTAATATTTATCCATATGGAAAAAGATTAATATTTATCCATATGGAAAAATGAAATCTGCTGAGACTTTTAGTTTTAAAATTGACATGCTATAAAGTACAGTTTTTTGAGTATAAGCTATGCATAGATTTATATGACCACCACAACAATCAGGACAGACAGTTCCGTCACCTCAACAAAACCTTGTGCTGTTCTTTGGAATCATAGTCTCCCTTTACTTCTAAGCCCTAGCAACCACTAATATGTTCTCTGTTGCAATAATTTTGCCTTATCTGGAGTGTCATATAAATGGGTTCATACAGTACATAACTTTTAAAATCTGACTTCTTTCACTCAGTATAATGCCTTTGAGATATGTGTAGTAATAGTTTTTATTTTTGCTGAAAAATATTCCATTATATGACTGTGCCATAGTTGCTTATTCAAAAAAACATGTGAGCTGTTTCCACTTTGTAGGTATTATGAATAGAGGTGCTATAAACATTTTTGTAAAGGTTTTTGTGTAAACATGTTTTGCCAGGTCATATAGTAAACGTATATTTACTTTATAAGAACCTACCAAACTGTTTTACAGAGTACTTCACCTTTTTTCCTTACCCACCAGGAATGCATAAGAATATCAATGCTCTTCATTCTTGTTAGTACTTGGTACTGTCAGTTTAAAAAACTTTTTATTTTAGCCCTTCCAATAGGTATATAGTATGGCTGGGCACAGTGGCTCATGCCTGTCATCCTAGCACTTTGGGAGGCTGAGGCAGGCAGATCACTTGAGGACAGGATTCAAGACCAGCGTGGCCAACATAGTGAAACCCCATCTCTATTCAAAATACAAAAATTTAACCAGGCGTGGTGGTGCACACCTGTAATCCCAGCTACTCAGGAGGCTGAGGCATGAGAATTGCTTGAACCCAAGAGGTGGAGGTTGCAGTGCGCCAAGATCAAGCCACTGCACTCCGACCTGGGTGACAAAGCGAGACTCTGTCTCAAATAAGATGAAAACAAAAACAATAGATATGTAATGACACCTAATTGTGATTTTAATTTTCATTTCCTAATGGCTAGTGATGTTGTGCATTTCCTTATGTGCTTATTTGCCATCTGTATATCATCTACAATGTAGTGTCTATTCCTTCTCTTGCATATTTTGAAAAATTGGATTGCATGTTTTACTGTTGAGTTTTGAGAGTTCTTTATATATTCCAGATATAAGTCCTTTGTTAGAGATGTGATTTGCAACTATTTTCTTCCAGTCTTTACCTTATTTTTTCATTGTCTTAATAGTATCTTTCCTAGAGAAAAGATTTTTTAATTTTGATAAAGTTCAATCAACTCATTTTTAAAAATTTTACTATTGTATTTTTAATGTCATATCAAAGGGGTCTCTGCTTAGCCCTAGGTCATAAAGATTTCTCCTATTTCTTCTACTAAACATTTTATAGCTTTACATTTTATATTTAAATCTGTGATCTGTTTTGAGTTAGTTTAATTTTTTATAAGGTGTGATGTTTAGGTTGAGGTGGTTCACATATTAGCATATACAGATACATATGTTCCAGCATAAGTTTTTGAAAATAAACTAAATTGCCTTTGTGTCTGTAAGAAATTAATTGGTCATATGCATATAAGTGTATTTCTGGAGTCTTTATTCTTTCTCAATGATCTATGTGTCTATTTGCTAATACCATACTTTCTGTTTACTGTATAACAGGCTGTGAAATCAGGCAGGGAGGCAGGGCCAATCCTCCAACTTTATTCTTCTTTTTCAGACTTGTTTTGATTTTTCTAGTTCCTTGTCTTTCCATATAAACTTTAGAATCAGTTTCTTTACATATTAAAAAAAATCTTTCTAGGAATTTTGATTGGAATTTTACTAACTCTATTTATCAATTCATAAATAATTGACTTCTTGACTGTACCCAGTCTTCCAATCCATAAACATGGTATGTCTTTCCAGTTGCACTCACACTTTCACAAAGTTTATGATTGTTTTCTTTTTGCTTATTTACTTACTTCGAAAGCCTATTTTTAAAATTTATTGTTTATAAGTTTCCAAGGCACTTTGGGAAAAAAAGAAAAAAATAAACTTTTTGTTATATTTAACTTAAAATTTGAAGGGCCTTTCAGTAGACAATGGAAAGGGCAGATCAGGAGAGTAGTGGAACTGGAAATTAGAGATGCCCACCATGATGGTCTGAGGACAGACCAAGATGCTAGTGAGGTGAGAAATTCCAGTGAATAGATGTGGCATGTAGAGAGTATGATAAGAAGTGGCTTTGGTCAGGATCATGGAGGACCAGGGAAAGGTAAAGGTTTTGGCAGAAAAAGTCTTCCAATAGTGAGACAAAGCTACATGTTAATTTGGGCAGGGTCTGAGTAGCATAAGAAGTCAGTGCTAGTTACTTGAATTTAGGAAGATGATGTCCACTGTCTATGCGAATGGACATAGCTAACAAGGTCTCCAGGCTGAGTCATAAGTGCTCCAGATACTCAAGCTGGAGTGCACATGGCTTCTATGGGGAGAAACAAAGCAGTGATCCAAATTTGGACTGAACATCATCATGGGAGGATTGGCCAGATACAATGAATTCTGAATCTTTTGAGAGTCTGGACTAAAGCCTCTGAAATTCTACTTGGCTAATTCTTGAATTAGTCCTAGGAATGACAGTTTTGAGCCCAAAGGTGGATTTCAAACGGGCTCAGTTGTGAGAAGAGGAATGTTTGGGTAGAAAGTCTGTTGAAGCGTTACTCATTTGCTCACTCATTTACCCAACATTTACTATATGAAAAGCCTTCTTACTGTTACTGCTAACATCCACGGTAATGCTACTTGTGGAATGAGCAGACAGTATGCCTACACACGCTTGAACACACCCACCCATTCACACATGCGTGTGCTCATGTACACATGCATGGGTGGCTGCACAGGAGGAATGGCAAGTTTGGCAAAATGCCAGCTGGGAAACCCACGGTGATACTGAGCCTCAGGCGCTGGGAGCCCCACGGATCAGTTCACAAGGTAGGCGCTAACATCAAAGAATGGCAAGATTGTTTCAAAACTGGGACAAAGGGTAGTTAGAACCCTGAGGCCTCATGATGCCAGAGAATAGGTTGATGCATTTGCTTGCAATTAAAAAAAATTCTAAGTAGTGTTTGAATACCTGGGCATAAGAACAAAATGAATTGGCCAAAGACCTATTAAAAATATTAAGTAGTTCTTAATTTAGCTAGCAGCATGCGTTGGGCTATGGTTTTTTCCAACAAAAGGGATCAGCACCTTTTCTTCAGCATGTAAGAGCAAAAAGACAGCAAGTCTTTTGAACTTGAACTTGCTTATTATAAGCTCTTATCAAAAATCATCACTCTCTGTGTATTGATTTCTAGCCAACAATTAACCAGTTATGACCTTAGAGCCTTGATAATAGCTGGGGAACTCACTCAACAGAGGGAAACCTGCTTGTTTATGAGCAAGGCAGGTGTTTATGGACCCCTTCAGCCTTGAGTGAGTATTTTTCCATCCAGGAGGCACAAGAAGTCACAGATACAGAGCTTCAGCGGATCCTTGTCCGTGAGCTTAGGCTGACTATCTGGAGAGGTGAGAAGGTCTAGACCTGACTGCAAATGGCTTAACATCAAAATTGTGAGATCAGCCACCTGCTTTAGAGGGTTGCAACTTAATGCCTCTGTTCCCACATAATAGGATTGCTGATAATAATGTCATTTACTCATACATACTTTACACTTTACAAAATGTTTTTGACAATCATCTTATCATGACAAATTTTCCTGTATGATTCCATTTGTATAAGTGCAAAACTAAACACAAGTAAACTGTACTGTTAATGCAAACTTAGGTGGTAAAACTATATAGCAAATCAAGGAAATGATTACAATAACATCAGGAGAGTGGTGACTACAGGGCAAGAAAGGCAGTGTGATTGGGAAGCGGCACATCAGTCCTTCTGAGGTGCTGGCTATGTTCTGTTTCTTCACTTGGGTGGAGCTTACACTGGGACTTACATTGCAATAATATGTTAAACTGTACATTTATGACTTACGCACTTTGTGCGTCAGTGTACGTTTTATTTCACATATGTCAAATAAACACACAAACAACAAACATAAAGACAAAAAGAAAAAGAAAATCAGTTTCATCAGTGTCATTCTAACCAAGACTGGTTATTAGTTATTGTGATTCTTGTCTAGAGATGACTTAAAGCTATGTGCTATATAATACATGCCTGCTTTGGTGGTATTTTAGGTAAATACACATTGAGCTTTCATATCCCTTATTTTTATTTTAAATTGATATATCTATATAGTTCCAGTCTGGGAGCCCAGCGGAAGGACTAAGAGACTTGCTCAAGTCACCTGGTAGTTAGTATTAGAATTTGGACTTGATTGTAGTTGTTTTGACTCCACATCTAATGCTCTTGGGTGGCAATACTCATATT
This sequence comes from Macaca nemestrina, assembly GCF_043159975.1. Taxonomy (NCBI): domain Eukaryota; kingdom Metazoa; phylum Chordata; class Mammalia; order Primates; family Cercopithecidae; genus Macaca; species Macaca nemestrina. Next base: position 10,152,643 of record NC_092126.1, read on the forward strand.
CTCTTTCCATCTTTAAAAACTCCACACATCTTTTTATTTCAAGGAAACTGAACTGAGTATCTTGGCTAATTGTAGAGTTGTTCACTGGTTTTCAAACTTGCTTAAAAAGATGGAGTATGTTTGGCTCTGTAGTAGTTAGAAATGCCAAAAAAAGGTTTGGTTCACTTAGCATTGTGGATTGAGCCAGTAGGAAAATGCACCTGATTTCCTCGTAACAATAGCACCTTTAGAAATTAGAATCTTTTACATATAAGATTAAATCTCATCATAATATTTTTGTACAGCAAATATATTGTGTTCACCATAAAACATTTAGAGAAATTCAGAAGAGATACAGAAGGAAATAAAAACCACCCATAATCCCAACCTTCAGAGGTAAGGACTGCTAAAATTTGATATGTCTTTAATCTGTTTATATGAGGGTTTGCCAAATTGGTATCCTGAAAATACTGTTTCAAAACTTGCTTCTTTAGCTTAATAGTATATTATGAATACTTTTTCATATTAATAATTTTTCTATAACACAATTTTTAGGTGCCGTACAATATAACATTGTATAAATGAATGTATCTTTTTTTAAAGCCAGTTTTCTTTTGTTGGCTGTTTGTTTTCTTCCAATTGCTTCTATTATAAATACTATTGCAATAAACATCTTTGTAAATAAATCTTTGCACATACCCGGTATTATCTCCTTAGAATAAATTCCTACAAGTGAAATCATTGGGTCTGGGTCAAAGAATATGCACCCTTTAAAGGCTTTTGATAATATTTGCCAAATTGCATTTCCGAAATATTACCTCAGTTTATACTCCCACAAGGAGTATATAAAAGTGTTTCCCCAGCCATGGCAATACCAGATATTTTAACTTAAATTTAAAAAAAATATTATTATAGTATGGTTGAAACTTTTCACGTTTTTTTTTTTTTTTTTTTTTTTGGTTTGTTTTAGCCCTCAAGTTTGCCTGGATTTCTTTAGTCTTTCAAGTAAAATTGTATGTTCTCTCTCCTGTTGTAGTCCTAATGGTCAAATATGAATTGTAGAACTCAGAAGTCTCACAGGTATGCACATATTTTAAAATTTCCACTTAAAACACGAAGGGAATCCACTACTAAAAAGGAAGATAGTAGATTTGGCCTGTGTTAACATTGCCATTCTCAACTGAATTGCTTATTTCTCTTAACTAATGCCCCATTAAGACATTCTAAGCACACTCATGTATTGTTAAATTACCTAACCATCATTCATAGAAATGGGAAATCAAATGAGTCCAGTGTATCAATTTGCCAAATTCAGCAAACTCCTGAGCAATCTGCTTTCAAGACCCTGTGGGGGACAGCAGTCACGAATGGGTTAGAGAGCCCATTAGCTTATGAAAAGGGCTGTCGACACAATGGTCATCTATTTGCCTGTGTTTCACTGACAGATTTTTCTGAGCTAATGGTGAGAGAAAGCTATTTCCAACATTCATACTCAGACGCTCAGCAGCATAATGGCAGGTTCAATCCCAATAAAGCAAAATAAAACCAATATTACTATGATGCAAATCTTTCTAAAATGGAAAGAATGTTAGGCCCCAGGTGGAATTCCATTTCTTTAAAATATATATTTTTTGATATTATAAAATCCTAACACAACAAAATAATTGGGACAATGTCTTGGCCTGCATTCTATTGGGATTTGACTTATTAGTGATAGCTTGATTAACAAGGCTTCTGGAAAGAATCTCTGTTGATTAAAACATCAGCCTAGGGGAAGGAAGTTTGGGAGAAGTATGGACTTGTTTCTTGTTATTCCCAAACTCTGGAGGGTAGAACTGAGAAGGCAAGTGTGTGAAAGTGACAGAGGGTCTGACTTTAGGTGGCCTTAAGAAATACATTTCTAACAATCAGGTTGGTCTGAGAAAGTATGCTTTGTGAGGTAGGAAGCATCCCTTTTCCTTAAGGGAGGACTACTTAGGAATGCAGTTCCTTTATCATGGGGTCTGGAGTCTGTGATTTCAGGTGGGAATCACATGAATGTAGTTTGGTAGGTTACTCCACCAAAATGGCTGTGAGTTCAGCAAACAAGAAACATGAGAAATGCCCAGTTAATAATTTTCAAATGGCTTTTTTTTTTTTTTTTTTTTTTTTGAGATGGAGTCTCACTCTGTTGCCCAGACTGGAGTGTAGTGGCACCATCATGGCTCACTGCAACCTTCACCTACTGGGTTCAAGTGATTCTCCTGTCTCAGTCTCCCACGTAGCTAGGACTACAGGCATGAGCCATCATGACTGGCTAATATTTTTATTTTTAATAGAGATGGGGTTTCACCATACTGGTCAGGGTGGTGTCACACTCCTGACCTCAAGTGATCTGCCCACCTTGGCCTCCCAAAATGCTGGGATTACAGGTGTGAGCCACTGTACCCTGCCAAATGGCTTGTTTTTGAATAGTATACTGGTCACAGACAGATCACAAGGGTAAGGGGCCATCATAAGTTGGGTTAGGCTTAGTGTTAGGGTAGATTATTCTCACCCAATCTCAGAGACACCTAGTTCTTTCTCTCAGAAACTTCACTGATGGACGAGTGGTTCTCCCGGGCAGGTCCCTTTCAATCAGTGACTTAAGGGTCCAGTCTAGGTTGATTTTGCATCTCCACTATCTCGACATATGACTTCTCCATGACAGGGGAAGAGGCAGGATGGGAGACTCACATCCCTCTTCTTTGCTTCCACTTAGGTCACTTCTACTTACAGTCTACTGGTCAGAATCAGTTACGTGACTCATTCTAGCAGCAAAGGAGAGCGGGAAGTACAGCCCTCCCATGTACTCAGGAAAAAAAGAGGTAAAATAGGTCTTATGAAGCATTATTTTTGCCAAGGTGCTCAGAGGTTTTCTTTATGTTTATATTCTACCCCGGTGAAAAACGTCTGAACTTTACCTCATTGTAACACAAATTGTACATGGCTTGTGCTTACTACATAGTATCATAGACAACAGATTTTATGTAGTTTGGGCAGTATTTTACTTATTCCACATTTGTAAAAAGTGTTTTCTGTTTTGTTTTGTTTTGTTTGTTTGTTTTCGAGACAGAGCTTTGCTCTATCGCCCAGGCTGGAGTGCAGTGGGACGATCTCGGCTCACTGCAATCTCCGCCTCCCGGATTCAAGCGATTCTCCTGCCTCAGTCTCCTGAGTAGCTGGAATTACAGGCATGTGTCACCATGCCTGGCTAATTTTTTGTATTTTTAGTAGAGGCAGGGTTTCGCCATGTTAGCCAGGCTGGTCTGGAACTCTTGACTTCAGGTGATCTGTTTGCCTCCGCCTCCCACAATGCTGGGATTACAGGTGTGAGCCACCACGGCTGGCCAAAGGCGTGTTTTGTGCAGGAAGTTGGGGGTATGTACTCTACCTGTGCGTTCATGTCCTCTCTCCTGCCGCTGTGTTTATCTGGGGAGGAGTTATCAAAGATGGCTTCTGAGTCTCCAGTCCAGTTAAAACATTTTTCTGACTTTAAGTTCTGGATTCCTTAGTGCTGGGCCCTCTGAACACTGGCTGTTGAGAAAGAGAGGTGTATTCGTTTGCTAGGGCCGTTGTAACAAAGTACTGCAAACTGGGTGACCTAAACAAAGGAAATGTATCATCTCACAGTTCTGGAGGCCAGAAGTCTGAGACCAAGGTGTCAGCAGGATTGCTTCCTTCTGAGAGCTGGGAAGGAGAACCTGCTCCAGGCTTTTCTTCCAGCTCCAGGCTTTCCTTCCAGCTCTTGGTGGTTTGCTGATACGCTTTGGTGTTTCTTGGCTTGAAGAAGCATCGCTCTGATCTCTGCCTTCATCTTCACATGGCATTCTCCCTGTGTGGGTGTTCCTCTCAGTGTCGACATTTCTCCTTTTTATAAGGACACCAGATGTATTAGAAGAGAGTTCACCCTAACCATCTCATTTTAACTTGATTATCTCTGTAAAGATCCGGTCTCTAAGAAATGTCACATTCTGAGGTCCTGGGGGTTAGAACTTCAGCATCTTTTTCTTGGGGGTGGGGAAGGGAATGACGACACAATTCAGCCCATAACAAGGAGAAAACTCTTCTTCTGAGCACAGACTTCTGACCAGCAGCTCAGGCTGGGCATGACTCCCGCGTGCTCCCACACCTGCTTGCCTGCCAGTGGTATTTTGCTCTGGCTGCCACTCAGAGCCATGGCTAGTCCAGGACATGGGGGTGGTGCTGGTGAAGCAGACTGTCCATAGACTTTAAGAGGCAAGGAAGGCTGGCCCCTGTTCTGACCCCAAAGCCAGGGAATGAATGACTAGCTGTTTGACCATAGTGAGCTAGTGAGTTACAATGGGGAAAAGAATCCTAGTCACCACTGTCTGCCACAGTGAAGTTCCCCTGACAAATGCTTACGAGGATCTCTTCTCTCTGGCGACAGACATGGAGTCAGGCATCCTGGCAGGTATGATAGGGCAGCAGGGAAAAGTCTTAGACAAGGAGGTAAGAGACCTGAGTTTATACCTCCTGTATTTCCTTTTTGAGCTTCTGTGCTTTAATCTATAAAAAGGCTGGGGTTGGTAAACTCTGAAGTTCTTGCCTGCTTTCAGCCTCTGTTAGATAGTTGGTGACACTAAAAATGACAAAGGCATCATAATACAAGAACTCATGACTGAAAGGGTCTATATGCGTTTCTGGGCCCCTAATCTCCTAATCCAGCATGACTTTGGTACAGGGAAAAGAGGATCACAAACTGTGGCTTATGTGCTGAGGGTCTCACTCTGGCAGACATGCTTGAATTCAGTTGCTATCTATATCTGTATCTATCTATATTGATGTATCTATCTCAATCTCTATCTCTCTCCCTCACACACACAGTTTTGTTTTTGGCTGGGGGAGGAAGATATTTTTAATAGCAGGTTTTTTATTCTCTCTCTCTTTTTTTTTTCCTGGAAAAAGATGAAATCATCCGTTTATTCTGGACCAATTATAAGCACTAGAAAGCGCAGGAGGAACAGAAAGCTTCATCACAAATAAATACACACTGCGGGAGGGGGGAGAGGAGGAAACTGTTATTGATTGGCCTTGTAAAATCTGCTGCTGAATCGATAGCAATTTCTGGAAATGCCAGACATTTATTTTGTGCGGCTTGAACAGTGGAGATAATAATAAACGTACTTATGAAGTGAGTCTCTTGACACTATTTCCTAGAGCCCCTTATAATAACACACATACATAATGGGTACTATAACTGTACAAGCCATAGTGAATATACTTCAGATTTAAACCCCCAAGCTGAGTTGCCCTCTGGTAACCTCTCTTCTGTGCTGGATATAGCACCTGAATATCTTCTCTATTAAAGAAACACAGACAATTCATCTGCACCAAGAGATAAGAGATGTGTCCTCCTCAGTTGTGGAAAGACAGGCTGAGGATTGCTCTAAAGATCAGGAAAGAAAATCAGATGCTGAAATTACCTGACCCTGCCTGGCCACTCTGAATTTGTGGACCTGTCCACTCACCTGCGCCTCTCTCAGAGCTCCATTCATCATTTCTTTCTAACAATGGGCAACTTACCTTATGTGGATGCTGTCTCATCCCCACCCATCTTTCATCCTCAGCTAGTCTCCTTTCCCCCTGGCATAATATATTCCCTCTGTAGGCATATTTGGCAATCTTGCCAGGGCCACTGGCCTGAGAAAAGACTCAGGGGTGTTTTGGCAAAAGGGACATCGTTCAATGTGGTTGAGCATAGTACAAATAGCTACCATCTATTGAGCACCTATTACGTGCTATATAATTTATTCACTACATTGCTTATTCCTCATGACAGCCCCTTGAGTTATAATTTTAAATCAAGTTTTTAATGAAACTGAGGCTCCTCAAGGTAAAATATGTTACCCAAGATCATTAAGCTATTAGGAGACTGAGCTGGAGTTGAGCTCAGATCTAACTTAGAGACTATATTTTTCCCATCCTTCTTTTACCTGCTTAGATGTAACTGGGATGGTGAGAAGTAAAGCTATATACCGTGAGTGCCTGGTGAAGGTATCTGGACATTATTACTGTGCCATAAGGAAGAGATGAAGGTTTCTTTGAAAACATAGATGGTGCAGAGTTCAGTTTTAGGGAGATGATTTTGGTGTTTGTGTTCAGCATGGACTGATGCAGAGAAACATGCAGACTGGGAGATCATGTAGAAAGATACTACAGCAGACATGCTGGAGAGAAAAGAAGCTCAGACAAGGAGCGGAGGCAGAATCATCAAGGAGTGGCTCTTGACAATTACAAGAATGGAAAACTTTCCCTCTTCTCCCCTCTTGTTCTCATCCCTACCTCTTCCTCCCTTCCTAGCCACTTTACCTTCTCCTATTTTGTGACAGTGGGAGGGCCCTTGGAAAACATTCATTCCCAGGATAGATCTCTCAATGCAAAGCCAGTCTCAAGGATATTGTTGGATATAGATATGTTCTGAGCTAAGAATAGATGAAGAAGATCACTTTTCCACCCTGCTTTTAAAATATATGCCCCTTTAGGTTGGCACTGCTAAGAAGAATTTGAACTACTAATTTGGATGATGGGAGGTGTTATTTCCATAAATCAGCAGATTTCTGGATCTCTGTCTACGTCCCATCTTTTTCACATCAACCTGTAGTCTTACAAGACCGTCATGGTTTTGAAAGTCACAAAAAGTCTTTCCCTAGAGATCTGGCTTGGTACTGAGAGTAATGCTTTCCCTCCAATTACTCAAGAAACCAGCTCTCTTTAGATGCTAAGTCAATCCTTGTCTCAAGAACCAGTCCTAGAAAACAGCTCCCTAAATACTTGAAGATGCAAAGTCAATTAGACTTTTTGGATGGACTATCATGTAGGGAACCATGTGAGTTATTGAGTTAATTCTTCAGATGTTCTTTGTGCATGTATTTTGTGTCATGGCCTGTGCCAAAGCCTGTGGAGAAGGCCAAGAGGAATCATACAGGGCTTCATCCCTCAACGATCTTATAATTTAGTAATGGAAATAAGTTTATATTCACATGTAACTTCTACACAGGCTATAGGCAGTCCACATCACAGAAGTGCCACAGATAACATAGGTCATAATTCTAAGGGAAGTAGAAAAGATAGGTTGTAGTTTTTAAATGACCCTTAAATGGGAAGGAAAAAATTTGCATTTTTGGAGAGTATCTGAAGTATACCGAATAACAATAGCAAGTCGAGGCAGCAAGAAACCATGAAGAGTTTACAGGGAATCCCGACAGAAGTCCAATTCACTGAGATTCTGGTCCTGTGGAAGGGAAGAGCAAAAGATTAAAGAGGTAGGTAAAAGTTACATAACGAAGACTTTAAACACAAGTCAGATACGTTTATATATTATTCCAGAGGCCATAATGAGGATTCATGAGAGTTCTGCAAAAAGGAAAATGGCATGGTCTCTCAGTATTTTAAAGAGGTTATGACACCTTATCTGCAAGGTTGAGACACTGGGGTAAGAAATCCAGTTTTAACACCATTTCAAAAGTTCAGTGGAGACTTTCACTTCTGGAAAGATCGAGTAGACACACTTTTCTCTCTTCCCCCTGCTGAGTGCAACTAAAATCCTTGGCTGTTCTACACAAAACAAACATAAGAATATTCTGATAGGTAGAAGAGAGGAGGCAGGCTAGCTAGGGGTTCAAAACCCAAGGAACAACATAACAATGAGTTCCCCCAGTTTTCTTGTATCTCTTATATTCCAGACTTGGAGCTGAAGCCAGTACCTGGAAGTGCCTATGGGTACAGACAGAAAAGCCTCAACAAAAGCCTGCTGTCTTTAACCAAAGGATCAGGAAAGGGAAAGCATAGCAAGACCGAAAATTTTTAGATGACAGCCATTCTATCTCAAGCAAACAACACAAAGCCCTGTGATCTGTCTCTCACTCATGCCAGCAAAAGCCAAATGGAAAACTTAGACTTCTGCCCTCACCAGGCTGTACTGATGTGCACCCAAACTCTTCCCTGCACTAAGGTGATATTAGAAAAAGCCAAGTAAGGGGCTAGAATTTTCCTCCCTGTGGACTGGTAATCAAACACCCTCCCTCACCATCATTGTGTAAGTGGAGACCACGTGGATAGCCCAGGCTCCCACTTCCACCCAGCAGTAATGAGGCACCTGTCTCCTCCCCACGGAGATGGTGGGAAAGTCAGCCTGGTGGAGAGTTGGAGCTTACCACCTTCTTTTTGGTGTCAATGGAGACCATATGGGAAACAGTAATGAGGCATTCCTGCTCCTACTAGCCAGGAGGTATCAGTGCAGGCCTATTGAGAGCCAGGATTTCCCCTCTTGCCCAGCAGTAATCATAAGCCACCACCCTCACTTGTAAACTGAGGCTGAGTGTAGAACTTGGATTTTTACTTCCACCTGGAAGTAATGAAGTGACACCCCTTTGTCTGAAAGAATAGTGTCAAAAGAAAAAAAAAGCCAGCTGAAAACTTCTCAGATTTGGCAAAAGACAGATTCACAAAACTGGCTAAGCCTCAAAGGGAATAAACTAAGAAATTCATACCAAGACATATCATAGTTAAACTTCTGAAAACTAAAGACAAAGAAAATCATTTGATAGCAGCAAGAGAAAAATGATACCTAACCTACAGGAGAAAAGCAATGTAAAAGATGCAGATTTCTCATCAGACACCACGTAGGCTAGAAGGAAGTAGCATAATCTTTTTCAAGTTTTGAAAGAAAACAACTGTCAATCCAAAATCCTATATCCTTTAGGAATGAAGGGGAAATCAAGACATTCTAAAATGAAGAAAAACTAAGAGGATTTGTCACCAGCAGAGTGTCCCTAAAAGAATAATGAATGGATGTACTTTGAACTGAAAAAAAGGGTAAAAGAAGAAACCTTGCTACATAAGGAATGAAGAAAGAACACAATAAGGAAAAGTATGGGCAAACACGAAAGACTTTTTTTCTTCTTTTGAGTTTTCCAAATTGTGCTTGATTGTTGAAGCAAAACATAGCAAAGCATATCAATGTTATGCTTTGCATAACATTGTCTGACATGGTCTCAAATTTATGTAGAGAAAATATTTAGGACATTTGCATTAAAATACGGAAGGATAAAGGGAAGTAAAGATGAGTAAGGTTTCTATACTTTGCTCAAACAGATAAAATTCTGACATTAGTAGATTATGGCATGTATATGTAATATACTGCCGAAAACAACCATTCAAAAAACTTTACAAAATGAAACATTCAAAGACATTATAAATAAATTAAAATGGAATTTTAAAAAATGTTCAAGCAACCTATAGAAAGGTAGGAAAAAAGAGCAACAAAAAACAGAACAAGTAGAAAACATAAAGAAAATGGCAGACAAATTCTAGCAAATCAATAATTACATTAAATGTTAATGGTCTAAATATACCAATTAAAAGATGGAAACTGATAGAGTGGATTAAAAGACGTGACCATATATTTGTTGTCTGTAAGAAATTCACCTCAAATATAATGATTTGAAAGTCAAAGGATATTAAAAGATGTATCTGGCAAATAGGGATTAAAAGAAAGCACAAGTGGCTGGCTATATTAATATCAGGTAAGGTAGGCTCCAGAGTAGAGAAAATTACCAGAGACAATGAGGAACATTATATAATGATACAGGGGTCACTCAATCAAGAAGATATAGCAATCCTAAATGTGTATGCACCATACAATAATGTTGTAAAATATGTGAAATAAGAACTGATAAAACCGAAAGAAGAAATAGACAAATCTATAACTATAGTTGGACATTTTAATAACCAACTTTCCATAATTAATGGAACAACTAGACAGAAAATCATCAACAATATGGAATTCAACACCACTATCAACCAATAGGATCTAATCCACATTTATGTAACACTGCACTACAAAACAGCTATATACATGTTGTTTTCAAGCACCACAGAATATATACCAATATAGAACATGTTCTGGACCATAAGATAAACAAGTAATTAAAATCATATGGAATATGTTCTCTGACCACAATAAAATCAAATTAGAAATTAATAACAGAAGGATAATAGGAAAATCTCAACACACTAGGAAACTAACCAACAGTTTACATAATCTATGGGTCAAAGACAAAGTCTCAAGGAAAATTACACTACACTGAGTGAAAAAACAAAACAAAACACTGAACTAAGTGAAATACATTGAACTAAATGAAAATGAGAATACACTGCAAATATGTCAGATACAACTAAAGAAGTGCTGGGGGAGAGAGAGAGAGAGAGAGATTGATTTACAGTACTAAATGCTTATATTAGTAAAAAGTCTCATATCAATCATGCAAGTTCCTGCCAAAAAAAAAAAAAAAAAAAAAAGGAAAAGTAAAGCAAAATAAACCCTAAGTAAGCAGAAGGAAAACAATAATAAAGATAACAGAAACCAATGACACAGAAAACTAAAACACAATAGAAAAATCAATGAAACAAAGAGTTTGTTCTTTGAAAAGATAAATAAAATTGATAAACCTTTATCAAAATGCAAGAGAGTGAGATAGAAATGGAGAGATGGAGAGAAAGGGAATGAAAACAGCTTATTAATAGGAAAGAAAACAGAGGATATCAACACAGACTGAATCACTAAAATAATAATGAGGCAATACTATGAACAACTCTCCACACAAAAATTTGGCAACTTAAATAAAATGGATCAATTCCTTAAAACCATAAGATACCACAACTTATCTAGTATGAGATAGGTAATTTGAATAACTCTATAATTATTAAGGAAATTGAATTCAGAATTTTAAAAACTCCCAAAAAAGAAATTTCTAGTTACAGATGATTTCACTGAAGAGTTCTTCCAAACATTTAAAGAAGTGTTAACATCAGTTCTACGTATGTCCTAGAAAATAGAAGAGGAAGGAATAATCCTTAATTCATTTTATAAAGGTAGTATTGCTTTGATTTTAAAACCAGACAAAGACAGTACAAATAAAGAAAATGACAGACTAACATCTCCCAAAAATATAGAAGCAAAAAATTTTTAAAAATAGAATGGGACAAAATAGAAAAAATCTCAAACAAAATCAGCAATTATAAAAGGAGTTATGCACCATAACCAAGTGGAGTTTATTTTATGAATTCAAGGCTACTAAAGGTTTATTTTAAGGATGAAAGGGTGCTAGAATATGTAAGTAGAAAGAAAAATATAATATATGATTATATTAGTCAATGCAGAAAAAGCATTTGACACAATTCAACACTAATTTGTGATTTAAAAAAACTCTCAGAAACCAAAGAATATGTCTACAAATCCTTTTAGCGTGTATTGTACATAATGATAAAAGACTGAATCCTTTCCCCCTAAGATCAGGAATGAGGCAAGAATGTTCACTTTCACTGCTTTTATTCAGCATAAGTTTTGGTTCTAGTTCTAACCAGTGCAATTAGGCAAGAAAAGGCAACAAAAAGAATAAAGATTAGAAGAACAAAATAAAATTGCCTTGATTTGTAGATGATAGACTTTGATAGCAAATTACAAGGAGTCTACAAAAAAAAGTCTCCTAGAACTAAGAAGCAATTTTAGCAAGGTTACAGAATGCAAATAAATATAAACAAATGAATTGCATTTCTATATACTGTCAATGAACACATGGACATTACAATTAAAAATACAATACCACTTATTGCTCAAAAACTGAAATACTCATGTATAAACCTAACAAAATACTTACAAGACTTGTATGCTGAAGGCTATAAAATGCTTAGAAAAAAAATCAAAGATGGTCTAAATAAATGGAGAAACACCATTTTTGTTCATTGATTTGAAAATTCAACATAGTTGTATTAGTTTCCTATTGCTGCTGTAACAAATGACCACAAACTTAGTGGATTAAAAAATACTTATTTTTTTTGCAGTTTTGGATTTTTGAAGTTTGATACTGGGTCTTACAGGGCTAAAATCAAAGTGTTGGCAAGGCATGTTCTTTATGGAGGCTCTGAGGGGAGATCCAAGTCCCGTATCTGCAAAGTCTCCTTTCCCATAGAAAGTAACATATTCACATGTTCCAGGGATTAGAATGTGGAGCTCTTTCAACAGTCATTATTCTGCCTACCACCATAGTAAAAAGGTCAAGTCTCCCCAAATTAATATGCAGAAATGTCACAGTTTCTCTCCAAATCACAGCAAGATTTTCAGTACGTGTCAGTGAGATTATGCTAAAATTTATATGTAAAGGCCAAGGAATTTAAATAGCTAAAACAGCTTTGAAAAACAAGAATTAAGTAGAAGGAATATGTCCACTCGATTATAAGACTTATAGTTACAATAATCAATAATGTATAGTATTTATAGAGAGATAGACATATGGATCAATGAAACAGAATAGAAAGCATATACATAGGCTCACACATATCTCTCATCAATTTTTTACAAAGGTACAGAAACAATTCAATAAAGTAAAGATAGCCTTTTCAACATATGGTGCTGCAGTAATTTGACGTCTGTGGGCAACAAACAAACAAACAAACACAGAAACTTCAACGTAAGTCTCACCCTTATGTAGAAATTAACTAAACACAGATCATGGAATTAAATATAAAGCATGAAACAAAAAAACTAGAAAAATAAAAAAACCGTAAAGGGATAAAATCTCCAAGATCAATGGCTGAGCAGAGAGCTCTTAGACTTGACACCAAAACACACACACAAAAAGTGATAAATAGAACACTATCACAAATAAAAATTTTTGCCTTGTGAAAGGCCCTGTTTACAGGATGCAAAGACAAGTTACAGACTGGGAAGAAAATATTTGCAAATTACATATATGATGAGGGATTAATATCTGGAATATACATAGAGAGAACTCTATCACTTAAAATTCCCAGTGGGAATGTAAAATGATACCACCTCTTTGGAAAAGAGGTTGACAATATCTTTTTTAAAAAGGATACATGCAACTACCATACATCCCAACAATTGCGCTTTTGATTATTAATCTCAAAGAAATAAAGATTTGTGCTCATGCAAAATCCTGTATGGGAAAGCAAACAGCAGCTCCATTCATACTAGCCCAACCTGGAAACCACCCAGAAGATGTTCTTCCGTGGGTGAATAAACAGTGGTACATCGGCCGGGCATGGTGGCTCACGATTGTAATCCCAACTTTGGGAAGCTGAGGTGGGTGGATGACCTGAGGTCAGGAGTTCAAGACCACCCTGCCCAACATGGTGAAGCCCCATCTCTACTAAAAATACAAAAATTAGCCGGGTGTGGTGGTGCACGCCTGTAGTCCCAGCTACTCGGGAGACTGAGGCAGGAGAGTTGCTTGAACCAGGGAGGTGGAGGTTGCAGTGAGCCGAGATCATGCCACTGCACTCCAGCCTGGGCAACAGAGCAAGACTTTGTCTCAAAAAACAAAACAAAACAAACAAACAAAAAAAACAGTGGCACGTTTATTCATGGAATACTACTCAACAATCAGAAGGTACCAACTATTGATACGCACACACCCTGGATGAATCTCCTGATAGGAATTATCCTGATACGACACAGCCAATTTCAAAGGGTTACATATGGTATGATTCCACTTATATTACATTCTTGAATTGACAACATTATAGAAACAGAACAGAATAGTGATTGCTAAGGTTAAGGAAGGGGTTGGGACAGAAGAGTAGGCGTGGCTGTAAAAAGACAATGCAAAGGATCCTTGGGGTGATGGAAATATTCTGTATCTTGACTACATGAACATCAATATATTGATTATAATATTCCACTATAGTTTTGCAAGATGTTAACATAGGGAGAAACTGAGTAAAATGTACAAAGGATTTCTCTGTATTATTTCTTACAAGTACATATGAATCTACAATGACCTCAAAATAAAAAGTTTAATTAATACAAGTTCAGAGGAGATTAAACTAGGATGGTGATGCCGGGAGTGGTGGAGCTTCAGAGGAGGGTGGTGATGGAGAAAAACACAAATGAGAGAAATAATTGAAAGAGCTACTTTAGTGGTCCTTACTCCCCCACCATGATCATGGTATCCCTGGGTTGACTGAGATTGTGTGTATGCCTATGGATGAGGGCAACTCTTGTTTGCTCAGTTACTTCGTACAAAGCATGGTGAGGGACTTCTCCACCTTGCGTCCCTTGTTGCCTTGAAGCACTGTCCTGTTCTGATCTATTAGTAATTTCTGGAGGCAAATCAAAGAGCCATTCATAAAAGGCTTTGGGGGGCTGAACTGCCCTCTCATTGGTCCTGGTATCAAAGTTTGGAGAAGTTACATAAAGAAATTTTCTAAAACCCTCCAAGATAGTGGGGAGGTGGTGGTGATGTACTAAATGAATATGAGCTTGCCTATTGAGCCCATAGAATAAAAAGAAGAAGAAAAATGGGGGAACACTGGCTTCCAGAGGAAGGCAAGATCTTCCTTTTCCCTCTCCTTCACGCCCATGTCCTTGCCACAGCCACACTCCCCCTAAAAGATGAGTCAGGGCTGTCAAAGGCAAGAGTATTATGGACCCCTGATTTAGGGGGCGAGCTTTCACAGAGCTGAGCTAACAGCTTGGATGTTCGCCCTTCTCCCTCCTTCTCCTGGGGCTTCTCTCCCTGTTGCTTGGAAGTGGACTGTGCTTGGAAGGTGACTGTCTCTGGGAAGGCCTGGGGGCTGGGGCATCAGGATGGTTTTGTTCTGTTTCCTCCTGTAGCCCAGACAAGAGGAGGCTTGATGAGTTCTTGCAGCCCAGCTAGACAGGAGCCTGACTGAGGTCTAGGGTGTGGGTCCAAGCTTGTGGTGAAGAGGTGCTCCTCTGCCTGCCCCTGCCCCTTCCCTGCACGGCTCCTCAAGAAGCATCCATGGCAGTTGGCTTGAGGGCTTGGATCCTGGATCAGGATTTCCAAAACGGAGAGAGAGAGCATGAGAACAAGAAAGAGCCAGCAAACAAAGTGAGGGGGAGAGAGAGAGAGAGACAGACCAGGTGCCTTGGCTCATGCCTGTTATCCCAGCCCTTTGGGAGGCTGAGGCAGGTGGATCACTTGAGTTCAGGAGTTTGAAACCAGCTTGAGCAAGATAGTGAGACCCAGTCTCTACTAAAAATTAAAAACAAACAAACAACAACAACAAAAAACAACATTAGCCAGGTGTGGTGGCATGTACCTGTAGGCTCTGCCACTTGGAAGGCTGCGGTGGGAGGATCACTTGAGTCCAAAAGGTTGAGGCTACAGTGAGCTGAGATCATGCATCTGCACTCCAGCCTGAGTGGCAGACCGAGACTCTATCTCAAAAAGTAAAAGAAAAAAATAAAGATATAGAGAGACAGACAGCAAGTGAACAGAATATAACCTTCATTTCTTTCTTCCTTTCCTCCATATAACCCTTATGTTTTTATCTTGTCTTCCTCATCAACCTTAACCTCCTCTTATATGATTTTGTTGTTTGCATTTTGCCCTTGTCTTGTTTTTGTTTTAGCTTTGTCTTTTAGTGCTTGCATTGGTTTTTAGCAAATGACAGAAAATTCTCTAAGTCAACCCCAGGTCTTTACAGTGGCCTACATGCTCTAATCTCCAGTCTCCACTCCCTGCATCTTTAGCCTCTCTCTGTCTCTCCCTCTAGTCCAGCCACACTTGACTGCTTACTGTTCCTTGGACATGCTAGGAGGAACCACCTCAGGGCCTTGCATTTGCTGTTTCATTTACTGACTGCCTGGCCCCATGCGCCACCCCTCAAATTGCTGCATGGCTGGCTAGTTCCCAATGTCTTGGGAACTTAAATGTCTTGTTTTCAGTGAGGTTATCCCTAAGCATCCTATGTAAAATTGCATCACCCCTTCAACACTCCTTACCCTCTTCTTGATCTGCTTTATTCTCCAAAGCACGTGTAACTCTCTAACATACTTTGAATTTTACTCCTTTATCTTACTCGTTGTCTGAGTTCCTCAATTAGAGTGTGAGCGCTACAAGGGCGGGCTTCTTGTCAGTTTTGTTCACTACTAAATGTGTCTATGACAGAGCCTGGCATATAGTAAGCGGTCAGGAAATACCTGATAAATAAGTGAAAGGAATAAGGGAATGGAGAAAATTCTTGCTGGTGCTAGACAAGATATAGTTTATATAAGATACATCTCTAACAGTGTAAATTAAGTATATTAAATATTCTGTCAATTAACGTAATATTATTAAATATATTTAACATAAATATATTAAATATTAATATTTAAACATTTCTTAAAAGTATATGACTTTGAAAAGAATACTGGACTGAAATGTAAAGAGTTGGGGTCAGTTCTGGCATCTTCAAAACAGAACCAACAGGGAAGAAGCATTTCATTTCCCTGCCTCAGTATCTACACTTGTCAGATGAGTATGATACTCTGTGTACCTCACAGGATTATCATGAGAATCAAATAACATATTGAATGTGGAAGTGTAAAAATGCAAAGGCAAATCACACATGTCCTCAGATCTCTGCCATGATAGAACGGTGTTATTAATGTTTAGTTATCATGTAATGAAGGAATTCAGAAAGCGCGCTTGTCCTCGTGGTGATAGCTACACACAATATGAGGAGAGCGCCGACTACTCTACGGCACGTAATCTTCACGAGGTATCGTGAGGCTCTCTGAGAAACTTATCCTATGAAATCTGAGTGTCATTCGGGAGCTTATCAGGAGTGTTTCGTGAGGGGAAAGGAGAGCAGAGCAGCAGAGCCTGGCGATGTCATGGAATATTCCTTCCTTTCTTCCATACCCCGAGCTCTTTGCTGTTGCATTTCTGGCTGCCTATTATTGACAGAGGAAATGCTGATTCATGGGTCTGAGTGACAGGAAACCTTGTTTCCTGGTGGAGAAACAAGCACAGTGGTGCTGCCAGCATCCTCCTCTGCTGGTTTCTGCCACATGGCCCTGCTTCTGGGCCTGCACCCAGGCGGGCTGTGAAGCAGTAAGGCCAACTCAAGCGCGACCAATGAGGTCACTTTCCCTGGTGAACTGAACTAAGCGCAGACTCCTCTAGGGCCTCTGGAGGCTCTTGAGCTCTGACCTCGCAATACCTTTCCAGCCCATCTCTGGCTGCTCCCTCCCAATCCCTATGCTGCTGTCATACATGACTACTCCCAGTTCTTTGTGAACACCTTGTATTTTCCAGTCTCCAAGCCCTGGCTCGTGGTGTTCTCTGCCTGGAATCGCCCCTGACCCAGTGCTGGCTCATTGAAATCCTATCCATGCTTCAATTCTGCTAAATTGCTTCTCGCTGTGTGAAGCCTGCTAGATTTCCTTGTATTTCTTCCTTTCTTCCTTTCTTGCCTTTGTTTTTGTTTTTGTTTTTGTTTTTTTTGCGGGGGATTTTCAAATATACACAAATAGACAGAATTATCTGACGAACTTCTAGATACTCTCTCCCAGCTTCAACAATTCTCTGATTCTTCTTGAGTAGCAGTTGGTCCTTCCTTCTTTGAGCTTCCTCGGCAGCTCTTGTGTTCTGTGCATAACCTATATTTGCTGAATTGAGTGGGAAGAAGGTGACTCTGTGGATTTGGCGTGCTCCTTTTAGCCATCCCCCAAAATGAGGAAACTGAGACCCAGAGAAGTGAAGTGAGTTGCCCAATGTCATAAGACAGGTGGTGGCAAATTGAGATCAGATTCATCTGAAGGACCTCACAGTCTAATTAGGAAGCATGGATAACATACTCATAACATGTATATGTTAGCAAATCTCAAATACTACAGGAGCTCAGGTTATTAGTAAGTGTATGTTGAATGAATAAATTAATCTTCTATCCAACTGATTAATAAGATGACCTCTTAAGCTTGGCACTGAGTATTCCACTGGTCCTCTCCATTCTATGATCTGACATCAGCATGCTGAAGGAGATTCCTGACTTCTATGGAGAAAAATCCTATACAATTATAATGGCCAGTATGAGTTAGCGAGAAGTTTAAACTGGTAAATATCCAAATAATGAACTGGTAAATATTCAAAAATAAATTTTGTTTTCTTACTACATGGAGTAGAGAGTAGGCACTTTGTATCTGAAGAACCTAAATACTCAGAGTTAATTCTTACTGGAAAGGGAAGAATATAAATTAAGGGAGTCTGAAGTTCTGTGGTTTGAGGCACTTGTACATTTGATGACTTGGGAGAAAGTCATAAAAAGAAAGTGTGGCAAGATAAAGCAAGACATAAAAAGCCAGTCCTGGGATAATGGCAATTTTTCATCTTGATCCAGACCTAACTCAAACCTGGATCTTAGAAGTACAGCAAGGGGTCATCAGGATGTCCAGCCTGAGGTGCCCTGACTTTACTATGTAGCCATGGGAACAAGGATCTGGTCATCAGGGAAGCAACAAAGCTGTTGCCAGTGGGGTGGGGTGAGGGATAGAAAATGTGTGTGGTTTTTCTTTATAAAAGGGAATTAAGACATAATTTGAGATTTTTTTCTTTTTTTTTTTTTTTGAGAAAGGTGGCTTGAATCAGATTCTTTCTGCAGGTCACGCAGAAGCAGCGCATAATCACTGTTTGTCTTGGCAGGGTGTCGCACCCAGGCATCCAACAGGCATTCTGCCAGCTCTGTCCCATGAGCTCATTTGAAGGATGGTGGTCACGTCAATGCCTAGGTCACAGGGTGGTTCTGAGGTTCACCCAAGTAATAGATGAGAAAATCATTTGTAACCTGTGAAGTGCCTCATTAAGGTCCTGACAGCCTCATATCTGCTCTTCTTATTCGGGGTAACTAGTGGTACCTGATGACATCAGAGACATTGCCCTGAAGGCGAGAGGGGAGACAAAGAGGAGTTGTTAGAACGAGGGGTTGCATTTCACATTTTAGTATGGGCCAGAGACCCGGGTGAGGAGAGCACTGGGGACATTCCTGGAACTTTTGTCCCTTCCCTACTCTCATTGCTTTCTGTTGGTATCCCTGTGCAGATGATCATAAAATGTATCAGAATAAAACTTGCCCTAGGTGCCAGTTTTAGGAGCAGCAAGCTGAAGGGTGGGTACTTGGGAGGACATGGGGTGGTGAGAAGTATTTTGCATTCTGTAGGCAGCTTGCAATTATGAAGAGAGAAAAATGGGTAGAATTTTAAACTTTGTTGCAGGGGGAAAAGAGGGTTTTAGGAACACAGGGCAGAAGGATGGAATGTGCTCCTGAATTGGGCTGGTGGGGAGTCCTTTCATGTACAGGAAGGAATAAAATACTGCTAAAAGAAGATTTATGGCATCCACTACAGTCAGATAGGGTAGCAGATGATAATTTCCTCTCTAAAATCTGTAAGGACGCATTTCCTCCTAAGGAAAAGTACCCTTCCTCCCACTCTACCAGTCACAGGCATACACATCTATTTATTTCCTTAATAAAGTATTTCTTCAAGGAGATTAGAAAGGTAAGTGTGGCCTAGCACTAAGTAACCATTGCACACCCCAAATGTGGTCATCAGTACAATAAACATTAATTAAACACCATAAAGGGACAGGACACTTTTTCAGGCGTCTAGTGGACACAAATTGGAATAGAACTTGAGCCCTCAAAATGCTTATACCTTAGCAAACTCATGTGGCTCCGAGCCTTCACAACAAAGAAGGAAAGGCAAGGCCTCCTTTTTCACCTACAAAGAATTCATCTTCTTCTATACCCTCTTTGTTACAGGACAGCAATGCTTCCAAGCTAGAGGCATTCAAGGAGTGGCCCGGAGAACATGTCATTCAGGGCCTGGAAGATTTCCATCAGCATTCAGGTAAGGGCCTTGGCCCCTGGAGCCTGTCTCACCAGGAGGGAGCCCAGCAGGAAAAAAACACTTTGGTTTTACTGAGCTGATGTCATCAGTGCTAGAGTTAATCCTGAGGTTAATGTATATTTGTTAGATATTTTTGTTGTTGTTTCCTGGTGTAATATTTCCATCCCTAGGCTGAGTTGCTCTGTAGACTTTGGCATGGATTTAGCTGCATTCTCACTGAAATGCAGTGCCAATCAGTGCACACAAAAAAGTTCTGAGGTCTTCCTTTAAAAGGGCTATGTTTGAGTGTTCAGGTCAGATAATAAGGCCCAGAGAAGGTACAGAAGAAATGAAGAGTCTGCACTTACGTGCCTGTAAATGTTTAACAAATGGCTCTGTGGGGGCGAAGGGGAAGCCCTGTTTATAGTATTTGCTGATTTCTGTGTAAATACTCCCACTGTGCCTGATTTCAAGCTACCAATATGATGCTCGCTGAATGTAGAGTTGGAAAGAGATGCCAGGGTCAGCTCTTGTGAACTGGTACCTGTTGGCTCCCGTAC
The DNA here is from genome assembly GCF_043159975.1 of Macaca nemestrina. NCBI lineage: Eukaryota > Metazoa > Chordata > Mammalia > Primates > Cercopithecidae > Macaca > Macaca nemestrina. The sequence continues at coordinate 10,172,860 of NC_092126.1, forward strand.
ACCACTAGCCAGCAGTCAGAACAGACACAACCAGAACATACTTGGAGGAGAAGAGGAGTTGGAACTCAGATGAGGAGGTTAGGTAGGTGTGATGGTGAATGTGGGAGTGTCAGCAGCACACGAAGATAAGCAAGAGGAGGACAGGCTGAGCGGCAGCCAGCATCAAGCCAGCCATAATAAATGGTCATCCTAAGAAAGACAGGTACTGTTCACTGAGCAATGCTATGTGTCAAGAATTCTGTCTGCTTTATGACGTATTCTCACAGTATCTCTGCAAGGGTAATTTTATTCCTATTTAACAAATGAGGAAATTGAGGCCCAGAGAGAGAACGCAACGAGTCATGTAAGAAGCAGTCGAGTAAGAGCGCAAACCTGCTGTTTGTTTCCACTCTACCATCAAGCTAGGGGGAGGCTGGGAATAAGTCCTGTTCCTAGACAGGCAGGCTATACAGCTGCTGGTGGCAGACTTTAATTCCAACAGTTTTGTAGGAATGACGACCCTGGGTGGATGATGAAATCAGGGATAAGAGGAGTCAGTGGACCCAGGGTACAAGGTCAGAAAGGGACAAAATTGATGCTGGGTCACCTGACTCTTTAAATGCCCTCTCACTGAAGACAATAAAAGCCCCCAATCCCAGAGTAGAGCTGAGAATTAAGTTGAGAACTCTTAGAGTGTCAACCATGCAAGGTATCAGTGACCAAGTCCTTGTGGATGCAGTTGGGACTTCTGTGGGAAGGCCCTATGTAGGATAACTACGGATATCTGTGTTTTATATCAATAGGGGGTCAACCGTCCTACAGAACTGTAGTACAGCCTATGGAAACCAGTTGAAAATGAAAAAGTATGCTGAATAAATTGCTTATGACCCAACATGGTTCCAAAGCAGAGTTGAGACTATTGTGTAGCTGTGCGCAGTGTAAGGCATGAAGGTTGGATGAGGATCCAGGTGATGGAAGAGGGATGTGACAAAGTGTGCAGCACCGAAAGCCTCAGGATGAGATGAAGAAGGAGTGAAGGAAGCCTGGGAATCATATTAAGGAAAACTAGAGGAAAACCACCTTTCAGGTAGAGGGTTGAGAAGGCCCAGGACTAAGAAGAGCCTGAAAGGCCTCCAGGGAATGTGACGCCGGTGCAGAAGGGAAGCGGAGTAATAATAAGTTGCTAAGAAATCAGATTAAACTTTGCTGGTATTTGCTATCTGTAGATAGCTTATGTTCCTGAAGTTTCTTTCCTGAGTAGCGGAGTTTAGTGGTATCTCTTAACTCTCAGTATTCTGTGTGAGCATTGAGAGTTTAAAGATAGAATTACGGTGACACAAAGGGGGGAATTTATTATCCAAAGAAAAACCAGATTGAGGTGGGATGTTGTGGTTGTAGATGCCCCGCCTATGAAGGACAAATCTCCCTTTTCATTCTTGAGTGCAGCAGCCAAAATCTGTGCCATTACGTGAGTGAACCCTTTACTACAACAGCCTTAATGAGATAGGGTCTCTTATTCTTCTCATTTTAAATTACAGAGAAGGAAAGGTTACCCTGCTAAGAAATGGCAGAATTAGGATTTGAACCTCATACACCCTTCAGAACCTGAACCTATATTGTTAGGGCAAACCATATAAAATTGTCTGGGTTTTTTAGTGTTTTATATTGGATATCGGTAACTCTCAATCATGTTATTTTGACCCTCGGTGTACTGAGAATACCCTAGAAGTAAGCAGATCTTGCTGTTTCAAGGAGCAGAATAGTCAGTTTCAGCTGCAACACAGTGTCTTGTCTTTTGTCACTTGTGATACCAGCGGTAAGAATAGAACTTTTTAAGGAGCAGAGAGGATGAACTTGTGAGATTTTCAAGCATGCGGAAGTGACTTGAATGGATTCCCTTTAGGCAACGGACACCTGGATAGAGATCCAGGAAGAGACCACCCAGGCAGTGAGTTACTTGAAGAGCCAGCATGGTTTCTGGCAGACAGTGTTGGTTAATAAATGGTGAGCACTGAACGTATGCCTGTGTCAGATTTCACACTGAGATGACATAAGAATATGGCTCTCCCCTGGTGTGTACATTCACTACCTACCAACTCAACATCTTGGCACAAGGTTGAAATTTTGGACCAGAGCAACTTTTGGCAGAGCGAATGGTGTTGGGGTGGAAGAGTCAGCGTTTGCTCAGATTGTTCTTGCACTGGCCAAGCCAGGTGGCTTCAGGAACATTGTTCATGTCTTCTGTTAAATGAGCAGGCTTCTTCTTTCCAAAATCCTCTCTACATGGTTGGAAGGATGTTAACAGCTTAGAGAAAAGTCTTTGTGAGCCAAAAAAACAAAAACAAAAACAAAACATAACGAAAAACCCCCCTGCAAAACTAAAAACATTATTTGAGGTGGGGAATAAAATGTTTAATCTTGTAGGAAAAATAGAGAAGCAACATGGTGGCTAGTCTGGAATTTCTGAAAGGCTCACTATTAGGGAGAGAGACAATACGTGGGTCAAAAGGGAGAGTGAGAAAGCACTTCTGACACTTTACACAAACCTGGCCCCATGCCTGAATGCCTACGGAAGCCACCTCCCTGCTGCCTCTGCACTTTGACTCAGTACCTTCACCTGCTGCAGAGGGTGATTAGCAGCAAGGCCCACCACCACAGCTGTGGGCTTCCTGCCCCAGCCTGCCCTTGGGGCCTCCATCGCCTCATTTCTTCTGGCCTCCTCCCCTTTCCCCATTTTGGAACAACTGTACCTAATCCCCTCTCCCCTCCCTTTCCCCTCCCCAAACACCCCCACCTGCCCCTTCTGGCTCTGTGCCAGCAGCTGGCTAGTGAGTAGTGCCAAATCAAACAGATGTGTGTGGTATTGAGCAGCACGTGTTACCAGGCTCCGTGTCCAGCCCCATGCCTGACCAGAGCTGTCCCTCAACTGGCCGACACTAGAAACCCCCTCTCAGGGGCACTGCAGGGCCGGGAACAGAGAAATGGCGAGATGCTATTGCCTTCTGGACATCCTAGTCTCCCTCCTCCTCACCTTGCAATTCTTTTCATTTCTTTCAGTTCAGCACCTCTTCCCCTGACTTGTTTACTTGTCTTTTTTATTTACTTATTTTTAACTCTTCCTCATTAATCAAGCTCCTGAACATTTAAAGAATTACAGTTTAAAAAGGCAAAACAGGGTCTTCAAAACAAGCTTTAAAATTCAAGTTCTCTTAGATTTATAAAAGACATCACAATAGGCCAGAACCAGCCAGAAGAATAATAGCAGCTGGTCTTCTTCACCGCAGCTCGCCCAAGCCCAGGATCTTTAAGATGTCACTTCCTTCCTTCCTTTCTTAGTGGCATGCAAAATTCATGGTAATTCTCAGAAGTAGGTACTCTTGCAAGCAAATGTCTTTGATTCTCTGTACAATTGGCTAATTCTACTCACTCCCACCTACCTGTCTAAGTGAGGATGACTTGAGAACAGCAGCAATTAACCCAAGAGAGCCCTGTGACAGATCAAAGCCCTCTGGAGCACTGAAATCTCATTGAAAATAAAATTGGAGGGTCTAGCCTAATGATACAAAGATTGTTCGGGTTTTAGAGTATATATATTAAACATGAGAAGTAAAACGGCGTGCATTCTTCATAGCTGCTACCTAAGAAACAATCCCCCCCAAAATGAAAAGCAACAATATTTTAGTGATTCATACTAAAGATGATGATTTTTCCAAAATAATGGCCTTAAATGTTGATAATCAACAGTGCCTACCTGAATTCCACAGACATGCATGCGTTTTGCATTTTTCAGTTGAATTGAAAATGCAAGATTACTGAATTTGGCCTTGTCTACACTTCTGAATATTACTTAAGTGATCATCAACATGTAAGAAATATTAAATCATAATGCTTCCCATTTTGATTTTGCCCTGATGCCCAGGACGCTCAGTTGAATTTGATTCTCAATTAAACAATTACATTAGTCTTTGCCATATCTTTTCGCTTTAATCTAAATTTCTAGTTCCTTTTTTAAAAAAAAAAAAAAAAACCTCAGGATATAACTTCTTTTATGTTATAAATTGTCCAAAATTCTTTTTGGAAAAACAGATGATATAATAAAGAAAGAGAATTCAATAAAAACTACATCTAATAACAATGATGAGAATAATTCCTGACACTTCACTTTCTACCTTTAATTAGTTATTTATGTACTTGTTGGAAGGTCATCATTAGACTGCAAATTCCCTGAGGACAGAGCCAGGCCTGCTATGTCTCTGCATCTCCCATCGGGTGGGTCTTTAGTAAGATTCTGTTGGATAAATACAACCTTAGGATTAATTTTAAGAGAAATAAAATGAGGTTGCCCTTCTCCTTTCTTTTCCATGTGTTTCTCTTTTCTTTTTTCAGGGAAGACTGTTGATAGAATGTTTTACAGTCAGAGGAGATCTGAGTTATATGGGGCTGCTTTCGTATTGCTGGGTGAGATGTTACTTTCGCCTCTTTCCCCTTTGAAGCCCATCGTAAATTTTTTTCTTCCTCTACATTGTTCTCTCCCTCTTCCTGCATAACACTCAGTAATGTTCTCCTACATAAATAATAACCACTTACATTTACATAAGCATTGGTAACACTGGCACATTCTTTCCAAAAAGGATTTGAGATGAGTGTCTTGGAGGATTTTTCCATTTTACAATGCACTCTCAGATGCTGTAGCTGCTATTGTTAGCTAATAATTTATAGCATACTTACCATGTGCCAGGCACTAGGCAAGGGCATCTTGTACACTATCTCATTTAGTCCTCACAGTAATCCTACGGGGGAGCTACTGACATTGTCTGCATATTCAATGCAAAGAAACGGCGAGGCTGTGGAACTTGCACATGGTCACACAGCCAGGATGGGGCAGGAATGCGATTTGAACCCTGGCCTCTGGCTACAAAACTGAGGCTCCTAACCTCTGAATTATGTTATCCCTTTGGGCCATTACTTCAACCCAGTGAAATAGGCAGAGGGGAGGAATGAGGATGAAAGTAAAGGAACAACATTTTCTGAGTGCCTATCAATGTCCAGGACATTATGCTTTCCTTACAATATTTCCTTTGGCCCCTCAGTCATCCCATAAGGCAGACATCAACACCGTGAGCACAAATGAAGAGACAGAAACTGCCTTAGTTAACTTGCTAGGCACTCAGATGAGAAGGCAGGATTTTATCCCAGGTCTATTTGGTTCTAAAGTTCATATTTTTTTTCCGTTGTACACGTGGAGAAACTGGCCCAAGTTTACACAGCAGGTTATCAAAAACAACACCAAATCTGGTCTTTTAACTGCCTTTTGATGGTTTTGGTGTCCTACTGGGGTCAAAATGTGCAGTGCCTGGCTACTGAGTGTCCTTCTCTAAGTAACCCTGTGGGGCAGAAAGAGCACTTTAGTATGAGTTGACAAAGAGAAATGCAATTGAATTTCCATCTCATTCAGGGCAGAGAGAGAGAATAGCTTTGGGAACCAGGCTAGTTTGAAACAAGGGCTCCTGAAGCTAATTAAAAGCTAGTCTGGAGCTGTGCTTTTCATTCCTCAAGAATGTTCGACCTCATTAAATAGGAAAAAGCATGTAGAATTTTCTGATTTTTTTTTCTAGGTTCTGCAGGTGATGGGGATGCTGAGTAAGTGAGACACATTCCTGCAGCTTCTAGCCTGTCCAGTGCCTTCCATGACATCGCTGTCGCTGATGAAGACTTACTGTTCTCCAGTGCTTATCACACTGGGAGGATGGCAGCTGGGCCAAGCAGACACAGAAGGGCGTCATGCTGCTGACTCGTGGCTTCAGACTCTCCGTCTCCTGTATTCCTTCCTCCTACAATTGCAGGGGGTGCCCAAAACATTTGCAGGCATGAATGCAGTGAGGCAAATAGTTGTTCATAGGAACAATTTCCCTTGGAGTCTTTCACAGACACCTGGAGCAAACTGGTGCTCAGGGGCACACGGTTCCAGTTAAAAGAAACAGAAAGCTTTGGGAGGCCGAGGCGGGCGGATCATGAGGTCAGGAGATCGAGACCATCCTGGCTAACATGGTGAAACCCCGTCTCTACTAAAAAATACAAAAAACTAGCCGGGTGAGGTGGCGGGCGCCTGTAGTCCCAGCTACCCGGGAGGCTGAGGCAGGAGAATGGCGTAAACCCGGGAGGCGGAGCTTGCAGTGAGCTGAGATCTGGCCACTGCACTCCAGCCTGGGTGACAGAGCGAGACTCCGTCTCAAAAAAAAAAAAGGAACAGAAAACTTCACAGGCTTTCCATTTGTCCTCTGGAAAAAAGCAGAAAGCCTCAAAGATTGTTCTAATGTTTGGACTTCAAGTTCACAGCAGTCAGCTGTAACTCAGAGGCCGTGTGCTCAAGCCATGAAGATGCCTGGAATTGAGAAGACAAGAAGTCAGGTTGGCAGAGCCTTATGGTGGATATTTTGTACTTTTGATTTAGGAAACCATTTATGGAGCACCCACTGGGTACCAAGCACTGTGCTAGCAGCTTTGCATATATTATATCCAATCCTTCCAAAGACTCCACAAAGTAAGTGTTCTTTTCATTTTAGAGGTGAGGAAAGAGGAACACCAGCTATGACCCTTATCTTCAAGACTTTTGGCCCTTGCTAAGTTAGTAGAGTACAGCCTGAGTAATCTTGGTTTTGCAAGGTGTCAGAACTAAAAGAGATATTAGAGCTCATGTCTACCTTTTGAGGATAATGGTGAAAAAAAATCCAAAGCCAGAAATGTAAATTAATTTGCCCAGGGACACAGAGCAGAGCTGACACATCCACTCAGACCTCTGGGCCCGCATGTGGACCAGTCTTTTCTTTTCCATGTAACAGCAGGAGAACAAAGAGATTAAATTGCCATCTGGGGTGGATGGAACAAATGTCAAGGCCTGCCCTGGCTCTCTCTATAAGCAATGATTACCACAGACATGGCAGTTTTCAAAGGGCTTCTCACTTGATCTGCTCACCATCCCTTAAAAACGAGGGAAGGGGAACATTTGAAGTTATGGAAGATAAAGTGACTTGCCAATGTACAACGATAAAAATGTGCGTCTATGTCTATAAAATATGTTAAGCTCCTTAGAAGAAAGGTGAAGGAAGAGAGCAAACGGTTTTGGCATTTTCTTATTTCCATCATCTTGTGATCTAAGTTGTTTGACATTGCTAAATCATCCTTTCAAAATAGTGACACTTGTTTCTCTCCCTCTTTGATTTTTCTCCAAACGGCTTGGGGTTCTAGAGGACAGCTCTTCTAGAAATGTCCCCGTCTTATCTCACAAAGCCTGCAGGAAGTGTATAGTCTACAATCACAGCCATAACATAAACACCAGTCTTTCTGAACCACGTGCAGCATTGCCCGGCTCTGGCTATCGGAAATGAGAAATGGCTACATGTTCTGGGGTGTGACGGCAGCACCGTGTGCAGGGTGCTTACCAAGCATTAGGGCCGAAAGGGCTCTAAGACTCCTTCAAACTCTTATTTTCTGAATCAATTTTTACCTGTTTTTCTTCTGACCACTGGTCCTGATAAATTTTCAGATAGTAAACCTTTTGGTATAGTGGGAATCAAAGTCATTTGCAAAGCATAGAATAAGTGGTTTAGATGCTCAGGTATATTTTTCACTTTGAATGTTCCTTCTGAGTCAGTTTTGTTTATGTATCAAAATAATAATGGATTAAAGCCATGTTTCTAAGTTGAATGAAATATAAGATCTATGCGTGTTTAAGGGTGTCTCCAAGCTAGCCTTAGTCATGCTCCCTACACTTCAGCCACTGGATGGCTTGCTGATTCCTGAATAGAGCATGTTAATTCCCACTTAAAATAATACTAACAACTTCTTCAGTTTGATATCAGTGCTTTTCACTCTTACCATAAAGAATTCTAAGCTAGGCATTTCCTGAATTTAGTTAAACCTATCATGTTCATGATCTCACTTATCCCTAAAATGGACTTATAAAATAGATAGGGAAGAAATGTTTACTTCCATTTCACAGATGAAGATACTGAGGCTCAGATGAAATGGCCACCAGCTCAAGGTCACATGATATTCTAGCTAGAAGAACAATGGGTCTTCTGAATTCCACTCTAGAATTCCTTCCTCTATATTGTTGGGATTAGTGTTTAACTCTCCCAGATTTGGATTGTATGTTTGGTCACTGATACGTCCCCTCAAGATAAGTGAAAGCACCTGGTTGCTTCTTGCAGGGGTAATGGCCACATACTTCCTGCATCCCTGCACTTCCCCACCTTGATTCATGCTGTTCTCTCTGCTGGGAATTCTCTCTCTTCTCCTCTGAATGGTCAATTCCTCCTAATTCAATTTTAGGCCAAGTGAAATCACACCCTTTGATTAGTTTTCTTTCGTGTGTTGCCATAGTGCTGTGCATGCTTCTGCTACAGCACATCAGTGGGTACCAAGCTGTAGCCAGGTGTCTCTCACGAAGTCACAGAAGGGAGGGAATTCAGTGACAAACTAGAGGAAATGCTTGTTGAGATCCAGGAACAGTCTTTGTTTTGATATTTTTATCACTTACCACAGTGCCTGGAATGTAGTAGATATTTTTTGACTAAAAGTTGCTCAGGGCCTGAAAATTAGGCTGCTCCTAAAAAGAAATGAGATGGCAGGCAAGGAGTTATATAACAAAAATGGAAACTAGGATCTTAGGCTTCAGGTTTCAGAGTGGATTTCTTGAGGCATTGGATAACTTCCTACAGTTCTGTGAATCATGAGATGGTTATGAACTCTTTGGAGCTGAAGGGACTCTTGGATCCTTTTTGTAAGATGGGTCTACTGGCATTTCCTGTTCTGAGTGAGCATGAGCTCCTCAACTAATGCCTTGAGAGTTGAATGTTGGTTTACCATGTACTGTTGCCTTAGACCAGATTTTTCCTTTAATGAAGTGTCAAAAACAACTTTAGATGGAGAAAATGAATTGAGTGGGGGAAAAAGTCCATGAGTCCCAGAATAACCTCCAGTTTGGTAATGATTTATCCTGTTCTATTGCTAATTTTGCAATTAAGCAAGAGTACTTTATATGCCTGAATGACCCATGGATTGTATCTTAATCAAATTAATGTGTCTACAACATAAGACTGATTCAATGTTCAACTATTAGAATGACAAATGATACAAAAACCTCAATTTTTTTTTCTCTCCTTTCTCTTCTCCCCACAAAACCCTCTATCATGAAAGGTCAACTGACTGAAAGCCTGTTGTTTTGATGGCTAACATGAGATCTTATTGGTTAAAAAAGTGAGAAGTCTGGCTACCGCCCCTCACCCCACTTCAAACCAACTGTATGTGTATGTGTGACTATGTTTGTAAGTTTGGATTTAAAAAATTGTGGTTAATTCTTCTTGTTGTGTACTTCCTGCCACTGACATTTGTTGCTGTTGCTGTGTAGTGAGGTTGAGGCTGGGTGGGAGAAATCAGATACAAATGACCTATATATTTATTCCCCAATTTTGACTACCCCTCTCAACCTCTATTCTTGGAAAACCTGGAAAGTAGAAAAAGATGGCCAGGAATGCCAGCTAGAAATTGCATTGCCCTGAACCAACCCCCGATGACTTTGGGTCATCTTAGTTGATAAGACATTTGAAAAAATATGACTCTGCTTAATAAAATGATATACTGTTTTTTAAGCTTATAAATCACAAGTAATGATTTTTTTTTAGAAATAGGCCCTTGTGGTTTGAGTTAAGGTAACTGGGATTTAAGCCTCCCTAGGCTCTATTCAATCATCTTTTACAGTAACTTCAGTAAATAGTGTCTCACCCTTGTCCAATCCATTTCCACAATTAGTGAGGTACATTTTTTAAAATGTTAATTAGATCACAACTCTTCCCTGTTTAAAACTCTTTGATGGGGTGGGCGCAGTGGCTCAGGTGTACAATCCCAGCACTTTGGGAGGCTGAGGCGGGCGGATCACGAGGTCAAGAGATCGAGACCATCCTGGCCAACATGGTGAAACCCCGTCTCTACTAAAAAAAAAAAAAAAGAAAAATTAGCCCAGTGTGGTGGCGGGCACCTGTAGTCCCAGCTACTTGGGAGGCTGAGGCAGAAGAGTCGCTTGAACCTGGGAGGCGGAGGTTGCAGTGAGCTGAGATAGCACCACTGCACTCCAGCCTGGTGACAGGAGTGAAACTCCATCTCAAAAAAACAAAACAAACAAACAAACAAGAACTCTTTGATGGCTTCTCACTGTACTTAGCACTTAGAATCAAGTTCAAAGTTCTTGCCATGGCTTAGAAGGCCACACAGTCTGCCCCTGCCTTTCCCCTTGACCCCCTCTTTTGCCCTTCCTCTTCTATTCTGGCCACCCACTTTCCAGCCTCGGGCCCTTCAGACTGGTCTTGATGCCTGCTTGCCTCTCGCTTTTTTTTTCTGGCTCACGGCATAAGGATCACTCCTTCAGAAAGGACTGATTGGACCCACCATGTAGATTAGGCCATCCCTTCTGTTATGTTTCTTTACACTATCGTATGCTTTTTCTCTTATCACAAATCATAATTTGTGATTTTAGATATATTTCTCTGCTTATTTTTTATTTTATGTCTGTTTGCTCACTAGCCCATAAGCTTTATGTTTGCTTTGTTTGCCTTGGTATCCAGTTCTGGGTATAGAGGAGGAGCTTAATGAATATTTATTGAAAGAAAGAATGGGCAACTCATTGACTTTCATAATACTTAAAATTCCTCAGCCATAATATGGAAATAGTCTTGTCATCATTATTCTACAGCTAGCTATGGAATTCATTGTGATATCTGTTTCACACTGAACTTTGAGATGTTGGGATATCAATTGGCTATGGAAGGAACGTGAGACAGATAGTTTTTTGTTTTTTCTTTCTCCCCTCCATTCAAAGTTCAGTAGCTCATGCAGTAGGGATTAGACACAGCCCCTGTTCTTCAATCCATGAAGAACATGAAGGGGAACCACTCCATTGTGGCATCTCCCCTGACATAAGTCCGTTAGTCATTGGCTCTGCCATTAACAAGCCAGGTAAATGATGAAGGAACACTTAACGCTTTTAAGTCAACAGTTGAAGACTTACTCCTCACCATCTACATTTTCTTTAGAAATTTCTTATTGTCTAAATAACCTTGGAGAGATTTAAAAAATGCTCAAAAGTTGTTAGAGAAGATACTAAATGCGAAATTCCACTGTTCTCCCAATCCTTTATCAAAAAGCTCAAGGCCCAGTCCCTCTGCTTTCTGGGTGGCCTTCTCTTTGCTTATTCCCTCCGAGCCTTCAGATATCAGAGCCCAGAATTTCTCCAGATATGTTCTCTTAGAACCCATAGCTCTGATTTCTTTCTAGCTCAAGAATTTTTTCCAGGTTCGACACAGAAACCTGCAGGGAGGTAAGAACAAGAAGAGTCAAAGGAGCAAAAGAAGCTACAAGTCTTTAGGAAAGCCAGTGAGTATCTCCGAACTTTGATTTATCTGTAAAATCAAAGTTTCATATACCAACCATATCAGGGCATTTAAAACTAAACTGAATTACAAATGTCATAGTATTTTTTACAGGGTGATACTCAATGTTCAATAAACATCAGCTGATTATTTCTATCACTTTCACTTCTTCCTGCTCTTCTTTGGCCAATCCAGAATGCATGTGACTCAGCCCAAGATGGGAGAAGAGTATCACTTACAGTTGAACCACCTGGTTGTTACAGAAATGAATTGAGTTTAGGTGCTCAGTTGGCTAGAAGCATTGATCTCACACCAGATTTTCCATCTCAGCTCTGTATGTGTGCTAGATTTTAAAATTCCAGTATGTGGAGGGGTTTTAATAATAAGCAAATTCAACCTCCCCCACTCATTCATAACTAGAAATCTAGTAGACAAAGAGTCTTTGGTTGGAACCATCCCACTGTCTTGTTTTGCATACACACTCCGTCTCTACTTCCCAAGGGAAGAAAACCCTAGAAAGAATGTGAGATTAACAGAAGAGAAACAAAGATGTCACCCAACTACTGGCAAATCCCACCATCAAAACAAAACTTTAAGCTTTTGCAATATTGGGTCTGAGAAAAATGGTTGAGTCCTCATTCAGGAAGTTTTTTGTTTTTTTTTTTCTCCCTGAAAACAGAGGATCCCTGACCCTCAAGAAGCTAAGTGGATGAAAGATCTAGAAAAGATACTCATAGAAGATTGAGGATCCGCTGTGGACAATATGATGTTTGTCTGGGAAACATGGCTAGGCTGGTAACACCTTAGATACAGAGTTGGAAGAGTGTTTCAGGTAGAGAAGCCAGCATGTGCAAAGGCCTCAGGTGAAAGAGTATTAAGCCGGGTAGAGGACTGAAGGAAGTTAGGTTGGGATGGATTAGGGGATCGTAGATGGGGATGCGTCAGAGAGGGTGGCAGGAGCCAGCCCATGAACATCTGGGAAGCTAAATAAAAGGATTAAGCTTTACTTTGTAACTAAAAAGTGTTTTGATCAAGAAGTGATCGCAATCAGCAATGCTAAGTGCTTGGTGTGGCGTGTCTAGATGAAGAAGAGGAAGGTGGCCTGGACTCAGGCAGCGGCAATTGAGAAGGAGAAAGGAAGAGAGATCAGAAGATTTTTAGATGGAACATTAATGGGACTTGGCAATGGGTTGGATGGGCCATGCCTGAGGAGGAGGGAGCTGTTGAGGATGATAACCCAGGAGTTTTGTGGGGGTACTGAGTACCATTCAGGGAGAAGGGAACACAGGGGCAAGACGCAGGTGTTGGCAGACAGGTGGTGTGTTTAGTGTGCGAGCCAGGTTGGGAGGTCTAGTTAGTAGACTAGTAGTAGTAGTGGTAGTAGTTAGTATTCTAGTAATAGTAGTAGTAGTTATAGTAGTAGTAGCAGTTGTTAGTAGTTTAGTACTAGAGAGAGAAGGTGGAGATAAAGATTTGAGGGTTATCAGCATACAGATAATTGTTTTTCAAATTATTCTTCAGGTACATCCTATACCAGACCCACCTGCGCTACTCAATAAACATGGAGATTACCTGGGGAGGATGGGATAATGGCTAAAGAGTTGTTAAACGTTTTACCTGTGAAATGAGCATAGGAAATATAAATTTGAACATTCTCTAAAAGTAATGGCCACTTAAGTAATGGTGTCTGAATATTCCTGATGTAGAGTGATGGCAAAACGCTGCTGGAGAAGCAGGAAGTATTCCTTTTATTTCTTCTTTTCTCTCCTTCTTTTTTTCTTGTTATCCATTCCACACCCTTTGCCTCCAGCATACACTAATTCTGTTTGTTTTGTTTCTTGGGAGGAATGGTACAAATGAGGCCCAGCCCCGTTCTTTTTTCTTTCATGTTTTCTTCTTCTTTTTTTAGTCTAATTCGGGACAAAAAAAGCTTTCATCGAAAGAGCAGATGTCATAAGCTTTGGTCTTTTGTGGTGGTTTTATTTTATTTTATTAAAAAAAAAATCCTCCTGCAGATGAGGCTCATTTAAACATAATGAGGAGGCAACAAAGGCGTCGCACAGAGGAGCTTCAGATTCGGTTTGACTCAGGGGAGGGAGACCAAACAAGGAGATGTCCTGTCCATTTGGCTTCCCTCTATAGGGCCCAGAGCAGCTGCATTTCAGATGCAAATGGGAAATGCAGGAGGTGGGGAGGGGGAGGGTGTGGAAATGCCCAGGAAGCTGGTGTGCAGGTGTTAAGGATTCCAGGCATCGCTGCAACAACAGGCTCTGAAAACACAGAGCTCCCAGACAGAACGGGCTTGAGAGTGCTTGCTTGGAGGGCTCAAGTGGACCCGCAGCTGCACTGGACATTCCTTTTTGTGGTCATCAATGGGCCCTGTATTGAAAATATGAGAGCGAGCAACTGGCACGTTCAGAGAAAGGAAACGCTTTGGAAATTGAGCAAACGCTAGGCTAAAGGGGCCACCCTTTGGCTGCCCTGATTACTTAAATCAAGTAATTTAAGTGCATGCGTAAAACAGATACTCGATACAGGATCCTGTGACTCCTGGGGTTGGTAGGAATCCATGGAATCATCAAGCCCTTCTCTCTCGTTCTATGGCGAGAAAACATGCTCCAAGGGGCGGAGCGATTTGCCCCAGGTCACACAGTGGGTTAGTGAGACAGAGAACACAGAATGGGCAACAGTGACATTGACTGAGCCCTCTCTGTCCTAGACACTATTCAACATTATAATTTTTCAAAATGATTTACCCAGCAGACTTATGAACTAAGTTTTTTATTTTCAGTTTTTAGTATGGGGAAATTGAGGCTTTAGTAAATTTAAAACTTGTTCCTCAAAATACCGTTAGATAGAAGGAATAAGTTCTAGTATTCAAGAGTACAGTAGGATAATCATAGTTAGCAATATTTTTTGTATATTTCAAAATAGCTAGGAAAGAAGAGTTATAATGTTCCTAACACAAAGAAAAGATAAATAATGTAGGTGATGAATATTCCAGTTGCTCTAACTTGATCATTACACATTGTATGCATGTATCACAATATCACAGGTATGCTCAGAATATGTACAAGTATTACCTATCAGTTTTGGAAACCTCATAAAAAATAAAATAATAATAAAGTAATAAAAATATAAGTAAAATAAAAATAATAAAAAATAATACAATTTGTCCCAAGTCAAAAAGCTAATAAGTGATAGTCAGGATGTGAAGCTAGGTATGTATGTTTTATTTCAAAACTCGTGCTTTTTCCTTCATTACACTTCATTCCTGACTCATAGGCAGTGTTTTCCTCTCAAACACAAACACACACACACGAAAATATTGATTCATATATGTCCATAGTTTCATATTGTACATATGAAAATATTATTTCTCTTTCCATATATGTAAAACGTACTAAAATGCATATATATTAAAACCATGAAACGTGACACATTTTCCTTCAGACACAAATATACTACAGCACTGTCTAATACACCTATGAAATTGTTATTTATGGCTTTTCATGTAATATGTATTCAATAACTATTTGATTTTGAATTGTTCCTTTTTATTGGAAAAGGAGCTCTTCATTAGAGACAGAAACTACTGTCCACCAACATTATTGTTTCTGTGACTTCCACACATTTGCATTGTGCCTGTGTTTATGAGGTGCATTTGCATGCATTAATTCATACTTACTGAATTAATTAGGTGATTAGTTGGCAGTACCTATGTAAGAAAAGAGTAAGTGGGGCCACTAGTCCCATCTTATAGATGAGAAAACTGAGGCTCATGGAAGCTCATCAGTTTTCCCACACAAGCTTGGATGGTCAACTCAGGTTGTCTCATGCCAGCATATTGGCAGAAGCTGTTCAGTGAGGACCACGCTGATGATAGAGATCAGAGGGAGAGAGTCGTGAGAACACAGGTGCACTTATTTCCCTGCTGAAGGATGCTGTGGTCCAATGTGCAGAACTCCAGATTTTCAGACAGACAACCTGACACCCTGTGGGTGTGTGAGTGTGTGGGTGATGCTGGGAGGTGCGGGGATCACAGAGATTGTGACCTTGGTGAGGTCTGTGTGGGTGGTTTTCTTTGCACAAATGTGTCACCCTGTGTGTCTGCCTGAGGACTATGCCAATGCTCATATGAATGCGTGCAAATGAGCACCCATATGGTGAATGATACCCCCGATTGTGCTGGTGATATGGCCAGAGTCCTGGGTTTTTTGGATCCTTATGTAGTGCACTGGCTTTGAGTAGTTTTGTGATGTCAACCTGAGCTTCTGAGATCAGCCTTTCTTCAGTGTCAATGGACCTACAGTTCCACTCTTTCCTTGAGAAAAAATAACCCAGCAATATCTCCTACTACTTAGAGGGCCAGGAGTGTGACATGTATATTTGAAGAATGATACAGTATAAAATCAGAGGCTGCTAGGGTTTTAAGGCACCTAGATCCGATACATATTTTACAGATGAAAACACTGGAGACCAGAGGAAAAAATGGCTTGATTTATTACTTTATGCCTGTTTTTGATATTTCATGTATTCAACAAACATTTGTCGAGTAGGTATTCTGTGGAAGGACCTGCCTTCAAGGATCTCTCAGTCTAGTGTAAAGAAGCATGCATAAACAGGCAGTCACAATGCCAGTCGGTGGGGCAAGTGGGCATCTGAGAGGGCCACACGGCAGAGACAGCATCTGAGCCCAGTCTGGAAATACATGCAGTCTTGCCCAAGGTGGAGAAGTGTGTAGCTGTGAGAAGGAGTGGCATGTTCAGAGACCCAGAGGTGGGAAGCGTGAGATGTGATCAAAGGACTTTTGAGAGCTGGCTGAAATGGAGGGTGTGTCTCTGTATGTATGAGTTTATGGTGTGGGGTCAGCAGGCAAAGCCAGAAGGTGAGGAGGTGCTGAACCACAAAAGGCTTTATACACCAGATGAAGGAGTCTCGACTGCTCTGTAGAAACTGGGAAAACCTTGAAGGATGTTAAGCAGAGGGATAACAGGATTATAAATTAGTTTTGAACATACCATTCTGTGCTCAGTCTAGAAAATGGACTGGGGTGATCCTGCAAGCAGGGAGACTGGTCTAACCTTGCTGCATGTGCAATATTTGGGGATTTTAAAGTGGTGGTGTGGGTGGAAAAGATAGTCTGGAGTCGTGGAGAGAGGCCCAGGCTGGGAATCAGGTGGCTGTCAGGATTAGAATCCATGCACGCTGATCTCAGTCATATGGGATACTTCTTAAAAAATGGTCCATCAAAAGTGGCATTCAAATGTGTCCTAGTGCCTGGTCTGAAAGGCTCCAGAGGACAGAGAATGCTCAGCATTTGTTCTGGAAGAACTCCCTGGGTAGGCAGGGAGTTCCCCACGAGGTGAGGTGGAGGGAGTCGTGGAGAAGCACTCAGGCCCCTGTTCACTTGCACCATGTCAGAGCCAGGAACCCACTAGGGCCAACCCCTTTTTATTTTGGAGCCATCCTTCATCAGATATCATGTTCACTCACTTCCTCTTCAGCCCCCACCCCGTTCCTACCACCACCACCTCCTTGCCTTAGTCACTGGAGCTGAGTCATTCTTCGAGCCTATTCCTGTCTCCTTCCCCTGTGTCGGGGTGAAAGGGTTTGAGTAGGAGCCACTGGGCATGGGCATTCCCATCTCCTGGCCAGTCTCTGTGACTTCAGGAAAGAAGAGAGAAAAGGAGCTGATGTAGCCTGGGTACCTCCTGTGTGCCACGCCAATGCCAGACTCATCAACATCTATGTCTTGTCACAATTGTCTTACGTAGTGGTGTTATCTTCAGATGGGGAACATGAGGCTCAGTGAGGTTCAGTCATTTTCCCAAGGCCACACAGCAGGTAGACCTGAAGGATTTCAAAGTTTACACTATTTCCAATACATTACTTTGCCTCTTTACATCATCTCTGGGAAAGGATGGCATTTGGTTCAACTCATAGTTTAGTGCCTACTATGTGCAACACACTGTACCAGAGTGGTTAATAGAGGGCTCCTGCCGTCAAGGAGCTCAACATCTCATGATGGAAGTCTTTGATCCTTTGATTTATTCACTCAGTATTATTTGAGTACCATCTACAGGCAGAGCCCTCTTGGGGGATGTGGAGATAAATAATCCAGGATCTCAGCCCTGGCACGCAATAGCACTGAGCACAGGATGCTGTGGTAAAAAAGGGGAAAGGATATTTAATAGTCTATGAAGAATTCAAGGAAGACATTGCAGAGCTACTTTTAGACTGACATTGAAGAGTGAGTGTTTTGATAGACAAAGAATCTGGGGCAGGAAAACCGGCGCTGTAGAAACTATAAGCACACTGAAGGGAAGTACAGGAAAAGTCAGGCATAAATAGAGAGTGGGAGTGGCTGGCAGATGACGGGTAGTTGTTGAGTAGTTGAAAGAAGCTTTGAAAGCCCTACTCACAAGAGAGAAATTCCTGAAGTCTTGAACAGTTGCTCGTTCTTCTGTTGACCCGTTGGCTCTTCATTGCATGCTTCCTCTACACTGGGTGCTGGGCGAAGTGTTGGGGTACAATGGAGGCTGAAAAGTACCTGGCTAAAAAGCCAGGCATGATGGTTCATGCCTGTAATCTCAGCACTTTGGCAGGCCAAGGCAGACGGATCACCTGAGGTTGGGAGTTCGAGACTAGCCTGACCAACATGGAGAAATCCCGTCTCTGCTAAAAATAGAAAAAAATAAAAATAAAAAAAAAGTTGGTTGTTGTAGCACATGCCTGTAATCCCAGCAACTCAGGAGGCTGAGGCAGGAGAATCACTTGGACCTGGGAGACGGAGGTTGTGGTAAGCCAAGATCACACCGTTGCACTCTGGCCTGCATAAAAAAAGCGAAACTCTGTCTCAAAAAAAAAAAAAAAAAAAAAATTACCGATAATCCCCAACATCAAGGTGGTCAAAAATTCGGATGGCCACAGTTCAATGGATGCTTGCAAACTGGGATAGTGTTGAGAAGGAAAGACAGATGGTGTGAGAGGCCACAGAACAGGAGGGATTGTTTTAGGGGGAGTGTTGACGGTAAGGAAGGGGTTACTTGAAGAAACTGCATTTAAGCTGAATCTGATCAATGAATAGGAGTAATTACATCAAGTGTGAGTGTGAGTGTGTGTGTGTGTGTACGTGTTTGTGTGTTGAGAGAGTGGCTGTGATAGGGGATAGGGACAGGGAATACTGCCCCAGAAGGGTGCTGTTAACAAAGAGAAGACAGTTGATATAACAAACATTCTAGTAAAATAACAGCGTAGGGTGGCCTGGAAACTGGTGGCACCTTGCCGGGTTCCCTGAATTCAATTATCGAGGCCATGCCTTTGTGTTCATCCCAGGAAACAGCTGCTAAGCCCTGGTCTCAGAGCTTTCGCTGACTTCCACTGCTGGATTTTGCTGTGTGACTAGGATGTTTGTTCCTCAGAGTCTTCATCTGTAGAGTGGAATAGAACACACTTATGTGCCTTTCAGAATACTGAGTCTAATAAAAAGTGACAAGATACAAGTTGTCTATAGACATTCATTCAACAATTTGGAGTTGATGTTTAGAGTGAGAGAGGAGCTTTGAAGCTTTAATTACACACACACACACACACACACACACACACACACACACACACACACACAGCCCAGGACTTAATATTGTCAGCCTCTAGTAGACAGATGTGGGTATTCATTTCCATACTCACATATCTCTAAATAAAGAGTTGGGCTTTGAAGAGCTGCAGGGCACTGACACCATCAGTCTGCTCCTTGGGATGCTCCTGAAAAGAGAAAACTGCCTTCATTTTCTCTCTCTCTTTTTTTTTTTTTTTTTTTTTTTTTTTTTTTTTTTGGAGACAGAGTCTTGCTCTGCTGCCCCCAGGCTAGAGTGCAGTGGCATGATCTCGGCTTACTGCAACCTCTGCCTCCCTAGTACCAGCGATTCTCCTGCCTCAGCCTCCTGAGTAGCTGGGATTGCAGGCGCCTGCCACCGTGCCTGGCTAATTTTTGTATTTTTAGTAGAGACAGGGTTTCACCATCTTGGCCAGGCTGGTCTCGAACTCCTGACCTTGTGATGGACTCGCCTTGGCCTCCCAAAGTGTTGGGATTTCAGGCGTGAGGCATAGTGTCCAGCTCATTTTTTTTCCTTGATTTGTAGCACCCTTTTTCTTCGTGGGGCTACAAAGGGGTTTCAGTTTGGAGCCAAAGTGCATCAGACACAAGCATTAGTGTGTGAACTGAGACTAGGGTCCAGATTTCCACAGCACTGAACTGCCACTTTCTGGGAGCCAAAGCCCTGGCAGTTTTCCTATTTGTTGTACAAGAGCCTAAGAATGCTCAGACTCTGTAACCTTCAGAGACAAATGAGAAAACGTTTCCATGTTATTTGATAAGTTCCTATCCCTGAGAGCTCGACAGCCTGACAGAATGTCACTGTGCTGTAGGAACAAGTGTCCTGAAGTTGGAGCATAGCATTTTGATTTCTAGCTTTGGTTCTGCCATAGGCTGTGTGACCTTGGACATGGTCACATCCACAATCTGAGGCCCTGCTTCCCCATATCTAAAGCAAGGTGGGTGGTACATGATTTTTGAGTCTTTTGTAGCCTTGACATGCTATGCTCCTAGGCCGTGAAACTCTCCCAGAAGGACACTGGGTGGCATTTAACCTGGCCTTGGCCTACCAGTTGCCTGTGTTTGTCGTCTGGAAGAGCCTTCTCTCTTTCTTGCTGGTGTTCTGTCACCTAAAACCCAACTACAAACAAGTTTTCTCCACAACACTTTCAGTACCAGCATTTCATAGATGATTTCTACATAGTTTCAAGATTTTCTGTTGAGAAAGGCCCAGTGGCTCTAAACTGATGTCAAATTATATTTGATGCATAATACAGGCAGTGTAGTGTTCAATTAGTACAGGCTAAGAGAAAGGTGATGAATAGCATGATCAAAAGTAGCTGGGGTGGAGATGGACAGATGGATTGATTTGGTCCAAACATCCAATCATTAGAGCTTTGTCCTTCTACTATCAAAGAGTATTTCTACTATCCAATACTCTCCTTCCAAGTTTCTAGCTAAGAACAAATTTGCCTGACAGATAAGAGTTTGCTTGTGAAACTTAATGTTTTCTTTTCAAGATATTCACCAAGATGTGTGCAAATGTGTGTATGCATATAGCTTATATTCAATACTTTTTTTTTTTTTAGATGGAGTCTCTGTCACCCAGACTGGAGTACAGTGGCACGATCTCGGCTCACTGCAACCTCCATCTCCTGGGTTCAAGCAATTCTCCTGCCATAGCCTCCTGAGTAGCTAATGATTTGATTTTTTAACATCACCTGATTTTGATTATGTCTATGATTCCTGTGATTGGTCCAGACCAGGGAAGGAAAGTGACAAAAACCTTAATGCTTAAGAAAGCCTTTTATAGAGGGCTTTTCTGATCTCTCCTCTACTGAAGACTTTTAGAAAATAAGAAAGTAGACATCATCCTCCCAACTTAAATCAAGGCAACCCCAATTCATGTCACTTCGTTAGATGCTCATGATAACTCTGTAAGGTAGATAGACCTGGATGAAGAAACAGAGACTCCGAAAGTCACCCAGTTAGCAGGTTGCAGCACTAGACTCCAACTGCTACCTTAAAAAAAAAATGTAGTTGTGTAAGTCTCATGAGAGCGTGCGCAGTATTAATACAATTTTGTAGATGAGGAAACAAATCTCCAAAGCATTCCCTGGTTTGTGCTTTGGCCTGGCTGTGCCGGGGACTTGGACAGATTCTCATCACACTGTGGTGCTTCTTTCTGCTCCATTATGAATGTTACCACTCTGGTGAGACAGTTTTACTCACGGCTTACACATCTGTCATTCTCTGTCCCTTTGAAAACCCATTTCATGGTCCAGTAGAGCAGAATTTCATCCAACATCACTATTGACGTGATGGTTTCAAAGTGCAGTGCCCACCCCCTGGCTGGGCTTGGGGCAGTAATGTTTAACAGTCTGGTAGTTAAATTAGAAACAATAATAACACAATAGTCAGGTTTGGTTCTAACACACAAATGAGTCCCAACCCTCTAGCTGTAACTGAAATAGGTAGAAGGGGAGGAATGGATTTAGGATTCTTCTGTAGGATTCCTGATCTGTTCTTCTGCGGCCAGACAGAGCAAGAAAACCCACGGGACCATGGACCACAACACAACCCCATGATTGGAAAACCTCATGTTTTACAGACCACCTCTCAAGACTCAACGCTGACAGGCTGGAAATAAACTAGAATAATTAATTCTAAAATAGTCAGGAAGACAAATCTTCCTTCCAATTCAATGCAAAGGTCTGGATTGGCTTAATGTCTGGAGTGTGTGCTATTTGACTGTTTCTACTAAACATTAATTAAATAATCCACCTAGCTCTGGCCCCCAGAGCTCCAGGGTCCCCAGAATTGGAATGTCCTAACTGGTATCTCTCCCTTTCCAAGTTAGCCCTAGGATGAGTGCCCCACTGAGATGAGGTAGTGGGCTTTCAGCATTCAGTAGCCTCCAATGCTCCAACCAGAGCAACCTGGTTTGCGGTTCACCTCAGGACAATGCAAACTGAGCTATGCATTTACTGTAATTCTAATCAGATGATTCTATAATTGGAAGAACAC
The DNA here is from genome assembly GCF_043159975.1 of Macaca nemestrina. Classification (NCBI taxonomy): domain Eukaryota; kingdom Metazoa; phylum Chordata; class Mammalia; order Primates; family Cercopithecidae; genus Macaca; species Macaca nemestrina. The sequence goes on from NC_092126.1 coordinate 10,194,883, forward strand.
CAGTGGCATTCTGTCTTTGGAGTCTTTTCCATTAAGCAACTGAACAAGGGCCAGGGGACCTTTACTTGTCCCAAATGCAGATTATGATAGAGACTCTGAGATCTGGATACTATGTTCCATTCTATAATAGGATCAAGTTCTCAATTTTTTCTTGGTAAGATTATAAAATGTGTATAGCAGTCATTTCACCCATACTTTCAATAAATTCTGACCAACTATTCTCCTAACAATGAAGAACAAATGAAATGAACAAAGTGCTTGTGTGTATTCGCGGTGGGGAGTGTGTGTATGTATGCTTGAAGATAGTGACTGAATATTTTAGGTAAATATTTCCAAGTCTAGATTATAATCATATATGGTAATTGTTGACTAAAGTAATAAGAATAATAACCTGAATTTCTTAATCTCTCTAGATACCTCAATTAGAAACAGAAAGAAATATTATGGACACATGCATTGGGGAACTAATTTGCAGTAGGAACTTTGCAAAGTATTGTGCTGCTTTCAGAAATATAGGAATGCATCAGACCTTGACCTTGACTTTGAAGAGCTCATAATTTAAAGAGGGAGATAAATCATGATCATAAAAATCATAATCTGAGATAGAAAGTGCAGGGCCTGTGGCACTGGGATTCAGAGGGAGGAAAGTTTACTCACTCCTGGGAAGTTCTGGCTTGGCTTTTTGGCAGAGGCAGACTTTAAAGAATGGGAAGGATTTGGTCCAGGGACAAACAAGGGGAAGGAATAATTGCAGGAGCAAAGGCGAGATGTGAAGCGAGAATGTATGACTGGACGGTGCTGCCTTCACAGGCAGTTGGGGTAAATAAAGGACTCTACCAGTGACCAGAGGGATCTTGTTAAAATATAGATTCTGATGCAGTTGGTCTGGGGTGGAGCCTGAAAATTTGCATTTCTAATAAACTCTCAGGTGATGCTGATGCTACTGGTTCTCAGCCCCCTCTAAGCAATAGGGAATCATTACAGGTCTTAAACAGTACAGAGTTCCTGTTATGACCTTCAACCTTGGAAATCCCTTTAAGGAGACATTTTGAGGGTGCAGACACCCACATGATGATGGATACAACAGCATTTGCTTCTCCTTTTCCAGTTATACTGATCAACATAAAAACCCAGTTAGGGGTGAAAATGGACAAGGGGTGAAAAGGTTAACTAAAGACCTGGATTCTAGACACCAGATAATACACAAACCACAATGTAAATGCTGTTTTGGTTTCAGAAATGGTTTCTCCTCCTAAATTGTTAATTGAAGGGCAAAAGAGAGCTGATGAGTAACTATATATTTGAGAGTGCTTTAGGCCCTCTAGCCTGATTGTTAATATAATTTTATAATAAGATGATAATACTTCAGTAGTACCATGGGGAAAGAATAGGAATTAGAATCAAAAGATCTGACCTTACATTCTTTAACCTCTCTGGGCCTCAGATAAACTTCCTCATCTATAACACAGGAGAAAAATCTCTTCCCCAGCTACCTCTCAGTTCTTCATAAAAAGCAAATAAGCTAATGGGTATGAAAGTGCTTTGCAGACTGAGAAGTGCCTTGCAGGTGTGATGGCTACCTTTTATCATTACGGATGGAGACATTAGTGTTTTCTCTGTTCCTGGGACTTGCTGGCAGAATGAGTTAGTGCAAACTCTGAGGAGAACCTGTGTCAGCCTCAGGGGCAAGGCCCTAGGTAATATGGCATGAGAGATCCTCCTGTAGAGTTTGTGTCTCCTGTCAAAGCAGGATGCACCTGCTGCCAGTAGATCAGACATACCCTTGCGTCTGGTTGCACAGCTTCCTGTGATCTCTGGGGAAATGTTATCAGCGGCAATATTGCCATGCAGGGCATCCCCTGGGAGTGACTTTAAGGGCAAGACTTCTGTCTCATGTTCTTTGCTACCCACTGAAGGCTATTCTGGCCAAGCCCCCAGAGCAGGTAACAGTGGCAGGTAAGAGTATTTGTTAGGTAAGAGGAAAGTCAAGAGCATGAAGGCTCCAAGGTCTAAGAAAAAAATAAACAAGCCACCAAGAAGCAGTTTGTTGTTGTTGTTGTTGTTGTTGTTGTTGTTGTTGTTTTAGCAGGAAAATAGGTGGCATTCAGAGAGTGAATAGGGGGACAAGAAGATAACTCCTAGAACCAAACCTACAAAGTCAATACCTGGACCAGAAAGCTCACTTCTCAGGAGAACTCTACTGCATTTTACATTCACTAGAACTGAGTGTCGCTTAAGATAACAGGCATTAGAAATCACCATGGAGGTCAGGTTCAATCCCCTAATTGCCCATGAGGAACCAGGCATTTGGCAAAAAGGGGCTTGCCCTGAGTTAATAGAAGATCCCAGGATAAATCCCAGATCTCTTGATTCTCTTTCTCTTGCTGTTTGAGAAGGGTCATCCTTTTTGCCCCTCCTAGCCTAAATTTCTTCATTTCAAAAATGGTGGGAAAGGTCACTGTTTCCCTTGTGTGCTTTTCCAGCTCCAATATTCCATGGGTCCCAGAGACCCAGGCTTCAATCTAGGCCTAGAGCATCTCCCCATTCAGGCCGTGTTCATAGGAATCATAGCCTCTCCCTTTATTCTCCCCGGGGAATCTCTGCAGTAATGCTTAATCCCTGCTCCCAGACTCACTTTCGCAAGGGGAAATCAATAGATTCTTTAAGTAGTTGGACCACAGAATGATGCCTGGGTCTATTTTGTCAACCAGGTGGCTCTGGTGAAGGAAGTTGTGTGAGTCATTGTCGGCCAGAAATGTAAATCTGGACTGAGGCTTCCCTTGCAGTGAAATTTAGGTCTTTAGTAACAGTGACCTTCTGTACAGCACGTTACAGTTACAAAACACTTTACATATTTCATTTGTTTATCACAACTATTCAGAGACTTAGTGTCATTGTTATACCCATTTTACAGAGGAGGAAAACAGACACGGGCACTATGGCAATTTGCCCAAGGTGACAGGAAGTGTGAGTGGCAGAGCTGGGACTGACTTAGTGAAGTCTTTGGACCTTATAATCCATGCCCTGCATACCACATCTCTTTGTATCAGGGTTCCTATTGGCTACTCAGCCTCAGTGGATAGAAACAAAAGCAAAGGTCAACCTGCTTGGAGTCATTTACATGGACATGCATTTCTGAAGAAGGGATAATTGCAGCATCATTGTGGATATCACAATCATGGAGACAGGCCTGGGAATAGGCAAATCTATGGGACTGACAACCTCTGTCCACTGCTGTCCGCCACCCACTGACTCTTTCACCTTCCATTTCTCAGACTGAAACTTACCCTTCCTGATTTAAAAACCAGGGCTTTTTTTTTTTTTTTTCCTATTGTGTAAAATATGAAGCATAATCCAAACATGTAAAAAAGGATGACAAGTACTGTAACAAACACCCACTGTAATGAAGTTTCACTCTGTTAGCTAAATATTTCCAGTTCTTTCCATTTCTGGGAACATGGTAGAATTGCACTCCTGGCCCCTTGAGCAAGGTAAAGCCAGGTGCTAGTCTGGGCCACTTAGCTGTGAAAGGAGACAACGTATGTCACTTCCAGTCTGGAGCATGTAATTGCTCTCTCTTTCCTTCTGGTGCAGCTGCTAGCAAGGAGGTGGTGACTGCTCTGTCAGCCTTGGTCCCTAAGTGGCAACAACAAGCAGTGCCTTCTGCCAACCTGCAATGTGTGAAATAAAAAAAGAAATCTTTGCTCTTTTAAGCCTTTGGGATTCTGGGTTTTTGTTATTGCAGCAAAACCTAACTTATACTGACCCTTACATTTATATTCCCACCACCGTGACTTTTGAGAGTGTTAACATATCCTTATACCTGGTTCAACTTTTTAAAGAAGTGAAATCCAAAAATAACTGTGTCCTTTGTAGCTTGCCTCCTTCCAGCACTTTTCCTTCCTTCCCAGAATAACTACTATCTCAAAGATGTATGCATCTGTCCTGTCCATGTTTGGTAGATTTACTCCATAAGTATGTGTACAACACAACACGTAGTATTACTTCATGTTACTAAAATTTGCATGAATAATATTGATTTATTCTAAAAATTGCTTTTTTATTCAACATTATTTTAGATGTATCAATACTGGTACATTCATTTCAGTTCATTCACTTTAAATTCTATATAATATCCCTTCGTATGAATGTATCACAAATTATTAAGCCTTTTCCTACTAATGAACTTTTAAATTACTTTTTTCTTTTAAAAACAATTCTCTTAAATACATATTTTTATGTATGTATGCAAGAACTTCTCTTGGTTATATACCAAGAGTGGAATTGCTAAGATATAAGGTATACTAAATCTCAAATTTGATAGATATTGCCAAATTTCTATCCAAAATGGCTTTACTAATTTACAGTCCTATCATCAGAGTCCACATGTTTTGTCATTGCTTTATCATGTCAAACATTTCATGTTGTCCAACTTTTAAAATTTTAGCCAATCTGATGGGTCTGAAACGACATCTCCTAATTTTTTTATTTTGCATTTCTTTGAATATTAGTGAAGTTAAGCATCTTTCCATTTCTTTTAGGATTATTTCCTGTTCAGAGTTTTCCATGTTGATATAGTCTGATCATTTATTTCTATTTTTTTTTTCTCCTCATGGATGTGTAGAATTTTCTTCCTCCTGTATTCTGGGTACTAATCCAGTTACATAAATTGTAAGTGTATTTTCTGCATCTGTGACTTGCTTTTAATTTTGTTCATTGCCCAGTTATCCTTCTCTCGCAAGCCATTGGCTACCTGCTTGTGCACACACTTGATTTTTCAGATCATAGCAACTACATGGTGAAAATGGCTTGGAGGCGTGTTTTGAAAAACCTAGGTGAATGAATGCTCCTTGACTCTGAATATCTGTAGTAGGATATGGAATGTGTTTTTACAAGAGAATCAGTGAAGGACCTGTTTTGCTTACTCAAGGATCTCATTTGCTAACACAATTGTGTGGTGAAAGCAAAAGAACCAGGTGTAAGTGGAAAAAACCTTAGTCATTAAGGGTTGTTTGGACTGCTCAATGGTGAATATCAGGGTGACTGGTTTCTCCCTGCCATGATGAATCCTGGCATGATTTGCCTGGCTGTTTTGACATTTTGTAGACCTAGCATATGTGGGAGGGCACTTGAAAGACGTCTCATACTCAAGTGGTCTCTCCTCTTCCCATACACACCTTGTGGAGTCTTCACAGGGTGTGATGATGGGAAGCCTAGACATGCTCATCACAAGGTAGGAAAAAATGGTATCTTGCAAGTGCTTGTAGCTTTCCAATAAGGAGAGTCACTTTAAAGCTTTGTTTATCTTTCTGTGCCTCAGCTAACCCCAGAGGAAAATCTTAGCTCAGGACAGGAAGCTCAGAGCACCCAAAAGGATGACTGCAGCAGTGCAAGACTATTTATGTCTGCCTCTTACATATCCCTCCGTGCTCTCCCCCAGGAGGCCTGGGCTGTGCTGCAGCTCCGAGGAGGCCTGCATATATCATCACTCCCTAGGAAACCAAGGGGTATGGAAGAAACCGAGCTCTGGGATCAATTATGTTGGTAAAACTACAAAGGCAGGGGGTAAGCCAGAAGTGTTGTGGCTTAGGAACAACTTGCTGAAAAAAGACTTGATGTTCCCAAGTAGAACCCTGTGGCCCCAGGGAAGGTGACCTCGGCTGTCTGGTCAACCAGTCAGAGTGCTAGGACTCAGAAGCCAGGACACACCTTCCGTTCCAGTTGACTCACTTGAGTGGCAAATTCTTTTCTCCCTCACAGTCCTCTCATCTTCAAAGGGAATTCATTAAGACCCACCGTGCCATCGGCACTTGGCCAGGTGTTATACTGGCCCATTAGGTGGACACAGGCCATAGCCCCAGGGAGCATGCCAAATGAGGTGGAGGGTGGCAGCTGTGACCTAGTGACATCCCATGAGGTGGTTTTGCAGCACCTTCTATAAACCCTCCAGCTGTTTCAAACTATTTGTGTGGGGCTTTCCACACAAGCTGTGTTCTCTCCCATCCCCTTGCTTTAGTTCACTCTTTTCCTTTTGCTTGAAATGCCCTTCCACTCTGTCAATGCACTTAAATGCCCACTCCTGGGTGGAGAGTTTCCTGGCAACCCCAGGCAGAATTAGCCACTCCCTATTCTGTGTATTCCCATAGCACTCTCTATCATTAATATAGCACATGCCAATCTGTGCTGGAATCGTCTGCTTATATGTCTGTCTCCCTAATGGACTCTGAATTCCTTGAAGATGCATTCTGCGACTTATCCATCTTTGTTTCTCCAGCAAGAATTTGGTTGGTGCTCCGTAAATGTGTGTTGAGTTAAATGCAGAAAGGGACACAGCTCATGATTTTATCTGATTTTACCTTGTGGTGTAACTGGAAGCAGGTCACGTCTCTCTGAGTTTTAGTTTCCTTTTCTGTAAAATGGGTGGGGGGAGGATAAATTAGAAAATGGCCTCTAAGAGGTTTTCTGGTTCTGCTGTGTATGATTTTAAAATTCTAGTCTCCTACTGAAAAACCGAGAGTTCCTCATAACTCTTTAAAGACCAACATGTTTTCGTTTCCATGTATTAAGGAGCCTGATGTTCCCTTCCCACCTCTAGTCTGCCACCTATAAAAAAAGTTGTGTATTACTTAGCAGTTTGCAAATTTTCCGACTGAAGTTTCAAGAGGTTTGTGGGATTGATTGATTAGAGGAAGTGTGTAAATTTTATCTTCCCCAGGGAATAAAATTGTTGGACTAATTGATTCTTTTAAAGGAGTTTCTGATTGTATTTTCTGGTGACTTTTGTCAGCCTGGGTACATGTGGAAAGGGATCTTGTGTAGCTGCTTATGGCATCCCTGTGTCTCTCTTCTCACCACAATGCAGGCCTCACTGCACGTGCCACACCTAGTAGTCTGTGTCCCACGAGGCCCTTGCTTTTCCTAGGCTACCTCTCTGCCCCTTGAGTTACGTGTTTGGAAATTCCTGCATGGATAGGACTAAGTATCCCTCACCTTCTGCGAACATATTTACAAGGTGCTAATAACACCTAATTGTGATCTTAGAACCAGTCTACATGGTGAGTCAGACAGGGCTTATTTTCGAACCATTTTTCAGATGGAAGTTAAGACACAAGGAGGTGAAATGACTTGCGTGAGGTCTCATAGCTAAGACGGTCTTCTGGACCTGGCTTAATAAAACCCAATGTTCTTAATTTCATCAACTCCTTTAAAAATGGCTTTGATTGCTGCTTTATTGATTGGCTGCTCTCAGGCCTCTTGGCTGATGAAACCAGAGGCAGGTGAATTCTACCAGAAGGAAAGAAGGGGTTCTAACCCACTATTGATTTTGTGGGACAAAGTGGCTGCAGTCATTAGTGAAGGGGGAAGTCAGATTAGTTAAAACTGTCCATTTGGTGGTTTCTATCATTAGCATCTCACTATGCCAGTAAATGAGCTGTTGAAGCCTGAAGTAGGGGCTCCTCCTGAAAGCTCGAGAGGATTCCAAAGCTGCTGGGCTCCATGGGGGAACATCCAGGAGCACATGGTCTCCATGTTTCCTTTTTTAACTCTACCAAGGCAGCTAAGAGGGAGCGCAACTTGTTATTGCATGTCTCTGAGTCTCAGTTTTTCTATCGGTGAAACGGGGATAATAAATCCTCCTGGGCATATCATTTGCCCTTGTTATTATACTTTTTTTTTTTTTTTTTTTGAGACTGAGATTCACTCAGTTGCCCAGGCTGGAGTGCAATGGCATGATCTCAGCTCACTGCACCATCCACCTCCCAGGTTCGAGGAAATCTCTTGCCTCAATTTCCCAAGTAGCTGGGATTAACAGGCACCCACCACCACACCTAGCTAATTTTTATATTTTTGGTAGAGAGGGAGTTTCACCATGTTGGCCAGGCTGGTCTTGAACTCCTGACCTCAGGTGATCCGCCCACCTCGGCCTCCCAAACTGCTGGTATTACCGCACCAGGCCTTGTTATTCTACTTTCATAACTGTGAATAATCTTAATAAAGGAAAGTAAGCTCAGCTTGATATATGCTTCCTAAAAGTGGCCCAAAGTAACATTATGTGGGAATATGTGGATCTATGAGGTGTGAATGATGGCAGTTCTTGCCCTAACCTACCCCTCAGAACACTGGAGACAACTCAGTTAGATAATGGATTCAAGGGCATTGTTAAATGATAAAAATTATTATGATGATGACTTTTTTTTTCTCTAAGGTTAAGAATACCTCTTAATAACCTGAAAGAAATTTACTCAAACCCTCTCTGATGCTATTTTTATCATGACCCTACCTCATCTTGGGAGTAAAGCGTTCCACTTGGCTGAGAAGTAGGAGAGGGACTGGGTCAGAACTCATCTGCTCAGGTTTTGTTCCTCATACCATTCGGGTGCTCTTTTTGAGTCAATGGCTCTAGCTTTTTGTAATGATCTAAAAGCTTCTGGCTCCCTTGGCTCTAGTCCCTGAGGATCAATTCCCTTTCCAAAGAGGGTGGGTTTTGTTGTTGTTGTTGTTGTTGTTTAATTTTCTTTTATCTGGGGAAAAAATAGCCACTCTCATAGACTGTAAAAAAAAAAAAAAAAAAAAAAAAAAGCTTCTTTTTGGGAGCCTTAAAAATATTTGAAATAAATAGGGCTCAACTTTAACTGAATAATGTCAAGTGAAAACATACATACTTTTTGTTACCAGTGAGAAGCAGAGGCAGCTTTCAAAATACAGGACTTGCAATGGGATGTTACATCACAAATAAAAAGATACAACTAGAACAATAGCAAGAAAGTCAATGTGTTATGTTGTAAGGCTTGGTGTATTTACTGCAATTAAGCATGAAATATAACTGAGCTTCCCAGCAGGCAGGGCAAAAAAGTAAACGTGATGACTTACATAATATTCTTTTTCTGATTGAAGTATGTGTCCTGATTATTTGAGAGACATTTTTTCCTAACATTAATTTTGAAAATGAATTTATCACTGAGTACATTATCTGAGTACATTCATTAGAAGAGTAATAAATATGTCGTTAGCAAGAGTTTTACATCTAATGAAAAAAAACTTCTTATATTTCCATCTCATTCGTTGTTTTGAACTGCAAACTCATATTAACTACTAAATTTTTTCACTTTGATATTTCAGAGTCATCCCAAATTGAACATATTCCAAACTGCATTCATTAACTTCTTTCTGAAATTGGTTCCTCTCCCTGCGTTTATTATCTTGGTTAAAGCATCACACACACAAGCTGTCCCTGTCAGAAAATCTCAGGTTGTTTAGGCGACTCCACCCCAACCGCCAGCCCACACCTAGTGAATCCTAGAGACGCTATCTCCTTGATTTATTCCAAATCCTTCCTCTCCTCTTCGCCTCCAACACCTCTGCTTCAGTTCTGGTCCCTGTCATCTCTCACCTAGGCAGGTTCAATGACTTCTTAACTTGCTTTCTTATTATTTCAACTTGTTCTCTACACTACTTCTCTACAAACACATCTATAAAAAATGCAAATCTTATCTTTCTGAAAAGGCTGCCCATTGCTTTCAAGGTGAAATCTAAACTCGTGGCCTGGCAGATGAAGACTTTCACCTGCTTGGTTTTCAGTCTGATCTGCTGCCACACCCCTGACGAATTCTCTGTTTCAGTAACATGCGCTACTTGCTCCCCCGGTTCACATTGCTGCCCCTGTGGCCGTGTTTTGCACGGGCTAGTACTTCTGTCTAGAACTCCTGCCACCTTTGCAAACCTGGTCCCCTTCTATGCTGGGAAGCTTTCCTGATCCCCTTCCAACAGCCACCATAGTGTGGTTTTCCCTCCTTTGTATGCCCCAATACCTGTGTAAGTCTCAGTTATACTTACCACATGGTGCTGCAACTGTTTGCTTAGTTTCTGAATCCTCCGAGACTAACTTTTCAAAGACCGGAATGGAACCTCATTCATCCTGGATTTCCAGCTCTATATACGTGCTTGACATAGTTGGAGCCTGATAAGTATTTGTGGACTAAATAGGCAGATGAAAGATATAATGTTGTACATGGAGCAATAAGGTTGTCTTTAGGATATGTTAACTGGTGATACAGAATCAATAGGTGTTGTGTTGATCAACAGACCTTTTCCTTTAGGATATATAAAGGACTGGGTGGATAGACGGTGCTTTAGACAAACCTCTCTGAAATCATCTCTCTGTGCTGGCCTTGGGTGGGTGCTGGATGGCAGACAGTGAGTGGCTATGCTGTTCACAGAAGCCTCAGTGGCTGGCATTCTGTGTGCCCAACCTAGGCACAACTGTATATTTTAACCATCCTTTGTGTGTTTGGGTAGCTAGGGGCAGTGATACTGCATGAAGGAAAGAAAGAAGCCTGACAAGGAAGTGGATTATAAAGGTGTCTCCCTGCACAGCCAGGATTTCCCTCAAAAAGTATTGCTTTCTATCAAGTACCTGGCAGAGAATCAATGGAGAATCCTTTCCTTGTTCTGCTCCATCAAGTTTCATACCATATAAATTTTTTTTTGACCAAGTCTTGCTTGTAACTGAATTAACTAGGGTGCTTGTTTAAAATGCAGACTCCCCAGGCACCCCCACCAACAGACCCTGGCCTCAAATATGGCCTCAAAGTTGGTTGGGGAAAATTTTTGAGCATAGTCCATTGCCCAGCTCTTCAGGAATAATGGTAAAGCCCTAGAATGACGGTGCCTGGGCTGGATCATGTTTTTAACCTCCACAAGTTACTTGTTGAGAAGGTTTGTGGGCAAAAGCAGTTTTGGATGCGCCTAGGCCCAATGCAATAGAGCTACTCCACAGGCCTTAGGGGACATTCACTCTGTGTCACGCAGGCCCTGCCTGAGCCTGACTGAACTGAGCAGAGACATGGTATGGGCTTGTGCTGTAGATAGAGGACTCAAGTTCCTGTGCAGGGCTTGCCTAGCACAGCATGGATTAGTCTAGTAATCAACTTTTAAGCAAGTCATATTAATAATTCAAAGGCAAACAGGATTTTGCTGTCCTCGAAACTCTTGCACTTGCATTTTTTCATTTGATCTCACAGGAGCCCTAGAAGCGGGAAAAACCAGGGCTCTTCCCATTTTGTAGATGAAGAAACTGAGATTGAGAAATGGCAGGTGACTTGTGCAGGATCACACAGATAGGACTGCAACTGCCCGATCTAAGATTCTGACTCCATTTGCATGCTGTGCCGGATTACACTATGCTTGATGATCCCTCAAGTCATCAGATTTGAAAAGAACATTACTAAGGATGTTAGAACTGTATTTTAGGGCTCAGTGATGTCCATAAAAATAAGAATTTCCATTTCTGAATTATTTGAGCAGACGCTTGTGGCTGAATGTTAAAACTTGAGTCCCGTATGTCAAGAAGGCTTGTGAAGTTCATTACAGCATCCTAAGCCTCTGGAAAAGTTTCCAGTGGTATGTTGACTTGCATAAATGGGAGAGACAGTGGTGGGCATCTTTTCCTCACTCCATGGTTATTGATGTCACATTGATAGCTTGAATGTGCCATGGTGCAAGTATTTATACCACAGAAATCAGCAAAACCTATAATTCAGGGCTTTTCACCACTGTAGAACCAGTTAAACATTTTCCAGCACCCTGCTGCTTATAGCTAATAGTGACTGGCACAAATTGGAGTTTGAAAATTCTCCTCTGTCACCTGCATGGCACAGGCGTTGATTTTGCCTCTAACCACAAGTCACACCCCAGTGCCCATCTTTAAATGGGAGACTCCTTCTATCTGAGCTTGCAAAATCAGATTCGTGGTTTCTACTAATAGTCCCTTGCCTTTGGGTAGTTTGTAACGTGTTTTCACATCCCTCATCACTTCTGAACTGTGTAGAATCTATGGGGCAGATGTTATCTACCCTTGGTAGGACAGCAGGTCCTGGAGATCTGACAGGTGATGTGACCACTCTCAGTGTCATAGGTCTGTAAGTGGCAGCCAGGGACTTGAACTGGGTCTTCACCTCCTTATTCTGTGCTCCTTTCCCTTGTACTAGCTACCTCCTTCACCTAGGACACTTGCAATATCTGGAGATGAAGCCACTGTCTAGGGCACAGAGAAGAGTTGCCTCACAGCAGTGTAACACTGGAGTATAACTTAGCCATTGACAGAAAAGAACAGACATACTAGCTTGAGAATATCTACACTTAGCTGCTTGTCCCACTTTACCGATCCAGTGCAAGGAAAGAAGTCTATGTTCACTTCTCCTCTGTCTTCCATCCTTTCTTTGTTTCTGTTTTTTGTTTTTTGTTCTTTGTTTTTTGTTTTTTTTTTTTAACTTTTATGGGGACTTTGTGTCTTTAGGTCCTGCTGAAGGTTCTGCCCACAACAGAAATTTGAAGTCTCCTGAATGATGTAGCAGTAATGCCCTGTTCCGCCTGTTGCATAACTCCCAGCCTCATACTGCCTGGTGATGGAATTATTGATTGTGAAGCATTTCACAACACATTTTCAAAACATGCTGAAGGTCAAGAATGGATGACTCATAGGCAGTAACAGTTTTTTCTGCCTCAGTCCCTCTACATGATATTGGTGAGGTTGGTAATGAAAATCATTGAAGAAACTGAGGCAAAAGTTAACTCTGTCCAATCCTGGCCAGCAGGATTATTAAGTGACTTGAAAAAAATAATTCCTGGTACTCTATTTATTTAGTGGTTGATCTTCTAAATCACTTTGTTTTGTTGTTGTTGTTTGTTTGTTTGATTTTTTTTCTTTTTTCTTTTGAGACAGTCTTGCTTTGTCCCCCAGGCTGGAGTATAGTGGCATGATCTCAGCTCACCACAACCTCTGCCTCCCAGTTCAAGTGTTTCTCCTGCCTCAGCCTCCCATGTAGCTGGGATTACAGGTGTATGCCACCACACCCAGAAATGTCTGTATTTTTAGTAGAGATGGAGTTTCACCATGTTGGCCAGGCTGGTCTTGAACTGGCCTCAAGCAATCCACCTGCCTCAGCCTCCCAAAGTGCTGGGATTACAGGCGTAAGCCACCGTGCCTGGCTTCACTTTGTTTTTTAATGCCAACTCTCATAAACAGTATAAAGTGGGAGTTAAGGGATTTCAGTGCTGATTTTGCCACTAACTTGTCCAAAAGCACCAGAGAGTACCACTGAAGTACTCAGCTGAGGAAAAAAGCTTAGATTATATCTAGGGAACTTTACTGCTCTAATAGTCTGTGATTGTACATTAGTACTTTAGACAGCAGAGAGATAAACCCTGATTCCGGTTTACAGGTAATTACTCATCTCTCTGCCTGAGGCCAAGGAAAGCTCTCTGTGGAGCAGTGTGGAAGAATGCCTTAGAGCACAGTAGCAGAGAGAGTTCCAGACCCCGAGGCAAAGGGGATCTGTGTTAACTCTCAACATTGCCACCTGTGATTTGAATCTTCTGACAGTGTGCTGGGCCTGTTAGCATCTCAGTTTTCTCACTTGTAAAATGGAGAAAATAACAGTGTGTGAGCTTTATTTGGTACAAACTTTAATGCATGAAAAGACCTACAACATGTTTCCACATGGGCTAGTTGTAAGTTTTGGAGGAAAAAATATCAAGCTGATAATTTTTAAATTTTTTTTTTTTTTTTTTTTTTGGAGACAGAGTCGCACTCTGTCACCCACGCTGGAGGACAGTCGCACGATCTCGGCTCACTACAACCTCCGCCTGCTGGGTTCAAGTGAATCTCACGCCTCAGCCTTCCCAATAGCTGGGACTACAGGCGCGTTCTACCACGCCTGGCTAATTTTTGTATTTTTAGTAGAGATGGGGTTTCACCATGTTGGCCAGGCTGGTCTTGAACTCCCAACCTTAGGTGATTCACCCCCTTCCTCTCGGCCTCCCAAAGTGCTGGGATTACAGGTGTGAGCCGCCGCACCCAGCTGTAAAATTCTTAATATGTAAGTATTTTCTTCAAAAACGAATCTAATTTGCATAGCTAAAGTTTCTGAATGCTTTATCTAGAATAATCATGGGACTAGAAGTTCCTTAGTAGTTCTTCTCTAGGTTTTTGTACTTTAAATACCCTGCGTCTTTTCGTTCTAATATAACATAATCACAGTAATAAGAAGTGTGACAAAGTTCTAGTAGTTCTTGGTGCCTGTACCTCATTCACTCGCCAACAAAGCCTCCCTCAGCATCCCCTCCCCACATCCATCCCTGTACACGCACCCTCTCCAAGCTGCTGCCAGCCGTGCTGCTCCCCTGCCTCCTGACTGGAGGGCAAGCCAGTAAAAAAGGAAGCAAATTCGGTTATGTAAAGCACATTCTGGGTGAGGAAAGGCAAGCATGTGTTTCTGCTTGACTGAAATTGCTTTCTTTCCCCACCAGTTTGTCCTCTTATTGGGACACGTCAGAAATTAGAGAGACCCTGGCAATCATAGCTTCCACCTCCTCATTTTACAAGTGAGCAACTAGGCTCAGAGTACAGAAGTGGCTTTCGCAGGGTCACACAGCCAGCCTGTGACAGAGTCAGGATTCAAGCACCATCTCCTGACTTCTCCATTGCACCAGACGTCGATAGAACACAGAGAACCTAAAAGAAGAAAGAAAAAAAAAATAGAGCTTTTGGGAATATATTGGGCTTCTGGTTTTCAAGGACAATTTTATGATAAGTAGCAGTGATGCCTCAAAAGCTCTGGTAGCTAGCTTGAATGAACTTATGTAATAAACATTTATCACAGAACATGTGTCATCAAACACCTGCCAGTTCTGAGCGTTGGCACCAAAGCTGCTTTCATTGTCAAAGAAAAGAGGGGGAAAGGAACTTGGCTGAACAAAGCTGGCAGACGTTTATACTAGAAAATTTAGAGGTAATTTCTAGAGGAACAGAAACACATTTTCAAAGTCTTATAAAATTTATTTAAATGTGATTGGGTGAATTTAGCAGTTAAAGAAGTGAAGAACACTGAGGTCCAATTGGTGCCTAAGGCTTCTTCCAGGCCCTTATCTTTTCTGTCTGCCTTGGGCACAGATTTCTAGATGCCTGGAGATGGACAGGCCCGGAAGTTGCCCAGAGCGATGTCTGAGGTTACTGATCTCTATCTAGGCTTCCATAGAAACACATCCCAAAACATTCTTGGTTCTTATTGGAATCTCATCTCATTTGCAGAACATGCCCAGAGTCAAAGAGACACGGACCATGTGTCACTCAGACTGAGTCCCTCCACACAAAGCGAATTCTCTAGCCTGTATTGGAAGTCAATCTACATCAACATGACAGGGCATGTAGCCAAATACATGGCCGCATCCCTTTGGCTACCCACACAGTTTTGAACCACAGGATCTGCTCTTTATCTACTCATTTAATGGTTATTGCTGGGAGAGCACTGGACTATAAATTCTGTTGCACTTGCAGGTGTAATGAGCTCTTTGAACCTCAGTTTCCTCACCCATCAGATACTATTCATTATCTGCCTTGCGGAAAACACCTAGTTGTTGGGAACATGACATGAATGGCAGGTGGAGGTGCTTTGGAAATGCTAAAGCCTGCCGTGAGTGTGAAGGAATGTTGCTACTCTTCTGTGCCCAACAAGGTGCTAAGCATCAAGGGACTTCAAAAGAAATGTAAGACATGGTCCCTACCCTCCAGGAACTTACAACTCATTGTTGGGAGACCATGACACATCCCCTAAAAACAGATATATAACACCTCAAATCTGTGAAGTACTTACTATTTAAATGGTGCCCGGAGCTTCTGAACCCCCTAGGAGTACAGAGGAGGGGGAGATCATTAATGGTGTGGAGAAGTTGGAGGAGGTGAGACGATGCCAGGTGATAAAGTACATACAGAAGATGAAGGTCTTTTTTTTAAGACAGGGTCTCACCCTGTTGCCCAGGCTGGAGTGCTCTGGCATGATCGGCCCACTGCAACCTCCACCCTCCTAGGTTCAAGCAATTCTCGTGCCTCGACTTCCTGACATAGCTGGGACTACAGGCATGCGCCATCGCACCCAGCTAATTTTTGTATTTTTAGTAGAGACAGGGTTTCACCATGTTGGCCAGGCTGGTCTCAAACTCCTGACCTCAAGCAATCCACCAGCCTCGGCCTCTCAAAGTTCCAGGATTACAGGTGTGAGCCACTGTGCCCTGGCCTGAAGAAGATCTTTATGGGTGCAGCATGAGTGCATCAATTGCTGGAGAGTTTGGTCACCGCCGCTTAAAGAAGAGCTTCCCAATGTTGGATATGTCTGTAACTTCATAAGTTTTTTTAATTTTGCACTTTTGTGAATTTCCTCAATTGGCTTTCTTATTGACCCCCAGGGTCACACAGAACACTTCAAACTCCTCTTACATATTCTTGATTTCATCATCTAGCTGAAGATGCAGGCCCTGTCTTTCTGAGTTTTCCTTACCATCCTCCTTTTAAATTACCTTTTTCATTGGATAAGAGCCATGAAACTTCATCAATTCTAGTTTTATCTGTCACTTGACCCAAAGATAAGAGAGTTGAATCCTGGACCTTAAAGGAAAAGAAAAAAGAAAAAAAAGTTTGTGGGAACTTTATTTACCTCAACTGGGGAAATTTTTTACTCTTGCACAAAAGTCAGGTCCCATGAAACTTGCGAAATAGGTGTTTTTATCTCTTTTCTTTTCCAACTGATCAGATAGATATCTTTCCAGGAATTTGGTGTCAGAAATCAAATCCAATGAGTGGGAAGTTTGTCAAGGTTCAGGATAGTCTTGCCAAATAGCACAGGAGAGGAGGTAAAAGTTAGGTCAGTTCAAGGGGGACTGCAAAAATGAAGTTTATAATACATACACTGTATATTTGTCATGGGAAAGGGTTTCAGTCAATAGCAATTGATATTAATAAAACATAAAACAAAAGAAATAATAATAATCAGGAAAACTTTGAAACAACTTCTTTTTTGTAGGTAACATGAAAGAAAAGGAATCTTTTATTTTATAAAATAAATGCTCTAATATTTGCAAAAAAAAATTTACCTAAAAATGCTGCTACTGAACAAACAGAACTACCACAAAATTAGAGAACAAAAGCATAAAAATTGTTAAAAAATAAAAAAATATATTTTTGAAATGTCTTAGATGATACATAAAAAATGCAGAAGATTTGTATAAATACACCATTGCCCTCGGATGACCTCTTACCATTGTCTAAGCAAGTTATAGTGCCACGGTGTGTTTCAGACCATGCTATAGAAAATCTTTAGCACTCACCTTAAAAGTTTAAAGTAGAAACAACAACTTTTAACAGGATCATAGAAAATGTTCCATCAGATCAAAACAAACAAGCAAACAAACTGAAGCAGGTCATTTTTCTCTTTTTGGCACTGTGCAGGACCATATGTTTCCAGAGATGGGAATTTAAAAATAGCCTGTCACACAGCTCACATTGTAACGCTGGGACACGATGGGGGTGGGAAAGATCGCCTCACACTTAATAATAGTGACACTTTACATTTACACCAACCTCTTTGCAGAGTAACCAAGAGTATTTCTCAGTTCTTTTTTGCCTTTAAAAAAAAAATATGATCTTCTGGATACCCTGTAAGTGGAAAAGGAGGCAGTACAATTCTTCCCACCTTACAGAGAAGATGATTGAGGCCTCCAAAGGTAAAGTGACTCACTCAGGATTACAGAGTCACCCAGGGATTAGTGCTGTGCTGTTCAAAATACACCGGGCTGCCAACTGCAGCAATATCCTGGGCCTGTGAGAACCATGGGTTCATAGGATGTTGCACAAAAAAGAGAGAAATTTGCTTCCCATTGCCTCTGTTTTGAAATGCACTGCCTTTCATCTTAAGCATTTCATAAGTTTCTAATTTTAAGGCAAATTGCTTATAAGCCATGGTGACCTATATTAGCTGACATTTGAAATCAATCTCACACCAGTAAACGCCTTAGATTTGCATTTGGTAGCCCCTTTCAGAGTCATAATAACAATGTAATTTCTCACATCTCCATAATTCCCTACACTTGAAAATGGTTGTACATTTACCATCGCATCAGATCTGTATAAGCAGCTGTAATTTAAGCCCAGGCCAGAGTTATGATGAGAGGGAACAGAGGCTCAGGATATGAAAAAAACTTTCTCATTTGGTAAAAGCCACAGAAACTGATGAAACCCAGGTCTTCTCTCTGCGTGTGTAGGGTATTTTCCTGCCAGCCACACAGCCTCTTAGGTCTAAATAATGTGTTGAGACTCCGTTGCAAGTGTGTGTACGCTCAGGAGTGCCTCTTCTACCCAGTTTGGTGCCCAACACTCAGTTCCTAATTGGCTGCAAAACCCTGAAGGGGGATTCTAGATGTGGCAGGCACCAGGTGAAGTCAGTAGTGAGCTTCTTTTGTGGAGGGAAGGAAAATTCTCGGCATACTGATGGGTCCAGGCAGACACTTTGGGTATGTGTGGAGCCCAGTGATGTTGTGTTACTGGGTAGACTTAACCCTTAGTCCAAACTTAACTCACTCTACTCTGTGCCATAAATGCTGTCCTTCCAATACCCACCATTCCCCTGCTGCCTTCCCCTTTATTGTACCTGGCAAAACTGCAATCCTGGTGAAAAGTATATCTTCTAATTCCTCCATTGCTTGCACCCAAACAAACAGTAGACTGTTGTTCAGAACATTACAAACCATGCTGATCAGTTCACTTTAAATTCTTGATCACAAACCTGAAACAGACCGTGCCAGAGGATCCTATGATGCTTCTAGAAAATGCACTTTTCATTCTCTGGGTCAACTCTTTCAAACCTTTAGCTCCCTACTTGAATATCCACCATGCTCTACATATCCCATGCCCTGGGATTATGACCTTCCTTTTTGCTAGCAGAGGAGAGTTATTGCATTTTTCCTTAACCCACCTGCATCTGTGCCCACATACACTGCCTTCCTCTTATTATAGTGGAGGAAGTGGCAGAGTTTCTAAGGCCAACCCTTCCATTTGTCCTCTAGATCCCATCTCCTTTCCTACGCTTCTCCCTTGCAACATCAATTTCTGATGTTCCATTACATCTATCCCATCAGCATACAAATATGCCTTTATAACAACTACTAAAAATAAAATTAAAAAAAACCAACCCAGCTCTCCCTTGGCCCTACATGTCCCTTTAGCGACCACCCCCTTTCTCTGATGCCTTCACAAAAAAAAAACTTTAAAAGTAAGATCTACATTTCCTGTCTCCACTTCTTTAGCTCCCATTCTCTCCTCAACTCTGCTCTGATTTTCTTCAGACTCTATATCACTCCACTTAAACAGCCTTTATCAGAGTCACCAATGACCTACATGTTTCCAAGGTCAACGTGTATTCAACTAACTGAAGTATTGAGCTGAATTGGACATGGTGAATCCTTCATACTTCTTTAAACACTTTCTTCTCTAGACTTTGTGATCCCACACTCACCTGGTTTGTCCTTACCTTTCTGTCTCCTTGTCTGGCTGTTTCTCCTCGACATCAGGTTTTGGTGTGCTCTGGGGTTCTTATCTCTATTCTGTCTGTACTCTTCTTAGATGAACTCATTGAGACCCATGGCTTTAAAATACCACTTATATGCAGATAACTTCAAATCTCTGTCTCTAACACTTCTCCCTTGAGCTTCAGACTCCATAACTCTACTTGTATATGTAATAAGCACTTCACGCAAACTGTGATCCAAACCAAACTATTAATTTAGGAATTCTCCACCCCGAATTCCTCCTCCCCAAGTATTCCCTGTCACAGTAAGTGCTACCTGACCTCCTAGCTATTTGTTCAACGCAAATAATTGAGTCATTATAATATTCTTTATTTCCCTGAAACCCTATATGTAATCTCTCAGCAAGTCCTATTGACTTTACAAACCTGAAACGGTCAAATTAGACGATTTCTCACCATCTGCACTGCTGACTATCTTATTCCAAGCTATTATCATGTTCTTCCTGCCCACACTTTTTCCCTCTACAGTCAGCTCTTCGTGCAGTAGCCAGACTGATCTCTCTAAAGCCATAAATTATAAGTTTATCTCTTTGCTAAACCCTCTCACCATAAGCTATAAAACCCTACATGATCTGTCCCGACTGCCTGTTCAGCATCTTCTCCCTCCACTCTCAGCCTCATCCACGAAGTTCACTGGCCTTTTTCTCCCTCAAACTTGCTCAATACTTTCAGAGATGAAGAACATTCACTTACTTTTCCTTCTGTTTGGATGTTCTTCTTCTGGATCTACAATGGCTACATCATCTTGTCATTCAGGCCTCAGTTCTAATGTCATTTCTGTAGAGCAAATTCACTTGACTGATGTTGTTAAGGTATCTCTCTTTAGAACCAGGTAAGTATCCTAAACTCACCCGAGAAGTGTTAGTTGAATTTTAGTGAATTATACATTGAACTTGTCTCTTGTGGTTTCTGAGGACATTATTTGCTCTGTCACTTGGTGGCCTTTTCTATAAAGCCCCATAGGAGGAATTCTTTTAGGTCTAAGTGATAGAAAAGCTTTGCTTCCCTTGAGGAATTGATAATGACACAACTGATTTTGCTTTGTTTTATTTGGCTTTGCCAACACGAAGTTCAGAGCCAAAATTTATTGCAAATGTGTAAGAATATATGACTTGGTTGTCTGTCTAGACAGCACTGTCTAATAGATCTTCCTGCAATCATGGGCAATATTCTGTATCTGAAATGTCCATAAGTAACCACTGGCCACATGTGGTGACTGAGCACTTAAAATGCAGCTTGTGAACCTGACGAGCTACATTTTAACTATATTTAATTTTAATTAATTTAAATATAAATAGACACATGTGCCTTGTGGCTGCCACTTTGGAAAGCACAATTCTATATATCCTATGGTTTATTTATAAGATATTGTAGTTTATTTTTATGTGCTCTTCATTATTCGTTACTGTATTTCCTATAAATTGCCTCAAACATTTGTGGCTGGAGGTAGAAAAAAAAGGAAAGGAACAAAGCACAATTAAATGAATAATTGACTTCACAGGGCACTTCAGCATGTTTATAGGGTTGAAGGAAGTGGCCAGTATACAGCAACAGGGAATCTTAAATCCTGTTTCTCCTTGTGAGATCTATGGAATAGGCACCAGCATCAAGTCGGAGATTCAAGTTCTAGTTTTTGTTTTGCTGTTGGACATGTGTGGCTCTGAGTTAACCAGAAGTTTAGTATGTTCATATGTAAAATGGGACTTCTGTACTGGTGACCTGAAACCTTTGGCATCTGAGATGCAGATATACAACCACTGTACCCATTTCTGTGCCTTCCAAAGCCGAGGAGGCCAGCCCTTGGCTACCGACCTGAAACAGGAGGCAAGCGTTTGATAAATCATCTCATTCAAGCCCATGCTTCAAGGCAGAGTCGCTGGTAAGCTAATTTAAAACAAATAGGAAGAGTCCTACCTTCCAAATGTCTTATGGGGGAAAATAATTCATCCTACATACTTAGGAATTCAGATGTTTTTAACACAGAATGAAGTATCATACCCCTTAGTATATAAAGGCACAGGACTGAAATCAGAAGACTTAGGTTCTAGTCCCAGTTCAGCTACTAATTAGCTGTGTGACTTTGATCAAGTCAAAGTTTCTTCTTTGTTTAAATGAGAAGATTGGACCAAATGATCTTTAATTTCCTGACTAGCATTAGCCATAATCAAAGCTAATATTTATTAAGGAATGTGCTGAAATGCGTTACCTTATTTTGTCCTATGGCCACTGAGAATATTATCATTCCCATTTTAAAGACAGAAAAAAACTGAGCTTTAGTGTTTCCCAAAGACATAGAGTTGGTAAATGATAGAGTCTCTATCTGAACCCCATGGTCTGGATTCAGGACCCACTTTGTTACCTGTTTTGCCTTCTCTAGTGATTTTTATAGGCCAGAACACTCTTGTTATTCTGGTTAGATGAAGAGTTGTTTTAATCCTTTAAATTGAACTTTCCCAAATCTGGGTCTCAAATAGGCCCACATATTGTCTCTTCAGTCTTTGGAGTGGCCAGGAAGAGCTCAGCACAGCCACAGTTAATGAGTTGGTTGCTACCGGGCAAGAGTGGCCTTGTTCTTTTGCCCAGGTTGCTGTACAAATAATACCATGTTCTAGGTATGCTGCAAAAAAAAAAAAAAAAAAAAAAAAAAAAACGTTGGGAAGCATGTGAATTTAGATGTATATCATGACAAGGGTTTAGCTTGGACTTTTCACAAGTCGTACCATACACATTTCACAAGATCCTATCACAAAGAGATGGTTTATCCCGCAAATCTCAGTAATCACTTCTTGAACATGGAGTACTTCAATCGTCCCTGGGTCTCCAACATGTTGATTTCAGAAGCTGACCCTAAGCTCATCTTCAATATGAAAATGATTTTGCTAATTGTTAGAAAAGCACATTGTTAGAACAGCTAATTGTTAAAACAGTTGGTTAGAATCCACGGGAGCTTCAGTAATTTTGAGTCCAATCCCAAGAGGGAAGAGGATTTTCTCAAGGTCAGTGTCAGAGTTTGGACTAAATCCCCAGTCTCTTTCATGCCCAAGAAAGGGCCCTTTTTCCCTTATCTGACTAGTAGTCAGGTCTACTTCCTTGGGAGATGGAACAAATGAAACACAACTGAAATTTCATCTTGCCTCTGCAGATGTCAGGAGCAATGGAGCACCAGTGGTGGAAGAACCTACCTCCCCTGGCTCCATCAAAGGCCACAGGCCCATGAGAATCACCCAGCCTACTCTGAGCGGCACACTCGGAGACCACAGCCGCGCACAGGAAAGCGAGAGGAAGTGGAAACGTGCGAGCAGAGGGCTCAAAGCAACGGGCTCACCACCGGAAAAAAAAAAATAAAAATAAACATGCTCAGAAATAGTGTAACTGATATGCAAAGAAGATCAAAACAAGGGTTTTAAAATATCTTGGCTGCTTTAGAGAAGGTGGGGGTGGTAATTAAAGCGAGGTTGCAAATGCGTGTTAGGGGAGTGGGGCGGTTAGGTGGATGGTTCACTGAAGCCTGCCAGGCCATGGGAGCCTGGGAGCCCAAGGGTATTTCAGATGAAAATGTGGCACTTATATGTGGAATGTAAAAAATAGATGAACTCATAGAAGCAGAGAATAAAATGGTTATTCTCAGAGGCTGCCAGGTGGTGGGACTGGGGAGATGTTGGTCAAAGGATACAACATTTTAATAAATTCAAGAGATTCATTGCCCATCGTGGTGACTATAGTTAACATCAATAGATTATATATATATATATATATATATATATATATATATATATATATATATATATTTAATTATTTTGTTGGGCTTTTTGTTTAAGTTCCAGAGCACATGTGCAGGATTTTTACATAAGTAAATGTGTGCCATGGTGGTTTGCTGCACCTATCAACCCATCACCTAGGTATTAAGCCCAGCATGTATTAACTCCTTGAAAACTGCTAAGAGAGTAGATTTTAAGTGTTCTTGTCACACAAAAAAGTAAGGTGCTATATATGTTAATTAGCTTGATTTAGCCATTCCATAATTTAGATATATATCAAAACATCATCTTGTGTACCATAAATACATATAATTTTGGTGAATTAAATAACAAATAAAGAAAAAAATATGAGAGGAATAAATTACCATGGGTAACTCAGAGGCAGATATGAACTTGACAGCAAGAACCCCAGAGTCCCTCAACCCCAAACTCTGCCCTCCCCAACCTTTTACTGTTCCCTGAGATTCTGCTCCATTTGGAGTCCTGTACATTTGTCCCAGGGCAGGGCTCAGACAGGCCAGCAGTGGAGGCACCAGGAAGTCCACCCAACTTGGCTGAACTCCAAGGCTCAAGTTCCAGTTTGGAACAAATGTTCCAGGGTTAACGGCTGGGGCTAAGCAAACTCAGGAAAGACAATCTCCCCAATCTTGCGAAGTGAAATTCTCTTTTCTTTCAGTGTGTTGTGAAGAACTACAGAAATGTGCTCTTATACAAAAAACAAACAAACAAACAAACAAAAATACCAAACATTTTATTTTGAAACTTGTTCCTGAAATGGGAAACCAAAAGGTTAGTGATGGCTGTGCTGGCCGTTTTTAGCCTCCCTCCACCAGTTTAACCATCCCTAATAATAGTCCAAGGATCACAGGACATTTCCAGC
This sequence comes from Macaca nemestrina, assembly GCF_043159975.1. Classification (NCBI taxonomy): domain Eukaryota; kingdom Metazoa; phylum Chordata; class Mammalia; order Primates; family Cercopithecidae; genus Macaca; species Macaca nemestrina. The sequence continues at coordinate 10,218,933 of NC_092126.1, forward strand.
ACCAGAAGGCCATCAGTCAATAGCAGAGGTGCAAAAGGGAGCATTTGCTCTTCCACAGATCCCAATGGTCTCATGTATTTTAACAGATGAAATGCTCTGAAGGTGGGGTTGGGGGCGGCCTGGCCTTTGGAAATTAGTCACCACTCACATAGGTCTAGCATTTACACTTACAAAGCACTTTCACAGCTATTATCCAGTGAGATGGGCTGGGCAGAGAAGATCACCCACATTTTCCAGAAATCTAAGACTTCAATGTGAAATGGCTCAAGGTCATTGCTATTGAACCCATAGCACTGGGTATGTTATTTACGGGGCCTTGAAGAACCACAGATGGGAATCAGGTGCCTTTGCTGTAAACTTGAGCCATCCCTCTCGATGTCTTCCTTTTCCTTCCCACTCTTCCTCCTCCTTCTATGATAGAGTACAATTAATATTTTGATGATAAAATAGAAATTTTGTACCTTTGATCCAATATTTTTTTCTTCTGTTTCTCTTATTTGTCTAATTATGAGAAGGCAAGGCCTACCCTAAACTATTTTTGAACCTGATATTTAATAAATAACCACCAACAGATGCATGTGAGCTGAGGTGGGAGACCCTTTTCTGAGCTGAGGTGGGAGATGACAGGTAAAGGCTAGCCTTAATTTCTGCCTGATGCACATTTGCTCTGTAGGCCCAGAGAGTATTATGGTTTACACAAGCTATGGAATTTAAGAAGAGAGAGCTCACTGTGTGCTGAGAGAATCCAGAGATATTCTAGCAATGGGTGCCATTATTGAAGAAGCACCTTGAGGATGGATCTGTGGGGTGGCATGGGGAAGCAACACGATAAGGTCCAGACCAAGTATGGTGGCTCACACCTGTAATTCCAGCACTTCAAGAGGCTGAGGCAGGTGGATCACAAGGTCAGGAGTTCGAAAAAAGTCCGGTCAATATGGTGAAAGCCCATCTCTACTAAAAATACAAAAATTAGCTGGGCGTGGTGGCGTGTACCTTAGTCCCAGCTACTTGGGAGGCTGACGCAGAAGAATCGCTTGAACCCAGGAGGCGGAGGTTGCAGTGAGCTGAGATCACACCACTGCACTCCAACCTGAGCGACAGAGCAAGACTCCATCTCAAAAAAAATAAATAAATAAATAAAAATAAGGTCCAGAGGTTTAAAAAGTGCGTAAGACATTGCTGGAAATTCATAAAGCTTCACCAGGCTAACATGGCCGAAATAATGTTAGGGAGATACTTTGGAGTCATGCCTTGGAGGGCCTCAAAAGACAAGCAGAGTGATTGGAATTTCATCCTATGGGCATTTAGGCATTGCTGAGAGTTTGTGAATGGGAGAGCAGTTGAAGAAGAATGGTATTCTAGAAAGCTCTTTTTAGCTGGATATGCAAGATGGAAAATAACGGGAGTAGCTGGCAGAAGAAAAATGATAAGGAGCACTGAACTTGCAGTCAAGAGGCTGACTATATTTCTCACCTTGATTAGGTTAGTCCCAGATATAAGCATAAACATGTATGATTACCTCCTCTCTAATATGCAAACCTGTGTGGCCTACCCTTCAGGGAGGTCCTGAACATCCCCTGAATTGAGGGTGGTTAGAGTGCTTTGTAAACTCTGAAACTACAGAACAAACATGGGAGATAGTGATGCAGCCTGGCAGATTCATTGAAAACATGGGCAGGTTGGTACCTTGGGGATGGGTGGTTGCAGGGAAGGTTGAGTGAATGCCAACTCTCCATTTAGGAAGCATCTTCCCTCTGGAGGAGTATCCCCTTTCCTTCCTGGAACCTTCTGTGTCACCTGGCACAGACTGGGGGCTAGTGGAAGATGGAGGCATGTCAAGCTGGTAGTCAAGAGTCAAAGACAAGAAATCCCTGAGGTCTCTAGTAACTTCCTCAAGGGGAATAAAAAAAAATGACAAAGCTAGCCCTTTAACCCCGAGCTTGAAATCAAAATAAACAGTTGGGTTACTGTTTTGCAGAGTTGCTGAGTAATTGTAAAGGGCAAGGAAGAGTCAGTTTTCACAAGAAGATTGCTCAATGGAAAGGTTTTGCCAGTGGAGGTGTCTGGGAAAGTGCAAGCAGAAGCCAGCTTAGTTATTATAGGGAGCTGCTCATTGGAAGACAAGCCTTGGCCTCATGGAGAAAAAGGGTTAACATGAAACAGTGGGAAGCAAACTGCTGAACTGGGACTAGGTTAGGAGGGTTAAGAGAGAAGCATCTGGGCTTTCAGCCACCCTTGGGCTTCTAGTAGAAGCATTTCACAATCTCCTTTCTTCACGGGTTATGTCCTTAAATTGAACAGCCAATGGGGGCATCTTGGGGTAGTGGAAAGTGTGTTGCAGGCCTGGCTTCAGCACTGCCTGGTGGTGTGACCCTTCCTCTCTGGGTCAGGGTTAGACTAGATGGGATGATCCCTGGGGCTCCTTTCAGATCTAGACCCCTAGGAGGTGTGGGGCAAGAACAGCCTGTTTTATCAGATTTAAATTCAGAAAGGACAGCTACTGTAAATGACCAGGCTTTAGTGCTGGCAGTGACAGCTACATAAGGAATTTCAAATGAGGTCATCTTAAAGCAAAAGCAACTGTGTGCCTGCTGACCAAGGCTTGTGGATCAGATGAATCAGAAAGCTGGGACTCTTCTGAGTTCATGCTTACCAAGCTGTGGGGTTCTGTGTAACTAGATGATACTTTCCCTAATCAACATCATGTATGGGGCAGCAAGTTCCCTTTGAGTTTTAGAGAACATAAGCCACAGATGATTTCCCTCCCACTTCCATTTTCCCTTCTCAAGTCTTAGAAAAGAAGATCTCTTCTCTTCCCCTTCCCAAGCAGGTTCTCAGTGATAAATGTACCACTTTCTCTCTTGCACTCACTTGCCCTTGTCCTTTCTGGTGAAAAGAACATTACCGGTCCAGGCTTTGGGAAGTAGGGTGTTGGGGCATGAGGACAAAGTTCACAAAGCTCAACCAGCTGGTTCCTCTGGTGGCCCAGGCTGGGTTGTGTTGTGTTGTGTGTCCACACAGGCAGAGAGGTACCACAGTGAGGTACTCTTTTATTTCTGAAGAGAAACCCTATTCTTCCAGAACAGTTCACGATCACTATTGACATTTTTAGGCCCTGCCTGCAGGATCCAGAGAAACATCCGCATGAAATAAAGCTTTACCAAGTGCTGGGATTCATTTTTAGATGAGGCAAAGGACCCAGAGGCAGATAAAGAAGGAGACAGGATAAGTGGAGAAGTCACTGTGATACCCTGTCATATGGGGATGGCTCTACAAGTAGAGGGCGACTTCAAAAGAAGGAGAAATAGCACTCAGATTGGAGATCAGCTAAGGCTTCATGGAAGAGATGACATGAGCTAGAACAATTATCAATGACAAATATCAACGTCATGTTATTTTGATGATTATGATTAAAGCTAACTTCTGTTGCTCTCTCACTATGTTTGAGGTACTGTGCTATGCCCTTGTATATTATCTCAATTCCTCTTCATGGAAATCCTCCCTTATTAGACAGCATCATTTTGTAGATGAGGAAATTGAGGCTCAGACATGATAAATTACTTTTCCAAGGCCACCCAGAGAGTAAATGATTAGTGCTTGTGATTTTCATGGAGGTATGGATGTGAGATATTCTCAGTGGAGGGTAAGAATGACTGATTACAGTGGGTACATCATAATTTTGATTATATAGAGAATCTATGGGAGTTAAGGCCAGTGGGACTTGAAGACCAGTGAGAAGTTCAACTTTGTCTGCAGGCTACAAGGAGGCTGGCAGCTTTTGAGCAGGACAGTGACATGAGAAGATAGCTCTTGAGATGAACCTTCCAGCCAACTGGGTTGTAAAAGCAGTGCTTAATCTAAGCAAAGAAAACTGAGATGGGGAAGTAACTGTGAAGATTTGGGCTACAGAGGTAGAGTGATTCAGCAAGATAAGGATGAGAGGAAACACTTGGCCCAAAGTGTTGACCACGTGGTGGGCCAAAAGCTTCAGTTTCCTTAGCAATTTAGCCTCGAGTGCAAGTGGACTCCAGGGAGGACTGATGGTGAAGGGATGGACTTGGAACTGGAGTCCAATCTTCTGAGAGGTGATGAGGGCTTGAGCTAATGGTGCCAGGCAGGAAGGAGAGTTAGAGGATCCACCTTAGTCTGAGCAGGTGTCCATCCGTGTCCTTGCTTCCAGCACCAAAGGCACAGCAAGTAGAAAAGAAAGTAAACAAAGACAGTCTGCATGCTGGTGAGGTTCCACAGGTTTCTGGGGAGCTTGCCTGTCACTCATGTCTGATGTCAGGCACTGGTAAGGTGACTGCCAGTCTTTCCTCACCTTCAGGTACAGGGCAATGCACCCTCTGAGTGAGACCACTTTACCAGTCCGATTTGTACGTTTTCTCCATCATTCTTGTCTCCCCACTCCCAAAACCCCAAAGAAGTGGAATCAAATGAATCATAGAGGTGTTTTCTTTTTGTTTTTAAAATGGAATCAAGGTCTGAAGGAGAATACCTGGGCGGAACCAAAGATGGGATGCTCTGAGTCATTAGTCACCTTCAGGGCATCAAACAAGAGGTGAATCAGAGAGACAGGGAGAAGGGCAAGAAGTAATGAGCTCCTGGCGCGCTTGTGAATTTCAGAGGCCTCACGTAGACCGCTAGTGGGCAGATTCTCTACTTCCAAGCATCTGAGGTTCCTCCTGCAACGAATGTGGCTAAGGCCAAGGAAACAATAAAAGCTGCAATGGTTTTTGACTCAACCAGGAGAGTTTAGCCACATGTAGTTGTACTCTTCCTTGGTGCTTCCAAAGAGCTGCTTTGACATCTCAGAGAGTAGTACAGAGTAGCACTTCTAGGCTTGCCATCACAAGGACAGTGAAAGAAAGGGGCCCTAAAGACTATTTAATCCAATATGTGAATGCCTAGGGTAGGCATGTAACTGAGACTCAGTCTCCTGCCTTCTTAGTTTATTGATTTTACAAACACATAGTGCTCGCTATGTGCCAGGCATGTTCTACGCACTTTATAAGTTACTAATTCATTTAATTCTCATAATAATCCTATAAGGCAAGTGCCTTTGCCCTATTTACAGTTGGGAAAATTGAGGCAAATGGACATAAAGTAACTTGGCCTAGGCCTCACAGTACTTGGTAGAACCAAGATGTGAATCCAAGCAGTTTGGTTACAGAATCCAAACCCTCAACCCTTGTACTCTGTTACTCTTTATTCTAATTTCTACTTTTAAGACTGGCATCCCTGCAAAAAAGGGAGACTAGATCCATTCATTCTAAAGGTGAACCACTTTAGAATCTGTAACACATTGTCATTCAATGGAATCAGTAAGTGTTAGGACTTAGGCTGTGCAGTTATCAACAGGCTGTTAAATATGCTTTGGTGTACACAAATACCAGTATCTGTTAATTCCTAGCATTGGCTTGCCACCACCCTGATGGTGATTTGGGTGAGTCTTCTGACCAATCACAGGGCCCAAGGCCTTTATTATAGATTCTACATTAGTTTTCAACCTTCCAGGCAACTGGGTTGTAAAAATAGTGCTTAATCTAAGCAAAGAAAACTGAGATGGGGAAGTAACTATAAAGATTTGGGCTGCAGAGGTAGAGTGATTCAGCAAGAAAAGGATGAGAGGAAACACTTGGCCTGAAGTGTTGACCACGTGGTGGGCCAAAAGCTTCAGTTTCCTTAGCAAGGAGGGTGAGGCAGATAATTAGTCAGTAGAAATGGGGTTACTTGAGTGGAAGAAATATAACCTTTCTAGTAGTCCAAATGAGAAAGGTTCTGTATGGTAATACAATCTCAAATTTCCTTGTTAGTTTAAACATTCAATGGGATAAGGCTGAATTCACATTGTAGATTCCCTGGTAGGAAGGTAGCAGGTATAGTGGAAAGAACACTGGCCTAGTATTGGGGCATCTGAGCTCGAAATTTGGATCTGCTTCTAACTAGGCGAGTGGCATTGGATGAGTCACATCTCTTTTTGGGCTTAGTTTAGCTATAATGACAGTGACCTTTCATTGAGTAATTGCCAGTCCAGTCTTTGCCCTCAGACTTGACATGTATTGCCTTATCTAATGCTCATAGCAGTTCTGTAGGCACTATGATTACTGCTGTGACCCAGGGGAAGAAAATAGAGCTCAGACAGCACGAAAGACAAGTTCAGTAACTACCCAAGGTAACACAGTAAGTAATGGAGCTGGGAATTTTTTTTCTAGGAAGTCTACCTACCTCCCATGCTCATAAATACAACACTGAACTGCCCTTGTCTTCATAGAGAGAAGGTGGTACTCTGGATGTACTATGTGCAATGGGTTTTCTCAGTCCTTCTCTTCTCTTCTATTTCTCTTCTATTTAGGATATTTGTGCTAAAGATGACCTTTCCAGGAAGTGCAAGTGGCTTTGCTCAGCACTGGGCTCTGGATTGAGCCAATGCTTTGCTCATGTGATTGTTGCAGTGAAATTTGGCAGCTTCCGTCAACCTCCTCTGGATGGTCAGTTCTGTGAGGGTAGGGCTGCCTTATCTTCCCTATGACCCTCTTGGGAAGATGAAATGAGGCAATGCAGGAGAAAGCGCTTGGTAAATGCTGAAGGATTAGATGTTACTGTTGTTGTTTTTATCATACATGGCATTCGGACAAAATTCTCATGGTATTCCTAGTTATAAGCACTACAGGTCCTCAGTGAATATTTGTTGAGTGAATGTATGGATGAATGATGGAAGCCAGCGGAGCAGAGGAGCCACTGAAGTGATACAGAGAAGCAGAACAGAATGAACTCAGTGGAGTGTGACCAGGGCCCTGATCTAGACAGTTTGAAAGCTGGAGATCTTCACCAAGAGTCAAGATTTTGGCTTTTGATTTAAAAGCTACAATGTGGTATATGATCTCCTTGTAACAAATAAGGCACATTCTAGTTTCTTCATTGAGGAGTCCACATGTGGAAGTAGGTGCCAAAGGCTGAACCGTAGAGTCTGGCTGTTAAAGATGAGTTTTGAGAGCCCAATACCACCAACTCTCAAGGAGGCTCCAGGAAGCCCATGAGCCTTTCCAGGCTGGGGTTTCCTCCTCTATCCAACTGGGGTTTGGACCAAGCCCCCAACCTGTTATGTCCCCATCTGAAATTTCCTTCGTACATGCAGATCTTATGAGTCCTGTCTTTCCTGCCACCTGCTGACAATCAAAACTCACCTGTCTCACGCCCATATCCCAGAATCTCGTTCTCAGCCAAGTGGTATTTATCACCAGCTATTCTGATGCCCTCACCTGCTGTGTGCTCTTGGGTTCTCATGTCGTTTGCCCTGGTAAAATAGTCATATTTTATCACATCCTTGAAGACATAGCTAATGATGATAATTTTCGTGTCTGGTCTAGGTTTGTAGGGGAAGGATTGTTATTGTTAATGACAATGATAGCAACTACCTTTACAATTGACAAAACACTACTGCATCCTTTACGTCATTTGATCCTCACATGGATAGGTCTTGTCACCTTCATGGGCAGGTGGGAGGGGCAGCATGGGACTGTGAAGGAGGGAGACTGGTGGCCCAGCTCTGGCCCCATCTGTGAACCTCTCTCTCACACTCTTCTTTTTATACGAGAGTAGTTGGTCCGATGATTCTAGGGCTTCTCTGGCTTTGAACTTTTTCAAATCTAGGTATTATTCTTCTGAAGAGCAAATGAGACTTAGGTGGTCCTGACTGTTTGGGACCCATGCTATTCTTATGTGGCCTTCTTCTGTGGAATTCTTATGTGGCATTTCCAGTGTGTGAAGTGCCAGCCTGTCCTGAGATGGGCAGCCAAGGGATTGTTATTATACTCATTTCACAGACAAAGACTCAGAGATTCAGAGAGATTACATGAATTGTCCAGAGTCACAACCTGGAATTAGGCAGAATGGTGGAACTGGGATCTAAACCCAGGCCACAGGATGGCCAACCCTGCTTGTGGGGTTATTGAATCTCTTGGGAGCTGTGATCTGGTTTTTCTTGGATTCCCCTGGGGCCCAGGGCCAGATTGGCTCCCAGAGAGCTAACTGCAGGTGGGTTTTGAAATAATTCCACTTTGAGAGAACAAAGAATCCCCACCTTGTGAATCCCAGCCCCTCTGACTCTGTGCCATCTCCTCTCTCCTGAGTCCTAGGCTATCACAGTGAGTACAGCTGCATGCTGGGTGTTTCCTGTTTGACCCTACAAATCTATTTTTCATCCTTGTCTTGCAGCCACTCCAGGAGGCTGGCCTTTATGGATATCTTTAGGTTCTCTATTCCTTTGACTTCCGGTTGGAATCAGCCCAGGGCTGATCAGGTGGTTGGAAGGTGGGAGAGGGGAGAGGTGAGGCCACTTTTTCCCCTAGCACCCTCACTGACAGCTGCAGGTCGGCGATGCCAAAGGCCACAGCCCTCTCCTGCAGCTTACCAGGACTTTCCAGACTCTGGTAACTGCCTCTTTCTTTGCTCTTTCAGGCCAAGAGCTGGTACCAGCTCCCAGTTTTTGCGAGCCTCAGGGCACACTGCTATCTCTTGGTTTTCCTTAACCCTGCCTGTATCTTTGCAAATTATCATGAATCTCTTTTTGCCCACCTTCTTTAAGCAAGTCCTCTGCTTCCTGCCAGGACCTATGACTGATACAAGCCGCCTCATTCTTCCTTGTTTTGAATTTCCCATTTCTTAAAGGCATTTATGCAGATATTGAATCTTGTAATATTTCGCAAAACAAAATAAAACCAAGCTAGGAGAGAAGCAAAAAGGTAGAATTGTACGGGGTATGGTAAGTGCACTGAGCTTGGATAGAGGGACTGAAGGCTCAAGTTTATCACTTACTAGCAGTGTTATCTTGCCAACTCACCTGGTCCTGCTATTAAATAGAAATAAGAACAATTTTTGCCTTATCTTCCCCATGACCCTCTCAGGAAGATCAAATGAGGCAATGTGGGAGAAAGCACTCGGTAAATGCTGAAGCATTTTCTGAGCATTAGGTGTTACTGTTGTTGTTTTTATCATACATGGCATTCAGACAAAATCCTCAAAAGGCCATGCACTGCAATTTCCAAGACACTCAGATTTCCCTGTCACCTCCATGCCTCCTGGATCAGGAGACCTGGCATTTGTGGAATCCAAGATTAATGTCCAGGGAGAGTTGGCTAAGCATGGGCCCACATGGCATAGCTAAAAATACTTTTGACCTCAGTGGGAGCATCTCAGTCCCCAAAAGGGGGTGGACCTGAGGGATAGAGGGTGTGTGAGGGAAATGACCTCCATCAGCTGGGGTTAGGAGAGGGCAGGCAGAGGGTTGTTGTCACCCTTCTTTTTAAGTGCCAAGGGGAGCACTAGCTTGATTTCTCTCTCTCTCTCTCTCTCTCTCTCTTTCTCTCTCTCTCACTCTCTCTCTCATTCTGTGTGTGTTGCAGTGGCAGATGGGGATGGAGACAAGGATTGATCTGAACCTTTTGTACTTTTCTGTTAGAGTAAAGCCCATACCTTAAAACTCTTTCTCATGGCCAAGCCTCTTAGGAATTTTCCCAGACTGCCATTGGAGATGATAGACACCTAGAGCCAGAAGGAGGCAATTCTAGGATCTTGATTTACAGTTGATTATAGAAGCTGACTTCAGTCTAGGCATAATCTAATCCAGGAAACTTGGCTTAATATCCCCAGGGATGGGGAGTGGGGAGGCTCGTTGTCTATATAACCCAAAGATCAGTGGTTTCCAAACTGTAATTCTTAGAGCTCTAGACCCTTGCTTCTTAAAGTTTGGTCCATGGATCAGTGGCATTGACATAAACTGGAAAGTTATTAGAAATGCAGAATTTCAGATCCCACCATGGTCCTCTAAATCGGAACCTGCATTTTAACCATACCACCTATAGATTCGTGTACACATCAAAGTTTGAGAAACACTGTTTTAGAATCCCTTTGGGGTACCTGAGAGAGTCACCAGTGTGTGAACTCAAGTTGTATATGTGGGGTCCCATAAGAGATGATGTTTGTAAAGGGAGTGCCGTTTGCATTCCTTTTTTAAAGATTAAAAAGTTGAAACCAATGTGGTCCTTTCCTTCCTTTGTTAAAAAATAAAATTCTGTGGATGTTAGGACCCTGCTCCCGGTGTCTCCTTCTGGGCCACGCCCCTGACTGCCCTGCCTTGCGCATTACCTCCTTGGATGCCTGAGTGCTTTGTTGCCAACACAAGCTTGGCAGAAGGATAAGGCGCCTCCAGAATTTAAGGGCTGCCTTAGGAGACTAACGGGACATTTGCTTGTTTCCCAGGCCACGCCATTCCCAGCTCCAAAGGTCTACCCTTGATAGTGCTACCTGGTGAGGCAATGATGACACAAAATGAGAACTTGTCACGACCTGGGAGTTTAGAACTTAGCTTGGTTTTCTAAAAGGGGAGGGCAGAAGGGTGCAGAGCTTCCTCCTCTGTAGGTGGAACTATGCAGGGAGATTACTGTTTGTTTTGTGAGGAACATCCTGGCAGGATCGGAAGAAGCACCGGGAGCTGAGAAGAGATAAGCCTGCTTCCAGCTGGGATCTGGGCACAGCCCTGCAGTAGCAGGCTTTCAGGATTTCCAGAGGGAGTGCTTGGCGGCCTGCAGCAACGTCTTCTCAGCATCTCAGTTTGCTGCCATTATAAATAACTGTGATTTGCATTCCCTTCGCATCGTATTCTGGAGGAGCTCAAAGCATTGTGCTACCGCTTTCCCCTGGCCCACCCTCACGCACGTCCCTTAGAGGGAACATTCATGTCTTCCATTTTACAGAAAGGGAAACTGAGGCTCTAAGAAGTCATGCAAGGGTACCACCCATGTGTGGGCACATCTAGGACTGGCAAACTCTGGGAAGAAACAAGCACCTTAGCACAGCCTCAGAGCCCTCGAGACATCAGCCCCAGACTCTTTCTGGCCTGAACTCCAGCTTCTTTCCTCCTTCATCCTACCCTCTGCCCAGACCACTCAGCCCTTCCTGCCTCCCTAAACACACTAGACCCTCTAGTTATGCAGACACATTCCCTTCTGTCCTCTCCTATCTCTATATCTCACATACACATTTTCACCTCTCTTGTGACACAATTGTCCTCTCCTGATTGGAGTTGTCTGACAACGTGCTCCCTGGGCAACCACCAAACTTCAAAACCCTGCAGGCAGGGGTATGGTCCAGCCCCTCACCTCACAGCACAATGCTGTCCTCCAAAAATGCTTGTGCAATGATGAATTCGTCAGAAGACAGAGACATACAAGCTAGTGGATGAAACAGGGAGTCTGTATTTATAGAATCTCATGGGTAAAACAGTCATGTCGTTCAACAGATCTGATACTATGGAAGAGCTCATTCTAAAAGCGTTTGAAGTAGAGGCTGTTGTTTCCTATTAAAATAAAAACCTTGCCGTACTTTGGGGAGGTCTTGAGAGACACAACCTGGCACTGGCCTGTGACTGAAGACACTTGAGTTCTATGAGTCTCAGGGTGTGTGTATGTGTGTGTGTGTGTGTGTGTGTGTTTAACTGAGAGTACTGAGATGATTTACTACCTAGGGTTGTCATGAAGATGAAACAAGGTAAGGTACTTATACATGTTTGTTGCGGGATTGCCACTCTCTACGCCTTTGATATTTAACAGCTACTAGCTCGTCAGAGGAATCATCCCTTTTTCTCCTATTGCAGAGACCAAATAATTCATGGGGACAGAGGAGAAAAGGGCAATAGGAAACTTGAAACTGAGTCTTTCTTTTCAGGACATGAATGCTCTGGATCTTAGGAAATGGTTATCCAGGATTCTAAACCTAATGATTTAAAGAAATGGTGTCTGATATCCAGCCCCATGCTAAGCTCTTCCTTAGTTTCAATTGTGTGACTACTCACCAGTAACTCAGGAATCAAGCACGCCTGGACTCTGGACCTGTGGTCTCCATCCTAGAGACCTTCACATTGGACAACCAGAGGTGTGGGGTGGAGAAAGGACTGGCCTGGCATCCGTGGGACCAGGGTTTGTCCTTTGAATCATCTCGTGACCATGGAACATTCATTTCCCCTCTTCGGGCCTCAGCTTCCTTGTCAAATGAGAACCTGGACTAGCTGCTCCACAAGGCCAATCACCACAGTTCTATTATGCAAAATTGAGATGCACACAGTCTCTGCTCCCCGACATCTGCATTCTTCTTCCTTCTTTTCATGTCTACCCATCCTAATGAGTAGGGTCAGTTGAGTGAGAAAAAGCCTGTAATATAGTGCTTTACATGTTTCAAGTGCTTTCATACTCACCTTATTCTACCTTTACGAACAGGTCAACAGGACACACAGGTGGATGTCATAATCCCCATTTTATAGAAGGTAAGACTGAGGCTTAGAGACAGCGAGGGGTGCTCAGCAGAGGCAAAGCAGCACCTTTGGATTCCCTGTTCTGATTTTTTCTGCCAGTGACTCCCAGGACTGGTGCCAGTTATAGTGCTGGATTGGTTCCCTGGACCAAAACAAAGCCCCTTCTTCTTCCTCATGATCTTTCTCCCACTGCCCATTCTCCCACTGCCCAGGTCCCAGTCACTTTAGTCCTTCTTCCTTGGCCTCCCAGTAAAAGTAGGATGTGGTGGAGCTGAGTCCGGGGCAGAGCTGCTTGGTGAAGTCTGATGGGGGTTGGTTTTAGCCTTCTGCCACTTCCTCCTTCATCCTGTGCTAAAGTATTTTTTCGGGTTTCGCCTTCTGACCAAGCCTCCACACGAGGGTCTGGGAAACTTAGACCTATTGTTCTGTGGGTATGCAGAGACAGAATACTGAGAACAGAGACAGTGCACGGGGGCAACCTAGGCCAAGTGTGACAGTGAGACTTCTGAGCTGCATGCTTGACTTGCTCTGATGGGTTGAAAACAAGTAATTGGGCAGAAAGTCATGCACCTGGAAGACAAAAAGATAAGCTTCCGAAGTGGGGGCAGGGAGAGGTAGCACAACGCTTGCAATGAAAACAGGTGTATGAGTTATTGAGGAGAATTAGTCAAGGTGAGTTGGAAGAATTTAGGCATCTCTGTTGAAACGTTTTTCACACCCATCCTACTTTTTCTGACTACTGCCACCCTCTCACTTCTCATTCAGGAGGTTGCAAAAGCCTCCCAACTGGTCTCCCTGTGCCAGTCCCTTCCGGCTCCTTTCCACCATGCAACATGGATCTCAACCTACCTGTTCAGCCGTATTCCTCAGTGCTCCCGTCTGAGCATGCAGTGCTGCAACCCGGGCAAACCACTCACTCTTCCTCGTACTGTACTTTTCCATCTCCAGCCTTTGCTAGTGTGTTTTTCCCTCTGCTTAATTCTCCCACCCCTGCAAGTACAAATCCAACCTCACTCGTTCAGGCCCACTTCAAATGCCACCTCCCCTGTGCAGTCTTTCCTAATCCTGTCCTCTTCTTTCCTTCCCAGAGGAATGACCCCTCCACCCTCGGGTGTGTATATAACACTCGAGTATTTGACCTGCCCTTTAAGGGTTCCTATTGCCATCTACCAGTTATTTTAACTATTTCTGTGCATGTCCTGTCTCCCCTACCAGATGGGGATCACCTTGCAGTCAGGAAAGGGATCACTTTCGAATTTGTATCCCTCAGAGTCTTGGCTGCTGTTTAGTTATTTGAAGAATTAATAAAGACATGAATGAAGAGTACTTGTTGGGACAGGAAAGAGAAAAGCTCTAGAATCTTAGCTTAAAACCCAAATTAAACTGGTAATGCAACTGGAGACACGTGTTGAGTGAAACACAAATAAATACGTTCAAAGAAAGCTGGATCAGAAAGAAAAGAGCCTGGCAAAGGAGTGCAACCCAGGGGACCAAGAAAATAGGTATGAGGGAGAGGGAGACAGTAGTGTTTGTTTTATGCTTGGTAACAGCAGAAGTCAACAGAAGCTGGAAGAAGCATTTTAGGGTGGGACTGAATGAATCACAGAGCTTCTATTTAACCCTTATATAGCTCCATACGTCTTCCCCCGTGTAGAAGCCATAGGAAAGAAAAGTGTCTGCAGTATTAGTGGGCATCAAGAGTTATGATTACCTTTAGTCAGGCCAGTGAGGAATTTTAACATGAGCAGGGTATGATCCATGCCACCAAATGTTCACAGCCTACTTGGAAAAGATGACGTGGTTCCAAGCAACCATGACAAAGTATAGAGTCAAATGCGCCTTCAGAATGTATAGACCACTTGCTATGGCACAGTGGAAGAGCCCATAAGTAATTTCAAATAGGAGAAGGTGGAAGCAAGCACAGATGAGGGAGACCTTATGGAAAACATGATGTAGAAGCACAGGCTTCAAGAATGGGCCAACTGTCACCAGTCTCCAGGAGTGGTCCGTGAGGAGGAGTCATGGTACGAGTCAAGCTAGAAAGGTTGCTGAGGAAGGCAAGCCTGATGGGCAGGGACAGAAGAGACCATAATGCCCAGTTGGGCAGCAATGCCAGCTCACCTTTTGGAACACACGTGGGTATTGACTGACCAGTGTTTATGCACTAGAATGAGAAAGCTCACACTGTTTTGTGTGTGTGGTGAGTAGGAAAGGTAAGCAAAACTAGAAATTTAAAAAAGCCTGCTGAACAATGGAAAGCAATTCTCCCGCATCCGAACTGAGTTCTACCTGTGCAGGTGGAATGCAGACGGTGAGTCCCTAAGGCAGGCCAGAGTTGGAAAGGGAGGCTCATCTTGGTCACTCATTGTCCCTTGGCTTAGGGAAAGCGAAGGCTAAAAGTAATGTGAGGAATGAGGGACTTTTCACTTTCAGCAGCTCTTGTATATTTATTGCCTCATCTGCGTAGGTAAATCAGAGTGGTCAGCAGTGCAGGGTGAGGCAGCTGTTAGCTGTGCAGCTGCAGGAGGAGACTCCAGCAGTGGCAGGGTGGGGAGTCCCCAAAGCCGCTTTTGGGCCCCAGTGCCTGCACTGTCTAGAGCTAGGTGGAAGAGAAGAGTGAAGGACAGAGGAAAGGGAAAGAGAGGCTGTGGCAGAGAGGAAAGGGCTCCTAGGTGTCATTTAGGACAATCCCTCTATTTTATACTTGGGAAAGCTGAAGTCAAGAGGCCCTTGTCCACAGTTACAGGGTCCTCAAGAATTAGTGTACATCCCATCCCTTTGCACAACTGTGGTGGAGGAGAGGGATGGGAAAAGTAGACAATTAAAAGTGAAGAGTCCGTGGGTCCTCCACGAGACATGCTGGCACGCCCTCCTAACCCGCTGTTCCCTGATGGTCAGCTTCTGTCTCTTACTTACTTACATTTCGAACCAGTGTTCTCCAGGGCCACAGGACCTTTGGGGGAAATATGTCTTCCATCAGAAAGACATTCCTGATTTCCATGAAATTTGCCAGCTTTCTTTGTGGCTACTGTTGTTTGTTTTTGTTTTCCAGTTGAATGGAATCCTTTTGAATCTCTTTAATATTGCTTTTGTGGGAAAATAATTCATGGTCACTTATGATTTCTGAACGCTTTGAATGGCTAAAAAAAAGATGAGCATTAAGAAATGTATGTTTGCTCCACAAATTTTACTTTATGTTTTTGAAAGGATTAAACTGGATTTTACTTTCGGTTTTTAAGGTGGTTAAGCTGAGAGGCGGCTACGCTGTGTTGGGAAGAGCACTGACCTTGACATCAGAAAACCTGTGCTCAAATGCTAGCTCTGCTATTACTGTTTGTTTTCTTTGGTCAAGTCCATTGATCTCTCTGAGCCTTAATTTCCTAATCTTTAAAATGGGGGTATTAACATCTACTTCATTAATTTGCTTATTTAAATTTATTTAACAGATATTTGTTGAGCTTCTCTTAAGTGTCAGGTGATGTTCTTGAGACTCAGATAAAATTATAAACAAGACAGCTGAAATCCCTGCTTTCCCAGAGATTATAACAGAGATTAAAGGGGATAAGATGTATTGAAGAGTTTAGCACAGTACCTGGCACGGAGTAGCTGCTTAATACATTCTAACGAGGGAACTCTAGGAACAGAGTCCCAAGACCGTTGTTTCAGTCTTAGCCATGACATTGACCAGCTGGGAGACCCTTGGAATCTCTAGACACCTAAGTGCTTTCCAGTGCTTCCCCTGGGCTAGTGCGGCCTTCTTCCACACAAATACTGGGGATCATTATTCATATAGGGTTTCCACAGGCAGAAAACTCCTTGCTCAGGTAAGTCCCATTTATGTAGGGAGAAGACCAGAGTCACTGGCCCTAAATATGTCTGTGGAAGGGTCCTATCCCATGCATGGGTCAATTTTAAGATCTGGAACGAAATTTCGGTCTGTTCGTTTGTTGCTTCCTTTCTCCTTATCAACCCTTCTCTGGCTACTAGTAAGCAGCTTAGCTCAAAACAAATGAAAATCTGATGAAATCTGCTCTATCCCGAGATGAACTTGCTTTCACAGGAAATGGAGGTGGAACAGTTAGTGACCAGTAACCATGGTCAGTAAAATTGCCAGCCAGCTGGGTTGGTCCATCTTAAGGGATTGGTACAACTCTTTTCCAGTGACGGTATATTAAAGGGGATTTCAAAATGAAGTAGGTTTGGATCTCAGAACCACCACTGGTTAACTGAGTCCAAGTCAGTGACAGAGGGAGAATAAACACTATTTTGCTCAACCCTTTTATCTTACAATTAAGACAATTGTGGTCCAGAAATGTGAGGTCCCTGCCCTGGAAGATCATCTGCTAATTAGGGGCAGATACAGTGACATGAATTTTCACATAAATAGTCAGAGGACCCAGTTAGAAGGTAGGTCTCATGATTCCCATTCCAATGCTTATTCCTCTGGTCCTTTCCAAGTTGGAAGTGCCACATAATACTCTTCTTTTAGAATTTGAATATCCCCCTAAACAATTTCTGAGTAAATTTGATTTCTGTTCATGACATTGACTTCAACAACCACAATTAACAGCTGAATTTAAATACCTGCAGGGATGTAAAAATGAAGCATTCGGATTTATTGAGTGGAATCTCAAATACAGAAATGAAGTCAAAATGAATATAATAAATGGAGGTAGGTTTTGTTTAAACCTAAGAAAGAACTTGTTTTTAGACAGGGACTTTCTATGATGTCCAGGAGGGAGGGCAGTGGTTATTCCCAGGCACTACAGCCTAGAATGCCCTGGGTTCCAAGGATCCTCCTGCCTCAGCCCCTCAAGTAGCTGGGACTATAGGTGTGTGCCACAGCACCCAACTTAGAAAGAACTTTTTGACATGCAGAGCTGTCAAGGCTGGAACGTTCTGCCTTGGAAAAGAGTGAGCTCTTGGCCACTGGAGGTGACCAAGTAGATGCCAGATGTTCATGAGGTAGTAGTTTAGGTTGGGTGATGTTTAAGGTCCCCCATATCTTTAATACACCCATGTGGATTTTATGAGGTCCTGGTATTTAAATAATCCCTTTTTGAACCCATTTATGTATCTGTGCTACCAGCTAGTCCCTACCTGTCTTGCTCATTAAATTTACTATCTACTATGTAAAGTAGTACTTTCTTTTATTTGCTCTAAAATTAACTCTTGCAAACTTTGGGGTAAGGGGAGGTTGGGATAGTTCTGTTTTTCTGAGATTTGCTGATTAAGTGCATAGTTCCATTCTATCAAGTATTGTTATATCCCTTCTCAGTCTGCTCATTTTTTGATTGAGAAAAATCTAATTTTGTTAAATCTATATTTATACCAACAAGCCTCCGTCATATTGGTGATTTGAATAGTTCTTTTCTGTCCTTCTCCCACCTCCCCAGCTCTACTAAATTTTTCTTGAAGGTCCATGAATAGAACTGCCACATTTTTTCTGAGCCCACACACTGCTTTCATGTGAATATGGGATAATGCCTTTTCTATCTGGCTTCCATACGCTTTCTGATGAGACCCAACGTTCCTCTGGGCATCTCAGCTTATACAGCCACTGGAGCTCAATTTTGTCAGAGCTGATCACAATTTCTGGCGTTATTAGCTTGTAACACTGTATAAGTCACTAATAATGAGGAAAGCAATACTATAAAAAACTTAAGAGACTCAAAGAAAAAAAGAAAAAAGATGATCCATACAAGAGTCCTGTGTGACACCTGGTACAGAAGTTGTACTTAATACATATTTGTGAAAGTGAAATGAAATAGACTTCAATGTGCTTCCTGAACTACGATACGTTAGAGTCCATCATTTTATAAATAGAGATTGGGGTATATTTCACCTAAGAGGACTACTTTATATTTGCCAAAACTGAAGCTCAATTGTTACATTTTTTTCCTCATTCTTCTGAGATCTTTATGTCCTGTGAGGATGCCAGTTTGATTCCTTTCTCTATGATTTATTAGCTCTAAGATCGTGGCTCATTAACATCTCTAAGTCAATTTCCTCAGCTGTAACATTGAGATAATAGAAATACTTGACCTGGAAACAAGGGATTTGAACCTGAATCGACTCAGAATTCAAACCCTAGCTCTATCAATTTCTAGCTCTGTGACCGTGGACAGGTTGCTTAACCTTTCTCAATTTCCTATTACGCAAAAAGAAAAAAAGAACACCCTCCTCACAGAGTCCTTGTCATAATTCAGTGAGATACTTATGTATAGCATTGAATATAGATAGCTCCAGCTTACATATAGTGGGTTCTCAGCAACAATTAGTTGTATTTCTCCCCATGTCACGGAATTGTCCAGATGTTCTGTAACTTCCAAAGAGGTGTGCAGACTGGGTGCAGTGACTCACATCTATAATCCCAGCCCTTTGGGAGGCTGAGGCTGGAGGATCACTTGAGCCCAGGGTTCAAGACCAGCCTGGGCAACATAGTGAGACTCCCCCCACCATTTCTACAAAAAAAAAAAAAAAAAGATACAAAGAGGTGTGTGGATGTTAGCAGTTATTGTGTGTTGTAGTATTTCTTTACCCAGAAGCAACATTGTGTAGTTGAAAGAGAGTGGATTTGGAGTAGTCCAACTGTGACTCAAGGGCTATAAACTTTGAAAAGACATTGCTTCCTGAGGCTTGGGTCTCTTGTCTCAAATTTAGATGACAGACTTCTTTCTACTTACCTTGCAGGGGTGCCTTAAACATCAATGAAATACTGATGGTGAAACCTTTAATGTAATCTGAAAATGAGGCACTGTGATGACTAGAAATGTTCAGTGCCATTTGCAAAAGTGAATGTTTCACGACTTTGTACTTTTCCATGTATTTCATTAAAATATGAAGTAAGATCCAAGTCAGTGTCTTATTGACTGGATTTCTGATTTCTGGTGATCTTTATGTTAATATCTTCTATTCAAAGGAGTTGCAATCAAATATTACTATATTGTTTCCATGATCCTTGTCAAAGATGACATGTACTATACCAAATAGTTCTGCAATCAAGCTGTTCCTTGATGTAAAAATCTAATCACAGTAATCTTGAATCTCTGAAAATTTAAATATTTGAGTTTCAATAGTTCCCTACTTATCCCTAGTCCTAGACTCTTAAAGAACATTGGTTTGTTAAAATCCTTCTGTTGTTTTTTCCATAACAAGTTGTTTGTTACATTTCCATGATCCCACTCTTTGTTAGGAATTCCAGACATGGCAATGAGATTTACTAGCTTGTAATTCCCAGGTAGCTCTTCATATGGGTGGAAATCCTACTGACAGTGTGACGCTCCCTCTGGTTCAGTGACCATTTATAATGACAGGCAGCACATTCTGGACAATGGCTCCCCAGTTTCATCCATGACTTATTCCAGAATTCTGGATTAAATGTCATCAGTCCAGGTGATTTGTTTACTTAGTTTGTTCATTCCATTTAGTGTGTGTGTGGAGGTGGGGTGGCAGTACACAGCATGGAGCCCTGACCTGATAGGCCAGCAATTTGAACACTTGCCCCAAATCTGCATCTAACTTGTTGGATGAACTTGAGCAAGTCATTTCCCTCTGTAGCTCATCATCTCCATCTGAGACTTGAAGGGGTTGGATAAAATGATCTCTATGGTTCCTTCCAGTTTTGTCATTTTGTGATTCTAAAATGTGCTGTCATTCATAGTTCTTCCTGGCAAGATCTCTGGTGCTCAAAGCTAGGGCCAGTTGTAACATCTGACAACATATCTTTCTTTTCTCTTTTCTTTCTTTCTTCCTTTTTTTTTTTTTTTTTTTTTTTTGATGGAGTTTTGCTCTTGTTGCCCAGGCTAGGTGCAATGGCACAATCTCGGCTAACCACAACCTCCGCCTCCCAGGTTCAAGTGATTCTCCTGCTTCAGCCTTCCTAGTAGCTGGGGTTACAGGCATAGACCACCACGCCCGGCCAAGTTTGTATATTTAGTAGAGACGAGGTTTCTCCATGTTGGTCAGGCTGGTCTCGAACTCCTGACCTCAGGTGATAGGCCAGCCTCTGTCTCCCTAAGTGCTGGGATTACAGGCATGAGCCACCACACCCGGCACATCTTTCTTTTCTTGCCAGCACTCAGAAACTTCACTTCAAATAAACTGTCGGGAAAGTATACCTGATCAAGTACAGTGGACTATGGAATTCAGCCACTAGCATGGCAACCTAGACAGACAAGCGCTCAAAAGCGGTGTTGTGAAATCGTTTGTATTGATTTTCTGTTAGTTGAATAAATTGAAAACATACCCATAGATGAAGTTTAGAGTAAAAACAAAAAGGGAGAAGAGATTTCTTTGCTTGTTTCGTAGTGCTGGCATTGGAACTATATCTTTATTAAGGCCTCATGCAGAGGAAAGGGACTCGAACTAAACAGACTGCTGACTTCCATTTTGGTGGCATTCTTTTGCTGATGACCTTGCGCTTGTCTGTTTTCCTCTTTGGGCCTTTATTTCTTTCACCTGTTAATAAGCATCTTGGGATAAGACAGTGCCTCTCAAAGTGTAATGTCCACGTGAATCATCTGGAGATCTTGTTAAAATGCAGATTCTGATTCAGCAGGTCTGAAGTAGGGCCTTGGAATCTGCACTTCTAACAAGATCTTTGCTTCTCCTTCGGTCATTGAGAAGCAGGGGCTAGACAGTTTTTAAGTCCTTTTCAGCTGTGAACACTCCATGTTTCAAATAATCTCCCAACACTAGAGTGAGAAGCAGAATAGGAAGGCCTCTCTAGATGGACCATCATCTATATTAAAATGTCTTTTTGTTGTAGACAGGTAAGAATGGAATTTCTAAACCTGGGCTTAAGCAAGAGGAAAGGAAAGCACTGAAGGGGACATTTGCTATGAGGTCTGAGGTGGTTCCAAAAAGTATGAAAGTTTGGAAGGAAGGAAGAGAAACCAGGCAGAAAGTTGGCTTGAGGCAGGTATAAAAGTCAGGAAACAACAATCCACAAAAACCACAGGCGATGGTGTTGGAAGTGGTCATAGAAAAGTAATAAAGAGTTTTAATGCTGATTCTCCAGTGATTGGCTTTGTGTTTTGTAGATATTGTCCCACAGTCCCTTATGGCATTCCTGCAAAGCTGCAGGGGTGCAGCAATGCTCTCTCCACCATAAGGCAGAACTAAGTGGAGAGAAAGGAGGAACAATAATATGGAGAGGGAGGGGAGCCTCTGGACCCTACAGAACCTTAGCTCTGACACCCCAGTAAGGGGCTGGAGCCTGGTTTGCATCGCTGAGGCTCTCCCTGGGTCACCCACCGGAGCCGCCGTGGGCAGTGGTATGGGGGAAGGAAAGTGTCTCAGCACAACTTTGGTTTCACTTCCTGCCTCAAACACAGTCATTATATAAATATCAACCTCAGCAGCTGCTGCCCTCATCCCTCTTCTCACTATTACTCCCGAAGCTCAGCTCACAGCCGGGGCGCCTGCAGCCTCTCACTTTCCCCTGATCCCACGGCACTTGCACCAGGCCCGCCAGGTGGGTGCCTGGGGCAGAAATGAATCACAACTGCTCTCTGGTCCTCCAGCCAGCCATATCCAGCAGCCCTCGCCTCGCTGAGCAGGGAGGTCGTCCTGACTGGTAGCCCAAGTTAATCAAATTAAACCTTGTTCACAGACGTGACAGGCAGTCAGCCCATTCGTGGAGGCCGCAGATTGCACCGTCAGCACTCGTTGCTGATAGAGGTGGGGCAGGAAAGAACGCAGCATGTTTATATGTATATATCAAAAAATGTTACATGAAATTAGCTAAAATCACCAAAACTTTCAAGGTGTTTTAAGTCAGGAAGCAGTGTGGTGGCTATAAAGAGTGGTCTGGAATGAAAGATCAAGAATGAGTTAGTCTCTCTAGTATGAACGAGTAAAATTTTTTTCTAATCTTGGATCATAAGAACTCCTCTTTGAACTTTGGTTCATTTTTCTTTATTTTGTGTCTAAAGATGTTATTTACAAACGAACAAAGAAGTGAAAATCCAAAAGGCCGGACTGTCACATGATCTCCCTGATCCTCAAGTTTTTCATCTTTAAAACAATGACATGAACCTGCTTCTCTTCCAGGGTTGTGCAAGGAACATGAGATATGTGAGGTTTCCTTCTCTGCCTATTGATCACAATGGTTGACATGTTACTCTGTGTGTGTGTGTGTGTGTGTGTGTGTGTGTGTGTGTGTGTGTTATAAAAGAGGTTAGCAAAATGTAAGCTGTTATTCTAAGCTATTATAATTACTCATACCTTAACCATGTCGTAGCCATGGTCCTCTTAGAAGCAGAAGAGCCCAGGCAAGGACTGGTAATATGGCTTCTCTGGGTCCTTAAACCATCAATGGAAAGCAATGTTTGGCAATCTCATCATCTGTGTGTTACTCAACTGATCAAACGTTGTCAAAATATTATGCTCATTCTCCCACTTGATCAACTTGCGACCTAATTAGATATTTGTGATTTATTATTAAATGACAAAAACAAATTTTTATCATGCACTGATTTTCAGTATAAATCCATTAAAAAGTTATTTATAAGCTTTGGAAAAGAGATTTTTAAAAGATGATGGATATTCACCAAAATGTTAACAACTGACAATCTCCGGGTGGGGGAATTTGCATGGCTTAAATGTCTGTCTTTGTACTTTTTTAAATCACCCAAATTGGACAGGATTAACATCAGAAAAACTGACCCCTCAAAGAACACAGAGGTTGAGCGTTGTTAGCTTTTCTTTTTCCCTAAACACACATGTTGGTGTCAAATGAAGGGAAATGAAAGGTGAGAGAGCTAAAGCAGGCCACCAGGGGTCCAAGCAAGGACTTTTTACTGAATGAGGGTCTAGATTATTCATTTTTTATAATCTGTTTTTCAGGAGAGAGTGATTGATTTCTGTTTGTCAGTCTTTCAACCATTCATCCCATAATCATTTATTCACTTGGTAATCAAAGTTATTGGGTGGGTTATATAGGACAGAGAAAGGGCATGAATTAGCTGTCCAATCATCCGGGTTCAAGTTCTGCTACCATTTTTCTGAGGCCATGAGCCCTTTGTCCATTTGAGCAACATGAGGCTCACTCATATGTAATGTGGGGCTCATGGTGAACATGAAAGCTGTAAGAACTCCACAGAGCTGGGTAGAGAAGGAGTTTCTGTGACATGCAAGTCACTGAGCTAGACATCTGAGAGAAAGATAAACCATTGATACAGCCTGTGCTCTCAAGAAGCTTACACTTGACTGGTCTACTGGCTTCATGCTGAATCCAGCAGTATGGGGCACAGAAAGAAACTCTTAGCTGGAATCTAGGAATCCTGGGTTTGGGGTCAGTCTGAGTCACTGACAGGTTGTGTGACCATGAAACACTCAATTTCCCCCTCTGACTCTCAGATTTCTATCTGTCTTATAAAAGAATTATTAAGCCTGATGATCTCCAAGGCATTTTCTAGCTTAGACATTCTATGAAATGAGTGAAAATCAGGCAAAATTTGAAACATGTTAAGATATCCATCATGAGCCCATATGTGTCATATGCTGGTTCCTATTTGAAGAGCAAGGACATGGGAACATTTTAGGCAGTACTGGCATTCCAAGAGGCAGTTCCTGGCTCTGTCAGTGCTGTTCTTCGGCTGGAAGCCCTGTTTCTCTGTTTAGCTTCTGTCACATCATGATATAGACAGAGAGTCTTATAGAAGAAGACTGGGAATACACTTGTGAATTGTGAATAAATATGACGGGTATTGAATATTTGCATGCATTTTTGTCATGTTTATTGGCTGTTACTCGAACCTTACTATGAGTCTGAATGGGGGAGGCAGAGAGTAGGAGCAGTGGGAGCCCAGCACAGAAATCTTAAGTTCAAGGTTTGGCACTGGCTCAGCAGGTGACATTCAATAATTCATTCACTTATTCGCTTAATCAGGAACCATCTATGGAGCACCTACTATGTGTGTTAGGCCCTGGGTTAGACACTTGAGATGTTAAGATGAGTAGGATGTAGTTTACTGGACAGTGTGCTTTTTGAAAGCAAGTGTCTGATCCCTATTTCTTCATTGCTTGAACATGGCCCTGCCCTGAGGAGCATACAAACTAGCAAAGTCTTTGGACAAGTAGTTTATTTTCCTAGAACTCAGTGTTCATTCCTCCTTAAGATGGTTTTGAAGAATTGGACTTAATGATCTCCAAAATGCCTTCTAACTTGGATGTTCTGTTCCGCAGTTACCTAATATCTCGCAGTGAGAAAGGTTTGCGTCCGGCGATGGAGGAAAGGTCACAGAACAATCTGCAGCAGGTGAAATGAAACCGCAAAGCCTCCAGAGAGCACATGAACCAGTAAGTCCCTCCTCACCTGAAGAGGCAATAAGACTAAGCCTGGTCTGGAAATGCAAATAGCATGCTTGGGCACAGCAGGAACAACAGCACTGGCTTTGGGTTTTGGTGCAACCATAAAGGACCCTTAAGGCAGGAATGAGGCTTACCTGGTGACATGCTGAAAGTGCTGTACCATCCCACTGGTTCAGAATGGAGGAAACACATTGAAGCTGCTCATACTCTGCATAGAAAACCAGTCTCTGGGTTCCCGTCCCTCCGCCCTCCCCCTGCTTTACCTGTGTCACCAAAACTCTCCGGGGACAGCAACACCTACCTCCCATATCACCGTGATGATTAAATGTGAAAACACATATGAAAGGTCTTCGTAAACTCTAAAGTGCTTTATACATGGAAAATAGAATTAATATCTGTGGAGGAGGGAGAAATAGAGGGGCACCTTGAAGAATGAATAGGTACTACGTAAGGGGAGAGCGCTGTGCCTGCCTGTCAAGGAAGTAAGCACTTTATAAAAATCAACTCGTAACGTCAGGCAGGGACTATTATTATTCCCATTCTACAGATGAGGAAATTGAGTTCCAAGAAGTTTAAGTAACTTGATCAAAGTCACCTTGTTAGTAAATAGTAAAGTTTGGACTCACACTGAGGAAGTCTGGCTACAAAAATTATGCTCTTAACCAATATGCTCTTTTGCCTCCCTCCATGGAAAAAAAAAAATGTTAGTAATTCCATTTAATTCCAACCAATACATGGCCTGAGTGCCAGACTGGGCACTGGCTGTGTATTGATGAAGACACAGTCCATGCTTTCCAGAAGCATAAGCAAATAAGAAAATACTCCAAAGAATAAACAAGATACTATAAATATGATTGGTACTGGAATAATGTAAAGAAGAATGTGGAAATGGAAAAGAGGAGGAGTGTTCCCGTGGCTGTGCATTTAACAGAGTAGAGAATCAAGGGGGTGGATAAAGAGCAGTTCAAGGTGAGGCTGAAAAGGTAATGTTCTGGAGCCTGATGGTGGAGGGCCCAGAGTGCCAGGCTAAAGTGACAGGGTATTAGCCTGGAGTAGGTGGGCAACTGTGAAGGATTTTGGAGCAGATAAATAGTGTGTCAAAAATAGAATTTGAAGAGACTTGAACTAATGAAATAGGAGAAGGACGTTTACCTGGGATCGGCACAATTACTCTAGTCTGTGGATTGGTAAAGATAAATTAAATAAAAGTTAATTTTTCAACTTAGACTTATCTGGGAAAAAGGGGAAAGAAATTTCTGGGATTTGGTGCATCACTCATTCTCAGAATGACGAAGAATGGAGACATGGCCGTAGAAGATGAAGTTGACGGGAGCCTCAGGAGTGACCCTCCTCCGTCCCACACTTGACTCCTTTGCTTCACTGGGGTGGTGCCCTGGCTTCTGGGAAACTCCTCCAGCCATAGGGAATTCCTTGCCCAGTGAAGCAGCCTGCTTTTCTTGGATAGCTTTTATCGCTACAATGAGGTTTTTTTCTTTTCTTTCTTATTTAACTACAAATGCTCAGTGCTTGCATTATTCAAATCTAGGAATTTCACTGCCTCAGTGTCACCATATTGGCAACCTCCAAAGTCCTCAAACCTTTCCTGGCTGTCAGTGAGAAAACTGTGTGGGGATCACCAGGGGTTGGATGAGGGAGGCTCAGGACTGGGAGATGAGACAAGCACCCTCAAGAGGGGCAGACTGAGCTAGATTAGGAAAATGGGGCCCAGCCAGGCAGATGGCACAAGGTGTTAGAGGTGGAAGATATGAAGGAGTTACTGTATCTGTGGCCTCCTCAGTGGAGCCCAAGAACAAGGCTTCAGTAGTAAACTTGTTAGTAAAGAAATAGGTGAAGTCAACAAAATCACTTGTAATTCTTATTAAGCATCCTGTGTTCTTTTCAATGAATGACTGAGGAAACCTTACAGATCATTTTTCAACCAATACCCACTTGGTGCCAAGCAACAAGATTCACAAATGGAGTAAATACAGCTCTTGCTGTTATGGGCTTGCATGGTAGGGGGCAGATAAAGGGGTAAGCTATATATATACATATATATACACACACACACACGCATATATAATTGCTATATATTATACATATATGTAGAGAGGTATGATCTGCAATGTACACACAGGAGGCCACCAGTCTGTCTACGCTCCATGAGGTCAGGACTGTATCTCTTTTTATTCACAACACTATATTCTCAGTGCTTAGACTGAGGCCTGACAGACTCTCAATGAACATTTATTGAAAGAATAAATGTGTGAGTAAATGAGTAAGTAACATTATTTAAAACCGGAGCCAGATTCTTCTGACCTTCAGCCTAATACTTTACTCACTATAGCCTGGAGATTCCCATTTTGTAATGTCCCCTGTATGAGGCTTGTCTTAACAGGTAGATATAAACGAATTGAAGACACCCACAATGCCATCTATTGTTTTCTATGGCAACATTGCCCATCTCAGCGCTGGTTCCTGGGGCACATGACAAGAATATCTGGTTGAATCCACAGGAGGCAGACCTCATGGGAAGATGACCTGGTCATGAAGTCTGCTCATCTCCTGTACTGTCCAGTGAACTTGGGTAAAGTCACTTTACCTCTTTGGACTTTAATTTCTTGTTTATTAAAAAAGTGAATATCTCATCTGTTTCACATAGTCATTAAATAATTTCATTCTGGGAAAGAACTTGGTCTTGTTGAATAAAGATCCAAATTGAATCATCAGGCCTCTTTCCTGGAGCAGCTCAATCTTTTCAGAGCATTCAGACTCAAGGGTTAGCCTTAGGGAGCAACTGACCTCAGAGGGGTATTTGAACCTATGAACTTTTGGCTTAAAAGTAAGAGTTCAACTCTCCCCACATTCTCTCGGGTGTTTCGATGTTGGCCAACGGTGGCTGCTGCACCCTGTGTACAAACGGAAACCCCAAATTATGTTTGCATCGATCTGGCCAAGGTACCTTCCCCAGCTCCACCTCCAGATGTTCCATGGGGGTTTGAAGTGGGAAGGAGGAGTTAATGCAGCCTAGTGTCTCTCTGATAGGGGCGACTGTGTGCACCCACATGTACGAGACATCTGGGGCTGGGAGTGTCCCAGCCTGCTTCTGTGCATGTGGGCTGACAGTGACATGTTGCTTTAGCCAGAAGGAAAGTGCTTCTGTAATTACAAGAGAGAGGTTTCCCTGTCTTCTCTCAAAGAGTTTGGAGGCCATTACTTTTTCACCAAACTGCCAAGCTTTCCCCATAACAGTAATATTTCAATGATGTTTACAAACTTGCCCGTCTGCTCCTTAATACGCAGGGCTATGCATTGACAGTACATGTGCAAGGTCTGACCTTTTCATAGGAAAAAACATTCATAACCAAAGCCTATATATAGCAGCTTCAGACTGGAGCAGATGAAGATGTAGGTCATCTGACTTTTTGTGTGTGAAGCATAATGCAAGAGGGATGTGGCAGACAATTCAAAACTCATGAAATACTGCCACTGGCCTGAGCCTTGCTAATATTTATCAGAGCATTTAAACAATGACATCGTTTTCAACTGCGAATTATAATGCCACCTACTAATCCTGAGCATAAGATTTTTTCCACAGGGAAAATTTACTTAGTTTAAAACTGTATTTCATTATGTAGTTAACTCTTAACTATTTCTT
The DNA here is from genome assembly GCF_043159975.1 of Macaca nemestrina. Taxonomy (NCBI): domain Eukaryota; kingdom Metazoa; phylum Chordata; class Mammalia; order Primates; family Cercopithecidae; genus Macaca; species Macaca nemestrina. Next base: position 10,247,216 of record NC_092126.1, read on the forward strand.
TTAAAGGGGAAAAGAACAGTTACCATCAAAATGTATTCAGTGAACAAGTATAATATTGAAAATAATACGGTAGGTAATTGAAAAACATGATTTGTGTCACTTCTCAGGCTCATCGTTACCTACATAAACATAAACCAGATTCCTCAGCATTCAAGGTGAACGTGACTTGGAGGTTGCCTGCTTCTCCATTAGTCTCCTCAGGATCCCTTTTCATACTCTGTTCCACCAAACCTTGTACCATTTGTTCCTCCCTGTGCCTTTATCTCTGCCTTTGCTTCCCTTACTCTCTGTTCTTGGGAAATCTTTTGCTGGACATCCCTGTATATCCAGTGTATTCTGTAATATATGAATCAAACGCAATCACCTCCATAAATCTTCCCTTTTCTTCATTTTCCAGGCTCTTTGTTTTTAATGAGCTGACCACACCTTGTTCTGTATTATAAACTTACTGGTGTCCGTGTCTTATATTCCATTCTGATAGACTATGAACCTTTTAAGGGCAGGTCAAGGTCATGTCTGAGGCACTTTGTACCCCTTAGTGCCTACTACTGCAGACAATGTACAATATAAAGCACCTGTAAAGTGCATCCCTGCAAAATGTTTATTAAATAAGTGAATTTGACTTTGGATTATACTAGTACAGACATAGAATATTTATCATGTATAGTTACTATGCTAAGCACTATCTCGTTTAATGACCAATAAATCCATGAAATTATCATTATTGTCATCACTTTTAATAACAGAAAGAACTAAAGCTCAAAGAAGTTCAAAACCTCACCAATGTCACATAGCTAGCAGAACAACAGACCAGGATTCAAACCCAGGTCTATCTGGCCTAGTGGTGTGCTGCGAGCTGGCTTGGTCCAGTTTATAAGCGCTAATTGTTAAATTATCAGGAATTTTGGGAACTGCTGGAAAAGCACAGTCATTATTAAAGAGTAAATCATAAAACATAAATCATATACAAATAATGGTAATAAGTACTAAAAACTCACCACTTCCTATTTATTTTAGAACATTTCATCATTAAATATGCTCTTGAGGTTATTTGTATTTCTTGCATTTGTATGTTAGAAATATTGTATAATGGTGTGCTGCTGTGTATCTCTTCCAAATACCACATTCAGTGATGTTGCATTGGTGGCCTGAATTCAGCCATGATGAGAATATTTACACCAAGGATATTGGCAAACACAACAAATGAGGGCTTCCTCCCAGAAAGGCAGTTGTTAAACATTAACAAGCATGCCACAGTCCAGCCCCCAAACTGGACTATACTTCAGAAAGTAACAGGCTTTGGCCCAAACACACATAGGCATCTCCATTTCCAGCCTTACTTGGTAGGACCTAACTTGGGACCATCACAGATAAGTTGCTTTCTCAGAATAGAAAACTGACTTTCTTTCACAAGGCTCCTTTGAGCCTCAGGGTTGGAATGAAAGTAATTCTTAGTGGTTATTTTATGCTTATAAAATATATCCTAAACCTCTACCACAAATTTAATTATGCTCTTGATCATATCACACACCCAGGAATATATAATGTAGCTCTTGTAACATTGAAATTCCAAAATATGGATATAAATGTATTTCCCCAAATTTATATTAATATCAAAATCTACTGTTTTTAAGCTATATATTCTTAGAACCTGGATTTCATATACATAGTTTCTACATCGTATACCTTCTATGTCTCATGAAATGATATCTGAGCTTTGAATCAGAGGTTGTGAATTTCAGTGCTGTTCTTTAACTCAAAAGCAGGTCAGTTAACGTTGTTAGCCATATCTTAACTAGCATGTTCCATTGCTAGTTAACAGTTTTCTCATCTTTCCAGTGAGGAGTTTAGCCCGGATGTCATCCTTTGAATATCATTCTGGTTCTATTTCTAAATGATACTGCATGTTGCTTCTCTTCCCTAGGGCTCAGTTTCTGTATCTGTAAACAACAGGGGGTTGTTGTTTACAGGTAGCTCCTAAAGTCCATCTCAGCTCCATAAACTTGTGAATTCTACCTAATGTGTTATTAGGTAGAAAAGCTGTCTTCTACCTAATGTGTTATTCCTATCAGATAGCATTATGCTTTACCACTGGAAAAATGCCAGGTAACCTGCTGAGCACCCAGGACTCCCATGCTAGGAGAAGACCTGGAGGTCAAGCAGCTTCTCTGGCCAGGGACTCTAACTGCCACAAGCCAGGGTGCTGCAGCACTCGAAACAAAGGGAAGTGTGTGGGTGGAGGGAGCACCTCTGCTGTTTTAGATAGCACAGAAGACTAAATAAGTGAGGGTGAAATATCTGTACAGGAGTTTTGATTTGACACCCCAGCTGGGTCTGCAGTGATAGGGGTGGGGGAAAGGAAAGCACAGACATAAGACAGGTGATACTTCCTCTTAAATTGGGAGGAGAGAGGAGTGATGGTTGTAACCAAAGGAAGAGTTAATGCAGAAACCTCTGGTGTAATTCTCACGGTGGGCAGAGCACAGGAGTACAGATGGAACATCTCCCTCCCTACTCTTGACTTACCTATTGACCCTGAACCTACAGCTCATTTGTATCTTTATGGAAAACCAGAACACGTCCTTAATTCCTCATATACATCTCCACCTTCAAACTCATCATCATCTATTCAATCCCTTATGGTTGTCAGGTTACAAAGCACTTTGGCCTCCATAGTCTCATTTGATCCATAAGATAATTCTGTGAAATAGGTATTATTACCTTAATTTTTTAGAGGAAGAATTGGAGGGGTTTAAAAGGGGAATTGAGCTTGCATCTTTTTTTCCTTTTAAGGCAGGGTCTTGCTCTGTCACCCAGGCTAGAGTGCAATGGAGCGATCTCAGCTCACTGCAACCTCTACCTTCAAGGTTCAAGCGATTCTTATGCCGTAGCCTCCTGATTAGCTAGGACTACAGGCCCACACCACCGCACCAGGTTAGTTTTTGTATTTTCTATAGAGACAGAGTTTCGCCATGTTGCCCAGGCTGGTCTCAAACTCTTGGGTTCAAGTGATTCACCCACCTCAGCTCTCAAAGTGCTGGGATTACAGGCATGAGCCACAGCATGTGGCCTGAGCTCACTCTTTTGGCTAGAAGATTGGTACCCCAAAATGGCTTTTTCCTAATAATGTCAAGACTGTTAGCTGAGATGAGAAGTTTCTGAGCTTCTGCTCACCTGAGGACTCACAGAGCCACACTAGAGAAAAAAGGGACTGATAAATTCTGGAAGACACCCTACACATAACCCACCCCACTCCTGTCAATTTTCAGAAGGGGAAAATGGAGCTCACAGAGACACGTGTCATGTCCAAAGTCACCCAAAAGCCAGGGTCAACGTTAAGACTCAAGCATGTGTCTCCTGCTTTCATCTGCTTGTCATTGTTCGCTTTTGCCCTCTTTTCAGCCACCAGCAACATTAAGTGATAATAACTACTTAAAAACCCTTGACCATCATTGTAAGGACGATGTAACATTTTCCTCCAGCCTGGGCATGGACTGAAGAACCCTGGATGGAATGAGGCCAGCATGCTCCAATCTTAGCTGTCATTTTTCATTTAATCTTTTCCATGCCCAATTGAATTTATTGCTGGTGAGAATGGTGACTCATGTTCTCCCGATGCCAACCAACTAATTTATCCTGCCATAGCTTTGTAGGCACAAACGTTTAGTGTGTGATCAAAAATAGAGACCCCCCCCCGTCATTCAGTAACTTATGATTAGTATTGTTGAAGTCTGAGGACTTATTCTAACTTAAATTAAGTTTTTACCTCAAACGTAAACAAATAGGCTTTATTTTAGGAATCGTTGATTTATAACCCAGGCATGAAGTCTATCAAAATGTAATAGGGAAAGGAGTCTCATTTGGAAGTTATCTTCCTTGGGTCTATTCTCACTTATTTTATTAGATTGATCTGTCACCTTTGGCAACTCATTTCCACTCTCTGAGCCACATTATCCCCATCTGCCAAATAAGACGGTTAAAGTCAATGACCTTTGAGGGGTTGTCTATTTTGATGATTTCCTTATAAGATTATATCTTTATGAGAGGCATCTTGCTATATCTCAAGTTTCTATAGGGTTTGTTACTCTTTGGGGATGAGGTTAGGCCTGTGTTCTCTTAGAGTTCTGCTCTGTTTCTAAAGGATGAAGAACTCCATGAGAGCAAAGATGAACTATATTGGTTTAACCTATGTGAAGTTCACTTTAGGATCAGGAGTGGGGTGTGCAACAAACTTCAGAATCCAATATCTCTTTTGAAACCTATTTTCCAGGCCAGATAAAAAGACCACATACCATAACCATCCAGGTGGTGAAGATGAATTCAGGCAAAAACCCACAGGGCTAAAAGCAAGCAGAACATTGTATTTTAAAAGTCTCAAACAGTTATCTCAAGATTCAGCTAGCAGAGAACTTGGGTCTGAAACTTGAGTATCTTCATACATTTACTCAACTGATATTTCCTAGGTGCCTACCCAGTGCCAGGTGCTTCGTTGTGCTGTGGGAAAATAGGAATAAATTTAAAACCACCTTGATCATAGGAGCTTAGAGTCTTGCAGAAATGATTTGGCATGTGCACAGATTACTGTAAGTTATGGCAGAGACTTCAGTGCCATGAAAAAGCTCAGAGCAAATTGAGATGCCATCTTACTAAAAGTGCTTCCTGGAGAAAGTGGTGCCTTGAGTCTTCACAGTGGTCAGGCAGGATTTTAATTCAGTGTTAATGATCAAGGGATTGGGGACCTTCTTTTTTAATTTTATTTTTCCATAAGTTATTGGGGTACAGGTGGTATTTGGTTACATGAGTAAGTTCTTTAGTGGAGATTTGTGCGAACCTGGTGCACCCATCACCTGAGCAGTATACACTGCACCATATTTGTTGTCTTTTATCTCTTGCCCCCCTCCACTCTTCCCCCAAGTTCCCAAGTCCATTGTATCATTCTTACGCCTTTGCGCCCTCATAGCTTAGCTTCCACATATGAGTGACAACATACAATATTTGGCTTCCCATTCCTGAGTTACTTCATTTAGAATAATAGTCTCTAATTGCATCCAGGTCATTCTTTGTGTTTTCATCTGTAAAATGGGATAATAATATTATTAACCTCACAGACTTTTTGTGCATAATATATGCGTCATTATGTACTAAGCTCTTAGAAAAGTTCCTGGATAATAGTAAGTGCTCCAAAATGTTGATCATTACTTTTATTCTTAGCATTTGCATAAAATTACCCTAAAGTTTCTTGCATTCTCAAAAGAGAAATTCATGATTCATGCAAGAAGACCCATGCTCATTCAATTCTTATGTACATTACCATAGAACCTACTCCAGTCTTTGCAGGTGCCCATGCTGTGTAGTTCACAAGTGTGCTCTGGTTTTCTCTCTCCCTACCCCAAAACTTGCCTTTCTCTGTCTCTCAAGCACACACACACACACACACACACACACACACACACATACACACAGAGCTGGACTGTTTATCAAAACCCTGGGTGTAGGAGTGTCTCAAATGATTTCTGGAAACTGAAATGATTTCAGAGATACCAGGCATCAAGAATGTGGGTGTATAATACAAACAATAAGCAAGTTCATATCGAAATCTTTACATTTAGGAGAGGTGGGTTTTCCTTTCTGTTGGTTTCTTTTTTTCCAAAAGCATCATCATTTATGAGGTTTGAAAATGATCTTTCCTCTGGAAATTAGACATCGCAACACAGAAAACAGAGATGTAGCTGAGTAAGTGTATGAAGGGGCCAATCGCCTTTCAGAGAGGCTTCATCCTCTTTCAGGCATGGCAGCCTACAAGAATGAATTTGCTTTGAGTCATACATTTTACATAAACCAAAGAGGTTACCCCTAAGATGAACTGTCTGGCTTATTGTTCCCTACCCCCACAGCGTCCCACATACCATCACAGGAAGGCATTGGCAGTTTCAGGACTTGAACTTTCTCTCAAAATTTTCTTTACTTGAACCAAGCAGAGTTGCTACGTTAAAAAATAATCATCACTGTGTCGAGTGTAATTAATGGCTGTGGGCATGTTGTCTCTTTAGATGTAAAGGTAATGAGACCTTATTTCACACACAATGAGTATGGCAAATAGTAGAGAAAAGTTTGCCCTCCTGAATCCAGCCCTGTTTTCCATCTTTGTGTTTATTTTGCGAATAAGGACAAGCAATTGCTAGAGGTTGGCCAGAATTAGGTTTCTCAGAGATCATCTAGTTCACCACGTACCTCTTTCTTTTTTGAGACGGAGTCTCGCTCTGTCGCCCAGGCTGGAGTGCAGTGGCCGGATCTCAGCTCACTGCAAGCTCCGCCTCCCGGGTTCACGCCATTCTCCTGCCTCAGCCTCCCGAGTAGCCGGGACTACAGGCGCCCGCCACCTCGCCCGGCTAGTTTTTTGTATTTTTTAGTAGAGATGGGGTTTCACCGTGTTAGCCAGGATGGTCTCGATCTCCCGACCTCGTGATCCGCCCGTCTCGGCCTCCCAAAGTGCTGGGATTACAGGCTTGAGCCACCGCGCCCGGCCACCACGTACCTCTTTCATTTCACAGATGTAGAACCTGAAGGCCAAAAGAGAAAGGGACTTGCTTACGGTCACACAGGTGTTAGAGCCCAGAACCCCTGCATCGCAGTTCAGGATTCCAACAGTAGGAAAAAAGACTTGAACCCATAAGAACTTCTTCAGAAACACCAATGTGTTCATAAAATAATCAAAGTGTAATGATATGATATGGTAATACAGGATTTGAAAGGATTATTATGGGAATAAATAATAAAGAAAGGAAAATATTCATGTAAAATCTTAAATCACTGGCCAGGCATGGTGGCTCATGCCTGTAGTCCCTGCACTTTGAAAGGCTGAGGCAGGAGCACCACTTGAAGCCATGAGGAGTTTGAGACCAGCCTGGACAACAAAGTGAGACTCCATCTCTCAAAAAAAAAAAAAAAAAAAAAAGCCAGGCATTGTGGCACATAGCTGTAGTTCCAGCAGCTACTATTCAGGAGGCTGAGGTGGAAGGATGGCTTGAGCTCAGGAGTTCAAAGCTGCAGTGAGCTCTGATTGTGCCACTGCACTCCAGCCTGAGACAGAGTAAAACTATGTCTCTAAAAATCAAAAAACTCAAACAAACAAAGAAAAATATCTTAAAGCTCCAACTCGATGGCTGACAAGGACTGCAGAACATCTACTCAAGTCAAGGGGAAAATAAGAATTATTTTCTTCTTGCAAACAAAACAGAATTCCCAAGGCCATTTAAAATGTCTGTTTGCCTATATGCCTTATTTTAGCCTGAATTTTCCTTTGCATAATTTAGTCCTAGGAAGTTTCATGTCATTCTAGAACTAACAATAATTTATCTTAGTCTATTAAACAGCTAGCAATCTTCAACCAAGAACAAGTTGTAGCTGAGGTCAAAAGTAGAAACACTAACTTTCTCTACAGCATTTGTTGATCTAACCCCAGGGCAGGAAGTCTAAACTCTGAGGAGAGGGTTCCCTGTTAAAGAGGTTAATAATATCTTTGTCACCACAAAGTCTTGCCCCCTAGAACCATGGAGATTGGAAGAGATGACTGAAAGTTAATTCAGCAAGAAGATATTTTGGGCTCAAGAATGGAAGTACATACTGCTTATGGGGCCTTTAAGATAAGAATTTGAGACAAGCAGAGTCACCTGTCAGATTGGGGAAGACACATTTTACGCGTCTAGAAGCAGGATCAAACTTGCTTAGAGCCCATAGGAGGAAGTTCCCATGAGACAGTGTGGTTAAGAACTTCTGAATAATCTGAAGTGTGAAAACATGGAGCCAAGCTGCCTCTGGAGGGAGTGAGCACCACCCCACAGAAGCTGCTCAACAGAGGCTCTGGAAGGGAGGCCAAAGGGGAAGAGTCACGTTAAGAGCGGCTGCAGTTTGGAGAAATCTCCCCTTTGGTGTTCCACACTCCTAAGAGTCTGAGAGTCTAGAATTCCTTTCTCTAAAGAGGAAAGATACTAGAAAAGCCAGGGGAGACAGAATGACAAGAGGCAGGATGCAAAAACCTTGGGCAGCCTCTCTTCTCTCCTCTTATAATCGGGAGAATGATAGGATTCTGCACTCAGGGAAATGAAAGGACAATAAACTTCCAAGGCAATGAAAGGCGCTGTCTCTAGTCCTGTATTCAGGCAACACGTGGAAGTCCTTGCTTTCAGACAGATTGTGGGGATTCTTTTAAACACAAAAGCTTCTGTGGCTGAAGTGATGTGATCCAGATTGTGCAGCTGGAATTGCTCAACTTCAGGTGGCCCTGGGTTGGAGGACCACACTGCATGGCTTAGTTTGTGCGGCACTGGCACAGTGTGGCGTGGGGTTTGTGGTGCTGGAATGATGCAAAATTTCTCTTGAAATGTGTGCTGCTGCTTTGAGAGACCAACGGGATCATTAGAGAATGTCCACTGTTTATCAAAATGAACTCCGTGGAATGCTAATCTCTTAAGATCCATGTTCTAGGGCCAAGTAAAGAGGAATGTTGCATATCCATATTCCCTTCCTGTAGATTTGCATTCAAAGGCTCTGAGAAGGGCTGTAGTAAAGGCTCTGAGAAGGGCTGTAGTAAAGCAACCTGTTTCAGTTGGAATAATCCTGCTTTTTTTTTTTTTTTTTTTTTGAGATGGAGTCTTGCTCTGTCGCCAGGCTGGAGTGCAGTGGCGTGATCTCGGCTCACTGCAACCTCCGCCTCCCAGGTTCAAGCAATTCTCATGCCTCAGCCTCCTGAGTAGCTGGAACTACAGGTGTGCCCCACCACACTCAGCTATTTTTTTTTTTTTTTGAGACGGTGTCTCGCTCTGTCACCCAGGCTGGAGTGCAGTGGCCGGATCTCAGCTCACTGCAAGCTCCGTCTCCCGGGTTCACACCATTCTCCTGCCTCAGCCTCCCGAGTAGCTGGGACTACAGGCGCCCGCCCCCTCGCCTGGCTAGTTTTTTGTATTTTTTAGTAGAAACGGGGTTTCATGGTGTTAACCAGGATGGTCTCGATCTCCTGACCTCGTGATCTGCCCGCCTCGGCCTCCCAAAGTGCTGGGATTACAGGCTTGAGCCACCGCGCCTGGCCTTTTTTTTTTTTTATTTTTACTAGAGATGGGGTTTCACCATGTTGGCCAGGATGGTCTCCAACTCTTGACCTCGTGATCTGCCCGCCTGTGCCTCCCAAAGTGCTAGGATTACAGGCGTGAGCCACTGTGCCCGGCCAATCCTTCTTTTTAAAAACGTATTTGATGGTGGTATCAATTTTTACCTAACGCTACTGTCATCCTGGGAACTGACGCTCCATGGTGAACACTGTGGGCAATTTTTGGGCAATTCCATGGATGACACATAGACTCACAAAATGTTAGAACTAAAAGCAACACAGAGTTTGATGCCATTCCTCCATTTTTGGAATAAACTAAGCAAGGCCTGGAAGGGTTATACCAAAGTAATGACCAACAACCATTAACTCTGACATGCAAGAACTTGAAATTTTAAAATGTCAACAAATGACTGTGTAACATTAGGTCATGGATTATGATGTAATATTATATTATACATAAGGTTAGACATCAGTTACAAGAATACTGGACTTAGAATCAATAAAGCTGGGGTCTAATTGGAGGCCTCTGGCTCTGTCACTGTTGTCACTGCGTAGGCCCATCTTTCTGCTTGTATTAGTGTTGTATGCTCCCATCTCTAAAATGGGAAGAATAATGCTTGTGTGGCTGATCTCAAAAGTTCCGGTAAGAATCAAGACAGAACGAATGTGAAAGTGGTTTATAAATTGCACTGTGATATGTTGGAATCTTCCTTCCTCCTAACGTATTGATGTTACAGCCAGCCATCAGGAGGATGTGAGTATTTTCCATTGCTTTTCTCTTTGTGAGGGTGGTTTGCATGAATCTCTCCACAGACTCCATCTTTTAACCACTTTCACTGTTTGGTGAGGTGACTGGTTACCTCAGTGAGCGCTCAGCAAAGCTAGTTACCCCCTCGAGTGAAATGCTGGATCTGTGACCTTACACACAGCTGACTAGCAAGGGAAAGCAGACAGTTATGAGCAAGGTGAAAGTCTCAGCAGATTTTTGGACATTTGACTTCTAGTACTCAACAGACACCTATGAAAAAAACAAAGGCTTCCAAATTTCGTGTTGTCAGGACTAAAAAAGAAGAAGAAAAAGAAGAATTCAATAACATTCATCACCAAGAGACAGAAAGAGGGGAAGACAGAATGTCTGCGTTGAGAAAGGCTTGGTATCTTATCTCTGGAATGTTATTGATGATCTGAGTATAGTGCAAAATCTTAAGTGAAATGAATTGGTGGTTTCAGTTCCGGATATGGTATGCAAAGAAAAAAAAAATTTGCTCTTTGAAATTCAACGCTTCCTCGTCTGTGCTTCAGGAAGCCACACGCCTGATGTTGAGCGTGGAAACTGACTCATTTCTAGCCCTTTGAGATTAGCCTCTCTAGCCCCCAGACTGTGGGCAGGATCTGGGCCCTAATGGGAAACTAGAATTGGGTCTGTCCAAACCTGGAGGGGAATCAGACACAACCTCATCAGATGCACATCTCTTTTAGGGTACTCAGCCTCCCAGAAGTTTCTGTAGGCAGATAACCTTCTATATAAACGATCTCCAAAGCTTTTCAACTTGTAATTGGCAGTAGGTAGGTTGCCTGAAGTGGCAAAAAGCAAAAACACAAATGCAGTCCTTACCAAGCACTTATTTTCAGAGTCGTGTTAAAGTAAGCTGGCCAATTGCCCCCCACTCCTCACTGGGTGGAACATTTCCCTGACACTTTCAATTTAAAGGCATGTGTTTTCTCACCAACAAGCCCCAGGGAGTAATGAACCATTCTTCTCCTTGACTCTCCCAGCAATCTGTTGATTGGGTGTCAACAGGTATTACAGGTATTTCCATGTCACTCAGGCATTACATTTGTTTAGGGAAAAAAAAGCATGTTACAGACTGGATTCCCCCCCGCCCTTAAACTGACACAGGGAACCCCAGGATGACAGGGAGTTCAGATCTTCTAGGAGTGACCACTCTAAGCTTCAAGCTTGACCCTTTAGACCTTGAATCAGTGGTTTCCAGACTTTTTGCGTACCCTCCCAGCAAAGGAAATAAACACTTGAAATGGCTTCTTTGCTTAATTCTGATTGACACATTAAAAAAAAAATGTTTGTCTAGAGATAATGAGAAGAATCTGATTTAAATGAGAAGACAATGAGAGGCAAAGTGACTTGGTGCGTGGTGGGGGCGGGGGGTGGGGTGTGGAGGTGGGGAACAACTCGAGACTTGGCCTAGGGTCAGAAGATCTGAGCTTACTAACTTAATCTCTCTAAGCCTCACTTTCCTCATCTGTAAAGTGTGAATGCTAATCACAAAATGAGATCACATATGTGAAAGCATTTGCCTTATAAATGGTAAGGAATATGCAAAGGTTCATAGTTATTACTACGTATAAGCTTTTAAATATTAAGGATCAATTTGTGTTAGAAACGAAATTTCAGACTTCATCATAGAATAAGGTTTAATCTTTCCGATTTTCTTATCTGGAAAGTTTTTATAAAACATAGTTGTCCGCGTTATTGATTTATTTGCATGCCACTTACTTTCAAAAAGGATTTGAAGTAACTTATACTATTAGTCACAGAAATTACAGGATCATTAAAACAGAGATAAAAGATTAAGACTTTGTCATGAAAGGACAGCTTGAAGAAAAAAAAAAACAGAATAATAATAATTTTAATCAAGCATATGATGTGATTTTGAGCTTCCCAGCAGCTTAGACAAAAAAGGAACACGCGTTGCATTTCACAGCCCTCTTCCTCTAGTAAAGGAAGAATAGCTGCGGATCAAGGGGGACCCAGCCCTTTCTAGCCCTAAACTCCACAAGAAATGTATCCTGTGCAACCTTATATAGGAAATATCAAAAATAAATTGGGCAGTATCTTCAAACAGAAATGTAGCAAAGATACTATTCAATCTGACCACTAGGCGAGATTTTCCTTTGTGAATCACTGCTTGCCTTCCCAGAACTAAACAAACAGCAAGATGATTAATATAAGGAGCAGGCTGCCTTTAAAAAAAAAAAAAAAAAAAAAAAAAACAGAAAGAGAGAGAAAGAAAAAGAAACAGAGTGGTGAAAATCAGAATGCCTGCCCCAGCCGGCTGGGGCGTGTCGCTGGCCCGGGTATTCACAGAGGTAGTCACCATTCATTAGGGGGCGTCAAGAAGGCGAGGCAATACGCGAGGTGCCTTGCACAAGGTCACTTGGTGTCTGTGAAACTGACTCTGCATTCTGAGTTCCTTAATATGATTTTTTAGGTCACAGTGTTCTAGGCAAAGCTCCCTGTTGATGTACATCTCTCATGCAAGATTTAGATCACCTCTTTTCGGGCAGAGCTCCATGGAAACACCGCCCATGATTTCTGAAATGGAGTCTGATTGGGTCCTGGTGATATCCGGCTGGAGTGGACAGTGATCCCTGCAGTTGACACATTGCTGGACTGTTGGCAAGGCTGCAGCTACCAGAATCTAGTCCTTGTAGGCTATTATTATTCTAATGCCATAGTAAATTCCTGTTTATCCAAAATGGCTAGGAAATGGGGCATTCTGGGCAATGGAAAATTCTGGTTCATTGGGTTACCCTCCATATCATTTACTGATTCTTGGTTTCAAAATAAGTAAATTACAACACACTTTGCTAAACACTAAAATGATAGTGGGTATGATTTAAGCTTTCTTTTTATGATTCATAAGGTGCTTCAGGATCTATTAGCACCTAATACCATTGTTAAGATCACAACTTGTCATTTTCAAGGATTTGAGGTAGAAATGCAGGAGGTGGGGACAGCTGGGCTGCATCAGTACTAACTCCCAACCAGATCACTGGAATTGCTGCTGAAGTTGAATTGAATCATTTCTTCCTTCATACTAGTTTGTTGGCAAGTGAAATAATAAGCATAAACATATTGTCATAGTGCCTGGTACAGAGTAAGTTATTATTTTGTCACTATTTTTTTCCTCAAGAACATCGGGGGAAAGAAGAAAAGAATCTAATTATTAACTAACCAGTTTGGTGTCTGAACAAATTCCATTCATAGAGCATTAGTTCTGACAGGAGCCACAAAGAAAATATGCCTCATTTCATCATTTTCTGTAAAAGAGAATTAAGGCCCAGAGAGGCAATGTCACTACAGCCTCATGTCTGTGAGGGGTGAGAGTTGATAGTAGAACCCAAATATTCTGGGGCTAAGACCAGGGCTCTTTTTAGCAGACCATCTCTTACCTTTATGCAGAGTTTCTGCACAGCAGGAAACAGAGAGCTAGAGGAGAAATGGCCTGTTTGCTTGGGGACTCTAGGAACTTACCCTATCAATATTGTTTGAAGGTTATCAAAGTCCCCTTCTGTACAAAAGCCCTGGCTGTGGCTCTAAAACAGTTCACAGAGTAAAGGATTAATGAAGTCCCCATGATTCAGTCAAAATGAAAACTTTTTTAAAAATAGCAGAGAGTCACACAACTCCCCACATCTGCAAGAGTAACTTTTTAAAAAGTCACCAAGACAGGTTTAAATTCCTAGCTTCTTCCTTTACTTTGCTTATGTTTTGAAGTTTGATTCATTCCTATTTCTGTCTCTTACACACTTTTAAAGACAAACTTGTACTCACTTAACTTCCAAATTAATTTACTGTAAACTCCTCCCTCTGAAGGAAGAGGAAGAAGGAAATTAGTGATTTTAATGCTGATTGCATTTTTGAAAGGCAGGACTCAGTTTCTCGAAAATGAGCTTCTTTGTTGGTTAATAAGTATTTTCTCTGCCTTAGTTTCAGGTTCTGACTGTTCTGTTTTCCTCTTGCCGTTCTCTGAGTTCTCCCTCTGCCTTTGATTATGGGCCTGGAAATCTGTCATTTGTACATGAGAAAAGAGAGGGCTGGGATGTCCATTACCTTCCAGGGTGCAGAGGGGACTATCAAATGACACCTCTGTGAAGGACCACCTCCTAGAACTGCTGCCAGAAAGGTGCTTGTGATATCTGGCCTTCTATATCACATCTTTGTTAACTCCAGGAAACTTATTTTCAGAGACATCTGGGTGTGTATGTCCATGCACATGCACACTCATGTTTTTCTATTTTCTGCAAATGCCTTGTGTTGACTATAAGTACATAGTTGATCACAGATACTCTTAGGAGAGTATCAGGGAGGTCACGTGTCCAACCTCCATGAGGCTCAAGTCCCTGCCAAGCCAATTCCACCACTTAGCATCCAGGTAAGAAAGGGAAGCAGGCAGGGAACAAGTCTCAACACTTTCTACCCCAGCCTGCTCTCAAGAGCCTCCAGAGACCCCCATTGCTTTCCAGGTGCATTCTAAACCCTGGAGATTGGCACTCAGAGGTAGGGGCGGGTTTTCCTGTTTGGCAAAAACTGGCACTAAATAACATTTTATTTTAATAATGATGAGGCTGGTCTCTAAGACCCGGCTGACTCCTCCTGCCCTACATCTTTCAACATTGTGAAATACCTCCCTTCCTTCTCTTACCCATCCTCTGCTGTGCCCAGGTCTCTGCTTACCTTCCCTCACTGCTCTGTACTTTGACTTCTCCTTATCTTTGTTCAAGCATTTTTTTCTGACTGTCATAGTCGATCTCCATCTCTCTCTGTTGAAGACACTTCTGCCTTTATAAAGTATTCCTTCCCTCTTCCTTCAACCTTCCAACCTTCATCCACATGGACTTTCCTCTCTGTGCCGCAAATAACTTACCTTAGGCACATTAGCAATCTCTTACTAGAGTATAAACTCCTTGAGGACAGGAATCACTTTATCTCTTGCCATGTTCTCCGAACAGAGAGCTAGGCCTGTAGCTGGTGTAAGACGGGCCTTTTGGCATGAATGGAATCTCAGGTCAGTCTCACCTTTATTCTGATAAGAGGAAATGGTGTGTCCTCACTCTTTTCTCCTCCACTGAAAGTTGAATTAGGAATGATTTCTCTCCTGACCTCTGACCTAAATCTATACGAGTCTGTCCTGAAAACCACATCCACGAGATAATGGGGTAAGCAAAAATAACCATGGAAGCTGACAGACATAGCGGAACATTCACGCCAGTCCTGGCCTTCACATGGGCCTGGAAATTTACAGGAATGTATAGCTGTGCTGTTGCTGAGCTGGCTCGAAACCTGTTTTGCTGGAGGCTTCTTCCCTCAGCAGATATGTTGGGTATGGTGAGTGTTGCCAATTGGGACAGGAGGACACCCAGCCCGGGCCCAGGTTTTATTTAGCCCAGTGCAGCAGGCTTGTAAGTTAAGGATCCACAGACTTTTCAATCCTTAATCATGAACCTGGGAGCATTTTGAGATATCTCAAGCAGCCAAGCCAAGAAAGCTTTCTGGTTCCAATGGCAATAACCAGTTGTGATTTATTCACCATCAGACCCTGGAGCTGGAAGTAACCTTAAAAATCACCTTATGTGAATCTTTTTTCAGATAAGGAAACAAATCACAGTTGCCTTGCTTTTAAAATGAGGATAGACTGTATTTATTTGCTTAGTAATTCATTCATCCACCTATCCATCCTTTTATCCAATGATCTACTACCAACTCATTCATTAAATATTCACTAAAGCTAGGTGCCCAGCTTGCACTTAGTTCTAGATATAAAAACACAAATAAGATATGGCTTCTGCTCTCTAAGAGTTTATTATACCTACATGCATACACAAACACATAATTATGATTCAATGTGGTATATCCTGATACAAGTGTAAACAAAGCATGTTATGAGTACAGAGAAAGCAGTGACTAATCTGCTGTGCCTGGAAGAGTGAGGGGAGAGGTAACATTCAAACAAAACCTTAAAGGAAGGGAAAGAGTTCTGTAAACAAAGAAGGAGGGAAGGATCAGATTCTGAACAGCGCCTCAAAGACTCAGCCTGAGGGAAGCGTGCAGCTGGCTGGGACTCCTGAAGAGGGCTGTGGTGCAGAGTGCAAGACCTGCACTGTGGCGGGGTGAAGGTGGTATAGAAGCCTAGCATGAAGATTTCCATAGCTGTGCTGAGTGCCTGAGCTTTACCTTAGGGCTGACAAGGAATCTTAAAAAGTTTTCAGATGGAGCAGTGTCACATCAAATTTACATTTCGTTAAGACCTCCTTGGCCATAGCAAGAAGAGACAGAGACTGTTGCAATTATCCTAGAAATAAAGGCAGCCAGAGGAAGCTTTCAAACATATGTCAGATCACGTTACCCCCTTGCTTATAAGCCCCCATGCTCCATACTGTCTGCCCCCGTCACAAATCCCTGTTTTGTTTGTTAAGGTAGTACACATTGCCTTATTAAATCATTTTATTTATTTGTTTGCAAGCTAATTGTCTGTCTCAAGCCTACAGTGAAAGCATCATTAGAGCAAGGGCTATGTGTGTCTTACTCAACATTGCGTCTCCAGTCCTAGCAGCATCCGGGGCATCACAGGTCCCACAGAGTGTTTGGAGAATAATTGCCAAGACCTTGACCTCAGGAGGTGGTAATGGGCATAGAGAGAAGGTGAGGGAAGATGACCCTCAAAGGCAGAAAACCAGATCCTCTCTTTTCAGACCCACACCCCACTCAGTGAGTGGACGGTAGCTGTTGTCAATAGACGGAGAATGGGGTGTGCTCTTCACCGACTCCACTTGCTGCTCACATCTGAGAATTTTTATGACAGGCAATCCTGTTTTCTTTCTGGCCCTCTTCACCCCACGTGTTTCCCACATTATCAGGCTGTTCAATGTAATCTTCCAGGGATCCTCTGCTCTGTGCTGCTGTGTTCTAGCCTCAACCCTGCTGCTAACTAGCTGTGGGACAGACAAGCTTCTTTACTCGGGGCTTTGGTTTCCTTAACTGTACAAAGACAGCGCTTGCCAAGGACCCATACAATGCCCTCTAACTCACATGCTGTGTGTCTCAAATTTCCCCAGCGAGGGTAAGAGTTCTTCTTTGTTTTCGTTTTATAAAGTGTACAATGATTATGCACAAAATCTCACAAAACAATAATTTTTTAATATTCCTCTATTGTCCCTCTCAATTTCTAGCCATAAGTGTTTTTACACTGATAATCAGAGCACGTGTACAATTTTGCATTCCACTCTCATGCTTGCCCATTATTTGTTGTATGTCTTTCATTTTGCCACAAAGTCTTCTCATTTATCATTTTAATGGCTACATAGTTTTTCATGGAGTTAATATATCATAAATTATTTAACCATTCCTAAATTGTTGGAAATTTGGATTCTTTCCAGGTTTTGCTATTTTAAAGCACCTTGACTATACAGGGTTTTTGTTTGTTTGTTTGTTTTTGTTTTGGAGGCATTTTCCTTAGAGTAAATCCCTGGGATTGAGATTATTAGATGAATTTCATGGCTCTTGAAAAGTCTTGCCGGACAGCTCTCCAAAAGGATTGTTTCCATTTGCATTCAGTTTGTGTTCCACACATGAGCATGCCAGTGTCACGGAAAGCTTGCCAACGTGTTTTTTAAAATCAATATCCTTTATTTTTTCAAGTTCAACTTGTATGAATTGGGGCTTTCTGATTGTTGCTGTATCAGGGTTACCATCAGTGAGGCTAAAATTATAATACAGAACTTGGTAAATAGAAGCACTTAATAATCAGTATTGTTATTATAAAAAGAGGAATCCTAGGAGGATGAAGCATGCTTATTCTATCCTCAAACCTCTTTCTTTTCTACCCACTGCCTCCATTTCAATTTACTGCAAATAGTTTCTCCTTACCTTCAGTGTTGCCTCAAATTAAAATGCCACCAGTTCTTCCCTATTCTAAGGTAGCAGAGGCTCCTTAAAGTTAGAAGTCTTGGGCCGTGCTCTATCCCCACTGATTATCCCCTCCCTTCCATATCTCTGTCAAGAGAGGATGCTCACTAAACACAGTTGTTTCCTTCAGATTCTTATGTTCCTCTGAAGCCCTCCTCTCCAGAGTTGCCTTCTCCTACTTCTCATCTTCCCAAAGATACCCTTTGGTTATTTGAAGATGATGATCATTTCCTCAGTGAACATTTTCTTCTCCAAGTTGAATCTCTCTTTTTTTTAAGCCATCATTTATCCTACTCAAATGTTCATCTTCTCACAGTCCTGGTTGCTGCTCACAGAGTGAGTTCCAGTTTGTAAATTTCTTCCTTTAAGTGTTTGGCCCATTCATTTATTAAAATGATGTAGCAGACATCATCCAAGCAACAAGCAGGAAACAAAGATGAGTAAGACCTAGTTCTGATCCTCCATGTGCTCAGAGTCCAGTGGGTCAGAGGTAAGCACAACCCTCCAAGACTTTGGGTCAGAGGGATGCACAACCCTCCAAGCACAAACCTCCAAGACCTCCTAGGTAGCAGGCTGATGAGTAGTAAGTCAGGGAATGACACCCACAGGTAAGTCTGATGGTCTCCTTTAATGAACCAAGCCTATCTATGGTTCATTGGTAAAATGATGACTGTCCTACCAAGTAGAAGCTATCATATACCATTTGGCAGAAATGTCGTAGCCTCCCAGAGCCCGAATTTCTGAGGCTTAAACCAGGAGAAGAGTTCTAAGCAGGATAGGAGACGGCTACCCATCAAGCAGAGCTAATCCAGGGCCATGTTTAAAGACGGAGATTAAAATACCTAGGCATCTGCCAAGGTAAGGCTCCTGGCTATTTAGAGAGCTAGCGAAAGTCTAAGGAAAGCCAGTTTCTTAAGTAGGAAGAAAAGGAGTCTATTATTAACCAGAGAGAAGAAGAATAGAGAAAACTTTAGTTTTGCCCTGCCATTGTTGGGTGACATGGGTTATGTCACTTAGCTGCTTTAGGACTCAGTTTATTCATATGTAGAAATGGGTAAGGTTGGACTATTTAGTCTATAATGTACCATCCAGCTCTCATAATCTATGATCTACCGAACACCAAATTCTGATTAGTCCCTCTTGACTTCTTGAGTCCTCCCTCACCCACCCTAGAAAAGCACAGAAAACAAAATGACCTCACTGATTACTGCACAGATGTTGGAGAGCCTGTTGGGACTCCACGATCTCTGTAGCAACTATGGCGATTATGCCCTGTTGCGGCTAAAATCTATTGCTGGCAGGATTTGTACTCAGTGTACTAAGCCTGGTGCTGTGGCTGCTGCCTCTTACTTCCTCTCATTAAGGCAAACCACCATCTTATTTTGTTTTGTTTTCTCTGCATGTTTTGAGTTTGCTGCTTCCCAGTTCTTGTTATTAGAACAGGCATAATTAATAACTCCTGGCACATGGAGCAGCCAGATTGGACAATCTGCCTTTTGCTTTCTCGAACTGTCTTATGAACAATCCGAATGTCTGAATTTATAGCCTGGACTTAATAAAATGGATTGTTTTGTAATCTCCAGAAAGAATCAGAAACTTACCACATTACCAGCAAAAACAAAAAAACAAAACAAAAAACAAACAAACAAACAAAAAGATTTTTTAGAGTTCCTAGTGGAAGTTGTATCCCACCTTTTCAGTTAAAAACCGAAAACAACCTGTGGTCTCATCCTTTCTCAAACTTCTGCTGAGAAGATGATTTTGTGGTTTTCTTTGGTCACCGTTTTCCATTCTGGGGTCATTAAGAGTTTATTCCTAAATTGTAACTCATTCAACTTCTGTGGCAGCCTAGACCTATTTCCTTAGCAGAATTAAAAACAAAGACTCATCGTTCTCAGTTTACTTTTGTTGTGATTGGAGAAATTTAAGGATCTTATTAGCATGCTCTATTTTTACCCTAAGCAATCACAATTTCCACCTCAGGGCTCCCACATCCCAACATCTGGCATCTCTCATTCTGTCATTTGAACTCTTATTAATTTGCCTATTTCACTTAATTTGTAGAACTAACATGATCATTTAATAACATTCACTGTGCTAATCTATTTTCCTAGTGTTGTGGGGAACATGAATTTGAATAAAATAAGGTTTCTGGGCCAAGTGCAGTGACTCATGCCTGTATTCTCAACACTTTTGGAGGCCGAGGCAGGAGGATCACTTGAGGCCAGGAGTTCTAGAGCAGCTTAGGCAGCTTAGTGAGACCCTGTCTCTACAAAAAAAAAAAAAAAAAAATAGCTGGGTATGGTGGTGTCCACTTGTAGTGTAAGTTACTTGGGAGGCTGAGATGGGAGAATCAGTTCAGCCTAGGAGTCAGAGGCTGCAGTGAGCTATGATTGTGCCACTGTACTCCAGGCTGGGGGACCTTGTCTCAAAAAAATTCTGCTTAAGTAGCTTACAATGTATAAACAGAGGTAAATTACTAAATAGAATACAGGGTTGAGTTATGCCAAGAGTTACAACAGCAATATAAACTAGTGCTTCCAGAACTTTTCTGTACATTGAACTTCCTAGGGAGCTTAAGAAAATCGTGACTGCTGTATCCTATTTCCAGAGATTCTGATTTAATTGGTTTGAGGTGTACGCTGGGCTTTCTAAGTTTTAGAAGATCCCCAGGTGATTCTAATCTGTACTGGCCTAGTAGAAGAACTGGGAGACACACACACACACACACACACACACACACACACACACACACACAAAGGTATTTTAATAGAGAAATTTGAAACGTTTTCATGGAAGAGTTTAGTATAGAATTCTACTTGAGGCCGGGCGTGATGGCTCAAGCCTGTAATCCCAGCACTTTGGGAGGCCCAGGTGGGCATATCACGAGGTCAGGAGATTGAGACCATCCTGGCCAACATGGTGAAACCCCGTCTCTACTAAAAATACAAAAATTAGCTGGGCGTGGTGGCACATGCCTGTAGTCCCAGTTACTCGGGAGGCTGAGGCAGGAGAATCACTTGAACCCGGGAGGAAAAAGAATTCTACTGGAGATTCAGTTTAATAGTCAGGATTAAGTTGCTGGCTTTGCGGTTATAAACTGGAATTTGAACTTCAACTCTGTGTCTTAGTGGCTGTGTGTTCTTGGGCGAGTTACATGCCCCGTCTGAGGAGCAGCCGTGAGCAGTGGCACACAGGGTCTGCAGGAGTGCAGAGAATATGGAGAAGGCAATGTGGGGTAAGGGGCAGGGAGGAGGCACACAGCTTTTCCTGCTGAGAAAAGGTGGAGATTTGCAGGAGGGCAAACTCAGAGGAGACAGAAAAGAAGTGGTGGATGAGGTAGATCTTGAAGAGGAAAGACTGTTCCTAATATCCAGAAAAATCTCTCCTCCCAATCCAGCCCTCTCACCCAAATAAAAAGTCTGTTTGGCTGAGTTTCTGCTATGATCTAGAATACAAGTCAAGAAACCTTGGCTAAAAAGCCAGACCAGAGTCATTTTCTTCCCAACGGATCTTCACAAGCCAGGCACTGGAGCCTCTTCACCAGCTACTTCCTCCAGTTACCATTTCTCAGGCCCTTGGGCAGTCCCAATGAGAACAGAGGAAATTATTGAAAAATTGCCTATCAAGTATATAATGAAAGGTCAACAAACTAAAAAAATGAATATAATGAGCAGAATACTGAGAATAAAATACCCACACTCTGAATAACTGCAGATCTGCTCAAGTTAGCAACTGATTGCATTTAATGGTTCTATTGTAAGGTTGGCTTAAGTAATAAGTGGCTATTACACTGAGAATGTTGGTTCCTTAAGTTCTGTCAGGAGGCCCATGACAGGGCTGAAAGAAATCAAACTACATTTTCAAATGAAGAACTAGTTTTGTTAGAGGATAGCAAAGAATTTCAATGAGACTGTCACATGAATTGCAAATACTTGGAGGAGGAAGCTGTAGACATTTTGCAGAACAGAATCAAGTTATAAAATGTAGGGGCTACAAAGGGCTTTGGGGTTCATCTCATCCAATCTTCTGTGTGTATAGATGGGAACATGAGAGTCCAGAGTGGTGACATGATTTGTACAAGGTCACACAGTAAAATAAAAGCTGAAGAGGGAAGGCAAATTAGTTTCTTTGTCTCCTAGAGCTCATTTTCCACAAGGAATAAAACACTTTTTAAAAAAATATTTTCAATCAGGAAAAGTTGGGCTTTTCTTGAGTGACAGGTTACTTAACAATTGCTGAACCTTGTCACACACCTACGACATGGCCACCGGACTCCGTGCATTTTGGAAAACAATCTTATTTCTTGAATCCCTCTTCCTGTCTCTTACCTGTACCTTTTCTTGCCTCATTTTCTTTCCTTTTTTTTTTTTTTTTGCATTAATTTATCTTTGTTATATTGGAACTATCAGTACAAATTATCTTAAATTCTTTGTGGAACAAGGTAGGATAAAAAGATGTAAGTGGCTGCATTTGACTTGTGCCATTGCTCTCATCATAGACAGAGACAGAATTTATATTTATTGAATATCTCTATGTGTTTATATGTATATATTATTTTTTAAAATTCTCTTGACATCACCATAAAGTGTGCACTATCGTTATTTTCATTTTGCAAGTGGGAAAACAAATCTTGTAGATGTGAAGAAATTGTCTGAATCATACAACTGGAAGGGAGGAGGTTGAATTCAGCTCTGGCTGACCCCAGGGTTCCCGATCCTCCCCTACTCTGGGTGACTTACTGTAGATATTCATTGCCCTGGAGCAGGAAAGTTGGCTGTGTGCACTGAGTGGCCCGAATTCACTGTTTCTCCACAATTCTCTGTTGCTCGATTCTTTAGAAGTGTCTATTTATTTCACTCAGCAAGACCTCAAATATTACTCCAAACAAAGCATCCAAAGAGTTGGCTATTTTCCCTGTTTTTAATGTTGGGAGAAGAACCTCAACCGGTTATTTTTCTTTTTTTACTCCATTACTTTACAAGAAGAAAAATAATCGTATTAAGATGTCAAAAATAAATTTTAAATGTGCAAATGTGGGAGAAAGACACCTCCTCTCTGGGAGAATCTAAAGTAATTTAACTACACTCCTGTGTGCTCTTTGTGTGAAATGCAGTGGCCACAGTTCAAATTAAGATGTTAACAGGATATTGAGAAGAATGAGCTGGGAACAAACATAGGATTGCAAAATCAGTTCACAAAGTCATTTAAATTAGGAGCACACGATGTGATTGGGAATCTGCATGCCCCATCCCTATTGTCTGTGCTGGCTCCTAGGAGACAGGCCTCCTTTCTACTGCTTCTTCTACTGACAAGTTGATGGGAGTACCTTCTCTGCGCCCAGTCCTGAGCCAGATATGAATAGGAGAATAAATGTGCTAGCTCTTGCCCTTAGCGAGGTCCAGTGTGGTTGATGAATTTGACTTTGGTTAGAGTGAGCAAAGCTTATGCCCAAGAAACTATTAGAGTTCATTATACCCAGGCAGGGTTAATTTCAGGGCTGAATGGCTGATACTATAAATTTTGACTACAGTATATTTCTACAGTGTTGGAGCTTGGGGTAACCTCAGGGATACTAGTGAGAACCCTCATTATATAGAGGGGGTGAGTTCCAGGAAGGCCCAGGGAGAGAAAGGGACTGGCCCAGAACATTACAGCTAGTTAATGGTAATAATCACAGCTATTCATTAGTTATCAGACCCTGTGTTACACAGTGTATGCATTCAGCTTCTTATCTAATCCATGACAATGTTGTGAGGCAGGCGTTGTCCTGTTTAGGGATAAGGAAACTCAGGCATAGAGTTGGGAGCTGCCTGCCTGTGATCACATAGCTGGTTAGTTGCAGAGGTGGGATTTGAATTCCCTTCACATCTGACTGCAAAGACCATTTTCTTTTTAACTATTAAGAACAGATCTGGGACTAGCAAGTAGAGTCAATTTCACTTTGGTGTAAAGCTTCCTTTAGCATAGAGAACCTTTTGTATATCCACTGATTTATTTGATATGCATTTTTCTGAGGGCTGACTATAAGCAGATCTTGGGCTAGACCCTGGGGATATAAAAAATTAATAAGTGCAAGTTCTTAACCTCCTGGAGCTCAAAGTATAATAGAGTGACTGACACATGAAAAGGAAAATTACAGTACAGTGTGATAAGTATTATTATAGAGACATAAACAAATGCTATGAGAGATCGGGGCAAAGAGTTCTGCCTGGAGGAAATAAGGGGCAACGCTGCAGAAATGGTGAAATGGGAGTTGGGCCTTGAAATACGAGTTTGCCAATCAGAGAAGGCCAGAAGTACTTTCCAGAAAAAGGTAACAGCAGGTGCAAAGGCCCCAAATTGTGAAAGGAATAGGTACGTTTGGGTAAGAAGTTCAGAGTGGCTGTGTGGGGTGGCAAAGCTGAGGATAAAGCTTGAGATCAGATTGTTAAGAGTGTTCTGTTCCCCAGACAAGGAATTTTGTCTCAAGTTTATGGGCAATAGATCATCAATAGGAATTCCTAAGCAAGAGTGTGACTTGGTTCAATTTGCTTTTTAGGAAGATAACCCAAGGAGACACGGAGGACAGAGAGCAGATGTTGCAGTGGTCCTGCTGAACACTAATGAGGGCTTGAGCCAAAGCATTGTGGATGGAGAGGAGGGATGGATGAGGACTATTAATTTCTGAAGTTAAACTCCTAGGGTTTGTTGACTGGCATGTGGAGGGTAATGGAAAGGAAGTGTCTAAGGAAGACTCTGCAATTTCTAGTTTTAGAAGTAGAGTGGGAAAAGATGCTGTTAACCAAGGCTGAACACAAAGGACACAGAGCAGATTTAGTGAATCTATAGGAGAGGGCTCTTTGGAGCATAGTATTTTAAGTTTCTGTAAAAAAACACCCCACTAGAGATGTGAATGGGCATTTGGGAAGACAGAAGTGGTGTTAGCGGGAGAAGCAGGAGCTGGAGTCATCAGGGTATAAATGGTACTTAAAGCTCTAGAACCGAATGAGTGTCCCCAGGGAACTTTGGGTGGTGGGGTCGGGGGGAATAGATAGACTCAAGGTGAAATCTTGAAGCATACCAACATTAAAGTGTGGGCAGCATAGAAGAGACTGTGGAGGACCAGGAGAGAATTTCAAGAATGATAAAGTGTTGGGTTTTAGTGCAAATACCACTATGGGAACGAGGAGGATGAAGACCGCAAAGAGATCATTTGATTTGACAATGAGGAGGTCACCAGGGACCTCATAAAGAGGGTTTTCGCTGGTGTATGTGAGTATGCGTGTGGGTGTTTATAAGCCAGGTTGTAGTGGGTGGGGTGTAGGAAAGAAGTGAGATCACGGAGATGGCAATACATACTCAATAAATTTAGTTGTGAAGAGGAGACAACTTTACCAATTACTGGATGAAAAAAATGGTTTTAAGAATTTAGAGAGATTCGAGGATACTGATAGGCTGAAAGAAAGGAGTTCCGGAAACAGGAGAGACTGATAATCCAAGGGGTAAAGAGGATAACTGGTGAAGCAGGTCCTTGAAGAAGGCTGAAGAGAAAGGGTCTAGTTCACAGGTGGTTGGACCAGCTATGGTGAGAAGAGATGCCTCGACCTCTGTTCTTACCAGAAGGGAAGAGGAACGGAGAGGTTTGCTGGTGGTGTGTTTAGAAGAGGAGGGGCAGGAGAAGCTCAAAGGAAACACAGTGATAGTTATGGACTGAATGCCCGTGCCTCCCACCCACCACCAGATGTATATGTTGAAGCCTAATCCAAAATATGCTGGTATTTGGAGGTGAGGCGTCTTGGAGATAATTAGACTAGGAGGGTGGGACCTCATGAATAGCATCAGTGCCCTTATAAAAATATCTCAGGGAGCTCTCTAGCACCTTTACTACTATGTGAGCATAAAACGAGAAGTTGGCAGTCTGCAATCCAGATGAAGGCCCTCACCAGAACCCGACCATGATGGCACTCTGACATTGGACTTCCAGCCTCCAGACTGTGAGAAATAGATTTTTCTTGTTTTTTCTTGCCACCCAGTCTAGGTTACTTTGTTGTAGAAGCTTGAACTGACAGTGACATTCTAGTTGCATCCCATCATTGCGTAGATAGGGAAATGGAGACTCAGAGAAGTGGAGCAATTTGTTCCAGTTGTGATGCAAGTAAATGGGGAAGCCACCGCTGAGAATGACTTCTCCTGACCCCCATGCCTGTGCTCTTTTCACTCCCCACTTGCTTCTCAGACTCTCATGGCCTGGAGAAGATCCTGAAACAAGGGAGGATGAGCAGTGATATCTACCAAATATACCAAAAACAAGGTGAGATTTCGAGATTTCACCTTGAGTCTATCTAACAAATGAGATCTAACAATTGTACCTCCTCACAAGCAGGCACAAGCTCCTCGGAGACAAGAGCCTTCAGAATGTCTTCTGGGCTTGTCAAACAGGCTCAAATATACTTAATATTCTGTGAATCTCCTTTGAGGCACCTGGCCCTGCATTCTTCACAAAGAACCACATAAAATAAGAACTCTAAGACCCTCATCATTTTCTGGTGTCTGCTTTGACTTGCTTTCTCTCAGCTAGTTCTTTCCACATCATCCTCACTTGCTTCTTACACCTACATCCTATGGCTTTCAGGAGATGCCTGGAATTTTCTTGCCAGATTCTCCCTAAATTAAGACTCCTCTGGCTCACCTTCCTGTGGTCACCCTGAGCAAGGCTCTGTTGCTGGTTTGCAGTCCCAGAGTCCCTCATGCAGGCGGGCATCCTCTAAGGGCAAGTTTTCACTGACATCACCCTAACTCCCTGGAGTGGGACTTGAACAAGTGAGTCATTCCATGCTAATGCCACTGTTTTTACTAATGTATAATTTTTAAAAAATAGTTTTTTTAAAATTATTAATCCAGTAACTATTTGTTGAGCGCAAAGTGCCTGGTGGAGGTTGGAGCGATGAGTCAGACATAGTCTCTGTTTTCAAGGAGTTTTTGCCTAATATTAAGGGAGCTAAACAGCAAATTAAACAGCAAGTGTGAAAGTGCTTAGCAGGATGCCCGGCTTAATAGGTGAGAAATTATTTTCATTTAAAAAATGATATACATAAATATCGAGAAGGGATAAAGGTGGTTCTAAGAACAAGGAGATTCCTAGATTTAGCTAGAAGCCCAAGGGAAGAAGTTGAATATAAACACGAAGCATGAGCCAGGTTTGAGGAGGCAAAGGTGGGGTTGTTGGGGGAGGGGGGCACATTCCAGATGAAGGGAGCTTGTCTAATATGCCACTGTGTTTACAGGTGAAGTCACCTATTGAGAGAAACCCTGGAAGTTTAGCGTCTCTTGTCCCGCAGCGATGGAGTACAAGAACTGAGACCCATGTCAAATGCTGTGATTCCCAGAGCTGGTGCCCTGTGCAGGACTAGTTCCCAAGGAGAAGGGCCAGAGGGCTTTGGGCGCTCCTCCCTGCCCCCCATTCTGACTCATTGTGGGACCGAGCTGAGTTTAGCACTTCATTTCCCTTGTTCGGGCCAGGGCGATTTGAATGCACCTGTCTCTCTGCTGTCCCTGCGGCCTGGTGAGGATGGCCGTTGTGAGGGGTAGGGAGTACTTCCTAATTGTGTTCCTGTGGTCTAGGTCCCACGTGAAGCCTGTTGGCGGTCACACTCAAATGAGGTGGGGGCAGCCTGACCACTCAGTCACACTTGGAGGATGGGTTGGCTAATTCTTCTCACCCTCTGGTCTGGTTTTGAAGTTGCAAATTTCTTAAGTTGCTCTTAAGAAAGGTGTGGGCCAGGGCTGGCGGTGGTGAAGTGGAACTTCATCTTCAGAGAGCTGTCAGGTCTCAGCCACCGTGCTCCGTATATTCCTCCTGTGCATTCTATTAGCTCCTGAGCTCCCAACCTTCTCCTTTCCACAAAATTAGACACATCTGAAATACAGAGCAAATAGTCTCACAGGGGAAAAAACAAAAAAGATGAAGCAGTGGAGGAGAGGGGACACAGTAAAAACTACAAAATATTTCCATGCACATGGAAGGGTCAGTGTCCTTCCACACAAAGTGAGTTTGTCTGGAAACTCCTGCTACATGGATCGAAGGTTCACCTTGTTTATCTGCAAGGGCACAAGAGCTTGGCTTATCCATCCAGGGCATTGCTCCCACCAACCGCACCTGCAACAGTGGTGAAGAAACCATAGAACTCTGAGATGTATTATTATTATCACACTATCCTCAGGAACTGGGAGATACTAGGGTCAATATTCTATACAGCAATTAGAGGTGCTGACCTGTTTGAATTCTCTTGGTCTCCAGGGCAGAGGATGTTGGTGGTGATGATGATAATGCTATCAATAACTTTCTGTCATACTGAGTCATACTGCTACAAAGCACTTTCACATTTATTGGCTCATTTTATCTCAAAAGCGCACTGGAGACCCCATTCACCTTCAGAGTGTCCCCAAAAGATAAGCCACCATGGCTAGTAAGTGGACTTCAATATAGACTCATGATTTAGAGCGGAATATACTGGAACTTTTGGGATTTGCATTGTGGTATTGCCCTTACCAGCTGGGTGACCTTAGACAAACCATTTCACCCCGCTGAGCCTTGGCTTCTTCATATGTAAAAATGTGTTAATAATAACTGTCTCAGAGGGCTATTGTAGGGGTTTAAATGACTTCATGTAAATAAAAAGGCCATTATAAACTCTAAAACATTATGCAAATATTAATTGCCATCTATACAAGAATGGGCTATTTGCAAAAATGAATGTAAATATAGTTTGAGATGGCAGGTGTGACGTGCCTGAAAGAGCGCTTCACTTGGGATCTGAAGATGTGTTTTCTATTTTGGCCCCTACATGTCAGGTGGCAGTGAGGAGTGTGGCTTTCAGACAGGCAAACACCACCATGCAAAAAAAAAAAAAAAAAAAAAAAAAAAAAACGGCAGCCACCATCCACCTGTCACCTTGTCACCTGTGGTAGACTGAATGATGGTCCCAAAGATGCTCATGTCCTAATTCCTGGAACCTAGGACTATGTTCTCCTACATGTTAAAGGGACGTTGCAGATGTGATTAAGTTAGGGGTCATGAAGTGTAGCGATTATCCCATGTCATTCAGATGAGTCCATTGGAAGGTGTAGGAGGAGAGTTGTGTGACAATGGAAACAGAGATTATGTGCATTGGAGATGGAGGAAGGGGCCATAAGTCAAAGAATACGAGAATCTCTGGAAGCTGAAAAAGGCAAGGAAATGCATTCTCCTCTACAGCCTCCAGAAGGAACTCTCTCTGCTGGCAGGTGACTTGAAATCCCAGAGAAATTAATTTTGGACGTTTGGTTTCTGAAACTGTAAAAGGATAAGTTTGTGTCATTGCAAGCCACCAAGTTTGTGCTGGCTTTGTTACAATGGCAATAGGCAACTGGTGTATACCACCTCAAAATAATCCGGCTCTTATTTTCTTTCTCCCAACCTGAATTCAACTTCTGAATAGGCCAGTGAGCATTCCCAAGTTTTCTTCTACTTTTTTGGTGGGCCAGTCTGGAGCTGACCTTTCTAGTTCTGCACAGCTTATGCATCACTGGGATTGATAACTGATAAACTAACTCATTGGTTCTGCACCCTAGATTGGCTGGAGCTCATCCTGGGGTTCTCAGGCTCAGGAAATGCAGTCTTCGTGGCTTTGAGCAAGTCAGTTAAACTCACGGGCTCTCTATTTTTTCATCTGTCATTTGGGGATAAAATTTCTTTCTATGTCTACCTCACAGGGTGAAGATTTAAGAGAAATGATATCAATGAAAGCTCTCTGCCACTTATAAAATGCTCTACAGGTGTGAACCCTGTTATCATCATCATTAGTATTATTTTATTTTATTTTTAAAAGAATAAAAACTTTATTAAATGAAATGAGTTATAATTAAGAGTTTCTGTTTTTTTCTTTCTTTAACTTTTATTTTAGGTTTGGGGGTACATGTGAAGGTTTGCTACATGCCATGGGGGTTTATTGTAAATATTATTTCATCACCCTGTACCCAATACTTATCTTTTCTTCTCCTCTTTCTCCTCCCACCCTCCCCTAGTATTATTTTAAAAACGTACAATTTTCCAGCTTAATCTCTTTCAAACTTAACATATATGTTGTGGCAATTGACAGACACTCTGATTCTAGACAAGGTTAAAAAAATCCTAAGGAGAATATCCAGTTGAGCATTGGCTTCTAAATATCTGGATTCTTCATAAGCTTAAACTTCCAATATGGACCCCAAAATATAAAAAGCAGATGCTGTGAGGCCATTAAATAATTGTTCAGTAATATCATCCATTTGGAGATGGTGAGGCTGGGCACATTTCACTTGCCTTTCTCTTCTTGGAACTAAAAATGGAATGACACATGCTAATCAGAAACACGGTCATCTGAAAACAGGGGCTTTAAAAATATCTTTCGGCCACAAGATTGCCAAGAGCAGAGGAGCTGTGCATTACTGCAAAGCCCTGCTTGCTGCATCTTGCCAGTGAATAATGAAGACTCCCACTAGTGACAGGTTCTTTCTCAAACACTAAAACCACAATTTACCTAAAGCTCTCCCTGGACCCTCAGAATTGTTTATTTGCGACGACCTCACTAGTCTTCTCTGACTTGATAAGGATTAGAAAAAACTCAATCATCTGGTAAATTTGCTCAGAGAAGCAGAGAATATTAGAATGCAAGGGGAAGGCGTTGGTGGAGGGGGCTCACATTTCTCAACCACTTAAGTCAAGTTTCAAGACTGCACTTTTCCATACATACTATCTAATTTCACACTACTATTCTATTTTTGTGACTACTATCCCCATTTCGCAGAAGAGGAATCTGGTGTTAGAGAGATTGGGTAACTTCAGAAGATCATACTAGAATGTGGTAAAGCTGGCTTTCCAGACCGTGTCTAGCTCATCCCTTTACAAAAGAAGGAAAGCGAGAGGAGTCGATTGCCTCAGGATCATGCACTTACTTGGTGCCCCTCTGAGTTCTAAAAGTCAGTCTCGCTGGATAATTGGTCTTGACTCTCCACTTTGAATCTACTCCCAGCGGGCTTTCCCCTGTTACTAGAGATGGTCCTGGCATGTGTCTCTGCTGCTGTAACCAGATTGAGCAGCAGAATGGAGAAAGGGGCATGTCCCAGTTGCTACCGAGGCATAACAAAGCAACCCAAAGCTTAGTAGTTTAAACTGTGGGTTAGAAACTTAGGGGAGACTAGGCTGGGCATTTCTGGCTCAGGAGCTCTCACATGGTTGCAGACAGTGGCTGAAGCTGGAAGAGTTGAGGAGGAGGGTACTGGAGCAGTGGGAGGCAGGCCAGGCATCTTTCAGGGTCCCTCCACATAATCCTTCTTTTTTTTTTTAATAATACTTTATGTTCTAGGGTACATGTGCACAATGTGCAGGTTTGTTACATATGTATACATGTGCCATGTTGGTGTGCTGCACCCATTAACTCGTCATTTACATCAGGTATATCTCCTAATGCTATCCCTCCCCCCTCCCCCAACCCTGGATTAAGAAAATGTGACACATATACACCATGGAGTACTATGCAGTTATAAAAAAGGATGAGTTCATGTCCTTTGTAGGGACGTGGATGCAGCTGGAAACCATCATTCTCAGCAAACTATCGCAAGAACAGAAAACCAAACACCGCGTGTTCTCACTCATAGGTGGGAATTGAACAATGAGAACACTTGGATGCCATATGGGGAACATCACACACATAATCCTTCTTTATGGACTGCTTTGGGTTTCCTCAGAATGTGGCAGCCTCAGGGCAGTTGGACTGCTTCCTTGGCAGTTCAGGGGTCCATGTGCTAGACCCTAGAGAACAAGGAGGGAATGGCATCATTTTCTTTTTGACATACCTTCAGAGATCACACAACATCACTTACTCTATATTAGAATGATTGAAAGTGAGTCTCAACCCCACCCAGATTCAGAGGGAGGAGACTTGACCTCACCTTTCAATGGGAGAAGGCCACGTGGTATGGCAATCTGTCACGGGGAGAAAGGGCTGCAACAGTCAGAGCAAGAGGAGGCTCTCAAACCCTGAGAAGAGGGCCAGTTATTTGTGCACAAGAATCTAAAGCACAGTCTCTTATTGACAGAGAAGCCCCTTTATGAAGAGAACCTGGAAGAATACCCTATACCCTATTACTTAGCAAAAGAGCGTATTAAGCTGGCAGTGGGATGGGGCATCTTAGAGAAGTCCCCAAATTATGTCTGGGCAGATCAATCAGTTTGGCAAAAAGCTCACAGAGCAGGGGTTCCTGGAAGCTAGCAGAAAGAGTTCTATACAAATTGCCAGGTTATATCTTACAGAATCAACCTTTTCTTTGAAAACATTAAAAAACTTAAGTTTTCTAAATGGCTTAGTTATCGTAAAACATCCCTATGTTCCCCCCAACTTAGCCGAATGTTAATAGATTCTGGATATACATTAACAACCGTTTCCACACAATTATCCTTCAATAAAGCTATTTTTAAAAAATGAAAAGGAAATGTTATCTATCAGGTTGCTTTTTACTTTATTTGATGTATTTTTATCTCTTAAATGAACATTTACCTTTTCCAAGTACTATTCGATGTCCTGGTATGAACATGAGGAGATCACCCTGCCTTCGACAGGTGAGAGCCACCCACTCAATACAGAGGGGGCAGGGGGCACAGGGTGGGGAGCCATGTGTGCTCCATGAATGAAGTCCCAGGCCCAGGTTTCTGACGGTACCATGTGGAAGATAGCGTTTAAATCCTGCTGTGAATATGACTGACTGAAACCCTTGGTGCAAGTGTATGGTTGTTAGCTGAGCATTCTCCTTGGGTCATTCATTGTGTGAATTAAAAGAAACAAGATATGTGAAGTACTTGGCACTTGGCATGTGGTGGGCATTCAGAAAAGTGGACTGATTTTGTTATTGGGTTGGGTTTTATTATAATTTAATACTAACATTGTGGTATGAAAAGTGACTTCCTGTTTACAAATCACTTTCTTGTTTTTCATCTCAATTAATGATAGCAATCCTGTGATTCAGGCATTGTAATTATGGTCCCGATTTTACACACTGGAACATTGATAGTCAGGGAGATCAAGTGACTTACTTGGGGTCACTTAGCTAACACGTGGCAGAGCAGGGATTTGGAACCCGACAACGACACCAAAGCTATCACTTTTCCTCTTAGCATGCTGTTCCCTAAATTGACAGGTGACCTTGTGCAAGCATTCCATAGCCCACCCTTCAATCTGGCCTTCAATTTCTACTTCTGCGAAGTGAAAGGACTGACTTAAATTATGTCTGAGGCCCCATCCAGGTTCCAGCGACTCTGATTAAAAGCGTATGTTCAAGCACAGGCCCTGCTTGCTGCAGAGCTCCTTGTGCAGATCCGAGCCCGACTCCAGAGGGGGCTAGAGCCTGGACCTGTGCCCACATCACAGGCCTGGCTTGGCGTCCATCACTGTCTTTGACTGCCAAAGGACAGAATTCTCTAGAGGACCTAACTCCAATCTGGCCAACTTTTGATGGCCTAAATTATCCTCTGACCTCGAACTTTTGATCATCTGAAGCTTATTTTAAAAATGGCTTAGAAATAGCCATTACATCTCTCTGGAGACCCCTTCCTTTCTTACCCTCATCATGTTCCTTCAACAACAGGGAAGGGAAACTGCGAGACAGGAAATCTGTATGTAATTTTTGTCCTTACTGTTGCCTTTCTGTGTGACCCTGGGCAAGTCATGTCATAAACGGAGGCTTATCAATAGGGTTATCCTTTCTTAATGATCTAGGAAGCCATGTGGCTTCCCCTTCAGAGAGAATTAGAAGACCTAGGTTACACATGACTTCTAGGTAAGAAAACCGTCAGATTTTCTGTAACAATTAGAAACATCATTCAGGGCCAGTTTATTTTAATTGCCCTTCTTTAAAAACAGTTTTTCTACCGTATTGAAAAGGAAGTAGATGAGGAAAATGCTTTCCATATCTGGCCCCAAGAGAAGTTGTAAGTCTTAAAAGTAATATTAGGTTGAAATAACATCATTCCATTTTTTTTTTTTTTCTGTTCACCTCTTCCCTGTTTATGGATGGGATCCAAAGTGACTGAAGGTCACACAGAAAGTAAGTCTGTGAGCCATGCTGATTGAAGTCTTTCTGCACCTTTCCAGGTATTTCTTTTCCTGGGTCATGCTGCTTTGCTCAGGTTCTAACTCGTCATCTGGCTTCATTCTGCAGAGACTCAGGCAGGAGACTCCTCTATCTCCTAAAGAAGGGAAAGAGATGCTGGACTTTGCAGAGGCTGAGGGGCATCTCCCCTCTGGCCCCTCTGCCTCCAAATTAAGAAGTTTTGTTTTAGTTTCATTTCAACAGGGAGAGAGAAGAAAGAGCCGCCTGACCCATGCTCCACTTCCAGGACAGAGACAGCTTAGAGCCCTCTCCGGTAGCTCTCTGAATGCTGCCAGCAGTCCCAAGAGTTAGAGAAGAGGTCAATTGCAACAGCCCTATGAGAGCAATTGCACAATTTACTACGAGGCCACAGGGCAGGGGATGAGATGATTCTGGCCATGCAGGGCAGTGGATAAAATGCCGGCCAGGCCTCTGGTCACCACTGTGCCACCAACTCACTTTATAACCGAAGGCAAAGTATCAGACCTCTTTAAGCCTTCATTTCTCTGTCTGTCAAAGTAGGACATGTAGTCTTTTGCAGAACAAAAAACTATCAGATCGTACCAGATACCCGAAAGTATTAGATAATACTGTGGTATTATCTAACCCAACCTGTTTATTTGATATGCTTGGTAACTGAGTACTGGAGACGGGGAGTGTCTTGCCCAGTGTTACATGGCTGGAAATAGCAGGGTCACTTCGAGAAGACAAGACCTCTCTTGCATACTGAAGTGCTGCTTTCTATTTTAGATGCTCTCCAGGGTTCTCCCGGGATCCAGGAGTCTGCTGTTCTAAAGACATCACCCTCTATCAGCTCTGGCTGCCATCTTTGGACATGGTCTTGTGTCAGTCACCATATGTTTCTTTTGGGACTCTTGGGGACATATAATGTCCAGCTACTTCCCTCATTACAGAGTTTTTCAATGTCATGGAAGGTCATCCAAATGGTCTCAGCAAAGCTTCGGGTGGGTCTTTGTGATGTTTGCGCTCATCCAGGTTCATTTCAGGCAGAACCTTCAGACAGATGCTGAGCAAGGTCAGGGGCAGCATGGCCTTATGTTTGTAGAGAGAGACATTAGAGTGACCACTAGAAGACCTGTGTTCTAGTCTCACTTGCCCCTTGAATGGCCTTGTGACCTCAGACAAGCTTCCAAGGCGGTCTCTTCATATGTAAAACAAATTGGTTGAACTAGATGATCCGTAAGGTATCTTCCAGCTCTGACATTCCGTAGCAGAATATTCCCAAATCTCTCCATTCCTTAGGGAATTTTGTTTAGAAACTAGGAGGATAATCTTTGCCGCAGGAAATCTGGGAATGCTTGCAGGCCTGAGGATCATAAAACAAATATTAGAAAGGAGACCTAAGAATATAACGTACACTTGGGCCTACCTGAGGGTGAAGGGTAGGAGGAGGGAGAGGAGCCGAAAAAATGACTATTGAATGCTGGGCTTAGTGCCTGAGTGACAAAATAATCTGTACAACAAACCCTTATGACACAAATTTACCTATATAACAAACCTGCACAGGTACCTCTGAACCTAAAATAAAAGTTTAAAAGATATATATAATGTTCTGTACTTTGGGTTCATATTTTCCAAGGTCCATAACAAAAGTTCAAAACATAATTACATCTTAATTTTCATATGTGGAGAGGTAGATGGGGAGATGTTTGTTAAGGGAATTAATTATACAGTATCAGAATATTATTGCATTTGATTATACTGGGGTGACATGATAGGATTCACAGCTTCACAGACATAGATCCTGCCTTCAAAGCTCACATCTTCTTAGGGAAGCTCAGGCAAAGGCATAAATAACCCAAATACAAAATATGACATTTTAGAACCAATAGAAAGGATTTTAGAGGGGAGAAGAAACACCTCCTGTTTGGGGATATCAGGAAGGTCTTTATGGAGGAATTTGAATTTGAGATTGGTTTTGGGAAATAAATGACAATGAGAGGTAAAAGGAGGCCAATCAGAGGAGATACTATGAATCAAAACAGAGACAGGGAAATTATGTGAGGTTTAGCCACTAGTGAATGGGCCATTTGCCTGGCTAGGGCACAAGACTGTGAAGAGAAGTGGTGAGAAAGAGGACTAATTATATGTCATATCTCTTTGGCTAGTACACAAGTACTTTTATGTCAAAATCTTTGTTGAATTCATCTTTATTTCCCTACTAAGGATGGCACATAACCATCTCTCAAAGCTTGTTTAATGAATAAATCAGTTATATTGCATGGCACTTTTCCTCCTAAACCATCAAGGCACAGTATAGACACAGCCATATCTTAGACTCTGAAATCAGGTTGAATATAATACTTATCCTGTAGATGTGAAGTACCATCCCTCAGCCCTATAACTGCAGATAGGACATCTCTCACCTGGGGAAGGGAGTTGTGTCATGTTCACCGGCTCCCAACAGTTAAAATGTGACATATACATAACATGTACAAGATGCTGAATTCAGCAGCTCTGATGCAGAAAAAAGCCCATCAACTCCAGTGCTTTGCAATGGCCTCTGGGGCCAGTTCTAGGGACAGCAAAACAAAGAGAGTCTTAGGAACTATCTCTGGGTTGCAACAAATGAAATCCCCTAAGAATATGTGTTGATAAATATTTACTGAGGTTCTGTCACTTAGCAATGCAGTAACCAGACTGCTGCCGAAAGGAAAACAAACAAACAAAAAGACTGAGGGGGAATCTGGACTTTCCTGTATCCAGAGTATAGTGGTGGATAAGAAACCCATATTTCTATTGACATGAGAAAATTGGATAGAAATACATATATCTATGTACAAATGGGTACAAGTAAAACTAAGGAAATCTGAATAAGATACATAGATTATATCTATGTCAATAGCTCAGTTGTGATATTGAACCAGTACGTAAGATGTTACCATGGAGAAAAACTGAATAAAGGGTACATGGAATCTTTCCATATTATTTCTTATACCTGTATATGAATCTACAATTATCTCAGAAATTTGTTTTAAGTGCCAGGTGGATTCACTGGTGATTTTTCTAAAAAAGAAATTATACCAATTTTCCATAATCTCTTCCAGAAGATAAAAGGAAATTGAATACTTCCTAACTCTTTCTATGAGGCTAGAATTATCCTAATACCAAAACCAGAAAAAGACATTACATGTAAAGAAGTAAACTACAGACCAGTATCTCTCATGAACATAGATGAAAAAATTATCAACAAAATATTAGCAAATTGAATCCAACAATATATTAAAAAATTATAAACGAAGACCAAATGGGATTTATCCCAGGTATGTAACGCAGGTTAAACATTTAAAAGTCAATTAATGGAGGCCGGGGTGCGGTGGCTTATGCCTGTAATCCCAGCACTTCAGGAGGCCGAAGCAGGTGGATCACCTGAGGTTGGGAGTTGGAGACAGCCTGAGCAATATGGAGAAACTCTGTCTCTACTAAAAATACATAATTAGCCAGGTGTGGTGGCTCATGCCTATAATACCAGCTACTCAGGAGGCTGAGGCAGGAGAATCACTTGGACCTGGGAGGTGGAGGTTGCAGTGAGCCGAGATCACACCATTGCACTCCAGCCTGGGCAACAAGAGTGAAACTCCATCTTAAAAAAAAAAAATCAATTGATGTAATTCATCACATCAAGAGGCTAAAGAAAAAAAATCACATGATTATATGACCAGATGCAGAAAAAGCCTTTGACAAAGCCCAACACTCATCCATGATAAAAACTCTCAGCAAAATAGGCATCCAGGGAAACTTCCTCACTTGATAAAGAGCATCTACAAAAATACCTACAGTTAAAATCATACTTAACAGTGAGAAACTCAAAGCTTTCCTACTAAAAACGGGAACAAGGCAAGGATGTGCCTTTTCATCACTGGTTGTCAACATCATACTGGAAGTCCTTGCTAATGCAATAAGACAAGAAAAGGAAACAAATGGGATACAAATTTGGAAGGAAGAAATACAACTGTCTTTTCACACAGAAACAAATGACATAATTATCTACACAGAAAATCCTTAAAAAATGACAAAGAATACCCTCCTAGAACTAATAAGTAATTTTAGCACTGCTGCAGGAGACACAGTTAATACACAAAAGTTAATTGCTTTCCTCAACACAGGAAATGAACAAGTGGAATTTGAAATTAAAAACACATTATCATTTACATTAGCAATCCAAAAGTGATGTACTTAGGTATAAATCTAACAAGTATGTGCAAGAGGAAAACTGCAAAACTCTGTTGAAAGATATCAAAGAACACATTAATGAAGAGGTATTCTATATTCATGGATAGGAAAACAACAGCATTAAAATTTCAATTCTTTCCAACTTGATCCCTATAAAAATATCAGCAAGAATATCAGCAAACTGATGTTAAAGTTTACATAAAGAGGTGAAAGGCCCAGTATAACCAACTCAATATTGAAGGGGAAGAACAAAGTCAGAAGACAGACACTACCAGACTTCAAGACTTACTATAAAGCTAAACTTATCAGGGCAGTGTGATATTGGCAAAAGAATAGACAAATAGATCAATGGAACAGAATAAGGAGGCCAGAAATAGACCCACGCAAATATAGTTAACTTATCTATGTCAAAGGAGCAAAGGAAACATAGTAGTGCAAAGATAGTCTTTTCAACAAATGGTGTTGGAATAGCTGGGCATCCACATACAAAAAGAATCTAGATACAAACTTTATACCCATCACAAAAATTATGATCCACAAAATGGATCATAGATCTAAATGGAAAATGCAAAGCTATAAAGCTCTTTAAAGATAACACAGGAGAAAACCTAAATGATCTTGGGTGTAATGATGACTTTTCAGATATAACCACAAAAGCATGGTCCTTGAAAGAAATAATTGATAAAGTGGACTTCATTAAAATTAAAAACTTATGTTCTGCAAAAGACAATTTCAAGAGAATGAGACAAGCCGCAGACTGAGAGAAAATATTTGCATGAGACACATCTCAAAAAAAGACTGTAATCTAAAACATAAAGAGAAGTCTTAAAATTCAACAATAAGAAAATGAACAACCTTATTAAAAAACAGGCAAAAGACCTAAACAGACACCTCATCAAAGAAGATATACGGACAAGTAAGCCTATGAAAAGATTTACAACATCATGTGCAATGAGGTAATTGCTAATTAAACTAACAATGAGATACCCACGACATGCCTGTTAGAATGGCCAAAGTCTAAAACTTGGGGCAGCGGGAACTTTCATTTATTGCTGATGGGAATGCAAAAACGATACAGCCACTTGAGGAGACAGTTTAGTAGTTTCTTATGAAACAAAACATACTTTTGCCACATAATCTAACAATAGTGCACTTGGAATTTACCAAAGTGAATCGAAAATTTATGTGCACACAAAAACCTGCAGATCAATGTTTATAGGAGCTTTATTCACGACAGCCAAAACCTGGAAAAACCAGTAGATGAATGGACAAAAAAAATACAGTGCATAAAAATAATGGACTATTCTTTGGTGCTAAAAAGAAATGAGCTGGCCGGGTGTGGTGGTTCACGCCTGTAATCCCAGCACTTTGGGAGGCTGAGGTGGGTGGATCAAGAGGTCAGGAGATTCAGACCATCCTGGTTAACACAGTGAAACCCCATGTCTATTAAAAATATAAACAATTAGCTGGGTGTGGTGGCACAAGACTGTAGTCCCAGTTACTCGGGAGGCTGAGGCAGGAGAATCGCTTGAATTCAGGAGGTGGAGGTTGCAGTGAGCCAAGATCGTGCCACTGAACTCCAGCCTGGGTGACAGAGTGAGACTCCGACTCAAAAAAAAAAAAAAAAAAAAGAGAGAAAAAGGAAAAAAAGAAAAAAAAAAAAAGAGCTCTCAAGCCATGCAAAGACATGGTAGAAACTTAAAGCATATTACAAAGAGAAAGAAGCCAATCTGAAAAGGCTACCTACTGTTTGATTCCAGTTACACAACTTTCTGGAAAAGGGAAAACCATGGGGATAGTAAAAGGAGCAGTGATTTCCAGGAGTGAAAGGGAAGGAAGAAATAAATAGACAGAGCACGAAGGATTTTTAGGACAATGAAACCATTCTGTCTGACATGATGATGGTGGATACATGTCATTGCATCTTTGTCAAAATCCATGGAATAAAATGTACAACACCAAGAGTGAAATCTAATGCAAACTGTGAAGTTTGCATAATAATGATGTGCCAATGTAGGTCTATTGATTATAATCAACATACCACTTTGGTGCAGGATGTTGATAACTGGGGAGGTTGTGTGGGTATGTGTGTTGAGGGAGTGGGGAGAACAGGCAGTATATGGGAGTTCTCTATATTTTGCCCAAATTTGCTCTGAACCTAAAACTGCTCTGAAAAATAAAGTTGATGAATTAAGAAAAGAAGATGGTCTTCAGTAGCAGTTCTCAAAGTTTTGTCTTGGAATCTCTCTAAATCTCTGGAATCCTATCAGAAGGTTAACTAATTTCATGATAGCACTGACACATTATTTGCCTCTTTCAAACTCATTTTATCATAAATGTACAGTGCAGTTTTCCAAAGGCTGCGTGACGTGATATTGCGAGAGTCTGAACGTAGCAGCAGCTAGGGGAATCCAGCTGTCCTCAAGCCAGACATTGAAGAGATAACTGCAAAAATATAAAACAGCATCACTCTTCTCACTGTATCTGTTTTGGTTTAGAAAAATAGTTACTTTTCAAAAAATATGTTATTTATTTTAGCATGTAGTGTGTTTATTATTTTAAGTAAAATAATAAATACTTTTTAAAAAGAATTCTGATGTTTGTTACTTTGTGCAGGAGATAAGATGAAAACACAGCAGTGAAAAGGGTATGCATTGGGACTGGGCCTCTCTCAGCCAGCATAAGTAGAGAAGGCTTCTCATCAGGCAGAAAGTAGCATTTGGATGTGCCTTTAAAAAACGGGTAGGATTTAGACACTTGAAGATTGCTGAGAAATGAGAAGAAGACATTAAGCAGAGGGCAAGTATAGTAGACAAGACCCGTGCACAACGAACATAGAGCCTAAAGCACAGCATAGAAAATGGAGGATAACGCTGGGAAGTTGGATGGGTCAAAAGCAGGTGAACATGTGTGGAGAAAAGAAAAATGGGAAACTTTATATCCTGAATTCCTGGTTAAAGGGAGGA
Organism: Macaca nemestrina; assembly: GCF_043159975.1. Lineage (NCBI taxonomy): Eukaryota > Metazoa > Chordata > Mammalia > Primates > Cercopithecidae > Macaca > Macaca nemestrina. The sequence goes on from NC_092126.1 coordinate 10,288,329, forward strand.
AGTGGTTTTTCCTTTGTTTTTATTTTTGTTGTTTTAAATCAAGTTTATTGAAGTGTAATTTACATACAATATATTTCATCCGTTTTTAGCATTGAATTTTCTGATTTTTGACAAATACGTATAGTCATTTAACCATAATCAAGATCTAGAACAGTTGCATTACCCCAAAATATTGCTTCTTACCCTTCTGTGATCAATGCTTCTTCTCGCCCCCAGGTCCCGGCAACCAATGATCTATATTCAAGGCCAGTATTTTTTCCTTTCCTGAAACATGATAAAAATGGCATCATAGAGTAGGTAACTTTTTGAGTATAGTTTCCTGCACTTAACATAATGCGTTGAATATTTATCCGTTTTGTTATGTGTATCAGTAGATCATTGCTTTTTATTGTTGAGCAGAAACTGGTTGTATTCATTTTCTAGTTTGTTTAACCACTCACCAATCAACAGACATTTGGGTTATTTCTAGTTTTGGTCAATTATGAATAAAATTGTTGTATACATTCATTAATAGGAATTTATGTGAATATAAGTTGAAAAGTGGTTTTATTTCAAGTAAAAGTGGTGAACATAGTTCAAAAAAAAAACAGATGAATAGAATCTCAGCTCCAACAGTGTGCCTGCCTTTTTTATATCCTGCATGTTGGTGGTTTAATGACTGTAGCATCAGGATTCCCAGAATTAATTATTTTAAACCCAATTTTACTAATGAGAGACATGAAGCTAACATCTAAAATTAACTTGCCTGTTTAGGTGTCCAAGAGGTTCCTGCAGGAGGCAGGAAATCAGCTGGAGAAGTTCATAGGCAAATAAAACAAACAAATAAATGAAAATCTCCAATCTTCTTCACCCAGCCTCTTAGTGTCAGCCAGGAAGGTTATGGTTGATGTAAAAAGAAAAAAAAAAAGAAAGGTTAAAAACTGTTTGCATTTTCAAGGAGGTTTTGTGTTAATCATATACATGAGAGTCTGCTAAATGAAGCTCAAATAAATTGTAGTCCAGTAGTAAGTCCCATGTGGAGGAAACTCACCTTCTCTGTGGTCAAAGCTCTGTCTATGGAATGGAGAGCAAGAGGTATCACAAGGAAACTTCAGAGGCTTGAATACCATAAATATTGAATGTATGATCATTTCAACAGGTTGAAATTTGCCCTGGTACCCTCCTCCATGAATGGATTTCCTGGGCAAATGAAGAGTGTGGGAGAGTTGCTGAGGAACTACATACCAGAAAAAGTCCTTCTGAGGACCCTCCCCACATTGAGAAAAAGCCCTACTGCCAACCCTTATGCTGATGACAAACACCATAATCCCATCATTGAGTAGATTTCTCAAAGGGCACGTACTAGGAAACATTCTAGTTCTAATCATTCCATGTTCCCGGGGAAGAGAGGATGACATTTTAAAAATAAACGTTCTTCAACCCATAGACATAGAATCTTTGATATGAAAGAAAGGAAAAATTTAGTCCAATTCCTCAACAGAATCCCTTCCAAGTTTCTTTGTAACCCACTCCCTCAAAACTTGAGTACTTTCAATATTCTTCAAAACCTAATCACTTTTGAGATTGAGCTCAAACATCTCCTTCTCTCTGATGCCTTTCTTGAGGCTTCAGTTAATTCCTCCTTTCTCTGTGTTCCCATTGTATATTACCTCCACTTAGCCTGGAACATTTATCACAATATATTGTTATCTGCTCATTTGTCTGTCTTCCTTCGTTGCTCTGTGGGCCTCCTTAAGATCAATAATTCTGCTATACTCATTCCCTGCGTCTTCAGTGCTGTAAACAGTGTCCGACTTGAAGTAAGTACCCAATAAATATTTTTAATTGATTTTGATTGCATTGGTTACCTACTTGTCGCTGACAGTGACTCACTAACTTCTGAGGCAGCCTATTCTGTTGGTGAAATATTTTGTCTGATAGAGAGTTGGTCCTTATAATGATTCAAACCATGTATTAATGTCTACTCACTGTCTTTTTAAAAAATTTTAGATCTTGGGACTCTCACATAAATGCTGGGGGATTCACCACCTTATTAGACCTTCTAGGTATTTAAAGATAGCAGTCATGACATCTTTGATTCTTCTCATTTTCCAGCTAAATTCTGTTTCTTTACTTTGTCTAAGTTAAGATTTATATTATCTGCAGAATTAAGGCAACATTATCCACTGCTAAAAATGGCACCAGCTATGTGGTGGGAGGAGTTTGAATTGGGAGAGATTGTTGTGAGTCATCTCAACTGATCTCATTGACTGATTTTTTCCTGATGATTTCTTAACTTTCTTTTACCCCAAAGGCATAATATGTGAGTTTGAGAAGGTTGGTAGATTATTTAGTTGCATAAAGCATTTCTGTTAAAGATCATAAAAGCTTATAATAGGAATCTGTAGCTTAACTCCTAGTTTAAAGAATGGCCAGTGAAAATGAGGGCTTCTGAAATAAAGGTGAGGAACAGGCAAATGTTGTTAAGATCAACATTAAAAAACTAACTTCATACTGACAGCACAACCAAGCAATTTGGACAATTAGCAAATGGCCAGTCACTTCCACAACAACAAAATCAAATTACTATTTTATTTCAAGGATCCTCTTCTTTAGAAAAACCCCTTCATATACATTCTTAAACTATTATATTTTATTTCAAAACAGTTCACATTCATTCAAAAAACCCTAGCATGGCTGGGTTTGGTGGCTCACACCTGTAATCTCAACACTTTGGGAGGCCAAGGTGGGCGGATCACCTGAGATCAGGAGTTTGAGATTAGCCTGGCCAACATGGCAAAACTGTCTCTACCAAAAATACAAAAATTAGCTGGGTGCAGTGGTGTGCACCTGTAATCCCTGTCACCGAGGCACGAGAATTGCTTGAACCCAGGAGGCAGAGGTTGCCGTGAGCCCAGATCGTGCCACTGCACTCCAGCCTGGGTGACAGAGGGAGGCTGTCTCAAAACAAAACAAAACAAAACAAAACAACCTTAGTGTACCACTGTATGTTAAGTTCAATATTAGATACTGGGGATACAAAGTTGAATATGACAGTTTCCAAATTCAAAAACTTATTTTTCCTCCATGGACCAACATAACTGTATCAACAAATAATTACAGGTACAATGACACAATGGAGAAAGAGAACTTTTAACGCCATCTGGGGTGATCATGAAAGACATCGCAAGAAATAACACTTGAGCCTACTGTAGTATCATTGTGTAGATATAATATTCATAAAACTATACAGTTGAGCAAAGTTTGTGTAAATGAACCAACCATACCAAGAAAAAATAGCTGACCAATTTCTTTTGATTTTACATTATGGGTATTTGTTTTCATATTTATTGAATATATCTTTACTGAAAATCTTCTAAAAGCCAGATATTTACCAGATATTAGGAGAAAGACAATAACGAGTAAAACATGATTCCTTCTCCCAGAAGTTAGAGTAAAATAGAGGACACAGATGCATACACACTAATACAAGGCCAAAGAGAGGGCAGTCTCTTGGCAAGAGAATAGGACCAAGGGTGAGGGGAAAAGAAACTTATTCTAGATCCAGTTCAGCCTCTATTTATTCATTCAATATTTATTGAGCAAAATAAATATAATCCTTCAGGAGCTTTTACAGACCAAACACTATTACCATGAGGCTTTGAGCAGTTGCTTTCCTTTTCTAAGAGGCTCTTCACCACCTACAAAATAATGTCTTTATTTGCGTTGGTGTCCAGAATGTACATCTCTTGACATGTTATTTCATTACAGATGAACCAAGAAGGAAATGAAAGGGAAACAGTTGAGGAGAACTGAGCACTAAATTTACCTGTCTCAAAATTCTGTATTGGGCAATTTGGATTATCTTGTAGAAAGAGCTGATTTTTAAAATTCCATTCCAATGATATTGTTGACAACAAGTAGGATTAGAGAAGGGTGGGGTGGCCTTTATGTTAATAAAATTTACCAGGCATGATGCTATGGAATGATGGTTTCTACCCCTATATATATCTATATTCCAATCAGACTGCTTAAAATTCCATCAATTGTTCTTCATTCTTTGGAGTCTGTAAATTATCCATGAAAATGCAGAGAAATCCACAAACCATGGGTTTTTCAATATGAATCTAGTCTCTTTTGGGTTCTAATCTGTATCCTAAATATACTGCCCTGAAGATGAAAAATGGTAAGAATTGGCTATTTGGAAAAAAATAGCAAGAGCATGCCAGGCACAGGACATAGCACAAGCAATCTTCTGGAGGTAAAACATGTATGCTCTGTTCAGGTATGCTAGCATACCATGTTTGGAATGGAGCTTCAATCAGGGAATAGGAGACAAATAATTTGGGAAAAGAAGTGGGTCCAGATTCTGCAAGAAGTTAGACGTTAGGCTTAGGAGCCTTTTTTTAAAAAAAATTTTCTAAGTAAGGGCCAGAAAATGTTTTAGAGAGATTAATCTGGATATGCCATGCAGCATAGGAGAGGGCAAAGAGGTATTGTCATAAGTAACTTCCAAGACCACACGCCAGAAGTAAATACAATAGTGTTCCATTGTACGTGTGTGCTTTATTTCATGAGCTATCAAATAGCAGGTGGTCCCTATCTGGGGTAAATTCCTGCTCTGTGTTGGGAGATGGGGATTTGGCCCTCTGCATGACTGGGCTCTGAGCTGCAAGCCTCCTGCTACCGTGAGGCAGACAGCAGGCTTGCCACAGCCATCCCTACTCCAAGTTCTTGCGTGAAAAGGCAGAGCAGTCAGCGGTCATGAGGGGCAGCTCTTCCTTGCTTGACTTTTAGTGCCGAGTATCTACATATCAAGTGATATAGTCAGACATGTTACTTCCATTTCTTTAACATATTTCTATGGAAGTGAGTTTGTGGATTTAAAAAAGAGCCAGAACTAGTTGGATGGGGCACACAACATGGTGTTGCACAACAAATTCATACCAAGAAAAACACCACCATTATAACATTCCACCACACTTATTAGTGTATGTTTCTGCATTTTAAATAAAAAGTTAATATATACATTTTTAGCTTTGTATAATGAAATAATTTTAAACTTGCAGAAGAGTTGCAAAAATAGTACAATGAATTCGGTATACTCTTCTCCCATATTCCTCTAATGTTAACATTTTTACCACACTTGCTGTATCGTTCTTTTTCTACAAATATATAGAAGGTTTTTTTTTTTTCCTCTGAACTGTCTGTGAGTATGCTGTAGACATAATATCCTTTTACTCCTAAATACTTCAGGGTGTATTTCCTAAAAACAAGGATATTCTTTTAACATAACCACAGTATAATTAGCAAAGTCATGAAGTTAACATTGATACAATATTAATGTTAATCTATACACTCTATTCAGATTTCATTTTTTGCATTAAAGACCCTCTTCCTCTACTCTCATATGTTGGCATGGTTTGCCAATGATCTTTTCTCTGGTGAGGCCTTTTATTCTGATGGGATTCCCCTTTACTTTTGATGTCAAAATATCCTTTATTTGATGAGACAAAGAGTATTTTTATTTACTAGTATTTTAAAATGTTTATTACACAAAATTAAAGATGTCCATCTTATGTCATTTCTTCTTATTTTATTGATTCATTAGTCAAGTTGAAAAACCACTGGCATAATTTCACTAGTCCTCTACTGTTGGACCTTTAAATTGTTTCCAGACTTTCAAAGTTCAAACACTGCTGCAGTAAGTGAACTTACATATTTACCTTTTCATTAACATGTGGTTATTTTTGTAGGATAAATTCAAGAAAATAGAGAAGATCAAAAGAAGATACATAGCTGAAAACATCTGAAGGCATAGGCTACTGTGAAAGTCGTGCAAGAATTGTTCTTCCAGTTTCCATATCCAAGGTAAATATATATCCCAATCAAGCAGTCACCAGGGTTAAAAAATTGTCTGCAGATGTGAAAATATACATATATGTAACCCACTCCTCCTGGGTTTCTCCAGAGATGAGCTTTTAATTGCTGTGCATTGGAGAACAATCAGCTTTCCCTCTTCGGTGTCAGGGTGACACAAATTCCTGCAGGCTCAGACTCTTACTACAAATCCACTTATATCTCTTCCAACTTGGTTGCCAAAAACGGTGTTTTCCTCTGCACCTAGCATTTTGGGCAGCCTGAACAGGTCAGGGAAGCAGAGAATAGCTTCCACGTGCTCTAAATCAACTCTGAAGGTTCAGTAGAGAGGCCATCATGTTCAGCAAGTAACGTTACCTTTTCCTTTTATTCAGTTTGGGTGATGCTGTATTCAAGGTATTTGATGAAAATATTTTCAAACTTTCTGTGTTTCCTTAGTCAGAAAACCCTTTGAAGGAACCTATGGCAAGAGGTAAATGGCTCCAAGTTCATTTTCCAGGCACGCAGACTTTATATCAAACAGCTGAGCACGTTTCCCTTTACCGCCTAGCGCTGGCTCATAATCTGAGTGAGATTTACACCTCCCTATCCCAAACTGTGCGTATACAATCCTAGAATTTTAGAGCTGAGTGGAGCTTTGGGCCAAACTGTGCATTTTACAGATGAGGGAAATTAGCCTGAAGAATGGAAATGCCTCCCCCAGGTCTCACAGTGAACCAGGGCCATGGCTCCATCAGGGAGCAGTCTCCTGGAGGTGCAGCAAATCTACTGGGATGCCAGGATGTTAGAACTTCTATTTATGTAATTTTTGAAACGATTATAGATTCACAAGAAGCTGCAAAAAGGAAATGAAGGGAGGTCTCACTGTACCCTTCACTTACTTTTCCTCTGTGGTAGCATCTTGCATAACTGCAGTCTTGTTAAAACAAGGAAATTGACATCAGTACAAGCCGGAGTTTGTTTGCATTTCCCATATTTATATGCACTTATTTGTGTGTGTGTGTGTGTGTGTGTGTGTGTGTGTGTGTGTGGTTCTATGCAACTTTTTCACATGCGTAGAATCACGTAACCTCCAAGAACTGTTTATATTTTAAATTTAAAAAAGAAAGACAACTGAATGAACGTTTAATAAGGGCATGGACACTACTGCCTATATTGTTGTTTGTACGTGCATTTGAAAATTGCATGCTTTCTGACATACCTGAGAAATACCTCCCACCTGGGAATGGGGGTTGAACCATGTGGCAATCTACATTTATTTTTTCTTGAACTCTCAGTGTGTCGTCACATTCATCAGTTTACAAGAGCCCCATCAGGTGGATCTATGGATTATGTTATCCAGTTTCCACTAACCTAACCTTTCAAAATGGACTTCAGTGAGTTAAAATGATTTCTGCCTTAGAAATCCTCTGTAAGCAGTAGATTGAAGATAATACTCATGTTGCAAACACAACCAGACAACAAGGAAATGGCAGAGCTAACCCTTTCGACTCCTGGTAAAAAGTCTCTGCCAGCCACGTGACAAGGAAAAAGCAGTTGCCATCTAACCTGAGCTGACAGGAAGTCAACAAAGGACAAAATAACTTGTCCGGAAGATATTTTGAAAATGAATTTGTATCCATCATTGTTCACAATGTAAGTGTATATTTTGTCATGAGATACAGGGAATGATGAGAGGAGGCCATCATGATGACTAAGACATCCTAAACATCATGACAAGCCTTTATAAAGTCAGGTGATTGTCAATAAGAGACAAAATGCATACCATTAAGGAAGCACTATTCCTTTTACAATGTAGCAGCAAACTAAAGCACAATCCTTTGCCCACTTATTATCTGTGAGACCTTGCGTATAACATGGTGCCTTGCCCATAGGACTGTTGGACAACCAAGGAAGGAAAAGATGTGGACATACTATACTTTTAAAACACTGAAGCTCTGTGCAAATACGGTATTATTATTAATTATTTTAACATGAAATTTCAGAAGAAAACTCATTGAACAGGAATGTTGTTATCTAACAGGCAAATATTTGAACAGATTTTTTTTTTTTTGGTAGTCTAGGTGGAGAAATAATTATTTGGGGCAGAAAAATATATTCAGTGGTAGCAGGATGGTAGAGTGTCTCCAGACCGGGATTTCAGTGCTAACTTAATACTGCTGTAAGACAATTTTTCCAACCATCTGTTTTATCATTTGCAAAGGCAGTTAACACATAAGCCATCTCACAATGTCATTGTGAAGACCGAAGGAGACAATTATATGTAAAGAGTTTGGCATGGTGCTTGGCAAACTGAAGTTTTTCAAACCACATTAGCTATCTTTCTCCTCCCTTTCTCCTTTGAAGCAGCTCCTGAAACACACTCCTGCAGAAAGCCTCCATCCTACCAGGATTACATCCATTTCTTGTCTTCTTAACTATAATGGAATATTTTTGGAGGACGAGGCTAAGCCCGCTAATTTTTTCTTTCCGAAAACACACAGCATTTAACAGTTTTCTCCTTTCAGTGAGTGCTTTACATATATAGGCTTATTTGATGAATGGTTGAAATTAATTATCTCTAAAAGAGAACAAATGTGGAGCCTCAGGTCAAAGTTCTTCGGTCTCAGGATTTCAGACACTAGCAGCCACTAAAGGATTACTAGAGTGTTCTCCTATCTGAGCCCATAGTGGATTCATATAATATAAATATAATAACCTCTTTTAATATGTACAGAGCATTACGGTTTCCAAAGCACTTCCATATTTATCATCTTATTTGAGCCTCACAGCAAACCTTTGAGTTGCTCAGGCAGGTACTCCTACAGAGAAACCTTAGGCCTGGAGAAATAAAGCAGCTGACCCAAGGCTGACCCAACGCTGCCAGGCCAGGCGTCAGACACAATGCTGATATCAGTCACCATTTTTTGAGCACAAACATTGTGCCAGGTACACAAAGTACATTATTTTCTTCAGTCCTCAAAAGACCCTTGATTGAGTTCCTACTGCCGCTTTAAAAACTATGTTGAGGCCAGGCTTGGTGGCTCACATCTATAATCCCAGCACTTTGGGAGGCCAAGGCGGGTGGATCATCTGAGGTCAGGAGTTCAAGACCAGCTGGGCCAACATGGCAAAACCCCGTCTCTACTAAAAATGCAAAAAAAAAAAAAATTAATTGGGTGTTGTGGCAGGCACCTGTAATCCCAGCTACTTGGGAGGCTGAGGCAGGAGAATTGCTTGAACCCGGGCAGCAGAGTTTGCAGTGAGCTGAGATCACACCACTGCACTCTAGCCTGGGTGACAGAGTGAGACTCTGTCTCAATAAATAAACAAACAAACAAACAAATAAAAACTATGCTGAGACTTAGTGGCATAAAACAACAATTTCATTACAGGCATGGACTCAGAGGGTCAGATATTCAAAAAGATCACAAAAAGGACACCTTGTCTCTGCTTCATGATGACTAGGACCTTAGCTGGAAGATGCAAAGGTTGGGGGTTCAACAACTATGGACTGGAGTTGTCTGGAAGCATCTTTAGTCATGTCTGGCAGTTTGTGCTATCTGTCTACTTGGACTGAAGCACCTACACGTGGTCTCTCCCTGTTGCCTGGACTTCTTAATAGCATAGTGGCCCCAGGATGATCACATTGTTTACATAGAGTCTCAGCCCTCCAGAAGCAAATGTTCCTCAGCCCCCAAAAAAGAAGGAAGTTGAGTCACCTTTTGCAATCTATCTCTGAGGTCATATCTCATTCCTTTTGTTGTATTATATTGGTTATACCCAAATCACAGGCTCACTCATATTCTAGGCAAAGGACATAGGTCTCACGCTTTGATGGGAAGAGAGCTTATGGAGCAGAGGAGATGTTGTGGCCATCTTTGGAAAATACAGTCTGTCACACTTTAAATGGAAGGCCGAGGCGGGCGGATCACGAGGTCAGGAGATCGAGACCATCCCAGCTAACACAGTGAAACCCTGTCTCTATTAAAAATACCAAAAAAATTACCTGGGTGTGGTGGCAGGTGCTGTAGTCCCAGCTACTCGGGAGGCTGAGGCAGGAGAATTGCCTGAGCCCAGGAGGCGGAGGTTGCAGTGAGCCAAGATCGTGCCACTGTGCTGCAGCCTGGACAACAGAGTGAGACTCCATCTCAAAAATAAATAAATAAATAAGAATGGAGAAATCGAGGCTGAGAGATGTTGGAAGACTTTCTTGAGGTCATGTAACTATTACAGTAGAGTAGCATTTCACCCAGGTGTTAGGATTTCAAAGTCAATGAGTAAGGTAAACATTGTTTATACTCAAAATTACCTTGGAAATCCTTTAATTTATTGGTATAGTGCTTGTGGTTCTGCATAAGCAACAGGTTCTTGTGCATCATCCTATGCTCCCCGGGGTACATCTGCTAACTTAATGAAATGATGGGCAGAATCCTGTGCGCTATTTAAATTGTTATCTCATTCTTCAGAGTGTTAATATTTAAATTTCCATAGGTATGATACATTTCAAAAAGTGTATTTAGTATTTGACCAAGGTTGGTCTAACTCCCAAGCCCAGTCTCTCTTTACACTTCTTGCTGCCTGGAAACCACCTCTAGAAGGTTGAAAAAGAGATCAGTTTCAAGTCCATCTAGGTTGGTCTCACTGACATATGGGGCAGGTAGGGGAGTCACTGGAACCAGGCCTGAGTTTGCAATTCAGATGTGATTTTCAGGCTTTGTCACTGGCTTCCATGTGTCTAAATTTTGTTTATGTTGAAGCTACATTTATTAATGAGCATTTGAACAGCCACCTCCCTTTTCCCTGTTGTCTCTTCTCAGGTCTTTGTGGAAATAGGCAGTAGGTGAACTGAGACTTGAAAATGAATAAAATGTCAATAGGTAAAGATAAGGGCATTTGAGATAGACTGAACAGCATAAGCAAAGGCATGGCAATGTGAAAGTGTAGAATGCATTCAGGGACCAGTGAGCAAGGCAGAGCTAGTCATATTTGCTGGAGATAGATCACAGACGTCCTACAATGCCCAGCTAAAGACTTGATTCTAGAGTTAATGATGTGGGGAAAGTAATCTGGCCTGCTATGCATTTTAGCAGTAATACTTTGGAGACAGAATGGAGGAGAATTTGTACAGGAGAGTGAGCCTTGAGGGAAGGAGAATGGTTGGGATCATACTGGTGTAGAGAAGCAAATGCCTGCCTCTGGTTAAGGTCAAGGAGTCTGAGTAGGGAAATGTAGTGTCTTTGCCCATAATCTTTAAACAGGTTTGGTACCCATAAGGAACTAGGTAGGCCTCTAGAGTTAATAGGGCAAATGACCACTAAAATAGCATGACTCAGCTCTAATGCCCAGATAAATCTCCCTCTCTAGGCCTCAATGCCTGAAGTTTCCAATTTGAAATACTTTTTTTTTTTTTTTAAAGATCTCAGGGACTTAAAACTGGATTAATTATAATCCTTGGTTCATGTATGGCCCTGTTTTATTTATTTACTTAGTTATTTTAATGCAATAAGCATTCAACCGCCGTTCAGTGTGAAAACTAAGACTTTGACAGTAACTTGACCACATCTTCCCATGTGGTTTTCTCCTATTCCACCCCCATCACTCCCACCAAAGTACCCACAATCATGAATCTTGTACTCATTATTCCCTTACTTTAATTTTTGCATAGTTTTATCCCATCTATGTGTATTCTTTTAAAAGTATATTTTATTAATGTTGTTCTTAACATTTCTGAAAAGAGCATCATGCACAATTAATTTTGTTATTTTCACTTTCTAACTAAAATTACATTATGAAGACTCATCCATAATGTTGCTTGTTGTTGTAGTTCATTTAATTTTTACTGCTGTTGTACTCCTCTGTGTGAATATACCATAACTTATGTGTCACCTCTCCTGTTGATGGGATTTTTGTTAGGTTCATTAATACGCATAGTACTGCTATGAACATTCTTATTTATATTTTCTAGTATACATACACAAATGTTTCTTTTAAGCATAGTCATAGAAATAAAATTCCAAGGTCAGGGAGTCCATAAATGCTCAATTTTACATGATAATATTAAGCTGTTTTTTCTTAGTGGTTTTACAACACTTCTAGTTCCAGCTATGACTAACCCTCTCACCAAAAACAATTATTAAAATTGGTCAAAGTCTTTGAAAGCATGAGGAGAAACCAAATCAGGCAAGAGTGAAGGTGTTGCTATCATTGGATAAGGGAGGCACACACGGTGATCTCCATGCAGCTTTTTCCTCGCTTACACATTCGAAACCATGGTGGAGGGGACTGGGGTCCAAGAAGAAGGAAGTGTTCTTACTGGGCTGAGGACCAGAGGCTGGCATTTGGTGTTGCCAAGGCAGCTGAGACTTGAAGGGCAAAGTCCTGAAGAGAAGAGAAGCACAGCAAAAGACCCAAAAATTGGCTGGAAACTTTCCTTTGAGTCGCTGGCTGACTCCTAATATACACATGCACAGATGAACCCATCAGAGATACAGAAAAACAACAACTAAGAAACCAAAGAGCTAAGCTGAGATGTCAGCAGCATGAGGTGCTTTAGGTACAGAAGTTGGAGTGAATGGGTCTTGGCAAACAGCTCAGACATTCAGTTTCACCTCAAGAAGCACCACAGTGTAGGAGGGAATACAACACTTGAGGAGTAAGACTATATATCTGAGCATATTTTTTATCATGTCTTCACATTTGATTGAAGATTTAGTTGGATATTTTTGTATATTTCTGCAAAAGATGCCTTATTTCAAAATGACGTTTTCTGGTTGTTTATTGCTAATATAGGAAGGATGCAATCGCAAATACAATTGACTAATACAAATTAATCTTATATCCAGTCACCTTGCTTAACAACTGTTACTTTTAATACTTTACTGGTGGATTATTTTGAGTTTTCTAAGAAAAAATTTCTATCTTCTATAAGTAATGGCAATTTTATTTCCTCCTCTCCAATCTTTAAGCCTCTAATTCCTTTTTCTTTTCTTATTTTACTGGCAGTATTTAGTTTACATGGTGAATTATTTTTGGATTTTCTAATATTATCTTCATCTACCACTGAGTAAGCTCAATGAGATATATGACCTTTAACATGTATTACTGGATTTGATTTACCAAAACTTTCTTTAACATTTTTACATCTATAGTAATAAATGGCATAGCTGCATTAACTTTTTTTATAGTTCTTTGTTGATTTTGGTATAAAGTTTGTGATCTTCATATTATCTGATAATATTCTATCAATATCAGTTTAATTTTGTCCTATTTTCCTGATTAATAATTTCCTATCATTTTACATTCATCCTTTGCATGTATTTTGCTTTAGAATGTGTGTAGTGAATGGTAATATGAGAGTTTTATTTTTTATTTGGTGAGTTAATTCATTTACAGTAATAGTAGTTATTCATATTTAGGACTTTCACTCTGTTCATTTATTATTTCAATCTGTTACACTTTTCAGTAATTTTTATTCCTTTGTTTATTTTTTAAAAGTTGTCTTTGTTTTCTCCCATATAAAGACTTTAATAAACTCTAATGATCAGCCTCCCCCAACTCTATCATGTTCAGTTCATCTAGACTTTTAATTCTTTGTTTTTGTAGATATGTTTTCTCTTTCTCTTTTCTTTGGTCTTAGCTATTTTTTAAGACAATCCCAAACTTCACAAAGATATTTGATCACCTTTATTTCACATATCTCTTATATTGTTCCTTCAATTTGTTTCTACTTTATATATGGCATTGAAAAATGCTTTACACACGCATCTTTGAGCATGAAATGAGACTATACATCTTGGGTGTGTTTTTTTTTTAATCATGCCTTCACATTTGAATGAAGGTTTAGCTGGATATGAAATTCTGTACTTTCAAAATGTTTATAACACTTCTCTATTATCTTCTTGCATTCTTGCTTGCTGCTGAAAAATCTGATTTCATTATTCTTTTTTATTTGAAGGTGATTTGCTCTCTCTCTCTTTGCAAGCATTTACAATTTTCCCTTTTCTCTGATATTCTTAAATTTCAGCAAAATTTATATCCGGGAGTATGTTTCTCCTTATCTCCTCTCTTTCTTGCTCTCTGTGGGTCCTTTCAATTTGAGGTCTTTTATCTTTTGTTAATTCTGGAGGGATTATCTCCATTATTCCTTCAAATATTTCCTTCTCTTCATTTATAACTATTTCTTTTTTTCTTTCTAGGACTGCTTTTGCCTTTTATTTCTTGACTTTTCTTTTTTCTATTTTAAAAATAATTCTCTGCTAAGGAAAATTCCTCAAGCTGATCTCTTAGTTCACTTATTTCTCAGCTGAATCTTTTCTACTAGTTACCATCATTATCTTAACTATTATATTTGTCACACCTAAATTTATACTTTACTCTTTTTATGGTTTCTTGTTTTCATTTCATATTGCTAATATTATACCTTATTTAAAAATATGCATATGTAAATTTTTAATCTGTCCATTCTAACACCTCTGGTTTCTGTGAAATCTGTAATTCAGTTTGTTGGTTTTTCTTTTTTTAAATTATGCTTTAAATTCTGGGATACATGTGCAGAATGTGCAGGTTTGTTATGTAGGTATCTACACGTGTCCCATGGTGGTTTACTGCACCCATCAACCTGTCATCTACATTAGGTATTTCTCCTAATGCTATCCCTCCTCTAGTCCCTCACCCCCTGACAGTCCCCAGTGTGTGATATTCCCCTCCCTGTGTCCATGTGTTCTCATTGTTCAATTCCCATTTATGAGTGAGATCATGCAGTGTTTGGTTTTCTATTCCTGTGTTAGTTTGCTGAGAATGATGGTTTCCAGCTTCATCCATGTCTCTGTAAAAGGCATGAACTCATCCTTTCTTTTTTTTTTTTTTTTTTTTTGAGACGGAGTCTGGCTCTGTTGCCCAGGCTGGAGTGCAGTGGCTGGATCTCAGCTCACTGCAAGCCCCGCCTCCCGGGTTCACGCCATTCTCCTGCCTCAGCCTCCCAAGTAGATGGGAGTACAGGCACCCGCCACCTCGCCCGGCTAATTTTTTTTTGTATTTTAGTAGAGACGGGGTTTCACCGTGTTAGCCAGGATGGTCTCGATCTCCTGACCTCGTGATCCGCCCGTCTCGGCCTCCCAAAGTGCTGGGATTACAGGCTTGAGCCACCGCGCCCGGCAACTCATCCTTTCTTATGACTGCATAGTATTCCATGGTATATATGTGCCACATTTTTTAAATTCAGTCTATCACTGATGGGCATTTGGGTGGGTTCCAAGTCTTTACTATTGTGAATAGGGCTGCAGTAAACATATGTGTGCATGTGTCTTTATAGTAAAATGATTTATAATCCTCTGAGTATATACTCAGTAATGGGATGGCTGGGTCAAATGGTATTTCTGGTTCCAGATCCTTGAGGAATCACCACACTGTCTTCTACAATGGTTGAACTAATTTACACTCCCACCAACAGTGTTAAAGCATTTCTATTTCTCCACATCCTCTCCAGCATCTATTGTTTCCTAACTTTTTAATGATTGCCATTCTAACTGACATGAGATGGTAACCCGTTGTGGTTTTGATTTGCATTTTTGTAATGACCAGTGATGATGAGCTTTCTTTTCTTATGTTTGTTGGCTGCATAAATGTCTTCTTTTGAGAAGTGTCTGTTCATGTCTTTGCCCATTTTTTGATGGGGTTGTTTTTTTCTTGTAAATTTGTTTAAGTTACTTGTAGATTCTGGATATCAGCCCTTTGTCAGATGGATAGATTGCAAAAATTTTCTCCCATTCTATTGGTTGCCTGTTCACTCTGATGATAGTTTCTTTTGCTGTGCAGAAGCTGTTTAGTTTAATTAGATCCCATTTGTCTATTTTGGCTTTTGTTGCCTTTGCTTTTGGTGTTTTAGTCATGAAGTCTTTGCTCATGCCTATGTCATGAATGGTATTGCCTAGATTTTCTTCTAGGATTTTTATGGTTTTAGGTCTTATGTTTAAGTCTTTAATCCATCTTGAGTTACTTTTTGTAGAAGGTGTAAGGAAGGGGTCCAGTTTCAGTTTTCTGCATATGGCTAGCCAATTTTCCCAACAGCATTTATTAAATAGGGAATCCTTTCCCCATTGCTTGTTTTTGTCAGGTTTTTCAAAGATCAGATGGTTGTAGATGTGTGGCGTTATTTCTGAGGGTTCTGTTCTGTTCCATTGGCCTATATATCTGTTTTGGTACCAGTACCATGCTGTTTTCATTACTGTAGCTTTGTAGTATAGTTTGAAGTCAGATAGCATGATGCCGCCGTTTTGTTCTTTTGGCTTAGGATTGTCTTGGCTATACAGGCTCTTTATTGTTTCCATGTGAAATTTAAAGTAGTTTTTTTTTTTTTTTTTTTCTAATTCTGAGAAGAAAGCCAATGGTAGCTTGACGGGAATAGCATTGAATCTATAAATTACTTTTGGCAGTATGGCCATTTTCATGATATTGATTCTTCCTATCAACGAGCACGGAATGTTTTTCCATTTGTTTGTGTCCTCTCTTATTTCCTTGAGCAGTAGTTTGTAGCTCTCTTTGAAGAGGTCCTTCACAACCATGGTAAGTTGTATTCCTAGGTATTTTATTCTCTTTGTAGCAATTGTGAATGGGAGTTCACTCATGATTTGTCTCTCTGTTTGTCTATTATTGGTGTATAGGAATGCTTGTGATTTTTGCACATTGATTTTGTATCCCGAGACTCTGCTGAAGTTGTTTATCAGCTAAAGTAGATTTTGGGCTGAGACGATCGGGTTTTCAAATAGACATTCATGTCATCTGGAAACAGAGAGCACTTGACTTCCTCTCTTCCTATTTGAATACCGTTTATTTCTTTCTCTTGCCTGATTGCCCTGGCCAGAACTTCCAATATTATGCTGAATAGGAGTGGTGAGAAAGGGCATCCCTGTCTTGTGCTGGTTTTCAAAAGTAATGCTTCCAACTTTTGCCCATTCAATTTGATATTGGCTGTGGGTTTGTCATAAATAACTCTTATTGTTTTGAGATAAATTTTGACTTAGTGATCTCCTCGTTCACTAAGTCATTTCTCAACTGAATCTTTTCTACTAGTTATCATCATTATCTTAACTATTATATTTGTCACACTTAAATTTATACTTGATTCTTTTTTTTTTTTGAAATGGAGTCTCACTCTGAGACCCAGGCTGGAGTGCAGTGGCGCAATCTCAGCTCACTGCAACCTCCACCTCTCAGGTTCAAGCAATTCTCTCGCCTCAGCCTCCCAAGTAGCTGGGATTACAGGTGCTCGCCACCACACCCAGCTAATTATTGTATTTTTAATAGACACAGGGTTTCACCATGTGGGTCAGGTGGGTCTCGAACTCCCACCTCGGGCAATCCACCCGCCTCGGCCTCCCAAACTGCTGGGATTACAGGCATGAGCCACCATGCCCAGCCTATACTTGATTCTTTTTATGGTTTCTTGTTTTCATTTCATATTGCTAATATTATACCTTATTTTAAAAATATGCATATTTAAATTTTTAATCTGTCCATTCTAGTGCCTCTGGTTTCTATGGAATCTATAATTCAAGTTGTTGGTTTTCCTTTTTCTTTCTTTCTTTCTTTTTTTTTTTAAATACTGCTTCTCTTTAGATCCAGCTTGCATTTATGTAGGGTATAGATTATTCTGTCCAGCAATGCCAATGACTGAATGGTTAAAGGGCAAACTTCCATCTGCACTGACCTGCCTTGATGAGTTTGAGATGGGGGATAGAGCAAAGCATGCACCTAGAGTGTTTCAGGCATCAGAAAACCAGAGTATATCACTCCTCACCCACCACACAGCTCCTCAGATGTATTCTTTACATTAGAAAGAACTAGCATCTGGGAAAGGCAATGGTAATCCACCAGCCCTGGCGGTTTAGAGGGAGAGAGTTGGGCAGTGACCACCTGTGGCTCATCCATCAATGTCTATTTTTTTCTCACTCCCACTCAGGCACAGAGCTTCCACACTACCCTAGTTTTACATCCCAGGAGCACTTGTTCAAGAGTTCTAAGCTCTTGCCTTGTCTGTCCCAAAGCGATGGAGTGAGAGGGAGGAGAGGTGAACTCTAAGAAGCAACAGCTTTTATTTCATCCTTCTACAGCAGCCTGAATACCTTTTGCTTTAGGCCGAGACCTTTCCAGACACACATACTTGACAGTTAAAAAGAACCTCTGTCTCCCCAGGGCTTCCTCATAGCTCTCTCTGCCTCTCAATGTTTTTCTCTATAGTTCCCCAGAGCTACTAGGTCAGCTATTTCAGCATCTTCTTTGGAATTCCACTTGACTTTTCCTTCTTACAGGCTACATGCTGTCTTTCCCCATCTGCCTTCCTTTAAAACATAGGTATCCCTGGGATGGCAGCACGCTGAGTGCCGCTGTGAGTAGGTGCACTGGGTCAGCTCTCCTTATGAACTGCAAGAGGGGTGAGTACCTAGGGTAAATGGAAGGAGAACTGTTCAGAAGTCAAGATTAGACATGTGTCTCATTCAGTCCCAGACTTACTGGGTGGCCTTAGACAAGTCGCTTCACTTCCCTAAGCCTCTATATTCTCTTCTGAAAAGTCAAGGTAATAATAACACCCACCTCACTGGGCTGATGCAAGATTCAGATGTGAAACTGGATGTGAAAGGACTTTGAAACTGTAACATGAGGCGATTTTATTGATCATCTGGAGGCAGGGAAAGAAGCCTTGGGGTAGGTGAAAATTCACTTTGCCAGCCTCAAAATTGTACTAAGTGTTGGCCCTGTTAAAAAAGCCTGATGCAACTGAACATTCCCTTAATATAGAGAATGACGAATCTGTATTTGTTGCCAGAGTTGTCACATTCTTCCAAGAGTGCAGACTTTTATGGGCCCCTGGAAGCTCCACCGGGGTCTATTTCTGAGGACGGGAACATTGTGCTTTGTTGGCAGGCTTCTTAAACCAAGGCCACTTGTGGTCATTGAAGAATCTGGGTCTGCCTTTTCAATGTTGGGGTCAAGGTATTAGATCCAGTCAGCCAATGTTCGCTGATTTGGATTCACAGCTTCGGCTAAACTTGGTGCATTTTGCTTCCTTGTTTGATGGGGGTCTTTTTCTAGTCTTGTTAGACGACTGACAAGTGGGAAAATAGAATGGAGCTGGTCCAAATCAAAGACAAGGAGCAGAGGTGGAAATGAATAAGAATAATGTGTTCTCTGGGAATTTATACAAGGACAAGGCTAATGAGACTTTGTTTTCAATTACTTAAAATGTAGTTTGTCATTGAAAAGATGATGTAATGTCTTTAAAACAGAAAACAAGCCAGAATCCCACACCATATCCAACTATTTGTATTTTTGCACATTCTTATCTATTTCTTGTCTTTTCATCATGCATGCATAATGTATATTTCATTTTATGGCCTAAATTTTTTTCATTTAACATTATATAATAAGCATTTTCCATTTAAAGTTTGCATTTTCATGACTAGCTAATATAATTTTTGATGCTGTTTTATAATTAATAATGCCATTCCCTTACTTGAGACCTTGGAGTTGTCTTCAACTTTTTGTTTATTTGCTTGCTTTTTTGCTACTGTAGTGTCATGAACATCTTTGTTCATTTTGCTTTTTGCTATTGTTATTACCTTTGCCTGAATTCCAAATTTCCTAACAATGACATGGCTGGGAAATTATGCCTAGGCATCTTTATGACTCTTGCATTCTATTTTCAAAAAAAAAAAAAAAGAAGCTTCCAAGCATTCACTGTTTACTCAAAGATTTTTCTACTTTAATATGTGTTTCAAATTTGTTTTCATTTGTAGTTTACTGTTTAACAGCAGAGTTTAATGCTTTCCACGTGTTTTTGGTTTCTTTAAATCATATTATTAAAATTAAAAAGTATTCTGCCATATGTTTTCAGATGTTTTTTGAAAACACCCAAGAAAATATCCCAAAAAATATTTCCTAAACAATTCACATTTCCAAATTAATCAGCTATAAGTGCTTTGTGGCCACAAAGCAAAGAGAAGTGTCAAGCTAATTAGTCTTTCATTTATCTCATTAAGTGACTCTCATGTGTAATTCAAGTCCTGTCAGCAGTGTTTTAAGGAATATTGAAAAAAGACAGGGACATTACCCCCCAAAAGTTTCCATTCCAGTAAAGTTATTATCATATGACTGACCAGCCTTCAAAACTTACTCAGTGTTGTAAGAAAAGGACAGAATAAGAGCTATGGGATTCCGAGAATGTGCAGATTATTTCTAGCTTGAGTGACAGAATGTGAAGAGTCAGAGAAGGCTTATTGGAGGAAATTGTATCTGAGCTGAATGAATAGGATGTGAGGTAGGGCCTATCTTAGGGTAGCAGAGGGAAGTGAGTTGGTGAGAATCTTTTGCCCATCTTATGTGAGGGAGCTCTTGACATTTTAACTGTCTTCTAAATTATAACTACTCCTTTCCAGATTGGGAAATGGAGTGAGGCAGCGATGACCAATTCATGGTCACATGAAAGGGACAGTTCACATGAAAGGCACAGGTTTCCACATAGGGCGACTTCAAAAAAAAAAAAAAAGTGAAGAAAACAAAAAGGGGCCAGTTTCAACTGACTCCATAACGTTTAAATAATATTGTGCATTTTGAAAGACCTACAATTTACAATGAAGTTTATTACCTTCCAATCCCTTCTATAACTTAAATTATCTTTCAAAGAGCAAAGCCTTCGCTAGCACTCTTTCTTCCACCCACAACAGAAGTTGTCTCAACAATAGATTAGACATCTATTAGAATAATAGGTTTGAAAGTATCTTAGGGGCTTTTAATCCACCCTTCTTCCCAGTGAAATAATCCCTTCCATAGTTTTTCTGATAAGCCACTGGCACCCACTAACAGCCCAAGCTTGAAAAGCATCCAAAGACCAGATATTTACTTATGAAACATGTTATGGACCAGTTGATGAAAATAATGTTTTGCACTTACCTGATGATGTCATTTCAGTAGGTTCAAAACAAGGGATTACCAAAGGATTATAAGTCATGCTGCTATAAAGACACATGCACACATATGTTCATTGCGGCGCTATTCACAGTAGCAAAGACTTGGAATCAACCCAAATGTCCATCAGTGACAGACTGGATTAAGGAAATGTGGCACATATACACCATAGAATACTATGCAGCCATAAAAAAGGATGAGTTCGTGTCCTTTGTAGGGACATGGATGCAGCTGGAAACCATCATTCTCAGCAAACTATAGCAAGAACAGAAAACCAAATACTGCATGTTCTCACTCATAGGTGGGAACAGAACAATGAGATCACTTGGACACAGGAAGGGGATTATCACACACCGGGTCCTATTGTGGGGAGTGAGGTGGGGAGGGATAGCATTAGGAGATAAACCTAATGTAAATAACGAGTTAATGGGTGCAGCACACCAATATGGCACATGTATACATATGTAACAAACCTGCACGTTGTGCACATGTACCCTAGAACTTAAAGTATAATAATAATTTTTAAAAGGGATCAAATAATACTCACATGCCAAGCAGGCAGAAAGGTAGCAAATAGATTTCTTAGAATCCTCATTTCACAAATAGAGCAATTTAGTTTATGTATTTGCTGATTTATTTAAACCCTATCTCGTTTCAGAATTGTTTCAAGTAGACAGGGTACTACTTGACTGGTCGTTTATGGGTTCAATAGTGGTTGAAAGGTTAGAAAACAATTTAAAAGAAGGAAAGGTCTTTGCATAATAGAGAACAATCGATTTACATGAATATATATTGTAAAAGTTGCAAAATTGGGTGCAGTACTTCTGTGGAAAAATTCCTGAAAACCTTCAGTGCGCCACTGTACTTATTATATTAAAAATCCTAGCAGCTGTGCTTTTCTGCTAAATTAAGGAAATAAAGCAGTATCATGAGCTAATGCCTCATGAAAGTGGCATGTTTCAACACTTCAACATCATGTGTTGCCAGAGTTGAGTTTTCCAGGAGCCCTGGCTCACCTCTCTGTTCCTGGAGGCAGATGTTGGAGTGGTCACTCCAGGGCAGCGGGAGTCAGAATTTCTTGGTTCTTCTTCCAGATTGTGGTGAGGTACTGGATATGCTTTTTCCCACCTTAGTGTCTCTGGCAAAGCCCTTTGCCATGTAAAGGGATCGTGGTCAAATGGAAATATTTGAAAGGTTGCCATGTGGAAAAGGAGCATAAGCCTATTCTGCATGATCCTGGAGGACACAGCTAAGACTGACAAGATAGTCCCTGCTGCAAAGAGATGGATTTGGACTTTATATAAAATGTGAGGAAAATAAGTCTTCTTAACTATTTAGCACTTACAGGATAAACAACCTCATTTGCACTATTTAATTTAGTTATTTCAACAACCCAAGAGGTAAGTATTATTAATTTTTAGGGACTGTGAAACTGAGACTCAGAGAGGGTAAGTAACTTGACAAAAGTAATGCCATTTCTGAGTGTGCCAGAGCTGAGACTTGAGTCAAGCCAAGCCTTACACCTGCTCAGTCATTTGGAATTAGTTTATGGAATTAACCATTGAGTTAGACTCCCTCGAATAAAATGGTGTAGGAAAAAGCCCTCAAAATCAAACATGGTTTAATAAGCAACAGGTTACTGTGCAATTTATAAATGATTGAGGTGGGTCTAATACCTGTAAAGGCATAGATTTAGAAGATGCAAATGCAGACATTTGTAGACATCTGAGGATGTTATGGACCCTGATCTACAAACGTCTGCATATGCCGAGTAAGGATGAAGGCCTGCCCAAAGGATCCTCATGTAGAAATGAGCACTATAAGCCATGTGAAAAAAGAATCCCAGGCAATGAGAGAGTTGGTCTTTCTGTTCCACTCCTGTTGAGGAAGAGAAAAGAAGATCTTCCTTTCAGGATATTGTAGAAAAATGGATATTATGACTTAAAACCAAAATACTATGAGGTCCAGAGAAAGAGAGCAATTTTCCCAGGGTTCCTCAGCAAAAAAAGTACAGGCTCTGCATAGGCACCCAAGTCCCATAAGACCCTCAGGCCTATTGAGGTTCCACTGAGCAGCATGGCCTGTGAGTCTCCATTCTGGCCAGGAGGTTCTTTTGCCCCAGGCTGTGGGCTCCATGAGGGCTGGCTGGGTACCTCTCTCTTGCGTCCTACTAGTTTTGAACCCCTGCATCCCCACTGCTAGGTCCTCAATCAGTCTTAGGAATCTCAACCTACTTTCCTAAACCAATTTCCACTATTCCTACTTGCCAAGTTAAGGCACTCAGCTTGCCTAAAAATACCAGTTAGAAATGAAAAGTGTCTCAGAGATCATCTAACTGAATCCTGGCATTTTACAGATGAGAACATAAGAAGCTCAGAGAGAATTAAGTGGGTTTCCCAGTCACTGGTAAACATTGTGTAGTGCCTATTATATGCCATGTCTGATGTTAGGAGGTGCCAGTGGCTATGATGACCTATGAAAACGGGACTTCTCCTGCCAAGGAACCCACTAAATATCCAGTTGTAGGCACCTGGTGGCTGAGCAGGGAAGGTGGGAGCTGAGATTCCTGGGTTCTGGTGTTTTATAATGCTGATTCACAGGCAGACTTTGAATCAGATTGTTCTCTTTCCTGGGCTTCAGTTTCTCCAGTTACACCATGAGCAGATGAGTGGTTTTCACATTCCTCCCCTGGGGACTGGTGAGGTAATGGCAGGTTTATACTGAGGGAACTTAGGAGAGAGAACCCAGAGAAGCCAGGGGCCTTGTGGGGATGTCTGGCCTATCTGTGCAGAGTGTTCTGCACATGGCACCCTCCTTGTGGATTCAGAAGGGAAGGCCTGGGGAGAAATGTGGGGGGGTGGGGTGCGGTGGGGGTGGGGGAACTAGACGTTCCCACTGTTAACAGGCTTGAAGTTTTAGTAATTAAAACTTGGCCCTGGTGCATGCCATACCAAAGGGACCATCCCTGAATGATTCACTTCTTTTGGGGAACTCCCTGTGCCTGGGCTTGATCCTGGAGGGCAGGGACCTTGGACTTTACTGGCCTCAGTACAGTGCCCAGCTCACTACAGGCCCTTAATGCTGTTCGTATTGTGGTGTGCTTTCCTCTTCCAGGGAGCATCTTGGGGTGGTAATAGACCATGAGCTGCTTACTCCATTTTCTTTGTTTATGAAAATACATACCACTAGACAGCCTTGCCTTAAAGTAAAAAGTGCACACTCATCTACTCCTTTGTGAAGTGGTTGAGAGTCTGTCCTGCATGACAGTGCAGTGGCTGTAGCTCCCTGCAGCGAAACAAAGGATCTCTAGCACTGTGGGGTAATGGAAAGGATATTTCACGAGAAGTCAGGATGCCAATATCTGAGTACTGCATCTGTGCTAGGAGACCTTGGATGAGTCATAGACATGTGTATGTGGCACTTTAGAGTTTAGAAAATCCTTTCTGTACATGATTTTATATAGGCTTCACAATAACTCTCTGCATGCAGCAGTATTTCCCCATTTTGTTCCCATTTTCTAGAGAAGGAAAATGAGTCTTGGGGAGGTTAAAGGACTTTGGAGTCCCAGAGATACTTGGCAGTACTGGACCTTGATATAAGGTCTTGCCAACATCAGAACCTCTTTTTACAAATGTTCTTTTGATAGCCTGGGTCCTAGGTTCATCTCTGCAAACAAGGATAGAGGGCAATCTCTACAATCCTGTTCAACCCTGATATTCTGTGTCCCTATGGATCAATTGGGGCAGGTGCATTTGCTCTCTAATTCTGTGTCCTTAGCACCTGAGTTTACACTACGATGCTGTGCTGTGAGACAGAGAGAGATATTAAGGGAGAAAGTGACACCATCACCACCATCTTCTGAGGATGGTGTCAGAGTGAGAAGGGGATTGGCTTTGGAGCCAGATCAAGGCAGCATAACATCTTGTCTCTCTCATTTATTAACAGTAAGACTTTGGACAAATCACAAAACCTCTTTGTACCTCTGCTTGGTCTTCTGAGTTTTCAAATGTGGGCAAAGGTACTTATTTACAGGTTGATGATTGTGTAGATCACATAAAATTGCTTTAAAAAGGCTGATACGCTTATTGCCTGTATGCAGTTTGTGAGGTGTATTAAAAGTTAGTTCCCTTTCCTTACTTTTGTCTGGTAGATATAAAAATTCAGCCTGTTGTCAACAACAAAGATTTGCTTAATTTCATGTGGCCCTGACAGTATAAGCTCTGTCTGCCGGAAGGAGTCTTGAGACCACTTGCACTCCAATCCGTTGGAGGGTGTCCAGGGGCAAAAGAGGACGAAGTATGATTTGATTGGAAGTGAGAGTAAATGGGCACAACAAGAAGTATCACTGCATGTGAAAAATAATTTGAGAGACCCTTGTCTGCCTTAGTTCATATAAATTATCAATATTACCCATAATAAAATATCTATGTTTAATTTAATATTAAAAGAGCATCTGGCATAGAGCATTGCTCAACACTTATTGGTTGAGGAAGTGAATTCATTTTTGAATGAAAAATAATGCCTTAAAGTGTTTGCCACCAGGTAAAATTGATGTTCTAGGAAGATTCACATGCTTAACTGTGGCCTTCAGTATCTTGCTGCACAACCCCTCACTCCTACCCTGAAAAGCATGAACCCCACAGAGATTCTTTCTTTTATTCTGCAGATTAGAGATCTAGACTGACAGATGTAAAGTTGTAAATGCTGAGTTGGTCTAAAACCCAGGTCTCCTGAGTCTCAGCCCATGCCCATACCACTGAACCACACTGCTCTGTCCTTAGGTTTCCAGACCTTCAGGCTTTCAGCTTCTCTGTATCATCTGCTTTTATGGTTCCTCCATATGCAATACTTGGAGGTTAGAATTGAAAAGCTTTCTGTGCTTTGCCGGGGCTGTGTTCCACAATTTTGACAAATATTCAGCTTGCCCATGTTAGTTTTCAGAATCCTCAGTATTAACTATTTGAAGAATACGGTTTGTGAAGGACTTTATGACTCTTTTGATTATTTCTTCCATGTATATCTCCAAACTATTTGAGTAAAAACATTTTTGTGCTTGGGAGAAAAATACTAAGTCTTGCCTTGTTGTTAAGGAGAGGAAACCAAGGTCCTTTTCAGTTAGATGTAGTCCCTGGAATGACAGCCTGAGTTCCTGCATTTTATCCTTTTCAGGGACTTATAGCACACCGGTTTTCTGGCTTGGACACAATCTTCCCTGAAGCCCAATCTGGGAAACTCCAAGCAGAGACACCTAATTTTGCCAACCTTGCTGCCACCTTCCCCAAGATAGTCACTTCCCAGCATACCAAACATTTCCTCTTTCTCCCTTCCCCCACCCCTCTCCTCCTTCCCCTACCCCTCTCCTCCTTCCCCTAGATCTGTTCCCTGCTCAACATTTTCCTGGCTGTCAGAACTTGTTTCTTGTCAATTGCTTCTCCCTAAGCCTAGATACACCCAATGTGGTGTCCTTGACAAAACACTGGGTGGTGGTGATGCAACAGCGCAAGGTGTCAAAATAATTAGGTAATTAAAGCAGGGGAAGGTCAGAGTTTCTTCTGTTTGGAAAGACAAACACACACACGAAGAGAAAAGCAGAACAAGGAAGCCAATTTCACATCTCCTTTGTTTCTCCCTTGCTCCTTGACCCAGTGTGAAAGCTCAGCACCTACGATCAATTCTCTCAGAGCACTGGAATAAGAACCCACCTGACCTAGTATGCGTGGCAAGTTTGAACACCAATGAATAGAATGTTTAAGGTTTCAACACTCCCTTGCTGTTGTCTTGCCTGTTTGTTTTCACACCAGCCCCACCCTGAGCTTCTACTGGTGCAATGGCCCCAGATGGTGGCTCAATGCCATGGATGGGATATTGCTCAAAGGAGTCCGTGGGTATGAAAGGCGGAGCCTCCTCCCAGGAAACCAAGCCTCAAGGTCATCTTCCCTTGGCTCTTATTTGTTTATTCGCTCAACATTCCACAGTTATTAAGAGCCTGCTATGTTTTAGGGATTGTGCTTGGAGCATAGGATGGGGCTGAGAGGATGCAGAGAGCAATATGAAATAGCCCCTGTCTGTCTGGAAGGAGCTTACTGTCTAGTGAGAAAGTGGCCATATGTGCAAATATCATAGTTTGCTGGGATGACTGGTATCTAACTGAGGTCCGAACAAAGTTCTGGAGATCTCAGAGAAGGAAGTGAACAACTCCCTGGAGGACTCTAGGAGCAAGTGACAAAGAAGGAAACATTTGAATTATAACTTTAAGGATGAGTGAGGTTTCTCCAGACAAGAGGAGCAAAGAGGTCATTCTAGGCAGAGGAAGAGCATACTCAAAGGCAGGAAGGATGAAAGAGCATATTGCTTTCTGAGAATGTAGAGTTCATTGATACTAAAATTGGGGCTATGCTGGGGTAGGTGGGAATGAGGAGATATGGCTGAATATGTTGGTAGGTGTAAAATCAAAGGTGTCCTTAACAAGATGTCTGGAATATGGCCTGCCCTGATGGCATCAGGGCACCACTGGAGATTCTGGGGCATAGGAGATGAGAGTAAATCTATAAGACAGTGGCGGCAGCAACACTTCTCCAGTCGTCTTCCTGCTGGGGGCGCACTCTCAGGTCTCCTCTTCTCAACCACCAGTTCTACTTTTCTCAGCCATTAAATAAGGCAGCTTTCAGCATCAACCTCTTCCCAGGAAGAGCTCACATTCAGATGGCTGACTCCGGGGACCCATAGACTCTCCCACCCACAGCTCAGCCATCCATGTGAAGTGTAATTGTAGAATGGTTACACAAAGGGCTTTGGCTTCAGAGTCCCGGTTTTGACTGGCTTCAGATACCACTGGTTTGAACCTTGCCTCTGCCTCTTACCAGCAATGTTATATCGAGCAAGTGACTGAACTCCTCCAAAACCTCGGTTTGCCTTTGTAAAATGAGATTGAAGGGTAATCATACCTTCCTTATTGGATTTTCTTGGGGAGGTAAATCCAGTGCAACACCATGCTAGTCACCAGTTAGCATAAATTTGCCATGTTACACAACACCTGATTCATAGCACACGGAAGTGCTTTGTAAATTGTGTATGTGATAGGCCTTCCACGTGGTGCTTTTTAGCCCTGTTACCAGCTTAACACACCGTATGTCTTTTGATAATGTGGCACTAAGATGTGGGCAAGAGGCTCCCCTGCCTTGGGCCACATACTTTATTTCTGAAGGTAAATACCACTGTGTACCACAGACAAAAAAGCAAATAAACCTGAAAAAGAGGGTGTGGGCACATCTATCATTCAGGATCCAGTACTTACAGCTGGCACAGCCAGACCCATAATCTCAAACATCCATTTTTGTGACAAAAACCACTGAGGCTCCCAGATCTGTAGATATTCTGCCCTGTGTCATTGAAACAAAAGGCAAATGTGTCTAGACGCTGTGAATGTTTGGGAGTTGTGCTATTACGGACTTTGGAGATGGGAGCTGTGCAATTATGGACTTTGGAGATGGATAATGCTTTGAAGTACAAACAAATATTTGAAAGGTTAAAGCACTTAGGTAAGAGAAATAAAACAATTCACTTGTTAAATCCTTCCTCTCAGCATAAATGTAATAGATTCTTGATAACAAAGTAGTGCTGAGTGTCTATTTTTCTTGCTTCTCTTTATGTTGTAATTCATGACTCTGAAGGTAGTCACCAGTTAGCATGAATTTGCCATGTTACTTATGGCAGTTGAGGGACACTTTGCAAAGTGAAATAATTCATATTATTCTTAAATTTGTGTATATGTAGGTTGAGACATAATCTGTATGACAAATACGATACAGATTCATAATATTTTCAACTAATTGGCTATTAAAAGCTGGCATTATTAGTAATTTAATGTTCTTAAAGAAATGATTAAATAAGACAGAATTAACATTCCAAAAAATCAAATTTAAAAAATTAGCTTTACCTAAATAATTTTGATTTAAAATGTTGAGCTATATTATCATTTAATTATAGTTTTCTTTTGAATTTTAACTAATAATTTTTAATATTTAAAGTTTTTTTTTTTTTTTTTTTTTGAGACAGAGTCTCACTCTGTCACCCAGGCTGGAGTGCAGTTCTGCGATCTCAGCTCACTGCAAGCTCCGCCTCCTGGGTTCACACCATTCTCCTGCCTCAGCCTCCCGAGTAGCCGGGATTACAGGCGCCCGCCACCAGGACTGGCTAATTTTTTTTGTATTTTTAGTAGAGATGGGGTTTCACCGTGTTAGCCAAGATGGTCTCAATCTCCTGACATCATGATCTGTCCACCTTGGCCTTCCAAAGTGCTGAGATTACAGGCGTGAGAGAAGAAATAATTTTGAAAATGTATACAGAAAATATTTTTAACAATTTTTTACATTTACTTTCATTTGCATTTTTAATAAAAATATAGTCAAATTGGAGGCACTTTGAATACCATTAGAATTGGTCATATTATTTTTTAGATTAGCACTGTCCAGTAGAACTTTCTTATCACAGAAATGTTCTTCACTGCCAAAATGGTAATCACTAGTCATATGTGGCTATTGACTATGCAAAATGTGGCTAGTGCAACAGAGGACATCTAACTTTTGTTTACTTTTAGTCAATTTAAAAGTAAATTTGTATATCTACATGTAGCTAGTGGCCATTGTATTGAACAGCACATTTTTAGATCATTGAAACAGAACAAGTCTAGAGGATAATTGAAATAGAAAAACACAAAAGGCTTGCAGAAAAGAAGAAAGCTGGAAGAGAGAAAGAAATAAAGAGGTGATCTGCCTAATTATTTAAAATGGAAATTATGAAAGTAAGCAAATTGACTTACATGAAGAAAAGCCGGTGTAAACTAGAAAAAACAATGGAAAAAAAAAAAGCAGCAGTCGGGTAATATATGACAAAGACAAAGCAAATGCTTGAATGTTAGCATCAAGTTTTTAGAAAAATAATACTATTTAGCTAAGCATAATAATGCATTTTGTGGCACTAGTGGATCAATCATTTCAGGTGAGAACAAGAGGAGATTTCTGGCTCTAATGGGAATTACGTGGAATGCAGTGCTGAAAGGTTCACACACGTAAGACAGCCTGAAAAGGAACAAAATGAATTTTCATTGCTCAATTCATCAAGGTTGCTCCAGGGGCAAAAGTCACATTGAACAATTAACAGTTATGCATATTACTGACCTATACCAAAAAAGAAAACAAATATATCAAAATTAATATCACTGGTTTTATACTGCCTGTAAAGGTACAGATTTTGATTTAAGTGAACTAAAAACCACAATTTTTAGTTTTAGTCATTTATTTAAAAGATTGACAAAAGCAATCCTATAATGACACCCACATGGATGATAAGGAAAAAGGTATAGAAGCTAGATTTTAGTCAAAAATCCAGAAGCATTCTTTGTACTATATATGGATCATAATTTAAATTTGTTACTGGAAGATGAGCCTCAATTGTGCTAACCGAATTTACATTTGGAACAATTCAAAGATTATATTCAGTATTTTGGGGATCTGCCCAAAGATAGAGCATCCTGAAAAAAAAAATATCATATTTGATCTGACAAGCATTCTTGAACATAGGATGGAGAATGCTATGAAAGCAATTTGATATAATAGAGACAAGATAGAATATGCACTAGAAGAAATAAGCAAAACAGTAGAATATCCTCAAAGAAATATTGAATTACAGTCTTTGGTGGAAAAAAATAATTTTGAATTTACACTATGCCCTGTTATTGGGTATGAATTATTGTTTGCTGTTAATATTATTAGAAAAATGTTATAACCAAACATATCAAAGTTTGGCTTTTTCACTTTTAAATATTTTTTTCTTTTTTTTAATTCAAAGAAAATGGCTTTTCAGGTAATGTGCTCTGGCTCATGCCTATGATCCCAGCACTCTGGGAGGCTGGGGAAGGAGGATGTCTTGAGAACAGGAGCTTAAGACCAGCACGGGCAACATAGCAAAACCTCCTTCTACTAAAAATTAAACATAAAAATTAGCCAGGCATGGTGGTGAGTGTCTGTAGTCCCAGCTGCTCAGGAGGCTGGTGTGAGAGTGTTACTTGGGGCCAGGATTTCAAAGATGCTGATGCTGTGAGCTGTGTTTGTGCCACTGTACTCCAGCCTGGGAGAGAAAGAAAGAAGGAAAGAAAGGGAGGGAAAGGAAGGGAAGGGAAGGGAAGGGAAAATAGAAGAAAGAAAGAAAGAGAGAGAGGAAAGAAGGAAGGAAAGAAGGAAGGAAGGAAGGAAGGAAGGAAGGAAGGAAGGAAGGAAGGAAGGAAGGAAGGAAGGAAAGAAGGAAGGAAGGAAGGAAGGAAGGAAGGAAGGAAGGAAGGAAGGAAGGAAGGAAGGAAGGAAGGAAGGAAAGAAGGAAGGGAGGAAGGGAGGAAGGGAGGGAGGGAGGGAGGGGAGAATGAAAGAGAAAGAAAGAAAAAAAGAAAGAAAATCATCAGAATTAGAAAATGACAATGTCAAATATGCAATTTAAGTGATATCCCAATAAAATAGAAGAAAATAAAATACCTGGTGTGATTACCAGAGACAAGATTCATGTATAAGTAATCCCCAAATTAACTGTATAACTATTTTCCAGCTGCTATAGATCAGCTGAAAAATAGAGAAAATAGAGAAATTTCTCTCTGTTATAGAGAAATTTGAGCAAATTGAGCAATATATTGTTTTTAGTTTTTGTTATTATATTCCAGCATTTTTAAAAAATGGAAAAAGTTAAGAAATACTGTGGGCACTAGAACTTTAACAGCCTGTGTAAATGGTGGTGATGGAAGTAATAGAGATGTACTGTAGAAGCATTTTCCGTGCTAGTGGTGCTTTATCATATGTGACCCATAACACTGCTCAAAAGTAAAAAATAAGATTTATGGTTCATTTTAAAATCTAAGGATTGTTATAATAATTTCATTAACAATTCCAGCTGCTATTCTCTCAGGCAAATGGGTGCAAGGGGTAATCTGGTGCTGAACCCTTCAGGAAAGACTTGGAATTTCCTTCTGAGAGCTAGAGAAATGGGACTTTTGACAGACAGCTATCCGGGTCATTAAAGATAGAGAAGGAACATTTTCTGTTTTTTGTTGTGATGATTTCTTTCTCATTATTGACTTTGGTATTTACTGAGAATACAGACCACTAATCTTCTGTGAGCCCCAAAATATCTGGGTTTTCTAATTTTTGAGATGTTTATCCGAACTAACTCATAGAACTAAGTGACACAGAGACCTGGGCTCTGGTTGTCTGGGAAACATTTGAAACAAGACCAGAGGTCTTTTCTCTTAAACGTGAACCCCCTTGATTTGTAAGTTCTCATGCATTTGAAGGGCATTTAACTCCCCACATTCACAATCTTTTCTGGTCTTCAGGTATAGGCTTCATTTTGCATGAGGCATTTGATGTGTGAGAGAAAGTCTATCAAGGGAAATTATACCTAAACATATATCTGCATCCGTATCTATCCCTACCTCTATAGGGATCTGTCCAGTGTTTCTGTCTTTCAAGTATGCAATTTCAAACTTCTTACCAGTGAGAGAGAGAAATATAAACTGGATCCTTGTTTGAAGATGCGAGTATTAAAAAGAGCCATGTCTAATGTCTAATTCTCTGAAACAGCTGCTGGGTGCAATATGCCTTTAATGCTAAGGTGCTATTCTTTTCAGTGCCTGGTTAACATCAAGTTTTTATATTATACAAAAACATAATACCATGATTATGGAAATAAAAAGCCACCCACAAGCTTACTATCTTTACAAATCATCTATTTTCATTCTTTCCTGTCTTTTCCAAAAAAGCATATTTTTTTCACAGTGTTGGATGTGCAGCATAAATATAATTTTGCATTCTGATCTCCTTCCTAGCATCACACATGAGTAATTCCAATGTGGTCTTTATAATGACCTATTCAAATGACTTTAAAATCTTACTTTAGTGGATATATTATAATTTATATCAGCATTCAAAAATCATTAAATCTTTGGGGGACTTTTAAGTTATTTCCAATTTACTTTTTACTTCTATTATCAGTATCTCTTTGGCCACATTTCTGCCTTTTTTTTTTTTTTTTTTTTTTGTCTTCAGTCATTTTCTAACAGTGGGATTGTTGAGTTAAAAGAGATGAAAACTTCATGAAATTGATGGCTGTTACCTCCTTTAATTAATTTATTTTTAATCACAGTCTTTCTCCCTCATTTAAACAAACTAACTTAGTAACTCACTAATTCACTAATTGACTAGCTCAGTGTTCCAGTTTCCTGGTTTGTTCCTGGTCAAATCCAACTGCATCCTTTGCCTTTTCTCCTTCCTGACAATGAACCTCTGGTTTGCAGATCTTTACACAAATAAGTTGCAGAGATAACTTTTTGCCCCAAAGCCTGATCACTTCAGACATCTATTGTCTGACTTCAAGGAATTTCCCATCTGCAAAAGCCTCGATTAGACACAGTTTCAGTGATTGTGAAAGGAGTATACAGGTAGGTCGGATAAGGCTGGGCTCCTGGCCATCAGCTCTTTCTGTCTCTTACCAATTAGGTCTGTGCCAAGGCATCTTGGGCTCTGCCACCAACCTGTCCCACTGGCTCTTGCTAAAAGGTAGGCAACCACGTGAGCGTGGGCACTGGCGCTGGCACTTACTATACACCCACTCTTCCTGGAACTGACCTAGGTCCCATGAGGAACCCATTGGGCAGTCAGGCACAATCTTTACCCTCAAGAACACTGTAGGCTGAGGAGATAAGATATGTGTGCTCTAAGAATATGGTTGAGAGTTTATGATTCCACAGAGGTTCAGAAGAGAGGGATACTCTCATGGGCCCTAAGGTGGGACTAGAAGGACAGAGAGAAGTAGAAAAGGCAAGTCAGGTGCACAACTGGAGTCCCAACTACTCAGGCGGCTGAGGTGGGGGGATCACTTGAGCCCAGGAGTTCAAGGCTGCAGTGAGCTGAGATCATACCACTGCACTCCAGCCAGTGACAGAGCAAGATCCTGTCAAAGAGAAAAAAAAAAAAAAAGGCAGAAAAGAATACAGAGAATATTTATGGTTGGTGCAAAAGTAATTACTGTTTCAGCCCAGTATCCACAAGCAGAGCTTTTGGTGTGATGGCTTGATTGCTGCCATGATCAGCTGGCCCTCCTCCAGGCTCTGTTTACACCTGCACACAAAACAGTATGGCCATGCGTAGGCAGGGTTTACCCTACCACCCACCACAGTTTTGATCTTCAGGTAAGCCTCACACTGTGGGGCCTCAGAGTGTTAGGTTTGCTTCTCTGAGTCCTCCTGAACGTGATTATTAGCATTTTTTAACGGTGTTAAATAAAAATTATATAAAGCCTTTGTTTTGGACTATACTCCTGCACCAGGTCCCAACAGACCGGAGAAAAAAATCAAAATGATGTCATCCATGCTATAATTCCACATCACCAAATCTAAGCTAAGTTGTTATCTGTCTGGAGAATCAGAAGAATTAGACAGTCAATTTCCCAAACAGGCCAGTTGACATCTTCAGTTGGCATAATAATGTTTTCCTTTTCAAATCCTTACACAAAAAAGGTAGGCTGAACATGGATAGAATAGGAGGTCATTATGATATTGAAACACACCAGGTGCAGAAGGATAAATATCAAATGTTCTCGCTCGTGTGTGCACTGAAAACTTCGATCCCCTGGAGGTAGAGAGTAGAACAATAGAGGCCAGAGGCTGGGAAGAGGTTATGTGTAGTGTGGGGCAGAGTGATGACGGGAGGTTGGTTAATGGGTACAGGTATGTTCCTCCCAACACATAGAAATGGTAAATACTCAAGATGATAGACTCCTAAATACCTTGATTTGATCATTACACATCTATGCATGTAACAAAACATCACATGTACCCTATAAATATGTACAAATAACACATATAAATAAACAAAATTTTTTAAGACAACCTTAAAAAAAGGCATCTTGAAGTAACATAATGTTAATCAATCAGTTATTTTTCTACTGTTCTGTCTAAAAATAACTAATACAGTCTTTGTTCTTTGCTCCTGCTTTCTTTGGCCCTTCTCTGTCTATAAAGCAAATCTCTTCTGCTCCGTTCACTGGGACACTTATTTCATTTTACGGAATGGAGTGTTGCTGGATTCTAGAATTGCAAATGAAGCCAACTGAGATCTTTAAACTAAATTTGTTGTAATTTTCTCTTTTGATAAAAGAGATTTGATCATCTAGAGTTCACTAAACCCAAGGATGTTTAAAGTGAATGGAGCGTTGGCCACATGCCCGAGATTCACCTATTCACCCAGGCGTTACCGTGCAGGCCGTTTATTTCATAATTTCTCAGGAGAAACTGTAGCAATAGCCAGAGATAACAGAGGTGACAGATGAGTCAAGGAGAGAGGGTGACTCACAGGCAGCCATCTCTGCTCCCTTCACTGGCCTCCCTGAGCATGCCAGCGTCCGTGGAGGCTTAGACTTCTGTTTGGATATTGCTTTAAAGAGATTAAAGGATCTGCATTCCTGGAAGCCTCCTTACCCGTTTCTGCCCTAGGCCCTTCAGACCATGTCTCAGTTCATTCCTTTGTAATGATGTGAATTCACATTCCTTGGGAATTTTTTCCATGCCAGGAATTAACTCCGTCTTCTACACTCATTATCTTTTTTTGTTTTGTTTTGTTTTGTTTTGTTTGAGACGAGTCTTGCTCTTTCGCCCAGACTGGAGTGCAGTGGTGCGATCTCCGCTCACTGCAAACTCCACCTCCCAGGTTCACGCCATTCTCCTGCCTCAGCCTCCCGAGTAGCTGGGACTACAGGCTCCCGCCACCACGCCCGGCTAGTTTTTTGTATTGTTAGTAGAGACGGGGTTTCACCGTGTTAGCCAGGATGGTCTCAATCTCCTGACCTCGTGATCCACCCACCTGAGCCTTCCAAAGTGCTGGGATTACATACACTTATTATCTTACTTACTTCTTACCCACTGCCACACAGATAGGATGGTTATTCTCACTTTACAGATGAGGAACCTGTGGCAGAAAGAAAGTAGCCCAAGGTGAGCATAGCAATACCTGATAGAGCTGGGATTTGAAGACAGGTTGTCTGACTCTAGAGCCCATATCTCTGGCTACTCTGGAAGTCTGCCTTCTTTAAACAGGTAAGTTTGGAATGTCTACATCACAAGACAAACCCAATAATCTCAAATAGCAAGTCAAAGTTGAGGATCCTTAGAACTGGCTTGTAATAGAGCAAGAAACCTAGAGGAGAGGAAATTAGTTAAGGAATATTTTTAGGCAGTCTTCTTCCCATGCAGGCAGCCACAGAAGGCCTGGCTCGTAGAATATATCTCAATAGTTCTTGTTGGTGGTTGGAGGAGGTCAGTGGTCCTTAGGAAGGAAGGGAAAACATTTTTGGAAAAGGAGGAGTCAAGCTGTTTAACAGCTCTCTTCCAGACTCCACTTCTCTGTATTTCTTGTGCAATGCTTTTTTTTTTTTTTTTCTTTTTCTGGGGGTGGGGTGGGGGGAGTTGTGATGAAGTTTATCACTCTCAAACACAGCTCCAATCATATCTCCTACTGCTCGAGAACCTCCGAAAGCAGTTTCCCATGACCTCAATCAGCAATCTTCAAACTTCTCTAAATATGTAACCCTAATGCTGAAAAAGACTGGCATGTGCACCTCAATAGATTTATGGTACGTGTGTGTGCCTGTGTGTAAAACCATGCCAACAGATTATGCACTTCATAATAACAAATTAAAACTAGAAAGTATAATAGAAGACATGAACATGAAATAAAGAGTATTTTAAAATGCCTGCTATTCTTAATGACATCTTACTATCTTTTCTACTATCTCAGGGCATAATCCACACCTTAGACAGGGCTCATCATTAATGATAGTGAATGTAAATCCATACTTGAAGCATTCTTCCTGAAAATTCGATTTTTTTTTGTTTACTGTTTGCTATATATGATCAGGTCATCATTGGTTTTATCTTCCTCAAAATGTGGCTGAAAGAAAGCAAGGATAGGAAAAGTCAGCTCTGCCATTTTCTTGTCATTTGCTTGTGTTCACTTTAGGTGCTATTCTCAATCCACAAGTTCTTTACAGAAATCTTTAAAAATCACTGGTCTATTCCATGGCTTTTTATTCAGTTAAATCTAGATAAAAATCCATAAACCCATGAGACTAGATAATTAAGAATGGTGATGTGGGTAGCTCGCAGACCCTCTAGGGCATAAAATTTCTACCCCTCCCTCAGAATAGCCTTAGTTGGACATGGGGCAAGAAACTGTGTGAACAGCCATCTAACAAGGATCCCATATTCAATCCGAATATGAAATAATAGTAATTTTAAACTTTTCCCTTTTAAAAAATAAGAGTAAACATAAATGAAAATTTGTTATGATTTGCACACCCTTCTGAGAGCGCACGCTGAACTTCGGAAATCTTTGATCTACCAAGATAGGATTTCTTAGGCTTCCAATATCAGTGACCTACTTCTTTAGCCACACCTCCAATCATTACCAATCCTGCCCCATTCCATGATGACCCACGCACTCAACTATACAAACACATAGGGTTAGTCATCTTCTCTGGAAAGTTTCTAACCACGCGACCTGGCTCAGGCTGTTCCCTCTGCTTGGAACACCTTTGCTTTCCTTTGCTGCCTTTAGAAATTTTACTGAAAACAATACCATCTAACATTTATTGACTTCTTACTACATGCTGGACACTGTTGACAATTCTAGGAGGTAGGTGCTATTATGAGAAAGCTGAGGAGTAGAGAACAGTTCAAAGTCAATGAGCTGGGAAATGAGGAATCCAGAAAACAAGCCCATGAGAGCTGCAAATGCTCATACTCTGTCACTGTAGGTGTGTTTTCATTTAATTTTAATCTCTGAATAGATAAAGTCTTCACTAAACCCTTCCCTTCTTTCTACTACTAGGGAGATGGAATTAGTTGCTTCCCTCTTAAGTTTCCACATCAACTTGTTGGTAAATATCATATAGCATTTATTTCGCTCTGCCATATACTGTTGTTATTTGTGTACATGTCTCATATCCACAACTATACAAGAGCTCTTTAGAAGAGAAACCACACTGGATCCTTCACGGCACATAGCAGAGACTTAGTAAAGTAAATATGGTTATTGAATGAATGAATTAATGGATAGATGGAAGAATAAATTAATGGATGGGGAAAAACAAAGGTCATAGGTTGGGTATCATGTAACTTGAAATTCCTGGTGTCCTGAGAAGCACACTACATTCTAGTATGGGCCTGCAATAGATTATAAAGATTTCGAACTTCAATGGAAGACAAGATTTCATTTCTCAATACTTATGAAAGCACTTGTGAGTTATCTTACTCTTTAATATGTAATGGCTAGTTGATAAAATCTCAGACTTGTATCTATGTAATCTGACATCGCAAAACACTGAGTGCATTAAAGAGCTGTTACTCTATTTCGAACTTACACCTGAAACCTTGAATGACTTGAGAAGGATTTTTGGATACACCATTTTAATGTTGGTGGTAATTAAAGTCATTTACAGAAGAAATTTTAGTTCATTTTATATTGAAATTAACAAACACACACACTAGAGTTTAGGAATTTCTCTTTCTTAATTTTACCAATTCAGAAACTCAGACTTACAGAGGTGAAGTGACTTGGCCAATAATCACGTCATCAGGAAGTGACAGAGCTTGTACCCAGCCCCAACCTTTGAGACTTAAGTCCCATGCTGTTTCCCCATTCTGCTCCTCAAACACAAAATGAGTCCTAGAATGTCAGATATTTGAGCTATTAGAAACTCTTTACTATGAGCATAGAGTGAATAGCCCCCTTTTGGTATTTTGGAAATGCCATTCTGTATAAATGTGCAGCCTTGAGCATTCTTCGTAGCAGGGGAGGGACTAGGAGGCATTTAATCCCTAGATGACTAAACGGAAGCCCAGTCCATCTGTGATAAATATTCCTTCCAAGGGCCACAGGTGTGCACGCCAGAGCAAGCATCCTCCTTTTCCGCCTCAGTGCTGAAACCATCATAAAATCATTCCATCCTCTGCTTGGTCAGTTAATTCTTCCTTCCTTTTTTTAAAAAATATTCTTATTAACATTTGACTGTGTTCTTATGCAGAGGTACAATAGAAAGTGCTCTAATGATAAGCTGCACAGTAAAACAGGCTGTCGGGCAGGTACCTACTAGAGTCAGGGATGTGAGGATATACAGAGAGGGTCTTATTCTTAGTTCTCTAGAGCTGGAAGAGAGAAAGGCAAAACCCAAAGCCTCCATGCCCCTTTTCTCACCTTCCCTAGATGTGGCATCCGCACCTGGCCAGACAAAAACGATAGACTCCCTTGAAAGAATGGTTATTAACGCTACCTTCAAGTGCCATCCTATAAAAGTGGTGGAAGTGAGAGTGGAACCTAGAGACAGAACTAGAGAAGAAGGGTGCACAGTAAAAGCAATATGTTTCCCATTCATTATGGAGCAGAGCTTCCTGACAGATACACAACAGAGAAAAGGGCTGCTTTCTGGAGTAGTGAGCTTGCTGTTACTGGAAGAACTTCAGCTGGACGATCCCTCCTTGAGAGTAGTATATAGGGCAGGAGAGTAGATGGTTTGGTTTCATCATTGCTAAAACACCCCTTCCAGCAATAGCATTTTGTATTTCTCCAAATATTCCACACTTGAATGCCTAGGGAGATGGGTTTAGACAAAGCTCATCTGTTCCGTAAAACTTGGCCACAGTACAACGCCTGCTGCCTAGTCACAAAGCATTTTATAGACAGCTGTTTCCACCCCTATTTCAGAAGTGTGGTGAAAAGGGAATTCAGAGACAGGTGAGGGGCCTTCCATTACGTGAGCTTGTGGGAAGACGCCCCCAGCTCCAGAGCTGCCTCATGCCTGAGCCCACACACTTCTCAATTGGATCTTAGCTCAGTGACTTCTAGCCATATGAAATGATCCCATTCCCCTGGGAAGCCCAGTACCCCTGGGAATGCCTTAGAAAATTTTTTTCTAGATTATAAAGTCACACAATCGCAGTGTTTGAACAGTCTTAGAGGTCATGGAGTCAAACTCTCTGGAATCCACAGGAAAGCAATGTTTCCCACTGACTCCAGCTGAGAACTCATAAATGGAATGAGCCCAATGGAATCCTAAGGAATTCTGAGCCGAGAAATAAATAGGGCAAAAGCCACAGCCAAGTCTTCTGCAAGCGTATCCCAAGGAAACACGAAGCCAGTCTTTACGGAGAGAAAGGGCTGAGTTCCAGGAGAGGGGAAAATGTATAATGCGTTGAGGTTGCAAGTGTTTGGGGCAACAAAGAACAAAAATGACACAACGGTCAAGCACGGTGGCTCATGCTTGTAATCCAGCACTCAGGGAGGACGAGGCAGGTGGGTCACTTGAGCCCAGGAGTTCAAAACTAGCCTGGGCAACATGGCAAAACCCTGTCTCTACAAAAAATACAAGAATTAGCCAGGTGTGGTGGCACGCCTGTAGTCCTAGCTACTTTGGAGGCTAAAGTGGGAGGATCTCTTGAGCCCAGGGAGATCGTGGCTACAGTGAGCTGAGATTGCACCACTGCACTCCAGCCTGGATGACAAAGCGACACTTTGTCTCAAAAAAAAAAAAAAAAAAGGCCCAACTAGGAGTCATCTTTCTTTTGAATGGTCTGCATTTCACAGACGAGAAGTTAGCAGAATCTAGAGGAAAGTAATGAACTGGGAATCGAGAAACAGGCCACCACTGACTTGCTGCATGACCCTTGAAAGAACTTCTAACCTCTCTGAGTCACAGTTTCCTCACAAGGATAATAGTGTGTGACCAGGTTGATTGGGGGATCAGATGAGATAACAAACATGAAGCACTTTTAAGTGGTAATATTAGACAAATGGAAAATGCCAATATGATCAACTCTGCCTTATGTGCTTTTTTAGTGTCCCCAGGCAAAAGAAGTGAGTTGATATTATTATTCCCTATTTTCAGATGCAGAAGTCAAGACATAGGGATGTGAACATACGTGGGTCGTGTTCCATAGTACCTGGACCAAGAGAAGAGGTCTCTCTATGTTGAGAAAAGAGCAATGCCTTCCCACAGCATGGTACTTCCTCTCCTTCTGAGAATGATACTGTTACATAAAGGTTTTGGGTGGTGCCCCAGACCACGGAGATTTCCTTCTGCCCAGCTGCATGAGGCACACATAACCTGGGATGGTATTAGGAAGATGGCCACTTTCACATCAACTTATGTGCTCTGGCACCGACCTGTCTTCTCCCCACGCAACACAACTTCCTACCCACTGCTACTGGGATGATACCTGCTCTTGGGTAAGGCATGCATACCCAAATGCTACCTCCGATCAGGGAGATAATATCTGGCCTCAATTCTCTGCCCTTAAAGAATCTTGCAGCCAAATTGGGTAAAGAGTCAAGACCCATCAATGTGCTTTATTCAGGAGACCCATCTCACGTGCAAGGACACATGTAGGCCCAAAATAAAGGGATGGAGGAATATTTACCGAGGAAAGGGAAAGCAGAAAAAAGCAGGGTTTGCAATCCTAGTTTCTGATAAAACAGACTTTAAACTAACAAAGATCAAAAAAGCCAAAGAAGGGCATTCCATAGTGGTAAAGGGATCAATGCAAAAAGAAGAGCTAACTATCCTAAATATATACACACCCAATACAGGAGCACCCGGGTTCATAAAGCAAGTTCTTAGAGACCTACAAAGGGACTTAGACTCCCACACAATAATAGTGGGAGACTTTAACACCTCACTGTCAATATTAGACAGATCAACAAGACAGAAAATTAACAAGGATATTCAGGGTGTGAACTAAGCTCTGGACCAAGCGGACCTAATAGACATCTGCAGAACTCTCCACCCCAAATCAACAGAATATACATTCTTCTCAGCACCACATCATACTTATTCTAAAATTGACCACATAATTGGAAGTAAAACAGTCCTCAGCAAATCCAAAACAATGGAAATGATTACAAACAGTCTCTCAGACTGCAATCAAATTAGAAGTCAGGATTAAGAAACTCAGTCAAAACAGGACAACTACGTGGAAACAACCTGCTCCTGAATGACTACTGGGTAAATAACGAAATTAAGGCATAAATAAATAAGTTCTTTGAAACCAATGAGAACAAAGACACAA
The DNA here is from genome assembly GCF_043159975.1 of Macaca nemestrina. Taxonomy (NCBI): domain Eukaryota; kingdom Metazoa; phylum Chordata; class Mammalia; order Primates; family Cercopithecidae; genus Macaca; species Macaca nemestrina. Next base: position 10,330,282 of record NC_092126.1, read on the forward strand.
CATACCAGAATCTCTGGGACACAGCTAAAGCAGTGTTTAGAGGGAAATTTACAGCACCAAATGTCCACAGGAGAAAGCAGGAAAGATCTAAAATCGACACCTTAACATCACAATTAAAAGAACTAGAGAAGCAATAGCAAACAAATTCAAAAGCTAACAGAAGACAAGAAATAACTAAGATCAGAGCAGAACTGAAGGAGATAGAGACACATGGACATAGGAGAATGAGAACACATGGACACCAGGAGGGTAACATCACAGACTGGGACCTGTCAGCGGGTGGGGAGTGGTGGGGAGGGAGAGCATTAGGAGAAATACCTAATGTAGATGAAAGTTTGATGGGTGCAGCAAACCACCATGGCACATGTATACCTACATAACAAACCTGCACATTCTGCACATGTATCCCAGAACTTAAAGTATAATAACAATAAAAAAGAATCTCATAGCCATCATGTATTGTATACAACAGACCTCAAATTAGTCTCCCTCTGCTTCTCCAACAGTGTGGCCTCTTCTATGAACCCACGGGTTTCCCTAGCATCCCATCTCCCAGCCCTCAGGCTTCTCCTCCCCATCGTCTTCACTTCAGGAAGAGAAATGAAAAAGAAATTCAAGTGACTCATCGGTCCACATAGGCAGGACTGGGAGAGGCGGAGAGAGTGAATTTGTGGGTCCAGATGAATATTTCCGCAGGCCTCTTGACTGCTTCACACGATCTGCTGCGCTTCATGAAAAAGAGGATATAAAAATCTGAGTGGTGCCATATTGTCTCCAAAAGCAGCCAGAGTGAAAATGAAGTGTGACTGCCGCCTCCCCAAAACGCAGGGCAGCTCCTGCCTCACATCCACAAATGTGGTTCAGCAGGCTGCCTTGCCCTGCCTCAGGAAGTCTACCTGGTGGGCACCGGGGAACCCCAGCCACCCTCCTCACACAGGGCTATCCGGGGCCTCAGTGCCCGGCCCCCTGGATACACAGCAGAGTCTGCTGGGGGCACTGAACAGGATGCCAATGCAGGGGTGCTTTCTTGGAGGCTCATCCCACCAGCAGTGCCAGGTTTGACAAGCCGCACAAATCTACACCCTTTGGCAGCCTTGAGAACTTTGCAACCAGGAATTCTTACTGAGCAGAGTGCACATGGCTAGGAAGAGTCAGAGTGGGTGGGGCCTTGCCCCTCCCTCAACCAGAGGGACTCTAATGTACCTTACATATTGGGCACCTGCCTAAGATTTCACTGGAAAAAATCGGAGCCCACTACAGTTACAAACAAAAACGAACCAACCTGGAAAGCCCCAATGGGTCTAGCCCAGTGGTTCTCAAACTTGAGTGTGCCTCAGAATCTTCTGGAGGGCTAGATAAAACACAGATGGCTGGGCCTCTCCCCAGACTTGCTAATTCATTATTGCTGATATTTCATTTTTCTGTTTTTGTTTTTTTTGAGATAGGGCCTCACTCCCAGGCTGGAGTATAGTAACCCAATCACTGCTCACTGCAGCGTTGACCTGCTGGGCTCAAGCAATCCTCCCACCTGAGCCTCCCAAGAGGCTGGGACTACAGGTATGTGCCGCCACACCTGGCTAATTTTTCTCTCTTTTCTAGAGACAGAGTCTTGCTATGTTGCCTATGTCTCTAACTACTAAACTCAAGTCCATCTCAGCCTCCTAAAGTGCTGGGATTACAAGCATGAGCTACCACACCCAGCCTGATATTCTATATTTTTAATAGGCTGTCATGGGATTACAATGTTGCTTTCTGGGGACCAACATTAAGAACCACTACTCTAGCCCAGCTTCCCTTTTAGATGCCAGGACAGCTGATTCTTCCAAGGTGCCTCAGCAACCTAGAGGCAAACTGGAATAGAGTCCACTGTCTGACAGCCCCTCCCTCTATTTTCTGTCCCACCCCCACTTTATCCAGGGCTTTTCTATCACACCTGCTCCAGCACAGCAGGGCCCTGGATAGAGAAAACGGCTCCAAGCTGGGCTTTGTCCCATGAGGAAAGAGGCACTCCTAAAGCAGAGCCCTTGCTCAGCCCACCCGTGTCCCCCATTTTGGGAAGTGGCACCCTTCCCCCAGGTTTTCAGGATGCCCCCTCCAAAACTTGGCTTATCCATGCCTTCATTCCTTATTGAGCCTTCTGTGATTTCTTTCCTTTATTCTTTCACCAAACACATCCTCACCGAGACCTTCTAGGTGCTGGGTGCTGTCCTAGATCCTGAGAAAGATATAGAGACCTGTGAGAGACAGGCTCCTCCCTGCCTTCAAGAACTTTGCAGTTGGGTAGGAAAATAAGCCTCATCAAGTTACTCCACTGTAAAGGGGAAAGAAGGGAGTGTCTCAAAAGGTGTGTGAAGGATGAGGAATGGGGAAGGGCTCATTAGGCTGGCAGGGAGCTGTTAACAGAGAGAGGCATGGGCATCAGACGAAGAGGACATAGTCAGTGTAAGACATTAACAATGAAATGATAAGAAATATTTATTGAGTATTCACTGTTCACCAATTGCTTTACATCTTTTATCTTCACAACCGTCCCTATAGGAGGTGCCATTATTAAATCCGTGTTTACAGATGAGGGAACTGAAGCTCAGAGAAGTCATGCAACTTGTCCAAAGCCACACAGCTACTCAAACTCAGGCTTTCTGGCCCCAGAACCTGATCTCTTAACTCCTACTATACAATCTATGACTACTATACCATCTCTTACTACTGTATTATCTTATTGCTCTCAGCAAGGGACAGACAGCCAGCACCTATTTAGAGGGCAGTGAAGAGCAGGTTTCCTGAAGCACTTGACGAGTGTCGGGGGTAGTTGGAAAACAGTGAGAAAGATAGGTTGGGACTTAATTTATGGAGAGGCTTGACTGCCAGGGTGAGTGATTTGTACCTAACTCAGGAGCTTGTGGGAAGCCACTGAAGGATTTTGAACAGAAAAAGTACACGTGACACAGCTGTGTTTTAGGAAAATTCCTCTAACAGCAGTAGGCAGATTAGGTTGGAGTGGGAAGACATTGGTGATGAGGAGACCACACTGGAGGTTACTGCAGGATTTCGGGAGTGATAAAACAAAGGCCTGACTTAGGGCAGGGTGGCAGAAATAGAGCGAGACTCGAGGTCAGATGCTCTCCTCACCACTGTTATTGTAAATAATTTTAACCACTGACCACATGCTTGACCTGTCTTAACTCATGTCATTCTCCTAGTAGGCTGCTACATCGGATTGCTTTCCCTTTGACTTTTCTTGCCCCTTCTTCGTCTCTACTGATGGCTCCCCATGGCTGGCAGTTTTCCTGTTTGGGGATCAGGGTTTCAGACCTCTTCTTGGAATATATAAGAATCACAGGCTAAGAAAACTCAGGATAGAGGAATCATGATCACTCAGAACTGTTTATTCTCTCCATTCTGAAGCTGATGAAATGGAGGCCTGGACAGGATGAGGAACCTTTTATATCTAGGAAGTGATGGTGCTTGGACCAGAGGAGGGAAATCTTTCCCCACCTGTTAACATCATGCTCCCGTTCTCCTGCTTCCTGGGTCAGGCTGGAGGCCCTGCAGCTGTCGGGGGTGCCAGATGGCATCTCAGTCACCAGGCTGGAGGGTGCCTGAGGACCCTGCGGTCAGCCCCAGCTGGCAGCACCACCTCCCAACTGGCACTGTGGGCACCAGGGTTCAGAGGGGCTGAGTGAAGGAAGCACGTGCAGCAGAGGGGCAAGAATGCAGGTGACTCATGCCCTTTGTAGTGTGACTTACAGCTGTCCAGGGGAGCATCCCAGCCTACGTGAGGCAGTTGCCATCTTTGCTGTCAGAGAGTCGCTCTTGACCCAGGCAGTCACTGACATCAAGAGCGGAGGAGACAGTTTGGTTGTAAAATGGACAAACGGTGCAGAAGAAGCAGTACCCAGCTGTGAGCGAGGAAACCTCGACTCCACTCGCAGCTTTGCTCTTGCCCTTTACAACTGTGTGACCTTGGGTAAGATGTCACCTGACCTGAATAAGCCTCACTCTTCTCATCTGTTCACGGGTACAGTAATCTTTGCCCTCACTATCTTGGAGATGTAAAGAGTGATCTGTGGGCTAGTGCTTGAAGAGAAAAAACAAAGCCTTCTGCAAACCTAGAGAATTCCAAACGTGTCATTACTATTATCATGATTCATGCGAATACTAATATCATTAAACATTCATTCCAAAAGGAAATGTGATGATAAAATATTAACATATCTCCATGAGGGGTACATTTGAACTCCGTACCGTTTTTGCAACTGTTCTATAAGTTTAAAACTACTTCAAAATAATTTTGTTTAAAGTTAACATTCTCTTTAGTTACCTTCTCTTCCATGCAACCAGGTTCACTAGGCAGCAGCCATACCTCAGTCAACAAGAGAGGACAATCTCTGCCCTTATTGAGTTCACATCCTAGGAGGCAAGGGCAACAATTAATCAACACAATAAATATGCAAATTATCTGCTGTGTTTGGAGGTGCTAAGTCCTAGGAGGAAAAAACGCAGAGCAGCATGGAAGAGTGGGGTGCAGAAGTCCCAGATTTGGAGTGGGGAGCAGGTACTGACTTGCAGGTTGATATGTAAATAGCGTGGTCAAGGTTGGGCCTGAGGGAGAAGGTGAGATTTGAGCAGGCTTGAAGAAGAGGAGGCTGTGAACCGAGCATATGTTTGTAGGAAGAGTGTACCAGGGGAGGGCAAAGGACTAAAATAGGAGCACATCCTAGAAACAAGGAGGCCAGTGTGGCTGGAGCAGTGTGGTCAGCTACTGGGGTACCTGGGAGAGCAATGGGAGATAAGTTCAAAGAGGCAATACAGGGTGAGTCTTGTAGGGCCTGGTAGGCTCTTTTGAGGACTTGAGTTTTTTTCCCAAGAGTAATGGGATACCAAGGCAAGAATTTGAGTAGAGGTGTGACATAATTCAATGCGTATCTTAAGAGGATTATTTTTACTACTGTGCTGAGAATATACTAAGGGGCACAGGGCTGAAGCAGAGAGAAGCAAAGGTTGAAGAAGGTAGTAAGTGATCACAATATTCCAGGAAGAAATGCTGGAAGTTTGGATCAGAAGGATAGCTGCAGGTGGGGAAAAACGATTAGATTCTGGATACTTTAAAAGTAGAGCCGGCTGGCCATGATGGCTCACATCTGTAATATCAGCACTTTGTGAAGCTGAGGTGAGTGGATCACCTGAGGTCAGGAGTTCAAGACCAACCTGGCCAAAGTGGTGAAACCCCATCTCTACTGAATATAAAAAATTAGCTGGGAGTGGTGGTGGGCACGTGTAATCCCAGCTACTTGGGAGGCTGTCATGAGAATTGCTTTAACCCAGGAGGTGGAGGTTTCGGTGAGTAGAGATTGTGCCACTGTATTCCAACCTGGGCAACAAGAGCAGGACTCTGTCTCAAGAAAAAAAAAAAAAAAGTAGAGCCAACATAAGTCTTTTAAGTTTTTTGACCTAAAATCCATCTCCAAGGCCCTTTCTAGCCCTAAAATTCTTTGACTGCACTACAATATCATCATCGTCTCCTCAAACCCCTCTGCCCAAGTGTGAAGAGAGAGACAGACATTGTGCTACTTTTTCACTTACAGATCGAAATTCTCTCAAGTGGCCTGAGGTTTCTGGGATGACGTTTGCTCAGTCTTATCTCATGCCCGAGTATAAATACAGCATGCAAGAAAAGGTTATCTTTCCCTCAATCAGAGGAACTGCCAAGCACAGATCCAACCCCCAGTGACTATGGAAAGGCCAGAAATGTCAAAAAAGAGAAGTATGAGCGTGAAATTGCACACCCTAATGAAACACCTGGCTCCCGAGAACAAAGTCCATCCTGTCACTGTTCTTGATTGACAGGTGTATGATCTGTCACTTAGGCAACACCTCTTATGCACTGCCACTTGGTCTCCCAAGCCCAGGGATTCCCCTTCAACCTCCCCTCCACATTGCCACTAGACACATGATTCCCAAGAGCAGTGGAGTGGTCTCTGTGCTGGCATTCTCAAAAGCCCTGCCCTGGCCCACCAGCACTCATGCTGGATCGCAGCTTTCTGAAGGACCCTCTTCTCTAGAAAACCACCTCTTGCTCCCCTGGATCCCCCAGTTACTGGTAGAGGCCATCCAGGTGGGAAGAAGGGTGAATTCAATTTGGAGGAGCTGCAATCTCTTGACCTCAATTCCACCTTGGCAGTTTCTGTGTGATACAGCCTTCTTCACTTCCTGCCCTAATTGCTGTGCAGTGTTACCATGGGCTGTTAAACAGCTGCCACCTTCTACCCCAGACCTAAATGCCATCCAAGGGCAGGTAAAACTATTTCTCTTTTCACAGAGATTGCTGGAGGAGTCTTCTAGAAGAAGCATGCTAGGAAATGTGCAGCATCCCAGGGGCCCTTCCAGCGCTCTTGGCCTGTCCGGCTCCCTTGCCTTGTTCTTCGGGGTTGGTCGCCCTGCCAGCTCTCCTTCCCACAACCACCCCTTCTGTGCTTCCTTCTTAAAGTGTATGGGTAGGGCTGAGAGTTTTATTCTGGAATCATGGAGGAATAGAAAATATTTCAGCTGAAGGGGCCTCAGCATTCACTCCTTTGTTTAATAATCAGTGGAATCTCCTTCTTTCACCTCCCAAGTGAACCTGATCTGGAGTCCCAGCATATAAAGTATACACAGGCAAAGCACCTTTGGTTGAAGATGGGTCAGGAGTCCTACTTTAATTGTCCTCCAACCACCCTCAGAGATTTGGAGTCCAAGATACCAACCCCATAAGCTCCTAATTTTTTTAAACCTTTTTGTTTGGCACATGATGATCCTTGAGATAGAAAGTTTTATCCCAGCTCACTCAGTCAGTCATAAAAGGGACTGGATTAGGACTCCAAGTTTCCTGATATTCAGCTCAGTTGGTTAAAAGAGCTCAGGCAATTACTTCCTGTTAACCAGGTCTGACAAAAGACAAAACAAAATAAAATAAATAAGTAAAGTGCTCAGGCGTAAGACCATCAGGTGCAAAGATCTCAGGGCTTGGCCATAGAGCACTGGGACTGCTGGTGGCCGTGGTACCAGAATTGCTCTTCCCAGCTTACCACAGCCAATGGCATTCCCCTCCTCCCATCTACTTTCAGTGAGGTCATGTCGGCAGCTTGACACTGGCTGTGGTGGGAAATTAGCAAATACCTCAAGAGGAGAGATCTCCATCCTCTCAAGAGCTGGTAATGAAACATTTTCCAGCACACCACTGGCTTGGGGGTATGCAGTCCTGTCTACCAAGTCCTGAAATAGACCTTCTTGTGGAATTTGAGATATTCAGGGTCCAGGTGCGGCAGCTTGCACTTGCAATCCCAGCATTTTGGGAGGCCGAGGTGGGCAGATCATTTGAGGCCAAGAGTTCAAGATCAGCCTGGCCAACATGGTGAAACCCCATCTCAATTAAAAAAACAAAAATTACCTGGGCGTGGTGATGTACATCTGTAGTCCCAGCTATCTGGGTGGCTGAGGTACGAGAATCACTTGAACCCAGGAGGTGGAGGTTGCAGTGAGCTAAGACTGCGCCACTGCACTCTAGCCTGGGCAACTGAGCAAGACCGTCTTAAATTAATTAATTAATTTAATTAAAGACATTCAGGACCAGTCATGATGCATCACTCAAGGAGGCCTTTGGAATGGTCTCATCCATAAATGACAGATGATAATGTCTAAAAATCTCACTGATAAGGTCTATGGGCCAGGCAGCTGGGTGGAACAAAATAGAAAATGGCAAGGAATGTGGTGAAGCACCACTGTGTATTAATTTGCTGGGGCCACCGTAACAAAGTATCACAGACTGGATGGCTTAATTTAGTGTCTTACAGTTCTGGACACTAGAAGCCCAAGATCAAGGTGTTGGCAGGAATCCTTCTGAGGGCTGGGAAGAGCGAAGCTGCTCTACATCTTTTTCCTTGGCTTGTAGACAGTGTTCATGTTCACATGCTGTTCCCCCCGTGAGCCTGCCCATTTCCATGTTCCAATTTCCCCTTTTTATAAAGACGTCAGTCATATTAGATTAGGACCCACCCAAATGACCTCATTTTAACTCGATCAGCTGTGTATATTCCCCATCTCCAAATAAGGTCATATTCTGAGGTACAAGAGGTTTGGGCTTCCACATATGAATTTTTCAGGGAAACAATTCAATCCATAACATACGGCAGGATGAAAAGAAATCTGAGGGTCAGATCTGACCTGCTGACTGCCGTGATGTAGTCTACTTGCAAATTTTATAGGTATGGAAACTAAAACTCTCACAGAGAAGCAAGTGGCTCTCCAAAGGTAGTGGGCAGAGAAAAGCAGAGGCAGCCCTTCTGATTCCCAGGCCAGGGCCTCTCTATGCCACTTTTGGTCTCCCATGATTTGGAGGACAATTTCACCAGTTGGTGCATCACCTCAACACCCTAGAAGAGTCTGTAAGCAGCCGGAGGGCCAGGATGTGTCTGCCCATCTACAAACTGGCAGCGTGGGTGAAACACACAGAAGATGTTCAGAAAGCCCAAGCTGAATTTCATCGAACTTAATGATTTGTCCTTAGTAGAGATTCTGGGCGCTCCTGGGCTCAAGGTTACTTTCTGGTCCCTGCACCATAGGTTGCTTTAAGGCCTTTATTTTTCTGGTAGTCCTTTTTTGTTTGTTTTACTACAGACTGACAAAGTGGAGATAGACAGGACCAGCATTAGAACTCCAGGGTTCACCCACTCTTGTTGATAGTAATTGAGACAGCAAGTCAGATCATTGTTTCAACTCCCAGCCCTACTAGATCTATCATATACCAGCAGTTTGATACCATACTAACCTACTCTGAGTCTCGTATTCTTATCAGAAAATTGGGGCTAATAATACTTAGCTTACTCAACAACTCATTCATTTGTTCGTTCAATCAATATTGTGGGAACTGCTCTGCATACTGGGCTCATAACAGTGAAAAAGCAACATAGTCCCTTTCTCCTGCCTTTCGATATGAGAAACAAACCACAGTCTATTGTTCTATTCTGTAATAACACATCACAGAAAAGTACCGGCTGGCTCCTGGGGAAACAGGAGCAGGATAATCCAGGCAAAGTTGGGCCCAAGCTGAATCCTGAAGGGAAGGGCCATCCAGGTGAAGAGTGGAGTAGGAAGGAGCAAGTATTGTCAAGGGAGCAGAAGGGGTCCACAGAAATGTGCTGGGCATAGGGATTTGCATGCCTGAAGATCTAGACGAGAAAGAGTATGGTGGTGAAGACTAATGAGATAATGAGATATGTATCACATCATGCCTGGCACTAGAACATACTTGGCAAATGCCTCCTGCCCTTTGCTTTTAACAACATACCTATAGATTTTATTTCTCATCTCCAAGACCAGAAATGTCAGCAGAAAATGGAAAAATATATGTTAGTAATGAGACTGCAAAATTATTGAAATCCATGTCCTTATTTATAACATTCTCAATAAGGCATATTTATTTGTTGGAAAGGCATGCATTTTATTTTTCAGATACTTGAAATAAAATTATTGTAAATATATTTACTCATGTGCATTTTTTTTTTTTTTTTTTGCGTGAAACAACTACTCTTCCTTGTCCATGAAAGGAAGAGTAGTTACTACCATCTGACTTCAGATTGTCATTGAATACAAATGTTATTGTTTGTTCTGTAGCCTCTCCTTATCTCCACACACCTTTCAATCTTTGATCCCAGGCTTTTCACATTAGAATTCTCCACTGAACTCGAGACTATATTGCAGAAGCTTTATGAAACATATACATAATAGGAAACCCACTAGTACCCATTAGGGTACTTTGCTCATAAAAGTAAAAATGAGAGCAATGACCTCCAATGCATAAGTGTTTGTATTTTGTGTGGGTTTTTTGTAATGTGCACACCAACAGAAAGCATATTCCACCTTTATTTAAAGTAATATTGGCCTATGTTGCACAATTTAATATTATCATCTCAACTGATTTATTATCTAGTTGTCTAGTAATTGAATACCAGTGTGAACAGAGACAAAACTAGGTAGAAACATCATGAGATATTTTGATAAGCAGTTAGTATTTTTTCCAGATATGTGCATAAGCACTGAATATAACTTTTCCTTATTTTCTTTTCTTTTCTTTTTTTAAGTATATTTCACTGTTAATAACTTGGATTTGCCTAGTGCTTTGTCAATCATAATGCACATCCTCATTTGTTTCTTCACAGTATGCATGAGGAGGGTGGCTATTTCTTTTTATTATCATTCTCATTTTACAGTGACATAAACTTGTTCAAGGTTGTATAGGTTCTAGGCTGGGTACGGTGGCTCATGCCGGTAGTCTCAGCACTTTGGAGGCCGAGGTGGGTGGACCTCCTGAGGACAGGAATTTGAGACCAGCTTGGGCAACATGATGAAACCCCATCTTTACTAAAATACAAAAATTAGACGAGTGTGGTGGTGGGCACCTTTAATCCCAGCTACTCGGGAGGCTGAGGCAGGAGAATTGTTTGAACCCAGGAGGCGGAGGTTACAGTGAGCAGAGATCACGCCACTGCAGTCCAACCTGGGCGACAGAGCAAGACTCCATCTCAAAAACAAAACAACAAACAAAAAGCAAGATTGTGTAGGCTCCAAGTGACAAAGTCAAATGTCATTCCAAAAAATTCTGGGAGCTAGAAAATCTCTTCCAGATCTCTTCCACTTCTGAATTTTGGTAGCATAAAAGCTCTATGCAGACAGAGACCTTGCCTATTTGTTTCAGCATTGTATCCCCATTGTTTAGTCTAATGCCTGGAAAGTCTAAAGAACTCAATCAACAGTCATTTGGGTTCAACTGAAATCTGCAACCTGTGTTTTCTTGTAACATCAAGAGTTGATGCTGAAGTGATTATATGTTGAGGAATGCTAAGCAGCTGGTGCCCAAGAAGGTAACAAACTAAATGCTATATAAGACCCAAGAATATATGGCATATATCTGTGCCAGAGCAGCAAAAATAGCACCCACAAGAGTGTAGCGATTCATGTTACAGACAAACATCACCACTGCTTGTGACTGGAGGTGGGGTGAAGAGGCTGGTGGGATATCCCCTGATTCCATTCTTGCTTCTTCCTTTCCCTAAAGATATCTCTACAGGATGCTGGAGCTCCAGGGGTCTCCTATAATTTGGTCTGAAAAATTCACTGGATTTTTCCAGTCTGTTAATACTTCCTTCTTAAAGCTTTAGCTTCTCAAATTGGTACGCATTTAATTTAGTTGCAAAATTAGTTGCTTATTGGTATGACATATTAAACTAACAATTTACCCATAAATAGCCTGCTATAATTTACACAGCATTTTCCCAAGACAATCATTTCATAGATAAGGAAGGAAGATCAGGGGAGTTAAGTGTTTTTCCCCACATCATACAACTAATAATTTACTGCACCAAATTTAGGTCTTTTAACTCAAGATCTCCAAGTCATTCCAGTATGACACTTCCAATGTGACACTGGGGCTGCCTAACAAACAATCCATGAAAATAATGGGCTATAAGAAAAGCAGGGAAGCCTATTTGTTCTTTCTCAAAACCTTCTTTTATTCCCTATGAGTTCCATAAGCACAGCCCACTCTTTCCCACTCCCCATTCCCAAATCTCTCCTGATTAGGCCTGCAGTGACTAATGGTTGACGTAGCCATGGTCTGTGAATTTTTAGGGTAGAGTTGGAGGACCTCACTTCTGAGCACTTTTCCCTGTAGTCACCTTCCTAAGAATGTTGTCCAGATGTGCTCTCTCAATATATTAAAAATTAAGCTCATTGTGTTCTCCCCAAACTTTCTCTTTGCCCGTAGTCTTTAGCTCTGTCCATAACACGCTCACCTGCCTAGATGCCTCAGTGAGCAACCCAGAGGCCATGCTAAGCTTCTCTCCTCCACTTTCTTTCTCTCCACCATCCATTCTGTACAACTGGTTGAGTCTTCCTCTGGGGTGGTTCTTCAGTACATGTCTATATCCTGACCCTAATGTCACTTTCAAGTCCCCATTGGATCTCATTTGAGTTTCTGCAATATAGTCGCCTAACTGGTCTGCCTGTCTTTCATTTCCCACCAGTCTCTAAAATGAGGAGTATAAGGTGAGACTCTGCTGTGTACATAGTGGAAGGAGCAAGGCTGGGATCCATGTAAAATGCTATATAATTTTTTTCAAGATCAAGCAACAGACAATGGCCGTATGTATGCTTGTTTCTGTCCTCTCTTACCAACTTCCTCCCCACCTTATTCTCATCACATTTCCTTTAAAGAAACCACACTGTTGAACAACAGTTGGGCATTCTAAAGCCGGGCTCTATGCTTGGTCACAAAAAAATGGCATCCTGGCCTAGACAAGAAGGAAGATCATAGACAGCAACACCACACAGGAAGTTGACATGGCCTCAAAACACACATTACACTTACATGCTGGGCAGGAGCTGGGGCTCCCCAGGATGTTTCTAACAGAGGTACCCAAAGAGTTTGTCTGCAGCCCCCTTAGGGACACACAGTCTGCTTTGAATCTTTGTTAGTCTTTCTTTGTTCACACTCCCCTGCTCTCTGGGGCGCTGTTCCACAGCAGGGACCGAGTGATGAGAAAGGACGACTAGGTTTTGGAACCAGAGGCCCCTGGTGATCATGGTTAATTCTCTTTACCTCTTGGATCAGTTTTCTCACCTGTTAAGTGACATTCACCAAACTCTCCTCATGGTTCACATTGAGAACCAAGAATCACATAACATATTGAGGTCGATGTCTGAGAGGGTGAGGACATTGGTTTTGGAGTCAGAAGACCTGGAGTTTAGGTTCAAGGTATAATATTCACTATCTAATGTAGGCCCAGTCAGTGAGCCTCTCTGAACCTCTGCATCTTCATCTGTTAAATGTGATTAAGACTATGTCTCTCATACAGGGCTGTTGTCAGGGTCAGGTGAGACAATGCCTATGAATCATAAAGTACAAGACACATCTAGTGTCATAATATTATTCTAGTTGTTACGGAGTGCTTTCTGGCAGGTAGATATTATATCATGGCAGAGTTCTCTTCACAGCCTAACTCAGCATCTTGCTTGTTAGAGGTGTTCACTGTACATTTGTTATCTGAGATCCATCACACTGAGTCTCTTGATCCTGCCTGCTTGGGGAAAGCATGCCCCAGGGGCATATGTGATGCAGGGTTGGAAAATCCCAGAGAAAGGGATCCTGGTTTGTCTGGAGGTGGCCTCTTGCTTTGGGTGGTCAAGACATCAAACAGTGGTGCAAGAACTGCAAGACAAGACAGATCCTTCCAGGTGGGGAGCACTTACAGAATGCCTAGGAGCATTTTGGTTAGATTGCCTGTTTACATGTGAGGGTACTCACACATGTGTTTCGTGTGTGTGTGTGTGTGTGTGTGTGTGTGTGCATGTGAAGAGCAGAGAGCACTGATGTCTTTGACGCATTCACCTTCTGCAGCCACGTCAGCCATGCCTTCAGTGGAGCTGGGGAAGAATAGAAAGAGAGCTGTACTGGCATCACAAAGCCTGGGCTTTATCCTGGCTCTGCTGTGCTTCTTCTAGGCAGGGCTTCAGTCACATACTTTGTTTCCCTAAGTCTAACCTTACTACTCTATAGAACCCAAATTGCCTCACAGATGTCTGCACAGATCACAGCAGGTGTTAAGGAGCAGAAAGCTCTCTGGGAAATGAGAGAGTTCCCTTATTACTACAGGGACACTGAAGCACAAGGGAGACCATTGTCCCCAAAAGCCAGGATCCATTTCTACCTGTAGCACCACTGGAGCACCTGCTGTTGGAAAGATTGTCTTCCACAACTTCTGAGAACTGTGCTCTACCATGCCATACAGGGACTCACTGAATACTAAAAACTCTCAATTGTCCATGGATCAAAAGTAAATGAATAGGACACTGTAACCTAAAGGCAAGTGTAAGAAAACTGAGATTTAAATGTCCTGGGACTGTAAAAACAAAAATGCTAAGGAGTCAAGCTTTACCTAGTAATAAAAATAAACCAGGAGAAAGAGCACCACACCACAGCTTAGAAAGCATCTGTTCTTTCCTGCTCTCCCCAATTGATCCCCGAGGACCAGGCCATATCTTCCTCATAATTGCATATTACTGTGCCTGGCACATACTAGAAAGCTATTTAAAATTATGTACTTGTTAGCATATTGGCATGATACTATGTTCACAATGTATCATGGTGAGTTATAAAAGCAGTATGGGCAGTGTGTATACATTTCCATAAAGAAAAGACTGGAAACTATTCAATAAATAGCATTATCTCTGCATGATATAATAGGGAGTTGTTTAAACTTTCTTCTTTTTAGTTTCTAATCTGTAATTTTCTACATCCAACATATGTTAGTTGTATAATCAAAGTTTAAAATGTACATATAAATATACAACTAAACAATTGATCCTTGAACAATGTCGGGGTTAGAGGTGCTGATGCCCTGCAGTCAAAATTCCATGTGTAACTTTTGACTCCCATAAAATTTAACTACTAGGAGCCTACTGTTGACAGAAAGCCTTACTGATGACATAAACAGTCAATTAACATACATTTTGTATGTTATATGTATTATATACTATATTCTTACAATAAAGTAAGCTAGATACAAGAAAATGTTAGTAAGAAAATCATAAGAAAAAGAAAACACATTTACTATTTATTAAGTGGAAGTGGATCACCGTAAAGGTCTTCATCCTCATCATCTTCACGTGAGTAGGCTGGGAAGGAGGAAAAAGAGGAGGGATTGGTCTTGTTGTCTCAGTAGTGGCAGAGGTGGAAGAAGTAGAGGGAGAGGCAGGAGAGGCAGGCATTCTGGGTGTAACTTTTATTGAAAAAAAAATCTGCATATAAGTGGACCCTTACAGTTCAAACCTGTGTTGTTCAAAAATCAACTGTATTTTTTAATACATCCTTTAGCTTTTCATTTCCTTTTGGACTTTCACAGTAAGTTATAAAAATAGGGATTTGGGAGTTTGAGAAAAAATGAGATGTTAATTCCTGTAAAAATTAAAGTGTTTGTAAAAATTGTCATCAAAAGCAATAATGGAGGTTGTTTTTGCTCCCAATGACATACAAAGCACCACTAAACGTGAGAGAGTAGCGTGTAGTAGGAACTCCGAAAGAGTTCATACTGTCTAACCTGTTAATTCCAGTCACGTTGAAAACAACTCATATATGGAGACCTGGCTCACCAAACTCAAGATATCTACATCCTGGATCACCATATCAATTTAAAGATTTTTTTAGTTTTAAAATGTCAAGTGTGCACATTATGTCATTTTATAGAAATGTTCATATAAAATAATGCTGTGTTCTATATATACCTACTTATAATTCTATGAAAACTTATGTTTATTAAGAAATATAAAAATTCAAGCAATGTAAAATAGAAATTACTTATAAGTTATTTATTTTGTAGTATCACTTAGTTTTATCATTTTTATTGAAACCAAGTAGAAATAATAAATGCTTGCACATCAATAATTATAATAATTTCGAAGAGTTCCTCAGAACTTCAGACAGTTGTAGCAGAAGGCGATAATGAAGCAAACATTCATAGACTACACTATTGCTGGGAGTGTAAATAGATCTATGTTCTCCATGCATGACTTGGATATACATTTGTCAAATTTTAAAAGTGTCATTCACTTAGTTCCATCAATTCTATGTTAAGAATCTTGTGGGCATGGTGGCTCATGCCTGTAATCCCAGCACTTTGGGAGGTGAAGGCAGGTGGATCATGAGGTCAGGAGATCGAGATCATCCTGGCTAAAACAGTGAAACACCGTCTCTACTAAAAATACAAAAATTAGCCAGGCATGGTGGCACGCAACTGTAGTCCCAGCTACTCATGAGGCTGAGGCAGGAGAATTGCTGGAACCCGAGAGGCAGAGCTTGCAGTGAGCCAAGATTGCACCACTGCATTCCAGCCTGGGTGAAAGAGCAAGATTCCATCTCAAAACAAAACAAAACAAAACAAAACAAAAATCTCTACAAGGAGAACTATAAAATACGGCTGGAAGAAATCCTAGATGACACAAACAAATGGAAAAACAGTCCATGCCCATAGATTGAAAGAATAAATATTGTCAAAATGGCCACACTGTCCAAAACAATCTACAAATTCAATGATATTCCTATTCAGTTACTAATGTCATTTCTCACAGAACTAGCAAAAACTATTCGAAAACTCTTATGGAACCAAAAAAGAGCCTGGATAGCCAAAACAATCCTAAGCAAAAAGAACAAAGCCAGAGGAATCACATTACCCAACTTCAAACTATACTATTCAGGTGAAATATTTGGATCATTAAGAAAAAAAAGAAGAAGAACAAACTATACTACAAGGCTAGAGTAACCAAAACAACACGGTACTGGTACAAAAATAGACACATAGACCAATGGAACAGCATAGAGAACCCAGAAATAAAGCCACACATACAGCCATCTGATCTTCAACAAAGTTGACAAAAACAAACAATGGGGAAATGATTTCCTATCAAATAAATAGAATGGTGATGGCTTGCTAGCCATATGCAGGAGAATGACACTGGACCCCTAGCTTTCACCATAAACAAAAATTAACTCAAGATGAATTAAGGACTTAAATGTAAGACATCAAAC
This sequence comes from Macaca nemestrina, assembly GCF_043159975.1. Classification (NCBI taxonomy): domain Eukaryota; kingdom Metazoa; phylum Chordata; class Mammalia; order Primates; family Cercopithecidae; genus Macaca; species Macaca nemestrina. The sequence continues at coordinate 10,346,894 of NC_092126.1, forward strand.
TATAGGAATCCTAGAAGAAAATCTAGGAAACACCATTCTGGACACTGCCTTTGGGAAAAAGTTTATGACTAAGTATCCAAAAGCAATTTCAACAAAAACAAAAATAGACAACTGGGACCTAATTAAACTAAAGAGCTTCTGCACAGCAAAAGAGACTATCAACAGAGTAAATAGACAACCTACAGAATGGGAGAAAATATTTGCAAACTAAGCATCCAACAAAGGTCTAAAATCTAGAATCTATAAGGAACCTGAACAATTCAACAAGCAAAAAGCAATCTCATAAAAAAAAAAACAGACAAATGCTATGAACCATAACTTCTCAAAAGACCAACACAAATGACCAACAAACATGAAAAATGCTTAAAATCACTAATCATCAAAGAAATGCAAATCAAAACCACAATGAGGTGCCATTTCACACCGGTCAGAATGGTTATTATTAAAAAGTCAAAAAACAACAGATGCTCTCAAGACTGTGGAGAAAAGAGAGTGCTTAAATACTGTTAGTGGAAATGTACATAGTTCAGCCAATGTGAAAAGCAGATTGGAGACTTCTCAAAGAACTTAGAACTACCATTTGACTCAGCAGTCCCATTACTAGGTATATATCCAAAAGAAAATAAATTGTTCTACCAAAAAGACACATGTACCTGTATCCTGTATGTTCATCATGTACTACTCGCAACAGCAGAGATAAAGAATCAACCTAGGTGCCCATCACTGGGGGATTGGATAAAGAAAATGTGGTACATATATGACATGGAATATATACAGCCATAAAAAAGAAGGAAATAATGTCCTTTGCAGCAACATGGGTGCAGCTGGAGGCCATTATCCTGAGTGAATTAACACAGAAACAGAAAATCAAACACCACATGCTTTCATCCATAAGTGGGAGCTAAACAGTGGACACTCATGGACATAAAGATGGCAACAAAAGACACTGGGGGCTACTAGAGGGGGAGGCAGGGGGGCAAGGGTTGAAAAACTATTGAGCACTATGCTCAGTACCCGGGTGAAAGGATCAATCATACTCCAAACCTCAGCATCACACAGTATATCCAGGTAACAAACCTGCACATTTACCCCCTGAATCTAAAATACAAGTTGAAATTATATTTTTAAAAATTCACCCAGGAATAACCAGAGACCCAAAGACATTTATCTCATTATTATTTGTGATGGGAAATAAGAGAAGTTACCAAAGTGTCCAATAGTAAGAAACACATTGAATCACTCTAGTCATAGGGTGAAATAACTAGGCAGCCACTAAGGACATTTCACAGTGGAAGAGTATTTAACATTATGAAAAAGAGTTTCATTAAAACATACAAACTGCCAGGCGCCGTGGTTCACGCCTGTAATTCCAGCACTTTGGGAGGCTGAGGCAGGTGGATCACTTGAGGTCAGGAGTTCAAGACCAGCCTGGCCAACACAGTGAAACCCTGTCTCTACTAAAATACAAAAAAAATTAGCTGGGCATGGTGGCGGGTGCCTGTAATCCCCAGCTACTCGGGAGGCTGAGGCAGGAGAATCACTTGAACCTGCAAGGCAGAGGTTGCAGTGACCTGAGATAGCTCCATTGCACTCTAGCCTGGGTGACAGAGTGAGACTTCGTCTCAAAACAAACAAACAAACAAACAACAACAATGGCAAAAACAATCAACATTAGATTACCAAATAGAACATGCCATGTAATTACACTTTTTAAAAAAGTGAAAATCAAAATATTGGCAAAGGTTTTTTCTAGGTGGCAGAATTATGAGTAATTTAATTCTTTTTATTTAATTTCCAAATTTTCTATAATAAATATATACTGTTTTTCAGTTAATGAGCATTCAAAATGGGTAGCAGCCAAAAGTTCTGAGGTAGACTATTTTTTTTGTTAAGTTAAAGACAGAAATTTCATCCCCCATATCCAAATCCTTTTGACTCTACCTGCCAAACATATCTTCTCCTCACTAACACTTCCCATGTCTCGATAAGATACAGAGAAATTCCTCAGCCTGATCCTGCTGCTTCCTGGATAGGAAACCTTTCTTCTGGGCCTGCTCTCTAGTCTGCTAGTATCAGTCTGAATTGGAGGATTTATCTTCACAGGCCCTCAGTTTTCTCATCTTGAAATGAAAGCTTGAACTTGATAAATTCAGAGATCCAGTCCAAGTCTGGTCATGAATAAAAGCCATGAACTCAATTTTTACAAGCTTTTCTCATCATTGGCTTATGTGGAACATCTACATAATATTGATAGCAAATATTGATGATGCAGTGAATGTGTTATGGGTTTTCTCCTTTTTTTTTTTTTTTTTTTTTTTTGAGACAGAGTCTCACCCTATTGCCCAGGCTAGAATGCAGTGGTGCGATGTCAGCTCACTGCAACCTCCAACTCTCCCAGGTTTAAGCGATTCTCCTGCCCAGCCCCCTGAGTCGCCAGGATTACTGGTGCGTGCCACCACACCCAGCTAACTTTTTGTATCTTTAGTAGAGACGGGGTTTCACCATGTTGACCAGGCTGGTCTTGAACTCTTGACCTCACGATCCACCCGCCTAGGTCTCCCAAAGTGCTGGGATTATAGGCGTGAGCCACTGCACCTGGCTGGGTTTTCTCCTCTTGTGTAGAACACTTTAAGTGGCACGAAGCCTCTAGACCTTCCAGACCTGCCTCCCTTCTGTGTCCTAGAAGAGCAAGACAGGCATTTGATGTTGCTGTTGTAGCATTGATTTTTATTTCTAACCATTTTTTTCTATATATTTTGTTTTTTATCTTTTGTCTTTTATTTATTTATTCTTTTTTATTTGTGTGTGTATGTATATTTATCTTTGACGTATTACACGTAAGATGAAGGCCTTAAATTTTCCCGTATGTAGAAGGGAATAAGGAAAGCTCAATTTCATGTTGAACAGTATGATACTCTGTTTTGAAATCCAAACTTGAATTTTTATTCTAGTCTGATATTTAGAACTTGATGGCCACGTTAAAAATTATGAGTCCCAGCTCACATTTACTATACACGAACTATTGTTCTGAAGTCATATTTCACCATTACATAAAAATGAGGTGTTAAACACTAATTGCATACCAGGCACCTGTGTGGGAACTCTTCCCTCCAGAAGCCTCAGCCCTCCACTCGGGGAGACCCACAGGAGAGAGCTCCACCCAGGGTGGGGCATCTGCTTGGGCTAGGGAGAAAAGCAGGCTCATCCAGTGGTGTGAGGCAGTGTTAGTATCTACAGCTCCCAGAGAGCACACTGATGGCTTTCAGGTGATGCATAACTGATATGTAAGCAGGTCTCTTGTCCACTAACAAGGCATTGACTATGGAGCACTTACAATCTCAACTTCCAGTCTGGGAAGCATGTCATTCGGGGTACATTAGGACCCTAGACCCCCAAGCTTCCATTTCCATCAACCCTCTTCAACTTTGTAGAAAAGTCATTTTCTCTTCAAGCTTAGCATATAGATCTTTCCTTCACAGATAAGACTTGCTCCTTCAAGAGCTCACCTAGGGAGGGTGAGGGCGTTAGCTCTAGGGCTGGGCTGTCTATTTCCGAATCCTGGATTCTCTCCTTCCTAGTTGTGAAAGCACAGGCAAGTCTTTTAACTGGTCTGGTCCTCAGTTGAGTTGCCTTGTCTATAAGATGGGAAGAAAAATAACAACTCTGACTTCATCAGGTTGTTGTAAGGATTAAACAGTGCTGAGAATAGTGCCTGACACAAAGTAAGCATGCAATACATGTCAGTTGTCCCCATCAGTGGGAGAGACACTTGTCAATCATGAAAGTACAGCATGTTGTGTTATATGCTTTAATAGAGGTGTGTGGCAGGGAAATGATTAATTCTGAGGGATTCACAGAAGACTCCTGATCCAGTTAGTATTCTATCAGACAAGCAGAACCACTTTGTGTGATACAGGACAAGAAATTTACTGTCAGACCTTACTGAGTACAACTGTAGGAATTGGCTGTTGCTTCTGAGTTTGTGCTGGACTTTAAGGGTAGGCAGTGGAGAAAAAGAAATGGGAGTGCAGCAGGAGACAGCAATGATGGTCTGGACCTTGCCAGGCACACTAGCACCTATTCCTGTCTCTCACTGCCTCCAGCAGAGAATGTTGGTGACCTGGAGAAAAATCTGGTGACCTTCCTCACAGAGCTATTCATGCTGGCCCAGGATTCAGAGAGGTAGGAACTGGAGAAGCCAAGGGCTCAGCTGCTGCCCCACCTAGACCAGGTGAGCCAGCAGATCAGAGACGCATGTGTAAGACACCACAGTACGGGGCGTCCTGCACCAACCTTCTAAATGTTAAAACAGTCGCTTCACTTCTATATTTCAAATATTGTGCAAAATATCTATTGTGGCCAACGCTAATATGGAACTCTGCAGGGAAGGGGGTCTGAGAAATGTAGCTCCATCTTATCTAAGTTGACCCAGCATAAATTAACCACATCTCTACAAAGGAAGCAATGGAAAGAGTTCTAAAAGAGTAATCGTTTGCTATGAGGACAAATGAGAGGATATTCTGGGTCCAGGGAAGGTGGTGTTTAGAGCTATGAAAAAGTCTGCTGCATTCAGGACATTCATAGTGACTGCGGCATAGGCATTTTGCTACTAGGCCATGGAATTAGCCCAACATAACCATGAGTCATGGTAGTTAGAGGAGGCACAGATCTATCTGTCCATTGAATCACATTTTTTCATTAACAAAGACTGGTTTCTTTTTCTTCTCGGCTAATGTCTTTCCCATTACCAAGGCAAATAAACAATAGCAGTGGAAGGAGCATTGAGCCTGGAGCCAGGAGACCTGGGTTTTAGTCCTAGCCTTGCCCCATGCTCTGTTGGCGACTTTAGACCAGTTTTTCACTCTCTGAAGTGAAATCTCCAAAAGGAGAGATTGGAACAGAAGTGATAGCTAAATCTCTAGTGTCCCTTCCAACTTTAACATTACCTGGTTCTTGGCAATTATACGATGGCAAAAGAGGCACAGTAATTTTCATTCTGGTGAAAGCCCAAACAGAAAATACAGGGCTTTCTGTCACATCACTTCACTTTTATTTCTAGACCTTGGAAGCTGGTAAAATGGAGCTGCCCATGGTTTTTCCTGGAGTCTAGGCCTGGCCTAGATTAGGTGTCCAGGCCTGGCCTAGATTAGGTGTCCAACGTCAGCTCAAGGCTCAATCTTATTTGTCTTGGAAGTATTAGTCTTTCACTGTGCTGGAATCATCCAAGGTTGTGAAGAAATGTTGGATGAATGAACACATGGGATCTGGTCTTGGATTGGTCTATAGCCTTAGAGATTGTTTGTATGGATAACTTTGACGGGACCCTATACACACGTCCCCTCTTAGGGGAGACTGTGAATCAGAAACAGGTTCTTCAAATCCACTCTAATATTGTCCTATATCCCTAGGAGGATTACAGGATTGAATAAATGGGGAGTGGGTCAAGACAAATGCCTAGTGCATATGTGAAATTATGCAAATTCCAAACAAGAAATGGCCACCTGGCCCTAGATCTTATGGACATACTAGTAAATATTTCTGAATGAAATAATTCTAGACGTAGGTATCTATCCTTCCTAAATTACTGGGGGAAACTCAGACTAACGCCTCAAATTTTTTGGTCTGTTTTCAAAGATGTTCAAATGTTGCAGCCCAGGGAAGCTGTGGTGGTGTTCTTTGTCACGTCCAATAAAATGTTCATGTATTTAATTTTATTTTCTTATGGAAAAACACTTTTGCTAACAAACAAGGCAGTACTATTTTATGTATGCAACCTGTAATTGTAGGAAACATAAGCTTTGGAGTCAAGAAAGCTGGTTTCAACTCTGGGCTTTATTCGTTAATAGTTGTATATGTAATGGATGAATTATTTCATCACTGAATCTCAGTTTCATCGTCTATACAAAGGGCATGATAACACTGTTTATATATCTTAAAACAGATGGTACATATAAACTGCATGGCATATGGTAAGTTTTTAATAAATACCATTTATTTTGCTTATTATTTTTCAAAAAGTAAAAATAATAAAGATATCATATTTCTGAGTTCTCTCATTGCCTGTTATTAGTTTATTGTGTTATATGATTGCCCTTGCAAGCAGACAAGTACTGCAATCACCAAGAGCTTGAAAAAAATTGAAGAAAAAAAGGTATTGTTACTACTATTGTTATTTGCATACAGATTGCTAAACCACTTCCAATTTTGGAGGCAAAACCCATTTAACCTTTAAAGTTTAAGAATTCTGAGGGTGTATCATTGTGGCTTTGCACAATCACATTTTACACGTGAAATAGCTCTGAACCTTGTATTCTAGATCCATAGGCCACAGCAAGCTGAAAGGTTCTTAGAGGCCATCCTGAAAGGCCCTTCTACGGGTGAAGAAACTGAGACCCAGAGACAGAAGTGAATTGCCCAAGATCTCCCACATGATTAGAGACAGTGTGAAGACTGGAATTTGTATCTTCTGATTCCTCATCCAGTAACAGCTTGTCGCCCCAGAGCCTTTGCTGACTCATCATGTAATCTTGGAAAATTCCCCTGACTTCTGTTTACTGGTCTTTCTGTGAAACAAAAGATGCTGAGGATAACTCATGATCCATACCTCATGCAGATGTCAGTGGATTTCTTAGGACTAGGCTGCAATACACATTCGGCTCTGTAAAACTGGGCACAATCCATTAATAATTCATAAAAGACACCTAAGTATTACAAAGGGAAGTGGTTTGTCATTGTCAGATGAAGGAACCTCCTTTCACGTGGTGGGGCAATTCAATGTTTTGCAGTCCATAGTGTACCCAGTGACCCTGCCTGAAGTCACTTAACCTCTCTCAGACCCACTGTACTCAACTGGAAACTGAAGAATATGGCCCAGAGTATCATTAAGTTTTCTTCTAGCCCTAATATTCTCATGCGCTATCAGTTACTTCAATTGAGAACTCCATCGTGGACTAACTGCACTTCCCAATGATAAGGATCCATAGCAGCTGAGAGTAACCAGGAAGAAAATCAAAAAAGCTAATGAGAATGAAATTTAAAGTAGGAAAGGAGTATAGATTTCTCTTTAAGCATTGCCTGTCTGGTCTAGAAGTATTACCATGTAAACATACACTAAGATCTCTTAACGTTGAGTAAGATTTCCAGTCAATGTTTCAGAAGGATTCCAGGTTTCTTGTCTCTCTTCCGGCCTGGGGTGAGCATCTTTCTATGGACTCAATCTATGGACATGTATTGACAAGCTGTAATGAAAAGCCAGGATACATGGATCCAGGCCAGGGTTTAGGATCAGTTTTTTGGCTTTATTTAATCTCACTTTCTCTGGGTATAAAAGACAGCATAGAAGAGAGCTATAAAGCCTGGCCAGGAAGTTGCAGAGGCCTATTGCTGGCTGGCTATTTTAGCCTCAGCCTTGCTGGTTCCACTGAACCTCGATTTCCTCCTCTGTAAGACAAAGGGGTTGGTTAGATGCTCTTTAGAGTTCATTTAAATGCTAGCCTTCCACTTTTTGGCTCTCCTGGGTTTTCAGAGCAGAGTCTCTGAAGGAGCATTCTTGACCAAGCTTCATTTCACAGCCCAGAGATCTCCATTCCTGTTCCCTCCGGGGCTTCGGCACAGGAATTGTGTTGAATCCATTTGCAACTGAAATCTGTTCACTGTAATAAGTATTTGTGTTCCAATAATTTTCTAACAGCTTGTAATAAATAAAGCCAAAGGCATTCCTCAAGGAACTGCAATTAAAGATGCATCCATGGTAGGGGGTGGAGGTAACAGGGGATCTGGAGGAGGGAGACAAGGCTTTCTCTTGAAATCCTGCTAAGGACAAGCAGCTACAGCTCTGGTACCCTAAAACTGCCGAACTGACAATGCTTTAATGGCACCACCTCTCACTAGTCTCAGTTTAATATGTTCCCTGAAGGAATCCTTCGTCTGTGGAGACAGGCATAAGCTGGCACACTCATAGCAAGTCTTCTTTAAAATGAGCCTAATAAGTTTACTGTCACTTCAGACGGGTTGAAAATTAATCTGTGGATGAAAGAGTTAAATTTCACCAGCTCGAGCTGTGCAGTGGGCAAGCCCCAGCTGAACATTTGAGGAGTGAACACGCGGAGATAGGCAAAGTTCTTCAGGTTCAAAGGCTTGTTTTAGAAAAGAATCCAAAAAGTTCAGATGCTTTTGCTGAAGCTTATCTGATTTATTCAAGCTGGGGATGGGAGAATGCAGAGGCATTTGTGGAGCTAACCAAACGTAAGATGTGTTCTTGCTTTGTTCTTGCTGCCTTAGCTTTTCAGCTTACGTGTGTTTTGAGGGGAAATCTAATCCACATGTTTCAGATCCTTGGTATTGGAATGTATGAAGGTGCTGGCTGGTCGTACGGCAGCTCAAATGACCAGGCGATGGGTAAGCAGGATGGAAATCATCTGGGCGAAATACACCACAGAATGGAGCAGATCAGTCATTGCCCCAAGTACAGGCAGAGAACAAGGTAGAAAAATGCGGGGGTTCAGGAAAGAGAAACAAAGTGACAGGACACCATGTAGTCTGTGATCCTATGTACAGCTCAGAGGATGTGCATGAAAACCTGAATTTGGAATTAGAACACACAAGCTTGAATGCTTGAGCAACCGTAGCCTCAGTTTCCTCACCTGCAAAATGGATATTTTTATCAAGAATCCCTGCTTCATGCGATTGAGAAGACTAAATGAAATAATGGTGATGAAAGTTCTTGGTTCTGTGCTTGGTGCAAAAAAAAAAAAGGCACTAAATAAATATTTATTTTTTAATGTTTAATTTAAGTAAGATTTAATGCAAATCCTGGTTGCTTTGTGTGTTCCCCAAACTGGTTTACCCTGTCTCTGATGCAAAAATTCTCATTGTCACTCTGAGGGCAGCAAGAAGTACACTATCTCTGGAAAACAACATAAATCGGTTTACATATTTTTTTCCACGCTAAACAGCATGATTTCAAAATGCTGGAAAAAGCCAGAGCCAAAGTAAATTCCTCCAACCTTTCTCTCTCTCTCTCTCTCTCTCTTTCTCTCTTTCTCTTTCTCTCTCACACACACACACACACACACACACAAACACACACGAACTTTTAAACCTTGCAAATCAGACAAGTGAAAAAAAAGAAAGAAAGAAAGAAAAAACCCAGCCCTCCATTGCTTCACATCGTATATATATCGAGTTCACTTCACAAACACAAGGTGCACTGTCAGAAGTGCCTTCGGCAAAGTTTGTACTTTGCTTGAATTCTAACTTTTGTTTACCAAGGTAATAAACCGGCCCTCTGCTGCACCAGGTGTAAAGCTATTATGAAAAGGCATATTTGTATTTCACCCCACCTCAGATGTACGGTATGTGGGACATCATGCCCCGTAAGAGCAGCCTGGATTTATTTACAGAGAGAGGCGCCCAAGCACAGAGAGGAGTGTCTCCAGGCTGGGAAAGGCTGAGCCCCTGCAAAGAACTGGTCATCTAATCTTCCTCTTTCCCTTCGGCTACCTACCCCTTCAGAAAACAGCGCCTGCCCTCTTTGCAGCGATATATCATCCAGCCTGCCAGCGACCCTCCAGGCCCTTTGCAGTCTCTGCGTAGGCAAGTTACGTCTTCCTGAGTTTTTTTGTCCTAAATTTTCCATCCAATCTATTGTTGACAAGCCGTGTACAGCCAGATTAAAGTGGGCAAATGCAGCAGCTGAGGAAACTTCTCCTACTCTGTGCCTGAAAATCTCCACTAGCTTTTCTTCCCCTTCCTTCACAGGAGCTGGTCATACCCTGATGGGCTATCTGAGGCTTGGGATGGATGGGAGGAAACTTTCACCCAAATCTCTGACTGAGCTAAATGGCCCGGAACTCACTCTAAATCATCTACTGAAATCCTGGCACAGAAAGGAGGAAAGAATGTATGGAAAAGGGCAGACTTAGAATGCCAGGGCCATTAGACTGGGCAAGTAGAAGAGCTACGAAGGGGGTCCCTGCATTGTTGTTGATTGCAGAGAGTCTGGCAGACCACCCAGGAACTTGCATAAGGCACACAGCAGCAGCAGTGGCATGCCAGCTAGCTCAACACGTCAGCTGCTTGACACAGACGGTTTTCTCAGTCCTCGGCTGGAGCCTGGAGCCTGGAGCCTCCCATTTGTCTTCTGGGAGGTAATTCCAGTTTCTTCAGAACTTTGGGTTCTCATATTTCCTAAGCCCTTATTAGGTACAGAAGCTTCAGCCAGGGAACTAGCCCATCTTAGGCACTCAATAAGTATTCCTAAACAATGACTTGGGCTGGGTGCGGTGGCTCTCACCTGTAATTCCAGCACTTTGGGAGGCCGAGGTGGGCGGATCACTTGAAGTTAGGAGTTTGAGACCAGTCTGGTCAACATGGTGAAATCCCGTCTCTACTAAAAATACAAAAATTAGCTGGGCATGGTGGTGGGCGTCTGTAATCCCAGCTACTCAGGCTGAGGCAGGAGAATCGCTGGAACCCGGGAGGTGGAGGTTGCAGTGAGCTGAGATCACACTCCAGCCTAGTTGACAGGGTGATACTCCCTCTCAAAAAAAAAAAAAAAAAGAATTAATTCTAGCTTTATCACTTTAAAAAGTAAAATCTTGAGTAAGATTCGTCTGTGAACTCAGATTTATTGTATCTAAAATGGGAATTGTAAAAGTTATTACCTTTCCAATTGTTACAAATAAGAAGCAGGTGAAGAGCCTTGCAAGAAGTGCACCAGCATTGGTGGTCACGGTCATGTCTAACAAGTCCTCATACTCATACATCTTGACCATGCTTTGCCAGTCGTTGTCTCCCTTATATTGCCTAGAAACTCAATGCAACACACATCCATTGAATGACTACTGAGGTTTAGGTACAGTGGAAAGCACAGAGCGTATAGAGATTGATGAAACATCCTTGTCCTCAGGGAGCTTAGTAAATGAAGAACGAGTGTTGGGAAAAGACATTTCATCACTGAACACATCATTATTAAGTGTGCAACAGTCAGTCATTCAATCACTATTCATTGAGGGCTAATTACGGACCAGGTACTGTACTTGGCATTGGGCATTGTTTTAGTTAGGGTAGCCTCATGTAATGAGTCAACCCAGAACTTATTTCTTGCTCATATAACAGTCCTGGAGGAGAATGTAGGTTGCTGGGGCAACTCTCCTTTACTTAGTCATTCAAGAGGCCAGGTTTCTTTCATCTCATCCTCCACTATTCCCTGGGGCCTTGTCATCATCTGGCAGGAGAGGGGACCGTGCCGCAGTGTGCATGGGAGGTTTTCACAGCCAGGCCTGGAGGTGGCACATGTATTTCTACACATGTTCCATTAGCTGGAACTCAGTCACACCTAACTACAAAGGAATCTGAAATGAGCCCTGCTCTATTTTCAAGAAAAAGAAAGATTTTGGTGAACATCTAACTGACCGATACAAGGATGTAGCAAATAACAAGATCGTGCTCCCATCCTCAGGTTTGGGAAGGTTATGCTACCGAAATAAACACATAACCAAGATCACCTCGGGTACCATGAAGAAAATAAAATAAGGAAATGTGACTGTCATTTAAGGTGAAGGGGGCCTTTCTTAGATGGAGAAAGCAGTCGTCTGACTAAATAACAGTCGAGCTGACACCCAAATGATGAACAGTTATCAGTTAAGAGAGAGACAAGAGGAGAGGAGTCCAGCAGAAGCTACAAGTGCAGGGCCCTGAGATGGGACGTGCCTGGCATGTTGAGAGCAAAGCAAAGACCAGGGTAGTGTGTGAATGAGGGCAGGACACACAGAATGAGAGTGGGAAGCTAGGCAAGGGCCACATGATGAAGGGCCTTAGAAACCACGGTAAAAACTTGGATTTTAAATAATAAATTATATTTCAAGATTCATGGCAACCAACGCAGAGAAGGAATATATGCCAGTCTGGCAGGAGGGGGAACCAGGCTGGAGTGTGCATCGGAGGTTTTCACAGCCAGGCCTGGAAGTGGCACATATATTTCCACTCACGTTCCATTAGCTGGAACTCAGTCACACCAACTACAAAGGAATGAAGGAATCTATCCTCCTCGGATTCATTAATCCATTCATTGCTCCTCCCTGGTTCTGCTGGCAACCGCAGAGGAATGACCCTTGTGTATCTCAAGTACCCACATCAGCTGGCTTCCCCCTGGACACAGCCAGTGGGAGACATTGTCAGGAGGCAGAAGGGCAGGAGGCAGGAAGAAGCTGGGTTTATTTCTCTCTCTTTCTGCCTCTGCCAGCGCCTCTGGCTGGTTCTATCCCCACCTATAGCTCCAGCTTCTACTGGACAGGCCCACCATGGTCCAGTTTCTACCAGGTGACCCTGGCTTTCAGTAACATGACCTCCTTTTTTATCTCCCTGGCCTAGTCTAGCAGCACCAGCATAATAACTTCTGCTATTGCTAATGTCTGGGTTGGCTTCTTAACTTCTTCCACCACCTGTGTAGCTAGTGACCTACATTAAACTCCCTCTGCTTAGACACTTAGAGTAGCTTCAGTTTCCCTAGTGGGACCCTGATGACTGATACAAAGTACAAACCCCTTGCTGTGAGAATGCCCTCTCTGCTGTGAGAATGCCCCCTCAGCACCAGGCATCAGGCCTGGCACATAGGAAGTCTACAGTGAATGCACTGCTGCTGTAACAACACAAATTTATTCTTTTACAGTTCTGGAGGTCGGAAATCTACAGTGGGTTTCACTGGGCTAAAATCAAGAAATCCATAGGGAAAAAAATCTGTTTTCTTGCCTTTTTCAGATTGTAAAGGCTGCCTGTACTCTTTGGTTCCTGGCCCCTTCTTCCATCTTCCAAGCCAGCAATGGCAGGTCGAGTCTTTCTCAAGATACCACCACTCTAATTCTGACTCTTCTGCTTCCCTCTTTCCTACTTATGCGTCTTTGTGACTGCACTGGGGCCACATGAATAACCCTAGATACTTTTCCTGTTTTATGGTGAGTTGCAGCAAGCTTAATTTCATCTGCAACCTTAATTCTCCCTTGCCATGTAATATAACATATTCACAGGTTCAGGGCATTAAGACATGAACAGGACGTGTACATTCTGGTAGGGCTATTATTCTGCCTACAGAATAGTGTCTGCGTAAATAAGTCAGAATGGGAGAGGGGAGGCTATGAGGGTTTGCTAAGGAGACAACAACAGAATGCCTTGTACTGCATGTAGTAAGAACTCAGTGCCTGTGAGTTGAAATGAACATAGAGGCATAGAGGTAGTTTGAAAAGGGCATTTGGGTCCCCTGGTTTAGAGGTTCTTTCTAGGATGCTTGAAGCACGGCTTGCAGTTGTACACCCCTGAGAGTGTACTTTTGTCTGCTTCGCCTGGAAGGCAATGCTGGGATACAGCTCCTGTTAGTCTCTCACCCAGGATGGCACGTAGGTTTCTTGTTTTCCCAAAGAAAGGTTCCCTTCGGAGAGGGGAGTGGGTGAAGGCAAACTGTTGGCTGCAGCACGTGAGGCCCATCAGTTCCAATTCAGGGACAACTGGAGTTGATGCAGGCGTTCCATCCAAATGTAATCAAACGCCTCCTGTTGCCAGACGATGTGCTATTCAGTGGGGGGCTGGTGAGGGTTGTTGTGAATCCGAGATGCCTTCTGTAACTTTATCAGATGGGTACTGAGAGGAGAGGAAGGAGAGCAGACAGGGAAATTCACTTCACTGGTAAATAAACTTCCAAACTAGCAGATTCCTCAAAAGCTCTTGAAACTGCCTACTGGGGAGAAGATCCACGATGAGACTGTGGGTGGTGAAGACTCAGGTGGGAGGATCTGTGTCAGTGTAAGCCCGTGGGGCAGCACACACGGCCCAAGACCTCGAGGGAAACCCTGGATCCCGCTCCTCCTCTTCTTTATGTGTTGGGGGTGGGTTGGGGGTGAGTTTGAAGAGGACAGAGTTTCGGTAAGTATAGAATGGCTTTCTCTATTTTAAGCAAGATTTTATGGAAATGACTTTCTTTAAACTGTTTCATTTGAACTGGAATTCCCCCACCCACCCCTCCTACGCTTCCTGCCCACCCCCAGCACCCTAGGGCAGAACAAGATGAGGAAGAGTCCTTGCCAGGTCTGATCTTGGAAGAAGGTAAAGCCTGCCTTTAGGAGCCTGGGATGGGGGTTAATGTCTTAGTCGCTACACCGCCGAGACCTGCAGACTCTGATTTCTATGTTTCTGAGCTTTTCGAATCACTTTGGTTACTGAGGACCTCTTTGGGAAATCTTTGGGATGGATGCCTGTTAAGGGAATGTGTCTCGGTTGAGTACCTCCAACTACTGTTGTCAATTTGAGAACATTATTTAGAAAGAGTTGTTCTATAAAATTTTGCTTATGTAACTGGCATAGAGGTAGTATAATTGCATCTTTTTTCAGCACAGATACATTGCATTAGGGACGTATTTCCTTCTCATAGCAATTTTTGGTTCCTGAGAACCTTGAAGGTTTAAGGGCTATTAATTCACTCCAAAATGTACAATGGTAGGCACAGGACTCCCCTGTAAGGATTTATGAGACGTTTAAGAGAAAGTCTGGTTGTGGGAGGCAGGGGCAAGAGAGAAACTGGCTTTCCGTTGCCTAACGTTTTGTGTCTTTTGAATTTTGTACCTTATGCGTGTGTTATCTATATAAAAATAAACAATATATTTTGTAATATACAGAATCATGATTTCAACTACCTAAAATCAGACATATACAACAAGGAAACTACAGTAAAATTTAAATAGCACTCAACTCCATGTAATGAGATTGTTTCTCTTATCTTTCCCTTTAGATATTTTCTACATCCTCCTCAATTAATAATAATAATAAATAGGGCTTTCTCAATGATTTTATAAACTACATTTTTAAAAAAATTTTACTTTAAGTTCTGGGATACATGTGCAGAACGTGCAGGTTTGTTACATAGGTAATACATGTGCCATGGTGGTTTGCTGCACCCATCAACACATCATCCAGGTTTTAAGCCCTGCCTGCATTAGGTATTTGTCCTAATGCTCTCCCTCCCCTTGCCCTTGTGTGATGTTCCCCTCCCTGTGTTCATGTGTTCTCATTGTTCATCTCCCACTTATGAGTGAGAACATGCGGTGTTTGGTTTTCTGTACCTGTGTTAATAAACTGCATTTTTAAAACAATAGGGAAGAACAGTGTTTTCAAATACCACTGCTACACTAATCTATAGATCAGGGCTCGAGTTGATACAACAGTCTCCACCCATATGCCTTTTTCCTTTTCCAGTTTCTTTTCAGTTTGCCAGTGAGTGGGTTGTTTCTAGGTCTAATTCGTGGATCTCTCGTCGTTCACTCAGTCATAGCGAAACCTCGTGAGTACATCACCCTTCGTGACGGCTAGGTTTCAGCGGCTAGGTTTCGGTTCAGATAACCTCCTTGTTATCATGATCATATCTTCCGTCATCCATCACCATCACCCACTGTCAGCAAGCTCTTCTCAGTTCAGTGCCATATGCATTTTTTAAGCACCTGCAACCTTGGGCCCCTCCTAGAGCCACGTGCTGTGTGTGGGGCATGCGGAGGTGAATCCAAACTGTTCCACCCGCCAAGATGCTCAGTCTTGGACAGGAGACAGCATATACGGAGTTAGCTTTGACTGGAGACAGAGAGTGGTGAGTGCTTTCAAAGATATCATGATGCAATATGACTATCAGGAGGGAGAAACAGGGAATACCTTTAAAAGGTAGCATGGGATATAATGACTCTCTGATGGGAGAAACAGGGAGGAAACTTTCCTTCCTTTACACTTTTTGCATTCTTCACCTTGCTTCTCTCTATGTCCTTTGTCACACTCTGCAATGTGTTATGTCCTTGTGTTGGACCTTTCTTACCTACTATGGCCCAAGTGAGTATGCAGCGTGATAGAGATACCAGCAAAACGCTATGGGGCTTAGAGGAAGCTGAGATTAACTCCACTCCGGAGGCAGAATTCTTTGGGGAGGTAGCATTTGAACAGACTTCGAGGGACAGATGGCATTTAGATAGCAGAAAGCAAAGGAAGAGTGAGCTGAAAGAAAGAGGACGGCAAAGGAAAGTGGGTTCCTCCGCAGCGATGCACTGTTCTGAACTTCAGATTCTATAGCTGCAATGTGAAGTCGATAGCACCACTGGCCCCAGAGGTTGCTGTGAGGATCAAGCGGTGCCCCCAATAGCACAGCTAATATTTACATCACACCCACTGGGTGCCCACAGTCACATAGCTAGCAGGAGCAGGGCCAGGAGACACATCCAGGGCTTGGAAGGAAAGCCCTTGACTGCTATTCCATAGTACTCTCAAAGGATAAAAAAGCCATCCATAAACCACTTTGACTAGTGTAAATTACACTATTCCTTCTAACCTAAACCTGACACTTGGACCCTAGAGGTTTCTGATCTAAAATTCTAGTTTGTTTCTGAGCTTCCTGGATAGTCAGTAGCCTGCTGACCTGGTGTCTAGTCTGATTTCCAGGCTGTTACTCTAGATGTGAACACTCTCAGAACTCAAGAGTGGGATTCAAACCGGAGGACCCAGCCTGATTTGGCCTGGTTTGACGCATTGGGAGGGCCACTCACCCTAGGTCTGACTGTGACCAGAGCTCCTTGATTTCCTCTCTGAGGAAACCACCAGCATTCAAAAGCCCCTCTCAGTTCTAAAGTTCTCAGCTGCTGAAGACATGAGCCACTTAGACATCTTCCAGGTTGATGACCTTGTTGAAGAGAGGCAGCAGAGGGCCAATATACTTCCAGGTATGTGAAAAGCCAAATAAAATAGTGTTACCTTTGCTTAATGCCATGATGCCTTCTTTAGATGAGACTCATTCTTACTGGGGAAATGCAAGTTAATTCATAGCCCAGTGGAATCAAGTCTTGTAGCTGGTGTCATGGTCGTATTCCCTGAGAACCTTCTCCATTGTTTATTT
Organism: Macaca nemestrina; assembly: GCF_043159975.1. Lineage (NCBI taxonomy): Eukaryota > Metazoa > Chordata > Mammalia > Primates > Cercopithecidae > Macaca > Macaca nemestrina. The sequence goes on from NC_092126.1 coordinate 10,363,806, forward strand.
TGAATACCGCTGTGGTGGCACCTGCGATGTCACCATTACCGCGATTGACAGAAAAATTATCCTGGAATGAAAGTTCCTTTTCTTTGGTCTCTCAGGAAAAAGAAACATCTTTAGAGTGATACCACATGTTTTTCCTGTGCCTTTTAGCTTACAGTGTTTTTCACATAAATTACTTTTGATCTCCTAACAACCTTGTGGTGATGTGTGTGTGCGAGAGGGGATATGACATGAAGAAGGCTCATGGAGGAGAGGAATTACATCCTCTAGATTCATGGGGTCCCTGAGGCTCAGAGAGGTCAAGAAACATGATGAAGGTCACACAGGCCATCAAGGATAACACAGGAACTCAGATGCGGGTTTCCTACCTCCAGACTTTATGCGCTTCTAAGCTCCCAGGGACACCACATCCTTAGGTCAACAGAAATGGAGGGAGCCTCTTTGTTTGGTTACTATACCTTCTGAAGTCCAATTTCAGCTACATTCTTCTAAGGAATCCATCAATTTTAGTTGAAAATGCAACAGAAGTGCTGTTTCTCAACTGGGGGCAATTTTGCCCCGGGGGACATTTAACAATGTCTGCAGACATTTTGGGTTGTCACAACTGGGCAGAGGGGAGTGGGTGTCCCTAGTATTTAGTGATTAAAGGTTGGAGATTTTACAAAACATCCTACGATGCACAGGATGGCCACTACCCACACCTCCAATAACAAAGAATTATTCAGGCCAAAATGTCTAGAGTGCCAAGGCGGGGAAACTGTTGGATGAAAAACAAAACCTTACCTCCAATTCCCAGATCACCATGCACTTAGAAAGCTTTTCATAATGTCTGATTTCTAAAACCGACTACAGATGTTTTACAAGCATATTTTTTCTCCTATCATAAGGAGGATCTGCTAAATATGTCATAGCTGGAAGGGGAAACTGAGGCCCAGATAAACAAAGTGACTGTTCTGGGTCACCCAGCTAATAAGTGATGGAGAAAGAACAGGCCCATTCTCCTGCCCTAAGGAGAATGCATTTTCTACTTCATCATGCTAAGCTTTGAGCCATTTTCTGACTCACTGATTCAATAAATGCTGTGATCTGAATATGCTCATTGACACAGACTTGCTTATAGCTTATTCTCATACAAAATGAGGAGAAGTGAAAAAAAAATACAAAGAGATGTGAAAAAAACCAATACAATGTGAGAAGAATCTCGTTGATTCTGCCTCAGTTCCCTTGATGTCTTTACACCCACACCCATGGCACAGGTGCTGGACGGAGGGGCTTTTAGTCTCTTTTTGAAGAGATAAAAGGTAAAAGCGCTCTACTGGAAATGAAACTGACGTCATCGAAGCCCTCAAGTTTCCTTGCAGGAGGCACATTACTGAAAATATCTAAGTTTCTTGGAACTTCAATTTTTTTTTTCTTATTTGATTTTCATAGCTTGTTCTGTTGGTTTAATGTTTGTTTTTCACTCAGCCAGTCGGTGAAACTGGGTTGGTCAGTGAACTTTCTAGGGACTGAAGGTTTCACTTTCAAGGTCTAAAAGTTTTGGTTTGGGCTTTTAAAGCCTTCATTAAGACAATTAGGGTTTAGCATTCTAGGCGAAGAGTGAATTTAAAATATATGCATGCAAGAATTGCTTAGATAGTATTTATTGAATAGGTTAATTTCTACAAAATATTTATCCAACATATGCTCTGTATTAGGCTCTGCCATAGGCAACAGAGAAACAACCCTGAGCAAGACGAAGATGCTTCCTTCCGTCTATTGCTGACAGTCTGACTGGGGAAATTAATCAGTAAATATTCTCACCTACGCCTTTAAAAAAAAAAACCCTTACCCTGTATGGAAGACTGAGCACTCAAATTTTATTCTCTTAGGAGAATACCCTTACCTTTTTTTCTTTGTCAAACTCCTATTCAGTTTTCGGGGATAAAAGCAAATGCCAACTCTCACAAACACCTTTAGAAATCTCCCAAGGTAATCAGAAAATGCTGGTTCAGTACATCTTCAACCTCTTCTCCAAATGGTTACAAAACCATTCAGCACGCGCTGTGGCCCCTTGTGGGAAAGCGGTGTAGGCTGTTCATTAAGAGGCACCCTCGTTTAAACCTAAACTGTATCACCTGCTGGTGCCTTGAGTCGTTTGCTTAGACTCTCTGAGCCCAGTTTCATCACCCGTTGTGAGGATGGAGTATCGCACAGCCTGTGCAGTACCCGGCATATGGCAATTGCTCAGTACAGAGTTAGCCTAAGTGTCAGGCACTAAGCTCTCTGTGCTGCAGAAGATCCAAAAATTCAAGTGACACGGGCACTTCTCCCACAGAACTCATAATATAGCAAGTAGAAAGGTTCACAAAACCTCTGCAAAAGATAGACCACGACATGTTAGAACATTTATTATAAAAAGTATTGAAGAGCAGATGAACATTAATTCTGCAGGGTGGAGCTGATTATCTGCAAAGGTTCTTAGAAAGGATACAATTTAAGCTAGAGCACGAAAAGAGGATAGGATCTTTGACGCAAGCCCTGCAGGCGAAGTAGGAGGGGAAAAAAAAGTGTATTAGGCATGCCCAGAAGAGGAAATGGCTTACCCCACAAAAGGCAGTGAATGTGAGAGCACTGGGTGTGGCTAAGCCTTTGTGTCACTGGAGGGATTTTAGAGGTAAAATAGGTGTGAAAGAAGAGGGTTTGAGGTACGGTGGGATTAAGTATGGGATTATTAGCAGAGTTAATTGGAAAACAGCATCAAATTCTTAAGGGTTTGAAATGTCCAGTGCAAATGTTTGGACTTCCCTCTGAGAGCAAAAGGGAGACACTCAATGTTTCTGAGTACAAGGATGGCTTGAATTGATGAGATTCCTGCTATCAAGTTGCTCCATCTGGTCAAGAACAAGGTAGAGAACAAACTGTAAGAGGATGTGATGAGTGAGATGCTAAAAGCCTGAAAGAGGAAACCATTAAGGAGGAAGGCTCTAAGAGAGGAAAAGAAGAAACCTAACACCATGATCATTCCTCCACCACCTTGTGCTGGTCTGTTAATGCCTGTCTTCCTCTCTCGACTCCCAGCTCCTCAAAAGCCCAGCACAGTGCCTGTCATTCAACAGAACTTCAGAAAATGTGGATAAAAACAAGAGATTGTAGATAACTTTAGACATAGAAGTGCAGTGGAGTGGGCACGGAAAGGCGAGGATCTACAGAGATAAAGAGTAGGTATTGGGCTGGATGCAGTGGCTCACACCTGTAATCCCAGCACTTTGGGAGGCCGAGGCAGGCGGATCACTTGAGATCAGGAGTTCAAGACCAGCCTGGCCAACATGGTGAAACCCGGTCTCTACCAAAAATACAAAAATATTAGCTAGGTGCCATGGTGCATGCTTGTAATCCCAGCGACACGGGAGGCTGAGGCAGAAGAATCACTTGAATCCGGCAGTTGGAGGTCACAGTGAGCCAAGATGACACCACTGCACTCCAGACTGGGTGACAAAGCAAGACTCTGTCTCAAAAAAAAAAAAAAAGTAGGTAGGAGGTGAGATGGGTAAGCAAGGAGGCAGAGGGTAGAGATACTGAGACTGGGTGCTTGGAAGTGTGATGATGCCATCAACCTATCAACTCAGAGCAGAAGGGCTTGAATGACAAGGACATTGCCCAAGTAGGCATTCTATATATATTTGTGGAGAGGATGGATGGATTGATGGATGGATGGGTCTTCAACATAAGCAGGGAATTATAGACTCATTTATTATTGGGGTTACAGGGGAGCTTACGTATCATCAGCCCTGTTATTCTATATATGAGTGAAATGAGGTAAGACAAGAACTGACTGCTTTTGATCACATAGCTACCAGGTGATAAATTTAGGGCATGAAACTCCTAAGCTAGTGTTCTTTCCAGTATGTTATATAGTTATTTTCTTCAATTCTTAAAAAGAATTTCAGAGGAAATGGTATGCATGAATATCATATACCACTTGTAATTTATTTTTTTTAAACTAAAAGCTACATTGGGAATTTCATTTCCGTTTCTCTGATTAAAATAGGAATTCTAAAAGTCATGCATATTGATTGAAAAGTCCTCGGCTTTGGGGCCAAATTCTTCCAGTGGCTGTTACCTTCTATAATCCCATTTTCCAAGACATTTCTCTCTTGCCTACCCAGATTCACAACTTGCAGAAGATGAAGCATGCCTGATGAACTTGTGCAGCAGAGAGGGTGGCATAATTTTAGCCTAGAGGTAGTTCTAAGGGTTGTTCATCACTTGCAAAGGTGAAATTAACTTTTAGATAAATCACGTGGTGATTTACATGGAAATTTACTTTTAGATAAATCACTTGGATCTAAAACCAAAGGACTGATTTCCTTAAATCATATCAAAAACCAGTCCCTTGACTTTTTCACACTTTGTGTGTATTGAGTACCTGCGATGTGCCCTTCAGCACTCTAGTTTTCATAGTGGAGAGGATGATACAAAAATTTAAGATACAGTTCTTCCTTTAAGGAGTTCTTATTCTAAGTAAGGAGATGAGACTCATGTGGGGGGAAAAAAAATCACACGGTAGTTTATGATGCAACAATTGTTTCTTTTCCTTGATAACTTTCAGGCATTAAACAACAAATGGATTAAGTGAATCTCAACCTGGGAAGCTTATCACATCAGATTTTGAGAGGGTATTTGTGGGCGACGACAGCATCTCAGCCTACAGGTCATCAATCTCTGATGTCAGAGAACACGGCTTCTCACTTTCTTGTCCTCTGGGGACAGCATTATGGTGGACAATGAAGCAACACTGTCGCCAGGAGGCAGGCACAGAGTTCGAGAGGGAAAAGAGAGAAGATGCAGGAAACCCAGCCTGGGAGGACCCATCAGGAATCTCCTCACCTTTGTTCTCTCTCCTCTCCAGTTCATCTTCCACGCTAAACCAGTTGTTAAGTGCTTCTGAGAGTCCCAATAGTGCCAGTGTGTTCTAATAATAGCCATAACATTTACTGAGCATTACTTCATGGCAGGCACTGTCCTGGATGCTTCATGTGCTATACATACATCTTATTGCATAGTGATGACAGACCTGGAGTGTTGGTCCCGGTGTTGCCAATATCTAGGTGGTTGCTATTAGAAAACGAATTCTCTCTTTGCCATTTCCTCATCTGTTGAATGATGAGGGAGTTCCAGTGTTGCAAGGCGAGTGGGGAAGAGACATCCTCATTCAATTGTTGGTTGGAGTATAAACTAGTACAACCATTATAATAGGAATGATGCAATGCCGAGTAAGATTTTAAAATATGCATGTTCTTTGATTAAACAACCTAACCACTAGGAATCTATCCTATAGAGATAATAGCAAGAATATGTAAAGATTCATGTGCAAGAATGTTTGTGGCAGCATCACTTTGTAAAAGCAAACAAGTTGAACCATCATAAATGTCTATCAACAGAAAAATAGCTGAAAACATATCTGGTCGGTGGAATGCCAGACTGCAAATGAGATATGGAGTTGGGAAAGTTTTTCACAATATATTTTTAAATAAAAGAACAGATCAATATGAATGCCATAATTTATTTTCTATAAATAATGTGTATGGATGTAGATGCTCACATACATAGTTAAAAGTTATAATTAACTTAGGAAAATATCTTGATTGATAAATGCTAACAGTCTGGAGAAGGAAGCTTTCACTTCTTTAAGTAATTTTTTAAAAGACCTCGTAATGCTAATCTTTACTTTTTTGTGATTTTAGAACGTTTTGAGTGCAAATAAACTAACACCTGCCTCTAAGAAAGAAGGATCTGGATAAGCAGGAGGCTATTGTTCTTCCATTACCTACCACTATTTAGATTAGTCTGATGGGTCTCCAAACAGACAAAGTTTGCCATGCAGGGGTGAGGAGTTCAGGGGGCAGTCTGGAAGGGATGGATGAGGACAGTGATGGGAGGGAAACAGTAGAAAAAAGCACTGAGCAGGCACGAAGCTGGAGGGCACCACCCAAGGTAAGGCGTCAGTGAAAACATTTTGGTGGGATTCACATGAAGAAGAGGAATAACACATTGAGTGTGCGATGTTTGACTTGCTGTAATGACCCCTTTCTCTGTGCCCAACCCCAGGCACTCTCCAATAAAGTCTATTTCATACAAATACATGCACAAACAAAAAAAATTTAAGCAACACAATGAAAAGGGTGACTTAGATGATCTCTAAGTTCCCATCTAACTAAACTTTTAAGTGTCTCTGAGCCTTTTTATTTGCCTGTCCTTAGCTGGCCGCATTTTCTTCTCACCCATATCTCCTGCCAGGTCTGCCAGACCACTACCACTCATCCTCCAGGTGAGCCTAACTGTGCACTTTTATACCTTTTGGCTTTTACCTGTGCCTCTCTTTGCCGAGGATTGTTCCCCTTTCTCTGCCTGATGGATCCTACTCAGTCTTAAGGCTGTGCTTTAAATGTCCCTTTTCTAGAAACCTCACTTATTCTTGAAACAGAACCAGTTATGTTCCCTCCCAAGTCCCCCACGTACTCTGTGCGTACCTTCTGTTGAGTTGGATGGAGGAGGTGGTGCTGCCTTTGCTTTCTCCTGAAGGTACCAAATGTGTTTAGGTATCTCTGTATCCAGAGCCTCCAGCATGGTGCCCCAACCACTGGAGATGCTTAAAAATTGTTGGAAAAAGGCTGGGTACAGTCGCGTACGCCCGTAATCCCAGCACTTTCGGAGTCCAAGTCGGGTGGATCACTAGAGGTCAGGAGTTCGAGATGAGCCTAATCAACATGGCGAAACCCCATCTCTACTAAAAATACAAAAATTAGCCGGGCGTGGTGGCACATGCCTGTAATCCCAGCTACTCGGGAGGCTGAGGCAGGAGAATCTCTTGAACCCAGGAGGTGGAGGTTGCGGTGAATCGACATTGAGCCATTCCACTCCAGCCTGGGCAACAAGAGCGAAACTCCATCTCAAAAAAAAAAAAAAAAAGGTGTTGGAAAAATAATGGTGTGTAAATTAATAAATCTACCTGTAGCCTAGCTTTGATTTCAAAGGCCTTCCTGGTGCTGAAAACTTTCCCCGTACAATGTGCATCCAGTGGTCTGAGAACCACGGAAACATTCTGCTCCAAATGCCTGTTGTTCGATCCACAAATATGCCCCGAGATCATCCCACCAATTGGTTATATCAGGCTGTGCTGGCCACAGAGGTTCCTCAAAACCTGCTTAGATTCTAAATGGTCTGTTTTCCAAGGCCAAGTGCCTGGTCTGTGTCCCTAGCTGGGCCTGGCAGAGAGGTGGTGGCCAGGCCAGCAGAGATGATGTTGGTACACGAACAGGATTTTTCTTAGGACAAAAGGCTGACTCTGGCCTGCAGCTGATGGCCTTTAATAGCCTAATGATCACGTGAGAGTCCTTGGCTTGCTCTGACTTGGCCAGGCCCTGGGCACTGGCAGGAGAGCCCCACCCAGGTTAATTGATCTGTTTCTCTCCTCTGACAGGCCCTAGGCAGGAGTCAGCACATTTTCCTCTGTGCACAGATCTTCCCCGTGCCAGGCTTACAAAAGGAAGTTTCTGGAGCTGAGCAGGTCTGGCACATTTTAAGTTGTCCTGAGTCTTGTCCTCATGGCTCTCCACTTCTCTTTTTTCTCTCCAAACTTTTCTCTCGCCCTCTCCCTAGCTGATTTTTTTCTTTTTTCTCCTTTTAACTGACTGACCTCCCTCCCCCTTTCCTTCTTTCCTTCTCTCTTCTCTCCCTCCCTCCTTTTCATCTTCCCTCCCTTCCTTCTTTCCTTCCTCCTCCCCTCCCTTCCTCCCCACCCTTCCTTCCCTTTTTCTCCCACTCTCCCTTCCTCCTTCCCTACTTTCCTCCCTCCCTCCTTCCCTTCCTCCTCTCTTTCTTCTTTCCTTCCTCCCTTCCTCCTTACTTCCTCCCTCTTCCTTCCCATGTTTATTTGTTCTGTCTTTTTCACCTCTGTCTTCCTTATTCCAATACCCTCACTCTGGATTCGCCCTCCTTCTCCAATCTTTCACCGATATTTCAGAACCCTCTCTTTTGCTTTTCTGCCGGCCATATTGGATAGAATTCAAATGGCTCTTTGTATAATCTTCCCCTTCTCTCCTCCTTCAAGTGTCTGAGCAAAGAGACCACATTTTCTTTCACTCTTTCCAAAACAGTTTCAGGTACCACCCCTGGTGCCTGACCCTTGTCACATTCCACTCACAATAACCAAGTTGACCAGTGCTGGTGCCCAGAGAACAGATCCGGGCCCGTAGCCAAAGCCAGTTGGGGGTTAGTTCTGGGAGGCCCTCATGCTGAGACTGGCAACCCAAAGTTTGCAAGTTGTCTTTTTGTTCTTTTCCTTCACCTCTTGAGCCTAGGCCGGGTCACTCTGTGTACTCAGCCTACACTTGGGTAGTCACGGATGAGTGCCACTTATTCATAGGTATAACAACATAAGAGATCAGATACAGCCAAGACAGAGCTGGCCATTCTTTGACCTTTCTTGATTCTTGATAAAGAATGAAGTGGAGGCCACTGCTATGTTTGCTGTCACTCTGAGGGGCTCCCAGGGTATAATCAGGTTACAGATGAAGTTCTTATTTCTTCTATTCGTTCATTCAATAAGCATAACTGAAGAGCATTTCTGGCATTGGAAACAAGGACACGAAGATGTTCCCAGTTCTCAGAGAGCTGACAACTTAACAGAGGAGATGGACCTTAGAAAAGCTTGAGGTAATCATTAAGGAAAATACGGATGAAGTGCCATGGAATATAGACTGGCTGTGGAAGACGGTAAAATACTCAGAGAAGGAGATATTTGAGCCAAGTCTTCAACTGTTGCACAAACAAAAAGACCCAACCATTAGCAGGTGTGTAAGATAGCCAGAGGGACTGGTATTAATTAAAAGGAAAAAAACCACAAATAATTTGGAAAAAAGGCACAAAAATGAACTAAACCCTAACAAAAACTAAGAGTCAAAGATTTAATCCATCCAGTGGAGTGGTCCACTCTCACATTCCAATGCCACTGATAATTTTACTTAAAGTGGATGCATGCCAATCAATTCCTCAGCCCCAATTCGAGGTTAGACATCCAAAAAAGCCAGAAGAACAAAATGCTAGAAAGATGATTTAGAACCAAAAGGTTTGAAACATGGTTCTGCCTTTAACATGCTACTTTGAGCAAAGTCCTTTCTCTTTAGTCCTCAATTATATTCCAAGTTCCCCTCAGCTTTAAATGTGACATTTGTTTCTAGGACTGAGAGTGATTTGTTGGGTTCTACCATGACCCCGCGAAAAGGACCTTCTGTGTCGTCCAGGTTTATTTGTCCTGTGTTAGTAAAGCCACAGTCTTTTGGGGAAGGAAGTGTGGGGCATATTTTCACACATTTTATAAGTGAGGACTAGAGAAATGTGCAAGTCTTACCCTCCCCACCGCAAATCACGCTATTCACCACATCTTTCCAAGACAGCAGATGGAGAAAGGCAGATAAAAGACTGAAGCTATGTCTTTAAAAGGGTAGAAATCTGTATGGCATCCTAGAGCAAGAGGATGAAGAGGATGATCCAGTTTAGCCCTAAGGAAACTGAGACCCAGAAAAAGCACGTGGCTTGACCAAGGTTACAGAGTATGTCAGTGGCATAGCTGGGACCCAGAGGCTTGTTGGGCCATTGGTCAGTGCTCTTTTTCTTATGCTAAGCATGCCCATGTCTCCTCCTCAGCTTCTCAGGAGCTCCATGGCCATTTCACCTCCCCATTCTGACACCTGACGCCAACAGTGAGGCTTCGTCCTTGAAGAGATGTAACATGTTCTGGAGAAGATGTCAAGGGCCACTTCGAAGTGTGCACAGGTGAGTTAATGAGAGCTGCTGCCTTTCAATGTGGGCTACTGACGCTTTCTCCAACAGGTAGGTGTCTTGTGTGCAAAGGTCAATAGTATTTCTGCAATCTGGAGGCGGATTCTGCTCACAATCTCGAGACACAGCAAACTCCTCACCCAAGAAGAGGATGGGATGAGGCACAATGAAGAGGTAGGGAGGAGGAGACGGAGCAAAGATACTTTTTTGTCTGGTGGAGAACACACACCTTTCCATTTCAACCAAGACGTTTGAAAGGCACAGAATCACAGTTTCTTCTCCTTTCCCTCGGGAAAGAAAACTGATCCTGTAGCCACTGAAAAACAGGACTGAGACCAGGAAGGGCAAGTCATGTGTGTCAGCATTGTGGACCTTTATATAAATAATAATTTTCCAGTGGGAACTGTGATCTCTTCTTGTCTTTTCTATTTTTAAATGCTAATTACTTCTGATTTTGTTTACGTAGGCGGAGCTAATAAGAACATTTGCTTCGTAACCATTGAACCTAATGTATCCGTTTTTGGACACTGGTGATTTATTTTTGCACACATGCTCCAAATTGGTGCTAATTACTTTAAAGGATCAGAGTTTCTATTCCAAGAGGGATGACGACAGAATGTCAATTTGGAGTCTCTGAGCATAATGTCCCAATTATCAATGCATTCCAGACCAGAATGGACTTGGCACCTTCTTGAAGGGATTTGGCTTCACTTTTATCAGCCAGTCCCTGGTTGTAGCTTCATTAAAACTTGCTTTCTAGTAACTTGTGGATGTGCCTATACTTTTCTCTGTCTCGAAGACCCTTTGGTATCGTATTAGTATCCTGAATACCTACCATACCTACCTTTTCATTTCCAGATCAAATACTTCTCCCTCTGAGCCTTTTTTGATCTCTTTGGCCCAAGATGATTTTAATTCCTAAGATTTTCTGATTCCTTTCTTAAAGAGGTTAACACTTTCTACATTGCATTATAATCATTTGTTTATATTCTTACCTCCTTTCCACTAGATAAGTCCCTTAGTGACAATACCTTATGTGAATTATCTTTGTCCCCACTGCACACTAAAACTTCTCCTGATGCCTTGTACATAATAAGTGCTTTACACATTGATTTAATTGAGGTTTGTTTATAATATCCTACATGCTCCAGAAAGATTTTAAGGTAAATTTAAACAAATATTTATGCAACAAAGGAATGAATACGTCTATATGCACACAGAATTACTAAAGTCTATAATCAACATATGAAGCATAACTACACAGTACAAAATTTAACTACCATACCTAAAAGAAAAGCAAACACGATGCTGTGGGGAATGCTTGAGGGGTAGTAACAAAGGCTTTAAATCTCAATGACTACCACCAAAGTAACCCACATTTCTGATATGGTATTTGCTTAACACAAATGTTTAGATGAACACAAGAGATGAAAACTATCTGAAGTGAGGGGAGAGGGTGTCACTGACTACACAGAATAAATATGGAGCATATTGTGACCAAGAAGATATGGCCACAGAGGAAAAAGAGCAAACAGGTCCAGCCTAATTTGTTCATTTACCATTCACTTATTCATCCAACAAACTTGTATTGAGAAGTCCCTATGTCCAATACTATGTTTGCACTGTGGATGCAAAGGTAAATAAAAACATCCTAGTTTCGCTGTTTAGACCAGGGGTCAGCAAACTATGGCCAATGGGCCATCTCTGGATCACCGTTTGTTTTATAAATAAAGTTTTATTGGAATATACCATACCAATTCATTTATGTATGATCTGTTAGCCACTGTTCCTCCACAACTGCAGAATTGAATAGTTCTGACAGAGACCTTATGTCCTGCAAGACCAAAATGTTGACTATTCCTAATCTGTCCCTTTACATAAAATGTTGGTTGACACTGGTTTAAAAGTCATTAAAATACACTGGAGACAGTGCCATGTGGGGTAAGGACAGTGTTCTGTGGAAGACAACTCAGTCTTAGAAAGTCAAGGAAAGCCTCTTAGGGCAAAGACCATGTGTTTCTCGCTCACTGTTGTATTATAAGTGCCTGACACATAGTAGCTGCTCAGTAAATATTTCTTGAATGAATAAACAAATGATGTTACTTCTAAGATGAGAGTGAAGGAATGATTGAAGTAATCCAGAACAAATGTGGAGGGATGGATACAGCACATGCAATGACCTGAGGCAAGAGAGGTCCAGGTGTCCTGATAAGCAGATGCTGTTCAGCTGCAGGGAGAGTGAAATTAGGAGTGAGGTTTGGGAAAAGGAGAAGATAAGGCTGGAAAATGAGCAGAAATAAGATCAGGCAGGGCCACCGAAGCCTCACTGTTGAGTCAGGGCTTTATCCTGAAGGCCATGTTAAAAAAAAAAAAAGTTTTAAGCAGGACAAATATAAGTTTAGAGTGTGCTTTAGAAAGACCACTTGGGGTGGTTTGTGGGAAATCAGAAGGAAAGCAAACCCAGGGCTGGGAGCTAGGTTAAGAGCTGTGGCAGCAATCCTGGGAACTGCAGTTAGGCAGTGACACTGGGGATAGGGTTCAGTAGACAAATTTGAGAGAGCTTTAGGAAGTAGAGTTGATAGGACTTGGCGGCTGAGTGCTTAGGGATGGAGAGTCACAGCGAGGGAGGGTTAAAGACAATAGCAAGGTTTCTGCCTTGAGAGACAGGCTGGGGGAAGGCAGGGCCCTTCCTTGAGATGGAAACACAGGAGGAATAAAAGGTTAAGGAGAGGGGGTAATATTGGCTGTGCTTGGGGCATGCTGAATTCAAGGTGCTTATGAGATACCCAGGAGGAAGGTATACACATAGGTTTGAAATTCAGATGGACAATCTAGTCTAAAAATCTAAAATTGGGAGTCATTAGAATCAAGAGAGTAATTAAAACCAAAAGAGTATATAACATTTTAAGAGAGAACTTGTAGAGTGAGAAAGGGTCAAAGAAAATATTTTTAAAACCAGAGGAACAACATTCAGTAGAATAACAGAGCTCAAGCAGCCCTTAAAAGAGACTGAGAAAGAACATCCAGAAAAACAAGAAGAGAACCAGTGAAATTTGATGTGACAGAACTAAGGGACATGATCTAGTCAGGATCAAGAATTTCGAATAATTAAGAAATGTCTACTGTAATAAAGATCGAAGCAGAGATAGAGCCAGGACAAATTTACCGTTGCCCTTCTTGACGGCAGCTCTGATAGAATGGTGAAGGTAGGAGCAAAACAAACATGAATAGGAGGTAAGGAAGTAGACAGAGTAAGTACAGACAATGTATGAAGGAATTTGGGTAGTAGGATAATTGCTGGAGGCCAGTAGAGGAAGGTTTTTTTTTCATCTTTCTTCCTTCCTTCCTTTCCTTTCTTCCTTCCTTTCCTTCCTTCCTTCCTTCCTTCCTTCCTTCCTTCCTTTGTTCCTCCCTCCCTCCCTTACCTCCCCCTCCCTCCCTCCTTCCTTCCTTCCTTCCTTCCTTCCTTCCCTTCCTCCCTTTCTTTCAAGTTAAGAGATATTTAATCATATTAAATATTAACTGGAAGCAAACAATAATCTAATTTTAATAAATCACCAGGAATTGACTGCTTTAGATGATTTCCATAAGTTTTATCCCTTTAGAAAAACAAATTACTAACAACATGTTCTCTTTTTGTGCTTAGTTTCCAAGAAGCCTAGTATCAAATTCAGTTCCCCCTAGATGACTGGTAGTATTTACTGCCACTTCCTTCACCTGTTTTCTGTTCTGTTTTATATCTAAATGTCTAATTTAGATATAATAATTATCATGATCAGTTTACAAGGACTTTCACACTGCTCTCTCACAGCAACCATCCTTCATTCAGTGCATATTTAATGAGTGCCCACTGTGGTCACACACTTTGCTCTGTGCAACAGACACAATGGTAAGAAAGCAACACAGTTGCTGGTTTTACAGTATAGTTGAGGAGACTGACATTAACTGGACCATTATCCTAACAATTACAAACTGGTAAGTGGAGCAAAGGAAAGTCCTGGAAGCCATAAGAATCTCAGAGGTCAGGAAAAGCATCCTTGAAATCTGAAGGATAAACAGAGACTTGGAAATGGCAAGGGTAACCTTCAGTCAGAATGAATCTCCTCTGTGGAAACCCCATAAATGATTCAGTTCCTGCGCGGATACCTGCAGTGATAGGAACCAAAGCTGCATTTCTAGACGGTGCTTATAGTCAATAAGGAACAGAATTTGGCTCATGTAACCTCTATCTAGAGGCATGTACCTTGAGCCCACATATACTAAGCTTAACTTTTCTCTAACACAGACTTCACAACTGGATGACAACAGCAATTAATCTCCATGTATACATAGGTATAGATATATCTGTTCTCTCATGGTAAAATGCATAGGTTTTCCAATGTTCTCTGTTTCCAAATAATGTCAGGTTCATAGAGACTTCTAATTGTTTGCAAATATCTATTCTTAGCTTCTTGTATAGAAGTACAACCTGTCGCTTCTAAATACAGAATTGTTAGCTAGATATCTAGGTATCCGAATAAAACAACAACAACTCTATGTTTCAACTTACTTTGCAGCTAGGTGAAGTGGATTGCTGATAGATGTTTAACAACCAGCTCTCATGGAAGAAAAATAAGATGTAGCACTTGCCAATTCTATGGTGTTAATTCTCCCGTGGCAGATTTCAAGCTATCACATGACTCACGATCCAGTCTCACACAACCCTAGGACAGGGCTTCAGCACACCACTGGGTAGGCAGAACCGTAAGACAAAGTTCTCCATGGGATGTGAGTAGAAGCAATGCATACAACTGCCCAGTTATGCCTGAAGTAGAAAGAGGAGGCCTCCACTTCCCCTTGTCCTCCTTCCAATGGACTGGAACACAGACATGGTGGAGAGTCCATTTTATATCAAGTAGATCACATACAGCAACGAGTTAGGAGGAACTTCGCTTCCCCACACTTCGGAGCTACTCTACGAGCCCTTGTCTCCTGGTGGGTGATTTTTTAATGTAAACAAGAAAGAAATATCTACCTTGTTTCAGCCATTTTTACTTTGGGTCTCTGTTAGAACAGGTGAATCTGTTTTCTAACGGATAGAGTAATCTATCACAGAATGGCAACCTGACCACTGCTCTAACATCACGCAAAAACCTGCTACTTACAAGGCATAGTCCTAGCAGGTGATGTAGACACGCTGCCAGCTCTCAGGGAGCCCAGCCCAGGGCAAAAGATGGCAGATACACAAATTGTTATTGCAAGGAAAGAGGTGATGAGTGCTCTGAGGCAGGCCAGATGGTCAACCACACAAACTTAAAGAGACTTACTATTATTATTGTAAATGAGGTAATATTAGAATTCGACCATCAAAGATAGTTAGAATTTTGACAAGCAGAAATGAACAACAAAGCATTTCACTGGAGGGATTCTACTTTTCATTCAGATTTTGGATTCCAATCATTCTGAAAATGTGATCCTTCAGAAAGTTTCTAGACTTTTTAAAAACATTTTTCTTCTATAATAGGACAAATTAATATTGTGAAACTATGACAAAAATGTTTCAAATATTTAAGAGAATCAATTGTTTTCCAAGTCTCTGATCCCTCCCATTTACAAAGAAGCCCTTGATTTGTTCATTTCAAAGAATTTCAGTGGATTAATTAAAGCATTCCTCTAAGTGCTTTCCTAAGCAGTGCTTTGTGGGCTTATTTTGAATTACTAAAAGTGCACAAAGACACTAAAACTGCGTTTTTATAAAAAACTATAATGCCAACTTTTCACTCATGCAAACAGTTCTCTCTTTTCAATTAGTTTTTCTTAAGGAAAGAAATGATGTCTTATGTTTCTTTTTTATTGCTTCACTGTGCCCAGGACTTCTCAGTGCTGTCCTGGGCACTGAGAAGCAATAAAAAGAAATATTTATTGGTCAGTAAATATTTATTGACCTGAATGGGAATTGCAGAATTTGAGACTATGAAGGAGGGTGTTGGAATTGTAGGATGAAGAAGGGACTAGAAAAGGACCTGAGGTCGTGAAAAAAAGATCTGGCATGGGAATGAGTCTTTGAGATTCCCCATCAGATCCTGGCATTAGGGCCTTCACCTCCTGTTTCCTTCATTTCACAGGTTGAAAGGTGGAGACTCTGAAGGAAAATGGCCTTGATGGAGGTGACAAGGCCACTGAGCTTTAGAGCTGGGTCTAGCTTTGCTAGTGCCTTTCCAAGGCACTTGATCTTTGTTTTCATGCTTTTTATTTCAGAGTTGTGCTATCATAGACATAAGAAAGAATCCTATGCATTTTTGACATTTGAATATATACTGTATTCCTGCCTCAGTAAATAAATGCATGAGAAAATATAAAATAATAGAATAAAATCACATTTGCAAATTCCAAGATTTGAAAATGTAAATCTTTTTTTGTGAGGAAATAAAACATTACAATTTGAGGGTTCTCCTGACCCATCAGAACATCCAGAAATTATTTGCTTAGCTTCTCCATTTCTGGGAAGTGAGGGGATAAAACTATCAAGCAGAGTGCCAAAGAAAGAGCAGACAGAGGCAGGGCGCGGTGGCTCACATCTGTAATCCCAGCACTCTGGGAGGCCGAGGCGGGCGGATCAAGAGGTCAGGAGATTGAGCCATCTTGGCCAACATGGTGAAACATATCTCTACTAAAAATAATAATAATAATAATAATTAGCTGGGTGTAGTGGTGTGTGCCCGTAGTCCCAGCTACTCAGGAGGCTGAGGCAGGAGAATTGCTTAAACCCAGGAGGTGGAGGTTGCAGTGAGCCGAGATTGCACCACTGCACTCCAGCCTGGGTGACAGAGGAGATTCCATCTCAAAAAAACAAAACAAAACAAAACAAAAAAAACAAAAAAAAGAAGAGAAAAGAAAAAGCAGACAGAGCAGAAGAGCTTCCATTCCCACGGGGCTGTGTGAGACAATGTGTGAGACAGAGAGAGGAGTGCAAGGAAACAGGATGGTGAGACCAGACTAGGGTGCATAGGAGTCCTTGTTAGGTGCTAAACAAATGGAGAAGATTGTGATTCTTAATGCCAGCAGCTCTAAATGATATACTTGAAACCCTCTAATGTATCAGAAACAAAGCACATGTTGAGTATTTCTTATCCAAAATGCTTGGGACCAGAAGTATTTTCGATTAAAATTTTTTTTTCTTCAGATTTTGAAATAGTTGCATATACATAATGAGCTATCTTGGGGATGGGACCCGAGTCTAAATGCAAAATTCATTTATGTTTATACACATAGCCTAAAGGTAATTTATGCAATATATTTAATAATTTTGCACATGAAATAAAGTTTGTGTTAAACACTGATGTGTTGGATTTTCCACTCATGGCATCATGTCAGTGCTCAAAAACTTTTGGATTTTGGAGCATTTCAGATTTCAGATTTTCATATTAGGGCTGTTCAACTTGTGTATTTTTGAAGAAAACTTCTAATGGAGAAGGCAAATGTGAAACTGAGAATCAGATTCTGGTCCAAACTCAATAACTTTCATGTAACTTGGACAGTGTATCTCCCTTGTGTGTCTCAGTTTCTTCACCTACAAAGTGGGATCTCTTCCAAGTTTAACAACCTCTGCTTCTTTCATAGGTTAAGACCGTAATATTGATGTAGCTGAGAGAATTTCAGCTTTTCTGATTGTAATGTACTCTACCATTAACTTCTGTGAAGTCCTAAGGATTTTTTCTTTTGCTTCTCTTAACACTTAAGAATCAGCTAAATTATTTAGCTTGCCTCTCATTTAATGATTCAAGTCATTAAGAACTAAGAGAAGCCAGCCGGGTGCAGTGGCTCACGCCTGTAACCCCAGCACTTTAGAAGACCAAGGAGGAGGGATTGCTTGAGCCCAGGAATTCAAAACCAGCCTGTATAACAAAGCAAGACCCTGTCTCCACAAAAAGTTAAAAACAAACGAACAAACAAAAGTTAGCTGAGTATGGTGGTGCACACTGGCTGAAGTGGGAGGATCCTCGAGCTCAGGAGTTCGAGGCTGCAGTGAGCTGCGATCACACGTTGGCAACAGCGTGAGACCCTGTCTCAAAAAACAAAAAGCAAAAAACAAAACATATAAAGCAAAACAAAAACCTAAAAGAAGTCATATGGAACATTATTTTCCACAGCTGGAAGGAAAAATTGCCTATATATTTATCAAAGATAATGTTTATTTGCATTACTCTAGAGTGGTAGAAAAAATCACATAACTAAATTGAGTTTAAACTTCCTTAAACTCTCTCTCTTATGATTCAACCCTTTAACTCTAAGTTATCCCTAAACATATCCCAATGATTTCTCTTTATTTGGCGCCAATAGTACAGACTATTATGGTCCAATCCACAGTCATTTCCAGCTTAAACTCTTGGACTGGCCTATTAATCCATCTCCCTTCTCCTCACCCCATCCCACCCTCCTCCTCCAATCACTCCTCCAAGTCTGTTCTCCACAGAGCAGCCACGGTGATCAGATCGAAACCCTCCAGTGCTCCCCACCTCCTCGAGCGTCAGAGCCACAGTCCCATCTAGACCCGTGAGACCCAACAGGCCCTTTTGCTGCCTCCAGCCCCTCACCTCCCACTCTCTGCTCCAGTCACCCTGGCCTCCTTTCTATTCTAAAGACACCCAAGCCTACTCCAACCACAAGACCTTTTCAAACCGTGTTCCCTCTGTCTGGGACACTTATTCCCAGATAGCCACAGGTGTGCTCCATCCTTCAGATCTCAGCTCAAATATCACATATACTGAATATCATCCCCTCTGTCTTGTAGCTCTTTATCCCCTTTTCCTAAACTATTCTGCACAGCATTTAGCAGACCCTGTTCTATTTCCTATTCATGTCTTTCTTGTGTTTCCTCTCACTAGAATTAAGCTTTATGAGTTCAGAGATCTTGTCCCTTTTCTGTCTCTAGTGCTTAGAAGTATCTGTGATATATCGTAGGCATTCAATAAATATTTATTGAATGATATTCAGAGTGAGCTGCTTTTCTCACATGATGACTCTATTTTTGGAATGTATCTTTTGTCCACTTTAACATTTATTTTTTAAAGGACAAATATTGTATATTTTTATACGTAATTATTTTATTTTGGGGGGCAACACATGTATGTTCTCTGATAGAATAACTCAAATTAGGAAACATTGTTTTCTCAGATATAAAAATAATGACCTTAAAAATCAACTATCCCCTTGAGATCATAGTCAACATGGCAAATTTCTGGGCACTGCCAAAGGGTTGACAGAGCAGTCAACTGGAAAAAGTAGAGTAGATTGAGGAGTCTTATCCTGTCACACCCTCATGGGTCCATTTCTACCAAGTTGTAGAGTCCAAATGACTTAGGCTTTCCTTTTCTCCTGAGAAACTTAAACAATTTTACAGACAGAGGTGCTAAGTAACTATGTCATCCAACAGTGACTGCACTGATGTAAAGCATTTTCTTTAGATTGTAAGGCTGTTATATTATCCTGATTCTATGAGTGTTAACAATACCAGATGGCTCGGGCTCAGGCAGGCAGCATTTCTATTTAGCTGGCTGAGATATCAGGAGGTGCCAGAGATGTACACAGAGTAAGAACTCTGGGAACAGGGCCCAGAGCCTCAGTGGAAGATTTCAAATCCAGGCTCAACCACTCCACACTGGGTGAGCTCAAACAAGCCACTTAATTTCCTCAGACCACAGTCTTCTCTTCTGCAGAATATGAGTCACAAACAATTCCTGCCTAACCACCTCATGGCAGAAAATAACCAGTTTGAGAGTTTCTCAAAGTGTCTCTCATGAACTAAGCAAAGTAATATATCCCATCTTAATTCTCATAACTCATGGGGTTCAAAATAGCTCCATGAAATTGCTCAATAAATGACTAAAAGCCTTTATCTGAGTTCTTAGACTGATTCCTGAAAAGATGAGTGGTCATGTCTGGGTAGACAGTCCCAGCTACATCCTGCCCATCACCAAAAGAATGAAATCAGGGGAGAAAGAATTCCAGCTCTATAACATCTGACTTTAAGATATATTCTGGGGCCGGGCACGGTGGCTCACACCTGTAATCCCAGCACTTTGGGAGACTGAGGCAGGTGGATCACCTGAGGTCAGGAGTTCAAGACCAGCCTGGTCAACATGGAGAAACCCTATCTCTACTAAAAATACAAAAACTTGGCCAGGCATGGTGGTGTATGCCTGTGATCCCAGCTACTCGAGGGGCTGGGGCAAAAGAATCACTTGAACCAGGAAGATGGAGGATGAAGTGAGCTGAGATCACACCACTGTACTCCAGCCTGGGTGACAGAGTGAAACTTTATCTCAAAAAAAAAAAAATCTATTTCTGCAGATATGCTCATTTGTCCAAAACACATCTACTGAGCACCTACTATGTGTAGGATTTTGAACCTCAGATTCTGCAGGGAGAAGAGGCCTGAATATAATACAGGTCTTATCCTCAGAGACCATGCACATGAACTCTTTTACAATACAGAAGGTGATATGTCAAAAGAAAATGAGTCAATTCATTTCGCCTATGGCAGTCACTTCAGTTCTCTGGGCTTTTCTTTCCTCTTCTGCAATTGTGTAATAATTATGAGGTGTTTATGAGAATTAAGATGGGATATATTACTTTGCTTAGGTGCTTTGTAAATCCTGAATTGCCATCCATGTCAATTCCTTCTTCCCTTTTTCTGTCTACTTTTTCTTCCTTCACCCCCTCCTCTCTTTTCCTTCTTGCTCCTTCTCTTTCTTTTCACTCTTTGTTTTGATAGGAGCCCTGCTGTCTATCACTGAGACATTCTCATAATTAGCTGATCTAGTCTGATCATTAAGGTGACAGCACGGCTGGAAATCTTTTGATCCAACTTGTTCCCTTATTATGGCACATGAAGACTGAGAGTTGCTGGTAGATCCAACTCTTGCCTGATTTAGATGACATTTTTTTCAAGTTTGTTGCTATGCATAAGATATAGAATGGAATCAAGGTGAATAATAACCTTTATTGTCTTAGGGTTTGAATATAACTAAGGTAAAAAGTTGTTTAGACACAAAATGTAAAGTATTTAATATTTCAAATCAATTAGCATTTATGAACCAAAATAGACACACCCACAACTTCTGGGTTCAGCCCTTTTATGTCCCTTGCCAAACCTTGGCTTCCTGGAACTTGTGACAGAATATAAAACCTGAAAGAAACCTTAGAGATCAGATTCTCTGATGCCCCCACCTTTTCTTTTTGGACAATAAACTGAGGCTCAGAAAGCAGAGGAATCTGCTGTCACGTGATTGAATTAGCAACACTATATCTAGAACTCATATCTCCTGGTTCCCATTCTATTCTTCTCCCATACTCTGTGGTCTACTTTCCAGGTCCAATGGGCTGGGAAGCCACGGACTCCAATTCACTTTCATAAGCTCCCCTTCTTTCTGTTTACCTTGGTTTTCCTCCTTTCGGACATCCCTGTCTCCCAACACACATACCTTCTTTCGGCATCATACCTTCTGACAGTCAAGACTCTTTAGCCCCAGGGCCATCAAAGCCAAAGTCAGACTTGTAAATAGCCCAACATACACAAGTGCCCAGTGCACTACATGTCTGTCCCCATAGTAAGCACTGTCTTATTTAAACTTCCCAATAATCAGTGAGGTGTCATTGTTCTATCTAATAGACTGGTCGACTAAAGCTCAGAGAACTGTGTGACTTGCCTCAGGTCATAACACCTAGACAGCAGTAGGGCTAGGATTTAAATCAGACCTATGTAGTGCCACAGTTGGTTATTGTCTTATTCTCTTTTCAGTATAGCCTTGACCTTAGAAAAGAGAACCCAGTGGTTTCAGTGAACACCAAGGAGTAATTGAGTCCTAGCTCTTTTATTTGAGAGAGATAACACTGTGACCCTGGGCTCCTGACACTTCTGCATCCTTAACCACATATAAGCAGAGAGAAGTAGGACAAGTCACTTCACTCCCTCTCAGATAGGATAAATGATAATACCTCCCTAACGTAGTTATTGTGAAAATTAAGGATTAAAATAATGTTTGGAAATACCTCAGGTAGTCTGTAAATGACTATATAAATATTAAGTTTCAATAATTGACTTATGTTTTTACTAATCCAAATGTTGACTATAATATTGTTTATACTATTTTATTGTAAGCCTTCTCAAATACTTTAGTTAAATAAATAATCTATGAATAATAAATGCATGAATAATTAAAATATTCTATTGGATTTTTATATCTGATCTCTTACCACAAGAGATGAAGTTAATTTACAGCTTATAATATTATCATATCATTTCTTTCATCTAGACAAAAAAGAATCACTATTGTCATCTTAACAAACATTTACTGAGCACTTGCCAGAGACTGGATAAGTATTTTATTTCTCAAGATCTCATTTAATTCTTCATTGTTATCTCCATTTTAGAGATGAGGAAACTAAAGCCCAAAGCATCTGAGAAACTTGACTAAGATCACATAACTGTTAAATGAAAGAGACAAGTTTTTAGTATGTGTGATGTTCTTGCTATTTTATAACCCCTCTGTAAAAATAAAAAATAAACAACTTTTTCCTTTAGTCATATTCAAAAAATACAATATATATTTTTTGAATATGTTATATTGTATTATATTATATATTATATATTAATATATATTATATTATATATTAATATATATTATATTATATATTATATTATATATTAATATATATTGTATTATATTATATATTATATTATATATTAATATATATTAATATTATATTATATATTAATATATATTAATATTATATTATATATTATAAATTAATATATTATATTATACAGTATATTGAATATATATGTTATTTTTTGAATATAACTATTTTGAATATATTTTGAATAAAATATAAATAAAAAATATATTTCAAAAGGTCTTGAACGGCCTTCAATCAAGGTATTCGGCACAATAGAACATAGGCAAAATGTTCAAGCTAACGAATGGATGTGTGTGTATGTGTGTCTGTGTGTCTGTTTGTGTGTAGTGGGCAGAAGGCGTGAGGGGAACAGGCAGGAATGCATAAGAAAACTTAAGCTAAAGAAACCATTATAAGGGATCACAGCCTGTAGCTCTACACTTCACACAGAGAAACACATGCACAATTATTAATTCATTTACCAAAAATAATTGGTCGCTTACTATGTGCAAGGACTTCTGTTCACACTTTAGACCACACACAGCACATAGTTGCAGAGCCTCCTTTTTAGACCTCACAAACTTCCAGATAAATTGTTAGATAATTACCTATATACTTAAATTATTTTATGTAGATAATTTACACTCAAACAGCTTGCCTGTGAGGGTATGCTTAAAAATTGGTTCTTATCCAAACTGCTCTTTTATATAACTGCTTAAGGAAAGGAATAAGGGAGAATGTCCAGCTTCAGGGAATACGAAATTAGGAGTTGGAGCAGAGGAAGATGAATTACTTAAATTGGTCAAGACATTGGGACATAGGATACTTTTATCTTTAGTAGAACTTTGAATTCTTCACAAACAAAAAAAATCTAGTGTCCTGAAATCTAAATAAAGCAAACTGGACCTCTGATTTCCCAAGGTTCACATTAAGAGCCCAACTCTTCCATGGAGGACAAAAGAAATGAGAGACTGGATTTTCATCATAGATAACTCCAAAGTTCAGTTAATAACAATTTCTTTCGAAGCCCTTTAAGAAACCTGAGGTATGGCCAGAGGAAAGGTACCCAGTAGGCCACCCAGGATAGGAAGGAAATATCTATAGCTAATTTCATTTTGCATAGCACTCATTGCTGCAAATCACAGCAAAAGAGAGTAGCTAGTGGTGGCAGAAGCAACCCCAAGCTGGAGGGCCCTGTTGTCAAAATTTCTCTTCTTTGCCACTAAGGAAACATGGCCTCAGCTTCCACTCGCAGTGGGCTTGCATCCCTCCACCTCAGAAATCAGAAAGGGTCTTAGAATCAGGAGCCTTGAAATTCACACCCCAACCCATTCAAGTAACAGCTGTTGGCACAGATGGGTTATCTCACCTCTCCACGTGAGTTTCTTCATTGGTAAAATGGGCTCATCTCCACCATGAGGCTTCTTCATAGGGCTACTAATAGCTCAGGTGATATGATGGATGGTTAAACACACTGGGAGGCGATCAAATCCCCCAAACATGAAGGAAAAGATGACTTAAAATCTAAAGGTAAGAATACAGATGTCCACACCCATCCACAGTTGAAAACACAAAAGAAACTAGTGAATAATGCACATAAATGTACAGCTACACGCCTGGCCCGTTTGTATGGAACCCAAACTGCTCAACTAGTTTTTGTGGTACTCACCAAGATATTTCCAACTCTTTTCTCTAGGATTGGCTCAGTCTATCCCCTTTATGTCTCTTATACTTTTGTCAAATTAATCACCCAGTGACTCAGGAGTTCAGAACATGAACTTACTCTTTAATACCTCCACTTGTTTGTTGGGGCATTTCCACCTCCTGGAATGCCTGTCCTCTGCATGTTTGTGTGTGCAGAACTGCTCAAATGCAGCCTCCTTCTAAAAGGAAGTCTTCCTTGATTTTCTCTGTTGTAAGTCATCTCAACCTTAATCTGAGCACCACTTATCATTCTAAAAAAAAAATTTATTTATTTATTTATTTATTTTAGAGACAGGGTCTCACCCTGTCACCCAGGCTGGAGTGCAGTGGCATGATCATGGCTCACTGCAGCCTCAAACTCCTGGTCTCAAGTGATCCTCCCATCTCAGAGTCCTGAGCAGGTGGGACTATAGGCATGTGCCATCGCGCCTGGCTAATATTTTTTGTTTTAGAGATGGGGTCTCACTATGTTTCTCAGGCTGGTTTTGAACTCTTGGTCTCAAGCAATCCTCCCACCTAAGTCTCCCAAAGTTGAGATTACAGGTGTGAGTCACTGTGCCCAGTCCCATATCATTTTTATTTGTACCTCATGTTCTAATAATTTGTCTTCTCCTGAGTTTGTTGGTTCCTTGAGAACAAGGATTATGTCTGATAGCTAACAGATGACATTTATCAAACACGTAACATGTGTGATCTCTTTTAACCATCACAGCTAACTAAGGCTGTTGATACTGATATTTTTCATTTTGTAAATGATGTAACAGGGGCCCAGAGAGGTTAAGAAAGTTGCCTGAGTTCACAGGTATTAGGTGATGAAGTCAAATTGGAAACCAGGAATTTCCAGTATAAATCCTTAATTCTTAACATCCATGCCTCCACTTACTGTAGGTGTTTGGCACAGGAAGTTCTTAACTGAGTGAATGAACAAACAGATGAATGAAGAAAGTGTGAATCTTCTAGTATGAATGTTCTCACTCCATATGCAGGACCTCACATCCTCTTTCGATAGTGACTGCACAATGAATGTCTGCTGAGTTCAGTGACTGAGAGGATCTATACCAGAGCAGATGTCTAGGGGACTGCTGAGACAAGAAAGGCCGCAGAGGTGAGTCATTCACTCATTTTTCAACAGACGTGAGTCCTGTTCTTTGGGGACTTACATTTGGGGAAGATGAGAATTGACTGGTATTTTTCAAGTTTAGGGAAGAGTAGATGTTGGCAGAGAAAAGATTATTCAACCTCAGGCAGTGATCAACAGAATATTCAGAGGTAACCAGTAAGACAAGTCTAATTCTGAGCATGAATGAGCTTCTCCTTAAAGAGGAAATTGAACTGAAGATCACGAAGAATAACTAGATGACTCACCCATCAAAATAGGAAGTTCCCTATGGTAAGGAAGATGGTGGCATTGAGGTGGCAGAAACCACAAAGATCCTCCTCAAACACTTATCACATAGCAGACTTCACTCTTGCTACTTGGGCTACTGTCTCTGGAGTGGAAGACCTGTCCACTGACCAGGACTTGATAGAGGCAGTGAAGCACTGTGTTAAAAAGACCTCGGGCCCTGGAGCCGCTGCCTTGCTCTGAACAAAGACTCCCTCATGTAGCAGCTGTACAAACTTGGGCATTTGTAAAAGTAGAGATAATAACAGTTCCTTATGCACCGAGTTACTATGAAGACTGAGAGTTAATAGCTGTAAGTGCATACAACAGTGCCTGGCTTGTACTAAGCACTCACTGGAGGTTAGCTATTTTTATTGTACTTCTATTGCTGACTCTAATTGTTTGTATATTTGAACTGAAGAATTCTCTGTGAATTTTAGAAGGAAGAGAAGATGCTTACATATCACTTGGGTATGAAACAAGAGTATAAATCATACATCTTACATCTCATAACAACTTTATTCACAAGATGACATTCTTTCATCAGCCCAAGGACTGGCTTCTCTAAACTGCCACATAATCGTCCTCTGCAGTAAAACTCCCCATGGACCATTATGTGTTGTTTATGGACTTTCACCCAAGACTTTAACAGCAGCAATAGAAGGATTCTGCTAAAATCATACATTTCATTTTCTTTTACTTTCGGACCATTGCAACTATTAGAATCCATGGTCTATTGTTGGTATATAAGTATTACTCTAACCTGGAAAGTAGCTCTTTCTTTATTAAGGCAAATATTTATTTAATCCATGTTTTCTATTTAAAACATCAAAATATATATTTTTAAGATGTATACATTAAAGAAAAAAGTATGCAAAGAATTTATAACCAAATGCTGGACTCAGCATTACTGCAAAATACCCCACAAGTTCTGACTTTAAATTTTGCAGATAGTCTTTACTATAAATATGTTTTGGTATAAACAATTTTTAAAATTATGACTGGTAAATAAATAATTCAGAATGTTATTTATTTATATAAGTTTATATATCAAGCATTGCCACTTAACACCAGATGCTACAGTTTTAATATGCATCAATATTGTTAATTTAATACATTAATACTATGCATTAAATATGAAGAACACACCAATAAATGAAGGAGATACTTCCTTAATTGACTGATGAGATAATTAAACTAATAGCCATGGAATTTTTAAAAAGCCTCAAGTTTTTTCCATACCAGCACCAGCCATGTAAAATGTTTGGGCTTTGTTGGTGGGTGGGGTACAGAATGCATTTGAGAAATCTAGAGAAGATGGTAGACATGGTGAAAAATAGCAGATTTTGAGGTCAGAAGACTGGGCTCTAAATCTTATCTCTGCTATATTGGCTATCATTCTTCTGAGCCTCAGTTTACTCACCTGAAAAACAAGCATAATAACACCAATCTTAGAGAGTCATTGGGAAGATTAGCTCTAATAATGTATGTAAAGTGCCTAGATCACAGTAGATCCTTAATAACTAGCATCTTATCAGGGGATCATTTTGATTTATTTGCATGCAGATACAATCAGACAGTGTTTGCCATGTGTTTGTTTGTTGTGTTTCGATCATTTAAAAGGCCTGTTAGCAATCCTCACTACAAAAGGTTGCCACCTGAGGAGACTACAGGGTTGGCTCATTTCTCTGTTCCACAAAACTTTCTATAGTTCTTGCTCCAAAGTACGTTAGAGAAACCATCACACCCTGTACATACTCAACATATTATCATTGATAATAAAGAGTAAAACACTCCACTAGGAGCTGGGAGACTTATTTTAGTTCTGGCTTCATCTCAAGAGAGCTCTTGAGCTTGGACTAGCTGCCTACCTTTTCCAGGCCTCAGTTTTCTAGTTTTAGGATGAGAAAATCAGATAAGATTTCTTCTGGGAAAATTTCAGTTCCAAAACTGTATTAGGAATTTAATTCTATGATTTTCTGACCTGGACATGGGTTCAAGACAAAAAAGAAGAGGAAAAACCTGTAAAAATGACTAAGGAACTAGGACATAATAACTGCACATCTTATTTCCAAGAATGTGATATTGTCCTGGTTTCCACATGATCCCCTACAAGCCAAAATCAAAGTAGACCAGATCTAGCTCCCTTCTCTGTGACCAAGGAAAGATTCCCATATAAGCCTTTATCATCAATACTTAAATCTATGATTTATAAATATTCCTCTAGTCCTGTCAATAGATGTGTACTATTCAGCGTACAATTTTGTCTATCCATTCTGCTGACCAAGGACTTACATATAAGTTGAGAGTGGGGGTATATTCTGTGGTCATAGATCCTATTTGCATCCATTGAGGTCAGCAGCCACACGTAGCCCCCAGATATCATTGGTAAGTGCTAACTTGCTGTGGTAAATTTCTTCCTGTAATTGAACCAACAAATAAGTCCAAATTTAAACTATTCAACTTCTAAATATGATCAACCATGGTATGAACCACCTTGGAAGGTGAAGAGTTCTTTGCCCTGAGATAGCCAAGAAAAATCTGGATAGACACTTTGGTAGGGGTATTATATGTTGGAGATGCAGATATGGAGTAATCCAAACATTTTATGATTCTTTGGTTCTGTTTACTCTTACCAGGCCAACTCTGGAAATGTGAGTAATGAGTTTTATTTTTGGATATATTAAAAAACAACAAAAACAAGTTGTCCTGCCCTTTTGGGGAAGAGAGAGAAGCCTGCTATGCACATGGGCTAATTGAGTCTTTTAATACTAAAGACACCGATATTCCAGGATTCTGAGCCATGGGGCTCTGCATAAGGAAATTAGATTAGATATAGATGGCAGCACTGGGGGAAAAAAAAAGAAGTGTAGTACAGGTAACTGACATGCCCAAACCTGGACCTGGCAAACAGGAGGGGCCAAGATCACCTTACTGGTATTTGCTGTGGTACCTGACAATTACCTGCCGGCTCTCTACTCCTTGGATCCTCTGTTTAATCTGTGAACGCTGCTTATTTTGTGTTCAATTCAGTGCCCACAGCTCAACGGATTGCTCTATGACTAGTCCAGTCCTTCTCTTGGCATGCTGCCTACTCCATGTCAGAAGTTAAAAGGTTGCACTTCCTTAAAATGCAGTATTTTCCAACAGAACCTGCATCAATCAACCAATTAGAATAACTACGCATGCACTGCTCAAGGCTCCACACTGGCTGATGATCACTGGCTTTGTCTTATGCAAGGCTGGTCTTTCCTCGATCCAGCTAAGAAACAACCACTTGAAAGGAGGTGCACGGGGAGATTTCAAATACAACAGGAAGAACATCGTGTCAAATTGCCATAGTCGTACAAAAGGCAGCATTTGTGGCATCTGTCCATAACTGGTAAGAGCGACGAGTCTCAATCTGAATGGTGGGGTGTGGAGGGTGACTCAGAAGTAAAAGAATGGCCCAGTGAAGGAGGGACTGAAGAGGTTTTCTGCCCTAACTCTCACTTCTCGGGCTCCTTAGAAGGCTCTGTACCTTCCTCATTTTCCTGATTTCTATGGCTTACCCTGGGTTCGTGCAGACTTGCTGCCCGTATGAAGGAGTAGCACAGACCAACATCGGTAAGCATGAGAGTTGGGTCTGTGCACATAAAGAAGGGTTCAGAATCTGTACAGGACTCACCCTGGCTTCCGGCAGAACCTAAGATGGGGGAGAGAGGCCCATCTCAAGTGTACCTGAAAGGCCAGGTCCATGCTTGTCAATGCAAGGCAGAGTGCTAAGGTCTGGCTTGCCCCACTGTTCTCTCTCAGGAGCCACAAATGGGTGATAACACCACTAGTTAGAGAGCAGGGCTCGTGTTTCTGCTCCTGCCTGCTCCTGTCTGGGTTTGCTATGACCGTCTCTGTTGGAAGAAAACGATTTGGCTCTAAAGTAAGTCTCATTAACCATCATCCTTTCACGATTGTGTTGCCCTCTTTCTACCCTCTCTCCTCTTGCTTTGTCTTTCTTTTGGTTGTTTCAGCTCTGGCACTTCTTTAAGTGGGGGATTTAAATGTTTGGCATGGTCACTAGAGAAGCCCAGACGTAAGATCTTTGAAGCGGTTGGTGAAAAATGGGAAGTGATACTATTGGGTGAGGGGTGATATCAAAGAGAAGCTTATGTTCTGTTCCCTACAGAGTGGCTGGGATTTTTTACTCCAGGAAAAGAATTAAACAACAAAGCTTTCCAGGAAAAGAGTGACTTTCCTTTTTTTGCTCCTCCCATCTTCTTTTCCTGATCCCTTCAGACATACAAGCGATTTTGTTTTAAGGAGAAGCCTAACACAATTGAGCACTAATACTATAATTATAATTAATGAAAACAACAATATTCAAATATCTTATACCCTTTCTGTTTACCTTTGAACAACACAGTAGTAGTTACAAATGACAAATATGAATATTATCCCAGTTTTTCATGGAAGAAACCAGGGCCAGAAAGTCAAATGCCTTGCCCAGGTATTTAGCATCTTGACCTGATATTTAGCACCTTGACCTGATATTTAGCATCAAAATATAGTCTCCACTTTTTTGACTTTAGGCTCAGCATGTTTTTATCTACACCTTGCTGCCTCTTCCCACACATAATCTTTTAAGATTAAGTCTTCAGGTTCCAGAGTTGGGGCCATGGAGTTACTAAAAGGCCTAAGGAAAATGGGGCTTTGAAAAGGTTATATTCTCATCCTTCTTACTGTGCACTGTGCCTGAGTATTAAAAGACTGCTTTGAAAATTCACTGGCCCATGATTACTTGGCTAATGCCAGTAATAAAATGCATATATCAAAACTATGCACTTTTATTTTATTTTTCTCGGCCCATTGCTTGTCTCAGCTGAGTGGCCAGCTATGTGTAAGCCTGAATGGTAGGAAGGTTTTCTGGGAGCGATGACCAGTTATGAAGTTTCTGTTGAGATCCAGGGAGCAACTTTAGGTAAGCATATTTTTGTTATCACTCGGAGGCACAAGAGATAGACCTTACAATCAGCTCATCAATGCCAGAAGGGAGCTTTGCCAACAGGGTCTCCTCTTTAATCACCACCTGGATCACCTCTGGAATCCTGGGAAGGAAAGTGATGGATGTTGATCAGAATGCTGTTGTGGGCAGGTTTTGCAGAAAAATAACCAACTGAGTGTGCCTGCCTGTAGGAGAAATTTTCCAGTTCCTACAAATAAGGCCAAAATTATGGGACCATTTCTCTCCTCTTTCCTCCTCTTGATCATTATCAGCATCATAAAATCAACCATGGGTGTGACTCTAGAGAGATGGAAGTACGGCAAAGAGGGAACACTCAGCCAAGGGTTGTAGAGTCCCTGGTTCTCTCCAGGCTCTTTGTGGTCTTGGACAACAATTTGACTTTGTGCTCTTTAATGTTTCCATTTATTAAATTATGAGTTGGACGATATTGCCTTTGACACTTCCAGGCCTGATATTCTCTGATTCCCATCTACCTTGTCTCTCTCCTGTAACTAACTTTATAATTCCAAGTGTCTATAATACATTATTTTGAGTTTTCCAGAGAGAAAAAAAGTGCAAGGCAGATTAAGAAGTAAATTAACAATAAATATTAACAAATAATTTCTAGTTTGAATACTTGTCTTTTTTTATTTTTATTTCTTTATTTATTTGAGACAGCCTTGTCACCCAGGCTGGAGTGCAGTGGCGTTATCTCGGCTCACTGCAACCTCCACCTCCCGGGTTCAAGCAATTCTCCTGCCTCAGTCTCCTGAGTAGCTGGGATTACAGGTACCTGACAACACACCTGGCTAATTTTTGTATTTTTAGTAGAGATAGGACTTCACCATGTTGGCCAGGCTGCTCTTGAACTCCTGACCTAAGGTGATTCACCCGCCTAGGCCCCCAAAGTGTTGGGATTACAGGCATGAGCCACTGCACCCGGCCTGAATACTTTTTGTTTAGTGTACAAAATTAGAAAGTAAGTAAGTGAAAATGAAAATAAAACCTCTCGTTATCCCATCAATCAGAGATGTCCACTATAAAGATTTTGGTAAGTTTTCTTCCAGTTCTTTATGTGTATATATATATACACACACACACACACACGCACACACACGCACACATATATACACATACATATATGTGTGTGTGTATATATATACACATACATATATGTGTGTGTGTATATATATACACATACATATATGTGTGTGTGTATATATATACACATATATACATATACACATACATATATGTGTATATATATACACACACACATATACACATACATCTTTTATATATACATATACACACATATATATGTATATATTTTATATATAAAAATATTTTCCATTGATATTTCAAAAGATTTTTTAGGACTTACTATATACCTTTGGCCTTATATCAATTGTATAAGATCTAATTCCTATAATAAATCCATTATTCCATATTACTTGTGGTTCTGCTTTCCTGAATGAACCCTGACTGGTACAAAGAGTAGTTGAAACTCCTAAGCCTTGTCACATCTGGGTTTTGGCATTGGGTTCTCCACCTAGACATTTTCCAAGAAAGGATTTTGAAGCACTGAACAGTGTGTTCCAAAACAGCTACAGGGTTTAAAAGAATCAGCCATTTCCTATTACATTTAACGTTTATTGAACATATACTATACATGTCAGACCTGTGCTAAGTGATTTATTAGTACATGTATTATATTACTTAATCCTAACTCCCTGAGGGTAAGTATGTCATTCCTAGTTACGGATAAAGAAACTGGGGTTCAGGGAGGGGCCAAAGTTGCACAGCTAATAAGTGGCAGGGTCATGATTCAAACCTAGGCAGTTTGTTTATGAAGTCCACACGCTGGATTCAAAGTTAAGTCATTCACTGACGTACCAGGCTGGAGAAGCCTAATCTATTGGTGGGATGGCAGGGTGTTGGTTAGTTGCTTGCACTGTGAGAGTGCATGAGCTTGTGAAATGAGCTTGTGAAATGACTCCTGGTGAGGAAGGTAGCAGATGTGCTGGAATAAGCACTAGACATGAAATCAAACAGACATGGGATTTTCCCATCACTTTCTTGTCTCAGCATCAATGCTTTCATCTGTAATAGAGAGATAATCATATCAGTCTTACAGGTGCAGATTGTGGTGAGGATAGAGAATAACATGTAAAAGCACCTGGCATGTTTCCAGGCATATAGTAAATGCTAATAGAGTTTAATTGGTTCTGAATCTGAGCAGAAAATTTTAAGTTGAGACCTGGTTTTTTAATCTTGGATGGAGCACACTTGATATGTGATTTTGAATAAGATACAGGGCCTTTCTAGGCTCAAGTTCCTCATCTTCCTAGGCGGTGGTTAAACTAGATGATGGCTAACATCCTGTCTAGGATTCTAGGCCTTTAGTTGGTATTAAGAGGAAGGAATGTGGCAGATGGTATCTTCCCTTCTCACATCAGCCTGAAATGAGGCCAAATTCTCAGAGTACAGTGTGTTTCTCCCTTGGCTCCTCGGCCCTGTAGATATTCTTGACTAGATCCAAGCCCTTGGAACTTTCTGAAAGGTTTGAGGTCTGATGAAAATCACAACCATTTCTTAGAAGGAAGGGGCGAGGCCTGCGTCTTTGACTGCCAGGATGCTGTTGCTTTTAATAGCTCTTCTAGGAAAGGAAGGCCACAGTTTCATAGGTTTCCCAATGAAGAAAAAAAGTAAGTCCTTTGACTTGCTCCAAAGAACTCAGTTGGGAAATCACAAATACAGATGATTTATTGGGTCCCTCATACTCTATTCTTTTGTGATTCAGCTGTAAATTAACACGTTAATTGAATGTAACTGAAGAGCTCCTGGACACTAAGCACTATGCAGCATAAACAAGGGGCATGATTCTCCCTCTAAAGATACCTCTCCCTAATCTGGCTCCTTTAAGGAAACATAAACCAATAGTTGAAGAGGAGGTGCAAATTTTGGTCATATTTTCCAGAAAGAATGGTCAAGATTTTCTCCTATCTCCCTGGCTATTTCTCATTCTCCTGAGCTAGTGTCTTCTCCTCTCCCAAACCTCTGAACAAGGAGGAACAAGGAGTGGCCCAGGACTTAGCCATTGGACCTCTTCTTGTTCTGTGCTCACTTCCTTGAAGATTTTATTCAGTTTCACAGGTTTAATAAAATCTTAGACCTTGACAACTCCTAAATTTCTATCTCCAGCTTAGATTTCTCTTCAGAACTCTAGATTCAGAAATGCATCTGCTTGCTGAGTTATCTGCCTTTGAATGTCTATTAGGCTTCTCTAACTGAACATACCCAAATGGGAGTTCCTGATATGCCCCCAACTCCTTCAAATCTGCTCTACCTAAAGTTTTTCCTATATTAGTAAATAACAAGTCTATTTGTTACAGTTGCTCAGGTCCAAGTACTTGGAGCCATCTTTGACTCCTGTTTCTCCATAACCCACTTCAAATCTATCAGTAGTACTATTGTCTCTGCCTTGAAAATATGTGCAGGAATTCAAACATTTCTCACGACCTCCCAGTCCAAGCCACCGTTGTCTCTCTCCAGGATTATGATAATTTCTTCTTAAATGGCCTCTATGCTTCTACCTTGCCCTTCTCAAAAGAGCACCAAGAGGGATTCTGTGAAAGTAAAATTTAAACGCTGTCTAAACCTTCGGTGGCTTTCCATCTCATCCAGATTGATAGAGCTTCCAATGTCATATGAGGTGTCTTTTTTTTCTCTCCATCTTCATCTCCCACTGCTCTGTCCTCCCTCACTACCCCCGCCTAACCTTGATATCCAAATGGTTCTCACCTTCACCTCTTCTCAGTCTTTAATCCAATGTCTGACGCTCAGTGAAGCCTTTCCCAGCCATCTTATCTCAGATTGCATTTGTCCCTTCATATACATCCTATCCCCCTTTCCCTGCTTTTTTTTTTCTTTTTCAACATTTATTACCATCAAAAATATACAAGCCAGGCATGGTGGCTCCTGACTGTAGACCCAACACTTTGGTCTCCTATGTTGCCCAGGTTGGTCTCACACTTGAGCTCAGGAGTTCGAGACCAGCCAACATAGGAGACTCCATTTTACAAAAAAAAAAAATCAAGAAGATTAGTGGGGCATGGTGGCACATACCTGTAGTCCCAGCTACTTGGGAGGCTGAGGTGGGAGGATCGCTTGAGCCTGGGAGGGCGAGGCTGCAGTGAGCAGTGATTGTGCCACTACACTCCAGTCTGGGTGACAGAGGGAGACCCCATTCTCAGAAACAAAACAAAACAAAACCATACATATTTACTATTGAGCTTATTGATTATTTCCTTCCACTAGAACAAAACTCCACTGGGCAGTGGAGCACAGTGGAGGGCATTCAGTAAATGTTAGTTGAAGAATTGGGTGGGATGGTTGGCCAACAGCTTCATGGAAGAGCCTTGGCTTGAGTTATGTTACTGGCCACAGAGAGGATCTGAGCAAACAAATAGTCTGAGAAGTGCTTGGGAGAGAGGGACACTGAGCAAAGGCCTGGGTGGGAGCCCAGTGGGGATGGCTAGGGCTGGACTAACTGACCTGTTCTCCATCAGCCTTGACCTTCCTAGTTTGGTTTCTTCCAGAATATCTAGTGTCTTTTAAGATGTGGCAACAATCCTGTGGCTGCTTGGTATAATAGAAAGCTCATGAATGGAATTCAGAGTCATAGACCTGAATCTAGAAGTGTAACCCCAGACAAGCCACTTTACCTCTCTAACCCTCTGCTTGCCCAACTGTCAAAGAAGGATAACAACACTGGCTTGTGTTTCTCTTGGGGCTGTTGTGAAGCAAATGAGGCAACAAATGGAGAAATGCTTCAACTGTGAAAGTCGGATGATTATAGTGGGGATTAGTAAAACGCATCCGCATATGGCTGAAATAATTACTCAGAGTCATATACAGATTATTCACCACAGTGTTAAGGAAAGGGCTAGAGGATTCCAATTGGTGACTAGTTCAGAAATCCTTCATCATTCAGCTTTTATATATGGGAGCTACATGGGAGGAGGAATTAGAAGATGTACCTTCCTGGGGATGTGCCAGCGTGCAAATGAGGAGCGATTTATTCCTCGTGCACCAGGTTCTGGTGATTAATTCTTCTCCTTTCACCCTTACAAAAAACGTACAGTTAAATGTTAGTATCTCGTTCCTTTTTTTTTTTTTTTTTTTTTTTGAGATGGGGTCTCGCTCTGTGGCCCAGACTGGAGTGCAGTGGCGCAATCTTGGTTCACTGCAAGCTCTGCCTCCCGGGTTCACGCCATTCTCCTGCCTCAGCCTCCCGAGTAGCTGGGACTAACAGGCGCCCGCCACTATGCCCGGCCAATTTTTTTTTTTGTATTTTTAGTAGAGATAGGGTTTCACTGTGTTAGCCAGGATGGTCTCGATCTCCTGACCTTGTGATCCGCCCGCCTCGGTCTCCCAAAGTGCTGGGATTACAGGTGTGAGCCACCACGCCCGGGCTAGTATCTCATTCTTTAGAGGTAGGAAAACCAATGCTCAGAAAGGTTAAGTAACTTGCTCATTGTCATACAACTATTTGGTGTCAGAGTCAGAAGAAACCATTTTGTCTCAAGAACCTGTGCACTTTCAGTAGGCTACCTTTTCAGACACCTTGCTGCAAATAATTAAGCAGCAGCAGCAGCAGCACTACCCCAGTTACTTAAATTTGGGCAAGTGAATAATACATAAGTCTAACATTGGGGGGCCCAGGCAGATAACAGACTGAGCTATTAAACACAATTCCGAAGGTGAAAAGGAAGGTCAGTGTGCATCTAAACCCATGAATCCTAACCCTTGTCTAGGTCACTGCCTTGTGCTATGAATGCTTCCTTTCAGCAGTACCTGGTAACAATTTAGAAGAAACCAAGATTTTGAGTTAAAGTTTTAATAAGAGTGTAAGAATGATAAAGCTGGATCAATGTCCACTAGTCTTTCTAAGCATCAGAATTTTTTTTTTTTTTAAGCAGTGGTATAAAGGCCTGGCGTGGTGGCTCACACTTGTAATTCCACCACTTGGGGAGGCCGAGGCAGGTGGATCATTTGAGGTCAGGAGTTCGAGGCCAGTCTGACCAACATGGTGAAACTCCATCTCTACCAAAAATACAAAAATTAGCCGGGCATTGTGGCGGGCACCTGTCATCTCAATGACTCAGCAGGCTGAGGGAGAGAATCACTTGAACCTGGGAGTCAGAGCTTGCAGTGAGCTGAGATCATGCCATTGCACTCCAGCAGCCTGGGTAACTGAGTGAGACCCTGTCCAAAAAAAAAAAAAAAGCAGTGGTATAAGAAATGATATGATTATTTTGAATGATTAGCAAACCTAGTCTAGATTTTAACTAGCAACACCTTTGCAGCAAGTTACCTGCTGCATGTCACATAGTGGGACTTAACAAATGCTCACTGGATATATGCATATATCTCTGTGTGTGTGTGTGTGTGTGTGTGTGTGTGTGTGTGTGTGTGTGTGTGTATAGCATGTTTGGTAATGGTATTGTTTTGATAATTATGTATGTAAGTTCATTTGTATAGATGATGAATGTACAGATGGATGGATACTGGGCCCAGATGTCAGAGAAATGTCTCCCAAAATAGCCTGTAATCATGTATAGGATGCTGACAGAATGCTTACTTTGAAAATGAATGCACCACAAAATTTACAGAGTACCTACTGGGTGCTGATGAAAGGAAATAGAAGGCATATCTCTTTGCACTTGCCTCAGATAGCCACAAAAGGCATATATACAATTTTAAATAAATCGTTTGTATAGTTTAGAATTGCTTGGATTTGGAGGCAAAGGAGGACCATTTTCCCTTTGGTGTGACTCACCAATCACAGGATGTGAGGGGTGAAGGAGGCCGGGGTCATCCGGTGCATTTAGCCATTTTAGATTGCAGATTGAACTGCATAAAGGAAAGTTACACAGTGATTCATAGGCAGATGTTTTTAAAAAAACAGAAATAAAAAAAACTCCCTCTCTAGCTGCCACTATCTTCTGTAGGTGCTATGGATACTCTCAGAAATAGGTATTTGCAAAGATGCGGAAAATTTGGTAGGACGGTATAAAGTCAATAGCTTGCAGTTTGGATTTACTTCAACCTGGGTTTGAACCTCCTTCATCTGCCTATTGGCTCTTCATCTCAGGGAGTCTATTTGCATTTTGAACTTCTGGCTCCTGACTTATGAAATGAAGATACCTGACCCGCATGTCTCCTGTCAGGATGAAATGAGATTACATTGGAAGGGGCTCAGCAGAGTGAGTACCAGCTCACCCTGTTACTCAGTATTTCATCCTTCCTCATACCCACAAATTCTCCCTTTGTCTCTAATGTCCTGGATACCCTTGGGCCAGGCACAGACTGCTTCCTCCCCTCCTCATCTGCCACATTCAGGTGTTGGACCAGACAATATCTAAGATTCCCATCTAAAAATGGGACTGTCTAGTCCCACTTTTTTTTTTTTACCAGGAAGCTGAGATAGCTGGACAGTATATAAAACAGTCCGCTTTGTACACATTTATGTTTACAAACCATTTACGATGCTTTACCTCATTTAATCCTGCAAGGCAGTCGTTGCTTTCACTTTTTACAAATGAGCAAACCAAGGCAAGAGGCATAGAGAAAATAATCCCATACCTCTGGCTGTCAATCAGCATGCAGGGAAGACTTTTAAAGGCTTGACAACAGCATTCAAAAACGAGACCCTTCATGATACCCTTGGCCTTGAAAATTAAGTGTAAACTTCCCAAATTCACTCTGTCCCTTCTCTCTCCTCTTGCACTCACAGCTGTAGTCATCTTATCTTTCTTTTTTGTTGTCTCTTTTAAATGTTGCCATTCCAGGCTGAGGTCATGACTCTCTCTCCTAAAAGCCCTAATCAAATTTGGAAGACAACAGGATTGAACACAGAGCCTTCCATACCTGGTTCCCAGACTGAACATGCACAAACAAAGCCGACGGTTGGAATTCAGTCCTTGCTGCCTGAGGCTGTGGGGCTGGCTGTGAATTTTTACCCAGCTCCTACCTGACTGTCTTTCTTTAGCATTCGACATGCTTGCTGCTGGATCCATGATAGAGCCATTCTCTCAAGACACTGATTTATGTTCTCCCTTGGGGGCCTAGAACTCTAGCCTACCCTACACAATGGGTGCTCACTGAGCTGGAGATGGCATTGCTGCCAGTGCAGTCCAGAATTGCATCAAGTATTTTAGCAATTGCACCAAACTATCGTCCAGTCTGATTCGTAGCCTTTCCCACATAGATTCACAAAGCCCACTTTCAGAAACTAATTCCTAATAATGCAATCAGTTTTTGGAAACTGAAGCCGAGTTTCATATTTGAATGTTGACTTTCACCATGCAGGAAAGTTGGCCACATGCAGGAGTGACTGGAAGATTTTGGCAAAGATATTGATTGGGATTTTCCATTCTCAGAGAAGCTGCATGTGCTAATGCACAGGTAATACTCCATTCTCAGGGTTCCCAGGGACAAAGAGTGGGCAAAACTGGAAACTAAAAAACTAATATGCCTCATAGGGAATCACTAGCATTCCAAAAAAAAAAAAAAAAAAAAAGTCAGGTAGAGGCAGAATTGAACTGTTTCCCCTTTTGAAATGCAATAACACCTACTTCTCAGGGCTATCATGGGGACGAAATTTGAAGATACATGAAAAGGCTAGCACAGAGCTTTGCTCAGAGCATTCAGCAGATGTATTCGTTGTTGGGACTCTTATTTGAAGTAAAAGGACCAGGTTTTGAACCTCATTCTGCTGTTCATCAGCCCAGTGCCTTCCCCATTCTGGGTCCAACTTCTCTTATCTTCTAATGAGAGTAATAATTGCCACACACTTCGCAGAGTCATGATGAGAAACAATTAAAGAATGGCTGAGACAGTCCTTTGAAAACTAGATAGCTCAAATAAAATAAAGCATTATTAGGTATATGTCTAATCCCTATGCCAGGGTTTCAGTCTTTCTTTTTGTATGAAAAGCCGTCCCTCCCCATACTTCCTCTCTTTAACCTACCTGTTGAAGTTCTATCCTTCATTCATAAGGCAGTAAAACATTAATAGCTAAGATTAAAGACTTCAGATTGCTAGGGTTCAAATCCCAGCACTGCTTTTTATTAGTTGCTTGACTTTGGGCAAGCTACTTCACCTTTCTGTGCTTCAGTTTCCAGTCTGTAAAATGGGAATAAAACAATATCCATTTCATAAGATTGTTGTGAGGATGAAATTAACAAGTGTAAAGCACTTAGAACAGTATATACTCCATACTATATAAAATGCTAGCCATAATTATTTCAAGGCTATGCTTGTTTTGATGTCTATTATTTAAGAGTATGTTTACCATTTTGCATTATTTCATTATTATGTTCAAATCCCACCCCTGCAAAAAACTTTCTTATATCTCTGAAGCAGTCACGTTCTCACATTCAACCAAAGTATATTGATTGTAGCTCAGTGATAGCTCTGGTCATCGCTCGTGTGTTTGTTTATATCTCCCTCCCCCACCAGCTTTGGGGCCCTAAGTGACAGAGGCTTTCTCTTTTACCTCTGTACACATGGTCAGTGTACATTATTAGTTGAATTGGATGGAAGGTATGCAAAGCAAATGTATACACATAAAAAAACCTAAACATATTATATAACAGCTAATAACACTCTCTACATAATAACTACATTTTCAAGACTGAACAAAATTACAACCTTTTGCACTCTCCCCGACACATAGTATGTGCCAACTAAATGTATTTACTTGAACTTATGGGAAGATCAATAAAGGTGCATAAACTCCAATAAAAGTCTCAGTCTGTTGGGTCCCCTTCCTTCAAAACATGAATGAGACGGGTAAGCTGCTTATCTCAGGCACGAGGCGAGGATTAAGATACCAAGGAGAAGAAACAAATAGCTACTGGCCTCCAGGCACTCACATTCAAGAGGAGAGACAGTGCAAATACTAAATAGTCACAAGGGGTCATAGGTACTAAGCTGAGTAGGATGAAACAGCACAGGGATGTGTGTTCAGCAGCTTAGTCATCTCTCTAAGATTTGGACCTTCTCAACATCAAATTGCCCAGGGATGATTGTACCTTCTTTTTCAATAAGTAAGGAACCAGGGAAAAAGATTCCAAGTTGACTAAAGGCAGAGGAGAACAATTCAGTTACAAGAGTGTGGTAGCTCACAATGCAGCAGGTGAGAATATAAAATGAGGAGGTAAGACCATAAGCCACGTCTCTAGAACATATCTCACAGAAAGTGCTTCTCAGTCTCAATGATTTTGATGTCAAATGTGGAGAAAATATTGTGAAACAACAAAAACTATCCTGGCTTAGGAGAAGGGAGACCTAGTTTCTCACCAACCCCATTTCCACCAATGACTTTCCTCCCTACAGCCCCAATTTCACTATCAATCGAGAAATGAGTTTGAACTTGAGTATTTCTAAAGACCATTCCACTTTCACTGCTTTTTGGTTCTATTTTTAACACCTGGCCTGATAGGAAAACCAACTCTTTCTTCTAGCTTCAAATACTACCTCTATTTTGATGAATCGCAAATGCATATCTCAAAGCCAGACATCTCTTTTGAATCCAGGTCTTGAATATCACCTTGCCTATTTTGACATCTACCTCAGTTGTTTAAAACAGAGTTTTCAACAATTTCTCCACTTCCAAAAGATTTTCATTTTACAGTGTTTTTGTTTTGTTTTGTTTTGTTTTTGTTTTTGTTTTTTTTTTAAAGTCAGTAAGTGGAAACACATTTGCCCAGATGCCCAATTCACAAACTTGGGATTCATTCTTGATATCTCTCTTTCTTTTACCACACACTCTGGCTCAATCTGATTGATTGTTAAATTTTGCCAATTCTAGGTTCAAAGTATCTCTCAAATATTTCTACACCTCACCACCTATACGTCAAAGGTGTGTAGTCCAAGCTACCTTCTTCTTCACTAGGACTCCTACAATAGTCACTTAGAAATTGCCTTTTGTGGGAGGCTGAGGCAGGAGAATGGTGTGAACCCAGGAGGCGGAGCTTGCAGTGAGCTGAGATTGTATCATTGCATTCCAGCCCTCCAACCTGGGTGACAGAGCAAGACTCCATCAAAAGAAGAAAGAAAGAAAGAAAGAAAGAAAGAAAGAAAGAAAGAAAGAAAGAAAGAAAGAAAGAAAGAAAGAAAGAAAGAAAGAAAGAAAGAAAGAAAGAAAGAAAGAAAGAAAGAAAGAAAGAAGGAAGGAAGGAAGGAAGGAAGGAAGGAAGGAAGGAAGGAAGGAAGGAAGGAAGGAAGGAAGGAAGGAAGGAAGGAAGGAGAAAATTGCCTCTTGTCCATTTCTAATTCATCTTCTACACAATAGCTGGGATGGTTTTCTTTTCTTTCTTTCTTTCTTATTTATTTATTTATTTATTTATTTATTTATTTATTTATTTAGAGAGGGAGTTTCGCTCTTGTTGCCTAGGCTGGAGTGCAATGGTGTAATCTCAGCTCACCACAACCTCTGCCTCCTGGATTCAAGCGATTCTCCTGCCTCAGCCTCCCAAGTACCTGGGATTACAGGCATGCACCACCATGCCCAGCTAATTTTGTATT
Organism: Macaca nemestrina; assembly: GCF_043159975.1. Taxonomy (NCBI): domain Eukaryota; kingdom Metazoa; phylum Chordata; class Mammalia; order Primates; family Cercopithecidae; genus Macaca; species Macaca nemestrina. The sequence continues at coordinate 10,405,946 of NC_092126.1, forward strand.
TTTAGTAGAGACAGGAGTTTCTCCATGTTGGTCAGGCTGGTCTCAAACTCCTGACCTCAGGTGATCTGCCTGCCACAGCCTCCCAAAGTGCTGGGATTACAGGCATGAGTCACCTCACCCAGACTGATCCTTTTCTTAAAATGTAGAACAGATCATGTCAATCATGTCACCATCCTGTATAAAACCCTTAAATGACTTCTTGATGCACTTAAACTATAAATTCTGCCCATGGTCTATGAAGGACTAAATGATCCTGATTCTCTCTCCAACTTCATCTTTCACCATGCTGGCCTCTTTCAGGTCTCTGAATATGTCACAGTTTTACCCACTTTAGTGTTGTCTGGTCTCTATTTCCTCTGCCTGGCACACGTTCCCCTCACTCTTGGCCTGATTAACCCATCTTTCTTTTTCAAATCCCAGTTTAAGGTTTACTAGAGAGGTCTGTACAGGTAGGTGAATTATCTCCTTCCCGTCTTTTGTTTTGTTTTTTTGAGACAGAATCTCGCTCTATCACCCAGGCTAGAGTGCAGTGGCGTGATCCCGGCTCACTGCAACCTCCGCCTCCCGAGTTCAAGCAATGCTCCTGCCTCAGCCTCCCGAGTAGCCGAGATTTCAGGTGTGCACTACCAGACCCAACTAATTTTTGTATTTTTAGTAGAGACGAGCTTTCACCATGTTGGCCAGGATGGTCTCAATCTCCTGACCTCAGGTGATCCGTCTGCCTCAACCTCCCAAAGTGCTGGGATTATGGGTGTGAGACACTACGCCCAGCCCTTCTCCCATCTTACAGCACCCGATTTCCTGTATCTCAGTTATCATACTTCATAATAAAATACTCAACTGTAGATTCGCTTAGGCAATGCTCGTCTACTCAACTAGACTCTGAGCTCCCCTAGGAATGCGTCTCCATTGTTCTTTGCATCTGCAAAGTCTAGCCCAGTGCTCAGCATAGAGTAGGTGCTCAATTCATGATCGGCGGTTAAGTTTATAACCTTTCTGCCTGCATATTAGTAAGATCTAATGATATGAATATATGCTTATTCCGTGCTGAAACAGTGCAACCAGGTGGGCGATGAATGAGGAAATATAGTTGACTATGTCCCATTTCTCTAACTTTTTCAGTTCTTAGCTTCTAGTATCTTGCAGCAGTCCTCCATTCTCTTACTGAACCTTCCCAGTTTTCAGGGTTGAGTAGGGAAGTTTGGTAGGATGTCCCTTGTGCTTTGCTTCCCTCAGCTATATTTAGCTTTGTGAAGGAATGTGGCTTCCACAGGTATGTTTGGGTGAGAGGCGTTGGGAACGGAATGGGTGCAAAAAGGAAAAGAAAGAAAGAAAGAAAGAAAGAAAGAAAGAAAGAAAGAAAGAAAGAAAGAAAGAAACCAACCAACCAACCAACCAACCATATGGGGGAGGTACCTAGCTTTGCTCAGCACGAACGTTGCCCAGGATTCCTGATTTTGTCCCAGCTCATCCACGTCGGAATTTTTATGTTTATTTAAATATTTTTTCATTAATTTATTTTAATCTTTAAGATTGCAGTTTTTATGCCATATACATCAGCATTCTCTCCCTCCTACCTCTAGGAATCCAAAAATAAATAAGCATGGCCTTGGTGCGGGCAGAACTGGCAAGTATGAGCAGACAGGTCCTGATTCCAGGAGTTTTCCTGTGCTACTGCCACCCGCCATGCCTGGTCTCTTTGGAAGTTGTCATGCACCTATTCCTGTTGAGTCTACAGGACTTCTTATTCCACTTAGTTACCTACTGTTATAGACTACACGAAGTAGGAAATGGGTTTTTGAATAGTTTTTCTTATTTTTTTTTTCTTAAAACACTAATAAATGTCTGTTGCTTCATCTGCCTGTTGGTTGCCTGATTCAGTTACTGGAATGAAAAGTCCTTACTACTTCTCTTCAGTCCCTATACTCATCATTTTGGGTTTCCTGTCATTGTTTGAAGACAGGGTTTCATTCTGTCATTCAGGCTGAAGTGCAGTGGCATGATCATAGCTCATGGCAGCCTTGAACTTCAGGTCTCAAGAGGCCTCCCATCTCAGTCTCCCGAGTCACTAGAACTACAGGCATGAGCCACCATTGTCCAGCTGGTGCTCATATTTTATTTCATTCCTATCAAAACCAGCTTGCTCCTAATCCCTTCTTATATTCACCTTGACATTTATGGGATCCACTCTGCATTTGTTCCAGAGGTTGGAAGGATTGATTTAGGAATTCTCTTAGCAGGACCAGGGCATTTCCTGTCATTTAGGCTTCTGGTAAGAAATTACCTAACTCTTTGTTTTGATAACTCACTCATCAACTCAATTGTTTAAACAATTTATAAATAACCACTTTGTTGATCTTAGAAAACAGCCCTAATAAATTTGACTTTTGCTTATACCTTTATCTAAGACTGAAGTTAGCTCAAAACAACTGATTTTTTTCCATTTGGGCACAGGAGAGGGATGGGGAGGAACTAAGGTAAAAAGAGGGGGAAGAAAGAGGAAGAAGGTACCAAAAAGGAGGATCTAATACTGGATTTCAGTTCCCACTACTGGGAAATGGTTCATTTCCAATTCTGCATTTCAAGAACAAGAAGGCTTTCTGGTGGTTATTTTTTTTTTACTCTCTTTGGATCAGTATGAATCCTTAGTAGCAATATATGCTTTCCTATACTTAAAGGGTTAAAAGATTTTGGGAAGTGAAATAATTGTATTTGAGAATGGTTACAAAGTCAAGACAGGACAGTTTAAATACATTGTTCTGCAGATACAATCCAAGCCTCAGAATCTGTTACTTAATAACCTGATGGCTTCACTTAACTGCAATAGTTCACTCATTAGTCCATTCATCAGTCACTTAGAACTGTGCATTATGATTTTCAAAGTACTTTCTCCTCCATTGTGCTTGATTCCCATGAAAATCCTACAATGTACCCCCTTTACAGAAATTGCCATTTTAGAGAACAAGAAACTGAGACCCACAGGAGTTAGTCAGTTGTGAAGATTAAACTGAAACCCAGGTTCTCAGATCCCACATTGAATTCTATTTCAGTTTTACCTCCTTTAATTGAATCAACATTTTCTAAGTGAGCACCATGTACTGAACACAATTCTATGAAAACGAAAACAAAGTACCTCTGTCCTTGAGGAGCTTATAGCTTCGCAAAGAAAGGCAGAGAGCAAGGCTTGGGTGTGGAGGAAGGAAAGTGCATGGATCCTTGGAAAGTGCTGAGGAATCTGGTGTAGAAAACTGTGGTGGTAGGAGATAAGACTGGAAAGAAGCCAGAGGACCTGAAGGGCTTGATTGATGGATTCATCACCAAATCATCAAGTCTTCTTCATATGTCTTCCCAAATTGTGGCCTTCATTAGCATCATTACTAATATTTTTTCTGTCCCATTTTCTACCGAGCAATTTGCTGGCATTTTAGTGCCAGTGCCCCCAAAGGGCAAGGTTGGTCTGAACAACTTGATGTTTAGACATTGAAAGCTGCTGGACTTCAGCTAATTGTAACATTGCTAAAATCTTTTCTGGTGGCATTATGCATGTGCCATTATGTCGTCTTGCCTTTGCCTGGCCACAGAAAATAAGTGGTTACAACTTCTGGCAGACAGACCCAACCCTGAGGTAGGATGGGCCATGGAAACTAGGATGCTGTGGAAATTGGTTTGGGTGCAGAGCTGGCACCTGAGATATCACCTGTCGTCACTCTATCACCCAAAGGTCTGGAATGCCCAGAGGGCTGAGGTGAACTTGGTCTTAGTTGAGTAGGCATCAGGTCAAGTCCCTGCTAGGGGTGGTGTTTGTTTCTGGAGTCCAGACTGTGGACATTAATTGAGGTTGGCTTTGGAATAGCATAATGCTAGGTGATCTGTCTGTTCATGGTAGAACCTGATGGGTACCAAATGCAAAAAAGCTATCAAAATCAGGATCCAGGCTCCTCAATGAGAGGGCTGACAAAAGTTAAGCAGGAGTACAGGCCTGTAGTCCAATACAGGGCTCTAGTCGCAGTGGGGGAATGATCATTCTTGCAGTAAGGCTCTGGCCTGAAGGCTGAGACAACATGGTGATGATGGTGTAGAGAAAGCTGAGGTTCTGTTGTGCCCCAGGCTTTTGCAGATCTTCCTGCATTAGGTGCTGGTTGTCATTCAATGGTATGTTGAGGTGGCTGGGTTATCCATCATTCCAATAAATACTAGATGAACCACTCCAAGTGGCTGAACCCACACAGGGAAGGACTCAATGCCTCACCCTGACGGAGGATTGGGGTCAGGGAACAGCCTCTGAGAAGAGGCTATAGAGATCTACTGGGAGGAGAATCCAGGCATTTGGAGGCCAGTTCTGGCTCAAGGACTATCTTTTGCATAACCTAAAGCAAGTTTCAGAACCTTTCTGGGCTGTTGTTTCATCAGTAGACTATGTGCCCCGTGGAGTCAGGGCCCCGTATTTTCTTCATATTTGTTTCATTAGCATCTAGCAGAGTGTCTACCTCACAAGAAACAGTCAGTGAAATGCATGTTGTTTGAAGGAGTGAATGTGAGAGCGAAGAGAATGAACTGAGCATGGAGAATCCCATCAGCAGTTGAAGGGAGAAGGGCCTTATCAGGCCCATATGCTTCTTACCCTCGCCCTTAGATTCTTTTGCCCTCTCCTCTCCTCTCCTCTCTTCCCCTCCCCTCCCCTCTCCTCTCTTCCCCTCCCCTCTTCTTTTCTTTTCCTTTCTTTACTTTCTTTTTCTTTTTTTTGCTCATACTTTTCTTTTACCATAGCCTTTAGATTCTGATGCCTACCCTCATGCCCTTCTTTAAGACCAGAGACACAATGAATGGGTCTTCTTATCAACTCTGTGATTCTCTGATGAACAAAACATTGAGATAGTTCACTTGAAATTTTTTTCCTCAGCATTCACTGACCAAACATTATAAAAATGTTAAAAAGTCACCTATAGCCCCCCCAAAAAGTTCTATCTATAAGGAGAGCTCATGAGTGGCCTCATATAATAACCAGGAAAACCTTTACCATTTGCAAATGCCATGAAACACCAACAAACAAGATAATCACAGTATGATCAAGGGTGCGAGACCTACAGAGCCTACTGCATCTCATTATGGTCAATGTGTTCAGAAAGGGTGACATTTTGTTGGCATGGAGACAAATGTCTCCTAAAGTGAAAGGCCTTCTCCAAGAGTGTGTGGATACTTTTCACTTTTGCTGTGGTCCCTAAAGACGTAGGTGGTTTCAACTTTAAGTCAGATATTCAAACCTGTGAATAAGGGGACTCATTGTTTGCATTTAAAAGACTTGAGTTAGGGCTTTTTATTTCTTGAGTGTGTGTTTGTGGGATAGATAGATAGATAGATGATAGATAGATAGATAGATAGATAGATAGATAGATAGATAGATAGATAGATAATAGATAGATGATAGAGAGATAATAGAAGATAGATAGATAGATAGATAGATAGATAGATAGATAGATAGATAGATAGATAGATAGATAGATAGATGGATAGACAGACAGACAGACAGACAGACAGACAGATAGATAGATAGATAGATAGATAGATAGATAGATAGATAGATAATAGATATTAAGCGCTGTGGAAGATAAAGAGTAAAGATGAGAAAAGTGTTCATAATCCTGCTACTCTAAGAGAGCTACTGAAAATATTTTTGTGAATTGTGTACTATTATTTACATCCAGTCTATTTTCTACAAAGAGTATATTTTTAAAAATTGCTGTGAATACACTGTATACAAATATTATATAGATATATAATACGCATATATCTCTATATACATATTCTACTTCTTTCCACTTTACATATTACCATAAGTATTTTTCAATTCTAATTTTTTGAAATTAGTTGTATTGTAATTTACTTAATCATTCTTCACCCAACACTCTTTCTTCCAGCCTAGTCATGATAGGACATGTAGGTTGTTCAAATGTTTTGCTCTTTGTTCAAATTTTTTGTTCTTAGATACAGCGCTAGAATGCGTATACTCATTCATTGATTTTTCCTGTATGTTGAATTATGCATTAAAGATAGATTCCTAGAAGTGGAATCTCTGGGTCAAAGGGTCTGACTATATTTATGATTCTTGGTATATGTAGCCAATATATCTGAAAAAGAGTCATACTAATCAACACAGTAGGACCTAGTCTCACTGTACTTCACCAAGAGTTATTTAAATGTTGGCTTTCACAGTGAATATAAGTGTTAGTTCAAAGATCTTCTTGGCAGAGAGGCCGATAGATGTCAGAAAACATGAAGGGAAGAAGAGAAGAGACACTTAAAACTCAAGCGCAACATTAGAAGTAAAAGCCATTGATAACTGACAATTGGTTAGAGATTTAAAAAGCATTTTCGAAGTCATAATGTACATTAATACAATAACAGGCTTCAGTTTACCAAAGTGGATACTGCAACAAAATAAATGATTCGGGGTGAACTGGTGATGGGAATCAACTCCACCACTAATTTGCTAAGTGGTCTTTGCAAATTGTTTTCCTCTCTGGACCTTTCTCAACTGTAGAACTGGTAAGCTGAAAGGTGAAGATAGATGCTTTCAGAATTTAGAGTATTGGGTTGTACTCAGATAATGCAGACAAACTCATAGGGTTAAGGGGTCTGATAGGTGCTTCTCCTCTGTAGACACCCAGACTCACAACTCTGATGAGATCCACAGTTCTATTGGAATTGTGCAATGAAATAGCAGACACTCTTGGGATCTCCTGGGGCTCCTCCAACTTCATGAATGAATCTCTAAGTTCTATATGCCCCATATAAACTGATGACAAGATCTTTGAGAACACTGTTTCCTTAGTGGGTTTCCACAGAGAAGTTTTGAATATGGGGGTCCATGAAGTGGTTTGAGCCATCTACCCTAACAACAACATTTGGCCTTTGGTGCCTCCCTAGTGTTCTCCTGATGGTTATCCAGATGGTGGCATACAGAAATTGAGCAAATTAGTAAACTAAAAGAATAAATGAGGTGCTGCATTTCTCTGACTCTATTCTAGGAAAATGAGTGAGAAGCAGGATCTCCCAGGTTTCAGGAGAGATCTGGGTCACTTTTTGGAGGTTTCTGGTATTGAATATATATTTATATATATATACACACACACACATATCTCTCCTCCAGGTGTGTATATATCTCTATATGATATATGTATCTATCTATATATCTATATGATATATATATCTATATAGATATATATGATATATAGATACGCTATATATAGATATAGATATCTCCTCATAATAGACTTAATTTTTAAGAACATGTTTCAATTAATAGAAAAATTGAGCAGATAGTGCAGTGAATAACCCCGTGCCCAGTTTCCCCTATGATTAACATAATACATTATATGGTACACGTGTAACAGTGAAACAATATTGGTACATTATTATTAACTAAAGTTCATCATTGATTCAGATTTGTTTAGGTTTATCTTATGTCTTAAGTCTTTTTGCGGCCAATGATTCCATCTAAGACTCGACATTACATTAAGTTGTCATGTCTCTTTATGCTAATCCTTGTCTGTGACAATTTCTCAGACTTTCCTCGTTTCTGATGACCTTGATGGGTTTGAGGATTACTGGTTTTTTGTAGGACGCCCCTCTACTAGAATTTGTCTGATGTTTTTCTTATGATTAGACTAGTATCACGAGAGCAGGACCACAGAGAGAAAGAATCATTTTCATCACGACATATCAAGAGTATACACTATCAAGATGATTTATTATTGTTGATGTTGGTCTTGATCCCCTGGCTGAGAGAGTGTTTGTCAGGTTTCTCCTGTTTTTTCCCCCTGACTACCTTTCCATATGGAATATACTCCCCGGAAGGAAGTTACTATCTACAGCCCACAATTAAAGAGTAGGGGTTTATGCTTCTCCTTAAGGTCAGCACATGTCCATAAATTATTTGGAATCCCTGTGCACATCTATATAAATACATTTGGAATTAAGGGATGTTTGTCTTTTCTCTCTGGTTTATTAATTTACTTAATACTTTATTTATATTAGTATGGACTCATTACATTTTTTTCTTTTCTTTTCTTTTTTTTTTTTTTTTTTTTTTTTTTTTGAGACAGAGCCTCACTCTGTTGCCCAGGTTGGTGGAATGCAGTGGTGCCACCTCGGCTCACTGAACCTCCACTTCCTGGATTCAAGGGATTCTCCTGTCTCAGCCTCCCGAGTAGCTGGGATTACAGGCACACAACACCACACCTAGCTAATTTTTGTGTTTTTAGTAGAGACAGGGTTTCACCATGTTGGCCAGACTGGTCTCAGACTCCTGACATCAAGTGATCTGCCCACCTCGGCCTCCCAAAGTGCTGGGATTACAGGTGTGAGCCACCGCACCCAGCCCTGGACTCATTAATATTTATTTTAGACTTTGGGTTATAATGTAAAATACTATTCTATTTTGTTGCTCAAATTGTTTCAGCTTTGGCTACTGGGAGCTCTTCCAGTGGCTCCTGTGTCTTTTTGAAATATCCCTCACCAATAGAGTTTTGTTTTTGAATAATTCCTTACTTTAAGGTGCTACAAGAGCTTCCATTCTCATTTGTGTATTTTCTGCCGCAGTTTTAGACTCAACCATTTCTCCAAGAAGCCTTGGTTCCAGCTGCTGAGAAATGACATTAAAACTGAGACCAGCCTGGCCAACATGACAAAACCCCGTCTCTACTGAAAATATAAAAATTAGCTGGGTGTGGTGGTGCATGGCTGTTATCCCAGCTACTCAGGAGGCTGAGGCAGGAGAATTGCTTGAACCTGGGAGGCGGAGGTTACAGTGGGCCGTGATCGTGCCACTGCACTCCAGCTTGGGCAACAGAGTGAACTCTGTGTCAAAAACAAAAACAAACACAAAAATGAAACAAAACTGAGATCCGAGCACCAGGTGTGCTTGTTGCTTGTCACTGCTTCTAGGACAAATATATTTTAAATCTTATATTTTTAACACCAGCACACACACAACTACAATACAATTGCACTATGCATAAAACAATCCTATATTTATTAACAGCATTCAATCATGGTGTCATAGGAGCCTGTGGTCCTACACTGGAATCCACACACAAAACTTGCATATGATGGTCATCTTCTTTCAGTCCTGTTAGGATTGAAAGAGAGAGGTATAGCCTCAGTGGAGATAATATCAGAAGTCTAATTTTATTTATTTATTTATTTAGACACAGGATCTTACTCTGTGGCCCAGGCTAGAGTGGTGCCATCATAGCTCACTGCAGCCTCAAACTCCTGGGTTCAAGCAATCCTCCTGCCTCAGCCTCCCAAGTGGCTAGCACTACAAGTGTGTGCCATCATGCCTGGCTATTTTTTTTTCCATTTTTTTAGAGACAGGGTCTCATATGTTGCCCAAGCTGGTCTTGAACCCCTGGTCTCGAGTGATCTTCCCACCTCAGCCTCACAAAGTATGGGGATTACAGTTGTGTCATTGTGTCTGGCCTAGAAGTCCAAATTTGAGGCCTTCTTTGAATGTGCAGCCACAACAAATGGCTTTTGCAAGGCTGCCAACCCCATACCCTCTTTCCATAATATGCCATAAGAAAAGCATACTAGATTTAGAACTAGGGCCTGAAAGTTCCGAATCCAGCTGTGTTAGTGTTATAGCATATATAGCAAGTGGATTCTGTCTGGGCCTCAATTTCCAATAATATAAAATCAGGAACATCAGACTGGATAATGGCTAAAGGCCCTCCCAGTTCTAGCACACTGTAATTTTCAATAGTCTTACGCTGGGGGAATACAATTGGCTCCCCTAGTCTTTGTATACAGGCCTAATATTCCATAAAGTCTAAACCAGTGGAGGAATGGGGGTGGGGAGGTTGCTGCTGATAAATCAGAGTCATTTTATTATATTTTGGGAATGCCAAAGCCTGTTAAAGGCTTTAGATTATCTAGACAATTGGGCCTGAGAAACTTTAGACCTTTCTTTTTAAAGAATGAAGATCAAAAAAGGGTAAGAAATATTGATGGAAAATATCTCATTGGTTTCACGTTCTGATATATCAAGACTTCTTCCTCTTTTGTTTGTTTTTTTTCCTTTAGTAAGGGAAAACTCCTCATCTGTTATTTCCTCTGACTTCAAATAATTACCTTTAATGCAGTGATGGCTGAGCCACCTCTATGTTTCTTACCAGGAATCTCTCTCTAGGTTTTTTTTTTTTCTTTTTCTCTTCCTTCCTTCTCTCCTCCCTCCCTCCCTCCCTCTCTTACTCTTTCTCTCCCTCTCTTCCTTCCCTTGAATGTTATGATGTGTTTTTTACATCCACATACTACCCAGTGTACAAATGTCATCTCCTTCCTATCATTGATGGGGACAGTTTCCAAAAACAAATAGAAGGAAAATAAAAAATGAAATATAGGGCAGAAAAGACACTTGGGAACGGTCACATTTAATTATGAATGCTGGAGATCAAAGGTACAAGTTCTTAGAACCTGCTTCCTCCACCTCTTAACGTTTAAAATCTTCAATTGGCTTTTGAACCCACTCAGCAAAATCCCAGACTTTGGTCTACAATTGGTTAAAAATTGATAGAGTGAGGATTCTGGGACTGCCTTCTTTACTTAGAAGTTTACATTTTAACTCCTTCCCTAGCCCCAGGTACACATATACACACAGCTCCTTTCCACTCCTCTTGCACAGTTCTGTAAATGTGTATTGAAATGTAAAGGTAGAGAACTAAGCGCAGCCATCCCGCAAATCATTGGGGCTATTCCTTCACACAGCTGAGGAAACGGAGTCCTCACAAGTGGCTTTGCTCAATGTCCCATCAAGAGTTTCAGGCAGAGCTGTAATTAGAAACCAAGGGGGTGTGTGTGTGTGTGTGTGTGTGTGTGTGTGTGTGTGTGCGCGCGTCTGTCTGTGTGTGTGTGTTTGCAACAAATACAGTTTTTTTTTTTTCCTTCTCCCTACACTGTGCCCCCGTGGAGTTACATTTGTGTGTGTGTGCCTCTGTACGTACACAAGTTACACAGACACTGACATGTAGGAAACGTGCACCAAAGTGTCTGTCGTCTGACCTCAGGTAACAGTATAATGACTCGAATTTAAGGCAGCTGAAAGATTTCTGCCGGTGGAGGTTGAAATAAACAAGAAAAGCCACTGTGGAGATGTGAATGGAAAAGTACCGAGCCCTCCCTCCCTCCGCACATTCTTCCGCTCTCCAGCTCTCCCTGCCATGGAGCTGGCTTCAGATAGGCTTCTGCATGGTCAGGTGTACAAGAGGGCGGTGTGAAGAAGAAAAAAAAATGCAGGCACAACACGCAAATCAAGTTTTTCCACTTCTAGCCTTAGGTAGTAGAGACAGCTAAGTACAGCAGCCAGCAGCCCAGCAACGGCAGTGGCAGCGGGTGGACCAGCCACCCTGAGTTTACAAACACTGAAGTGCTTTCCTTCCCTCATCCCTCTCAGAGTCCAGCTGCTGCTTTCCTTCATGCTAAGGTTTCACAGGAAGTGAAAACTCTGCTATTCAAAACAGCGATCGAATGCAATAAACAAATCATTACACACCCCCTAACCCCCATCACTTCTCTATTTTAAGCTCCTGATATTTATTTCCATTTTAAGTAAGTGAGAAAAGTGTGGAAAATTAGTGTTTGGGGGTAAACTCTGAGCCAGGCTGAAAAGATTTCTAAAGGAAAAAGAAAAAAAAAATCTCAGAACAATAAAGGCTAAAAGCGGGCAGCATATGGATGAAAATTAAACATTAATACTTCCTTTTCAGAAGGCAGTAGCTGGAAATTATATATTTTTTTAATGTCTCAAAACTTTCTGCTCCTCTTGCTATGTTAAAAACACCTTTCTTTCTCCAAAGATACTACAAGGAGCTTGTTTACAACAGCTCTAAATGAAGGATTTGAAATAAAATGAACAGGTAAAATTTAACAAGTCTGATAGATAATATCTCCCAAATCTATCAAAAGTAGTGCCAAGTACTTCAGTGTAGCTGAGAGGCATAAATAAACCCAAATGACCATCAAAACTCATCATGACTTGGAGTTAGCTCTGAGTTTTCCAGTTTACAAAGAGACCATAGCAGCCTTGCTTTCCTCAGTTCTATAAGGAAACAAGATACCCACCTACAGACTCAAGTTGTCAGGTTACCCTGATCCTCTGAAATGACAGAGGGCCAGCAAATCATGCAGACCCATTTTCAGTTGTGTTCCTCGGGTCACACATCCTCCTAGTGAGGACCCAGCCTGTAATCCTGAAAGAAGAAAACCTAGAGGAGGTGATTGATTTGAAAACTTCTTTCCAGCTTTAAAATCTATAGTCCTGTGATGTGATATCTTAAAGACCTACCAAGGTGCCAGAGGTTCTTGATAGGTGAAAACAACTTCCTCTTGTGAGCCCCCTTAGAAAGAGGACAGAACCCTGTTTGTTTCAAGGATAGGTTCTTTTTCGGCTATGACTGAATTGTGGGGAAGATTTTGCAAGGGGGAATTGGATGTGAAGTCCGTTCTTTTCCTTAAATAGATGTAGTATTAGGACCAGGGTATTTTATTTTGTAATAAGGCTTATATTTACCCAGCGGCAATGATCAGGGACCTATTCTTATGCACAGTCCATGAGGCAAAGAGGTTGGCCTGGTCCTCTATTCTGAGTATTAACCTCCAGTAACCATTAAATAATGGGACTAGGTGATTTGTAGTACCCCCAAGTCTGCAGGAATTATTCATACGACCCCAGACATGGAATCACTCTTTAGAGCTTCTTAAGGATGATTTAAAAGAATCAGAATACATTCAAGTCAGCCCTTTCTTTAATCCTGTAACGCGGCACTGCAGGAGTGAGGGAGGCCCACATAGTGATGCCAACTGGTTACTGAGGAGAGGTCAAGAACGAAAGAAGAAATGACATTCTGGAAGAAATTCAACTGGTATAATATTTGACAAAGTTACTTTCCTAGGAATTGAAAAGAGATTGAGAGGCGGGTGCACAATTTTCCTCACCATGCATTCAATTGAAAGTAAAAGAGACTCACCGAAAAGTAAGTGTCTATCTTTAGAACAATTTCAATAATCATTTTCTCTTTCTTTCTAACTGGTCTTCTGTTCTGGTCAATTTCTTTCAGTGTAAACACATTGATTTGGCAAAAAGCAGTAGGAAAATGTGGCACTCTGGCACTTGGTCCCAGAAATAATGTGCTGGGAAGATCTGAGGTCCCTGATGATGAGGTTAATTATATATAAACCAGGCCTGGTGGGTTCTCCCTCTAGGGGCTCACTGCAGAGAATTAAAGAGGGCTGAGGTATGAGAAGGGTGAATTCTTTCCCAGCCCCCACTCCGGCTGGTTCTACTACTGCCTTAGGGAGCAGATTTCCCTTTGCTCTGCAGCGCCCCCATGGGGCTAAGAGTGGAGTGGCAAAGGGAACACAGGAGGGACAAGCTGTGTGTGTTTCAGGTTTGGGGGGGCGGTGGATGAGGCTAAAGCAGTTTTGACAAAAAAAATATGTGACCAAAAATCAGAAAAGTAATCTTTTGAAGGACCAATAATAGGGCAGAGCTATACAATTCACATTCCAAACCATATAGATAAATCTCAGAAATCCCAAAGTGCTAATTGCTCATAAAAGAAAAAATTATCACACATATAAGCACACAAGGAAAATCCCTTCCGCAAAGTCGGGGTGTCATTTTGCATCCAGTGGGGTTCATTTTAATCTCTTTGAAAATGAGAAGGAAGGGGACTCAAATGAAAAAGCAGATAGTCTGCCTTCTGGCAGAATAAATCTGAACTTGACAATATCATGTGTCTTTGGGGGTAAAACGTACATTTCAACAACAGTGACAGGATTAGGCCTATGTACATTTTTCAAAAACCCTTCACAAGACAGGCTTTTCTGCAGAGGCTGCAGTAATCCATCTGTCAATAAGTATTAAAATATTCAAATTTCACAGGGACAGACACTCAACGCATGTTTCCTAAGCTCCAGCCCTTGTGGAAAATAATCAACCTCTTTGCACCTTTCTGGGTTTTAAAACCTAAAATACAGCCTTTAAAAATGTGTGTGTGTTGTGGGGTAGTGGGGTGCATTGCCAACAACATTTTCAGTGATACATGGAACTTCTTACGGGACTGTCAATGAAAGAGATTTTCCAAATATCCCAGCAAACAGCAATCTTTCACAGCTCTGATCTCTCCTCCATTATAAACCCAAATTTTGGGTTGGGATAGGTAGATTATTTTAAGACATATCTTTATTAGAAATTAACAAGTGACGAGATTTTGTGGAACCTTTAAGAACTCATCTGTAATTTAATAAGTCGCTTGAAGGACTCTCATAGCCAAGGCTCAGAACAGCCTGACCTTTGAAAGCTGCTTCTGGTCCAAACATTTTGGGCTAATTCTTGAGGAATCTGAAATATTATTTTCCCCTCACACCCTTCTTTTAAGAGAGAGACATAAAAGAAACAAGAGTCTCCCTTATTCAGGGATGAGTAGGAGGGGAAAAAACCCCAACCAACATTTAAATAAGGAAACTAGCAGCTCTGAACAAACAAACTAGGACCCACAATGAAATGATTCTGCACTGCAATTGCCTTTAAAAAGAAAGTAATAGAGAAAAAGAGAAGGAAAGATTTTCCCCTTCTTCTCTCCCCCCCCCCCCACCCCCAACTCAGCTTCAAAGCTAAGACGACTGTGCTGCGTGTAGTGCGTTGTAGTTGTAGCAGTCTGTTCTAAATACAGGCAGTATCTGTGATACTGGCACGGCAGGCCTTTAGAATTCCCTCCGGCTGATCTCTTAAACACAGACTGAAGAGATTTTTTTACAACGACCTTGAAACGAGCCCCCCAAAAAACTATCAAGACCTTAAGAGAAAACAAAACACAAACAGGTATGTGGCTCACAGAATTTTGTAGAAAACACACACACATACCCCCCTACCCCCTACACACACACACACACACACACACACACACACGTTTCTTGCAACAAGAAATTTCCTAAGAGTCAACAATAACAGATTAAACCCACCACTTGCTGTCCTGGAAAGAAACAAACCAAACCAAAACAAATCCTTTGAACATTTCTCTCAAGTGCAGGAGAGACACACTTCAGCAAAAGTCCAAGGGGAAAAAGAAAATTGCACCAAAGGAAAAAAAAAAGTGGGGGCTGGGATTGTTACATATGGCCAAAAATTTAAGCTTCTTTCAACAGTGTTAGTATTGAAATAACACATCTTTAAAACGCTTGAGGGATTAGATAGGGAAAGAAAAGGCACGCACAAAAAAATCCAACCGATGCCGATCCTATGATTTACGTAACACCACAAACTTGCAAAAGGCAAAAAATCAGAAGCAAAAATCCATAAACCATCAAAATACAGCAACCAAAAATCCCAAGCCACCACACCAGAAAGAAAAAACCCCAGAACGACAGCAAAAACCCCTGTCCTAAATAAAAATAAAGCAAATGAACCCACCGAAAACTGCTTGGCAAATATTTTTCTCGTGGTGCCTAATATTCTAGCTGGAAAGAGCTGTGGTGTTTATTGTTTTTTTTTTTTTTCTCTCTCTCTCTCTCTCTCTCTCTTACTTGCCTCTCTAACCCTACTATATATAACATACTTTTTCCAGTGGTTCAAACCTCTCGCTCCCTTTTGTGCATTTAGCTCGATCTGCTGAGTGTATGGGTAAGAGAGGAGGAATTAGCCCCAGACCCAGGGAAAGCAAAGCGCACTCCCCCTCTTATGTCACCGAATAGCAAATTAGTTCTCAGAATTCCAGAGGCCGAGCTTTGCTACAGCGAAGGCGCCGACGTCACAGAGGAGGAGCCCACGTGACGGTGGCGGAGCAGGCCATACCATCGTCATGGGTCCGGGGAGGGAGAGCCACATTCAGGCCCCTCGAACCTCGAACCGGAACCTCCAAATCCGAGACATTCTGCTTATGAGGACCTCGAAATATGCCGGACAGTGAAAAAATCTTGTGGCTTTGAGGGCTTTTGATCGGCCAGGGGAGGTAAAAAGCTCAGAGAGCTGACACCAAGTCCTCCCCTGCCACGTAGCAGTGGTAAAGTCCGAAGCTCAAATTCCGAGAATTGAGCTCTGTTGATTCTTAGAACTGGGGTTCTTAGAAGTGGTGATGCAAGAAGTTTCTAGGAAAGGCCGGACACCAGGTGATTATTGCTGTTGCTGCCGCCGCCGCTGCTGCTGCTACTGCCGCCGCCGCCGCTGTTGCCGCTGGTGCCGCTGCCGCCGCCGCTGCTCATGATCATTATTTTACCTTTTAATTCTTTTTTTTTCCGCTCTTGCCAAATGCTTTGGCTCCAAGTTTTCTATGTGTATCTATTGATATAAATGTATATATTTATTTATTCTAGCTGTCAGGTGTTAAAATAAATGCCGAAGATTAGTCCCACGTCTCTCCCACTCTAGGATATAGATTTTTATGTATTTATTATTATTATTGTTGTCTTTGAGTGAATCGGCCGGTTCGGGGAGGCTTTTGCCACC
This sequence comes from Macaca nemestrina, assembly GCF_043159975.1. Lineage (NCBI taxonomy): Eukaryota > Metazoa > Chordata > Mammalia > Primates > Cercopithecidae > Macaca > Macaca nemestrina. Next base: position 10,422,444 of record NC_092126.1, read on the forward strand.
CTCCCTGGTGTTGTTTTGGTTTTTGGAAAGGAGGTGGAGGCGAGGAAGGAGGGGAATTAGGGGGCGGCCGGAGCAGAGAGGACGAGACACTGCTTGGGGGTGATTCGGGCAAGTCTGGGGGCTGTCTGGCCCCAGACCGCGGAGAGGACGCGCGCTCGCGCTCTCGCTCTTTCTGCTGCTGCTTGCGTACGGCTTGTGATCTCTCTGGATTCGTGCGGCTGTGTTTTTTCCCTCTTTTCTCGCTTGCAAACTGCTTTCCTTGCTCCCTCGCTGCTGGCCTCCCCTTCCCTCCCTCCTCTTTTTCCTCGCCTCTTCTTCCTTCCCTTCCCCTGTCCTTCTGGGTAACTCCGGGAGGCAAAAAGGGAGGCTGCCCGCTCGCTCGCCCCGCTGGCTCTCTTCCATCGGCCTCGGTCTTTTAGATTCCCTGCCTTCGAGCCGAACCGAGATTTGGAAGGAAAAAATGCAAGCGAACTCCTCGGGTTTTTGTTTTTGTTTTTGTTGGTCATAAATCCAGATAAGATGAAGTATCGTGTCTACTATTTCCTTTCAGAGCCGTGATCTTCCTAACGAGAGCCGAGTGTTTTGGTGTCCCCTGCCCCTGTGTTTTGGGGAGCTTGGGGGCGGGGATGTTGAACACTTTGAAAATTATTCTTTCTTGGTTGTAGTCGAGGGTGTCGGGAACCTCCGCGCGCTCTCCCTGCCCATCCCGAGGAGAGAGGCTGATGGCGGGACAGGGTTTCTGGGGTGGGTGGGAAAGGGGTGCGCATTGCACCTGCGATGCCTTTCAGTGTGCGGGGGGACTCAGGGAACCGCGACAGGACAGCCCGGGAGAACGAGAAAGGTGGCGGGATTTCTGGCGGCCGCGGTGTTTGTATTTTGGGTGCTGCGTGACTCTGTGTTGGCTCCCAATGGCTGTTCCCTCCCTTTCCTAAATTTTATTTTATTTTTTTCCCATGGTACAAGCTCTGTAAAAAGGGAGCTGCCTGCCTGAGCGTAGTGGACGCCAGGCTTCAGATTCCCGAGGTCCTTACCTTGGGCGAGGAGAAAGACGAACAGAGCCCCAGCCCGCGTTCCTTATGTGCAAGACTCGGGAGGAGAGAAGGGCACTTTGTGGCTGTGGCTGGGGGGGACCCGGCGCGGGAGGAGCGGGCGCGGGCGCGAAAGGGAGATCTTTGTGAGTGATTTTGCAAAAATAGATTGTGAGGTTGGTTGGATTTGCAACCTGTGGCTCTCCTCGAGGGAGTAAGAATGGGGGAAGGCGGCGGCGGCGGCGGCCCGGGGAGGGAGTGGGTAGAGTTGGAGCCTCAGAAATCGGCTGAGCTCCGGGGGCGGGCGAGGAGAAAGGAGGGGGCGGGCAGCAGGAGCTAGGGGCCACCCCGCTGCCGGATGTAGTGACCGTGGTAAATGTCTTGAGAACTGTGGGTTGCGTTGCCTTTATGATGCCGTGTTATTGGAACCCTGGCGAAAAATGGAACTAGTGTTGCAATAATGAGTTTTAAAGCTCCCCCATGGAAAACAAAAACACAACCAAACCGATTTTTTAAAAAAATGAAAAAAGACCCTCTGTGTTGTGTTCCCTTCTACGATGGTTGAGTTGGTGGCTGGGGTTTGGGGGTGGGGGGTCCTGACAGTTGAGCAGATAAATGACCCCAAACCAGGTGCTGAAAGTCCCAAGCTGTTACAGGGCCCCTGACCACCTCAAAGAGCCAATCTCCACTCCACCGCCCCCCCGCCCCCGCCACCCCACAACCCGCCAGGATTTAATCTTTTATGGATTTTTTTTTCAATCAGTTTATAGTTTCCAGGAGGAAAGTCTTGTAACGCTTTACTTTTTCTCTTCTTTTTCAAAAGTAAAGTGAGTGTCAGTAGATGTGTTTTTTACAGTCTGGATTAAAAAAAAGTGGGGCAGGAGAGAGGGAACCAGGGAAAGGGCTGTTTAGAAATACAGTTTGTGGCTCTGAGCGATGCCACCGGCTTCCTCTACAGAGACTGCCAGTTTCCCTTTTTCTTTGCAAGGTGTGTGTGGTTTTAATAAATAACTTTAAAAAAAAAAGAGGGGGCGGCAAGATCCATCAGGAGACAGGTATCTATTTTGCTCACTATTTACTACCAAGAGCCTTTGGCACTAGAACAGAACCTCGTAAATCTGCAGCCCAAGTTGAAGTTCATCTGGCCCTAGTCCACACGCTATTCCTGGAGGTAGCAAACATGAGCTCAAAGGAGAGAGATGAAATCACATTCTTGCTTTAAAATACATACTTTTTTAAAAAAGACGAAAAGGTATTTGTTTCTGGGGGAGGAGGAAATGGCGAACAAGTACCAGGAGATGGGCATTCCCTTACTCTAATGACTGCAGTTGAGTCTTCAGGCCAAAATAGAAACCTGTAGATGGGAGCTCTCCACCCGCCCCCCCCCCCACCGCCACCCCAAGTTTATAAATAGAAGTTTCCAGTATCCTCAGTATCCTATTTGGAAGACTTTCCAATACTAGAGGCTGAAGCATTGGCTAGTTTTAAGGGTCTGTTGATAGGGACAGTAAGGCTAGATGCTGTTCATGAAAACTAGGGACTTGAAGGAGACAGCCAGACAAAGTGGGAATTCTCCAATTGTCCCTTTCCTCTTCTTTTCAGTTTTGAAGGGTTTTATTCCAATGCTTTCTTGAAAAGACTAACTTATTCTGGGTTTGGTGGATAGGAATGGGACTCTAAATTCTTAAGCTGTCGTTTGCTGAGCCCTTGAAGAGTTCCAGTTATTGGTTGAGTAAATGGTAGCCATGGCTAGATGTCAAAACCCTTCCTTCCCTCTATCAGGGTAATGACACTAACAGGGTAATGACACTCACAACCCACTTTGTTGTGAAAAACTTAAGAGATTTAGAGGAGGCGGTACAGCAGCGCCACCCCTCGGTGGGTGAAACTATTGGCAAAAGTCAATTTTTGAAAAATATTGGGAAGTGAACTTATGAAACATTTTTCCCCCCAGAGATTTAAAGAAAAGGGGGGAGATAAAACTAACGGATAAAAAGGACTTCGCAGTTTATCAAGTAGGGAAGAAAAATGTTGCTTTCCAACTAGGATGGTGTTATAATAGGCAACGTGGTTCATATATATATATATATATATATATATATATATATATATAGTGGGGGGAGGGTCCCTGGTTGACTTTAAGTAGAAGAGTTCTCCAGGCGGAGGTAGCCCGACCTTCCCCTTGGACTGACTTCTCAGGGCATCTTAATTCTGCTGCCTGTCGGATACCGAGATAGCGAGGGATGTTTAGGTGTAAAACACCACAGTGGCTGGAAATGCTGTAGTTTTGCCGGCGGTGGCAGGACGTATGTGTAGGGGGTGTGTTGAGGAGGTTTGTGGATGGCGTGGAGCAATGGTAGGCTGGTCTGTAGCCCTCTGTGAGTCAACATCGAATGGCGCGTGCCGGTTTCCAGCACTGCGCAACAAGTGGGACCGCCGCTGTCGCCGCGAGCACAGCGAGGGTGCAGCGTAGTGGTAAAACTGGCTGGTTTCTCTTTGCCCCAGTGGAAGCCAGGAACGGCCCCCCCAACCCTCCCGAGACCCACAACTTCACCAAAAGACCATACCCGACTCCCCACTCCCCCGCTTTGCCAGACGCAGTGAGCCTGAGTGGGATCCAGCTCTCGGCCCCCAGCGCCCCTTTCCTCCGAGAAGATCAGGAGTTTATTCCCGACTTTCTTTGCTGGACGACCAGTGTTTGGCAAGAATATGTGCCAATGCCGTCGAGTGCCATTCTGCTTTTTGAAGACAAGTGCACCTTCTTTCCCTTCCCAGTACATAAAGCTTTTCGGGGGGTGGGGGGGGGAAATCAACTTATGATATATGAAACCAGCCCCCAGATACCACGTTGTGGTTGCTACAGGCGGGAGCATCGGGAAGAACGGAATGCCATCCACTAAATTAAATGTTTTCTAGCTTTGCTTTTAGAGGCAATCACACCCCCAACCCTCGCCCCCACCAGACAGAAAATAAAGAGGGGCGGGTAGGGATCAGTGTGGAAGCTGCGGCCGCGCGGCGATTCTCGGACGGGCTGGCCTGCCACCTAGCGGTGGGCTGAGATCGAGTTCGCGGCCATGGGCGGTGGGCTCGCGGTTCCACCTCCCGGGCGGCGGTGCCCTGACCAGATGCTAGGCCTGACAGAAGGAGGGCACCCTCCAATGGGGATGGCATGCAACCTCCAAAGTTTTGACAAGAGGGATGAAAATCAGGCCTCGCTGCTCGCCCATCACTCAGCGATGAGCATCTATTTCCACTAAGAGAAACTACAAATAACCCGCTTCGAACACACCATCTTCCTGTCCCTGTGGCCCTTCTTAGGGGAAGTCGGTAGTGGAAGGATGCCATCTAGGAGCTCAGGGGCTTTGGGACGTACAACTCTGTTTTACAGTTGAGGAAACAGGCCCGACAAGGAGGCTTGTTAGTGGTGAGTTAGTGTCTTAACCAGGACCAGATTTTAAGCTTCTGAATTTCATGTCAGTGACTGAAAGTCACAGGCGGGTTTATCTCAGCTCCTTTGAAGTATTTATGAGAATGGATCGGCTGCCAGAACCATGAGTTAACCTCTTAGGCCACCTTTGTTGCCAGTGCTCATTGGAAACCGCTCCGCAGCAGTCTTGGAGGATTTTTTTTTTTTTTTTAAGAAAATATGGCCTAAGATTTTCGGTAATAGACAAGAAAAGCCTAGATGGTGCTGAGGGGTGTGGGTCTCGGAGCTCGTGGGTTTGCGTGTTAAGAGGGGGATTAAGGCCTGGGCCAAAGACTTGCTGGGCGAGGCTTGATCCTGAAATCGCTCCCTTCCCCTTCCTAACATCCTTTGCATAGTAGCCTGGCGAGAAACCGTGTGTGTGTGGGGGGGGGGGGGGGGGGTCATGTGGATAGGCCAGAATTTGTGCCGCAACAGCTCCTGCGTAAAGTTTTCTTTCTCCGAGCTCGTGACTTAAGATGGCAAACGCGCGTCCGCATGCTGGCGGCCCCTAGCGGCAGCCGGCGCGCTCTGCAGCGGGAGACGGCGCCGTCTCCCCCGCCCAGGTCCACGAGGATCGAATTCAGCCTCTCCCACTGCGGGAGCCGTCCGAGGCCGCGTCGGAGAAACGCGCCTCTGTTCGGGCTGGAAACGAATCTGGGAACGTGTTTGAAGCGCGGTCAAGTTTGACTCATCGCTTTCCAAGGACAGTTAGTGCCTTCCATCTTCATTAACGTGAATAAGGACCTTGGCTGACTTCTTTCCAGATCGGATTTTTAAAGGCATTGTTTGCTTGAGGAGAGATCATGCTTCTCCCCTCCCCCGCCAGCCCTTTTGCAAAGGCTGAGCCCAGTCCAGCCAGGACGGCCGAGGGATCTCTGCTCCGGGACGCGATTTGCTGGCATTGTCTTCGGGCCCTTCTGGAAGGCTGTCTCGCGCTGAGCGTATGGGGAACGTCCCTTTTGCAACTCCTCTTCAGATCTTGATGATAAAACACATCCCTCTGTTTTATTGCATTTCCTAGAAGCTTGCAGGCTTGCAAGAGCACTTTGGCAGGAAACGTGATAGAAATGAAAGTCAGGACATAATGTCCCCGAACACCTCGGTTATCCAAAGCGGCTGCCGAGGCCATCGCGTTATCAAATTCGCTTTTATCCACTGTCGCCTCCTGCACCCTCCCGTCCCCCAGCCAAGAGGGCGAAGAGTGTCTTCCCCCAAGAATAAAAGCAACTCCGCCGTTTGACCTCACCCCCTGCCGCCGGACCACGGTGGTGTCTGCAGCCGTGCAGCTAGCTGGCTGAGACACCGCTGAGACCGGGAGCCCCATGGCAGGGCCCCTGATGCGGGGTTCACTACGGCAGTTCCAGCCTTATTAAAATTCCTTGTCCTTGTCCCTAAACAGTGCTTTACACTTTCAAATTTCCCTTTGGATTTTTCAGCGGGTTATTGGAGTTATTAGATTACCAATAATCCAACAGCCGGCCTGGCTAGAGAGGAGGGGGAAGGGCGGAAGGCATTCTCCAAATCGGGAGGCTCTGGCCAAACTAGGTCAATGGGAAGGAGGGGAGGGGCGAGAAAGGGGTTGACGGTTTCAAACCTTGATGGAGGGCTCTCTCTAGTGTTAGGCAGCGGTAAAAACACCATTAGGTTTGAGCTCCCGGAACCACGGGACTCCTAATTTCCAATAAATGCACTTACTTAATTTTAACTTCCCAGATTCTCATCTCCACCCCATATTAAATCCCAACCGTCTCTTTCACCTTTATCCTACCGGGCGAAGGGGTGAGAAAGCCTCAGTGTAGGATTTTTAGACCAAAGAGGCTCCGTCTTTGCAGACCGACTCTGACCCTTCCGCTGCCGCAGAAGGGATGAGCGGCGCAGTGTGACGCCACTGGCTAGTTTTAGGATCAGACTGCGGCCTTTGTGGCTGAGTCTTTCACTGTCCCCTGACCCCCGAAAGCGCACCCCGGAGCCTGCTACCGAGGCCAATTAGGACATGGCACCCGGGAGGGCCACAGGAAGGCGAGGCAACTTTGGAGAGTGCCAGTGCGTGCGCAGGGGTCGGGGCCCCGGCCTCTGCCGAGTCCAAGCAGTGTCTCTACGGTTTCGGGGAAATCGGTTTCGAAAATCCTTACAGCTTGGCAGCTCCTATTCTAAAGACTTTGGGCGGAAACCAAGGGGAGCTGGGTTCCCGTTCTTGCCAACGTAGGCGGAAGGGGCTTTCGATTTAGTTTTTCTCCAACCTTGCCAGGGGCGCCTATGATGGAGACCCTCAGCCCCTAGGGACTCCATCTTTTTGACCTTGAAGTCTAGCCCAAACATTCCCCTAAAGAAACATTCCCCTAAAGAAAGGCGGTGAGGGAGAATGGAAGGCAAAAAGAGGGAAACAAGCAAATAAACTTCGGAATCGGACAACTTAAAGTCTCGATATGAGCCTCGGATTGTATTCGAACTCCTGGGTTCTAGACCCAGCTCTGCTACTAACTTGTCTGACCTTCCCTATTTATAAATGGTTGCGGGTGAGAGGTTGGACTAGGTGAACTCTGAGAGCCCTGCACTCGGCGCGGACGAGGGATTTAGGGGAAAGTGTGCTGTATTCCCCGCGAGCCTTCCCCGGCGGCCCCGCCTCCCCGGGTGAATCCCCGGCGGCCGGCACAGCGCAGGCAGCGATCCTGGCGGCTGCCCGGGCCCGGCAGCTTCCTGGAAAGTTACTTCTTGTTGGAGCCGGCGATAGGCAAAGTGTGTTCTGTGAAATCCGCAGAGCCGAGATTGACTACGTTCCGGGAATGAGAGGGCTGTGCCATTCCCCTCATTGCCCGCTGCCTTGACGGCGTAACAGGGAAAAAAAAAAAAAAAGGCATACACACAATGTTAGCTACCGAGGTGCACGAAAGGTTTTATTTGAATGTAACTAAATTTAGGGCCGCCACGGTCATACCACAAAGCCTCCATCGCGCCTTGCGGGGGGTTTCGAGGTGGATCGCCCAGGGGCGGGCAGTCCCTGGAAGACAGGTACGGAGTCGTCGGGGTGGGGTAGCGAGGTCTGCCTAGGCTTGCCCCGGCGCGCAAGGCTGGTGTTTGTGCTCTTATGTGTGAGCGAGAAAATGGGGCTTCCTGGTGCCAGCCCAGGGGAGGAGGAAGGAAAAGGATGGGGTCTTTTGTATTGGCTCGCTCTCTGGCTCTTAACCTCGCCTCTCGCTCTTATTTTCTCTCTCTCTCTCTCTCTCTCTCTCTCTCTCTCTCTCTCTCGTTTCTGCTGTCTTCTCTCTGTTTGCTTTTTTTTTTTTTTTTTGGTTCCTGTTTTCTTCTTCAATGGAAAGTTCTTTTAAAGGATCTGCCTTCTCAAGGAGCCTAGTTGGCTATGCACAAGGAAAGCGCCAAAGGAGCTAAAGGGAGGAAGGGAGGAGAAAACATGTAACTCTACCGTGGTGGTTACTGACCCAGCGCGGGTGCGGGTTGATTGGGATGGGAAGTCCAGGTCTGGGGGCAGCCAGCAAGTGGCAGTTTCTCATTGACAGCCCTGCTCCTTGGAGATTGTTTTTGTGGGTAGTCTTTTGTGTGGCATTAGTGGAATGGCTGAATCTAGGAGATGAGTCATGTCCAGAACTTGCTGGAAATTGGCTTTGAGATTTGGAGCAAGGCTTCTCACCTGGGGCCTCAGTTCCCTCCCTAATAAAGCAGGGCTGTTATAAGGATAAGATGTAATCCTGAGGGGTGGGAAAGGACTAAGGGCTCGGTAAAAGTACAAACCAAGTACTGGTGGTGCTTCCACACCTGCGGCATTTGGTGACAACACTGCCCACACTCAACCCACACACTCAGGAGTTGGGGGGTGGGGCTCTTAAGAAGAGTTGGCTTACAAAGGAGTGAAACTGTGCCTTGTGTATGTACATTTGTTTTTGGCCAGGCAGAGGCTTAGAGTGAAAAGCCCAAGGCCTAGCTGACAGTGGACACAGGAGAATTTGTTTGTTTCAGTCCGCATCTGGAGTGAGTCATTGCCACTTGTTATGGTGAAATGGCAAATCTGGGCTTCCTGTGGTTCCAGAAGCCTGCGACTGGAAATCCACAAGCAAGCTGGTGGTTGAAGCTGGTTAAAGAACAGCCTAGGTATTCCAGAAGTATTTGAGGATCCCTTCCATGAGGGAAGAGAGGAAAGTTTACATGTAAACCTCCCGTGTGTCCTCAGCTTTCTTTTGCAAAGGAGAAAATCCTTGACGTTTGGTAAAGGCCGAGTTAGTCTATCTCTCTTTGCCTATCTCGAGTTGGGCTGGGGAGAAGAGGAGATAGGTTCTTTTGTCTTTTTCTGTCCTCTCCCTTCCCCACTTCCTTCCCTCCAGTCCTCACTCGCTCACATGCACACACTAACCTTGGAGCCGATGGGATTGAGTGACTGGCACTTGGGACCACAGAGAAATGTCAGAGTGTTTGGTTACAGACTCAAGGAAACCTCTCATTTTAGAGTGCTCATTTGGTAAGACTCAGCAGCCTGGAATGGGGCAAAGTGTTTGTGTGGGGGAAGGAACTTAAAAATGAGATTCACCCACATCAGGGTGCTGTCTTGCATGTTCTACAGCACGTAGGCTGATTTGGAAAGGGGACAGGAATTGGAGCCAGAAGACCTAGGGCCAGGTCACCAACCATCTACATGGCCCAACATGACCTTGCTGGCCTCAGGCCCGTTTACCCGGAAAATAGCTCTAAAAGGTTCTGCTTTTTTTTTTTTTTTTTCTTTTTACAGGAGGAAAGACAGTTTGAATATTGTTTTGTTTTGCAGCCCGCATTTGATCATAAATGAGGGTCTCACACCTATGCTTTTAATGATTTTGTTTTAGAGAAGCCAGTTTGAAAGGAGGTACATATTTCATTAAATCTCTTTAAGGTTTAGTGCTCCCTGACCAGTTCTCAGCTAAATCACATAGTTAAGTCTTTTACCAGCAGGGAGAAGCACAAACTTGGAAGCAATAGCATTCTGTCTGGTCTTAGACCCAGTAGGGAAGGGAGAGAAAACTTTGAAAAACAAGACAAAGGTTTTCAAGGAATACGTAGACATGACGTCTCAGGCTGCGTTCTGCAGAGCTATATTCAGTCTTAATATTTCAGATAGGCAGGAAATACTGCCTAGCTGTTTGCCTTGAGCAAGCCACTTGAACCCTTAAATCTCAGTTTCATTGCCAGTGAAATAAGGATAAAGATATTGGCCCTATCGTCCTCGTGGAATCATTCTAAGACTTGAAAGATAATATTGTAGCAGGTTTTGAATGACGTCCAGTATATTTAGGCCACAGACGGATCATTATTGTTAATGTTGACAGAACCATTTTTCTTGTTTTTTATTTCCCATAAACTCAAGTGGCCTTTGGATGGTATACATTTTTTCTTTGAAGAAGGAAATGTATGTATGTATGTATGTATAACTAATTAATGTATGCAATTGTACTCCCAGTACTCAGGATAAAAACATTATTATCTCATAGCTTCGGGTGCCTGTTGTTTTCGTAAGAGCAGAGTTGGAAAATGTTTGTTAGCTTGTGGTAAAACCACACCAGCTGGCAAGCTGCAACTATCAAAGCAAAACTAAATGTGTATGTCCTAAAATAAGACTATAGTGGACAATCTTACATTCGTTAAATCAATTTCTGTTTGCTTTCTTCTCTTCTCTGCAGGTTTTGAGCAAAATTTTGGACTGTGAAGCAAGGCATTGGGTAAGTAAATAAAATTATATGCTTCAAAATGTTGGGACAAACTGTTTCTTTTGAATTTGCCAATACATGTGTTTCTGTGAACTTTGCTACTGTTCATTATATGAGACAAGGATAACCAGTTCCCTCTACATCACTCCTAGTCCTCATCCTTCACCTCTGTATTAGACTGTCTTAACACTTGCATGGTCAATCATTCTGTTACTCTTTCTTTGTACAAACTAATTTAGCCAGCTACTGTGCACCAACAATATGCTAGCTCCTCAAGGTACGAAAGTCAGGCAACTCTAAAGCCTAACAGTAGAGAGAGACCAATGGTGACTGAGATGATGAAATAAGATACTTAAGAGAATAGCTGTGAGTTTTGAGAACCTCCTATGAACAAAGAATGTATTTCCAACTTTTATAACCACATAGGTATTACTACTTCCATTTGGGGAAACCAGAGCCCAAAACCAGTAAACAACCTGCTTAAAGTCCCACAGCTAACAAAAGGCAAGTCTAGCCTGATAATCTTAAAACACAGTGTCTCGACCGGGCGCGGCGGCTCATGCCTGTAATCCCAGCACTTTGGGAGGCCGAGTTGGGTGGATCATGAGGTCAAGAGTTTGAGACCAGCCTGGCTAATATAGTGAAACACCATCTATACTAAAAATACGAAAAAATTAGCTGGGCGTGGTGGCAGGCACCTGTAATCCCAGCTACTCAGGAGACTGAGGCAGGAGAATCGCTTGAATCTGGGAAGGCGGAGGTTGCAGTGAGCTGAGATTGCGCTATTGCACTTCAGCCTGGGTGACAGTGTGAGACTCCATCTCAAAAAGAAAAAAAAAAGCAAAAAATCCAGTGTCTCTCCATTGCCACATACTCACTGCCTCTCAGTGCTTGGCAGAGTATTTGGTATGTGGGAAAAACACTCAACAAACATTCATTCCCTTTGCTTTTCCCCTAACGGACTTTCTATCCCAGCTTGCTGGATAAAAGTTATTTTCCCCATTTTAAAACTGTGAAGAATAATGGCCAGAGTTGGGCTATGAATTGTTCAAAGATCAAACACAAGGGACCTGAGTTGCATTCCGTACCTTAGCAGGCTGAGCCACCTGCTCTGATACCCATGGCAAGCAGGAAACAGGTTCTGGAGGACTAACAGGATTTTGGCTTCTTTTTTCAAGTGAAGACAAAATGGCCTCGCCGGCTGACAGCTGCATCCAGTTCACCCGCCATGCCAGTGATGTTCTTCTCAACCTTAATCGTCTCCGGAGTCGAGACATCTTGACTGATGTTGTCATTGTTGTGAGCCGTGAGCAGTTTAGAGCCCATAAAACGGTCCTCATGGCCTGCAGGTGAGGGGTCTGAAAGGAAAGGGTGGGTGAGTCAAAGTGGGGTGATGGTGCTGGCGGCCAAGCAAGGCGGAACATGGAGGCCTTTTACTGCATCTGGGCGACGTCTCGCTTTGTCTCCAGATCTCAGCACCATGGCCTGGCAGAGTAGGCTCCCAAGTGAATGAATGAATGAACGAATGCACTTTTAGAAAAGAGAGTCATTTTCTGTGGGCAGAGAGGGAGAAAAATTATTTACTGCCCCAAGAAAGGATGTGTTTGGGGCAGACATGGAGAACAACTTCAGTTAACCAGTGAAAAAATGACAGAAGATTTCAAATGAACTTTCTTTAAGTAGCTTAAGCAAGTTAATTTGAAATATTTTGCTCTTTTATGCTATAAATGTATTTATTTTATGCTACAACTGAATCTCCATGGGTGTTGAGAGTATATGTAAGAGTTAGTGAGAGTGAACTAGCTGATTCTTCATGTTCATCAAGTATTTCGAGTTTTCAAAGCAATTTTATATTACATATCATCTCCCTGGATCTTTTTAGCAGCCTTCAGTGTTATGCATTGCACTATTGTCTTCATTTTATCGATGGTAAAAGGAAAGCACAGGGAGGTTAAATGATGTAGAATCAGGGATCTCTATTGCTATTAGATAACTTATCCAACATCTACTCTAAGCACCTGATTTTTAATAGTGGAAATAACAGAGGCTTATAGAGATATAAAAATAATAGATAATGTTTAGTGAATGCTTACTATATACCAGGCATCATTCTATATCCTTTAGATTTTCATTCTTGCCACAACACTGTAAGGTAGACATGATTGTTCCTCCTACTTTGAAGATGAGTAAAGCAAGATGCAGAGAAGCTAAATATCTTACCCAAAGTTGCATAGCTACTTGGTGGAAGTCTGGCTCACTTCTGGCAACCCACTCAGAAAAGGCAGAATCAGGAATCAAGACGATAGCCCAGAATTCTTGTTTACAATTGAGTACTCTTTCCACCACCAGACAGCATGGCACCTGGAGGCATTGCTTGGGGTTTGACTTGGGTCTTCTAGGAATAACAGACCCTCTTTTAATCTATGGACTTTGATAAAAGCAGTAGAGTATAGATGTAGGCATATTTTTATTTAGTTGTCATTCATACCCAAATTCTAAAAAAAGATAGAATTTAAAAAATAAGTAGAAATGCAATGGAACAAGAGGAAATGCTTATGCCAAAGATAGACTAAGAATAGTTACTGCAAATGGGGGCTAAATTAACTCTGGTAATCCGTACAGTTAAGACTAAAAGGAAAATAGGCCCTGTGACTTTAAGAAGATTCAGTTAACCCCTCTGACGTTAGTTCCCCTATTTGTAAAGGCAGAGAATGATAGTACCTACCTTGCAGGGCTGTAAGGAGCAAAGGATAATGCATGTACGGTGCTTAATGACTCTCTGACATTTGGTAAGCTCTCCATAAATAGCAGCTATTATTAATTACCATAGAAGTTCTGGAGGTAGGGGAATAGCCCAGGGGAAAGGGGCTGAGTATCAGTGCTGACTGTAATGGATTACAGATTCTATACATCTACTAGAGTAGGCTATTGGTTTGTTTTACAGTGGCCTGTTCTATAGCATCTTCACAGACCAGTTGAAATGCAACCTTAGTGTGATCAATCTAGATCCTGAGATCAACCCTGAGGGCTTCTGCATCCTCCTGGACTTTATGTACACATCTCGGCTCAATTTGCGGGAGGGCAACATCATGGCTGTGATGGCCACAGCTATGTACTTGCAGATGGAGCATGTTGTGGACACCTGCCGGAAGTTTATCAAGGCCAGGTGAGTTGCTGCCCGGGTGGAAGCCTCGGAGATGGAAGAGATGGTCCCTGATCAGAAACCTTTGATAATTCATGCACACAGAAAAAATAGTCCTCTACGATATGCTGCAACCCACATTTCCACTCTTTTTGCACACTTCTGCTCTTCTTAACTCTTGTGCCCCAGGCAGACTTAACTCCTGTGGCTATGCAGATGGGTCCTATGCATTACTGCCTCTTGCTTTCTTCCATTCGCTTAATATACCCTCTCCTCGACCCATCCTGCAAGGCCAATCTTGGATGCCAGCTCTTCCGTGGAAGTTTTTCTGATTACCACTTTTCCTCCCTCAGCTCTTCCTCTGTGTTGTGAAGCATTTTGCCTGTGCTTTAAACTTTCCTTCTATTTTAATATTTGCATATGTATTTTAGTTCTCCTTTAGACTTCTATTACAACTATTTACGTATGTGCCTTAGTTCCCTACCAGACTGTGGGTTGCTCAAGGTTACAGGGGCTGTCTTACTCACCTTTTATGTCACAGTGCTCCTACTAGGCAGGACATTTATTGAACTGAATTGAGTACACCTGAGGGGTGATAAGACATGACCTTCATTTAAAGGTGAGGAACTTGAGATCCAAAGAAGGGAAGAGCTTCACTATGTGGAACAGAGACTCAGAGCTTAACTTCTTTCATTTGATCCAGCCATGCTAGGGTGATTGCATCCTCGCTCAAACAGAAGGGGTTTCCAGGCTGTGTTTGAAAACCTCCAGGAGCCAGAAACTCAGTGTTCCCAGAACCACACGGCATACCTTGGACAGTTAGAAAGCTTCTCTTTTTGGCTTCTCTTTAACCTTCTTATTGGTTCTAGCTCCGTTAACTGTCATCATGGTGAGCTTGCGTATTTATTTCACCCACATGATGTTCGTTCAGGTATATACAGCTAGAGTTCTTTGTCTCCTGTGGGTGCTAATGGTGGCAAGATCATCATTGCTATCATTTACAAGTACTTTCAGTGGATCAGGCCTTGTGCTTAGAATGGCTGAGTAACTTGCTGCATGTCACCTAGCTGCTAAGTGGCACAGCTGGGTTTGCAAACCAGGTCTGGCTGCTCTAGACCAGGGATTCTTGTATTGGCATTTGCTGCCTGTTCTCTATGTAAGCTTTCATCAGCATCTGGGACAAGTTCTTTCTTCAGTAGGTTACTCATTTGTGTATGATCCTCCAAATGTGTCATACCAGCATTGTATAAATTCTTCTTTTCCTGTTTCCCTACGTGTAAAATGGAGATAATAATAACCACCTTTCCTTCCTTTCAGGATTTTGCATGGGTGAAATGAGATAAGGGCTTTGAAAGTTTTATGTGAGCTATAAAATTTTATAACATCAGAAGAGCTATAGATTCACACACATGCATAGATATGTGCCTTAAACATACAGGATTATGTCTAATCAGGCACAGATCATGCCGGTAACTCACTTCCCTTCTCTGGGCCTCAATCTTCCCAATTGTAGGCTAGATTTCCAGGCTTCTAGTGTAAATGCGTTGTAATTGTATTTCCCAGCTCCAGAGCCATGTCACCTGTGTCTAGCTAATTCAAACACAGATGTGGTTACGTAAGTGCCACTGGAAGCTCATCTATTTAACCATCCTGATTTGAGGCCGGTGTCTTTCCTCTTGTTTTCTTTCACAGTGAAGCAGAGATGGTTCCTGCCATCAAGCCCCGTCATGAAGAGTTCCTCAACAGCCGGATGCTGATGCCTCAAGACATCATGGCCTATCGGGGTCGTGAGGTGGTGGAGAACAACCTACCACTGAGGAACGCCCCTGGGTGTGAGAGCAGAGCCTTTGCCCCCAGCCTGTACAGTGGCCTGTCCACACCGCCAGCCTCTTATTCCATGTACAGCCACCTCCCTGTCAGCAGCCTCCTCTTCTCCGATGAGGAGTTTCGGGATGTCCGGATGCCTGTGGCCAACCCCTTCCCCAAGGAGCGGGCCCTCCCGTGCGATAGTACCAGGCCAGTCCCCGGTGAGTACAGCCGGCCGGCCTTGGAGGTGTCCCCCAGTGTGTGCCACAGCAATATCTATTCACCCAAGGAAACAGTCCCAGAAGAGGCACGAAGCGATATGCACTACAGTGTGGCTGAGGGCCTCAAGCCTGCTGCCCCCTCAGCCCGAAATGCCCCCTACTTCCCCTGTGACAAGGCCAGCAAAGAAGAAGAGAGACCCTCCTCAGAAGATGAGATTGCCCTGCATTTCGAGCCCCCCAATGCACCCCTGAACCGGAAGGGTCTGGTTAGTCCACAGAGCCCCCAGAAATCTGACTGCCAGCCCAACTCGCCCACAGAGTCCTGCAGCAGTAAGAATGCCTGCATCCTCCAGGCCTCTGGCTCCCCTCCAGCCAAGAGCCCCACTGACCCCAAAGCCTGCAACTGGAAGAAATACAAGTTCATCGTGCTCAACAGCCTCAACCAGAATGCCAAACCAGAGGGGCCAGAGCAGGCTGAGCTGGGCCGCCTTTCCCCACGGGTCTACACTGCCCCACCTGCCTGCCAGCCACCCATGGAGCCTGAGAACCTTGACCTCCAGTCCCCAACCAAGCTCAGTGCCAGCGGGGAGGACTCCACCATCCCGCAAGCCAGCCGGCTCAATAACATCGTTAACAGGTGATTTCAGAGACAGTCTGGGTCTGAGGTCAGGGGTTACCTGGGCAGGAATCCACGTCATTTCTTCTGATGGATACAAGGGTTTCTTCTTTCTTGGCTGAATTGCTGAGCCTATTAGAGGTGTGGAATCAGTGCCTATTGATTGAGTTAGTGTAAGTAAGGAAGTGTATTACACTGAAGTAGTGTATATGTTTTCACAGCAAGAGAGATCATTCCCTTCTGGGGCAGAATAGTGTTCTGTAAATCCCACAGGCACTTCCTGTGGTCTTGATGTGGCAGGGGACCATCCTGCTACCCTTGGGCTGAGAGAGGTTGTGGGCTACGGAGAAGCTCTGGCTCAGTTTGACCCTGGTCAATGATCTTTCCGCAGATACTGTTTGGAGATACACTTGAGGACAGCTCTGGGGGCTCAGAGCCTGAGCGGGCAGTCCGGCCCTGGCCTCTGGGCTTGCCAACATACAGGGAGGAGAGGGTGGTCTTGAGGCCCTGCCCCAGGCGCTGAGGCTGTCTTCACTCCTGCCCACAGGTCCCTGACAGGCTCTCCCCGCAGCAGCAGTGACAGCCACTCACCACTCTATATGCACCCCCCGAAGTGCACGTCCTGCGGCTCGCAGTCCCCACAGCATGCAGAGATGTGCCTCCACACCGCCGGCCCCACGTTCCCTGAGGAGATGGGAGAGACCCAGTCTGAGTACTCAGATTCCAGCTGTGGTGAGTCCCTTTCCCTCCCTCCCCTTGTCAGGGAGAAGGAAGACCCCTCTGCTCCGTGGGTTTTGTGCTCCATTTTACTTACGCTGTTGTCTCTGATTGGAGCAGTCCTCAATTGCAAGTCCACTGGCGCTCCAAGTCAGCAGCCGTTCATCCCACGCTTCGCTTCTTAGGGAATCGAGCTAACCAAAGTGAGGGATGGGGTATTAGAGTTAATCTGGTGTAATCAGGACTTACCATACAGTCTTTTAGCTTCATTCCAGCAAAAGTAGCTTGTGGGACTGGCTGCAACTCCCAGAGCTTTCTCCATTCCTCAATACCAGAACGACTGGGACTGAGCTGTGTGCATGTTGTTCTCTGCCAGGCTGTACATTCTGCAAGCAGAAGCATCTGACCTTATTCATTCTTGCATCCCCCATAGGTAGTAGTAAGTGCCTAGCATGGAGTAGGAACTCAGTAATACTAGTCGAGTTAAAAGAGTTGAAGAAAATTATTAAATTGGAGTTTCTGGATAGTCGGTGGTTGGCATTCCCGGTTTTTACCAGACAAAAAAGTCTAATTCTTCACCCAGCTCTGGCTACAGTAATAGAGCCCAGTAGTACCTAATCAGGGTTAAATCGCCGTGACTTGTCATTTTCAAATTGTTACAACAAATGAAAAAAAAAAAATCAGCTGCTTATACCAAGAGATTTGGCACAGGGTCATGGACCCATAGATGGGAGAGCGAGAAGTGTCCCCTCCTGCCCCCTGGCTAGTTTTGCCTTTGCTCTACACTCCAGTTCTTTTGCTCTGGGCCTCTGTTCCCACTTCCACCGTCAGCTTTGGTCTCCCAATCTCACAGGAGGATTTGGAGACATGAGATCCAGATAGGTGCAAGGGTGACCACAGTGTTCATCATTAATTCCTCCTTCAGTGACCTCAAAGTAGAATTGAATTGACCTATACCTTACATTCCTGGAATGCTTTGTGTTTTATTTTGTGTAATAGAATATCCTCCTGTGAGGTAGGCAGGACAGGGATTTATTATCTGACTTTGAAGACAGAGATACAGAGAGAGGCTCAGAGGTAAAGGGTCTTGCCTGAGGGCTTCTGTGTATCAGTGTAAATAAAACCATAAACTTACTTTTAAAAATCAATTCTCAGAGCTCTTGGGGAAAGAAAATCTCTGTTGAGCTTTCCTCACACTGGCGCAGGCCCTCTGAACACCTATTTGTTTGACCTTCCCTTCTGTACCTTGATTCAGTCCATCTCCTTTCTCCCTTCTCTACGGCTAAGACTCTAAATGCTAAGAAAAGTGAAGTCCCCACAGATCCTTTGCTCTGAGCTCCCATGAATGTCGGGTGGGTGAGTGAGGGACTGAGGGTTCAGTTTGGCACAGGGGGTAGCTACAGAGGAGAGTGGCCTTAGAGCCCTGCCTCCCTTCCTCGTGCTGACGTTGGTGTCCCCCTACCACCCTCCAACAGAGAACGGGGCCTTCTTCTGCAATGAGTGTGACTGCCGCTTCTCTGAGGAGGCCTCACTCAAGAGGCACACGCTGCAGACCCACAGTGACAAACCCTACAAGTGTGATCGATGCCAGGCCTCCTTCCGCTACAAGGGCAACCTCGCCAGCCACAAGACCGTCCATACCGGTATGGCCCTGCCGCACATGACCCGAAGTCTCCACAACTATTGGGGCAGGACAGGGAGAGGATCCTAGAGAAAGCTGCGTGGGGCCTGAAGACCTGGTGGGGCAAGGCAGGAGGCAGGCCCCATCCTGGCCTGAACGAGGGGCCTAACCCTGTCTTGTCTTTGCTTGGTGACTTGACTCATCCACTCCCTGTGTCCTTTGTCTTTCCTGAGATGCTCTATCCTGCTTTTCTGCCTTTGCTGGGGTCAGAAGTGTTAATCCCACTGTACAGGTGAAGAGACTTAAGTCTGGGGAAGACAAATAGATTCGATTTTTGTAAAGCCGGAAAAAAAAAAAAAGGTCTCTTAATTTCTTTTAATAACTTGTTCCTTATCAACTCACATTCCTTTACCAGGTAGCTTCTCATGACCTGATTGTTGTTTAAGATCTCTCTTAGTACTGTAAATGGCCCTATTATCCCAGAAACTTTCAAGAAGGAAGGTTCAGCCATTCTATTGGTTTCCTCTGCCTGAGCATCTGCTCAGCCCCAAGCCCCACCCCTCTTGCAAATGGAATCCAGCTGTAGTTGCCACAAGTGGAAAAATACGTTTGTTCTAAAAGAAAGGAACTAGAGCAGCCTGATTGTGTCTCCCTGGTGAATGAGTTGATGAGTGAAACTGTCTTATCCAAGGGAAAAGCTAGAAGAGTCTTCCCAGGTAATCTGAAGTAGCCCCTCAGGTTGCAGAAAGGGAAACTGAGGCCCAGAGAAGGAGAGTGACTTGTCCAGGTTTCACAGGCAGATAATCCTAATGACAAAGCTGCTTCTACAGCCCAGGCTTCCTGGAGCCTCCCCCTCTCCTATCCCACACCTGGCATTGTTGCTACTCCATGCCACCACTTGTTTCTTGGCCCTGGTCCCCTGCAAGCTATGCGGGTGTGTGTGTGAGAGAGGGCTGGCAGGCATGGGGCAGGCCCCTGGATTCTCTCTCTGACATTCCCTAAGGGAAAGGAAAACACCAGTGGCCTCAGGGAGGAGCAGGCTGCTTAGGAATCTGGGAGCCAGGGACTGCAGAGACCTTCCTTAATGAATATGGCTCTTCTTTTTCCCCTTTTCTCGGTAACAGGTGAGAAACCCTATCGCTGCAACATCTGTGGGGCCCAGTTCAACCGACCAGCCAACCTGAAAACCCACACTCGAATCCACTCTGGAGAGAAGCCCTACAAATGCGAAACCTGTGGAGCCAGATTTGTACAGGTGAGCAGAGTGGCCCGGAGAAAGGCCCAGTCAGTCCCTGTGTGCTGATGAGGGGCTGCTCAGAGGCCTGCAGCCCACCCCAGATGACGTCTCGTGCTTTCTTCTTCGTTCAGGTGGCCCACCTCCGTGCCCACGTGCTCATCCACACTGGTGAGAAGCCCTATCCCTGTGAAATCTGTGGCACCCGTTTCCGGCACCTTCAGACTCTGAAGAGCCATCTGCGAATCCACACGGGAGAGAAACCTTACCATGTACGTAAGCCTCTTGAGGCTGCTCTCTGGCCTGCGGGGATGTGGAGGGCAGGGAAGGAGGTGGAGCAGGGAGACAGTAGAACTGTTTGCGCCCATCTCAAGCACACAGTGGGGCAACCACTATACTAATGGCTGGAAGACCTAGATCTGAGTCTGATGGCCAGACACCCTGCTTGACCTTGGCCCAAGCCTTAGGGCACTCATCTTTAAAGTGGGGGTATCAGACTAGGTGATCTGGGCCTTAGAGAAGAGTCTAGACTGTGGATACATAATTTGATTCCCTCCACCTGGATTCATTCATTTCACAAATGCTTATTGAGTGCCTACTGGACACCCCATACTGGGCTAGATGCACATTTAAGAGGAGCTAAGGTGCTTGAGAAGGAACAGTCTTAAGAGGAGGAGAACAAAAAGAATGTTATAAGAATTAATGATGTTACAAGAAAAAATTATTTTAAAAAAAAACATAGAGAAGAGTCATTTTAAGAAAGAGGAGGCGGCCAGCCGTGCAGCACGACACTGTGGGTGGGTCCCTGGGGTTGTAGTGTTCTAGGGCTGGGTCTCAGCAGCTACAGCCTGTGTGCCAATGTCTGAACATTCCATGAACTAGGAATGGTTTTTACAATCAGAAAGTAAAAGAATATTTTGTGCCGTGTGCAAAGTATATGAAATTTAAATTTCATTGTCCCTAAGTAAAAGGTTATTGGAACACAGCCATGCTCATTTGTGTACATTTTGCCTATGGTTGCTTTGAGGATTTGATGACATCCTTCTAGGTGGTGATGGGAACAAGAAGTAATCAATGAATGGTTAACCTACCTACCAGAGGTTAACCTGCAAAAAACATGGTTATTTTTGTTCACTTGTTTATCAAGCTGTGAGTGAATATCTTCTTACTTGCTGTTTGTTCTTGGGCAAATTAGTTATCCTCTTAGCACCTTAATTTCCTAGTCTGTAAAGTGAGTTTGATGATAGTATCTACTTCATGAAGTTGTAGTATTAACTAATTATTAAAGTGTCGCGTGTAGCACAAGCACATAGTAATAGTAAAATAAATATCTGCTTCCTAGCAGATATTTCCTTATCCTTAATGATTTGCTAGAATTTTAGATGCGTAGGATATCAGAGTTGAGAATGACTTTCAGCCTGTATTGACCCCGCTATTCAGAAGGGAGATCCAAGGCCCGGAGAGAGAAATGACATGCTGGGGACACACAGTGGTGAATGGCATAGATACAGCAGACCCTATGTCTCCCAAGACCAGAGATTTTACACATGGCCCTGCTCATTTTTTATTGTCTTAATCTATTTCCATTTTCACTTTAAAACATATACTCTATCTGAACATATTTTATTACCCTTTTTGTTTTAGAATAGTTTTAGATTTATAGAAAAATTGCAAAGATTGTACCAAGGGCTCCAACATGTACCCATTTTATCCTATTGTTAACATCTTACGTTAGTTCCATATATTTGTCACAACTAATGAACTAATACTGATATGTAATTACAAGCTAAAGTTCATACTTTACTTACATTTTCTGTTTTTATCTAAGAATGTCCTTTCTCATTCAAGATCTCCTCTAGATTACCCCTTTACATTTCGTCATCCATATTACTTTTAAGTAACTTTTATCTAAACTAAAGTGCTTGTTACCCATTCGTTGAATTCAATCAAGAAATGGCTCCACTTGCTAATGTTTCGTTAGCTTACCTAAGATACATACCCTACGAAAGAATATCACTGCATTTAAAAACATTTACCCTAGACTCCAGAATATCCATGAATTCAGACTGATCTAGTCCATTTGTCCAGGTGTGTTTAGATTAATTGCATAATTGGAATAAGAGGTGCATTCTGTTAGGTACTAGGAAGATTATAAAGTTTAGAGAAAAATAGCCATTACCCTCAAAGTGTTACCCACTTAAGAAGGATCCATGCACACGGAGGGCTGTGTGGTAAAGGTAGAACTCTTACAGAGGCTCAAAGGAAAACAGGGATTATTTTCATCCTTGAGAGATTCAGAAATGACTTAATAATTAGAGGAGTTTGCATCTAACTGCATTTTTGGAAAAGACTTGAACTTGTGGAGTTAAGGCAGGGAAGGACATCTCTAGCAAGGGAGAAGCAGAAGCAACACTTGGGAAAGCAGGGAATGGACATTTGCATGATGCTAGCTTATCTGTTGGCAGAAGCCCGGATGTATATGGGTTCTTCACCTGGCCTTGGAGAGGCAAGAGCTGCCCCTGTCCCTTGTAGGGAGAATCTTCCTCTCTGGGTCTTTGAGCAATGACACTTTTCTTGGGTTGATGACAGCTAACAGTTTGCCTCTGATATCCCTGCAGTGTGAGAAGTGTAACCTGCATTTCCGTCACAAAAGCCAGCTGCGACTTCACTTGCGCCAGAAGCATGGCGCCATCACCAACACCAAGGTGCAATACCGCGTGTCAGCCACTGACCTGCCTCCGGAGCTCCCCAAAGCCTGCTGAAGCATGGAGTGTTGATGCTTTCGTCTGCAGCCCCTTCTCAGAATCTACCCAAAGGATACTGTAACACTTTACAATGTTCATCCCATGATGTAGTGCCTCTTTCATCCACTAGTGCAAATCATAGCTGGGGGTGGGGGGTGGTGGGGGTCGGGGCTTGGGGGACGGGGAGCCGCAGCAGCTCCCCCTCCCCCACTGCCATAAAACATTAAGAAAATCATATTGCTTCTTCTCCTATGTGTAAGGTGAACCACGTCAGCAAAAAGCAAAATCATTTTATATGTCAAAGCAGGGGAGTATGCAAAAGTTCTGACTTGACTTTAGTCTGCAAAATGAGGAATGTATATGTTTTGTGGGAACAGATGTTTCTTTTGTATGTAAATGTGCATTCTTTTAAAAGACAAGACTTCAGTATGTTATCAAAGAGAGGGCTTTAATTTTTTTAACCAAAGGTGAAGGAATATATGGCAGAGTTGTAAATATATAAATATATATATATATAAAATAAATATATATAAACCTAAAAAAGATATATTAAAAATATAAAACTGCGTCAAAGGCTCGATTTTGTATCTGCAGGCAGACACGGATCTGAGAATCTTTATTGAGAAAGAGCACTTAAGAGAATATTTTAAGTATTGCATCTGTATAAGTAAGAAAATATTTTGTCTAAAATGCCTCAGTGTATTTGTATTTTTTTGCAAGTGAAGGTTTACAATTTACAAAGTGTGTATTAAAAAAAAAACAAAAAGAACAAAAAAATCTGCAGAAGGAAAAACGTGTAATTTTGTTCTAGTTTTCAGTTTGTATATACCCGTACAACGTGTCCTCACGGTGCCTTTTTTCACGGAAGTGTTCAATGACGGGCGGGCGTGTGCCATCCCGTTCTGAAGTGTAGGCAGACACAGGGACTTGAAGTTGTTACTAACTAAACTCTCTTTGGGAATGTGTGTCTCATCCCATTCTGCGTCATGCTTGTGTTGTTACTACTCCGGAGACAGGGTTTGGCTGTGTCTAAACTGCATCACCGCGTTGTAAAATATAGCTGTACAAATATCAGAATAAAATGCTGAAAAGTCAAGCGGGCTTGGTCTGGAGGGCTTTTCTTGCATTGGAATGGGGCCTGGCCTGGGTCTTGCTCCCTCAGCTCCTAACCTGGTGGAAAATGCTCTTGGAGGGGAGGGGCTGCTGGCTGCTGCATTCTCAAAAAGGAGCATCATTTGAGATGAGGCTAGGTTCCCGGTACCTTGGCATGAACGCACATTTGGATCCCAGCACCAGGAGAGACTGTGGACTCCAGGCCCTTTCTGAAGAGCTCAGGTGGGAGATTTTGGAAGGATCTCCCACTCAGCTCTAGGCTAAGCATTTTGTTTGTTTGTTTGTTTGTTTGTTTGAGACAGAGTCTCGCTTTGTCTCCTAGTCTGGAGTGCAGTGGTGCAATCTCAGCTCACTGCAACCTCCGCCTCCTGAGTTCCAGTGATTTTCCTGCCTCAGCCTTCCGAGTAGCCAGGATTACAGGTACGCACTACCATGCCCAGCTCATTTTTTGTACTTTTAATAGAGACGGCGTTTTGCCATGTTGGCCAGGCTGGTCTCGAACTCCTGACCTCAGGTGATCTGCCCACCTCAGCCTCCCAAAGTGCTGGGATTACAGGTGTGAGCCACCATGCCCAGCCTAGGCTAAGTATTTAATGACTTCCCTGCTAGCTCTGCTGACATAGGCATCTCTTCTTCCTCTGGCCCTCAGTTTGCCCAGTCTTGGAAGTGAGAAGGCCCATCTTGCTTCCTGGCTTCACAAACAATTTCTCTCCACTCAGCTCATGGGGCAATATGAAGGCATGTGGCTCCAGACATGTATTTCTCAGCCTGAGTGCATGTGGGCTTTTTGGTGTCTGCTGGGTGATTGGCAGACATCTGCAGACTCAGAAGCTTTATGAATGGTTAGTAGCCAAGCAAACCTCTATCCCTGCAGAGGTGCTCTGTCCCAAGAGCCCTGTGGTAGAACTCAGCCACCTCCTCCAGTGTGACTTGGGACAAGTACTTTCCCTCTGGGTCCCCCTTCCAACCTGTTCATGAGAGTGAACTACACCATTTATGATTCCCTGATTCAGATGCAAGTTCACCTAGCTTGCTTTGGCACCTAGTTTTATTTTACCTCAAAAAACCCCAAGGATCAAGTTTGACCTGAGAATAGTGAGGACAAGTGTGGTTCTGGTCACTGGCCCAGAGGAGAAGCCTGCACACCCCCCTTCCTGTTCCTGGGTGGCAGTGGGGAGGGCATGTGGAGTTGAGCCTGTCCCCAGGGCCGTGGGCCCACTTGTTGGGCAGTCGTGTCCCTTGGCAATGCCTTTGCAGCAGGCTCCGAGCACGTGCTGGGAAGCTATGGGAGTTGACCACGCAGCGCCCCACAGAGAGCCTCAGAAAGGCACAGCACCCTCTGCCAGCTGCATGGCCTTTCAGCTCAGGTTTCCTTTGAAAATGACTTTAAAGGACTTGCCAGCTCGAGGCCTCAACTCACCCTGCTCTTTGAAAAGGGAGAAAATGATCCCTCTGCTCCCATAGAAACTTGGCAGAAGAACTTACAAAACAGCTTCAGGAATGACAATTCACAGGCCTAAGGGAAGCTGGCCCCACGGTCCCTTTGCTCCCAGAGTACCTCCAAGTTTGTTTGCATTTCATTACTGTTTAATAGAGAGATGGAGGGGCGAGGGCAGATAGCGTGGGTGGCCATTTAAACAAAAGGGAAGATCAAAGAGTGAGTGACTGGAGCCAATTGACAATCAATAATAACTAAAAAGAAAAGTCTCTGAGCAGATAAGCCAGGGCAAAGGGAATATAAAATGTTTACTAAAAAGCGTGATGTAAATGCAACTTTTCACCAATACATGGAATATGCGTGATATTCTACAATGTGGGATTTTTAGAGGATAGGTTTCTGAGGACCAGGGCGATGAGGATGTGTAAGGCGTAATCCCAGAGAAGCAGGGTGGTTAGAACTATGCAGAGCTATTTAGGAGTTGGAAGGGATGGGGTGGTCCTATCACCTAGCTCGGATCTTGCATCTGACCCATGAAAAGATTGAGGCAGGAGGCGTGAAGGCACTTTCCTATTGCCACCCGGAGCCTGGGGTGGGGAGTGGAGAACAGGCTCCTGCTCCTTACACAACCCTAAGGGAAGGACAACCAGAGGCCAATGTTCCATTTTACTTTTTAATATTTATTTATTTATTATTATTTTATTTTTCTTAGAGATGGAGTCTTGCTCTGTCACCCAGGCTGGGGGGCAATGGCATGATCATAGCTCACTTGAACTCCTGAGCTCAAGCAATCCTCCTGCCTCAGCCTCCAGAGTAGCTGGGACTACAGGGGCACGCCACCATGCCTGGTTACACGTGTTCTGTTTTAAATATGGGGAAATGGAGGCAGGAACTAGTCCGAGGTCACACAGCTGAAAGTGTCCAGGTAGGCTGAGTTCACATGATGGTTGTCAGTAGAACTTTAATTGGTTCAATTCAATCGTTAGGCTTCAGGCTTCTTGCAGAAATGAGCTATTCCCTTTGGAATCTGGGTTTCTATTTTCTCTCTCTGTCTCACTCATAGTAATAATTAATAATAAGTTTGGTCGCAGGGGCTTACCCCTGTAATCCCAGCACTTTGGAAGGCCAAGGCAGGCAGATCACTCGAGGTCAGAAGTTCGAGACCAGCGTGGCCAACATGGTGAAACTCCGTCTCTACTAAGAATACAACAATTAGCCAGGCGTGGTAGTGCAAGCCTGTAATCCCAGCTACTAGGGAGGCTGAGGCAGGAGAATAGCTTGAACCCAGGGGGTGGAGTTTGCAATGAGCCAAGATTGTGCCACTGCACCCCAGTCTGGGCGACAGAGTGAGACGCTGTCTCAAAAAAATTTAATAAAAATAATAAGCTGTCTTGTGTTCTACCAGAGACATGCACTGGTAAGCACTAAGAGAATTAGAATGAGGAAGAGAAGCAGAGAAAAGCTGAACCTTGAAGAGTACTTGGGGCCTCATTAACGGCAGAGTTCCAGAACTAGGATGACCTTTCAGAATCTAGTTTTATGAAGCTTATAATTGTGTGGGGGTTTCTAGTCTTAGATTTCTAGGATAATCCATCCCTCTTATAACCACTTTATAGTGGGGTCACTGCCTCCATTTCTACACCACTGCCATTACTTGGACTGGCCTGTATGAGCCTATTTCCTGGAACCAAAAGAGCATAATTTACACACAGATAGCCACGCTTCTGGGGTGTTTGTCATTAGAAGGACCCTTACACTTCTTTGACTAGGCCCAAGCTTCTCTATAGCGGAGGCCAAGGCATGCTGTAATCCCTCCAAGGTAGGAAACAAGATGTCATTTGCCCAAAATACTGTACCCAGTTGGAAAGGCAATGTTCCTCCCCGGCCCAGAGCAGAGACAGGAGGCTTCCAAAGGGTACACAGAAGCCCAGCCCTACCGTGGGCATGCTCCCCATCACATGACCTGCAGCATCCAGAGCCTGCCTCCAGAGAGGAGAACGCTTCAGCATTCACTAAGAAAGTGGCCTTCTCTCGTTCTCTATGACTCATGGGAGAAAAAAAGAAAAAAATAATAACATAAAAAAGTGGCCTTCCAGAAAGACAGATGCCCAGGCAGGAGGACTTTGGAGTCTAGGAAAGGGACCTAGTGGGGTTTACAGCTCCTGAGTACTATATTGCTCCCAAACCTTTGGGGTCTAGCCCCTTATTAAATGAGGCTGATTCATTTAAACCCAGATGACAGCTGCTCAACATATCTAAGAGATGAGTTTCCTGGGTCTTTCTTTCCTTTTAGGACCCCAAGAAGGCAGGCTGGGTATGTAAATACATATGGAGTTGGGATCACAGAATATTGTAACTGGAGAGAGCTCAGTGATAATAATTTCTTCCATAGGGAAGGACCAGGCCTGAAAGGAAAGGTGACATGCTTGAGGTCACACCAAGAATTCTTATCAAATATCACCTGACTCCCAGTGAGGTTTGTAATGTGGTTCCAGCCCTTAAAGGGTTTGTAGTCAAAATCACAAAACAAACCATGGACATATATGGAAGGAAAATTACAAGGAAACGCCAAAATATATAAAACTATGGCTAATAAATGATGGTCCTCAGTGAGAACATATGGGCACAGGGAGGGGAACATCAAACTCCGGGGCCTGTCGGGGAGCTGGGGTCTAGGGGAGGGATAGCATTAGGAGAAATACTTAATGTAGATGACGGGTTGATGGGTGCAGCAAACCACCACAGCACAAGTATACCCATATAACAAACCTGCACATTCTGCATATGTATCCCAGAACTCAAAGTATAATTTAAAAAAATGATGTTCCTATGGATTCAGCATATCTTGAGAAGGGGCATGTTCAGAATGGCAAATTGTTCTTTCAGGGCAGTACAAGGTGGACAGCCTTGTGGAGCTGCTGGCCCATGGAGAGGCACTCTCAGAGTTTTCACGTGTCTCCCACTTGTTCTGTGGAACTTCAGTGCCTCCTTCCATCTGGACAGAGCTGTCCTTCGATGTCACCAGTAGGAGTCACCTCTAGAGGTGTATTAGTTTGCCAAGGCTGCTGAAACAAAGCACCACAAACTGAAATGGCTTAAACAATAGAATGTTATTCCCTCATGGTTCTGAAGGTTGGAAGTCCGAGATCAAGGTGTTGCCACTGTTGGTTTCTTTTGAGGGCTGTAAGGAAGAATTTGTTCCAGAGAAGAATCTGTTCCAGACTTCTCTCCTAGCTTCTGGTCATTTCCTGGCAATCTAGCACTCTTGGCTCGTAGAAGTATCACCTCAATCTTTTCATCTTCACATGGTGTTTCTGTGTTTGTGACTCTGTATCCAAAGTTCTTCCCTTTTTATGAGGTCATCACTTGAGTTAGATTAAGGCCCACTCTAATGACCTCAACTTAACTAATTATATGTGCAATGACCCTGTTTCCAAATAAGGTCACATTCTAAGGTACTAGAAGTTAGGACTTCAACATATGAATTTTGTGGGGACATGATACAACTCAACAGAGGCTGTTTATGGGAAGAAAGATGAGGAAAAAGGCTCTCAGAAAAGGTACCACCCCAGCTTCTTGTTTGCACTTTCTTCTAGCTGTCAAAGACTCAGGGAGTTGAGATTTGGAAAGCCTTCTCATTGCCAGCAGGCTTTACACTCACGGTCTCAATTACCCTCATGACAACTCACTGAAGTGGGTTTCTCTTATCTCTTACAGATGAGGTGAATGGGGAACAAGAAGGTCATGGCACTTGGCTAAGATCAGGCAATACGTCTCCTCTTCTTTCTTTAGTTAGTTTTGTCTTTTATGTCACTGGTGGGTCTCTGTCCAAAAGAGCATGACAGAACAAAATAATTGTGCTCCGTGAACCACACTTTGATCGTGCAGATGGGAGAAAACTCTAGATCCAGGTAGGTCTTTATGAAATAGGAATCACCAAGAACTTACATACCAGACCATCATGGGCTTGATAAAAACCCCTTAACAAGAACTGAAGACTTTAACATTATTATAGTTAATCATGTCTTAAATAATCATGGAATATTTGAGCTTACCCCACTAATGGTCTCATCCAGCAGTTCTGGACCATAGGGAGCTTTCAGACCTTCTGCTGCCTGCTCTCCAGGTGATTCTGACTTAGAACCAGGAGTGAGAATTCTGATCAAATCCAACTCTACCTTTATAAAGGAAAGGAAGCCAAGTGACATTAAGCAAAGAAATTCTACGAGGACTAGGGCACAGCTCCCCCAAAGCCTATGTCAGTATTAGTTCCTCGGAAATAATACTACCATGATTTCCTATTTCCAGAAACCTTAGTGCTGCCACCAAATGGTTGCCTTCTTCATATACATTCATATGTCTGATTACTTCTTTGGCACAACCCTGGAGGGGGGAACCTTGTATCATTGAACAGGAATTATAAACAGGAAGAACTCAGCCTGATAGAATAAAGGATGTCCTGCTATCTAAAGGTGGAACGGGCTTTGAATGAGCATCCGAACTCATCACTGAAGGCGATTTAAGTTCAAGATGCGTGGTGAGTTGTCAGCAATCTTGGCTTACAGGGAGGGCTGGATTAAATGACTCTAAGGTCCCTTTCAAACTTGAGACTATACAAGATCCTATCCCATTTAGAAACTGATTTTGATCATGGCGAGGGATTCAGATTGTGTGTTTCCTCCTAGGAGTCTCAGGACGGAAGGGCCATGGAAGTCTGGGGGCCATTTGCGGAGGAGTGGATGGTTCCTGTAACCTGAACTGACCTGCACTCCAGGGACCAAGTTGTGTCTGTCTTTGTTTTTTTGTTGGTTTGTGTGTTCTTTTTTTCCTAACGTACAGGCTTACAGTTTCATACATATCATTTTCTGATAGTGAGGCTATAACCTCATATCCCATCATTTCTACCTGGTGCACCCTATTCTTCAGTCACATGGAGAAGCTCACCATTTCCCAAACCTGGGAGGCTTCAGTGTCTTTGCAAACACCAAGACCCCTGCCTACCAAGTCTCTTTGCTCCATTTACCCTCCCTTCAGTCCCTCTCTTCTTCCAGACTGTGAATTTCTTCAGCCTGAGCAACTGTGAGCATCTGTACAAGTTTGTCGAGTGACGAAGTAAAGGAGTGAGTGCCTGATTACCGGTTCCTGTTGGTCCCTGCTTTCTCTGAGGCTGTTCTACTGGTGCAGTCTAGCAAATAGCCACAAGGTGGCAGGGTAGACTAAGTCGTGAAGGCTGCAGGTGCCACTTTTTCTGGCTCCAGGGAAGTAGGAAGGTATAGATGGGACCAGTGCTATTTTTTGAGTTGATTTCCTATGCCTTTGTACCTATTCTCTTTCTAAATCCTTTTCGTCATCTCAGCAGAGCCATTCAACAGAATTGACTGGGGGGCTCTGGCCCCCAAATCTTTCTTTCGGAGATCTACTTGAATGTGTGTAAAATTCCACTCTGAATCATTCCTTTGGGGATCAAGAATTTCCAGTCCTTCTTGAAAATGTAAGGGGTTATATCTCAATTCTTGGGCAAAAGAGGTCAATTCCTAGTAGAACTGTGGAGAGAGGCAGGGGTTTATGATATGACACCAATCTAGTGTCTAGTATAACAAAACTTTACAAATCACAAAAGCCTTTCATCTCCAAGGGTTCACTTAATCCTCACCACAGTCTCGCCGATTAAGGAAGCAAGATCTCCCATTTGGCAGATGACAAAACTGAGGTTCGGAGAGGAGGGCCTAAGAACATCTGGCTAGTGGGTGAGGGCTGGGAACAGACCACTTGCCTTCTGACTTGCTGTCAGACACTCAGCTAGTACAGGCAGTAACTTTGTGTGTCAGTGGGTGAATTAACAAAAAGGTACACCTATCTTTGTGAGGCAGGAGAATAGGGTCTGGAGACAGAGAACCTAAGGCCAATTTGCACTGGTTTCCTAGAACTGAATGAAAAGGAAAATCCTGGACCGGGCGCGGTGGCTCAAGCCTGTAATCCTAGCACTTTGGGAGCCCGAGACGGGCGGATCACGAGGTCAGGAGATCGAGACCATCCTGGCTAATACGGTGAAACACCGTCTCTACTAAAAAAAATACAAAACACTAGCCAGGCGAGGTGGCAGGCGCCTGTAGTCCCAGCTACTCGGGAGGCTGGGGCAGGAGAATGGCGTGAACCTGGGAGGCGGAGCTTGCAGGGAGCTGAGATCGCGCCACTGCACTCCAGCCTGGGCCACAGAGACTCCATCTCAAAAAAAAAAAAAAAAAAAAAAAAAAAAGGGAAAGCCCCCCCCCCACCTCTTCACACCCAAGTAACAAAAGGATCAGAGGCTACTCCCTTTGCAACCTGCTCCCCCAACCCCTCCTGCTTTTCTGCCTTGCAGATTAAAAATGAAAGTACGTCTGATTGGTCCCCTCCTGCAACCAATCAGACTGATTGTAGGCCTACTCTTCACTTGCATAGGAGTGTAACTTTGTAACTTCACTTCAGCCTCCGATTGGTCACCTCCCATGACCAATCAGATTGATTGTGAGCCACTACTTCATTTACATAGGGTGTGAATCAAGTAACCAATGGGAAGCCTCTAGAGGGGTATTTAAAGCCCAGAAAATTCTGTAACCAGCGTTCCTGAGGTGCTTGCTCAAGCTTACTGCTGCTTTGTGGAGTGTACTTTCGTTTCAGTAAATCTATGCTCTCTTTGCTTTATTCTTTCATAACTTTGTATGTTTTGTCCATTTCTTTGTTCAAAATGCCAAGAACCTGGACACTCTCCTCTGGTAACGTTTGTCTATCCCTGAGCACAGCTTTTTCAACTCACAACAGTGTAAGAAGAAAATTTAGGCTTTTAGGGTTGGTATTCTCTTAGGGTCGAAATTGTAAATTCTGGGCGTGGACAGAGAGGAAGCCACCGGGACATGCCATGGCGCTCACCACCTGCATCACAGTGTAGGCCGGTGTTCCTGGACGGCTGGTGCCTAGGCTGTGGGCTGGGTGCATCTCAATCCCCTCCCGGTTCCCCTTCAGTACTGAGGGCCTGAGGAGGTGCCCCTTAAGCATTGTTCTCCTGATGACACTCAGTGACTCTGGGTAGTTGTGGGTGGGAGACAGCATCAAATCTCTGCTGTCCTAGGCCCTGCCACAGTGAGACCCAGAGCAAACAGCTTTCGCCTTGATTGAAGACCAGGCTCTGCTTTTGATCAGCTACCGTCCCTGGGCCTCAGCTTCTGACTGCAAATGCGAAGACAATATGGGATAATCTTCAAGACCCCTTTTGGAAACAGTGACAAGGACTTTTCTGGTCAAAGTAACTGAGTGATGGAGGTAGGCGATTGGTCTCACTAGGGGCGTTCTGGGAATATAAACCATTCGTTGAGGCCACAGAGTTCTAGTTGCTGGGGGCCAGCCCATTCTCATCTATTGTTCCCAAGTTTTCCTGCATCCACGAGACCAACACGCATGGATTCGGGACTTAGGGTTTTCTTATTCATACCTCCCGATATTCTCACAATTCAAAAGGAGCGAACAAAATGACACTAGTTATCAGAAATTCTAATTCATTTTTCAACTCACAAAGGCCTGAAAGTTCCTCTACGTGTAACAATATGGAACTTGGCTGAGATACACTTTGTCTTTTTTAAAATAGTATCTATTGTTCTGAATTTAATTTCAAAATTAGTATGTGTTAAATATACATAAAAACTTGAAAAACAGCTATGACAAAAAGTAGTAACATTTATTAGACCTTCACCATATGCCAGGAGCATTTAGAAGTTTTTTAAATTTTTAAATAGCTATGGATTCACAAAAAGTTACAAAAAATAGTGTCGAGAAGTCCTGTGTACCCTTCTCCAAGTTTCCCTCAATGGTAAGGTCTTACCTAACGATAGCACAATATCCAAACCAGGAAGTTGACACAGTGGGTATAATCCACAGACCACCTTCAGACTTAACTCGTTTTTACGTGCACTCGTGTGTATGTGTGTGTGCGTATGTGTGCGTGTGTGTTTCTATGCAATTTTGTTGGATTTGTAGATTCACGTAGGCACCACCCCAATCAAGATATACAACGGTACTATCACACCGAAGACAATTTGTGCTACCTTTTTATCATCATCCTGTTTCCCTCCCTTCGTCTCTAACCTCTGGCAACCTCTGATCTGTTCTCTACCTCTATAACTTTGTTTTTTTTGAGAATGTTCTATAAATGGAATGTATAATGTAAGTAGAAAAATAATATTAAATAACATTTATCGAGCACTCACTATGTGCCAAGAACTGTTTTTGGTTCTGTGCAAGTATGAGCTTATTTGATCCTCTCCGGAACTTTAATATATATATTAAAATATAAATATTATAAAATAATTATATTTTATACATATAAAATATTTATATTTATTTTAAAAATAAAAATAGTCTGTTTTATTTT
Organism: Macaca nemestrina; assembly: GCF_043159975.1. Lineage (NCBI taxonomy): Eukaryota > Metazoa > Chordata > Mammalia > Primates > Cercopithecidae > Macaca > Macaca nemestrina. Next base: position 10,455,681 of record NC_092126.1, read on the forward strand.
TCTTACTTTACCGATGTGGAGACTGAGATCATCACCCATTTTATGCAGCCAGTCATTGGCAGAGCTGAGAGGAAAATCTAGATCTGGCTCTAGAGTCTGAGGTTGTAATTAACATGTTATCTCTCTAAACTGATTCAGCATAAACGTTTAAAAATTAAATACAGAAAATCATAATTAAGAAAGATCAACAGTTGCCTTAGAAAACTTCAATGTATTGGTGCCATACAGACCACATTCTCTGAGAACAGTGCCGTTAAGTTAGAAATCAACAATAAAAAGGGAACTGGGAAAAATTCCACTTGTTTATACATTTTTTTAAAAATTCCCTCGAAACAACTCATGAGTCAGACAAGGAAAGCTGAGAGTTTCCTTCTAACAGAAGAGCAGTGGGTTCCCTAAAGGCATAGTGCACGGTGCAGGTGTCCATTGCTTCAAGGCTGAAAAAAAAATAAAGGTAATACTATCTCTGCCCCAGACTGAATCCATGAGGGCAGGGACCATGTTGCAGTCATACCAGTAGCCTCAGAGCCTCACCTGACAAGGTGTTAATAGATGCTTACCGAATGCATTTAAAAATAGACTCCCCTGGACACTGCCTATATTCCTTGGATCCTAAAGTGCAGGCCAAGCTGGAAGACTCTCTGAGCCATTGGAAGCAAAAGCACACCAAAACCAGGATAGAGATGCACAGAAACAGCAAAAGGGGTGGCTACGCGTATTAGGAGCAGTGAGCGCACTTTGCTTCACATGGTGCTTTTAGACATCCAAAATCGAAGCAGAGAATGGGGTGTTAGAGGTCAGCACCTTTGAAATTTCTAATTCCTCATCTAGAAAATTGATGCTCAGGATACTCAACTGATTTATCTAGGGTTATTACAAGTTTGAGATAAGAACCTGGGTCTCCTGACTCCCCATAGAGAGCTTTGTGCCAAGAGTGGACCCTTGACATTGCCAGAGAATCTTTGCCTACGCTTTCAGGAATCCTCCAGTCGAAAACCCAGAAATATTTGCAAAGGTTTTTGGGCTTTTTCTGAAATCCCATTTAGAGAGAATCATGGTGTATTAGTCAGCGTTGTCCAGATAAACGGAATTGATAGGATCTATATGTGGGGTGTGTGTGTGTGTGTGTGTATGTGTATTTGTATGGTTCTCCATATATTTAGGTAATATATACACATATGTATATGTATATTGTACACACGCACGTATATATGTATATATAAACCTAAATATATGGAGAACCATACATATCGTATGGTTCCCAGGTTCTTCAGAGAAACAGAACCAATAAGATAGATGTTTATGTGTGTGTGCTTGTATAGGATATACACATACACCCACATATAATATATGTATTATATAAATTGTGTGTGTGGATATTTAGGAAGACATTTATTATGAGGAATTGGCTCATGTGATTATGGAGGCTGAAAAGTCCCACAGTCTTGCCAGCTGCAAGCCGAAGACCCAGGAAAGCCACAGGCATAGTTTGAAGGCCTGACAGCCAGAGAGCTAATCTTGTAGATTCTAGCCTGAGTCTCAAGGCCTGAGAACCAGGAGTTGAGGGTAGGAGGAGATCAATGTCTCAGCTCAAAAGTCAGGCAGAGAGTGAATTCAACTTTCCTGCATTGCCTTTTCGTTCTATTGAGGCCCTTAATGGATTGGATGATGCCCATCCACGCAGGGAGGGCCATCTGCTTTCCTCAATTCACCGGTTCAAATGGCTGATTTCTTCCAAAAACACCCTCACAGATACATCCAGAAATCGTGTCTGAGCAGATACTTGAGCACCCCTTGGCCAAGTGAAGTTGACATAAAATTATTCGTCACGCACATGTTGCCAGTGCATGTCCTCACATCATGTTAACATTTTTTCAACTTTTAATGATGGTTCCTCCCTCTTTAGATAAACATTTTCACACAGAGACAGTATGTATGTATGTATGTATGTATGTATGTATGTATGTATGTATTTTGAGACAGAGTCTCATACTGTCACCCAGGCTGGAGTGCAATGGTGTGATCTCGGCTCACTGCAACCTCCGCCTCCCGGGTTCACACAATTCTTCTGCCTCAGCCTCCTGAGTAACTGGGGTTACAAGTGTGCACCACCATGCCTGGCCGATTTTTTGTATTTTTAGTAGAGATGGGATTTCACTATATTGGCCAGACTGGTCTTGAACTCCTGACTTCGTAATCTGCCCACCTCGGCCTCCCAAAGTGCTGGCATTACAGGCGTGCCCACCAGAGACAGTATTTTAATAAATTCCCAAGGTACTGCCTGTGCAGTGGAACATGCAAGCCACGGTGAGGTGCTGATGCCGGTTTCAGATAGTGCCCAGCTAACAGAGGCTCACAAACAAGCTTCGAATCTATGTCTTACAAGCCATTGTGCACCAAACTTGGAAGATGTCAATGCCATGTAACTTTTTTAAACATTAGAGATCCTATAAAACACTGCAATGTTTTAAAAATCAAATGCATTTTTTAATCAAATAAATTCTAAATGTTTAACAATAGTAACTTGGAAAAAGTAGTTTAACAATAGTAACTTGGAAAAAAATAGTAACTTGGAAAAAACGAATGGCAGGGAGAGGTGGGGTGAAGAGGATATGGAACTTTCATTTAATAGTTAATATATTTTTGTATCATTTGACATTTTACAGTGAGTTTATTACTTTAAAAACTGTGCCTAGGTTCTACTCCTGGGAAGACAGGAAAAAAAAAAAACACAACAAAAAACTGGGCCTACGGAATAGCTTAGTGGATAAATATGCATAGTCAGTAAGCCAGATTGTGTGAGTCCAAATCCCGGAACTGTCACTTATTAACTATATGACCACTAGTAAATCACTCAACCTTTCTGAGTCTCGGTTTCCTCTTATCTAAACAGGGAAAATAATTATAGTATCCACCTCATAGGGTTATTGTGTGTGCTTAAATGAATTAATATACATAAAGTACTTAGAAAAACTCATAGTGCATAGTGAGGACTTTATCACCATTACCTTTTATTATAATTAAGGTATATTAAATTAAGGTCCACTCCTGCAACTAGTATTTAAGATGAGAAACTAGTCTGCTGTTTTTTTGCCCAGCTTCTGATGCCTCAAGAATCAGCTTGAAACTTTTGCTATTTCTTGCATCATACAAATTCTCTGGATAGAATGAGTTTGGTGTTGCCCATGACCAGCTTCCATCAATGGGTCCCCTTGGACATTCAAACCATTTTGGACTGAATCTTAAGAGTTTCTTCACCCACTCAGACTTCACTTAATTGCCTTTCAGGGCATGACACAGATTAAGTAACTGTTATGGCACCTGCACCAACAGTTGCTACTTTGTCATCACAGAGTTTACTCTTCACTGTAAATTATTTTCAAACTCCTTCTTTCCCCCTGCCTACCAGCATAAATCCACATTAAGATTTTTCTGTCTTCCTATAGCATGAAAAATCTAGGTAGGAGACTTAAGGCAATTTGGTAGATATAGCCCCTGGGTGTCTGTGTTCATTTGTGACATGCTGATGTACTACTGGAGACTACAAACATCAGTGTATCTATTTCTTGTTCACATGTACCTTCATTGGGGGAAAATAGTCCATAGAAGCTTTATTGACAATAAAAATTCATTAAAAATTTAATATTCCAATTCTATTAATTACTTTTCAATATAAAACATTGTAAACTATTTTTCCATCTTCTCATGACACTTAATCCAGTGGGCTTCAATTGGGAGTGTACAAAAGAGTATTCAATGGAGTGTTCTCGCTAGAGAGCACTTTTGGATAACGGAGTGAAGGTCCTTTTCACACCTCCTACAGAGGGATCTAGATTTGCAAAGAGCTAAGCGGATTAGAATTCACGGCAAGTGTGTCATGGAAACAGCATTTTTAGACACCAGCCAATTTATGGGGAAAAGGGAGAGAGAGCAATGTGCTTAAATAGCACGTTGTTGATATGCAAATACGATCATGTAGTTCAGGCCTAAAACGATTTAGTAATTTCACATCCCCTCTAAGGCAAAATCTTACTTTTCCCAGGACGTTAAAAACTCCTTCATAATCCAGGTCCCACATATCTCTCAGGCCTCAACTTCCATCACTCTTCTGTGTGACCCAGATGTCCTAAATGATACGGAGTTTCAAGAATGATTCTGTATCACTTCATTTTCTAAGTCTTTGCCCATGCTTTCCCCTCCTTAGGGAAAAGCACCCCTTTAAAAAATTTTATTTAGTTGCCAATTGCTCATTCTGTAAGGGTTTGTTCACATAACACTTCTTCTGTGGAAGCCTTATTGACTTCCCTACCTGCTGTGATAACGCATGTTTTCCAAAGACCGTCACAGCGGTACCTCCCGACTTGCATCTTCTTCTTACAACATAGCTTTGACCTTCCTCCTCTCCAAATGTGGGGTCTATGTTCCTTTACCTTGAATCTGGGCAATGGTGAAAGTGTTGCTCTGTGACTTTTGAGGGTAGCTCATGAAAGGAGGCACAGCTTCTGCCTGATTCTTTGGGGACACCAGCCCTTGGAACTCCACCAGCATCCTGTGAGGAAGCCCAGGCTCCATAGAAAGGCCATGTGTAGATGTTTTGGCCCATAGCCCTAGCTGTGGTCCCGTATCACAGGCAGCATCAACCTCCAGACATAGGAATGAATGAGCTTTGATATAATTTTTCCAAGAAGACGTAGTTTGCTGCTGCTGTTTTAATTGGAGAACGGTATTAGGAACCCAGATGTGCATGGTAGGTGTGTTCATTGTTACTGGGGCGGATCATGTTTAAAGAAATACTCACTCTGGCCAGGCTCAGTGGCTCACACCTGTAATCCCAGCACTTGGGGAGGCCAACGTGGGTGGATCACAACGTCAGGAGTTCGAGACCAGCCTGGCCAACATGGCGAAACCCCATCTTTACTAAAAATACAAAAATTAGCCAGGTGTGGTGGTGCGCATCTGTGATCCCAGCTGCTCAGGAGGCTGAGGCAGGAGAATCACTTGAACTCAGGAGGTGGAGGTTGCAGTGAGCTGAGATCATGCCATTGCACTCCAGCTTGCGTGACATAGTAAGAGTCTGTCCCAAGAACAAAGAAAAAAAGAAAAGAAATATTCAGTCTGTGTGAGATGAAGTGAGGCATGCACTGGTACTTCATGTGCTCCCACTCTATATCCAAATTTAACTATAATTGTTAGATGTTCTGGCTTGTAGTTGTGGCCATTTTCTTGTTTCACTAACAATGGATCTTTCTCTTTTAAAATTATTTTTATTCTTGTCAGTGGATTTTCTTGCAGCGTTCTCTCTTTCCAAGCTTGTCTTACATTCACCTTGGGACTTTGCAAGAAACGTAGCTTTCTAACTATAGCGTCTATCAGCATGTATCAAGAAAGCTCAAACTTCCTGAGAAATATACAGATCTGCATCTCATATGCTTTGTTTTATATCTCATATAAAACGTCTTCGTTTAACATCTTTGTTTTACATCTCGTGTAAGATCTGCAACTCATATGCTTTGTTTTACTATTAAACCTGCCTGCCTTATCCTTGGGAGTGAGAAACATTTTTATAGTGTGTAGATCTGCTCTTTCCAATTGCTTGACAACTGGGGAAATGAATTGAAGTGTTTCTAGCATATTTAACTTAACTCTAAGCAAAGCCTGATCATTTTGGGCCAGTGACTCGTATCGACTGTGTATCTTCTGATTCCAATGTCAGAGTTAAGTGTCTGTTTAAATCTTTACTGGGGGCTTTTAACTGCCTGTTTATGTAATATCTATGTAACGTTTGTCCAATTATATGCACTTGAACACTTTTATCTTCATTTTTGGATAAGAAAAAAGGAAAGTCAGTATCCAGCCTTAAGGGTAAATACAATACTAATGAGTGTATTAGTCCTTTTCCTCCTCACTCCCATATAAATTGAAGTACGCAGTCAATTCTGCATATGGAAAGTCTCCAAGAAAGTTAACTGAGCTCAGTGTTGGGGCCAAACAGCCTTTCTGACTGCTCATCGAGAAATCCCCATCAGTATTTGGAAGGTGACCTGGTTCCTAAAGATAGACACTCAAGGTAAAATTAGTTCTATTTATAGTAAAAGACTTGCCTCAGGAATGGACTCAGCTTTAATGGGTCCTTTCCTTGTGTGAATTGGTATCTCCTGGAAAGCGCTGGAACTACACACATTCTCCTGGGTAAATGTGGGTTTAAAAGGAAAGATATGTATTTTTTAAAATCTGCCCAGGATATTGACCCCAGCACTGTCATTTTAGAATGGATGCTTTAAAAGCTGGCATAATCTATCCCATGCTCCCTTTTCACCCTGCCTTGATGGCTGGGAGTGTCCCAGAGAGGAGTCATGGCTGTTTTTGTGTGTGTTGAGCCTTAGCTCAGCAGAAACTAACAGGTTCTCTGAGTATACCTAAGGAACTCTGAAGAAGGCCGTCAGCCTCTTGGACAGAGGCAGCATAGGCTGTACCCGCTGAAAGTGTCCCCAGACCCTCTATATTCTTCCTTCCTAACTCAACCCCCATCTCTTTTTTTTTTCTCCCTTGCATGGAGTACACCCTATTTCCATTTGTTTTTTTATTTATTTACATCCCATAAATAGTGTGATAATTCTTCAGCAAATCTCTACGTAGGATAATAAGGCCCTGAAAAAAGGTAAGTAGATATGGCCACTCTTAATACAGACTCCAGAGCCTTTGGGGTACTGGGAAGCACAGCACGTAGAATTTGGACCCTTGGACATCAGCAGAAACAGAACGTCACCTGCCTGCAGTTGCTCCGGTTGCTGCCACTTAATAAAAAGGTAGCATGAAGTCTTCCTGGGATGTTGTTTCTACACTATGCGCCATATTAGAGAGCCACGGACTGCTCTGTGTGGCCTCCCCTGAGATTCAGAGATCAGCTCCCACCCAAAGAGTGCAAGCTTGGACCATGCTCTCGCCGAGTGCTACAACCTGGGGATGGAGAGGCCTTCCTAATATCGCTTGAAAATACTCCCCAGGGGATCTTGGATTCGCCCTATAGCATCGTCTGTGGTTCTTTGAATTGCAGAGAGACAGGAGAAGATAGGACACAGCTTGTATTTGTCCTGGATCTATTTCCTGGGAAAGGCATATTATAAACCACTTGCTCATTTTACTCAATCTTCTTTTTTTGTTTTTCATTTTTGGCCTCCAGTAGCCTGTGGGACAACATATCGCATCAGTAACAATGGCTGGCAATAGAAGGGATCCTTCCCAGGACTGGAGCAGGTGGAGAGCAAATTTGTCTCCTCAAGAACATGTATTGAAATCTGAGGCAGAGGCATATATCGTTTTCAAAACTCCCTAGATGATTTCGATGTACACACCTTTTCAACTCTTCATTACTTTGTCATTTTAGGCTCCACACTGGCATTTCTTACATTACTCTAATAAGTAAAATTTGAATAATAAATATTTTACAAAGCTCTTCATTAACCTGCAGTCCAAATTGAAGGGGAGAAGTCATTCTTTTATCCATCCTCTCCCCCTTGCTGATTTGTTTGCAGAATACAGGTGCACAGTATTTTATTTTATAAAGAAATAACAATTTCTTTATTTGAAAAAGTACTACCTAGATAAAAGATGTATAATGACGTTGCCAGAGTGTGATATGGCCACAGCTGTATACAATATACATTGGTAAGCTCTTAAATCGTGGGATCTGGAATAACATAGTGCCGTTCACAGAAAATTGAAGTAGTAATTGTGCTCACCGATTGTATGAAAAGTGAAAATGGTGCTGTTATACAGAAAGATGAATTATATTGCTCTCTGCTTAGAGAGCTGCTATGCTAAATTAAACCTGACACTAGGCCTAAGGGGATTGCATCATTTGAGGAAAAAAAACACACACACACACAACAGGTAAACCCTGACAATTCTCATCCTCTTTCTGTTTTTCCTTTATTGCCATTTGTTCTGGGAACAAGGGTATAATATTTCTCAGAAGTTCATTCCTGGCACGAGGGTCTAGGCCAGGCCATAAGCTCATCTCAGCTTCATTCAATTCCTGGCCACTCATGGATCCCTCTGTCTCACCTGGTCTGGTAACTGGCTTCTGAGGGAATCCCCTGTGAGGTTTGAGCTACCTAGTCCTGAGAGCTTGGGCCAGTAATTTTCCATTTCTAGGCCTCAGTTGTCTTAATTCAATGTCAAGAAATTTTGGTTAAGAAATGAAGAGTTGAAGAAACAAATCAGATTTTTAAAAATAAAAGAGCTCTTCTAGAGTTACCAGTCAATGTTTCTAAGACAATTGTGTCCTTTCTGAGGTCTTTAGCACAAAGCCACTAGAGTAGTACGTTTTCATTTCAAGAGAGAATCCAGTGACATTGCCCCTGACCTCACCCTTCCGGAAAACCACTTGGCAACTCAACACCAAGAGCTTCTGGTTCTTAGCAACCTATTTCACTTCTTGATGCTATTTACTGTTGAAACTCCGCATGTCCAGGGATCTAGGTTAAAGAATTATAAGATGATTACAGCTGGAGATTGGACCAAAGCTAGAGTAAGCAGCCACATGCCTGGTCTTTCCCATGCTCAAGGCTACCTCTCTTCAGGTGACCATGTCTTCACCTGGATTACCAAATTGGAAATCAAATTCCCCTCTAGTCTCTAAAGAATTTAAATTGGGCATCACGGAGCTATGGATGCTCTCTTGCTCCAGTTTAGCAGCAATGGAGGCAGCAGGAGCCTGCAGCACAGAACAAACTCACTCCTCCAGTAGCCGCCTTAGTCTGGCTTGGGACCAGGAACTGAATATGGGCTCTAACAGTTCTATGGTGCTATGAATCTGAAATGTTATTACTGTGTTTTTCATGGCATGTGAAATTACATTCTAGCTCACCAACTGGTCTGAGATTGCCCTCGACAAAGAGATGTTACTTCTCATTCAATTCCCTGTTAGGAGCACAATAGTACTAAAATAAATAAACAGATGAGCTTGGTTTCAGAAGGCCTAGATCTGAATCTTGGATGAGTCACTTAGGGGTTGCATAAACTTCAGTTTCCTGATCTAATCTGCCTTGGCCAGCACACAGGTCAAGCAGTTTGTGCTAGACACACGGTAAGTGATGGTCACAGCACATCAGGGGGTGTGGAAGCAGCAGGCTCTGCCTTTCCCTGTCCCTCATTTCTCTTTGACTTCCTAAGGGTGTCATAGTTACTATAGCACATGATGTGGAGAATGCTAGAAGAACAGTTGGGTGAAGCAGGGCCACCAAATATCGTTGCCTCTTGGAGACCTCTGGAAACCCCGGTGAGTGTGGTCTGAGGTTGGGGCCTCCCACCATGCTTGCTCCTCTCAGTCCTACCCAGCGCTGCCTCTCAAGCCTAGCTCAGGGCCCTGAAACTCCCCCTTGGGGCTTCCCTTCTCCCCAGCCCTCCCTCTTGGTGCCCTTCCTGGCTACCATGGTAACAGGTTCCAGGGTAACAAAGGAGGGAGCTGGGTCCTGTTTCCTCCCAGTCCTGCCAATAAGGATTCTCAGATCTTAGACACTGAATTGTCACGCACCTAATCGTGCTGTTTCTGTGTTCTCACCAGGGCTGAGCTCGAACTGCCACCTCTGCCAGCAGGACCATGTGTACCAGCTTGACCACTTGTGAGTGGAAGAAAGTCTTCTATGAGAAGATGGAGGTGGCAAAGCCTGCAGACAGTTGGGAGCTCATCATAGACCCCAACCTCAAGCCCAGTGAGCTGGCTCCTGGCTGGAAGCAGTATGTGGAGCAGCATGCCTCAGGCAGGTGAGAGGCTCAGTGGGGAGGGACCTTGAAGACAGCCCATGGGTCACAGATGTGGGGTACTTTCCAAGGAGAGATAGAGCCCCGTCCCTGGGGCAGGCTCATTCTGGTGTCAGCTCAGATGGGGGAAAAAAAAAGAACAGCCGGCTGGGTCACAGAGTTCTTGGTTTTAATCCTAGCAATACCACTAACTTCCTGGGTGACCCTGAGCAAATTATGGTCTATCTTTTGGTCTTAGTTGTCCACATTAAATGAAGAGCTGTAATATCTTCTACGTCCCTGCAATCTCTGACATTTAAAGAGTGAGTTGGAACTAAAGGAAGGAAGCTATGAGTTCCATTGGGGAAAGCCTTAACCTAGAAGTTGGGGGGATATGGGGGGTGTAGCTATGCTCTGGTCCTAGATATGTTTAGTGAATAATCCAAATTGATCTGAATACAGATATATTTATTGACCACCTGCTATGTGCTATGAACTGGCTATATACAGCTAAGTAGCCCTGTAAACTTGGCAAGTCTGTTTCCCTTTCTGGCTCTCTGTTTTTATATTTACAAAATGAGGGGGTTGGTCTTAGATAATCGATCCTACCCACTCTAGCTCTATTATCTATGTACCTGTGATAAAAAGATTTAACTTTGAGCAAAACCTTCTTTAGGAACTTAGAGCCCATGGTCCCACCCTTTATAGGAACTGCACATCCAACGCAGTGCAAAGAGTCCTTGAGGCCAAGGGGACAAGGCCGTCTGAAGTCCACATGCCTTTCCTCCTTTTAGATCATGATTTGGGACTGGGACTACAGAAATCCCTGCCCAAACTACTTCAAGTCTTGTGGTAGTTTGGGCAGGGATTTCGGTAGTCCCAGTCCCAAATCATGATCTAAAAGGAGGCCATCTGTAGGGTCTGTGCAGGCCTTTTCCCTGTGTCCTTTGATTCAAGAGAGGCCAATAGGTGACTGTGATTTGGAGATGTAGCCAGAACACGGACACAAAGGCTAGGCTGTTCACACGTGTATGTGTTTGAAGCTTCTCGTGGTACAGAATGGTGCTGAGGATGGGAACAGAGGAGGCAAGATGTGGGTGGGGAGCTCACATTTGTACTCTTGCCCCAAGACCTGGAATTATTGGAGTAAACCTGGCTTGTGAAAAAAAAAAAAAAACACACACACACAGAAAGCCAGAGGTTGGCTGATTCATGTCAGTTCTATCAATTCAAGAAGCATCTGTTGGGTACCTATTATGTGCTGGGCACTGGCTCTGCCTCTAACTACCTGTGTGTACATGGATGCCTCTCTTACTATCTGTGCGTCAGTCTCTTCTCAGTGAAATAAAGGGCTGACTAGATGCTTCTTAAGCTCCCCTGCCCCCAGATCTGATATTTTTGAATTTAAGATGTGAGGTCTGGTTTGATGGAGGTGAAGCAACTCTGGGGATGTAAAAAGGTGTAGAAGGAGACTGAAAACATACAGCATTTGAACTGCCTGCTGGGAGAGATGGCAGAGGCCTGGAAACTTGAGTGCCTGGGATCCAGAGTTTAGGGGCTGAGCTCAGCAAACTTATGTCTCCTCTTGCCTCAGGGATAAGCTCCTCTTACTCCTGGCTGGTGGCTTGTGGCTCCCAGCTGGCCTCAGGAAGGGCTGAAGAACTGTTGCCCATGAGCTTATTTGTGCACAGGTTCACTCTGTCTCTAAACAGTCAGATGCCCTGCAGCTCTCGCCCAGCATTGGGGGCAGGGTAACCTCTCCTGGTTCAGTACCAACTAGGTTCCTCTGGCCTGCCAACCCCGACTTGGGCCATTCTGGGTACTGTTCTATGCTCATGTGATCAGGCTTTCAAGGGTCAGGGACTGGCTTGGCCTCGTCTCTATCCCACAGCCTGGGTCGAGTGGTGTTTGGCATATGGTAGGTGTTGAGTGGTGTCTGTTGGATTGAATTGAGTTCCTCATCAGAAGTCCTTCAAGGCCATCATACAACGGATCCAGAAAGGGCCAGTGATGAGGGCAGGGTCAGCTCAGTGGATGGACCGCCCGTGAAGCCTCTGTAACAGAGGCCTGGAGGAGGCTCATCTCAGGGAAGGAAAGAACTGCCCTGGAGGTAAGGAGGTGCATCACTGAAGTGTGCAGGCAGTGGTGGGGTGGAATGAGTGGGGCTGGCCTAGATGAGCCCCAGGCTACCACCCACCACACTTCCTGAGGTTGGGACTCTAGAAAACCCAGGTTAGGCCAAGTGGCCTGTGTGCATGTAAGAGAGAGAGACAAAGCATGTGTGCGTGTGTCTGTGTGTGTGAGGAGTGGCAATGGGAATGAGTACCCACTTTTCCAGTCCCCACTGCAGGGCTAGAGGGGGATCTAGAGATGACTTGTCAAGAGACTGGGGAGTGTTCTTTGTGAAGATGTAGTAACTAAACTTGGTAGTTCCTCCCAAAGCCAGTTGATCCTACCCATCCCGTCATTCTCAGTGGCATACTGAGGACCTACAGTGAGCCAGGGTCTGTGCTTGGCACAAGTAGAGGCATCTCTTCTCCCCAGAGTAAGCAAGATGCGTGAGTTAGATGGTGTATGTCATCCTTCTTATTAGAATTGCAGGAGGTCACAGAGGAAGGACCCTTATTGAACGCCAACACACTTCATTTCACACATGAGAAATGAAGCCCAGAGAAGGGGAATGACCCTGCACAGCGCCCAGGTGCAAGACCTGAGTGCATTGGGCTCAGGGGTAGCTGAGACCACAGGAGGCACGCTCTAGAGCACTGCTGGATGCCAGATGGCTTGGGCACTGGCTCCTGAGGATGCTGCTTGGGTCCCAGGGGTGCTCACCAGGAGGAGGCGATAGCAGGCAGGCCTTGGAGTGCTAATGAATCCACAGGGCAGTAAATACTCTGCCTCCATCTCCAAGTACGGGCACACAGGCCTTTTTCCCCCCTCAGAGCTCCTCAGGGCGGGCTGTCTCTGGGAGGCCCACCTTCTCCACCCCTCCTTCTCCTCCCGGCAGGTTCCATTGCTCCTGGTGCTGGCACACCTGGCAGTCTGCCCACGTGGTCATCCTCTTCCATATGCATCTGGACCGTGCCCGGCGGATGGGCTCGGTGCGCATGCGTGTCTTCAAGCAGCTGTGCTATGAGTGTGGCACAGCGAGGCAGGACGAGTCCAGCATGCTGGAGGAGAACATCGAGGGCCTGGTGGACAACCTCATCACCAGCCTGCGCGAGCAGTGCTACGACGAGGACGGTGGCCAGTACCGCATCCACGTGGCCAGCCGCCCGGACAACCGGCCACATCGTACAGAGTTCTGCGAGGCCTGCCAGGAGGGCATCGTGCACTGGAAGCCCAGCGAGAAGCTGCTGGAGGAGGAAGCGACCGCCTACACATTCTCTGAAGCCTCCAAGCCGAGGGCCCAGGCAGGATCCGGTTATAACTTCTTGTCTCTTCGCTGGTGCCTCTTCTGGGCCTCTCTCTGCCTGCTCGCTGTCTACCTGCAGTTCTCCTTCCGCAGCCCTGCCTTCCTTTAGTGGAGCTGGTTAAGGGTGGGAGAGGACACATGGGCTTGAGAGTGGGGAGGACACAGTCTGATCTTGATCCTGCTGCAGATTCAACATATGACTGGACAGCCCGGTCACCTCTCTGGGCCTCAGTTTATGCATCTGTGGAATGAGGGGATTGCATTAGAAGATATGTAATGATTCTTTCATTGGATGTGGCAATAAAGGGGGGAAGGGGAAAAGGGTGTAATAAAGGTTTTAGAGCTTGCCAAGATTGGTGCTAGTACTAAGTCAACAAGGAGGGACCTGCTTCCTTTCCCTCCTTCACCTCCATCTCTACCTCTCCTTATGCTTCATTTCCATATATCATCCCCCATTATGACCCCATTAGATTCTGTCTTAACCCTGCCTCGTCCTCAAACTCACATTCAGCTGCCTCTGCCCATCCTGGTTTGCTTCCTTTTGGAGAGGGCAGTGGCCCCATTCAAGGCTTAGGGACAAGGTACCTGGTCCTCTCCTGGAGAGCCTGCTCCCATCGTTCTGAAACTTAGTATTTTTTCTCTGGTTCTAGGGTCAGCTTGGCTGGAATTGTCTAGAGCTGCACTGTCCAATATGTTGGCCGCTAGCCATATGTGGCTATTTCAATTTAAATTAATTAGAATGAAATAACATTAACAATTCAGTTCCTCAGTCACATCAGCCACATATCAAGTGCACAGTACCCATATGTGGCCAGTGGCTAACATATTGCAATGTACAGATATAGAACGTCATTACAGAAATTTCTGTTGGTGAACTCCGGTCCAGAACTTGAAATTCCTACTTAAATGTATGTGGACTTCTACCACTAAGAGGTGGGCACAGGTTTAAAGGTGCAACATGAAGCCTTCTGGGGGCAGGTAAAGGTGGGGTGGGGTGTGGTAAAGGTAGATAAATACTGTAAATAGATGACCTCTGTGCTTGTGGCTCTCTGTTGAGCAGCATCTGCAGGTCCTTGTGTTGTCTTACCTTATTTCCTGGGAGGATATGGAAAGTGGGTCTGGGCTGGGCATGGTGGCTCACGCCTGTATGTAATCCCAGCACTTTGAGAGGCCAAGGTGGGCAGATCACGAGGTCAGGGGTTTGAGACTAGCCTGACCAACATGGTGAAACCCTGCCTTTACTAAAAATACAAAAATTAGCTGGGCCTGATGGCCAACGTGGTGAAACCCTGTCTCTACTAAAAATACAAAAATTAGCTGGGTGTGGTGGCGCACACCTGTAGTCCCAGCTACTCGGGAGACTGAGGCAGAATTGCTTGAACCCGGGAGGCGGTGGTTGTAGTGAGCCAAGATCGCGCCACTGCACTCCAGCCTGGGTGACAGAGCAAGACTCTGTCTTGGTGGTGGGGGGTGGGGTGGAAGTGGGGGAGAAGGGGGCGGGGGAAGAAAGTGGGTCTGGTCAGCTAGGTCTGGGAAAGAAAGTAGACCATAGGAGTGGGGTGCCAATTGCCAGCTGTTTACAGCCCCTTTGTAGGGTTCAGAGACCATAAATGCCACAGCTGTGTCTTTTTTTTTTTTAAGACGTGGTCTCATTCTGTTGTTCAGGCTGGAGTGCAGTAGAGCCGTCACAGCTCACTGCAGCTTTGAACTCTTAGGCTCAAGTGATCCCTCACCTCAGCCTCATGAGTAGCTGGGACCACAGGGGCACCCCGACATACCTGGAATTACTGTATTTCTTTTGTAGAGATGGGGTTTTTTCCACGTTGCCCAAGTTGGTCTCGAACTCCTAGGCTCCAACATCTGTCCTGCTCAGCCTCCTAAAGTGCTGGGATTATAGGCATGAGCCACCACTCCTGGCCCATTGCTGTATCTTGAAGGAAATACAAGCTTGAGACAGAAAAGTGTGTCCAAGAATAGTTGTCAAGGAAATGGAAGGTTGAGACAAGTGTTGGAAACCGAGGTGGACTGCGAAGGAGGAAATGGAGAACAAGGGAAAGGGAAAACAAGATCAGGAGTATAGATGGCATAGAGACTATGCCTTCAGCAAGGCCACCTTCCTTATGGAGTATTAGGCTGGTCCTGCGTTTCTTGAGACGGGCAAGGTCATAAAATGTTTTAATTTAGGATGCTCCTCAGGTGGGTTTCAGTGACTACTTCTCTTGGCAGTGCTCTCATAGGGAGTCAGTCGTAGACTTGTGACGTCGCTAGCACTTCCTCATAAACTTTCTTGGTATCCTGTAGAATGTTATCAAAGCTGTGAAGTGTACTTGGGCTGGCAGAATGCTTCCAGAAGGCCCTGTGTTAGCCATCCACCATCCTGACCTGAACATGGAAGTCCATGCTGTAGCAGGCTTGGCTGCATGATGCCCTGATATCAGAGATGAGTCCCAGTCAGGCAACACTTAGCTGTAAGGAGGCTGCAAGAATCTCAGCAGAAGCACAACTTCTAGCTTTTCTTTTTCACTGAAAGAAGCCATGCCCCAAAAGGCAGCTGGGGGACCTGCGGAAATTCATTGCAAGATGATAGCTCGGTGTGCGTGTCTTGGTTTGGTGGGTGCTTGGAGAGGAGACGGAAAGTGGGTCTGGTCAACTGGGTCTGGGATACAAAGCAGATCACAGGGTGGATCATGCACATGTTTTGTTTTGTTTTGTTTTGTTTTTTTGAGATGGAGTCTCACTCCGCTGCCCATGCTGTAGTGCAGTGGCACAATCTCGACTCACTGCAACCTCCAGCTCCCGGGTTCAAATGATTCTCCTGCCTCAGTCTCCTGAGTAGCTGGGACTACAGGCATGCGCCATCATGCCTGGCTAATTTTTTGTTTTTAGTAGAAACAGGGTTTCACCATGTTGGCCAGGCTAGTCTTGAACTCCTGGCCTCAAGCAATCCGCCCATCTCGGCCTCCCAAAGTGCTGGGATTACAGACGTGAGCCACCAGCCCTGGCCCATACACATGTTTTAAAGTGTGTTTATACGTTCCTGTGCTCAGCGGAGATGTGGTAGGACATGGCACAACTAGCTACCCACGATGCAGGGAGATTCTTCTCCGTCATTCTGTATGAAAATACACTGTGGCAAATTTGATAGCCATCCTAGTTCCTGGAGATGGTGAGAGAAGGGGCAGATGAGGCAGATCTGCAGGTGTGGATCTTCCAGGTGAGATCAGGGCTATGTGTCTCCATGCAGGGGAGGTCATGCCCAAGGGGAGGCATAAGTGGAGGCAGACAGCACCTGTCCCCCAGCACCTTCCCCTTTGGGTAGTCCATGGGACCACCCCATCAAGGTAAATGCATTTGCTGTGCCCATTCCCTCAGGCATCGCTGTGAAGCGGGCAGTTTGACTCATGAGCTGGGGTCCGATGACACTGTGTTCATCATTGTCTGGAACTGGAAACAGAAACTCTCCTATTCACACCCTTAATTGTCCCCTGAGATTCACATCTTTCTACAGCCCACCTTCAGAGCCCCCAAGTGGGACCTGAGAGCTGAAGGTGACGTTCAGGGATGGAGTGTTTGGTTAGATGTGCTCTCAGAGAGGGGCTGCTTTGAGTACTGTACCCCACCTGCTATCTGTCTCCCCAGGCTGGCTTTACTCTTCTCCAGCACTGACAACGGAATCCTGGTGGCTCGTCAGATTTCTCTGTGGACCTGCAAGAGCAAAGAACTAGGCAATCTGAAAGAACCTCTGCCTTTATTTGGTTGGGTTCAGCAAAAGGGTACAGGAAGAGCATCAGGCTGGGGTGGTTGTAAATTAGCAGGCACGTGAGGTTCTGGATTCACTTTTGTCAGCTGCAGAAGGTGCTCAGTGGGGCCAGTGCAGGGTGTATGCCCCTCGGGGCCATTGCCCGCTGCAGGTGCATGGTGGTTTCTGGGAAAATGGACATCAAAGAGCCTGGGAGTCAAGTGATCTCCAGAGAACTTGGCCAACCCTGGGAATCTTAAGGAACATGAAGGGACAGGATTGGGATGAAGTGGCATCAGCAGCATCTCTTACTGAAATTGTGGTTGATGGGGGTAAGGGTAAACAGCCAAGACTGTGTCAAGGGAGAGGTCATGCCTCAGAGGGTCAGCAAGGCTGGGGCATCTGTGGTGAGGACTGCGAGTTGGGTGATGATGAGCCACTGAAAATGGAAGTGAGGACAAGGGGGCTAGAACAGATGAAAAGAGATGGGATCTGGGAAAACGAAAGATAAACATATTCTACTTCTCCTTCTCTACCAGCTCATTTTCTCAGTATATAAATACACCTGTGTCTTTTCCATAGTTAACTAGAAAGACACTGCTCTGATTCCACATTCCCCTTGGACTATTCATTAAAAAGAAAATTCTTTCAAAATCAGGTTTCTCAAAGGAGTAGATTACATTTATCTCCATCTCTTTATTTACTCCTGAATCCATGGAAATCTCATTTTCGTGTTTCTGAAACTGTCACTAAACACTCCACTGCCAAACCATTAGCCACTTGTCTGTGGTCAGAGACTGCTGGCCGACCCCAGGCATTCTGATGATAGAGACACCCAGGCAATCCCCGGAATTCTAAGGGTAGAAGCAACAGGGCGACCTCATGCATTCTAAAAATAGAGACTCATGGCCCACCACAGGCATTCTAATGGGAGACACTCCTCACTGATACCAGGCATTCTAATGATAGGGACACCTGGGTGACCTCAGACAATCTAATGATAGACACCTGAATGACCACAGGCGTTCTAAGTTAGAGACAAACCATTGGCCACTTGTCTGTAGTCATCTTACTTGATGTGCCTGCTGCATTTTATACTCCCTCCTTGAAGATTCCACAGCAGTACTTGCTCCTCCATCTGCTCTTTCATTTTTCTCTACACTGTAATATTCTTTGTGGGAGCTTTTCCCTCACCCATCCTGGGAGTCTCGTCTCACTCTGCTCATGTTTTCTCAGTAACATACTCACTCATAATTTCCAGCATGTTCATCCCATAGGAACTCCTGGTCTTCATGGCTTCTCTAAGCATTTCCGTGAGCTCCAGGCCCACAGACCAATTGGCCTGTTCACAGAGCATTCCCATCAAAGGCAGCATGACTAAAGCTGGGCCTGTCACATTGCCATCCAAACCCACTTCTGTTACTTCTCAGAAATCTGGGTAGTGTCCCCTGATCCTCTCTCATGGCCCTACCCCACCCCACAATAATTGGTCACCATGTCTCGTGTCCTGTTGATTGTTCTCCCCAAGTCCCTCTGGGGTTGGTCTCCTTTCTTTCCTTTCCCCTACTGCTGCCCAAATCCAGTCATTTAGGGTCTCTTGCTTAGTAGCCTCCTTAATAATCTTTATGCCTATAGCCTCTTTCCTTACACTCCACTCTCCACTCTGCCACCGTCCCAGGGTGATTTTCTAATGATCATGTATGATGCACACAGTCCTGTGCTTGGACTCTTCCAGAGCTCCCTCCTGCCATTGGGTAAAACTTAGTCTCATTAGCCAGGTACACTTCATTTCCAGAAAATAATAAAAAATAACATTTGTGGAGAAGGAGATCCATAAACATTTGCTATTACAATTATTTACTGTGCATGAAATGCTATGCTAAGCACTTTTATGTGCATTACCTCATCGAATTCTGAAAACAATCCTTCGAGGCAGGTATTATTTTATCCCTATTTTATGGCTGAGGCTTAGAGAAGGTAAGAAACTGGCTCATGGTGACCTAGTTAGTAAATCTCAGGGCTAACGTTGAAATCCAGGGTTGCCGTAACCCCAAAACGTGAGTTCTCAACCACTGTACCATCCTGCTACTGCAATTAAGCCAGTGCCCTTCAAATTCTACTGTTCCCTCTCCCTGGAACACCTTACCCCACTGGTTTTCAAACGTTTTTCCTTCAGTCTTGCTTGGTTTGAGCATTGGCTTTCCTGTGAGCCTTCTTTCACAGCCCCAGGCAGTGTTGGGATTTCACCACCTGAGGCTACCTCTGCTACTGCCCTTGGCGTGCTGTGTTGTCATTACTTGTTTGCAGGTGTATCTGCCCATCGCTGTCAGGTTTTTTTTAAATCTTTCTATCCTCAGCACCTGGCTTAGAGTAACTGTTTAATCAGAATGGCTCACTGATCAAGTTCTTGTCTTGTTAGATGCAATGTTCCCGATTACATCCTTCCTCTCCCTAAGAACAATGTTGTATATATTTCATGCACTGCAATACTTCATACCCCCAAGCTGGAAGGGAAGGAAATGTTGGCTCTGTGCTAGCTTTTATGTTTAATTTCTGTTTAATAAAAACCCATGACATATACACTATAGTTATTCACACTTACAGAGGGGAAACTGAGGTTTTGTGAGATGTCCAGTTTTGTAAGCCTAGTGAGCTAATTAGTTTAAACCTGATACAGGAGCCCAGACTGCTAAGAAATACAAAATTAAATAAACCTATTTTTCTTTTTTTCTGATACAAGGTCTTGCTCTGTCGCCCAGGCTGGAGTACAATGGTGCAATCTCAGCTCACTGCAACCTCCGCCTCCTGGGCTCAAATGACCCTCCCTCCTCAGCATCCCAAGTAGCTGGGACTACAGACACCCCCCACCACACCCAGATATTTTTTGTACTTTTAGTAGAAACGAGGTTTCACCATGTTGCCCAGGCTGGTCTTGCACTCCTGAGCTCGAGCAATCTGCCCACCTCGGCCTCCCAAAGTGCTGGGATTGCAGGCATGAACCACCACACCCCGCCTAAATTAACCTATTTGAGCAACATGAACACTTATGGAGACGCAGCTCAGATAGTAGGCAAGGACCGTGGCACCTTGCCTGGAGGGCAGAGTTACCCACCAACATCTGGATGACAACTGGACTTAAACCTAATATCCGAAGACAAAAAAAGGAAGTTAGACTTCTAGAAATCTAGATACAGATGTTTCTGAGAAATGCGCAAAAATTGTTTGCTACGATAGTTGACGAGAAATTCAGAAGAAGCTTGGCATGGTGGCTCACGCCTGTAATCCCAGCAGTTGGCAAAGCCAATGTGAGCAGACCACTTGATCACAGGAGTTCAAGACCAGCCCGGGCAACATGGTGAAACCCTGTCTCTACAAATGCAAAAATTAGCTAGGCATGGTGGTGTGTGCCTGCATTCCTAGCTACTTGAGAGGCTGAGATGGGAAGGATCGCTTGAACCCAAGGGGCGGAGGTTGCAGTGAGCTGAGATTGTACCACTACACTCCAGCCTAGGCAGCAAAGCCAGACCCTGTCTCAAAAAAAAAAAAAAAAAAAAAAAAAGGTTTGGACAAGAACTCTTGTAGATGTTTGGTGTGAAATTATTCCAGTGATAATGTACCTTTGTTGCTTTAAGATAGAATAAATATTTGTTCCTCACCTCTTATGAGGCCTGTGTGACCTGTCGAGTGGCTTCTTATTTTTGTTTCTGTCTATATCATATAACTATATCTGTATTGTAGGTGTTGCAAGACAGTGCTTAATAACTCCCTTGTGAATCTTTGTGCTAATTTTGCACGGTTGAGTAAGAAAATACGGTTTTCACTGATTACTGGTTGGCAGTTGTTTGCAGAGTACCTGATGAAGAGGACAGTAAACTACACAAAAGAATGCTGTGCTGGTAGTTTACAAATCAGAGAACCAGTGCAACAATACAGTGGAATGAGGATGACGAACCCATTACCAACCTTGGAAAAACAAGGCAAGGAGTATGTTCTAAAGAATACAGCTGTATTTCTTTAATTTTCATTCATAGTTCAACATATATCTATTCTGGACTATTTTATTCTTGGCTTGTCCTAAGTTTCAGGACCACAAAGATAGTTAGACCTAGTCCCTGAATGGGAGAATTCAGCAGTCCCTCCATTCTGATCTTTTTCCACTCATCTTTGTTTCTCACTCACATAACTGAGAATCGTTTCAGTTCTCATCTTTAGGTACAGAAATAAATTATCTCTTTAAGTGCGCTGTGGGGAGTGGTAATCTGGGCTGCAAATCACAAAACTAATAACTTTAGCCAAGTAACATAAAGCTTTGCTTATTTAATGCTGAAAATAAAGTCAACTAACTAATTTAATAATCAGTCTAACCAAACAATTTGTTTCTGGTCCCAACTGTTCACTCATGTTGAATTCAATTGAGAACAGTTATAGTACTGACGGTTTCCCTTTTGCTTTTTTGTTTCCTTTTGTTTGTTTCTACAATAAAAATGAATTAGACCTTTAGAAATGTACATATATGCATATACATTATATGTAGTACATTCATTAAGCAAAGTTAAATGTTCCTAATAAGAGAAAATAAAGTATATGAAACCTTTGACTATATATGTATATGTGTGTGTATTCTCTTATCAAAGTAGGTATATAAAAGATGGGAAAGAGAGCAGCAGGCTCTGACACCTGGGATGGCCTGACCCTCACAGCCAGGCTGCAGGTCTCCCCTATTGTACATAAACAATTCCACAGAACACCAGCCTCATGCAAGGCCACTCTGTGATGATGACAGATCAAGGCAAGCCCGAGGCCACCTTATATAGTCACGTCTGAATTCAGATAGAGACGTGAACATTGTCCAAACCATGATATGACTAAACAACCCTGTATCTTGGCCAGTATGAGTGGCTATTTCTTTACCAATCACAGCTTTAGCTTCATGCTTTTTCTTTTCACCTTCTAGGGAAGATTCACTAAGTACCCAATCGTAGAGTGATTCTCACTTTTTGACAGCAACCAATTCAGAACAAAGCCCCACTTAGGTGAACCTCCCTCCCAAACCAACTAACATATGCTCAAACGCCACAGTATATTTTAATACGCTCTTACTGAAATGCTTCATGATTCTTGTGGGCATCCTCACTTGTAGCAAAGTGTCAAAAAAACTCAGCTGTGTTCAGTGATGGGTATGTTCCTGGTGGTCTTTGGCTAAAGGACATTGACAAAGGGATGCTGTATTTCTCTTTCTAGTGTCTGTGAGGTTCTCAGATGTCTCAATGAACCTACATGAAATAAAATCATGCAGAAAAAATGTTTCTGACTGTAATATATTTAACAGAGAAATCAAAACAAAAAAATTAATACCAAACTAAAATAAAATAAAATTAGACTGTCTGGAAATTTTAAAAGCGTGTTTTAAATTTTGGATTAAAATGAAACAAAATATTTGTGGCTGATCAAGAAATTAAGGAGAAGGAAAATCCTATGTGTAAAAATAATTTGTTTTGATGTTTCTTAATCTTTTAAACATTTATTTTACAGAATTGTTAGACCTTAAAAAATCATTTTCCTATTGAAAGTTGTAAAACAAATGTATATTTTAACCTATATTCTTATATTTATTTCAAATATTTGCATAAGCTATGAATTCTTTTGGTAAGTGGGAAGGAATCTAACATAACTTCTTCCCTGCCAAACTGGATTTCCAATTTTGTCAAAATAATCTACTATTTTATAATTAAAGTCATAGAATACCACTCATACATTCTCTTTCACAAATTTTATTAGGCAAATGCATTGTATTCCATAATACTGATAAGAAGTTTAGTAATGAACTTTTAAACTTTACAGGTTTCTTTGTCCTCATCATTTTTAAACCAGTCCACTTTACTTTTGAGTTCTTTATTTTGCTTATTTTCTTCATTTTACTTAAAGTACTTTGGAGAGTAACATTTTCCAAGAGGGTACATAGATGGTATGCTTCTCTAGGAACGACTTTCTGTAGCTTTTACCGATAAAAAATGGCACAGTCAACCATTACATTCTTTTATCACACTTTTAACTTCTTTTCCTCTCAAAACTTAGAAGGCACTATTTCAATGTCTCTGGAATTTACTGTGGCAAAGTAAAATTCTGGTATCAACCCGATGTTCTTTTATTTTTCCACATTGCCTGATGCAATGATACACACACATACACACACACACACACGCACACACAAACATATGCAATAACTTCACAGAGCTTGTAAAGAATATAAGCTGGAGGCCGGGCGCGGTGGCTCAAGCCTATAATCCCAGCACTTTGGGAGGCCGAGACGGGCGGATCACGAGGTCAGCAGATCGAGACCATCCTGGCTAACACGGTGAAACCCCGTCTCTACTAAAAATTACAAAAAACTAGCCGGGCGAGGTGGCGGGCGCCTGTAGTCCCAGCTACTCGGGAGGCTGAGGCAGGAGAATGACATAAACCCGGGAGGCGGAGCTTGCAGTGAGCTGAGATCCGGCCACTGCACCCCAGCCTGGGCGGCAGAGTGAGACTCTGTCTCAAAAAAAAAAAAAAAAAAAAAAAAAAAAAAAAAAAGAATATAAGCTGGAGAGTTCTTAAGGCTTTTTTCTTGTTTTATTGTTTCTTGCAGTAACTTTGTCCACAGGCGAAAGAGACACTTCCTCTGATTCTTTAGATTGTTTTTATGTATTTGAACTACAATTTTGCAGATGCTTACTGAAGTTTCTCTGCTGATTTTTATGGGGACATGGAACTGCGAGAGTTCGTTTAGCGATTATGTGGTATTTCTTCAGATACTTGGTCTCAGACAAAGGGAGAAGGGAAATGCCAATTTTGCCTAAATTTTCTTTACCACAAGAGAGGACTTGCAAAGGGGGTGGTAGAAAGGGGGCTTCACGCAGATGCAGCCTCCCTCCGTGACCATAGGAACATGGCAAAGCATTTTCTTTTCATGTTTTGCTACAGAACAAGTTGTGGGGATACTGCCTCTCTCACGGACTGGCGTGAAGACTCTCATTAGGAACTGACTTTGGAAGCTTCCTCTTTATATTCCGTGCGAATTTAGTCTGGAAGTTAGCACAGTGACCAGATGCTCCGAGTGTGGGGACCTGGTGCAGTTCTAGAGGCAGGATAGAGATTCGCCCCCATCAACTGTCCTTCCACCTGTCTTCATCTCCAGATCCTCTCTGAGGATACAGGGGAAAAATATATTTTCTCCTCTCAGTATAACAACTTCCGGTCACTAAAATGTGTGGGGATTTCTCCCTACCAATAGTCAACTGAGTCTCCGGCACATCTGCAGCCGATTCTCTGGTGGGCACCAGCTGGGTGTCCTCTCATTCAGTTCAATTCTGACACTTCCTGCCGGGAGGAGATAGCACCAGATCCCACAGGCTGCGGGCTCAACCCCACAAAATCGTCCCCCACTTCAGATGTCAGTTACAAGCACGGGTTGTGGCCTGAACCTTTGGTGACCGGCCATAAATGGGAGTTTCTATGACTCCCTCCTAGCGTTTGATTAATTTGCTACAGTGGCTCACAGAACTCAGGGAAACATTGACATTTACCGGATTATTACAAAGGATATTTCAAGGATACAGATGAAGAGATGCATAGGGCGAGGCATGGAGGGAGGGTGGCAGAGCTCCCATGCCCTCTTTAGACACACCACTCTCCAGGAACCTCCACATTTTCAGCTATCCAGAAGCTCTCTAAATCCTATTTCTTTGATTTTTTTTTTTCCCCAAGACAGAGTCTTGCTCTGTCACCCAGGCTGGAGTGCAGTGGCGTGATCTTGGCTCACTGAACCTCTGCCTCCTGGGTTCAAGTAATTCTCCTGCCTCAGCCTTCTGAGTAGCTGGGATACAGGCACGCACCGCCATGCCTGGCTAAATTTTGTATTTTTAGTAGAGATGGGGTTTCACCATGTTGGGCAGGCTGGTCTCGAACTCCTGACCTTGTGATCTGCCCACCTCAGCCTCCCAAAGTGCTGGGATTACAGGCATGAGCCACTGTGCCCAGCCTTCTTTAAGTTTAATGGAAGCTTTATTATGTATGTATGATTGATTAGATTATTGACCTCTGGTGATTAGCTCAACCTTCAGCCCCTCTCGTCTCCTAGAAGTTGGGTGGATAGAGCTAAAAATTCCGACTCTCTAACCTCACCTTGGACTTTCTGGTGACTAACCTCCATCCTGAAGTTACCTAGGGGTTGCCAGCCATCAGTCATCTCATTTGCATGCAAAAGACACTCTTACTACTCCAGAGGTTTCAAGGATTTTCAGAGATATATATCAGAAAATGAAGACAAAGTCAAATATATATTTCACAATATCCCACCCTGCCACTCCCAGCTTGGAAACATTAGTTAGTGCTTGCGTTCTAGGGTTGGAGGAAATGGTCTTTTTCTCTTATTCCTGTAAGGAGCTTTTCCTTTGCATATGGAGATGCACAGATTGGTCCAAAATCAATCCTATCATGACTGCTACTATATAGTACATACATATCCAAACATTTGAGAAATTTGCTATTGAGCATCTGTGACTTCCAGTAAATACAGATCTCTCCCTACTTTGCATTTTTCCCATTGCACCAACAGAGAATTTGGAACGTTTGGGAGGTTTGGATAGTAGGTGCTTGGGTGGAGTTCACTATCTTGAACCTGAAGTTACTACTTCTAATTTGCCTTTTAAAAATCTACTCCTTTAAACCAACGTAAATCTTAACTAAACAAGATGATTATAAATAAATAACTGATACAGATTTAGATGCATATTAGGTGATATTTAAATAATTTTTTAAAATTAGTATTTTATACTCATACATTTCTGGTTTTTAAAAGAGGTACTTTTCTAGCTGTGGAAGATCACTAGTTGTCTCATAATATCTGTTGTCCCTTTTCCCCACAGGAGTAAGATTTTAGCTGGGCACAAGGCCTTGTAGAATAAAGACTACTTTTCCCAGACTCCTTTGCAGCTGGGTATGGCTATGTGACTAAACTCTGGCCAATGGAATATAAATTACACAGAAGTTGAATGTGAAAAATTTAGAAAAACTTTTTAAACAATGTTTAGATCGTCTATTGCTATGTAACCGACCATCCCAAAATTTAGTAACACAAAATGACAGCAATCATTTCCTTATCTCTTGTGGTTGCTGTGAGCCAGAAATATGGGAAGGTGTTCTGATTGTGAGTATTTTGTGGAATTGCAGTCAGACAGTGGCTGCAGTTGCAACCAGTGTTTAGGGCTGGCTGGGTAACTCTCTTCCTTCACTGGGTCTTGAGACTTCTCCAGGTAGTCTCTCCATATGGGCTTTTGGACTTCCTCACAGCATGGCCACCTTGGGGCAATTAAACTGGTCTAGTGGCTGAAGGCAATAAGAATGAATATTTCAATGGGGACCGCAGAAGTAAAAATTTATTTTATGACTTAGCTTCGAACTCACATAGTGTCAATCCTAATATAGCCTATTAATCAAAACAGTCATAAAATCTGCCTAGTTTTAAAGACTGGGGGCAAAGACCCTACCTTTCAATAGAAGATATGTCAAAATCATATTGTAAGAAGAACATCACTATAATAACCATTGGAAAATATCACCTCCTATAGATGATGACCGTGTGTTTCACTTTCATCTTTATTCTTTATTTTTCCAATCCTGCTGCCTCAACACAGATGTTACCATCTTTGATCATGGTCAAGACCACACACAGCAGAGGAACAAAATAGAAGTTACCTTGGTAGCTAATATCATCCCTTATTAGCCCTGAACCATCAACCTAAAATTTTGTATGAGGGAGAAATAAACTTCTCTGCTTTTAAAACCATGGTTATTTATTTGTCATTTGAAGCTGAACATAACCACAACTAGTGTATCAGGCTCGTCTCTCAGGTCATCAACTTGTACATTGGCACTGTGGTCCAACGTAGAAGTGGTCACAGGGCATTGGTCCCATAGCACTATGTGTTGCTCTGAAACACACTGGAGATTTTTACCGTTCCCTGTCCTCAAACACATGGATCTCCAAGCTTTCAATTCTTGGGCTCCCAATCTTCACCGAAAGTTTGCTTATTCCCTTTATTTAAGTCCCACAACAAATGACATTCTTTAGGAAGTAGTCTTTGACAGCCTGAGACAGCATTAAGGACATTGGAACATCATCTGGCACATTGCCACAACCTGTTTCTGGAGTCCGCACTTAATGAGTTCATCCTGTTCTGTATGATAGCTGTTAGCATGTCTCCATAGCTCCTGCTCTGTTATACATTTCTTGAGGGGAAGAAGCACTTTACTCTTATCTTTACAATCATCCTGCTCGGCTGTTTTTCAGTGCATTTATCTCAGAGTCTTGGTGTTCAATATGTTTAAATGTTTTTGTTCTATGAATCTCTGTTAAACTTTCTCTATGAAGAGATTTTTATTCATAATTTTGGTTTTTTTTCCCCTAAAAAGCTCCCTACCCCATACCAAATTGTATAAGTTCCAGGTCTCCAAATATCAAGATCCACTTCTTCCAGGAAGATACGAAATTGGAAATGTTCTCTAAGGAGCAAGTAGACTTTGATAGAAGGAGATGGGCACGAATGTATTGCATACAGATGGAACAAGACAAGCAGTTTGAGACTGAAATCTGTGGACCATTTTAGAAAATAGTGAGCACATATGTTTTCTGAAGGGTGAAGCATCAGTGGGAAATAAAACTGAAGGAGAAGAAGTTGGAACTACATCCTTAAGGGCTTCAAAAACCTGCATAAGGAGTGTGGGTATTTTTTGGAAACAGTGATTTGTATTTGAAGTTTTGAAGGGAGACAATGATATGATCAGATGTGTATTCAGAGTTGGACTCAGACCGTACAGTATAGAATAAATTGGAAGAGACTAGGTTAGCAGTTAGTGGCAGATGAGAGTGGAGGGAAGGGCTGGATCAATTATGAGAAAGCTAGTTAGGAAGATTTTAAAACAGTTTACAGGAGACCTAATATGGTCCTGAATCAGAGTGGCAGTCCATTATGATGACAATGGAGAGAGACTAAGCAGAAACACACATCTAAAGAAGAATTTACAAGATGTGAGCTGTAAGATGTGGCTTCAAAAAGGCAGGACAGACAATGGTAAGACCAGAGGTTAAAGTCAATATGCATTCAACGTCTCACAAGTATTTTGTATTAGTATTTTCCAGGCAATTTTCTAGGGAAGCCATGACAGGAAGGCAAGTTCTTTTTGATGTTTGTTTTTGTTTTTGTTTCTGGCAGTCTCACTCTGTCACCCAGGCTGGAGTGCAGTGATGCAATCATGGCTAGCTGCAGCCTCTATCTCCCAGGCTCAAGTGATCCTTCCACCTCAGCCTCCCAAGTAGCTGGGACTTACAGGTGCATGCCAACATGCCCAACTAAATTTTAAAACTTATTTTTGTGTGTGTGTGGAGACAGAGTCTCACTGTGTTCACCAGGCTGGTCTCAAACTCTTGGGCTCAAATGATCCTCTCACTTTGGCCACCCAAAGTGTTGGGATTATAGGCGTGAGTCATAGCTCCTGGCCAGAAGGCACAGTTTTTGTTGTTGAGGAAAGTCATTTTACAACAAAGCCTTTTGCAAGGAGCCAGACTTACAAAATACTATTGACAGACAATAAGATAATTGCTGTAATAAGCAAGCAAACCACCACAACAAACCACCACAACAAACCACAACAAACCACCACAACAATCCACCACAACAAACCACAACAACAAACCACCACAACAAACCACCACAACAAACCACAACAAACCACCACCACAAACCACAACAAACCACCACAACAAACCACAACAAACCACAACAAACCACCACAACAAACCACCACAAGAAACCACAATAAACCACCACAAGAAACCACAACAAACCACCACAACAAACCACCACAACAAACCACAACAAACCACCACAACAAACCACCACAACAATCCACCACAACAAACCACAACAAACCACCACAACAAACCACCACAACAAACCACAACAAACCACCACAACAATCCACCACAACAAACCACAACAAACCACCACAACAAACCACCACAACAAACCACAACAAACCACCACAACAAACCACCACAACAAACCACCACAACAATCCACCACAACAAACCACCACAACAAACCACCACAACAAACCACCACAACAAACCACCACCACAAACCACCACAACAAACCACAAGGAGATTGTCTCGTTTCAGGATTATTTAGTTCTGGGAGCCTATGTTGTAGGTTCTTGGAAGATGGTGTATGTTTTTTGCATCAGTCTCCTCTGAAGTTGTCAAGAGTGTGCAGAAATGTCCAGCCTGTTTTTTTTTTTTTTTCTTTTTTTTTTTTGAGACAGAGTTTTGCTCTTGTCGCCCAGGCTGGAGTGCAGTGGCGCGATCTCGGCTCACTGGAAGCTCCACCTCCCTGGTTTAAGCAATCCTCCTGCCTCAGCCTCCCAAGTAGCTGGGACTATGGGCATGGGCCACCACACCCGGCTAATTTTTTTTGCATGTTTAGTAGAGATGGGGTTTTGCCATGTTGGGTGGTTTGTCTCGAGCTCCTGACCTCAGGTGATCTGCCTGCCTTGGCCTGCCAAAGTGCTGGGATTATAGGCGTGAGCCACCGCACCTGGCTCAGCCTCTTAAGGAAGAAAATGAGGATTAGGGTTCGAAGGAACAGCTCCAGATAGACATGGAATCTAAGGACTGGAGGAGATTGGGAAGTTATCTCATGCACTCATTGCTAACCGTGGGAATCTTTTCTGAGTGGAGCTTATCTTGCCTCTCCCTGGTTCTAAGAACACAGTTTTTCTGCTGAACTTGTTCTCTTGTTAAGAACCCAAAGCTGACGTCTGTTTCCATGTGACTCCTGCTTTCAAATGCGGCTTAGCCAATAGTTTATTATTATTATTTTCCTCTAAGGCATAGCATTGGTTCACCAATTTATCAGAAAGTTTTTATGACAAGGAACTGCAGAGCTAAGGTAAACAGGAGACAGCAGCGATTTCCCTTAAGCAAAGCAGTTGGTGATATAAACAGGTCGAAAGCTGAGTTGAGGCACAATATGCCTGAGAAAGGTAGGCTTTTTGATCTTATCTTTCCTTTAATGCTATGGGAAGGGAGAAAAACCCTGAAACTTTTCATATTTTTGTTGTTAGCATTCAGAGAAAGCACCCAACTGCCACATATTTACTGTGCAGCTTTGGGCAAATCATTGCACTCTTCTGGGCTTTTATCTTCACACCTAACCCACCACCTCTACTGACATGCTACACTTGCTTTCCAGTCTTAACAACTGATGTGCGTAACATTTGAGGAACCTCTGGGAGAAAAAATTCCAACATGTCCGCAGTTGGGATTGAGCTGATTGAGGCATGTCTTCCAGAAGCGAGTGTGGTGGAGTGGGGTCTTGCAACAGGAGCAACATCACAAGAGCAGACTCTAGGGCTTCTTAGTCTAATCTAATCTTTAAGAAGAAGGTGTTTGGTAGAATGGGCCCGACTCTATGAAAAAGCTTGGGGTTTGAAAGGGAGCAGTGGTCCCAGGCATAGTGTGGAACTGACTCAAATCCAGCTCTGTCTGATCCCCTTGGAGCTTGGGGAAAGGAGAGGTGTGGCTAGTATATGTGTTTCCTGTGACTGCTGTGATAAATTGCCACAAACCAGTAGCTTGGAACAATGAAAATGTATTCTCTTGCCGTTCTGGGGGTCAGAAATCTGAAATCGAGGTGTCAGCAAAGCCACACTCTTTCCAATTCTACCCTATAGGGTAGAATTATTCATTGTCTCTTCTCACTTCTGGTGGCTCCAGGTATTCTTTGGCTTGGGTTGTGTCCCTGCACTCTGACT
Source organism: Macaca nemestrina (assembly GCF_043159975.1). NCBI lineage: Eukaryota > Metazoa > Chordata > Mammalia > Primates > Cercopithecidae > Macaca > Macaca nemestrina. The sequence continues at coordinate 10,486,428 of NC_092126.1, forward strand.
TCACGTGGCCTTGGTCTCTATGTCTGTGTCTTCTCTTCTGTCTCTTGTAAGTATCCTTATCTTTGGATTTAGGATCTACCTGGAAAATCCAGGATGCTTTTATCTGAAGATCCTCAACTTACTTATATCTGCAAAGATCCTTTTGTTTTTTTTTTCTAAATAAAGTCGCATTCACAGGTTCCTGGAGTTCTAATGTGGACATGTCTTTTGTGGGCCACCATTCAGCCCACTGCTTTTGGTAAACACTGCTGTCTTAACAACCAGGGGCCTAAGCAGCTCTGCGGCGAGACCCTCTAAAAAGATGGAATGCAGAGGAGAGAAATAAGAGAAGATGGGAGTTCTAGCATCCCAGAACAGCAAGGAATGTTGTCCTGTGACACTTTAGGATTGAGCAGCCATGGAGAGAATGGCAGCCTAGAAGCTCCAAGTGCCAGCCAAGTGCATGCAGGTGGGCCATGGCCCAAGGCAGTGCATTCCAAACTCATGCTGGTGACTCAGGAGTGGATCACACACTTAATGACCCAGTTACAACCTGCGTTAAACAGAAAAATAAACAAAATAGAAAATAATGGGAATATCATAATTTATTGTAAGAAATAAAGGTAAATATTGTTTTGAGAAATGTATGTGTGGGTATGCATGAGTGCACTGGATCATGATGTAAAATGTCTTTCTCACATAAGTTCCCATCAAAAAGTTTGAAAACCACCGGTGTATGAGACTCTACCATGGCTCTTTACAGCAACATGAAGAGAGCTGTGGGTCAGGGAATTGTCCTCAGTTCTGGGCACAACATTGGGATTGACCTGGGACCCAGGGAGCTCTGGCCAGGCACAGAAACAATGTCCTGGATAGCCACAAGAGGGAGCACTCAACTCACGCGAAACCTCTTTTGGCGCCCTCCCTGCCTCGTGGCCAGAAGGTGACCTTGCAAAGAAACTGAGATATGGGTGGAAAAAAAAGGGGGTGGATTAGGCCAGTAAACACTGAGACCAGTTAAAAATGTGACATCAATCGTAAGTACAGGTTTGTGAGGCTGGGAAGCTTTCAGATTGCATGCAAAAGGAAGGTTTGTATTAAGTCTGCAGTTTTTGAACACTGTTTCCCCTTGAAACCCTTTGTTTCTGTGAGATTTTATGGTAGAATCCTAATCAATGAAATAGTATCCCTGTCACAGGTGTCCTCCCCATGTTGACAGTCCCTGAGGACTGTGTGCAGAGAACTCTAAACCTAATTAGGGGAGCTATAATGAATACTCTGAATTAGAAGGTATGTGTAGTCCCTGTTAGTGCTGATTCTTTGATTTTGTGACTCAGAACAAAAATCTATAAAAGCTACCAAATCTTGTCTTCTTTTTGAAGCCAAGTATCTGAATGCCCAGCCCAGACACTGGCACCAAGTGTTTAATAATTGAATGTTTGAAGGAAGAGTTTATTTTGCATGCTTCTCTGCAACTGCAGCAGCAGTAACCTAGTGCATAGTGAGCACCCTTTTTAATAGTGAGCACTCTTAAAAAGTTGTTGGAGTAAATAAAAGAATGAACGACATCCTGCCCTAAAATTTTAGATGACGCCTTCTATCAGTCAAGCCAGCAGAGGGCAGGAGAACTCAGCTTAACCACAGCATCCTCGCCGGTGGGCGGAAGCAGTCCAGAAGCATGCGCTGAGCAGCAGGTCTGGTTGTTTTGTAAGATTAGGAAATGCACAGCCAGAAAAGGATAAAGACACAAAGCATGAAGGTCCCATCTGGGGATCTCGAAATCTCTGCACATGAACCTCCAGAGCTTTCTCTGTAGACTAATACCCTTATCAGGCAATGGGATTTGGCTTTAGGCTGACTGTCAGGTACATAGAGAACAGGACAGGCATTGCCAATCTTGCAACAGGATTTCAACCACTTGGTTGGAGAGATTCAAGGAATCTCACAGTGTACTTGTTCATGGAGAGAAGATAGGATTAAAAATCAGAGGTTCAGCTGGGCACGGAGGCTCACAGCACTTTGGGAGACCAAGGAGGGTGGATCACGAGGTCAAGAGATAGAGACCACCCTGGTGAATGTGGTAAAATCCCATCTCTACTAAAAATACAAAAATTAGCTGGGTGTGATGGCGCACACCTGTAATCCCAGCTACTCGGGAGGCTGAGGCAGGAGAATCTCTTGAACGCGGGAGGTTGCAGTGAGCTGAGATCACACCACTGCACTTGAGCCTGGGTGACAGAGCAAGACTCCATCTCAAAAAAGAAAATGGAAACAAACAAACAAACAAACAAACAGAAAACAGAGGCTCTGACTCTGAAACTAGTTATATGGCCTCAAGAGAGCTCCTTTTCTTCTCTTGGCTTTGGTTTTTCCATATGTAAACTGAGGGGTAGGACTAGATCACTTTTTAGATTCTGTTCAGTAGGTGGATCCTTTGTGGCTTCAGTCCTGCCCCTGCCCTCAACTCTAGGGGGTAATAACAGGAAAGTCAATTAAGCAGGTGCTTTAGCCTCAACAAGTCAAAGCCAACCTCATCGCCCCTGGTGTTCTCAAGAGAGAAAAGGGGAGTAGTGGTTGAGTAAGAAGAGACAAATAGGAGACAGAAAAATAAAAAGAAAAATGAGACAGAGGATTGACAGGGACAAGAGAAAAGCAAAAAAAGGAAGAAAATAGAGACAAATATAAGAGAAAGATGACAGGGAGAGGGAAGAAGAAACAGAGCTGAGTGAGATAAGAGAGGAATGACAGTCGGCAGTGGTTTATGACTTACTAGTTTTCTAGGGTGGTAACAATACAGTTTCAGACTAGAATTAAGCTTTTAAAAGACACAGATCTGTGAGCCCAGCCCAGACCTGTGAATCAGAATCACTTCAGTTGGGATCCAAGCACCTGTGGTTTATAAATGTTTCTCAGGCAATCCTGGTGTGAAGCCAAGGTTAGGAAACACCTGTCTAGAGTAATACTAATAAGTTTGAGTGTGAGAAAATTGGAACTGTTGCAGAGATACTTTCATCCCATGGCGGATTTTTGTGCTTATGTGGCTTCTATCATACTTTTTCAAAAGGGAGGTTTCTGGATCAAGTCAAAGGGGAACTTTGCCATGTATTTTCCGCTGTTCCAGGAGACGGGGCCATTGATTCCTGGCCTCATTTTCCAGACCCTGCACTGGAGGGATCTGACCAAGATAACACCTCCCCTGTTGACTGCCCTGGGAAGGCTCATGGAAAACCTCAGGTTTAATGCCTTGTTTTAGGAAGGAAAATAGGTCAAGTAAAGTGGGAGATATTCTCTGGGTGGCATAGTGGGGTGGAACACTGTTCAATTTTATTTAATCGGGAAGCCCTGAGCAGAAATCAGAGCAACAAGTGCGAAGCTTCTGGAGAGTCCAATGGACCCACAAAGAGAAAGGGAAGCTGAGAGAATTAGGAAGAAAACTTCCTTACATATCTTACCTTTCCTCTGAGAAAGGCAACGCTGGAGCGACAGTGAGGGCTCAGACATCAGCCCAGCTGCACACTAGCTACGTAACTTAGGCCTCCATTTCCTTGCCTGGCTGGGGTCATTATGTTATTAACACACTTAAGCAATTGTGAAATACTACATAGAGGTGAGTTAGCACTGTTGTTCACTTCTATGTGCACCAGGAACATATGCCTATTTCAGTGGTAAACAGATCTTTCCTCCCTTGGTCTTCCAATCAATATGAAGACTCTTACATTTTCAGTGACTACGTTAGCATACTCACATGACAAATTCAGTTAGTTCTTAATATAGAGGAACATTTACACTGAGCCTCAGCATTTAGATTTTTGTCCTTTCTGAAGCTCAGAGATGACTAAGGGATCAATAGATAAGTGTTCCTGAAAGTATCAGCTACCTAGGGTTGGGGGCTGTGTGTGTTTGTGTGTGTCAAGTAATACAGACCTCAGTTAGCTGCCGTTCATTATGCTTGTCCTACTTACAGAATCCACAGAGACCCACAAATAAGGACAGAGAAATTTGTCTTCAACTCAACCATCATTTTTCAACAAATACTCTGTGCTTAACATTTTCATAGTCACGGAGGAGAAAATAAAGACAGTTGAGACAAGGGTTCTACTCTCAGCGAGCCTCAAGACTTTTATTTTTATTTTTTATTTTTTGAGATGGAGTTTTTGCTCTGTTTTCTGGGCTGGAGTGCAGTGGCATGATCTCAACTCACTGCAGCCTCTGGCTCCTGGGTTCAAGTGATTCTCCTGCCTCAGTCTCCCAAGTAGCTGGGATTATAGGCACCCACCACAATGCCTGGCTGATTTTCTGTATTTTTAAAATTTTTAGTAGAGATGGGTTTCACCATGTTAGCCAGGGTGGTCTCGAACTCCTGACCTCAAGTGATCCACCTGCCTTGGCCTCCCAAGCACCTTGACACTTTTAGATGAGACGTACAGACTCCCAAGGAACAGAAATATGTGAGGGTCTCTGCTAGGGGCATGAAAGGCACACTTTTGGACACAGGAGTGGGCCCCATTGATTCTAAGTGAGAAGCTCTTGGAAATATCTTAGAATAGGCTACATTATCTTATTAGTTAGAGACGGGTTAAAGATATTCCAGGAGAGGAAACAGCATGTGCAAATGGAGATGGGAGGGTACAGGGAAGAGGAGTGTTTAGAGGGATTAGGAGGGCTGGCAGACAAGGAACCATGAAGAGGGAGACTCATGGGAAAGTCACAAAGGAAATACAGCTGTCAGGCTGCTGTGTGTGCATTTGAACACACTGGCACTGGGGACTCATTTAAAGCTTTTGAGCTGGAAAGTGACAGGATAGGAGACTGCTGCAAGAAATGAGCCTGAGATGTCACCACCCATCCCTCTCCAAGAACAGGTAACCTTACAGGTCTTTGTCCTTTATTACCTAAAGCAATCACTTTGGCCTAGGCTTTGTGGAAGGTGGTGAAAGTCAATTTGTCAGGGAGGTCTGGCTCTTCTACCATCAGCAGTTCCAGGGGCTTGAGCTGGGAATTTCCCAGCTGAATGGAAGCCCTTGGAGGGTTGCAAGTTTTAATTCTTGTGCTCCATGATGGTGGGGTTGCTTAGAAGAAAAGGTCCCTATGCGATGTTCATCCATGCACCCTTGAAGTGTCTATATACTCATAGCCTACCGCTATTCCCAACAGCTCATCTCACGCAATCTGTCTTCTGCTGCATGGTTTCTTACTCCAAATTGGTCTCCTTCTCCCAGCTTTACTTAAATCAAACCTTCCACTTGCCAGCTATAAATCTAGAAGACAATTCAACAAATGAATCCACATTAAAATGTTAACAGTTACTAAGTTTTAATGTATTATACCTCCTAGGTAAGTACATGTAAGGGAGAAGAGAGTATTTTTTAATGGAAGGATTTCAGCACCTATCTGCTGCTTTTTTGTGAGATCTTTCTAGACCTTTAAATCACACCCGACACATTCCCACTGAGAAAGGTCTGCATGCTTCTTGGGTCAGAGCCTCAGCAGAGTCTCCAGCTCCCAAAGTGATTGACTGGTTCATTGGAATCACCTTTAGCTTAGGACTGGTTGCCTCCATCTGAGCAGCGATAAGAAAACCTGTGACATTTTATGGGCTACCAAGCATTTTCATTTACATTGTCTTATTTGGTTCTCAAATCTTGTTTGAGAAAAAGAGAAGATTAGCAGGTCCATTTTAAGCAGATGCAAACTGAGTACTTAAGCCTGGGGCCTCAGACTCCCAACCCATGACTATTTATGCTCTTCCATGTTGCTTCTCCTCACTGACTTTATTTCTCACTGTCTTCTGTCTGGAAAATAAAATGGTTTTCTACTTGCAACATGTCCAGGAGAAGTTTTTGGCATAAACCCACTTCCTGACCTCTCTGGAATTTGTGAAACTTGAAGGCATTTGAGAGATCATCTGGATGACTCTCTAGGCATTGTTGATGGTTCTTCTCATTTCCTTAACTCAACATCCAAATAAACCATCATTGTATCCTGCTTACTATACTTCAAAATGAACTTTAAGTCTAACCAGTCCTCATCTTCTTCATGGCTACCACCTTCGCCCCAAACATCATCTTATGTCACCTGAAGTAGGTCTAGAGCACAGGATTCCCAGTAAAAAAAAAACAGTTGGCCATGGGACATTTCAAATAAAATCTGTGTTCCTTTTGCCCTGGCTCCTCTTCTCTCTTAAACACTTCTTAGACTCTGAGGTTATCTCCTTTCTTGAGCTCTTGTGCTCCTACAATTAATTCCCCACTGAGCAGAAGGCATTATTTTTAAAAGAATCAAATCAGGTCCGTTTTCTTGCTCAGAAGGGTTTCCCTGCCACAGCCTTCAAGGCTCTCTGTGATCTGGTCCTGGCCTGCCTTGCTGACCTCATCTCCTAACCCTCTCTGCTTTAACCACTCTGTTCGAGTCTTTGCCTTGTTGCTGCTGTTTGCATTTACCAAGCATACTTCTGCCTCAGGTCTTTGCACTGATTGTCTTTGCACTCGGGTCTTTGCACTGATTCCACCTGAGTTGGAGATATCTTTATCCAGATATTTGCATGGCTAGCTCCCTTGCCTCAAACAGCTCTGTTCAAAGAGCTCCTCCTCAGAAGCATCTTCCCCCTACCATTATGCTCTATACTTTGCTTTAACCCTAACATATTTGAACATACCTGGATTAATATGTTTATTCTTTGTCTTTCTCAGGAGGACTATGCCTATCCAGTTCACTGCTGTATCATCGGCGTCAGTCTAGCAAAGCTTCTCAGGAATTAGCTGTAGAAATAGGTTGAGTGAATCAATTTTATGGATGGAGAAATTGAGGTCCAGAGTGAGAAGGGTAGGTCAGTAGCAGAAACAAGACTCAAGAACACATCTTCTAATAGGCCTGGGAAATGCCCTCTGCACCCAACCTCCTTTCTGGTATTACATAAAAACCAGGTTCTCTTCCAATATAAAATTCTCATCTTGAGAAAATGATAACATCTTAACAATAATAGTACATTCTAGTTTGCCTTTTTATTTCCTCAAATTTATACTCATTAATTATCAGAGCTGGAGGGAACCACAAAGATGACCTGCCAAGTTTGGTTTTGCAAATAAAGAACCAAGGCCCAGAGAGGATGTCCCATGGTTGGTTGTGGCAGAACCAGACTAGAGCCCAGGTCTCTCAACTCCCACTACAGGCACTTTCTCCTTCCTTACATTGCTTAACATTGAATGTCTATGTCTAGTCACAGATTATGTTGCTTTGTATTAAAATAAGTTTCTACTCCTTATACTGGCAGGTAGTCATGCCAAAATGTACATTCCACAAGGGAGGTGGGAAATCGTATCCTGTCCAGAAAAAAGTGCACATGAAAGAGGCTTGGATGCCTTCTAGAGGTGCATGTATCCCGGCTTCAGACTGCTCAGCCAGGAATCTCTGGCATCTCTGAGTCAGGGAAGCATGAAGCATTATCAAGTGAAATAACATTCTCCCTGTGACCATGCCACTTCCTGCCTGTGTGCCCTCGTGTAAGGCACTGAAGGTCTAAGTACCTCAGTTTCCTCCTCTGTGAGGTGGGAATAGCATGCCTTGAAGTATTGGATGAGAAAGTGCTTTGTGAGCCACAGAGGACTGGGTAAGGATTCCTAGTGAGCTCGGTTGGTCTGGGAAATAGGGTCCCCAATACAACCACAAACCACTTTTCCCTTCCAGCTTTGAGACTTGGGAGAGATGCCCTGGGGGTTGATTGCAGAAGGCTCCGGTTGGGAAAGTCTGAAGTGCTTTATGCTAAACCAACCTTTAAGCTATAACTCACCATGGAGGGCTCAAGGGAGAATTTGTGTTCCTTTTTGTCCTGGCTTCTCTAATAAGTGGTTCTTAGACTCATAATTCTCCAGGAAGTAAAAACAATAAAAGCAAAACCCATAAGTCATCTCATTTGCAGCCTCAGCTCTTCAGCAGGGTGGAGGGAAGCAACCGTTTACTATTCATAAGTAGGTACTTAAACAGATAGAGATCATGAAGTGTTTTGTTTGTTTGTTTTTGGTGAGAAGCAGCTGAAGAGGGAAGAAGAAAGAGAAGAAGAGAGACAGGAGAAGGAGAGATGTCTTGAGGCAGAGACTGGGATAGGCCCTGGCTAAGCAGGGAGAGAAGGCAGGGAAAGAGCCGGGCTGAACCAGACCAAACTCAGAAAATGATTGAGAAGGGCAAGAAAAACAAAGGAATGAGGATACAGAGTCAAGAAAGGAGACAAAAGAAGGATTGAATGAGCAAAATTCTGAAAGATAAATTTGCAGAAAGGTTAAGGAAAAGGAGGAAGAAGAAGGAGGAGAAAGTGTAGAGGGAGAGGACAGGGATGGGGAAGGAGGGGAGCAAGCATCCGGGGAAGGAGAGAGAAGAGATCCTAGAGCACAGGGGAAGATGGGGAGCTGCTATTTGTTCTCCGACTGCCTCCTGCTTTAGAAAAATCCTCCTTTCCTACTCAGTGGGAATGCCAAAGACCACATCCTGGATACAGGAGATATGAGATCATTTGGAGGTACGGAGGGACAGTCACACTGATAGAATTAAACTCTGAGTCCTTAGTCAGGGGCCAGAGAGAGTTGCAAGATTTAGAGAAAATAACATGTATTTCCTAGGGCTGGGTTCCACAGCTCCGGATTCATTGATCTCTTAGACTATTCTGACACATGTGAATGACTTTTTAATGCCCCACTTTGCACTTAGTCTTGTCAAGACCTGGAAGCTTTAACACTTCTTGCTGTGCATTTCCTCTTTGCCTTGGATTACAGGCACAAAAGGAAATAGTGACAATTATTCAAGCATTCAGGATACTTCCCAAACCTTTCTGCCTTCTGCCTCTCAACACTGTGGTTCAGGTCTAAGTACTGAGAACATTTTAATACATAATATGAGCTTCGCATGGTTTCCGGAGATGCAGCATATCTTTTTAGCTAATATTGGCTTTTTTGAAGCTCATAAGATATCAGCTCTTAAAGATCCTGCAGGGATCATCTCGTCCATGCTAGGAAATTAGCTGGTCCTTCCTCAGTAAGGAACTATTTAGATAAAAGCAGTCAGAACTCTGGCCTGAACAGCAAACATTTAACGAGAGTTCAATCAGAATTCAAGGACAGGTTTTCTTAAACTTTCTTTGTGTCTAGGAGATCAGGCAGAGCTGAATTTAAGAATCTTTTGATCCTTTCCCACTATAGATACACAATAGTGGTCATATATGTTTTGGGAGTTCCTAGACTTTATATGTCTAAACTGGGGCTTCCTGACATAAAACTACGCCTACTGGCCAGGAATCTGTTAGAAAACTCAGAGCTTGGTAGAAGAAACTCTGGCTTTGGAATGTGGAGGTCTGGTTTTGCTCAAAGTATGCAGTATGTGAATGAGAACAATTTACTGACCATTACTCGGCCTTACGGATTCAAATTCTGAGGTTTATTGGATAATTTCTTAGATTGCCTTCCAGTTCTAAATTTCTCAGCACCAAAATGAAGTCAATTTCAATCTCTCTGTCTCTCTCCCTCCCATACATATACACATACTCATACATACATATGGACACAATAGAAAGGCAGGTAGATCAGAAGTCTCAGTTGCTGAGAATCAGGGAGGGAGAGTGAGCCAGAGGTACCTTCTCCCCCATTTTAGAGAAGAGTGACGTTCTTTCAGAGCCCTGTTACATCTTCAAGACTTTTGATGAGATAATGGAGGAAATAAAGAGGGCGCAGTCCTTTTACTGTCCATATTTCATTCCCAGATCTGTTATTAGAGGAATGATTCTGATCTCTACCTGCCATACACATGTCCTTTTGCATTTGTCGGGCCTTCCTAAAATGTTTGAGTATGATGACAGATGGAGTTGTCTGGGTACATTTATGTGCATTTAAGGGTGATAGTGTATTTGCTCTTTAAGGGCTGAGTGTTTGAGCCTCTGTTTGTGTGTAATTGAGTGTGCATGTGTGGGAGTGAAATTATGGAATGTGTATGCTCATAGCACTGAGTGAAAATAAAAGATTGTATAAATCGTGGGGCTTGTGGAATTGTGAGTCCCTGTGCGTGTGCAGTATTTTTTTTTTTTTTAAGTAAGACTCTTTAGATCTTGTCGCCTCCCCTGTCTTCTGTGATTGATTTTGCGAGACTAATGGTGCGTAAAAGGGCTGGTGAGATCTGGGGGCGCCTCCTAGCCTGACGTCAGAGAGAGAGTTTAAAACCGAGGGAGACGGTTGAGAGCACACAAGCCGCTTTAGGAGTCGCGAGGTTCGGAGCCATCGCTGCTGCCTGCTGATCCGCGCCTAGAGTTTGACCAGCCACTCTTCAGCTCAGCTTTCCCGGCGCCGCCGAGATGCTGTCCTGCCGCCTCCAGTGCGCGCTGGCTGCGCTGTCCATCGTCCTGGCCCTGGGCGGTGTCACCGGCGCTCCCTCGGACCCCAGACTCCGTCAGTTTCTGCAGAAGTCCCTGGCTGCTGCCGCGGGGAAGCAGGTAAGGAGACTCCCTCGACGTCTCCCGGATTCTCCAGCCCTCCCTTACCCTTGCTCCTGCCCCATTGGTTTGGACGTAAGGGATGCTCAGTCCTTCTAAAGAGTTTCGGTGCTTTTCTGGGTCCCTCATCTCCCAAAGCTCTTGAGAAAACTTTCAAAGGCTAAAATCCCCTTCTAACTCTTTTTTCCCCATGATAAGCGGAGTCGGGCACAGTTCAGGTGAGTTCTTACTTGGTATTCAAGAAAATTCCAAAACCTGGGTAGTTGTCTGGGCACGAAGCGATGATGGCGTCTATCCCTGGTGCTGACCCTGGGAAGCGCTGACCCAGGTGCTGAAACGCAGACCTCGGAAGCTGCTACCTCTTCGCGTATCTCACTTCTAAACGTCGGGACTAGGGCAAAGGGGCACTCTAAAGACCAAACGCAGTATGTTCGAGATTGTGAGAAGTCTCGTTCCCTTGCAGTTTACTTGGTAAAATGGTAAAACAATTCTACTTTGTAGCTCGTGATATGAAAATTGAATTAAATTGTTGGCACACACTTTATCTTACCAGAATGGTCTTAATGTGTGTGTGTGTGTGTGCGTGCGTGCGCGTGTGTGTGTGTTTTAAGCCTACAGGGACAGAAAGATTGCAGAAACATTTGAGCTCTTAAAGTCTTTTTGTGTAACTTGGTAATTATAGCAATTACCCTTATTTTTATATCCTGGATTGATTTTAAATGTGACAAAAAATGCGCAGCTGTAAAAACTGGATTTTGTGTGTGACCAAATCTGTTCTTTAATTTAGGCTTTTCAATTTTTTTCCATTGTCCTCCCTCCTTCTCTTTCTCTCTTTTTCTATCCCTTCTGCCATATACAGGAACTGGCCAAATACTTCTTGGCAGAGCTGCTCTCTGAACCCAACCAGACGGAGAATGACGCCCTGGAACCCGAAGATCTGTCCCAGGCTGCTGAGCAGGATGAAATGAGGCTTGAGTTGCAGAGATCTGCTAACTCAAACCCAGCTATGGCACCCCGAGAACGCAAAGCTGGCTGCAAGAATTTCTTCTGGAAGACTTTCACATCCTGTTAGCTTTCTTAATTAGTAAAGTCCATACCAGACCTCTGATCCCTCACCCCTAAACCCCATCTCTCTTCCCTAATCCTCCAAATCCTCAGCGAGACCCTTGCATTAGAAATTGAAGACTGTAAATATAAAATAAAATTATGGTGAAATTATGAAAAATGTGAATTTGATTTCTATTGAGTAAATCTTTCTGTTCAATAATACATAATAAGCTTGAGTGGTGGTTTCAGTAAAGTTATTTGAGATAGGCACGTCAATGTTCACAAACATCTATTTAAAATTCTCAGTGGCAATAAAGTTTACGTTTTAAATGATAACTATTATAACATGAGTCATTTTAAACCTAAATAGTTTCACATAACTCTATGCATTCAAACTTTAATTCAATGATAATTACTGGGAGGGGCTGACACAAACATTAATTACATATTAAATACACCTAAATTATATGTTTGACTATTGAAATGAGTGTGTGTGAATAGTTAGGCTGAAAAATCCAACTATCTACCAGGTTGATATGTAAAATACATAACATATGAAAAGATGGAAGGAAAAAAGTCTTTTAGTGGTTGAGAAAAAGTCTGGCTTAAATAGCTAAAATGAGGTTCTGAATTTGTTTCTAGTTTGTAAACACTTATCTAGAGAAATACCATTGCTTCTGTATCTTCTTTGACAATCCTCTCTAATTGAACAGTGCTAAATGACTGTTTTAAAAGCAAGCTTTTAAGATATTTTTTTCTCAGGGAGAAATATTGCTTTTATTGTAAGATTCCTTCTGGAAGTACCATAGGTTGCAAGAAATGCACATTGGTTTACCTCACTGAATGCTATCCATATTGCTGGTATTGGAGCTCAAAACCATAATTATGAAATAGCTGAAGGAGACATCTCTGGTATTCTCTTAATTTTATCAATATGGGAGTCAAATAAAAACACAAAAATTATTCTTAAATTCTCAGTAAAGGTGGTAGTCTTATAACAACATGCTAAATGGGACCACTCAAGACAGAAATGGAAACATTGCTAATTTAATTTACAGAGACCTAAAGAGATATCCTTTGGGGGATGTGTGTTTTAGCTATCAACTGCATTTCTGCGTAGCTACTGGAATAAAAACCAAACATAAATATCTAGGCTCAATATAAATCCTTGTAGTATAAACTAACTGGTCGTATCATAAAAACATTTAAGAAGAGCTTAATATTTTATAGAAAATATTTGTGTTAGATAATACACATTTGAATGTGGCTGGCTTAGAGGAAGTTAATTTCTGAACAGCTGATCAAACAAAAGAAAAAAAACCAAGCCACTTTACTAATCTCTGTGAAAACAGAACATCCTTTGATGCTCTGGTATATCTTTTATTTACAAGACATTTAGGTGTGGGGATTAATGCATGTCCACTTATGGGATCTGTCTGTGCTAAATGCCTTATGTACATCTGGCTACCAAAAAAACCTCAGTGGAGTAATAGCATCATATTATAATTAAAGCACAGATGAGAACACAACTTAATGATTTTCTGGGCCATGTATGAGTGTCAGGGGATTTCGAGTTTTTAGTACCATCTTTGTTGTCAGTTCTCAATAGTAGTACGAAAATAATTGGCTTGGGAGGCTGAGGTGGGGGCATCATGAGGTCAGGAGATTGAGACCATCCTAGTTAACAAGGTGAAACCCCCTCTCTACTAAAAAAAAATACAAAAAATTAGCCAGGTGTGGTGGCGGGTACCTGTAGTCTCAACTACTTGGGAGGCCGAGGCAGGAGAATGGCATGAACCTGGGAGGCAGAGGTTGCAGTGAGCCGAGATAGCACCACTGCACTCCAGCCTGGGTGACAGAGTGAGACTCCATCAAAAAAAAAAAAAAGAAAGAGAGAAAGAGAGAAAGAGAGAAAGAAAGAAAGAAAGAAAGAAAGAAAGAAAGAAAGAAAGAAAGAAAGAAAGAAAGAAAGAAAGAAAGAAAGAAAGAAAGAATAATTGGCAAGAATTATGTAGTCATATGCTCACATACATACATATTTTTAAAGCTTAAATTGAGTAAAACATCTGAACATAATCAACTATCTTTCAGCCTCAGTTTGCCCACTTCTGTAAGCAGAGGGTCGTATTAGAAAAGGCACTCACATCTCTTTTAGATGTGACTGCCAACTGCTATTTTGTGCTTTGACATTGACAAGGGTGCTCAAGGAGGGCTGATTTTGGGCTGTTTTAAGTAATATGTAGAGTATAGCTTTGTTCTGCTTTGTTTTATTTTACATATACAGAGGATCTTGCTTTTTACTTCCTATTTAGTTCATTTGAGTTCCTTTTAAGTCTGATTCACTGAAAGAGTCTAGCATTCTAGCCTGTTTATTAACTAGCCACAGTGAATCATCTATATATTTTCCTTCTTGCCTGCCACAACCACGTGTTTCAGCCATCCTGAGCAGCCTGGTATTTCTTTTAATGGAAAAAATTGGGCTAGGTGTTCTTTACTGCTGGACCTTACTTTTCCCACCCGAAACTAGGCACACAGCAGAACTAATCCCTTGCATTTATGACGATTCACTGAGACCATGTATTTAAAATTCTTAGTACACGCTGAACAGTAAATAAATGTTAGATGTTACAACTGATGTCAACTTTTTTTCTCATATGTGGTATGCTTCCCAGCCTCTTTTTCTTTGCCTTTGCTATTTCCTGCTGTTTCCACGGGATAAACCTAATCTAGTCTTGAAGGTCCATATTACATACTTCTTGCCCATAAAATTCTTCTTTTATACCCTCAAGTGGAATACGTGCCTTCTCTAATCTGTGTCTTAGTCTGTGTCTCTTTCATGGCGCTTATTTATCACTTTGAACCATTCGTGATAGTTGCATGAATGTATGCAGAAGAGTGAGTGGGTGTTTGTGTGTGAACTTCCTTCGAATAGATATGTGTCTGATTCATATCTATGGTCCACTCAGAATCTCATACAGTGTCTTATGTATAATAGTGTCTCAGTGCTCATTGAAAAAGTGAGTGAATGATCTATGAACTTACAGTGTCTAGTGAAATAAATCTCTATTTATGAGGAGGCAACATTCTTATTGCTTTAGTTGGCATAGGAAAATGACATTAGTGGCCATTTTCTGTCATGCTAGTGTGATGACAGAAATAGCACATAGTTATGATTTTAATAACCACTAAAGCATGTGGTTAGCAGACTCAGTCATTTTGGAAGCTTCAACCCATTTAATTTTCCTTAACCATGGTACAAAACCCTTGGCAGGGCTGCTTAACTGTCCATCAACTATGGGGCTCACAGTTATAGAAAATTAGATTCACTAACCTTTTTCTCACATTTGTTTATTTCAAGATCATGTAGATCCATTTTTGACCCTAATACATGGCCACTTTTCTTGGCCTTTACTGAAACTATTCTCAACATATTGACAACTCAGTTTTATAGTGACACAAAGTATACCTTTAATTCTAAGTATCCAATATGAAAGGAGTCTCAGAAATGATATTGTCCTCACCACTTATGTTACTGCAAGATGACTTGGAGAGATTAAGGTTTCTAAGAAAACAGTAAGTTGCCACAGAGTTTGAACAAAGCTAGACTCTCCCTCTCCTATCTCAGGGTTATTTTGATTATTCCACTACACTGTCCCACAAGGAATCTACCATTCTAGATGATTGGTATGTTTTATTAGTCTGATGTGAATACTAATTTTGTTCCTGGAGCTTCCTTACCCTCCACTAAACAGTCTGTTTTCTTCTGAAAGGGAACAAGACAATTGGTACAAAATAACGTGTACATTAGGAAGAAGTGGTAAAGGCATTGAATAGGAAGAAAAGAAACTGAAGGGACTGTCTTTCACTAGATTAGACCCAAGAAATAAAGGATGCTTCTGTCCTGGTGTGGAAAAGAAGTGGCTGTCCCAGAAAATAGAAAATTTTTAAAATGAAGAAATAGTAGTGTGCCTTGAGAGGTAGTCTTCAAATCAGTCATGGTTCACAACCACAAAACTAAGGAGACACTTTGATGACCACACCCCTGGCTCTTTAGTAAATGAGAATGAATGCTTCAATTCCAGGGGTTCTTCTTTTTATTACCTAAAATGTGCTTCAATGTCAAGGATGTGCTGGAAACTGGGAAACAAAGTTTACATGTCAAGGACCCTGCTTTCAGGAAGCTGAGTCGAATAGGTAACATACATTCATAAAAAATAACCAATGTTATAATGGAAGTTTGTACAGAGTGCTAAGAAATGACTTCTGTAGGAGCTGGGAAAAGCTGTCAATGACTCCTCTCTCTTTCTGTGTCTCTCTCGCTAAACTATTTTTTCTTATTGGTTTTTAATTATGTTTTAGAAGTCTAAATGGTTTTATTCTGCATGAAATGAATAAGTTATAGGTATAATGATGTAGTATACACTTTGATAACATAATCCACATTAGCTTGAAATGAGTTAATATTTCTCTTGCATATGAAGAAATGGAGAATCAAAGAGATTAAGTAACTTGCCAAAGGTGTCCCCAGCTGCTTAAAGGTAGAGATGAAACCAGGTCATCTGATTTCCAATCCAGTGCTCTTCCTACTGTATCTTAGGGAAAAGAGCAGAGTTAAAGGAAAATTGTAACTTGCTGGGCAAATTAAGAATAGATCAGCTCTAGGCCATCTAACTTAGCTCTTCAATTTATAATCCAAATGGGTATTACTACTCTATTATTGTTAGAGGAGAAAGTGATTTAGGCTCTGGGATTGGGATTTCATTTTGTGACTTTACTAGGGGCATTATTTCCAAGGAATTATTTGTAACCTTTCTTCTCATATATTCAATGTCATCGCTTTAACTTTACTAAATGAATAAATGGATAGACACACAAAAAATAAAATCAGTGACCTCATGTTTTAAGCACTCCTTTTGTCATTAAATTCCTCATACACAGGTTTTAGTACAACTCAGGATGTGGGCACATTTAGCCTTAAGCAACTACGAATTGACTGGTCACAGTCTTTACTGCACAGGCCATGATATCTGCCTCCGTCATGACTGGGTAGTAGCCATGTCTTCCACCCTCTGACCTTGTAGGTGTACCTGTAAAAAGTTGGCCTGAGCTGAAATCTGGAGACCTGAGTATTTCTTTTTTGAGATTTATAAATGAGGTTAACTTTTATGTAATAAGCATTTATGTCATTGAAGTTGATATACCTCTCAGGGTCTCACATGAATATTCTAGGTCACATAAGTAGTAAAGGGTCTCATATAAATATTCTAGGTCACAGAAATTGTCGTTTTATTTCTATTAGCTTCATATGTTTTTAGAATATGGTACATTAGGATGATGAAGTTGTTATCCAGATATTAAATAGTACTATTAATATAAATAGTATTTCAAAGAAATTCAGACATTTAAGGTAAAGTTCAAATAGTTAAGAAGGATAATGCATTTCTAGTTAATTGCTGCTTAATTCTATCTTTCCCGTATAAAAACCTGAAAGTACATTTTTATTTCCAATGCTGCATTAAGGTCAGATGACACACTTTATGAAGGAAAATATTAAACTGCCCTAAAACTGCTGTCCTTGGGTATCAATTTGTTCAGCTACAAAATGCACATCATGAGAGTTAAAATTCTATATGTAGTATATTCTATACTACATATAGTAGTATATTCTATACTACATATAGTAAATTCTACATGCAGTAGGACGTAATTTTCCTCTCACTTTTCCACGTACATTTACTCACCACCCCAAACAAGGATGAAAAGCAACGATTTTACTAAACTTCTCACCACTCCCTTCTTCATCATCATTTTTGTTTGTAATTATACATGGATTAGCAGGACGGACTCATGTGTAAGACCCCTAATCAAGTTCTGCAGTCTTTGCAAAGTCTCCTGGAATTCCTCAGTAATCAGGCTCTTTCTCTCATCGGAATTACCAAACAGTTACTTTTGGGTTACTTGTTTTCATCGCAGCAAACTGATTTCTGAAGTTGTTGCTGCTGCCTTCCGTCTTCATTCTCCTCTCCTTCTTCCTCTTTCTCTTCCCAGTTCTTCTTTTCTAATACACACTTTGAGTAACCCACCCCTCTGTGTATTCTCAGCAGTGTGGTTGAAATTGACTCCATTTCCAGTTCAGGAATGATATTAGAATGGATTAAGCCATTTAGAATATATCATCCCCTAGACAAAGGGATTGGTTCACCTATAGTCACATGACCACAAACTTCTCTGGGCACTACTGGGACATCTGACAGTTCTGATTGTGGATGAAGAGGTAGTCCTGAGAGCTTCTGTCAATCATATTAAGATTTTCTCTGCAGTTTGAAAGCCTGTGTTGTATAAGGCAGAGTGGAGAGATATAATAAAATTGGGTATTTTGTGTACTTATTAAAGTACAATATTAACCTTAATTTTGAAAAATACCTCACCATTATATTTTTTGGTATGTATGATCCAATAAGTTCTCTTTATTTTTTAAAAGTCATTTGGGTAAGATTTTCCTTTACTTTTAACCGAATTTTTCTTATTCACATGCACCTAGTACTATCTTGTGTTACTAGTGTTGTGTGTACACATGTACATGCGTGTTTCTATGGTTATGTTTTTGTTTACATATTTATAGCGACTTATATATTGATGTTTATCCCAACGTTTCAACATGAAAGTTCTGAGGAAGAAAAGGCTAGGCTTTACTAGACTTTTTATCTTTTGAAAACTCTAGTATGTGACTGGCATATACTAGCTTCTTTACAAATACCTTTGATAATAAAGGAAAGAACCACTTACAATTTTAAAAATATTTTCCAATTTATTAAAGTGGTCTACAATCTCACTGGAACTTCACACATTTTATAATTCATAAGTTAGACGATAGAATAGTAATTTATAACTCCATTTTTATAGATACAGAAACTGATGTTCAAGGTATTTAAACCACTTGCCCGAAGTCGCCGATAGCTTACATGGAAAAGTTTAAAATTAAGACCGGCTTTTCTGAAGAATTAACCCTTAAAAACATGTGGACAATTATTATTTCCCTTACCTGAGTGCTTTCTTCTCCAGACTAAATTCCTTCAGTTACTTTAACATTTCTTGCATAGCCTAATTTCAAATTCTCCTCACCACTTTGGACGCTCTGTCCAAGAACTGTTTAAATTAATCTATATTTCTTAAAGGGCGATATCCAAAACAATATGCAATATTACAAGTGACAGCTAATTAATACCCTCCAAAATGGAACTGCTTCATCCTTCTAGAGTAGAAGAGGTTCCCTTCTATTAATGCGGCCCCAGAGCGGGGCTACAGTGCTATAGTTGTTCACTTTCGGTGGGTGCTATCTTGTTGTGAAGAACCATCTATAAATCAGTCCTAACTTTTGTTCTTAATCAAGTAGTTATAAGGAATCCCTTCATGAGGTGGTGGATGTGGGTTATCTACCCATAGAAGAAGCAGTGTAGTAGGTGTAGAGACTGTGGGTACCTGGGACCACTGGCTTATGCTTACTTGCGCCTTCAAGATGTGTATGGGCCTTAAATCGTACATATCATTCTCATTTGTTAATGAAATGCTGCTGCATGCACCTAAGCTTATGGGCTGGTGGATCAGTCAGTACTCAATTCCTGGAAACTCAGACTGCAGTGTAACTTGGTAGACTCCGGTCAAGCATTCAATCTCTACTAGGGTCTAGGAAGAAGCCAGAAGCTGTGGGTTTTTGGTTTTGTTTTTAAAGGAACATGGTTATCTCTATAGGATAGAATAGCTTAATTCCAAAACATGATTCATCATGAATCACCTACAGGAGCTAGCCAAATCTTCCCTAAAGCCCTCCTATGTGCCACATGCAATCCAAACAGGATGGCTCTTTTGGGAATTATGGTCAAAATGGTAGAGCTGCTTATACTGAAGCCCAGATCTATTTGAAATACTTATTTTCTTCTAAGTCTTTCTAAAACCTGGGAGATTTTCAGATTACTTGGTAATGGGCCTCAGTTGTATGTCCAAAAAAGGTATATACTGCTTCCATCCTAGAATCCTACTAGCTATTTTGTCTCTTTTCGTTAGGAGGCGAGAATAGGTGCATCTTACTTCATCTTGGTAAGAATATTAATCATTCCACCATGAAGACACATACACGTGTATATTCACTGCAGCACTATTTGCAATAGCAAAGACATGGAATCAACCTAAATACCCATCAATGACAGACTGAATAAAGAAAATGTGGTGCATATACACCATGGAATATTACACAGCTATAAAAAAGAATGAGATCATGTCTTTTGCAGCAACATGAATGGATCTGGAGGCCATAATTTCAAGCAAACTAACACAGGAACAGAGAACCAAATACCACATGTTGTCAGTTATAGGTAGGAGTTAAAGATTAGGAACATATGGATACAAAGGAGGAATAGTAGGCACTGGAGCCTACTTGAGGGTAAATGGTGACAGGAGGGAGAAGAATAAAAAACTATCTATAGGGTACTATCTTTACTATTTCAGTGACAAAATAATCTGTACACCAAACCCCTGTGACACAAAATTTACCTATAAAACAAACCTACAGTATACTCCTGAACCTAAAATAACAGTTAAAAAAAAAAAATCTCAATATGACCCAGACCACTAGATCCCTAGATATTTCAGTGAAGTTGAAGGCCCTTGAAGTTTTCTGGAATTCATTTGGCACCTTGTAGCATGCATGTGTCTTACCAAGATGTTTAGAGATGTTGCTCTATTTTGCTCATCTGTTCCAGTCTCCAGTGATATCCATGTAATGAACAGGCACAATGTCCTGTGAAATGTAGAGGTGACTGTTCTGAGTGGATTATGTAATAACATAGAGTTTGAGAGTTGATGTACCCCCAGCTAGGATCATGAAAGTATATTCCTATCCTGGCCAACTAAAAGAAAACTATTTCTGTTGATCTTATCAACAAGTATAGAGAGGAAAATACATTCTCCAGATCAACAGCTATATACCACGTGCCAGGGAATGTGCTGTTCTGGAGCAACAGTTGCAGTTGGAGTTACTATTTTAATAGTTTTATGACACCTCACTGCCATTTTTCAACATCCATCTGTCTTCTGCACAAATCAAATATAGGTGACTTGTGTGGAAATGCTACAGGAATTACTAGCTCTGTATTTTTTAAGTCTTTGATGGTGACACAAACCTCTGCAGTCCCTCTTGAGATGTGGTATTGTTTTTGGTTTGCTATTTGATAGGTTGAGGCAGTTCTTTTGGCTTCCATCTGCCTTTTCTACAACAATGGCTCCTTTCTGTGGATCAGGGAGTCATTTTGGGAATTCTGTCAGTTGGGGAGATTTTCTATTTCAACTCTGCGTTTTAGACCTTGGGAAGATCCCCAAAGTGGGTACAGGGACACATCGTGCTTATTGGGAGATGAATCTGAACTAAAAGTTTATTATCACCTGATATCCATAAGCTCCTACACTGACTTGTGGACAACAGTGGAGTTTTGATTTTGTAAGAATTAGCATGAGTTTGGAGCTAATATCCAATAATTGCCCCCAAACCCTGGCAATTTCTTCTTTCTTAATATACAGTTACCCTGATCAATGCATGAAAATCTCTTTGGGGAGGTTAAAAGTATACATTTTTGGCTGTTTAGCAGGGTTCTTCCTCAAGTAGATCAGCCTTCTCTTCATTCAAGGAGCTCTGGTCTGTGAACTGGCTCAAATATTGGAACTGGTTGAAGTGTTATAGCTTTTTATTGTGGCAATTCAAGTCACCTTGATATCCACTAGACTTAGAGAGTTTTTTTAAAGAAATATATATACATATAATATATGTAAAATATATTATATATGTAATATATAATATATAATATATGTAATATAATATATAATATATGTAAAATATAACATATGTAAAATATATTATATATAACATATGTAAAATATATTATATAATATATGTAAAATATATACAAAATATAAAATATATTACATAATATATAAAATATATTATATAATATAGATAAATATATTATATATAATGTATATAAATATATATAGTATATAAATATATATATAATATATAAAAAAATATAATGCCCATTGACTTCAGTTTCAGGGAAAACCAGGATCAATTAAACAATACTGAAGATCTCTGTTGGTCAAATCATTTTGACTTCTACTTTACTTCTACTGCTTGTTGTGGTAAGCACACTCACCTCATCTCTGGCTTTAAGCACCATTATTGGCCTCTGATACCCCAGGATCTGAAAATAAAGTGGACTCCCAGGAATTCACGGAGTTCATTTTAATGACAGCAACTTTTACTGCTGTTTCCGGCCTACAGAGGAGAGACTTCATGAGGCTTCACAGAGCTCTGTGGGCGTTTTCCCGTTCACAGCCTTGGTAGAAGAGTGTTGCTGGTCCCTCTCACAGGTCATAGGTAGGAGGTGAATGAGCAAGTGTTATGTGATAAAGCCACTCCAGTATTCCAAGCTCCTCAATCCAGGATAATTTCCTCTGTCATAAACCAATAAAACATTACTTTAACTTTATTTAGTGTAGGCCACTTTAGGGTTTAGGTTCCAATCAACTAAGCAAGAAAACTCTGAGAGCCACTTCTAGCCACCAGAGCTAATAGTACATATAACCAAGAATATCTCCTTAATATGCCCATATTAACCAGTTTAGTCTAATCTAACATTATATTTCTTTCATTCTTAGTATCCATTCTCATACAAATCTCTCAGTCTTTTTTTCAACACTTTTTAGCAAAATTGTAAAATTTTTTTGGTGGTACTTTCTCAAGGTCACTCCTATACCTTACTGCCTGGGAACTGTTGGGATTTGATTCTATGATAGCTCCAGAAACAAAGGAGATGGTGGGGATACATCCTAAGGAGAAAGGATCAGCAGCCCTTTTAAGGCCACTGTTTTAGTGGAGTATTAAAATTTCTTCAAGAAAAGGGAGACTAACTTCTTTGGACAAGGGTAAAAGGAGACTTGGCAGAATTTAGGGGTTCAAGTTTCCTAGCTTCACCAGAATCTGATCACATATCCACATCCACCAGTCTTCAATATCCTACTCCTCTCTAAACAACACATTGAGCCTAAAAGACCCTTTCATGATATTAATTCAATTTGCATATAATTTTTTCATTCTTAGAATTGAATTTTGGTTTTAGTTTTAAGAAATCTTAGCCTTGTAGCTAAGGAAATAAAAGTCACTTTTCGAGTAACAATAGATGCTTTCTGGTCACTTACCTACACATTGAGCTGGGAAATTAAATCCGTGAGCTCATATTTTTTTCTCAGGTTGTCCAATGCCATTATTTCCAGTATCCTCCTTATTTTCATGAAAATGTTCTTGGTAGCAAGTACTTGGCCATCCAAAGCCTTGCTTTCTATAAGTTCTTGATTATTGGCACCTACAGGTGGTAATTCAGGTAAATTTTATGTCATGGGCTACAAATATCCCCTTTACCACAGACTTATTAATGCCTATAAGTATAATGAATTCTGTTAATTAGATAGCCCAGAACCAATTCAGAGAATCCGTCTTTAAGGTCCTGTTCCCATAGAACAAACTTTGGTACCAATTTCTGTATCAACTGGAATTTGATCAGGATTGTAGAATCACTATCAGTGATATGGAATACAGGACTTTTAAACAGAGATTAAACCTTACACAGTTGTGGGGGGCTGGTGATAAAAGTTTATAGGAGACTGCTTTGGTGGTTTGCCTGAAGTCACTGTAGTCAACAGTGATAAAAGTTGAGAAGAAAAGCTGACTGTAAAATGAGATGAACAAGAGAAACCTGGGAACTGTGTTAAGTAGATTTCATAAGAATTAATAGGAATCCACCAGGCACCGTGGCTCACACCTGTAATCCCAGCACTTTGGGAGGTCAAGGAGGGCATATCACGAGATCAGGAGATCGAGACCATCCTGTCTAACACGGTGAAACCCCACCTCTACTAAAAATACAAAAAATTAGCCGGGCGCGGTGGCGGGCACCTGTGGTCCCAGCTACTTGGGAGGCTGAGACAGGAGAATGGTGTGAACCCGGGAGGTGGAGCTTGCAGTGAGCCGAGATTGCGCCACTGCACTCCAGCCTGGGCGACTGAGTGAGACTCCGTCCCAAAAGAAAAAAGAAAAAAAAAAAAGAATTAACCTGAATCCTTATCTGTCTCTCACTGTCTCCAACCTCAACCACTTGAGAGACTTGTAAAAACAGCTGGTGTTCTTGGGCAAAGATCTGTGTACATGCTTGTCCCAGGAGTCAGAGAGGAAAAAGAAAGGGATATGGTGGGAGCTGGAGCAGCTATGGACCCAGCTGCTGCTCCAGGTCACTAAGGTGAGCCAGCAGATCAATGGCAACATGTGCAAATTGCAGTGCTTCCTGGAATCCTACATCGTACAGGTTGCTGTCTCACTTTCACCTTCTAAATCTCGTGTAAAAAAAAAAATTTTTTTTTGAGACAGGGTCTCCTTGTGTTGTCCAGGCTAGAGTGCAGTGGCACAATCATGGCTCACTGCAGCCTTGACCTCTTGGGCTCAAAATATCCTCTCACCT
This sequence comes from Macaca nemestrina, assembly GCF_043159975.1. NCBI lineage: Eukaryota > Metazoa > Chordata > Mammalia > Primates > Cercopithecidae > Macaca > Macaca nemestrina. Next base: position 10,510,476 of record NC_092126.1, read on the forward strand.
CAGCTTCCCTAGTAGCTGTGACTACAGGTGCGTGCCACCGTGCCTGGCTAATTTTTGAATTTAAAAAAAAATGGAGATGGGGTTTCCATGTTGCCCAGGCTGATCTTGAGCTCCTGAGCTCAAGCAATTATTTCACCTTGGCCTTCCAAAGTGCTGGGATTACATGCGTGAGCCACTCATGTAAATTTTTTTTATGTCTAGCCCTAACCTGGAATCTATGCCAGGTGGGGGATTCTGCAGAACATAGCTCCAGCTTAACTAACCACGGTTGGTAAGAAGTGTAGGCGAACTCATTTATTAGAACTTCTTTATTGATAACTTTTTAATTAGAGCTCTTACTCTCTTGAGAGTACATTTCAAACACATTTACATTTAGTGATGAGTGCTTCTGTGTATTATTAAGGAATTGTGTCATGGAAAATAAATCTGGAAAATATGGCATAAATGGGAGCAAAAATTATTGTCTCTTCTAATTTGTCTTTTCTAATTTTTCAGTTATCTGTATAAGCAATAGACCAACTATTGCATGGCCTAAAATGGCTATATTCTGATCAGCGTATCAGTACAAGTTGTCCCTTTCAAACTCTTCACCAAACAAGTTCAATTCTGCAGTGTAGAAAGTAACACAGAACGCAAGAATGATAAAACATTGTAGAAGAAAAAAAATTAAAATCCACTATTAAGAATTTTAAAGGCAGCAGAGGAATTAGAGTGTCCAGGTACAGGGAAGAAAAAATAAATTATAAGATTATATTTGGAAAGATATGTAGTACAGATAAAATGAAAAAATAGTGCCTCAAGTTGGAGTTTGCAATGTTTCCAAGGCCGAACTATATGTTGTTTACAAGAAATGTATAAGCATGAAGACATAGATAGATTAAAAATAAATGATGACAAAGGTACACCGTGATAATCAAATCAAAAGAAAATGGAACATTTCATATTAATTTCAGGCAAAGAAGACTTCAGAACAAGTAAGTTATAGGGATAAGCAGGACATTACATAATGATAAAAGAGTCAGTCCTCCAAGAAGATTATTATCATTAACATGTATGCACCTAACCACAGAGTATCAAAATGTTTGAAGTAAACCTGACAGAGGTGTAAGGAAAAATAAACAAATCTACAGATAAACAAATCTATGGTTGGAGACTGCAATGTCTCTCTATCAATAATGTGCATATCCAACAAACAGAAAATCAGTAAGGATATAGTTGACTTAAACAGCACCATTAATCAACTAGAACGAATTGACATTTATAGAATACTTCAGCCAACAAGAGCAGAATACACGTTTTTCTTAAGCTCACATGGAACATTAACCAAGACAGACCACATTCTGAGTCATAAAACGTATCTAAACAAATTTTTAGAATTAAAATAATTAAATAAAAAAAGTAAAAACATCATACCAAGTATGCTCTAAGAACATAATGAAATTAAACTAAAAAATCAGAACAGAAAAATAGCTGGAACTCTTCCAAATATTTATGGATTAAACAACATAATTTTAAATAACACATGAATTAAAGAAGTTACAAAAATTAAAACACTGTTTTTAAAATTTTTAAATATTTTTCTTGTAATAGGTACTAAAACACAATTTTAACTAAAGAAAAATGAAAATATAACTTTATCCAAATTTGTGGGATGCAGCAAAAGCAGTTCTTAGTAGAAAATTTATAGCATTAAATGGATGTATTAGAAAAGAAGAAAGATCAGGCCAGGCACAGGGCTCACACCTGTAATGACACTTTGGGAGGCCGAGGTGTGCAGATGGCTTGAGCCCAGGAGTTCTAGACCAACCTTGGCAATGTGGCAAAACCCTGCCTCTAAAAAAAATTTTTTTAAAATTAGCCAGGAATGGTAGTGTACCCTTGTACTCTGAGCTACTTCAGTGGCTGAGGTGGGAGGATCGCTTGAGTTGGGGAGGTTGAGGCTGCAGTGAGCCATGATCCTGCCACTGCACTCCAGCCTGGAAGACAGAGGGAGACCTTGTCTCAAAAAATGGAAGAAAAGAAGAAAGACCTGAATTAAGTACGTACCTCAGGAAACTGAAGAAAGATAAGCAATATAAATCCAAAGCAAGCAGAAGAAAATGAGTAATAAAATTTAGAACAAAAATTAAAAACAGAAAATCAATAGAAAAAAATCAATGTTATCAAGAGTTGGTTCTTTAAAAAGATCAATAAAATGGATAAACCTCCAGCCAAGGTAACAGAAAAAAAGAGCGAGAAGACAAAAATGACAAGTATCATAAATCAAAAGGGGTAATCGTTACTACTTCTACAGTAACTAAAAAGATAAAAAAGGAATATTGTGAACAGATCCATGTCTACAAGTTTAATAATTTAGATAAAATGGACCAATTTATTGAAAGATAAAAACCACTCATACTTGTATAAGAAGACATAGGTAATCTAAATGGACTGATTTCTACCAAAGCAATTGAATGAGAAATGAATAACTTTCCAAAAATGAAGCACCAGGCCCAGATGATTTTACTGCTAAATACTACCAAACATTTAAGGAATAAATTATACTATTGTTTACAATGTCTTCCAGAAAATACAAGCAGAGGAAAGCAGATAAAGCATTACAAGAAAGAAAATCTACACATTTCTCATGAACATAGATGCAAAAATCATTAAAAAAACAAAGCCAACACTGTCCAAAAGAATTATAACTACAACCAACTGGGGCTTTTCTACAAGTATACAAATCTGGTTTAACATTAAAAAATCAATCAATGTAATCCATCACTTAAAGTAACTGAAGAAGAGATGGCACAAACAAATGGAAAAACATTCCATGCTCATGGATAGGAAGAATCAATATTATGAAAATGGTCACATTGCCCAAAGCAATTTATAGATTGAATGCTATTCCCATTAAAATACCATTGGCATTCTTCACAGAATTAGAAAACACCATTTAAAAATTGATACAGAACCGAAAACAGCCTCAATAGCCAAGACAATGCTAAGCAAAAAGAAAGACACTGGAAACATCATGCTATCTGAATTCAAACTATACTATGAGGCTGTAACCAAAGCAACATGGTACAGGTATAAGAATAGGCATATAGACCACTGGAACAGAATAGAGAACCCAGAAATAAGACTGAACACCTACACATCTGATCTTCGACAAACCTGACACAAGCAAACAGTGGAGAAAGGATTTCCTCTTTAGTAAACGGTGCTAGGAGAAATGGCTAGTCATATGCAGAAAAACTGAAACAGGACTCCTTCCTTACATCATATACAAAAATAAACACAAGATGGATTAAAGACTTAAATGTAAAACACAAAACTATAAAAATCCTAGAAGACTATGTAGGCAATACCATTCAGGACATAGGCACAGACAAAGATTTCACGATGAAGACTCCAAAAGCAATTGCAACAAAAGCTAAAATTGACAAATGGGATCTAATCAAACTAAAGAACTTCTGCACAGCAAAAGAAACTATCATTAGGGTAAACAGACAACCTACAGAATGGGAGACAATTTTTGCAATCTGTCAATTTGACAAAGGCCTAATATCCAGCATCTATAAGGATCTTAAACAAATTTACAAGAAAAAACAAATTACTTCATTCAAAAGTGGGCAAAGGACATGAATGGACACTTTTCAAAAGAAGGTATACATGCGTCCAACAAACATATAAAAAGAAACTCAATATCACTGATCATTAGAAATATGCAAATCAAAACCACAATGAGATACCATCTCGTGCCAGTCAGAATAGCTATTATGAAAAAGTCAAAAAACAGCAAATGTTGGTGAGGCTGTGGAGAAAAAGGAATGCTTTTACACTGTTGGTGAGAATGTAGATTAGTTCAATCATTGTGGAAAACAGTGTGGTGATTCCTCACAGACCTAGAGGCAGAAATACCATTTTACCCAACAATCCCATTACTGGGTATATACCAAATAAATAGAAATTGTTCTATTATAAAAACACATGCACATGTATGTTCATTGGAGCACTATTCACAATGGCAAAGACATAGAATCAACCTAAATCCCCATCAGTGCCAGACTGGATAAAGAAAACATGGTACATATATACCATGGAATACTATGTAGCCATAAAATAGAATGAGATCATGTCCTTTGCAGGGACATGGATGGAGCTGGAAGCCATTATCTTCAGCAAAATAATGTGAGGACAGAAAGTTAAATACCACCTGTTCTCACTTGTAAGTGGGAGCTAAGTGATGAGAACACATGGACACACTGGGGAGAGCAACACACACTGGGGCCTATCAGGGGAGGCGAAGGGAGGGAGAGCAACAGGAAGAATAGCTAATGGATGCTAAGCTTAATACCTGGCTGACAATTGAATAGGATCTGTGCAGCAAACCACCATGGCACACCTTTACCTATGTAACAAACCTGCACATTCTGCACATGTACCCCTGAACTTAAAATAAAACTTGGAAATTATGAAAAAAGAAAAAAAGAAATTGAATAAAAATAAAAGAATAAAAATAGCATGATTATATTAACAGATTAAAAAAAAAAGTGTTAGAGACCAGCCTGACCAACATGCAGAAACCTCATCTCTACTAAAAATACAAAATTAGCTGGGCGTGGTGGCTCATGCCTGTAATCCCAGCCACTCGGAAGGCTGAGGCAGGAGAATCACTTGAACCCTGGAGGCAGAGGTTGTGGTGAGCCGAGATTGCACCATTGCACTCCAGCCTGGGCAACAAGAGTGAAACTCCATCTTGAAAAAAGAAAAAGAAAAAAAGAAAAAAAGCATTTGACAAAATCCAACATCTATTCAACATAAAAGAGCTCAGCAAACTAGGAGGGAAAATTCTTCAACTTTATGAAGAATGTCTGCAATAAACTTACAGCTAACATCATACTGACCGATGAGAAACTAGATACTTCCCCCTAAAACTGTGAAAAGGTACGTCCTGTTACCCTAGTCCTACTCAACATCATACAGGAAGTCCTAGTTAATGTAATATGATAATAAAAGAACATTTTAAAAAGCATACAGATTGAAAAGAAAGAAAGCTGTTTCTGTTTGCAGATGACATAATTTTCTATGTAGAAAACCCCAAAGAATTAGAAACAATAACAAAAATACTCTGGATTTAACAAGTGATTATAGTGAGGTTTGTGGGATACAAGCTTAATATACAAAAGACACTTATTTTCCAAATGCCATAAATGAATGATTGAAATTTAATGTTGAAACACAATATAATGACATTAGCATCAAAACATAAATAAACAAAAAAAATTTTTAAATGCCCAAATATGATCTACCAAAATATATACAAGATCTATATGAGGAAAACTATGAAACTTTGATGAAAGAAATTTTTAAAAATTCAAATAAATTGAGAGATACTCTATGATCATGGGTAGGATGATTCAACATTGTAAAGATATCAATTCTTCTCAACTTGATCTATAGATTCAATGTACTCTCAATCAAAATATCAGCAAGAAATATGGTAGATGTTGACAAATGCCTTCTAAAGTGTACAAAAAACACAAAAGACCCATGATAGCCAACACAATACTGCAGAGCAAAGTTGGAGGACTGACAGTACCCTACATTAAGCCTTACCATAAGACTACAGTAGTCAAGATAGCCTGATATTGGAGCAACAATTGATGAATAGTTAATTACAACAGAACAAAATGCCCAGAATGCAATTAATTGATCTTTGACAAATGGGTAAAGATAATTTAATGGAAAAAGAAAACTATTTTCAACAAATGGTACTGGGATAATTAGATGATCATATGCAAAACAGAGAAGAAAGCAACAAATGAAACAAAATAAAATAAAAACAAAAAGTCAAAGGATCTAAACACAAACAATGCAGCTTTCACAAAAATTTACGCAAAAGGTGACCAAATGGAAACAAAAATATATAAATGATCTAGAACAGTGGTCCCCAACCTCTTTGGCACCAGGAACTAGTTTCATGGAAGACATGTTTTTTCCACAGACAAGGGGTAGGGGGATGATTTGGGGATAAAACTGTTCCACCTCAGATCATCAGGCATTAGATCCTCATAAGGAACACGCAACCTATGTTCCTCACATGCACAGTTCATGATAGGTTTTGCACTCCTGTGAGAATTTAATGTCGCCACTGATTGGACAGGAGGTGGAGCTCAGGTGATAATGCTTGCTCACCCACTGCTCACCTCCTGCCATGCAGCCTGTTTTCTCACAGGCCACGAACTGGTACCACTCCATGGCCTGGGGGGTGGGGACCTCTGATCTAGAAGATAACATGGGAGAAAATCTGGGTGACTTTTACATTCAACATCAAATGGATGACCCAAGGGAAAAAGTGATAAGTTGAAACTTTATAAAAATTAAAAACTTATCTGTGGAAGACACTGCTAAGAGAATAATAAGATGAGCCACAGAGCGGGAGAAACTATTATAAAACAGACATTTGACGAAGGACTTCTGTATTAGTGTTCTCTAGAGGAATAGAACTAGTAGGATAGATGTATATATATAAAGGGGAGTTTATTAAGGAGTACTGACTCACATGATCACAATGTGAGACCTCACAATAGACTGTCTGCAAGCTGAAGAGCAAGAAGTGAGTCCTAGTCCCAAAGCTGAAAAATTTGGAGTCCAGTGTTTGAGGGCAGGAAGCATCCAGCATGGGAGAAAGATGAAGTCTGGAAGACTAAGCCAGTCTAGTCTTTTCACTTTCTTCTGCTTCACGTTCTTCTGCCTGCTTTTATTCCGGCCATGCTGGCAGCTGATTAGATGGTGCCCACCCAGATTGAGGGTGGGTCTGCCTTTCCCAGTCCACTGACTCAAATATTAATCTCCTTTGGCAACACCCTCACAGACACACCCAGGAACAATATTTTGCATCCTTCAATCCAATCAAGTTGACACTCAGTATTAACCATCACAACTTCTATGCAAAATATATAAAGAACTCTTAAAATTCAACAATAAGAAACTAACCCAATTTCAAAAATGGGCAAAAGATCTGAAGAGACACATCGCCAGAGAAGATATACAGCCAACAGATAAACATAGGGAACGATGCTCAACATGATATATCACTAGGGAATTGCAAATTGAAACAACCATGAGACACCACTGCATATCTGTTAGAATGGCTGCAATCCAAAAACCTGACAATACCAAATGCTGATGAAGATGTGGAGCAAGAGGAACTCTCATTCATTGCTAATGAGAATACAAAATTGTCAAAAATGGTACAGTCACTTTAGAAGACAGTTTGGCAGTTTCTTACAAAACTAAACAGAATCTTAACATAAATCTAGCAATTGCACCCTAAGTAAGTTGGAAACATACCCACATAAAAACCTGCACGTGATTGTTTTTAGCAGCTTTATTTATAGTTGTCCAAAGCTAGAAGCAACCAAGTGGACCTTCAACAGGTGAATGGTTAAACAAACTGTGGTACATCCACAGAATGAAACATTTCTTAGTAATAAAATCAATGAGTTTTTAAGCCATAGAAAGACATAGAGAAACCCTAAACATAATGCTAAATAAAAGAAGCCATTCTGAAGAGGGTATATACTATATAATTACAAACATATGACATTCTGGGAAAGGCAAAACTATAGAGACGATAAAAGATCACAGGTTACCAGGTGGTCAGAGGAAGTGGGAAGGGATATATAGGCAAAGCCCAAGGGATTTGAGGGCTATCCTGTATGCCATGATACATATTCCATATAATAGTATAATGGTATAATTCTATGTAATAGTATAATGGTGTATTCATGATGTAACCTAGAGACTACACTTAATAATGTATCAATAGTGGTTTATTAACTGTTACAAATCTACCACGCTAATGCAAGATGTTAATAATAGAAAATATTGTGTGTGGGAAAGGAGATATATGGAAACTCTCAATACAAGCTGCCTACATTTTTTGTAAATCTAAAACTGTTCTAATAAATACATTTTATTAATTTAAAAAGCAATAATCTTTGCCCAATTCAAGATAACAAAGATTTATTCCTATATTTTCTTCTAAGAATTTTATATGTTTAGCTCTTATATTTTGGTATATGCCACATTTTAAATTAACTGTAGTATATAATATGAAGCAGGGATCCAACATTATTCTTTTGTATGTAGATATCAAGTTATTCCAGCATTTATGGAAGGTGCTATACTACACTTCAGTAAACTTTCAGGATAGAAATCAGTGACTAAAAATCAGTAACATTTCTGAAAATCAGTAACATTTAAACTGACAGCCAAATAAAAAATTCAATCCCATTTATAGTAGCCACACACAAAACAACAACAACAACAAAAACCTAGGAATACATCTAACCAAAGACGTAAAAGATTTCTACAAGGAGAACTATAAAACACTGCTAAAGAAATCTTAGGTGACACAAACAAATGGAAAAACATTCTATGCTAATGGATTAGAAGAATCAATATTGTTAAAATAGCCATATGGTCCAAAGCAGTCTACAGTTTCAACGCTATTCCTATCAAACTACCAACATCATTTTTTATAGAACTAAAAAAGAAAAAAAATTCTAAAATTCATATGGAACCAAAAAAGAGCCCAAATAGCCAAGGCAATCCCAAGCAAAAACAGCAAAACCAGAGGCATTACATTATCTAACTTCAAACTATACTGTAAGGCTACAGTAGTCAAAACACTGTGGCACTGGTACAAAAACAGACACATAGACCAATGGAACAGAATAGAGAACCCAGATCTAAAGCCACAAACCTACAGCCATCTGATCTTTGACAAATTTGACGAAAATAAGCAATGGGGAAAGGACTCCCTATTTAATAAGTGATGCTGGGATATCTGGCTAGTCATATGCAGAGGAATAAAAACAGACCCCCTACATTTCACCATATAAAAACTTAACTCCAGATGGATTAAAGATGTAAACTTAAGACTTCCAAATGTAAGAATCCTAAAAGAAAATCTAAGAAACACCATTCTGGACACTGACCTTGTAAAATAATTTATGACTAAGTCCTCAAAAACAATTGCAACAAAAACAAAAATTGACAAGTGGGGCCTAATTAAAGAGCTTCTACACAGCAAAGGAAACTGTCATCAGAGTGAACAGACAACCCATAGAATAAGAGAAAATATTAGAAAACTGTGCATCTGACAAAGGTCTAACATTTAGAATCCGTAAGAAACTTAAACAATTCAACAAGCAAAATTAAATAACCCCACTTTTAAAAATGGGCAAAAGACATGAGCAGACACTTCTCAAAAGAAGACATACAAGCAGCCAAAAGACATACGAAAAAATCCTCAACATCACTAATCATCAAAGAAATGCAAATCAAAACCACAATAAGACACTATCTCACACTGCCAGAATGGTTAAAAAAAAAAGTCAGAAAACAACAGATGCCGGCAAGGCTGCGGACAAAAGGGAAACTTTATATATTGATGGTGGAAGTGTAAATTTAGTTCAGTTACTGTGGAAAGCAGTTTGGACATTTATCAGAGAACTTGAAACAGAACTACCATTCAACCCAGAAATCCCGTTATTGGATATATATACGAAAAAAAAAAAAAAAGGTAAAAACCTAAGCTTTCGACCAAAAAGACACATAGACCACCATGTTTATCACAGCACTCTCACAATACCAAAGACATGGAGTCAACCTACCTGTCCATCAGCAGTGGATTGGATAAAGAAAATGTGGTACATCTACAACATGGAATACTATGCAGCCATTGAAAGAGCAAAACCATGTCCTTTGCAGCAACATGATATAGCTGGAGGCCATTATCCTAAGCAAATTAATACAGGAACAGAAAACCAAATACCACATGTTCTCACTTATAAGTGGGAGCTAAACACTGGGTACCTCATGGGCATCCAATGGCAACAATACACAGTAGGGACTACTAGAAGGGTGAGGGAGTGAAAGGGGGAAGGGATGCAAAACTAACTATTGGGTACTGTGCTCACTACCTGGGTGATGGGATCATTTGTACCCCAAATCTCAGCATTACGCAATATACCCATGTAACAAACTGGTACATGTACTCCCAAATCTAAAGTAAAAGCTAAAAATGAGTAAAAGAAGACACTATATTAGTCTGAGTTACCCCAAGAATCAGACTAATAGATTGGTTTCTTTCTATGAGAGATTAGTCTCTATTTGTCCTTCCTATCTATCTATCTATCTATCTATCTATCTATCTATCTATCTATCTATCTATCTATCTATCTATCTATCTATCCTTCCAAATAGATTTATTATAAGGAACTGGCTCACACAGTTATGAAGACTAAGAAGTTCCTAGCTCTGTAGCTGAGAATCTGGAGACCTAGAAGAGCTCATGGTATAGTCCAGTTTGATTCAAGTCCTAAAATAGGATAAGGTTAATGTTTAATCTTATCAAACTGACTTAGAGCTGGGGCTCTAAGACAGTCAGGCAGAGAGAGAGAGAATCCTTTTTCACTCAGTCTTTTGGTTTTATTCAGGCCTTCAGTAAATTAAATGAGGCCTATTCACATCAGAGAGGGCAATCTACTTTTCTCCATCTACCAATTCAAATGTGAATCTTAACCAGAGACACCCAAACAGACACACCCAGAATAATGTTTAACGAAATACTGGGCACTCCATGACCTAGTCAAGTCGACATATAAAACTAACCATCAGAGAGACTTTTCTTTCTCTATTGAATTGTCTTGGCAATGTTTATGAAATCAGTTGACTATATATGTAAGGATTTATTTCTGGAGTCCCTATTTTATTACATTCATGTATATGCTTATCCTCTTGCTATTACCATACTACCTGTGTTACTATAGTCTTGCAGTTATTCTAAAATTAGGAAGTGTGAGTCCTCTATTTTGTTCTCTCTCTCTCTCTATATATATATACATATATACACATATATATATATAATTCATGATCTCTTCAATTTCCATATGAATTTTAGGATCAGCTTCTCAATTTATGGGGAAAAAAGTATTCTTTTAGTTTGAATCCAGCTAAGCATTTATATGTAAAGTGGGTTTCTTATAGATAACATATAGTTGGATCTTGCTTTTTTCTGGTCCACATTCTTTGACAATTTATGTCTTTTAATTGGTATATTTAGATTATTTACATTCAAAGTGATTAGTGATATGTTTGGACTATTGTAACTATTCTCCATTTGTTGCATTTCTTCTTTGTTGTTGCTCCCTCTCTCCTTATTTCCTTGATATGTTTGGCTTTAGTGGTTGCCGTAGACTTCACAATAAATTTTGAACTATTCTATGTCTCCCTTCAAATAACACTATGCTACTCCATGTGAGCTCAGATACCTTATAACATTATTCCTTCCATTTGTATCTTGAGACATTGCTGTTACATGTTTCACTTATTAATATGCTAAAATCAGCCAGTAAATTGTTACTATTATTACTATAAACTTACAGTTATATTGTAGATCAATTAAGAATAAGAAAAATAAAAAGATTATATTTGATGTGGTTTTTTTTCCTCTGATACTCCATCTTTCTTTATGTAGTTCTAAGTTTCTGACAAATATTATATTACTTCTGCTTGAAGAGCTTTTTTCAATATTTCTTGTGGGTAAGTTTTCTGTCAATAAATTCTGTGAGTTTTTGTTCTTCTGAGAAAGAATTTTTGCTTTACTTTTAAAGGACAATGTTGCTATACATAAAATTCTAGGTTGTTGGTTTTTTCTTTAAGCACTAAATATTTTAATTCATTTTCTTATTGCTTGCATTATTTCTGGTGAAAAATCTGCTCTATAAGACAGTTTCCCCCCCCTTTGGTTACTTTCAAGATTTTCTCTCTGTATTTGGTTTTCTTCAGTTTGAATATGATATATTCAGGTGTTTTTTTGTTTTAGTTTGGTTTACTTTAGTGATTATCCTGCTTGGTATTCTCTGAATTTCACGTGGTTTGGTACACATCATTAATTTTGGAAAGTTTTCAGGCATTATTACTTTAAATATTTCTTCTGCTCTATTTTCTCTTTTTTCTTCTTCTGGCATTCCCATCATGTGTATGTTATACCTGCCAATATTCTCACATTTCTTGGGTGTTTTCTTCTGTATTTTTTTAAAATTCTCTTTTCTTTATGTATTTTAATTTGGAAAATTTCTAGTGATCTACCTTACTTTTAAATTCACTGATTCTTTCCTCAACTGATGAACCCACTGAAGGCATTCTTCATTTTTTTATTGTTTTTGATTTCTTGCATTTCCTTTTGACTGTTTCTTGGAGCTTATCTCCCTGCAACATTACTTATCTCTTCCTACATGTTGTCTGCTTTTTCCATTAGTATCCCAAAGTTATTATTATTTTTTTTTAGATAAATACCTCAACTACTTTTTCTTCTTATTCAAATATATTAGAATTTAAAGTACATTCTGAGGTAAATTGTAGGCGTATTTATGTCCAAGGATTTTTTCTAATTAATAGCTAGAATTATCATATTAAAAATATAATTCCAAATATTTATATAAATTAACATTTATATTTTATCTTTTGCTCATTAAAAAAATGATTTCAACTTTTATTTTAGATTCAGGGAGTACAAATGCCAGTTTGTTACCTGGGTATATTGCATAATGCTGAGATTTGGGGTGCAACTGATCCCATCACCCAGGTGGTGAGCATAGTACCCAATAGTTTTTCAGCCTTTGCCCCCTTTCACTCTCTCACCCATCTAGTAATCCCTACTGTCCTACTGTCTATTGTTGCCATCAGATGCCCATGAGGACCTGATGTTTAGCTCCGTCTTGTAAGTGAGAACATGTGGTATTTGGTTTTCTGTTCCTGCATTAATTTGCTTAGCATAATAGTCTCCAGCTATATCCATGTTCCTGCAAAGGACGTGGTTTTGTTCTTTCAATGGCTGCATAGTATTCCATGTTGTAGATGTACCACATTTTCTTTATCCAATCCACTGCTGATGGACGGGTGAGTTGACTCCACGTCTTTGGTATTGTGAGAGTGCTGTGATAAACATGGTGGTCTATGTGTCTTTTTGGTTGAAAGATTTTTTTTTTTTTTTTGGTATATATATCCAGTAATGGGATTGCTGGGTCGAATGGTAGTTCTGTTTCAAGTTCTCTGATAAATCTCCAAACTGCTTTCCACAGTGTCTGAACTAAATTTACACTTTCACCGCCAATATATAAGGGTTCCCTTTTGTCTGCAGCCTTGCTAGCATCTGTTGTTTTCTGACATTTTTTTTTAAACCATTCTGGCAGTGTGAGATAGTGTCTTATTGTGGTTTTGATTTGCATTTCTTTGATGATTCGTGATATTGAGGATTTTTTCTTACATCTGTTGGCTGCTTGTATGCCTTCTTTTGAGAAGTGTCTGTTCATGTCATTTGCCCATTTTCTGACATCTCTTTTCCTGGAGAGTAGGCCTCTGTTATCAAGAAGGTTTGGGGCATATTTCAAAATGGTTAATTTTCTCCTGCCGTCTTGGACATAACAAAGGGACCTTTCTCAGAGCTCTAACTTGAAAACCTGGTGAGATTCCTGGAAGGGAAACCCACAGACGTTTCGGGGCTTCCAGGAGTTTCTTATTGTCACATTAGCCCACCTTGCCTCCAGAAATTTATCAAGATTACCATGGAAGTGTTCCTTCTGCTTCAGGTAAGCAGATCTAGGTTGCTATATTTCTCTGTATTCAACTGTTTCTCAAGATTTCAGGTGACAATTTGCCCTGCTACCTTTGTTCTCTGCTACCTTTGTTCTCTGATGAGTCTAAGAAAAGCTGCCGATTTTTAAACTTGTGCAGCTTGGAGTTGTCTTTATAATTGTTCTTATTGTAAGATGGGAACTACAACTTCCAAACTGTTTATAGGTTGGAGCTGAAACCAGAAATCCTCATTTTCTAGAATTTGCTTTTTTCAAAAAAATTTGTCCTCTGATGGTGCTATGAAGATACAATGGATATCTGTTTTCTGTAGATATCCATGAACCTGCCCCTCTGGTATGCTCTCACTACACCCTGAGTGTATTTATCACCTCCGTAGCATTTTCCTTACTGTGTGGTAAGTACCTATCCAGATATCATTGGCCTTCTAGACTGCAATCTCTGTGATGGCAGAGATGATATCTTGTTCATCCTCATAGACCAGTAACTGGTGCATTGCTTTGCATAGACAACTCAATAAATGAATGCATAAATGAAGCCACCTTAAAAACCAGGTTAACTACCAGCTCCCACATAGGGAAGGCAGGGTTTATCCATCAATCATGACTGAAAGGGAAATATTTAGTTTTCATGACGATCACCATATTTTGAGGAAAAGAACATTTGTGTTACATAGCTTCTCTATGTGAAATGAAAAAGAAATCTAGAAGTAAGAGGTTTTCAGAGTATCTTTAGCTCTGTCTTGGATACAGGGCCTTCTACCCTTAAATCATTTTAGGCTGCTTGGCCCCACACAGGGAAATGGATACAGCAATGTATTGCAGCTCAATGCTACTGGCTGCCGTGATTCACCAACTCACTTTAGTTTCTCTGAGTTTACACTTACCAGTTAACCTTGGATTCCTACAGAGGTTGATGCTCAGGAAGAGAAGGTGCTTCTTAGAGAAGCATATACCCTTGTGAGGTAGTTAAATTTTTCATCATTGGCTGCATACATCTGGTACTATGTATATAAGTTTTGTCAGTAAGGTTTGCCTCTAATAGATTCATTAGGCCGGGAGCGTTAGTTTACTCCTGTAATCTCAGTGCTTTCGGAGGCTGAGACAGGCAGATAGCTTGAGCTCAGAAGTTCGAGACCAGCCCGCACAACGTGATGGAACCCTGTCTCTACCAAAAATACAAAAAAATTAGCTGGGCATGGTGGTGCATGTCTATGGTTCAAGCTACTAGGGAGGTTGAGGTGGGAGGATCACTTGAGCCTCGGACATGGAGTTTGCAGTGAGCCGAGAATGTGCCATTGCACTCCAGCCTGTGTGACAGAGCGAGACCCCATCTCAAATTAGAAAAAAAAAAAAAAACAAGATTAGATTCATCATCTCTGGGTGCAATGATAAAAATGATTTAGGGACTCTGACTTGATAGTTAGATCCTGCTAGTATGAGACACTCCTGGCCACACACTGAGGTTTTTCTTGAGTGTATGGTATGCCTCTTAAGGTAACATTTTGTTTGCTTTTCTAAAACTGTTAATTCATAATCATCAAGATATTGTTTATTTTGCATTGTTATTAAGTGGCTCACGTATGGTGGAATGTGTATTTGAGTGTGTGTATAGTTTTTTATTTTTATTTTTTAAGATGAACCCCTTTGATTTACAGATGTTTATTGATGGTCTATTTGCTAGGTGAGGTGGAAGCTACAAATGTTAATGAGTTAAAATCTTTGTCCTTAGTTCAAAGTCTAAATGTATGTTTACTAGTAACTATGATACAAGACATTTGTTCTTCAACAGTGTTAAAATCACCTAGAGATGTGTTAGAATCACCTAGCGATGTGTTAGAAATGCAGATTCTTGGGCCCAATCCCAGACCTAATAACTAAAAAATGTTGGTTATTGGGCCAGAAATCTGTGTTTTAACAAGCCCTCCAGGAGATGCTGATGCACACTAATTTTGAGAACCACTGTTCTAAGATAGTAAGAAAAAATATCAGGCTTGGGTATATTCGGAAAGTCATCATAGTGACTAAATGCCATTTGTAAATATTTATGTTTACAATATAATATGCCATTTGTAAATATTTATATTTTTCAGAATTTATAACAAATAAATACAAATAAAGTTGAAGGTTTTTTGTTCTCTTCTGCAGGAACAGGTACTATCATGAATTCAATGTGTATTCTTCTCATCCAAAGTTTTAAACTTTTACTATATGTGCATAAAATAACAACTAATATGTTGCATTGCTTTGTATTTTAACAATCTTTATGAATATTACCTTATGTTATATTTTTGAGATCTATCCATTTAAATTTTTCAGTCATTTTAATTGTTTATAGTTATTTCATGGCACAAATATACCACAATATCGATATCCATTCTTCTAGTGAGAAACATTTGAGTTGTTTCATATTTATAAAGAAGGAAAACAAAGCTTGCTGCTGTCTTTAGCTCTTTTTTAACACCATGAAGCAGGATGATCTCTTTTTACTAGAGAAAAAAGTTAAAATCTAAATAACTCTGCTGGTCTTATAGTGCCTTTCACTTAGCCATAAGCGTTTATGCTTCCAGGCAATTCTTGTGTTATAATTTGCTTTATTTGAAGATTCATATAATTAAGTCCATCCACTTACTGTCCCTTTGTACTTATTCATCCTATGGAGATTTGGCCTCTCTGAAATTTCTTCTTTGGAAATTGTCTGTAAAGAGAACTCTCTGAATCTGCTGAACATAGCAGATGTTTTGTAAACTCCCTTGATTTCAGTTAGCATAAGTTCCCATCAGGTACTTCTAGGGAGATAGAGAGTTGAACAAATCAGACACTTGTTTATAAAACTAAAATCATCTGGAAGGAGCTGACTTGAGAGGCTAACCTCAGGGTGAAGGCTTGATCTGCCTCAGTGAACCCAGCCACAAAGAAAATCAATGGTTCATTGGGGTGTAGACCCTGGGTCACTATAACCCAGGGCTTTATAATCTGCTATATAGTTTGCCTTTTTAGGAAAACTACTTCTATCCGGTGAATTCTTTACTGTAACAGCTTCTACCATCTCCCAGGGATGCACCAAAGTCTTTCAAATCCTGTCCTGAGAGTTTTCCCAGAGACAGGTGTGGTTGGGACTCGAGAAAGAATCAGCATCTCCTGGCTATTTCCTCACCCATCATTTAGAACTTGAATCTGTTCTTGAGGCTGTGAGCTAACTCATCATTCAATATATAAACCTGCTCTGACATACCCCTATCCAGGAGCCATCCACACACTGCTGAAATGCCTCTGGTGGTGCGGTATTCATTGCTAAGAGCTCTCATGCCCTGGCCCCTCACAGTACACACGTGCTCTCTTTTTTCTCCTAGCCACCCCTAGTTATTTACTTTTCCTTTTTGCATGTGACATGTATTCCAATCCTTTCATCCACCTCTGCACACAATTGAGTGTTGTCTATATTTTGTTTTTGTTTGTTTCTGAGAGTTAGAAATCATTCTAAAGATCTAGAAAAGAAGTATTTCAACTACAGTGTTAAGTACATCAATTTATTTTTATTTTTTGATGGACTCTGCCTCATGGCACGTATGCTGCATTGATCAGCTCTTGGTTGAAATAAGAGCAAAGATATGCTGGATTTTAGGTCTGTTACTATCAGCAAACCATAGGAAGACATTTTCTCAAACACTTGGAACTTATTTTTTATAAATGAGAAAAATGAGATTTATGGAAGAAAAGTGTCATATCCATTGTTACATTCAGGATTAAACCCTCATTCTCTTGGCTCTCTTACCAGTACTCATTGCATTATCTTTGTGAGACACTTGCAGGTATGAGTCTGTCATATATTAATAGTAGAATTTACAATTTGGCTTATGGGGAGGTAAGACTGTGAAGGCCATGTTGTCAATTACTGTCAAGCTAAAATATAATAATAAAGTTGGGTAAATTGCTTCCTGATGCTAACTGGCTTTAATTTTAAATGCAGTGTCATACGGTCCTCAAGGATTAGTAAACAAAATCTTCTTTGTATATATTTAATTTAATTATAAGGAATATTGAGTGCCAATGCACTGAGTTGGTGCTGTGGATATTCAGAGACATAGCCCTTGACCTTGACAAGTCCCATCTGGAGTGGGAGCTGATGTGTTCATGGCTGAGTGTAGGAAGTCCTACATGTGAAGTGCAAAACAATTGCTATGGGGACACAGCCAAAAGAAAAGACTTATTCCCATTCAGGGAAATCAGAAGAGCTAGGCTTTCAACAGAGGGTAGAGGGCAGAGCCATGTGAACATCACTCCAAGTCAAACAGATAGTAAAAACAGGTCGGAAAACACAGGCTGTGTTTCCAGAATGATGAGGAGTCAGTTGCAAGGTGTGTTACTGTCATCTAGATTCTCCATCGGACCTTGAAGGACAATTCAGGCAGCTGTTTGTTTATACATTTTTGGGGTGGTTGATGCAGGGAAACATGTCTTTCCCTGGAATGAGTGGAGGATGTATGAGTTCTCTTTTGAGATTGCTTGTGAGCATTTTCCAATTTCTTTGAAAGACTAAAAAGCATTAGCAGAGGTCAAAGAAAAGACATTTTTGTTATACTCTGTAACACTAGAAGAAAATCACGATGTTGAAGTAGGCTGTCAAAATATTTCTCAACAACTCAACCTAAAAGTGGCTTCAAATAAAAGAGCCAACTGGAGCCTGATCCGTTAGCATGAAGCCCTTTATTTCTCTAAATGACAACTGTGTCAGTATGCTTCTTGTGTTTGTCTTAATTTTTACAGAAAGCTAATCACTTGATTATACCTATGATAAAGTTAAAATTTGGGAAAAAGCATTAATCAGAATTTTAGAACCGTGGGGATGATCTATTGGATGTATAAGGCCTTAGACAATGTTTGTTTTATATATTTTTCACAAGTATCAACTCACTCACTCAAGTTCTCAAGATAAATGTCCTAAGTATTTGCTATGTGTGAGGTTCTCTCCTAGCATTGATGATACAAAAAAGCCTATGGCCTCTCTCAAGGAGCTCATGTTCTTACAGGAAAAACCGTCCTATAAAACAAAGTTCCAACTAAGTGTGATAGCAAGTATAGTGGCAGCTCATAAGGTGGAGTAAATGAAACTGTCTTATGGGAGAAGGAGTATTGGAGAGCTTTGCAGAGGAGGCAATGCTTGCACTGATTCCTGAGGATACATGGAAATTTTTAAGATGAAAATAGTTGCAGGATGATTCAGTCGGTGGAAAATGAGAGGAAAAACGACTAAGTATGAGATGTGTTGATGAGTGGCTTAGAATCATTTGGTGGCAGGTAAAGAGACTCATTTCATACTTATTTAAACAAAAAGGGAAAGCTGGATAGAAAATCATTGCATCCCACAGATCCCGAGGGCCCGGAGCTGCCAAGCCAAATGAGGGGGTTGAACCAAGAACTGAAAAGGAATCTAGAACCATAGATATCTAATTTACAGTTCTGAGTCTAAATTCCAAATTCTTGATAGAGAATAACTACCTGGCTCAACCTGGCTCCAGAATCTGTTCCAGTCATACCATCATGATCAGAGTGGAAGGATCGTAGGGTTCAAACATAGTTTCCCAGGCTCTCTGCTATGGGTGAAAACTTTAAAGATGGGGACTTGAAGGCTGCACAGACAGTCTGAAAGGTGTCTGCTAGTTGACTGCAAGCTGTTGGGAGACCTCAAATAAGAACTGGGAATTTTTGTAGTGCTAAAGTGCAGTGGAGTTAGAGGGGAGTCAATAGAGACAGATGAGATTGGAGGATTGGCATACAGCACATTGTGAAAGACTTTCTTTTTTTTTTTTTTTTTTTTTTTTTTTTTTTTTTTTTTTTTTTTTTTAGATAATGAGGGACTTTAAAAAGTCTGGGCATAAAACAACCAGAATTGCGATTTGGGTGGTTAAGTATAACAGTGGTGTGGAAATGCACTGGAAAAGGACAACCTGAAAGAAGAGAAGACAGGTGAGAGGTTGCTGGAATAGTCCATATAAGAGGCTAGAGCCTTAACTAGACAATGAGAATGGATAAAATGGGATAAAATAGGAAAAAATTTAGGAGAAATAAATAACAGAATATTAAGAACTATTCAAGGTGCCTGAGGATTGAGGAGAAAACTAACATGATTGCCACTTTTCTGATACAAGCAGCAGAGTAGAAGGGGGCGCCATCACCAAGGCAAGGACCAGAAGAGGACAAAGTTTAGAGGGAGCATAGTGGGTCTGCACTGAGCATGGGGAGTTAAAGTGCTGGGGACCACCCAAGAGGAACTGGTGAGTGAGAAGTTGGACGTTCCCTCAGGGGTGAGGTGGGGGCTATAGATGAGATCTGGGAATCATCAGCTCATGCGCGGCAATGTAAGTCCGGGGGTGATATTGTCCAGGAAAAGTATATAAAGTCAGAAGAGAAGTGGAAAGAGGAGAGAGTCCTGAAATGAGTCCACAGTAAGAGGTGAAAGGAAGAAAACCGTCTCACAGGGGAGACCAAAAAGAATAACCACACAGCTGAGGAAACCAGAAAAGAAGGGTATCCTGGAAGCCAAAAATGGAGAATTTCAAAAGACTGGGAAGTCGTTTATCAGCACATTGCACTGTTATATCTGTTTCACGGAGAGTAAACTGAAACTTGGAGACTTAAAATGACAGTTGATTAGTGTCAAAGGCAAGACTATAATGGAGATGTTTCAACGTTCAGTTCTGTGCTCTTATTTTCTACAGAACACCACAATACTTCCCTGCAGAGAGACTGGAGCAAACCACCAAGATGTCCTGGAGAGGAGAGATGGGAGCCTGAGCTGAAGGGCAGGGTCCTACATGTTGTCTGTTCCTGCCCTACATGTACTTCAGCTGTCGTCCCAGAGCAGGGGGCTGTGCAGTGGGCGTAGGGCTGGCCTCTCACGTGTGGTGCCAGCCTGGAGTCCAGGTCAGTTTCCTACTAGCCCTGAGGCTTTGGTTGGACCGGACTCTCAGTTTTCTCCTTTGTAAAATCGAGAAGTTAAAATTTATTCTCTCCTATCTCTAATGTTATGATTCTTTTTATGATACAGTTTATTGGTTTTCTCATTACAGATGGAACAAATCCTCATAAACTTTCAATTCTGTTTGTAAGTATGAGGGTGAGGAGGCAATGAGAGGCACTGAGTAAGAATTGGAGACCTTTTTCTTTATAGACACAGATAATTCAGAATTTTACCAGCTTCTATAAAACCATGGGTGAATATGATGGGGAGACAGAAGAGCTAGGTGAGGATGCAAGAACTAATGGAGCATGAAGATCAAACAAATCAACTAGAGTGGTAACAGTAAAAAAGGAAAAAACGAGAAGAAGAGAAGAAGAAGCCACAGCTAATTAAAAATAGCTGAAACCCAGGAGATGCATTTAAAGCAATCACATCGGATTGTTCAAATTAAGAACAACAAATAAATAGCTATGCGAACTCCATATTCTGAGTGCTTTTAAAAAAATAATAAGCTGATATTAGAAAAAAGCGTTTCCTTCTTCAAATTCTCCCCTTGTTAAAGAGAAAAACAGAAAACTTTCACATCATTTTTCTCTAGTCTTTGGGTGCTAGAATGAAAGGAGAATGAAATTAAAATCACTTCAAGTGTTTTCCTTCTGGGCTGTAAAGCTGCTGGCATCATTTATCCCAGCTCCACACTTACATAATCTGGATACCACAGGAGCCCTTGGAAGTTATTAAATAAAAAGAAGACATCAAAAAATATAAAAGAAAGGCAATTAAAATGTTGCACCCAATAAGTGAGTCAGAAAACTTGATTTAAATGCAACCCAGGACCCAGAATATTGGACATCAAGGAGTGAGGGAATTCAACTATGAGGAATTAAGGGGGTTGAAAGAATGCCTTTAGGAGCCAGGAGGGGACCAGAGTTCCTTTGTGGCTGGGGAGTCTTTCTTTGTGTAAAGAGGGAGGGGCATCATCAACTCATAGACTCTGGTAGTTTAAGAATCCCTGAACCTAGGAGGGAAAATGGGTATTGGGCAGGATGAGTGAGGAGGTATATATCTCAAATGTACTGATCCCATGGGGTGGGATGTTTGAATAAGGGAAAGACATTTGAGCTGGGCAGATAAGACTTAGAGGTTTTCCTTCTTTTGTTTTCTTTTGTTTCTGGTTTGTTGGACTGTCAGAGTGGACTCAAGTGTCTTGTGTCTCTACTGGAAGCTGCACTAGCTTAAACAAGCAGGCTCTCAGTATGCTGAAGGCAACAACATCCAAAACACAGGCTCTTCTGGTCAAGACAGGGTGTTATGCTATTCTGGGAAGCCCAGGACCCTCCAACAGGAAGCAGAAGGTCATCTCCCTGACTCTGGCATCAAGGCAGTGCCCACCTGGATCATTGGAGTTATGGGAATTTCCCTATTGTACCTGCGTCTGCCCTTGAGTGTTCCTTGGGGCAATGCAATGGCTCAAAACAGCATAGGAGCTGAAGAGCTGGCATGCGACTGCACCAGCATCACTTCTGTCCACTTTTTCCAGAATAGGCTCAAAAGCAGGAAGTTCAGAAATCATCAACAGGTTTAGGAGATGACTTAAAAGGCAGGTCTGAGTCTTCCAGGAAAGAGAGAGTGAGGGCTCCACAGCACAGACCTGCAATGTACCACCACCGGCTCATTGCTGTGGTCTGAGGAATGTGTGTGTCAACAGGTCTCACTGGATCTCCATAAGAGACTCATCTCCTGCTGGAATAACCTTTGGAGATGCTATGGGAAAGAGGGTCTGCTGCTCCCTGATTTCAAATCCCACTATGACACTCTCATCTCAACTTTACTTTGGAAAATGTCTCATCCATCGCCCTTTCCTAAACCCTGGGATCTTACACCAACTTCCACATTTGACAAGGTGAAAGGCACTTGTGGTAGGCTGAATAATGCCCCCAAAAGAGATCCAGATTCGGATTCTTGGAACCTATGAATGTTTCCCTATATGATTATATGGTTTTGCTCTGTTTCCCCACCCAAATCTCATCCTCAAATTGTAATCCGCACATGTCAGGGGAGGGACCTGGTGGGAGGTGATTGGATTATGAGGGCAGTTTCCCCAGTGCTATTTTCATGATGGTGAGTGAGTTCTCACAAGATCTGATGGTTTAAAAGTGTTTGGCAATTCCCCCTTCGCTTGCTCTCCCTCTCTCCTGCTGCCTTGTGAAGAAGATCTTTGCTTCCCCTTCGCTTTCTGCCATGGATTGTAAGTTTCCCGAAGCCTCCTCAGCCATGTGGAACTGTGAGTCAATTAAACCTCTTTTATTTTTAAATTACCCAGTCTCAGGTAGTTTTTTAGAGGAGTGTGAAAATGGGCTAATACATACGGTAAGAGGGACTTGGCAGGTGTAAACAAATTGAGAATCTTGAGATGGGAAGATTATCCTGGATGACCCAGGTGGGCCCTAAATGTAATCACAAGTGTCTTTATATGAGAGAGGCAGGGGACAGTTGAAGAAGACAAAGTGACACTGAGGCGAGATGGTAAGCCCCTGACTTTGAAGATGGTGGAAGAAGCAGCTCTAGGAGCTGGAAAAGGCAAGGAAACGGATCCTCCTCTCGAGCCTCTGGAGGAAACACTGCCTTTCTGAGACCTTCCTTTTGACCAAGTGAAACTGACTTCAGACTTCTGACTTTCAGACTATAAGAGAATACATGTATGTTGGTTTAAAACACCGTATCTGTGTTAGTAATTTGTTACAGCAGGCACAGGGAGCTAACAGAGGGCACTCCCGCCACATGCGACGTTTTTATTTTAGGCAAAGGAATGGACATACCAATGAACAAAATGTTTTCAGCCCTGGGAGTTTGGTATGTAGGATTTTTTTGTTTTTTGTTTTCTGATTGGAAAAAAAAAACAAAAAACAGAGTCTTGCTCTGTCACTCAGGCTGGAGTGCAGTGGCATAATCTCGCACTGCAACCTCCATCTTCCACCACACCCAGCTAATTTTTGTATGGTTAGTAGAGACAGGTTTCACCATGTTGGCCAGGCTGGTCTCGAAGTCCTGACCTCGGGTGGTCCACCCACCTTGGCCTCCAAAGTGCTGGATTACAGGCGTAAGTCACCATGCCCAGCCAGGATACAGGTTCTATTCTCTTGTTTTTTGTTTCCCTCTTAGTTTATAACAAGCACAAAATTTTTCTTTGCTTAAATATAGTTCAACATATTCCCTGGCAACCATACCTGTTTGGTCTGAGATCAACTTCGTTAAAACATCCTGATGCATTTTATTGATTTTTTATGGCAACATTAAAGAAAAAGGCCTGAGGGACTGGGCTGCTCGTTTCATTTTTTTCCCTGTGGATATGAGAGAACAGCAGAAAAAGACTGGAAAAGTGGCAACTCGCAGTGGTATTGGGATCCTGCAAACTCCCTTTTCCTGGGGTGCAAATACCACAAGTTGATCACAGGTTCTCTTAAATCTTCAATGTGGCTTCACTGGAGAAGGCTAGAGGTGGAGTTTATGGCCACAGACTGTGCAGACCTGCCCTTCCCTCTGTCCACATCTCTCACTCTTCAAGTTGCTTACTTAGAGTGCTCAATCTCTTTGGATGGCTTTGTCTTCTGAAGGGCAGGATGCTCAGGTCTGGAGGCCAGGAAGAATCCAGTACGGAGAACTAAGGACTGGGCTTGAGTTTAGATCCTGAAGAATGGACATAGACCCAAAAGTTCTATGTCATCAGACATATCCTGCCATCAAGAAAAGAAGGTAGATATTGAAGTGAAGAACAAGGTCTGGAAAGAAAGCAAGCCTTCAGCATGAATCTTCTGTATGGCTGAAGTGGGAAATGGTTCTACAACTAGGCTAAAAATCTTTGGCAGCTTCAGGCTATTACCAGTAGAGACCTTAGTCATGGGGCTTCCTTTTAGTGTTTCTGAGCCAGGGGAGGACAAGGCTTCTCTTCCTGCTGCTAGGGATCCTGGGAGGTTGCAGATTCAGCTTTGCAGACTGGCCTAGGTTGGAGTCAGGGAGCCTGCCTGGTGCTTGATGTCTTAGAAGGATTTGAGAGCTTGGGGCTGGTGGAGCTAGTCCTTCTCTCATGGGGCCACCTCAGAGTGTATGGTTTCTGTGTACTCTGAGCTTGATGGTCACGCAGGACAGAAATTATGGTTGAAAGTCTTACTTAGAGCAGCTCTAAGATGATCAGGAAGATTGTTTTACACAACAGGAATGTTGTTTACTTTCCCAGTTAAAAAAACTTGACCCTTCAATTTTATACTAAGTTTTCAACTCTAAGCTAACCTATGTCTCCTTTTCTCTTCCTCTCCCTCTTTCATTCCTTCTTTTTTTCTCTCTCTCCTACAGTCCTTGAAGCATCAGAAATAGAAATAGAGGCTGAAATAGAAAAACCTACTGAATGAGAGGGCTTTGTCTCCTATCCTTCATACACAGATCTTGAAGCTGAGGTCAAAAATTAGTGACAGAACCAACTATTCATATTTTTAATATAAGATAATCTTTCTCATGCACTATGTGATGACATATTGTGAGACTATCACCAAAGTGATTTTTACTTTGCTATCAGAATGACCCTTGAGTAGTCTGTGAATTTTTTAGGGTAAAACTCAGTAGCTTCCCTACTTTGTTTTCATTCAGTTTGCAGGATCACCACTTTTCCGTGGGTGCTATTTATTCTACCATCAAATTAGCAGCAGAGTGGGATATTATATTAATGACTGGGGGAATCAGTAAGGAATCAATATTTCCCAAATCTATGAGGTACTTTGGGCTCAGCTGCTTTGATAAGCTTCAGAATCCTAAGGGTTTTTTTTTTTTAATTTGAGAATCTGCATGATGTAGTTAAAAGAATATTGAACATTTAACAATAACAGCACTTTTTCTCTCATTTAATCCTTACGACAACCTTAAGAAATAGATAATAATTTTTAAAATTGGCATGATTCCAGTTACATGTGAAGTGTGAAAACATTTAACTCATAGAAACAGAGAGTAGAATACGTATTAGTTTTATCTGTACTTTACAGGTGAGGCTTAGTGGGAGATTGTGGCAGAGCCTGGACTCTAATCGCCTATGTTTGGCCTCAAGGAATTACTTGTCTATATCTATTCATTAGGTAAGAGTCATATCCCCTTGGCATTTCTTCCTATTAGACTTGGGTGTGTCTTGGAGTGAGATCCAACACAGACAAACTGAGAGTGTCTTGTTGGATATAGTCTGTAAAACAAACAAACAAACAAACAAAAATTGGGAAAATAAAGTTTGCTGGGTGGGGGACTGATTATATGCCAGTTGGATAAGTTGGACTCATGGGATAAATAAGTAGCAACTCTTGAAGGATCGTGAATAGAGAAGTCAGTGCCTTTGTATACACTATGGAATACTATGCAGCCATAAAAAAAGGATGTGTTCGTGTCCTTTGCAGGGACATAGATGAAGCTGGAAACCATCATTCTCAGCAAACTAACACAAGAACAGACAACCAAACACCACATGTTCTCACTCATAAGTGGGAGTTGAACAATGAGAACACATGGACACAGGGAGGAGAACATCACACACCAGGGCCTGTCAGGGGGCTGGAGGTTAGGTGAGGGAGAGCATTAGGAGAAATACCTAATGTAGATGACGGGTTGATGGGTGCAGCAAACCACCATGGCACGTGTATACCTATGTAACAAACCCGCACGTTCTGCACATGTACCCCAGAACTTAAAGTATTAAAAAAAAAAAAAAAAAAAGAAGAAGTCAATGCCTTAGTCTGGGACAAGGCAAAGGTCAAAGCAAATAGACAGGTCACTTCCAAAGCCCAACCTAGCATTCGTTCATTGGTTCCAAAGCCCAACGTAGCACTCATTGGTTAGCACTCATTTAATGTGGCTTGGCAGCAGGGAGAGATAATATGATTATTGGATCTCAATCATGTGAGAGTTGGAAGCCTGATCTAGTGAGGGAATAAATTCATAGACATTCTGGAGGGAAAGAAATGGCAGGATTAGATGGCAATTAGACGTAAGACCTTAAGGAGAGTTATGAATCAAGGGTGACCTTGAGATTCTTCCCTGATATCTTTTACATCTCAAAACTGTACTAAAATAAGGTGTCCACAGGAGGCAACTAGGGTGTAGCTCAAAGAGTCGGGGAAAATGTTAGGAAATATTCTCTGGCGTGGAATTTCACAGAAATACATGACATTCATCATATATGAAATATTTTTAGAAATTAACCCACTTGAAGGTGACTTCTGAATGTTGCCAGTGAATCAATAGTTTTTTCCCAAATCCCTCTGAGATATCTCAAAGATATCTATTTCAAATATAGATATGTGTCTGGAAACTTCTAATTAGTCCTATCTATCAAGAAAATATGTTGAGTGGTGACCCTGATTAATACAAGGTAAAACATGTTTTTGTGACTGGCTAAAGCAATTAATAAAGGAAAACTAGAAAGGAAAAATTGCCTCATAATTATTTAGTACTTTCTAAGGGAGAGAGAATCTGTATTCCAGACCTGGAGTACCTGTGGATTAGGATATAAATATCTTTTATTGGTCAGAGGGCGATTATTCTGCTTACCACAGCCAGTATTATCATACTTTGCTGAGCCAATTACGGGCCAGTCTGTGGTTGTATACTGTCCCTCCCTAAGTTACTGGCACAGTCTCTAAGGAATTGGTCTCTGAGACTAGGCATAGTCTGAGCAGTTAATGACAATCTCAAGATGGGCCCTTGGGAAAACCACTGTTCATGGCTAAGTGGAATTCATGAATGCAAATAGGACCATACTCAAAGGTGAGGAAGCAAAAGGGTATGGACATTTGCCACACAGTGAACACTTAAAAGAAGTCAGTTCCCAGCCTTTGGATCTGTTCAAGCAGAGGCTGAACTTGTTAGGATGTTGAAAAGGAGATTCGGGATTTAACTGATGGCAGGACTCGGTGACCTTCGTGATTCTTCATGTCCTGAACATCTATTAGTTTATTGAGTCGGAAGCAGAAGTTCCATCTTGTTCAATAACCAGTGTCCTTAGCAGTCATTACCTAATGTATATTTATAATGATGAGTCAAATAAAGCTCCAGAATTTACCAACAAAAAACAAAAGTCCCTGAGAACAAAATGGACTTCACGCCCACAGCTTCCATTAAAGTTAATAAGAAGTTAATCATGTCAATAGAAGTAACATTGTAGAATCTTGAGAAACTTGGGGAATAGAAAGACTCAACCTGATATTGGATGAACACTAATTCAAATAACTTTGCATAAAGTGGGGAGGATAAAGGACAGTGAGAAATTGTCTTAATTCTTTGCAGAGCACTCCAGTTCTAGTTGCAGTAACATTGCCTCTTAGCTTGAAGTGTTTGTTCAAATGAACCACTTTATTTAAAAAGAGTGGTTTGAGCTACTTAATAGCTTCATGACCAAGTCATGAAGGCTCTGAAAGGGTGGCCTTGCCATAAAGTTGTTCCCACTCTGTCTGCAGAAGTGCCCAGTCTGATTTCCATCTCTATCTCTGCTTTTTAAAACTGTAACCCTTTCCTAAGGTTTTCGCTTTGGGGTTATTTTTTGTTCATTTTTCTTTGAATCTGCTTATATATAAATAAGGAATTGGAGAAGTAAGAAAGGTGTGGAAGTGAGTGATGGGGGGCAGAGAAGGACGTACCCCAGCTCTTGGCAAAATTCTAGGAGTCCTAGAATGCCAAAGCTGGGAGGGTTTTGGGGGATTAACCCCAATCTCTCATTTTATAGTTCAGGCAAATGCAATCCAGAAAAGAATAGGGAATTGCCCAAGGTCTCAGGTAGACTAGAGAAAGGAAGAGCTGGGAGACCGCATTTCCTTTAGCTGACAGGCTGCTTTGTCTTTCTGCTGATGATGGTATGTGTATGATGGTCTGCTTCTGGTGGCCCATGGCTTTCTTTTTATTATTATTATTATTATTATACTTTATGTTCTAGGGTACATGTGCACAACATGCAGGTTTGTTACATATGTATACATGTGCCATGTTGGTGTGCTGCACCCATTAACTCGTCATTTACATTAGGTATATCTCCTAGTGCTAACCCTCCCCCTTCCCCCAACCCCACAACAGGCCCCCGTGTGTGATGTTCCCCTTCCTGTGTCCAGGTGATCTCATTGTTATCCCTTGTGGTCTTGTGGAGTGCTTCCTGGCACCATTTATCATTGTGAACTTAAGTAGGCTCCTTCAAACTTCGTCACCTACTCCCCAGAGTTGACTGGCTCCTCTCCCTGCTTAGTTCTATGGGTTAATTAACTAGTACTATGTGTTACTGCTTTTGGTAGAAACCCTTCAATGTTTCCTTCCTCAAGGCACTTGTTCACACTATTTCCTGTAGGATCAGACTGTCCTCTTAATCTCTTCTATACAGCATGTCTTTTTCTCTCTCCTGGAAAGTTTCCTCATTCTCTCTGAACCTTCATCCAGCATTTCTGATTGATGTTCTTCTCTAAAGCTCTTACTGTTTTCTAAATTGTAGTAGTTACTCGAGTAAACGCCTTAAAGCACATGGTGATGAATCTCTTGAATTAGGGCCCAAGCCCCACAGCAGAGCCTGGCACACACATAAAAAAAATGATCATAGCAACAGAAAATATTAACAAAGCACTAATTAATGCCAGAAACTGTTTTAAGCAGTTTTACTTTTATTCACACTTTTAATCTCACAACAATCACATGTTGCTATTGTTTTTTATAATCTCCATTTTACAGATGAGGAAATTGAGTCATGGAAGGTTTAGGTATATATTGTTCAAAGGCACCCGGCTAATATGTAATTACACCGGTATCTGAACTAGGGAATCTGGCCCCAGAGTCCATCCCTTAATCACTACTCTGAATAGCCTCCATATGTTTGTTAGAATATCCATACATTCAAATCTATACCTAGGTCTAGGTTTATGTCTAGGTCTATGTCTACATCTATGTCTGTGTCTGTCTGTCTGTCTCTCTCTCTCTCTATCCCTCTGTTATCAATCTACATCTGCATGTCTGTCTGTCTGTCTCTCTATCCCTTTGTTATCAATCTACATCTACATCTACGTATGCATCTGTGGCTATAAAGGTGTTAATGAGTGGTACTTGCTCAGATGAGCACTCATCCCAATTATTTAAAGATTGCTTCTTTTACTATGAACCAAAGTAGTGAGTATTGTGGATTATCGAAGCATCAGGGCAAGCTGAGAGATAATAGTCTAGGGGCAAAAGTGAGGTCTTTCTCTTCAATTGTCTCACCTAAGACATGTCCTGGATTTTCTGGGGAGTGAAAGTGAGAACAGCACTTTATTTTCAATTATCTCTAAAGCTTTCTTGCTTTCCTATTTACCTTTGGAGATTCATGAACAAACACTAAAAGGTTCAGGCATGTGGAGGCTATAAAGAGGCTGTGTCTTCACATGAGTAAATATTAACAATATCTGGTTTTCCTGTTACCCCATCAAGATAGGTACCAGGAGCTTTAATAATTAATCAAATTAGGACCTAAAAGTCATTTCCCTTTTAGGAAGTTTCTTTCTGTTAGCTATCAATTAACACTGATGACTTCAGCTCCCTTCTCAGCGTGTTTCAAAAAATGGGAAATGGAAAAGCTCTGCAGTGTGTTAATGGAGCCATAATACACATTGCCTAATGAAGCATGAAGGCCCTGTTTACTCTGAACACTGTAATTATTTAAGAGCTTTTAAAACCCAATGTCAAACCCTGCCTCTCGCCTACTTCTTTCTCATGACTGGAATGAGACACTTAATGTTTTATCTGAACTTGGTAGAGGTGAGCTGGAAATAAATAGCTAATTATGAGTTTCCATTTGTCAAGCTTTTTCATTGCCATGGAAGGCTTTTGCCTAGTCTGGGCTCTTGTAGATGCTTCACAGCAACTTTCAGAGCTAACATTTAATGAGCACCTACTACATGCAGGGCCTTGCAAGGGGTATCCTGCATTGGTTGTGAGACTCAGACATGTCCAAGAGCACATAGGCATCAAAATCTAGACCTACTGCCTTTTGAGACAGCAGAACCTGGTGTCTATATGCAGGAGCCTTGGAGTCAGACTTTCTGTGATCAAATCCTGGTTCCATTACTTATGACTCTGTGACTCTGGGAACACTACTAAACCTCTCTGTGATTCCTAGTCTCATGAATAAAATGGGGCTGTGACAAAGGTTTTTTGCTCAGTCGGACTTTAGTCAGGCTCCCCTGAATCCTCTTTCCAACAAGGCTTTTGCAAGTATTTCCTTGTACCGTGTACTTTTAGCAAGAATCCTGCTAAGTCAGTTTAGGGAGACCTCCCCACACTCAATATTTGATAGCTGACCAAGCTCCTTATTCCCACTATCCCCAGGTGATAGCGAATCACCCTGGCCTGCCTTCAGCAAGAATTCTGTGAGGCTGATTCAGCCCAAATCTCCCCAGACTTTATGTCTCCTCTACTAATTTTTTTTCTACCAATGCCCCACTACACATTCCTCTTTGCCTATAAATTCCCACGTGTTCTGAATGGATTTGGAATTGAGCCCCAGTTCTACACTGGAGTCTCTCTTCCCCTATTGCAATAGTCTTTGGAATAAAATCTGTCTTCACTGCCTTAACTTCTGTCCTCTGTCTGGCTGTGATTTTTCTTAACAGCTAGTGATAATAATGGTTATCACCTTACAGGGTTGTTGCTTGGACTAAATGATCTGCCTTTCAGAACAGTACCTGCCACACACTAAGAGCTCAGCAAATGTTAGCTGTTTTTATTATCTAACTCTTTGTACCACGTTATATGGCTTTTGAAAAATGTCAGCAAACACTCACTGCACGCATGGAAGAGGTAAAGGGCCAAACACTGGTGGAGGAGAAATATCAGAGGCTAGCAATAGAAACATTTTGTCCAGCTTGTCCCTGCAGTTATCTCTATGGCTGGTAATATCCTCTCCCTCTGAGGTTTAGATCCCTCATCTGTAAAATGGTAGTGGAATTCCTCCTTCCTGGCAACCTTTGTGCCTGCTGTGAAGATTGAAGACTGCATCAACATGAGAGCGATTGGAAATTGGCTGGCACTGTGCTATAAGGGAGTGTGAGTGCACAATGCTGTCCTGCATACTTTAGGAGGTATGAGGACAGATAAGACTTATCCTCATCCTCACAAGTCTTGCCGCCTAATAGAGTACCCAGACAAACATATAAGTAACAATAACACCTGGGAAGTCAAAGGGCACATAGAGACCCAGAGCGGAGAGTTGGTGTGGGAACAAGTCATTCTCAGTGAGATAAGGAAAAGTGGCTTCCTGAAAGAAGTCACGCCAGGATCAAGCCTTAGAGGATGAATGAGATCTAGATGAGTGTAGAATAAGGTGAGGGCATGCCAGGGGAAGGTAATAGGAAAATAAAGGCACAGTGTTGGTGACAAACAGAACGTGCATATCTGAAGCATGGTGTTTTGCATATGTTGTTCAAACCCAGAGCATATCCAGGAAAAATGTAGGCACCTAGACAAAAGACTTGGCTTCAGATTGAACCTCAGCTTTATCACTTAATAACCATGAAATTCTTAGACAAATCACTTTTTTAAACTCATTTTCTACATCTGTAAAATGGGAATGCTAAACCTACCT
This sequence comes from Macaca nemestrina, assembly GCF_043159975.1. Lineage (NCBI taxonomy): Eukaryota > Metazoa > Chordata > Mammalia > Primates > Cercopithecidae > Macaca > Macaca nemestrina. Next base: position 10,542,700 of record NC_092126.1, read on the forward strand.
AACTAATATTTATGAGGATAGATGAATTAATGCAGGTAAAATACTTAGAATAGAGCCTGACTCATAGCAGGTGATCCACAGATACTGTCTAATGTTCATCACCAAGAGATAAGAAGAAAAGGTAGATTGGGATCAATTTGTGTAGAACTCGGCATATTCAAATAAGAAGCATGGCCTTTATTCAGTAAGTGATGGAAGATCACAGAAAATTCATGGGCAGGCCAATGAAATGATCTCTGCTAAGAGGCATGGAAACTACTCAAGAGCTGCCTGGAAGATGACAAGGTGGGAGGGCTTCTGGGATGGATGTGCCTTGCTCATAGGTGAGGTTATGTGCACAGTAGCATTTCCAGCTACGTGGTACTTCCACATAGCAAAATGGAGAAGAAGACGTCATTTCCATCTCAATATGAGAAAATGAAGCCACAGAGAATCCAAACAATTTGCCTACTATAATGTAAATATTAGTGTCCCCTCCAAAATTAATGCTAAACCGAATCTCCAAGGCAATATTATTAAGCGGCGAGGCCTTTAGGAGGTGACTGGATATGACAGCTTCATCTTCATCAGTGAAATTAAGTATAGATAAAAAGCCTGGTGAGAACTAGCTAGATCCTTTTTCCCTTTTGCCATGTCAAGACACAGCAACAAGATGCCATCTTGGAAGCAGAGACTGACTCTCTGCAGACACAGAATCTTGATCTTGGACTTCCCAGCCTCTAGAATAGTGAGAAATAAATTTATGTTGTTCATCAATTACCTAGTCTTAGACATTTTATTATAGCAGCACAAATGGACTAAGACATTGCCTAAATTCATATAGTTCAGTGAATCACTCTCAGTCATGAAATGCCTGCAAGTGCCAGTGTGTGGGGTAGGTGGGTGGGTTAGGGGGCGTTTATTTTAGCTGTTGACACCCCAGGGTCAGTGAGAGGTCAGGGAGCAGGTTTGAATACTTGGGGGAGGAAATAGCCTGAGGACTTTGGATCTCTATGGTATAAGAAGTGGCCAATGGGCAGACTTGGAAAGAAAACCAAAGATGTCAGATTGACTCAGAGTCCCCTATGCTTTGCAGCCCTCAGCTGATGTGATGTCTCTCCTGACTTCATATTGTCACCAGCACAATGGGTTTCTGCCCAGGGATCTCTGAGTTAGTGCTCCTTTTGTTCTCCTCCATGACAGGAAACTGACAGACCACATGCTGATGGATTTTAAAGGTCTGGCTTGGCTGGTGCCCACTGCCCAAAAAAAGGACAGAGGTCTGAGGAAGAATCTGACAATGATCATTCCCTACAGACAGACCCTTCTGCTGCTTTCTCATCTGCCACCGGCAAAAGGAGCTCAGAGAGCAGAGGGGCGTAATAATGCTCCAAGGGCCTGATAATCAGAGACTCACCCACCATCACCTACCTGGCAAGGGGATGTGAGAAGTGAGTCCTGTATTGTCATATTGACTTCTGGGCCCCTTGAAATCTGTTGAAAAACATCACCCACCAGGTGATGTTTCTTTTTCATAAACATGTCCTCAGGAATATAACACTGAGGCAAAGTGGTTTATACAACACCTTCCTGACAAGGCCCTCCGGAGCTCTTCAGAATGAGCTCACAAATTCACAGGGATTCATTCAGCTAGGGGGAAAGGAATGTGATAACCTTTTGGAAAATGTTTTATTTTGTCTTGACTTGTGTCAACTCATGTCATTTTCTTTAGCTGAAACTAAAAGCTGATCGTTAGAATTTTTGGCTATATGTCATTGTCCAGAATAAATTCTGAGACTTGTTTTCAAAAATCTCAAGATAGTGCCTGCCCCTTCTGCACAGTCTGGGTTATATCTATTCCCCTCAAGCACAGCCTGTGGCTTCTCACTATTTCCAAGGTTGGGTTTAAACATCTCAAGTCTCTTGACTAACTGGTCTTAGTCTTTCTCATATTATATCTCCTATCAGTTTTCTTAGTATGCCTTAAACTTCACCTACACTTAACCTTATTTTCTCCAACCGACTAGGCTTTATCTGCTTCTTTGCTTTTCTCACTGTAGAGATACAGAAGTGAGTATTAAGAGAGAGAGTCAGGCAAAATGCTGAAAGAGAAGAGTGTAGTAATATAGTAGATAATTGTGCAAATATCATATTTTTTTCCTTTGTAGACCATGTATTTGCAGAAGGCAAAGTGGTATAAGGAAAAAGTGTTTGGTAATTGTCATCAAAAATGCCTGAGTACCATCACATTAACTGGCTGTGGAACTGAACTTTCAATTCTTCTTCTGTAAATGGGGATAATAATATCTTCTTCTTGGAGTATATTGTAAGATTGAATTGAGCAATAAATATAATGTGCTTAGCTCATGACACCAACTCAATAAATAAACCTTTATCCCCAACGGTGCTACATAGTAAGTGTTTGAGTAATCAGAGTTTAGTCCACAGAAAAAGAATCAGATATTGTCTGTACCTCAAATTGAGATGGTAAAAATCCACTCAAAATAGGAACAAATAAAGGCAAGAAAAGTATCATGTAGAAGGAGTTTCAAGGCATATTCTTGCTCATTAGGATTTACTACAATCGAAAATGTGTTTGCTCGCCAGTATTTACAAGTCTACCATGTGTGTAACCCGGGCACAAATAAAAAGCAAATAAGTAAATTTGACGTAGTCTGGATGGAAGAACTATTGACCCAGGGAAGCAGGTTCTGGGAAGAGAAGGGCATTGAATTGCTAAATTGAAGAAAAGCCAGGTATTTATGAATTAGAAGAACATTATTAAAGAAAAGAGTAATCAAACCTTTAAGATTAAAATTATTTCTTCTCCTTGGTTTCTTTGTTCTTCAACATTTCAAGGATGGCACTTAAGGTAAAGAAGCCCAACACAAACTGGCAACTACCTTCTTCACTCTGATAATTTGGGAGAAGTGAAGCCCTAGCTTATATCTGCTGTAGAATTGATTATATCAAAATATAAATTACTCTATCCTCTTTTCTGTTGGACTGTGTTATCCTTGGGGACAAGAGAGAGGATAGCATTTATGGATGTTCTCCTGGGCCTTGCCCTAAGCAAGAAAATAGAAATAACCACGGAGGAGGAGAAGAAAGGGGAGTACTATGGTTTGGATCTGTGTTGCTGCCCAAATCTCATGTCAAATGATAATCCCCAGTGCTGGAGGTGGGGTCTGGTGGGAGATGATTAGATAATGGGAGCATATTTCCCTTTTGTGCTGTTTTTGTCATTGTGTTTTCAGAAGATCTGATTGTTTTGCACCTCTGCCCTTTCTGTCTCTTCCTCTTGCTCTGGCCATTTGAAGTGCTGGCTTCCCCATTTGCCTTCTGCCATGATTGGAAGCTTCCTGAAGCCTCCCTAGAAGCAGAAGCTGCTGTGCTTTCTGTACAGCCTTTGGAACCCTGAGGCAATGAAACCTCTTTTCTTTATTAATTATCCAATCTCAGGTATTTCTTGATAGCAGTGTGAAGATGAATTAATACAGAAAATTGATACCAAGGAGTGGGGCATTGCTATAAAGATACCTAAGGCCAGGCACAGTGGTTCACGCCTATAATCTCAGCACATTGGGAGGCTGAGGTGGGCAGATCACCTGAACTCAAGAGTTTGAAACCAGTCTGGGCAACATGGCAAAACCCCATCTCTACAACAACAACAACAACAACAACAACAAAATTAGCCAAGTGTGGTGGCATGTTCCTGTAGACCCAGCTAGTCTGGAGGCTGATGTGGAAGAATCTTGAGCCTGGGAGGTGGAGGGTGCAGTGAGCTGAGATCATGCCACTGCACTCCAGTCTCGGTGACAGAGAGAGACCCTGTCTCAAAAAAAAAAAAAAAAAAAGCCTGAAAATGTGGAAGCAACTTTGGAACTGAGTAATGTGCAGAGGTTGGAAGAGTTTGGAGGGCTCCAAAGAAGACAGGAAGATGTGGGAACGTTTGAAATTTCCTAGACACATGTTGAATGGTTATGACCAAAATGCTGATAGTGATATGGACAATGAAGTCTAGCCTAAGGAGGTCTCAGAGGGAAAAGAGGAACTTACTGGGAATTAAATTAAAGGTCACTTTTGCTATGCTTTAGCAAAAAGCCTGGTTGCATTGGGCCTGTATTCTAGGGATCTGTGGAACTTTGAACTTGCGAGTGATTATTTAGGATATCTGGTAGAAGAACTTTCTAAGCAGCAAAGCATTCAAGATGTGATCTGGCTGCTTCTAACAACCTATTGCTCATATATGTGAGTGAAGAAATGACCTAAAACTTGAACTTATGTTTAAAAGGGAAGTAGAGCATAAAAGTTTGGAAAATTTGCAGCCTGGCCATTTGGTAGAAAGAAAAGCCCATTTTCAGGAAAGGAATTCAAGCAGGCTGTGGAAATTTGCATAAGTAAGGAATCAAGTGCTAATACCCAATACAATGGGGAAAAGGCCCCAAAGGCATTTCAAAGACCTTTGCAGCAGCTCCTCGCATCACAGGCTCAGAAGCCTGGGAAGGAAGAAGAGTTTCATGGACTAAACCCAGGGCCCCACTGCCCCCGGCAGCCTCAGTGCACTGCTCCCTACATACCAGCCATTCCAGTTCTAGCTGTGGCTCAAAGGGGCCCAGGTACAGCTTGGGCTGCTTCTTCAGAGGGTGCAGGCTGGAAGCCTTGGCAGCTTCCATGTGGTGGGCAATTTGCTCAGAGTGTAAGAGTTGAGGCTTTGGAGTCTCTGTCTAGATTTTAGAGAATGTGTGGAATAGCCTGGATGTCCAAGAGGAGGCCCACTGCAGGGGCAGAGCCCTTGTGGAGGACCTCTACCAGGGTAGTGCAGAGGGGAAATGTGAGGTTGAAGCCCCCACACAGAGTCCCCACTGGGGCACTGCCTAGTGGAGCAGTGAGAAGGGGATCACTGTCCTGCAGACCCTGGAATGAGAGATGTACCAGTAGCTTGCATCCTGTACCTGGAAAAGTCACAGGCACTCAATTTCCCAATTAAAATGGTGACTTTAATGATCTCAAAGGCTGTTGCTAGCACTTTGGTTATTTCAAATAACCTGTTATTTGAGAGCAACTGCATGGACTGAACCCTGAAAAGCCATAGGGGTGGAGCTGCCCAAGGCCTTGGGAGACCATCCCTTGCATCAGAGTGCCCTGGATGTGGGACATGAAGTCAAAGGAGATTATTTTGGAGCTTTGAGATTTAATAACTTCTCTGCTGAGTTTTGGACTTGTGTGGGGCCTATAGCCCTACCTTTTGGAATAGGATTATTTACCCAATACCTGTATCCCCTTTTAACCTTGTGAATAACTAACTTGTTTTATGGGCTCATAGACAAAAGGTACTTGCCTTGCCTTAGATGAGACTTTGGATTTTGGACTTTTCAGTTAATGCTGGCATGAGTTAAGGCTTTGGGGACTGTTGGGAAGGCATAATTATATTTTGAAATGTGAGAAGGACATGAGATTTGGGAGGGGCCAGGGGCAAAATAATATGGGTCTGGATCTGTGTCCCCACCCAAATCTCATGTCAAATTGTAACCCCCAATGCTGAAGGTGGGGTCTGGTGGGAGGTGACTGGATCATGGGGGTGCTGTTCCCATGATAGAGTTCTCATGAGATCTGATTGTCTGAAAGTGTGTGGCGCCTCTATCCTCTCTCTGTCTCCTGCTCTGGCCATGTGAAGTGTTGGCTCCGGCTTTGCCTTCTGCCATGATTGGAAGCTTCCTGAGGCTTCCCTAGAAGCAGAAGCCAATTTGCATCCTGTACAGCCTTTGGAACCCTTGAGCAATGAAACTTCTTTATGAATTATCTTGTCTCAGGTATTTCTTTATAGCAATGTGAGAATGGACTAATACAGGGAGGGAAAGTAGAAAAGAATGAGGAAGTAAAGGAAAAGTGGAGAGAAACAGTAGGATTCCCTCTTCATTCTTTATCAGATGATAATTACAACTTCACTTGAAGTTAATTTCATTAAATTGTTAAATCGAACAGTTCGCAGACACTTGCATAACATTTATATCAGTAGTTCTCAAACATTAATGAGTGAAGAAGTCACTTTTAGCCCAGGAATCTGTACTTTAAACAAACTCTCCAGGTAACCAAGGAGCGAGTGGTCCCTGGACCACCCTATGAGAAAGAAACACTGTATTCCCTTAGTGTCTCATTTTTGATTCATTCAGCCAATGAGTGTTTATTGAGGCCTATGCTATGCCTGGCACTGTGTTGGAGTCTGAAGGAACAGTGATGAATAAGTTGGGTAAAATCTCCACTTCTGTGAAGCTTGTACCTGAGTGGGGAATCCATGCAAAGGCATTCTGAAATAAATAAAACAGGCAAAAGTCTACTTTACTAATCAGGAAACCATGACTCAAAGAGGCGCTCTTCCCGCTCCAATTCAAAGCCTTTCTGAATAAACAAACAAAACAACTTACAAATATATAAGCATAAAATATACCTTAAGAACCTACTTTCTTTGTTCCCATTCCAACCATTTTCCTTTGAAAGAAAGGGAATGAATGGGTACAGGGATCTTAATTGTTGCTCACAAAAAGTGCCATGACTGTGCTTTTCATCATGGCGCTGCCTCTCAGGTCGACAGTTCGGAAATATGGGAGCATGAGTAATTTTCCTTCATTTGATTACTTTGTGGTTAAAGGCATTCTGGCTCTAATGCCCTGGTCTCCCACTTGCTAGCTGTGTGATCGTGAACAAGTTACATAAACTCCCTGATATTATGAACCCAAAAATATCTGAGGCTGGTCTCAATTAACTTAGAAAGTTGTTTTGCTAAGGTTAAGAACATGCCCATAACACGGCCTCAGGAGGCTGACCTGTGTCCAAGGTGGTTGGGTCACAGCTTGGTTTTATACATTTTAGGAGACATGAGGCATCAATCAATATGTGTCAGACGTACTTTGGTTCGGCCCAGAAAGGTAGGACGACTGGAAGTGAGGACTTCTGGTGGGTAGATAAGAGACAAAAAGTTGCATTCTTTTGGATCTTTTATAACCTTTCATTGAAGACATAATTCACATGTGAGTGGGGGTAGAAGAATAGTCACTTATGCCTTAGTCTGACTCAGTGAATCTGCATTTTTGCATAAAGAATAGGGCAGAAGAAGCAATTGGATATGCATTTGTCTCAGGTGAGCAGAGGAATGACCTTGATTCTGCCAGTCCTTTGTACTTCTCCGGTGAAGATAAGCTATCAATTTACATAGCCAGGGTGAAATTCAACAGAATTGGCTTAGGTGAAGGTCTTGAGGCCCACAAGAAATTTTCTGTTGGCAAATTGGGAGGGAGATATGTAGCTTTTAAAGCAATCTTTGTAACTATCTCATTTGAGAACTAAAATAGGAGGCACGTTTGCCTGACACAATTCACAGCTTGACTTTTCCTTTTGGCTTCGTGATTTTGGGGTCCTGAGATTTATTTTCCTTTCACAATATGGTCTTCTCTTCTGTAAAATGGCAATAAAATTAGTACCTGCCAAATAAGATTAAAATCAGTTAATTCATGTAAAATGTTAAACGTGGATTCTGATATAATAAGTGTCCCATAAGTCTCAGCATCTGTTGTCGTTGTTTATTTTGTTAATCTAAAGGTACTTTAAATGAGTTCCCTGTGGAAGTCCCGCAGTTTCTGTGAGGACTCTCCCTGGAGCCTATTCCTTAGAAATGCATTATTTTCTTCCACTTAGTATGTCTGCACTGGCACCTGCTTCGCACCCAGTGAGGTGCTAGGTGCTGTGAAAGGCATTGCCATCAGGAAACAATCTGATGGTAGAGGTAGATACCTACACAACAGATCATTCTATACAGCAGAATAACAGCAGTGCTAGGAAAAGGTAATGCAGGGCTGTGAAGGGATAGAAAGGCTGGGGTGGGTCAGAGAGGGCTCCACAGTACAGGTGCCATTTGAACTGGAGAGTGAAGGCAGAAAAACAGGCAGAGGACATTCCACACCAGGGATTTAGGCCTTGCTTGACAGAGACCATGAGAGGTTTTAAAAAATGGCCCAAGATCATTAAGACTGTACTTTCAGACCATAATGCTGGTCACATTAAGGAATGGTTGGAATGGGTTTTCATTTTCTGTGCTAGTCTATCTCTTATTGATCCTAAGTGTCATAAAGTCTGGGAGAGGTGAAAGAACACAGCATCTTTGAGAAATAACTAACAGTTTATTGCGCTATCAAAGGTTGAGCTGTGTCGAAAGAGGTGATAGGAGACAAGGCTGGAGGGCTAGTCTGGGACCCATAGAAAGGCAGGCTCAGAAATTAACTTTCTTCTGAGGGCAGAGAAGCTATTGGTAGAAGGAGGGGTGGATATCCTCTGACTCTTCTCTGATGATATATTCAACATACACATAGACATTTGCACAAATACATTAAGTAGTCTTAGATTTTTAGAAAATCTATTTCAGAGCCATGAAGTTAAGGCTAGAACACAGAATGTTTCAGACTCCTTGCTGAAAAGTTTGCACCTTATCCTGTAGAATGAAATAAAAGTTTCATAAGAAGAGTCACATGTACCATGGTGGATGCTGCCAGTGCCCGACTCAGGCCCCTTTGGTATGTGTGTACTCATTCCCAGGTGCTGTGAGTGTTGACCAGCCAGGCCTGCATCACTTCTCTGAAAAATGGGAGCCTTTCCAGGACAGTCCTCAGCCACCGACAGTTGTGCAAAGGGCTACTTCCCTTGCCTCAGGGTGGGACTGACTGTGGGTGATTTGTGCTCCTGTGGGATTGGCTCTGACTGAGCTTTTCCCCTCTGACTTATTCTGCTTCTTTTACTTTCCTTCTCCCAAGTGCACTCCCCCCAGTAAATCCCCAGAATGAGAATCCCATCTCAGAATTGGCTGCCAGGAACCTTGACCTAAGTAAGCCACGTGCTTTGGTAGAATTTCTCATCTGTTTTAGTAGATACTAACTCTAGAGGCCACCTGTAGGGAAACTTGAAGACAGAGATTGAAAGCCTCATTTTCTTCAAACTCTAGAAGTTTTTAAATGATGATTTATCCATCCATATTTCCTATCCTGAATCATTATTTAGCTTTAGATGTCCATTTTCATCTCTCCTGACTGTCTTGGTATTTGTTTCACCATAGGCAGTACCTTTCATGATGCCTGTAAAAAGCAGTGAAACAGAAATTTCCCTGGCTTTCTTTGGGCATACTTCTGAGGATTTTAACATTTTTCTCTAAGATATAAATAAGCGAAAGCCTCCCGTTTTCCTGTAGGTGGGTATCTGAAGGCCATAAACTTCAGTAAGCCAGCTTGTTCTTGTTGAAAACCTGAATCTAATTATGCAAACGCAAGCACACCCACAAACATCCAACCTTCGTCAGCCTAACATTCTGGTGCAGCGTTGATAAATATTTGTGTTTAATGGCACTTAAGGGCAGCATTTTGATTTCTAAACATTGGCTGGTGAGTAATGATTTTGCCAAGAGCACAGCAAGAATTTTGCAATCTTGACTATTCCTAGGCTTTTAATGACATACAATTACTCCACACCGCAGAATGGAGTTGAGAGAAATTCTTTAAAGAACTTGTCACCAGGGAATACTTTAATCAAGAATAAGGGTGGGAACACCAAATGAATTCCAAGACATTGCATTTTCACATTCCAACCACCATTCTTTTCTCCTTTGAACATGTGAGTCTTCCGAAGGGCTCTGTTTCTGCAGTGGGGCAAAAGGAGTAATGATGGACTCAGTCCTTGTTCCTATCCGCCAGGTTTTAGAAAAGCACCCGCTAGGTGATGAATCCCTAATTGTTGTGTGAACTTGGAAGTGTCTTCGGTTTTGAGCAAGGGGGCAGATGTGTGAACTGGGAAAGGGTAAGATCCTATAGAGGCAGGTATACCGGGTTCCATTGACTGTGTCACTTTGGGTGAAATAGTTTTCATTTTAGGGTCTCCATTTGTATTAATCTAACATGAGAATTGTAACACCTTCCTGTAGTCAGGGTTGTAGTGAGGAGTAACTGAGATGACATGTGGAAACTTGTATAACATGGTTCACAGAGAGAACATTGGACAAATGTGGGCTCTTCTCTAGGTGCCAGGTTGAGAGTCAAGCTCTCCAAGTCCACGTCACTTGGAGTCACAGGGGCACAAGGGAAGCCTGCGATGGTGTCGAAAGTCCCTGGCCAGGGAGACTGGGAGGCTGCTTCTGGTCTCTCTCACTTCCATTCATGTGCTGTGGCTTTGACAGGCATCGTGCCTTCTCTGTACCTTCCTTTGTATTTAGCCTTCAATCCTTCGTATTTATTCTTCAATACGTTTGCCTTCTGAACCCTTTATTTGTCCTTGAGTGCTGGCTATGTTACTTAAGTTTTATTTTTAAAAGTGTATGTCTTAACTCTCCAACCAGGGCATCAACTTCTTGAGGTCAGAGACTAATCATATTCATCTCTGCATCTACCCCACCCCCATCCAGTTCATAAAATGCACCCAGCACACATTGACTGTTAAGTAAGTATTGATCGATCGATGGTTTTTGGCCAGTTTGTGAATTAGACCCTTGATTTAGAATATAAGGTATTTGTTGATATTATTTACCTTCATTTAACAGTTACTTCTTGTGTACTGGTTTAGGCACTGGGAAAACAGTGGTGAATATGATAGACAAGGTCCCTGTTCTCAGTGAGCATTTTAATGGGGAAGAAACAATTATCAACTCTGGAAGAAAACAAGTAGCGATAAGTGTTATTATGATGGGAATAACTCAAGGTGCTTTGCTGGAGTGGTAAGAGGGGTTGATAGGGTGGCCAGAGACAGCCTCCGTGAGGAAGTCAAACCTAAGTTGAGCTGCTGTTGACCAGTGGGAACCAGCCACGCAGAGATACACAGAAATAATGTTTCAGAATGATGGAACAGCTCGGGCTAAAATCCTCAGACAAATGCTCATGCAAAGGTCCTAGTTCTTTAAGTTAGGGACCAGAAAGAACACAGAGGGGAGGGAAAGCACAGTGGGGACTGTGGTTGAGGATCAGGTTTCTAAGTACCTAAGCACATGAAATGACCCACTCTCAACATACGCACTGTCATTCTGACTTAGTAGCTCAGTGCTTTTGCTTTTCAACATTCAGCAGGCAGCGCTATTTTGACATTCTCTTTTTCTACCTTGAGAAGAAATAGACCCACATTTCTTATTATTTCTTGCCTTTAGGAAAGTAATTTATGAGCCATACTCACTGCTAAATTTGCTTTTCTTCGCTGCACTTACCTACTTCAGAATTTGCAAAATTTTCAGAAAGAATGATGAAAAGGATGCTAAGTTGTCAGTAATCTACTTATTTACAGTTTTTTTGTTTGTTTTGCTGTTGTTGTTTATTTGTTTGTTTTTTTAAGACAGAGTTTCACTCTTTCACCCAGGCTGGAGGGAGATGGCATGATCTCGGCTCACTGCAACCTTTGCCCGCCAGGTTCAAGCGATTCTCCTGCCTCAGCCTCCTGAGTAGTTGGGATTATAGGCTAATTTTTGTGTTTTTCGTAGAGACAGCGTTTCACCACTTTGGCCAGGTCTCGAACTCCTGACCTGAGGTGATCCACCTGTCTTGGCCTCCCAAAGTGCTAGGATTACAGCTGTGAGCCACCTTGCCTGGCTTATTTACACATTCATTTGCTCTTTACCTACTTTCCCAAAAAGATTTGTGGCTGCCTATGTTGAAAAGCACAGCTTATCTATATCGATACCTATATATAAATATATCTATTTTTAAATCAAACAATTCAAACAAAATATTATGACAAACCAAGTCATACCACAGCCTGTGTTGACAGGGGGGTGAGGAGCTGCACGCTGTGCCAGAGAAGGTAAAGGAGAGGCACAGCCAAGCGACCAGGCAGCCGGTACAGCAACTTCCCATAGCCCACAATGTCCTCACAGTTTTGAGTTTCATTCCAGTTATGGGATGAGACTGTGAGGCCTCAGGCAGCTCACCTCCCTTCTGGGCTTCAGTTTCATCTGAGAAGTGAGGGAGTTACTGGGTAAGAAGACTAAATCTCTGGGCCTGTCTAGTTTTAACATTTTGTGATTGTAGCTGTGGCTTGAGCCACAGACTGGCCAGGGTGGAACTGCCAGGTAGGAAAGGGTACTTGGAAGGGGTCAGTCCTGCTGCAGGAGAAGACAAGGTGTTCCAAAGGCGCCTGCTCACTCTTTAAGTGGCATAGTGTGGCGGTGAAGAGCCTGCATTCTGACAGGTGGACTCCTTCAGTTTGCATCCTTTGTTGAGTTACCGAGGTTTTCTTTGCATCTTTATGTGATAGGGCCTGTCTTAGTCTTTTCAGGCTGCTATAGCAAAATACCACAGTACTGAGTGGCTTATATACAATAGAAACTTATTTCTCTGAGCTCTAGAGGCTGGAAAGTTCAAGAATAAGGCACCGGCAGGTTTGGTGTCTGGCAAGGCCTGCTTCCTGGTTCATAGATGGCCATCTGAGCGTGGAGTAAACACAAAATGTTTCTTCTCTGCCCTTATGCCACAACAGTCAGCACAGAAGACTTTTGTGACTAAATGTTTTGGGATTTTCTCTCTACCATCAAGCAAGCAATCAATTCTGCAGTGGATACCAGCTGGACGTCCTCAATTCAATTCAATTCAATTCAATTCAATTCAATTCAATTCAATTCAATTCTTACACTATCTACCTGCAGGGCTATCTACTGAGCCCTTTCAAGTTGAAGGCTCAGTCCCCAAGACTGTCCCCTACTTTTTTTTTTTTTTTTTTTTTGAGATAGAGTCTCACTCTGTCACCCAGGCTGGAGTGCAATGGTGCAATCTCAGCTCACTGCAACCTCCACCTCCTGGGCTCAAGCAATTCTCCTGCCTCAGCCTCCTGAGTAGCTGGGATTACAGGCACCCATCACCACGCCTGGCTAATTTCTGTATTTTTAGTAGAGTTGGAGTTTCACCCTGTTGGCCAGGCTAGTTTCAGACTCCTGATCTCAGATTATCCACTTGCCATGGCCTCCCAAAGTGCTAGGATTACAGATGTGAGCCACCGCACCAGGCCTCTGTCCCCTACTTTTGATGCCTAGTGTAAACCTCAGGCTGCTCTACCTGTGCTTCTGACCAACCAGATATAAATCAGGGATCTCATTACCCACCTCCTTGGGTTCTATAAATTTGTTAGAGCAGTTCACAGAACTCAGGGAAATGCTTACTTATGCTTAATGGTTTATTATAAAGAATATTACAAAGGATACAAATAAAAGACGCATAAGACGAGGTATGGGAAGGGGCATAGCGCTCCCATGACATTCCTGGATGCACCACCCTCCAAGGACCTCTACATGTTCAGCTATCTGGAAGCTCTGAATTCTGTCCTCGTGGGTCTTTTATGGAGACTTCACTGGATAGGCTTGATTGACAGCCATGTAGAAATGTGATTGGACAAGAAGGGTATAATTTAATACTAATAACTGAGCGAGGAAACCCAGCAAGTCCTGCCTGTTCCAATTCTTTTTTGGCCTCTCTGTGCAGTGTTCCTTCCCCAGGGCATGAGGCAGAACCTCTTTGGAAGGAGGGGTCTTATCATGTACAATCAGACAGGGTGGGTCAGAAAATTTCTTTCTGGCCAGAGGTGGGGGAAGATTAGAGTATATTTTTAGTTTCTAAAGCCTGCCTTGTGGAGAAAAAGAAGCAGGTGAAAAACAGCAGAAGAAGGTCATTGAGAGAGACATTCTGCTTTCTGACACCTAAAGTGCCCCCACATTTTAACAAAAGACTGTAATAGGGCTAAGGGAGTGATAAACTGGGAATTGTTAATGAAAACACACACACATACACACACACACATACACATATACAATCTCATAATATCACACCATATTTTTACTATGTTCTCACATGGCTGAAGGGGGCAAATGAGCTCTCTGGGGTCCTTTCTACAAGAGCACTAATCTCATTTATGAGGGCCTCTAACCTGGCCTAATCGCCTCCCCAAGGCCCTGCCTCCAAATATGATCATCTTGGGGGTTGGGTTTCAACATATGAATTTTGCAGTGACACAAATACTCAGTGTTTAGCAGGTCTATGGACACAATCAATGGTGTTAATACATCTAAAATAGGATTAATGGTAGGGCGGCTGACGACATCAATGGCATTTATTTATGGAGAACACTAAATGTTCAGAAAACAGGAATGCCTGCTGCTGTCTTTGCTACTGTTCAGCACCCAGAACTTCTCAGAGGAGAGGACATCACTGCTCCCATGCACACTCAAGCCCAGAGAGTGACTCTGGCAAAGGCTTTGGGCAATAGTGTAAGATAAGATAACAGCCTGGACCCCCACCTCCCAGATGTGACACAGAAGTGAACAGTGTACTCAACAAGAATTGCACTGATTTACTGAGCATTTTCTGTGCGCCGTGTGCTGTGATGGGTATCACATGGTGTCTTTTCATATAATTCTGTCAACAACCCTGTGAGGTGGTTGGAGACTTTGAGGATCAGTGCAATCTATCCCTGCTGGAACTCAGGTCTGTCTGACTCGAAAGTCCATGCTCTTAAAGCAAGCCAAATACTTGGCTGACCTCTGAGCATAGCTGGTATGGGGACTGCCAGAGTCCTGCTCTCTGATGCAGGAAAATACTATCTGAGTACAGGAAAGCCAAGTGAGGTGTCTGGAAAAGACAATTTGGAAGGTGCAGGGTAAAGAAAGAATCAGTCTTTCTCTCTACATACACATGTACATATATATGCCATATTTGTGGCGCAAAGCTTTCCATTTAGAGTCAGAAAACTTGGATTCAAATTGTTTTGTTTCATTTAATTTAATTTAGGAGAGCTAAATAATTAAACATGAGGCCAAAGTACATAAGAAAGTGGCAGTCTTTTATTGCAAATATGCGCACACTCTCCGGCGAGGTTCTCTGTCCTCAGGTGTAGGGGGCCAGGGAAGTCGCGCGGGCGCTCTCCAGTGAGGTTCCCCGGTCCACGGATGCGGCGCCGAAGAAGTCACGCCGGCTCCTGCCGGCAGCGGACTTTTATGCATTGGTACTGGAAGGGGGCGGGCAGTGGGCGGGATAAGGGCGTAATAGGGGCGTCTCCATAGGCGTGGCCGGGTAAGTTTCGATCTCTTCGGATTGACGTCACCTGGCGCATGCTCGGTTGATCTGCATCTTCCCGGGCGCGGAAAAGTTGGTGAGGAAGAACCTGGAAGCAACGTGGATTGTGCCTCCTTGTTCACCTTCCTCCATCTTGTCCTTTCTCCCTCACCCAAACACAAATGTTTGTTGCTCTTTCACTTACAGGGATGTGAATTTTGGTAAGTCATTTCCTCAGTTCTGTCGTCTATAAAAAAGGTATTTCTCAACTTCTTCATAGGGTAGCACAAAGCTTAAATCCTATAGATAATGGATGTGAATGTTCTTTGTAAGCAGTATAGCAGTACTAATGGCATTTGATTTTTAAAATCACTTATACTCAATATCACCAAGATTTTGGATTGCCTCCTTCCCGAGAGACTTCCCTCCCTTTTCAAAAAATCATGATCATCCTTTTAGCAATGATTCTGTCCCAGAGGACACCCATGTGGATCAGGGAAAGAATAAATTGCCTTAATTTAGTTCCAAAGACATTTAAGGAGATCAATTTCCAGAGTGTTGTCAAGGGGCAAGTGTGTGGACACTGAATTTTAGTGAAGAGTAATGGCCCACTTCTGTCAATAGAGGAAACGAGGAGCATGGTGAGGGTGGGGAAGCTGCCAGCACAGGTAATCTGCTCTGCAGCTAGCTGGGAGAGGAGGCTTCCATTTGAAAACGAAAAGAGCTAGGTGGAAATGCTTAGTTCCTGTCTTTTTCTTTTTGGAGAAATGTAATTACTGTGTTGATGTGTTGACCATTCAGGCTTGCTTGTTTTGTAATATTTCTTCCTTCCTTTTCCTTTGTTTATCCTACCTTAATGGTATAATTAGACCCGCAGGTGCTCATCAAATACAGTGGGTGCCTGGGAACACACTCCCTGGAGAGTAGGTAAGGCAGGTGCCAAGAGAGGGCTAATACAGGGGTGCAGGCACAGGGTTGAGCATTATAGCCCTCAGCACCCGTCTGACTTGGACACTCCTTCCTGCGTGGGAGGGTGCACTTGTTAAAGTGTTTGTTTCCGAGATGTGGTCTCTGGAGAGAGAGCACAGAGTGAGCCAGTGTGAGGCCATCTGGGTCTGCCCCTCTCATCCATGTGGTCTGACCACTTAGCTCTCTGAGTTTCAGTTGCTTCATCTGCAAAATAGTAATAATGATGCCTCCTGCTCCTCAAGGCTGTGGGGATAATTGCATTCACAATGTATTCTTTTATTCCCTCAAAAGGTCTTAACTGAGCAACTACTGTAATCCAGGCACTGAGAATACAGCCATGAAAGTAACAAAGATCTCATTCCCTAGGGAGCTCACATTCTATAAGTAAAATATATAGCAAGTCAGATAGTGAGGAGTGCTGTGGAGGAGAAGCATATCATGGGAAGGGGATAGGGAGTTTCAGGTAAGGTGGGCACAGTTACCATTTTCTTTTAGGCCAATAGGAAAGACAACATTTGAATACAGTTCTGAAGTAGGTAAGGGAGCAAGCCAGGTAGATATCCGAGGGAGGAATGTTCAGGATAGAGGAAACAGTAACTGCAAAGTGACGTGACGTGTGAAAATACCTTATAAATGGTAAAGGATTGTCTAAGAATAGCTGTTGTTATTATAACTCTTAAATACAGATAGTCTGATAACAGATTTTTCATCAATATGTATTACTGCCTTGTAGTGCTACAGAAGTCTTTCTAAAAGTTCCTATCAAGTCTTAGCAACTTAGCAGTTCATGGAACTCCTTGGAGAAAGGCACAAGATCGTCTCTCTAGCATTTTCACCTTCACAGTATTATTGCTGTATTAATCATTTCTTAGGCCATGTTTAAAAGAACTACAGGCAATTAACAAGTGAACTAAAAAAAATGGTCAGACCAGTTTTGCATTCTGTGAACCACAAAGAAAGAAGTAGTTGCTGAATGTTTTTTGGTTTCTGCTTTACTTTTCATTTGGTTGTGCTAGAATGGTGAAGTCTGCCTCTCTAGTATAAAATGTACATTTCTACTGACTTTTAAAAAATGGCTCTGAGGGTTTCAGACAGAAGGCTCTCTAGATGTGCAAGAAGTTTCAATTATTCTGCTTGGGAACATTGTCTTTTTTTTTTGAGATGCTTTTTGGTGTCGGGAGGCCTCAGCTGAGACAGGTGGGAGAGTTAATGAACAGAATTGATAATGACAGGTAGGAAAATTGATTGTCAGCCAAGAAATGGTAGGAACATAAGCAGGGAGCTCTGTCTAGGGATATGGAGGATGGGGTTGACAGTGATGAGAAATAGAGATGGGTTGTTGTGGGGGAAATACTATAGCTACTGACAGAAGACAGTGCCAACCTGAGACTGGGCAATGGAGCTCAAAGGCATATGACCGTTTAGGACTTAAGAGGAGAGGCTAATTTTTCATTGCATTATTTCTGGGCTACTTCTTACCTCCCAAACTCAAATGGATTCAAGCTTGGTAAAGAGTGTCAATGTGACTTTGCTAAGCCTGACTTTCTCTGGTTAGCACCTGGATAAGCTTGTTATTGCAAGCTCCTTGTCTTCCAGCCTTACCATGGCTGGCAGCAAAGATAATTAGTCTTGTGGTCTTGAGTTGCTGAGCTTAAAAGAGACCTCTTGTCCAAGAGTCATGTTACAATGGAGGATACTCAATGCCTTGAAACAGAAAGTGACTTTGATCAGGTTCCTAAAGGCATTTGATGGAATACTCAGGACTAGAGCCAAGATCCAGTCTCCAAGTTAGGAACTTTTAAAAATCATTTCATGTTGTTTGAGAAGCCTACTCCATGTTAATATGTGTGATTTGTTGAGTGGCCAATTTGTCAGTGTTTACTTAGTAAACCTACAGAGAGCTCCTGTTCTGGCCAGTGTTCAAATGATAACTACACCTACACCTAGATAGCTGGATTCTGAAATATTTGGAAATGTGAGCCAAGGAAAGATGAATGAATAGGGTGAAAAATGCATTGGATAAAGTATGATTTGGAGGACTTGGGTTCACATCTTGACCGATGAGATCCTGACTGGGGGCTTTGGGTTAGGCATAGAACCATGGATGCATATAGTCAGGAAGGAGCTTAATGAATATCTAAGTCAACTCTTCATCATTTTACAGTCCCCTGCACCATATCTCTGAGTGGTACTCTGGTCCTGTGATGGTATAGGGGCTGATTTCCAATGATGACACTGCCAACCCAAACTCATAAATTTATCTTTAATAAATTTCTCCAATATTACTTCTCTGGACCTCAGTTTTCTGGTTAGAAAACTGCAAATTACATTACCAATATTTTCTAACTCTCTGATGGAGTAGAAGCTAGATTGTACAATAAAATACAATAAAAAAGAAGCAGTAGTGATATACCATAAAGTGCAATGGAAGTCCCTGCTACTTGGTGTGAGACTGAAAATTCTCTTTGAGCTTCAACTTTATGCTCCATAAAATGGAAATGGAAATATTTGCCCTTTTTCCCTTGCAGGATTTTTGTAAGTATCCAACAGATAAAATAAGAAAAAGAGGCAATATGATGTAGCCAAAGGAATATTACAATGGAGCCAGAAAAATCTGCCATCAGTTTCCTACATTTAATCACTTTACATTTATGCAGAAATCCTTCAACATCTCTGAGCATTAATTTCCCAAAGTGCAAGGCAGAGGTATAATACCTACTTCTTTCTTTTGCAAGGTTGTTAAAATCAAATTATCTATGATTTGCACACCATCACTCTGGGTGCATATGTTAGGTTATTGTTATTTTTCTGTGAATGTCAGAGAGCCCATGCCTTCCCTCCACATTCTTTACTATGCCATGCTCCTCCAGGGAGTCAGCCCTTGTATCAGAGGCCCCTGTGACAGTGGCTTCACATTATCAAGAGTGGGAGATCTTTGCTGGTGTCTGAATGCCAAGGTGAGCATCTCAGGCAAGCCTTGGGGGTGCTTAGGGCTGAATATTCGCTTGTCTTTCAGCAGAACAAAAGGTAGCACTCCATCCTGGCCACATTCGTGATGGATTAAAAAGTGTATTCATGTCACTTCTCCTGTGGGCCTCAGATGCCATCTAACTTAGTCATAGTGAAGGTGTTTCATCTAGGACTAGGCCAAAATTCAGATTCAAGCTCTCCAGCACTCATTGTATTAAAAAATGTCAGAGCTGAAAGCAACCTTTGATCATCTAGTCTACCTCTGATTGTGCAGATAGGGAATCTAAAGCCCGAGGAAATTCTTACCCCAGAATAAGTCACAGTTAATATCATAAAGAGGCCTAGAATTCAAGGCTGCTCACTCCAGGTGCAGGGCTCTTTGATTCACGCCATGCAGTTGCACTTCAACAAATAGTGAGGACCTACTGTGTATTAGACACTGGGTCAGTCTAAGTTCCCTAAATGAAAAGGCCTATTTGTACTTGAAAAAGCTAGAGAGTAATTCAGGTGATTTGCATGCACATAAAACAACTCGAGTCCAACTCTAGTCTAGAAAGGCTTTATCCTATACCTCTTTAGATCATTATCTTTCCAAAAGTTACTGTTGAACAAAATGGGCCAAATTTCTAACTCTAAAACTTGTTTCAACATCTCTAAAATGGGGACATTATGTATTCATTCATTCATTGATGGTCAAATATTTATTAATACCTACATACCACATTATTCATAACTAGGGCTGTACATCATCATCACAGCTTCAACAAAACATGAAAACCTAGGTTCTACCTGCAACAGACATACTGATTTAATAACTCTAGAGTTAGATCTAGAGGATTTGCATCATGAATAAACTAGCTCAGGTAACCATGACAAGTAACCAAGTTGAGAATTCATGGCTTACCATATATGAGATACTGTACCAGACACTAGGATTGTGGAGGTATACAAAACCTACACTTGCTCTCAAAGAACTCACAGTCTAGTTGGAGGTGGGGAGTCTGGACAGACGGTTAACTGGCTATGATATTGCAGTCTGATAAATGTTATGCCAGAAGCAAACACTAGTGCCACACAATATAGCACTAGGGCACCTAAGTCATTTTAGAGAATTGGGTAAGGCTTTCTGGAGTGGGAGTTGGTTGAGCTGAATCTTTAAGGCTATATATGAGTTAGCTATTAATACTTGAATGACCAGGGTGATGTGGGTAGTTCAGGGACAGAGAAAAATAGGAAGACAAAATGTCATTTAAGGTATTCAGAGAATTGCAAGAATGAATGAGAAAGGAGTGGTAAGAGACAAGGCTGAGGAGGAGGGTAGGGGTAAACCCTAGCAGACCTTTATCCTCTGGGCAATGAGGAGGAACCAAGGATTTATTTTAAGCAGAGGAATGACATGATTCAATTTGAACTTCAGCAGATTACTTTGGCAGTTGTGTGGGGAATAGATGGGGAATACATTGGGAAAGACAGAGGGAGACAGTAGGGTGAGGTGGTGATAGTCCTGCTTGGTGTCTATACCAGGCGGTTGGGAGATCCTGTGAGATGATGGGAAATCACTCTATAAACAGTATCCCTCTGCAGAAAAGACACATGTGCCATTACTTTCATTACACTTCACGACTTTGAGCAGAGTCAGGGAGTCACAGTTAAAAAGGAAAGGGGGTGAAAAGGTGGCTGGTAGAAGAGTTAGAGGGGAGGAAGGGAGGGAGGCAGGAAGAGGACAGAGGAGTACTTGGTGTCAAATGGTGTTTAAAATATTCTTCTTGCATCACACTAGCTCTTAATTTGTACCAACCACTGAGGGGCTGATTGATCCCAGCAAGAGTCCAGCAAAACAGATAATTTCTTACAAGCATCTGAAATTCATGAACTCTATGGGGTCTCACACACCAACACTTTGTTGTTGCTAAAGTCTGAGACTTCCTTGAAGGGATAAGCATCCGGGGTGGCAGGGTCTTTTTATTTTTTCTTTTCAAAATGCAGAATATATTTATGTAGTTAATGCCTGTGGTCTTGCTGAGCAGATGAAAAGAGAGTAGAGCAAAGAGCTGGGCTACCAAGCTACTTGTTAACGTAATGGGCTCATTAAAGAGCTGTTAGGGCTAAAAGGATGTGCACTGTAAATCTAATTTTGGATTAAGGCCTTCAAATATAAAAGACTTGCTTACCACACACTCAGGGTTTGGGTCAAAGGAAGTTACCCTCTAATGTTGCCTGTCATTTACAACTAGAACATGGGCATTCAGATTTCTCTTCAGATTTCTTGGGCATTTATTTGCACAGTGGGAAGGCAGACTACATTTATTGAGAACCTACTATGTGCCAGGTACTATGTCTTTGATTATTTTCCCCTAGAAGCCCTATCAGGATAAATACTCCTCTTTCTCAGATTTGAAAACGAACCAAAAAAGACTACCTCATCTGTCCGAGGTCCCACTAGTAAATGCTTTGGAGAGTTAGCTGGGCATCAGGACTAGAGAGCTTTTGAGTTAAGGCATGGTTTCGGCTACTCATTGAATTACTTTTACTGACATTGGCATAGTACGGACAAAGCATTTTATTTATTGGAAGTGTGTAGATATTGACCACAACAGTATGCTCTTTATGAGGACATTCAGGTCTCAATATTGGGATATACTTGCTGTCTCTGGAAGCCAGTTTGTGTTTGTCTCATAGAGAAAACTTGATATGTCAGAAAGTTGTGAAAATAATGCCCAAGGCCTTGGCATCCTGTTTGATTAAATAGGACATTAGGAAACTCTTTGCGGATGCTAACCCTACCCTGGGTTTCCCCTTATTTTGTTATTGAATGTTTTTCTAATCTATTTACTGTAACAACAATGGTGACATAAACAACAACAAAAACCTTCTCCTTATTCTTAAGGTGTTGAACTCACTGCCTCATTTTTCTCTTGGTGTGTTTAATCTTCAACTCACACACACACACACACACACACACGCACACACTCCTCTTTCTGTGCTGCTTTTTTTACACTATACCCTGGGACAGATTGTGTGTATGTGAATAAGTTTCCTTATTAATTCCAGGTAGATCCATGGTGAAGGCTGACAAATCCTGCTGAAGTTAGTCAGTGACTTTATGACAAATATCTGCCTGCTGTTAGAAATGTGATATCACGCAACACAACATTTAGATGTTTGTTCTCCGTGATGCGAAAGTGAGTACTGAATTTTCCCCCTTTGTAAACCATTTGGTTGTCATGTAGACTCAAGCCTTTTAAAGAGAATAACAGAAGCACCCTGTTAATTTGTCATGGAAACTGATGAATCTGGACCTCACAGTCCATTAGGGAGACAGACATGTATGCAGGTCAATTATGATAAACGTGATACAATAAGGATGTGATTCTAGTTATATAGGACTACCTTATAGTTTACATCATTTTTTCATATCTGTTAGTTTATTTGATCCTCACATTCTGGTGTGCATGCCAGGAATGAAAATCCTGTTTCACAGATGGGGAAATGGAGGAAAAGAGAATTACATGTCCTGTTTAGCCTGAGTCATAGCTGAGAATTAAACCAGTGCACTTCCTCTCTTACATGGTGCTCATTGCTTGCCGAGTCAGAAAGGGATTCTTTTATGTTTGACTCTAGGAGAGCAAGCAAGACACTAAAATATTGTTTGATAAAAGAACAAACAATAGAACAAGTTGGTTTAATAACAGATTTATTTCCAGTGTCAAGTGTTCTGCCATTTTCACAATACCGATCAATTTCCCAGAGCATCTGAGCAGAAAGACCATCCATTTTGGCTTCTGTGAAATAGATATGATCTTTTGCATCTTGATTCTTTTGAGACCTTCCTCACAAAGAGTAGGCCCCATTTCGGGTTGTTCCTCATTACTCTTATGGATGATGTGTTCAGCTGCAAGGGCACCGTTCTTATAAATAACAAGACGTCAATTAACACTCTCCTCAACTCTTAGGAGTTAGAAGCCTCCCAGGAACATCCATTTCAGGAACTTTCATTTCAAAGGAAATGCCGTCAATAGGAAATAGTTATTTAAATTCCAAGCAGGCTGAGAGCTTTTCTATTTGAGAGCTTCTACACAAATATAAGTGGATTATTATATTAATCATTTTAAATAAAGTAGTTGAGGCAAGAAACTGCCACAGAATAAAAACAAACCAAAAAACCCACCCCACATCAAGAAAAGCACATTTAAAGCAAATCTTAACAAATGAGCCCTTGAGTTTTGCTGCCCCCTGTCCGTGAGACAGATGTATTTGCTAGGAAGCCCTATGCCCTTATTTGGCCACCCCCATGTCTTTTAGTGCAATAGAGAGAAGAAGCATGAGCCTGGTATGGCAGAAATTTTGTGAAGTTTGGAGCAAGACTCCAAGACAGACTCTGGTTATAAGAGAGTAACCCTTTGTTACTAACATCACTGGACCAGAGAAAAAGATGCCTCTTTCTAGACAATCCATTTTCTCTCCATCAGAGCTCTCTCTGTGAAAGAACACCATTGGTTCCAACATCAAGATGCTGTGAAAAAAACGGCTGTAAAGCTTTTGAAAGCAGCTAGTTACCTTGGGAGGTTTTATTCACTAAGCAAAAGACACAAACTCCATTTTGAAGTTGTCAGCATGGACCAATAATGATACTTAGATAAACTCTACTATGGGTGAATTAAGAATTGGTGTAATAGATTTATTGATTCCCAGAGAGTTTCAACTGAGGCAACTTCCATTTGTATCACTGGATTTCTTCACAAACTCTGTGCTGTCATCCTAGGTAAAGTGATCCCAGCTTAATCGACAGTTGTCTTCTTATAGGCAGTTTATGTAGGAGATGCTGCTCATCACTCACAGCCACATGGCAAGGAGAACATAGATCTGCAGTAATGCATGTGGACCATTTCACATAGTTGAAGTGGGGAGATGCTCACGCACATCCCAGCCCACTTCCTTTAGAAGGCAACCAAATACCGAAGAAAGAGCTATTTGAAGTGTAAAACTGCCCACTATGGGCTATTCATGAAACTTGTAGTGAGCCAAACTTCTCTTTTGCAATAATTTAATCAAATGCATGCAAGGGTTTGTCTTTAGAGGACTTCAGAATGATGTCAGATGAACACTTAGGGATGCTGGCTAGAGAGTTCAACTCTAAGGTTTCCTCCAACCCTGAGGTTTTATTATAAAGTTATCCTATGCGTTCTTGCTCTAGCTCTGCTCTTGATTTTGGTAATCTGAAAAAATAAATTGGGAAGTCCTTTCTGACTTAAGAATTTTATGGCTGTTCTGTTCTTTGAGATCAGTGGAAAGCATTATCTTGCCGATAAATTCATTGGAGGCAAGTCACACTCACCTTGGCACAACTGATTATTTCTTTCTTAATAGAAAGTCAACATCTTTTCACGAGAAGAGCTATTTGTATAATACATTTTCTGAAACCTCCACGACTCGAGAAATAAAAGATTCTTTTTCACGTCCTTTCAGTATAAGGAAGGATTTCTTGACTATCAATATAAACTCAGGCCAGAAAATGGGGAATATGGAGATAATAAACAAAGTTCACCCCAATTCCATCTTCATAACCCAGCTATTATGACTTGTCCGCCTTGTCCATGCCATATCCATAGTGTCTTGAACAGTGCCTTGTCCATAATGGGGCCTTAGTGCTATTTGGTAAAGGAATTAGTGAATGAATTATAATTTTGATATGTTTTCTTTTAATCCTTTCCCTCATGCATATTTTTCATAGCTATGTTCATGACGTTTATGATGGCTTTTGTACCTTGCTTTGTCTTTGTTTTATGTGTCATTGTAGAAAACATGCTCATTAGGGCCATACAGTCCTCTTAATCATTGTCTCTGATGGCTGAGTAATATAGCGAGCACTTTCTAATGTAGCTGCCTAAAGATTCATCATGTTGCTTACAGAATTGGTGTTTTCCTTAACCCTAGCAGTGTTCACACATAGGCTGGATACTCATGTATGAAGTATGAGTTGAACTAGATGCATGGCTTTAAGACCACTTTCCAGTCTAGGACTTACAAACTTTGAGGACCAGGCATTTTGCAAAACTAACAGGCTTTCACAAAACATCACTATCAGGAATAAAAGCATTTCCAAGAACCACCCCTTCCCACTCACACATCATATTCCTTGATACCCACTACTAAGTTTGTAATGTAAATTTGAAAAACAGTGGAGCATTACTTCCTTAGAAATAGCCACTACTTCAGAATTTCTTTCGGATTAACAAGTAATAAGTAAATTCATATGTGTCAGGTACATTTTGAGATGACTAAACCTCAATCTCTGATCTCACAGTATTCAGTTAGCAGTTATGAACACTGTATTAGGCATTGAGCATACAAGGATGAGAAAATACCTCTGCCCTGTGGAACTTAGAATTGACAATGAGAGGAAGGAGTTGAGGACTGAGATATAAACAAATAACCAAGAGAAAATCAGGTAAATGCTATAGAAGAGGCATGTGGAAGGGGTTGCCTTGACTCCCAAGAGAGCTAAGTTAATTCTGTATAATGTAGTAGTATCTGAGGTCAGAAAGCCAAGATATGTAGACTAACAACCTTTAACAAGGAAGAAAGAGCTAAATGTCTCAGGAGACGATGGAGGAAACTGGGAGATTTTTTTATAAGAAAGAGGTTTTTTCCCCCCCACCGAGAAGTGTCCAAGAAGGATCCAGTGCCATGGGGCATCCAATTACACCTTGACAAGGGTTATGACTGGGTGTGAGGATGGTAAAAGGGTTCTATTATGATAGAATAAATCCGGTATATAGTGTCTGTATTTAGATCCCCAGGACATGGTGTTTGCCTTTGTTTCATTGTTTAACTTTTTACCTTTTTCTTTTGGCCTTTTCATAGCCAGAGAAAGAATTCACAGCGCAGTCAGCACACCAGTGGGTCTGGTGTTGGTTTGGGAATGTATAAGTGAAACTGGTCCACCTTCGGCTGTGCTCTCCTTCCTTTAGAGCCAGACCAGCCGACCTGGCATCAGCACTGAAACTGTGCCCAGAGCCGCCTCCCTGCTGCTGCATGCCCGGTAGCCCCGCTTTTGCCTGGCCCAATGTACCTCTCTGGGAGACAGTGTGCACTGGCATTTCTTCCCATTGGGACATTACCTGCCTGGGCCTCCGGTAAAGAGCAAATCTCTATTAGAAGAATTCGGAATGGTTGCAGGACTCAGGAGCAGATGGCATCTCCCTCCTCTGGGAGGGAAGAGATGAACCCCAGAGGAGAAAGAGAAGTTTTCTCTTTCAGAATGGTAGAAAAATGTATCCTCATAGAGGCGGCCATAGATGACCCTGGCAGGCAGTGCTCTTGGAGAAGGTCCACGGCAGACTGTGATGCAGAAGTGGACACGAAGGCCACAGCAGAAAGTGGCCCATACACACCATCATGGCTGTGGTGTATATTCTGGCCTGACACATCATGCCAGGCCAGAATCCTGAAGGTGCCAACAGGGACCCTGAGCTTAGTAGAAAACCTCAGTCCTAGCCTTCTGATTCCAGATTAAATAAGACAGTGGTAATAAAAAGCAATAACAGCAAACATATAGAGCCTTTTTTATGCACCAGGCCCTGTTGTGAGTGCTTTTACATACATAAATTCTTTATTCTGTTTAGTCTTTGTAGCAACTTTATGAGGTAGAAACAATTACAATCCCCATTTTAGAGAAGATCTATGAAAATAATGCCTGTAGTAGAATCAAAGCTTCTTTATATGAAGCACAGAGTCTTAGTTCTAGTAAACCTCCCAGGGCTTTTGTGGGGTTCAGATGGGATCACGTCTGCAAAGCTTTTGTGAATACTTTAAAGTGCTGTCCATACATGAGGGAGTCCCGCTGCATCCTAGTTTCTCCTGCATTTCCCTTGTCCATTTGCTCTGAGCACCTACAAGGTGAATGGCATAAAGTCAATACTACAAGAGAAATCAGTGGAAGAGACCCAGCACCCCGTGAGTGATTGCAAAGGAAGGAAGATGGAGTGAGTGCCAGGAGGACAGCCCAAATAAGCTTTAAAACAAAAACAACCCAAAACCTTCTTTTCCGATTGAGAGTGGGGTGGAGGTCAGGAAAAGGCCTCTAGGGGAGATTGCTTCAAAATTAAACTTCAAAGGGTCAATAACTCTGCACTGTTCTGCCTTCTTCCCAATAACGACCTACCGCTGAATATCCTGTGAATTCTTTCTTTTTTATTTTGTGGTGTTGGTGTTTTACATAATTTTAAGAACATGTTTGAAGCCCCAGATGAAAACAACTCTGTCAGTCCTATTTGGTCATCACAAGCAGACTTAAGCCACACAAACTTCCAGGGGCACCATCATCTGTTTATGAACAACGGACCATCAGGCCGATGAACCATGTTATTGTCATTCCACTCGCGTCTCTCAAATCATTTCTCATCTCGACTAATCAGGAGATAAAGTTGATCCTTCTCCACTTTCCGCCTCCATACTCATTTCAGTTCCCTGCAGTTTCACGCTGGGCTGGGCTGTTTGAAATCTAGTATAAAACACCCGAGAAGAGCTATAATTTTCAAATTTGCCCATGGGTAATGTGTGTAGTAAATGTAAAGTACTAGCAATTTGGTTGTTTGAGATGCAATTATTATTATTTTTTTTTCATGTCAATGTGTAGGGTCTAAGGCAGGCACAAGTTTCCAGAGGCAACATATATCACTGCTGGCCAGACTGCTGGGAGTCCATGGGGGTCACCCAAACAAGGAAGGGAGGAGGCAAAGTGAGGAAACCAAGGGCCCCCTCAATGCTGATCCCTGTGGAAGTTTTAACACAAGACAGTGGGAGGGGGGGCACCTACAGGGCAACTACCGGCTGGTTACCTTGAGGAGTCCTAAAAGGATGCCTGCCTTTCTTCAGAGGATTGACCATGGCCTGGTATCTGACCCCCAATGGTGTAGGCTCAGGATTGATTTTATTACCACAAGGAGTGTGTGCTCTTCCAGGGCAGACTCATACTAACCAAACTCATAACACTGATGCACAAAACTACAGCTTCTCAGGGAAGGACCATGGCCACGAGGCCCAGACCACATACCTCAGTATGCCAGGACTGTCTCTTCCCAGAAGAAAGCCTCCCTGGGAAGTTAAACCTTATATTAGGAGGCTGCTTGCTGAGAATGAATTCATATCAAGAAGAATCTCACAAGGAAAATAGTGGCATCAGACTGGCCATCCACCAAAGGCCTAGGTCTGGACTCTAATGATTTTCCTGCCCCAAGACAATGCCTGCATGGACACTCATAGTTCTCCTCTCTGTGACTTTCTTTAGTGATGCATTTCTGACTAGCCATCCCATTGTCCATGTTGGCTGAGGCACCAAGTTCTGGAAAGTCCCGTCTCTGTGGTTTGAACTGCTTGATGTTTACTGGGTAAACAACTCTGCTTCCCAGACTTTAGAAGAGTCATGTCCCTCAGCTTTTTGGCTGCCTTGCCTATGAGGGGAGGGGTTGTTGGTGGACTCATTGTGGGATAGAGTTTAGCCCAGGGAAGGGGTCTAAGGGCCAGTACTTTGACCCTAAATTTTCTGGTTGATTTGACTGCAGATTTTCTGGGTGAGTGTATGAACTTCAGAAAGTTAGCATCTCTGAAACTGTGACTATATTTCTGTCTTAGCAGCTAGGAAGTGGAGAACCAAATTTGTGGTTTTTTCTGGCAACAGTGTAAGATCATGAGGCACACATTAACTGTGCTGATCTGAGGATCTCTGGCTTCTTGTTTTTGTTTTTTGTTTTTTTTTCCCTACAATCTGCTCAACAATTGTTTTATACTTTTATATTTTTGTAAGCTGTCTCATACAAGCCTCTTTCCATAAACAGAATTGAGAGCTCAAAAATCTCAATGTGCATGCTGGCAATGAATTTCTATATATAAAAGAGAAATAGCTGTAAATTTCTTGGGACACTTGAGAAAGAAAATGTAATTTTGTGAAGTTATTTGAACTCCTCAGATAGAAAATGCAATTTTATAGTCCTATGTGAGTACAATTGCCTTGTCTATGAGATTTGGCTGAACTTCTTGCATATGAGGGAGAAAAATGGTGAAGATGGAATGGGAGTGGGGAGGACTTTATGCACACAAGAAGGACTTTGTGAACATTGGGAGGACTTTACGCATGGGGGCGAACTTCATGTGTATCTCTTGGGTACAATAGGAGTGTAAAGAGGGGCAAGAGAGTTAGAAGTCTCAAAGAGTCTCCGATTGAAAATGAAGGACTTCAAGGAGGAGCTTTCTAGGAACCTTACTTCTTTTCACTGGAAATGTGAAGCTCTTTGCTTCATGGGGTTTGCAGACTGGTTGTTTCCCTGTGTTGGGACCATGGAGATATCTAGCCCAAATTCATTGCAAAAATGAAGAAACTGAGGTCCAAAGACAGGATGTAACTTGCTCAAAATCACCAACATTTAGCAGCCAAACAAGGGTAGAATCTGGGTTGGGGGTCTCACAGCACAGCTCATTTTCTCCAGGCTCCTGCCTGATACTTCTCCTACCTATTTCCAGTTTACTCTCTGTTTAATTCTGCACTATGAATGTACCATTGTCCTTCCCTCCCCTCACTCCCAGATCGGAGACAGAAAGATGCCTTCAAGGAATATTTTGCAACAGACCAGTTTTGTGTATTTCATTTAGGGAATAACTTCAGTGGCAAGTAAGATTTAAAAATGGCATAGATAACATACAAAAATCTGTTTTTCTATCAAGCAGTGGAAAACTCAGAGGTAGACAATCTGTTGCTGCCACATCACCCATACGTGTTGATGGTGATTCTAGGACCTCCCGTGTAGCTCAGTCATCCTTTGTGTTTATGTGACCGATGATGGTCTCAGGATGGCTCCAGGAGCACCGGCCATATTATTATTCTAATTAAGAAGCATAGAGAAGGGGTTCTGAGTGATAATCATGACAGATGGGAGGCAGAACTAGATTGCAGCTTCGACTCAAATGGACAGAGCAGGGTGTGGAGGCTCACATCATGAATTTTAGCTCCAGAACGACTGCAAGAACAAACCAGCAATCCCGAGAGGACCCACAGACCCTCTGAAGGAAGCTTACTGCTTGTGCAGGACCTGGGAGACATCCCAAATACTGTCAGTGCCTCAACTGCAGAAGTGGGAAAGGGAGAACCTCCGTCCCTGAACATACACCTCCACTGGGCCAGCAGCATTTTTCCCACTGGGGAAAATGAAAGTCTAGTTTGCAGGAAAAGTTTCCTACCTTACCTGGAGCTGAGTCAATTTGGAGAGCTGAGTGAAATGCAGGGGTAGAGGAAGCAGTGGGAAAGGCCCTGGGAGCTTGCTGCGTCCCCAAGCAGGCCATTCCTGTCTGGCACCATAGGGATCCTTTGGGAGGATGGCCAGAGGCAGTGGGGGGAATGCCACAGAGAGAAAAGTCTCCAGCTGAACTTTGTAACAATTTGAACCAGGCAAGAAGCCTGCTGGCCAGAACCCAGGGGAGGGTGCAAATCCAGTGTGCAGACTCCACAGGCTGGGGAAGAGCCAAAGCCCTGTTCTTTTGAAGCTGGGAGGCGGGTAGCCTGGGGCGGGTTCTTAGCCCTGCTTGCCCACTGCCTGGAAACAGACTCAGTGCTGTTAGCTGGGGGCATGGTGGGAGTGAGACCAGCCCTTCAGATTGTGTAGGAGCTGGGAAAGGGCTCTGACTACCAGCTTTCCTCCACTTCCTTGACAACTTGCATGATTCAGCAGAGGCAATCATAATCCTCCTAGGCACTCAACTCCAGTGATCTGGAAATCTTACTTCAATCCCCCATAGCAGCCAAGAAAGACCCGCCTAAGGAGGGTCTCAGCTCAGACATGCCTAGCGCTGCCCCCACCTGATAGGCCTTCCCTGTCCACCCTGGTAGCTGAAGACAAAGGACATATACTCTTGGGAGTTCTAGGGCTCCATCCACCACCAGTTCCTCTCCATAATACCAAAGCTAATGCTCTCTGGAAGGCACCACCTCCTGGCAGGAGACCAACTAGCATAAAAATAGAACATTAAACCATCAACGCTAAGGAGCCTCACAGAGTCCATTCCACCACCCTACCACCTCCAACAGAACAGGTGCTGGTATCCACGGCTGAGAGACCCATAGACGGTTCACATCACAGGACTCTGTGCAGACAAGCCCCAGTACCAGCCCAGAGCCAGGTAGACTTGCTGGGTGGCTAGACCCAGAAGAGAGATAACAATCACTGCAGCTGTCTCTCAGGAAGCCACAACTATAGGAAAGGAGGAAGAGTACTACATCAAGGAGGGAGCACCCCATGGGACAAAAGAATCTGAACAATAGCCTTCAGCCTTAGACCTTCCCTCTGACAGATCCTACCCAAATGAGAAGGAACCAGAAAACCAACTCTGGTAATATGACAAAAGAAGCTCTTTAACACCCCCCAAAAATCACACCAGCTCACCAGCAATTGATCCAAAACAAGAAGAAATCCCTGATTTACCTGAAAAAGAATTCAGGAGGTTAGTTATTAAACTAATCAGGGAGGTACTAGAGAAAGGCAAAGCCCAATGCAAGGAAATTAAAAAAAAAAAACCAATACAAGAAGTGAAGGGAGAAATATTCCAGGAAATAGATAGCATAAAGAAAAAAACAATCAGAACTTCAGGAAACATTGGACACACTTATAGAAATGCAAAATGTTTTGGAAAGTCTCAGCAATAGAATCGAATAAGTAGAAGGAAGAAATTCAGAGCTCAAAGACAAGGTCTCCAAATTAACCCAATCCAATAAGACAAAGAAAAAAGAATAAGAAAATATGAACAAAGCCTCCAAGAGGTCTGAGATTATGTTGAACCACTAAGCCTAAAAATAATTGGTGATCCTGAGGAAGAAGAGAAATCTAAAAGTTTGGAAAACATATTTGGGGAAATAATCAAGGAAAACGTCCCCAGCCTTGCTAGAGACCTAGACATCCAAATATAAGAAGCAGGAAGAACACCTGGGAAATTCATCCCAAAAAGATCGTTGCCTAGGCACATTGTCATCAGATTATCTAAAGTTAAGAGAAAGGAAAGAATCTTAAAAGTTGTGAGATAAAAGCACCGGATAACTTATAAAGGAAAACCTATCAGATTAACAGCAGATTTCTCAGCAGAAACCCTACAAGCTACAAGGGATTGGAGCCCTATCTTCAGCCTCCTCAAACAAAACCATTATCAGCCAAGAAGTTTGTATCCAGTGAAACTAAGCATCATATATGAAGGAAAGATACAGTCTTTTTCAGACAAACAAATGCTGACAGAATATGCCACTACCAAGCCACCACTACAAGAACTGCTAAAAGGAGCTCTAAATCTTGAAACAAATCCTGGAAACACATCAAAACAGAATCTCTTAAAGCATAAATCATACAGGACGTATAAAACAAAAACACAATTTAAAAAGCAAAAACAAGAAACAAAGTAAACCAAGGCACACAGACAACAAATGGCACGATGAATACAATGGTATCTCACATCTCAATGCTAACATCGAATGTAAATGGCCTAAATGCTCCACTTAAAACCTACAGAACTGCAGAATGGGTAAGAACTCACCAACCATCTGCTGCCTTCAGGAGCCTAACCTAACACATAGGGACTTACATAAACTTAAAGTAAAGGGGTAGAAAAAGGCATTTCATGCAAATGGACACCAAGACCGAGCAGGGGCAGTTGTCCTTACATCAGACAAAACAAACTTTGAAGCAATAGCAGTTAAAAGAGACAAAGAGGGACATTATATAATGGTAAAAGACCTTGTCCAACAGGAAAATATCACAATCCTGAACATATATGCACCTAACACTGGAGCTCCCTGATTTATAAAACAATTACTAATAGACCTAAAAAATGAGATAGACAGCAACACAATAATAGTGAGGGATTTCAATACTCCACCGACAGCACTAGACAGGTCATCAAGACAGAAAGTCAACAAAGGAACAATGGATTTAAGCTATACCATGGAACAAATGGACTTAACAGATATATACAGAACATTTCATCCAACAACCACAGAATATACATTCTATTCAAGAGTGCATGGAACTTTCTCCAAGATAGACCATAAGATGGACAATATGATAGGCCATAAAATAAGCCTCAATAAATTTATGAAAATTGAAATTATATCAAGCACTCTCTCAGACCACCATGGAATAAAACTAGAAATCAACTCCAAAGGGAACCTTCAAAACCATGCAAGTACAAGGAAATTAAATAACCTGCTCCCAAGTAAGCATTGGGTTGAAACAAAATCAAGATGGAAATTTAAAAAGTCTTTGGACTGAACAACGATAATGACACAACCTATCAAAAGCTCTGGGATACAGCAAAGGCAGTGCCAAGAGGAAAGTTCATAGCCCTAAATACCTACATCAAAAAGAGTGGAAGAGCACAAACTGACAACCCAAGGTCGCACCTTAAGGAACTAGAGAAACAAAAATAAACCAAACCCAAACCCAGCAGAGGAAAGAAAATAACCTGAGCAGAACTAAATGAAATTGAAACAAACAAACAAAAAACAATACAAAAAATAAATGAAACATAAAGCTGGTTCTTTGAAAAGATAAATAAAATAGATAGACCATTATCAAGATTAATCACAAAAAGAAAGAAAATTCAAATAACTTCATCAGGAAATGAAATGAGAGAATATTACAACTGACACCACTGAAATACAAAAGATCATTCAAGGCTACTACGAATACCTTTACACACATAAACTGGAAAACCTAGAAGAGATGGATAAATTCCTGGAAAAATACAATCCTCCTAGCTTAAATCAGGAAGAATTAGATACTCTGAGCAGACCAATAACAAGCAGCGAGATTGAAATGGTAATTTAAAAATTTTCAATAAAAAAAGTCCAGAACTGGATGGATTCACAACAGAATTCTACCAGACATTCAAAGAAGAATTGGTACCAATCCTTTTTTCACTATTCCACAAGATAGAGAAAGAGGGAACCCTCCCTAATTAATTCTATGAAGCCAGCATCATGCTAATACCAAAACCAGGAAAGGATGTAACCAAAGAAGAAAACTACAGACTGATATCTCTGATGAACATAGATGCTAAAATCCTTAACAAAATACTAGCTAACTGAATTCAACAGCATATCAAAAAGACAATCCACCATGATCAAGTGGGTTTCATACCAGGGATACAGGGATGGTTAAACAAATGCAAGTCAATAAATGTGACAAACCACATAAACAGAATTAAAAACAAAAATCACATGATCATCTCAATAGATACAGAAAAAGCATTTGACGAAATCCAGCATCCTTTATGATTAAAACTCTCAGCAAGATTGGCATATAAGGGACATGCCCTAATGTAATAAAAGCCATCTACGACAATCCCACAACCAATATAATACTGAATGGGGAAAAGTTGAAAGCATTTCCTCTCAGAACTGGAATAGGACAAGGATGCCCACTCTCACTACTCCTCTTCAACATAGTACTGGAAGTCCTAGCCAGAGCAATCAGACAAGAGAAATAAATAAAGGGCATCCAGATTGGTAAAGAGGAAGCCAAACTGTCACTGTTTGCTGAAAATATGATCGTTTACCTTGAAAACTCTAAAGACTCCTCCAGAAAACTCCTAAGAACGATCAAAGAATTCAGCAGTTTCCAGATAGAAGATTAATGTACACAAATCAGTGGCTCTTGTATACACCAATAGCGACCAAGCAGAGAATCAAATCAAGAACTCAAGCCCTTTTACAATAGCTGCAAAAATAAATAAATAAATAAATAAAAATGTATTTAATTTTATTTATTATAAATAAATAAAATAAATAAAAATGTATTTTTTTTAATTACCTAACCAACCAACCTAACCAACGAGGCAAAAGACCTCTACAAGGAAAACTACAGAACGCTACTGAAAGAAATCATAGAACACACAAACAAATGGAAACTCATCCCATGCTCATGGATGGGCAGAATCAATATTGTGAAAATGACCATACTGCCAAATGCAGTCTACAAATTCAATGCAATTCCCATCAAAATACCACTAGAATTCTTCATAGAATTAGAAAAAGCAATTCCAAAATGTATATGGAACCAAAAGAGAGCCCACATATCTAAAGCAAGACTAAGCAAAAACAACAAATCTGGAGGCATCACACTAACTGATTTCATGCTACACTATAAGGCCGTAGTCACCAAAATAGCATGGTACTGGTATAAAAATAGGCACATAGGCCAATGGAACACAACAGAGAACTCAGAAATAAACCCAAATACTTACAGCCAACTGATCTTTGACAAAGCAAACAAAAACAAAGTGGGGAAAGAACACCCCTTTCAAAAAGTGGTCCTGGGATAATTGGCTAGCCACATGTAGGAAAATGAAACTGGATCCTCATCTCTCACCTTATATAAAAAGGTGGATTAAGGACTTAAATCTATGACCTAAAACTATAAAAATTCTAGAAGATAACATTGGAAAAACACATCTAAACATTTGCTTAGGCAAGGATTTCATGACCAATTACCAAAAAACAAATGCAATCAAAACAAAGATAAATAGTTGGAACTTAATTAAACTAAAGAGCTTTTGCATGGTAAAAGGAACAGTCAGCAGAGTAAACAGACAACCTACAGAGTGGGAGAAAATCTTCACAATCTGTACATCTGACAAAGGACTAATATTCAGAATCTGCAACAAACTAAAACAAATCAACAACAACAACAACAACAACAGCCACAAAAATTCTATCAAAAAGTGGCCTAAGGGGAGGCTGAGGTGGGCAGATCACCTGAGGGCAGGAGCTCGAGACCAGACTGACCAACATGGTGAATCCCCGTCTCTACTAAAAATACAAAAATTAGCTGGGCATTTTTGGCACACACCTGTAATCCTAGCTACTCGGGAGGTTGGGGCAGGAGAATTGTTTGAATCCAGGAGGTGGAGACTGCAGTGAGCCGAGATCATGCCACTGTACTCCAGCCTGGGTGACAGAGCAAGACTCCATGTCAAAAAATAAAAAATAAAAATAAATAAATAAATAAAAATAAAAGGACTTAGGACATAAATAGACAATTCTCAAAAGAAGATATACAAATGACCAACAAACAGGTGAAAAAAATGCTCAACATTACTAATAATCATGGAAATGCAAATCAAAACCACAGTGGGTACCACCTTACTCCTGCAAGAATGGCCATAATAAAAAAAATCAGAAAACAGTAGATGTTGAATGTGGTTATCAGGGAACACTTCTGCACTGCTGGTGGGAATGAAAAACTAATACAGTCTCTATGGAAAACAGTGTGGAGATTCCTTAAAGAACTAAAAGTAGAACTACCATTTGATCCAGCAATCCCACTACTGGGTATCTATCCAGAGGAAAAGAAGTCATTATACGAAAAAGATACTTGCACATGCATGTTTATAGCAACACAATTTGCAATTCAAAATCATGGAACCAGCCCAAATGCCCATCAATCAATGAATGGATAAAGAAACTGTGTTTTATATATATGTGAATACCGCACAGCCATAAAAAGGAATGAATTAATGGCATTTGCAGTGACCTGGGCAAGATTGAAGACTATTATTTTAAGTGATGTAACTCAGGATTGGCAAACCAAACATGGTATGCTCTCACTGATATGTGGGAGCTAAGCTATGAGGATGCAAAGGCATAAGAATGATACAGTGGACAATGGATTTTGGGGACTTGGGGGGAAGGATGCAAGGGGGGTAAGGGATAAAAGACTACAAATAAGGTGCAGTGTATACTGCTCAGGTGGTGGGTGGACCAAAGTCTCACAAATCACCACTAAATAACTTAGTCATGTAACCAAATACCACCTGTACCCCAACAACCAATAGATTTTTTTTAAAGAAGCATAGAGAAGGGTAAGAAGCACAGTAGCATGTGCAGTCTTATTCAGACTCCTTTAAAGAGTTTTGTAGAACCAGCTCCCTACAAGTGACTATGTCAAATGTCTACTTAAATCATAAGGGAAGCTGGGAAATACAGTTTTTAGCTGAGTGTTTTATTGACTGAATAAAACTGGAGTCTATTCTGAAGGAAGAGAGTAGAGTGGATATTAAGCAGAGAACTTTCATTCTCTGCCACTTTTATGACAATGGGTAAATTGATTAACCTTTTAAATTAATTAACCTTTTAAAGTTTACTCATCGATAAAGTGGAAACTAAATAAGGTCGAATATGAAAAGTACTTAGCAAAGTGTCTAGCACAGAGGAAGTGCTAAAAAAATATAGACTATCCAGAATATAGAACAGTATTAGCTTTTTATAGGACATACAAAATTTCCCACCATCACTAAGATGGCAGTGAGAACTATTTTTGGAAGGAGGAAAGAAGTTATAAAATTTGGAAGGCAGATATTTTATTTCATTTTTCATCCAGCATGTTGGGTGATGAGTTTTCTGAGGTGTTCTGGAAGCTTTTGTTTTTCAGGGGACCTGTGTGACATTTAGGAGAATTATGAGAGCAAATGTGGGTCCTCTGCTCAGCCATCACCTCTTCCCAGAAGATGTCTCTGAACCATCAGTCTGGGCTAAGTGCACCTCTAGGAAATCTCTCTTTACATGTCTGCCTCTCCCTGGTTATGAGCTGTTGAGAATGAGAGCCGTGTCTTAGTCACCATCATCTTCCAAGGGCCCAGCGCAGTACTAGGAGCATGGTAGAAAGTCAATAAATGCATATTGCATTGGGAGTAGCGGCTTTGGGCTAACTCCTTTAATATCTTCCTTGGCCAGATGCAGAAAAACCTAAAGCTTTCATTCCTAAAATCCTTCTCTGTTGGAGGAGTCTTCTGAAAAATGAGACAGTCATTCAAGTTTCTCCATGCTACACTCCATCAGGGAATGTGCAAAGCCCTGAGAAGCCTTCAAGTTATCATTGGAAATTACAAAGGTGAAAGGATGGGCATGATACTGATATGTTCAGGATCATGGCCCTGGTACATGTCCCTGGAAGTTAGTATTGTACAGGGGATTCACACTGAACCTAGAAACAGAGTATCTTGGGTCTAAATTTTGATTCTGCTACTTGGTTACTAGGATAATGGAGGAGACTAAGTTAATATTTCGTCTTTGTCGTGGGCAGCTGAAAACACTCATGGATGGGAAGAGCTTTGTACTGAATGTGAGGGACTGCCATGGCTGTGACTGTTGGTACTCATGAAAACAGTACTGGCCTCTAATATCCACCTTACTGAATGTATTAGTTTGCTAGGGCTGCTGTAACAAAGTACCACAAACTTGGTGGCTTAAACAACATAAATTTATTGTCTCACAATTCTGGAGGCTGGAAGTCGGAAATCCAGGCATTGGCAGAATTGGATCCTTCTGAGGGCTGTAAAAGAGAGTCCGGTCCATGCCTCTCTCCCATCTTTTGGTGGTTTGCTGGGAACCTTTGGTGTTTCTTGGCTCATAGAAACATCACCATGGTCTCTGCTTTCATCTTCACATGGCATTTTTCCTGCACATGTCGGTTTCCATCTTCAAATTTCCCCTTTCTATAAAGACACCAGTCATATTGGATTAGGGTGCACTCTAAGGACCTAATTTTAACTTGATTATCTTCGTGAAGACTGTCCCTCCAATTTGCATTACATGCTAAGGTTCTGGGAGTTAGGATTTCAACATACAATTTTGGGGGACATAATTTACTCATAACACTGGGGATTGTGAAAGGTCAATAAATATGTTATTCTTGATCTGAAAATGAAAGTCTGAACTTTAACTCCATTTAGTTCCTGGTGAATGTGGAGGCTACAGCCACCTTTTCTAATTCAAGTTTCAGTACTTGCTAACTCTGTCCTGTTTAACTTCTTGAGTGTCAGTGTTCTCATCAATAAAATGAGAATCTTAAAAACATTCTGCTAAGGTTGTTGAGATTATCACATGCGATGGCATATGATAAATGACCATTCCCTTTCTTTGCAGCACTGTGAGATAAAGATGAGAGAACAGAAAAGGGGTGGTGGTTGGCACTAGGCTTCATAAAGCAGTGATGTTACTTTTTCTAGCTATATTGTTTTTGTGAAGAGCTATTTGAGTTTGACGCTTTAGAAATGGAAAGCAAGCAGTCAGAAAGCTTTTTGAGCTGACAAGAGACAAGCTCTTTGATAATCCATCATCTTAAATTAGCTACCCTGGATCACGTCCTGCTATTTTTGCTGATGATTTCACCAATAATGACTTCTATTAACTTTCAATGTGCCTTTTTTTTTTATAAAGTGATGATTTGTAAATAAAAATATCCTCCCAGACTCTGTTTACGACCTTGAAAACTATGAGATTTGATTTATCATTCCAATACTTTGCACTTTTACAATACATGATCAAAATATATCCAGAAGGGAAGCTTGAGTAAGTCACCTCACTGTGATGAGGTGGAAGATGACTCTGAAATAATCTAATTCAATCTCCACATTTTTCAGATGAGGAAACTGAGGAACAGATGAGGAGACTTTCCTGAGGTTGCCCAGCAGGCAGAACCTGGACTTGAACCAGGGAGTCCCACCTCCCAGTCTTTACAAGTTCCTTTACTTTGTGCTCTGGGCTAATTAATGTTTTAGGCAGGGACAGTTCTGCTTTCTGGGTCTCAGTTCCCACTTGTAAGAGGGACCGGAGCAAGATTCTGCTCTGGCATTGCTTCACAGAGCCACAGTCAGGCAGCTCCCACATGTCCATCCTGCTCCTCAAAGCAGCAGGTCCTCCCTCCTCTCTTGCTCAGCCCGCCACCCTAGTGTCTGAGCCCTGTGGCAGCATAAGATGGTAGAACCTGACCCAGCTTATAGTGGTGACCTTCAACTTCATCCAGAAATCAGTGGCTCTGGAAGAGTGTTCCCTGTGATAAATAACAACACACAAAACTAAACCATGTTAGTGAAAATGGCTATTGTGCAGTGGAGTGTGTAAACGCTCTTCAGAA
Source organism: Macaca nemestrina (assembly GCF_043159975.1). Taxonomy (NCBI): domain Eukaryota; kingdom Metazoa; phylum Chordata; class Mammalia; order Primates; family Cercopithecidae; genus Macaca; species Macaca nemestrina. The sequence continues at coordinate 10,582,613 of NC_092126.1, forward strand.
TGTGGCAAATTGGAATCCTGCCCGTCTTGCTAGTGGAGTAACCTTGGTCAAGTTAGGTTAAATCAAACTAAGCCAAGTTATTCAACTGTTTCATTAGTAGTGACAATAAAAATATCTAAGGGAGAAGGTTGTTTTGAGTATTAAATGAGATAATGTAGGTAAAGCACCTGCAGAAGACCTGGCACATGGGAAACATATTAGTAAAAATATTTTACAAGAGAAAATCGAAGTGATTCAGTGGTTTTTAGCCTGTTCTAGATCTGCTGGAAGTGATCTCCCCCACAATACACATACATGTGCAAATGTACAAACAATTTGGGGAGGGGGTGTTAGAATATTCCTGACACCCATATAGAGACCTTAGGGGCCCATGGATTTCTGCTTAAGAACTCCTGAAAAAAAAAAAAAACTCTGTAAGTCTCTGCTTTATTAGTTATTCAGTGAAATTTCTTAAGTTTGCCTGACAACTAGAGAAGCTCTGTCTAGATGTTCCATAAATCAACTGAATCATAATGTTGTAAGAATAATACTCTTTGGCAAGGGCCTGAAATAGAGTAAGAGTAGGAACTTTGATGGGAGAAATAAAAAGTCCCAAATTTTCACATTAAATCAGAATCCAGTTAGCAGTTATCCAAAAATAAGAAATAAAGTGCCTCATTATGATTCTACAAAATTAGAAAATGCCAAATGTGAGATGTTAACAGTTTTTACAGTCTGAAACCCGGAGATGTCAAAGTGATCTCTTGGCCTTCTGGCCATGCTGTCCATGACCCTGACAGTGACCATGACCATGGCCTTCCATTTGCATGGGATGAGCCTGCCCAGGGCTGCTCAAGCCCCTCTGCTAATAGAAGTACTAGGTTATTTTGTTCCCGAAGATGCCCTTTGTGGAATTAGGAAGAGTCCATTTAACTAGTTGGCTCATTTGTTTGTTTTCAAGAATCTTTAACCAACTCTTTTCTGAAGCTCATCGTTCTAATCTGAGTGAGACTCTGCTCTACTTAGACACTCCTTGTTGATAGCACAGACATTTACTGAGACCCTCTATAGTGCAGAACTGTGTTGAGCTGTGTTTTGAGGGATGCAAAGAGAAATGGTCCTCTATGTTTGTTTCTAGTGTGAACTGAATTTTCTGGTTTATACTCTTTCTGTTGCATGCTCTTCCTGTCTACACTTTCACTCCAAATATTTTATTTGCAACACTCAGAAAGATTGTGAGGAATGTCTGACGGTGCTTTTTATTCCTGCTTTACAGATGAGCCTGAATGCACGTTACTCTGGGCCATAGTAAAAAGAAAGTTTAGGTACCAATATTTCAAATGCAACCACTTTCCACTGTACAGAATTGCCCTCCACTTGTTTGGTTTAATATGACAGAGACCTTTATGCACAATTGGCTGTAATGGAAGGCAACACAGAGGAACCGTGAGAGCTCAGAGATCAAAAGAGATCCCTTTCAGTGGTCTGAGGGGAGGGATCAGAGGAGACTTTGGGGAGGGGAGCTTGTTGGCTTTTCCCTGTTGACACCTCTAACAGAGATTGGGGGAGAAGTGACTGAGCAATCTCTTTACTTCTTCCAGTGTCAAGAAGACTTGTAGTTGATCTACATCTAAGTATAGCTGTAGCCGATTCACATCTTGTATAGCACATGCATGGTTAGTTTTCTGATAAAGCAATTATTCATTCATGGAACAAATATTTATTGAATACTCCTTTTAGTTACCATTCTCATAATAGAGCAGGAGACTCTGTGATCACAGTAATGACTCCAAATCTACAGATGTGTGTGTACACACATATGCATGCGTATACATGTATGTTTCTTTTTCTGCTGAGCCAATCATTTCTATTTAAGTACCCATCCATGTATCCATATTAGTTCCTGGGCCATACAAAAGAACCACAAACTTATTCTCTTACAGTTCTGGAGGCCAGAAGTCTGACATTAGGTGTCAGCTGAGTTTGTTCCTCTGGGGGATCAATTAGCCTTCTTTCCTCTTTCCTGGCTTCTGGTGTTTGTGGCAATCCCTGACATTCCTTGGGTTGTAATTGCATCACTCCAATCTCTGTGTCCATCTTCACATTGCCTTTCTCTCTGGGTCTGTGTGTCAAATCTCTTATAAAGCCACCAATCATTATATTTATGGCCTAAGCTAAATATAGGATAATCTCATCCTGAGATTCTTAACTCAATTTTATCCACAAAGATCCTATGTTCAAATAAGGTCACTTTGGCAGGTGCTGAGGCTTAGGACTCAGACATGTGTTTTTGGATGACACTGTTTAACCCACTGCAATGTCCAAATGGGACCTAGCTTCTCATCTTTGCTTTGAGATGATTTATGCTTTCTAATGAACATTTATATTATATTATTTGTAGCAGTAACACTATGAAAGAGATACTCATTTCAGAGAGTGACATTCCCTGTAAAAGAAGGGAAAAATCTCTTAGTTGAACAAGCGAGGAGAGGTAAATGAATAACACACCACAAATGATTTACCTGCAGCAGCAATTTAAAGGATATTCCTGTGGATTCATCCCTCAAGTATAAAGTGCTCTGAACCTCTAGAAGAGTGGTGTGACTATAAGTGTCTAGATATTATATAAAAATCCAGGATTGCTCTCATATCAAGTGCCTGGACTTGTTTTTCTTAAGAAGTCTTAGATAAAATATTTTTTGTTACACTGTGAAAATCAATGTGTATTTCAGACAGTGTGTTCTTTCAAGCCTCTATTTGCCAAAAAGAACAGGGCACTTGAATTACATCGGGTCATAGAGATCTCATGTAAGTGGGTTGTGTACAATGAGGAAGACAGGTGACTAGGATACGAGCTCATTTTGGCATTGTGGAAAACTAGAGATTTAGACAATCAAGGTTTGATTGGAAACTTTTCATGTTAATGTACAGTCGCTATAGATGTTTACCTTGACTTGAGTTATGAAAGGAAAATATGAATGTAGCTAAATTGTCTTTAGTGGTTCATACACTTAGGTTGATGCATTATTGCTTATTTTATGCCCAGGATGAAATAGGAAAGGAAACTCAGCAATATTTAGACTGGGATTATGGTTTCAATTTTTTAAAGGATAAAAAATGGTGCAGAAGTCTTTTGGGGGAAAGGATGACTATTTATGATAAATAAAACATTTTGCTCTTTTTTTAAAAAAAAATCTGTTCCCTGGAAGTCAGGTTTATTAAATGATTTAGCCTCTTAGTTTTCAACCTCAAATCACCACACGACTTGTGGTGACCTCAGAAAGTATACATGACAAGCCTAATGCTTTGTGAAGGTTTTCTCTAGTGCAAACCACTTTTGGACAACAGTTTATCCCTTCACCTGAGGACAACAGATTAAAAAGTAAGAAGCAGCCATGACACTTCACCAAACATCTTCTTCCCTTTCTTTAAAGGATGTTGAAGGTGACTAATGGGGTCTGACATGTTTTTGTTATGTATGAAATATCAAAATGGCAAATCCCAATGTTTGCTTCATCCGGGGACACTTTTATACCTTATGCTTTACCTTGTCAGCTTGAATTGATATCAAGCTGGGACGGGTCATGACTGTTCCTTTGATTCTCTGTCACAGCTAAAAATGCTCAGATCAGCTGTTTAAATGTGTGGTAAAATATGTGAGACCATGTGGTGTAGTGAAGAGGACACGGGAACAGCTGCCAAAAACCTGGGTTCCAGTCTTGACTTTACTAGTGTGCAAACTTTAAAAAACCAATAGAAATCAGTAGATATTTGTTGAGCACTTAATATGTGCCAGGTCTTGTGCAATAGAAGAGCAGAGAGACAACTAAGACATGAATCCCGCAGAATGGTAAAATGTTGAGGTACACTCATAAATATAACTTCAGTATGAGGGATAGAGGTTTATGCCACAAACAGTACTAGATTAAAAGCTATAGCAAGTCAAGGAGGGAGCAATTTCTTAGATTTGGGAAGATCAAGGAAGATTTAATAAAGGAGGCTGATCCATGAGCTGAGGCTAGAAGGTGGGGTAGGATTTGAGCTTGTGGTAATGGGCGTTGTGGGTGGGGAAGACAGTTCAGACAAAGTAAACCATGTGATCAAGCTCAGGGAGATAGTAAAACACACAGCACTGTGGAGACTGATGAGACACCTGTTAATTGCACACACAGGGATGTAAGGGGTTAGTGCAGGGGGCTGAGAAAGCCAAAGCTACAAAAATATTGAAGCTAAGTTCTCTGTTGAAATTGATCTATTAGAAGAAGAAGGAAGAGGAGACAAGACAAAGAAGAAAGGAAAATGATGGATGGAAGGAAGGAAGGAAGGAAGGAAGGAAGGAAGGAAGGAAGGAAGGAAGGAAAGAAGGAGGGAAGGCAGGGAGGGAGGGAGGGAAGGAAGAAAAGCTAAGCCTGGGGAATATCTCTGTTCCTGTTCAGCACCTCTGCTTGGTCAAGGAACAAGTGGAAAAAATGCCCCTTGAGAGGACCATGTCCTGTCACAGAAACAGTCTGATTCAAAGGCCTGGTAGGTCACAGGGGCCGGAATTTCTGCCCAGATCACTTTGACAGGCTTCTTGAGAGACAACAAAACATGTTTGCTTGTGTAAATCCTTCCAAAGTTTGTGTAGGCTCTTCCCTGTACTATGGCAGACAAACTAAGCATACAAAAGGTGTTAAGAACATTGTTCTAACACTTTGTGGTTTATGAACTCTTGTAAATACATTGCTTATGAAAGCAGGCAATGACATACCATTTTATGGTATCATATCTTTGCCTGCTTTCATAAGCAATGTATTTATTACATACAAGGGTTCATAAACCACAAAAAGAAGAAAGAGGGAGACAAGGAGATTAAACTCAGGTCTCTTTTTGAGATCAGGTATTGGTAGGCTGGTACAATTGTGCAAAAGCCCCAAATTTTGATAGTGGCAGTGTTTCAAAGTTGGGACAATGTTGGCAACCTTACAAAAATGATTTAACTGAATTCTTGAACAGAATATTAATTTGAGTTTTATGGTCAGCACTGTAAAGTATCTTTAGGAAGTTATTTACTTTCTTTCTCCTAGGTCATAATATTTCATTTTTAAAGTAAAGGAGACAAACCTGATTTTTAAAAGTCCTTTCTTTCTTTTCCTCATATAATTTTAGGTATATGCCAGCATATAGTCAAACCATGATCCAGATTTGTATCTGCATGTTATTAGATATTCAAATAGAATAAATTTTCCTTTCTTTAAATATATAATTAATGCATGCATAGAATTTAAAATATTCAAACGGTGCAAAATAGCAAAAATAAAATGTAAAATAATCCTCTAATTCATCATCAACCCCTGTTACCGAAGACAGCCACCGTCAGTATTCTTTCTTGTTAATTTTACTAGCAATTATTGTTATAACTTTATATAATACATGTGGGTTCCTACTTTTTGATTTCTTAATTCTCAAGAGAAGCTATTATTTCCTGGAGAGAAGCTATTATATGAGAGCCGAGACGTTTACTTATTTATATTGCTATCTACTTTTTATTTCCCCCTCACCTCTGAAATTTTGTTAGCTTGATTATTATTTTTGGAACTTTACTGGTTGTCTTCACAAATTTAAGTGATATAACTAAAGTCTATTTCATGATTTAGCACCTTTAGACAGTTATAAACAGTAAAAGGGAAATGACACTAATGCACTCTTCTACCTCTAAATTTTTCTTTCCTCTGTAATTATTTTTATTCCATCTAAATTTGTTACATCTGCATTCTCTTCTGTCATTATAAATACATTTTACGTGATTATATAATACATGGATTATTTTTAAAAGAAAAGTAAAGTCCAGAATTAACAATATAATGATTATGCAAATAATATTCAATATAGAACCAGGAAGCGTGGATTAAGTCATAGGGAAGAAACAGTTCTACACCACTCATGTTTCAGGTAAAGGAGACCCTCTAAACGTCCTATCTACTGGATTCTCTCTTACCTGATTTCAAGTCTTCCTTACGCATCAGCTATTCTCGGCTGCTGCTGCTTCTTGTATCTCATTTCATCTTCTTTCTCAAATTTTGGTTCTATTTTGGTGGAAGACCACATCTCGAGTAGTATATTTTCAATTAGCATAAGGGCTTACACTTCTTGAGATTTTGCACATCCAAAAGTGTCTGAATTTTGCTTTTACATTGGACTGATGGTTTGACTGAATACAGAATTCTATGTTCAAATCCCATTCCCTCTGAAATTTGAAGTTTTTGTTGTCTTCTAATATCCAAGAGATGCTGATAAGAAGTCTAATATTACTCTAAGTTTTGTTCCTATGTCAAGGACCACCTCTCCATCACTCTGACATCTACATAGTCCCCTGTCCTTGGAGTTTCCAGCTTCTACCGTGATGTGTCTATTTGTCCTTTTTCACTGGTCCTTCTTGGCATTTAGCACCTGTGAGAGTCAAGTTGATGATAGTAAGAGGCAATGTGGTCTACTGGACTGAATGAAGGATTTTGAGGCAGACGATTTGAGTTCAAGTCTTGATTTTGTCACTTCTTTTTGTCTCTCTGTGAAACCTTGCAAAGTACTTTATCTTCACTTAGAAACAATTTTTTTTTTTTTTTTTCTACCAGGGCAAAATAGTAATCATCTCAGCCCTGCTCTTTCCTGCCATGGCACACCTATGTTGTAAGGTCATTGTTATTATAAACTATTGGGAGTAAAATTGTTTTACAAATTCTAGAGTTGGGTTTTAGGGTCAATATTATTGCAACGGATGTGACACAATGAAAAGTGTTCATTGGTGTCATAGAAATATTGGGGTCTTATTTTTTTCTTCATTTATTGTTTGTTGCTGCCTAGATGTCTGGATTCTGGATATTACAGTGAAGTCGTTACTTAGGCAATATTGCAAGGCAAGCTTGCTACTTGGAAGACTTGGCCCCCTGACACCTGCCAGGCAGCTATGTAGAGCATCTCTCTCATTCAGCAAATCTCGAGGAAGGCACATGGGTACACTCAGCATGAGGCCTGAGTGATTACTGACCTGTCTCTTTATCCTTAGAATAACTCCCCACTGCCTGGGAAATAGAAATCGCACACATACTGACGTACTGTATAGCTCCAAAGTTCAGCCAGTCACAAAAGGGGTAAGAAGAAATAATTTAAATGACCATTTGAGGCATAAGCATGAACGTTTCCAGGAACTGCAAAATTTAGCTTTCTGAAGTATACTTCTGGGAAATATCAAACAATGATGTAAGCTGGAGGAGGAGAGAGTAAATTAGAATCACAAATCATTAGATTAGGAAAGAATCTTCCAATTAACCAGATCCCTGTTTTACAACTAAGGAAACTGAGGCTCTGTCTGGTTTACATGCACACACACCGGAACTTGCTCAAGGTCATATGAGCTGGACAGAAGTAAATTCTAGGTCCCTTAGCCCCATTTCACAGTTCTTTTACTCAAAGAGTCCATTCTGCTAATAGTCTTTTTAACTTTCCAATATGTTGCTTTTTAAGTGGAGAGCAGAGAGAGTCCCTGCAACAAGAGTGATCTGGAGGGTGTTCTCAAGGCAGGCAGTGGCAGTACCACAGAGCAATTCCTGCTGCAGACCCCATGTGGATGGGACAAGCATTGACCACAGGCTTCTCTCCACAGTCATGGGAGGCAGAAATTACTGCTTCAACCTCAAAGAGTCAAGGAACTTTCAGGGAGGCAAACAAGGTCACACAACCTGTAAAATTTGTTTTTGGTAAATGGCAGAGGTGGAACTTGGACCCAAATTTGATTTTAATTGTGGGACTGGTTCTCGGAATTGAGTCGAAAAGATAGTCTAGGAAATCCAGTACCCTGAAGACTTCATTCTGTCTCACAGTTTTTCAGCACATGCTGTGATAAATAAAGGCACAGGAACCAGTTTTAAGATAGCCAGTCCTGGGCACAATTTAAAGGAATTTTAATGGGCTCAACTTTACTGGATCTTGGTTTTAGTTTCTTTTGTCTGGCATATGGATTCCTTTCATATGGTCTTTTTAGAATACTCATGGAGCTCAGTAGATTTAAAATTCGTTGAGAAAGAGATGAACTGTGCTTTGCCTTGGTGAGAGCACAGCTTCAATAGTGCATTGAGTCCTGGGTACCACTCATGGTGAAGATAAAGTGTGTCCAGGAGAAGAGGGACCTGGGAACAAAACATGAGACAAGCCATGGAAGGCAATGGACATATTCAGTTTAGTGACCTCAGTCAAAAGAAAGCTCACGGGGCACTTGTTAGCTGTGTTCACGTTCCTGGAGGACCGTGAAGTGAAGATGAGCTTAGACTCGCATCATGCACCTTCAAGAGGCTGTGTAACCAACAGATGAAAATTATAAAGAACAGTATTTTAGCTGACAATCAGAATGATTTTCTAACAGCTGAGCTCTCTGAAGATGACATGAGCTGCCATTACATGAGCTCAGTTCTGAGAGGCAGTGTGAACTGTCCTTGGCAGGGGAGTTGTGGTTGAGTTATTGAGATAGCCAAGTATAAAGGGATTCCTGGAGAACCTCTGACTGGCCTGCACACTGGGAGGACTGTGCATCTGGGTAGAGATTTGGGAAGTTCATGCCGGTTGCAGTGGTGGGGAGCCTGGCCCCTCTTCTTCCTGGGTGGACATTGGGATTCAATCTGATGTGGGAGCATGTTTACAGGAAACTATCTCATGTTGCTGAGTTTTTTTCCTTTTGCCCAATAAATTCCATTTTTCTCATGCTTCGAAGTGTCTACGAGCCTAATATTTCATGGTCTTGTGGCAAGGACCCCATTTTTAGCTAAACTGAGGAGAAAGTCCCACAACATTATGATGGAAATTAAACTGGAGCCATCAGAAAGTCTGTCCAGCATGGAGATGATAGTATTCCTTCGTTTAAGAGTTCAAAATCTCTACAAATCAAAAATCACCCATCTACCATAACTAAACATGCACACACATGTACTTTATCTTCCTGATTACAATGACGACAGCCTAAATTTATTGAGCATTTGCTATATGCCACGTAAGTTAGCTCCTTATATGCTTTATTAAATTTAATCCTTCTCACTGTCCTATTGAAAGTTTATATTATTATGTATTTCATAGATAATTGTGAATATTATAAATCAAATAACCAATAATACTCAGATATTACTAAACATCCTAGGTAGGTAGTGGGGGAGCCAGGATTTCAATCCAAGTGTGTTTAATACTGGGATCCTAAATACTCTGCTTTTCTGCCTCTTTTCTTCGTGAAGCTTAATACATTGGAAATACCAAAAATAACCTGGTTTGCACCCAGAATAACTCAATGAGAATTGGAGAGGTGCTGAAGATAAACTGAAATAATATTATGATTTCTCTGTCATGAATAAGTGACAGCTATGCTCCATTTTGCCCAAGGAAGTAAAATTCTCTTGTTAATGAGAGAGTAGCAGAGATACACAGCCCCACAGGAGATAACCTTCCCAGTTTTAGTGATTCTCCATCAGTTTTAGATGGAGGGGCTTCTGGATGTCAACCTAATTTATGGCTGTGTCCTTGAAGTTCTTGTGCAGGAGGTGAGGTTGGGGAAGCCAGTAGGGAAAAGAGGGCCAAGCCTGCTGTCCCGAGGAAGAACTTGTTGAACTTTAGAGCCTTTGGGAGTTTTAATAATTAAAGGTGTGTATGTGTGAGTGTGTTGTTTCCTGTGGAAGATTTTCTGGCCATGACTTCTGGGCATCACAGTTGCTTTAGCACATGCTCAAGGAGGAGCCACTTCAAGTCTGATTCGATTTTAAAATATGAAGAGAGAAAACAAGACAGAAAAGCTCTCCTGCAACTCATCAAGACAATCAGAAAACAAACACAGAATTCCCTAGGTCAGAAAAGGAGCTCGAGAGGCTCTTTTATCAGTTTGATGTTTGCAGCCACCCTGAGATGATGTTGCAAACTTTGGATTTTTCAAACAATTGATGATTTGCAATCCAAGAGAAGCTTTTCATTTTCTCTGCTTTTCTGAAGATCATGTTACACATGGGATTCGTGAAGCCTCTTGAGTCATTTGATTCCACAGAGACTCAGGAGCACTGTGGAAATAGCCTCAACTAAGGAATCTGGATATCTCCAAAAGTTTTCAAAGCAGGGTGCTGGAAAGCAATGAGAGTTTTAAGTGTTGCCTTAAAACTAGTCTGGATTTCCCTTAAAAATATTGGAAAATATTGAAAAATATTTCCTCCTAGCACTTTGGAAGACAAAGGCAGGAGGATCACATGAGCCCAATAGTTCAAGACCAGCCTGGCAACATAGTGAGATCCCATCTCTATTTAAAAAAAAATTGAATTGATTAAAGACATGCCCTTGTCCCAAGGACAAAGGCGCACAGGAGAGGAATCCACAGCAAGTAAGAGATGCCGACATATTTTGAAAATTCTGAAAGTGGGGTAAAGACCATGCCAACCCAAGGACCCCCAAAATGGGATGCTATGAGAAGTGAGCTGACCTGACCCACAGAACCCCTACGAATCTCAGCTCTGCCAGAGAGAGCAGGGGGAGGGTGCTGGGAGCAAAAGCAAGGAGATTAGTTGGAAGCCTGAAAAAGAATCGTGGGCACTCCACTTCCTTTTCTTACTACAGACTACTAAGGAGTTAGCTGTGCCTCACAACACTGGAGACCAGAGCATTGCTCTCTTGGAAAACAGAATCATTTCATTCCTGAGTTGGGGCACCACACGTAGCACAAGGCTGATGTCTAATATGTGGCCTGAAACATGGGGAAGAGGAAGATGTGCATACTGAACCAAGGAAGTCTCATTTCACTTTCTAACCGCATCCCCGCCCCCTGCCCGCCCCAGCCCCTGGGCCTCTGTAGCTGGAGTTCTGGCCATGGAGCAGAATGTGTTTTTCTATGGGGAAACCAAAGGAATTCATTTAAAAAGACTTGTAGATTTTATATAAAGTGCCAAACAAAGGCTAACCAGATGCCTGAGAACTCCACAGAAAAGACAGAGAGTGGGCATGTCCCATCCACAGTCACAAAGAAGTATGAGTGTATGAATGGGTTGCCAAGGATACCAGGCATCTGAAAAGCCTTCAAGCGTGAGAGTAAAAGAGATGACTACAACAAACAAACAACAATAATAATGAATTCAGAGGACATAGAGACAATGCAGGGCAGAAGAAAATTAAAATATAATAACTTACAATTAACATCCCCAGAGAGATAAGAGCTGAAACAAGAATAGGAAGCATAAAAACCAGAATGAGGCCTTGGAATTAAAAAATAAATCATCTCTGAAATAAAATCCCAGTAGAAGAAGATGAAATCAAAAGAATCTATCAGAAATAGAGTAAGAAGATAGAGATGTAAAAGATATTGGCGATTCCAGAAAGTGAACAGAAAAAAAGGAAGGAGAGGATATGATGAAGGACATAATTCCAGAACTGAAAGCTATAAGTTTTCAGATTGAAAGACACCATTGAGGATTCAGCTCAGCAAATTTAAAAAGACTCTCACCAATACACAGCATTATGGAATTTGTTGATGGCTTTTTTTTTTTTTTGAGATGGATTTTTGTTCTTGTTGCCCAGGCTGGAGTGCAGTGGCATGACCTCAGCTCACTGCAACCTCCAGCTCCCGGGTTCAAGCAATTCTCCTGCCTCAGCCCCCCAAGTAGTTGGGATTATAGGCATGTGCTACCATGCCCAGCTACTTTTTGTATTTTTATTAGAGATGGGGATTCTCCATGTTGGTCAGACTGGTCTCGAACTCCTGATCTCAGGTGATCCACTTGTCTCGGCCTCCCAAAGGAGGTCTCCAAAGAGCCAAAGAGAAGAATTTTATTGAGTTGAACTTGATCTTGTGATACTTTTACTTCGTCTGAAACCTAATGTTACTTAGCAGGTTAATAGCAGTAACAGATAGACCCTAATAAGTGTAATGGCTCAAACACAACAGAGAATGGTTTCTTACTCAGGTAACAGTATCAGTGGGTAAAAACATCAGCATGGTGGTTTCTTCTATGCTGTCATTCTTAGATCCCCCAACTGATGGAAGCTCTGCCAACTTTAACATAGGGCTCCCAAGATTGTCCTGGGTACCACCTCCATTCCTGCTAGTCAGACATGAAAAAGAAAATGGAAAAGCACAACATGAAAGGGTTTTATGGGCCAGGCCTGGAAGTGGCACACATTATTTGCCTCAATATTCCAGTGACTAGAACTCCTGAAAATGGCCACAATGAACTATAAGCTTGAGGTAAGGAGAGTGGAAAAGGATTGAGAAACATAGTCCATGGTTGGGTAGGCAGTTTCTGACCTAATCCTACACTAAGGAAGAGGAATCATGTTTGAGATGGACAGCTAGCCATCTTTCTCAAGTGGATATTTTGTTGATATGTTTGGATTTGAGTCAAAGTAAAATAGAATGCTCTCAACTGATGTTCGTATGAGTTAAATAGGGTTTCCTTGAACTATTTGCATTTATTCTATTCTTGATATGGTTTGGCTCTGTGTCTGAACCCAAACCTCACCTTGAATTGTAATCCCCATAATCCCCAGGTGTTGAGAGCAGGACCCGGTGGGAGGTGATTGGATCATGGGGGCAGTTTCCCCCATGCCATTCTTGTGATTGTGAGTGAGTTCTCATGAGATCTGATGGGTTTACAAGTGTTTGACAGTTCCTCCTACACATGCATTCTCTCTCTCACCTGCTGCCATGTAAGACATGCCTGCTTTGCTTTCCACCATCATTGTAAGTTCCCTGAGACCTCCCCAGTCATGCAGAACTGTAAGTCACATAAACCTCTTTCCTTTATAAATTACCCAGTCTTGGTGGTATTCTTTATAACAGTGTGAGAACGAACTAATACAATTCTTATAAGCAAATAATGACTATCTGCATATCCAACCAATTTTTACTTGGACTTTACCTCTAAAACAACAGTACCCATGAATTTTTAAAAAATCATTAGCTTAGTCAAAAAACAATATGTTCATCTACAACCATCTGATTTTCGACAAACCCGACAAAAACAAGCAAAGGTCAAAAGATTCCCTATTTAATAAATGGTGCTGGGAGAACTGACTAGCCATATGCTGAATACTGAAACTGGACACCTTCCTTACACCTTATACAAAAATTAACTCAAGGTGGATTAAATACTTAATTGTAAAACCAAAACCATAAAAACCCTAGAAGAAAACCTAGGCAGTACCATTCAGGACATAGGTATGGGCAAATATTTCATGACAAAAATGCCAAAAGCAATTTCAACAGAAGCTAAAATTGACAAATGGGAATTAAACTAAAGAGCTTCTGCACAGCCAAAGAAACTGTCATCAGAGTGAACAGGCAACCTACAGGATGGGAGAAAATTTCTGCAATCTACTCATCTGACAAAGGTCTAATATCCAGAATATACAAGGAACTTAAACAAATTTACAGGAATAAAACAAACAACCCCATCAAAAAGTGGGCAAAGGATGTGAACAGACACTTCTCAAAAGAAGACATTCATTCATGTGACCAACAAACATATGAAAAAAGTTCAACATCACTGATCATTAGAGAAATGCAAATCAAAATCACAATGAGATACCATCTCATGCCAGTCAAAATGGCAATTATTAAAAAGTCAAGAAACAATAGATGTTGGTGAGGCTGTGGAGAAATGGGAATGTTTTTACACTGTTGGTGGGAGTGTAAATTAGTTCAACTATTTTGGATGACAGTGTGGTGATTCCTCAAGAATCTAGAACCAGAAATACCATTTGACCCAACAATCCCATTACTGGGTGTATACCCAAAGGAATATAAGTCATTGTACTATAAAGACACATGTACACGTATGTTTATTGCAGCACTATTTACAATAGTAAAAACATGGAACCAACCGAAATGCCCATCAGTGATAGACTAAAGAAAATGTGGTATAAACACACCATGGAATACTATGCAGCCTTAAAAAGGAATAACATCATGTCTGTTGCAGGGACATGGATGAAGCTGGAAGCCATTATCCTCAGCAAATTAGCACAGGAACAGAAAACCAAACACTGCATGTTCTCACTCATAAGTAGGAGTCGAACAGTGAGACCACATGGACACAGGGAGGGGAACAACACACACCAGGGCCTGTCAGAACATGGGGGATGAGGAGAGGGAAAGCATTAGGACAAATTCCTAAGGCATGTGGGGCTTAAAACCTAGATGATGGGTTGCTAGGTGCAGCAAACCACCATGGCACATGTACACCTAGGTAACAAACCTGCACATTCTGCACATGTATCCCAGAACTTAAAGTATAAACAAAACAAAAACAGTGTGTTAAACCTTATACCAGGTTTTGGGGATATACCAATGAGCAGGACAGGCAAGTCTTCTGCCTGCATGGTCTTCAGATTCCAGCAAGGATAGGCAGGGGATAGACAATAAACAGATTTTTAAAATCAGGTGGTGCTAAGTGCTAAAAGTAAAATAAGACAAGGTAGTGAGAAATAGAATGGCTGGCTGCTATTTAGAATGTGAAGTTAGACATGTGCCCTTTGAGGAAGTGGCATTTAAACTGAGACCTCAGTGACTAAAGGCAGGCAGCCATTTTGGGATCTTGGGTAAGAGCTTTTCAGGTTCAGGGATTGGCTAGTGCAAATGCCCTTAGATAGTAATGGGCTTGACTGTGAGACAGCGACAAGGCAAGTGTGGTTAAAAAGTTGTGAAAGGAGGGTGTGATGGGGTTGAGAGCAGATATGGTGTCAGGGAATTAGATAACACAGTATCTTAAAGGCCATGATAAGGAGCTTTACTTTTATTCCATGTGCAATGGGAAGCAGTTGGAGGTTTGAAGCAGGAAAGTGACTCTCCTTTCCGTTGTTGTTGTTGTTGTTAACTCTACCCTGCTTGTTATGACAAGAGTAGATTGAAGAGGGCCAGGAGAGGCAGGGGTGCTGCTACTTAGGAGGCTTTTGTTATGATCCAACATAGGATGATAGCAAGCTTGGAATATGGAGGTAGTAGCAGAGATGAACAAAGGATGAAACTGATGAGTATTTTGGAGATTCTGTGGTCCAAATTTCTGAAGGATTTGTTGTAGAGGGAGTGAAAAAGTAAAGAATTCTAATTGCCTTTTATGTGGGATGCATTTGCCAACTTTCATTATTTTATTGAATCCAAGGTACCTCTAGAAGAAAGTGTCTTAGGGTCTAGGTAGAGGGTCAGAAGATCTGGTTTCTGTTTGCTTTTCCTTGCTGTTTTACTTGCCTGAACAAACTCCTTGCTCTTTAATTTTTGCAAGAAAATGAAAATGGCCTCTCATATTTACCTAAGAAAGCTGGTGAAGGGTGATAAATGTGATAATATTCTCTGAGACAAAATTCTAATAGGAACAAAGATGCTCTTCTGGCTGGGAGATACATCCTGAGCATTTGAATTTAATCAGACAGCAACATATTTCTTAGCCCTTTTACAATGATGATGACTAACTGGCTCCCATGTGGGTAGCTTATATTTTAGACAAAGGAGGGAAAATAAAATCATTCTTGACTTGGGGCAGTTGATATCATTTAATTGAGTCATAGCTGCATAGACTACAGTTGAATATGCAGAGGAATCTAGGGAGAATTTTTTCATCAAAAGGGTGATTTCTTCCTTTTGCTTTCTTGTCTCTTTGTTAAGAAAGGGTCTTCTGTTCATTTTGCCTTTACCTGATTTGGCTTGTGCTGCAGACAAGAAACTCAAAAGAGCATGTGAGGAGGGATTTCAGTCCATATGATATCAGCTGTCATTTTCGATAAGTGAGCAGGCACTTTTAGGACCCAGAGGTTATGGAACTGGAATTTTAGGTACACTATAAAGCAAAATAGAATGACAATTCACCCTTTCAAATGTAAGAGTTTTGAGTTTCCAAAATCATTTACTCAGACTGCAGTCAAACATTAGTGATTTTGTGCAAACTAAATTCCCCCCTTGTAGGAAATATACAATGAAAACAATAGTTCTATAGTTGGGAGACTTTAGCTTCTATGATTTCTATTTCCCCAGGTATGTATGATCATTTAGTACTGATGCTTTCTTACATTTTTAATTAAAACTATCTGAATTTTTGCTACTTTGTAGGTCTTGTAATATATATTTCTAAAGGTGGTATTTAAGATCATACACCTCTGACCATGCATCACTCTCTATTAGGGAAAGATGTGTGGCTTTTTATACCACTAAGAGAAAAATTCTACTGATTATGACTGCCTATGTGTCTGTTAGAGGGCGAAGTTATAAAGATCTACAAAGAGACTTAGAGTCCCAGACTAATAGTGAGAAACTTTAACATTCACAGTAATAGACAGATCATTGACAGTAATAGACAGATCATTGAGGCAGAAAATTAGTACAGATATTCAGGACCTGAACTCAACATTGGACTCAATGGAGCTGGTAGAGCTCTACAAAACTCTTCATCCAAAAACAACATAATATACATTCTTCTCATTTGCACAGGGAACATACTCTAAAATTGACCACAGAGCTGGACATAAAACAATCCTCAGCAAGTGCAAAAGAAACAAAATCATACCAAACACACTCTCGGACACAATGCAATAAAAACAGAAATCAAGGTTTAAAAACATTGCTCAAAATCATATAGTTACATGAACATTAAACAACCTGCTCCTGAATGACTTTTGAGTAAATAATGAAATTAAGACAAAAATCAGGAAGTTCTTTGAAACTAATGAGAACAAAGATACATCATAACGGAATCTCTAGGTCACAGCTAAGTCAGTATTAAGAGGAAAGTTTATATCATTAAACACCCACATCAAAAAGTTTAGAAAGATCACAAATTAATGACCTAACATCACAACTAAAAGAACTAGAGAAGCAAGAGCAAACCAACCCCAAAGTGAGCATTAGACAAGAAATAACCAAAACCAGAGTTTGACTGAAGGAGATTGAGACATGAAAAGTCATTCAAAAAAATAAATCCAGGAGTTGGTTTTTTAAAGAAATCACTAAGTAGGTGACTAGCCAGACTAATAAGGAAGAAAAGAGAGAAGGTCCAAATAAACACAATTAAAATGACAAAGAGGATATTACAACTAACCTTAACAAATACAAATAACATCATAGTAGTCCCTACTACTATGAACACTTCTATACACACAAACCAGGAAACCTAGGAGAGGTGGGTGAATTCCTGGACACTTACACCCTCCTAAGACTGAACCAGGAATAAATTGATTCCCTAGAAAGACCAATAACAAGCCCTGAAATTGAATCAGTAATAAATAGCCTACCAACCAAAAAAAGCCCAGGACCAGACTAATTCACCACCATATTCTACCAGATAAACAAAGAAGAGCTGGTACCATTTCTACTGAAACTATTCCAAAATATTTGGGAGAGACTCTTCCACAACTCATTCTATGAGACTAGCATCCTCCTGATACCAAAACCTGGCAGAAATGCAACAAAAAAGGAAACACTAGCCCAATATCCTTGATGAATATTGATGCAAAAATCCTCAACAAAATACTTGCAAACAGAATCCAGTAACATAAAAAGCTAATCCATCACATGGAGTAGGCTTTATCCCTGGGATGCAAGGTTGGTTCAACATATGCAAATCAATAATGTGATTCATCACATAAACAGAACTAAAGACAAAAACTACATTATCATCTCAATAGATGCAGAAAAGTCTTTTGATAAAATTAAACATCCCTTTACGTTAAAAACTCTCAATAAAGTAGGTATCAAAGGAACATATCTCAAAATAACAAGAGACATTTATGATAAACCCATGGTCAACATCATACTAAATGGGCAAATGCTGGAAGTGTTTCTCTTGAAAACCAGCACAAGGCAAGGATGCCCTCTTTCACCGTTCCTATTCAACGTAGTATTGGAAGTTCTGGCCAGAGCAATCAGGCAAGATAAAGAAATAAAGGCATCCAAATAGAAAGAGAGGAAGTCAAACTATCCCTATTTACAGATGACATGATTCTGTATCTAGAAAACCCCATAGTCTCAGCCCAAATGTTATTTCAGCTAATAAACAACTTCAGCAAAGTTTCAGGATACAAAATTAATGTACAAAAATCACTAGCATTCCTATACTCTGATACGGCTTGATTCTGTGTCCCCACCCAAATCTCATCTTGTAGCTCCCACAATTCCCACGTGTTGTGGGAGGGACCCAGTGGGAGATGACGGAATCACGGGGGCGGGTCTTTCCTGTGCTGTTCTCATGATAGTGAATGGGTCTCATGAGATCTGATGGTTTTAGAAACGGGAGTTTTCGGCACAAGCTCTCTTTGCCTGCTGCCATTCGACAACAGGTGACTTGCTCCTCCTTGCCTTCCACCATGATTGTGAGGCCTCCCCAGCCATTTGAAACTGTAAGTCCAATAAACCTCTATCTTTTGTAAATAACCCTGTCTCAGGTATGTCTTTAACAGCAGCATGAAAATGGACTAATACATACACCAAAAACAACCAGGCAATCAGGAACACAATCCCATTCACAATTGCCACAAAAAGAATGAAATCCCTAGGAATACAGCTAACCAGGGAGGGAAAAGATCTCTACAATGAGAATTACAAAACACTGTTCAAAGAAATGAGAGATGATATAAACAAATGGAAAAACATTCGATGCTCATGGATAGGAAGAATCAATATCATTAAAATGGTCATACTGCCCAAAGCAATTTATAGATTTAATGCTATTCCTATTAAACTACCTATGACATTCTTCACAGAACTAGAAAAATCGACTTTAAAGTTTACAAGGAACCAAAAAAGAGCCAGAATAGCCAAGACAATCCCAACAAAAAAGAACAAAGCTGTGGGCATCATGTTACCCAACTTCAAACTATACTACAGGGCTACATAACCAAACAGCATGGTACTGTTGTAAAAACAGACACATAGACCAATGGAACAGAATAGAGAGCCCAGAAATAAAGTTACACAGCTACAACCATCTGATCTTCAACAAAGCTGACCAAAACAAGCAATGGAGAAAAGACTCCCTATTCAATAAATGGTGCTGGAGTAATTGGATAGCCATATGCAAAAGATTGAAACTGGACACATTCCTTACACCATATACCAAAATCAACTAAAGATAGATTGAAGACTTAAAGGTGAAACCTAAAAACTGTAAAATTCCTGGAAGACAACCTAAGCAAAACATAAAACTTCATCATTTCATGACAAAGATGCCAAAAGCTACAGCAACAAAAGCAAAAAAATTGACAAATGGAGTCTAATTAAACAAAAGAGCTTCTGCACAGCAAAAGAAACCATCAACAGAGTAAACAGACAACTTATAAAATGGGAGAAAACTTTTGCAAACTATGCATCTGCCAAAGATGTAATATCCAGCATCTCTTAGGAACTTAAAACAAATTTTCAAATAAAAAACAAACAACTCCATTAAAAAGTGGGCAAAGGAGATGAACGGATACTTCAAAATAAGATATATGTGCAGCCAACAATCATATGAAAAAAAGTCAAAATCACGATCGTTAGAGCAATGCAAACCAAAACCACAATGAGATCACCTCATACCAGTAAGAATGGCTATTATCAAAAAGTCAAAAAATAACAGGTGCTGGCAGGGTTATAGAGAAAAGTGTTTATACACTATTGGTGGGAATGTAAATTAGTTCAGCCATTGTGGAAACCAGTGTGGCATTTCCTCAAATAACTAAACACAGAACTACCATTCAACCCAGCAATTCCATTACTGGGTATATACCCAGAGGAATATAAGTTATTCTAATATAATGACACATGCAGGCATGTGCTCATTGGAGCTCTATTCATAATAGCAAACACATGGAATCCACTTAAATGACCATCAGTGGCAGACCAGATAAAGAAAATGTGGTACATACACACCATGGAATACTATGCAGCCATAAATAAGAATACGATCATGTCATTTGCAGGAATATGGATGGAGCTGGAGGCCATTATCTTTAGCAAACTAATGCAGAAATAGAAAATCAAATAATGCATGTTCTTACTTATAAGTGGATGATAAAGTAATCATCCACTTATAAGTAAGAACATACGCTCTCATTATGAGAACGTATGAGAACGTATGGACACAAAGAGAGAAACAACAGACACTGGGGAATACTGGTGGGTGGAGGTGGGAGGAGGAAGAGGATCAGAAAAACTAGCTATTGGGTACTAGGCTTAGAACCTGAGTGATGAAATAATCTGTACAACAAACCCATGACATGAATACCTATATAATAAACCTGTACATTTAGCCCTGAACCTAAAATAAAAGTTTAAACAAAAAGGAGAAAATAATTTCTATTGTCTTTTTATTTAGCCCCATAATGGTTTTCATGAATGAACACAATGTACAGTGCCGCCACTATGTCCAGTTATTTTTCTATGTTTTTAGTTATTTTAAAATATAATTTTTATGGTCTGTAGCAGATAATTCTATTATGTCAAGTCCTTGAGAACATTTAATTTTCTGCCTTTTGTATCTATAGTCTCGCTCTGTCTCTCTCTTTCAAGGTGGTTAATTTCCTTGTGTTTTCGTAATTTTAGGTTTTAAGATCATCTTCTGTAGGGCTTTGTCTGTGAAAATATTGGGAGTACTGGATTAGAATTTTTCATTTGCTTCAGGGAGGTATAACTAACTCTGTACAACTTTCTTTCTTTCTTTCTTTCTTTCTTTCTTTCTTTCTTTCTTTCTTTCTTTCTTTCTTTCTTTCTTTCTTTCTTTCTGTCTGTCTGTCTGTCTGTCTGTCTTCCTTTCTTTCTGTCTTTCTTTCTGTCTTTCTTGTCTTTCTTGTCTTTCTCTGTCACCCAGGCTGGAGTACAGTGGCACTATCTCAGCTCACTGTAACCTCTGCCTCCTGGGGTTCAAGCAATTCTCCTGCCTCAGCCTCCCAAGCAGCTGGGATTACAGGCACGCACCACCACGCCTGGCTAATTTTTTGTATTTTTAGTAGAGACAGAGTTTCACCATGTTGGCCAGGATGGTCTCGAACTCCTGACCTCAAGTAATCCACCCACCTCGGCCTCCCAAAGTGCTGGGATTACAAGCATGAGCCACCATGCCCAGTCTACAACCTCTGTTTTTTAATAAACTTTTTATCATAGAATAGTTTTTGATTTACAGAAATGTTGCTAAGATAGTCTAGAGGATTCTTGTATGCTCTATACTCAGTTTGTCCTGTTGTTAATATCTTACAGTAGTATTATGCATTTACCACAACTAATGAAACAACATTGACAAGTTATTATTAACTGAAGTCCATATTTTTTTCCAATTTCCTTGGTATTTACCTAACATCCTTTTTCTGTCCCAGGATATCATCCAAAACATCACATCACATCACATTTAGTCATCATGTCTTCTTAGGTTCTTCTAGCCTGTGGCTTCTTGAGATTTTCTCAGACTTTCTTTCTTTTTTTTTTTTTTTTTTTTTTTGAGGATCTTGATCCTGTACCTCTCATGCACCTAAAATATGTCCTCAAAATACATAACGAAAAATAATCCAAATTATAAGAAGAAAGTGTCAAAACCACAGTCATGGTGAAAGATTTTAACACTTCTCCCTCAGATTTCATAAATCAAGTAGATAAAGCTTAGTGAGAATATAGGGAATATGAATAACACAATTATCAAACTTGAACTAATGCAGATGCATACATAGAGCTCTGTATCTGCAAATTTTAGAAAACCTACTGTTTCAAGCACATATAAAACATTTATTTACAAGAGTCAACCATCTACTCCTCCACAAACCAGGTTTCAACAAACGTAAAAATCAGGCCGTGTTCCTTGACCAAGGTACATCAGAAATTAATTACCCAGGATAATTAAAAATCCACTTACATTTAAAAATAAAGAACACACATAATTCATGGATCAAACACAATATCAAAACAAACCTAGAAAGTATGTAATATTGACTGAACAAAAATGTGTCAAAACTTTTTAGATGAAACTAAAACAGAACTTAGAAGGGAAATTTTGGCCTTAACATTTATATCACAAAAGAAGAAAGTTTTATCTTAAACTTATATGAAAAGACTATTAAGAAGTTAGAAAAAGAAGAAAATAAAACCAATGAAATGGGGGAGGACATTTTGCATGGTCTACGCAAGGAAGTACAAAGAATCTCCAGTACTTAGGGCTTTCTGAAGCACAGGTGTACACACACACACACACACACATTGTATTCAGAAATCAGATACACTGTGGAAATGGTACGCTTAAGACATTTCTTCCATAAAAAAGTTAACAGAATATTATGTCACCTATATAGCCTTCAATGAGATTCAACAATTTTAACATTTTGTCATATATTTTCTCTCTCTCTGTATGTACTTTTTTCTGTACCATTTCAGAATAAGTTTTTGGCATTGACACCTTGCATATAAGTACATCAACATTCATCTAAGAATAAAAAAAAATCCAGTTTATGATACTGTTGTAACCTCCAGGAAAATAAATAATAATTTCATAATATTGCCCAGTATTAATACTCGAGTGTTACTAATTACCCCGATAATGTCTTTTTAGCTATTTCTCTTTTCTTTTCTTTCTCTTCCCAACCAGATCTGAGGCAAGGCTCATACATTGAATTTAGTTGTTATGTTACGCCTCTTTACTTTCTTTTAGTCTAGACACTAAAGGAGTTCTCCCATTTTTCTTTTTAAAATGAGATTGAATTTTTTAATAGTACAGATGGTTGTCCTATAAAACATCCTATATTCATGACTTTTCTGATTACGGCTTCATAGTATCATTTAACTCATTTTGCTGTCTCTCATATTTTCTATAAACTGGAAGTATGTCTCAAGGGCTAGATTACATCCAGATGAAATCCTCTGGGACATGAAGACATCACAGGGAATCTTGTGAATTTTGCCCTGCAGTACCTAGACAGCCACTGATGCCAGCCTACCCCACTGCCAGTGATGTAAAGTTTGATCATTGGTGAACGTGCTGACCATCACATCTCTCCCTTGCAATCATTTATTTTCTCATTTAAATTTGTCATTTGTGTGGTGATATTTTGTCACCATGAGAATATCCTGTTCCCCACAGCTTTTCACTTCATCGTTTTAGCTTTCTTTGACGATCCTCGACTGCATCAATTATTATACTGGGGCTTACGAAAAGGTGATTTTCCATTCTTATCCTTTACTACTTTGAAGACTTTGGATGTGATTCAAAGTTGAGTTCTTTTTCTGTGTGCAGATTGGAGTCAATGGATCTTTATACAGGGGAATTTGAAGAAGGGAGAGAATAAAGGGCTTTATGGAATTTGTACCAGGATCCTGGGGTTCCAATATTATTTTCTCATCTTTGAGACTCCTGGTGAAGAAAGTTACTTTAGTCTGAGCACTCTTTCTAATCTGTAGGGGGACCTTCTGTGAGAAAATCAGGGCCTTTGTACCCTGGATATGAAGCTTTCCTCAGAGCAAATGTACAATGTAAGCAGCCTTTGACTCAATTACGGCCTTTAACTTTACAAACAACTACCGAGTCCTTGCTTAGAGAGGAAATTATATATGTGTATGTGATATATATACACACACACACACATATGTACACACATATAGCTCCTTCCGTGAGAGAATGCTTCGCCCATACCCATTTCTACATCACAGCTTTGCACCTTCTCCCACACAGCCTCCTGGCCACCGTCTCCTGCCTCCCTGGAGCCATTATTCTCTGGGACCTGTTAATCTCTCCTCTTCTTAGAGCAATTCCTTGTTTGCCAGTTCTTTCCCACTTATTAACAGCAACTTTAAATGGTCTAAGGCCATTATAGTGAGGATGAAAGATTTTGTCTACCCTCAGCAAACAAAAGATCCTCCAGTTACCTGGACCTATACTTTTCATATATATACACACGTATACACACACACACACACACACACACACACACATAATTTCCCATGTAATTATATGTATTAAATTATACATATAACATAATATATGCAAATTTACTGTGGTATATATATGTGTGTATGTATAGGGGTGTGTGTGTGTATATATTTATATCATATAACTACAAAGTGAAAATAGACACACAGGATAGATTGCCTTAACACATAAGACTCATTCTTTCTGACCCATAGTTATTGGCTTTTTTTTTTTTTTTAACTTTTATTTTAGGTTCGGAGATACATGCGTGGGCTTGTCACATAGGTAAACTTGTGACATTATTTTTGTAAACAAAAATAATCTGTTTGTTGCACAGATTATTTCATCACCCAGGTACTAAACCTAGTACCAAGTCATTATTTTTCCTGATCCTCTCCCTCCTTCCACTCTACCCTCCCGTAGGCCCCACGTCTGCTGTTTCCCTCTTTGTGTCCATGAGTTCTCATCATTTGGCTCCCACTTATAAGCGAGAACATGTGGCATTTAGTTTTCTGTTCCTGCATTAGTTTTCTAAGGATAATAGTTTCCAGCTCCATCCATGTTCCTGCAAAAGCCATGATCTTGTCGATTTTTATGGCTGCATAATATTTCATGGCATATATGTACCACGTTTTCTTTATCCAGTCTGTCATTGATGGGCAATTAGACTGATTCCGTGTCTGTCCTATTGTGAATAGTACTGCAATGAATATTCACATGCACGTTTCTTTATGGTAAAATGATGGATAGTCTTCTGAGTATATACCCAGTAATGTGATTGCTGTGACCTATAGATTTTACTCTTAGGAATTTTTCATCAGGAAAATGTGCAAGAACCTGTCTACAACATCTCAGTGTGGTTTACTTCAATAACTCATATAAACAGCCGTCATGCCAAGCAAAATATATTGGTTAAATAAATTTTTATGCGGCTTTATAGTGGATATTGTGAAGGTATTGAATATTATATGATAGGAGTAGATTTAATGACAATTTTAAAACTTAATATGTAAATTAGTAGATGCAAATACGTACAAGGACACAGACCTGCAAAAAGGACACAGACTGATTCCCTTCCAGAAATATCCAGACCCCAGTGCAGATGTGCACTTTGGAAACTTGTGGTTGCCAGACTCCACTTCCTGTCAATATTGTGGCTTCATTTCAGCTGCGATATAAACAAAATTACTGTAAAGGGGATTATCCATTCCTCTACCCACCAGCATCTGCATCCCAAGTCCTTTTAAGCTAAAATGCCTGATACATGTAAATTTATGCTTGCTGCTCGCTCCTGCTTCCCTGTTCTCTTTCTTTAAGCTCCCTCCAAATTGACTTCATTCTTAAGGAGTAATGAGCAATGTAGAATACTGCAGAATTCACAGCGGAGGCAGAGGAGAAGACTGACGTTTCACAGTGCACAGGCCCTCATCTCAAATTCTCCCGTGAGAGGATGCTTTTTCCATACCTGTTTCTACATCACAGCTTTGCACCTTCTTCCACTCAGCCTCCTGGCCGCCGTCTCCTGCCTCCCTGGAGTAATTAGTCTCTGGGCCCTCTTAATCTCTCCTCTTCTTAGGGCAATTCCCTGATTGCCAATCCTCTCCCACTCATCAATACTAACTTTAAATAGGTCTAAGACCATTAAAGTGAGGATGAAGGACTTTGTCTACTCTCAGTAAACAAAAGATCCTCCAGCAACCTGGATCTATACGTTTCATATCAAGAAAGATTATAAATAATAAATATTTTTCTCCAGCCTGTCATGTATTAAATAAATGTTCTATTATTAATATGTTTCTTATGTAATAAATGTAAAACAAAACGGGGTAAAGGTGGTCTTTTTTGGTCTTTTTCGCTCTTTGGTCTGGAGCAGGTACTAGTGAATGTCCAATCTCCAGGGTAGGGATGAGGTGAAGTCGGTCACAAGGTAAGGCCTCTCAGCAACAGAAGGACCAGGACACTCTCTGAGTGATGAGGTCAGAGACATGAAACGGAGATCAAGACAGTGACTTTGTTACTGGGACTAGATTAGAGGGGCATAATTACAGTTTCAGGTAGGATGCTTTTGGTTGTAAGCAACAGAAAAACAGAAAAATCAAATTTAGGCAAAAATAGAATTTGTTGACTTATCTAACAAATGTGATTTGATCCAAGGCTCACGAATGTCACAAAAATATTTTTCTTCATTTCTCTCTTCCCTTTCCTATTTTAACGCCATTCCTAGGCAGACTTTCTCCATAAAGTAGCAATATGGTTGTCAGATAACAATCAAGTAGAAAAGAGGTATCTTTTTTCCCCCCAGCACTACTGTACCAGCAAAGTGGGGTAGATTAAGACCCGTGCCCATTTGCATGCAGTGGATGCATACATGATTGGCTTCCGTTTGGGTCATGTGTTTCACCCCAAAATGCACAGACTGGAGGTGAGGAAGGGCTGAATCCCTAAAGAAGAGTAGAGCTGTATCCAGAAGACTTGGAAATGGATACCAAGGAGGTAAGCAACAAATGTTTCCCACACAAATCTGAGGTCTGACAAAGGCCTGAGCCATTGCATATAACTGAGAGATTTCTAAGGTTTATTTTTAGGGTTAGCATTATTTTAGGGTTTATTTCTCTTCCCTGAATTTTCTAGCAGGTTTCAAGAGGCTCTAATTTTAGGAAAAAGGAACATATGATGCAGACTGGTCTTGACAATTAAAAAACAAAAACCAGTCTCAAAACCGAAAGCAACATTGCCTGCCCCCTCTCTGCATAAGAAGCTTACATAGAGGCCGGGAGCAGTGGCTCACGCCTGTAATCCCAGCACTTTGGGAGGATGAGGCGGGAAGATCATGAGGTCAGGAGTTTGAGACCAGTCTGGCCAATATGGTGAAACCCCATCTCTACTAAAAATACAAAAACTTAGCTGGGTGCACGCCTGTAATCCCAGCTACTCAGGAGGCTGAAGCAGGAGAATCACTTGAACTCGGGAGGCAGGGGTTGCAGTGAGCTGAGATTGCATCACTGCACTCCGGCCTAGGTGACAGAGTGAGACTCCGTCTCAAAAAAACAAAATAAATAAATAAATAAAAAGAAGAAGCTTACATAGAGTATTAAAGAAGTAATATGTGAATTTTATTTATTACTGTAACAGAACTCTTTTATGTAAGGGTTTTGATTCTCAAACTGCCCTATAAGAATTATCCTCAGAGGCCGGGCGCGGTGGCTCACGCCTGTAATCCCAGCACTTTGGGAGGCTGAGACGGGTGGATCACAAGGTCAGGAGATCGAGACCATCCTGGCTAACACGGTGAAACCCCGTCTCCACTAAAAATACAAAAAACTAGCCAGGCGCGGTGGTGGCCACCTGTAGTCCCAGCTACTCGGGAGGCTGAGGCAGGCGAATGGCGGGAACCCGGGAGGCAGAGCTTGCAGTGAGCTGAGATCCGACCACTGCACTCCAGCCTGGGTGACAGAGCGAGATTCCGTCTCAAAAAAAAAAAAAAAAAAGAAAAAGAATTATCCTCAGAAATATAAGTCTTTCAGACTTCCATAATATTCAAAGCCCTCACGAAGACTGGCTTTCTAAAAAGCTGTTGCTCTTCCTACCAACCCCTTTCTTTAATTGAAAGAAACTTTGATCCAGGCAGGTGAGCAAGTAAGGCTGATGGGTGATATTTTCCAGATGCATTTTAATTGGAAGCTAGTTTTCCAAGGTATTTTCCCGGTTCATTATTCGTAATTAGTTTTTGTTTTGTTTTGTTTTGTTTTTGTTTTCGTTTTTTGAGATGGAATCTCGCACTCTCACCCAGGCTGGAGTGCAGTGGCACGATCTCCGCTCACTGCAACCTCCGCCTCCTGGATTTACAACATTCTCCTGCCTCAGCCTCCCAAGTAGCTGGGACTACACGCGCCCACCACCATGCCCTTGTAATTAGTTTCGCTAAAAATTTTTGTGCTATTTTAATTCTGTTTAAAAACCTCCTTGTTCATAAGATATAATTGCTTTAGAAGGAAAGGAAGAATAATAAGGGTAATTGTACCTTAAAACCCCATAGCCTGAATACAAGTCTCAACTCTACCATGTACTAACTTTGTGGCTTTGAGAATATGTATATCTCTAAGCTTCATTTTTATCATCTGTAAAATGGAGATAGTAATATTAACATGCAGGCCAATCGTGAGGATTAAATGAGAAAACTCAAGTAAAAAGTCTCTGACTCATCCAGAAACATACAAGCTCAATAAATGTTATTTTCCATTGTAGTCTTCCCTAACTTCTAACAAAGGAGGGATCTTACGTCAGAGGAGAACTTCTAAGCTCTGTATTCCAATGCAGAGGGGCATCTGGTGATTGTTAAAATATTCGAGAAACATTTTTTAAAATCTGATTTTGTTTCCTCCTTTAAAGAATATCCAGAGAATTCACTGGAGCCTGTTCACAGGTCACGTTCAAAGTAGGAAAATGAGCGCTGTCTGTAGGGCATCCAGGTGAACTGGGAGAAGTTAAAGTGCCATCTCCTTTGAGAAGCCTCCCTTGATCCCACAAGGCTGATCTGGGTGGCCATTTTTTCCCCTAGCTCCCTGGCATGACACCTCCAGAACAGGAGCTAGCGAACTGCACACCAGGGGTCAAATCCAATCCACCATCTAATTTTTGGACAGCTTGCAAGCTAAGAATGATTTTTTACATGTTTAAATGATTGGAACACATCAAATGAAGAACAGTATTTCATAACACATAAAAATGAGATAAAATCCAAGTTTCAGTCTCCACAAATCCTATGTTGTTGAAACATAGCTGTGCTCATACATTTGAGTATTGCCTATAGCTTCTTTTGCATTACAATGGCAGAATCAAGGAGTTGTGACAGAGACCACGTAGCCATTAAAGCAGAATATATTTATTGTCTGACCTTTATAGAAAAAGCTTGCCAACTTCTCCTCTAGAACATTAACAATTGAGTCATACTGCATGTGTTTCCTCCAGGCTCCATATCCCTTGAGGATTGGGACTGACTTTCGTCTTTGTGTCTTTAGCACCTAGCACAGTGCCTGGCAAATATTAGGCATCCATAACTTCGCATCTTTCCTCTTTTTGGGTATCTCTAGTAAGGTGTCTTCTTACTGTAATCCACAGTAGGTCTGTCCCCAGGGTCTCCAGCCTTCAGTCATTCTCTGCATCCCGTGGGTATTTAAAGGTCTGATAACTGTAGGTGTGGCCAGAGCCTGTTGAACCTTTCAGGTGTCTGAAAACTAGAGGAGGGATCACTGGAAGGTTCCTTTTCTCTGTATCCTGTTTTCTGAGGGGGTATGGTGTCAGGGAAGGAGCACTGGATGTTGAGACTCGGACTGATGAAGCTGTCCTCAGCTAACGACTTCCAGGTTGTGTGATCTTGGGAACAAACCACCTAAATACCACTTTCTTCATCTGTGGTATAAAGATAATTATTACCCCACAAACCTCACTGGGTCTTGATCATGTTGGAGAATACCTGCCTCTGGTGGGTTCAGGGGCCTTGTCTGTTTTGTTTACCTTTACATGTCCTGGTTTGCACAATGCCTGGCACACAGGAAACCAGAGGTTCTCAGCTGAGACTGAACATTAGAATCAGCTGGGGACTTTTAGCTGCCCACCGACACAGAGCACCGCCCCAGACCAATGCAAATAGAGACTCTGGGAATGGGCCTGGACATCAGGTTTTTATTTCTCAAGCTCCCCAGGTGATTCTGATACTCAGCCAGATTCACAGCCCCTGCTGTGGAGTGCTCAATAACTATTTGCTGAATGAATGAATGAGGTGAAGTTGTTCCTGCAGATGCTTTGCTCCTCTGTGCTTTGAGATGCTGACTAAAGAAGTCAGGATTTTTTTGCATCAGGGATAAAATGTGCTGTTCCTCACTGATCAAGTCACTCTCTCCAGTTCACGGAGGTCTGACTGCTGTCTTCTTTACCCTTCACTGACTTGCATGACTGATAATTCTTTGTTATTTATTTGACCCTTTTGTCACTCCTGCCTTTTGTCCTCCACTTCCTTTTCATCCTCGTTCTTGTCAGTTTCCTCTTCTTTGTAATCTTCTCAGCCTATTTTTCTTACTGTTAAGTTCACTAGTAGCACTTGCTTACCATCAATAACACCAGGTATTTTCAACTATTCACATTTTTTATTGCTGCTAAATTAGTTTGACCCTGTGCTTCACATCAGAAAATAAATCTCTAGATACTTCCTTCTTCAGTCTCTAAATTTCTGTGTCTGGGAATAAATAGACAGTTGCAGAAGCTTTCAGCTAGTTGAAGAAGTAGCAAATCCAACTTCTCACTTTGCGGAAAAGAGAACTGGAGCTCAGCAAGAGGAGCAGCCTGCTCTGGGTCACAGAGTGAGCTCGCGGCACAGCTGGGGCCGGATCACAGATTTCATCAGGTCCAGTTCACGTGCCCTGCAGGCTGCCACACGGCCTGAGAGGTAGGCCCTAGGGTGTTTTGGACAATTCACTGCCTCTCTGTCGTGGAGGCTGGCACCTTTCCAAAGCTGCACCTTGCCAGACTCTATTACTTTGATCTCCCAAATGAGAAAGGAGTGTTGCTAGTAGTAGTCACATGTAGGTGTGGGAGGGACTGGCTGATCACTTTGGTTTAGTGACACTCCGGAGGACCCAGCCCTACATGTGTAAGCCTCTTGGCATACAAACCAGGAGAAGCAGGTGATGACAGATGTCCTGGAGGGGCAACAGAGCAGCAGGAGAGCCTTCCCCATAACCATGTCTAGCTGCACCCCCAACAATGACATGGTCATGAAGAGCTAGGCATTTTCCTGCCTGCAGAGACCTGCACTGTCCAATACACTAGCCCCTAGCTATAATTAAAATTCATGAAAATAGGATTAAATTAAAGCCTCATTTCTTTAGTTGCACTAGCCACATTTCAAGTGCTCAGTAGCTTCTGAGTTACTGTATTCAAGGCTACCATACTGAACAACATAGATACAGAGCATTGCCAACAATTCTTTTGGACAGGCAGCTCCAGATACTTGAGGAGGATGACTTAGTCTATAGAATGAACATCACAGCTAAGGACAATTAAAAAGAGGTCCCTCCCTGCAGTCCTTCTCAGGTTCTCAGATTCCAAGGCTGGTTGTGCAACCAATCAGCACCTCGTCTCCCCTCTCACATCCTGCCATCTCCATGTATGACTTATTCTCCTACGAGACTCTGAGCCTCTTGGGAGCACTGTCTGTCACTGATTAATTTGATGTTTCCACAGAATAGAGCATAGGACTTGATACAGGATAGCCCTCAGTAAAATGTGCTAAATAAAATTGTGAGTTAACATTCTTTAACCATTCAGTATTATTTTTAGAACAATTGTATTCAATACAATGGCAAAAAAAAATTCTGTCTTTTTGGTAAAGAGAAAGACATGTTGAAACTGGCTGTTGCTTATGTGAGAATCAGTGTTGAGTTTCCATCTCCTGGGGGAGAAGGCTCTGACACTTTGCTGGGGGTGATGGGCAGTGGAACGGGAGGATCGCGGGGCTGAGCACAGTTTCTCAGTAAACACAGGCTTACAAACTAATCCTCCACTTGGGGATTAGCTCTGCCTCTTGCACAGGGTTCTGCGATGGAATTTCTACTGATAATTCTAAGCCAGAAGGCAATGTGGAGTGGTGAACTTGGAGGCCAGGGGTCCAGATTTAAGTCCTGGCCCTCAAATCAATGAGCTGTTTAATGAAACTTAGTCTTTTTATGACAGTCCAGGCTGGTAATAAGCTCTGTCCTCCCCAGTGCACAGACAGGATTGAAGTGAGGCTCAAGTGAGATTAAGTCCTAGGAGAACCTTTGTAGCCTGAACAATGTATGTCACCGTAAGGGACAGGGGTCCAGAGGGTTACTCTGAGCGAGTTTTATTAGACTATGGGGGCACACCATTGTCTAATTAAAAACTCCTCTGGAAATGCTAGAAACCCCTCTGGAAATGCCAGCAACCCCTCTGGAAATGTGAATCAGTTGCCTTTTGGCAACTGATGCTTGTGCCGGTCAATCAAGTGCCTGGTTCAATCCTAGATTTATTAAAGTAATGCAACAGCCATGAAAATCTCTGGCAAGTCGACAACTACAAAAAAAGGGCTTAAAACAAAAGCTGACCTAAAAGACCCAGCACATCCCACCGTCCATGTTGTCTCCAAGCTAATCAGAAAGTGAGAGAACGAGGGTGAGATTTAAATCCATCGTTTCTGGCTGCAAACCTTAAACTTTCTCCAGGGCTCTCTGGATGCCTGAGCTATGGCTCAAATCAGTTCTCTACCAGACATGCCATAATTTGGGTTTCTGATAAGGCTAAACATTTCTTGTTCCCTTTAGAAAAATCTAGGTAACTTTGGAAGGCTTTCTGGTCTGAGATAATCTCATTCAAATATTTTGATCCTATTTTGGATTACAACAACTTTGCTGATAATTCTATGTAGTTATGGCAACAAATAAATGTTAATGTTCCCCAAGAGTACAGATAACCTTTTCATTATCTAGTTAACTTCTCACAACCCCTATCTGGCACCATTTCCTAGTATTTGGAGACTGATGGAATACAGACCTGGCAATATTCCTTATTCCTTTTCAGGTTAAAGTCCTTTCCAGGAGTGCTTCATAGTCAGATGCTTTTATTAATTCAGCCATTTTATCTCAGCCAGCAGTTTCTTGACAAGCACATAGGCTGTGACTTGGCCCTTACTGAACTTACGCCAGGGATATCAGTGGGGTTCCGTGTGTCCCAAGGTAGCCTGAAGGTACAACTTGCAGAGTTAAATAGTGGGATGGAGTGAGGTCAGGGACAGATCTGTCACTTACTCAGTGGTCCTGGGCCTGGATGATTTTACCCATCTTACAAATGAGAATAAAAATCTTAGCTTTGCCTACGTCCCAGGGTAAAATGGATTTACAGACATTGATTGTTATGGGTTGAATTCCTGTGTTGAAGATCTACTCCCAGTAACTCAGCATGTGACCTATTTGGAGTAGGGTTGTTGCAGATGCAATTAGTTAAGATCAGGTCATACTGAAATAGAGTGGGTGTCTAATCCAATATGATTGTATGTCTTTATGAAAAGGGTAGATGTGAACACAGACACAAACACAGAGAGAACACTAGGTGAATGTGAAGGCAAATATTGGGGTGCTGCTTCTACAGGGAATGCCAAATAATACCTGCAAGCCATCAGAAGCTGTGAGAGTAGCATAGAAGAGACTGTCCCTCACACCCGTCACAGGGAACCAACCCTGCCCACACCTCGATCTCAGACTTCCATTCTCCAGAACTGTGAGGCAATATTTCTGTTGTTCAAGCCATCCAGTTTGTGGAACGTTGCTATGGCAGCCCTAGTAAACTAATATACTGATGATGTTTGGTTTTGATGACTGAGCAGGAACCAGATGAAATACTGAGGGGTCCAATGCCCTCAAAGATATTGCTCTAAAGACTCTGGGCAAGTCAATTAACCTTTCTGTACCTCAGTTTCTTCTATGAAGTAGAAATTTAATAATGTTTATATTGCTTTTATTTCAGGGAGTAAATGGGACAACGTACTCAAAAGCATTTTTATAAGTTGTGAAATTCTATAAAACTATTATTGTTTGGGGACAATACATTTTTGATTCGGTGACGGTAGGAGGGAAGGAATGCCTAGATAGAGGATTAAGACACATGCAGGCATCCCTCAGGGATATTGCAAGTTCTGTTCCAGACCACCACAATAAAGGGAATAACATGAATTTTTTTATTACCCAGTGCATATAAAAGTTATGTTTATTGTCATAACTTTTGTGTGCAATAGAGTTATGTGTGAAAAACAATGTATTTTTAAAAATTTTAGACATTTGAATTAAGGTATGTGTCATACCTTAATTCAAAAATACTTTATTGCTAAAAATTGCTAATAATCATCTGAGCCTTTAGTGAGCTGTAATTTTTTTTTTCACTGGTGGAGGATCCTGTCTCGATGTTAATGGCTGCTGACTGGTTGGGGTGGTGGTTGCTGAAGGTTAGCTGGAGTGGCTGTGGCAATTTCTTAAAAATAAGACAATAATGAAGTTTGCTGCACTGATTGACTCTTCCTTTCATGAAAGATTTCTCTTTAGCATGCAATGTTGTTTAATAATGTTTTATCCACAGTAAAACTTCTTTCAAAATCAGAGTCAATTCTCTCAAATCCTGCAGCTGTTTTATCAACTAAGTTATGTAATATTATATATCTTTTGTTGTCATTTCAACAATGTTCACAGCATCTTCACCAAGAGTAGATCCTATTTCAAGAAATCACTTTCTCATCCATAACAAGCAACTCCTCATCCATTCATGTTTGATCACAAGATTGCAGCAATTCAGTCACATCTTCAGGCTCCACTTCTAATTCTAGTTCTCTTGCTATTTCCACCACATCTGCAGTTACTTTCTCCACTGAAGTCTTGAACCCCTCAACATTATCCATTAGGGTTGGAATCAACTTCTTCCAAATTCCTGTTAATGTTGACATTTTGACCTCCTTCCATAAATCATGAATGTTCTTAATGGCACTAGAATAGGTAAATCCTTTCCAGGAAGTTTTCAATTTACTTTTCCCAGGTCCATTAATGGAATCACTATCTTTGACAGCTATAGCCTTACAAAATGTATTTCTGAAATAATAAGGCTTAAAAGTTGAAATTACTCTTTGGCCATGGGCTTCAGAATGGATGTTGAGTTGGCAGGGATGACAACATTAACTTCCTTGTACATCTCCATCAGAGCTCTTGGGCGGCTAAATGCATTGCCGATGAGCAACAATATTTTGAAAGGAATCTTTTTTATCTGAGCAGGAGGTCTCAACAGTGGGCTTAAAATATTCTATAAACCATGTTATAAATAGATGTGCTGTCATCCAGGTTTTGTCATTCCATTTCTACAGCACAACACAGTAGATTTAGCATGATTCCTAGGGACCCTAGGATTCTGGAATGGTAAATGAACACTGGCTTCAACTGAAAGTCACCGGCTGCATTAGCCCCAAACAAGAGTGCCAGCCTATCCTTTTAAGCGTTGAAGCTGAGCATTGACTTTTCATCTGAAGCTATGAGAGTCCTAGATGCCATCTTCTTTCAATAGAAGGCTGTTACATTACATTGAAAATGTGTTGTTAGTGTAGCCACCTTCATCAGTTATCTTTGCCATATCTGGATATCTTGCTGCAACTTCTCCATCAGCAGTGGCTGCTTCGCCTTACACTTCTATGTTATGGAGACTAAACCTCATGAACCAACTTTTGCTGGCTTCCAACTTTTCTTTTGTAGTTTCCTTACCTCCTCAGCCTTCATCGAATTGAAGAGAGGTAAGTCCTTGCTCTGGATTAGGCTTTGGCTTAAGGGGATATTGAGGCTGGTTTGGTCTTCTATTCAGACCATTAAAACCTTGTTTATATCAGCAATAAGGCTGTTTTGCTTTCTTATCATTTGTCTGTTACTGGATCAGTATGTTTAATTTCCTTCGATAGCTTTTTATTTGCATTCACAATTTGGCTAGAGGCCAATTTGGCACAAGAGGCTTAGCTTTCAGCTTATCTTGGCTTTTGACATGCTTTCCTCACTAACATTAATCATTTCTAACTTTTGATTTAAAATGAGACTTGTGTGACTCTTCCTTTCACTTGAACACCTAGAGGCCATTGTAGGGTTGTTAATTGATCTAATTGTCTCAGGATATAGGGAATCCAAGGAGAGGGAGAGAGACATGGGAATGGCCAGTCCATACAGCAGTCAAAACACACACATTTATTGATTAAGTTTGCCATCTTATATGGTGTGGTTTGTGATACTCCAAACAATTATTATATTAGCATCAAAGATCACTGATCACAGATCACCATAACAGATATAATAATAATGAAAAAGTTTGAAGTATTGCAAGAATTACCAAAATGGGACACAGAGACATGAAGTAAGCACATGCTGTTGGAAAAATAGCACCAGTGGACTTAATTGGTGAATGCAAGGTTGCCACAATCCTTCAATTTGTAAAAATCTCAGTATTTGCCAAGTGCAGTGAAGCAAAGTGCAACAAAACAACATATGCCTGTATTCTGCATTTGCTGAAAACCACATAAAATACTTTACTGATTTTGTGAAGTGAACAAAATGTCTCCATCAGCCAAAGAGGTAATCCTTGATTCATTCTTCCTCCTGAGATTTAGCACATGGAGCCTAGCAGCAGAAGCCAAGGGTAGTCTGCCTGGCTGGCTGCCCTGTGCCACCAGTCTGCTTCCGGCTAAAGCCTTGGTCTGCCCCGTGTTGATTCCAACCCAGCTCCCACCACTTGCTCATGCGAAAGGAAAAAATTCAGCATACGCTTTTTTGACTCCTGATTCACCACCCCCTCCATCACAGACATGGATCTCAGACTCTTCTTTAACACGCTGAAATTGAGTTTATGGAGCTTGTCTCATCTCTCTTTGAAAAAGAATTGCTGCATTTTCTGAGCTGCTTTCTCAGTCCCATGCTTCTCTGTTATGGAAGACAATCCTACTTCTTCCAGAGTTTGCCAATCATTTTAAAGAAGCTTTTCAAATGCTATGAGCAGTTCTGTGTGTGTGTGTGTGTGTGTATGTGTGTGTGCGCGCACACATGCACGTGTGTATGTCAGTGTGTTGGGCTCCCTCACCGGAGAGTCAGCTCCAAAATGTC
This sequence comes from Macaca nemestrina, assembly GCF_043159975.1. Classification (NCBI taxonomy): domain Eukaryota; kingdom Metazoa; phylum Chordata; class Mammalia; order Primates; family Cercopithecidae; genus Macaca; species Macaca nemestrina. The sequence continues at coordinate 10,619,160 of NC_092126.1, forward strand.
AGAACCCCAGGTCTGTGTTGCTCAATCAGTACCTAGCACGTAATTATTGAATGCATAAATGAATGACTTTTATGTGAGAAAGGTGGTATGATCTAACTTTAAGAATTTAAGATGGTCAAAACCTTTGGTTTCATTATGACATCCAGAAATAACATTTACTTGCTGTGTATAAGTGAACAAATCACCACTCAGAAGAGCCTCAGTGTTGGAATCTGTGGAATGTAGATGATGCTAACTTCTCTGCTTAGCTAAAGAAATTGGGAAGTTCAAATGAGGTAAAGGATGGTGTGGTTGTTTTATGCACCGACTTGGCTAGGTGGTTGTACTCAGTTATTTAATCAAATACAAACCTAAGTTGTTGCTGTGAAGGTATTGTGTAGCTGTAGATAACATATACCATTAGTTGACTTTAAGTAGAAGAGATTACCCTCTCCAACTGGATGGATCTTATCTAATCAGTTGAAAGGTTTATAGGAGCAAAAAACCGAACTTTCCCACAGAAGAAGAAATTCTCCCTCAAGACTGCAGCATCCAGTGCTGCCTGAATTTCCAGCCCGCTAGCCTGCGCTACAAATTTTAAACTTGCCAGTCCTCACAGATACATCAGCTAGTTCCTTGAAATAACTCATACATATGTGATTATAAGTAAGTAATAAATATAAATTATTTATTCCAAAAGAATGTATACCTAAGCATGATATGCATATAGGCCATCTACATATATACAGTTTTCCCTCTGGAGAACACTGACTGATGCAGATGACATCGTGTTGGTCAGTGTGGAGGGTCAGGAAATGAAGGGCAGGGAATGAAGGGAGGAAGGCAGAATGAAGGAACCGCCAAGCCAAGGGAGACCGAGAGGCTGGGAGTGCCAAGCACTGCAGTCTCTCTGTCTTCCTTGGAAATGTGCATCACTGCCATGCTTTCTGCAGGAAGGAAGGTGTTCCAGATGGTTTAAAGGTGCCACCTCCCCAGGTCCTGGCTGGGGCGGGACTGGCATATACATTCTCAGGGGTTGAGTGTGTAGGAAGTAGATATTAACAAACAGGCCCCTAAGGTGGGGAGGAGAAGGCATCGGGGCAGCAAAACTTGGCAGCTCCTTGCACCCTACCCTTACAGAAAAGACACAGAGCTGTCTGTGTGGGTGTTCTCCTGGCTGACACTATCCTAATTAGTGCAGGCGCCCTCTGGAGCTGCAGCTTCTTTTATTAATGCCTTCATTAAAAGGTCTCCCCTAATCAGTCAGCTGTGGAGCCTGCTTACCGGAAGAAGGTTCTCCGGGCTCACAGACAGGCCTTGTATCCGAGAAAGAAAAGTATCCGGTTTATGTGTGCAGGGTTGGGGCTCTTCTGGAAACCTTTTTGCAGACAGTGCTTGCCCTTAACCAGTCTCTTCTACTCTCTTTGCACTCCTCCTCCCACCCTACAGGTATTTGATGTGACAATTAAAAATTAAACCCTATGCAGCACATTGAACTCACACCTTATTCTCAAAAAGAAACAAAGTTTTGCAAAAGTTCTTAGCCAACCTAAATGAGTAAGTGGCTCATTGAAATAGGAAATGTTATATCTGATGCTCCTTCACTGTAATAATAACAGTAACACTAATTATTCTTCACATTTGTATATCAGCTGGTGATTTAAAACATGTAGTCACATCCATTATCTGCCCAGTGCCATTCTCTGAAGTTGGCGCTGGGAAGTCAAAGATGATTGACTTGAAAGTAGGATATTTTATTCATCAGGAAAAATGATCATTAAAACATTATGCTCAGAAGAGGCACTGCAGGAAGCTCTGGGAGGGGATAGCCAATTGCCTGGAGAATTAGAAAAGGTCTTTGGAGGAAATGTGAATAAGCTAGGTTGTTTGAGAAATAAAAACAATCATGCTTTTAGGAATACATACACACCCGTATACATACATTAGGAAAAACTTTAGGATATTCCTGTCTTTCCCCACAGTTCCATGATGAAAGGTCTTTTTGGGATCAAGACTTTAGAGCGGAGGCATGTTACATGATGATGCAATTGTGATCTGCAGCCTGGGTGCTGGCCATGTGTCTCCAGGCATTTTGTGGTGGGGGCCAAACTGATAGGGAGTTGTAGTAGAAGCAGTCCCGGAAGGGGAGACAGGAGGCCTGGGTGCTAGATCTTGCTCTGCTGAAAAGTTAGCATTTGACTTTGGGGAAGTCATTTCTCCTTCTAGCCTTCAGTCTCTTCATCTGTTAAATCAGTTCCGTTTTCTGTGTTTAATATTGAAAGCTTCTTTCCAGATACAGACAGAAAACTGAAAAGTAGGTGAAATTGATAGAGCAGAGCTATTTTCATTCTTATGCTCATTATTCTTCCCATTGAAGCTGGGGGATGGATAAGAGCCACAGCAGCCTTTTCTCCCTTTTTACCCCCGAAGGAACCCCAGAAGCATGTCTCTTTCACTCTTGAGCACTGAAGAGCAGTGTGAAAACCATAGGACCGAGGGCTCTTGGAATCCTCTACTCTGAGGGCAAGTACTTCTATGAAACTCACCAAGAAATCTGTTTTTCCTAAAAAATGATGACAGCTAATAACTAATATTTATTGAATATTGTTTATCAGGTTTTGTTCTAAGAGCTTTTCGCAACCCCATAAGTTAGGCATATTGTCATCACCATTTTAGAGATGAAGTAAATGAAACATGAAAGGACTGTGACTCACCCAGGGCCATGCAATTATTAAGAGGCAAGATTCAAACCCAGACAGTACGGCTCCAAAGGCCACGATAATAACCATTATGCTATCCCGCTTTGTAGCAGTCCCACAAATGCCTTCCTTGACATTTGCTTAAATAGTTCAAGCTATAGCTTACGCTCGTTTATTCTTAAGCCCATAACAGAAGTAACCAATTGAAGAATTAAATATGTCATCCCATAACCTAATTGCTGTTCTTTAGAACAAAATTATGATGAGGAGTTTGTTTTCCTGAATGTAGCTGGGCAATATTTTTCTGCTTTACTGAATTCCATTTCTTCTTCCTCTCTCCATATTCCACAGGCCTTGATTTTTTTCCTTTGGTGGAGAGGAAGAACAGTTGGTCTCCATCTTCATAATATTCTCCATTTGGCAACCATTAACAAATGTATCGGCCTCCCCAGATCTAAGCAAAAGCAGCAGAAAAGATCTAGGTATCCCCATATCCCACAGCACTGGGCAGGGGTCTGCACTGAGTCGCTTTCAGGACAGTCAGAGAAGTTCTGGGGGAGGGACAAGAGCAAGCCCCCTGCAAAGTCCCAGCATCCAACCTCAGCTGAGCCCTCACCACTCATCATAAGTTTTTTATTTCCTGTTTCTTGATGTCTGATTGCTTCCCAAAGCAGTTGTGCAAATTCTTCTCCACATTTCCAAATCTCAAAGTCCACCCTATTTCCTCTGTTTCCCCAGTTCACAGCTTGTCTTTGATTTGCCAGCAGGGATCTTCTCTGCTCTGAGGTTCCTCAGCTTACTGTGCCTCACTAGGAAAATCTTTCAGAGCTCCTCCCTGTTCTTTTCTCTTTTTCTTTTCCTTTTGATGAAGAAGTGCCCCGTATTGTACCCCATGTACTCCTGGCCTCACTCTGCCCAGCTCCCCATCAGCACTTAGCTCTGTCCACACTCTTAGTCTCCTGCTCCCTCAGTTGCTTTTTCTCCTCCCACTGTATCCCTTTAACAAATAATGCAGGTTTCACTCATTTCAAACAGACCTTTCTTTGATCTAGTTTCCTAGTCTTGGCATCATCTTATCGTCCTTTCTACTACCAAATCATGTGTTCATTTTTTCTTCTCTCTCTCTCTCTTTTTTTTTTTTTTTTTTTTAGATGGAGTTTCACTTTCATTGCCTAGGCTGGAGTGAAATGGTGTGATCTTGACTCACTGCAACCTCCGCCTACTGGGTTCAAGTGATTCTCCTGCCTCAGCCTCCAGAGTAGCTGGAATTACAGGTTTGTGCCCCCATGCCCAGCTAATTTTGGGGTTCTTTTAGTAGAGATGGGGTTTCGCCATGTTGGCCAGGCTGGTCTTGAACTCCTGACCACAAGTGATCTGCCTGCCTCAACCACCCAAAGTGCTGGGATTACAGGCATGAGCCACCACGCCTGGCCAATGTGTTCATTCTTCCAGCACTTCTCTCTCCTCGTTCTTCCCTGTAAACCCCAATCACAGCTCCTCCTCAAAAACCACTCCTGAGGTCTCAGCCATCATCTGGAGCCACCATTATAAAACACTAGACTTCTGCCAACCTATAACTTCTTCCATGCCTGTCACTAACTTGCTCTGTGATTCTGGGAAAGTCTGGCCTCTTTCTGGACCTCAGTCCTTTCAAATGTAAGTTTTCAAAGTTTTTTTATTTGTTTATTTTTTTATTTTTTATTTTTTATTATTATTATACTTTAAGTTCTAGGGTACATGTGCATAACGTGCAGGTTTGTTACATATGTATACTTGTGCCGTGTTGCTGTGCTGCACCCATCAACTCGTCAGCACCCATCAACTCGTCATTTACATCAGGTATAACTCCCAATGCAATCCCTCCCCCCTCCCCCCTCCCCATGATAGGCCCCGGTGTGTGATGTTCCCCTTCCCGAGTCCAAGTGATCTCATTGTTCAGTTCCCACCTATGAGTGAGAACATGCGGTGTTTGGTTTTCTGTTCTTGTGATAGTTTGCCAAGAATGATGGTTTCCAGCTGCATCCATGTCCCTACAAAGGACACAAACTCATCCTTTTTTATGGCTGCATAGTATTCCATGGTGTATATGTGCCACATTTTCTTAATCCAGTCTGTCACTGATGGACATTTGGGTTGATTCCAAGTCTTTGCTATTGTGAATAGTGCTGCAATAAAGATACGTGTGCATGTGTCTTTATAGCAGCATGATTTATAATCCTTTGGGTATATCTCCAGTAATGGGATGGCTGGGTCATATGGTACATCTAGTTCTAGATCCTTGAGGAATTGCCATACTGTTTTCCATAATGGTTGAACTAGTTTACAATCCCACCAACAGTGTAAAAGTGTTCCTATTTCTCCACATCCTCTCCAGCACCTGTTGTTTCCTGACTTTTTAATGATCGCCATTCTAACTGGTGTGAGATGGTATCTCATTGTGGTTTTGATTTGCATTTCTCTGATGGCGAATGATGATGAGTATTTTTTCATGTGTCTGTTGGCTGTATGAATGTCTTCTTTTGAGAAATGTCTGTTCATATCCTAAGTTTTCAAAGTTTTTAAAGCTTAATTCAAACAACAGTATGTTCAGAATCCTAATATGTACAACAGATAAAAGGCACGGTGGTCAGGGGTATAAATGTGTGTGTAAGTATTTATTTACATGTTAAAATATATTCTTTGACCTGGTCAGCAGGAAGTATAAATGTGTATGTATGTCTGTGGGCATGTATGTGTGTTTATGCATGTGCATATGTGTGTACAGTATGTAGGGGGCCAATAAGAAGCCCCAATAACCTGAATGAGCAGCTCAGCTCCTTTTCCCTGAAAAATTCCCACTCTGTTCAGAGTTGAGGTCTCAGCAGGTACTTTTTAAGATGTGACTCTGACCCCTGGACACGGTCAATTGCTTCAGGGGTAGGCACTGAACCCCAGCAGAGCCAATCAGAACCCTTCCCAGGGCCTAAGAAATTCCAGTTTCTGTCTCATTTAATTCTCATGATAGCCTCCAAGATGACCCTTAATAATCCCACCTCCTGATATTACATCTTTATGTAATCCCCTCCGTTTCAATGTGAGCTGGATTTAGTGGATATCACGTGGCTAAAGTTATGCCATGTAACTTCCTAGATTAGATTACAAAAATAATGTGGCTCCTCCTATGGGGGCCCTATCTTGGGCTCTCTGTCTGTTACAGTTTGTACATTTGTTCCCACAAACCTCATGCTGAAATGTTGAAGTTGGGTCCTCATGGGAGATGTTTGGGTCATGGGGGCAGATCACTCATGAGAGGCTTGGTACCATCCTCACAGTAATGAGTGAGTTATCATTCTATTCGTTCCCGAGAGTTGGTTGTTTAAATGAGCCTGGCACCTCTCCACTTTCTTTCCAGCCTCCTCTTGCCATGTGATCTTTACACATGCTGTTTCCCCTTTGCCTTCTACCGTGAGTGAAAGGAGCCTGAAGCCCTTACCAGAAGTAGATGCTGGAGCCATGCGTCTTGTACAGCCTGTGATCCAAATAAACCTCTTCTTTATAAATTACTCAGCCTCAGGTATTCTTTTACAACACTAAATGTCTCTCTCATTCTCAGATCAGTCATGTGGAGGGAAGTAAGTTACCATGTTATAAGCAATAATATAAAGAGGCCTGTGAGGCTTAGGAAGGCACTGAGGTTTCAGTCCTACAGCCCACAAGGAACTGAAGCTTGCCAACAATCACATGACTGGGTTTGGAATTAAATCATCTGAAGCCTACCAACAGTAACGTGAGTTAACCTGGAAGTAGGTCCTTTTCATCCTTTGCCCAACCCGCTCCCCAGTTGAACCTTCAGAAGAGACCAAAGTTGTGGACAACAACTTGACTGCAACCTCTTTGCAAACCTTGAGCTAGAGATACTCAGAGAAGGTTGGCCCACAGAAACTTTGAATAATACATTCTTGTTGTTTTAAGCCACCAAGTGTTGGAGTAATTTGTTATGTAGCAATAGATAACTAAAACAACACTTGACCAGGGAAGTGTCAGCCTGAGAGCTCTAGGAGACTGTGTTTTACTGTGTCCCAGAAAGCAGACAGAGTAAGTCTGCAGTGACAGAGAAGGTGAAGTCAATGTGAAGAAATTCCTTGTAGCCTTTAGCACCTTGGCTCTGGTTTACTTCTGAGACCTAGTTCATCCTTGCCTTTGAAAATTCTGTTGCGCATAATTGAGGACTGAAATGAAAGCCCTAAGCCTCTCCAACAGACTAATGGATCCTCCTTTGGCTAAAATAGACTCTACAAATTTTAAGATCTTGGCATAACAAGATGAGAGGCTGGTCACATTCTATTTGCTGCCATGCCCCACCCCTCACTTCCCATTACTAATCATTAATAGATTTTCTCAAAAGCAAGCTGGGGAGAACGAAAGACTGGAAGAATCCTTCACTCACTTCATCCAACCACCCAGTGCCCTTTTCCTGTTTTTTGGCTCTGACATGACTTCCATCCTGGTGTACAAACTTCTCCTTGTTGATAGATGACAGCTGGCTGCAGATTTGGATTTTCTTAAGATGTGCAGAAAGCAGCCCTATGCATCATGCTTTACCTTTTACGTATAGAAGCTAATTATGATGTATTTAAACGTAAAGTCTCCACCCCAAAGTGAATATGGGTTATATGTTTCATACATGTAAACCTAATGTGCATGCATGTCTCCTTCATGAATATTAATAAACCCCTCCTATATACTGATGAATATGTATACTCTGCCACCCTGTTTAGCATATATTCCTACCTTTAATTCCTCCTCCTTGAAGCACAGATTTTTGATTTGCAGGAGGTTTCACTTCATGCCTGCAGGATGCAGTCCTCGTTTAGAAACAAAGTTCTCCTTTCTAAAATTACTGATTATGTGACTTTTTTGGTCAACATAATAAAAGTCATTTTTTCTCTGCTATTTGTATTTGTAACCAAATACAGGGGCTCTACACATACATCTTGTTTCCTTTGCCACACCATCCTACAGGATGGCCCAGGCATTGTCCATGCTGTGGAACCTTCCTTTCCTTGGCCAGATGTTCCTCTCCTCTCTAGATAGCCAGAGACACTTCTGTGTGCTTCCTTAGACGTCTGAACATATTTGAGACATTTACCACGATTCTGAGACTGTGCAATGCACCTGTCCAGTTTCCCAGTTGAAAGAATGAAACTGTCTCATTCATCTCTGTGTTCTGCCAACACCTTATGAAATGAGTTTGTGAACCAATAAAATAGAGTAGTATTCAAGACACGACAGCTTTCCTCCTATAAAGCAGATTTTCAGTACATGTTATCAATTTACAAATTCTGAAAGTCTGATAACAAAAAATGCCTGTGTGCATGTGGACTTCAGTAGAGAGAAGGAATACATTCTGGGAAGGTTTCATGGAAACATCATTTGAGCTAGACTTTGACTAAGAAATAAGATTTTGACGGGTAAAGGTAAGGGGCCAGGTAAAGTCCTTCAGGTACACAGAACAGCTTGAGCAAAAGCATTGAGACATAAAAGTGCCTGAAGTATTTAGAAGCACCATAACAAGTAGTAAGTGGATTGAAGGGTTTGTAGTACATATCATAGAAAACAACGCTAGAAAGACTGAAGCCAGAGAGTGGAGAGCCTCAGACTTCTTCGTCTGTGTTTATTTTGTGTTCTAGTATTAAGGAGAACTTTGTGGGGTGCAGAAATTAAAAGATGGCATCATAATAGCTGGGTTTTAGGAAGAGAACTCTGTAGGATAGATTAGGCAAGAGGACTGGTGGAAGATGGATATAGGAACGACAATTCAGTAACTGGTCTGGCAGTGTCAGTAGGAAAAGAGGCAAAAGGAAGACTGAAGTGATTTGGGAGGCAGGCTCTGTCCTGGTCTGCAACTGGGCTTGCAGTGCTTCGAGTCCAGGGTTCCTTCCAACAGGGCTGCCCAGTGGAGAACAACTCATGAGCCGGCACTGAGGATAGGACAGAGAGGATGTTGCCATTTGTATCAGAAGTCCACCCAGAGACATTAGTCTATAAACCGTGAAACATTGATTCCGCAGAATATTATATAGGCACTACAAAATATAAATGAGGCAGGCTATAGAAAAAAGGAGGTTAGTGGGAAACTATGAGATAGATCAAAATTGAATAATAAATTAGAAAGGAGGCGGGAAAGAAGTTGGAGAAACAAAGGAAAAGTTGATGTGAATCAAAGAGCTGGGGCCATACGGATGAGCATGTAATGGGTGTCTTGGAGACAGCACTTGTATCTTAGCGTGTTAGGGGAGGTGCCCAGACACCTCATAGATGAAGACTCATACACCAAAGGCTAAAGGACTCCACTTGAAGGAGCACCCAGATGAGAAAAATGTCCTAGATGTGTGCCCAATTTGATAAAGTAATAACAGTGCAGATGAACAGTTCCCATTCAGCACTGTTTAGGGAGGTGCCCACCTTGCACTTTACATTCTGATTATAATAAACTGACCATATTTTCCCAAGTTCATCAGACATTATGCCTCTATGCCTTTGAAAATGTGGATGTCACTGTTTGAACTGATTTTCTCTGTGTTAATGTGAAACGCTCTTATTCATGCTTCAAAACTCAACTGTAAAAAGAAAGAGACAGAAAGAATGAAAGAAAAGAAGACAGGGAAGGGGAAGGAAGGGAGAGAGAGAGAAGGAGAGAGAGAGAAAGAAGGAGAGAGAAAGAAAATAAGTAAGGAAAGAGAGAGAGAGAGAGAAAGAGAGAAAGGTATTCTCCCCACACACCAAAAAAGTAAGAAAAGAAAAAAGAAAACAACAACTTACATAAATCCAACTCCTGGAATTCTAATATAAAATCTGTAGCACCCCTAGTTAAAGCATCATTACTTTTTCATTACAAAACTTTCATTACATAACATGCACAGAAAAAGGTAAACACAAAACACTAAAAACTGAGGTGATATCCTTCTAGGATATTTTTTGTCTGCATAGTCAGGTTATGTCCTCACGAGGGATACTCTTCCTGAATAAAAATGCTGAATAAACATAATGTATTATCACCGTTGTATAAAAATATATGGGTTCTATGTTATGAAGCAAACAGAGCCTCCTATGTCATACACGGGCACGCACGCACACACACACACACACTACTTTCCAAGAATCTTTCTTCACTGAATTTAAAGACAGAAACTTTGAGAAAGCAACAAAACTGGGTATGAAGTTTAAGTGCATAGCATAGGTGCGTACTGGGGAGTGCAAGGACTACAGAGGTGGAGATGGAAGTTGGTGATAGCTGATGATATCTTTGGAAGTGTACATCCTGCAGAGAAAGAGCTGTAGATGGAGAGGAAATATTGAGCTGGTTAAAACAATATGCACTGGAGAATAGTTGAGTCTTGGCATTCTGTTATTATTGGTTTAGAGCATACCCTTGTAAAAATAAGTAAGAAAATCAATCAGTAAACAGGTAAATGTAAATAACAATCTATAAAAAAGGTTCAAACTGTTGAAAAATATTTGAAAAAATTAACATTATACAAAACTTTAAAACTCCCAATAAAACCTTGGATATCCAATTTTAGTTTTCATATTGATGACAATTTTGAAAAATAGTAATACTCAAGTACTCTCATATGCTACTAGAGATAATTAAATGCTTTCTGGAGGACAAGTTGACAACGCATATCAAGTGTCCAAAGATTAACCATCTCCTTTGATCCAAAAACTATATTACTAAAAAATCATAATAGAAAAATAAACAAAGATGTATATTATAATTTATGAACAATGATATAATTTATGAACAATGTACTGTCACCATTACTTAAAAGGGTATCACAGCACTGTATCACAGCAATACTTATGAGCAAGAGTTAGAAAATACCAAAAATACTTTATTGATAGGAAAACGATTAAATACACAAAATATTTTAAAAGTTTTATGTTATTAATTACAAATAATAATTTTAGAGTATTTAATGATATAGGAAAATGTTCACATTATAATGTTAAAAAAGTAAAATACAAAAATCTGTACTTACAGAATAATCTTGATATTATAATAAAATAAACAAAACATATATTTTATAGTTACATGCAAAACAAAAGACCTGAGAGGCATATGTAGTTTATGGATAATTATAATATTCATCTTTATTTTCCTTTATTTTCCATATTTTTACAATTAACATTTGTTACTTCTCCAACAAAGGGAAAAAAAATCAGTAATATATTACCTCCTCTTTACTTTTACCCAGATAGTCATTTTATTTGTTGTGCTACAAACTTTTAATATTTTACATTTAATGCTCTATTTTCATTTTAAAAATTCCTTTAAGTCTTAACTCACTGATTCATCAAATATTTACTGAAACCTATTATGTTCCAGATACTGTTCTAGGTACTGTTGATCAAGCAGGGACAAATGAAACCCTTGCGTCTTTGATTTATATGACCTTGAATATGGTTTATCTTGGTGAATGTTTCAGGTGCACTTGAAAAGAAAGTCTAGTTTGCTGTTTTGGGGTGGAGTGTTCCATGTGTGTTCAATTGTTCTCCATCTTTTCTGTTTTTTTGTTGACTTGTTCCACTGATTACAGAGAAAGATGTGGTGAAGCCTCCAACTATAATTGTGGATTTGCCTATTTGTTCTTTCACCTTTATCAGTTTTGCTATATGTATTTTGAGATTCTGATGTTAGGTGCATATACATTTAAGATTGTTATGTTTTCTTGGTGAATTGATCTTTTAATCATTATGGAACGTCCCTTTTGAACCTAATTCTTTATTCTAACGTCTTTTTTGTCAAATATTAACATAGCCACTGAGGTTTTCTTTTGATTAGTGTTTACATGGTATATTTTTCCATATTTTTACTTTTAACCTATAAACATCATTATATTTTAAGTAGGTTTCTCATACAGAGCATTTATTTTCTGCATTTTAAAATCCATTCTGACAATCTGTCTTTCAACTGGTATTTTTAGTCCACTTATATTTAACAAAATTGTTGATATTGTTGAATTTGGGCCTACAAGTTTCTTTCTAAAAAGTTTCTCTAATTTTCCCCTTAACATCTGTTGGATTTGATCTACCAATTTCTTAATTGTTTCTTGTTTTTTCTCTATTTTTCACTCCTCTGTTTTCCCTTTGCTTTCTATTTTGGTGCTTCCTATTTTTTAGCATTCCATTTAAATCTAGCTCTTGCATTTTGACCACATATCTTTGTATATATTTTCTGGTGGTTTCTCTAAGGACTGAGACATAGATATAAATATAGATATAGATAGGCACATGCAAATTAAACATTCACACATATTTTCACAGTATACTTGGAATTAATATTTTACTACTTCAAATGGAAGATATAGAAATGTAACCACCACATAAGCTCTTTTTAGCTTCCCCATTTTACGTTGCAATTGTCATCTAGATTACATCAACATACATTGCAAACCTCACCAGTTGATGTAATTTTATTTGCTTTCAATTATCATTTTAAATAACTTAAGAAGAGAAAAATATTGTATCATATTTACCCAGTCATTTATCATTTCTGTTGCTCTTTATTCAGAAAGTTCCAAGTTTCCCTCTGGTATTATTTCTCTTTTACCCGAAGAACTTCTTGCAGAGCAAGTCTGTTGGTGATAGATCTTCATACATCTTTTTTTTCTTCTGAGAATATCTTACTTTTCATTTTATTTCTCGTGGGCATGTTCATGGACATAGAATTCTGGTTGACAGCTCTTTTATTTCAGCATTTGAAAATGTTTTATTGAATTATGTCTTCCATTATTTCTGATGAGAAATCTACTCCAATTCAGATCACTGGCCTGCCAATTGTTTTGTGTTGTTTTTACCTCTGGCGGCTTTCAGGTTATTGTATTTGTCTTTATTTTTCAGCAACTTTATTATCCTGTATCTAGGCAGACATATTTATTTGAATTTATCCTATTGGGATTCAATGGACTTGAATCTTATTGAATTTATATATTTTTCCAATATTGGAAAAATTTTAACCATTATTTCTTCAAAACTTTCATGTGCCTCATAGTCTTTCTTCTCCTTCTGAAACCTTGATGATATCATTATTAGATCTTTTGGTACTGTCAACAGTCCTAAAGTCTCTGCTCATTTTTAAAAATTTTGTATTTACTGTTTTTAGATTGAATAATTTTTATTATTCCGTCTTCAAATTTAATGACCTTTTTTCCCTTGTCTCCATTCAACCATTGAGTACATTCAGTGTATTTTTTATTTTGGTTATTGTATTTTTTTTGTCCTAAAATTTCCATTTGGATTGTCCTAATATGTTTTATTTCCCCTCATGCAGCTTTTAATCTTTCCATTTATTTTAATAGTGATCATGCTCACTTTTTGGAGCATGGTTAAAACAGCTTGTCTGATCATTCTAGCATTTGTGTTATCTCAGGTTAGCATCTGTTGAATGTCCTTTCCCTTGCAAATCATTGAAATTTTCCTGGGCCTTCATATATTGAGTAATTTCAGGCTGTAATTCCTGGACATATTGAATATTATGTTGCGAGGCACTTGGTTTTAAGTCATGGAAATTATTGATGCTAATTTTTTTTTTTTTTTTTTTGAGACGGAGTCTCGCTGTGTCTCCCAGGCTGGAGTGCAGTGGCGTGATCTTGGCTCACTGCAAGCTCCGCCTCCCGGGTTCACGCCATTCTCCTGCCTCAGCCTCCCAAGTAGCTGGAACTACAGGCGCCCGCCACCACGCCCGGCTAGTTTTTTGTATTTTTAGTAGAGACGGGGTTTCACCATGTTAGCCAGGATAGTCTCGATCTCCTGACCTCGTGATCCACCCGCCTCGGCCTCCCAAAGTGCTGGGACTACAGGCTTGAGCCACTGCGCCCGGCCTATTGATGCTAATTTTTTAAAGGAAACAATTGATTAAGATGAATTTAGATCGCAAGTTCCAGCTGGCTCAAATGCCAATTTAGTTTTTGAATCTTCCTGCTTGTGTGCCACCCAGTAACCAGTATTAGACCTGCACAGTGGTCTACTTTATAGATGATTTCTCAAAGCTTTTGCTATATTGTTTATGTTCAAATATATGCATGTGAAGGTTGAGGGTAAGCCTGGGAGTTTATAAATAATATTTTGGGATTGATTTCCACAGCTTCCTCAGTGGAATAATTTTCCTGAACTTCCTAACTTCGAAGATTTTCCTTTCTCATCTTCTGCCAAGAAAACTGATTTGAATTGTCTACTCTGCTGTTTATATTTTGTTATTTGTTCTGCCAGCCAGTTCAAATGGTAAGAGAACTGAGAAAGGGGAAAGAAAAGCAATGAGGATTTCCCCTGTGGTCTTGGCTCAGAGTTTGGGCATCTGTTCTACAAGTGTTGCCACCACGTCTGCCATTGGCTCTGCTATTACTGCCACTGCTGCTACAATGGGTTTGCCTTGGGGCTGAGAAAAGAGAGGATGGAAAAAAAAATAAACAAAACAAACAACAAAACTACAAAATTCAAGGGAATCTTGACACTCTCTTTGTTCTTTAAGGGCCTGATTTCCTGCTCCTTCAACCAGAAAGAGAGGGCCTCTCTAAGAGCTCTTTCTGTCTGCACCTGATGTCTACTTCTGGGTTTGAGGATTTAAAGATACTGTCAGTTCAGTGGTACTTGCAGTTCACCACACTGCCTGCTAGCATTTGTTTTCCAGAGTCCTCAGATCAATGCTGCGTGCATATTGCCCAGTATTCTCAGTTAACTTCAGTGAGAGGGGCAGAGAGAGGAGTGTTACTTTACCTTATATGTAACTGAAATTCTTATTTCTTTAAGGATACATTTATTTATATGTAAATCTTTCTTAATAAGCTGCTAAACTGTGAATTTATGGGGATGTGTATTTTTCTATTTATTCTTAGCACTTAGCATAATGTTTGAAACAAAATATGTGCTTTAAAAAGCTCAAATTAAATTTCTTTCCAACTTTTCTATGCTGAATGTATATAGGTTTTCAGTTGTTCTTAATATCATATCTTTTAAATTGTTTTATTATTTTTAAAATTTATTTTATTTTATTTTTTTATTATACTTTAAGTTCTGGGGTACATGTGCACAATGTGCAGGTTTGTTACATATGTATACATGTGCCATGTTGGTGTGCTGCACCCATTAACTCGTCATTTACATTAGGTATATCTCCTAATGCTATCCCTCCCCCCGCCCCCTCCCTACAATAGGTCCCGGTGTATGATGTTCCCCTTCCCGAGTCCAAGTGATCTCGTTGTTCAATTCCCACCTATGAGTGAGAACATGCAGTATTTGGTTTTCTGTTCTTGCAATAGTTTGCTGAGAATGATGGTTTCCAGCTGCATCCATGTCCCTACAAAGGACACAAACTCATCCTTTTTTATGGCTGCATAGTATTCCATGGTGTATATGTGCCACATTTTCTTAATCCAGTCTGTCACTGATGGACATTTGGGTTGATTCCAAGTCTTTGCTATTGTGAATAGTGCCGCAATAAACATATGTGTGCATGTGTCTTTATAGCAGCATGACTTATAATCCTTTGGGTATATCCCCAGTAATGGGATGGCTGGGTCAAATGGTATTTCTAGTTCTAGATCCTTGAGGAATCGCCACACTGTTTTCCACAATGGTTGAACTAGTTTACAGTCCCACCAACTGTGCAAAAGTGTTCCTATTTCTCCACATCCTCTCCAGCACCTGTTGTTTCCTGACTTTTTAATGATCGCCATTCTAACTGGTGTGAGATGGTATCTCATTGTGGTTTTGATTTGCATTTCTCTGATGGCGAGTGATGATGAGTATTTTTTCATGTGTCTGTTGGCTGTATGAATGTCTTCTTTTGAGAAGTGTCTGTTCATATCCTTTGCCCACTTTATTATGGGTTTTTTTTTCTTGTAAATTTGATTGAGTTCTTTATAGGTTCTGGATATTAGCCCTTTGTCAGATAAGTAGATTGCAAAAATTTTCTCCCATTCTGTAGGTTGCCTGTTCACTCTGATGGTAGTTTCTTTTGCTGTGCAGAAGCTCTTTAGTTTAATTAGATCCCATTTGTCAATTCTGGCTTTTGTTGCCATTGCTTTTGGTGTTTTAGACATGAAGTCCTTGCCCATGCCTATGTCCTGAATGGTATTGCCTAGGTTTTCTTCTAGGGTTTTTATGGTTTAGGGTCTTCCCATGTCACACAGGCTGGTCTTGAACTCCTGGCCTCAAGTGATCTTCTTGCCTCAGCCTCCCAAACTGCTGGGATTACAGACATGAGCCACTGTCCCTGGCCTCAATACCATATCTTTAGGGAATGGTTTGTTTTATCATACTGCTCTTACTAAAACAAATCGTGACCCAAATGCCCAAATGCACCACCCTAGGCACCTTACTTTCTCCCTGAGAGTACTTTAAGCAGAGAACAAAATTTCTCCATTCACTGTCCTCTAGATTTGTAGGAAATGCAAAAGTGCTCTCAATTTACTCGTGCTTTCTGTACCAGGCAATAAAATATGTCCTTCAATGCAAAGTGGTCTAAATACGTGTATAGATGGAATTTTTCAAAAGCATCTCTGCATTTTCAAAGATGAAAAGAAATAACTATAAAGTGTGAGTCATATGTTAACTCATGCATTAGTGAAAGTTAGAAAGAAGCCAAACTAATAAAATAAAAATAATATGATCATTAAAAGAAGCAATGAAAAGTAGCATCTTACGTGGGAATTTTGCAAGGATAGGACTGGTGTAAAGACACCCACTTCCAGCCACTTTGCCTTTCATTTTGGAGAACATTAAGGAGGACTTAGTGGAAGAATAATGGGAAAGTTATTTTCTCTATTTTCTTTTTCCCTAGTACCT
The DNA here is from genome assembly GCF_043159975.1 of Macaca nemestrina. Taxonomy (NCBI): domain Eukaryota; kingdom Metazoa; phylum Chordata; class Mammalia; order Primates; family Cercopithecidae; genus Macaca; species Macaca nemestrina. The sequence goes on from NC_092126.1 coordinate 10,635,662, forward strand.
CCTCCTCCAATAGAAGTAAATAAATAAAAGAGACTCAATTATTGGCCAGCCTATAAGCTGTGGGCATTGAATTTGGGTATATACTGTAAAATAAACACTAAAACCTTTGTAGCTGTTTACAAGTCTGGTGGCCAAACTTCAGGAAACTAATTATTTAAATGCTTAGGTAGCAGGATATGGAGTATTTAGGGTTTTTATTTTTCCCTTTTTTGCTTCTGGCTGTGATTTGTGATGTGAGAATGAGGAGGCTTTTCTTTTTTTTCTTTTTTTTTCCAATTTTTTTTATGACTTTGTCTTCCCAGCAAGATATTGAATGAACCGAATGCAGGGACCCAGGACGCCTCATTACCAGGAGTATTAAAAAGCCCTGCAGAATTGTTACTACAGCTAATGGAAATCCTACTGGAAAGACAGCAACTATTTCTCCCTGTAAACAAAACAAAACAGAAGGCCATAAGATTTTTCTTGAAAATTTTGAGCCAGAAGTATTCTTACAAAGATGTCTAGGTTAGTTTCCTACCTTTTAGAACTTGATAAGACCATGAAAGCAGTAATACAGGTTCTCAGGCAATTGCGTTTTAAAATTATTTTCTACTTTATTAATTCTTCTGATTACACAAATAATTTAAGATAATCACACCAGTGAGACTATGCAAAATATATGAAGAAAAAGTTTTTAAAAATATCCTTCAATCCACTTTCACCATAACCCCAAACAATTTTATACATGTTAAATAAGCCCAAAGGAGCTATGTATTTACCTGTAATATGGAGGCAAAAGCCATCTGAAGTATGAAAAGTTTCTTTGGTTTTGATTGGAGTTGTATCAAATCAATGCAATTATACTGACTAGGTAGATGCTGAGCCCAAGTTCTGATTGGTAGTTCTACATGCTACTGATAAATAAAAGCGGGGAACTTAATTAGTACTTAACTAATAGCTTGGTAGCAAAGTAAGAGCCCATGTGAGAATAATAAAAGATATCCTTGAAGGCAAAAAGATCCAGAAATTATCATCATTTGCCACCTGGCCCAGCATCCATAGGTGTATATAACTTGTTATACTTTCAGTAAATCTATGTAGGTTCTGACTTATACCCAAGAGGTAACTCATCAGTCTCTCCTTCACAAAGGTGGCGCAGTCTGGGGATATGCCTGACAGAGGTAATGTGTTATTGATTTTCATATTGCCATTGAGTAACAATCATATTCTTCTGCATCCCATTTTTGTGGTAACTACGATAAATTTCTAGACTTAATAGGCTCCAATAGTTATTATTAAGGTGACATTTATGGTTCTGGAGACTGTCAATTCTTAAATAATGAAATTACGAACCATCCACCATTAAGTTAGAAGAAGTCTAAACACTCTCATGGTAACATGCACCCATCTCTGTACTCCCAGCTCAATGCCAGCTGAGTTAAGACATGAGAAGATCATGGATTTTGGAATCCTGAATTGTATTCTTACTAGCTCTATGTGGTGCCTCATGTGTAAAAGAAAGAATACTAACATTTTTCTTGGGCTCAGTATTAAATGAAAAAGAGGCATACAAGTTTGGTAAATACCCTTTTCCTCCCCCTTGGGGTAAGTTACTGTTCTTGCAATCTTCCTGTGTATCTTAGACCTGGTTTGACATCAGCAAAGGAGAAAATATTGTTTGCTTATCTCCAGAGAAAGATAACTTGACACAGATGAAAGCAGAATTAGACTGAAATCTTCCATGAAATATTCACAAGTATTTTATTTCATGGGAAATGCTGAGATAGTAAAGTGACATAGCTTCCTCTATTGAAGGAATTCTTGGTGATACAAAGCCATTTGCAGAAAGACTAAGAATTCACTTCATCCAACAGTCCTAAAAGGCTTAACCCATTCCAGCCTCAACCCAGGTGCAGAAATCTCATATGTCATCAATTCAAGTGGTCCCAAATGCCATCTAAGTCAGGTATAGGTGAGACTTTGGATATGACCCCTCTTTGGGTAAAATTCCTGTACATCTATGGACCTATGGACTAGAAAACAAGTTACATGCTTCCAAAATGGAGTGATGGAGAGGCATGGAGTTAAAATTGTCATTCTCTTAGGGAAGTAGGAACCTAGGACAGCCATGGTGGCACCATTTTAAAAAATGACCTCATCTTAAAACTAACAAAACACATCCTTTGCTGGTCACAACCAATGGTCATAAGATGTTTACAGTTAAGGAAGCAGATTAATAATGAGGTAATATTATATGAAGTAGTTCCCACACTTATTTGACTCCAGAAAATATTTTTCATCCAGAATATCTTGTTGGACTAGAAATATGAAGAAAAGCCTTTGGGAAGAATGATCACAAAAAATCCATATAGCTTGGCCTTTTGCTTTTTCAACTGCTATGTGCCTGCCTCATACAAGCTTGGTACAATTGATGACTACTGTACACAACAGTATAGTAATCCTGTATTCTGCATTTCTCATATCAGGTATACAGGGGAGGGTTTAACCTTGGAAACAGGGGTGGAGTTCTAAGGGGAGCAGAAAAATTTTGATTAAAAAAGTTGTGAAGATGTAAACAAGGAGTACAAGAGATGACTAAGATGTTTGCTCAATGACAATGAAGAAATACCCTTAAATTGTATTGGAGCCAAAAGTCAGATCTCTGTGACTTCTCTAGTGGTATCAGCTTGGATTCAGGAGTGGAGATAGCAGGCAGGAAGCACTTTGAGGTAAGAGGGAAACCATGAGAGGCCAAAATCAAACTTAGACAATAAATGCAAAGATATATAATCTGCAAAGTATTACGTGCTCCTAATGGGTTGCAACAATGACTACTGCTATTACTGTTATAAAAAACAACTTGTGCTAATAAAATAAAACATCAGAAAAAGATTCTAGGGTGATGGCAATAATGTCATTAAATGATTGACCAAAGGATCTATATAGGAGAAAAGTAAAGTCAGAACAGACACGGGTAGACAAGGAGGAGTGGATGACTGGAAATCACAATGAGGAAAAAAGCATCATAAAGGGGAATGAGATACCGTATTAGAGTAAGTAAAGCTAATTGCTATAACAATATCCCCAACCCTAGTGTCTAAGACAGTGAAAGTTCATTTTTCTCTTGAGAAATCTTGTGCTGATGTGCTAGTAGAGTAGCTTTCCTACAGGCGGTGACTCAGACTCAAGATCCTTCTATCCAATAGCTTATTGGAGTCCTCAAAAACGCTGAGTGGTTGGCAAGAGAAAAACCATAGAGATTATACATTATCTGTTAGCAGCCAGTTGGAAATGGTATATATCACTTTTGCCAAAGTTTGCTTCAAGGCCACAACTAGACATATTGCAATTGGAAAATATGGCCTTCCTTTGTGCCCAGAAGAGAAATAAAAAGACCTCCCAAAAAGCATAACATTGCCCCCACAACACACAGTCACTGCCCTCACAAGGTAATATTAACGAAGAGCCAGGCAATCATCATTCATTCCATGAGAGAGTCATAGAGTATGCACTAGGTTCTACCGAATCACAGGGTCAGGAGTGATTCATTCTGGGTGAGTCCAACAAAGCATTACTGAAAGGTCGACTCTAACCTGAGCCATGAAGGATGCCTGGGAGACCATCTAGCAGAAAAGACAAGGTAGAAAATTTCTAATGGAGAGAGGAGCATTAGCCAAGACACAGAACTTTGGAAGAACATGGCATTCTTTTATACATAGATGGTGGTGGAGAGAGCACTTGAAGGATGAGGCTTCAGGGAGAGGACAGGCCAGTTTAAAGAATGGAGAATTAATTTTGGGGTAAAATGAGGTCCCACGAAAGATTTTAAAGCAGAAAATTGGCATGATGAGACTGAACATTAAAAGAATAGCTGAAGATGAAGTAGAGGAAGCAGAAGTGTAGAATACTGGAGAAGAGCAAAATGGAAAATATTTTACAGTGTTCTTAGAAGTAAAGGACGAAAACGCACATGAAGGCAGTAGCAGGGACAATAGGCAGGATCCATCAGTCAGCTTTGGTGATGGCTGAATTAAGAAACTTGACTTCCCGTCTTCATCTCCCATTCACTGACCGGAGGCTGTTGACCCTAAACTGAAATCAACCCATCTTTCACCATCTTCTAACATCTGTAACCCCTTTCTCATACCTCCTCCATTCTGTTCTTTCCCAAGTAACAAAGGACTTCATTTTTTTGTTGTTGTTTTGTTTTGCTTTGTTTTCGAGATGGAGTCTCGCTCTGTCGCCCAGGCTGGAGTGCAATGGCACGATCTCCGCTCACTGCAAGCTCCACCTCCTGGGTTCACACCATTCTCCTGCCTCAGCCTCCTGAGTAGCTGGGAATACAGGCGCCCACCACCACGCCCAGCTAATTTTTTTTTTTTTTTTTTTTTTTTGTATTTTCAGTAGAGACGGGGTTTCACCATGGTCTCGATCTCCTGACCTTGTGATTCGCCTGCCTCAGCCTCCCAAAGTGCTGGGATTACAGGCGTGAGGCACCGCGCCCGGCCCATTTTGTTTTTTAAAACCCTACCAAGTTGTTGATTAGTTGGTTAGTTTCTGGTAAGAAAGACTGTAAGGATTGACCATAATAGTAGAATTTTGAGCACTGGAAATCTAAAAAGTACATTGATTTTTAACAGAACATTCTTTTATGTTTTCATGAATAAAGCCATCTATACAAGATGCCTCCTTTATTTCTGCATATAGTGCTGTAACAAATCCTGCCTCATAGGCAGTAATGGCTTGTTTCATAGACTGTACATTCCTGGTCACTAAAAACTGTTAGCTTTTTTTGAATAGTATCAGTTTGGACCACAATGCCCTATCATTTTCTTCCCTTCCCAAGATGTCTATCATAGAAGTTTGATCAGTTTACATTGTCAATAACAATGTTGCCAAATTACTTGCAACACTGGAAAAAAACAGATCAAATAGCAAGATCAATGAGATATAACGGAGCCATAATCTGGTGCTTTGTGTCAGTTGTCCATTAACTGCCAGTCTTGATTGGTACTGTGTTTAAAAATATAAATAATTCTGATAAGTAATGACACCAAGAAATACATTAATAAATGTGAAGTTCAGAGCTTTCTTTTGTGGCTTCATCAGTTTCTTTCCAGCTCCCAAACCCTTACCCTCTTCTGTCTCCCACAGACAACTATTGTTGTCTATTATCTAAGAAGCATGCCATTCAGTCTCCAATGCAGAAGCTAGTCAGATTTTTCTATAGAAAGGGCATTTAGATTCCCAGACAACAGGCTCAATATTAGCTTGAGGTTCTTGTGTGGATGGTTTAAATTGACCCTAAGTTACCAAGCTGTTTTCTATGCCTCAAATGACCACAAGGCATTATTGCAGCACTCAAGAATCTTGAAGTTTTCAGTCTTAATACTTCTACCAATTGTACCAAGTTCTGCAATCAAGGAACAGAGGGGAAAATCAGGTTCTGCAGAGGGTCTTTTCCAATCAACATTTGTTGAATGCTGTTATAAACCCAGCAGCATTCAAGATAAAATGGAATGGGAAGTAAAAATAAACCAAACTGTATATACACACAAGGAGCTTATTGTCTTGTAAGGAAGATACACACATACACCCCTGACAGAGATATACAATAGTATTGGAAGGATGGAGCAGAAGGGACAAAGTTAGGAGACATTTGAAAGATAGATTCAACTGGATTATGATATATGCTTTTTGACTGAAATGCATTAAACATTTCCCTAAGTAGGTACTTTGCTAAGCCCTTTGCATGCAAAATCATGTCTAATCCTCACAATAACTCTATAGCATGGGTATTACTATCCTCACTTACTTACAAATGAGAAAACTGAAGCTTAGAAAGAAAGGATAGGCAGCTTTACCAAGGTTTAAAAAAGGAGATAAAGTTGACATTTAAGCCCAGTTATGTCTGATTCCTAAGTCTGCCCTCTTAACCATGATGCTATATGACTATATGACTTTCTGGTGCTTTGGGGCGTCTCCCCTTGGAGATAAATATGTGGCTGAGTTTTCAAGTGAAGGCAATTACAACAATGATGGCATGTTTGCCACACAGCAGAGCAACCCCCATGCTCAGTTTTTAAAATTCAGTAAATGAAAAGTGAATCAGTTCCCCTGAAAAATGAATGATTTTATTTAGTTGAAATACACTTGATTTGGGAAAACAGAAAAACTTTAAACCCGTTTTGTTGAAAATACATGACTCTGGAGAAAAGTTAGCTTGCTCTTTTTTTGAGTCTTGCTTTGTCACCCAGGCTGGAGTGTAGTGGCAAGATCTCGGCTCACTGCAACCTCTGCCTCTCAGGTTCAAGCGATTCTCCTGCCTCAGCCTCCTGAGTAGCTAGGATTACAGGCGCATGCCACCACGTGTGGCTAATTTTTGTATTTTTAGTAGAGACGGGGTTTCACCATGGTCAGACTGGTCTCAAACTCCTAACCTCTTGATCTGCCCACTTCAGCCTCCCAAAATGCTGGGATTACAGGTGTGAGCCACCACGCCCGTCCACTATTCTAAACCTTCTATTAATAAGGATTCATTTAATTCTCATGATAGCCCCATGACATTGGTACTGTTTCCCCTCACTTTATAGACGAGAAAACTGAGGCAGAGAGAGGTCATGTTACTTTCCCAAGGTCTCTCATCTTGTAAGAGCTGTACTTAATACTTGAACCCAGGCTGGTCTGATGTTAGAGTCATGACCACTAAGACTGCTGCATCTATTTCCAGTTGGTGATGAAAAAACCCAGAGCTAGTGGACCCTTATTTGGAAGCTAACCTTGACTCTAGTTTCTAGAACCAACCATGTTTCGTTTGGGGTTATTTTAAGGAAGCTTAAGTCAGTAGCTCAGGTTCATCTTGCTCTGCCCATGGACTGTTTCAGTTTTGGGAATCAGACTTTTCCTTTCTTCCTGTAACTAAGCCCTTTACCTCTTGGGAAACTTTCTCTTCTTGGGCCCTATTCCCTTATAACCAGTAAGAGGCTCTGCCAGAATAATTTTTCTAGGAAGCAGGCCTGCGAGGCTCAAAGCACTGCTTGCTCTTGTTAATCTTCAACCTGCCTCTACGTTTATAATAAGCCCTAGAAAGATGGCTTAGGTTCTGCTACTCACTTACAGATTCCTTCTTGAATCCAGTTCCTTCCAGATCTCTAGTCATGCTTTGCATTCAGGTTAGCCTTCCATTGTAATGTCTCAGGCAACCTTGGGGCAGCCCAAGAGCTCATGTTAAGTCCCTTGGATGCCAGTTTTTGCTTGGATGCCTCTTGTTGCTTGCCGCTATGATTTCTGTGCCACACCTTCTGAATGAAAGCATTTCCTAGAGCTGCTTCTCTCCTCCCCACCTCTCAGGTATCTATGCCAGCTACCTTAGGTGGATCTAAACCCGGTGTTCAGACTCATGTAGGCAACTCTTTGATGTCGTACATTTTAACATAAATCACATAAGAGGGAGAAGGTGTAGGGGAAGGAAAAGAAGGAAAGGGTGTGAGGGGAGAGGCAAGAAGGAGATACAGAGGAAGAAAATGAAAGACTGAAGAGAAGGAATCAGGGAAGGAACTAGAGAGGGGGAGATAGAAAAAGAGTGACGAAGAATAGGGGAGACAATGGGGAGAAAAGAGAAGAGAAAAATGCAGTCATGCCTTTTTAAAAAGTAGAGTTGAAAATAGAAGAACACAATTAATCCTTCCCAGGTAGCAGATACTGTCTTTCCAGTCACCCAACAGAAGCAAAATAGTCACAATGACTTCAAAATTCCCACAATTAAACTTGAACAAGTTGTGGAATTGTTTGACATACAGAATCCAAGAAGGGTTTCTCTTTCAGTGTTGTCACTACACATTAGACTTCGTAGATTGTCCTTTCCCAAAGGAGCCTTTTTACCTCTGCTTGAATTTTAATGTTCTGTTGGGGAAAATTGTCTTATTTCCACCATTCTCACAAACAGTAGCAAGTATTTTGGTAAATAAAGGAAATTTAAACAGCCTGGGGAGTGCCTATGCAATGACAAAACCAACAGGCAATCTGATAAAAAATTTAATTCATCAAGCTTATTTATTGATCCTTTTATTCATTTGTTTGCTGAGCATCTGCTAGTGCAAGACAAGGTATGCATGTGATGAGATCTTTAGCTGAACTCATGTTTTATCTGCCTTCAGAGAGACTTCAAGCTATTTTAGGATAGGGGACTTCACACAAATAATTACAACACAAGATAAGAAGTGATAACATGAGAAAGTGATATGGATCCTTACGAAGGGAAGGCAAAGCTCTGTGGCTCACACCTGGAATCCCAGCATTGTGGAAGGCCAAAGTAGGAAGATCACTTGAGATCAGGAGTTCAAGACCAGCCTGGGCAACATAGTGTGACACTGTCTCTACAAAAAAATGAAAATAAAAATAAATAGCCAGGCACAGCAGCCTGCATTGGTAATCCCAGCTACTTGGCAGGCTGAGGACAGGGGATCTCTTGAGATCTGGAGTTTGAGGCTGCAGAGGGCAGTGATCAAATCACTTACTCCCATCTGGGTGAGAGCGAGACTCTCTCAAACTTTTTAATTAAAAAAAAAAAGGAAGATTGTTTTTGGCTAGGAAAACAAAGGTGACACTTGAGTGAACCTTCAAGTTCACTGACGTTGAACAGAATGTCATAACCCCACCAGGGGAAGGAACACAGTAAGAATAAAGGTCAAGTAGCAGAGAAGAAAAGTACATGCTCAAGGAGGGAGTCTTATTCTGAAGAATTGCTTTTAGTTTTATTAGCATATTTAAATTGTGTTAGGAAGTTTGAGATGGTATAGCTTAATGTAGTTCTTCATTTTTCTTTCTGTTTATAATTAGATCTCACATTTTCTATTCTAAGATGTTTGATAAATTTCTTGGGCTCTACTACTTGTAAATGAGATAAAAGAATCATATTGTTCCCCTACACCGGATGTTTGTTAAACAACATGAGTACCCATTCCTTCACTGCGGGCCAAGGTAATTCTGAAGTGACAGTTTCTCAGGGGCTTAAAAAGATCAAGCAAAAGTGTGGATTTGAGAAAGAGACTCATTCTGCGAATGTTTATTTAGTGACCATAAAGGTTCTGTCCTAGGGATACACAGGTGAGTAACAAATGTGAAGTGCTTATAGTTGGGACAAGAAGTCAAGTATCTTTTATAAACTATGGTGCCGTAAGAGCTTGGTGGGAGGAATGGTTACTTTCAGCTGCGGGCAGTGTTGTAGTGAGGAAGCCTTCACAGAGGAAATTGCTCAAATCTCGAAGATGCTGTGGCAGATGGATTATCTGGCCACCCTCGGGTAATGGTGAATACAGCCCAAGAAGACAATGCAATGGTGATGCTCAGGCAGTTCAGAGGAGCTGCTGTTCACTGCTAGCATTCCATGGAGGCTCTTCCTAGAAATGGGCTCCTGGCTGGGCGTGGTGACTCATGCTTGTAATCCTAGCACTTTGGGAGGCCAAGGTGGGCAGATCACGAGGTAAGGAGATGAAGACCATCCTGGCTAACACGGAGAAACCCTGTCTTTACTAAAAATAAAAAATAAAAAAAATTAGCAGGGTGTGCCTGTAGTCCCAGCTGTCTGGGAGGCTGAGGCAGGAGAATTGCTTGAACCTGGGAGGTGGAGGTTGCAGTGAGCCGAGATCATACCACTGCACTCCAGGCTGGGTGACAGAGCAAGATTCCATCTCAAAAGAAAAAAAAAAAAAAATGGAAATGGGCTCCTGTGCAGAAATGTCCCCAAGTATTGACAGCTCGGAATTTGCTTGGTTTTGATGTTGTAAATATTGATTGCTTTAAGAGAATTCTGTATTCAGTCAGCTTACTTTTAAAACCTTTCATTATGGAGAATATTAAACATATACAAAAGAAAACAGAAGAGTATAATAAGCATTCATCATGTACCCACTATCCAGTTTCAACAACTATCGTCTCATGACCAGTTTTATTTTCTCTATGCCCCGATTTCACCTCTTCCCCTTCCACGTTATTTGTTATTATTATTATCATTATTATTTGAAACAGGGCATTGCTCTGTCATGCTGGCTGGAGTGCAGTGGCATAATCCTGGCTCACTGCAACCTCAATCTCTCTTCCATGCTATTTTAAATCAACTCCAGCCATCAGACTATTTTCCTTATTAATATTCCAGTGTGTCAGGAAGGGGATCATCACACACGGGGTCCTATTATGGGAAAGCGGCGGGAAGGGATAGCATTAGGAGATATACCTAATGTAAATGACGAGTTAAGGGGTGCAGCGCACCAACATGGCACACGTATACATATGTAACAAACCTGCACGTTGTGCACATATACCCTAGAACTTAAAGTATAATAATAAAAAATAAATAAATAAATAAACAAAAGCTCTTGGAAAAAAAAAAATTCCAGTGTGTGTCTCTAACAGATACTTTTTAAATCACTCTTTTTGGTAATGTAGTTTATATTAAGACAATTTAAACTCCTTTATTGCTATTTTGATTATGTAAGTAACACATTATCACTATGGACAAATCAGAATATACAAATAAACAAAAAGAAGAATCTGATAGTAACCCATATTCCTATTACCTAGAGAGCATTGTTGTTTTTATTTTGTCACAAAACATTCTAGGCATTTTTAATTCATATATAATAGTTGTACGAATTTCTGGAATACATGTGATATTTTTATGCATGCATACAATGTCTAATGATCAAATCAGGGTAAATGGGATGCCCATCACCACAAACATTTATCATCTCTTTGTGTTGAGAGCACTCCAAATCTTCTCTTCCGGTCACTTCCTCCGTGTAGACCACCTCACTACAACACTGCCCCCAGCTGAACATTCCATATTTTGAAATATGCAATAAATTGTTGATAATTGTAGTCACCCTATTATGCTACTAAACACTGTAACTTATTCCTGTTATCTAAGTGTATTTTTGTAGCCATTAACTATTCTAGGTATTTTTCTTATGTATTATTTAAAATAAGCTTGTACTCTATACAGTACATTATATTTTCCCCTTGATATAATTACACACATCCCTATATCATATATGATGCTTGTGTACTATTTTATTATGTATATTTATCAGATTTATTCCCCTAGTCCCCTATTATTAGGCATTTTGTTTGTTCTCTAAATTTCCTAAATTTGATTTTTTCGTGATCACTGTCCTTAGCATTCTGTGTTCCTACAGGAGTCTACACATACAGAGCTTCACTGCTCCACTCATCCCGTGCTGACAGGCTTGGAAAGCACTGCTTGACTGTAATACAGGCTGAATTATTGCTATTATTTTTTGATACTTAGTACTTTAGAAAGTTACTTCTTGGTATTTAAGTTAAACCATTTATAATATGTTCTATTTTGACTTATTTTTTCAAAGGTCTTGCTAATAAATTAGTTTATCTTCAGATAGAGAAAAAACTGCAAGATAATTTTTTATAATTTATATTTGTGATGAACTGACCACAATAATATAGATGGAATGGGCTCATGATGTGGCATTTTCAATTTACTTGTAGTCTAATTCTTGAGAAAGCATTTTAAAATGAAAATTATCCATAAGTTAATATGAAGTCAACAATGTTCTTTCCTCATAGCCGCGTTCAGAAAGAAATTGTTTTACTATTCTAGATTTGCACACTTTTTAAAATAACTTATTGAGGTATGATTACTGTACAATAAATTGAACCCTCTCAAAATGTAAATTGGGTGAATTTTGACATATGTATGTTTGACATATGCTCCAGCGAGACCATTGCCACTCTCAAGATTCAGGATCTTTTCATTACACACACATTTTCCTCTGTTTCTCTGATCTGTGCTTAGTTTTTTAATTAAAAAATTTCTTAATTCAAAGGAACGTTAGGGCTACAGAAAACCTGTAAGAATTATATTATTAAAAACTCTCATATAACCTTCCACCTTACTCATCCAACTATTGTTAATATTTTGTCATATTTGTTCACCTTCCTGCCCTCCATCCAACCATGCCTAAATAAGTCAACATGTATTTTTAAAGAACATAGACTGCGTCATTACCAAAATCAGAAAATTTCACATTGATGCAATATAAATATATGGTACACAGTTTGTATTCAAATTGTACTGACTTAACACTGTACTTTATAGCAACTTTTGTTCTCCCAAGCCAGGTTTCAATTCAGAATCTCACATGCATTCAATAGTCGTGTCTCTTTAATTGCCTTTAATTTGGAAGTTCCTCTCTTGCTCTCCGTTCGTGGCATTAACATCTTTTTTAATTATACTTTAAGTACTAGGGTAGTGCACAACATGTAGGTTTGATACATAGGTATACATGTGCCATGTTGGTTTGCAGCACCCATCAACTCGTCATTTATATTAGGTATTTCTCCTAATGCTATCCCTCTCCCAGCCCCCTACCCCCGACAGGCCCTGGTGTGTGACGTTCCCCGCCCTGTGTCCAAGTATTCTCGTTGTTCAATTCCCACCTATGAGTGAGAACATGCAGTGTTTGGTTTTCTATCCTTGTGATAGTTTACTGAGAATGATGGTTTCCAGTTTCATCCATGTCCCTGCAAAGGACATGAACTCATCCTTTTTTATGGCTGCATAGTATTCCATGGCATTGATGTTTTAAAAAGTAGGGACTTGTGTATTGTAGAATGTATTTCAATTTGTACTGGTCTGATTGTTACCTCGTGATTTGCTATAATTAGGTAATTTTAGCAAGAATAGCAGATAAGTGATGTCTTGCACTTCTGAAGGCATCACCTCAGGATACAACTAATATCAGTTTATCCCATTATTGGTGATGTTGGCTTTGGTCACTTGGTAATGGCAGCTATCTGTCAGATTTCTCCACTGTAAAGGTCCTCTCTTTTCCCCTTTGTAATTAATAGGTAATATATGGATAATTACTTTGAAAAGTTACTAATATCTTTATCCTAATAAAATTTTTCCATTGGTAAATTGGTTAAGTGATGATTCTTGCTTGAGTCAATTATTTGTATCAGGATTGCAAAACAGTTTTCCAATTCTTCTATTTCTTATCCATTTATTGCCTGGCATCCTACCATATAGAAGTTTTCTTTCTTCCTCCTTTGGTTTGTTTCTTTCTTTGTTTATTGGTTTGTGTATTTTTATGGACTCTAGATTCCTTTTTACTGAATATGTCATCAATTCTTACCATTTTTCATTGCGATGCTCAAATTTTGCAGTTTGGCCAATAGATGTCCCATCAAACTGGCTCTTGTGTCATGTTGATAGATCTCTCTCCTTCTGAACACTTTGTTATTCTCTAGGATGAGATGCCCTTCCTGCCTAGTCCTGGTTTTCGACATTTCTCCAAGGATTTCTGATTCCTTTCAGTGGTAAATATTTAGAAACCAAGATCTCAGTGCTAGGTGCATTTTGTGTCTTAAACATTACCACAATATCATTATCAGACCAAACACATTAATAATAATTATCTAATGTCATTATATATCCAGCCACAGTACCAATATCCAATTGTCTCATAAATGTCATAAGTCTCAGTCTACACAGTGTGTTGATTTATATGTCTTTCAAGTCTTTTTTAACTTTTTAACTTTATAGCTTTATTCACTATTTCTCTTTTTGTGTTCTTGCCATTTATTTGTTGAAGAAAGCAAGTTGCTTTTTCTATACAGTTTTGCATAGCCTGGATTTTGCTGGTCAAATTCCTGTGACATAGTTTAACATATTATTTTGTCCTCTGTATTTGTATAAATTGGCAGTTGGATCTAGACCCTTTATCATATTTGGATCCCTCTTCCTCCTCTCCTTTCTCCTTGGGGCAAGACTACGTCATAGGTGGAGTTGCATTCTATCAGGAGACACATAATTCTGTTTCTTTCATTCTGTGATGTCAGCAATGCTGATTATCAGTTAATTCACCTGCAGTTGCAGAATGGTAATATTCTATCATTTCTTCTTCAACTATTAGCTGGAAAGTTGCATAAAGTGGAACTTTCTTCTTTTTCTTGGTTACCTAGTGATACAGTTTATTTAGCAAAGGCAAAATAAATCCTTGAATCTTTCCCTTGACCCATTTTCAAAATAATGAATGCAGTCCCTAGCATTCTCTGATGGTAAAAAACTATTTTCCTTTTTCATAGTACTCTGAATGCATGAATTTATGCACATTTTATATATTTTAATCCATTGCAGTTATTATCCTTACTGATGTTCAGATTGCCCCGTTTGTGGTCAATGGGGGTCTATTGACACTGGCATGTAAGTCACCTGAAACAATCTTAGTCAGTTTTGCTATCTCCCTTGTTATCTAGGATGACAAGCTATACCAGGCTTATGTTTGTATTTCCTACCCTGGATATCAAAGTAACATCTGGGAAATAGAGATGGTTATTGTTACTGGTTTGATCATTGTTTGTAGGCTTTTTTAGTGGATCTTCAAAAAAGATGGTTCTTCAAAAAAGATGGTTCTTCAAAAAATAAAATATCTCGTGAATTCATTGCAATAATTCCAGTTAAGATTTAGTACTACTGATATTTTGCTTAACTTCTCAAACTTACATCTATATCTCCTTTCTCCCTGAAGAAAATTTTACTTCTCAAGGGCACAAGAGATGATAGCATTAGACGTCACATAATTGCTCATTTGCTTCATCTCACATTACATACAAAGCACTATTAGAATCACAATACCATCACCAATATGATTACTGGGAGCAGTTAGAAACATTTTTCCCCCTGCTCCTTGCAGAGCAGGGCTAACTCACAGGCAGTGGGCCCAGAGTCAGCCTGAAACATTTTTTACAATTACTTTTGTTGTTAGATTATATCCTCTTTAGAGATACACATTCAAATTTATGTGTTTTAAAATTTCTTGTAAGTTTCTCTCTATGCATTTATGTCATCAATAGATACAGAGTAGGTTTATTTACTTTGTTGTTTCCAATTTATAGAAATAGTTATTTTGTTTAAATTATATTTTAAAGTTATACAATATATTTGTGTCACTCCAAGGTCAAGTCTACAAATAAAATACATTCAAAGGAGTCTACCTTCTAGCTCTATTTCTCCTCTAAAAACCACTTATCCCTTTATAGTTAACCTCCGTTTTTGTTATTTGCTTACACACAAATGGAAAAAAAAAACGTCATCCAAAACCCTGGTTGGGATAGTGGTGATAACAGTAATATTAGTGATAGTTGTAGTAATACCAGAGAAATATTAGAATGCTGTCTTACATGTATGGTGTGTTACAATTTATACCTTTTATTCCACTCATTGTATCATTTGTATAATAACTCTATGGGACAAATGTTATTTTCATTTTACAAATACAATCATGTGTCATATAATAATGTTTCAGTCAGCAAAAGACCACAGTACAATGTCAGTCTCATAAGATTTTAATGAAGCTGAGAATTTCTATCACCCAGTGAAGTCACAGCTGTTGTAATGTCATACAACATAGCTGTTGTAACGTCACAACGCATTACTCACATGTTTGTGGTGACACTGGTGTAAACAAACTTACTGCACTGCCAGTCATATAAAAGTATAGCACATACAATTATGTACAGTACACGGTATTCAATAATGGTAATAAACAATTATGTTATTGGTTCATCTAGTTACTATACTATATTTTTATCATTATTTTAGAGTGTGCCTCCTTCTACTTACATACTTTTTAAAACTTCACAGTAAAACAGACCCAGGTAGGTCCTGCCGGAGGTATTCTAGGAAGGGTTGTTATTGCCAGAGATGGCAACTCCATGCCTGCTGTTACTCCTGAAGACTCTCAAGCGGGACAAGATGTGGAGGTGGAAGACAGACACTGACAATCCTGACCCTGTGGAGGACTGGGCTAATATGTGTATTTGTACCTTAGCTTCTAACAAAAAAAAAATTAAAGAGTTACACAAAAATAGAAAATAAGTAGAAAGAAGCTCATATAATAAGGACATAAAAATATTTCAATGTGGCTGTGTTTTAAACTGTTTTTATAAGAGTTAGTTAAAAAGTTAATAAAAGTTAAAAGGTTTATAAAGTTAAAAATTTACAGTAAGCTAAGGTTGACTTATTAGTGAAGAAGGAAAAAAATTTAAATAAATGTAATGTAGCCTAAGTGTGCAGTGTTTATAGAGTCTCCAGCAGGTGTGCAGCAATGGTCTAGACCTTCATAGTCACTCACCATTCACTCACTGACTTGCCCAGTGCAATTTCCAGTCCTGCAAGCTCCATACATAGGAAGCACCCTATACAGATGTAGCAGTTTTTATCTTTTATGGCATATTTTTTACTATACCTTTTCTATGTTTAGATGTGTTTAGAGATACAAATACTTTCCATTGTGTTACAATTGCCTGCAGTACTCGGCACAGGAACATGCTATACGGGTTTGTAGGTTTGTAGGAGCAATAAGCGTACCATAGAGCTTCGGTATGTGGTAGGCTTTACCATCTAAGTTTGTGTAAGTACATCATAATATTTGCACAACAACAGACTTGTCTAATGCAGGGGTCGCCAGCCCCTGGGCCACAGGCAGGTATGGGTATAGATCTCTCTCCTTCTGAGCACTTTGTTATTCTCCAGGATGAGATGCCTTTCCTGCCTAGTCCTGGTTTCAGACATTTCTCCAAGGATTTCTGATTCCTTTCAGTGGTAAATATTTAGAAACCAAGATCTCAGTGCCTCCTGTGGCCTGTTAGGAACCAGGCCGTACACCAGGAGGGGAGCAGCAGGTGAGTGAGCATTACCACCCGAGCTCCGCCTCCTGTCAGAACAGGGGCGGCCTTAGATTATCATAGGAGTTCAACACCTACCCCTACTGCGGCTCCTTATGAGAACTTAACGCCTGATGATCTGAGATGGAACAGTTTCATCCCGAAACCACCCCCGCACCACCCGCCCCACCCCAACCACCCATCCATGGAAAAATTGTCTTCCATGAAATCGGTCCCTGGTGCCACAAAGGTTGGGGACCACTGACCTAATGACACATTTCCCAGAACACATCCCTGTCATTGATACATCTCGGGTTCCATTTTTATCTCTGTGGAAATGTGCAGGTTAAACAAGCTACTGTGACACTGTGGGCCACATGAGACTACACATGCCCCAAACTTCCATAACCGCAGAGGATTTCCTGGTGAGGCAGAAGCTGTGTATTATAGAACACAGTGCTGCCCAGTGAAGAAAAGGTATTCAGCTCAGACATAATCAAAAGTTTTTTTTTTTCTGCTAAAATTATGAGGGGCACAACCCTTTTCTCTTCAAGCAGCAACTGGGCAGAGCTCATGGGCATCGGGCCCAGCACACAGGCATGGATGCATTGCTCTCAGGACACGGGGGCACGGAACTATTGTTCTCGGGAACCGCCATTGTTCTTGGGATCTACCATTGTGAAGTCGTTCCCACATAAAAACTAATTATTTCCACGGATTTTATTTTAAAATATTAGACAGAATCAAAGCTTCCTAAACAAAACACTTGAGCAAATCTATAAGCAAAACTTAGGACTATTTCTGCTAACTGAAACAAACCTCCCTGTTATGAAGGACTTGATCATTTTATTGCCCCAAGTGTGGCAGAGGACAGTCCAGGGAACACTAAAAGGATTATTACAGCATGAATTATTCTAGAGGTAGCAGCATCGGGACCAACTAACTTCTCTTAGCCACACTATTACCCATTTCTTGGTGATGAGGCAATCAGTAGTGAATGCCAGAACCTCTTTGTATTCAGAGTTACATTTCAGTTAACCATAGAGAAAAAGGAAATAGCTTTTGTATCTTTGACTTAGTTTGGTCAATCTTGATCAAATTATCTTTTGTCTTTATAAAGTCCTAAGTTTACAAGTCTTCTGGGTATAGACACAGATACATATTCAGACTGGTGGGCAGTCCAAATATGAGAATTTTATTTAAAATCTTGGCCCTCAGCAGCGCAACCACAGATTGCTATACACCTTAGAAAAAGTTGACTAAGTCAAGAGTTATTTCTGTCTTACTGAACACCAAGCCTGACACATTCAGTTTCCTCTCCTTTTCTTTAAGCACCACTAAAGAAAAGGTTTCTTTTGATACGATTTATTATGGTACTTTTCAGATGGATAAGGAGTGACACAGGGTGGAGGAGCCACATCACACTTCCTTAAGTCAATGTCTTCTCATCAAACTCTCATTGCATGGGAACATAAGTAGCAGGGCTTAGGCTATGAATATAAAGAAATGTCTTCTCAATAAATAATTCCTCCCACGTGTTAATACCTTCTCCTAAGTTGAAATAAACCTTTGTTTTATGTCTTATGATAGAAATAAAAGTCCTAACATCTTTAAAAACACAACATACTATTTTCCTTTTCATTCTGCTGAGCTAAAGAAATAAAATGAGTTGTGTGGGGCAGTCATAAGCTGGTTCTGATTTTAGGGCTGACAATATCTAAGACAGATGTCTGGAGTTAGACATCTTAACTTTCTCTGAGCCTCAGTTTTCTCATCTTCAATAGGAAATTGGGAATCTCAGTCCAATAATTTTTTTTTTTTTTGCAAAAATCAAATGAGATTACACTCTAAAGTCAATCTGCAAAGTAAATTGCTATAGGAGAATAAGTATTATTATTATTAAGATCAATTCTATTAAGACCAAATATATAGCTTCTAGGTAGCAAAGAGTCCTTATGGTTTGGTGACTAAATAGCCATTTGACTAAAAGACTATCTTCCTCCTCTTTTCTTCCCCATTAGGGGAAGTTAATTTCTTTGGAGGCAACAATGCTCACTTGAAATCCTTTAAAGATTCTCCATTTCCTATGAATCGAGTATAAACTACTCATGTTGCCAAATCAAGACTTTCATAGTACTGTCCCAAACTCTTTTTCAGGACTTATATTTCATTATTTTCATTATACCTAACAAATAAGGTGAACTCACCTGTCTCTGTTTTTGGACTCTACCTTAGATGTCCTTCTGTGAATTTTCTCAAGCTGCTTCCTTAAGCCAGGACACTTTCTCATCCATCTTTCCTTAATTATATTTTCTACCTTCTTAAGGCTCATTTTTGAAATAATATTCTTCATGAGGCTAATTCAATCATTGCCTTTGAGACATGAATTTTATTTCTTTTTCTATGTCCTTATTTTTCTTTTCCCATCTCACCAGTCTCTTCCTGCCCCCTGGTTCCTCCCTGTACCCAAATGCCAGCTTAGAGTCTCTAGTTTTTGATATTCAAATGAAAAGACTCCTGTCCCACACTACATGCAGTGAGGTTGATACATTCTACCTTATTTGCCGATTATGGCAGGAGGAAAGATGATGATTTATGCTATCTTTAGTTGCCTATGCTTCTGAATCTATTCCAGATAAATTCAGATAAGTTAGCATAGTTTGTGGTTTGCCTTAGCATAGTACACAAGATGTCCTGGCTTAGCTTCAGACTGCCCCAGACATGGAATATAGTTTCCTTTCTTTATTTTCCCATGCCCTCCACCCTCAGCACTCCTCAGGCATCACTCACATCAGGGATGTGTGGTGGAGCAGAGGACCAGAGATAAGGAAGGCACAGAGAGAAACAGAAAGCCCTTGAGAGCTACAGGAGGATCCCCTCAAATTCTGAATATTAACTTGCACATATGCTTGATGAAACTCCTAAGGCTGGACATGAGGTATTGGTAGAGGCTTTGAAAGGTTATGTTTTAGTAGTGAGGCTAAATTAATGCCAGAGTAAATGCTGATCTGTACCCATTGTAACGAAGCTTAAAAGAAGGATTCAGAATAATCGAACCAATCTGCAAGTAATTTAACTGTGTGCTGTAACAAAGAACAACACTCTTTACAGAAATACAGTTAAGTCCCCAAACCAACAAATACATACACCTGATACCCAATCAAAAATTTCCCAGCATGCAAAATAGAAACATGAAAATATAACCCATAATAAGGAGGAAAATTAATCAATAGAAAAAGACTCAGAAATGACATTGATAATGGGAATAGCAGAGAAGGAACTTGAAATAGCTATTATAAATATTCAAAAAGATATATAATAAAACATAAACATGATAAAAATACGAGATATTTTTAAAATATCTAAACAGAACTTTTAAGATGAAAAATATATCAAAAATGAAAAATGTGCTAGATGAGATTCAGAACCATTTAGACACTACAGGAAAAAAACAGTAAACTTAAAAACACAGCAATATAAACTATCCAAAATGAAGCACACACAGAAAAATAAAGACTGAAACAAGCGGACAACTCTTCTGTGAGTGTAGGATAATATAATGGTTTCTAAGATATGTAAATTGGAGTGACAAAAAAAGAAGAGAAAGATGAATGACACATAAAAAGATCTGAAGAAAGAACAGCTAAAGCTTTTCCCCTAAAATTTGGTTAAAACTATAAGTTTACATATCCAAGCGTTTCAGTGAACCCTAGGCAGACTATTAAACACACACACACATACATACACACACACAAATCATAACCAAATTGGTGAAAAGCACATAAAAATTTAAAAATATTAGCAACCAGAGAATACGGAGACATTATACAGAGAGGACCAAGGATAAAAATTACAGCAGATTTCTCGTTGGAGATGATGTAAGCCAGAAGGCAGTGGAGTGGGATGGAGAAGTCAATGTCCATTTCTACACACAGAAATGAAACCCTATGAATCAATGAAAGCCGAAAGAATGCATCACCAACAGAACCTGACTACGTACAAGTCCTTAAGGGAAAAATCACACCTTCAATCTGGATTATTTCTCCCTTTCTATGATTGCGTAGTTTCCTCCATCAGACCCTGAAATCCATGTTTTACGTTGGTGGTTCCATGTTACTTCTACCATCAGGTACGACATATGTTGCAGACCTGGGCCCTTATTCTGAGGTCAGATTGGTTAATTTCCAGGATGTAAACCTGTATCTCAGTGTTCCTGCCTTCTAGTCCTGCAGATACACAGAACCCTCTGGAGGCTGCGCTCAGAGTCATCTTGTTTTACCCTATCCCATAGGCAGGTGATCCCTGCTTTAGGCAGTGTGCATGGGGTCCACACATAGTCCTCTTTTAGACCTATTCTCTATAGAAACAGACTTTCAGCTATGATGGCTGCTTCCAGATTCAGAGCCCAGCACCCCTGGATCTTGTGCCTCCTTTCCTACCTCCCATCCCATCCAACTTTTCTCTTCTTGGATCCCCTTCTAGGCGAGTGGCACAAAAATGCACCTGGCCACATCAGATTGAAACCTGAGACTCCGCTTGACTCTTCCAATTCCACTCAGTCACTAACGGTTTTCAAATTTCTCTTGAATCTGTCAATTTCTCTCTTTTTTCTTACCAGCCACCTTAGCTAATTCCCTACCATTTTTTAGCTGGAGCTCAACAGTGCCTCCTGGTCCTCCCACATGCACTCAACTCATTGTCCAGTGATGCCATAGTGATCTCCTGGGCTCGAATCTGATGCCATAACTCCTCTGAGTAATGTCTCTTCATTCTCTTTAAAGTAAAGTTGAAGCCTCCTAAGCGTCTCAAGATCTTTAGTCAGTTCTTTTTTTTATCGCTGCAGTCTCATCTCTCATAATTTGCTGCCTCCAACTTTTATTGTGACCATTAAATGATGAAAATTTCTGAATGTTCCATGTTCTCTTTTGCTTCCAGGATTTGCAGAAATTGTTCTGTCTTCTTGAAGTGCTATCCTTCTTCAACTATTGAATGTGTCATCACCTCCCCAGTAAAGCCCTTCCTGATCTCCTTAGCCTTGATTAAGCGCTCCTACTCTGTTCTTCAGCCTGTGCCGCACTGATTCAGGTGGTGCTAATTGCACTATATTTACTTCTGCTTCCACAAATAAAACTATGAACAACTTGAGGGCAGGAGCTTTCCATCACCTAGCATGGTATCTGATACATTGTTGGTGCTCACAGAAATTTGTTGAATAAATAATCACCATTAAGTATTAATTTAAAGTCATTATTAATTCTGGTAACCCCACTACACCTATCACAGTGCCTGGCACATATTGATCACTCAGCACATTCAGTAACATTAAGGAGTCACTGATCATTTACTATGTATCTCACATATTATAATGCCCTATTGTAAATGTGATCTCATTTAAACTTACCAGCCCATTCCTCCCTAAATAAAGCATGTTTTATTATCTTCAACTAAAAGGTAAAGAAACTAAGGCTAAGAAATATTAAATTACTTTTTCAGGGTCAAATCAACATCAGAAATGGTGTTCAAGCCCAGCTTCTCTTTTCAGTTGAGGAAAGTACCTAAGTCCAACAAAACCATCCAAACTGAGCTTTATCAGGTTTATTTAAGGGGAAATAACTTAGTGTCTTTGCTATATATTTCCCCCATAAAAAGTAGTAGAAAAGGAAGAAGCAAAATAATCTAACACTATGAAAATGGAACATTTATTTCCAGTACATATCTATGATGTCTATCAAAATGGAATGTAATTCTTAGAAGAGCCAAATTACAATTCTTGTATGATTAAGTCTTTATCTGTAAGCATTTGATAGATCCTAAGAATCAACCAGGAAAATTGATGTAACAGTACCATGTCTTTCTTCAGTGCATTGAACTGGAAAAAAGTACTAATGAATGCTGATCACGATTTTGATTTCTAATTAGTATACAGAACGTTAATGTTTTCACAGTCAAGAGACACATTAGTATGTATAGGTGGCTTAAGTGGCTATCTAGCTGGTGTTGCTAGGATTGGCTAAAAAAGAAAACTCTTAATAAGTATTTCTCACATAAAACATTATCTGAATGTCTATTCAGAGGGATTCCAGTTAGCCATTCTTTTCAGTAGAGACTTTATGTGAAAAATCCTAATACGACACTCCCAGGAGACTGTGTGATGGAGAGAAAAGCATTCTGACTTTTGAGGTCTGTTCTCCCTCTCTGCTAATTACTTGTTCTGTGAACTGGGCAGGTGACTCTTGAAACACAACCAGCAAAGTTCTTTTCTTGTCTGTGAAATGAGGAGTAGGACCACAGGACCCCTAGTCTCGTCAGCATTACCACTGCTGTGGATCTCGGGGTGATCTTATCACTGCAGTAGGCTGACCTCTCTGGTTCCTCCCTTCCTGGATTTTGATACTCTACCTCACTGACCTCACTGTCAACAGTGCTGTGTGGCCCACTGACTGAGCAGTAGTTGGCTGGTAGAACCGTGGAATTTATAGGAATCAGGGAAATAGTAATTATTTCTATTTATCTATCTCCACCCCTTTTCGGCATTCAACATGGATTTCTGAAGTTTTTGTCAGCTAAGAAGCATTTCTGGTCTTCACTGAGCCACAATTTCACCACCTTTAAAGTGGAGGTAAATAATATGTACTTCTTAGTCTCCACCACAGGCTTGTTTTGCCTTACCCTAAATTACTAGTGAGGTTTTAATGGGGAGTGCATTTGTGACAGTGCTTGACGGAATGCATGGTGCACTGAAGGCAGTGCAGGAAGTCAGTTTCTCAATTCTACCTTTGCTTTCTTAGAGTAGCCTAAAGATCAAGTAAACCGACATCCTCACCCTGATACCAAACTTGGCCCATACAAATGTGTAATGCCTGACTTTTGATGGTTCCTCTGCCTAGAGAAATAAACCAATTGTATTTTCCTAACTCAACCACCTCTCAATAAACATCTTTCTGCAAAACATGATTTCTCTCCTGTGTGTGGGAGTGGGACAGCATCTAATTAGATTTAGGTTCCCTTAATGAGAAGCTGCCCATATGTACTCTCAGCCTTGAATTGCCTGCCCTGATCTGGAGATAGCTACTTGGCCAAGGCTCCAACTCGTGCTTCCTGCCGCCAAGAAATCTTAAATAGCTAAGGCTAGAGGGTCTAACGACAATGTCAGTAGCGGTATCTTACTTCATATGGTAGCTAATTATAACATTCATTCAGAAAAAAACATAAAGAGACTTGTTGTCATAGTGATGGCTAATTCTCCAAGTCGGATGCATAGCTCCAATTGGAGAATCTGCCAGCACAGATACACACATCAATTTGTTGTGTATGCTGTAGGAATAATTGAGATTGTACTTCAAAGAAAAAAAATTGGCATGGACAGGGTTTTCTGCATTCATGCTGTATTGCATTCTCTTGAGTACAACAATGGATTTCTATTTTTCTTTTCCAAAATACTAGTTTTCAGGGACTTGGTTATACTCCAGGAACCAGTGGTGATACTGGCTCCTGATAGCCAGGAAGCTTTGAAAGCCCCGAGGCCAGTAACTGGGATGTTCAGGTAACCAAGCCTAGAAGCCAATAAGATTTTGTCACTTGTGCAATTAGAACAGATCCATGTCGGGCACGGTGGCTCATACCTGTAATCTCAGCACTTTGGAATGCCAAGGCCGGCAGATCGCCTGAGATCAGGACTTAGAGACCAGCCTGGCCAACATGATGAAACCCTGTCTCTACTAAAAGAACAAAAATTAGCCAGGTGTAGTGGCTCATGCCTGTAGTTCCAGCTACTCAGGAGTCTGAGGCAGGAGAATCGCTTGAACACGGGAGGCAGAGGTTGCAGTGAGCCAAGATCATGCCATTGCACTCCAGCCTGGACGACAGAGTGAGACTCCATCTCAAATAAAATAAAATAAAATAAAATAAAATAAAATAAAATAAAATGAATAGATCCAGCTAGAGCCCTTGATTCAAGTGGTTGAATTTAAAAGCTTTAGAGAAAAAAGAGATATTGGTGTCCTCACCCTTCTGATTCTCTTCTCATCTCCATTGCCAGTCCCAGGTTTCCAGCAGACACGCAGCTTATTGTCCAATCTTCGTTATTGGGTTAGAGCAGCTCTGCAGAAATTCTGTCCTGTTTTTATGCTGGAGGAACTAGAGAAAATTAAAAGAAAGAGGGAGTTAACAGGTATCAAACAACACGTGTGAGCTAAGTACTATCCTAGACACTATTATATCTGGTTTCTCGTTTTCCACACCAAATACAAGAGGGAATTCATTGTTTTTCCAGGATTTATGTGTTCAGTAAGGGGAAAAGATCAGAATCTTCCCATAAACACTTTTTAAATTTATTTTTAATTTCCATAAAGGTTATTGGGGAACAGATGGTGTTTGGTTACATGAGTAAGTTATTTAGTGGTGATTTGCGAGATTTTGGTTCACTCATCACTCGAGCAGTATACACGGAGCCCTATTTGTAGTCTTCTTCCCATAAATTCTTAAACCATCTTTTCCCCATGGTCCTCAAGCCCAAAACTGGCCCTGGGTAGTAATGTCACCGCCTCTTCTTCCTTATCTCTACTCTGTCACCTTAAGACTCTTAAAAGCAAACGTATTTCCCAAATAGGAGGCAGCACCAATTTGGGAAGAGAGCAGGGATAGGGGATGCATAGTGGGGAGAAGTTATCAGAATAGAGAAACAACTACTGGACCATATTGCGAGATGGACTGTCAGACGGTCTGCCTACACAACCTTCTATCTGTAAGGTGAAAGAGAAAAATACTAGACTGCAAGTCTGGTAATAAGAGTTTTATTTTTAGTTCTTATATTACAATTTCCTCCTCTTGTATTAGAGTGGTGGGACGAGGTCAGTAACTCTCCTATGGGCAGGTGGATAAAGGCATCACATATGAAAATAATAGGGAATTGGGGTAAGATGGTACACTTATATATTCTTGTTAAACTCCCCCACAAAATAGATATAGCAAAGATGAATAAAACTAAAATCCCACAGAAATAATATACAACCTATTTCCGTGAACCCCAGAATATAAGCAGAGTATATATATCACGACAAGAACTGTGTTGTATTAAAGGCTATGTGGGAGAATGTGAAGGGAATATAAAGAACTTCCAATGGTGCTGAAAGCCCAAAGACCCCCCCAGATTGCCAATAACCACTCACTGGAAAGTTTGGTCATTTGTAGACAGTGGTTGAAACTGAGAGAATGCTTTGCAGACTCAAATTTATGGGTCAATACGAAGAGCTCATGAAAACTTAGATAATACCAGCGTGATCTGTAACCTGTAAACCATTGAAACTAACTAACCAAATATTCTTGTAGGAAGGAACTCAGAACTGAGGATAGACCACTGAGAATAGAATCCAAATTGCACCAAACAGGTACAATGGGAGCAAAGAAATGCAACAATCTAAGTAAAATAGAAGGAGGGGAGGGGAAACTCACCACATTGTAAAAAAATGTGAAGCAACTTCCCCACCAAAACATCCCATTTTCCAAAAACAAAAGAAGAGGGTGCTGTAGAGCTTGGAAGCTGGACAAACTTCCCTGACCATATAGTACTATGATTCCCCATTCAGTAGTCACTAGCCACATGGGGCTATATTAATTCTAATTAAACTAAAAGAAATTAGCTTAAGGTTTTATTAATTAAATTTCATTAAAATTTAATTAAATTAATATTTTAGTTTTTCGGCTGCACTAGCCACGTTTCAATTTCTTACCAGCCTATGGTTAGAGGCTACTGTATTATGTGGTGCAGAACCTTTCCATCATTGCAGGGTGTTTTACTGGACAGTGCTAGTCATCTAACAAGTAACATGAGCAACAGAAAATGAGCACAGTCAAATCCTACACAAAGTCATAAGATAAAAGAAAATATGGTGCAAAATCATGTGCCCATAAAACAGGGATTGGCAAACTCTTTCTGTAAAGAGAGTGAGTATTTTTAGGCTTTATGGGCCTAGAATAGACAGAAAATATTTTAGGTATGTAGAAAAAGTTTTTGGCTTTATGTGTCATGTGGACTCTGACACAACTACTCAGTTCTGCCAATGTAGAGTGAAATTCGCCATAGACAATAAGTAAATGAATAAACATGGCTGTGTTCCAATAACTTTGTTTACAAGAACAGGTGATGAGCTGGATCTGGCCTGCTGGCTGTCTTTTGCCAACCTCTGCTACAGACCATGAAGTTATATCAAAAAGACAGATCCACAAAACAAATGAAAATGGTAACTAAGGCCAGGTGCAGTGGCTTGCTCCTGTAATCCCAGCACTTTGGGAGTCTCAGATAGAAGGATCACTTGAGCCCAAGAGTTCAAGACCAGTCTGGGTAACGTGGTAAGACCTCGTTTCTACAAAGAACTTAAAAATTAACCAGGCATGGTGGTGCATGCCTGTAGTACCAGCTACTCAGATGGCTGAGATAGGGAGATTGACTGAGCCCAGGAGGTCAAGTCTGCAGTGAGCTGTGATTGTGCCATTGCACTCCTGCTTGGGCAATAAACAACAGAGCAAGACAAAAAAAAAAAGAAAGAAAAGAAAAGAAAACAAAACAAACAGAAAACAATAACTTAATAATCAAAATCAGCTAAAAGAATAAAAGAGTGAGTCAAGTCTGTAAATTTAATCTGTTAATATAGTGGGCATGGAGAAATGTCAGGAGAACTGATAATCTTAGGCTATAAAACATCCTTAATAAATTTCAAAGAAGAGAAAAAATAGAAACAGTATTCTCTGACCATAATACATTAAAAGTGAAAATTTAATTTAAAGGAAAGATCCTTCTACTGATACATTTTTAATGTTATTAAATAATTCCTGGTTCCAAGAAAAGATAAAAAAGCAAACTATAGGTTTTCTGGAAAAATAACTAATGTGACCACAATACAAATCAGAATCTATGAAATATGGCTAAAGCAGTTACCAGAGGAAGTCTAATAGTATTAAATATCCATATGAATAAAAATTAAAGAATAAAATAAATAAGCTAAATACTCAAGAATTTCGAAAAAGAATAAGACAGGAAGCCAGAGGAAAGAATTAATATATATCAAAGTAGAAATCAATGAAACGTAAAATAGAAAACCAGCAGAAGTAATAAATAAAGGTAAAATTTGGCCCTTTGAAAAAAAACCACAACAAAATGTTCAAACCACTAGTTAACTCTAACCCAATTTTTTTACAAAAAGGGGAGTATAAATATATAAACTTAGAAATGATAAGATAAATAATCAGCCAGAAAAATATTACAAATTTATGAAACTAATCATGACTTATAAAAATGCACCCCAGTAAAAATAGAAAGACTAGAAAGACCAAATACCACAAGAGAATTAAAGTATTTAAAGAGCATAAAAGGCCCGGCACCGTAGCTCAGGCCTGTAATCCCAGCACTTTGGGAGGCCGAGGCAGGCGGATCATGAGGTCAAGAGATTGAGACCATCCTGGCCAACATGGTGAAACACCGTCTCTACTAAAAATGTAAAAATTAGCTGGGCATGGTGGCACACGCCTGTAGTCTCAGCTACTCAGGAGGCTGAGGCAAGAGAATCGCTTGAACCGGGGAGGCAGAGGTTGCAGTGAGCCAAGATCGCATCACAGGTCACTGCACTCCAGCCTGGCGACAGAGCAAGACTCCATCTAAAAAAAGAAAAATAACACAAAAGCACCAAGACCAGGTGTCAAAAGACTATGTTCCATTTCTGTCAAAAGACTATGTTCTCCTTGAAAGGCATGTTTGCTTCCATTGTATACCCCTCGAAGTTTCTAGGAAGATCTTTTATACAAAAGACCTCTGCGCATTCACATTCTACGTGTATTTACTTGAGCACTTATTAAGTGCATTCTGTGAAATTGATGCTGGCTGGGGGTGGTTACAAGCAGGAGTGGAGGTAGTGGTTGAGGTCTGTGGTGACATGGTAAAAAAAAAAAAAAAAAAAAAGAAAGCTTCATCAACCAAGACAGCAGATGCCTGCAGCCTGCAACAAACAGGAACATCATCACAGGGCAACTGTGGGCTGGGCAGATCTAGCTTTGAATTCTGATTCTTTCCATTTATAGCTTTATGACCTTGGGCAAGTTATTTAATTTCTCCAAGTGTTACTCTGCTTACCTCTATGATGAGAATAATAAAAGTACTGACCTTACGTAGTTGGTGTGAAGATGAAATGAAAATAAAGTTTATAAAGTGCTGGGCTATGCAGTACCATGAAGTACCCACTCAGTGGATATTGCCTGCTGTCATCATGACAGGTGTGAGAGTGATACTAATGTGCTGTCTTGAATCGTGTTTCAAGGTTCACAAATGGGAAAAGCAAATTGAAATATGCATTTACTTTCAAAATCCAATCCCTTTAAGCCAGAAGAAATATTGCAATCTGAAACCTTCTCTCCTTGCCCCCAATCTTCCCAATTCAAGACATGTTCCTCAGGGAACACTGGGTAAAAATGATGAGTTGAAAATGTACACATTGCTTGCCTCCATTCCAGAACCCTACTAAAACAATAGTAAAGATACATATTTTTAAAGGATAAAATTTGTAACAGTAGAGAAACTGAGACGAGGCAAATTTACAAGAAACAAAATTTTGAAAGGTAAAATGCAAATGAATGAATGCTAACTAATTTAGCTGTACAGGAAAAGCTGAATCTTAAACTAGCACTGGTGAATGTTTAAAAAAAAAAACCCAATTTACATGCAGAACCCCTCAAAATCTTACTAATTTGCACTAAGCAGCTTAGGAATTGTGAGTGAACAGGCTAGCTTAAAAAGTCTGCTTTTGACAATTGTATCATCTATACCTTGCAGCCAGGTGAACACTCACCTGGTAGAAGACTAGAAATGTGGTCTCTGAACAGGATGAAATGGACGTTCCCTAAACTAGAGGGCACCAGGCACAGTTGAGAGTGGGCTACCATCCTGAAAATAAGGACAATAAGAAAATATAAGTGCTCCAAACATTGAGGTCTCAGCTGACACTGCCAACACAGTTAACAAAAATGCCAATGCAAGACCAGAGGATACTTCTCCAGAAATACAATCAGTCTAAGGGGAAAGATTTACAGATACTGATAAAAAATGGCCCAAACTCACCATTAGAGCCCACAGTCAACATGTCCCACCCCATGAATCCAGAGATTCCTGTAAACTTCTCCTGTGACCTAGTCTAGTTAGGTTTTGTGGTTCCCCAAGGATCTCTATTTGTAACTTGAAATACAGAGACCAAAACAAACACAAGGCACATTAGAGAAAAAAGAAAACATACAGGGAGAAGACAACTGAAAAACAATATATCTTTGGAGAGTTAAGAGGTGATATGGCATCCATGAGAAAAGAAGAAGATGCAATTAAAAAGCATACTCAGAGACAAGTAAAAGAACACTTGGAAATTGAAAATGTAACAGCAGATATATGAAAATTCAATAGAAGAAACACAAGTTAAGGTTGAAGACATATATGATCAAATAGAAAAAAAATGGCAAGCAACAGCCCTCAAGGTCTAAGGTCTGAATAACAGGGCTTCCAGCAGAAGGGAAGAGAAGAAATGGATGG
This sequence comes from Macaca nemestrina, assembly GCF_043159975.1. Classification (NCBI taxonomy): domain Eukaryota; kingdom Metazoa; phylum Chordata; class Mammalia; order Primates; family Cercopithecidae; genus Macaca; species Macaca nemestrina. Next base: position 10,665,906 of record NC_092126.1, read on the forward strand.
GAGAAAATCACCAACCAAATAAGTCAGGAAAAGGTCCTCTAACTAAATGACACTAGTTTCCAGATTGAGAGGGCCTGGCACAATGGATAAAATAGCTATGATGGGGGAAAGAGAGAGGAAGACGGAGAAGGTAAGGCAGGGCCCCAACAGAGAGAGAGAGAAAGAGGAAAAAGATGGAGAAGTGGGGAGAAGGGAGAGGAAAGAAGGAGAGGAAAGAGAGGGAAAAAACCCAATAACTTACAAAGACTCATGAATTTGAATGGTTTCAGACTTCTTTCAACAGACATGTTAGAAGCTAGAAGATTATGGAAGGGAGCCTTCAACATTCTGAATGAAATGATTCCTAATGTGGAATGTCATAACCAACAAAATCATCGGTCAGGTGTGAGAATTAAATAAATACAACTTTAGAGATGAATGTTCTCAAAATTTTACCTGCCTTATATTCTTTTCCGGAGAGCTTTGCTCTGCCAAAGGATGTACTTCCTTTAAAGAAGGAAGAAAACCAATAAAGAGGAAGAGATGGATACGGAAAACTGGGAATCGAAGAGAGATGAAGGGAATCCTAATGATGACTTGAAATAGAAATTAAAAGAAAATAAAAAATGTGTAAGCAAAAATTCAGTTGTAGGTAAGAAAACCCAATTCCCCCCTAAGAAGAGAAAGAGCTGGAGTCCTTTAAAATTAGCTGCCTGTTTTTCTGTGGCTAGTGAGCCTTATCTTTCCCTTTCCCAAGCATTGTGAAGACTCTGTTTCTCTAGCTGTGCAGCTGCAAGGCCACCAGACAGATAATCTCAAGTCATAAAACATGTTGTTCGTTAAAAAGTAAGAAATGATGTAATCATGTCTCAATTAAATAACTGTCTTTGTTTCTCGCTTCTGTAATGTGCTTCCCCCTGCAAAGATCTCCCCCTGCCCCACAACATGCTTAAAAGGTAGCTTAACTCTTGGTTCAGGGCTCAGTCCTTTGGATGTTAATCCGACTGGGTCAGTGCATCTAAATAATTAAATGATTTCTCCTCAACCCCTCGGTCTCTCTGATTCCTTGATTATCCCACCACAGACTGACCAGGCAGATCCAATGATGCCGCTATGTATCCAGCAAAAAGGTTAAAATCAGCACTCTGGAAAACAACAGAAGGCCCCCCAAAAATTCTTCAGAAAGTTATCATTAATAGAATTAATAATACTTTTGAACATTTTGAGAGAAAACCTGAACAATTTGCAGACCTTCGGATGAATTAGGTTACCTACATTGAAAAAAATAAGCAAATTTTAAAAATATAAGACAATCATTAGCTCTAAAAAATAATAAAAAGTTATTCAGAAAAAAGAATCAGTTGAAAGTACACATTTCACAAACAGTGTCTGTGCAGTAAAAAATCATAAAGAGGATTTAAACCCCTAGCTAGCCTAACTCAATTTTTTACAAAAGAGGAAGTATAAATGTATAAACTTAGAAATGACAAGCTAATCAACAAGCCAGAAAAAAAAAAATCTTATGAAACTAACTTGTGAACTCTATGTAGACACATTTAAATCTAGCCCAGGTTGGGACATAATTGTCACGAGAAGATTTGGACAGTATGAAAGGATGTGCACATGTGATAATGGAAGAGGGAGAAAACTGAAAAAACGTTAAGTACCTCTATCCGGAACCAAATACCACAATGTAGTAGCTAAAATAGGTGAAAGTGGTGTGTTGGAGAGGTGCACATGAAAGAAAAGGGCAGAAGGGCACTACTGCTTTCTGAAATAAATCTTGAGGACTCATCAACCATCAGTGTAAACGTATAATTCTTATTAAAACAAGTACACAAACAAAAACGGAAATCTCAATTAGGGCATGAGCTCTCTGCTTGTGAACTTCACTTCTGATTGTGAAGGGTTTCTAAGCAAGCCTAACACACGGTATGTTTTCCCCACCAATCTTTTTTCTTTTTTTCTTTTTTTTTTTTTTTTTTTTTTTCATACTGAGTCTCGCTCTGTCACCCAGGCTGGAGTGCAGTGGCACGATCTTGGCTCACTGCAAGCTTCGCCTCCCGGGTATACGCCATTCTCCTGCCTCGGCCTCCCAAGTAGCTGGGATTACAGGCGTCTGCCACCACGCCCGGCTAATTTTTTGTATTTTTAGTAGAGACAGGATTTCACCATGTTAAATAGGATGGTCTCGATCTCCTGACCTCATGATCCACCCGCCTCAGCCTCCCAAAGTGTCGGGATTACAGGCGTGAGCCACCGTGCCTGGCCCCCATCAATCGTCTTTTAAGTGAAAGAATGTGAGGGAAGATGTGTTTGTGAATGTGGTACACCTACATAACCGTATGACAGTGACTGGTGTTTGAAAACAACCAGTTTTTATATGTGCAAACGCCACACAATGTTTTCTACGCAGTTATCCCTTATTGCTACACTCAGATTCCTAGGCAGTTGCCCTGCGGGTGGAGTGGGGAAAGGAAAAGACTCTAACAGAGGGAAGTGGCCAGGAGAAGCATCTAGACAACCCACCAGATAGCAGTTAACAAGGTGGTAACTACCAGTGGTCAGAATAATATAAACAACAGCAGTGACAACTATTCATGGGACTGTAGACATCTAGTTTACAAAAGACTCACATCCTTTAAAAAAAAAAAAAAAAGTCCTAATTGAGACGAGCATCTTTGTGTCTGTAAGACAGCTAAAGCGTGGGTAATCTGGGTCAGCAATTCTATGTGGGCTCCCAGCCAACAGCCAGGATCATCTGCCAGCTGTGTGAGTGAACTGTCTTGGATGCCCACCCCATTTGGCTAGGTGATACCAAACCCAGCTTCTCTCTGACTATAACGCCAAAGAACCTCAAGTGAGAATCCCCAGGCTGAGCCTATCAGTGCAGAGAACCATGAGAAGTAATAAAAAAATTTCTGTTTTAAGCTACTAAGTTTTGGAATGGCTTCATGCAGCAATAAATACACAGAATAAGGATGATCTACACTAGTCCCCTCATTTTAACAACAGGACAATCAAATCCAGAACAGAGGGTGGCCTTCCCAGGGTCTCAGATCTGGGAGCAGGGTAGAGGTTGACTCTGGAACAGATTCAGACCTTCCTGGCTTTAGGCCATGGGTTCATTGTCCAAGGCCATTTAATCTATACTAAATACTGCTATATTTTTTCCTCTTCCCCTTCCTTCTTCTCCTCGTCCTTTCTCTTCTCTTCTTCCTTCTTCCTCTTATAGCTATTTTGATATGTCAAACTTAGAGAAAAGTTTCAGCAATAATGTAAGAAACTCCTATACACTCCACCCAGATTCACCAGTTGTTGGCATTTTGTTTCCTTTGCCAATGTTCTTTTAAAGAGAACATTTTTCCATAGGAAGGCTGCCCACAAAATGAATTCCCGCTGAGTGGTTAGTCACCAATCAGATCATCCCAGCAGGAATGAGAGCAAGAATGGGCACCCGGGAATGTGAGGCACGTAGGAGGGAAAGCTGTGGAGAAAAGAGAAATGTTAATCAGGAAGAAAGGGCATCAAAGGGAGACCAGAATCACTATAGACAAATTTGTCTGCAAGACATAGTCTCCAGGAGTTTCCTGAACTAGCCTGCCTTTCTGAGTACACCATGAACCTGAAGTCTGCAGGCACACTCTTGAATCCTACCACTAGCTGCATGGCCTTGGGCGAGTTTCCTTCCTATCCGGGAGCCCCTGTTTTTACCTCTCTTGATAGGCCATATTAAATAAATCAACGTTATGTGGAAAGGCTTTATGAATGGTGCTGAATAAAGGAATTTTAATCATTTGCATCTAATAGAATCACTTCACTTGGGGAAGTGTTTGGTTGGTTGGTTGGTTGGTTGGGTTTTTGAGACAAGGCCATACTCTGTCGCCCAGGCTGGAGTGCAGTGGCATGATCTCAGCTCACTAGAGACTCAACTTCCTGGGCTCAAGCAATCCTCCCACCTCAGCCTCCCAAGTAGCTAGGACTACAGGCACACCAGCACGCCCGGCTAATTTTCGTACCTTTTGTAGAGATGGGATTTTGTCATGTTGCCCGGGTTCCACTGGGGAGCTTGTGAAAACTTTTGGTTCTATATCTCCATCTCTGGAAATTCTTATTTAAATGGCATGGGGTGGAGTCCAGGTACTACTGTTTGTTTGTTTAAGTTCCTGAATAGTTTTTAATGTTCTGCCAAGTTTGAGAAATGGCTGAGATAGTCAATATGACTGTCATCCAGTAACTGCCTGGACTCCCAGAACTCTTGCGGACTGGGCTAGATGTCCTCTGCCCTTTGCCCACTTGTGTTGCCACCCTCATCACAAAAGTGAAACATGATAGTTAGGATAGGCTTCCCATTTCATTTCTGCATTCTCTGATAATTTGCATCAGAAGGATTGCTTCCTGGAAGTGCCTTGCAGATTGTCAGTCTCTCTGTAACTAGTCAGAGTTTAATCCTTTGCAGAGGTTTTTTGTTTCCGCCAGAGTTTAACAGCTGTCACTCTTCCCCTCTAGCAGTTTATAAACCTAATTGCTACTGTACAGATCTATGTAATTTGGGATTGACAGGAACTGACTCACATGCAAATACCTCTGTAAAGAAATGTGGGAGGGATTTTATATTTCTTGGTGGTCTTAGGAAGGCAGAGTAATAATTTCTCAGATGACTATCACTTTCTTTTAGTTACAAAAATATCCTTTCTGATGCAGTTATTTCCCTCTTTTTTTTTTTTACTACAAATATCTTTGAGATGAACTACTCATACATTTTGAAGTTGAATCCTTCCCTTTCTGTCTCCTTCCTTCCTTCCTTCCTTCCTTCCTTCCTTCCTTCCTTCCTTCCTTCCTTCCTTCCTTCCTTCCTTCCTTCCTTCCTTCCTAGCATTTATTGAGCCCCTGCTTTGTTAGGCATTGAGGATGCAAAGATGAATAAGAATGTGTTCTACCTTCCGTGAGACTCTTAGTCTAAGGATAGAGAGAGACAAACACAATACAATTTGAAAGATGTTATAATAGAGGCACACAGACTTCTGTAGGACCATCTTTTGATTAGGATATTTACAGGAGAGAGGTTTTTTTTTTTTTTTTTTTGAGACGGAGTCTAGCTGTTGCCCAGGCTGGAGTGCAGTGGCGTGATCTCGGCTCACTGCAAGCTCCACATGCTGGGTTCACACCATTCTCTGCCTCAGCCTCCCGAGTAGCTGGGACTACAGGTGCCCGCCACCACACCTGGCTAATTTTTTGTATTTTAATAGAGACGGGTTTTCACCATGTTAGCCAGGATGGTCTTGATCTCCTGACCTCGTGATCCGCCTGTCTTGGCCTCCCAAAGTGCTGGGATTACAGACGTGAACCACCGTGCCCGGCTGAGAGAGGAGATATTTTATTTGAATTTGGAAGGATGAATTTAAGACTTCTTCAGGCAGGCATCTGGGGAAAGATATTCTGAGCAAAGGAATAGTATGTGCAAAACTCCTGGGCATTAACTAACAGAGTGTGTTAGGACAATTGTCATGGCAGTCCAGAGAATAGAAGGGTTTTCTTGGGAGAAGAGATGATGAATGGGGATTATTGCCTAGCACTTGCTGCTGAAGGAAATTCTTAAGGGAAACACCCATCTTAATCCACTTTAGCTCAAGGTCTGGTTGGTCCCCCATTTCTCAGGTCCCTGAACTATTTTCTTGGCATCCATAGAGGCTCTCTGATTTGGATTTCTCCAACCTCACCTCATACTGCTCACCCCTGTACTTACTGTGGTCCAGGCACACGGGTCTCCTTTCTCTTCCTGACTGTCCACTCATTCTTGAATCTAGGCCTTGGCTCTTGATAATCCCTTTGTCTGGAATTTTCAGATCTTCACATGGTTGCCTCCTACTTGTCATTCAGGTCTCAACTCAAATATCACCATCTCCAGGAAGCCTTCCCAGAAGACTCCATCTACAGTTACCCTTCCCTCATCCACTCACTTTCTGTGAACCCACCTATAAAACTTTTTCTAGAGAGGTCATCATTATACAAACTAATTTTGTTTATTTGTTCATATGTTACTGTCCATCTCCTTCTTAGAGAATATACACTCCGTGACAGGATGCTCTTTGTCTGATTTTCCTGCTGAATCCCCAGCCCTTAGCTAGTCCATGACACTTGGTAAGTGTTCAACAAATTTGCTGAATAAAACCGCTGGTCCATATTTTTATTGAAGCTATCTCTTCCCAGGGGCCAAAATACCCATGTGTTCCATCCCCATTTTCTAGTATCAAGTTATCTCAGAAGTAAGATCAGAATTGTTATTGATGAGCATGGAAAGAAAACATAAAGAAATTGAGAGCCCTAAGAATTATGCTCTGGCTCAATGAGGCCTGAGGAAATGTCCCTACCTTACCACAGGAACAACCCAGAGTGCAGGTGTCTCCTGTCCTCCACCTCTCTTCCACCAGGCAACGCTGGGGGCTTATCTGCCTCTGTGTCCTCATTTTCTAGTTTACTGCATCACCTCTCTTGGTAGATTTTCTCCTTCACTCTGTCAGTTCCACAGTTGCATTGCTATGACTATGACTCTGAAAGGCACCACCTCTTCATACTCTTAGGATTCAGGCCATGTGCAAACGTGACCCAAGTGAGGGAAGAGGCAGCACATTCCATGCCATGTGGGTATGAGGGTGACACAGACTCACAGGAGGCTGGAGTGAGGAGGGGAAGCCAAGGGCATCTATCACCCTGAGTGACTTGACTGCCTCATTAGTTGTTCATTTCTAACAAATTTTGAGGGTTTTAAGACTGTCCTTTTTTATATATACTTACAATTTAAGTAAATCCTACGAATGAAAGCATTTTCCAAATTCATTTTCTTTGGTTAAAATGGAAATCAATTCAAAAAGCATCTTTTAAAAAGTAAAAAGCAAAATAATCTAAGGAATGTGTTTATTTTATCTTGCATCCAAGGAAGGAAGACCTCGTATCAGCTAAAGACAGAGTCTTCTCTTTCTGGGCCTTGGGTACTCAGGAGTGAATCCTGTAGCTAAAGGCAAATTTTCATTTCAGCCTTCTAGACGGCCTTAATTACCTGGTGAAAATCATGGAAGGTGATGCCAGGTGGTATTTGAATCTGTCAGTTTCTTTTACTGCTTTGGGGATATAGATATTTTCCACTCTAATGTGGCAAAATATTCAATCAGCTTAAATTATGCATGCACTCCAGATCAAGCTAGTTAGATGTCAGGAGCAATTCAATATTTTTTTTTTGAATTTGGAAGCCTGAAAGCCAGCAAGATAAAAGTTCAGGGGAGCTAGATACAAATTAACCCTGCAGAATGAAGAAAAACAAGTATAGAAGTGAAAAAACTTTTACTCCCTGGCTGTGCCAATTAGTCACTGGGTACTAATGACGGTGGTAATACCACCACAGTGACAGTGGTATTAGTACTAATGACAGTGGTATAGTGGGATCACTAGTGGCATTAGTACTAATGACAGCAGCACAGTGGGATCATTCTGGCAATATTGAACAGCCAGTTTTAATTTCCAGTGCCTGCCTCAAATTTCTGAGTCTTCTTCATTTTTAAAAATAGATGTCAGGTACATGTTACATTGTCACTTGCTTTGTGATTGTGACAATGATGTCACTTCTCTGTGTCAATGCATTCATTTTTCAGTGGAGAACACTTTATCAGGGTCAATTTAGCTATCTAGAGGTGGGCTCTGGTGCTTCTGCTTACCTTAAGTGGCATAATTTATTAATTCTGGGAATTCAGGAAACATTTATAAAACATCTACTATGTGACAAGAAACTGAACCAGTGTGGACAGAGATGAGACATTGGCGCTGCATGCAAGCCATCTCTAAACTCTTGATATATGGCCCAGTAATGCTCGTGCAAAGTAGAATGGAGTAAGTCTTATGGAGGCAATGCAAACTAGGGGCTTGTGGTTGGAGCATGAGGAAAGGAGATTCATTATGAGTCGAGGATCCAAAGAGAGTTTGGATTTTAGCTGAGACTGTTAAGAATATGTTACATTTCAACAATATATAATGGCAGGGGAGAGTGTTCCAGACAGAAGAAACTGCTTGAGCAAAGACATGGGGCTGTACAAAAACCAAGTGTCTTGTGATAACAGTGAATGTGGTTGGAGACCAGGATGTTAATGACAGCAGGAGAGGCACTGAATGAGGGAAAGAGAGATGAGCAGAACATAGTGAACCGCTAAAGGGTTATAACAAGCCTTGAGTGGTAGACTGAAGCATTTGGTCAATGTTTAGTAGGTAACAGAGACCCTCTTAAGGCTTCTGTTTTAGACTATATGCTTGTGTCCTGTGATGGTTAATATTGAGTGTCCACTCGATTGGATTGAAGAATACAAAGTATTGATCCTGGGTGTGTCCGTGAGGCTGTTGCCAAAAGAGATGAACATTTGAGTCAGTGGGCTGGGGAAGGCAGATCCACCCTTAATCTGGTGGACACAATCTAATTAGCTGCCAGCGAATATAGAGCAGGCAGAAAAACGTGAAAAAGAGAGACTGTCTTAGCCTCCCAGCCTGCATTTTTCTCCTGTGCTGGATGCTTCCCGCCCTCAAACACTGGACTCCAAGTTCTTTAGTTTAGAGACTCAAACTGGCTCTCCTTGCTCCTCAGCTTGCAGACAGCCTATTGTGGGACATTGTGATTGTGTAAGTTAATACTTAATAAACTCCCCTATATATAGTTCCTCTCTATATATATGGTTAGTTCTGTTCCTCTAAAGAACCCTAATACATGTCCCTTCAAAATTCACATGTTGAAATTCTGACCTCTAGTATGATGATATTAAGAGGTGGGGCCTTTGGGAAGAAATTAGATAATGAGTGCGGGGCCCTCTTGAATTGGATTAGTGCCCTTATAAGAAGACACATGAGTGCCTGCTCTTTCCCTCTCTGCCCTCTGCCACCTGAGGATACAATGAGAGGTGGCTGTCTATCAAACCAGGAAGAGTGGCCTCACCAGACACCAGATCTGCCAGCACCTTGATCTTGGACTTCCCAGGCTTCAAACCTGAGAAATAAATGTTTGCTGTTCAAGTTGCCCAGTCTATGGTGTTTTTGCTATAGCAGTCTGAACTAAGCTTCTGAGCCAAAGATTGACAGAATTGCTTTTGGAAAATAATTTAAACTGCAAGGTCACAAGGGCTTGGGCTAGGGAGTGGCAGTCAGAAAGGCATGGAAGACTGACAGCTTTTATTGCTGACTCCGTTTTCATCTGCGAGGACTAAGTGCAGGATACTAGGAATACGAAATAAATAATAAAATGTTTAGCTTCATGATGTTTGCAGTCTACTAATATAAGTCCAATTAGCCTTGCTTCCAAGGACTCCTGCCCCTATAACTGAGGACCTTCTGTCTGTATCTCTAGAGTTAATAATGAATGCTTAAACAAAAAGTGAAAATTTCAAACATTCACCCAGAATTGGTATTTGCTAAAAACACATAGTTTGATATTTTGAACATGGCCAAAAAGGAGACAATGATTATTCTTTTTATTCAAGTATTACCTAAAAACAAACACCAAAACCCAATAAAAAGAAGGAGACATCTCCTTTATCTCCAATAACTTGGGTTCAGGAAATCTGTGTTCTAATTGTATAATTTACCCTCTCTGCACCTCTTTTTTTGTTTGTAAATTAATGATAATATTTGGTCTTTCCGCTTCAAATAGGACGGTGGGTATTGTGTCAACTGTGAATATTCAAGAATGATCATAAGTGGTCAAATTTTTGGTAAAATTAAAGCTGCATTTTAAGATGTCTATAAAAAAGATGAACTGCGTTCCCTATTCCTTATCACACTGTTTAGGAGCTTGGATACTCCTGATCAACCTTCTATTTCCAAGTCATATCCCCCTAAACAGACAGTAAGGTCTATGCTGATAAGAATCAAGGCATGTTACTCACAAATATATCACACAACATCTAGAACAATTTTTTTGCATGTAGTACACACTCAATAGAGGTTGGTGGAGTGAAATAAAATAATGACTATGAGAGCCTTTCTCTTCATATTAGATGCAGGCTTTTTATTTCTGGCTTTTTAATCATTCAGTTATCAACCTGCATTCACATTATCTTTATTTTCATTCAAAAAATTGTTGAATAGCTACTATGTACTGGTTACTATGAAAGTGGTAAAAAAAAAAAAAAAAAAAGACTTGGTGTCTGCCTTAATGGAGTTTTTAATAATGACATTTTTATTATAACCAGACTTATGAATCCTATCGTTTCTAAACTAATTCTATATATTATTATTTCTATGAAAATTATTTAAAATTAAGTTACATTTATGTCCTTTGAGATCATCTGAACCATCTTGGGATATCCCAAGTCCAAATTGAGAAAATAAAAGAAATTTTATCTGAGGAATGCAAAGCTTTTAAATGATCAGGCCCAGAGAGTCATTAAAACAATCACGTCCTGCCTCCCGCTTGAGCTACATATTCGTCTCTTGACTGCTTGCTACTGCCATGATTATAAATTAACCTAATAATGCCACACAGACACTATAATCCACTATAACCTTGTAGCTTAACAATGTATACAGTCAATCACTAATCATTGTTATTTCTGTAAACCAATGAGAATTCCTGACAAACAACTTTGTATCAGCCCACTCCAGGTTTTAAAACCCGCTTGTTACAAAGGCAAAACATTCTTCACATCCAAGGTTATTTAGATCTGAGTCGTCTGGGCAGCTCACTTTGGCTCCAGCACATTCTTTAATTTTTTGAAATGGAGTCTTGCTTTGTAGCCCAGGCTGGAGTGCAGTGGTACCATATCAGCTCACTGTAACCTCTGCCTGCCAGGTCTCCATTCAAGCAATTCTTCTGCCTCAGCCTCTCGAGTAACTGGGATTACAGGCACGCACCACCATGCCCAGCTAATTTTTGTATTTTTAGTAGAACCGGGGTTTCACCATGTTGGACAGGCTGGTCTCGAACTCCTGACCTCATGATCCGCCTGCCTTGGCCTCCCAAAGTGAAACTCTTTAAATTGTATTTTGTGTCTCAGCCTCTTCCTTTTAAGTCAATAAAGTTTTTTTTAAAAAGCAAAATAAGTATGTTATAATGATTAATAACCATAGGTTTTTAAAATTACAACAATAATCAATACACTACAGATACTTAAAACATAGTTACATAAAAGCATTTGGTGTTTTTTTTTTTTTTTTTGGTTGAGGCTTTTTAAAAATGGATTTTAATTATTGACAGAGTCCTTAATGCTTAGGCTAACACTAAAAACTGATTTTTTGAATTTGGCTTGTTTTTAAAATTGAATTCTATCAGCTGACCAAAGGGTGAGTGTGCACATATGCATGCTATATGACACTTGAGAGTCAATTTGCCACGCACTGACGCTTCAATCAAATATTTTGGTTCAAGAAAATAAAACATAAAGCAGAGTGTTCCAGAAAATGACAAGATATAAATTTATCAAAATTGCCAATGAGCAAAACCTAAAATACAGATTTTTAAATACATGTGTGGATGAAATAAAAATATTTCACCCCCAAATGTACTTCTTTGACGTATTTTGAGATGACCCTTCAGAGGGCCAGCAAATAACAGTAGCCCTGCAAAGCTGTTTTCTGTGGTGGAGATTTGCACCTGTAGACAATCTGCACTGATGCAGCCGGGTTTTCTCTGGGGCCCTCCCTTGTCCAGGTAAAAAAAAAAAAAAAAAAAAAAAATTAATTTAGAGTCTGAAACCTTTAAAGTTCTGAAAGAGGCCTGGCGCGGTGGTTCACGCTTGTAATCCCAGCACTTTGGGAGGCCGAGGCGGGCAGATCACAAGGTCAGGAGATCAAGACCATCCTGGCTAACACGGTGAAACCCCGTCTCTACTAAAAAAAATACAAAAACATTAGCCGGGCGTGGTGGCGGCGCCTGTAGTCCCAGCTACTTGGGAGGCTGAGGCAGGAGAATGGTGTGAACCCGGGAGGCGGAGCCTGCAGTGAGCCGAGATCCGGCCACTGCACTCCAGCCTGGGCGACAGAGCGAGACTCCGTCTCAAAATAATAATAATAATAATAATAATAAAGTTCTGAAAGAAACATTTACCATCGCTGCTACCTACAAGGTTTTATCTACGTAAGAAGACCGCCTTTGCTAACCAAGCCTCTCTCGCGCCTCAATCTCTCTCTCTTTCTCTCTTTCTCTCCCATAACCTGTCCTGCCAAACCATAACCTGATTTTTCACCATAACCTGTTTTTGGTCAGGCACTGAGTCCCCATTCTATCTGTAGCCTCAAGATGGTTTATAAGCTTCTGTACCCCATTGGGAGATTGGGATAATCACTGGTTTCCCCTCTTTGCATGTTAATAAATTTGTGTGCCATTTATCCTGTGAAAGGAAAATAAGTCTCAGCCCCCCAAAATCACTAAGTCAAAGGGAAAAGTGAAGCTGGGAACTGTGTGGGGCAAACCTCCCATTATGCCTCCCTTTCCTAAATAAGATAGCTGCAAAGACTTTTAAAAGCTACATAACTCCCTCACAATTTGCCCACTAGAGAATTCTGTGTGGGCCTCAAGATCTTTACCCTAAAATGGTTCTGTTGAATTTGACCCTGACAATGTAAATTGATAGCTTATCGTCACAGGTGTGGGACAAAGGACAGATCTCTAGGTCATCTCTCTGCTCACCTGAGACAAAAGGGCATGTGATTGATTCCTCTGATGTGGAAAAGCAGAATCATTGAGCCAGACTAAGGCAGAAGTGACGATTCCTCTACCCCTACTCACAGGAAAATTGTGTATTCAATAAAAGCCTGATCAAAGCCTCAAAAGAACACAACCATTTGTCTCTTACCTACCCATACTTTTAAAATTTTCTTCCTCCTTCCCAATATCCGCCCTTTCTCCTTTAAATATTGAAATATTTCTCCAAAGATGTTTGGTTTGCACTCCTATTAATCTGCCTTTTGTCAGCTGATTTTTCAATGAATCTTAGGGTGAAGGGGACGTTTTCTCTTAACCCTTACACATGTTGTTAGAAGAATTTCTGCTTCCAAAAATCCACTTTCTTAATATAGATGTCAAACGTATTTGTGCTGTGATCAGGGAATGTAACCCAAAAAAATCATGAAAATTGTATTGAGACCTCTCTGGTCTACCACGAGGCCAATTTTCTGCAAGATCCTATGTGAGCTCAAAAACAAGTACCTTCCTGTTGCTGGATGTTGAATACATGTTTTTCAATGCTTACAAGGTCAGAATTATCTTTGTGGAGAGCTGCAGTTTTCAAAATATTTAAGAAACCTCTTTATCTCTGGCAATACTTTTAATATAAAGTCTACCCTGTTTTGACTTTTCCCTAGAATTTATTTTTCCATCTGCTTATTTTAATGCTTTAAACACATAAAGCCTTTGTGTTTAGTTGTATCTTTTGTAAATACCATATAGCTAAGTTTGTAAGTTTGCTTTTAAATCCAGTCTGAATATTCCTGTCTTCTAACTGGAGTTTATTTCACTCTCATTGATTGTGATAACTGATATGTATAAGTTAATGCAACTGAGCTTTTACTATAAAGGTCATATGATGTTTGTTTTACTTATTTTCCTTTTTCCTTGCCCTTTTCTTCCTCCACGCATGATTGCTTACACGCAGTCACATTGGTAGAGGGTAGTCTCTAGTAATTGATTAACTTCGTATTCTGACTCCTTGCGCTGCCGCTGCCCACAAGATTGATGAACTTGTTTTTCTTTACAAGAACAACGATCCTTAGGTCATGCAGACCTCCTTGATAGCATCCAGAAGTTTAATCAGGACTGATGAAATCTAGAGTCTAAGGGATGCAAACAACTTTGGTCACCAGGGGTTCCCATGTCCCATATTCCTATCTTACTCATAAAAGCCCTCAGTTATGTTCAAAGGTAGATCAGATTTGAAAGACCGCTTCTCCTGCCCTCTCGCTTTGGTCAAATCACATAAACCTTTCTCTGCTCCTAAGCGCTGATCTGCCAGTGTTTGGCTTACCATGTATCAGGTACATGAATCTAAATTTGGGGGTTCAAAAATTTCTTTCATCTTGTTTCCTAATTTTCATTTGTTCTTCTTTTTACTGTTTCTTTTTATTCTCTTTTCATGTTTTGGATTGATTGTGTCCCTGGTTCCCACCCCATTCAACTTACTCTCCTCCACCAATTTAGGAGTTTTACATTCCACTATTCCAGCTACCCTTAAAATTTTACATGTCCATTGAACATAATGTTGTCCAAAGTAAACAGTCTCAGCATATTTGTCGTCCTTCTGAACAACAAAAGGAAATTAAAATGGTTTGAGACAATCACCCTGTTTACTCCACATGCCACTGCTGTTTAAGATATGAGTTTTGTCTTGATTTTTTTAACACCACAAATTGAATGATATTGTTAATTTCTTTTATAACCAATATCTGTTTAGTTTTAGCCACACAAGTTTACACTGTGTTTGGTATTCATTTCATTTCTCAGAACTTACTTCTGGGATTTTTTTTTTTCTCTGAAGAACATTACCTAGATTTTCTTTAATGAGAGTTTGCTGGAAGTAAATTCAGTTTTTGTTTGTTGAAAATGTCTCTATTTCTCAGCTGTTCTTGATGGATGATGTCACTACATATACAATATTATTTTGACAATTATTTTCTCTCAGTACTTTGAAGACATGTCTTCCGACTTCAACTGCTGCAGCTGAAAAGTAAATTACCAGTTTTGTAGGTAATATTTTTTTCTCAACTGCTTTTAAGATTTGTTTGTGTTCTACAGTTCCTCTACAATGTGTTTTGATGTGAATTTCTTTTCATTTATTCTGCTTGGGATTTATTAGGCTTTCTGAATTTAAGTCCTTATTAATTCCAGAAAATTTCAGCCATTACCCTTTCAAATATTTTCTGTCTTCCATTCTATCCATTCTCTTGAAATTCTGCTAAGTACATTAGAGACGTGTACTCCATCCTCTGCATGTCTACATTTTTTAAAATGTTAATCTTTTTGCCTCTCTATTCTATTTTCTCTATCACTTCATCAAGTCTGTCTTAGAGTTTAATAACTCTTCCTTCTGCTGTGCCTAGTATACTATTTAACCTATCCATTAACCTTCTAATGCCAATTTTATATTTTTAATAAATACATATCATAAATAAGATATTCATTTCTGCCTGGTCAAACTTCTTAATCTTTGCTTTTCTTATTTTAATTACCCTTCTTTCACTTTAGGAATTTTAATGATATTTATTTTATGTTCCGTTTCTGGTAATTCCAATATCTGCCATTCTCATGGATAAGACGTGGGAGTGTGTTGGTTTTGCTAATTCCCATATAAACTAAGCCATGTGGACAGTACTTTCTGCATGTGAGGTCATTTTCCTGGAGGATTCTGGTAGAAATTCTTTGTAGCCTGAGTTTAAAATGTTTTTCTTCAGAAGACTCGTATTTGCTCCTTCCAGCCATCAAGAGGTCCTATCACCCTAGAACCACTTTAAACTCATTTTCTGGCTTGGATTTTTTTGGTGCCACATGGTAGGGTAAATTCAGGCCTCCAACTCATTTGAACACTGCCCAGGTTTAGGAATTCTGAGAAGAAACTTTTGTTTTCTTTTCTGTATTTTCTGCTCTACCCAGAGTGAAGCTTGTTGTCCATTATTTCCCTCTGCAAGTTGTGAAGCTCTTTCCCTTCGGGGAATTTAGGTTTATGTGATCTTCTGCAATCCCAGTCCCCGCTCTGCTTAGGCTCCAACGTTGGCTCCAGTTAGGAGTCAAACCTTAGGCCACCCATGATCAGAGGTCACAAAGTGACAAAACTGTCCCGGAAGATCCACACCGTCTTTCACGTCTGGCCTTCTTTACTTTCCAATCTCATCCATACATTGAATTTTAGGTGGGTTATACCATCAGAGATTTATCTAAACATCTATTTTACCAAAGGTTGGTGCTCAACCTTTCCCTTAAAACCCTCTTCTTGGCCGGGTGCAGTGGCTCATGCCTGTAATCCCCACACTTTTGGAGGCCGAGGCAGGCGGATCACTTGAGGTCGGGAGTTTGAGACCAGCCTGACCAACATGGAGAAATCCGGTCTCCACTAAAAATACAAAATTAGCCAGGCGTGGTGGTGGGTGCCTATCCCAGCTACTCAGGAGGCTGAGGCAGGAGAATCGCTTGAACCCAGGAGGTGGAGGTTACGGTGAGCCAAGATCGTGCCACTGTACTCCAGCCCGGGCAACAAGAGCAAAACTCTGTCAAAAAAAAAAAAAAAAAAAAAAAAAAAAGAAAGAAAAGAAAGAAAAGAAAAAAGAAAAAGGAAAAACCTCGTCTTCACTTTTTTCCCTCTCTGCAAAGATATCATAAAGGAAAAACAAAATGCAGTTTATCTTGTTATAACACAGCTTTAATTTGCTTGCCGCTTGTTTAAAGGAAATTGTCTGCCATATGCATGTTTGTAAATTACTGTTCTGCTATTTTTCCAGTCCACTGTCTGTGGTGAATATGTGCTTGTTGGCTGCTCTCAGGCCAGCCACTTTTGTGTCTGCTGCGCCTGTGTCCCCAGGTCTAACCCATCTCTTCTTTTTCCTCAGCCTCTGGTGGACCTGCCACCAAATTTTCACAAAAACCCATACAGGAAAGACCATCACTCTCCTGGGTTAACACTATCTTTTCAATGTCTACTGACGTGTTCACCCTACAAACTATTTTTGGGGGTTAACCTCAATAAGTGAGTACATATCATAATGTCATGTACCTAAAAGGCATTTGCTGTTTAAGACAAACAATAATGGTTTATGGTAAATATGTAGCCCGGGGATATACACAGCCACTGTCAATCTTAGTTCTAAATTCCATGTCCCTACAACTTCTAGATGCCTTTGCTAATATCATTTTTCTACTTTCTAGAAGATTCCAAATACTAATTATGTTCTAGGTGGCTGAGGATGGTAGCTCATGCCTGTAATCTCAGCACTTTGAGAGGCTGAGGTGGGAGGTGACCTGAGCCCAGAAATTTGAGACCAGCCTGAGCAACATAGTGAAACCCCATTTCTTAAAAAAAAAAAAAAAGAGATATAATAATAATAATGTTTTAGGAGCGGAAAGTGAGACCGGAAGAGACACCAACAAGCATTTATGGAATGACTACTCTTAGCAGGGAATTAGGCTTCATGTTGTCCACATCAGGGATGAGTAATAGTCTCTGCTCTTAACTAACTTACAGAGATAAGGACTAGCAAACATGGTATCTAAAAACCTCTAGGATCCATTTATATTCATCTCACAGTTTCTGTAGGAGAGAAGACGTGAGAGATGAATGTTGAGTGGGAAATCAGCAATGCCTACTACCAGGGATTGCAAATGGTAGATCTGACAGGTTGGAGGAGATTCTGGAAAAACCTAAATTGCAGGGATGGACAATGGGCTCACGGAATACAGAAAACTCACTGTTACATAGAATCTAGCAAGGAGGCTCCTACTCAGTAGAAGGCCCCAAAGAGAAGGAACATAGACACCTGGGGAAAACAAAACAAAACGCAAATGTTGTAGTTTAAATCCTTGCTCCTCAAAATGTGGCCCTATCCCAGACCCATTCTATTAGAATCTGCATATTAACAAGATTCCCCTTCAGTCCAGAGCAAACCAAGGTAACTGTTTGCCCTACAACAGTTTCTCAAATTTTAATGGACTTAATGAGCTCTGGGGAAGCTGTTAATATGAAGATTCTAATAGAATGGATCTGGGGAAAGTCAGTGCTAAAACTGGATAGTCTCAGGCAAACTGGGACCTTGGTCACCCTAGAAATACTACTTTACACTGCCTCATCCTATTTCCTAGGATGCCTATGCACAGGGTGAGAGATAACTACATGTGAAAATACAGAATTTTCTCCCTGGGGATCCAAGTGGCACACAGGAAGGAGAAAGTGGGTTGTGAAGGAAACCAAAATATTTCATCCCAAAATATATTTTTGACATGTTTTGAGATGGCTGTTCATAGGGCCTGCAGACAGAAGTAGTCCTGCAAAGCTGTCTTTTGTCAGGAGATCTGCACCTGTAGGGGAGATAAAGTGAAGTCAACAGCAGATACAAACAAACTTTCTCGGAAGCACCCCCTTAGTCTGGACTTAGGAGAAATTAACTGAGAGTCTGGTTAAGAAGAGATGGTAAAGAAACATTTACCATCTACTGTCTCTCAGGGCCGCTACCTTTGAGGATTTATCTGTATAATAAGACCACCTTTGATAGCCAGGCCTCCTTTCCTCTTCCTCCTATAAACTATGTTGCAAGTTGAAATTTAAAAAATAAAAATAAAAAAAACAAAAACCTATCTTCCAGCCTGAGCAACATGGCAAGACCCCGTCTACACTAAAAATAGAAAAATCAGCCGGGTGTGGTGATACGTACCTGTGGTCCCAGCTACTCAGGAGGCTGAGATGGGAGGGTCACCTGAGCCCACAGGCCAGAGGTTGCAGTGAGCTGAGATTGCACCACTGTACTCCAGCCTGGGCAACAGAGTGAGACCCTGTCTCAAACAAAACAAAACAAAACAAAACAAAAAACCTATCTTGCCACCATAAACTGGTTTACCACCATAACCAGTTTTTGTCTATGCTCTGAGCCCCTACTCTTTCTGTAACCTCAAGGTGGCATCGAGGGAGTTAGCTCCCCTGTCTCCCAGTTCCTGTGGGAGGGTAAGAGCCTAATTTCAGTGGAGACTTTCTTACAGTCTGCAAAACTCCCTCTTGTCATAAAGACATAGGAAGTGTGGTTTCTTCTTCAGATAAAGCCAGTTAGCTAACACAGGTGGTCTTCTAAATGACCATGGTAAAGTTAGAATGAACCGTGTGTGACAAAAGGTCCTGTCAAGTTTTCTTACTTGAGAAATAATGATTGTTTATCTTGCACACATGTATGTAATGGGTTGTGTGTGCTTGGCTATATAGAGGGATGAGCTTTCTTTCCATCTTTGCAGTCCCTTAGCAAATTGCCTGTGATGCCCATTACATTCTGGTTGAATGCTTATTCAATAATAAAAAGTATTTTCTTTCTCTTCTATTTCTGTGGAGGTGTTATCTGGATTAAGAGGAGATTTTGTTTTTAATTATATTTCCCTAACACCTTTAAGAAGAATGAGGCAAAACTGATATGGTTTGGCTCTGTGTCCCCACCCAAATCTCATGTCCAATTATAATCCCCATGTGTCAGGGGAGGGGCTGGATCATGGGGGCAGATGTCCGCTTGCTGTTCTGGTGATAGTGAGTGAGTTCTCGTGAGATCTGAAGGTTTAAACGTGTGACATTTCCCACTTCACGCTCTCTCTCTCCTCCTGCCATGTGAAGATGTGTCTTATTTCCCCTTCACCTTCTGCCATGATTGTAAGTATCCTGAGACCCTCCCAGCCACTTAGAACTGTGGGTCAATTAAACCTCTTTTCTTCGTAAATTATGCAGTTTCAGTTAGCATCTTTATAAGAGTGTGAGAATGGACTAATACACCCAAATAAACTCCTTAAACACGCCTGCACTTCTTGGTTTCTTTCACCGAGCTTTAATGTCCAGGTGTATGTCTTCTTGACAGTAAAGTTCCCCGTTAGCAATGCCTTGCAGGGGGTTGTAAGAACTTTTCTGTATCCCAAGATGCCTTTCACAGGCTAAAGCAGAGATAGAATTTGAGCTGCTAACCAAATGACATCCCATCACAGGATTTTATTCAACAAAAACTTACTGGCTTTTGTGTACCCACCAGTGTGCTAAAACTCAAATATGGTCCAATCTACAAGCTTACTGATTTTTTTTTTTTTTTTTTTTTTTGAGATAAGGTCTTGCTCTGTCACCCAGGCTGGAGTGCAGTGGCACAATCTTGGTTTACTGCAGTCTTGACCCCCTGGGCTCAAGCAATACTACTACCTCAGCCTCCCAGGTAGCTGGGACTACAGGTGCACGCCACCACGTCTGGCTAATTTTTGTATTTTTGTACAGATGAGGTTTGACCATGTTGTCCAGGCTGGTCTCAGACTCCTAAGCTCAAGCAATCTGCCAGCACTGGCTTTCCAAAGTTCTGGGATTACAGGCAAGAGCCACTGAACCTGTCCAGGCTTGCTGATTCTTAACCCAACATAATTTTTTTTTCTTTTGCTATTTAACAAAGTTATAATAAATGTTGTGTCTTTTGGTCTACATAAACAATATACCACATTAAGAAGATTAACCATCAGCTCTATTTTTATATTTATACAGTTATTTATTTATTTTTTTTTGACAGTCTTGCTCTGTCACCCAGGCTGGAGTACAGTGGCATGATCTCGGCTCACTGCAACCTTTGCCTCCTGGGTCAAGCAATTCTCCTGCTTCAGCCTCTCAAGTAGCTGGGATTACAAGTGCGTGCCACTATGCCTGGCTAATTTTTTGTATTTTTGGTGGAGACAAGTTTTCACCATATTGGCCATTCTTGTCTTGAGCTCCTGACCTCAGGGAATCCACCCACCTCCCAAAGTGCTGGGATTACAGGTGTGAACCACCATGCCCAGCTTATACAGTGATTTTTTTCTTTCTTTCTTTTATTTTTGAAACAGTGTCACTCTGTCACTTAGTCTGAGTGCAGAGGAGTGATCACAACTTACTACAGCCTAGGCCTCCTGGGTTCAGGCGATCCTTCTGCCTCAGCCTCCCAAGTAGCTGGGACTATAGGTGTGCCACCACACCCAGCTATTTTTTTTATTTTTTATTTGTAAAGAGAGGATCTTTCTCTGTTGCCCAGGCTAGTCTCAAACTCCTGGCATCAAGCAATCCTCCACCTTAGCTTCCTAAAGTGCCCAGATAACAGGCATGAGTCACTTCACCCAACTGATTTTTTACTTTTATCAAATTTATTCTGATGTATTATAACATTTGAGTGTCACAGACCTTCAATAGGCAGGGTGGGTGTTATTATCCCTGAGTGTTAGGGGAATGCACTGTTTCAAAGAGAACAAATTTCTCCAGGATAAACAATGAGTTAATATTATAATAAAGCTCAGCCAGCAGGTCTCTTGACTGATCTCAGGGCTCAGACTCATTCCGCATAGCCGAAAGGCTCTGAGTTTTTTTAACTCTTTCAAAGTAAGAAGTAACTTACTAATGAATGGGTGCGAGTCTTCACAATGACAGATAAGAAGAATGGAAAATCCCAGGGCATTTGAGCTCTTGACAAGATGAAGCTTTGGCTCTCTAGTGGCAGGCAGTGACAGGTCTTTCAACAGTGCTGTGACAGGATCCAAGGTGACGCTTTTATGTTTCTTTTATCTTCACTGAGACCTCGGGAAGAGGTTAGGAAGCCCGAGGAAGATTTATTATTGAAAGAGGAGACTTTTCTGGAGAATCTGGCACATAACTTTTTCTTGCTAGGCTTTCAGGAAATTAATAGTCAGGCTGCATTCCAGCCTCAGGACCTGGGCTGGTGGCAGCTGCTAGATATTTGGTCTGGCGATTAAAAATGCTACTATTAGAAACCTTTTGCAAATTAAGACAAATACTAGGTTTGTTCCTGCTTGCTGGGGGACACACTTTTGCCTTTTCAGCTAGAGCTAATTATCTGCACCTGAGAAAATTGCTATCCAAGTGCTGATTGGTCTGAGGGCTCTGTGAACTGCCCTCCAGAACTTTCTGTTCTCAGCAGTCTTTATTACCTGAGAAACCTAAAGAATTTCTGCATTGCATGGAAGACCAAGTGAGAGAATGACTTTCCTCCTTATGTGTGTGTTAACTCATCTATCTGATTACACACCGAGTTAAGCTGATGATCTATACTGCGGCTTTTGTGAAATGCTTATCTGATGATGCGTGAGAGTAATTGATGGATATGGTGGACAAAGTTGATTATCTGAATCAAGGAAGTTTGTTTCTCCTCAGTAAAAACTGCTTTTGGGGGCCAGGCATGGTGGCTAACACCTGTAATCCAAGCACTTTGGGAGGCTGAGGCAGGCCGCTCACTTGAGCCCAGGAGTTTGAAACCAGCCTGGGCAACATGGCGAAACCCCGACTCTACTAAAAATACAAAAACTAGCCAGGTGTGTGTAGTCCTAGCTACTCAGGAGGCTGAGATGGGAGGATTGCCTGAAGTTGAGGCTCCAGTGAGCTGAGACTTCATCACTGGACACCAGCATGGATGGCAGAGTAAGACTCCATCTCAAAAAAATAAAACAATAAAAAAAACTGCTTTTGAATTCAACCTTAAAGTGAGAATTGACCTCCAAGGAAGTCATAAATGTTTGAACCTGAATTTAATTGTATCCTAAAAATAAA
The DNA here is from genome assembly GCF_043159975.1 of Macaca nemestrina. NCBI lineage: Eukaryota > Metazoa > Chordata > Mammalia > Primates > Cercopithecidae > Macaca > Macaca nemestrina. The sequence goes on from NC_092126.1 coordinate 10,688,135, forward strand.
GACCACTGTGGCTTACTGAATGAGGGCAGGATCTCAGTCTTATTTATTTCTGTATGCACAGCTCTGTTCTTGACACACGGTATACCTCAGTACGTGTTCATTGCTGAATGTTTACAGACCTGGGGACATGTTCACCAAAGTTGGTACTGGGTACACAGAGCAGAGAGAGAACCCCTTGGCAAGGCTGGGACCACTGCAAAGCTCTTAGAGAAATGTCTGAGGACTCTGTCCCGATTTCAAATGTGACTTTCAAGAGTAAGAGGGGGGTGCCCAAGAGCCCTTATGGTGACTGAGAATCAGAATGAGGGGACATAGAATGGAGTGAATCTTAGGAGTGGGATAGAAATTACTAATATCAGTGTTCTTCCCCAGGTGTAGCAACTCCTTCTGAAACTCTGCTCAGACACTGGAGGCAAGGAAGTCTGTTTTAGCAATGATGGCCATCCATCTCCTCATGAGAAGCCTTGAAGAACTTATTTATGCTTTTATCCAGTTTCACCAGAGAACTGTGCTAACAATGAAAGACTCACAACAGGCTGTGCTCAGGGAAATATTCGGTTTCATGGCAAAGCTGCCTAGAGCCCCACCAGTAGCCTTGCCAAGCTGACCTAATATCTCAATGAGAAACCCTATGAGAATGCATGGAACACAGGGGAACCCATCACCACCTGTGAAAACAGTGCACCAATTTAGAACCGAGGTATTGAGCAGCCCTCAGGTACAGGCCCAGGAAGGGCAGGGGTGAGAGATGGGCAAGGGGCTTATTACCTAGTAGGTAGTATGAGACAGGTATCTGATAAACACAAGACATGGTGGAAAGCATTGAGTACCATTAAAAAAATATATACTAGAAAAATTACTGTGAGATGGTGGCAGAGAGAGAGAGTAACCGGATTCTTTGGGGATATCATGTGTCAGACAGGCTTTAAATGATTAGTAGAATTTGTACAAGCAGCTTTGGAAGTAAGAGGCAAGGGGATTCCAGACAGAGAAAAGAGAATGCGTCAAATTTCTGAAGTGAAACAGCACCGACTGTGCTTTGGGATAAGCAAGCAGTTTCATTTGGCTGGAACATATGTCGGATGAGAGAGGGTATTGAGAGACAAGATTAGAAGGCTTTAAACATCAGAGGAAAGCAGCCAGCCCTTACTTGGAATCAAATTGAAATGCACATGTGGGAATAGTCACAGGTCAGCATTTTTATCCATAGTAGAAATTTGACAGAGCTTCTAAGGAGCTCACAGCATTTTCCAATGAGATTTTCACCAGCCTCTCTGAATCTTTACAAAGAAGAACAGAGCCTGTGTTTAAACTTTTCTCATTTCAAGTGGAAAAGAAATAAGGTAAACTTTGTGCATGGAATATTAGATGGCAGTTAGTTGTCAGAGTGGATTCTGTTCTTCAGGGTATGTAGTCATCTTTTTCAGATATTCAGGCCACACAGGCAACCACTCTGTTCCTAGAGTAAAACTAGCACTGGAATTCAAGTTCCATGTCGACCATTTTCTACGTCAAGCTCTTGAACAATGAAACCAGAATAGCTTGACCTAAGGCAGTGGCAGTGAAATTGGGGAAGAAGAAACAACTTCAAGAAAGAGTTTGAGGATAGATTCAATAGAACTCGGAATGAAGAATGTGCATGTCAGTTCAAGTCCTCTAGAAAGTGATGGATAAGACAGAGTTAGAAGTTCAACAGATTCATTAGGGGTAATGTCTATGAAAGACAAAAAAGAGAGGGAACAGAAAGGGTTAGGAAAAATCTTTAGACCATGAGGTAGATCTGATATCTGTGAAAGGAGAGGAGAAAGGAAGGTTGATTAGATAGGAAGAGCCTCAGATTTTGGTGAAGCTCTGAGAACATTTGACCAACTTTTTGGAGAGCTCTGATCAGGCAAGCAATCCTTCATTGGACAGAAAGGGTGAGGCTCATTCATTGAGTAGGAGCTACTGGGAAGAGGATGTCCTCAGCTCAAATGTTGTGATGGATGAAAAGGCACTACAGATGCGGTCTGTCAGCTAACTGCACTCTTGGCTGCAGACTTCTTTTGAGGGAAGATCTGAAAGGGTTTCTTCTATTGCTGCCACAGAGGTGAGAAGAAATAGGAGTCAAAGATGAATCCAAAGGTCCTGGATGGATGGCTAGATAGTTCCTGATATTATGAACACAATTTAGAGAAATGGGCTGTGGAACACTGTCTTCTCCCAATGCTTCTGAAATAAACCTTGCTTGGAAGTAGAGGATGTCACAAGGTGACACTTTTAAGCCTGTGATTTAATATTCTTTTTTCTTGTACTCTGCACAGCGCCATGTGTCATATTGCAGCTCACACTCTAAAACCACAGCTTAAGCCTCTTCTCAGCTTACCTCTTCCATAAAGCTAATCTGAATGAACCCAGGATTTAAAAAAAGGTTGACACAATGCTATTGATTCAAAGCCCTGTTTAATATATCATCGTTTTTTCTTGAATTATCTTTCCACTAATTCCTCAATATCTTTCTTACATGCCTTCCTCACTGAGAATTCTGTCTAGCTCCGTGCCAAAAAAATTTGTCTCCTTTCCTTCCTCCTTTTGTTTTAAAAAAGCATTTACAATTTTACTGAGGGGTAAATATGTACAATAAGCTGTATATATTTACTGTATAAAACTGGACAAATGTTGTAATATATATACACCCTGTAACCGTGCCACAATTAAGATGAAAAAGATTTCTATTAACCCAAAAAGTTTTCTTGTGCCATTTTGTAAAATGTTTATCTCTTCCTATCACCAGGAAAACATTGATTTGCTTTCTGTCACTGTAGATTAGTTTGCATTGTCTAGAATTTTATACAATGGAATCACATAATTGCACTTTTTCGTCTGACTTCTTAGACTTAGTATAATTACTTTGAACTTTATCCGTCAATCAATAATCTGTTTCTTTTTATTGCCAAATACTGTTCCATTATATGGATTTACCACAATTTGTTTACATTAAGCCATTGATAGACTTTCAGTGGACTTCAATTTTTGGCTGATAAAAATAGTGCTGCCATGATTATTTATGCTCACCTTTTCTTATGAATGTATATTTTCATGACTCTTGGATAAATATTTACTTAGGAGTGGAATCGCTGGATTGTATGGTAAAAGTATGTTCAACTTTTAAAGGAAGTACCAAGCTGTTTTCCAAAATTGTACCATTTTATATATTCAAACCAGTAGTATTTGAGAGCTCTAATTTATCCACATCTTGTTAACATTTGGAATTATCATTTGCTTCATTTCATTTTTTAATTTTGGCCATTCTAGTCAATGTGTAGTTGTATCCCATTGTGGTTCAATTTGCATTTCACTAATAACTCATAATGTCAGGTTTTTTTTCTTATGCCATCTGTATGTCTTCTTTAGTAAAGTGCCAGTTGAAATCATTTGCCCATTTAAAAAAGTTCTGTTCCTTGTATTCTCATTTTATAGTTGTAACAATTCTTTATTCTGGATAAAAGTCCTTTGTTAGATATATATTATGCAAATATTTTCTCCTAAATCTGCAACTTAGATATTATTTTCTTTATTTTCCTCAGTAGTTTTTGGGGAAACAGGTGGTTTTTGGTTATACGAATAAGTCTTTTAGTGGTGATTTCTGAGTTTTTGGTGCACCCATGAATTGAGCAGTACACACTGTGTGCAATGTGTAATCTTTTCTCTCTCACACCCTCCCCCATCCTTCCCCTCAAGTCCCCAAAGTCCATTATATCATTCTTATGCCTTCACATCCTCATAGCTTAACTCCCACTTATAAGTGGGAACATACGATATTTGGTTTTCCATTCCTGAGTTACTTAGCTTAGAATAATGGTCTCTAACTCCATCTAAGTTGCTGCAAAAGCCATTATTTTGTTCCTTTTGTAGTATTGCATGATGTACATATGCCACATTTTCTTTATTCACTTATTTGTTGATAGGCATTTAGGTTGGTTCCATATTTTATCAATTGGGAATTGTGGTGCTGCTATAAACTTATGTGTGCAAGTATGTTCTCCATATAATGACTTCCTTTCCTTTGGGTAAATAACCAGTAGTGGGATTGCTGGATCGAAGGGTAGATCTACTTTTAGTCCTTTAAGGAATCTCCATACTGTTTTCCACAGTGATTGTACTAGTTTACATTCCCACCAGCAGCATAAAAGTGTTCTCTTTTCACCACATCCATGCCAACATTTATTATTTTTTATTTTTTGATTATGGCCATTTTTTTCAGAAGTTAGGTGGTATATTGAACTGTGGTTTTGATTTACATTTCCCTGATAATGAGTGATGTTGAGCATTTCATATGTTTGTTGCCATTTGCATACCTTTCCCTCCCTCCCCCCTTCCTTCCTTCCTTCCTTCCTTCCTTTCTTTCTTTCTCTTTCTTTCTTTCTTTCTTTCTTTCTTTCTTTCTTTCTTTCTTTCTTTCTTTCTTTCTTTCTCTTTCTTTCTTTCTTTCTTTCTTCTTTCTTTCTCCTTCCTTCCTTCCTTCCTTCCTTCCTTCCTTCCTTCCTTCCTTCCTTCCTTCCTTCCTTCCTTCCTTCCTTCTTTCTTTCTTTCTTTCTTTCTTTCTTTCTTTCTTTCTTTCTTTCTTTCTTTCTTTCTCTCTTTCTCTCTCTCTTTCTCCTTCCTTCCTTCCTTCCTTCCTTCCTTCCTTCCTTCCTTCCTTCCTTGCTTCCTTCCTTCCTTCCTTCCTTCCTTCCTTCCTTCCAAGACTGGGTGTGGCGCTGTTACCCAGGCTGGAGAGCAGTGACGCAACCTCGGCTCACTGCAACGCCTGCCTCCTGGGCTCAGGCAGTCCTCAGACGTCAGCCTCCCAAGTAGCTAGGACTACAGGCGTGTACCACCTTACCAACTAATTTTTGTATTTTTAGTAGATATGAGGTTTCACTATGTTGCCCAGGCTGGTCTCAAACTCCTGAACTCAAGAAACCCACCTGCCTACGCCTCCCAAATGGATGGGATGGCAGGCATGAGCCACCATGCCCAGACTGTATATCTTCTTTTGAGAATTGGCTATGCATATCCTTTTCCCACTTTTTGATAATATTATTTATTGTTTTCTTGCAGATTTGTTTGAGTTCCTTGTAGATTCTGGATATTAGTCCTTTGTTGGATGCATAGTCCGTTTTGTTAATATTTTCTCCCACTCTGTGGATTGTCTGTTTACTCTTCTGATTTTTTTTTAATGTGCAGCAGCTTTTTAGTTTCACTAAGTCCTATTTAATTATTATTGTCTTTGTTGCATTTGCTTTTGGGTTGTTGGTCATAAATTCTTTGCCTAAGCTAATGTCTAGAAGAGTTTTTCTGATGCTGTCTTCTAGGATTTTTATGGTTTCAGGTCTTATATTTAGATTTATGGTTTCAGGTCTTTGATTCATCTTGAATTGATTTGTGTATAAAGTGAGGGTTTTTTTAATCTTCTACATGTGACTTGCAAATTATCCCAGCATCGTTTGTGCTGGAATCAGGTGTTCTTTCCCCACCTCATGTTTTTGTATGTTTTGTCAAAGACCAGTTGGCTGTAAATCTTTGGCTTTATTTCTGGGTTCTTTATTCTGTTGCATTGATCTATGTGCCTATTTTTATACCAGAACCATGCTGTTTAGGTAACTATAGCCTTATAGTATAGTTTGAAGTCAGGTAATGTGATGCCTCCAGATTGGCTCTTTTTGCTTAGTCTTGCTTTGGCTATGCAGGGATTTTTTGGGGGAAGAGCCATATAAATTTTATATATTTTTTTCTAGTTCTGTGAAGAATGATGATAGTATTTGATGGCAATTACATAGAATTTGTAGATTGCTTTTGGCAGTACTGTCATTTTCACAATATTGATTCTATCCATCCATGAGCATGGAATGTGTTTCCATTTGTTGTTTGTGTCATCTATGTTTTGTTTTGTTTTTTTTTTTGAGATGGAGTTTCACTCTTGTTGTGCTCTTTCAGAGTTTTTGAGGTAGGCATTTAAAGTTATGAACGTTCCTCTTCCTTGATACTTTTGCTGTATCCCAGAGGTTTTGATAACTTATGTTACTATTATCATTCAGTTCAAAGTATTATTTAATTTACATCTTTAGTCATTGTTAACCCAAAGATTATTCAAGAGCAGATTATTTAATTTCCATATATTTGTATGGTTTTGAGGGTTCTTTCTGGAGTTAATCTCCAGTTTTATTCTACTGTGGTCTGAGAAAATACTTGATATGATTTTGATATTCTTAAATGTATTGAAACTTGTTTTGTGACCTATCATATGGTCTATCTTGGAGAATGTTCCATGTACTGATGAAAAGAATGTATGTTCTGCAGTTGTTGGCATAATATTCTGTAAACATCTGTTACGTCCATTGGTTCTAGGGTATAGTGTAAGTCCATTGTTTCTTTATTGACTTTCTATCTTGGTGACCTCTCTATTGCTGTCAGTGGTGTACTGAAGGCCGCCACTACTATCTCAGCATTCGTTTGTCTGAAAAACTAAGTTTGGTAGTAGAGAATTCTCTCAGCATTTGTTTGTCTGAAAAAGACAAAGGTCGGGGAAGTCGTCCTCAATTATTCCCTCAAATAAGTTTTCTAAACTTTTAGATTTCTCTTCTTCCTCAGGAACACCAATTATTCTTAGGTTTGGTCATTTAACATAATCCCAAATTTCTTGGGGGCTTTTTTATTATTATTTTCTTTCTTCTTTGCCTAATTGGGTTAATTTGAAAACCTTGTCTCTGAGCTCTGAAGTTCTTTCTTCCACTTGTTTTAGTGTATTGTTGAAACTTTCCGTAGAATTTTGTATTTCCCTAAGTGTGTCTTTTGTTTCCAGAAGTTGTGATGTTTTTCTAATGATATCTATTTTTCTGCAATATTATTCATCCGTATCCTGTATTTTTTTTATTTCTTTAAGTTGGTTTTCAACTTTCTCTGATATCTCCTTGAGTAGCTTAATATTTAACCTTCTGAATGCTTTATCTGGCAATTCAGATATTTCTTCCTGGTTTAAATCTATTACTAGAGAGCTAGTGTGATCTTTTGAGGGTGTATAGAACCATGTTTTGTCATGTTACCAGAGCTACTTTCCTGGTTCCTTCTCATTTGTGTGGACAATTTCTTCAAATTGTTCTTTAATTCTTTTTTGACTGGACTGTGTTTTTTAAATTTAATTTTCTTTTATTTCTGTGTTTCCCTCTTAAAAATCAGACTTTAATGTTTATTATAGACTAATTTGATTCTTGGTGCTTGTAGTGGTAAGGACTCTCTATGAGTTCCTCAGTTACAGAGAGCTTTATGTGCTGGCTTTCCCCAATGCTGGTTGTAGCAGTTATATTCTTGGTGTATGGGTGAGTTCACTGTCTCCTATGGAGTTGAAATGGCAGAGATCTCTTGAAGCTTATCTCTTCCCTAGTGGTGTACAATTTACTTGTTTATTTTATTTTTTCCCTGTGTTTTATTTACTGATTTGATTATTCAGTCTTCAGGTCAATAAGAGAGGTAAGCCTGGTTAGACTCCAGTTGTATCTAAGACAGGTGGGTAGATATAATACCCAATGGTGGGCCAAGGTCTAAGCCTTGATGAGGGGCTGGGGGCACTCTCAATTAGATGAGCTGAGGCTTTATCTTGGTGAAGAGTGGGAGCTACTTCAGCTGTCTTGCCAGGTCAGCAGGAAAGCTCTTCAGCTCAAAACCTCACTCCTGTCCTAGTGTTTCAGCTCTTCAGATGAGACAGGCACCTCTTTTAATCTACAGGAATGTTGATGTTCCAAGTAGGAAGGAATTGTGACACTGCCACTTGTATATGCCTGAACCTGGGAGGTGCTCCTCCTGTGGGGCTGAACTCACCCTAGATTGTTCCAGAAATGCTGCCTCCATGCTGCATTCTTGTGGGGGAAGTCCCAGCTGCATTTGTGGTGGAGCGGCAGTAGGGAAGAAGGACCCCTTCTCCAAGGCCCTTCACGATCACAGAGGCAGCCTGCCTGTTGGGGTAGAGGTGCAGACTTTCCCTACTGTGCCCAGCACTGCAATTGTGTCTCTTCTGTGGGAAACTACCCACCAGTGGAAGGATCTGGAATTCAAGGCCTGCTGTTCAGATTCTTATGTCCCACGGGGTGATCCTTTTGTGGTGCTCTCCCACTTCCTCTAGGGATGGGGCTCCCTGAGAGTTGGACTGCAGTGATTATTATTGCTTTTCTGGGTCTAGCCACCCAGTGGGGCTACGGGGCTCCCGACTGCTGCTGATGGAAGTCTGCAAAGAGTTCAGTGATGTGATCATTTTTCAGATCTCCCAGGTGTGGATACCAGCACCTGCTCTGGGGGAGGTGTCGGGGGAGTGATGAGATTCCTTGGTTGTAGAGAGGTTTAGTGTGCTGGCTTTCTCAAACGCTGGTTATGCTCGCAGTGAAGTTGGCACGTGGACAAACTCAGGACCTCTAGTTAACTAGAATGTCGCAGGCAGTGGAATTAACTGTTGTTTTCTCTCTCCTGAGAGCAGGATCATTCTGTTATGAGTTGCTATAATAGCCTGAGTTGTTTGGCCTCCAGCCAGGAGGTGGCGCTTTCAAGAGAGCACCAGCTGTGGTATTAGCAGTGGGATTTCAGCTTGCCCTAAGTTGGCCAGGGTAGGTATTCTGGCTTCTCAGGCAAGGGGCAGGGCCATAAAGCTCCCAAGAGCTAGATTTTTTTGTTCAGCTACTAGGGTGGGTAGAGAAAAGCCATCGGGTAGGGACAGAGTTAGGTGGGTCTGAGCTCAGACTCTCCTTGGGCAGGGCTTGCTGTGGCCACTGTGGAGCGTGGGGGTGGTTCTCAGGCCAATGGGGTTATGTTCCAGAGGGAAGTATGGCTGCCTCTGCTGTGTCATATGGGTCACCAGGGAAGTGAGGGATAGCAGGTAATGACAGGCCTCACTCAACTCCCATGCAGTTGTTGAGGCCAGTGTCACTCCCACAGTGCCCCACTAACAGTGCTGAGTTGGGATCCAGGCAGCCTGCATGCAGAAATCAGACCTGCCCCAGGCTATAAGCTTCCCCATCGAGAAAGCAAGCAGGACTTTCATAACACACTCCACCCCATCTGCTCACAATGGCTGTGGCTCCTGCACTTGGATCTGCAGCAGTTCCCGTTCACCCCCAAGATTCTGCTAAAGGAAGTTCATGCCCACTAGAAATTATGACAAAATTCAGTTGGAAGCGTTTTCATCTGTGGCCCCTCCCTAATTCTACCGGCTGCCTTCCCTGAGGGCCTCTGTGAGAAACAGTCAGATATAGTCAGGGACAGCTTCCCTGGGCTTGAGCTGGAGCCTGTGAATGCCTACAAAGCTCTTCCTGCTGCTGCTTCTACTTTTATATTTTGCATGGCGCCCTAAATCGTTTCAAGTTCTAAGTAAGGTTAAATCCTTCTCCTCTGATCTGGATTTGCAGATTTCCCAGTGAGGAAGTGTTCAGAGGCAGGGTTCCCCCATCACACTATGGGGACTCACAGTTTTTTGCCTGTCTCACGGAGTTTGCAGTGGTGTGCTGCTGCTTGTTTCAAAGGCTCCGTTTATTCTTTCGGTTTTCCTGTGGTGATTCTTGAAATAAAAGTTCACAGTGTGAATTTCCACAAACTATTCTGTCCATCCAAGTGAAAGATGCATGTTAGCCCTGCCTCCTATCCACCATCTTCCAGCTTTTATTTTCTCACCAGTAACTCTTGAAGAGCAAGTTTTTGATAAATTCAATTTATTAATTTTTAAATCTTATACTTTACATTTTACTGTCCTAAATTTTGTTGAGAATTTTTGTGTGTAGGTTTAGGAGGAATGTTTATAGTTTCCTATTCATGCAATATTTTGGTCTGGTTTGAGTATTAAGGGCAATCCTGGTCTCATAAAATGAGTCAGAAAGTACCCCTTCTGCTACCATTTTTGAAAGAGATTGTGGAGAATTAGTATCATTTCTTCCTCCAATTCTTCATAGAATCAACTTGAGAAAACATCTGGGCTTGGTGATTTCTTTTTTTGGAAGATTATTAATTATTTAATTTCCTTAATAAATATAGAGATATTCAGGTTATCTTTTGTGTATGTGTGTGCACTTTAGTAGTTTGTGTCTTTCAAGGTATTTGTCTATTTCAAATAGAATGTAACATTTATTGGTATAAAGTTGCTGTATTAGTTCATTTTCATGCTGCCGATAAAGACATACCTGAAACTGTGAACAAAAAGAGGTTTCATTGGACTTACAGTTACACATGGCTGGGGAGGCCTCAGAATCATGGTGGGAGGTGAAAGGCACTTCTTACATGGTGGCAGCAAGAGAAAAATGAGGAAGGAGTAAAAGCGGAAACCTCTGATAAACCCATCAGATCTCGTGAGACTTATTCACTATCAGGAGAACAGCATGAGAAAGACCGGCTCCCATGATTCAATTACCTCCCACTGGGTCCCTCCCACAAGATGTGGGAATTCTGGGAAATACAATTCAAGTTGAAATTTGGATGGGGGCACAGCCAAACCATATAATTCCACACTTGGCCCCTCCCAAATCTCATGTCCTCACATTTTGAAATCAATCATGCCTTCCCAATAGTCCCCCAAAGTCCTAACTCATTTCAGCATTAACTCAAAAGTCCAATGCATTGTCTCATCTGAGACAATACAAGTTCTTTCTGCTTATGAGTCTATAAAATCAAAAGCAAGTTAGTTACTTTCCAGATACAATGAGGTAGAGGTATTGGGTAAACACAGCCATTCCAAATGAGAGAAATTGGCCAAAACAAAGTGGGACAGTCAAATTTTGAAGCTCCAAAATGATTTCCTTTGACTCCAGGTCTCACATCAATGCAAAAGGTGGGTTCCCATGGTCTTGGGCAGCTCCACCCCTGTGGCTTTGCAGGGTACAGCCTTCCTCTCAGCTGCTTTCACTGGCTGGCATTGAGTGTCTGTAGCTTTTCCAGGTGCACAGTTCAAGCTGTTGGTGGATCTACCATTCTGGGGTTTGGTGGATTGCGGCCCTTTTCTCACAGCCCCACTAGGCAGTGCTCCAATAGGGACTGTGTGTGGGGGCTCTGACCCCACACTTCCCTTCTGCACTGACCTAGCAGAGGTTCTCCATGAGGGCCCTGCTCCTGCAGCAAACTTTTGCCTGGGCATCCAGGCATTTTCATACATCTTCTGAAATCTAGGCAGAGGTTCCCAAACCTCAATTCTTGACTCCTGTGCACCCACAGGCTCAATACCATGTGGAAACTATCAAGGCTTGGGTATTCCACTCTCTGAACCCACAGCCCTAGCTCTACACTGGCCCCTTTCAGCCATGGCTGGAGCAGCTGGGATACAGGGCACCAAGTCCCTAGGCTGCACACAGCACAGAGACCCTGGGTTTGGCCCATGAAACCGCTTTTTCTGCCAGGCCTCCAGGCCTGTGATGGGAGGGGCTGCTGTGAAGACCTCTGACATGCCCTGGAGATATTTTCTCCATGGTCTTGGGGATTAACATTAGGCTCCTTGCTACTTATGCAAATTTCTCCAGTTGGCTTGAATTTCTCCCCAGAAAATGATTTTTTCTTTTATATCACATAGTCAGGTTGCAAATTTTCTGCTTTTTTGCTCTGTTTCCCTTTTAAAACTGAATGCCTTTAACAGTATGCAAGTCACCTCTTGAATGCTTGCTGCTTAAAAATTTTTTCTGCCAGATACCCTGAATCATCTCTTCTGAGTTCAAAGTTCCACAGATCTCTGGGGCAGGGGCAAAATGCCGCCAATCTCTTTGCTAAAACATCACAAGAGTCACCTTTGCTCCATTTCCCAGCAAGTTCGTCATCTCCACCTGAGACCATCTCAGCCTGGATCTTATTGTCCATATTGCTAGCAACATTTTGGGCAAAGTTATTCAACAAGTCTCTAGGAAGTGCCAAACTTTCCCACATTTTCCTGCATTCTTCTGAGCCCTCCACACTGTTCCAGCCTCTCCATGTTACCCAGTTCCAAAGTCGCTTCCACATTTTTGGGTATCTTTTCAGCAACTCCCACTCTACTGGTACCAATTTACTGTATTAGTTCATTTTCATGCTGCTAATGAAGACATACCTGAAACTTGGAATAAAAAGAGGTTTAATTGGACTTACAGTTCCACATGGCTGGGGAGGCCTCCGAATCATGGCAGAAGGCAAAAGGTACTTTTTACATGGCAGCAGCAAGAGAAAATGAAGAAGCAAAAGTAGAAAGCAGAAACCCCTGATAAATACATCAGATCTCGTGAGATTTATTAACTATCACGAGACTAGCATGGAAAAGACCAGCTCCCGTGATTCAGTTACCTCCCACTGGGTCCCTCCCACAAAACATTGGAATTCTGGGAAATGCAATCTGAGTTGGGATTTGGGAGGGGGCACAGCCAAACCATATCAGTTACTCATAATATTTTTTGTCCTTTTAATGTTTATAGAATCTATAGTGATGCCCTTTCTTTTATTCTTTATTGGTCATTTCTGTATTCTTTTTCTTTTCCTAATTAGTATGACTAGAGATTTATCAATATTTTGTAATCTTCTCAAATCAGTAATTTTCTCTATGTATTTCTGTCATCTATTTCATTGACTCCTACTTTGATCTTTATCATTTTCTCTCTGAGGCTTATTTTGCTCTTTTTAAAACATTAAGGTGGGAAGGCAAATAGATCTCTGTGACTATTATGGTCCAAAAGAAAAAGTTCTCTGTTCAAATTTGCCCTGAAATCATCTTCACTCCCACACTCTTTCCAATCATGGGGTGTTTTATCAGTAATCACGCTGTAAGTTGAAAGCATTATAGATGTGGGAGTGTGGGCAGAGGCATTTTGCTTGGGTAGTCAGGGAGTTTACACAGATCTAAATGGAGAAACGGAGATAATTGGGAACCTTAACTTAGAGAAGGGGCAGAATAATGGTGATGTAAGCAATCCACCCCTACCTAAAGAACTATTTTATAGAATGTGTTAAACCTCTTCTAGTGGTCTTAAAGCATCGCTGGATCAATGGGTACAAGCTACAGAGAGGCAGGTTTTACTCCAATCACAGCATTCAAAATAGGAGTGATCTCTGTGGAGAGGGTGCGAGGTCCCAGTCTCCAGAAGAACTGGATAAAACTCACATTTGAACATTTGTCAACCTTACAATTTCCATTTCTGAAGTCAGAAAAGGTATATGTTGAGATTTCACTGTCAGCATGTACCAATTGTGTGATCCTGAGCCAGTTACTTAACCTGAGTCTCAGCTTTCCCATATGTAAATAGCATGTTTACTGTAAACATGCCTACTTCACAGAATTGTAGAGATTAAATGAGATATTATATAAAAATATGGTTATCAGAGTGTCTGATATACAGTATGCACTCCATAACTTTTGTTTATTTATTATTAGATTAGTGTCAGCATGCACTAAATTCATAATTATACAACTTTGGAACTGGGAAGAGCCTTGTAGTTCATTTAGTCTAAACCTATTATTTCATGGCTGGGGAAGGTGAAGCAAAAGCGAATGGCTTCCCAAAAGCCCCATAGTTCATCATTTGATAAAATGAGCTCTGGAGCCCAGGTTTTGAGATCTATGGTCAACTGACCTTCTCCCCCTCTCCACATCACACACTACGTAGTGGGCTTGGGAGGCAGGAAACTCAGTTCTAGATTCTGGCTGTTTTGTTGGTGAGCTGTGTGATTTTGGGCAAGTCCTCTCTCCTCTCCAGATCTCAGTCTCCTCATCCATAAAGGCGAGACATGGCAATATTTCCAAAGGCTTTTCTGAGTTCAGTGTCTTGTGTTTTAAAAAGGTAGTTTAGACTGATAGGGAATAAATTGGTCTGTTTAAATTACTTTTCTTGAGAAGGCACTTTCCACAGCAAAAAAGAAAAAAAGAAGAAGAATGCTTTTGTTTCATATTTTATTTTTAAAAGGAACTCTATCATTCATTTCTAAGCTTGCTTGTTTGCAGCTGCATCGAGTGAAATAGCACGCCAGGCTTAAGGCAAGCCAGCGCTTCCCAGGAATGCAGTGTAAGGCTGATACTTTGTTTTCCTTATCTCCCTTCCGGGTGCTGATAATACAGCCTGCAGCACGCCTGTCCCCATCCCTGTCATTGGCTTAGGGATTTGCAGAGACCACACTGTTCCTTCTGTTCCTGGGACCCTCGTCACCAACTTAGAGATAATCACTCATTCCAGCTGTTCCCACGTTGATGGAAAGCTGGCTCCACTTGCCTGTCTAATGAATGCCTATGTTTACCCACAAAAGAGAAGCAATATTCTAAAAAGACATGTCAATTAACACGCTGCCTCCCAACTTTCTTTGGCTGCTGTGAAAGAGATAAATCTTTCCATTTTTCTTATCGTGTTCATTTTGCAAGATTTTCTCTATTGTCGCGTTAAGTAGATATGCAGCCTATCCAATATGTGTCCTCCCTCCAGGATGTAGTGGGCACCCATGCTGTGCCCAGTGCTCTGCCAAGACTCTGTGCCTGTCCTCAAGTAACTCAGAGAGCAGGGGTAACGGGAAAATGAGGAATTCTTGGGCTTGCATTGGTATTTTAATGAATATAAATTAAGTGCTAAGAGAATATGGTGTAAGGGGGAGATGAACTCTGCCTGGAACTCAAGAAAGGCTGCCTGGAAATGGTGGAATTTACAACTTTATTTATTTATTTATTTATTTATTTATTTATTTATTTATTTTTGAGACGGAGTCTTGCTCTGTCGCCCAGGCTGGGGTGCAGTGGCCGGATCTCAGCTCACTGCAAGCTCCACCTCCTGGGTTTACGCCATTCTCCTGCCTCAGCCTCCTGAGTAGCTGGGACTACAGGCGCCCGCCACCTCGCCCGGCTAGTTTTTTTTTTTTTTTGTATTTTTTAGTAGAGATGGGGTTTCACCGTGTTAGCCAGGATGGTCTCGATCTCCTGACCTCATGATCCACCCGTCTCGGCCTCCCAAAGTGCTGGGATTACAGGCTTGAGCCACCGCGCCCGGCCAGGAATTTACAACTTTAAAAGACAAGTAGAATATAAATGAGCAAAAAGAAAAGTCTGCACAACTAGTTTCTTTAACAAATGTCATAACTGATATTAATGGAATGTCAACTTAGTGGCATGTCCTGTGCCAATGAGTTGTTGGAGGGTTTACTTTAGAGAGGGAAAAGATGAACCTTGTGGCCAAAGACAGCATCCTTCCTGAATGGAGGGTTGCTGCACATTTCATATAGGGAAACTGAGGCAGTCTAGGAGAACTGGCTTATGTAAGGTTTTCTGGAAGTCCAGAGGAAGGAAGGAATAAAGGAGGATGATCCTGCCTTTCCAAGTGCCAAACTAGGGTTTGTTTGTTTGTTTGTTTGTTTTGAGACTGAGTCTCACTCTATCGCCCAGGCTGGAGTGCAGTGGCGTGATCTCGGCTCACTGCAACCTCCGCCTCCTGGGTTCAAGCGATTCTCATGCCTCAGCCTCCTGAGTAGCTGGGATAACAGGCGCCCGCCACCATGCGAGGCTAATTTTTGTATTTTTAGTAGAGACGGGATTTCACTATGTTGGCCAGGCTGGTCTTGAACCCCTCACCTCAAGTGATTCGCCTGCCTCGGCCTCCCAAAGTGCTGGGATTACAGGCACAAACCAGTGTACCCAGCCCAGACTAGGGGTTTTCAACCTCGGCACTGTTGACATTATCAGTAGATAATTCTTTGTTGTGGGGATTGTCCTGTGCATTGTGGAATGTTCAGAAGCATCCCTGTCTTCTACCCACTAGATGCCAGTACAACCCCTCCCCAGCTGGAAAAGCTGAAAATCTCTCCAGACGTGGCTAAATGTCCCTAAAGGGCAAAATCACCCATGGTTGAGAACCACTTTGAGATGCAGCTTGATATGTTGGAAAGATCATAAAACCAGGATCAGGGGATCAAACCTTGCCTTTTTATAGTTTTTGACAATCACTTCCAGTTTTGGGCCTCAATTTCTCCACGTTAAAAAGAAAGGAGTTGTAATAGACTTACTCACACACTCACGCATTCACTCAACCATTTTATTTAAGTTTCTGCTTTGTTCCAGACACTGTTCTAGGTGTGAGGGATATAGCAATGAACAAAGAAAGGAAGTCCTTGTCCTCAGATGCTTGCATTTTAATCATGGAAGGCAGATAATAACCAAGTAGACATATACAAATGGAATACAATATTTTTTTCTTTTTTTTTGAGATGGAGTCTCCCTCTGTCACCCAGGCTGGAATGCAATGGCATGATCTCGGCCCACTGCAACCTCTGCCTTCCCCCAGGTTCAAGCAATTCTCCTGCCTCAGCCTCCTGAGTAGCTGAGATTACAGGTACCCGCTGCCATGCCCAGCTAATTTTTATATTTTTAGTAGAGATGGGGATTTCACCATGTTGGCCAAGTTGATCTTGAATTCCTGACTTCAAGTGATCCACCCGCCTTGGCCTCCCAAAGTGCTGGGATTACAGGCGTGAGCCACCATGCCCGGCCACAAATGGAGTACAATGTCAGGTAATGATGCATTCAGTGAAAAAAATAAAACAGGGCAATCTTACAGAAAGTGTCTGAGGGTAGAAGGTTACTGTCAAAGAATTACTCTGAGCTGACATTTGGACTGAAACGTAAGTGATGGGAGCCGTCATCCACATGAAGCTTGAAGGAAAGGATCGTCCAGGCAGAGGACAGGACTTGCAAAGGCTCTGTGGTGGGAATGACTGTGGCCTGTCAAGAGAGTGGTGAAAAATGAGGAGAATGCTGACAGATGAGGTCTGAGGAGTTCACAAGGGCCAGGTCCTACAGGGGCATGTAGACCATGTATAGGAGTTTGAATTTTAATTCAGTTGCAATGTATGCTACTGGAGTATTTTAAGCAGGAGAGTGATACAATCTAATTGTTTGTTTTTATAAAGATCATTCTGGTTGCTTTGGGGATAATGGATTTTAAGGCAGCAAGAATGGGAGCAAGAAACCAAGGAATGAGAGGGTTGCAGTAGACCAGGAGAGAGATTGTGATAGCTGAGCCTAGACTTACAGTAAGGGAGATAGAATTGGATACAGTTAGAATGTCTTTTGGAGGTAAAATCCAATTATATTTGCTGATGAATTGGATGTGAGGGCCAAGGGAAAGAGAGGAATCAAGGATGATGCCTAGGCTGTGAGGCCAAAGAACTGAGTGAATTGTTTTCCTTTTCCCATTTACATCAGAGAAAAGCAGATTTAGGAATGAAAGGCAAGATACATGTAAACTGATTTCCAACTAGACTTTGGGAGGCTGAGGCAGGAGGATGACTTGAGGCCAGAGGTTAGAGACCAGTCTGAGCAACAGAGCAAGACCACATCTTTGCAAAAAATAAAAATAAAAATAAGATGGGCATAGTGGTGCACACCTGTAGTCCCAGCTACCTGGGAGGTCAAGGCAGAAGAAATGCATTAGCCCAGGTGTTTGAGGCTGCAGTGAGCTATGATAGCACCACTGCACTCCAGCCTGAGTGACAAAACACAACCCTGTCAAAAAAAAAAAAAAAAAAAAAAACCCAACTAGAAAATTCAATTCTATGATTTGATTCAGTATTGTGTTTGTTTTGCTTTCTCCAGAGGCCTCAGTCTACCCCCTCCCACTTCCACAACACACATACACACACCACAGATGCACACACACAAAAGTATAACAAAAACAAATACTTGGGACAATGTAATAGCAGGAAATTAGTGTGGTTTTAAAACTACTTCATGCATGCAGAGATAGTCTTGTGTCTGACAAGCAATAAGGGACTTTGGAAAATCATATTAGAGGAGATCTTGTCAATGGGAGGTTTTGCTATCAAGAAATCTAATGAGGCTTAAAGAAAACTGATAATTCATTAGCATTCTTGAACATGCCCCCATTTTGCTGCATGGTAATTACTGAGTAGCTACAGACCAGCTCAGAAATATAGTGACAAGATAGACTACTTCATCCATCAAATCCCAACAGCTATAATCATCTAATGAATACTACGTGAATCAAACAGTGGAAAATAATAATAATATCTTTGCTCCCAGCTGAGCTGTTCAGCACAATTTCCAGTCTACAATGAATAGATTTACTGGAAAGTTTGGCTCCCTTTAGGGTGCAAGGCCACAGCTGTCTAACATCTATAGGACAATGGTACTACTTAGACCTAAGGCAGAAAGGGGATGAAGGAGGGTTGATAATCTTTCAGCAGAAGAGAAAGTAGTCCTTCGGTTTCATTATAGTAGGAAAGTAAGAAATCAGGAGCAGTAATGGCTCTTATGTGAGGCTTGGGGTTTTCAGGATTCCAAAACAAGAATGGGCTTCCATTTAGGGATGGCAAAAGGTAAATATTCCTGAAAGCCTTAGATCTATTCCATCTAGCACTGGATGGAGAGACTGCATGGAATGGTGCCAAGCTCAGTGTCTGGAACTCTGAAGACACAAGAGCAAGCGCCAGCTCAGACTCTTCTGATGTAACTGTGGACAAATGACTTCTATTGTCTAAAACTTTATTTTGTATCAGTAACATGCAGATACTAAAATATACTCTATATTTATAAGTTGTCATTGTGAAACTGCTTATGCTTTAGAAATATTCAAGTTTTAGAAAATGTGAAAGTGTTTATGATGGCTACTTTTTAAATCAGAACAACATTTGAAAAGAATGTACCATTGATTCACAACAAATCCTTGATACAGAAAATTCTCATGCCCATTTCCCCAGTACATTTTCTTCCTTAGCAGCTGAGCATCAATGCCCAAAATTTACACCATCCTGAAAAATATAGGGATCTTGGGTTTAGAAACTACATTTCTGAGACCTTGGATAAGTCCTTATTACACACAAATATGTTACCTAGCAAGGGCAACACATTGACCTGATTGATGCCATTTCTGCTTTGGCAGAGGTGAGTGTCTCAGAGTTTCTAACAGGTCACCCAATAGAGGATGAAGGAAAGAGACATCAAGTCAGAAGAAGGGCACTTGCATTCTCTCTCTGCCAGAGATTAACCACATGCCCTTCTATGATGATACAACTGCAGATGAGCAGAGACCTTTAAAATATGAACTCCAGTCCCCACCTTCCTGGACTTGTTCTGGTATAGGCGTTATGGCCCTGCTCCCCTTCTTTCCTGAGTCAATCCTAGAGATCTGGCACATCCTTCAGGAGAGATCTAGAATAATTCACCTTCTTTGACATGCTATTCACTATGCCTAGGTGAACTCTTCTCCAGCATGCTCCCTCACTCAAGCTACAATCTTTACTTGCTTCCAGCTATGCTTGCCCAGTCAATATAAACACAACTTGATGCCCTAATTTCCTGCTGAGACTGTAATGTTTATACATACTAGCCACTGTGACTAGGCCTCCACACTCCAGGTCTGGACATTCTTCTCCTCTTGGGTTACTAGATCCTTTTTATCCTGCCCACCCCATTTCCTTCCAGATGGTCCTGGTGTCCTGCTCAAACAAGCTGTTCATCTGGACTATGCTACCATGTTGTTACACGTACCTGAGTTGACATCACCATTGCCTGGGTGCTCCTGATTCATGCCCCACAAGTCAGGTTGGAACTTTGTATTCTGGCTCTACTGGCTCATATGAGTTGAGTTCCAACATTCATCTAGACCATGCAGTTTGAACTGACAGCCACCACTTTCAGTCAACTTGCAAGTCAGGTAAACTCCCAGAGTTATGGCCTGATTCTGTCCCTTCCACCATCAGTTTCTCTCAAGGTCCCTGGCATGGGATCTCAAAAGAGCCTACCCATAATCTGGCTTTGAGAGAGTGATTCTGACTCTTCTGCAACTTTTTTCTGGAACTCTACTCTGAAAATTGCCATGCAAACAAATCATTCTCATTGCTTTTAAGATACGCCTCTTCTATGATGAAGATGAAGTATCTTCGCTTTCTCAGCCCACACCTCCCTTTTGTACTTTTCTCATAAGCATGGGAGAATCTGAATTTGAAGGGCAATTCAATGCATTACCAATTCTGAGACATCCTGTCATCATTGCTCAATAAGTTAGTATTGTATTTAAAATAGTTAATGAAATGCTAATCTGATCTTGGTCAATTCTTTTATTGGATGGAGCTGAGCAACTTCAGTAAGTTTAACACTGTTAAATATATTCTTCAAAGTATAGATAATAACAGCATCATATGCTGAGATTGCAAGGAACTATAGTGCCATCTGAAATAATGTCTGAATTGAAGAGCACTCAACTGGGAGATTATATTAGTCTGTTCTTGCATTGCTATAAATAACTCCTTGAGACTGGGTAATTTATAATGAAAAGAGGTTTAATTGGCTCATGGGTCTGGAGGCTGTACAGGAACCATGGCTGGGGAGGCCTCAGGAAACTTACAATCATGGCAGAAGGTGAAGGGGAAGTAGGCACGTCTTACATGGGTGGAACAGGAGGAAGAGAGCCAAGGGGGAGGTGCTATACCCTTTTGAAAAAACAGATGTCATGAGAACTCACTCACTATCATGAGAATAGCATAGGGGAAAACTACCCCCATGATCCAATCACCTCACAACAGGCCCCTCCTCCAACATTGGAGATTATAATTCAATTGAGATTTGGGCAGGGAAACAAATCTGAACCATATCAGAGATGTATCCAGTGAGTGTGGTAGAAAAGACTGCTTAAATCTTCTTGGGGAAGCTGGTGGTATTGCAGTTCAGATTTCAGATATTCCTCCTTTTGTGTGAAATACACTTCAAGAAAACCCATGGTTCATTAAGCTTGGCGCAGTTAAATTTTTCTCATTGTTACGCAGGGTTGCTATAATAGCTCAGGGAAGTCTTCTATGTCTGGGTCACCATGCAACTCTTGACCCTGTCTTGGCCTTAGTTCACTCATATATAAAATGAAGGCAATGGGCAATGTGATCTCTCAAGTCCTTCCCACTCTAAGATATATACATATTTTTTGGTTCATTGGCCACAGCAGCCTCAAAAATTCAGCTTAACTCCAAATCAGAGTTAGCCTCTAAGTTAGATGCAGGCATGCCTTCAGATTATACTTGGTGGTAAGTTTCCCAAGTTCTAAACTCTTTATTTGCTCCTAAAAAGTATTAGACTCACAGTACCTATAGGACACTAAGCTTTTTGCATATTAGAAAGTTTTTGTGGAACTGAATATAATTTTCATTTGGTATCTGTTGCTTCAGGGCTCAGAGACTGAGCTAGCTCACTTCTTTATAAGACAGGACTTCCAACTTGAAGACAGAGCTCCTTTCTCTCCAGAGAGAATCAGAAAGAGCAGAAGGCAAGGAAGACAAGCTCCATCCTAAACTCCAATCTGCACTGCTGGATTCATATTCTTCCAGAGCTGAAAAAGACTTGTGAAGTCCTATGATCTGTTGCACTCCCTCATTTTACAGTAAAGAAATTGAGGCTCAGAAAGAAATGAAATGGTTAGAACATTGGTGTTTAGAACACAGCTTGAATCAGACAGACCTGGCTTTGAGAACTGGCTCTGAAACGGTCTTCACAAAAAGTATATCAGTGAGAAAAAGTATAACAGTAAGCTAACCAACTCTCCCCACCCCTTGCCTTTCCCTTAATTATTTCTGGGCTGTTGGGCTAACTTTGGAAGACATTTAGGCTACAGTGTAAATGATAATATGCCTTGCCCAAAATTCAACTCCTTTTGTAAAGCTAATGAGAGGCCTTCATACTGTGGGGAGGAGAGAGGCCTGAGTCCTGCTAAGGCATAGACATAAACAATGGTCAGCCATTATTCTGGAGGTTATAAGATATGTAACTTACCCAATTATTCATGAAAATAAAACCACTATTATAGATTGGCCTTTTGAGATATCTTTCAGGTTTCTTTTTTGCATGTCTGAAATCCATGACTCTGATCCCCTCCTGTGCCCACAAGCAAAGCAATTCAGAAGGACAACTTAGACTCCGTATGATTTTATATCTACCCAACCAATCAGCAACAAGCACTTGTTATCTGGCTACCCCCACCCTTTCCCCCAAACTGCCTTTGAAAATCCCCTAACCTACGAGCTTCTGACGAGATGATTTGAGTAGGAACTCCATCTCCCATGTGGTGTGGCTGGCCTTGTTCCTATTAAACTCTTCCTCTACTATAATGCCATGGCCTTTCTTTATGCAGTTAGCAGGAAGAACCCCTTGAGCAGTTATAGCTCCATTGCTTATCAGCTCTATGACTGTGAACCCCCAAAATTTGAGAGAGGTCTCAGTTAATTTATAAAGTTTATTTTGCCAAGGTTGAGGATGTGCATTTGTAACACAGCCTCAGGAAATCCTAACAATATGTGCCCAAGGTGGTCAGGGCACACCTTGGTTTTACACATTTTAGGAAGACATGAGACATCAATTAACATATGGAAGAAGTACATTGGTTTCATCCAGAAAGATGAGGACAACTCAAAGCAGGGAGGGGGCTTCCAAGTCAGAGATAGGCAACAGGCAAATAATGAGTGTCTGATAAGATTTCCCAAAGGAGACAACCAGATATGCATCTATCTCAGTGAGCAGAGGGATGACTTTGAATACAATGGGAGGCAGATTTGCCCTGAGCAGTTCCCAGCTTGACTTTTCCCATTAACTTAGTAATTTTGTGGCCCCAAGATTTTCCTTTCACATTTCCCCCCTTTTCTTTTAAAAAAATCTTTTGGAGAAAGCGTTTTAGAAGAAAATTAGTTTCTAGTCTCAGGTTTCTTCTGATATCTTGTGGCTAGAACAGTTTATTCCTAGATGGGTAGCTCCTGAAAGCTCATTTTTAGCAGATTGTGAAGCCTCATGTCCTATGAAGAGAAAAGAGAGGGAGAAAAGGAGAAAAACAAAAACAAACAAAAGAAAGATCCTGGAAAATTGATGTAGGTCACATTACTCTGAAGTCCATACATTAGTAGGCAAATATGGAAGTGGCTTATGTATGTAAATAGGTTGCTGTTATTTTCTTCTGAACTTTAAGATGTCTGGCTTCAGTTCACAGGGTTTTAAGAAAACACAGCTTTGTTTTCAGTGATTTCAAATTAGGACAAAAATGGGAGAAAAGGGAAAAGAAAGAATAAAAAAATTAAAAATATTATTTTGAAGACTTGTAGCCAGGAAAAATCATAATTTAGCCCAAACTGTAGAAAATAATAAAAATCAGAAAACATTAGGAAAGACTAGAATCTAACAACAAGCATACAATTGTTTTTGAAACATAATTTTTCTCTCTCCAGTTTTCCATTTTTACTAAAGACAAATCATGGTAGGACTGATTTGCTTTATTATACTTGATCAGAGTATTTGTATAAAGTGCAGTAAGAATAATTATTTTTCACATAGGCTTTTAAAATTTGGCTTTGATGGAACTTTTTTCTATAGAAGAAATCTCAGATAAGACTTTTTTAAAGCTGAACCCAACCATGGACTCGTACCATCAAATACTTATGAGTTGGGTGAATTTACCCTCCTCTTGAGGTTCCAAGATAAACTTGGGGCTCCTGGGCCTTTCTGAAAGTGACATTCTTTACTTACCACAGGTCAGAAACCCTGTAGAGGGACTGTATAAAGTATGAGGTTAGTTTTCCCAAGGACTTTTATTGGCTCCATGAGTCAAGTTTGATTCCTTAAAGGACAACACACCATTCCAGTCAAAACCTTGGTAAAATAACAGATTTCTCCAACTGAGTCCTGTTACAAATGAAAACAAATTATTGTTGCACTTGTGCAAATAATTGGATTGCCATAAATTAAGAATACTCACAAATAGTTTCCAAATTCTGGAGAAATCAGGTAGAGAGAAACAAATATGCTCCAAATTTTGTTCATAAGAGTATACTAACTTGCCAAAGCTGTCAATAGCTCAAAAGTTTCAAGATTCTGAAAAATAAAACAAATGATCAGCAGCATTTTAAGCAAAAAGTCAAAAAGATTGGTCAGTCCATGCAGTTAATTCCTGTTCCAGTTGATATTCATGAACACTTTAGCTCTCTATGCATGAGTCCTGAAAGTTTTTCCTTTATTCTGATGTCACAGTCTCCAAAGTTATCAGAAACCTGTATTTGAGTGTACCTGTTACAGTTTTATAGATGATTATAAAACCACCTTCCAAAGAGGACCAAAACAACACAACCATTGTCCAAGGATGACAAAAAGTTTTAGGGAATCCATAGTCAAAGACAAAATTGACAAGGAAATTTGTTACCTCTATGGCAGACAATAATTTTAACATAACAATTATCATCATTACTGATAAAGTACACTAAGTGATATCAGAATTACAGGAGTTTCCCAAAATTTTGGAACACATGTCAATAACATATTTATACAAATTATAGCCCAAAGAAAACCAAACACCATTTCATATTTGACAATGCTTCCTGTATAATTTTTGTACTAAATAAGCCAAATTATGTCATTTTTGGACTTTAGGGAAACTAATATCTTAAAGGATTAAGTCAGAAAAAGACATAATTTGTAATTTGATTTTGAAAAGTTTGTCAAATATCAAAGGTTTAAAACACTTGATATTACAAAATAGGATCACAAGTAATTGTAAAATAAGTCATTCTTTTAACCGAAGAAATAACTAAAAGATTTCAAAACCAGGCAAAAACCTTTATTCTTTTAGAGAGGAGATTTAATTTTCCAAACAATAAGCCCTAATAAAAACAGTATGAAGCCAATTACATTTGTTTTTCAAAACGTATAAACAATCTATAATGTTTAAATCTTGATCATAAGATGTAACTTCCATAAGCCTTTTATAACCTTTATAACCATTATTAAGGAGTCAGTTAATGCCTCAAGAAAACCGTGTTAATCTGACACAGGGAACCATATGCTGGTCTTGCATCTGTGTGCCTTTGACATTAATGATTAATTTATATAGAAACTGAACTTATTTTATCTTTTAAAGCTGGCCCTTATAATCTCTACTGCAATAGTCCCTGGACCTTGAAGAGTTGAATAAATTTAATTTCTGGCCCTGTGTCTCAGGAATGCAGTTTATTTTGTTTGCCATCTATTACAGGGCCTGAAGATGAGGGCTTAATTGCTTTCAGTGTTTAAGATTTAGCAGGACTTGGTGGCCTTTTTAGATCCAGAAGTCAAAGCCCTGTAACTCAATGTCACAAGGATTTTAAAAGCACATACAGGAAGACACATGAATGTAATAACCTTAATTTTAAAAAAAAATTAAATTTCAGTTTTTTCCTAAGTAAACTGAAGTTAATAATAATGGCATATGAATTATTTTGATAAAACATAAAATCCATTACACAAGTACAAAAGGCAAAAGAAAATATATTCCACAGTGCACAGAATATTATGTTGGAAGAAAACATTTCCCTTAGGCCTTTAAGAAAACATACCTTTTAAAAGGGAAGAGAAACAGCAAGATGCAATAAAAGTTAAACTTCTGGTTAAAAAAAGAATTAAAATCACTTATAATTTATCAAGAGTGAATCAATCTCTTAAGAAAATTTCATCCTTCTAACCAATAATTTAGTGTATAAGTGTGTTTCTTTTTTTTTTTTTTTTTGCATCAAGCCCAATCTCTAGAAAGAGCATTATAATTTCCCTTTAATTATAAACAACCTGACCATATAAAAGTTTTTGGTTTTTTAAAATTTTATTTAGTAAATCCTTACTGTGACTTACACAGACCATTCAGGACATGCTTGGAGTTGAACATCCCTATTTCTTAAACAACCAGTCATTTTATTTTAGGACTAAATTTACCATCAAGATTATTTCTCATATAAAATTATTTCTCTTTCTTTTTTTGAGATGGAGTCTTGCTCTGTCACCAGGCTGGAGTGCAGTGGCACAATGTCAGCTCACTGCAACCTCTGCCTCCCAGGTTCAAGCGATTCCCCTGCCTCTGCCTCCCGAGTAGCTGGGACTACAGGTGCATGCCACCACGCCTTGCTAATTTTTTGTATTTTAGTAGAAACAGGGTTTCACCATGTTGGCCAGAATGGTCTCGATCTCCTGACCTTGTGATCTGCCCACCTCACCCTCCCAAAGTGCTGAGATTACAGGCATGAGCCACTGCGCCTAGCCAAAATTATTTCTCTTTAAGCTTTCTTACCACAGGAAAAAACCCTCTTTTTTTATAACTTTCTTTACATCTCTCTTATTTCCTGGTTCCTTTACCTTGTTTTATACATAACCTTTAAATAAGCTTTGAATTAGACAAACTTGTTCATCTTTTTTTTTAAAGGACACTGGTTTTTTTTACCAAGAATGTTTTCCTACAACATATATTTATTGGAAAATACCCAAATAATGAAATATCTATTATTTAATTTAATATAACTTTATATTCTAAATTATGAAAAGTTAGTCTATAAGTATCCCATTACATTTACCTAATTGTTATTTTAATTGTTTACCTAGATTATTTATGAAAACTATGATAGCCATAATTTAAAATTATGAAACTGCCATTGCAAAATTATAACTGAGCCAATGAAAAAGATTTAGCCTAGCTGACTCCGTCTTGCTTTTAACCTCCAAGCTGTCCTTGTTCATTCCTGGGCGTAGGCCAAACTAACTTTAGGTGGAACTTAGTTTACAGTTTAGCTTTGAAACAAAGATGGTAATAGTCGTTTCTCAAAACAAACCTCCTTACTGCCTGTGGACTAGACTGCCTAAAGCCATGGGATTAGAAGTTATGGTAATCTTACTAAATTCAAGATGCAGCTATTTTCATTAAACCTGTATCAATGTCTTATTTCTTAAAAATTACATAAGCAAAAATCATTCTGTTTGTGGCTGGGATTATAGTTTTGTTACCCCTATGCCAAATTTTGACACCTTGTAGTATTTGGAAGGGATAAGTATGAAATTATTTGATCAATAAATGCAAACAAAAATGTATGCTGGCAATTCATAAGACATTTCTAACATTACCAATAATTTTAAAGCTGGCTTATATATTAAAGATTTTACTTAAGTTACATAAACTTTAAAAAACATTTGACTAGTCTTTTATTTTTTCCTGATAAACCATTCAAGTGCTTTTATTTTCTTAAGCCAATTAATTAGAACTCTTTATATATTTTCAGTAGTGAAACGTGTATACAGCACATAAACACACAGATGTATTAGGCATGCTAACAGAAGTATATCTTACAGATTTCTAAGACTTCCTTTTTTTTCCTATCTTAGACTTGCAAACTCTTGATAACCTGTTTCCTTACTCTGGCAGTTGTCAGCTAAATAGCCCTAAATCTGTATATTGAAAGAAATAACTCTTAGATGAAAAATCAGATGGCAAAATTTACATCTCAAGATTCAGAGAAAAAAAGACTGGTGGTGCTAGAAGAAGATTAAAGATGAATGCCAAATCAAATATAACATTATAGAAATTTATCATAGAATTGTGTAAGGAGACCAATTTTATTTTGGTAGAGACTGCATTTTAAAAAAAATAAAAATAAATAAAAAATAAAAATTAAAAAAAAGTTGGGTCTCTGAGCTGTGGGCAGAGCCCATACTGAATCCTGGGTCTCGAAAAAGGGAGAGTAATTATGATGCTAGACCATGTGATGTTTTTACAGTGCACTTAAAAATTTTTTCTTTAAACAAAGACATTTCTAAGTGTCTAAACTACACTCTTCCTTAAATTATTTCCCTTTAATTTAAAGAAAAAGAGCTGGGTTTGACTATACGGTAGGCATGTGTTTGGTGGGTCATTACGTGTTGTCCTTTAAATAAAGGCTTACAAACACAAAAGTAGCCTCTGTTGCAATAACTGTTTTAGTCAAAAACTCAGGTGAAAACCAAATTCAGTCAACAGAGAAGAAAAAGAAACTTTTGCTCAAAAAAAAAAAAAAAGACAAGGTCCTAAGAAGAAAAACAAACAAAAACATGAAAACATACAGGCCTTTTAAATACAAACATGCACGTACACACACAAACACACACACATCTTGGATGTTAACTTTTAATAAAGGTGACTTTTAACCATTGAGGTCCTTTAAAATATACTTTTAAACCTTTAAATGCTTTATTCCTCAGTTTTCTCATTTGTAAAATGGTGATACTGAAACTGCCTTTGCAAAAATTGTATCAGTTAGAAAATTACAACAATAAGATGAACTATCACCCCCCACCTTCTTGCCATTCCCTTAATTATTCCTGGGCTATTGGGCTGGGCTAACTTTGGAAGAAATGTAGGCTACAGTTTAAATGATAATAGGCCTTGCTGCAAAACTCAACGACTTTTATAAAGCTAGCGGGAGGCCATCAGGCTGTGGGGCGGAGAGGAACCTGAGTCCTGTAAAGGTGCAGACATAATTGACATAAGATTGTTAGTCATTATTCCAGAGGTTATAAAATATACAAATTCCCCAATTACTCCTGCAAATAACACCACTATTGTAGATTGGACTATTGAGATACCGTTCCAGGTTTTCGCATGTCTGATACCCATTGTTACTGGGAAGGAGTCCTAATCCAGACCCCAAGAGAGGGTTCTTAGACCTCGTGTAACAAAGAATTTGGAGGGAGTCCATAGAGTAAAGTGAAAGCAAGTTTATTAAGAAAGTAAAGGAATAAAAGGAATAGGCAGAGCAGTAGCATGTACTGTTCAACTGAATATACTTCTAATTATTTCTTGATTACATGTTAAACAAGGGGTGGATTATTCATGAATTTCCTGGTAGAAAAGTGGGCAATTCCAGGAACTGAGGGTTCCTGTCCTTTTTAGGCTATATAGGGTAACTTCCTGATGTTGCCATGGCATTTATAAACTGTCATGGTGCTGGTGGGAGTGTCTTTTAGCATGCTAATATATTATAATTAGCATATAGTGAGCAATGAGGACCAATGGTCACTTTCAACACCATCTTGGTTTTAAAGGGTTTTGGCTGACTCCTTTACTGCATCCTCTTTTATGAGGAAGGCCTTTGTGACTGTATCTTGTGCTGATCTCCTATCTCATCCTCTGACTTAGAATGCCTAAACTCCTGAGACTGCAGCTCAGTAGGTCTCAGTCTTATTTTACCCAGCTCCTATTCAAGATGGAGTCACTCTGGTTTGAACACTCTGACATCATGACTCCACTTGAACTGCCAACCCAACTCCTGTGGCCCACCCAAAAGTGATTCAGTCTTCGGGAGAACAGCTTTGACCCCCCATGATTTCATCTCCACTCCAATCAATCAGCAGCAAGCACCTAGCCAACCCTACCCCTTCCCTCAAACTGCCTTCGAAGATCCCCTAACCTAGGAGATTATGACAAGATAATTTGAGTAGGAACTCCGTCTCCCATGTGGCGTGGCGTGCCTCGTGTCTATTAAACTCTTTCTCTACTACAATACTGTGGTCTTTCTTTACGCAGCGGGTAGGAAGATCACCTTGGATGATTAAAATAATAACTACCAATTTAAAATAATTTTGTAAGGATGGATAAGAAAGTGAAAATAAAAATATAATAGAGTGCCTAGCATATCTAAAAACACTAAAATAAAGATTAAAGGTATTTATCAGATGCCTTAGGATGAAACCTCTGCTTTTTGCTCCCTTTGATTACATGATGGAGGCCTCTGTTTGTGGATGCAGAAGAAAAAGCTAAGAGAAAAACGCCAGTGCCTTGAGTGTCAGAAATGGTTGATTTTCTTGAGATCAAACACCTAAAAAAAATAAAGTGAGGCCAATGGCTAGAATTTGATATAAATAAACAGTCCAAGTGTGAAGACTGCCGATCAATTGCTTGTAATTGCAGAAGTTGCTGGAGGAGACATCAGGGTGATATTCTAGAAACAGTTGCAGAGGACATGAGAGGGTTGTGATAAATGGAGCATGGGATGTGCAGGGTATGGAGAGAGATGGCAGTCCTGGCATGTGACTTGGGAAGAAGAGTGGTAAGGGAGGTGTCTGAAATGGGCAGGCAGTGGTGGCGACATCAGTCAGCAAGTCTCAAGACCTCAGATATACAGTTGGAGAAAGGGTTGCAGAGAGAAGACAGAGCTTTAGTCCTAAGGAGTTTGAGACCTCAAAGCTTGTTTATACATTCCACTGAGAAAATGCCCAGTTATCATTGACTGAAAAGTGGCCCCTTTCCACAGAGCAGGCCAGCCTTCCTGTCCAGGCACTGGAGGAACCCACTTGAAGCAGTGAGGAAGGAAGGAGCCACCTACTTAAGCAGCCTGAAGAGTGCAGTAAGCCCTGGTCTTAGATGAAGACTCAGATGTTTCAGCCAGATCCCCTCCTTTTTCATCCCAGAGAGAGATCAGTGTACTTTCCAGAGAGCCTGAGCAGGACCCAAGGCAGAGGCTGAAATTTCTGGACCAATTATGTGAGATGGGGCTTGATGAGAAGAGTTGGGCAGGAAGAACCCATGTAGAGAGCATGGACCTACACAGGATGAGCAGTCAGACTGTCTTGATGCCAAGTGTCCTGCACTGCTGGCATAGGAAGCTGTCAATCCTCCTTACAGTGATACAGTTGGTCTCTGGGTCAGATATGGGACAAAGTCAGTAGGAGGCTAGTGAGAATAGAGTGTGAGGGACCAAGAACAGTAGCTACCAGGATCAGAAAAGTTCAGGGACCCAGGCAGCCAGTACCACTGTTGAAACTCTGCTTCTTCACAGTACTTTGTCTATATCCCAATTGCAATAAACATTATAAACTACCATGACTATTTGTTTGACTTTCTGGACTATGAAATACTTAAGGCAGAGATTTTGAAAGGCAGTGGTTAATAGTATCCACTCTGGAGCTATACAGCATAGATTCAAATTCCAGCTGTAAATGTCACTAGCTGTGTGATCTCAAACAAGTTTCTAAACTTTTCTGTATCTTAGTTTTTTCATCTGTGAAATGAGGATAATAATATTCCTCTTATTATTGGAGTGAAGATTAAGTTGTTTATTAATAATAAAGCAATTAAACCACTGTATAGCATGTAGTAAGTGTTGCATAAGTATTTGCAAAATAAATAAAAGTTTACTCTTGTATTCAGCTTTTGACATGGTGCTAATTTTCAGTGCTTGGTAAGTAATTGTTAAAGTGAAAAATTAAATGATAAGGCTGGGTATATTTGCTGAGTGATAGTTGGAAACCCAACTCCTGGCCCACACTCTGTGACTTCACCTTGCCCCAAGACACCGGCAACTCAGGGACTGAATTGGGTGGATGACCCCAGTGCCCAGCCATGGAGGTAGCAGAGCTGTCACCATGAATTCAGTGGACACACACATTTCAGCCTGTGCATCCCTGTGAATTTTCCACCCCATCGGGTTGCCACAGGAGACAATGGCTGCTGGTCTCCCAGCTCCCACCCCACTGGCCTTCTTTTCTTGATTGGATTCTGAGCGTGGCTGCAGGTAGAATTATAAGGGCTCTGCCAGGACAGTATCTGCAGTGCACAGTCTCTTGAGCACATAATGGGTTCATGATGAAAGAACATAAATCTGGCAGGTGAGGGAGATGGATGTCATCAAAGGCTAAAGCACAAAGCAAAAGGATGAATCCCACTGCTACTCAGACCAAGTCTTCACTTCACATCTAAGGACTTCGTCGACTGAGCCACCTGCCCCACTAGGGTTCTCTCTCCACGCCACTCCACTTTACAGTCCTTACTCTTCCCATTTTCCCCAACATCTACCACCTACAAGATCTGCCACCCACCTGCACCACTGGGCATGCATCACTAATTTGACTTAGTTCCAGAACACAAAGCCTCAGCTCCTGCTACCCCATGTCTAATGGGGAAAGTGACACTTCGTGGGGCTCCAGTGAGAATGAAACGTACTGCATGTGAGAAAGTATTTTTTAAAATGTTTAGTGTTGTGCAAATGCAGCACGATCATTGAAAATTGTATTATTTATATAGCCATAGCCAATGGTTCACTTTTTTCCCCCCTAAATTGACACTCCTTCCCCACCATGGAATATTTCAGTTTGTATAAAACTAAATACGTGGTTTGTATAAAACTGATAAAGTTCAATTCCATTTTGAATCAGAGTAGGTACAGCTATATATTTTGTGAGTCAACATAAAGCAGTTTTAGTGGTGTCTTATACTGGCAAACACTATGTAATGGAAGGCTAATATTCATGTAAAAATGACATGAACTAGAGGCTCCCAAACAGGACTCTAGATCTGAGTCTGCCTTTCTGTTTATCTTTTTAAAATCCTGGTATGTGTACTTACCCTGCCTACTTTGTACATGGAGTAGTGTTGAGGAATAAAGTAGCAATGTATGTGGGTAAAATTGCTTTATAAACTGTACTATAAACATTGTAAAGATAATACATGTATCTATGTTCATATGCCCTTCTTTTTTCAAATATTTCTATTTTTGCTCCCCTTTTGTTTGTTTTTTATTTTTTCCTTTTTTTTTTGACAACTGGAACATATCAATCAGACCGATTAACTAAGTTTAAGACAACATTTAAAATTTACTATATAATAGCCAGGACTTGAAAACAGTACAGATATCCTCACTCCATCTCTCTCTCTTACACACACACGCTTTTGAAACGCTGATGCTTGCTGTCCAAAAGGAGTCAAATACTTAGCCTGAATGAGAGCAAAACAATAAAATCTTTCCCCTGCAGTGTTTATTTTGACCTATAATGTAATTGAACTTTGCCACCTGAGTGGGGAATAGGAGTAAGCCCTTGATAGGATTAGAAAGCTTATCTAAGAGTTTTTGCTTAATAACCTGATTGTTGAAATCTGTATTGGTTTTTCAAACACCGCACCTCCTGTGACCTTTCGCCACCCACCAGAATGGCTTCCTGGAGGTTCTCTGTTCAGAGTGGTGTCAGATTGTATTCAGTACAGTATTTTGGGTCTACCATGTTTTATTTTTCTAAGAGAAATTAATATTAAGGTTTAAGGATTCGAGGTTGGATTAAAGTGTGACTGCGATCATAGGGATGCTGGCATGACTCAAGCCTTAATGTACAACATGATATTGGACTGGACAACAGAACACCCGGATATCATCCGAGTATAATTGTTACTTAGCTGTGTGAGCTTGAGTAAGTCATGCACATTCTCTGAGCCTCAGTTTCATGAGTGTCTGCAAAATAGAAAGAACAGATAGTATTAGCCCCACCTATTTCAGATTTGCTGTGAGTGCCATACAAGATCCTATCTTTGTTAACCAGACCCTGGAAACAAATCCAGAAGTCTATGAAAACACCCACACTTGCTAATAAAGAAAATGATTACTTTGAAAGCCTCTCCTACTAGAGAAGGGAATTGTCATGATGCATAATTCAGTTTTCAGAGAAACTGAGGACAAGTATTGACCAGTTTTATTCTTGATAACAGCTAGAATTACTGCCTAAAAAGAGAGAAGTGCCAGACACGATGGCTCACGCCTGTAATCCCAGCACTTTGGGAGACCAAGGCGGGCGGACCTGAAGTCAGGAGTTTGAGACCAGCCTGGCCAATGTGGCAAAACCCCATCTCTACTAAAAAATAAAACATAAACAAAAAACAAACAAACAAACAAATAAAAAATTAGCTGGGCGTGGTGGCACACACCTGTAGTCCCAGCTACTCGGGAGGTTGAGGCAGGAGAATCACTTGAATCCAGGAGGCGGAGGTTGTGGTGAGCCAAGATCACACCGCTGTACTCCAGCCTGGGTGACAGAGTGATACTCTTGTCACCAAAAAAACAAAAAAGAGAGAGAAGAGGAGCATGCTCCCAATTTTTCTCCAACTTTACCTATGAATCAAAAATATAATTCTCTTTTAGATTTTTTTCCATGCATTTCATGCATTGAGGGTAGCTATGAAGTAGAAGGGGTCTATTGATACAACAATGAACAACAAGGAACGTTTAGTGAAGTTTTGAAGATACAGTAGTATGCTTCCTGAATTGTGGGACTGAGATGGGTCCTGCAGAGCACTTTCCTGGCTCTGCCTGGGTTAGAAAGATTTTATCCTCAGGGGGATTCATGTTGGCAACACTACTAGGTAGACTGGAATTCTGGATGGGTCTCTCCCAGGCCTGTTTTCTGTCCTCTGTCTAAGGCAGATGCCCAAACCATTACCTCTGGTGAAGACTCTGCTTGCCTGTAAGAGTCACATAGATTCCTTCCCTCGAGACACCTCTTCTCTGACACCACATGTGCTCATCATGCTACCAGCTCCTCTGGGCCTGGCCACTGCCCTGAGTGTGTGTGTTTGTGTTTTGCGTGCACTGTCTCAAGGATCTTACAACATGTGGGAAGAGGCAGGCCTGTGGCCAAGTGTAGCCTTCTGGCTGCAGTAACAAATGCTTATTTAGCCACGGTGGGATCCCAGGAGAGAGTGACAGGTGGTGAATATGTTGAATAATAAGCCACTGTAGTTTTTTTTCCTTTTCAGACTATCTGGTATTCCTTTCTCAGTCACTTCTTTCTAGCTTCCCTGCCTCAGCCCCAAGACAACTGCCAAGGGGAGAACCAAGTATAATGGATAGTATTCAATTTTGAAATCACAAGAACTGTGTTTGAATTCTGGTTCCACACATTGCCAGCTCTGTAACTGTGGACAATTCACCTAAGTTCTCTAAATCTCAGATTCTTCACCCGCAAAATGTCAATTGTAAAGATTGAATATGAACACATAGTGAAAACTCCTGGCCCTTGATATGAACTCAATAAAGCTTAAAACAACAATAATAAAGTGATCCTTCAGAATACCATCATTATAGTTTAACAACCTTTTTCACTTGCAGAAATAATAGGAGAGTGGTTCACCCACCATCTGTATGAAGTGGATGAATGCTTGCATCAGCCCTTTGCAAACAGACTGATCGATGGAGCCAGTGATCAGGAAAATTGAATTCCACTGAATACACATTGCTGTCTGCCTGGCATCATCATATTTCAATGAAGTGGAATTGTAAATAGTGGGAGGTGTTTTTGATGAGCTATGTGTTTGGGAATAGGGGATTTTGAAATGTCATTCTGAGCTCAAATTAATCAAATTTTGAATGACAGAGTTTGGAGAAACAAGTTCAATAGCATCTAAGTGGGGAATAAAGGAGAATTTAGCCTGAGCCATAAAAGAGCCACAAACAGTAACGACTCCTTCATGCTCCCTTGAAACTTAGGGGGGAAATAAAAGCCTATATTATATTCTTTCTATGTCATTCATTCTCCAAAGATTTATTTAGAGTATGCTATGTGCCAAGACTTGTGCCCAGAAAACGGGGATGCATGGAGATAGGCCCTTCTATCAGAAAACCCACAGTTTAGTGGGCGTAGAGAATGCTTAAAAAGAATTCTGATAATGGATGCGGCCTCTCTGCTCATTATAGGTATGGTTAAATCTGGCCTTAACACACATTCCACAACCCGTGATAGTCTAAAGCCCTCTCTAAGGTTTCCGTGAGAGCCCTCTGCTTATTCTTGTCTTTATGCCAGTGCTCAGATGACCTGTTTTTCCCTGCAATTCCCTGGACACAGACCCACTAGCTGTGCCCTAAGAAATCTACTCTTATAGACTATTTTGTAATAATTTTATAGAATACACTCAGGATTTTGAGAAAATCATAGTGTAGGTCATATTGCAGAGTGGATGACTTCCTTTCTTCTCTCTGGAATGCTTAGCAATCCCTCTTTGATTTTGAAAATGCATTTCTGAACTGGTTTTTACTCCTCTTGGTATGAAATTTTGCCCCAAGCACTCATATTTTTTCCCACAAGAAGTTCTTACAGCTGCTGTGGCATCCCCTCTCCCTCGACTTGTTACACAGATGAAATGTCATAACATGTGAGGTTAGTGCTATTAGAGAATCAAGAGAAAAAGGGTCCATCTACCTGAGCCTGGGATAGTCAGAGGTGGCTGCTCAAGGGAGGAGAACTCTGCATGAGTTCCAGCAGGATAAGTCGGCAAGAGTAAGAAAAACGCTGTGGCAGGAGCAAATGGCAAAACAGTTTGAAAGACAGTGGCACGTGTGATCCTCTTTTTCCAAGACAAGGAGGAGCTATCCCAGGTGTCCTGCAGGCTTGAACAGAGTGGCGAGTAGCACATCAGTGCCAAATGGAGACAGGTAAGAGGTATCAGGGCATCAGGAAAAATCCAAACAAAACCAGGAAACTTGCTGAGTGGACTCAGCTAAAGAATTTGAAAGAGAAGAAATTCCAAGATAGAAGGCATGGGATGGAAACCAGATTAGGGAGAATATTTGAAGGGATTTGGGGGAAAGTGGATCTAGAGCAGTGGTTCTCAATCTGGCTGCACATTGAAATCACCAGGCAAGCTTCCAAAACCCCAGTGCCTGGGTCCACCTGGGGATTCCTACTTAATTGGTCAGGGGTTTGACCTGGGCATCAGGATGATTGAAAGCTTTCCAAGCGATTCTAATATGCTTCCAAGGTTGAGAGCTACTCTTCCAAGACGTATCCAAAGGTGATGCTAATAATAGTAGCAGCTTATTTTAAACAACTGATGCTTCTGTCATGCTTGGAGACAGGGGAGAAGGGAAAGAAAGGGGATTTGGACATTTTTAGGACATAGGTCTAACCTAGACAGTTTTGATAGCCATGAACCAAAGCCAGGTTTTCTATTTAATATATAATTCTATAGCAATATTTTTCCAAGTATGATCATTGAATGACTTCACCAAAATCACCTGAGAATACTCACTAAAATGCATGTTTCAGGATCACCCCTCAAAATCATTTGAAGTGAGATGAGACTGAAAATCCACATCTTTAACAAACTCCATAGGTGAGTCTCATGTACATTAGAGTTCAGGAATCACTATTCTATGGTAGATAATATATTTTATATTGTAGAGGATAA
Source organism: Macaca nemestrina (assembly GCF_043159975.1). NCBI lineage: Eukaryota > Metazoa > Chordata > Mammalia > Primates > Cercopithecidae > Macaca > Macaca nemestrina. Next base: position 10,724,851 of record NC_092126.1, read on the forward strand.
CATATGACACTAACAAGAATAAAGCCACCTTTAACTGAGCACATACTATGTCCAAATGCTATGTACACAAGATTATTTCATCTTATCCTTAGATAAATAATTTGAAGTGGGTATTTTTATCTTTGCTTTACAGATGAAGGTCAGAGAAGTTAAATACTTACACAGAATCATGGAGCTACTCTGCACTGTCACCTCTGACTGTGTCCCAGGCTCAGGTGGGGATGGACCCTTTTTCTCTTGACTCTCTAACAGCACTAACCTCACATGTTACGACCTTTAATCTTTGTAACAAGTCGAGGGAGAGGGGATGCCATGACAGCTATAAGAACTTCTTATGGGAAAAAATAAGAGTGCTTGGGGTAAAAGTTTATACCATGGAGTGGCAACACCAGACTTCAAACCATAATCTAACTCCAAAGCTACAGTATTCTAACCCTGGTCATATTCAAATCTCTGTCAGCAAGGCCACAGTAAGCATCTGGAACGTGAGGCATATGAGCTTTCCGATAGGTAAATGTATTGATGTTTAAGGAGGGTGATCCCCCCTAATTCCACTTTTACTGATGCTCTGACTATAATAACCCCTCTGTTCATAGCAGCGTGTAAGACATTGTCTACTCTGGTGCAGTTTAGGCAAGAGACGTACTTGTGGAGCACCTGCTGAAGGTACAGGGAGGCAGAGGCTTCCAAGTCATTTATGTTTTCTGAAAGGGTCCATCTCTCTTCTAGGCAAGCAAAGCCAGAGGTCCCTTTTCAATTTTGTGCAACAGATGTTTTTATATGAATGGATATAGCAACTCAGGGCACACCAGTAAATGCTCAAGAATCCAGCCCCTGGTGGGCTGGCTGCAGGAGTCCTCTGACACAGTGGCACTGGCTCAGTGGCTGGCTTTCTACTGTGGCATGCAGCCAAACCCCACCCAGTCCTCCCTTCTGGTCTATGTGTCTCTGGTTCTTCACGGAAAGCCAGTTTTGCCCCTCACCCCTCTCTGTTTGGGCCTTTGCTGTGCTTTTTCCATTTTCCTCTGTCCTGTCTTCTCTGTAAGGACAGGGATCCCATCTTCCATGAGCAGCCTTTTCCCAGACACTCTGCCCACCTGCTGTGACCCTTGCTGCTACAATTTGCCTAGACTGCTGTCTATTCCCCTGGCAGCTGTGGTGAAATGGAAAAAGCCCTGGAGTTGGAGCCAGAAGATCCATTTGTGCATTGGTTCTGCAGCGTGGCCTTGGTTATGCCATTTTGCTTATCTAAGCATTTACTCAGAAATCAGAATATAATTCACCACATTATCCAGATACAATTCTTTACCCATGTTCCCAAACTTTCTTTTATAAACTGAAATAGGGGTGACCCTACTGCTTCATCCTAAACCTGTGCACTTCATTAGCAAAGTCTTATATCCAGGTCTCTGTTGGAGGAAAGAATGTTCTTGCTCCTCTCATAAACTCTGTCAGCTTTGGGAGGCAGAGGCGGGCAGATCACCTGAGGTCGGGAGTTCGAGACCAGCCTGACCAATGGGAGGCTGAGCCGGGAGAACCGCTTGAAGCCGGGAAGTGGAGGTTGCAGTGAGCCGAGATCACACCATTACACTCTAGCTTGGACAACAAGAGTGAAACTCTGTCTCAAAAAATATTTATAAAATAAAATAAATAAACTCAGTCAGGCTGCATCAGACCAGTAACTCCTCCTGTCTTAATGGAGGATGATAGGAAGCATTTCCTCTCCAGCTACTTCCACTTCCAAAAAGAAGAAAATTGACAAATTACAGTAGAAAGCCAGCCACTGAGCCAGTGCCACTGTGTCAGAGGACTTCTCAGCCAGCCCACCAGGGGCTGGATTCTCGAGCATTTACTGGTGTGCCCTGAGTTGCTATATCTATTCGTAAAAAAAAATCTGTTGCGTAGAATTGGAAAGGGACCTCTGGCTTTGCTTGCCTGGGAGAGCAATGGACCCTTTCAGAAAATATAAATGACTTGGAAGCCTCTGCCTCCCTGTACCTTCAGCAGAGACACCAAGTAAGCCCAGTTTCCTTGCGGCCTGGCTTATTCTACCTAGTCCAAGCTACAGCCATATGCTGTGTTCTCTCTTGCTTTTTTGCCCGAAGTCCAGGAAATGTCTGGCTCCAGGCCAGATTGGCCAGCTTTGTTGGTCTTCAGCTTAACTTATTAAATGAGCTTAAGGTCCCTCTGGGGCCTAATTCTCTTTCTCTCTCCATGGGTATTTCTAAATGTATTAGTCCCAGATTTGGTGCTTAGGAAGGTAGTCAATAGGCCTAAATTACATTCTCTGAATCAGGTTTGACCAGATAGCCCCTTATCATGGATTACAGGCCCCAGCCTCAGTGGCAAAGTGGCAATTTTCTTCCCATGCTGTTGCAATTTACTGTGTGTTCAGCAACATCCAAGAAACCTGTGCTGAAGACAAGAGCCAGGCATTCCTGCGGCATGGGCCACAATATCCTCATTATGCATCCAAAGCTTCTTTCTTTATTCCTAACCATGTACGTATGTTCACCTCCACCACATCCCCAAGTCTCATTCTGACTGCAGACTTGAGATGCTGTTGTTGTTTTGTTTTGTTTTCTTTTTTTTTTTAAATCTTCCCCATCCCCAGCTATTCGGTCAGTGCCTGGAACATAGCAAGGGCTCACTGTTACTTGATGGGTTAAATAATGCCTGAACCTACTAACAACTCTAGTGAACACAATGCACACACACACACAGACACACACACTTACCATCATCATCAAAGGACAAAACAAGAAAAAAATTGATGCTAAGGGAATTTGGACCTCATGTTGTCATTTCTCAACTGACTGATTTTGGTTGATTAAAATCATGAGGAGTCCAAAAGTGGAAGAATTCGTCATATTTGACGTTGGCATATTTTAACCAATTTTAAAGATTGCTTCCGCATCAGCAACTTGACCAATTTACATGTACTTAGGTAATGAAGAAGAAAAGATGCAGACACTGAACGTGAGAAGCAGAATAACCAGTAGGGAGGAGAGAGGAGGGGCCATCCTGAAAGAAAGAGGAGAAAAAAATAAGAGGAAAGGAGGAAAGGAAAATCATGTAAGACAATGAAAATAAGAGAGTAATGAAAGAGAAGACAACAGAGTAGATAAATGTCTCATCATTCAGATTAAGAATGATAGAGCAGCAAAGGAATTTTAGATTGCTAATGTGTGGAAGAAGAAACAAAGGTAAAGAGGAAACACATTATCCTATGTTACTCACGGTGTCAGGGCTGGAGTGCAGGTCTCCTGGTGACATAGTGTAGTGCTCTTTTCCCTAAATCAGGGTAGTACTGTGGTACATCATAACTTTTTTTTCAGTGTTACCAGTTCCTCATGTATGGTAAGTGCATGCACAATAATTGTTTGTGGAATGAAGAATATGATGGAACATGCTGGCATAGTAAGAAATCATTTGTATTATTATTGGACCATTAGCTTTTATTTTTTAAGGCAAAGAACTTTAAAATGCATATGTTTCATTGCCCCTCCACAGTGCTTTTCTGCTGTGCTTTACCAGGCACTCCTCTCTCATCCTTGTCACAGACTTCCTAATATCTTGAAGCTCCTTATTCATTTCTCCTTTTATCTATTGTGATTGTCACTTTTTACCTTGTGGTATCCACCCCTCTTTCTATCCATCTTGTTTTCCTTACTGATTGTAAATCCTTTGAGATGAGAGATCTCATCCTGTTGTCTATGATACGGGGTCAACTGCATTGAATTAGGAGAGGTGGTAGAGAGCCAGCTTTGACCCTGTTAAAACTGAAGGTCAGTTTCCTCATCCATAAAATGCTGATAAGTAGTTTCTGGATTCTCCATCTCAGAGGATGCTGATGGAATTCACTTGCAACATTGTGAACTGCTACAACAGTTCATTTGAATGTTCTAAACGAGAAGAGTGTGGTTGCTGTTGACGTCTGCTTCCCTTGCAGCACTTAGCATAAGTTAACCACCCTGCAGGCACATTTTTGTTGAATGAACAACATAGCAATCACATTAGCATCTTCCATTTTAAACTGGCCCCTTCTCCTTCCAAAATTAACAGAACTTTCTGTTTTCCAAAGCTTTGGTGATGAATTCCAAAACTTCATTTGTATTTCTTTTTTTAGTTGAGAAAACTTCTTATAAATGCTTTTGGGTCACTCCATTCTCTTCCCATAATTCTTGGACAAAAATACTGGATCAAGCCCCTCAAAGATCCTTAGCCTATGCAAGGCAAAGGCATATATATTCCAGGCACTTTAGATGCACCATCAAATTGGTACCTCACCATGATTATGTGAGAGAAGCACTATTATTAGTTCCATTACACATGAGAAAATTGAAACTAATTTACCCAAGTTGCTTTTCTCTGTTCATGTGAAAATTTATAAAACATATGGAATACAAACACCATCTTCTATCCCCACTTCCCTGACAACTGTGATATATTATCTGAGATCATTGATTTGGCTAATAAAAAAGGATCAGAATCATGGAATCATGTATTTTATTTCCTTCTCAAGTCTGATTTTTTTACCACTGATTTTTTTTGTGTGTGTGGTGTGTTGTCATCCGATATCTTCCCAGCTTGACTTGGTAGAAGTGACCACATCCTCAAACTTAGCCTTCATGGAAAATCCAGTCAAGTTTCCATGCAGAGACTTTTGAAATACTGCACTCTCAGTCAAAGGGGGCTAGAAAGACTTTGTTTTATTAAGTCAAGCTGTTCCTATTACTGCTGTAACAAATTACCACAAACGTCATGTCTTGAAACAATACATTAATTCTTTTACATTTCTGGAGGCCAGAAGTCTAAAATCAAGGGATTGGCAGAACTGTGTTCTCTTGGGAGACTCTGGAAGACATTGTGTTTCCTTGCCTCTTCCAACCTCTAGAGGTGCCTTCCTTGCGTACTTTGTCTCACGGCCCCTTCTGTTTTCAAAATGTGTCATTCCAATATCTGCTTCCATCTTCAAATCACATTCTCCTCTTCGTGGTCAAATTTCTCTCTGCCTCCCTGTTTATAAGGACAGTTGTGATTGCATTTAGGATAATCCAGGATCCCTATCTCAAGGTCCTTAATTTAAATATATTTGCAAAGTCTCTTTTTGCCATAAAAGGTAACATTCACAAATGCTAGGGATTAGGATCTGATTATCTTTGGCAACCATTATTCAGTATACCACCCCACCCAGGAATGTTATAAAGAAGCATATAATGTCTTCATTGAGATTCTGTGTTGATAAAAAGAGAATCCTTTCACATATCCATTCTATGAAGGAGCTTAGGGTAAAAAAAAAAAAAAAAAAAAAAGTATACCACCTATTCACTGTGGTAATTCCTATACCTTAATATTTACATAAAAAATGTTCCTGGGGTCATGATATTTCTGGGGGCACCTACCAAAAGCAACTGCAATGCTTTTCTGCAGGGACACTTTCACAACCCAGACCACATCTAATTTCTACCCATCTCCATATTATCATTGAAAATGTGCTCACACTCAAAAATTATAGAATGTACATGAAAAAAATGAGAGTAAACAGATACAAAAAATGAGAGTTTGCATGCTAAGAGCTTGAGAGAAAGACATCTAATGCAGACTACAAAATAAATGTTTAAAATAATTAAAGGTGTGAAATTAACAATAAAATAGTAAGAAAAAATAATACTTCATGAAAACAGAATAGGCAGATTTGAGAAAGAGCCAAATAGTACATACAGAAACAAAAAAAATAAAATTATTGAAACCAAAAATTTGCCAGACAGTTTAGAGAGGAGACTAAACACAGTTATAGAGAGAATTAGTGCACAGAAGACAGATTTTGGATATTAGAATGCAGACAACATTCTTTTAGTAGGAGTTTAAAGAAACGGCTGAGAATTTTTTATAGTTGCAGAGAGGTATGAAACTTTAGATTGGAGATTTACAATACATTCAGAGCAGCAAAAAGAAAAACGAATTTATACCTATGAGGTGGGAGAATAGAGCCTGGAGGCAAGGAACCTAAGGACTTCCTAGACCTAAATCAAACAGAAACACTTCAGCTATGACAGGAAATATCCTCTTCATTTACATAGAGTGTATACCAAGTAAATAACTTTGTAACTTCACTTCAGCCTCTTCATTTACATAGGACAAATACCAAGTAACCAATGAAAGTCTCTAGAGGGTATTTAAACCCCAGAAAATTCTGTAACCAGACCTTTGAGCTGCTTGCTCAGGCCTGCTCCCACCCTGTGGAGTCTGCTTTCATTTTCAATAAATCTCCGCTTTTGTTGCTTCATTCTTTCCTTGCTTTGTCTGTGCATTTTGTCCAATTCTTTGTTTAAAAGGCCAAGAACCTGGACACCCTCCACCAGTAACACCTAGATACTTTGAAACGAAAATACAGAACAAAACAAGGAAAAGATCTTAAAATTTACCAGAGAGAAAAGAGGAATTATACACAACGAAACAAACTGGACAAACAACAGACTTCTTAGTAGCAAACCTAGAAACCTGAAGACAATAGAATATTATCTTCAATGTGTTAGAGAAATTATATGCAAGAAAAAAGATAAGAAAATGTATAAATAATATGCATCTAAATCCAAAGAAGCACAACATATTAAAAAATAACAATGACTGATTGGGATGCTTAAAAGAGGTAGAATTAAACTGTTGACAATTCCAAATACATGGAATTTAGGATGAGGGTTATGGAATTATTGGTGGTTTTACACACTGATGTGAGAAAGATTTTGATTAAATGAAGATCATTTTTAATGTTAAGTAGGCATATTAACAATTTAAGGGTAACACCTAAAAGAAAAGAGATACAAGGTATAATTCCAACCAGTAGAGGAAAAAATAAAGAATAGCATTCAATGAATTGAATGGAAAATGAATATTTCATATTTAATAAAAATATTAACAATAATCACATAAGAACACTATACACCAATCTCAGGATGACAGTTACTTATTAGGATGGCCACTTGAGGGTTTGGAATTCTGCTGGAATTTAATGTCATATTAAGAGGGGGATGGCAGAGTAAATATGTCCGAAAGTTAACATTTTATACTAACGAGGTGTAAGTTTTATGGAATTCAAATAGTTTGATATATTATTCACTCTATTTTAAAACCACATGACAACTAAATGAAAAGAAGCGAATAGCACCAGATTAGGAATTAAAATGTCTGAATCAGGTTCAGGCTCTGACCTTAACCTGCTATCTGACCTTGGACATCACTAACCTCTTTTGTATCTCACTGTCCTCTATTGTAAAATTAATGTCCTAGGGTAGATAATCTTTTAGTCACAACTCTGGAGTTTGATGACTCTCCAGTCGTTGCTCCATTTTGATTTGCTCCTTGAACCACAGAGCTGAAAGGAAATGCAAAACCTCTTATTGTATAGAGGTTTAGATTAGACGATCCCTGTATTTCCTCCGAGCTGAAAACTGAAGCGCAGTTTTCCTTTCAGCAGAAAACTGAAGTCCAGAAAGGAGGCATGTTTTTTGCAGCATCACACAGAGCTCAAGTGAACAAAGAACTGTTATCCTAATCTACATTCAGGCTGTTTCTTCACGCTCTGAGGCTTTATCTGTCTCTCAGTGGTGGTCTGAGGACAAAGGAGAGAATGTCCACAGTAGGGAAGGCACCAGAATAGATAAGGACAACCTATTAGCACCGGGGTAAATGAGACTCAATATTAGCCTTTATTAAGTCAAGCTGAGAAGTTGAATGCAGGGGGCGTTTTATATGTCAGCACCGTACCAATTATGAATGGACTGATTAATAAATAAACAAACAAATACTAGGAAATCAGGCCTGTTTTAGTGCTTCCAATTCACAGTAACACCCTGTTAACATGAACTCCAAGTATTAACACTAATAACCACACTAATCACAGCATTGAAAACTCCAAATTAATTCAAATGCTGCTCAATAGACCATCACTGCGTCATCACTGCCTGATACTTTTCTATCTGTTCAGATCTCTATGCAGTAATTAAACCCATTAACATGTAAAACTGGCTTTTATTCTCAAGGGGAAAAATGAAAAAGGGAGCTGAATAACAAAAATCCTGGTGATGGAACTGCAACTTCTCACAACTTCAATTACATCCAAATTCTTGGCCTTTTCTTTCTAAAATAGTTGCTCTCCTGCTCCCGGCTTTGCATCCAGACCCACAGTATTTCACACGCACGGAAATATGACATAACTTAATGAAGGGGATGAGCGTAGGTCTTAGAAACAGGAAACTTATACTGAGGTCATGACTCTGCCACATATATATATATATGCACACACACACACACACATATATATGTAAGACCTCGGTTTTATACAGCACATTCTTTCTCTGGCCTTCATCTTCCCCATTTGTGAAATGCGAATGTTGAGTGCTCTCCCAGGCTGATTGTAGGAATCAAATGAGGTGATCAAAGTGAAGGTGTTTGCAAACACTAAAGGACTTTACAAAATGAGCTGTTATTCTTCATGATGTTCAGAAGCTCACAGGAGATTACATTTATTCTGAGTGAGGTGTGGGAACAGGGTAGAATGAGAAAAGTCAATGTAATAAATAAAATGTAAGTATTGTGCACACTAAGACCTACTGAAGAATACCTTTTTAAAGAAAATATGCTCATGACTCTCCTATAAATACAAAATAAATGCATGCCAAAGGCTTTATTTAACTCATTAATTAATGAGGGAATTGGTAGATGTTATAATGAATTCAAAAGCAAACTGGGAGTGTCACACATTTTTAGTCAAATATGGAATGCTGAAATGAATTTACAAAAGGATATAAAAGTCGTCACTATCTACAGGAAAAATATCAGTTGCATTCCATTAGATCCAATTTGCACTTCTATGGACAATAATTATTTGTATTCCTATCAGTTTTCTATAACTTCATTTCTATCTTATGGGGTTGTAAAATAACCTAGTCACAGATACAGAGAGAGCTGGGCACGGTGATGTGGTCCTGTGGCCCCAGCTACTCAGGAGGCTAAAGCAGGAAAACTGCTTGAGCCCAGGAGTTCAAGACCAGCCCAGGCAAAATAGCAAGACTGCCATCTTAAAAGACAAAACACAAGTCAAGGAGAGGCAGAGATAACCTAGGTAGCTGAATGAATCAGGACAGCCATCAAGTGTCAACATTTTTCACGAATATCCCTTACAGACCCTTTATTGTAAAAATCCCAGATCTACTCAAAACAGCTTCCTGAATTCTGGCTTCATTACTTGGCTGGGCTCCAGGATATTTACTCAACTATCCTGGTTTTCCAACTAATTCACTGTGTGGGATAACTTTAAGCAAGCCTCTTCTCCCAGCCAGGTCTCAGATTCCCTGCGTGAAAAATGGTTGCGTCGGATCAGTTGATCATTGGCCTTACATGACAAAACAATGAGAGAGTAGACTGAAGATGCTTTATACAATCGAGATAGTTAATCTCCCCATGAGGCAATAGTTATATTAGTATTATTCGACCACCTTGAACAGAGAAAAAAACATCACATGGCTCTCCAGTTGTTTTACCTCTTAAATACACTTGTTTGGAAAGACAAACAAAATAAGAATTGTCAGGAAGAGACCGTGGAGAGTACTTCTGCATGCTAACGCATAATGGGAATTAATTTTATGCGTCACCTTGGAGGGCGTTTCTGGATGAGACTAACACTTAAATTGGTCAACTTTGAGTAAAGCAGATTATCCTTCAGAATGCTGGTGGACCTCATCCAATCAGTAGATGGCCTGAATGGAAGGAAAAGATCAGTCTCACAAGCTAGAGACAATTCTCCAGCAGACTGCCCTCCCAGTGAAAGCCTGGGAACCCTGATTTGGGGGAGGGAGAAAGGCCTGGTTAGTGGCCCCAGTGGCCACAAAGGGCATCCCATGGAGGCTGGCATTCCTATCAAGGGACCTCAGCTCTGGTTCAGAACCACCACTTCCTCCCTGGGCAGGAGTCACATCAACAGACACTCTTGGCTTTCCTGACAAGTGAGCTATAAGGAAGTGTCAGGGAACTTGAGCACTGAATGGCAGGGATAGAGAAAGGGTCATGCCCAATCATAAAGCTCCTGAAAGAAGAAACGACCTCCTAAGATAAGGCTTAGTGCCCACCCTTGCTGAGACTCAGAAGGAAGATACAGTAGTATCATAGAAAATTCTGTAATATCATTTACTGAGTCCTGCTGATGTGCCAGGAGCTGTGCTAGGTACACTCTACATAAATTGCCACACATGATCATCTCAACTGTGCTGAAAGCTAAAAGCATCATTCTCATTCAACAGATGAGGAAACTAAGCTCAGCGTAGGAAAATAATTTCCCCTAAATCACCACGCTCTGGGAAAACAAGTCCCAGGGAGAGTATGGCTGAAGACCAAGGGCCATCAAGGCAGAGACTAAGGACACCAGTGAACACCCACCACACAAACTCGGGCAAAGAGGTGGGGTGGCAAGAGATTAGGAGACAGGTCAGGCACGCAGACTTGGATGGGGGCCAGCATGTCTATCTGTCCCTCCAAAAAATTCACTGCCGTTCATTATAAATGGGTGGTCACCAGCAACATGTCACCTCCTCCTAATTAAACCTTATCAGTCAGCCAAGGAAGAAGTTATGGTTGGTTCGATAAAGCACTTGTGGGCCCAGCCAACTAAGAGCAGAGCAGTTTACCAGTAATTGACGGCTTTAATTTGCTAACAATTACATCACTTTTCAGAGAGACTAGGGAGCCACTGATGCAAGCTCCCATTTCTTAAGGGAGTTCATTGGAGACGCTAAGTGAGGCATGTGATAGGAAACGGATTACAAGAAAGAAGAGTTGCCTGAAATATTGACTACCTTGAAAAACAGTGCAGGTCTGAGTGTGAGGTGAGTGAGTTAGAAACTACCAGCTCTGCCGCCCGTGCAGTCTTGAACAAACAGCTTACTCTTCTGAGCTTCTGAAAATGGAGATGTTACCATAGGCCTGTAGTGACTACCAAATGCATGTGCAAATGTTAATTGGTTTTTCTATATTAAAGTACAGGTCAGCAAACTTTTTCTGCAAAGGTCCAGATGTAAGTAATGTAGGCTTTGTGGGTTAAACAGTCCCTACTGCAACTACTCAACACTGCTGTTGTAGTGTAAAAGCAGCCATAAACAATATATGACCCCTGGTGCAGGACGGTTCTCCAGGTGGCCTTGGACCAACCCAGCTCTCTCCCCTTCTTGCTGTTGTTCCCTGGAATAACTGTAAAATACACTGAGAATGCAACATCCTGAGACAAGGAGAGACTGGCTGGAACAGCCTGGCTCTGTTCTAGTTTCCACCTAGAAACGGGATGTTCTTCAACACACTGGCCTAGTGAGTCCTTTTATACCCTGGGGAGGGTATAAAACCCAGGGTTGTCTGCTTTCCAGGGTCCTGCAGCAGCAGTGCAAGTGGGCCCCATGCAGATGAGACCTCATTTACCCGGCAGCGTTTCTGAGTTTTGGGGGAGAAGCTCACAATCAATCCTACACTTCTGTTATCCCTTGCTGTTTATCTGTAAATAATAAATTCGTTTCATGTAATTTGTTAAGTGTAAGGATCTTCTGCCTTACCAGACTCAGACAGGTTGGTAACCAGTGCACACTTGCCTCACAAGTGAGCATGGCTATGTTCCAATAAAGCTTTATTTGTAGATGCCAAAATTTAAATTTTAGGCAATTTTTATACTTCATGAAACATTTTTCTTCTTTTGATCTTTTTTTGACTATTCAAAATACAAAAACATTCTTAGCTTTAGGCCATACAGAAAGAAAGTGGGCCGGATTTGGCCACTGGGCCAATTTCTGCCCCAAAGTTCTATGTAAATGTGGAAAACACAATAGAGAAGGGAGTTGTGCAAAGAGATGAGGAAGACTATATTTTTCTTATTTAAAAAGCCACTAGTTGCTAAGCATTGTGGTGCTAACATGAAGGAATGAGGAGTCTGGGAAAAGAGAGGAGAGTGTAGTCTGCAGCTACTGAGGAAGGGATTCCCAGAAGGTGGGGAATTTGGTTTGAATAGGAAGGTGGAGTGAGATTTCAATATGTGGGGCCAAGGTAGAAGGATGGGAATTTAAGAAGGGAAGGGAGAGTAAGGGCACAGAGGAGATAATAGAACACCTAATGGAAGACAGCCAGACAGAGGAATGTGGTAATCACAGGCAGTACTGGGACTCCAGCTTGAGGCTCCTGGCTGCCAGGCAAGTGTTCATTCCATGTTCCATGTGGCTGATAAATCGTGTGAACACATCAGAAGACCTAGAAGTGCACTGCTCTAGGAGAACTGATCATCACATTGGGAGATAGAAAGATATTATGGAGAAAGATATTTAAAAATACCCTAATAATTGACATGAGAGAAACAGTCATGAAATAGTAGTGATCTTATTGAGCACCTCCTTAATTGAGCATTCAGCATTCTGCAGGTATTATCTCACTTGGGACTCACTATAATCCTTTGAAGACAGTCTGGGTATTCTCATTATTCCCACTTTATAACAAGAAAATTGAGAAAAAGGGGGAGAATTTTCCATGAGCCTTAGTGACCAGACTTACCAATAATAAACATTTGCATGTTGTTTCCCAAAGACTCTCAGAGGGAATTGAGAGATCGAGAAATGATCTAAGGGCTGTGGTCAGCTGGTCTCCAAGGTAGATGGAAGCATGTCAGAGGTGGGGGAGCTGGAGTGTTCAGAAGGAGTGGCACGGTGGTGGTCCACATTAGTGACTCAACACCAGCCTGACTGTTTACAGTGGTTGCAAACTTCTTTCGTCTATTGGCAAGCCTGGAGTGGCTCATGAGAATGAGTACAGATGCCTTGCTGGGAATGGGTATTCCAGAAGGAGTCCCAGTAGTGGCAGTATGGGGGTTAGAAATAATTAAATAACATTTTCAGCTCTCCTGAGAGCCATTGGCCTAGAACAAAGAGGCAAGTGAGAAGAGGAAGCTGAGAGTTATTTGTGTGTTGTTAACGGGACTTTAATCAACAGACCCCCACCCTTTCACCAGCAGCAGCCGGTCCCTGCAATCTGCAGAGACTGTGTACTCACAAAGCACCCATTCAAGTAACATGAATGCTGGCACAATGCAGCAATCAGACAGGCCCCAGCTTCTCCATGGCGCTACACCTGCACCTGTTATCATGGCAGGAACTTATTTATCAGCCCTTAGAAACTTACATAATGGAGGAGTTTGTCTTTCATCAGTTCTCTTTCAGGCTATGGGGGTAGAGATATTTATAAGCCAATACTAAAGGCAAACCAGTCTCTTTCTGGAGAAACAGTAAGCCCATGTGAATCTGGGCAGCTACAGGTCTACCATCGATGTTGACACGACAGAGTCCCTTGGACTGTGAACCAGCTCTAGCTCTGGGTGTGGGGATAAGGGTGGTATTAGTGGCTGTAGCTGGAATCAGGGGGATGGGAGCTGCCTTAGCATCCACCCCACCACTGTTGGTGAGAATGTATGAGCTGGCTTGTCAGGTGCGGAAGGAGCCTGAATGCTTTTTTGATTGCTATAATTGCAGCAAATTGGACGCTTGAGAGTGCCTCTTCAATGAGAAGAATCTCACGAATGAGACTTAGGGAAGAGGCCCCTCTTTGGATCCCTCTCCTTTGTCTCATGTGTATGAAATAATTCCCCAGCCATTATGGACTCTGAATGAACTGCTAATTTTAGTTGTGCAAGTCAAACAAAGACCCTGGTTGGAGGATCCGGAAGGTGATTCATCCTATATGATGTTTGCATGGTGGAGGCTAAAGGTCTTGATAGGAGTCCCTGATTATTCCAAACTTTCCATACAAGGAGTTAGACAATTTTTTTTTTTTTTTTTTTTTGAGAAGGAGTTTTGCTCTTGCTGCCTAGGCTGGATTGCAATGGCATGATCTTGGCTCACTGCAACCTCTGACTCCTGGGTTCAGGTGGATTCTCCTGCCTCAGCCTCCTGAGTAGTTGGGATTATAGGCATGTGCTACCACACCCAGCTAATTTTTGTATTTTTGATGGAAACAGGGTTTCACTATGTTGGCCAGGCTGGTCTCAAAGAGTCAGACAATTTTTTAAGTGGTCATCTCAACACCAGCAACCAAAGGGACTCCAGTACCTTGTCATTTGTTTAAGGTTCTGTCTTGGCAATCCTGGGTGCTTTGAGTGTGGTCATTCTCCTCTAAGTTTTCTTAATTGGGAAGATTCAGAAAGGCAGCAGTGAAGCCAGAGTCAATGAAAGACCGAAAGTCAAAAGCCACAGAAACACAACATAAAACCAAGCCCAATGGTCTTTGGCACCTCTGGAAAAAATAGACATGAGTTGAAAGAATATCAGAACCTAAATGGGAATAGAGGCTCTGGAAATAGATCGGCAAAGGCTTTGGGATGGATGAGACAATTAAACAAGTTCTTGAGAGAAAAGTAGAAGACTTTAGGTAAAGTAAGAAGTGTTATTTAAGCAGAGAAAACAATCCTCAGCATATTCAAAGGCACATGTATTAATGCAGTTGTTTTCTATAACAAGTAATGGAAAAGTCCAACTTGAACTATTTCAAACACAGGATAACACAATGACTCAACTAACTGGAAAGCCCAGAGTTCAAGCAGACTTCAGAGATGGTTGATTCAATGGCTCAATGACGTTTCTTTCATTCTGCCATCCATAATGTTGGCTCTATGCTACAACTGGTTCCTTCTGTGTTTGTCAGCTGCGGATAGCACAATCAGTGTTATAATTCCTTTTTAATATCCAGTGGAAGAGGAAATGCACTTCCTCCAACCATTGAGTAAATATCTGGCAACCTCTGACTCTTGGGTTCAAGCAATTCTCCTGCCTCAGCCTCCCGAGTAGCTGGAATTACAGGTGTGCACCACCACACCCAGCTAATTTTTGTATTTTTAGTAGAGACAGGGTTTCACCATGTTGGCCAGGCTGGTCTCAAAGAGTTAGATAATTTTTTAAGTGATCATCTCAATACCAGCAACCAAAGGGACTCTAGTACCTGGCTCAGGTCTGAGTAACTTGAAGCAATCACTGTGGCAAGGAGATTATACTTAGCCTGATTTACTCAGACGGATGTTGGAGAAAACAACAGTATCCATGTTATCATAGTAGCAAGAGGCTTCAAAGTAAATTGTCCCATATACTGTACTTCATTCGGGCAGAGTAGCAAGGGACAAGAGGGTAGAGAAATAGGATCTAGACTGATGACCTTTGAGTATTAGGCAAAAGTCACTTGACATGATCTGATAACCCATCTTTTAACAAGTTCCACCCTAAAACACTACCATTGTCTCTCCCTTGAAGCATGTATCTCTTTGGCCTTTTATTGTACTTACCAGTGCAGTTTTCTTCTCTTTAAGCAAAGAAGGGAGTCCTACTTGCCTAATGACAGACTAACTGGCACCTAGCAGGCCCTCCGTGAATGTATTATTGAAATAGATCCATCGTCTCCTTGGGCTTTCCCTACGCAGGTTTAAGAAACATTCAGAAGGACACCTTCTTAAGTTCTTTGTGGCAATCAGGAGGCTTGAATATCAGAAGCTGAGTAGCCTAGGCTTAGGCCTTTCTCTCTTCTCCCACGAATTTGCTGTGTGATCTTGCCTAAGGTACTCACCAGCTCTGTTTCAGTTTCCTGATGTGTATTAAGAGAAATGACAATATGATGGTTTTTGTGCTTTGTCAACTTAGCTAAGCTGGAACTACAAATCTTAGAGTCCCCTTGTCTATATAATTTCAGGTTAAGGTTGGTCACAAGTTAGTGTTTCAAGGCATGCGAGATTTGAAAGGGGAAAGTGAAGAAGGGCTATTTTACTTTCTTTATCCTCTAAAAGTTAATGAGGGCAGCTACAAGCTCTTGCACGTGGTCACTGATATGCTGGCTTACTTGGTTGGTTTAGAGCACAACTGACGCTGCAGCTGCTTCAGCTCCTGCCAGATCCCCTCTTTCACCTTCTCTGAGTGCTGGTACAAGAGCGGGTATGACTCTGGGGTGCAGGCCGCCAGCTTATCTTTTAGGCCAACAGCGTCACTGAGATTAAAGAAGCAGCACATATTGTTCCAGTTAATTCTTGCAGATTCTAGTCTGTCCTCGATATTTCTACTTGATGTCTATCTTTTCTTCTACGTTTCTAGCCCTGCTGACATTAGGGCCAGCACCAAAAGCAGAAACTGCCCCCAAAGTAGCAACATAATGAGTTCCCACAATTATGTCTGGTCTAAGCCTTGTAATATATCCGATACTCTACACTACTCGAAGTGGTTCTGTTTTTCTGATTGAATCTGAATGATACAAATAATTTAATGGATGTTCACTATGTGCCAGGCACTTTCCCAAAACTTTGACTATATGAATACATTTAAACCTCATAAAATCTCTTGTGACGTAGGTAGTATTTTATGTTGTTTCTGTTGTATAGATGAGAAAACTGAAGCACAGGGTAACTTACCCAAATCATCCAGCTTGTAAGAGGCTGAGTCAGGGTTTGAACTCTGGCAGGCAGCTAGAGTCTAGGCCTTTATCCACCGTCTCATTTGTAGAATGAAAGGCTATTCTAGATATCTTTGAATTCTCTTCCAGTTTTTAACACTCCATAAAATAGGTTCTGTATTTATTTTTTAACTCCTAGAGTAGTATACCTCAAAATGTGATCTAATGAACATTTATATCAGAATTATCTGGAAAACAGGTTAAAATATAGATTCCCTAGGCCCTGTAGGTCTGGGGTGGGGCACTGCATGTTTATAACTTGTCCAGGTTATTTTCATGCACATGCTGAAATTTGAGAACTACTCACTACCCTAAAAAAAATAGGAAAAAGGTGTGTGTGTGTGTGTGTCTGTGTGTGTGTAGGTGTGTGTGTGTGCACATGTGCGTGCCTGTGTATTCGAAGAAAGTAAAGCTGGAATGAGTCCCCCTAGAGGTGGGTCCTCCACTAGGGCTACATTTCAAGTGGAGGACTGAGCTGCAGCCTTAGGTACATAGTCAAGAAGACACATACCATATGGTTGGTATCAGAAAGCTCTGGCAGGATTTGCCTCTGCTTCTCCCAAAAGCACCCCTAGAAACAGTTTCAGAGTTCTTCAGTGAGACAAGTTGTCATCCACCTGCCATGATGTGCCAGGAGGCAATGAGAGTGGCAGCAGCATCCTACTCCCTGACCAGCCCTCTGTTAATGAGAAGTGTCACTCTCTCCTCTCTTGCGGAGGGGGCGGGGGAGGGTTTATCAGTCATTTATCTTCTCTTGGGAAGTCAGAGCCATGCTGGCTAGGATGAGCAGAGGTTTACACTGGTGACCTTGGCTATTAACAGCCCCTGGGGTCTGGCTCCTGGAAGTGAAGCAACCCGCAGGCTGTACAAATTGGAGTTGGAAGAAAACAAGGCGTGGTGATGAAAAGCCTCTTCAAGGCTGCTTGTGGTCATCATTAGCAGGCACGCAGGGCTGATAATAAGCCCTCTTCCATGCACTGATGCTGGCCTTGGGGCACCAGCACTCTTGCCGAAAGCAAGGAAGCAGACCCCCTCAGGTCTAAGATGGTCCCTTATATGCAGAGGACACTTAATAGCTTGCAATGGGTTTTCCTAGACCCTGTCTTATTTGAGCTTCTTCCCACAAATCTTGGGATAAATAATCGGAGGAACTTAGAAACTGGGGAAAATGTTCATAACTAATAATTTATTCCTTATACATTTGGCCTAACTTTTCTCACAAAGTGTGTTGTTTAAAAAACTTATTTTAACTTTCCTAGATGAGACAAGTATTAGGTGACAGCCTGGTACTAGGTACTATATTTGGCTAAGTGACTTAATTTGGCTTATCACCTCTGTGATACAACTTAGTGCTGCTAAAATATCATCAACCCCGTTGGACAGGTGAGGACACTGAGGCTTAGAGAAGTTACATAGCAACACATTACATTTTCTCAAAAATAATCTTATGGGGCTTTGAGGAGGTATGGATGCAATTACATGATGCAGGTGGAGGTGTAAGCTAAAGAAAAAAAGCTGATTACTGCAAATGCACCTTTTTACTAATCTCCTGATAGGGAATTTTTCAAGGCCAGAAATTGGTCCTAACATTTCTCTCCTGAGTCAGTTAAATTTTCAAGCCCAGAGCAAAAACAAACCAATCTCACGTTATCTTGAGTTTGAAATCAGGATAATCCTAGAAGGCAATTCTCCTTCTCTTGTGAAAGAACTTTCAGGGTGCTTGCATTCCTGGCCAGCTTTCCTAAGAGGGTTTGGCCTATGGCTACTCTATCCCACATTGTTTTTGCTTAGGAATAAAGAAGAAAAAGATCTTCTCACTTCATTCCTTGACTGCTTTTAAGATGAATTCCAGTAGAGGTCTCATCACAGGCTCAGATGCACATCCTATAAACACGAATTCTAGATGCTTATCTTCCTCTGCTGGGGGATATTTAGTAGAAATTTAAGTCAGACTCTTACTTAGTGCAACAACTACCCCCATGGTCGGAGAGATCCCTATATAACCAACTACCCTCTCCCTTTGCTGAAACATCTTAAATACTGTAAAATCCCACCACCCTAAAACACTGGAAGACTGCATCGAAATGTTAAAATAATAAGTTTAGAAGAGAGACTGTACATAATTTGAGGGAAGGAATTATGTCTGGTTTGTTCACCTCTGATTTCCAGAGCTTTGACCTACAGCCTGGCACACGGTAGGTTCTTCCTACATAATCGTTGAGTAAATAAATAAATGAATAAATGAATGAGTGAATAAATAAATACATGGACAAATGTATTAGATTTCCTGACAACTCTTCCACCACTGGCTTGTCTCTTACCTAGTCCTCCCATTTCCTGGATCTCTACTCTAAGCCATGCTAGGACATCTGCCCCAGATTGGTGGTCCTATCATACTACTTTTCACCAAGTGACAACTCTGCTAAAAGTATTCATTGACTCCCTCTTGATGGAGTTGGGAGGAAGAAAAGTTTAAGACTTAAATGACTGGATCCAAACCCTTTGAATTCTGTTGCTAAATATTTCTAGGAACTCCCCACAAAAACATATGCCAGATGCCATGTAAAGAATTCTTACATTTTTCCCCATTCTACTGGTAAGTACACAGGTCAAAGGAGCTACTTTGCTTCCTATTGTTAAACTCAAATCTAAATCCTATAGTTGTTTACCTTTCCAATGGTGAGAGAAGGCCAGCCCAGAACACGCTTAACATCAACGGCAATGAAAAAGGAATTTTCCTTGATGCAGGCGTATCTAGACCTCTGGAAATGTGGTCAATCAATACACTAGGCCTGACCAACCATAGGAGCAAGGCTTCTTAATTTGTTGTTCAAGGCTCTTCTTAGTCACACTCTATCAGGGACTATAGCCAAACTAACACAGAGTTCCAAACCAGCCTCCTTTCACGCCCAATATGGGTCTTTCCCCATCAAACCAGACCACTCTACTCAATATTCGCTGAGCATCCCAGAAAATTCATCTCTCCATATCTTGGCTCTTAAATCTCCCTGTATTGTTGTTCTCTCCTATGCCTCCTCTGTCCACTGTTTTTCCAGGACCAGCTCAATATTCCCCTCCTCTCTGAATTCTCCTCTTCCCATGTAGAGGGTAAAATACAAAGGCAAAAAAAAACAAAAGACAAAAAACAAAAAACAAAAACACCACCCGACGCACAGAACAGGCATGCACTGAGTAGAGTAAAAAGAAGTACTGAGTTTGGAGACAAAAATTCTGGGGTAGCTTTATACTTACGAAAAGTAAAAGATTTGGCCTACTCACTTAACCCACCCAAATTCCAATCTCTTTGTCTTGAAAATTGGGATAACTTCTACCTCACAGAGTTGTATGAATTAAGTGATACCTAGTATTCACCCAACAGGGTCTTCTGGGTGCCAGGTGCACAGTGACTGACGTATAGTAGGTGTTTAATAAATATTATTGAATGTTATTAAATACTTACTAACCTGATTTGTAGGACTTGTCCAGTTATGGAAGAGAATTATTAGATTGAACATGAAATCTGTCTTGTAGTTTGAATGTACCCTCCAAAACTCATGCTGACATTTAATCGCCAGCGTAACACTACTGGGAAGTAGGAAGGAGGTGATTAGGTCATGAACGTTCCACCCTCATAAATAGATTACTGCTGTCATCTCAGGGGTGGGTTAGATATTGAAGGAATGGCTTTGTTTTAAAAGTGTGCTTTCTTTGTCTCTCATGCTTGCTTCTATTTTCCATCCTTCTGCGATGGGATGACCCTCACCAGATGCTGGTGCCATGCTCTTGGATTTCCCAACCTCCAGAGCTGTGAGAAATACATTTATTTTCTTTTTAAATTACCTACTTTGTGGTATTCTATCATAGCAGCATAAAATGGATTAAGACAATCTACTTTCACAATCTTTTCCTTTTTGTCGTTTTTGACTGTGCTGGACACATAAACAAAAAGAAATAGAACAGAATTGATGACTTAATATTCCATGTTCCATATTCCACCCATTATCTATATCCTATATTTATCAATTTGAATTTCTGCTAGATGCACTACTGAAATATCTAGCATAAAAATAATACGTATGAGCATGAATATGTTTTCTTATCTTTTTTGCATCAATCGCATGGCATTTGTCAGGTAATATTGTATTCAGCCAGCCTCAATGTTTAGCTATGACAGTAGAAAACTTGTGAAGTACATGGTAATTATATTTTTCTTTTTAACTTTTAGAGGTGAAATCTCACTCTGTTACTTAAGCTAGATTGCAGTTGCAGCAGCACACTCATAGTTCACTGCAGCCTTGAATTCCTGGGCTCAAGGAGCTATCCTCCTGCCTCAGCTTCCCAAATAGCTGAGACTACAGGCATGCATTACCACACCCCACTAACTTTTATTTTAGTTTTTTGTTTGTTTTTTAGAGATGGCTCTCACTATGTCACCAGGTTGGTTTCAATCTCCTGACCTCAAGTGATTCTCCTGCCTCGGCCTTCTGAATTGCTGGAATTACCAGTATAAGCCACTGTGTCTGGTGGTAATTATCTTGAAATACACAAAAGCCTCTCATAAAAAGATGAATTAGACCTTATCTGTGTGTCCGCAGCAGAAAATTATTGTAGGTGGGTGGAGATTATAAGAAGGTAGATTTCCTCTAAGACATAGTAAAAAGAGTCAGCACGTCCCTTCAGAGATGTGTGTGTCTGTGTATGTATATGTGTGGTTGGGGTTGGAAACCACTGAATCCAGTCTGCAGCATGAGACTTTTATGATTCCGGCAGAGATCAAAGCTGAGTAGAAAAGAAGCCAGATACTTCTTACTCAATAGTGGGGGCTTCACTGACTTCATTTTCAACTGACAAATTGACTCCATGCTTAACTGATAAAAACCCACTCTACCTGAACTGTCCTCAAAACCCACTTCTAACCCTGTTCACACATGTGCACACATGTACATGCACACACATACACAGATACACACAAACACACACACATACACACACACAACTGTTGTTTGTACTTAGGAGCTGATCTTATTTTAATAGGTTCCTGGAGAGAATAACTGACAGCCTCATCTTTCACAAGCTGCCATCAAATACAAAACTCTAGAATGGGACACTCTGTTCACTTTGCCCCAGGAATTCTGGGCCTGCCTGTCTGAAATTTGACTGATGACCAACATCAGTGAAGGATTGGGGTGCTAAGATCACGTGCTTCCATCTTAAACCCTTTTTGTATCTGGAAAAGATGAAGAATCTGAGTAAGGGGAATCTCATCCTTTGTAAAGAGGTAAGGTTTCCTAGAAGAAAGTGGAGGGAGTGGAAATTTGGATAGAGACCATTGAACATTGAGGCCCTTGGTATGAAAGAGGCAGGAATTATTGAACCTGAGGACCGAAGATCCAGACTGAGATTTGGTAAAATGGCCACAGAGGACTCACTCACAGGCTTTAAGTTCCTTCATTTTTGAGATTCAAAGCAATGTTTACATTTACTACAACTATGCTGTCTTCCTTTTTGTGTAATAATTCTCTTTCGAAATAATTGAAACTCCTTAGAAAAGAAATTTGCATGACACCATATACCCAGAGAGACTAGTGTTAAGAAAATGAAGAAACAGAGTGAAAAAAGAGGAGGAAGCCCTTGTGCTCCACTCGTACTTTCAGTCTTCCACGTGTTCTAGCAGGCAGGGCATTGGTAGACCGAAAAATGTGCCACACTCCATTAAGACATGGAGTCGATTTCCCCACCCTAAAGCAGGGCTGGCTTTGTGATTGGCTTTAACCCATAGAATGTGTCAGAAATAATGTGCTATTTTGAAGGTTACGCCTTAAGAGGCCTTGTAAGCTCCATGTTTGCCACCTTGGAAAGCCACCCAGAGACCATGTAAGAATGCCAGTTGAGCCTAGGGAAGAATGAGCAACCACTTGTGGGAGAACCAAGGAGTGCTAGTCACTGTCAGCACCAACTGCAATACCTGACAGTCAGGCCATGTTGCCTCTTCTAGCCTAGCCAAGCTTTCTAACTGAATGTAGCCCCAGCAGGGATCCCAGGTGAAACCAAAAGAGCAGACTCCTCAACCAGCACTTCAGATCATAACAAATAATGGATCATTGTTTTAAGCCACTATATTTTGGGGAGGCTTATTAAGCAACAGCCCCTTTCCTGGAGCATGAGCTCCAGGTGATGCCCAGAGGATTTGCAGGGCAGCCATAGAGAAACCAGAGCAATAGGAGAACTCCCCAGTGCTAGGGAGAACTCCAGTGAGGGCAGAGTCATGGACAAAAATAGGAGAAACCTGTTTTCCTGTACAGATTAGAGAATGCCACTCTCTGAAAAGAGAAGGGAGATGACTCAGCAGATACTTAAGAACTAATGAAAAGAAGAAACTTTCTATCAGAGTTACCTAAGAACAGAATGGACTGTTTCAGGAGGCGCTGTGTTTTCCAACATTAGGGGCACTCAAGCATGAGCAGGATGGCGACTGAACGGCAGAATTGGAGCACTATGTAGTTGGATCTCTGAGGTCACTTTCAACCCCAGGCATTTTATTAGGTTCTCCAAGACCTATTTGAGAAGATGGAAGTATACGCATGATTATGTCAATAAATCTGTCATGTTATCTTGAGAATAGGCCCCAGCTTATCAAAAGTAAAGCATACGTGAGAGAGAAAATTCCTCTGTGTGCACAGTTTATTGACATTTCTCTGGCCAGGCTAGGCAGAGCACGCAGACAGATACCCAAAACAGGCACCAGAGGGCTGTGACAATGTATTACCGGAAAAATATCGGACTTAAAAATGAGGCCTCTGGGCAGAGTTTACATCTTTTATTGAGTCTTCTTTTGGGGCCAGGCCCTGTTGTTACCATTAAGTGAATGTGTAACATGATCATAATAATGACAACAGCAATAATAATAACCGTAATAGGCAACGGTCCAACTCCCTGTTGCCCTCTTACTACCTGTGACAGATCTGTCACTAAGATGAGCTATCTCTCCACTGCCTTCAGAAGGGATTTATAAAATGCCAAGGAATGTGTTTGCCTCTGTAGCAAAGTGCTGCTTCCTTCCAGAAGGTGGACCCTCTTGAAATTTATTTATAAGAAAGGATACAGGATTGATGCATACTTATTACATTGCCTTTCAACAACATTCTTTTTGTGACATGCCCAGAATCACATAAATAACCCAAGGAGACAGCTGAGCTATGATTAAGAAACCGTCATCTAATGAATTTCTTACCTGGGAAGGACTATATGGGATCATTCAGGCTCAATCACAGTTTAATACTGTAATCTAGAATTGGAAAGACAAGACGTTCAGAGCTGGAGTTTGGCAAGGAAAGGGGTTTAGTATTGTGCTAGGGCTGTTCTAATTAAGAGGTAAGCCTGAGGAGTCAGTCCATAAGAAGAGGCATATCAGAGAACAACCTAAGTGAAGCATACCAGCCAGTGTGATGGCAATGATGATGAACTGGGTGCCTCAAAGACTCAGGACTCAGTTCTAGTTCTATTGGAAAACACACATTTCTGAGCTTCATTTTTACATTTGTAAGATTAGAAAAATAATCCTAATACTGTTTAATCTCATGGGGTAATGTTGTAAAGTCCACATAAAAACATTGGTAGAAAAGTACTTTGTCAACTAAAAAATATCATAAGAATTATAAAGCATAACTGTAAAGTCTTTTTGTTCTTGAAGTATAAAAATTGTTCACCTATAACTATATATAAGTCATATACATATATATGTGTGTGTATATACATATATATGTATAGCATATATATTTTTTTCTAAAAGTTTTATAGTTTTAGCTTTTATGTTTATAATATATCTCAAGTTAGTACTATAGTATGATGTGAGCTATGGATTTAAGTTTATTTTATTATCTATAGGTAGCCAGTTTTTGTGGCACCACATGTTTAAAAGAATGTCTTTCTTCATTAGATTTATTTGGCACTTTGGTAAAATGTCACCTTGCCATATACATCTGGGTCTACTTCTGTACTTTCTGTTCTGTTCCATGAATCTATTTGTCTGTCTTTCCCTAATACCACACTGTTTTGATTATCATAGCTTTTAATAAGTTTTTAAATAAGGTAGTATCTGCCTTCCAAAGTTTATCTTCTCTTATAAAATTGTTTTGGCTATTTAAGGTTCTTTGCATTTCCATATACATTTTCAATTCAGCTTACTAATTTATGCAAAAAAGCATTCTGGGATTTTGATTGGGATTAAATTGATTCTATAGATCAACTGGAGGAGAATTAATATTTTAACAACATTTAGCCTTTCAAATAATGAGCATGGTATACCATGCCATTCACTTAAGTCTTTTAAAATTTCTCTCAGGAATATTTTGTAGTTTTCAGTATAGAGGTGTGCACATACTGCATTACATTTATCCCTAAAGATTTTATGCTTTGAAAATATTGTTGTAAATAAATTTTCTCTAATTTAAAATGTTTTAATTTTAAAATTTTATTTTAAATTGTTTTGTATGGAAATACAATTGGTTTTTCTATTGATCATTATCCTGCAACCTTGCTAACTTTATTCATTAGCTCTTGTACTTTCAAAGGATTATTTAGGATTCTCTCTATTTGCCAATAAAGATAGTTTAAGTCTTGTTTTTCTTTTTCTTTCTTTCCTTTCTTTCTCTTTCTTTCTTTCTTTCTTTCTTTTTTTTTTGAGACAGGATCTCATTCTGTCATTCAGGCTAGAGTGCAATGGCATGATCTTGGCTCACTGCAGCTGGGACCACAGACATGTGCCACCACACCCAGCTAATTTTTTAAATTTTATTTTTGTAGAGATAAGGTTTTGCCATGGTGCCCAGGCTGGTCTCGAACTCCTGGGCTCAAGCTATCCACCTGCCTTGGCCTCCCAAAGCTCTAGGATTACAGGTGTGAGTCACTGCACCCCGCCAAGTCTTCTTTTTCAATCTGTATGCTTGGCCTTTCTATCTTTCTTTCTTTCTCTTTCTTCTCCCCTCTCCCCCTTCCTCTCCTTCCTGTCCTCTTTCTTCTCCTTCTTCTTGTTTTAAGACACTGGTTAGGAACTCCAGTTCAACTCTGAATACAAGCAAAGTGGACATTTTGACTTTGTCCCCAAAGCATGTGTTGGAAACTAAATCCCTAATGTAACAGGGTTAAGAGGTGGGACCTTTAAGAGGTAATTAGGCCATGAGGGTGGAGCCTTCATGAATGGACTAAGGCTGTTATCTTGGGAGTAGGTTTAATTATAAAAGGATGAGTTTGGCCCTGTCTTTTTCTCCCTCTCTTGCCCTTCACCTTCTACCATGGGAAGATGCAGCACAAAGGCCCTTGCAAGATGTAGCTGCCTCCCCCCCAACACACCCCACTCCAGTCTTGGACTTCCCAGCCTTAAGAATTATAAAAAATAAATTTCTGTTCATTATGCACAAAGTACTGACTAAGACGCTGAAGATAAGCCCCACTTGGTTTTGATATATTATTCTTTTTAAGACATTGTTAGATTTTATTTAATGATGTACTTTTAACAAAATTCATATCTACATTTATGAGAGATACTGGTTTGTGGTTTTCTTATAATGTGTCTGATTTTGGAAACAAGATTATCATAACATGTGTTGAGAAGTCCTGTCCCTTCTTTTTTCTGGAGAATTTGTTATAAAACAATCTCATTTCTTCTCTAAACGTTTGATGAAATTGATGAGTAAAGTCATAAAGACTTGAAATTTTCTTTTTGGAATCCTTTCTAGTAATTATTTTAATTTCATTACTAGATATTGGGCTATTTAGATTTTTTATTGTTTTCTAATTAGTTTTGGTAATTTGTGTCTCAAAAAAATTGCGTTTTGTCTAAATTACTTAATTTACTGGCATTAGGTATTAAGATTTTTTAAATGTCTATAGATAATAAAATAGTGTTCCAATGTTAGTAATCTCTTTGTAATCAAGCAAGGCTATGTGCTTGAGGTCTATTAATCTTATTAATCTTTTCATAGTAGTAGCTTTGCTTTTTATTAATTTTCTATATTGTTTGTTCATTTTCTATTTAGTTGATTTCTGTTTTTATCTTTTCTATGTTCTTCCTTCTGTTTAGAAAGGATTTAACCTGCTCTTCTTTCTTCTAAGTTCTTAAGAAGTAAACATACATTGCTTTTAAACCTTCTCCCACTTACAACCATAAATTTCCCCATAAGAACTATTTTAACTACATCCCTGAAATTTTGATCTGTTGTATTTTCATTATAATTAAGTTCAAAATATTTACTGACTTCCTTCATGTTTTCTTATTTGACATATTTTGTATTTAAAAATACGTTGTTTAATTCCAAATTATTGAAGATTTTCCATACATATTTCTGTTGTGGTTTCCAATTTAATTACATTATGGACAAAAATATATTCCACTGTAACTTCGGCAAGCACAGGGAACTGGTGGGTTCCTGGGAAGCTGCGAGACTCATGCAGGCCTAAACCTGGGTATGGGCCACCCATAAGGATGGGGGAGTACAGCCCACTAAAACCTCCTCAGAACAAAGAAAAGGAAGGCACAGCACCAACCACTAAACGTGGCAACACCCATCGCCCGGGAACAGGCATGGAGAGGGGGTCATCTCCCACCCCGCTGTACACTGTTACGGACACATAGTGGATCTTCCTTCTGGGGAGCAGTGTGTACACTCACAGAGTGTTTTTCGCTCTAGTGTGTCTACTCACAGAGTGTTTTTCACCCTTTCTTGGTTGCTCCACTGTGCTGAAGGTGATCTCAAGATGCTTGGGTTTACACAGAGGGCAAGGGCCAACTCCCGCTGCCTACACAGAGTGGGAGGATTCTTACAATGGAGGACAGACAAATTGTGGAGTTGCCTGTCCTGGACTGGACTGGGGGAAGAAGTCCTTCCCGGAGCCCATTTTTGTGGCTGCCCTCAGAGGTGGTCCCTTTAATTCTAGCTCAGGAAGAGGAGCCGATGCACACATCCCCGACTCCCACTGCTTTCCCCAAGACCTCAGCACATCCCAACACTATCTCTTCCCACCTCTGCCCCCTGCTTCCTCCATAGG
Source organism: Macaca nemestrina (assembly GCF_043159975.1). Classification (NCBI taxonomy): domain Eukaryota; kingdom Metazoa; phylum Chordata; class Mammalia; order Primates; family Cercopithecidae; genus Macaca; species Macaca nemestrina. Next base: position 10,752,391 of record NC_092126.1, read on the forward strand.
ACAGGAGTTACCACCAGACATCAGCCTACCTGAGGGCCAGTGGGATCTTACTCTTAAGGGCCTCCTACTGGCCTTCAGTCTGAACTGAACCACTAAAATTAAAAACCTGCTACCAGAAAGGCTATTAGTCAATGAGATAAACTTCCTGACACCTCTGCAACCTCAGCCCCACAAGATATAGTGTGTTGGCTCATACATTCAATACATGACTACAAAAAGTAGCATATGAGAAAAACATCACACAGAAGCTATCCACAACCAAGGAACCTATACAGTGCCTCAGTCCCCTGAAAGCACCCAGAAACAAAGCCAAATGATTACACATAACAATTATCACATTCATACACTAAAGGGAAACAAATTAAAAATTAAAAAGTGTTATCCAAACTCAAAATTAAGAAGTTACAGTTCCCTCAGATGAGAAAGAATCAGTGCAAGAACTCAGCAGTGCCAAAAGCCGGAGTGTCTTGACACCTCCAAAGGATCACATCAGCCCTCTAACAATAGATCTTAACCAAATTGAAAAGTTTGAAATGACAGATGAAGAATTCAAAATGTGGATTGCAAGGAAACCCAACGAAATCCAAGTTGAAACCCAATACAAACAAACAAACAAACAAAAAAACTACTCAGGGTATGAAAGGTGAGGTAGTTACATTAAGAAAAAAACCAAGTAGAACTCCTGCAACGGAAAAATTCACTAAAGGGGCCAGGTGTGGTGGCTAACGCCTATAATCTCAACAGTTTGGGAGGCCAAGGCAGGATGGTCGTTCGAGTACAAGAGTTTGAGATCCACGTGGGCAATATAGTGAGACCTCATCTCTGCACTACGAAAAATTTTTAAAAATTTAAAAATTAAAAATTAATATATAAAAACGAAAAATTCACTGAAGGAATTTCAAAATACAGTTAGAAGCTTTAACAACAGAATAGAACCAGCAGAACAAAGAATTTCAGAGCTTCGGGGCAAATCTTCTCAATTAACCTAGTCAGACAAAAATAAAGAAAAAATAACTTTTAAAAAATCAACAAAGCCTTCAAGAAATATGTGATTATGTAAAGTGACCAAACCTATGACTAATTGGCATTTCTGAGAGAGGAAAAGAAAAAACAAGCAACTTGGAAAACAATTTTAGGGGATGAGGAAAATTTCTCTAATCTTTCTAGAGAGGTTGGCATTCAGATACAAGAAATTTGGAGAAAACCTGAATGATACTATACAAGATGGCCATCCCCAAGACATATCATCATTGAACTCTCCAAGGTGAATGCAAAAGAAAAAAGTCTTAAGGGCAGCTAGAGAAAAGAAGCAAATTAGGAATAAACGAAATCCCATCAGACTAACAGCAGACTTCTCAGTGGAAATCTTACAAGTCAGAAGAGAGCCTATTTTTAGCCTCCTTAAATAAAAAAAATACCAGCCAAGAATTTCATATTCTGCCAAACTGAGCTTCAGAACAAAGAAGAAATAAAGTATTTCCCAGACAAGGAAACCCTAAGAAAATTCATTTACAAACCATTGCTCAAGGACATAAGAGAGGACAACAACAAATGGAAAAACATTCCATCCTCATGGATAGGAAGAATCAATATTGCAAAAATGGCCACACTGACCAAAGTAATTTATAGATTCAGTGCTATTCCCATCAAACTACCATAGGCATTCTTCACAGAATTGGAAAAAGCTACTTTAAAATTCATATGGAACCAAAAAAGAGTTTGTATAGCCAAGTCAATCCTAAGCAAAAAGAACAAAGCTGGAGGCATCATGCTACCTGACTTCAAACTATACCACAAGGCTATGGTAACCAAAACAGCATGGTACCAAAACAGACATGCAGACCAATGGAAAAGAATAGAGACATCAGAAATAAGACCACACATCTACAACCATCTGATCTTTGACAAACCTGACAAAAACAAGCAATGGGCAAAGGATTCTCTATTTAATAAATGCTGCTGGGAAAACTGGCTAACAATATGCAGAAAACTGAAACTGGACCCCTTCCTTACACCTTATATTAAAATTAATCCAAGATGGATTAAAGACTTAAATGTAAAACCTACAACCATAAAAATCACAAAAGAAAACCTAGGCAATACCATTCAGGACATATGCATGGACAAAAAATTTATAATGAAATCGCCAAAAGCAATTGCAGCAAAAGCTAAAATTGACAAATGGGATATAATTAAACTAAAGAGCTTCTGCACAGCAAAAGAAACTATCATCAGAGAGAACAGGCAACCTAAAGAATGGGAGAAAATATTGCAATCTATCTATCTGACAACAGTGTAATATCCAGAATTTACAGGAAACTTCAAAAATTTACAAGAAAAAAACAAACAACCCCAGTGGGGAAAGGACACAAACAGTCACTTCTCCAAAGAAGACATTTAAATGGTCAACAAACATATGAAAAAAAGCACAACATTGCTGATCATTAAAGAAAAGCAAATCAAAACCACAATGAGACACCATATCATGCTAGTCAGAAGGGGGATTATTAAAAAGTCAAGAAACAACAGATGCTGGTGAGGCTGTGGAGAAATAGGAACTTTTTACGCTGTTGTTGGGAATGTAAATTTGTTCAACCATTGTGGAAGACAATGTGGTTATTCCTCAAGGATCTGTAACCAGAAATGCCATTACCTTTTGACACAGCAATCCCATTACTGAGTATATACCCAAAGGAACATAAGTCATTTTATTATAAAGATACATGCATACATATGTTTATCACGGCACTATTCACAAGAGCAAAGACATGGAATCAACCTAAATGCCCATCAATCATAGACTGGAAAAAGAAAATGTGGTATATATGCACAATGGAATACTATGCACCCATAAAAAGGAATGAGATCATGTTCTTTGCAGGGACATGGATGAAACTGGAAGCCATCATCTTCAGCAAACTAACACAGGAACAGAAAACCAAACAGTACATGTTCTCACTCATAAGTGGGAGTTGAACAATGAGAACACATGGCCACTGGGAGGAAAACAACATGCACTGGGGCCTGTTGACTGGGAAAATTGGTAATGGATGCAAGGCTTAATAGGCTTAATAGCTAGGTTGACAGGTGCAGCAAACCACCATAGCACACATTTACCTGTGTAACAAACCTGTATGTTCTGCACATGTATCCCGGAACATAAAAAAAAAAAAAAAAAAAAAAAAAAAAGGGGATACTAGACCTACCGAAAAAAAAAAAAAAGATAGACAGCTATACAATAATAGTAAGGGACTTCAGCACTCCACTAACAGCACTAGACAGATCATCAAAGCAGAAAATTAACAAAGAAACCCTGGACTTTAATCAGACACTTGATCAAATAGATCTAATAAACATACACAAAATATTTCACCTAACAACCATAGAAAATGCATTTTTCTCATCTGTATATGGAGCATTTTCTAAAATTGACCACATTCTTGGTCATAAGACAAGTCTCAATAAATTCAAACATATGAAAATCATATCAAGCATTTTCTTGGACCACAGTGAAATAAAATTAGAAATCAGTGCCAATAGAAACTCTCAAAATGACACAAGTACATGGAAACTAAACAATTTGCTCCTGAATGACTTTTGAATAAACAATGAAATTAAGGCAGAAATTTTAAAAATTGAAACAAACAAAAAATAGGCAGGCACAACATACCAAAACCTCTGGGATACAGCAAAAGCAGTGTAAGAGGAAAGTTTATAACACTAAATTCCTATGTTAAAAAGATAGAATAATTCCAAATTAACAACCTAATGTTGCACCTAAAGGAAATAGGAAAACAAGAATAAACCTAATTCAAAGCTAGCAGAAGAAAAGACATAACAAAGATTAGAGCCGAACTGAATGAATTTGAGACCAAAAACGAAACAAAAAAATAACATACAAATGATCAATGAAAAAACCATAAAAATGATCCACGAACCTTTCAAAATTGGTTCTTTGAAAGGATAAACAAAATTAATAGACTTCCAGCTAGATTAACTAAGGAGGAAAGAGAGAAGATTAAAATAAGCACAATCAGAAATAACAAAGGTGACATTACAACAGACAACACAGAAATACAAAAACCCTCAAAGGCTACTGTCGACATCTCTATGCATATAAACTAGAAAACCTAGAGGAAATAGAAATAAATTCCTGGAAACACAACCTCCCAGGATTGAACCACCAATAAATTGAAATCTTGAACAGACCAATAATAAGATATGAAAGTAAATCAGCAATAAAAAAATCTACCATCAAAAAAAAGCCCTGGACCAAATAGATACACCACCAAATTCTACCAGACATTCAAAGAACAGCTGGTAAATTGAATAGGAGGGATTCTTCCCTAACTCATTCTATTAAACCAATATTATCCTGATACCAAAATCTGGCAAAGACACAACCAAAAAAGAAAACTACAGGCCCATATCCCTGATGAACACAGGCATAAAAATGCTCAGAACAATACTAGCCAACTGAATCCAACAGCACATCAAAAAGATAATTTATCACAATCAAGTGGTTTTTATTCATGGGATTCGAGAATGGTTAAACATATGCAAATCAATAAATGTGACTCACCACATAAACAGAATTAAAATAAAAAACTATATGATCTCAATAGGCACAGAAAAAAAAAAAGTGTTCAGTAAAATCCAACATCCCTTCATGATAAAAATCCTCAACAAACTAGGCGTTGAAGGAACATACCTCAAAATAATAAGAGCCATATATGAGAGACTCACAGACAACATCATACTGAACAGGCAAAAGTTAAAAACACTCCCCCTAAGAATTATGACAAGATAAGGTTATCCACTCTCACCACTCCTATATAGTACTAGAAGTCCTAGCCAGAGCAATTAGACAAGAGAGAGAAATAAAAGGCACCAAAATATGAAAAGAGGAAGACAAATCTTCTGTTTGCTGATGACAAGATCCTATACCTAGAAAGCTCTAATTTTCTCCAAAAGAATCCTAAAGCTGATAAATGAATTCAGTAGTTTTAAGATACAAAATCAATCTGCAAAATAAGTAGCATTTCTATACACCAATAACATTTAAACTAAGAAACAAATTAAGACATCAATCCCATTTACAATAGACACACACACACACACACAAAATACCTAGGAATACATTTAACCAAGGAGGTCAAAGATCTCTACAAGGAAAACTACAAAACATTGCTGAAAGAAATCAGAAACAACGTAAATAAATGGAAAAACATTCCATGCTTATGGAGTTGAAGAATCAATGTCATTAAAACGCCATACTTCCCAAGTAAATTGCAGATTTAAAGCAATTTCTATCAAATTGCCAATGTCGTTTTTCACAGAACTAGAAAAAACTGGTCCAAAATTTGTATGGAACCAAAAAGAGCCCAAATAGCCAAAGCAATTCTAAGCAAAAAGAATAAAGCCAGAAGCATAACATTACCAGACTTCAAACTATATTAGGAGGCTAGAGTAATCCAAACAGCATGGTACTGGTACAAAAACAGACACATAGACCAATGGAACAGAATAGAGAACTCAGAAACAAAGCCATACACCTACAATCAACTGATCTGCAACAAAGTTGGCAAAAATAAACAATGGAGAAAGAACATCTGTCTTAGGCTGTTCTTGCATTGTCATAAACAACTACCTGAGTCTGGGTAATTTATAAGGAAACAAGGTTTAATTGGCTTATAGCTCTGCAAGCTGTACAGGAAGCATGGTGTCAGCATCTGCTCAGCTTCTGGAGTGGCCTCAGGAAGCTTACAGTCACGGTGGAAGGTGAAGGGGGAGCAAGCATCTCATATGGTAAGAGTAGGAGCAAGAGAGAAGGGAAGAGGTACCACACACTTTAAACAGCCAGATCGTTTGAGATCTCACTACAGTAAGGACAGCAGCAATCCATGAGGGATCCGCCCCCATGACCCAAACACCTCTCACCAGGCCCCAATTCCAATCCTGAGGATTACTTTTCTTTCTTTTGTTTGTTTTGAGATGGAGTCTCGCTCTTTTGCCCAGGCTGGAGTGCAGTGGCAGGATCTCGACTCACTGCAACCTTCACCTCGCAGGTTCAAACAATTCTCCTGCCTCAGCCTCCTGAGTAGCTGGGACTACAGGCACACACCACTGCACCTGGCTAATTTTTTGTATTTTTAGTAAAGGCAGAGTTTCAGTATGTTTGCCAAGCTGATCTCAAACTCCTGACCTCAGATGATCCACCTGACTTGGCCTCCTAAAGTGCTGAGATTACAGACATGAGCTACCATGCCTAGCTAGGATTACATTTCAACGTGAGATTTTGGCAAGGGCAAATATCAAGCTATATCAACACCCTATTCAATAAATGGTTCTTGGAAAATTGGCTAGCCATATTTAGAAGAATAAAACTGTATCCCTACTTCTCACCATATACAAAAATTAACTCAAGATGGATTAAAGACTTAAATGTAAGACCTCGACCTATAAAAATGCTAGAAGAAAATCTAGGAAATACTCTTCTGGACATTGGCCTAGCCAAAGAATTTGTGACTAAGACATTAAAAGTAAACGCAACAAAAACAAAAATAGACAAATGGGACTTAATTAAACTAAAGAACTTCTGCCCAGCAAAAGAAACAACCAACAGAGTAAACAGGCAACCTACAATAAGGGAGAAAATATTTGCAAACTATACATCCAGTGAAGGTCTAATATCCACAATCTATAAGAAATTTTAGTAAGTCAACAAGAAATAAACATTAAAAGTGGGCAAAGGGCATGAACAGACACTTCTTGAAAAAAAAATACAAGCAGCTAATAAATATATGAAAAAAAATTCAACATAACTAATCATCAGATAAATGCAAATTAAAACCACAAGGAGATACCATGTCACACCAGTTAGAATGGCTATTACTAGAAAGTCAAAAAATAACAGATGTTGGTGAGGATGCAGAGAAAAAGGAACACTTATACATTGTTGGTGGGAATGTAAATTAGTTCCACCCCTATGGAAAACAATATGAAGATTTCTCAAAGAATTAAAAATAGATCGATCTACTATACAACCCAGCAATTCCCATTACTGGGTATCTACCTAAAGGAAAATAAATTATTCTATCAAAAAGATACCTGCAGATCCTTTTGTAGTTCATGAACATGATGATTGGATGTTCATGCACATGTGTGAGATGTGCCACCCTCTGAATCTTGTTATGACATCAGCACATTATCCATCTGACCTGAAAAGGAAAAAAAAAAAAAGCACTTGCACTTACATGTTTATTACAGCACTACTCACAATAACAAAGGCATGGAATCAACTTGTGTGTCCATCAATGGTATATTGGATAAAGAAAATGTGCTACATGTACACCATAGAATACTACATAGCCATAAAAACGAATAAAATCACATCCTTTGCAACAACATAGATGGAGCTGGAGACAATAATCCTAAGTGAATTAATGCAGAAACAGAAAATCAAATACTGCATATTCTCACTTACCTACAAGTGGGAACTAAAGAATAGGTTCTCATGGAAATAAAGATAGAAGCAGTAGAAACTGGGGACTCCAAAAGGAGAGACAGAGTGAGGGAGCAAGAGTTGGAAAAACTATTTACTGGATACTATGTTCACTATTTCAGTGATAGGTTCACTAGAAGCAGATTCACTAGAAGCCCAAATCCCAGCATTATGCAATATTCCCATGTAGCGAATCTGCACATTACCCCTGGAATCTATGATATATATAATCTACTATATGTCTATATTCTATATAGATATTATAGTTATATATCTATTTTATATTCTATATATAATAGATGTTTATATTCTGTATACATTTAAAAATTTATGAACACTCAGATTTTGGCTTACCATATTGCTTCTCTTGATAAGTGTTTCATGTGTACTTGAAAAAAACTTGTATACTGCAGTTGTTGAGTAAAGTTTTCTATAAATGTCCATTGGGCAAGCTGATTGATAGTGTTGCTCAAGACTATCTCCTTATTAGATTTTGCCTTCTTGTTCTATTCATTCCTGAGAGAGGAGTTTTGAAATTGCCAACTGTAGTTGTGGATTTTTTTCCTTTTTTCAATTCTCTCAGTTTTTGTTTTATGTATTTTGAAGTTGTGTATTTAGGTGCATGCACACTTAGGATCATGTTTTATGATTTCCTGATGAATTGTTACTTCTTAATCATTGTGAAATTTCCCTCCTAATCTCTGGTGATACTCGTTGTTCTGTATCTACTTTGTTTTATATTAACAGAACCTCTCTGGTTTTCTTATGATTAAATTTCCTTGTTTGTCTTTTTCTATCTTTTAACTTTAACTTATATTTATATTTATATTTTTTATGTATTTATATTTAACATAAGTCTTTTGTATTTAATATGTGTCTTTTATAAACAGCTTATAGTCAGCTATTTCCTTTTTTTTCTTTTTGTAGAGTCAAGGTCTTGCTTTCTTTCTTAGGCTGGTCTCAAACTCCTGGTTTCACGTGATCCTTCTGCCTCAGCATCCCAAAGTACTGCGATGGCAGGTATGAGTCACCCTGCATGGCTAGTGTTTCCTTTTTAATCAAATCTTAAAATCATTTTCTGATGGGATTTTTTGGTCTATTTATATTTAATATAATTACTATGTGGAGTATTACTGTGCCAATTTGATATTCACTTTCTAATTTTTGGCTCTGTTCTTCATGATTTTCTCCCTATTTTCTGCCTGTTTTTGAATCAACTAAGTACTTTCTATTATTTTATTTTATCTTCCCTTTTGGTTTATTAGCCATCCCTCTGCTTTATTTCTCAGAGGTAATTTTAGGGTTCATAATACACACCTTTAGCTTATCACTGTCAACCTTCAAATAATATATATCACTTCACATATAAAGTAAATACTCTTTAACACTCTGTCTCCATTTCAGCCCTGTCTTTTGTGCTATTGTTATCACGTGTTTTACTTGTTCATGTGCTATGAACCCTATAACACATTGTTTTTCCTTTTTAAATAGTCAGTAGTAAGTTGTCTTTTTAAAACTTTAAGAGTTGAGAAAAAATTCAAATACATACATGTGTTTACCATTTCTGGCTCTCTCTCTGTCTCTGTTTTTTTTTTTTTTTTTTTTTTTTTTTTTTTTTTTTTTTTTTTAGACAGAGTCTCACTCTGTCGCCCAGGCTGGAGTGCAGTGGCGTGATCTCAGCTCACTCCAGCCTCCACTTCCTGGGCTCTAGCAATTCTCCTGCCTCAGCCTCCCAGGTAGCTGGGATTACAGGCACATGCCACCACACTCAGCTATTTTTTGTGTTTTTAGTAGAGATGGGGTTTCACCATGTTGGCCAGGCTGGTCTCGAACTCCTGACTTCAAGTGATCTGCCCACCTCAGCCTCCCAAAGTGCTAGGATTACAGGTATGAGCCTCTGCGCCTGGCCCCATTTCTGGCTCTTTTTATTCTTTTTTTTTTTTTTTTTAATTATTATACTTTAAGTTCTAGGGTACATGTGCATAACGTGCAGCTTTGTTACATATGTATACTTGTGCCATGTTGGTGTGCTGCACCCATCAACTCGTCATTTACATCAGGTATAACTCCCAGTGCAATCCCTCCCCCCTCCCCGCTCCCCATGATAGACCCCGGTGTGTGATGTTCCCCTTCCCAAGTCCAAGTGATCTCATTGTTCAGTTCCCACCTATGAGTGAGAACATGCGGTGTTTGGTTTTCTGTTCTTGTGATAGTTTGCTAAGAATGATGGTTTCCAGCTGCATCCATGTCCCTACAAAGGACACAAACTCATCCTTTTTTATGGCTGCATAGTATTCTATGGTGTATATGTGCCACATTTTCTTAATCCAGTCTGCCACTGTAGATCTCAGTTTCCATTGAATGCCATCTTCCTTTGGGCTAGAACATTAAAGAGAGTTTCAGCCCAAAGGAAGATGTGCTAGTTGCAAAGTCTCTCTGCTTTCGTCTGTCTGAAACTATTTTATTTTGCCTTCATTTTTACAACATTTTCTTTGGATATGATTTCTAAGTTGACAGGTTTTCTTGCCACCACATCAGATCTTCTAATTTTCTCTGATTTGAGTAGTTTCTGATAAGAAATCAGTGATAATTGATAATTGAGAACAATTGATGATCAGTTGTTCTCGTGTTTGTTTTTGATATGTCTTTTCTTCTGCCCTCTGGCTGTTTTTAAGATTTTTTTCTTTATTGTTAATTTTGCGTATTATTGTTAATTTTACATATTACTGGTTTACATCAATTGGATTCTAATATACTATGGTCTAGCTTTGTGTCTATCTTGCTTGAAGTACACTGAATTTCTTGTAGCCATGGATTTATATTGTTCATGTTATTTAAAAGGTTTCAACCATTATTTCTGTAAATATTTTTCACCACTTCAACTTCTCTTGTGTCTCCTCCTGGTATTCCAATTACACACATACTAGACTCCTTTATATTGTCCCAGAGCTCACAGAGATGCTATTCACTTCCCTCAGCATTTTTTGTGTCATCTCCCCATTTATATAATTTCTATTCTTCTATCTTAGTTTGATAACCTTTCTTATGGACTGTCTAATCTGCTATTAAACTCATCTTATAATTTTTTCCTTTTAAATATTACATCGCTCAATTCTAGAATTTCCATTTGATTATGCTACATTTCCCTTCATTAAGATTCCCTATTCTCTCCCTATGCTTATGCTATCCTTTAAAATCTTGAATATAATTATAATAGTTGTTTTCAAATTCTTGTTTACTAATTTTATCACTTTTCCCATTTCTTTGTTTCTATTTTTCTGACTTTTCTCTGGTTGTGGATCACATATTTATGTTCATTTACATATATAGTAAATTTGATTGTACAGATGATATTGTAGACATTATGTTTTTGGAGAATTTTGTCTACTTTCATAATAGAATTTTGTGTTTTGTTCCACTCGGCATTGAATTTGCTCAAGGATTAACATGTTCCTTTTGAGATTTATTCATAAACTTTTTAGGAGTCGAATTATGTCTACCTTAGGGTTCTGCTAATTCTATTCCTAAAGTATCGCTTTTCTCTACGTTTTATTGCATATCTGGGATGTTTAGCAAAATGTCTCCACTGTGGCAGATCAGAATGCAATCATCTTCTAGCCCTGTGCAAACCCTGGGGTTTGGTTAGCTCACAGTTCCCCAGTATTTTTTTCCTTCTGGTAAATGCTTTTAGCATAGCTTTATGAAATTTGTCTAAATTTGGCTAAATATGAAATTAGCATATATACAGGTTAATATTCAGCCAAAGACTCAAAGGGCTCCCTATGCAGATTTCTGGAACTCCTTCTCTACTCAACTTCCTTTTCCCTCTTATCCTGTTTCCAGAAACTCCGACTGCTTCAGTAGTCTTAAATTCTGATCTCTATCTTTTTTAGCTCAGTGATGTAGCTGTGCTCTGTTTTGGTTTTTTTTTCACTGCCCTGCAGTCTGAAAGGTGCCTTCAGGCAGAAAGCCACGGTTATTGTGGGGATTATCTTGTGGTTTCCCAGCTCTCAGAGAGCACAGTCTTCCACTACCTTTGGTTCAACATCAGAAAACAGTTATAGTATTTATCCGGGTTTATGATTATTTAGTACAAGAAGGTTAGTGCACTTCATCATGGCAAGAAGCTAAAGTTCTAAAAAATAGTTAATGTATGACTACTTGGTACAAGTGCCGTGTTCATCTTTGAGCTTTGCAGACAAATGGTACATCTCAGGCCTCGTGTAGTATAGTACCTTGTGGAAAAGACACCCAGATAATTAAATTCAATGATTTCAGAGAAGCTTTAATAGAGGAATGTATTCTGTGACATAGAGATTGAGAGGAGAGACATTTAACTGTCTGAGGAAGTCAGTATAGGATTCCTAAAGGAAATGGCATTTCGCAGGGAATTTTTATTTTGCCAACTGGAAAATAGAAAGATACCTTAAGCACATGTACAAAAGAGTGAAAGTGACTATGTGTCTCTGGAGGAAGGGGATATAGTAAGATGCACTAGGTCATTATTGCATAGATTGCATAGGGCTGGAGAAAAACTGTTAAACCTGAAAAATACGGTCCAGATCATGCAAGTCCATCAGTGTCACATTATATAGACAATCTTAGCCTGTATAGGAGCATAACAACATAATGATTAAAAGCAAGGTTTCTGTAAGTTCCAGTCCATGACGTTCTAGCTGGGACAAATTTATAATAAACTTCATGGAGCCTTTTGATTTGTTTGTTTGGTTTTTTTTAATATGATAATGCTAGGACCTGTCTTCTTATCCTATTGATGGTTACTTTAGCTAATGTCTGTTAAGCACTTAGCCCAGTGTCTGGCATTTAAGTACTCAAAATTGGTAGCTGCATATGTCATTGTTATTATTTCTGCCAAAAAATGTAGCCAGAGTTGATTTGTGAGATGCTTTGTTTTGTGACGAGGTACGTATTTTCATTCAACCTTGTTGTCTGAATGCGGGATAAATCTCATGTAGCAGAATGATTAAAAGAAGGCTAGAAAGGGCAGAATATGGAATGTGCTGGAAGGTATGCTCAGTAGAGACCAAGAAGGACAATCTTCCGTGTGTGGAAATGGCATAGTAAGGGTGGCAAGCAGTGCCTCTTTGCCTTGACCCTTTTGGAGTGTGTTTTACCTGCATTTGCTCTACAGCAGAGAAGCCCGATGAGGGGAGGTGATACTGAGACACTGATCTCATTACCTGGTGTAATAAGCTCATATATTCACTTAAGAATGTTACAAAAATGGTGATATCATTTTTTCTATTTGTGCAAGATTGTACTTTTTTAAATGGCCACAATGCTATCTCTAATCCCAGATATTTTTCTTCTAATATAATGTTGACCTGAAGCAAATAAGTCTGGGTTGGTTTGTTATGGGAGCAGGAGTGAGTTCTGTGACTTGAGCCAAGGACACCTGAGTCTGAGTGACCTTAGTGTGGGTCATAAAAGATGATAGAGGTGACGTAAGGTTTTCTTGAGATACTTGCTCTTGAAACCAAACTACCTTGACATGAGAAAGTAAAGACTATAGAGGGAGGCTATGTATAGGTTTTGTGGGTGACAGTCCCAGCTGTGGTCCCACAACCAGTATCAACAATAACTACAACATCATTTTATGTATTTTCTCTTTAATAGTTACTAAGCATACAACTACCAGTACTTAAAATCCTCAGTTATTAACTCACAAAAATGTGAAGACTGACTGAGCTAGAAATTCTAACTGAAAAAGTGTAGCAGAGGTCATTGTACCAATGATATTGTTTAGTTTATTCTCGTTAAAAACAATTTACTGCCTATAAGAAACTGAAAAGAGTTTGCTGAAACTGGATTCTATCTCCCATAGCAATTATTTTGACAATGTTTTTGCCTTCTACCCATGATAATGCATTTGTTTTCTACTGAGGCATAATTTGTTTTTAAAAATAAGAAAATTATGCCTCTCTTGATGTAGACAAAACCAGGTGAGTTTAAGTAATTGGGGGAAAAGGCGTCACTTAAAATTATTTCTGCCAATTTGTCTCTTTTTCTTTCTGCCTCCACACTTCCTCCACACGGCTCCTTGCACACACTCTCAAATGTGGTCATAACAGTTGTCAATAACAACCAAAGATTAGGCTTTGTATGGAGAAAAACACTGAAAAAAAACATTGGAGCTGGAAACACCTCTAGTGGTTTGTTCCATTCTCCTTGAGGTTGATTCATATGAAGACAGCTCTGCTGTTCATGGTTTGGGATAACATCAGATCTCCAAACAGCCTGAAAAATGTTATTAAGGCCTTACACATAGGAAAGGACTGTGCAAGCTATTGAGGCACCAAAGACAGATGTAGTGAACATTAAAACAATAATAATAATAAACACCAGGACACACTGATCCAATGGATGGACTGACGGTGGGGCAAAACATTTTAATCTAAGACTTGTGTTCTGTTGCTCTAACGGAAAAGAATGGAGAAAGTGTTCTAACAGCAGCCTGATCATCCTGACCCATTTAGTGTCTATCTCACCCCCATTCCAACACAGAGCATATCTCCATCAAACTGGCCAGATTCACCTTTTTTTAAAATTTCTACCTAAATGCCGATCCTCTTCCTGTGACATACAGGATTTTTTTTTTTGTTTTTTTGTTTGTTTGTTTGTTTTTTTAACCCATTAGTTCTTTTTCCTTTGTCAACTGAATTCTTATATTTAAATATCATTTTATTCAATTTGTACTCATATCTCAGAAATTCTTATGTAGCTCTTCAACTACATCCTTCTACAACTGACCACTGCACAAAGACCTAGAAACTGTTCCTCCAAAAGGGAGATAAGATGTTTAGTAAGTGCTTATTGATGATCAATCACTGAAATGGAAGTAGTGGTTTGCTGTTATGTTTTAAAACAACTGATAAGAATAAATGGCTTAATACAGAGCTAATTTTGTAGGGAGCCTAAAAATATAATTCAACTGAGAAATTTGCCCCAGGAAAGGGCACAGGAGCACAGGGTACATAATTCTAATTATAATTTCAGGAAGTTCATGGACTTCAGGTTAAGAACCCCTGTCTATGGCAATTCTGTGTGGAGCATGAGCTAACTCATTAGTATTCAGAATCAATCACCATTTATTGCAAGACTACTGTACGTCAGGCACTGAGCTAGGCACTCCTACTTTTACTTCAGCATAATCCTGATACAGACCAGAAATGTTTTCCTTCTCTTCTGTTTTCCCCATGACAACTATTAACATTTCAAAAACCAAGTGTTCTTCCAATGAGTGCATTTTGGGAAAGGCTAACGTAACCAAATTCTTATTTTAAAGGTAAGAAAACTAAAGCCCAGAGAGAAGTAACATGCCTAAACTCAAACGGTGAGTTGTTACAGATGGGAGCTAGGGTCCAGGTCTGTCTCCTAGGCCTGAGCTCTTCAACTACAGACCTCTACAATGAGAGGACTCTAGTCCAATGAATGACAAATTATCATAGTTCGAATTACACCAGAAGCTCACCTTGAAACAAAGATACAAGAGCAAAGCAGTTTATTTGGGAGGTGCCAGAAGCACTGGTGAAGGAAGGGGAAAATGAGACAGGGAAGGCAGCTGACATGGGGTTGATTATCAAATCATCTATTACTGTGGATGACTGGAGTTTAATTCTGCAGAGGAAACCCTGGAGAGCAGTGTTGGGCACACACCTTAGAGTTATCCCATATAAGCGATGAGAGAGCTCCAGTATTTATATACCTACTCCAGGAAGTTACAGGTTGAGTGTTATTTGGGGGATGTGGATGGGCTGCACTTCCAGCCTCCTTCATGATGGGCTTCCGTGGCCAAAGAAGACTCTTAATCAAAGAAATGCAGATGCTGGCAGTTGCAAGCCACTCAACATATACAAGAGATGGGAGAATATAGACAGGCCACTGATAATGTCTGCTACATGTGCATATTCACGTACATGGTCAGATCTGTGAGCCAGTGTATAGTGTATTATGTGGGAATTGGGAGACTTGATTTCTCGCTTAATATGTTTAAGCTCTGTTTGGAAAGCCATAACTGAACACAACTTAGAGACCCAAGGAAGTGCTTCTGAAGCCAGCAGCCACGATGACAAAAGGTTTGTAAAGCAGGCCAAGTTGGTTGATGGCTCTGGGTTTATTTAGCCGACAGAAGGGAAAGTTGAAACAGAGCTTAATTATAATCCACTGAATCAAATCACTTTGTAAATTCTGTTAATTCTATAACCACAGTGACTTTCTTTTCCACCCCTCAAGTCTTTGTTTAAGCTGTCAATATTTATCACCTATATCCGTCGTTTTCTTGACTTTTAGATCGAATGCTGTTTTTTCTAAAAAAACAAAACAAAGCACACAAACAAACATGCACACAACAAAAGCAACAACAACAAACATTTTGTGGTATCCCATTTAGTATCTGGATATAAAAATCATAGATAATGTAATCTATAAACATATCATTTCACAAACTGCAATATAATGCCCTGAACTTAATACATGAAGAAATAAAGGGAAGTAATTTGTAACAAAATAACAACATTTTAGTAATGCAATTGCTGGAGCACATCACACTCGAGTATATGAGCAAGGAGTGAAATGCTTGCACTTCTTCACAGAATTATATTGCATGCCATAAGCACAAATGCAGATCAGCACAGGTGTGTTACAATGGAATTCAAATGCCATTAGCAGTGTGAGTGTGTGTGTGTATATATATATTAAACTCTATTTTTATATATATATATATAGTTAAATGCTAGGGTCAGACTAGTGTAAAAAAGGACATTTAACTTTTACATGGAATGTAAGACAATTCTTCGTTGTTTGGAGCTGTCCTTTGCAATGCAAAATGTCTGTCATTCCTGGCTCTTGTCCACTAATACCAGTAACAAATCAAATGATCCCATTAAATTTTAAAACGTGCCCTGTGACCAGTATTAGTTCCAGTGAGAAGCACTGACTCATTACAACAAAATCTTCTGATAGAAACAACATGTGATATTAAAAACAAAGAAGTATATAGATCCTAAAGTCCATAAATATAGAAGAGCCAATGTTCCAGTAACTGCTCTGAGAAGCTCTGATATTCTCTGGGTCGCACAGAAGCATGGGAGACTATCAATGCCCCTTCCATCGTTCATTCTCTCCTGGTGATTCAGGTAGTGAGTCAGCTAGTAGTGGTATTCGCAAAAACTTGGAAGTTCCTTGTCCACATGTTTGTGTGCCCTCTCTGTAGCCTCTGGGTCTAGGTTCTTGAGTATACAATGCACTAAGGACTGTTTGTGGCCTGGTGCAATCAGGGTCATGGAAGATGGATAGAATAAGTAGAAAGGGTGGTAATGGAATGGTCAAACCACAAGATTGACAACTTCTTCTTCTGGGAAGGGTCCCAAGCAAGAGTCCTCCAGGTTCTTCAGGTTAGGTGATGCTGAGGAAAGCCAAAGAGCATCTGACACCATCTCCTAGTTCTTGGTACCTGTTAGCATATGCCTTTCATCAGTCTTTGTCAAACATACCCATCTAAGTCCCTGAATGACCAAGGAGAATGAATAGAGATCATTCCTACCTCTTCCTACCTCTCACAGGGGTGGGTAGAAGACGTGAAGTGGAGGGCAGGAGGTGAAGGAAACCTAGAAATTTAGGTTAAATTAGCCTGCTGAAAACATAAAATGTCTTCAAAATCTCATACTTTATCTTTCATTATGTAGTTATTTATTTATTTGAGTCAGTGTTTCATTGCTGCCCAGGCTAGAGTGCAGTGGTGCAATCATAGCTCACTGCAGCCCACAACTTCTGGGCTCAAGTGATCCTCCCACCTCAGCCTCCGGAATACCTAGGACTACAGGCACACTCCACCATGCACGGCTAATTTTTAAAAAAATATTTGTAGAAACAGTGCTCACTATGTTGCCCAGGCTAGTCACAAACTCCTGGGCTTAAGCGATCCTCTCTTTGTGGCCTCCCAAAGCACTGAGACTACAGGTGTGAGTCACCACAACCCAGCCTCATGCTTTATCTTTAAAACTTTATAATTTTTATATTCCATAGTACATCAGTGTTTGTTTCTTATACATATTTTGGTCTTGTGTGTATGTCTCTGCGTTTGTGTATATATATATAATCTTACTAACTAAAGCAGGTTTGATCAAAACTGACACTTCAGAAATAAATGTTATCTTTCTCCTATGGCTTCAAGTTACCACCAGTGGGTGCAAACATTTTCATTTAAAAGGTGTTGAGCTTATTGTTATTTGAACATAGGGTATTTTAGGTCCTTTCCAGATTCCTGTAGTTCTTCAAGGTACTGGAGTAATGATGGTGCATACGGAGCATGGATTTAGCAGGAGAAAAATCTATACTTTCTGATATATATATATGTATATTTATACACACACACATGCACACACATATATATTTATATATATACACACACACACACACACACAATCTTCTGTGTCTGGCTACTTTTACTCAGTGTAATGCTTTTGAGATTAATCCATGCTTTTGCATATATCTGTAATATATTCTTTTTTGTTTCTGAGTAGTATTTTACCATATATATGTATTAAAATTGTTTATACCTTCTCCTGCTAATGCATATTTAGATTGTTACCAGTTTTTAATCTAGCATAAATAACGATTCTGCAAAGATTTGTATACAAGCATTTTTATGGACATATGCTTTAATTTCTCTTGGATAAGTGCCCACAAGTGGAATTGCAGACGCCACAAGGCTCCGTTAGGAAAGCAGGGTCATCGTGGTACTGCTGATGTTTTGTCTGAATGCCTATCTAGTGACAGCTCATGTACCATCACTTTCCCTATTTCATGAAAGAGATTGTGTATAATTATTAAGATTTCTTCCTTACATGTTTGAAATTAATCATGATAGATGTCATCTTGGCTGGGATTTTTCTTTCTGAAACATTTTTAGTTAGAAATAAAATTATTTTTAGATAGACTATTTGGAATTTCTATTTTCTCTTGTCAGTTTTGGTTATGTGTGTTTTCAAAGGATTCTTCCATTTCCTATCAGAAGTTAAATTTATTGGCATAAAGTTATTTATAATAGACCTTATTATTCTTTTAGTGACTGTAAAATTTGTAATCATGTTCCCTTTTTTGTTCTTGATATAAATAATTTGTGTCTTCTTTGTTTTCTTGGTGTGTTTAGATAGAAGTTATTAGTTTTATTGTTCTTTTTTTAAAAATCAGCTTTTGGTTTCATTTATTTTCTCTGCTATTTGTACATTTTCTATTTGGCTGATTTCTGCTCTTATCTCTACTATTTTATTCTTTCCACTCGAAATTTTATTGTCTCACCTTTTTGTAGCAGATTAACATGTAAGTTTAAATCATTGATTTGACTCTTCATTACTTTCTGATATAATCACTTGAAGTTATACATCTTCTAGGTACTATTTTAATTGTGTCCCACACATTTATATTTATTTTCATTCAGTTCAAAATATTTTTAAATTCCCCTTGTGATTTCTTTTTTAACCTGAGTTACTTACAACTATGTTGTTTATTTTTAGATCTCTTTCTGTTTTTAGTTTCTAATTTAATTCTGTAAAATCAGAGAACATATTCTTTATTATTTCAATCTTTCAAAATGTGTTGATTTTAATAAATTAAAGGATTCACTTTGTGTTCCTATTCCCGGTAATTATGATCTTGTGATGCCTGTTATCCGATGTCTGCAAATGGTTTTTTTCCTCATATATTTTGCCCAGTTTTTACTTGTTTACAGTAGCAGTGCAAGTGCTGTACCAACTACTTCATCATGATGCAAAGCATTGCTGACTTATTAAATCTGGCTCCTAGTGATTAATTTCCTTTACTGTCATCCATTCAGGTCTTAACATAGATGTCATTTTCTCCTCTAAGAGGAAAAAAAGAGACCTCCTCTAGAGGTCTCTCCTGACTGCTCACCTCACTGAAAACTTGGTTAGAACTCTCTTTCATGTCTTTTTTTCTTCAGCATACACAGTATTTACTCCTTACATAGCACATATCCACACTGTTGTATTTGCCTGCTACTTTTTCACTTGCCTCCAACAAAGAATATACATTTTATATATATTTGAGCCATATACAATTTTTGCTATTTGATCATTTTTGAGATACAAAATGGAAGGTTTCCCTTGGTTCAAACTAACATGTATATAAAAAAAATTATTATTTATACATACACAAAGAAGTGGTGAGATCTCAAAATAGTACTGGTCTCTTTTAAAATGTTACTAATGGGAGGGTTCTCCTTTATAGTAATCCTTTCCCAGAACTTTTGAAAGTGGCCCTACCACATTCTCTAATTCTTATTAGAATTACAGAGGCTGCTATAAGGATCAAATAAGGTCATGTACAAAGAACACTTTAAAAAGTGTTGGGCCCATGATAAGTGCCCAATATGTTCAGTTGTGACTGCTGTTTCATTGGTGTTTTTAGGTGGTGGTTGCCTCAGCTAAGCCTTGTCTTTGCTGGATGCCAGTCAAGTTCCTCAGACTGTGGCTCTCCATGATGTCCCTGCCTCAAGGCAGCCCTTCTGGACCCCTGTTCAGTCTTTCCTGCAGCTCCTTACTTTTAGTTAACCCTGAGGAAAGGGAGTCCCTTCTTTTGTGACAATGATTAGTTACCCTGGGCTTCAGGTTCGTTGGGAAAATCCTTGCACTTAATCCCTTAATCTCTCCCAGAAGTGTCTCGGGTCTCTAGAATCAGCGTTTTGACCAGCTTCTCTCAGTCCTGAGGTGGAGAGGGGGGTTTATCTTAGGCACATGTACTAGCACTTTTATGCTTTTCATTTTAAATCTCTTCAGCAATATTTGGCTTTCTTGACCAGAGTTTCTAGACTAAGCTCTGGATTTGGGTGTCCTAGAAATAATGTTCTTCCAATGGCAGGAGCCACTGTCCCAGAAACCTGGTGTTTCTATTACTGCTTCTGAAAGAAGCTCCCAGAGATGGAAGGCAAAAGTAGCATCACTGTCCCACCTCAACCTTCAGTTGAACAATGGTGAAGAAGGCCCATGTTGGGAGGTCTTAAAATCTCATTCTTGGCTACTCACTTGCTGAGTGACTTGGCCAAGCCCTGCTCCCTGCGTAGACTGCAATTTCCTCATATGTTCAAAGTCTTTTTAGTTCTCGGGTTCCATGACCTGCTTGAGTTTATTTTGAAATGTATTTTAGGGATTTATATACCTAAGAAATTGGGGGAATCCCTTATTTCTCAACCACTTTTTTCTTGTACAGCACAAACTCTAGTAGTTTTTTAACTGAAGTTTCCCGCCCTTCCCCCTTAAGTGGAAGCTTAATTAATTACTTAGGAAGGAGCCTTGTGCCCTCACCTTAACAACAGGGAATGGACCTTAATTCTAGAAGAACTTTGCATCCTCCCTCAATCATGTGAGCGAACATGTCAGCTCCCACCTTAAGGGTACCACTTTCCAATAATAACTTGGAGGATAATGGTTCTTAGCCACCTACCCGCATCAGAGTGTTGCCAATACACAATATTTAAAAGGCACTCTAGAGTAGTGCTTCTTAATGATAACTGAGTGGAAAATGGCAGTAATCACAGGTGCATATACATCTGTGGGCTATATTAGCCATGGTCCTTTGGAGGCAGTAGGGGCTGCTGAGTTGATGGGGAAATTGTAGGTACGTGGGCTCAGGTTCCGTGAGGAGCAATTACAGCACAGGCTGCAGAGCCATTGTGGGAGGAAACTGCCACATGTAATTGAAGAGCATAATATGATAAATCAATGGTGTAAAAAGGAGAGAAAAGCATGAAATCCACAACAGCAAGCTGGCAAAGAAACATCTTGTTTTAGATTATTTTGTGTTCTATTTTCCTGTCTATAAAGGACGCTATAGAAATCAGGCCAGGACTAAATCCTAACTTTGCCTTTTACTAGTGGTACTATCTTGGGCAAATCACTTACCCTCCCTTAGGGTTAGTTCCTTTCTCTGTGAAAACTAGAGTTGTAACGCTTTGCAAAATCCTCCCAAGGAGTAAAGGAACTGGCATATGTAAAAAGCAACTTGTGATGACACTTTAAGTCAGCAAAAATATTTCTGAGTGCTGATTGTGTGCCAGGCACTGTACTAGTCATAAAGGAAATTCAAATAAAAATGAGACAATTCCTGCCTTTCAGGAGAATAGAAGCTACTGGATGAGACAGACATAATTACTCAAGATCAGAAGGTAAACTATTGGTTTATCCTGAGAAAATCCAGCTACTTTTTTTTCAGATACTTTAAAGATTTGTCTGCTTCCATTTTGTTGTTAAAAAGGATCATTTGCATAATCAAGTAAAAGTGTATTTATCTGCATATTTCATTCAAGGACATCACTGTGTTACCATTTTAGCAACACTATCATAATCATGAACTAATCTATTTGTAGTGCCATCCATGATTCTGAGGGTTTGAGAATATCCCTTTTTAAAAAAATCAATAATTAAACTGAATTGTCAAGTAAAGCCAATGTTCTAAATTGTATTATTCATAAGCAGTAGCCATCTAAAATGAGAGTTGCATCCAAGAAAACTCAAGATTAGATTTGAGAGTCTAGAGAACAAGTCATTGAAGGATGGAGATTCCCTGGGCCCTAAATAATCAATTTGGATTCCCCTAACTCTTCACAAATCTTGGTCAACCTTCTTGACTGTGGGGAATGTGATAGGAAGTGTCTGAGGTTCTTACTTGAATAACATTGCTATATTCTTGTCTCCTTTGTAAGCATCGTCACTTTGGGTCCTGTCAGTCTTTTTAAGCAATCAAACACTGTTTAAATGCTGCCATTGGTGCAGTCCCAGACTGGAACCAATCCATATGTCCACCAACTGGTGATTGTAAAAACAAGCATAAGATATGCATACAATAGACTACTCTTCAGCAATTGAAGGAAACAAATTGCTGATAAATTATAAATGAAAGAAACCAGACACAGCAAACCACACATTGTATGCTTCCATTGATACAGCCTTTTCAGAAAAGGCAAACCTGTAGAGACAGAAAGCAGATCAGTGGTTGCTGGGGGTTAGCTGTGGGAATAGGAATTGACCACAAGTTGGTATGAGGGACCTTTTTGGGTGATAGAAATGTTCTAAAGTGGATTGTGGTGATGATTGTACAACTGTGTAAATTTACTAGAAATAACTCAACTGTGCACTTAGGATGGGTGGGTTCTATGCTATGTGTTTTATATCTCAATAAAGCTGATTTTAAAAGAAAGCATTTTAAAAGACAACTGTGCCTTGGAGGCAAATAAAAACATATTGTGGATGGAAAAGAAACATGGTTGTGATAATTGCCAAGGAATTAATGTTTGGCATATTACTAACTGCTCAACTCTGTAGAAGTTGAATGCTCAAACTTCAGTTTGAGCCCAATTCTCAGTATGTCTGGGAATATGACCTTCTCAGGGGCCTCCTGCTTGACCAGTCATCTCCCAGCTTTGTCAGCTTTCAGCACACAGAATGTCAATACAGGAAGGCGCCTAAAGTACCAGGGCTTCAGAGCCTGACAAACTTTGGTTTGAACTCTGGCTTTGTCATTTACCAGCTGTGTGACATGGGGCATATAATTTGAGTTCTCCAACTTTTGGCTATTTCACACATAAAATGAGACTAACAATTCATCTGTACTGGGCCAGTTATGAGAATCATATAAGATTGTTCCAATTAGCTATTGCTGTTTGACAAATGAACCCCAACTCAATGGATAAAAACATTTTATTACATCTAATGATTCTGTGAGTCATGAACTTAGGATGGGTTTGTTTACACAATCTGTGTGGGATCCGCAGGGTGTCAACTGGGGCTGTGCGTGCTTGGATCCGCTTCCAAGATATTTTCTTTACTCCTGTGGGGCTCCTCCATGACCCTTGTGGTGTTTCTCTACATGGCACCTCATGCCAGGGCCTTTCTGTGGGATTTGGGCTTTTCACAGCATGGTGGTCTCAGATACTTGTATTTCTTAACTGGCAGCTGGCTTCCCATAGGCAGGAAGCAGAAGCTGCTGGTGAGCTAAAGAATGGTCCAACTTTACTTCTATGTTATTGGTTAAAGCAGTCACAGGACCCACCCAGACAGAAGCTGACTTCACCTCTTGATGACGTGGAACAAGTTCACATTTTTACAAGAGAATATGGGTTGGGAGACACTATATGGACATATTTGGAAAATGCAACCTTCCCCAGAAACAATGACCACAGAGTGCAGGGGCCAGCAAATGTTTTCTATAAGAGCCAAATAGTAAATATTTTAGACTATACAAGTCACATAGTCTTTGTCACAATTACTTAATTCTACCTTCATAGCACAAAGGTGGTCATAGATAATACCTAAAAGAATAGTTACAGATGTGTTCCAGTAAAATTTGATTTACAAAAACAGAAGAGGATAGACTTGGTCCATGGGCTATATAGTTTGCTGACCTCTGACACAATGCATGACATGTAATAAGTGCTCAGTAGTGACAAAAATTATTATTGTATTGTTACTAAGAACTTTTGGAAACCATCCAGTCCACTGCTCAACCTCCTGTCTCTTTACAGATATAACCTGACTGAGCCAGAATTTAGTTTAGTGCTACCAGCCACCTATCTGCAAGCTCTTTTACTTCACCCCATAACTTGAACCTATACTTTGGGTCCCAGTTAATGCCATCCTCTCTTCCACCAACTCCACACCAGGCTCTTTCTCTCTTCCTCA
The DNA here is from genome assembly GCF_043159975.1 of Macaca nemestrina. Taxonomy (NCBI): domain Eukaryota; kingdom Metazoa; phylum Chordata; class Mammalia; order Primates; family Cercopithecidae; genus Macaca; species Macaca nemestrina. The sequence goes on from NC_092126.1 coordinate 10,776,607, forward strand.
CTGCCAGGGGGCAGCAGGTTTGGTGGGGTCTGAAACCTATAAAATATGATTGAGCCCTTTAAGAGTACAAAAATACAAAGTTAGGAGTGAAAATGAATGTTTATTAGAATGAGAAAAGAAATCACAATAAATTACAAATTTAAGAATGCGGCCAAATACTACAGCTATAACAAAATTCAAAAATGTCACATAGCCTGACATACTGTAACACTTTATATGCTATAATTTGATCAATTTTTAAAAAAATTTTGTGATGTTATTTTCTGTAAAGAACAAAGATGTAGGCCAGGTGTGGTGGCTCATGCCTGTAATCCTAGCACTTTGGGAGGCCGAGGTGGGAGGATTGCTTGAGCTCAGAAGTTCGAGACCATCCTGGGCAACATGGTGAAATCCCATCTCTACTAAAACTACAAAAAAAATAGTCGAGCGTGGTGGCATGCGCCTGTAGTCCCAGCTAATCAGGGGGATGAGGCAGGAAAATTGCTTGAACCTGGGAGGCAGAGGTTACAGTGAGCCAAGATCACGCCACTGCACTCCAGCATGGGTGACAGAGCAAGACTCTGTCTCAAAAAAAAAAAAAAAAAAAAAAAGAAGAAGAAAGACATAGTTTTCTTCTATCACAGTTAGTCAAATTAAAAAAAAAAAAAAGTATTAATAGTTTAGATTGTGGCATCCTAATTAGGGAAAAGGAGTCAGGGTGGGGGGACCAGGGAAAAGCAAAGAGATAAAGCAGGTAAGCTATAGGTCTGCCTTTTTTTATGGCCCAGAACATAGAGCCATCCTGTGCAAATAACATACATAATTCAGAAATCTCCTGCCTATCGTCAAATGCCTCAATTTATCAAACACCTAGACTAACAGAAGAATGTAAGTTAAGCTCCCCACTACTTTAGTATTATCAATCAGCCCAAGAGCTATCCTCATATAAAATCTCCAGCAAGCCTTTGTTTCCTTGCAATCAGCTCCTCTCTTGCTGGCTGTCCTTTGCCTCATTGCAACGTATTTTACTACTTTCTCTAGTGAATCTGCCTTTCTCTACCTATGACTGTCTTGGTAAATTCTCTTACCCCTGCCTTATCAGCCCAGGTAGTCATCACTCATCTGCAACACAGATAAATTCCTTTCAGCTTTATAACTCTTTATTAATAATGTCATGCAAAATGTTAGGATTATTGTCCAATTAGGGAAAAGCTTTATTTTCTTTCATATGTAAACAGTATTTCTTCAGGTTTCTTTGTGTAGTGATTTATCTTGAATACTTTTTGAATTAATGAGTAACAAGTTTGTTAGCATTTTTTTTTAAATAAGTTTGTAAAAAATACCCTTGTTCTCGTGGCAAATGATTGGTTTTATATTCTCTTCATTGCCATTAGCATTCCAAGTCAAATCTACAGAATATCTTCAAATTTTTTGACTTGTTATATGATTCACTTGACTCATTAATTGGAGTATCAAGCCACCCAACAGCTTGTCTTTATTGCCATGTGAAAGTTATCTTTTCCTTTTAATGAATTACTTTGTTTGGTAATTTTTGTTTTTGTTATAATTTGCTTCTCAGTATCAGAAAACTTCTATCCATTTCTTTGCTCATCTTGATCATTATTGTTTCATGTTTCATTCATTGTAAAACAGTTTCTAATTTTTATTACAAAAATTTTCAAATGTACAAAAAATTGAAAAAACAATGATGCTGTGAAAGGAAAATTAAAACTTGGGACCCCAATTCATGATGCCAAAAGAAAAAAAAAAATAAGCTGAAAGCTGAGACATGCAAGAAGCTACCTTTCCTTTTGTTCCTAAGCAGAGAGCTCCAGATAAAAGGCCAAATACCTCCACGGGTAGCTACTCTATGTTCACCTTATCTTATATGCAGTGCCAGTTACTGAGGAGACAAATACATAATTGACTACTCTCCTACCTGCTCCTGTTTCCTTGCAATATGTAGATTCAGTAATGTGACCATACACTCCCTCTTTCCCCTCCAGCCTGCTTTTCCCCTTTAAATTTGAAGCACTCAAAATCATCTTTGAAGGAAGGCACATGTTAGTGTAGGCAGATAATTAGACATGAGCAGGAGAGGAATCCCCAGGGGGGAAAAGCTCTGCAAAATCTCATGCCCCAGAGACCAGCCAAAACATGCATGCTAAATATAAGCAGAGAGGAGGGGAGATTCTGTGCAGAAAGTAACTCCCCAGGACCCCCCTTAAGATGCCCTGTAATCACTCTTTCTGTGGTTAAGCTGTGAGAACATAGCTAGCTACATGTTGGTAAGAAGGGAAGAAGAGCAAGGGGGAAAGTCCTAAGAGGTACACAGGTACAGTAAGTACAGATTTAATCACTATATGACCTTCTTGGGGTGGCAGTAATGAGCAACACCACCATTAGGTAGGAGTTGTATTGATCCCAGGCCTGCACATGAACATCAATTGACAGTAAGGGAGAATCCCACAAACCTGGGAGGGAACTATATGGGGCCAAAGGTGGAGACTTAAGACAAAAGCTGGAACTTAAAGAAATAGTCCAGCATAACACAAACCGCAAGGCAGAACTTTCAGAGCTGCTCCCAGCCAGCTTAGCCCACTTCTTTCTTAGAGTGTATTATTTCTCTCCCATTAATAAATATTTTGCTTACTTTACTAATTGGTCTCTTGGCCAAATTCTTTCCTCCAAGATACCAGGGGAACCCACCCCCGATAATTCAATGTAGGTTCTTTTCTATTTCCCTAAGTGTTGGCCGGTCTGAGAAATAAAGGGAAAGAGTACAAAAGAGAGAAATTTTAAGCTGGGTGTCCAGGGGAGACATCACATGTTGGCAGGTTTTGTGATGCCCCCTGAGCCGCAAAACCAGCAAGTTTTTATTAACAATTTTCAGAGGGGAAGGGGCGTACAAATAGGGTGTGGGTCACAGAGATCACATGCTTCAAGGACAACAAAAGATCACAAGGCAGAAGGTCAGGGCGAGATCACAAGGTCAGGGGAAAACTAGAATCACCAATGAACTTCCATGTCCTGCTGTGCATGCATTGTCATTGATAAACACCTTAACAGGGTTCAAGAGCAGAGATCCGGTCTGACTAGAATTCACCAGGCTGGAATTTCCTAATCTTAGCAAGCCTGAGGGTGCTGCAGGAGGCCAGGGCATGTTTCATCCCTTATCTGCAACTGCATAAGGCAGACACCCCCAGAGCGGCCATTTTAGAGGCCCCCCTGCCCCAGGAATGCATTCTTTTCCCAGGGCTGTTAGTTATTAATATTCCTTACTGGGGAAAGAATTCAGCGATATTTCTCTTACCCATTTTCGGTAATAAGAGAAATATGGCTCTGTTATTCCCGGCCCACAGGCAGCCAGACTTTAAGATTATCACCCTTGTTCCCTGAAAATCTCTGTTATCCTGTTCTTACGGTGCCCAGATTTCATATTGTTCAAACACACATGCTCTACAAACAATTTGTGCAATTAACGCAATCATCACAGGGTCCTGAGGTGACATTCGTCCTCAGCTTACAAAGGTGATGGGATTAAGAGATTAAAGACAGGCATAGGAAATTATAAGAGTATTGATTGGGGAAGTGATAAACATCCATGAAATCTTCACAATTTATGTTCTTCTGCCCTGGCTTCAGCCTGTCCCTCCATTCGGGGTCCCTGACCTCCCACAACACTCTTGGAGTGTATTATTTCTCTCCCATTAATAAATCTTTTGCTTTCTTTACTAACTGGTCTCTTGGCCAAATTCTTTCCTCCAAGAAGACTAGGAACTGAGGACCTCACACTTCCTTGTAACACACAGACCACAGACTGTTTCTGTGAGTCTGTGTTTTTTCTCCCAGGCATTGTCCTTAACCTTGGCAAAATAAACTTCTAAATTGATTGAGCTTTGTCTCAGATACTTTTTGATCTCCAGTGCAATAAATATCCACTAATTTTTATCTGATTTTTCCTTCAATTCTTCAAAAATTTTGAAGGGACAAAACAAGGCATCCTTTGTGTATGTCCAAATCAAGAGTCAGTAAATCCTCACTTGATTTAATGAGATGTTCCAATATGTCTTTCCAGTTAAAATAGTGTATTGATGCTGGGTGGGGTGGCTCATGCCTGTAATCCCAGCACTTTGGGAGGCGAGGATTGGTGGCTGAGGTCAGGAGTTCAAGACCAGCCTGACCAACATGGATTGGGAGGCCAAGATGGGTGGATCACCTGAGGTTGGGAGTTCGAGACCAGCCTGAGCAACATGGAGAAACCCCATCTGTACTAAAAATACAAAATTAGCCAGTCATGGTTGCACATGCCTGTAATTTCAGCTGCTCAGGAGGCTGAGGTAGGAGAATTGCTTGAACTCGGGAGGCAGAGGTTGCAGTGAGCTGAGATGGCGCCACTGCACTCCAGCCTGGACAATAACAGCAAAACTCCATCTCAAATAATAATAAAATAAAATAAAATGATGTATTGAAATGTTCCCAACTTTCTGCATAAAATTTTGAATCTTATTCATGTTCAGATATGTGAAATACATAAAATCTATTCTACCAAATCCAGACCTAAGTGTATTCCCATTTCAACTTCCTCATGACTGGACCCCAAAAATGCCTTCAGCCTATTTTATGCCACATGACACTACTGAATGTTACATGAAGGTAGGGTCAGAGTAAAAAAGATCTAAGTCTTAACTAAATATAATAAAAATACCTTAATTTTGAAAATACAAGAACAAATGAATACTTTGCTTAATTTTACCCCCATGTTAGTTTTTTGTTTTTTGATTTTTTTTTTAAGAGTAAGTGGAGAAGGTAGGTAATATAGTACAATAAGAATTATGGCTTACAAATCAGCAACCTCTTTCACTAACTGGATTGTGACACCCACTATAAATCTGTCTTTTTCTTCAAGTCTGGTTCTGTGTACCTAGCTCATTGAGAACCTGCTTTAGCCTAGCTTCAATTGCAAAAATATAAGAACAGAAGAAAATTTCAGATACTCAAGACAAAGTCATGAGAGATATTTGATTGATATAATTTCCTTGGGTTTTCATTCTTGGTATTATATCTCGCCAAACTTTATCCTTCTATAAACAAAGGGCTTGATTTTCACCAAGTCTCCATTTTGTGCATCACAAATATAATCAAGTCATACCCTTTAGTTAAAAATGTATTGCCCCAGAGGCAAAAAATAAAAGTCCACACAATTCCCCATAATTTCCTATACAATCATTCCAGAAAACAGAAGGCAATTGATTTTCACCAGCACACACATTAATTTTTATGACACCCTCTCTGAGTTTTGGAAACAAATGAAGTTATTAATATTTGAAGATGTAGGGTAGTATTTTCTGACCCATCTAATTAAAGAGACTCCATTGCAACCAAACAAGGAGAGGGGTCTAAATCCAAAGTCTAGAATTCAAGCTGGGCCAATGAAAAGCTCTACCATTGTGAAGGGAAGTTGGGGTTTGGAAACATTGCAGGCATTGAATGCATCTTCAAAATTGATGTTTCTCAATCTCATGTGAACAAATTGGAGAGCATGTGGAAATAGGCAAAAAGAGATAAGAAGTCCCAACTTTGAGTCTTCAGTGCCACCCTGAAAAAGGGCTGAGATTGGTTTATATCTTACTACAGTAGAAACAATGATCTCTACCTCCAGAATACATTTTAAAAGAAGATCAGGCTGTAAAAATGAGGGTTTCTTTTAACTGCAGAGCTATGTAAAAATGTTAGTGCTGTTTTTAAAATGGCCACTTATTTAGAAACATTTTTTAGTTACCATCAAATTGTCCTACTTTTTAGTGATAAAGAGACCAAAAAATAAAGAAGGAGTTGTGTTTAAGGAAATGATAGTCCAAGTTTTCCAGACTTTCCCATCCATTCAGTGATAATTATTAAAGGTCACCTTAATATTCTCAAAGAGTAGAGATTTGAAGAAGTTCCTTCCTCTGTCTGCTTTAGTTTCCCCAGATGAAAAAGAAAGTGTGTCTCTATGACTTCTAAGCTTCCTTTCAGTTATTCCTTTCAGATATTTCCCAACTCCAAATATCTAACAAGGTCAAGAGGTTACTGTTGCCCTTCACCCCTCCCACAACTTTTGGGAACTTCTCTGTAAGTGACAACTGTGGTGTTTCTCCTGCACAGCCTAAGAATGGAAGAGGGGCCCTCCCCCGAACGCCACCATCAAGCAGTCCTCTATGACCAGGCATGTAGGAAGGGATGACACTGAGGAGCCATGCTTACAGAGGACTTTTTAAATGAGCGCTGAGATTCTCTCACTAATGAACTTTATTTAAAAAAAAAAAATTCAATAGTTATTGGGGAACAGGTGCTTTTTTGTTTACATGGATAAGTTGCATAGCGGTGATTTCTGAGATTTTGGTGCACCCATCACCCAAGCATTGTACACTGTACCCAGTGTGCAGTCTTTAATCCCTCACCCCTCTCCCACCTTTCCCCTCAAGGCTCCAAAGTCCATTATATCATTCTCATGCCTTTGCCTCCTCATAGTTTAGCTGCAACTTGTAAATGAGAACATATGATGTCTGGTTTTCCACTTCTGAGTGACTTCACTTAGAATAATGGTAACCGATTCCATCCAGGTTGCTGCCATTACCATTATTTCATTCCTTTTTATGGCTGAGTAGTATTCCATGGTATATATATACCACATTTTCTTTGTCCACTAGTTGGTTGATGGGCATTGAGGCTGGTTCCATATTTTTGCCATTGCAAATTGTGCTGCTATAAACATGTGTGTGCAGGTGTGTTTTTTATATAATGACTTCTTTTCCTCTGGGTAGATACCCACTAGTGGGATTGCTGGATCAAATGGTAGATATACTTCTCATTCTTTAAGAAAGCTCCATACCATACTGTTTTCCATAGTGTTTGTACTAGTTTACATTCCCACCAGAATTGTAAAACTATTTCCTTTTCACCACATTTCTATGGTATTGGTTGTATTAGGTTGGTGCAAAAGTAATTGCAGTTTTTGCCATAACTTTTGTGCCAACCTACTACTATCTCTCATTTTGTTTCCAATTGAGCTTATTTGGATCTCTTCTCTTCTTTTCATGGTTAATCTCACTAATAGTGTATCCATTTTCTTTATTTTTTTCTAAGAATCAGCTTTTTGCTTCATTTATCTTTTGTATATTTTCTTTCCATTTCATTTAGTTCTGCTCTGAGCTTTGTTATTTCTTTTCTTCTGGGTTAGAGTTCAGTTTGTTCTAGTTTCTCTAGTCCCTTGAGCTGTGACATTAGGTTGTCTATTTGTGCTTTTTCATATTTTTGATGTAGGCATTTAATGCTATGAACTTTCCTCTTAGCACTGCTTTTGCTGTATTGCAGAGGATTTCACAGGTTGTGTCACTATAGGTTTAATAGATTGTGTTCAGTTTGAAGAATTTTTAAATTTCCATCTTGATTTTATTGTTGACCCAAAGATCATTCTGGAGTGGATTATTTAATTTCCATGTATTTGTGTAGTTTCGAGGGATCCTTTTGGAGTTAATTTCCAATTTTATTCCACTGTGGTCACAGAGGGTACTTGATATGATTTTGATTTTCTTAAATTTACTGAAACTTGTTTTGTGACCTATCATATGGTCTGTCTTGGAGAATGTTCCACGTGCTGATGATAAGAATGTATATTCTGCAGTTGTTGGGCAGAATGTTCTGTAAACATCTGTTAAGTTCATTGGCTACAGGGTATAGTTTAAGTCCATTGTTTCTTTGTTGACTTTCTGTCTTCATGACCTGTCTAGTGCTGTCAACAGAGTATTGAAGTCTCCCACTATTATTGTGTTGTTGTCTATCTCATTTCTTAGGTCTAGTAGTAATTGTTTAATAAATTTGGGAACTCCAGTGTTAGGTGCATATGTATTTAGGATTGTGATATTTTCCTGTTGGGCTAATCCTTTTATCATTATATAATGTTCCTCTTTGTCTTCTTTAACTGTTGTTGCTTGAAATTCTGTTTTGTCTGATATGAGAATAGCCAGTCCTGCTCACTTTTGGTTGCCATTTGCATGGAATGTCTTTGTCCACTCCTTTACCTTACGCTTATATGAGTACTATGTGTTAGATGAGTCTCTTGAAGACAGCAGATACTTGGTTGGTCGATTTTTATCTGCCATTTTATATCTGTTAAATGGATCATTTAGGCCATTACATTCAACGTTAGTATTGAGACATGAGGTAATATTCTGTTCATCCTGCTAGTTGTTGCCTGAATACCTTGTTTTTGTTTTTTTTTTTCATTGTGTTATTGTTTTATAGGCCCTGTGAGATTTATGCTTTAAGGAGGTTCAATTTTGGTGTAGTTCAATGTCTTATTTCAAGATTTAGAACTTCTTTTAATATTTCTTGTAGAGCTGGCTTGGTAGTGCTACATTCTCTCAGCATCTGTTTGTCTGAAAAAGACTTTATCTCTCTTTCACAGTACCTAAGAGCAGGTTTGGGAGTGAGGTTTCCAGCTCTATGTTCACCAACTTTGAGGTCTTAGGCAAGATACTCAATCTCACTGAGCCTCAAAATCCCCATTTATCAAATGAAATTAACTGCATTGGCCTTAGTGTTGCTATGAAGGTTAATTGAGTTACTAGAAGTGGAGTGCAAAGAGCTTGACATTTACTGAATGGTTGATAAACATTACTATTTTATTATTATTTCTGGGAGAAATGAAGAGACAGCATATGGGGAAACTGTTAGGGAGTGGCGTTAACAGGAGACGACAGTGAGTCCTGGAAGCCTTGAGAGCAGAAACTTGGGACTGATGATGAAAAGGCTTAATTTGAGAAGAGAGAAAATGAGCTGAAGTTACTCCCTCCTACCTCTGGTATCTTTGCTTTATAGCTCAAGCCTCAGAGAATATCCCTCACTCACTCCTTGGGCAGTTTAGTAAAAAGGGTACTAGCTTCCCCATCTTAGAGCTCTGTTCCTTCTGCCCCATCCCCTCTAAACCACACACACACACACACACACACACACACACACACACACACACACACGCCTCAACACAAGCTGTGGGAGCTTGGGCAAGTTACACTCCCTCCTTGGGCCTTCATTTCTCAATCTGTAAAATGCTGATGTCTCATATTCCTTTGGCCTTACTGTACTGTGAGTAAAAGAGCAAAATCGAAATCTTGGCCCAGCATTTTTGAAAGATTCCTATTTCTATCCCAGATTTGTGGTCTCAACTTTGTATTATGATGGTCCTCAACTTTACTAGCCATAAGGAACTCATTCTCCTTTGAAATGTTCTCTTATTATTTAGAGGATTAAAAAGAAAGCAAAAACAAACCTGGGAATCAGGGTGTGGGGGTAGATGATTCATTCCCATCATGTTATCTTTTGAAAGGTTAATAGCTACCCCTGCACTACCCCATTCCTTATCTACCTGAATTCCATTTCAGGCAAACAAACAAAATGATCATGAAAAAGGCAATCTTAGAGAGACACTGTCAAGGCTGATAGACTCTGGTAATGAAATTATTCCAACCTCTGCCACCCACACAGAGCTGGCAAGAACAAAAGGATGGGTGTTTGTGAAGATGCCTTGTCATAGTGGTAAGCAGCTCAGTGTCACTTGCCTCAGGCCTTCGTGTCTCATCCTCAGAGCCCTCCCAGAAGGAAGGACATTAGTATTCACCCTGATGAGGAACCAGGAAATTAGACTTTTCCTAAAACCAAAAAAAAAAACAAAAAAACAATGCCAGCTTTGCAAACCCACCTGAGTCTTTCTAGGCTGCATATGCAGGTTATCATTTCCATTTAGGGGAATAAATTCTTACAGAATCCTTGAATTTAAGCACTGGCAGGACTTTAAATGACATCTATGCCAACCAAGCACATTCAGTATTTAAGTCCTTTTGCTCAGTACTCAGCCAAAGTGTCACCTCGCCTCACTTGAACACTTCCAGTGAGAGTTCCAACTGAGAACCCGTAGGAAGAACTCAGAGAGGCGAAAAGGAAGTCACAGCGCCCCACAGAGCTCAGAGACAGCTGAGTATGAGAACCAAGAGAGTGCATGGTGGTGGTAGTGTTAGCAGAGGAAGAGATCTGAGTTACCCCAAGTTACCCCGAGTTACCAGCAGTGTATCTGTCAGAGTCCATAGCAGCTTCAATCCTTGCCTCCTCAAAAGAAAGAATTTGACTAAGGAGCATAAAGCAGAAAAAGAGACCCAGGCAAGTTCCAGAGAAGGAATGGAAGTTTATTAAAAACACTTTAAAAGGGTAAAGAAAGGAAAGAACCCTTGGAAGAGATCCAAGTGGGCGCCTAAAGGTTAAAGAGAGAAAAAAAAAGGAAGCCACCTTTAACCAAGGTTCTAGGACTTGATAAGCTTGCCTCTTTCCCACGATTCTTCTCTTAGGGTGGGCTTTCTGCATGCATGATGCCCTCCTTACCCTTGGGAATTGAGCATGCACAGTGCGTTTAGAGAGTTTACGAGTTTATGAGGCTTTTTTCCCTTTTTCCAGTGGCATGTGCCCTCAGAATGTCGTACTTTACCATTTCGTCTCTTAACATGCACGCCCAAGAAGCTGCTTCTCCCTGGGGCCTACATTCAATTCACATTTTGGTGTTAACAGGTGTGGATCATCAGGAAATGGCCTCTCCCTGGCACTGGCTGTCAATTTACCACTTTCAGAGAGGCAATGCAATAATTGCCAAACTGTCACCTGCCATTTCTAGTGGGCGGGGGAAGAGCCCTCTCATGCCCCTCTCATGCCTAACTATCTGTAACAGTCGGGTGGCCAAGGGATCCTGCGGGATGCTGAAAGAAAGAAGGAAAGTATGGAGACCTTGCCTCGGGTTTGGAGAATGTGGGAAGTCTGGGCTTCCTCATGGGGTCAGTGTTTCCATAAGCAGCACTTTAGGGATGGTAGGTGGGCTGGGCTAGCAGGGAGTACGAGATCTACCTCTTCTCTAAATTTAATTCTTGGACATCTTGGTCTTTCTGGATTGTGTTGCAAGGACAAAAATATTGGGTTCAGCATAATGAGACTTTATCATTGTATATCTGCTATGAGTTATCAGTGAAATCGTGAACAAGTTTTAAAAAATCATCTGAAATTTAGATATAGGCCAAAGGGATTATTGGGTGATGTTTCAGTGCTGGACTTATTTACTGGATTATTTACTGGATTATTTTACTTCACTGTAAAGGAAAGCCTCACTTATAAATTTTGTTCAGTAGAAATATAGTCTCTGCCCAGTGGAACAAATAGCCCCAAAGTGTACAGTTTATGATCCTATTAAATGTAAACCAGTCTTTATATAGCTTATTACCCACCAAGCTATTAAATTGCTTATATAGACCTAGCTTCTGAAATGTTCTTTGGGGTGGTTTTCAATCTTACTGTTTCCCCACCAACTAATGAGTTCAATAAAATCTTTGACACGTGTTCACTATTTGTATGAGGCATACTTTTACCTTTTTGAAGATTCTACTTTAACAGGAAACTCACTTCTGACTCCAAGGATTTGGTTTTCTTATCTTTTAAAAGATGCATTAGGATTAGAGGGTCTCTAAGAGCCCATTCTGAGGTGTTTGAGCCACTAAGCCACCTGGGTCCCCTCTTCTCCACCATCCCGAGGTCTCCAGGGAAAAGGCCCTCTTAACTCTCTGAAGCTGAGAATTAGTGACTGCCGATACTGCTTCCGGCCATGGCCCCCCGCAAAAAAGGTGGTCAAGTCATATTTGAACACTGCAGACCTTCAGTAACTCTAAGACTCTTTGGAAGTTCTCAGGAGCCAGAATACATTGTTTTTCCCCATTTATTCCCATTCCTCAGCCTCTCCCTCCTCCTAACCACTCTCTACTTCCCATTACAAACCTGAAAAATTCCTGGTTCTACATACCCAGCTTTTAGTTCAGCCCACAGCCTAAGGCATCACCCCTGAGTGCTCACCTCTTTGACATCCTTAAGTGGAAATCAGCTGTGCCTTTTGGCCTCAGCTGAGGCAGCAGGGGTCAAACAGCTACTCTTCTCACTCCTGCGGAAGGGGTGTAAAATCGCTTCCGGCTCTGACGTCCGATGAATCTGTCCTTCCGAACCTCCAGAGGCTTCTCTCTCTCTGCCCTTTTGGCCTGAGGTTGTTCAGAGGGCATTATCCTCTAAACTGAAAGTGCCTGAATTCACTGAGGGCGGAGATGTGGTGTGTAGATGGGGCAGAGAACATGAAAGGAGGTTCGGGAAAGGCCAGAGATTACATTTAGCATTCCTGAAAGCCCCTTTTGGCCTTTGGCAACAATTAATGATCAACACATGGAAAAAGCCTTTTCCATTTCAAGGGATGACTGATGTTGTTAACAGCAGTTATTGCTGAGCCTTCCTAAATCAGATCTCTGTGTGCCTGAGAATCAGCTCAGTGTCTACAGTGTTTATGAAATAAACATTTTTCTGTTTCTGATGCCAAATTGGCTGCCAGGCCTGACTGCTAATACGCATGGCTTGGTCAGGTGCTGCTAAATTTCTCTTGGTACCTTTTTTCCTTCTAGTGATGTCCCCATCCATATTTTTAGGAGCCAAATTAATTCCCCAGCATGGGGAGGGAGTGATGCTTCCCAGGCTGCCAACCACAGCCTGGGCCCTCATCCCTCCTGTACTCTGCAGTTGGATGAGGGGCGTAGGAGGGGGTGCTGAAGATTAAGCCCAACAAATGCCTGATAAATCACATGAAATTTATTGGGCTTTGAGTGGTTACACAAGGTGCCACAGAGACAAAATCCCCAAATGTTTGGATGTGAATATCCTGAAAATATGAAATGAGGTCAGCCCATCCATGATGTATATATCTGACACACTGAGACGGTGTTTTTAAACACCTCCCTCCCGTACACAACAGAGACCTTAGGGACCCTCTGCTTCAGTTTAAAGAAAAGTTTCCCCAAAACGTTGTGGGCATTTGTGTCTCTGAGAAGGAAGAAAGCTGAAGCCAACTCCAAACAGGTTCCACACTTGTTTATAAATCTCGGGCCTCTGGGACACAATTCTCTCCAAGGTCACATCCCCAACAAGAGAAAAGAGTCAAGAGAGATGGATACCTGGCTAGGGCTAGGGAAGGATTTGTCTTCTCACTCCTGGCCACTCTTGGAACTTCTTGAAGTAATCAAATCTTGAGGCTGGGGATTTTTCCACCGGTCAGAGCAATACTTACATACGTATTATTAAAACTCAATAGTGATCACAGCAATTATTTATAATTTAGATCAACAAAATGTTATTTGGGGGAAGTAATTCATCACTGACATTGTTCAGAATTGGTGGGATATAATGATAATTTTAAAATAGACAACTTTTATTAGTTTTATTATGAATTTGAAATTCTCTATAGTGAATGTCCCCTTCATTGCCTACACCACCGCCTACTGCCCTTCCCTTGGTATTTACCTCCAGCAAATGAACTTGGGTCTTTAATAAATCATGTTAGTCTTGGGCTGCCTTATCCTTTGCAAAGTAAAAACATCTGTACCATCTGCGTTTCTACAATTGTGATTTTATTTATTTATTTATTTATTTATTTATTTATTTATTGAGACAGTTGCGCCCAGGCTGGAGTGCAATGGCACCATCTCAGCTTATTACAACCTCCGCCTCTGGGCTCAAATCATTCTCCTGACTAACGGGGATTATAGGCACGTGCCACCACACTTAGATAATTTTTGTGTTTAGTAGAGACGGGTTTTCACTCTGTTGCCCAGATTGATCTCAAACTCCTGAGCTCAAGCAATCCGCCCTCCTCAGCCTCCCAAAGTACTGGAATTACTGGCATTTCTTACTGCGCACGGCCATGATTATATTTAAATTGTGGTTGGAAGAGGAGTTAGGATAAAGAAGAAAAGAGAAGACTAGGTGATATAAAAAGAAAAAAGGGTTCAAGACCAGCCTGATCAACATGGTAAAACCCCATCTCTACTAAAAATACAAAAAAATTAGCCAGGTGTGGTGGCACACACCAGTAGTCCCAGCTACTTGGGAGGCTGAGGCAGGAGAATCACTTGAACCTGGGAGGCGGAGGTTGCAGAGAGCCAACATCGTGCCACTGCTCTGCAGCCTGGGTGACAGAGTGAGACTCCATCTCAAAAAAAAATACAAAGAAATGAAAAAGGGGAGAGAGGAATATCAGAATAAAGAAAATAAATAGGGAGAATGTAGCCAGAAGTGGGGGCTGCACCTGTACTCCCAGCTGTTCTAGGTGCTGAGGTGGGAGGATTGCTTGGGCCCAGGAGTTCGAGGCCAGCCTAGACAACATCACAAGACCCTATCTTTGTTTGTTTTTTTTTAAATGAACAACAACAACAACAACAACAACAAAAACAGAGAGAGAGAGAGGGAGAATGTGACAGGAAGAGATCTAGGAAATCTAATAAATCATTATTTTCTTAAAGAGACATTTTATTTTAATTTTTATCAAAGTCGTAAGTGTGCATAGCTTAAGCAAAGTAGAATCATTCTATAATGCATATGGCAAAAATCTGTCCTTTCTGGCCCATCTCAGCTTCCATTTCCTCTCCCCAGAAGCAATCATTTTCCTGTCGTTTAGTTTTCTCTTCTAATATTCAGCTCCTGGTTTCTGTTTCTTGATTTTTCACTTTTTGATATTAATCACTGATTTCCTCCACCAAGATGAGCATTTGATTTTCTTTCACCCTCAGGCTCTAATCAGGTACACTTCTCTAACCTTCAAATTCTTTTAAATCACATTTTTTGTTGAACCAATATTCAGTCATAATACTTAATATTATGACTATTTGAATATTGTTTATAGCTAAGCAGTGTAGAGCACTCTAATTGCTTTTATTTTCTAGTACAAGCTCTTGTTTTATCCCTGAAGTTAATTGCCTTGGTTTTCATTTTTTGTTTCTCTGCTTACTCTTCCATGTTTCCATTTAACTCATCCTCAAACTCTGTTAGAAATGTAAACTTCTCTTTAAACACTCAAATGCACCAGATAACCTCTTGTTTCCTTTTGTTGTTTCCCTTGGGGACATCCCCCCATAGCCTTCCATCAAACGACCCCAATCTAGATGGGTTTCTCTCTAAGCTAGCTGCACAGTGAGTGTTCTGGGAACTTTTTAGTGTCTCATACTTGGTCTTGGACAGAGAGTCAAGGATACTTTGATATTTGAAGAAAGCCTCCACCATGAAAGGCAGAGGCCAAAACAAGCAGACAGGTGGAAAGTGAGACAGAAGAGGTAGTCAGTGAAAGAACCAGAAAATGATACACCAAAACAAACAAAGGCATTAATGCCTCAGATATTGAAATGTTAAGTACAACCCCATTATAATTCCAGGTCCTGTATATGTGACCTGTTTCTGTTTGTTTTTATGTTTATCTGTTTCTTATTTTGTTTTATTTTCAAAGGCTTTTAGGATATCTTTATATCTTACATCAGAAATTTCATAATGGTGTGACTTGGTACAAATTTTTGTCCATTCACTGTGTAGGTGGCCCCTTGGTGAACCCTTTAAATTAGGCAATCACGTCCTTCAGTTCTAGGAAAGTTTTTTAAAGTATTCCCTTCATAATTTCCTTCCCTTCGTTATCTCTGTTTCCTATCTCTCTGGTGCTCCTGTTGTTGGATATTGGGCCTTATGGACAAATCCACTAGTTTTATCTATTTCCTATTTTCTATGTATGGGTGAGTAGGTGGGCATTCAGTAAGGATATTTCTTAATTTATACAATTAAAAGGAAAAAAATGAATGCTTAGGAGACTGAAAGCTGCATGCACATGCACGCACACACACAGACACTCACATAAATCAGGGCTCCTTTTCTTGACAGAGAACTGAGCTGATTTTCAGACTTGTAACTCACTGACTGAAAAGGCCAGGTCCCTAGGAGAAAGAATGCTGCAGGAACTCCCAGTCCTTGCCCAAAGAGATGTATGACCATGCATTTGGCTAACTAGATGCTGGGGAAGGCAGAATACCCAGACATTTTGAGAACTTTTGGATTCATGGTCTGAATTGGTCCCCAGGCATCTAAAGCAAATAATAGCCCACTGTTAGAGAGGAAGCATGTGGGAGCCAGGTAATAAGAGGAGTTCTAGTTCAGGTTAGACTTACCATGGGTATACTGGTTCCATGGACTCACCCAGTGACTATTTCCCCAGTTCCTGAATTTGTCACTGGAAAGGATACATGTGATCAATGGCAGAACCCCTTGCTGATTCCTTAGTCTGTGGGTTAAGAGCTGCTATAATGAGAAAATCTGAGAACCCTCCTTAAAAATCCAACACAAAACCCTAAAATATTATATCTCAAGGGAAATTAGTGCCATCCTTAAGACCTAAAAGATACAGAGATGGTAATCTCCAGCATATTTCCATTTAATTCATCAGTCTGGCCCCTACAAAAATGAATCAGATCCTGGAGCATGACACTGGACTACCTCAAACAACCAAGTGGAGATCCCAATTGCAACTACTGTGCCAGAAGTGATATTTTTGCTAGGGTAAATTAACATAGCTTCAGATATATGGTGTATGGACACTGATCTGGCATGTGCATTCTTTTTCGTCCCTGACGAGGAGGATCAGAAGTACACTGTATTCATTTGGGAGGATAATAGCATACATTTACACTTTTGTCCCAGGGTCATGTTAACCTTCTCACCCTCTGTCATAATACAATCTGCACAACCTGATCCATCTGGACATTCTGAAGAATATCACATTGGTCTATGCTATCAATGACATCATTGATAAGTCAAAAGTGGCAACTGCATCAGAAGCCTTGGTAAGACACATTCACTCCAAAGAGCGTGAGATAATCTCTATAAAGATTCCCCGCCAAATCAGTAAAACATGTAGGGGCATAGTAATTTGGAGTGTGCCAGGAAAACACTTCCAAAATAAAGGTCAAATTATTGCATCTGGACTCTCCCACCACTAAAAGGAAACACAACACCTGATAATCCACACTGCTCTGACCCATTTACCAAACGACACAGAAAGTGGACAGCTTTGAATAGGACCCAGAAATGGAAAGGGATCTGCAGCTGGTCCACAATGCAAGGTAAGCGTCTTCACCACATGGGCCATATTATTTGGCAGACCCTATGGACTTAGAGTTATCTGTAGTGGGAATTGATAACATGCATTGTTTATGACAATCCCAGTGGAAAACAAAATACAGTTTATAATACTTGTACTCTGAAGCAAGACCATGCCATCTGCATCAGAGGATTGTATGTCACTCAAAAACAAAAACAACGGATCTAGAACTAGAAATACCATTTGACTCAGCCGTCCCATTACTGGGGATATACCCAAAGGATTATAAGTCATGCTGCTATAAAGACACATGCACACGTATGTTTATTGTGGCACTATTCACAAGAGCAAAGACTGGAATCAACCCAAATGTCCATCAGTGACAGACTGGATTAAGAAAATGTGGCACATATACACCATGGAATACTATGCAGCCATAAAAAAGGATGAGTTTGTGCCCTTTGTAGGGACATGGATGCAGCTGGAAACCATCATTCTTAGCAAACTATCGCAAGAACAGAAAACCAAATACCTCATGTTCTCACTCATAGGTGGGAATTGAACAATGAGATCACTTGGACACAGGAAGGGGAGCATCACACACCAGGTCCCATTGTGGGGAGGTGGTAGGAGGGAGGGACAGCATTAGGAGATATACCTAATGTAAATGACGAGTTAATGGGTGCAGCACAGCAACATGGCACATGTATACACATGTAACAAACCTGCACGTTGTGCACATGTACCCTAGAACATAAAGTATAATAAAAAAAAAGTTTAAAAAAAAACTACAGGATACTGATTACATTTGAATTTCAGATAAACAATATTTTCTTTTAGTATAGGTACATCTGACATTCAAATTCAATTGGGCATCCTATATTTTATCTGGAGACTAGGTGAGTGAGGAGGGTGTGGTGGGAGGGGGTCCAGGCCTGATGGAGTAATGGGGCCCAGGGAGTGTGCAGAGCCCTGGGGTCAGGTGGAGCAGTTGTGGAAGCTAATCAGGCAAGAGCAGGGCACAAAAAAAAAAAAAAAAGAAAAAAAAAACAACCAACAAACAAAACAACTCCTGCAATCTATGTGGCTGTGGTTGAGTCAGAACTCATGACCATGAGACATGCAGAGATAATGGGGCCGGAGATGCCCATCATGGCCTAGGTTCAAAAAGGCCCATTAAGTCCTAAAACCACTAAAAATCCATCAAAATATGGAAGCAGTGCAGCCAGGCTAGAGAAGGATAAGTCAGGGCTAGAGAACACAAGCGAGCTAGATAAACTGGTGGCCCAGCCCCCACGTCAACCACCACTGTTGCATTAGTACCTCTCCCTCAGCTCACATCTGGGCATGGAGTGGCTGTGGTGGTATGCAGGTCAGGGGATTGTCACTTTTAACCAGCCAACAGAGGAGGGAAAAGGCCAATCATGGTTAACCAATGGTTTAGTTCAATATGTGGTGAAAGCTGAAAACAGGCTGTGGCTGCATTACACCCTCCATCAGGCATGGCCTTGAAAGGTAGTAGAGAGAAGAAATCTGCCCAATGGGCAGAGCTTTGATTGGTGCACCTGGTCACCCACTTGATTTGAAAAGCTAAATGGACCAGTAGGCATAAGTATAGACTCACGTGCTGTAACAAATGGCCCAGCTGATTGTTCAGAGGCCTGGAAGGAGAAACGTGGGAAGATCAAAGATAATAAAGTTTGGGGAAGAGGAACGTAAACAGATCTTTAAAAGTGACCACAAAATGTAAAGATCTCTGTATTTTATTTTAATGCCCACCAGAAAGCACCCATCATGGAAGAGGCACTAGGCAATTAAGTAGACAGAATGTCTATGCCAGTTGCTGATGGCAGACTGTGTCATCTGCCACTCCAGTACTGGCACTGCACTATGTGTGCATGAATGGAGTGGCCATGGAGGTAAGAATGGAGGGTGTGCATGGGCCCAACAATATGAGTTTCCACTAAGTTTGATATGAATAATCTCACTGCTAAATGTCCAATCTGCCAAGAATACATGAGCCCTCAATGTGGCACCATGCCGTGAGGAATCAAACCAGCTATTTGGTGGCAAATTGGTTACATTATATCCCTTCCATCATGGAGAGGGTAGTGATTTATCTTGACTGCACTCAGCACACACTCCAGATATGGCTTGCATTTCTTGCATGCAGAGCTTTGGCCAGCACAAATCTCCAAAGACTTGTGGAGTATTTGATCTGCAAGCCCAGGATGCTTCATGTAATGTACTAAATTGTGCCCCCTCTCCCCCCAAAAAAGCATGTTGAAGAGCTAAACCGTAGTACCTCAGAATGTGACCTTATTTGAAATTACGGTTATTAAAGACGTAATTAGTTAAAATGAAGTCATATTGGAGTCAGGTGGCCCCTTGATCCAATATTACTGGTATTACTGGTGTCCTTATAAAAAAAAGGAACTTTGAACACAGACATTAACACAGGAAGACTGCCAGTTGAAGATAAAAGCAAGAATCAGGGTGATGCTTCTACAAGCCAAAGAACTCTAAAGATTGCCAACAAACCACCAGAAGCTAAGCAATAGGCATGAAACTGATTCTCTCTTACAGCCCTAGCAAACTAACGTAGCACATAATGTCTCATTAGACCAAGGGAGAAAATTTGTAGCAAAAGAATTACAGAAGTGGCAATACGACCATGGAATTTCCTGGTTTTACCAAATAACTGCATTTCCCAGGAGCTGCCAGCCTGATAGATTAATGGCAGATCAATGATCTTTAAGATGCAGCTGTGGTGCAATTTAGAGATGCTATTTTGTAAAGATGAATCACCATCCACCAGAATGCGGTATACAACCTGAATCAATTACCATCACATGATGCTGTGGTCACAATAAGTAGAATATATGGGTCTGGAAATCAACGGGTGGTTTAGGAGTAACTGTTTACAATGCTTCACGTTAAATCACTTGCCGTTTTCTGTGCTTCCCATTGCCACAACTCAAGGCTCTGCAGGTCAAGAGATCTTAGATGGTGAATGGTTCCACCAAGAAACATAGCAAAACTCCCTTGTCTAGCTACGGCTGATCATTCCTGAGATCCTTTGCCAAGAGTGCAGCATACAAGAAAAAGAGTTATGTTCCTGAATGCAAATCAAAACCACAATGATATACCATCTCACACCAGTCAGAATGGCTATTAAAAAGTCAAAAAATAACAGCTGCTGGCAAGGTTGTAGAGAAAAAGAATGCCTTTACACTGTTGATGGGAGTGTAAATTGGTCCAGCCATTGTAGAAGACAGTGTAGTGATTCCTCAAAAACATAAAGACAGAAATACTATTTGACCCAGTGATCCCATTACTGGGTATATATCCAAAGGAACATAAATCATTCTATTATAAAGACACATACACGCATGTGTTCCTCACAGCACTATTCACAATTGCAAAGATATGGAATCAACCTAAATGCCCATCAGTGATACACTGGATAAAGAAAATATGGTACATACACACCATGGAATTCTATGCAGCCATAAAAAAAAAGAGAGAGAGATTATGCCCTTTGCAAGGACATGGATGAATCTAGAGGCTGTTGTCCTTAGCAAACTAATGCAGGAACAAAAACCAAATATGACATGTTCTCACTTGTAAGTGGTAGTTAAATGATGAGAACACATGGACACACAGAAGGGAACAACACACAGTGGGGCCTACCAGAGGGCAGAGGGTGGGAGGAGGGAGAGGATCAGGAAAAATAACTAATGGATACTGGGCTTAATACCTGGGTGAGGAAATAATCTGTATAACAAACCCCCATGACACAAATTTACCTATATGACAAACTGCACATAGACCCTTGAGCCTAAAATAAAAGTTTAAACAAAAAAGAGTAATCTTCCTGATCATCAGAGGGAAATTGGACTACTATTAAACAATGGGTGTGGGAAGAATGTGTTTAGCACCCAAGCGATTCACTGGCGCATCTCTTGGTATTTCCCTAAGTTTGATAATATTTAATAGATGGACAAGGGAAGAAGCCACAGACTGAGAAGGACCTGGTGACCCAGGGCTTACAGTCCTCAGGATAAGTGTTTGGATAGCCTTATAGTTTAAGCCACCTAAACCAGCAGAGGTGTTAGGGTAAGGAGAATCAAGAACTGGAGGTAGAAAAAAGAGATTATGGATGTACGACTGCTGTCTCAAGACCAGATGCAGTGGTAGGGGCTTAGTTTATCCACTACCCTTCCTCTTGTGTGTTTCTGCTGGAAAAGAATCCTGGAAGACCTTTCCCCGGATGTAGACTTTTTATACAAAGCAAGTAGATTTGAGTTTTGCAAGATGCAGATTGTAGTGGAGGCTTTGGTGCACCACTCACATCACTTCCTTGAGGACTAAGGTGCTCATTGTCCAAGCTTTTGGGATCATTGCCTATTGGATGTTTGTAGCTGAGACTCTACCATAAATCTGATTCCAGCCAAAGGTAGCTGTCTCACCTAGGGTTATCCCACAGGATGATGTCTAATTCTTGCCTAACGAATATTATACCTTCTCTTATTTTACTGAGGTATAATAGTTTTACTTTTTAAATATTTTTTGGTTTTCTTATCCTGTAATCATCTCTATTTCTTCAGAGTCTTTTTTATTTTAACTTTTTTTCTTCTTTGCCTTTATATTAGGGGATTTTATCAAACATTTGAGAATCCCTTGGCAGTCTGTCCAGTCACATTTAAGGTGCAAATAAGAGACCTTTAAAAGCCACCTGCAAGCTCTGGCAGAGGGGATTAGCATCCGATGGGTTTACTCTGAGGTTATCGGAGTTTACTATTTCACTGGAGAAGCCCCCACCCCCTTTCAGTATATGTATTTTCTTTTATCTTGAGCAGATCCGTTTTTCTAGAAAAGGAGTCCTCCATTGTTCTGTGTCTATGAGGGATGGACAGGTAGGCTATAAAACTGGCTCCAGGGGCTGATAGTGAGGTAAGAGGGTCTCATTATTCAGCATGTGAACATCCATGATCTTTTTGATTGCTTGTGGCTCCTCCTTTCTTAAGGATTTCCCTGAGCCACAGTCCCTGTGAGAAATGTCTTCAGAGAAGCAGCCTCCATTCTTCTCCCTCAGTTGGGTAAAGTGTGGTTACTAGGCTGCCTGGGAGAGGGGAAGGAAACTTGGTATAGTCTTTCAGTCAACACTCCCATTTTTGCCTTCCCAGTGCCCATTTTCAGAGCTACTTCAGCCTACAGTCTGGAGCCTTTTTGGAATTGTGCCACATGAATCACATCTTGGTTTTTCCACACTAAACTTATATTCTGGCTCACCCTACTCTGCTAAGTCAGCTACCTGCCACTAGTCCATCAGTGTTCTATCTTCTAACCATTCTCCTTGTCCTTCTCTATTGATGCCTTTATTTCCTTTTGCTGTCACTCGGTGTGATTTCAAGAGAGATCAGATGTAAATACATGTGATCAACCCTCCATGTTTTATTCCCACCTATTTTATAGATGGAGAAACTAAGGCCCCGGAAGGGATTATGACTTGCTGAGGTCATACAGCATTACCAGGCTATGAATAATATTTTCATGTAGATCCCCAGGCCAATGTACTTTGTGAAAAAAACAGAAAGGTATGAAAACAGGAGGAATTCAGGAATTCAACAGTGTGGTTCGGGGAGGGGGTATGTAAACAGAGAGAGCACTGGTAGGGGGATCCTGAAATAAAATGAAGAGGTATGGCCAGAAAGAAGTGAGATATTTTATCCTTAGGTCTTTTGGCCTCTTATATTTGTCTTCAAATTCTTTCAAGATATTTATTGTTTATGGGACCCTCTTTCTGTGTTTCCCACTATTCTATTGCAAGACAGACTTCTCACTATTTCTATTCTGTACTCCATTATTTCCCAGAAATAGACAGTATTTTAAAAATGTGGTTCTACTCAAATTGCCCATATCCTCAAATGCTTGCAATGACACCCCATTGCCTATGGGATAAAGTCAAATCCCCTCGTTTATCAATAATTTTGAATTAGGTAGGAAGAGAGGATGACAAGGAAAAGTAGAAGGAAGAGATGGGAGTAACTTGACAAAAGAAAGGAATAAGTGCTGGGGATCAGCAGAGGTTGAAGATGACTCTGAGGTAATAAGCTTGGGTGACTCGGGGGATTTAAAACAGGAAAGTCAGAGGTGTTTTGAGCTTGGCTTTAAACATGACAGCCACACAGAAATGCCTAGCAGACCGATGAAAATAGGGGGTGAAGGATGCATCAGAGGATCTCAGGATTGGCAAGTTCTTCTGTGATTCCCAATCCAGTGCTGAAAGAAGTGAGAATATGGTATCTCCAAGGATCATCAAATCAAAGGGAATCTCTTTGAGATGGAGATATTTGAGTGTGTTTAAGTAGGGGAGAAAGAAGAACAAGAGGAGATGGGGCTGACTGGTATTTCTAATGTATAAAGTGCTCTTTTTTCCATCAAAACTGAAGCACACCTAAAACATAATTCCCTGATTCATACTGTAATATTGATAACTATATTCGTTTCTTACTGCTTCTCTAATAAATTACCACAAACTTAGTGCATTAAAACAAGACAAGTTTAAGTGCAAGCACTTCTGAAGGCCAGATGTCCAAAATCAGTGTCACTGGGCTAAAGCCACGTGCAGGCAGGGCTGGTTCCTTCGGGAGACTCCAGGGGAGAATTTGTTTCTTTGTCCTTTTGGGTTTCTAAAAGCTGCCTGTACTCTGGCCTGTGACCTCTTCCTCCAGCTTCAAAGCACTTCAACCGCTTGTTCCATTGACAGATCTTTTTCTGATTTTGAGCATGTTGCCTCCCTGTTACAAAATCCTGGTTCTTATCCACCTGGACAATATGAAATAATCTACCTATTTCAAGGTCCTTAATTACATCCGCAAAGTCCATTCTGCCATGTAAAGTAACATGTTTATAGGTTCTGGGGATTAAGATGTGCATATGTTGGGAGAGACCATTATTCAGCCTCCCACACTTTCTGAGCTATGTTGATATCACTGAATGACTTAGTGAATGAATGATTGAAGACTTTTCAGCAATTCGACAATATTTATTACTAAATTTATTATGTGTTTGGTCATGTTTTACACTGTTTTCAGAGGATAACTAGGAAACCAGGGTTTATTCTACAAACTTGATGCTGCTTGGTCTCAAAGCGAATTCTCAGTTATATTAAAATGGCAGCCAGTTCATTGATTACCATGGAATTAAAACAAGAGAAGGTGGCAAGCCTATTTTCATCATTCTGATGTAAAGCATTTGACTATAATAAATACAAGCAGCAAAACAAAGACACAGATGTTCAATGGATCTGGGTCTCGACTGGGCCCTAATTTCTCATACCCTCTCCCCTTAGCCTCTTTTGTCTCAGCTGACTGGTTCTTGCCTTGGTTTGGGATGTATGCAGCACCAATTCCAGGTGAGGAATTCCCAGTCTTTAGGTGGGAGAGTGGGGATTTGGATGGCTTTGTCATGTAGCTTTTTAAGCCCTGTCCACAGATGCCCAGAGTGCATGCCTCACAATTGGCTGTGTCATGGGATCCTTCCAGGGCCACTTCCAGGATTACTGGCATTTCTGGAGACTTACTCGTGCCACTTCCATAGTATTTCTTCAGTATATGCTGCACCAGGTTGCTCAGAATCCTCATGGTGCTATCCGAGGAGAACTCAGGCATCTCATATTGGGACCAGGAGCACTTCTGGCACCTTTGGCCAAAGAGCCTCATATGCACCTGGCCCTGAGATGTCCAGTGCTCCCAGGACGTGTGGCACAGAATCTGCACCTGGGCGGAAGCCCAGCTTCGCTGGCAGGAAGAACACCGGAACCTGCAGTTAGAAGGAAGATGCCCATTATGCCTTCATCTGGTTGTTAACCGGAGGGAAAATGGTCCTAGCCCCTGTCTCTAAGACCCTTTTCCATTTGAAAAAATTCATGTGATTTAAATTGTCCCAGTCATTGATAAACAGGAACAAGAAGGATTAAGTTTCAGATAATACTGAGTAGCCACCCATATGTTATACCAAGTCTACCTCTTTGGTAGTAAAACATCTCCAGATGCCTCTGAGGGAAAATCATGTCTGCCATCTTCCAGAGAAACTTGTTCCTAATTTTGGTCATAGAAAGCTTTGGTAAAGTATCTATTTTGAGGCATACACTATAAATGGTGTTTTACAATTTTATCTCATTTCATCTGTGAAGTAAACACTATTAAACCCAATATCCAGATAAGGAAACTGAGTCATGAAAAGGATACACAACCTGCTTAAGGACACACAGGGTAAATGTTAGAGGCATGTTGCTAATCCCAGGCCATCTGAAATTAATCTTGTTTACCTGCTGTAACACGTTGCCTCTGATGAGTAGTGTAGCTCATCTCTCACACCTGGAGAAAGAGCCTGCCTCCCTCATATCTAGGTTGAAGATCCAAGTCCACAGTGTACATCAGGAAGACCTTGGGCAAAGTTCTTCCCTTCTATAGCCCTCATTGCTTGAATCCATAGAAAACAATTCAAGGGTTATACTAGCAGCATCAAATGAGATGATGTGTGTGAAAACACTTCGTAAACTACAAAATGGTTTTCAAAAGCTGATTGATATTTTCCAAAATACACTGGTAGGTTGCTTTTCCGATCTCAAAATGACAATCAAATCAATTCATCCCAACAGGAGAAATACTTTCTTTCTGTTTGGAGCAGTGCCAAAATGTTGTAAGACATCATGAGTCCCTCAAAAAGCTTTGGTTGGTGTGGAAAGAAACATTTACACAGTTCCCTGGATTAGAAGGCAGGGCAAAATGACTGCTATATGGGCTCTGACAAGTGACTTGAGAACTGTTCTGGAGAGGTTTGGGAGGCTTTATTTAAACAACAGATTCTGCAGCTAAAAACAAGCATATACTGTATTTGATACAATATACGATAATACATACATTATTTATAAATTTATTACTCTGAAATACATAGTATATATGTATATATAATTATATATCATTTGTGTATACATACACATATATATTTTATCTTATCCCATTATCCTATGGGAATGTATAAGAAGGAATACTTACTCTGCCTAGGAGAACCAGAGAATGCTTTTAGGAGGAGGAGGCACTAGAGCGGGCCTTGGAGGATAAGCAGGGAGGGGTGAGGGGAGGGTCTGCTGAACAAGTAGAACTCCATGAACAATGGTGTGGAAGTCTGAAAATGCATGGCATGGCTAATAGTCCATAAGGAATGGAAAAGGCCATACCTGGGGCAGGATGGGGCAGGCAGGTAAGCTGAGTAATAGGTCAGATGAAAACTAGACTGAAGGTCCTGTGTGTCATTTAAAAATAAATTTGATTGTCCAGGTCAGCAATTCTCACCCTCCTAACATGGGCAAGGAAACTGGTTCCTGCAATGTGCAGGCTTGCTGGGGGTTAAAGAGGGAAGTGCTGAGTAAGGGAGGAGTATTACTTCGTTACTCCACGAACTGGGTTTTAGATTTAGTTTTTGCAACATCATTCTCTCCTGTTATCCCCAGGCCTTCAGTAAAGCAATGTGCAGAGTAATTGCTTGATCTTAGCCAATTCTTAGGATATTTTTAAAAAAAAAATGACTCCGTCCCAGGCTTGTACTGAGCAGGGCCAAGGCTTGGAGAGCTGCTACAGCTGGGGGAAGCTGGTCGGGACTGCTGGGGAGACTGCAAAAGACTCTGGAACAAATGAGGTGGCGAGAAAATAGAAGGGCAGATTTACGGAACAGGGGGCCTTCTCCAGGGTTTTCCAGAAGTATTTATGGAGGGAAACTTAGTAAAAGAAGAAACTTCCTGCAGTTAAACAAAATGGAGGTTTGGAGTCGTCTTATCATTTAGACCCTAAAGAGTACTATGACCACAATAGGATGGAGACGCTGGTGACATTTACTGCTTCAACAAGCTCTCAGAGGAATAAATCATGCGAAGCTGAGCCTGAGCCCCTGTTCTTAGAAGGGCTATGGCCTGGGAAACCCACACTCACCAGCCAAATGCTCTCTGTTGGTATTGCTTCCACCCTTGAGCCAGGCAGTCTAGCTGAAGGTTTTCATCCAACTTCAGTGTCCATTTGGCCCAGGGTTTTGCCTCTTGGATTAGTTCTTGAAATGTCTGCTCCCAAGTCCGGATATCTACAACCATTTTTTCTCTCTGAAGCTCAGAGAGCACCTTTCAGGTTTGCTCGTTTCTCAGGAAGAGACAAACAGTTTCAGTTTCGGTGTTCAGTTCAGTTTCTGTTTGTTTCCGTGTGTAGACAGGAACTGTTTTATTTAACCTTCATTTTAGACTGTCTGGGGACACAGAATAAGTCTTTGTTCTGAAGACAGAGAGCAGCAGAACTTTGTTAGCTAATAGGCCTTGCTGAGAGAGAGAGCTCTGTTCTAGATTCTGGGGTCACATATAAATTCGCTTTTATTTTATTTCTCTCATTTTTTATAATAGGCAAAGCACTATTTTGGCACTGGGATAAAAGAGAATCCTGTGGCTCAGAAACGGTTCCTACCCCACAGACGCTCACACCCTGGTGGAGGAGACAGGGCGGTTAGGAGCAGAATAAGGGAGCACGAGTTTCACGCTCATCTCATGCCCCTGATGACCCCTCGCCAGTCCCCCGAGGTTGGATTATTCTTGGAATTTTGCAGGTTAGCTGCACAGAGAGCTGGGGTACTTTGTCCAAAGACCCTCAGTTAATGAGCAGTAGAAGTGAGACTTGAACCCGGGTCTGTGTGACTCCAAACCCGCCATGTTTCCGCCCACCTCACTCCCTGAAGAGAAGCTGAGAATGGCATTTCAGGTTCCAGGCTGGCACACTGGAGCCAGTGTCAGGGGAACCCAAGGGAGATTTCCTGGGTCCTGAGGCAAGAGGTCAGCTGCAGGAAGCGGTTATCAAACTCTGCCCTTTACTCTGTAAATGATCTGGAAGGGCAAATACACACAGGTATGGGGGCCGTCTTTCAGTGGTAGGATACAGAGGGTTCCCATTTTGGGGTGAGGGATTGAGACCAGATGACCTTTAAAGACACTTGTAAGTCTAAAATGCAGAGATTCCAGAGAGTAAGCTTTGTCCTCCTGGGGCTTAAATTCAAACAGGGGAGACAGGACAAGCACGATGCTTAGGTCTTTAGAAGCCCCGCTATGGCTTCTATGTCTGAGACAGGATCAGCCTCAGTCTTCCTGGGTTTTCTAGGCTTCCATGTGCCCTGTCAGGGACTCAGAAACACCCTCTCTCTTTCCTTCCCTTCCTGGATACCTATGTCTATACACATGATACAGGAAGCTCTAGGAACTCGGAACTGGATCCACAGGATATTAGAGTTGGGAAAACCCTTAGAAATCAACTTATTCCTTTTCCCTTTAATTTTGATACATGAGAAAACTGAGGCTGGGCATGGTGACTCATGCCTGTAATCTCAGCACTTCAGGAAGCCGAGGCGGGTGGATCACTTGAGGTCAGGAGTTTGAGACCAGCCTTACCAACATGATGAAACCCCGTCTCTACTAAAAAAAAAAAAAAAAAATACAAAATTAGCCAGGCATGGTGGCTCATGCCTGTAATCCCAGCTACTTGGGAGGCTGAGGCAGGAGAATTGCTTGAACCCAGGAGGCAGAGGTTCCAGTGAGCTGAGGTCATGCCATTGCACTCCAGCCTGAGTGACAAGAGCATAACTCTGTCTCAAAAAAAAAGAAAAGAAAAGAAAAGAAAACTGAGACCCAGAGGAATAAGATCTCCTGCCTAAGGTCACACAGCAAATTAGTGCCAATACAGGGCCTGGCTCCGGGATCTGCTCTCTTGCTCCGCTTATGCATAAATCATTTCTCTACCCTTTCTCTTCACTTTCCTCTGGGTTCAGGATCCCAAGTCCACTCTATTCTGTATCTTCAGAGTGTACCTTTAGAGAGTCCCCTTACCCCTGACATCTCAAATGCTCTGTTTTTCCCAAAAGGACACTTGACCAGTCCATTGCACACCCTCATGATTTCCTTCTGCCTCTCGTTTGTGTGTGCCCTTTGATATACCCAACCGTTCAGGTCAGTCTGGTCCTTTGCTTAGGGGGTGAGCAGGAAGATTAAGGGTAATGTGTGTTGAAGAAACACACTCAAAGTGCTTTTTCTATTCTGTTACCCAATAACAATCAACACAAAAGATTTCTAACCTAATATGTGGGGGGTTTCCTCACCAACAAGCAGTCACTTAATTCTGCAGAGGACACCAACGAGATGACCTCTTATTCATTTCAATTCTAACATTATCTATCCCAACCCAGCATGAGATCCCATGGGTGGAGGACCCAGTCCACAAGACTGTTCCCCTACAACTTCAGACTGGGGCTTGGGGCCAGTTGAAAACTCCACATTATTTTACCTGTACTTCTGACCAACTGGTTATACATTAGGATTCCCTCCTTAAGTTCGATTAATTGGCTGGAGTGGCTCATGGAACTCAGAAAAACACTTAACTTATGTGTGCCAGTTTATTATAAAAGCATTAAAGGGGATACAGAGGAAGAGATGCAAAGGGAAAGGTATGGAAAGGGGCACAGAGCTTCCATGCCCACCCTGGGCACCCAGTCCTCTAGGAGCCTCCTTGTGTTCGGCTATCCTGAAGATGTCTGAACCCTGTCTTTTTGGAGCTTTTATGGAGACCTCATTACACAGGAATGATTGATGAAACTATGACCATTGGTGATCAACTTAGCCTTCAGCCTTAGAGATTAGGGGATGGGACTGAAAGTCCCAACACTAATTCTGCCTGGAGCTTTCTGGTGACCAGCTCTCATCCTGAAGCGACCTGGGAGCTGCCAGCCACCTGTCATTTCATTAGCATACAAAAGGATGTCTTCAGAGATTCTAAGGATTTTAAGAGTTGTATGCCAGGAAATGGAGTCAATGATCAAATATGTATATTACAATATCACTTTGAGATTTGAGGGCTGGATGAAGCCCACTACATACCTTCCTCATCACCAAGAAGGAACGGAAAAAGAAGGAGAAGGAACAGAAGACAAGACACTTCCTGCTGCAACCCTACAATGCACTTAAGCCAGTTGGTGGGCTGTTTGTTTGTTTGTTTTCACCAAGGCATTGTAACTCCAGAATAATAGAATTGTGGGACTTGGTCATTGAAAGAGACCTTAGATATCTTATGACAGCCCCTCCAATTTCACTGAGACCCAGTGAAGAAAATGACTTACCCAAGGAATGCAGTGTGATAGCTGCAACCTTCGAGCTTTCAATTGTTGAAGCCTTATCCCAGATTGGTTAAAGAACTGCTGAGAGACAGCTGGGGAAAAAAAAAGAGAGATCCCCAAAGGGGAAAAACAAACAAACAAACAAACAAACAACAACAAAAAAAAAAACTGATGAATTCTGAAAAAGGGGGTCATAGCAAAAATTAGATTCTTAACAGTGCAGAGCTGAAATGAATCTACAAGATCTTCTAATCCTGGGATGGCAAGCAATGTCTCTCCCCTTTTCTTGTCTAAGACAGACATTGCCAATCAATCTTTTCACCTTTCCCTCAGGGTCTGGATGTAACTTAAGAATTTCCCTCATCACAGCGTTCTAGGCAGTCCCAAGAAACTGACTAGTATATGAAACATTTTTGCCATTTCTGCAATGGTCCAACAAATTACAGAAACTGAAGTCAAGATAGATTTGGGTTAATCAAGGCTTAAGTTCAGTTTTTGTAACCTTAGGCATGCACCCGTTTTTGGAATATCACATGACCCATCGCAAATAGGGCTAGCACAAAACTTAACGCATAGAAATATGTTCTTCTTGGGAACATTTTAGGCTTGGGAAGAAAGGAGGCTAGACAAGAGTGATAAGAATTGGTGGATATCAGACTGAAAGAGGAGATGAAAGTCTATGGAACTTGGCTGGCAAGGCGGGCTCTTCCCCCAGGATACTTGTCCAACCTCTGTCTTGGTGGCCAGCTGCTCTGTAAAAGGCGAAACAAGAAGTAAAATGAAGTGTGACACCCAAAGCCAACTGCTGCTCAGGCCTAGGGGCTAAGCCTGCTAAGAACACCATTCAGGAGAGCAAAGATTAAATTAAAGATAAAGTCTGAGAAATAGCAAGAAGAAATGTATAAAATCAAAAGAACTAAAATAAAAACTTACAAGTTTCCAAAGGGGCCGTTTTTTTTCACAGCTTCTGTGAAAATCTGCTTGGCCTCAGGCCTTTTTCTGCTCTGTTCCAAGGCTGTGGTGAACATAGGTACCCTACATATGCAGAGTTTTTAATCACCCCCATACCAGGCCAATGTCAGGAAACTAGCAGGCCAAAGCTGTACTCTGTAAATGAACTTTTCTCCTGTCCCTGATTCACTTTACCCATCTCTCACTCCTGCCCTCAGGGATCACTTTTCAGATTAACTACTAGCAACAAGTTCTTGCCTCAGGCTCTACTTTTAAAAGAATTTCAACCAAGACAGAGAGCAACTCATTTTCTTTTTCTTCTTCTTCTTCCATGTGTAAAAAAGGCCACTTCCAGTCTGACTTGTAAGAAGCTTGGAAGTCATCACCCCCATCCTCATAACAAGAGAAAAGCTGAACAAACTGAAAATCAACAATTCTTCTTAAGTCCATCAGAGAACTGAAGTCACAGGGCAAACCGCTACCCTGAAAACTGGAGCGATAGATGGGCAGATACAGGGAGTCACAGCTTATCAGAGTCAAAGTCCAGGAACGGAAGTTCACAGCCAGAACTAGTACTGGTAGGGTAAGAACACTTTAAACTGAAATTGGCAGTTGCTGAAAGCTCAGTGACAACAAGCTTGAGAATTAAATAACTGGGGGGCAGGGGCTCAGTTTTAGGAGAACCCTCACCTTTCATGAGTTTTACCTCCAGGAGCCCCACCAGGTTGTCACTATGAAGATAGAGAAAAATCTTCTTACGCTTTCATCATGTAAGGAGAAAAATAACCATTTTTGTTAACACTCAGAAATATCTGTTCTCCCTAACAGTCTGCCCTCAAGGGAAACTATTTCACCAGAGTAACACACTTGAGTTTCCCAATGCCTAATCAACCTGAGAGAAGGGAAATGCGAGCAATAGGAACTGCCCCCACTTGTTTCGTGTGTGACTTCCTTTCTGCATGGCAATGAGGACACAATTCTCCATGCTTCCAGGGTCAGGAAAAGAGAGTCTGGCACAAGCTCTAGGAGGCAGGGCTGCCCGCGTGCTTTTTTCTAGCAGACGAACCAAGTCCCACACAGTTCAGACTAATTCTCTACTCAGCTAATAATATCTGAGAGAGAAATAAAGAATTCAATCAACCATCAAAATTTCTAAACATATTACAACAATAATTAAACCACCAAGCCGTGGAAGAGATTTTAAATGTTCCCTAAGTTCACTTTATTACTTGCTGGCTTTGTAATAGTTAACACCTAAGTTATAAGTAAAAACTTGGATACTATTCCCAGAGTTGTCAATGGAAAAAGCAATGAACTTAAAATTATAAGACAAGGTTATCAATTCCACTTCCAATACTTACTGAGTTACTTAATCTCTGTTAACCTTAAGGTCCTCGGCTGTAAAATGGAAATAATACTCATTCCATTAGATTTAATGATATATATACTATATGACATAGATATGGACTGTAATAAAAAAAAGAATTATTTCAAAAAAGAAAGACTATGAAGAGGCGTAAGGTAATAGGACTTAAATGGAATACAACATTTGAACTCATTATTTAATGAATGAGAAACATAAGTGCTCACATATGGAAAGGAAAGAGATATTTAGAACAAGAACCTAGAAAGCGTCTGTGTCTGTGTGTTCGGGAGAAGAAAAGCAAAAGATAAAATGAATAACTAAGATTTGGGGCACTATATCTCCTCGAACGCACCTTTATACCCATATCTATATGGTTCCTACAATAACCCAATGGTTTATGTCCTTTATCAAGAAATGTTTCAGAATGGACGCATCTGATGGAGCTTTGTAAAATATAGATATCCAGGTCCACCTCTGGAAATTGATTCCACAGGTATGGGGTGGGACTTGTATTATTTAAAAGCTCCAATAATGATACTTAAATACTCCTGGATAAAAATCACTATAAATAGAAAATATGAAGCTTGGGAAGTTTGAGTTACTTGCCAAGATCTCACTTTATAAGTAGCAGAGGTACGATGTGAAACAAGGTGCTTTAACTGCCACTTGTGTGCTTTCTTCCATAGTGAAAATCTGGAAGGCAGGGTCAGCCTCTGAGTCTATTTATTATGACTGAGTTGACTTGGCACTGGAAAGCAGCTTGCTGTCTGATGGATGGAGTCCAGGAGACAGCCACAGTCATAATGTATGAATTTAATTAACGGCAGAGGACGTCGAAAGCAAGGGAGGAGAGCTCTGAGAAACAGAGACAGATCATTTGGGGCTATTACAATGCAAAGCTGAGGCGAGGCCGCAGTCTGCCGATGATAATGCCAATATGTAGTAACTTGACTTTTTACCTCTGCGGACTCAGTCTGCACATGAGAATGCAGCGCAGGCTTCGGTGAGACCCCTGTAGCCCCTCTTGATGGCAGTGAGAATTTTACGACTGTGCAAAGAGCAGCCCAGAGCCCAGGAAATGAGAAGGAAACAAAAAAGCCCACCCAGGAGTGGTTTGATGAGTGCATTAAAGGACTCCTGATTTTCACCTCGACGCAGATGTTTTGCAAAGATTCAGACTCCTTCCCCCCAGGACAGTTCACAGGATTCACACTGTGATAGTTTCAGAATTTGACCTAAAGTCTTCCACTGAAGTTATTGATTTCTCCTGAGTTCCTCCTGAGGGGTCATTTTCACAGCCTGTTTTGTGTACCTCTCTGTGGGGCACTCTTTGGTTCGCAGCCACGGGATCGCGGATTAGGTTTTTCATTGTTGTTGGGGCAAAGAGGTCGATTCCCTCTTTCTCTGCCAGCCCTTCAGATAGAGTTTTTCTTTTTCATTTTCATGTTTAAAAATCCAGATACAGGCCTGTGAGCTTCAGTTTTAGGGTCTCAGTCACATACATCAAGAATGTAGAGAGGGATCGGTGTCAGTGCAGCCTACTGCTTCAGAACAAAACCCACTGTGCACAGGACGGGCTCTGAAGACGCGAGGCTGGGAGATCACAGATGATGAATGTTGCTCAGGGCAGCAGCCACTATCATAACTTTTCTCTCCTTGTGCTTCCCTTACAGCCCCAGGATTTATAATGCTCTGTCTTACCCAGTTTGGTCACAGCCTAATGGATGTCATACGGCTGTAAATACTCTGAGGTTTTACTTTTCTGTGTGTGTTTTCTCCTACTTTGTATTTGCTATAATCCATGTCATCCAATAATGGATTAATTTTTGGATCCATTTTTTGTTAATGCTAAGCTCCTGAGATTTGGAAGATGAATATTCATAGTATAAATATGGGAAACTGAGCTGAAAAATTATTCTGGCACAAATACATAGGGAGTACAAAATGCAATATTGTCCCAGGGAATCTGATAAACATAAAGAGAACCGGATTAGAGATAAGAGGACCTGGATTTGAATCCAAGCTGTGCCATTAGTCGATAGCCATGATCTGGATGAGCTGCTTCACCTCCCTTTCTGCATAATAAAGCACTGGACCAGGTAGCCTCCAAGTTTGGTTCCAGTTCTGTCATTGTATGGATGGATCAGGGCTCTGGCTCTCCATTAGGAAATGCAAAGAGTCTTCCTAGATCTCAAGTTGGTGATGTTGACAGCGCCAGGCTGTCCCAAGTGTGTAGCGGAGTGATGAACTTGAGCATAGTCCTCCTGAAGGCCAAAGGCCTGCCTCCTGGTAGAGCTTACTTTCCCTCAGAGAATGCAGAGACTTGAGGTGAAGCTGGAAGATGGAAGGGTGATAGGGTAGATGGGACTGGTCGCCTTGAGGAAGGGAAGTTGCACTAGAATCTTGGCTACTTGACAATATCAAGTAAAGACGTTCCATGGGCAAGAGGAAGCAATTTTATCCCCAATGGCTCTAAGACGCTGAACTACATGCAGGAGACAGGAGCCTCAAGGAGAGCAGCTGTATCAGCATGAATACACACAACCATCATTCCAAGTTGTGGGAAACTATGTGGGTTACCCCACTCGCTGCTCTCTCCAGCTCCCTCTCCCTAGTGGTAGCCCAGGAATTTTGAAATAGCATAAAGAAGACCAGGTTAAGAATTAAACACTTGGATTCAAATCCAAGCTCTGCCAGGACTGGGTTGCAGTGACTGAGTGGAGTGGCCACATGGCGAGGATATTGAATAGTTCAGCACCAAATGTCAACTGGAGAAGGTGACTCTAAGGCCTCTTCCAGTCTTAGAGTTATGAAAATCTTTGAGTGTCTCTCCTTCTTTCCCTGAAATCAAAACTAAAATATGGAAGAAACTGGCATGACTCTGCTTGGTCTGGTGGCAGTCAAACTCTTGGTATAAGTATGTTAAGTGAGCATTTGTTTACAAAAAGATGGTAAAATCTAGGCTACTACTTCTCCATAGCTTCCTCTAACCTTCACATCAATAAGCACACATAGAAATGATCTATATTCATTTGCAGCCTTCTGAAATGTTTTCGTTCTTCTCTGTAATTTCCTTAAGTGCAAGTAATAGACAGATTTGAAATATAACAAGTACTATTGAGTCTAGCAGTATGGATAAAATCCAATTGAGAATTGAAACAAAACAAGACATTACTTAGAATCTGCACTTAACCAAAGAGGCATGATATACATTTATTCTGCCAAGACACGTCAGGTTTGATGAAGAAAATCCATCCTATACTCCTGACCCCATTCATTTTCGATACCCTTTACCTCCATTTATGTAAGTCAGCCAGTTTCACGGCCACATACTAGACCTTGTCATATTGCAGGCTATCTATCTGTCTAACCACATCCAGCTCTCCAATTCAGCTACTTCCACCAAGCCCAGTGTTAGACCTTGCAAATCCCTGACCCCTCCATCCATTAGTGCTCTGCTGCCTTTACCTCCTTCTCTCTCTAGTTTAAAAAAATGTAGTTCAACACTAGGAATTGTCCCATATTACTTGTAAGAATCTCAACCTAGGATTAATCTACTCCCCACTTTATTCGAATCTGCTGAGTGTTGTTAGGAAAACACACACACACACACACACACACACACTCATGCCATTACACATTTATGTTCCCCTATCTCAGTAGAGCCTTCCATATGGTCCATAAATCTCTCTGCTTTCTTTTCTCCCACTTTACTACAGCTGTTTCAAACTGTGTCCACTACCCACAAAATTTCAACTCTGCTGTTTCACTGGCTTACTCTCAGGAAATGACCTTACCTCCTTCACAGAGAAAGCTGAAATCTTCAAATGAGAATTTCCTAAAATTTATGCCACCAAACCTATAAACTCTCTGTGTTCTGTAGCCATGTTTTTATCCTTTGCTCCTACTTTGATAGTAGAAGCATCCTTCAATCTATGTTGAACGATGACTTCAGTGCTTTCCCAAAATCTTGACTTTTTAATTTCCCCTGCTCTGTGTATCTAATTTTTTGTTGTTGGCCCCTTTTACTCAGTGCTTAAACATGTCAAAGTAAGTCTTTCTTGTCTCAAATACCCCCAGCCTTGATCCCTGAATGCCCTTCCCGCTATCATTGATCTCCCTGTCACAACCACATTCTCAAGTGAACTGCCTACACTCACCACTCTGCTTCCCTCCCTTCCAGCTACTTCTTAACACACCCCATCTGACTTCTGTCCCCAACGCACCACTAAAGCCCATCTCATCACAGTTGCCTTCAAACTCCTTGTTGCTAAGTCCATTGGGTGATTCTCCATCTTCCTAGTGTATACTATAAATTGTATACTGTGGCCTCTTTGAAATCATCTTTCTTTGACTTCTATCATACTGCACAGTCCTGGTTTTGTTTGGTTTTGTTTATTTCCTCAAGTTGCCTGCCACATTCTAAATAGCCTTTAGATTCTTTCTTCTATGCCTGTTAGTGTTCCTCCGAGTTCTGCCTTTTTATCTCATGCCACACTCCTCTTAGGCAGTGGCACGCATTCCCATGTACAATTGCGTTATATATCCTGATGCCCAATACATGGCCCCAATCTCTCCAGTTTCCTGATCTTATCCTCAGTTACTCCTTAAGAGTCTCCACTTTGATTTTTAAAATGACAAAATTCAATTTGTCATTTTCTCCCCCAAGCCAGCTCCTTCACCTTTGTCTGCTGTGTCAGCCAAGGGCCTCACTGCCATCACCTACTAGCACAGCCAGTAGCCTGGATCCCAAGCTGCTCCTCTTTCTCCTTTTTCTGAACACTGAATCAAACAAGTCACCACATCCTGAGAATTCTTCTTAGGGAATTAATATCTTTTAAATCTTTCCATTCCCTCTGCTACCACCCTACTTAGGTCACCATTATCTCTGTCCTCCCTGACTCTCTAATCTGTTTTCTAAGCTGTACACAAAGTGACATTTTGGGTATTCAGTGGCAATTTCATCATGTCAATCCCTCAATTAATACCACTGTTGCTTCTTTAGAGGAAGGCCAAACTTCTCAACTTTACCCCAGAACTCTTCATGGCCTGGCCTCTTACCTCTTCAGACCAAGGTTTTTCAACTTTGGCACTCCTGACATTTTGGGCTGAGTAATTCTTTGTTGGGGAGGTCGTCCCATGCATTATAGGATGTTTAACAGCATCCATGGCCTCTACCCACTAGAAGTCAGTAACACCATCATGCAAATTGTGATCATTAAAAATGTCTCCAGACATTGCCAAATGTTCTGTGGAAGGCAAAATTCACCCTGGTTGAGATCTACCACGTTAAACTAATTTATCACTACATCCTACACCCTGTATGTTTGAAATTCTAGCCATACTCAACTTTCCTCTACTCTGCTAAGGAACCATTTTTATTATTTTAAAAAATGTTGTAATAACTTTATTGAGATATAATTCACATAGCATACTATCCATTCATTTAAAGTATACAATTCAATGGTTTGTAGTATAATCACAAAGGGGGACAACCATCACCACAATCAATTTAAGAACATTTTGTTAACCAAAAGGAAATATTATACCCATTAGCAGTCACTCAACTTTTCTCAAATTCCCCCAACCACAGGCAATCACCAGTGTACTTTCTGTCTGTGTAGGTTTGCCTCTTATGGACATTTCATATAAATGGAGTCATGTAATACATGGTCTTTTGTGGTTGGCTTCTTTCACTTGGCATAATGTTTTCAAGGTTTAGCCATGTCATAACATACGTCATTACTTCATTACTTTTTATTGTTGAATAGTATTCTCTACAATAATATACTTTGTACATCATTGTAGTCTCTACAATGATATTGGAGGTTTGTTCTTATTTTATGAACGCTGCATTTTTTTCCCTTTCATTCAAACACTGCTCTTACATTTGTTATATGACTGTCCTTGTACACTGCCAACCCACAGTCTCTACCCTAAGTTCTAGAAGCACAGGTGTATTACGAGTGGCTTCAACAGGCCAATTTAGAAGCCATCTTGCTGTGATCTAGTATTAATAATTGAGTTTCTCTGAATGAAGACTTTCTTAATCCTCTTTCTCTATCCGCCTCCGTTTCTCACTTCTCTTTTTGTCCTTGCAGTTGTGCTTGGTAAGGTCAGAACTTTTGGGTTGTTACTATAGTGCCCTGTGCATATTTTCATCAAAGCATCACATCGTCTGATATCTGTCTTTCTCACTAGTCTAAACATTTTGAAGGGAGAAACTATATATTACTATTAATACATCCAGTACCTGACACATTGTCTGGCACAAGTTAAGCATTTAAATAAAATTTTTGTAGGAAGGAGAAAAAGAG
This sequence comes from Macaca nemestrina, assembly GCF_043159975.1. NCBI lineage: Eukaryota > Metazoa > Chordata > Mammalia > Primates > Cercopithecidae > Macaca > Macaca nemestrina. The sequence goes on from NC_092126.1 coordinate 10,815,428, forward strand.
AGAGAAAAAGAAAGAAAAGAAAGAAAGAAAGAAAGAGAGAGAAAGAAAGAGAGAGAGAAAGAGAAAGAAAGAAAGAAAGAAAGAAAGAAAGAAAGAAAGAAAGAAAAGAAAGAGAGAGAGAGAGAGAGAGAGAGAGAGAAAGAAAGAAAGAAAGAAAGAAAGAAAGAAAGAAAGAAAGAAAGAAAGAAAGAAAGAAAGAAAGAAAGAAAGAGTGAGTTAGTCCTTTGATAACCTTCCTTGTAATGTGATTTTCTTGGATGCAGGCCTGGCTTGGTGCTAGTCAGGCTTCCCAGAGATGGAGTCTTGCCTTTTCACAAGATATGGAAGTGGCAACAAGAACTTCCTGTCAGTCTCCATTACCACCTGCCCAAATCACTGATAGCTGCCTTGCCTGGCTTTTATCTTAGATGTACACATGACCACTTCTCCTGGATTCCATGTTGGCCCTCTTCCCACCGACTCGCTGACTGAGCTGCTGTCTCTCAATGTTCGTGGTTCTTTTCTGAGCTTGTGTGTAAGCATATCTCTTAAGCCAGCTGGAAGCAGGCAGGTCAGGGGCAAGCAGACAGGCTCATTTAGGCAGCTGGATCCACTGTTGCGGACGTCAGAGAGTAAACATGGCCGCCTCCAACGGGAAACACTAAAGAGTAGATTCTTTCTTACTCGTTGACTGAGGCAGTGTGGAAAGATTTGTTTTGTTTTATATGTAGGTTTAATTGTATTTTTTATGTAACAAACAAAGCCCTGTTTGAAATGTTTTACAAACTTGCTCAATCTTCATGACAACTTCACGGGATAGCTGCCATTTTTATTATCCCTGTCAAAATAGCTTGTGCACGATCACACAGCTGGTAAGTGGAAGAGCCAGGATTCCAAACCAGATGGTTTAATTCTAGAACCTTGCCCTACTGCGTCTCTCATTGCTGGGACTTCCCACATGAGCTCTTCTTGTCTGGAGGCTCCTTCAGCATCTCTTTACCTGGCCCATGCCAACCTTCCCTTGAAGTATTACTCAGTATTCTCCTCTAATAAATAAGCTTTTCCTGCTTCCCCAGGCCTAGAGTTGGTGCCTGCTCTATATGGTTCCATAGCAGCTGGGGCATCTTGTATAACAACTTCTCACGACAAACCTATTGACTTCACTGTGATCTCTCCCATGACTTAAACTCTTTGAGAGCAGGAATATTTCTCTGGCTGGTACACATTGCACTCTCATGCTCGGTAATGAAACACAGTTGACCCTTGAACAACGCAGATTTAAAGTGAGTGGGTCCACTTGTACATGAGTTTTCTTCACCTCTGCCACCCCGAGACAGCAAGACCAACTTCTCCCCCTCAGCCCACGCAATGTGAAGATGACAAGGATGCAGACCTTTATGATGATCCACTTCCACTTAATGCACAGTAAATATATTTTCTCTTCCTTATAATTTTCTCAGAAACATTTTCTTTTAACTAGCTTACTTTATTGTAAAAACATAATCAATAATATATATAATACAAAATACATGTTAGTAGGCTGGTTATGTTATCAGTAATGCCTCCCGCCAACAATGTGCTATTAGGAGTTAAGTTTTGGGGGAGTCAAAAGTCATACACAGATGTTTAACTGTGTGGTGGGGGCGGGTTGGTGCCCCTAAGCTCCACATTGTTCAAGGGTCATCTGTACCTGGCAAGTAGTACATGCTAAAAAAGAATTCTTACATAAATAAGCAAATCTAAATATTCCTATTTTAATATTAAAGTATAATGTCATTCTATAAATGGCCATTAGCCTCCCTGCTCCCCACTCATTGAGTTCGACTTAACAGAGTATCAAAGTAAAATAAAAATAACAGGTAAGAGGTTTTCCCAACTTTACTCTCAAAACTGAATCACACTATTTAAATAAACTACATGATTAATATAGTAGATTCACAAAAGTAAATAAATCTATCCTGTGTGTCTCTACCACTTCCGCAACTTGGCTAATTCTGAGAACTCACTTAGAAGAGGCATTAAAAACCTGAATATACTATGGATTACTATCCCTTAGCCATTTAACTCTTTCACCTGGGTAGCAGCTGCGTGGTGGAACAGGAAATAGTGGATTAACCCCATCCCAGCCCTAGAGGCAGCAGCAGTGCCAATATGAGTGTAAGCCAATTAGTGAGATCTCATGCTCCTTCAATAAAAAGGAGTTCAGATACTGCAGTCTGACCCAGTCAGTCCCATCTCCTACTGGGTCATGTGCTGTGCAGACATGAACTGTGGGAACTACTGCATCTACTTTGTCTCCTTAAGGAAGGTCTGGCTTGGGCTGAAGACATCTGGGAGGCAGAGAACAAAGATTAAAAGAAACGTGGTCCTTGACAACCTCATTAGGCTATGAGGAAAAAATCCTGTAGCGTTCAGCTGATCTCAGTGAACTGAGTGCTCATTCCCTTTATTGCCTAGACTTGTTTGGATTAGGTTTCCTGGTCCACGCACCACGAAGGGAGTACCAGCACACTGGAGCACACCCAAGGACATGTGAGCTGGGGGGCATGGAACCCTGTGGGTCAGCAAACGAGGCCACTGCCCCAGCTAGCTCTCAGATCACATGAAAACAGGGGAGAGGAAAGAAACCTGAGCAGAGAATCCCAAGACCCTGATCATCATTTTCTCGAGCCTTCTGCCTACCCTTGTCAGGCTTCAGGAATGCAGACAGGCAAAGAAAAACTGCTGTATATCCAAACCTATTCAGTCCCTCCTTGTCTAGACCTAACCATTTAAAAGGTCCACAAACAGTTCTTGAGTAATTCAGGCTCAACATCCAATACTGGGAAGGACAGCCTTCTGAAATCAGAGAACTTCACATTAAATAAAATTACTAGGGAATAGAGAGAACATTTCATTTGGATTCTGAGAATCTTTAATTAAATAAATATTTCTTTTGAAATGACATCATGCAGTTTTAAAGACTGCAAACAAAGAATATCACCAACAAAATTCAAACAGCAAAGGGGCATTAGATATCATGGAAAAACAAGGAAGGAGGGCACAAGTTCAAAAACATCTCCCAAAATCGAAGAAAAGAAAGTGGTGAACCACTGAAAAACAAAGATGTAAAGAACAAATGCGGAAGATCCCATTTAGGTATACATAAAATACGGTAGGGGAAAAGTGCAAATTAAGAAGAAACAATTAAAGAAGAAAAACGAATTTTTTTTGAGTCGGAAAAAAATGTGTTTGAAAGGATTTCATAAGAAGCAATCAAAATTAATCAATAGAGCTTTCTACGTACACATACTCTGGTAAGTTTTTTTTTAGTTTTTTAGATTGGTTAGGTGAGGTGCACCTAGGCAGGGATGGGAGGAAATGGCTTTCCTACAAAGCAACAAAAATTAGATTTGCTTCAGATCATTTCTCATTAATATTAAATTCCAGAAAATACGAAGCAACTTTTGCAGAGTTTAAAGGAAAAATATTCGAGTCTGAAAAATCTATCAAGTTATTTTCACTTGCAAAAGGGAAAAATAAAGGATCCTTAACAAGGTGAATCTCAGTATATATATCTGCGCTTCCCAGAAACCTTATTAAAATTGTGCCCTAAAAGATAATTAAAATAAATACTCTAGGATGGGAATGTCTTTAGTGCTGCAATATTTAACATACATTTTGCTTTTAGCATCTAACTTTTTTTAACCATATTTAAACTTCCTTGCTATTCTGCATACAGTGTTAAATCCTAATATGTAACCTCCACAAAGCTGGGAGTTTGGCTTGTTTTTGTTCACTTCCATACCAAAACCAGAAAACCATACAGAATTGGTCCTTAAGAAATGTATGTTGAAGGAATGAATGAACTAACCAGAAATGAGTGCTAAATCAAATCTAATGCCTTTCCCCACATGATTTTTCTTTTTAAATAATTAATATTCTCATTTATATTCATAGACTTCCTAATACTGAGCCACAACCTAGGAGTGAACACATAATTCACTCCTGGCCAATTAGAGCACCAGATTTCCTGGCCACAGTGAATGATTTAGTAATGGCATGGGAACTAAGCCGGACCAATGAGATGCCACTCTGGGGACTTGTGCTGGAGTTGCCAACAGAGAGATGCTCTCCTTCTGCTGGAGTGCCAAGCTAATAGAATGTCAGCTTGTGCCTACTGGTAGACCGCTTGCCACAGCCAGGTGAAAATGTGCTTGCGAATGAAACCAGTACAAAGGGAAGCTTTAAGTACTTGTTTCCAGCATGCTGAAGAACATTCTGCCATATTTTTTAGTAATATGAACAAATCAGCTCCCTTTTTAATTTAAGTCTCTTTGGTGTGATTTAATATACCACTTGTAAATTAGAATTTTCTGTATTTTTATTTTTTGTGCTCTCATCAGGTCTGAGTGTCAGACCTATCGACATAAAAAGATGTAGGTGAACTTTCATATTGTTTGCATTCTTGGAACTTGTTGGAAAGTAAATAACTCATACCTCCTTCCACCTTTATTTAAAACACATTGAAAGATAGACACTGACCTGGGGGAAATTAAAATACCGTACACCCTTTATTACCTGCAAAGATGGCCTGAAGGACATGAGCTCTGCCGGAAAAGTGGGATCCTCCTAGCAGAACTCTCCAGGCAACTGGAAGCTTCTGGAGAACCATAGCCTCTCCCACTGCCACCCCTATACCCACATACACAGGGTGGGGAGGGGTGGGGAGCTTTGTCTGGAGTCAGTTTTGGCTTTCTAAATTTCCTAAAGAATTCTGTATTTTGTTTAGATTTTCATCTAGTTATACTTTTCTCATTTCTAATGCTTTATATTTTTATTTTCTCCCTTCATTCAAGGCCCAAATTCCAAAGGACTTGCATTTTTTTTTTTTTTAAAGACACAGTCTTGCTCTGTCAGCCAGGCTAGAGTGCAGTGGCATGATCTCAGCTCACTGCAACCTCCTTCTCTCAGGCTCAAGCAATTCTCCTGCCTCAGCCTCCCGAATAGCTGAGATTACATGTGTGTACCACCACGCCCTGCTAATTTTTGTATTTTTAGTAGAGATAGGGTTTCACCACGTTGGCCAGACTGGTCTGGAACTCCTGACCTCGGGTAATCTGCCTACCTCGGCCTCCCAAAGTGCTGGGATTACAGACATGAGCCACTGCACCGGGATGGACCTGCATATTTTATTTATGTTTTTGAAGAATCGGCCCTTTTATCCATTAATTGTATTTTTTATTTTTAGCATTCAGAGTCATTATTTTATGCTTTTATTTCATTAATTGTATAATTTTATATATACATCTATATGGCTTATTTTGTTAACTTTTCTGTATTGAATTGAAGGCTTGGTTGTTATTTTTGGCCTTTTGAATTTAAATGTATGAATGGTCCTTATGCTTAGCACCAGCCCATAATTTTGGTATATGCTATTCTTATTTTTGTTGATTTTTAGATCTCAGAATATAGTTTTGACTTGATTTATAATTTTTTAAAGAAATTATGAGATTTTGTTTGTTTCATTTTTGTTTTTAAATTTTTCAGTAGCCCACAGTTTTGATCTAGCATTTATGTGGATCTAGCTTGATTGTGTGATAGTCCTAGAATGTAGTACACATTTTTTTTCCTGCTTCTATGGGCGTATAATAGATACCCTTTATAAGGTACCACATACTAAATTATCTAGTAAATTCATCCTATTAATTATGTGACTAAACTCATTAATATTCTATTTTTGGTCTATTTGGTCAATTAAATTTAGAGACAAGGTGCTTAAAAACTCTCTTGTACAGAAAAATTGGGATGAATAAAAATTCTTTAATTCTAGTGTATCAAATTTTATTCTTATATCTAAGAATTATGCTTTCTATGTCTTGCAATACATTGTTTAAAGTGCATATAAGTTTATGATGAATATGGTCTTGAGGTTTTAAATCAAATAGAAAATATTCTCTTTTTCCATTTTTTCTCCTGGCCTCAAAATTTACTTTATTTTTGAAATGTTTTTACATGTGTGTTTATTTATTTATTTATGTTTGTTGTTGTTGTTGTTTTGAGACAGTGTCTCGCTCTGTCACCAGGCTGCAGTGCAGTGGCGTGATCTTGGCTCACTGCAACCTCTGCCTCCCAGGTTCAAATGATCCTCCTGCCTCAGCCTCCTGAGTAGCTGGGACTGCAGGCACACACTACCATGCCCAGCTAATTTTTTTCTATTTTTAGTAGAGATGGTGTTTCACCATATTGGCCAGGATGGGGATCTCTTGACCTCGTGAACCTCCCGCCTTGGCCTCCCAAAGTGCTGGGATTACAGGCGTGAGCCACCGCGCCTGGCCTATTTATTTTATTATATGCTTTTATGAGACACAATATGATTTTTTGATATACATATACATTGTGGAGTGATTAAATCAAGCTAATGAACATATCCATCACCTGACATGCTTATTTTTTGTGGTGAGAACTTCACAATTTTCAAGTCTATGGTACATTATTATTAAATGTGGTCACTAGGCTGTACAACTGATCTTGTACAGAATGTATTCCTTCCATCTAACTGAAACTTTGTACCCTTTGACCAACATCTCCCGTTTACCACCCTACTCCTGCTGCCCCAGCCTCTAGTAATCGCCATTCTCTGCTCTGCTTCTATGGATTCAACTCTTTTAGATTCCACACACAATTGGGAAACAGTCTCTCCAATAAACAGGGTTGGGAAAACTGAATATCCACATGCAGAAAAATGAATTTGGAACCTTATCTTATCCTATATATAAAAATCAACTGAAAATGGAGTAAAGACTTAAATGTCAGCCCTAAAACTATAAAACTTCTAGAAAAAAGTAGGAAAAAAGCTGCTTGTCATCGGCCTCAGCAAAGATTTTTTGGATATGACTCTAAAAGCACAGGCAACAAAAGCAAAAGTGGACAAATGAAATTGCATCAAACTAAAAAGCTTACACACAGCAAAGGAAACAACAGAGTAAAGAGACCAACTCTAGAATGGGGGGAAATATTTCCAAACTATATAACTGATAAGGGGTTAATAGCCAGAATATATAAGGAACTCGAACAATTCAATAGGATGAAAGCAACCCAATTTTAAAATGAGCAAAGGGCATAAATAGAGATTTCTCAAAAGAAGACATTCAAATGGCCAACAGGTATACGAAAAAAATGTTCAACATCACTAATCATCAGGAAAATGCCAATTAAAACTACAATACAATAAGATATTACCTCACACTTGTTAAAACGGTTTATATCAAAAAGACAAAAGATAACAAGTGTTGATGAGGATGCGGAGTAAAGGGAGTACTTGTATGGTGTGAGTGGGAATGTAAATTACTACAATTGTTATGAGAAACAGCAGAGATGTTTCTCAAAATAGAACTATATATGATCCCACTACTGGCTATATATCCAAAGGAAATGAAATCAGTACATCAAAGACATAACTCCACACTCATGTTCATTGCAGCATTATTCACAGTAGCCAGATGTAAAATCACCCGAAGTGTCCATCAGTGGATGAAAAGATAAAGAAACCATTCTACCTCTATCCATTGAATACTATTTGACCTTAGAAAAACCTGTCCTTTGTGGCTGGGCACGGTGGCTCACACCTGTTATGTCAGCACTTTGGGAGGCCAAGGTAGGTGGATCACGAGGTCAGGAGTTCAAGACCAGCCTGGCCTAGATGGTGAAACCCCGTCTCTACCAAAAATACAAAAATTAGCTGGGCGGGGTGGCACGTGCCTGTAATCCCAGATACTCGGGAGGCTGAAACAGAGAATTGCTTAAACCCAGGAGGCGAAGGTTGCAGTGAGCCAACTTTACGCCACTGCACTCCAGCCTGGACGACAGAGCAAGACTCCCTCTGTCTCAAAAACAAAACAAAATAAGAAAAATCTGTCATTTGCAACAATACAGATGAACATGGAGAACATTATGCTAAGTGAAATAAACCAGCCATAGAAAGAAAACCTTTGGGTTCTGTAGTTTGTTTGGTTATAAAATATTTTATTATAAAATATAACATACAGAAAAAGATGAATAAAACATAAATGTGTGACTTAAAGAACACTCATCTGTTCACTACCCAGGCCCAGGAACAGAATGTAGAATATAATGGAACTCCAAAAGCCAGCAGTTCTTCTCAATCTTACCCTCAAGTATGAATCACTATCATGACTTTTATAGGAATTCTCTCCTTTCTCTTCTTCATATATCATCCACCGAAGTGTGTACTCCTTACTTCAAGGTTTAGATTTGCCTTTATTAAATTTACACTATAAAAATTATTTAGTATAAATTTGTTATGTTTTACTTCTTTTGCTCAGTATTATCTTTTAAAGATTTACTTATCTTTTGTGGAGCTATAGCTTTTTGGGTTGTTGATGATGCTTTATACTATTCCATGGTTTAAATATATGTTAATTTATTTTTCTCTTCCACTATTGTCTGCCATTTGGGTTATTTCCACTTTGGGGCTATTTCGTATAGTGCTGCTATGAACATTCTTAAACAAAGTTCTTGTGCATACATTTACATTGATTATACAACAATAAGTAGATTGTATTGTATGACACACATACTGTGTATCATCAAATTTGGGATTTGCCAAATTATTGCACAAAAGGATTGTATCTATTTATAAGTCCCACAGGCATGTATGAGTTTCTATTGGCTCACATTCTCAGCGATACATGATTAGTCTTTTTGACGATAATGATTCTGATGACTATACTGTGATACGTTCCAGTGGTTCTAATTTTGCATCCCTGAGATTGCTAATGAAAGCGGGTGCTTTTACACATGCTAATTTTCCATTAAGTTTTCTCTTTTGTGCAATGTCTGTTCAAAATTCTTGGTAACTATTGGATTGTCAGCCATTTTCTTATTAATTTGTTTTTTGAATTGTATTTTCTTCATACGAATCCCTTGTTGTAAAAATCTTCTCCCACTCTATGGCTTGTTTTTCACCCTCAATAATATCTTTTGATGAACAAAATTTCTTCATTTTAATATACTCAAACTTCCCATTCTTTTATGGAAAAGAAATTTGTGCTTTTCTTGTCTTTTTAAAGTAACCTTTATAGGCCGGGCCCTATGGCTCATGCCTATAATCCCAGCACTTTGGGAGGACGAGGCAGGTGGATCACCTGAGGTCAGGAGTTCGAGACCAGCCTGACCAACATGGACAAACCCCGTCTCTACTAAAAATACAAAATTAGCCAGGCGTGGTGGCGCATGTCTGTAATCCCAGCTACTCGGAATGCTGAGGCAGGAGAATCGCTTGAACCCAGGAGGCGAAGGTTGTGGTAAGCTGAGATTGCACCATTGCACTCCAGCCTGGGCAACAAGAGTGAAACTCTGTCTCAAGAAAAAAATAAATAAATATGAAATATTTACTGGAAATAGAAATTCTCCTATTTTATCTTATAAAAATATTTCTTTTTTTATTAAGTCTTTCACATTTAGGTCTCAAATCTCTTGAAATTAGTTTTTGCATGTGTTGTGAGATAGGGATCAAGCTTAGTATCATTTACTTAGGGAAAAAAATGCCCTTTCTCTATTGCTCTGCATTGTGACCTATATCACATATCAAGTATTTCTCTCTGCTGGAGTCTGTCTCTGGCTTCTCTATTCAAGTTCATTGGCTACATCCTTGTGCTGATATTACAGGGTTTTAATAACTGTGATTTTATAATGTCTTCATACCTTACATAGCATGTCTTCCTATCTTGGTTTCTTCTTAAAAGTATTCTGGGTATTTGACTTTTAAAATTTCCATATAAATTTCATAATCAGCTGAAATTCCTTTGGGAAATTTGGGAAAAAATAATTCTTTGGGATTTTGATTGATATTGCATTTAATTTTCAGTATAATCTAAAAGAAATGTCATATTTACAACAGTGTCTTCCAGTCTATGAGTGTGTTATATCACTTTATTTAGTTTGTTCTTCTTTAATGTCTCTCAGAAATATTCTGCTCATCTGAAGAGAGACCTTGTACATCTTTTGTTAGATTTGCTCCTAGATATTTGATATATTTTATGCTCATAATATATATTTTTAGAATTTTATGCATTAACCGTTTGTTAAAGATATATATGAATACACCTGATTTCTGTACATTAATTTTGTATCTAGAAAACTTACTAAATTTTAAAATTATTGTAATGATTTATCTATAGATTTATTTAGATCTTCTACATATATAATCATATATCTATGAAAAATTATCATTTTAATCTTTCCATTAAAATCTTTCATACTCTTTTATTTACTTTACTTACTATAACTAGAATCCCCTGAATAACTGTGAATACAGAAGTGGAACTTGGGCATTTTGTATTGTTCTTACTTTGAGAGAGAAGCTTTCAGCATTTCACCATGATGCGTGAATTTGCTGAAGGGTTTATGAAACCACCTTCCAGGCTTGCTAAGAGCTTTTATCACGAATAGATGCTAAATTGTACTAAATGTTTTTTCTTTATGTTTCTGTGATTATGTGATATCTTCTATTCATGCGGCAAATTCATTTATGATTTTTTGTTGTTAAATGATCCTTAAATTTTTATAAGAAGTCGATTTAAATGGGATGAGTTATCTTTTTTACATATTGCTAGAATCCACTTGTCACTATTTTGTTTAGGACTTTATATTTCAGTGAAAATGAACTATAATATTTCTTTTGCATACCATTCTTGTCAGATTTTGATATCAAAACCATATTAACCTTAAAAAAACAAGTTAGAGGCTGCTCCCTCTTTCTATTATATGAGATAGTTTGTGTAAGATTGGCATTACTTCTTCCTTAAATGTTTAGTAGAATTATTCACTGAAACCATTTGAAAGCTTGAGGTTTTTGTTTGTTTTGTTGTTTTGTTTTGTTTTGTTTTTGAGATGGAGTTTCACTCTTGTTGCTTAGGCTGGAGTGCAATGGCACCATCTCAGCTCACTGTAAACTCCGCCTCCTGGGTTCAAACAATTCTCCTGCCTCAGCCTCTCAAGTAACTGGGATTAGAGGCATGCACCGCCATGCCCGGCTAATTTTTGCATTTCTAGTAGAGACAGGGTTTCGCCATGTTGGTCAGGCTGGCCTTGAACTCCTGACCTCAGGTGATCCGCCCTCCTCAGCCTCCCAAAGTGCTGGGATTACAAGCGTGAACCACTGTGCTGGCGGAAAGCTTGAGTTTTTTATTTTGTATTTTACATTCATGTAATGTATTACTTGCCCTTTTTTCTTTTCTTATCGCAATGTATTCTTTTGTCTTTTATTTCCCTTGTGATTTATTTTAGTTCTACTATGTATTTCGGTTTTACTAATGGTTAGTTTTAAACATTTAACAAACACACTTAAACTTTATGCAAATACAAAACTTAGAAAGTTAAGTAACTATGCTTATATTCCCTCAAGAAGAGAGTGCTTTCTCCTACTCTGTCTTCCTTGTGCCTGTTAGAGTGATTGGAATTTTTACTCTGTCTGTGTTGTTAAAATATTTTTTTAGTACTTCCTCTTCTATAAGAAACTTGATTTATATTTTAAAATAAGATTTCCTGGATTCATTGAGAATCAATATTTTTCTGGTGTATTTCATCTCCCCCAGTCTATCTTTTTTCCTGATTAAATTTTAATTTGGAAGACATGCTTTTTCAAGTTTTCTGTAAGAGGTTGGTGGGTTCATACTTTTGGAGTCCTTCTAGCCTCTGACTGTGGAAGATTCTGTAATCACAGCCCTCTCCCGCTGATATTCTTTAAATATTCCCCAGTGTCTTTAGCGTCCAGTGTTGAAGATAAGAACTCTGATGTCAAATTATTTCCTTTCCCTTATAAGTAACCTATTCTTTCTTTTCAAAAACTTACAAAATGTTCTTTTCTTATTCCTTGAAATTAGAGTTTCACCAGAAAATGTTTGTGTTATTTCTTTAATTATGTACATAATTCTGTGTCTTCCATTCCAAAAATCTTGGTCTTTTTTCAGCTCCAGGAATTTCTTTTTACTTTTTATGTTATTCTTTCTTCATTATTTTCTCTTTCCCCCTCAGAGCTGCACATCTTTTTTAGTTATGCATCCTGAATCTACCCTCCATTTCTCTTTCATTTTCACTCACTAACATTTTCATTAATTTGTCTTCTTTTTTTTTTTTTTTTTTTTTTGCTTTATGTTATGGAGTATATTTAAGTCTGTCTAAAGATCAATAATTCAATTTTCAGCCTCTCCACATATTTTCACTCCTTCTAAAGATGGTTTTAATTTCAGAAATCATGTTTAAATTTTCTTCCTAATTTCTGAGATTTCTTCCTTACTATGAGTTTTCTCTTGTGTAATATCTTCCTGAGTCTCATTGAGAATTGGTATCAGAGTTCTCTCTTTTGATCTCCTCTTTCTCCTGTTCTGTTTAAACCAGCCCTACTTTATTTTGATTTGTCAATATCATGTTTCTCCCTTTAGGCTTCTCATTCCCTCAAATGTCCACTATTTATGTCAGTCTTTTACTTTTTTTTTTTTTTCTATTTTCATTTTTATGAACACAGACCTAGACCTACCAGCACCATCAGCCAGTGTAAGTCCCTTCCACATGACTAAGGCTAGGCCGTGGAGGACTTACTTCAAGGTGCTGGCCCCTTTCCAGGTAGATCCACAGCAATGGGTTAGAGAGGCTTGGATTTCTAAACTGAGGAGAGAGAAAGGCCATTAGGTTCATGAACTTCTCCAGGTTCAGGGAGAGGGAAATGTGAGCACTGTCAAAGAGCCGTGCCCCTCGACAGGACTGAGAACCTACCAGGATAGCTGGTGTGTCAGCAAGGCTGAGCTTCTCCTGGAGCTACGAGCTGTATACTAACTGGAAGGCTGGGCTTCTCCCACACTTTGCTCCTTGTCCTCTGAGATGCAGGCTATCACCCATGGCAAGCAGATCCCCAGACACTGCCTAAATCATCTCCATGAAAACCGAGGCTGCATTTAGGTAGGTGGGACCTCTTCCAGGCTTCCTTTCTTTTCTGGTCTTTGGCCACAGAGTGAGTGCTGAGACAGGGAGTGAGTTCAAAGCATATAGATAGAATATTTCATTTCCCTCTTACCCCCTTAGAAAATACATTCCATTATTTGTAAATTGGAAAGTAAAAATAATTACTATCTTTAAAAAAGGAATATTTTTATTTCCTGAGATGGAGTCTCGTTCTTGTTGTCCAGGCTGGAGTGCAGTGCTGCACGATCTCGGCTCACTGCAAACTCCACCTCCCAGGTTCAAGTGATTCTTCTGCCTCAGCCTCCCAAGTAGCTGGGATTACAGGCACCCACCACCATGCCAGGCTAATTTTTATATTTTTGTGGAGACGGGGTTTCACCATGTTGGCCACGCTGGCCTTGAACTCCTGACCTCAGGTGATCCGCCCGCCTTGGCCTCCCAAAGTGCTACGATTACAGGCATGAGCCACCATGCCCGGCCAGGAACTCCTTTTTGAAAGCACCTCATATGTAGACTCACAAGACTCTGCACTAGATTCACGGTGGGGAGCCAGATGGACCTCTGTTCCTCATCAGTGAAGCAGTCATGATAGAATAAACTCAGGCTACTCCCCAATAACTTTGAGAAAAATCGAACAAAACAAACGTGAAAATACTTTATTGGAGATAAACCACTATGAGAAAGAAAGCTGATGTTGCTATTAATATCAATGAGAATGACAGTTATAATAAAGAAAAAAAATGGACTGCCTCGAATAGTAATAAAACATTCCATCACTGGAAGCATTTGTAAGGAAGGCACGCAAACTTCTCTCAGAAATGTTGGGGGAGATTGATGCATAGGACCTTCAAATCCTTAATCTCCAAGTCCCTTTTCAATTTTCTAAAGCCTGTGATTTATTCAGTACTGGGAAGGGTTGTAGGCCTGGGAACCAAAATCTCCCTGAAGTTAAATTCAACTCCATGAATTTGAAATCAAGGAGGAGCAAATATGTATTGTAAATCGGGGTAAAGTATGACTGCAACATGTGGCTGATGCACACAGACTTCCCTTTCACTAATGACAGAAAAAATTACAATGGGAATTCTCCAGTAAAATAACTAGCTGCAGCCCATTGGCATCACCTTGTCAGGCAGAGGGAGAGAGGAATCCCAGATTAATTAGCAAAATTTGACAAATTCTCCCTCGAGTCCTAGACTCCAAGACCACCTGCTCCTGCTGCTTCAGAGGCTCAGAACGCAAAGCCTCCAGTCTGTGCCTAGATGTGGTGTAAATGGATATGTTCATAGGATACAAGTTATCAAGAAAGTCCATTCCCCCATGCTCAAAAGAAACCTGCACAAAAATCACATCTCTGTCATTTATGTCCAGTATATCCTGAAAACTAATGAGCCTTGTTAGGAAATGAATGAGACTTGTAGAAACTGACAGTAGAGCCCCATCCTCATGAAACTAAAGTGTAAGAAGAATACAAAATGAAAAGAAAATCAATCTGGCTGTTGAGGCTTTGTTTGATTTACTTGACTCATTAATTCAATCAACACTTACCAAGAATCCTTTATATATTGAAGCTCTTGGTTCAGCACCTTGGAGAAGATCCAGGAAAGACCTGGAGACATATTTTGTTCCTAAGATATTTACAGTATCAGGTATTAACAAACTATGACAAAGTAGAAAATAACTGTGATATGTAGGAGTCGGAGATTCAATTAAGGGGTGAGTGGAACTTGGGAAGATTATTCTTACCAACAAATCAGGAAAACGTTCCTGGCCAGTCAATATTGGAGCTGAATCTTGAGAATGAGAAGAACGCAGACATGCCAGGAGGAAGGTGAGTCAAGGCATTACCTGAGAGGCAGGTGAGTGTGAAGACTGTTCATGGTACAAGGAGCTAATCCACAGCATTTATCAAGCGCCTACTGTATGCCAGGAGTTGTGCAGAGCTCTTGAAACAAATTATTTCATTTGATTGAGAAAACTGAGGCACAGATAGGCTGATCACCTTGTTTGAAGCTTAGAAGTGATAGAATGGATGCCATGTCTGATAATAGTTACAGGAGGATGTGTAAAAGGTGCTGACACTAAATCAAGAAGACTTTGGATGTCAAGCTTAGGAGGCAAATGCGTCCAGCTCTTGAGATATTCTCTATAGGTCTTGCTACTGAAAAGATTGAACATATTAGCTATTAGCTAAATGTTTCTCTCATCATCGTGATTTGGGATGTCTTGAAAATCTGGGCTTCTATGGCAGAAGTGAAGTTGGTCAACTGCTGTTACTTTTTCTTACCACAAGGCTCTTGCCTCTAAATTAAGCAGAACTCTGAAATAATCTAAGAAAAGTCTTACTACAGTTGGAACCCTTTGACTCTGGCAGAAGAGAAGTAAGCAGTCTTGCTACAGGTAGGCAACAGACTGGTCTAGAATGGAGTCCCCACCTCTCCCCTCAGGCTGAGTGAGAAAGCCCTATTGTGTGGAGAATAGATAGAAGAGGCTGGAACAAGCATCTACAAACCAGGGGTCAGCAAACCAAGTTCAGCTTTCCACTTGCTTTGTAAATAACATTGTAATGAAACAAAACCAGGCTCATTCATCTATTTATTGTCTATGGCTGCTTTCACACAACGATGACAGTGTTGAGTAGCTGTGACAAAGTGCATGTGGTCCACAAAGCCTAAACTCTCTGGTCCTTTACAGAAATATGTTGTTGACCTCTGAAACAGAAAACCCAGAGAATCCTAGCATAGTCACATGGAAAGGGAGAATGGCGATCCTGTAATTCCATTATCTTCTCCCTCTCCACCCCGCTGCCACCCACACACAGATCAAGAATCTGAACCGGAGAAAGGAAGAGATTTGCCTAAAGTCACAGAACTGGTAAGGGAGCATTCTTGGGGTCCCTAACTGTTAGACTAATGTTTCTTCTGTTAATATCACACCAATCCTGAAGGCTAAAGTAAGTTGTCTTCTTCTTCTTCTTCTTCTTCTTCTTCTTCTTCTTCTTCTTCTTCTTCTTCTTCTTCTTCTTCTTCTTCTTCTTCTTCTTCTTCTTCTTCTCCTTCTCCTTCTCCTTCTCCTTCTCCTTCTTCTTTTTCTTTTTCTTTTTTTTTTTTTTTAAGACAGAGTCTCGCTCTGTCACCAGGCTGGAGTGCAGTGGCGTGATCTCGGCTCACTACAACCTCCACCTCCTTGGTTCAAGTGATTTGTCTGCCTCAGCCTCCCAAGTAGCTGGGACTACAGGTGTGCACAACCACACCCAGCTAATTTTTGTATTTTTACTAGAGATGGGGTTTCACCATGTTGGCCAGGATGGTCTCGATCTCTTGACCTTGTGTTCCACCTGCCTCGGCCTCCCAAAGTGCCGGGATTACAGGTGTGAACCACCATGCCCAGGCAGGTAAGTTGTTTTCTAAGCAACTATTCAATAACTACTTCCTGAAACACTGGGTGCCCAGCACCTTCCCTTCTTAGGTTGCTGTTGGGAGTACAAGTTGTAGAAAGAAGGCTTGATGCCTTTCCATCATGTGGTCTGCACCAGAAGTGGTGGGAGACCTCACACAGTAGGGCAGTACCTTAAAACCTGCAGCCTGTGAGGGGAGAGAATACAGCATCATAATTTCCCTCTGAACTCTCTCAGAAAGTCCCCACAACGCAAACTGACTTAACATTCCTCAGTGAGTCCAGCACCAGCAGTCAGCCCTCCAGGGCTGGAAATGATTTCTGCTTTTGGATGATGCCTCAGATGAAGTCGCCAGCTTGCGTTTAGCAGCCGTGTAATTCAGGATGCCTACAACTCTGAGCAGCACTCAGGGAGTGAGACACATTGAGGAAACGGCAGGCTCTCAGCTGCCATCCTACCCTCAGCCTGGGCTGGGTCTCTGCTCAGTGAGCAGAAGGTCAGGCGGCCTCCCCATACTGTTCAAAGTACTTTCCTGCTCTTCTTCCCCATCAAGCTCAGGTAGTTAAATGAGAGCAAGTGTGACTCCACTGAATAGAGGAAGCAATTCGAGCATGGGGTTCTATGTGGTAAAGCTGTCAGTGTCTAGTGGAGACTGGCCATGTAGGAGAAGTGTGTGGAGTGTATGTGTGTGCAGGTGGGTGGGGGGTGTCTAATGCTTAGGAACTCCAATTATGCTCCCTTAGCAGTTCTGTAATTTTAGGCAAATCCCTTCTTCTCTCTTGGGCTCAGATTCTTCTCGTAAGGTGGTGGGAAAAGGAGATAACAGAGTGGACTGTGACTGTGTGATCCACCCCCATGAGTAGATTACATGGGGGCACCCGTGTGTGGGGAGGTGAGAGATTTCCTCAAACAGGAAAGTCTTTCTGGAAATAGCAGAATTTGATCTGGACTTTTTACCAGGAAAGTCTTTCTAGAAATAGCAGAATTCGATCTGCACTTTTTATTAGAGATTTATAGAATCATGCAATCGAATGTCACCTGAAGGTCACTGACTCCCAGGTGATGCCCAGAGTGAGAACTGCACCTGCAGCATCTGAGACAGACAGGCCGTGCTGAGTGATCCCAGCGGCATGCTCACTATTCCCCAGGGGCACCCGCCACGTGTTCAGACAACTTCAATTGTCGAGTTATGGTTCTTTACATTGAAATGAACTCACAGTTTCTAGTCCTGTCTTCAAGACCACTTAGAATGAATCTGTTCTCCCTTTCCGCATGTTGGCACTGAGGGTGTTTGCCTTAGGCAATAAAGTCCCCTTTCTATCCCCTCCTCTGTCCTCCTGATCACAGAGCAGATGTTTGTGTACATGTGTGAGAGGGCATGTGTGTGTGCACATGTGCATATGTATTGGGATGTGTACAGGAGAGAAGAGGGAGTAAATACAGCAGTTCTGAGTTAGTACAGTATAAAAGCCAGGTGGAAGAGATGCTAGAAAAATAGGCAGGCTGTATTGTAGAGGGCATTATATGTGAAACTCACATGGCTAGACATGAGGTAGGAGAGTGACACAGCCAAACAGGCAGTTTAGAAAGATCATTCTGGGGCTGGGCTCAGTGGCTCACACCTGTAATCCCAGCACTTTGGGAGGCCGAGGCAGGCCAATCACCTGAGGTCAGGAATTCAAGACCAGCCTGGCCAATTTGAAACCCCACCTCTACTAAAAAATACAAAAAATTAGCTGGGTGTTGTGACACGTGCCTGTAGTCCCAGCTACTCAGGAGACTGAGGCAGGAGAATTGCTTGAACGCGGGAGGTGGAGGTTGCAGTGAGCTGAGATCACGCCACTGCACTCCAGCCTGGGCAATAGAGTGAGACTCCACCTCAAAAAAAAAAAAGAAAGAAAGAAAGAAAAGAAAAAGAAAAAAGAAAAAAAAGATCATTCTGCCCTATATTGCAGAGGAGATGCCTGAAGGACCAGGACGGGAAGATTCATAAGAAAATATTCTAAGAGGTCCGAGTGAGAGATGGTGAGTGCTGAGCAAATCAAAGGACATAAAGATGGAGAAACAAAGTTACCTCCAAGAAATGTTCAGGAGAGAAACTTGGCAAGACCTGATGACTAGTGTAGAGTTTGAGATAGAGAAAAGAATCAGGATGATGCCAAGGGGTTGGCTTGGGGTGATGGGACAGTCAGCAGATGGAACATCTTCAAAAGTCTGCCACTGCCAGAGAGTTTTATTTTGTGGCCACCTCAGAGCCCTCCCAAAGGAGTTTCTGCAGAAAGAGAAATGATATATTAACTTCATGAGTTGGCAAGGAGTGAGGAATAGGAAACACTAATTACAGGCCAAGATAATTAACCAGCAAGTCTGGGATCAGCTGCATGTAACCTCAGCTCATCTGCTCCTGAAAATGACCAAGGGAAGATGTGAGGGGAAGAGTGTGGGCAGGACATTTTGCAAATGCTGAGGGAGCAGCTGAGCTCAGGCCTCGGTGACACTTGAGTTTGATGTTCTTGGCACTTTGGCTCTGGTTTCTGGAGCCCTTGGGGGTGCCAGATGCACTGCAGCCGGTCAGCCAGTTGTCCAAACATCACTTACGCCTCTGGGCCACTAATTACAAGGCTCCACTTTAGCCTTGCTGCTGTGCTGCATTAGGGCTTGCTGGTGACAGGCACGGGAAATGGACTAGAGGCCATTAGACCATCCAGGTTGAGAAAGGTCAGGTCTTGCCTCTGGGGAGAAAAGCCTAAAGTCTAGCTTTATAATCTGATGCTTGAAGCAGGAAAAAGATCTCAGGACTAGGAAAGAGGGATAAATTCTTGTCCCAGCCCAGTCATATGACCTTGGGCAAGCAAATCATTTCACTTCACACAGCCTCCGTTTGCTTACCCCTTACCTAGGCATAAATAATCCCTTGTTGGGAAGATCAGATGACATCAGAAGCACGGAAACACCTTCTGAATGGATAGCGCATTTTAAGAGCTCTTTTTCCTGCTGTTGATGTTAATTTCTAACACAAACATTAAGGTACACTGAACTGGGAAGGAAGAAAATAGGGTTTTGATCCCATTTCTGACTCTGATCTTCATATGACCTTAGGCAATTCACGTCTCTCCAGGCCACAGTTTCATCTGAAAACACTGATTTAGATCAATTATTCTCAACTAGAAATTTGAATTATAATTGCCAGTGGAGCTTTGTAAAGATGTCCATTCTCCACCCCAGATATGCTGAAGTAGATTCTCTAGAGAAAGGAGAATCTCATGCCCACTGAGAACTGTTGGAATGGACGGTCAAGCTCTGCCTTCCTCCCACCTCTGCATACCTGCTCCCCCTACTGCTAGAACTATAGGACTCCTCCCTTAGGATAAGGCTGGACACAGCTTCAGCTCTGACCCTATCCTCATGCTGAGGCACTTAAACCACGTCATGCCCAAGCTCCGGACCTCAGCGTCAAGTCTTCCAAGTCCCGAACTGGTTCTGACCTCTTGTGTCAGTCACATCTAAACTCCACCCAGACATCAAGATGTGGTGCTCACCTCATTTCCTAGGAGAGCTGCATGATGGCCTTGTCCAGCCCTGCTTGTTTGGCTTTTCTAAGAGTCTGAACCCAAGGCTACTAGCTGAAAGATTGCCCTGCTCTGACCACCTGCTGGGATTATACAGCTATCACTGGCCGTGGGACCCTTCCTTTTGTCATTCCACCTGCCTCACAAAGAACCCTGTCCCAACCTGAATTCCTGTTGGACAGCATGATGGGCTTCCCAGGACTGCATGTGGCCTGTTGTGCAGTGTAGCAGGTGGCATTTTCTGCCTCTAGGCTGCCTTCTCAATCCTTCCCTACTCCGAGCTTATTCCTGCACTGTCCAGCTGCAACCAAAGTCATTTTGTCCATTTCTGCCCCACATGTGATTTCAGTGGTTGCTACTATCCCTCAGGGCTGAAAAGAACCAGAGTGGTTTCTCTGGACTTCAGGGAAAGCACTGAGCCTCTCTGGGCCTATTTGCTCATCTGTAAAATAAGAGTAACAACCTCTGCCTTGTAGGAGTATTATCTGACTCAAATGCTCCTCCCCATCTATTAACTGAATGAACTTCCTGTCCTCTGGCCTTAGGTCTTAAACGTTGCTTCTTAAAGATTTCCCTCACAAACATTCCCCCCGCAACTCTTCTGTGCTCTGAGAGCAACCGGTACTTTTCCTTTCCAACTCCTTAAACTTGTGTAATTGTTAATTACCAGTTGAAAGTCTTTCTCCCGGCCTGACGCAGTGGCTCATGCCTGTGATCCCAGCACTTTGGGAGGCCAGAGTGGGTGGATCACTTGAGGTCAGGAGTTCAACACCAGCCTGGCCAACATGGCAAAATCCCATCTCTACTAACAATACAAAAATTAACTGGGCGTGGTGGCAAGTGCCTATAATCCCAGCTACTCGAGAGGCTGAGACAAGAGAATCGCCTGAACCTGGGAAGTGGAGGTTGCAGTGAGGTGGGATCACATCACTGCACTCCAGTCTGGGTGACACGAACAAAACCCCATCTCCAAAAAAATAAAATAAAAAATAAAGTCTTTCTCCCTTACTATTTCATAAGTGCCATGAGGGCAAAAACTACCTCACCACTATTAAATCCCCCATGCCTGGAATATAGCAGACGTGAAATACACATATCTGAGGACCGACAGATGAAGTGTTGAAATCAACGAATATTATTCTCTCCTCTCCTTTCCTCTCCTCTCCTCTCCTCTCCTCTCCGAGAGTGCACCACTAAGCCCAACGCAGACAGTAATCCCTCAGCACAGAGCAACACAGAGCATAGCCGAGCTGTTGCATGAGGCCTAGCCCGTCCTCTCTCCTGGGCCCTGTGTGATCCGAAGCCCAAGTAGCAGCCACAAGTAACTCGAAGTCTGGTGAGAATGATGCCCATATCAGCAGTTATCAATCCTGAAGTATTCAGTATTTAAGAATTTTCATCTGGAAATCTTTTTTTAAATAGTGGTGCCTTTGTCCTACTCATAGAGATTTTCATGTAGTTGGTCTGGAATGTGGCCTGGTCTTTGGTCTTTTTAAATAATTTCCCTAAGTGATCCCAATATACAGCAATGGATGAGAACCACTGATCTGGTTCAATCACCATTTTTCGGATACAAAGGCTGAGGCACAAGGGGGAAAGGAGTTAGCCCAAGAACCTCCAATACCTTTTGCAGAGCTGGAGCTAGAAGTAGAAGAGCTAACTTTCCACCCACAACCCCTTCCACTGCACCAAGTAACAAATTGAAATCCCCTTTATCAATAGCAGAGGCGGCTTTCCTGGCATCAGACAAAGCTGGGAGGAGAGAGCTTGTTTTTTCACCCTAAAAGATCTGTTATTAAAAGCCTGTTTATGCAAGAAGGATATAATTAAAAGTGAATGAGTGCAATTTTTTATCGCAATGAATATTAATTAAAGGAAAACACTGAGTCAATACTCAATTAGAAAAAGACGGAGGCTGAAAGGCAGACTGCTCATACCAGGGTTGTCAATCACATCAGGCAGTAATGAGATGACAGGACCCTAATAGCAAAATGTTGCTCTATTTTCCTCAAATCCTCTTGGATTTAGAAGTTAGCCAAAATGCAAATCTGCTCTCAGGCTAGGCTCCATGGCTCTGCGCTCTGTTTGGGCACAGGACTGTCTTGCCTAGGACACAGCCCTCGGAGGGCGTCAGGCTGTAAATGGTTTTACTCATGCAGGGTCAGAATGCTAGAGAAGCAATTGGCCTCTTCAGCCTCTCTAAAGAGTGAGGGCCAAACAGATGCAGTGACTTGCCACATCCTTCCTGTCCCTGAGCCCTGGGAGAAAGGCAAAAGCACAGACTTTCCCAAAGAAGAATCCCCAAGTCATCAGCAGGTCTCCCGAGCTGATAAATTAGGCTCAACCAGGAGGCTTTTAAAAATGCAGTTTGCCAGGCCTTGCCTTGGTCCTACTGAATCTGAATCTTAGGGCTAAAGCATCGTAATTGGGAGTAAGCATTTTAACAAACTCTCGTGTTAAACTCTGGTTTTTAGCCCAGCTCAAGATCTTTGCTTGCCTTTGTCAATTGGGGAAATTAGATGATTTTAGTCATCTAAGAATCCATCAATTATTGATTCACTCATTCAGCTGATAAACATTTGCCTTCATTAGGCACTGTGCTGGTCACACATAAAGACAGAGACTTGACCTCTGTTTTCTAGTTTCCTGTGGTTTCACAACAGAAACTGCCACAGTGATGACTGCACCGCGAAGGAGGAACACAGTGGTGAGGGAGCAGAGGTAGGAGAGCTCAGCTCTGAATGGGGAGTCCATGAAGGCTTCCAGAGATGATGAATGGAGAACTAGGTTGAGTGGTATGTTCTCCCAGCAAAGGTGCAGAGCCTTAGAGAGTTGGCTGAAGAATCCATTTTAACTGGATGGGGAAGAGCTCATGCCATGTAAAGGCATGTGCATTTCATCATGTCAAACACACATTGTACCTAAATTGTCTGACAGAATACAAATATCAGCAAAGAGGAAAAGAAGTGAATGGTTCAGGAGACTGACGCATACATTGGTGGGTTCTAGTGGGAGCACATGCAGAGATTGCAGGTTTAAATGCTTCTTCATTATACTGGACTTTGGAACCAAACAAGTGTTTGGGGGAGTAATACGGTTTGGCTTGTGCCCCATCCACATCTCATTTCGAATTGTTATCCCCACATGTCAAGGGAGGGAGGTGATTGGATCATGGGGCCAGTTTCCCCCATGCTGCTATCATCAGAGCTAGTGAGTTCTCATGAGATCTGTTGGCTTTTTAAGTGTTTGGAAGTTTCTCCTTTGCTCTTCTCTCTCCTGCTGCCTTATGAAGAAGATGCTTGCTTCCCCTTCATCTTCCACTATGATTGTAAGTATCCTGAGGCCTCCCAGGCCATGTGGAACTGTGAGTCAAATAAGGAACTCTTTTATAGTCAAATAAGGAACTCTTTTATAAGGAACTCTTTCCTTATAAATTACCCAGTCTAGGGTATTTCTTTATAGCAGTGTGAAAATGGAGTAATACAGAGAATTTCAAAAGAAATGCCTGATAGGAGGGGCACATCTACTTAGGAACCAAGATAGCAAATGTTTAAGTAATAATGGAAGGCAAGAAAAAAAAGAGACCAGAAGTTCAGAGAAAGAAGTGATATCTTCCCAGAGAAGCTGAGTAGATCCTGAACAGGCAGGGAGGAGAGGAGAAGGAACTTTAGGCTGGACAAGGCTTGGCCCTGGGACCAGCAGCAGTGAGCAAGGGCCCTGACCACTATTGTAAACCAAGAATGTCTTCATGGGCTTTTTGACCCATGGCTGTGGACAAATGCCTAACAAATTCCCAGAGAGAAGGGCCCCATGTTTGGCTGCAACTGCACAAACAGAGCAGCAGGATGGGTACCAGTTCTGATGACCAGAAACAGATGAGCTCTGCACTCACGTGGGTCCCATGTGGTATATTTTAGAAGCGAGTAAGTGGATTCTATTTTTTCTGACACTGGTCTTACAGAATTGGGGTTCTTCAGCTCTGGAATGGCCTGCAGAGCTCCTCCATAGCAGCTCTCACAACTCAGAGAGAGGTGAGATTTCAAAATGAATGTCTGAAGGTATGGGGACCCTCCCACTGTCACTCTGCCATTTAGTCCCACCTGAAATGAGACCTTTCCCCTTCAAGGACCTGTTCTCTATTCTTCTGGTTAGCAAACCCAGCTTCACATTGCACTGGACTCACCTGGGGAGTTTTAAAATTTGTTGATGCTTGGGTCCCACCCCTAGAGATTTTTTTTTTTTTTTTTTTTTCTGAGAGACAGGGCATTGCTTTGTTACCCAGACTGGAGTGCCATGGCACGATCATGGCTCACTGCAACTTTGAACTCCTGGGCTCAAGCAATCCTCCTGCCTCAGCCTCCTGAGTAGCTGGGACTACAAGCACACACCACCATGCCTGGATACTTTATTTTTGTTTTTTGTAGAGACAGGGTCTCACTATGTTGCTCAGGCTAGTCTTGAATTTATGATTTCAAGCTGTCCTCCTGCCTTGGCTTCCCAAAGTGCTGGAATTACAAGCATAAACCACTATACCAGGCCAGAAATTCTTATTAATTGATGAGGAGTGGGGCCTGAGCATTAAGCCTTGTAAATATTGCCCATTCTTACTCTCATTTAGATAGTCAACCAACAGATGTTAGAAGGAAATTAAGGAATTATTCAGCAATTGAGGTGTTCGCTAAGAATGTTATTCCTATTTTAATGAAGGATTATTTTCTTTTTCTTCTTATTCGTATCTTGCTGATTTTCCTTTCAAACTCCAAAGCAGTTCACACTTATTGCTATAGTCCAAACAACACAATAAACATTTTTGTATATCTAAAATTAAGCTATCTATATTCTCCTTTATTTATCATAACAAAAACAATAACTTCCTACTACCCACATCCTACACAGGGATCATTTGGGGATTGATCTAGCATAATATTAATTTTTTTATTGTCCAACAATTATTTAGATTTAATTTTAAATTTTCTTTCTTTACTCAAGAATGCTTCTCTCTCCTGTGAATTCCTGTTGTATTCCTTTTTCATTTTAAAGATTAGAGTTTTCAGGAATTCTTATAGTGAGAATTGCGCAGAATTTTGTATCCTGAAATACTTTTATTTTGATCTTGCCTTTCAATGATCATTTGAGTCAGTACAGAATTCTGGTTTCAAAATTATTTTCCCTCATAACATGGAAGATACTATACTATTCCATTGTCTCTTCAAGCCATTATTGCCAACCAGAATCTTGTCGTTTATTATTGCTGTGTTCTTTCTCCTTTGTACATAATCTTTGGTTTCTTTCTAGAGGCTTTTATATTGTTTTTGCCTTCATTTTCCAAAATTTGGCTAGAATATGTCTAGGGTTGACTTGTTTCTTCCCAGTAATTTTGCTTAGAAACCTGGTGTGCCCTTTCAATCTAAAAGTTCTGGCACTAGGCTGGGTGCGGTGGCTCACGCCTGTAATCCTAGCACTTTGGGAGGCCAAGGTGGGTGTATCACGAGGTCAGGAGTTCAAGACCAGCCTGGCCAAGATGGTGAAACCCCATCTATACTAAAAATACAAAAAACTTAGCTGGGTGTGGTGGCAGGCACCTGTAATCCCAGCTACTCAGGAGGTTGAAGCAGAGAATTGCTTGAATCCAGGATGCAGGGATTGCAGTGAGCCAAGATCATGCCACCGCACACCAGCCTGGGTGACAGAGCGAGACTCCATCTCAAAAAAAAAAAAAAAAAAAAAAAAATCTGGTACTAGGATATTCTTTTATATTATGTCTTTGATTTTTTTCTCATTCATTTTGTCTGTTCTCTCCATCTTGTACTCTTATTGTTATAGATACTGGAATTTTTATGCTATCCTTTGAATGTCTTAACTTTCCCCACATATTCTATCTCTTGGTCCTTCTGTTTGTTTGTTTGTTTGTTTGGTTGGTTGGTTGGTTGGTTGGTTTTGAGATGGAGTCTCACTCTGTCGCCCAGGCTGGAGTGCAGTGGCACGATCTTGGCTCACTGCAACCCCTGCCTCCCGGGTTCAGGTGATTCTCCTGCCTCAGCCTCTGGGGTAGCTGGGATTACAGGCGTGCGCCACCATGCCCGGCTAATTTTTTTATTTTTAGTAGAGACAGGGTTTCACCATGTTGGTCAGGCTGGTCTTGAACTTCTGACCTCAGGCGATCAGCCCCCCCTTGGCCTCCCAAAGTGCTGGGATTACAGGCATGAGCCACCACGCCCGGCCGGTCCTTCTGTTTTAAGTACTGGCAGAATCACTCCATTCAGTCTTGCTGCACACAACCTTTCTCTTCATGTATATCCAATGAGTCTTTGCAGCCCATTTATTGACTTTTTCTTCTCAACTAGCTTTTTTTTTTCATTTCTAAGATCTTTAATTGGTACTTTTTTATAACAGCTTGTACTTATTTTATAAATGTAAATGTTAATTATAGTTTTTACATTTTATTTACTGAATTTTCTCTTTCCTAAGGTGCTATTTTCTGTTAAGTTTTATTCCTTTCTTTCTCAATATTTGTTTTCTTAAATACTTAGTAATTCTTGGTGACATATTCAACTTTGTATTAGAGATTGCTTTAGGCCATCTGAGAGTGCTCTTTCTTTACCAAAATCTGATTCTAGTCCTGTGGTGGAGGAATGGGATGTGCTCTAGTCAATGAGTTGTGGCTGTGCCCAGAATTAGGTATGGGGGTGGAGGCGTTCCAGCCCCTGCCTCTGGGGCCCCAGCACTAGGAGGCACTGTCCTGTGGCACTCATTCATCCGGCTTGCTACTTGGCTCTGTGAAGGGAATTCAAGGCGAAGACTGACAGCGCTACTAGTGGGTCTTGAGACCCTCCAGGTCTGGGGAAGTAGTGTGCCAATGCTCACATGTAGAGGAAGTGGGCCTCTCTTTGAATTTTATTAGTACTGGGCTCAGAGACACTTGGGAAATACATGCATCCAAACATAATCCAAAGACAAAAAAAAAAAAAAAAAAACCTTTAAACATTTCACTATGCTGCCTTTCCTTATTCTAGGGTGAATATATGTGTTTAAAAGGCCAGACCCTACTGGTTACATGTGCATAGTTAACTTGAATATGTTAAGTGTTTTCCACAAGACCTGAAGCTTAATAAATTAGAGCCACTATGAAAAGACATTCAAAGAATGTATTATAGTCATCAAAAGTCATACGCTCTCCTCTTTTTCCCTCTATCTCTACTGCTTCTCTCTTTAAAATCAGATTTTAAGTTAGAATGGGTCTTAGAAGCCATTTACTTCAATCCCTATATTTTCATTTTTTTGAGGTTAATACATTAATATTTCAAAGTTAATTAAAACATTTTCATTGCAGCAAATATGGAAAGTAAAGATAAAACAATACGAAGAAAAAGTCATCCATAAACTCATTACCAGAGACCAGATCAGCTCCATAATGTATAAGCTGTGGCTCAGGAAGGAGAAGTGGTGGGCCCGGAATCTAGCTAGCCATGAGTAGGTCATTTGTCAAGTCGTCTCCATGCCAGTCCTTGGTCCTTCCCTCTGAATCAGGAAGACTTTGTGTTTCCTATTGGTGGGAGAAACACAAAATTGACAACAAGCCCAGGTAGGGTTGTGGTTTTGCAAAGCAAGTACAGCACACAGAAGAGAAGGAGAGGTAAGGGATTTGGGAGTAAGTACAAGGAAATTGTAGCAATAGACCCTGAAGAAAAAATCACTGTCTTACTCAAGAAGCCCAAATGAAACCTCAATTCTGCCTGCTCATGCCCTCTTTCCTGTCCCTAATCGTGTTGGTCACAGTGTCTGTCTTTTGAATCTCATGGCCTCTCAGAGCTGAAAGAATCATTCTGCTCTTTGCTTGTCTTAAAGTATGAGTGTGGTAGGGGCTTTGTCATTCCAGGTGTGAGGCCATGCCAAGACCAGTCTTGGGAGAGCTGTGGTGGCTGTGCAATTGTTCCCCTGCATTACCCGGAAGCTTCAATGTCACATCCAACTTGAAGTCCTCCTTCCTCTGGCCAGGCAGGGGCTCAGTCCCAGCTCTGTGTTCCTTAATACTTAGTGTTTATTTCTCCTACAGCATGTATAGGGTGAATGTTTATTTATAGGTCTGTCTTAACTGAACTTCCTAAAGACAAAGATACAACAGCTAGCACAATTCCAGGCACATAGCAAGGGATGAATAAAGCTTGATGAATTAATGAATAAATGTTCAAATTACTACACTTTACTAAGGAGGCTTACCAAATATTTTGGAAGCATTTTTGTTTATATGGAAAATAGCCCCAAGAACAAACAAGACGAATTCACGTGCCATACTAAACGTGATATAAACATTCTAATCAAGGCTTTCTTCTGTTAACATAGACATTTATTCCCTGACATATCCTAGAGTCAGGGGTGGAAAGCATGTGAGCAGTCATTCACTCTCACACCACAATCACTGCTTGCATTTATTTATTCTGCAGCACCTCAGAAGAGCGCTAATCTAGTACAGACTCCTCCACTGTCAGGGACACACCTGCTCTCCAATTCACCTATTTCAATC
This sequence comes from Macaca nemestrina, assembly GCF_043159975.1. Taxonomy (NCBI): domain Eukaryota; kingdom Metazoa; phylum Chordata; class Mammalia; order Primates; family Cercopithecidae; genus Macaca; species Macaca nemestrina. The sequence continues at coordinate 10,843,854 of NC_092126.1, forward strand.
TCAGGAAAACACTATTTTTAGAAGAAAGCATTTTAGGAAATGGAAAGAGAATTGAATTTAAAGTTAAAGATTTAGACTTGAAGTCTCGGTCTGCTATTAACCTGCTTTTGTGTTCATCTCTTCACTATCCCAAGCCACATTGTATTATCTTGAAAGTAGAAATAATAATAACTGCTATCATAGGTGACTGTGGACACAAAGTGTGAAAATGAATATAAAAGATTTTGTGAATAGTGAAACATTGTGTACACTTAAGGAAAGAAAGGAAGGGAGGATGGGAGGTTGGTCAAATTAAAATGATCCTTCTCTAAAGATGAGAGGGAAATCGTTGCAGTCATGGAATATCATATTACAGGGAACAGGAATGCCTTCCTTAGGGTTACGTGGGGAGTCAGCAGAAGGAATCAGTTTTGTAACTCTAATCTGATACCCTGTCTTTCCTGCCTCCATCCTCCAGCCTTTCTGATCCTGTGTCTCTCATAGGGAGCTATGTGCTTTGAGTCACACTGCCTCGGTTTGGATTCTGGCTCTGCCACTGATCAAACCTCAAAAAGTACTTAACTTCTCTGTGCATCACTTTCCACGCCTGTAAAATCGGTGTAATTATAGTATCTCCACATAGGGTCCTTTCTTCCCTCTTATCCAACTTTTTCTTCAGGGTCTATCACTACAACTTCCTTATACTTACTCTCGACTCCCTTGCCTCTCCTTCTCTTCTGTGTGCTGTACTCGCTTTGCAAAACCACAACCCTGGTTAATCAAACCCTCCTTTTCAACTCTCTGCCTGCTACCATGCAACTGAGAGGAGCTTGAGAAAAACCCACAACCACACAAACTGCCCTGCTTTAAATATAGAACCCAGGACCACAGGTGTGCCCTTAAGGTTACTTGGCTACCATATTGTGTTTTCTCACTCTCCTCACTCTCCCACCTGCTAGAAACAATTTTGCACCTTCCCCCCTCCTTAATCTGCCATTGCCCACACCTGCGGCAAGTGACCTTGCTTTCCACATCTCTGAGGCAATGGAAACAATTAGACGAGCATTTCTATGGACTGTTGCAAATATATCCATAAAACTGCCAGCATGTTCAAACGAATCCTCTGCCTTCCCTTTTATTACTAAAGACAAATTTTCCATCTCCTCTCTAAAGCTGTTGTGGGTTGTATTGTGTATTCCAAAAATTCATACGTTAAAAGTCTTAATCCCCAGTGCCTCAGGATGTGACTTTATTTGGAAATGAGATCATTGCAGATGTAATTAGTTAAGATGGAGTCATACTGGAGGAGGGTGGGCCCCTAATTCAATATGACTGATCCTTAAAAAGAGGAAAAGTATATTCACAGATACACACATGGGGAGAAGGCCATATTAAGATGAAGGCTGAGATCAGAGTGATGCACCTACGAACTAAGGAACACCAACACACCAGCAAACACTAGAAGCCAGGGGAGCAGCATGGAACAGATTCTGCCTCACAGCTCTCAGAAAAACCAACCCTGCTCACACCTTGATCTTGGACTCTCAGCCTCCAGAACTGTAAGACAATGAATTTATGTTGCCTAAACCACTCAGTTTGTGGTACTTTGTTATGGCAGCCTAGTAGACTACCACGAATTCTAACCCTTCAATTACCTAAAGTGGCTAGGTCTTACCCTCTTTCAACTACTTAAAGATGTTGTTTTAAGAGCACTTCCTTTCCTCTCCTGTTGTGTTAGTTTTTCCCACTCTATTGCATCATTCTCATTGGCATCCACATAGGCTGTTATTTGTCCCATCATAAAAAATAATAGTTTTTCACTTCCTTTGACTCCACCTCCTCTGCCTTCCACCCCCTCTTTTCTCTGTAGTACTTTGCAGCAAAAATTCTCATGTTGATATATTCACTGTCTCCAGTTCTTCTCTTCCTATTTTCTCTTAAAGAGACTCGAACTAAGTCTTTCATGCTCATTGCTCCACATCAAGAGTTCTTGTCCAGGTCACTAGTGACTCCACATTACTAAACCCAAGGGTTGATTTTCAGCCACGCTCCTACTTCAGCCACCGGCAATATTTGATGCAGCCAATCTTTGCTTCCCCCTTGAAGCATTTCCTTTCCTTGGCTTGTGGGACAGCACCACTTTGGCTTTCTTTGTCCTTTTTCACTGGCTGCTCCTTCTCATTCTCATCTTCTTTGTGACTCCTGACATTGGAGTCCACAGGGCCCTGTCCTTCATCCTCCTCTGTGTGTGCACACATTTCCTCAGTGGGTTCATCCAGGTTCAAGGTTTTAACTACCGCGTGTGTACGAAAGACTTCTAAATGTATACCTTCAGCCAAGCCTGTTCCCTGAATCCCAGGCTCACCTGGCCTACTTTAGTAGATACCAACAAACTTAACATGTCCCAAACTGGACTCCTCATCTTCCTCCAAATGCCTGCTCACCAGTATTCTTCTCCCTCTCAGTAATGGGCAACTCAGTCCTTCCAGGAGCTCAGGCCAGAACCTGGTAGTCATCCTTAACTCTTCACTTTCTTTAACTCTTCACTTTCTCTCACTCCACAGACTCACTAAGTTAAGAAGCCTGATTGGAGCGACATTTAAGCTATATCTGGCATCTAAACCTTTCTCACTTCCTCTGTGAAGCTATCATTATCTCTCCCTAGAATTATTGCAGTCACCTCTGGACTGGTCTCTGGATTTCCACTCTTGCACCCTATGTCATGGGTGTAACTGGCTGGGGCTGACTTTGCGGGTGGTAAAGGAATTTATCAAGACAGTTGTAGGTACAAAAAGGCAGATTTATTAGAGAAAGTATGAAAATTTTTTCAAGGCGGCAGTGGGCAGCACAGCAGAGAAAGGACTATCTGCAAAGATGCAGGGGCTGGAGGGAAGTTTTTTAGGGTCCTGTTGAAGGGGACTATGTGTGGAATAAGGTCATTGTGCCTGCCAAATAATGTCATTATACCCACAGATTATTCTCCCCCACCTGGGGCCCCTTCCTCATTGTTGCTTCCTTACCTTCTCAGGATTCCACACCCTACAGTCCGTCTCAACTCAGCAGTCAGAGAGATCTTGTGAAACACAAGTCGCATTAAGTCAGCTCACTTTTAAAGTCCTCCAGTGGCTCCCTGCTTGATCTTACTTGATTTGGAGAGAAAGCCAAACCCTTACAGTGGCCCCTTAGGCCCTTCATGGCCTCTGCCCACCCTTGTATCTCTGACCTCATCCCTTTTATTCCCCTCCTGCCTCCACTCCAGCCACAGGACTCCTTGCTGGCCCTAGAGCATCCAAGTTGCTCTCCCCTTAGAGTCCATGCACTGGCTGGTCCTGCCTGGATCGCTGTGCCTCCAGCTACCCACAGGGATAACTTTCTTTCTTTTTTTTTTTTTTTTTTTTGAGATGGAGTCTTGCTCTGTCGCCCAGGCTGGATTGCAGTGGCACAATCTTGGCTCACTGCAAGCTCTGCCTCCCGGGTTCACGTCATTCTCCTGCCTCAGCCTCCCGAGTAGCTGAGACTATAGGCACCCGCCACCACACCCGGCTAATTTTTTGTATATTTTAATAGAGACGGGGTTTCACCGTGTAAGCCAGGATGGTCTCGATTGCTTATTCACATGATTATCATATATGTTCTACCTCCTTGTGCTAGACTATAAGCTCTGGAGGGCTGGGATTTATTTTTCTGTTTTGTTTATTCATGTATGTAATAAGTGCTTGTGAAAAGAAAATACATGTCAAGACCCCCAAATCACTAAGTGAAAGGCAAAAGTCAAGCTGGGAACTGCGTCAGGCAAACCTGCCTCCTATTTTAATCCTAAATAAGATAGCTGCAAAGATTTTTTTTAAAAACTATATACCTCCGTCACAATTTACCTGCAAGGAAATTCCTTGTGGGCCTCAAGATCTTTGCCCTAAACCAGTTCTGTTGAATTTCACCCTGGCAACATAAACTGATAGCTTATCTTCACAAGTGCGGGACAAAGGACAGATAGAATCAAGGTCATTCCTCTGCTCACCTGAGATAAATGCATACCCAGTTGCTTCCTCTGCCCTATTGTTTATGTAAAAATGCGGATTCACTGAGTCAGACTAAGGCATAAAAGACTATTCCTCCTCTACCCCCTCTTATATGTAAATTGTGTCTTTGGTGAAAGGCTGATCAAAGACCCAAAAGAATGCGACCTTTTGTCTCTTATCTACCTATGACCTAGAAGCCCCCATTTTGAGTTGTCCCACCTTTCCAGACAGAACCAATGTGTATCTTACATGTCTCATGTCTCCCTAAAATGCATAAAACCAAGCTGTGTCCCAGCGACCATTGGGCACATGTCATTAGGACCTCCTGAGGCTGTGTCACAGATGCGTCCTTAACCTCGGCAAAGTAAACTTTCTAAATTGATAGAGACCCATCTCAGATGCTTTTGGATTCACATACTCAAAATTGATTTGTTAGATGAGTGAATAAACGAATGGATATAAAATTTTTAAATAGTGCCTGGCACCAAAAGAGTGCTTCATAATTATTTGCTATCATCAATGTTACCACCCATTGTTCAGATCACATTTGCATTATAGAGATCTGGGAACTTGGTTGGCAAAGAACCCCTTGAAGGAAAAGACCATGGGTGAGGAGGCAAACGCAGGGAACGTTTGCAGATTAATGAAGCTTATCCAAGACTCATTTATTTCCAGTAGACTTTGCATGGGCTCTTTGGTTTTTCCCCAATCGATCTCTCATGCCAGACTTGAATGGATCCCTTGGACCTAACCCTGGCAGAGCTCTGCTAAAATCACTGCTCTGGGTTTCTCAGGAGAACCACGGGCCCAATTTAGCTAGCAGGAAGTAAAAATTAACAACTTTGAAGAAACCTCAACCTATTTCTGCTATTACCTCATTTCCAGAAATGTTCTGTCTTTAAGAATTTAAACTCAGCCAAAGAGCTGGTAACGGTTAATGCTACTAAACAAAGAACAAGCAGGCTCTGCACAGCCTCTCAGGATATTCCAGTGATCAGTAGAAAATACAAATCGTTTAAAATTTGTTTTTAATAGAAGGGCTTACAAGGGGACTGACTTAATCAATCCATGTGACTTCTGCTTTACAGGATGACTCTGGCTGTGGCTTTTAAAACAGAGTGTAGGGTAGAAGGGTAGAAGTAGGGAGACCAGCTAGGAGGCTACTGCAATCATCCTGGAGAGAAGCGATGACAGCTCAGATCACAACAGTGACAGTAGAAGATGTGACAAGTGGGTGGGTACTAGATATGTCTTGAAAAAGGGAGTCAGTAAGTAGGATTTCCTGGCTGGCCGGATGTGTGATGTGTGGCATGAGAGAAAAAGAGGGGTCAGAAACACCAGCACAGCTTTAGGGCCGAGCATCTGGAAGGACAGAGTTGCCCTCAGCTGAGTTAGAGGGAGCCCTCAGAGCACCTCACCCCACCTCCAGGACACTGCTGATGTTCAGAGAATGTGTGCTTGCAGTTGCCTTAAATTTTTTTGTACATGAACATTTCACATTTTTTTTTTTTTGAGACAGAATCTTGCTCTGTTGCCCAGGCTGGAGTGCAGTAGCATGATCTCAGCTCACCGCAACCTCTGCCTCCTGGGTTCAAAAGATTCTCCTGCCTCAGCCTCCTGAATAGCTGGGATCACAGGCGTGCACCACCATGCCCAGCTATTTTTTTTTTTTTTGTATTTTTAGTAAAGACAGGGTTTCACCATGTTGCCCAGTCTGGTCTCGAACTCCTGACCTCAGGTATTCTACCACCTCAGCCTCCCAGAGTGCTGGGATTACAGGCGTGAGCCACATGTCTTCTTTAATGCAGAACTGACGGGTATTCTTCAATTTTTTCAGAAACAAGAGAGAATAATTCAAAATCCCTAATCATTAATTCCTCCTTTCCCTGCCTTTTTCACTCTGTCCTGGAAAATTAGTTTTCTGAATGATATTCACAGAACAGAAATAGCTCAAGTCTGACATGTTCTTCAATAAAAATGCAGATTTTAGTGACCTCCACACACACACAGCCTCTCCCAAGTGAACACACACCCTCAATGTACAAGTCTTGCCTGAAAGCCTCTATGTCCATTTAAAGCCACCCAGTAAGAGGGGCAGGTATTTCTGTAACTGGGAGGAGTACTGGGAAGAGGTTAGAGACAACATTTTATATTTCTGAACCCTTGGGATAAGAAAGAGCCCCATTTTCTTGCCTGAAGTCCTGTGCGCAGTTAGAACCACTGGGCCACTGCCGCTCATCTGTAGCCCGTCCACTGATAGCTCCTCACCCAGACACAGAACCTGACCCAGCCTGCGGACCTGGAGAGGAAAAGGGGATAAGAGTGGGAAATGGGAACTGAGGGCCTCCCAGCTCCCCGTTATAATATTAATTTACTTTCTATATGCCACTATGGCTATGGGAATTTAGGACCACATGAAGCAATAAGATCAAGTGGAAATCTTGACCTGCTTGTTTGGGTGAATCAGGTTTCCTGGAAGGCTCAGGGCATTGTAGGGAAAGAATGCATACAAGGTGAAAGCATGGCTGCTGCCGGAGCCCAGGAGACCCCATGAGTTCAGTCAAGGCTGGGAGAGAGTCAGGGGCTCTACCCTGTGACCCCCAGAAGAGCTTGCACCCAGCATGTCACAAGGGCACTGCTGCATTCTCAGAAGGGACCTGTATTACAACAAGTTTTCAAATGATTCACTGCTCTTTAGATCAAGGTTATTGTTATGAAGCAAAAGCAGTAGGAAGAGTGTGTGAGTAGAGCACTCTGCAGTTAACAGAAGGTGTTCAGATACTTGCTGATTTGATTCTCAAACTATCCTGCACTGTCGGCTTCATCAAGACAGAGAATCCTGTCTGTCCCATTCATTGTATCCACCGTGCTTAGGACAGGGAGTGGCACGTAACAGCGCTCAGTGCATATTTGTTAAATAAAAGTAAAAGAACCCAGTAAGATAAGAAATAGGAGTGATTATTCCTATTTTATAACTGAGGCCGAGAGTCCCACAGGTAATAAATGGCAGAGCCAAGACCAGACTGAGAATCCTAATCCCAAGGTCATTGCTAGCTATTTTGTCTTATGAGGCTTCTAGGTCACAAGCTGCAGGATGCAAAGAACTCCAAAGGTAGGAGCATATGGAGGAGCTGTATAGTGCAGAGAAAAGCAGGCAGAGTCCCTGGAGCTTCCCAGAACACAGAAAGATTTACAAAGAAAGCTCAGGACTGAGATGTGGACACCGACTTGGCGAAGCTTCACTTCCTCCCTGCGTGGCCAGGGCACATCCCCAGGGAGCAGGCACTCATTGGGGCTATGTGTGGCTTTTTAGCCTCCCCTGCAGGAGAGTTTCAGAATGCACCCTCTCTAAGGGGCTCAAGTGCTCATAGGAAAGCCCAGATCTGATGGATGATCCGCTATTGAGGTATTCCTAAATAGTGAGATTCATCACCCCCACTTCTTCTCCAGAGGAGATAACCAAGAGTTTAGTCTTACTACAAATAAGAAAGCTACTAATGTGCATCGCTCGTTATGAAGGACAACTATAAGACAATGGGTTCTTAACCTTGAGAGGAACCCTAAATAGTCCATAGCCTGGGTCCCTAGACGAAAATCTGCGAAGCTGCTGAAATAATCTGCATATTACGAGTATTCTGGAGGGGATTGTCCATGACTTTCATCAGATCCTCAGAGGGGTCTCAGATTCAAACCCAGCCACAGGAAGGTCTAGAATTACCTCTTCAGCCCCTCAACTACCCAGATTTGCTCAAAGCCCCAGGGACGGGAGGTCCGTCTTTCCCAAGGCAGCCGAGGTCATTTCCTGGGATCAATTCCTGCTCCCCACAGAGAGTGAGGAATGTACAGATGGTTCCACTAGAACCCGAACAAAACAACTCCCTCCATGTGTCCGGCATATGAGGTCCAAAAATGAGCTGTAGGGTGGGAGTACTGGGACAGCCTTCAAAATGCACCAGCCAGCATGGGAAGTGCTGCTTTTTAAATGTGTGCATTTAAAGACAACACTAACGACTAGTTTCATTGCCTCCCACAAAGTGAGGTTTTTAAGTGACAAATTCTGCTCCTCTGTCTCATGATAGTCTTACATAAAGATTAGGCATGGAGCTGATGGCACCCATCAGTCCCAAATTCGAGTGGACCACCTCCAGAATGAAGTTTAAGTCACGGAGACAACGCCCCGCGCTTGTGCTGAATGAGATCCTCTAGTGCTATCTGGTGGCTGCGACTTGTTACTGCACCTTTCACAACGCATTTGTACCAAGTGTGTATTTCTGATTTTTTTAAGTATTTCAAAACTGAAATCAGTTTAAAGTCCTCTCTTTGCTTACATATGAGTTTGGGCTCAACGACTGTATAATCAATGTGTCATGTGACTTATCAATGGCAGAGCCAACACTGGGGCTTAGGCCTTTCCTCTCGTTCAGGAGCTCTTCCCCACTCTGAGATTTGAAGGTGGGTGCAAGTGACACTTGATGGAGGGCATTTTGGCAGCAGGAACTGCCAGGCTCAGGGTGCGGGCAAGCCGGTGTGTTAAGGATATCTCCAGAGCACAGAGTAGATTTGAGAGTTGGGGGCAACCCAAGAGCTGCACAGGGGCCAAATCACCAAAGGTCTTTTATGCCAGGATATGGAGCTTAGCGTCTGTTTGTAAGGAAGAGAGCCCATGAAGGATTTTAAGGAGGAGAGCAATGGGATGGGGTCAAGGCAGCAGTGGGGAGGATAAACTGGGAAACATTGAAAAGTATGGCCCACAGGCTGGGCCCTGTGGCTCGTGCCTGTAATCCCAACACTTTGGGAGACCAAGCAGGGTGGATCACTTGAGGCCATGAGTTTGAGACCAACCTCAGCAACATTGTGAAACTCTGTCTCTACTAAAAACACAAAAATGGTGCATGTCTGTAATCCCACCTACTCAGCAGGCTAAGATACAAGAATCATTTGAACCCGGAAGGCGGAAGTTGCAGTGAGCTGAGATCCCGGCACAGTACTCCAGCCTGGACAACAAAGTGAGACCCTGTCTCTCTCTCTCTCTCTCTCACACACATACACACACACAGAAAGGATGGCCCACAGCCTGGGCAAAATAGCAAAGCCTCATCTCTACAAAAATTTAGAAATTAGCAAAGTGTGGTGGTGCATGCCTGTAGTCTCAGGTACTTGGGAGGCTGAGTTGGGAGGACACTTGAGTCCAGAAGATGAAAGCTACACTGAGCCGTGATCACACCACTGCACTCCTGCCTGGGTGACAGAGCAAGACCCTGTCAGGGTGGGGGTGGAGGAGGGCGGGAAAGTGTGGTCCAGGGAAAGTGTCAGAATCTCCAGGAGAGACAACTTATAATGCACGTTCCTACCCACCTCCAGAGACTCTATACAGTAGGTCTGGACTAGAACTCCGGTCATACCTTTAGCAAGCAGAAAGCTCCTTGGGTGTTTCTGACACAAAAGATTCCAGAGCCATACCTGAAGAGTCACTGGAGGAGAATGAGAGGAGGAAGCAGTCAAAGACAGAGGCAATTTGCAAGAAATGAAAGGGAAAGAGTGCCTTGAGATAACAGCTGAAGGGGGGCAGTCCAGGGTGTAGGAAGGAGAAAGGAGAACAGACAATGTGCGAAAAACTAAAGGAAGATTGTTTCAAGGAGACAATTGTTCACAAAAACATACTCAACAGGAAAGTTAAAGTAGGTATGAAGAGAAAACGGGTTGATTGGATGTGGCCACTCAGAGGGTCTCTAATGGCTCCAGCTGGCAGCGGCTTTATTGGAACAATGAGGGCAGAAGCAGACAATAGAGAGGAGGAGCTAATTGGAGAAGAGAAATAAAGAGAACTCAGGAAACATTCCTCTCTCCAGAAACTTGACTGGGAAAGAAAATGAGAAAGAAGATGAAGGCTGAATGGGAAGGGAAATTTTGTGCCAAAGAAGGATTTTGTTTTTCGGATGGGAGAGATTTGAATATCGGTCTAAGCTGTGGAAGATGAGTAGGCATAGAGTCACAAGCAATGGATACAAGACAGAGTTGGCATCGCTGGAGACCGGAGATTCCTGAGGACCAAGGAGGAGGGCCCCTTCCCTCCTGAGGCAGGTGGCTAGAAGCAAGAGGAAAGTGTGAGGGAAAATAGGTTCGCAGGTTGATTAAAGGTAGAGGCAATGAAAATAAATGTCCTGAATACAAAAGCTCATTTGGTAAAATTTGAGATACTATAAATCTGGGAGAACTGATGAGTTCATTAAATAACTGAAGATTCAAAAAGATATACACAATCTAGAGTGAATTGCTACAAACTGGCTTCAGTAGTATAAGTGGAAATTCTGCAGTTGGTTTTTAAATTAGCTTGTGCAAAGACAGGAGAATGACTTGATCTAATAGCAAATGACGACATGAAAAAAATTAATTGGTGATATCTCCATTTGACTAAAAAGGCTTAGGAGGCTTTGAAAAGCTAAGAATTTGAGGTTATCAATGTGGGTTCTCGGGGGTTTCCAGAATTCTAGCCTACCAACTATTATATCATTTCTTTCTAAAGATGCAAAGACAAGAAATGGTGGGTGGTGTGATTGTTGAGGCAACTTAATCTATACTGTGCTTTGTAATCTTTTAATGGCCTTTATTTGCAAACCTTCCTGTTTAAGCTATAATTGGAAACCAGTTCTCTGTGACCTATCTCAAAACTGACCATACCAAAGGATGTGGCTACAAATGAGGCTCATAAACCTCCCCGACTACCTGGAATTTGTTTTTTGTTTTGTTTTGTTTTGTTTTTGTTTTTGTTTTTTTGGGATGGAGTCTTGCTCTGTCACCCAAGCTGGAGTGCAGTGGCACCATCTCAGCTCACTTCAACCTCCGTCTCCCGGGTTCAAGCAATTCTCATGCCTCAACCTCCCCGGTAGCTAGGATTACAGGTGCACACCACCACGCCTGGCTAATTTTTGTATTTTTAGTAGAGACAGGGTTTCGCCATGTTGACCAGGCTGATCTTGAACTCCTGACCTCAAATGATTTCCCTGCCTTGGCCTCCCAAAGTGCTGGGATTACAGGCACAAGCCACCACGCCTGGCCTGGAAAAACTTTTTAGGAAGGATCCCCACAGAAATTCCAATTGTTTAGGTCTGGGCAGGGGGTGAGAGGCCAGTGAATCATTCAGATGATCGGTTAGGTTTGAAACCACTGAAGTGCGTAGGAAACTAGTCATCAGTTGGTTTGGAAGTGACTGGTTCCATCCTAAACTCCTACAGAGAGATAGAACTTTTTTCCTTGTGCTTCACAAGCATTCAGAACCATTAGATTGGGCCTGTAGTGGGTATGACAAACTTATGTGCTTGAATCTGTGGCTAATTATGATTTACCAGTGGCCTTTGTTGGTATTGGATATGAAAATGTAGAAAGATCTGCTTAGACTTATAAAACTCATTTTCTTAAAAAGAATTCAGTTTTCAAAATAATTTCGATCAGTATTTATCTATTCTTTTTAATATTTTCAAGTGAATAGTCATTGATAAGCAATAGCTATGTGTAATGATGCTGTGGATGTTATGAAGAGAGATGAAGAAAGTAGTAAGAGGTAGTTTGGAACTAACTTGTCATACCCAGAGAACCTACATTTTAAAAAATGAGTAGGCCGGGCGCGGTGGCTCACACCTGTAATCCCAGCACTTTGGGAGGCCGAGGCGGGTGGATCACGAGGTCAGGAGATTGAGACCATCCTGGCGAACACAGTGAAACCCCGTCTCTACTAAAAATACAAAAAAATTAGCCGGGCGAGGTGGCGGGCGCCTGTAGTCCCAGCTACTCGGGAGGCTAGGCAGGAGAATGGCATGAACCTGGGAGGCGGAGCTTGCAGTGAGCCAAGATTGTGCCACTGCACTCCAGCCTGGGCGACAGAGCGAGACTCCGTCTCAAAAATAAAATAAAATAAAATAAAATGAGCAAATAATTTATCATCTGCATTCTTTAGGTTTAATTGTGTTAGTCATCTTATTTATTTGAGTTGTGATTTATAAACCATGAAGTCCATCCTTGATAAGTGTATTGTTTGATGAGTTTTAGTAAATCTGTACCACGGTGTAAGCACCATCACAGTTCTAGAATGCGTCCATTGTCTGACCGCAAAGTCCCCTCCTGCCTATGTACAGTCCCACAGCCTCAGCGAATCTCTGATTTACTTTCTGTCTCTATTATTTTTGCTTTTTCTAGAGATTCCCTATAAATGGAATCATAAAACCTTTAGGCTTTCGTGATTGGCTTCTTTCACTGAGCATAATGTCTGTGAAGATGATCCTATTCCTTATGTGTAGAGGTATGATCAGTCACTCCTTATTTTTTTCACTCTTGCATTTCTGTCTGTGATCCATTTACTAATCAATTTTTTGTGTATCATGTGAAGTAAGACTCTAAGTTTATGTATTTATGTATATGTGTATATATTTATTTATTTTTGCATCTGGATAACCAGTTGTCCCACTGCTATTTAAAAAGACCATCTTTCCCCCATTGAGTTACCTGGGCACCCTTGTTAGAAATCAATTGACCTTAAGTGTACAGATTTATTTGTGCATTCTCTCTTCTATTCCATCAAACTTTATGTCTATCCCCATAGAAAGCGTATTAATTTATGAAACCTTTGCTTCAGTTATATAAAGTAGGCTACTGTGTAAAATGTATTTCTTACTGAGGATTATGGTAAAAATATTTTTTAAACGACATTTGTCTAGGGAGTGCCAGATAATATTCACAATAAGACACAGAAAAAGAGTCCTAGAATAAATAGGCTGTTGGAACCCATAAAGATTGCAGAACTGGGTACACCCTCATGCTTTGCAGAAGGGGAAACTGAGGCTTATGGAGAGAAAGTAACCTTCCCAAGGTTATCACAGAATGCAAGACCGAAGGACCCCTGCCTGGAAGACCCCATCTTCCCACTGCATCTCCCAGCTGCTTCTACATCCTCCCTCCACTAAGCTCCTGCTGGCAGCAGTTGGCAGAGCCCACGTGGGCACAGGGCTCGGCAGCAGCCCACTGGTGCTCCTGTGCTAACCCCTCTCCTTAGCCTCCTCTCTGAATCTCACTGAAAACAGTCTCCCCAGATGCTGCAGAGCCCTTCCAGGTCCAGATGACAGTTCCCTGGGCTCTTGCCCCTCCCTTCTTCAGAGATGAAGGAGCTGGCTTTTCTTCAAGGACTCTTCTCAGAATGGAAAAAAGAAAGCAGTGCCACCGACGTCAAATGGCTCTTACACAATGGTAGCATCTTGCTCAGAGTTGTGTAAATAACTGGGGAACACATGGATTAAATTTCCCTCTACTTACCCAGGAATGTAGTTAAGTCAGGACTGTGAACAAAGGCTGCCACTTGGCCTTGACACTTAGAACACTTGAAGGAGTTGTCGTGTCCCCAGCCTCAGTGGCTTCCTACCCTGGAGCATTTCTATCCCTCTCAAGTTCCAAGGGCCCCTATGTTCTGCAAGGCACCCACATGTGGGCTTGGCTCTGTCCCTGACAGGTTGGCGTCAGTCATGACCTCAGCGTCCCAGGCAGCCTCCACCCCTTCCTTCACACGGAGAACATGCTTCCAACCTCTCAGACAGGTCTGATCATTAGTTCATTCATTCATCTCTTCACTCAACTAATACTAGTTAAGCACTGTGTTGGGAAATGCTGTGCTAGCAGTAGGAATACAACAGTGAACAAGAAAACACAGTCCTGCTCTCATGCCTAGTGAAAGAACTTTCTGGCATTCCAAGTAAGCAAAGCTTTTAGATAGAGGTGAGTTCCTAGCACTGGAAGTGTTCCGCAGAGGTTGAGACTCAAGCATCAGATGAAGAATTGAGTTATCGGACTCCAAGATCACACCCGAGTGCAAGGTTTCAGGAGGATTTTAAGTGCCTTCAGCACTGCACCTGCTCTCTTCCTGCCTCCTGCCTGTGCAGTTCTCTTCAGACAGCACCTGTAGAAGCTTTCAGCCAGAGGTTTCTGTTGAGGGCATGGATGGTCCCTGGAGAAGCAACGATGAGTCTAGGTAAAGCAGATGCTCACCTTTCCTGCCTGAAAAAAAAAAAAAAAAATCATTATCATTTTTAAAAATGTTCTGTCTTCTCTGTCCCCTCAGAAAAGATCTGAGAATTTTCTCCTGAATGTGAATAAAGCTGAAGAATAAAACAAAAATACTTAAATATAAAAGTTCTAGATAAGATGTTCCCATTGGGAGAAACTACATAAAGAATGCATGGGAAATCTTTGTGTTTTTTTTTAACTGAATGTAAATCCACAACTAACTCAAAATAAAAAGTATAACTAAACACCCCAAGAGCTCCTGATGCTTGTACCATGGGTATGTAAGATGTTACAACTAGGAGAAGAGGAGTGAAGCAGGTTCTAGCAAGGGAGCTGCAGATCCAAGCCTGGGAGACAGAGAGAGGGCATGACCTGGGAGAGAGAGAGATAGCATAGCCTGGGTGAGAGAGAGATGGCATGGTCTGTGAGAGAGAGAGATGGAATGGCCTGGACAAGAGATGGCATGGCCTGGGATAAAGAGAGAGAGATGGCACGGCCTGCGAGAGAGAGAGATGACATGGCCTGGAAGAAAGATGGCATGGCCTGGGAGAGAGAGAGAGAGAGATGGCATGGCCTGGAAGATGGAGATGGCATGGTCCAGAAGAGAGAGAGAAATGGCTTGACCTGGAAGAAAGAGAGAGAGATAGCATGGCATGGGAGAGAGAGAGATAGCATGATCTAGGACAGAGAGAGAGAGAGATGGCATGGCTCAGGAGAGAGAGAGATGGCATGGCCTGGGAGAGAAATGGCATGGCCTTGGGTGTGGGAGATCAGAGTAGGTATCATTCCAACAAGATAAAGGGTAGAGGGAGAAATGGCTCCAGCTCCTCCTCTTATTTCTCCCTTCCTACCTACAACAAAGCCCTGCCCTCTATAAACCCCACCCCCTCCCCACCTGCACCCCTGCTACTCCAGAGCCAGGAGGCTGGGACTCAAGTTCAGAAAAGGGAGAAGGGCTCAGGCTAAAGTGCTGGCTGCAAAAGCAGAGGGAACGAAAAGGAGGAGTGAGGGAATTTCCCCAAAGCCTAGAACAAACAAGCTGAGAGGGGAGAATTGACCAAATTTAGTCGATTCCGGTGTGGGGGGGATGCTCCTGGGTAATGTGGGAAACTAGATAAGTTGAAGGTTGCCTGTGGTTGTGTTTGTCAACACACAAGTGATCTAGCGGAAAGTTACGTGGATGATGAAAAAAAATGGCTAACATTCATGAAGCATTCAAATCAATGGCTGACTCTACACTAAGCAGCTTACACACTATGTCTTCATGAAGTAGGCATTATTCCCCATTCATACATAGCAACTGTATGTCATACCAGTACCTGAGTTACACAGACACCCAAACTGCCTGAGGCCTGGAATCAGACTCTTGCTCTATCCACTAGGTTGCTTTACAACCTCCTGGGCTCTGTCACTGCCTACAAGCTGTATGACTTCCAGAAAATTAACCTTTCTGAGCTTTAGGATTTTTTACCAGTAAAAGAAGTTATGGTAAGTATTCCCCAAAAGATTTTGAGGTTCAGATAAAATAGTAAGTTAAAATGCAGGTTGCTTCATGAGTCTCAAACACCAACCTGATCGCTATTAGTAGTGGCTATGGCCTCTGACATTCACAAGGCTAGCCACTTAGAGAGTTTACATTTAGTTCTCAGCACCACTGTGTTGACATTTTAATTCTATTTTAAATAAAACCATTACTCACCAATGTAACTAATGTTTTATTGTTGCTAATTCCAGAACCATTACACCATGGAGCCAGAAGTTAAAAAGAATTTAACTGAAGACCAAAACATGCTCAGTAACAAATGCCTGTTTTATAAATAATTTCTATTTCAAATTCTAACTTGGAAATTAAACAAAACACTCCTGAACAACCAATGTATCAAAGAAGATATCCAAAAGTGTCTTGAGAGTAATGAAAATAGAAACACACATAGCAAAATGTGTGGACTTCAACAAAAGTGGTCCTGAGAGGGAAGTTTATAGTAATAAGTGTCAACATTAAGAAAAAAGAAAGGTCTCAAATAAACAACCTAACTAACCTTCCTCAAGGTAGTAGAAAAAAAGAACAAACTAAGCCCAGTGTTAACAGAAGGAACTAAATGTTACTTCTGAATACATGCAACAGAGACTAGAAAGACAATATAAAAATCAACAAAACTAAGAGATTTTTTTTTTAAAAAAAGATAAAATTAACAAACTCTTAGCTGGACTATCCAAGAAAAAAATAAAGAGAAAACTAAAATAAATAAAATTAAAAATGTAAAAGAAGACATTACAAGCGATACCATAGAAACACAAAGAATATATTTTATGTCAACAAATTGGGTAATCTGGAGTAAGTGGATAAATCCCTAAAAACATACAACCTACCATGAAGAAATAGAAAATCTGAACAGTCCAATAATGAGTAAGGAGACTGAGTGAGTAATGAAAAACTTCCCAACAAAGAAAAGCTCAAGACCAGATGGTTTCATGGGTGAATTCCAACAAACATTTAAAGAAGAACTAAAACCAATCCTACTCAAACTCTTCCAAAAAAAAAAAAAAAAAAAAAAGATGAAGAGGAGAGAAAACTTCCTAATTCATTTTATGAAGTCAGCATTACCCTCATACAAAAGCCAGACAAGGATACTACGAGAAAGGAAAATGACAGGAAAATATCCCAGATAAACATAAATGAGAAAATATAATAAAATAAATAAAGTAAACTGAATTCAACAGCATATCTGAAAAATCATTAATCATGATGAAGTGGGATTTACCCCCAGGATGCAATGATGGTTTAACATATGCAAATCAGTAAATATGATATACTACATTAGCAAAATTAGGAAGAAAAACTGTATGATCATCTCAACAGATGTAGCAAAAGCATTTGACAAAATTCAGCATCCTTTCATGATTAAAAAAAACTCTCAAGAAATTAAATATAAAAGAAACATACTTCAACACAGTGAAGACCATATATAACAAGCCCGCAACTAACATTATACTCAATTGTGAAAAGGTGAAAGCTTTTTCTCTAAGATAAGGAGTAAGACAAGAGTGCCCACTCTGGCCACTTGTATTCAGCACAATACTGGAAATCCTCGCCAGCGCAATTAGAAAAAGACATAAAAATAAAGGACATCCCATTCAGAAAGAAAGAAGTTAAATTGTCTCTGTTTACAGAGATATGATTTTATATACAGAAAGCTCTAAAAACGCCATTAAAACAGTTTAAATTGATAAACAAATTCACTGAAGTTTCAGAATATAAAGTCAACATACAAAGATCGGTAGCATTTCTATACATTGACAAAAAACAGCCAACTCCGTCACCCGCCCCCCGCAAAAAAAAAATAATAAATAAGTAAAAAATAAAAAAAGAAACACTGAGAGTCCAGACACAGTGGCTTATGCCTGTAATCCCAGCACATTGAGAGCTGAGGCAGGTAGATCACCTGAGGCCAGGAGTTTGAGACCAGGCTGGTCAACATGGTGAAACCCCGCCTCTACTAAAAACACAAAAAAATTAGCTGGACATGGCGGTGGGTGCCTGTAGTCCCAGCTACTTTGGGAGGCTGAGGCGGAAGAATCACTTGAACCCAGGAGGCAGAGGCTTCAGTGAGCCGAGATTGCCACTGCACTCCAGCCTGGGTGGCAGAGTAAAACTCCATCTCAAAAAAAAAAAAAGAAAAAAAGAAACTGAGAAAATTCCATTTACAATCCCATAAAAATATTAAAATACAGTCGTATGGTGCTTAATGACAGGGATATGTTCTGAGAAATGTGTTAAGTGATTTTGTCATTGTGCAAACATCATGGAGTGTACTTAGACAAACCTTAATAGTACAACCTACTACACACCTAGGCTATATGGTATAGCCTATTGCCCCTAGGATAAAAACCAAACAGCATGTTACTGTACTGAATACTATAGGCAACTGTAACACAATGTGTATCTAAGCATCTTTAATCATAGAAAAGTTAATGTGTTGCACTGCAATGCTAAGATGGCTAAGACACCAGTAGCTGATAGGAAATTGTATATGCAATCCATCATTAATTGAAATATTGTTATACAGCACATGACTTTACTTAAGAATAAATTTAACCAAGGAAGGGAAAGTTCTATGCACTAAAAACTACAAGACATCGACAAAGAAATTGAAGACATAAACAAATAGATGTCTCATGTTCATGGATTGGAAGAATTAATATTGTTAAAATGCCCATGCTAACCAAATTGATCTACAGATTTAATCCAATTCCTATCAAAATTCCAATGGCATTATTCACAGAAATAGAACAAACAATTCTGAAATTCGTAGGGATCTATAAAAGACCACAAATAGCCAAAGCAATCTTGAGAAAAAAGAATAAAGCTAGAGGCATCACACTTCCTAACTTCAAACTATAATAAAAGTAAATAATTAAAGCTATAGTGATCAAAACAGCATGGTACTGGCATAAACACAGACAGATAGACCAATGAAACTGAATAGAAAACCCAGAAATAAACCCAGGCATATACAGTCAATCTTCGGCAAGGATGGCAAGAGTTCACAATAGGGAAAGCATAGGCTCGTCAATAAATGGTATTGAGAAACTGTATATCCTCATGTAAAAGAATGAAATTGGACCCTTATCTTATACCATATGTGAAACTTGAAGTGGATTAAACACAAATGTAAGATCTGAAACTGTAAATCTCCCAAAAGAAAACACACAGGGAAAGTTCCTTGGCATTGGCCTTGGCAATAATGTTTTGGATATGATTGATACTGAAAGCACAGACAACAAAAACAAAAGTAAAAAGGTGGGACTACATCAAACTGAAAAGCTTCTGCACAACAAAGGAAACAATCAACAAAATAAAAAGGCAACTGACAGAGAAGAAAATATTTGTAAATCATGTATCTGATAAGGAGTTACTATTGCAAAATACATATATAAGAAACTCATAAAACTCAATAGAAACAACAACAACAAAATGACGTGACTGAAAAATGGGCAAAGAACCTGAATAAACATTTTCCAAAGAGCACATAGAAATGATCAACATGTATATTGAAAAGTGCTCAACATCATTAATCGTCAAGAAAATTCAAATAAAAACTGTGATGAGATATTACCTCACACCTGTTAGAATGGCTTAAAAAAATAACAAGTGTTGACGAGCATGTGGAGAAAAGGGAACTCTTGTACACAGTTGGTGGGAATGTAAATTTATACAGCCATTATTGAAAATGGTATGAAGATTCCTCAAAGAATTAGAGATAGAACTAGCACACAATCCAGGTAATCCACTTTGGGGTACATAGTTGAAGGAAACAAAATTAATATCTCAAATATCTGCACCCTCTTGTTGATTGCAGCATTATTCACAATAGCAAGATATGGAAACAAGCTAAGTGTCTGTTGATGAATGATGTACACACACACACATACACACACACACACAATGGAATATTATTCAGCCTTTACAAAGAGGAAAATTCTGCCATTTGTGACAACATAGATGAACACAAAGGGCACTGTGTTAAGTGAAATAACAGGCACAGAAAGACAAATACCATGTAATCTCACTAACATTCTACTCTCAAATTCTGTGAGTTTGACTTACTTAAACAGTAAGGTGCTGGTAGGTGGGAGTGGGGATGCAGAGGTACTGGTTAAAAGATACGAAATTTTAGTTAGATAAGAGGAGTAAGTTCAAGAGCTGTACTGTACAAGGTGGTGTCAATAGTTAATAACAATGTATTGGATTTTTTAAAATTTCTGAGAGTAAATTTTAAGGGTTTTTACCACAGAAAAAGTATGTGAGGTAATGGTATACATATGTTAATTAGCTTGATTTAGCCATTCTACAATGTATACATATTTCAAAATATCATGTTATACACAATAGACATATACAATTTTTGTCAATTATGAAGTAATTAATTTTAAAAATAAATTAAATGCTTACACATAAAAAAAAAAAATGCCTTAGGATTAGCCAGCTTCCCTGAGATGGTTTTTTGTGAATAAGTATTTTTATTTGTAAAATCCTGCTTTTAAAAAAGCCATTGTCATTCAGATTTGCTGTGTTGTGACAGTTGGAGTGTTTAAATTTGCCCTGTAGTTTGGCCAGAGAAGCCAATGGACCACCCAGCCCCTGTGCTCCATGTCCATGACCCTCAGGCAAGATGGGCTCTGGCTGAGGACCCAGAAGGTCTCTCCAGCTCTTTTCTGAGCAGCCTTATCTGACATTTCTCCTGAGCCTATGGAGGTGCATGAGAACCAGGAGACTTGGGTACTTGGGTATTGTTAGCTCCCTGGCTTACCCTCCGGTCTCTCACCTACTCCTTCCCATCTCCCATACTACTGTCAAACAAGTGAACTATAATAATAATAATAATATTATTATTATTATTTTGAGACAGAGTCTCACTCTGTTGCCCAAGCTGGAGTGCAATGGTGTGATCTCGCTCACTGCAACCTCTGCTTCCCAGGTACAAGCAATTCTCCTGCCTCAGCCTAGCGAGTAGCTGGGACTATAAACACCCATGCCCAGCTTATGTTTTGTATTTTTAGTAGAGACGGGGTTTCACCATGTTAGCCAAGATGGTCTCCATCTCCTGACTTTGTGATCCACCTACCTCGGCCTCCCAAAGTGCTGGGATTATAGGCATGAGCCACTGCACTAGGCCAAATAGGTTAATTTTAAAAATCACTTCTGGCCATATCATTTTCTGTTTTAAAAAACTTTTATCTAGCCCCATTGCCTAAGAGTGTTGTGGTCCCTGGCCCTGGCCCACTGTCAAGATTCTGGATTGGTTGGTCTGGGGGATGTGGCAGAAGTTGGAGTTCTTCAAGTTCCCCACGTGACTCTGATGTCCAACCAGAGTTGAGAAGCACTCACCCATGTCATAAATTTTCTTTTTCTTTTTCTTTTTATTATACTTTAAGTTCTAGGGTACATGTGCACAACGTGCAGGTTTGTTACATATGTATACATGTGCCATGTTGGTGTGCTGCACCCATTAACTCATCATTTACATTAGGTATATCTCCTAGTGCTGTCCCTCCCCACTCCCCCCACCCCACAACAGGCCCCAGTGTGTGATGTTCCCTGCCCTTTGTCCGAGTGTTCTTATTGTTCAATTCCCACCTATGCGTGAGAACACGTGGTGTTTGGCTTTTTGTCTTTGCGATAGTTTGCTGAGAATGATGGTTTCCAGCTGCATCCATGTCCCTACAAATGATATGAACTGATCCTTTTTTATGGCTGCATAGTATTCTATGGTGTGTATGTGCCACATTTTCTTAATCCAGTCTATCATTGGTGGACATTTGGGTTGGTTCCAGGTCTTTGCTATCGTGAATAGTGACACAATAAACATATGTGTGCATGTGTCTTTATAGCAGCATGATTTATAATCCTTTGGGTATATCCCCAGTAACGGGTCAAATGGTGTTTCTAGCTCTAGACCCTTGAGGAATTGCCACACTGTCTTCCACAATGGTTGACAGCTTTTTAAAGCTCAAGAGAGGCACCTCCCAGTAGAGGCCAACTGATGCCTCATACGGCTGGGTGCCCCTCTGAAACGAAGCTTCCAGAGGAAGGATCAGACAGCAACATTTGCCGTTCTGCAATATTTGCTGTTCTGCAACCTCCACTGGTGATACTGAGGCAAACAGGGTCTGGAGTGGACCTCCAGAAAACTCCAACAGACCTGCAGCTGAGGGTCCTGACTGTTAGAAGGAAAACTAACAAACAGAAAGGATATCCACACCAAAAACCCATCTATACGTCACCATTATCAAAGACCAAAGGTAGATAAAACCACAGAGATGGGGAGAAAACAGAACAGAAAAGCTGAAAATTCTAAAAAGAAGAGCACCTCTTCTTCTCCAAAGGAATGCAGCTCCTCGCCAGCAACAGAACAAAGCTAGATGGAGAATGACTTTGATGAGTTGAGAGAAGAAGACTTCAGACGGTCGGTAATAACAAACTTCTCTGAGCTAAAGGAGGATGTTTGAACCCATCGCAAAGAAGTTAAAAACCTTGAAAAAAGATTAGACGAATGGCTAACTAGAATAAACAGCATAGAGAAGACCTTAAATGACCTAATGGAGCTGAAAACCATGGCATGAGAACTACGTGACGCATGCACAAGCTTCAGTAGCTGATTTGATCAAGTGGAAGAAAGGGTATCAGTGATTGAAGATCAAATGAATGAAATGAAGCGAGAAGAGAAGTTTAGAGAAAAAAGAATAAAAAGAAACAAACAAAGCCTTCAGGAAATATAGGACTATGTGAAAAGACCAAATCTACGTCTGATTGGTGTACCTGAAAGAGACAGTGAGAATGGAACCAAGTTGGAAAACAGTCTGCAGGATATTATCCAGGAGAACTTCCCCAACCTAGCAAGGCAGGCCAATATTCAAATTCAGGAAATACAAAGAATGCCACAAAGATACTCCTCGAGAAGAGCAACTCCAAGACACATAATTGTCAGATTCACCAAAGTTGAAGTGAAGGAAAAAATGTTAAGGGCAGCCAGAGAGAAAGGTCAGGTTACCCACAAAAGGAAGCCCATCAGACTAACAGCGGATCTCTTGGCAGAAACTCTACAAGCCAGAAGAGAGAGGGGGCCAATATTCAACATACTTAAAGAAAATAATTTTTAACCCAGAATTTCATATCCAGCCAAACTAAGCTTCATAAGTGAAGGAGAAATAAAATCCTTTACAGACAAGCAAATGCTGACAGATTTTGTCACCACCAGGCCTGCCCTACAAGAGCTCCTGAAGGAAGCACTAAACATGGAAAGGAACAACCGGTACCAGCCACTGCAAAAACATTCCAAATTGTAAAGACCATTGATGCTAGGAAGAAACTGCATCAACTAACGGGCAAAATAACCAGCTAACATCATAATGACAGGATCAAATTCACACATAACAATATTAACCTTAAATGTAAATGGGCTAAATGCTCCAATTAAAAGACACACACTGGCAAATTGGATAAGGCAGGCAGATCATAAGGTCAGGAGATCAAGACCATCCTGGCTAACATGGTGAAACCCCACCTCTACTAAAAAAAATACAAAAAATTAGCCAGGTGTGGTGGCGGGCGCCTGTAGTCCCAGCTATTCAGGGGGCTGAGGCAGGAGAATGGCATGAACCCAGGAGGTTGAGTTTGCAGTGAGCCGAGATTGTGCCACTGCACTCCAATCTGGGTGACAGAACGAGACTCTGTCTCAAAAAAAAAATAAAAATAAAAGAGTCAAGACCCATCAGTGTGCTGTATTCAGGAGACCCATCTCACGTGCAGAGACACATATAGGCTCAAAATAAAGGGATGGAGGAAGATCTACCAAGCAAATGGGAAACAAAAAAAAAGGCAGGGGTTGCAATCCTAGTCTCTGAAAAAACAGACTTTAAACCAACAAAGATCAAAAGAGACAAAGAAGGCCATTACATAATGGTAAAGGGATCAATTCAACAAGAAGAGAGAGAACTATCCTAAATATATATGCACCCAATACAGGAGCACCCAGATTCATAAAGCAAGTCCTTAGAGACCTACAAAGAGACTTAGACTCCCACACAACAATAATGGGAGACTTTAACACCCTACTGTCAACATTAGACAGATCAACAAGACAGAAAGTTAACAAGGATATCCAGGAATTGAACTCAGCTCTGCACCAAGCGGACCTGATAGACATCTACAGAACTCTCCACCCCAAATCAACAGAACATACATTCTTCTCAGCACCACATTGCACTTATTCCAAAATTGACCACATTGTTGGAAGTAAAGCACTCCTCAGCACATGTAAAAGAACAGAAATTATAACAAACTCTCAGACCACAGGGCAATCAAACTAGAACTTAGGATTAAGAAACTCACTCAAAGCCACTCAACTACATGGAAACTGAACAACCTGCTCCTGAATGACTACTGGGTACATAACGAAATCAAGGCAGAAATAAAGATGTTCTTTGAAACCAATGAGAACAAAGACACAACATACCAGAATCTCTGGTACACATTTAAAGCAGGGTGTGGAGGGAAACTTAGAGCACTAAATGCCTACAAGAGAAACGAGAGATCTAAAATTGACACCCTAACATCACAATTAAAAGAACTAGAGAAGCAAGAGCAAACACATTCAAAAGCTAATAGAAGGCAAGAAATAACTAAGATCAGAGCAGAACTGAAGGAGATACAGACACGAAAAAAACCCTTCAAAAAATCAATGAATCCAGGAGCTGGTTTTTTGAAAACATCAACAAAATTGATAGACCGCTAGCAAGACTAATAAAGAAGAAAAGAGAGAAGAATCAAGTAGACACAGTAAAAAATGATAAAGGGGATATCACCACCGACTAGGTGGCTTAATCAACAGAAATCTATGAAATTTGTTTTCTCACGATTCTGTAGTCTAGAAGACCAAGATCAATGAGTTGACAAGTTTGGTTTCTTCTGAGGTTTCTGAGGCTTTTCTCTGTGACCTGCAGGTGTGTCTTCTCCCTGTGTCTTCACATGGTCTTCCCTCTGTGTCTGTGCCCTGATCTCCTTTGCAAGGACACCGGTCATATTGGATTAGAGCCCACACAGACCATCCCACTTTAACTTATTCACCTTTTTAAAGACTCTATCTTCACATTCAGTCACAGTCTGAGGTAGTGGTGGGCAAGGACTTCAACATATGAACGTGGGAGACAGTTCAACTGATAACAGAGAGTATATGTATCAAGTACTTAAGAACTTGGGGAGCCTGAGGCTGGCGGATCACCTGAGGTCAGGAATTCAAGACCAGCCTGGCCAACATGGTGGAACCCCATCTCTGCAAAAATTGGCCAGGCATGATGGAGGGTGCCTGTAATCCCAGCTACTCAGGAGGTTGAGGCAGGAGGATTGCTTGAACCCAGGAGGTGGAGGTTGCAGTGAGCCAAGATCACATCATTGCACTCCAGCCTGGGTAACCCCCAGAATTCTTCCTAATACCTCACCCATGCTCCTGCAAGATTACCATGGGGGAAAATAACCAAAGAGGAAACCAGATATCCTGTGTTACCAGCTAGGCTATTACCCGATTTCATAGCATTGGACTCTTCTATAATTCTGGGTTAAATGACAGGGCTTCCTTTGATTTAAGTGGAGCAGCCCTAGCCCCTACCAGAGCTTAAATTCTAATCTTGGTCTCCTATCACCCTTTGTCCAAGTGCATGAAGAAAGAAAGACAAAGCCAGAATGATTTAAAGGAGGCTGGTCCCAAGCTGTTTTTTCACTGTATGAAATAGGGCAGAAAGCAGAAGTTAATGTATAATATGGCCAGGTGATGACACTTTCACTGCCCCCTAATGAACAGACTCTGGTCTGGATAAGAATGAAGAAGAGGGTGGGCAGCAGGTTAGGCTGAGAGGCTGGAAAAAGGGGAGAGGTGTTCTCTCTTATATAGTGACTAAAGTAGGTTCTAGAAGTGATCATCCTAATGGCATCCAAGAAAGTGTGAAGATTTTGTTCTTCGGGAGAAAAAACATCTCAGTGTACCTTTATTTGACAATACCATGTGCTAGAAAGCCAGGCCGTGTTGACCAAGAAAAGGTCACTTTGTACCTTCAAAAAACAGTGACGTTTCTTTTTAAGTGCTTGCTCTCAAATGGAATGGTCAAAAACCTAATGCAAAAGAATATGAGCATGGCTAAGATATGGAATTAACCTAAGGGTCCATCAATGGATGAATGGATAAAGAAAGTGTGGTGTGGTATATATACACAGTGGAATACTACTCAACCTTCAAAAAGAAGGAAATCCCGTTCATTTGTGACAGCATGGATAAACATGGAAGACATTATGTTAAGTGACATAAGCTGGGCACAGAAAGACAAATCTCACACAATGTCACTTACATGCATGTCTTAGTCCATGTAGTGTTGCTATAAAGAAATATTGGAGACTGGGTAATTTATAAATACAAAGAGTTTATTTGGCTTGCAATTCTGATATTTGGAAAAGTTCAAGATTGGGCACCTGGTGAGGTCCTCAGGCTGCTTCCACTCGTGGCAGAAAGTGAAGAGGAGCTAGCAGGTGCTGAGATCAATCACAGGAAGTGGGGGTGGAAGGACATGACAGGCTTTTTTTTTTTTTTTTTTTTTGAGATGGAGTCTTGCTGTTGTTGCCCAAGCTAGAGTGCAATGGCGTAATCTCAGCTGCAACCTCCGCCTCCCGGGTTCCAGCAATTCTCCTGCCTCAGTCTCCTGAGTAGCTGAGATTACAGGCGCCCACCACCACGACCAGCTAACGTTTGTATTTTTAGTAAAGACAGGGTTTCACCATGCTGGCCAGGCTGCTCTCAAACTCCTGACCTCAGGTGATCCACCCGCCTCAGCCTCCCAAAGTGCTGGGGTTACAGGCGTAAGCCACTGTGCCCGGGGTTACAGGCGTGAGCCACTGTGCCCAGCCGCCTGGCTCTTTTTAAGACCCGCTCTCATGAGAAAAGATAGAGTTAGAA
The DNA here is from genome assembly GCF_043159975.1 of Macaca nemestrina. Classification (NCBI taxonomy): domain Eukaryota; kingdom Metazoa; phylum Chordata; class Mammalia; order Primates; family Cercopithecidae; genus Macaca; species Macaca nemestrina. Next base: position 10,870,396 of record NC_092126.1, read on the forward strand.
TTCACTCATTTCTGAGGGAGGGCATTGATCTATTCATGAGGGATCCATCCCCAGGACCCAAACACCTCCCATCAGGCTCCACCTCTAACACTGAGGATCAAACTTCAACATCAGGTTTGGAGGGGACAAACATCCAAACTATAGCAATGTGTAATCTAAAAAAGTTGAACTCGGGCCAGGCGCGGTGGCTCACGCCTGTAATCCCAGCACTTTGGGAGGCCGAGACAGGCGGATCACAAGGTCAGGAGATCGAGACCATCCTGGCTAACACGGTGAAACCCCGTCTCTACTAAAAGTACAAAAAAAAAAAAAAAAAACTAGCCGGGCGAGGTGGCGGGCGCCTGTAGTCCCAGCTACTCGGGAGGCTGAGGTTGGAGAATGGCGTAAACCCAGGAGGCGGAGCTTGTAGTGAGCCGAGTTCGCGCCACTGCACCCCAGCCTGGGTGACAGAGCAAAGACTCCGTCTCAAAATAAATAAATAAATAAATAAAAATAAAAATAAAAAATAAAAAAGTTGAACTCATAGAAGTAAAGAGTAGAATGGTGGTTGCTAGGGTGTGGGGGGAGGTAATGTGGTGGGGAGATATTGGTCAAAGGATACATTTCAGTTAGATAGGAATGCATTCAAGAGGTTTATTGTACAACTATAGTAAATAACAATATATTGTATTCTTGAAAATTGCGGAGACTAGTTTTTTTTTAATGTTCTCAGTGCAAAAAAAAAGTATGTGAAGTAATGCATGTATTAATTAGCTTGATTTTTCCTTTCTGCAATGTATATATAGTTCAAAACATCACGTTGTATACAATCAATATGTACAATTTTTATTGTCAATTTAAATGAACAAATGTTCAAAATGAAAAAAAAAGAGCATGAGTACAGGGAAATCCGTGTTCATGATCCCAGCCTCACCTACCTTCTATGTGACCCTGGGCAAGGCCTTTCTCTCCTCTGGGACTCAATTACCTCCTCTCAATATTGCTAATTTTATAAGTAAAGTGAAGATGATCATGTTTGACTTTTTCTGTTGTTTTCAGTATGAAATGAGTATTAAAGGAGAAACATTCTTTTTGGGAATAATGTCTTGTTTCATACCAGAGTGCACCCCCTTTTTCAAACTACTCTGAGAACCTCTAAAACTTTAATCCAGTCTTAATAATAATGTAATAGGTATAGTTCCACACACTGAAACAGAGATACCATAAACTGTTTTGAGTAGAAATGTGCTTTAAACACACATACACACACACACACACACACACACACACACACACACACACACACACCCCACCAAATCTGGCTCAACATTGTGAATTAGAAATCCAAAGCCCAAGGAAGACCAAAAGTTCAAGGTTTCACATTGGGTTAAGACAGAAATTGGCCTCTGTCTCAGGCATCGCAACTCACACTCCAGTCCTCTCCCACCTTGCCGGGATGCTTTTATTGAGTCTACTCTCCAGAGCAATGTTTCTGTATTAGTAAGGATCTCTAGAGAAATAGAACCAGTAGGAAATATATAGATTAATAAGGGGAGATTTATTATAGAAACTGGCTCACATGAGTATGGAAGACAAAAAGTTCCAGGATATGTCATTTACAAGCTGTAAAACCAAGAGAGCCGGAGCTGTAATTCAGTTCGAGTCCAGAGGCCTAAGACCCAGAGGAACCAGTGATGTCTAAGTCCAAGGTTGAAGGCCTGAGAGCTTGGGAGGGTGGAATAGGCATGTAACCATTGGTGTAAGACCCAGAGTCCAAAGGTCCAAGAACCAGGAGCTGTGATGTCTGATGACAGGAAAGGACGGATGTCCCAGCTCCAGAAGAGACAGCAAACGCACCCTGCCTCTGCTTTCTTGTTCCACTGAAGCCCTCAATGGATCAAATGATGCCCACCACATTGATGACAGCAGATCTCCCATACTCAGCCCACTGATTCAAGTGATGATTTCTTCTGGAAACGTCCTCACAGACAAACCTAGAAATAATATTTTACCAGCTATCTGGGCATCCTTTAACCCAGTCAGGTTGACATATAAAATTAACCATCACTATTTTTAACACTTAGTAATTTATCTTTATGTTTTTTCATATGTCTTAATACCTCCTGTATTATTACTTATTTCTATATTTTTGGTTAAATCTATTCTGGAATTTTGTTTGTTTTTTGTTTTTTGTATTTTTAGTAGAGACAGGGTTTCACCATGTTAGCCAGGATGGTCTTGATCTCCTGACCTCGTGATCTGCCCACCTTGGCCTCCCAAAGTGCTGGGATTACAGGCATAAACCACCGCACCCGGCCTATTCTGGAATTCTTGACAGAAATCCACATATTTAAAAGTATGTTGGCCAGGCACAATGGCTCACGCCTGTAATCCCAGCACTTTGGGAGGCCGAGACGGGCAGATCACTTGAGGCCAGGAGTTCAAGACAAGACTGGCCAAAATGGTGAAACCCTGTCTCTATTAAAAATACAAAAATTAGCCAGGCGTGGTGGCGGGGGCCTATAACCCCAGCTAATTGGGAGGCTGAGGTTCAAGACTTCCTTGAACCTGGGAGGCAAGAGGTTGCAGTGAGCTGAGATTGAGCCACTGCATTCTAGCCTGGGTGACAGAGTGAGACTGCATCTCAAAAGAAAAAAAAAAAAAAAAAAAGTACGTCACTACCACTGATAATACTTTTTTTTTTTTTTTTTTTTTTTTTAAACAGAATCTCATTCTGTTGCCCAGGCTGGGGTGCAGTGGTGCAATCTTGGCTCACTGCAACCGCTGCCTCCCGGGTTCAAGCAAGTCTTGAGCCTCAGCCTCCCGAGTAGCTGGAATTACAGGCACCTGCCACCAAGCCTGGCAAAATTTTTGTATTTGTAATAGAGACAGGGTTTCGTCATGTTGGCCAGTCTGGTCTTGAACTCCTGGCCTCAAGTGATCAGCCCACCTTGGCCTCCCAAAGTGTTGGGATTACAGGCGTGAGCCACTGCACCCAGTGATAATACTTTTTTTAATTGTCAAACTCTGGAATACTAATGCCTCCACAAGGCTCTGAATCTGAGACCCATCATTCCTTTTTAAGAGGCACATTAGTGTTAATGGCATAATGGCCCCTTGAAGCTTTCTTCTTAACTTTCTTCTTAATAATATCGGGAATGAAAGACAAATGAAAAAGGCAGGACTGTCTCGGCACATGAAGGTAACGAGAGCTGACTCCTGCAACACTGATTTCCAACCTCGGGCTTCCTTGCTGCCTGCCTTGCCGTATAAGCTGCAAAATAAGAATTTGACTTCCCAGCCTCCCTTGCTGCTAGTGCTGGTTGTGCAACCCAGCTCTGGCCTGGGAGACACAAGCAGGAATCTCCCAGTGCTACCTCTTCCTTGTGCTCCTTTTCTCCCCTCCCGCTTTGAATGTGGACATGACATCTGGAGTTACAGCAGCCTTTTTGTGACCAAGAGGTGGCAAGCATGAGGAGGAAAGCCCCATCCTAAGGCTGGCAGAGTGGAACAATCTTGAGCAGTTGCCCCAGCCGTGCCTACTTCCTTACTTCTTGCTATGTGAGGAAAATCAGCCCAATCTGCTTCAACATTAGTGAAGATTTCTCTCACTTCCTACCAAACAGAGCCTTAACTGACCCAGGGTTTGTTAATTCCATGAATGTGATGTGTGAAATCAATGCGACACCCGTGGTAGTATGGGTTTCATGCTTTGGGAGGCCTTTCTGTAAGCCAGCTGTATTCCTTTGCCAGAGATGCCATCACAAAACACCACAGACTGGGTGGCCTAAATCACAGATAGTTATTTTCTCACAATTCTAGGGGCCAGAAGTTCAAGATGGGAACTGATCATAATCCTAAAAGACAGTCCCAAATGCCATCATCCCCAATGTTAAAATCCTGAAAAATCAAAATCCCAGAAATATTTTAGAAAAAAACTTTTCCAGCCAGGCGTGGTGGCTCACACCTGTAATCCCAGCACTTTGGGAGGCCGAGGTGGGTGTCACGTGCATCCGTGTGAAGAGACCACCAAACGGGCTTTGTATGAGCAACAACGAGGCTGTTTATTTCACCTGGGTGGAGGCGGGCTGAGTCCGAAAGAGAGTCAGCAAAGGGTGGTGGGATTATCATTCGTTCTTATAGGTTTTGGGATAGGCGGTGGAGTTAGGAGCAATGTTTTGCGGGCAGCGGGTGGATCTCACAAAGTACACCCTCAAGGGTGGGGAGAATTACAAAGAACCTTCTTAAGGGTGGGGGAGATTACAAAGAACTTTCTTAAGAGTGGGAGAGATTGCAAAGTACATTGATCAGTTAGGGTGGGGCAGGAACAAATCACAGTGGTGGAATGTCATCAGTTAAGGCTATTTTCACTTCTTTTGTGGATCTTCAGTTGCTTCAGGCCATCCGGATGTATACCTGCAGGTCATGGGGGATATGATGGCTTAGCTTGGGCTCAGAGGCCTGACATGGGCAGATCACCTGATGTCAGGAGTTCAAAACCAGCCTGGCCAAAAGACGAAACTCTATCTCTACTAAACATACAAAAATTAGCCAGGCATGGCGGCGGGCGCCTGTAATCCTAGCTACTTGGGAGGCTAAGGCAGGAGAATCGCTTGAACCCAGGAGGCGGAGGTTGCAGTGAGCCAAGATTGTGCCACTGCACTCCAGCCTGGGCAACGACAAAAATAGCAAGATTTTGTAAAAATAAATAAATAAATATATATATATAAAAACATGACAGAACTCTTAATAGGCTACTTTACACAATAAAATGGACAATAATACCATATTTTTTGCAAGCAGAAACACTCAGATATACTAACAACAGTCACATGGGTATAACAGTTATGAGCATACGAACCATATTCATAAACAAATAGATCAAAAAGCAAAATATAAAAATGTATATCACACTATGGTTGGTAATTTTGTGCCCCCAGCTTTATACAGCAGTCATCTGAAATACTGTGATTCTTAGATTCTTCTAAGTCTTTTGATTGATTAAAAACCATGATGAATCACCACCATATCACCACATCAGTTGCCCAAAGAGCCAGGGTATTGAGAAATTTTATTTTTCATAAAAGCAGATGTACAAAGAAGATACATTTGCATTTATTGAGGAAGTTTTAATGTCTTTATGCGCACACATGTTGCTTACACACAAGTTCAACATTTTGAAAATACACTGTCATGGAGTTACATTTGCAAAAATGCACAAAGCAAATTAGAACTCTCCAAAACTCTTTGTACAATGCATATAGCATTGGAAATGATGCAAAGATGAAATAGGTAGCATAGAGAATTATAAAAAAGAAGGCTGACAATTTCAAATAGTGAAAGAAACTAAAAAAAAAAAAAAAAAAAAAAACCTAGAAACTAAAAAGAAAATTCAACAAATAAAAAAGTTATGGAGCTAGATTATGGGCAATTGCATGGAGATTGTCCATAAGAGCTGGCGAACTTTCACGGTCATTAACTATATTTTGAAGTCTCACATCACAAGAAACAGCTACTTTTTTTCTTTTAGGACATGGCTGTCCTTGGAGAATATGTTCACATTTATTTTCTATGTGACACTGCTCTTTTGAAAACTCTTCTGTGGTTTAATATACACCTACATGAGCATTCCTCATTAAGTTTTCCGGTCTTCTGTGCCATCCTTCCGTGTTGTTTCCGTGTTGTTGCGGGTCTGTGGAAATCTATTCCATACGCACACACATACAGACCACAGATCTGGTGGAAGCGATACTGGTGATTGAACTGCAACAATACTGCCCATCATGCACGTAACTGTTTTTGAACCAGTCAGTAACTTCGCTGGCTTCTTCAGGCAAATGTGGCTTTAATTCATTAAAAACTCCTGGAATGCCATCAGAAGGAATGAACGCCAATACAGGCAAATGACGCATTTTTAAACTGAAGTTTTCGTCATTGCTGTATCACATGACCAGTCCACTCATCTGACTTTTCTGCCAAAGACATTGGACAGAATGGAAAAAACAAACTTTATTGGTAACACCTTGAAGTTTGCCTTTAGAAACCTCAATCACACCTAATTCTAAATCCGTCTTAATGGTTTGAGGATTCAATTGAAATCCATTTTCCTCTGCATAAAGACAATAACAAAGTAAATAGTTTCATCTAATGTGATGCAACTATCCTGTGATTTCGATTTTGGGGGTTTTTAGATGTTAGGGATTTAGACTTCAGAGGTTTTGATTTTTTGGAATTTCAATATTTGGGATTATAGATTTCGGGATTGTGGCTTTCGGGACTATAAAGAAAACCTGTCCAAGATGGAGATGTTGGCAGATTTGGTTTCTTTTGCGGCTTTGACCCTTGGCCTGTAGATGGCCATCTTCACCCTGTGTCTTCACGTGGTCTTCCCTCTGTGTGTGTCTGTGTCTTCATGTCCTCTTATAAAGACACCAACTGTATCCGATTAGGGCCCATTCTAAGGATCCCATTTTAGCTTAAACACCTCATTAAAAGCCCTTTTTCCACATACAGTTACCTTCTGAAGTACTGAGGGTTAGAACTTCAACATATGCGGGTTAGAACTTCAATATACGCATTTGAGGGGAATGTAATTCAGCCCATAACAGAGTCTAATTATTTATTTTTTAAATAGAAGCTATTTTTGTCTTCTCTAAAATATTGTAATCACCTGACAGCATGGCGCATGAACGTTCAGAGTCCACAAGAAGTAAGAGAAATTTGCAGACAACAGGGAAGAGCCTTGCATTTGAGATCAGGGGGCCCTGGGCTCTAGATAGATATCATTCACTTACAGGCATGGGCAGGTTTAGTTTCTCTGAACCTCTATGTCTTTACTTGTAAAAAGATGTGAATACTACAGGCAATAATATATACAAAAGTATCTGGCATATACGAAGTATATCTTATCAAATCTAAGAAGCCATCAATTATAAAATGTTTCATTATGCTATTTGTACCAAAAGTGGCAAAATCGTGCCAGGGGAGATTTTCAAATTACAGATTCAGGAGCCCTACCAGCAGATTCACTGAGTTTGAATCTCCTGGGATGAAGCTCAAGGATTGTCATTTTTAAAAAATATTTTCCCCGTTATTCTGTTGATAGACTCAGAAGCCAGGACTTTCAGCATGCTGTCAGTCAATGTGCTGAAAAACCGAAATTTTAATTCTAAGCTGCCATCTTTGGAGCTACTTATCGTTTTCTCAGATATTCTATAGGAAGCCTGGATTTCCGCCCTTGCCAACAAAAAGTCATTGCCCAAATTCTTTACATTTTCTAACCCATTCATTGAATTCCAGAAACTCTAGCTCATAAGTTGCATAAAATAAATACTTTGGTAGAACATGTAAACAAAAACCTGTTCCGGTGGTAGGAATGCTGCTGCATTTACCCTTAGTAGGTAGCTCTCTGATCCCTTTCCCGGACTATAGGACTATAACGTGCGGGTGCTGAGCCCCCCTCGGTCATTCTACACTTTCATGATTCTAAATGATGTCAGTTCCCTGTATTTTTTAAATCATTTTTGCCAAACTTTTAAAAAACTAGTTGAACCCTTTTAAATATTACTTTTTCTGAATATCTATGATTAAATTCTGAGTAACAGTAACCTTATTATGAGCACAGAAAAAGCAAATGTCAAGATTATTAGAGCTATTTTGAACTCCTTGACAATCTTTTAGGTCTAGTAAACTACCTAACCGCCTCCCAACGACATCATTTCACAGTCTTCAGATCCACATGTATATGCTCTATGATCTCAACTGAGTCCAAGCCCCTGATTTCATAGCTGAACAAACTGATGCTCCACCCCTCCACCCCTCAACCCCCACCCCTGAGAAAGTAAGTGACTTCCCCAAGGTCACATCCAAGCTGGCCTATAGTCACTGAGCCCAGTTCTCCTATTTGCAGCCTAATGTCCCTTCCAGTCCTCCCACCCCTCATGGCCCATGATCTGTTAGTGACACTTCAGGGAGATTTCCCAAAAGCATCGGACAATATGTAGTCTAACCGAGCAGAAAACTGCCCTGAATCACACACAGATCATTCCTGAGCCACGTAGTTCCTGTTTTTATGCAGATTTCCTCTGAGCCTTGGCTAACTCCCAGGGAAGCGCACATATCAGCTCTGCTATATATTGGCAGAACTTTGGCTTAGAACACATCTCGAATGCTTTCCGTTGAACATTGGCAGCCTTGAAGAAACATGGCTAGAAAATTATTCCAGGAGGCCTAATTGCTCGGTGACACTTTACAAGGAGAAGCTGATGGCTTTCTCGCCCAAGCTCTTCCCTCTGTGCCCAGAACAAATGACTGCAGTTCCCAGTATATGCCCTAAATTAGGAGAGGGCAAACTCAGGGGCAGCATGAATTGAGGGACTGTCTCTACTGGGCAGGGGCTCTCTTCCCAGCACGGTGTGCATTTTGCCAAGCTCTTTCTCCTTCAGTTTTAAAACCCTGTGTATTCCAAGAGAAATGTCGTCCATGTGTTTCTGATTCACTTACACTTAAATCATTAAAATGTTGTTTTGTGAGAGTTATTTAATGTGTGAGGAGCTGGTGAGTCTTCTTAATGGGAATGTTCAAAGCTTTTTTTCCTGCGCTGACTGAGACAGAAAACATGTTGCTAAAACAGTGCCTGAGTTCAAACATATCCTCCCATCTCATATACTTGTACCTGCATTATCAACCACAGCCTCTCGATTATGCCAAGCTTGGCAAGGCTGGCATTCAAAAGTGTGAAAATTAGAGAAACTGGAGAGAAAATGGAGTAAGAAGTGCAGTGAGAGTCAAGCCACTGTTTCCCAGAACGTGCCAAAGGAACGTTATCTGAGGGTAGAGAGTTCCTGTGTCTGCAGCTTTGGTGGGCGTGGCTGGCAGCCCTCTCTCTGATACTCCCCTGGACACTTCTACAAGCACAATCTTATTTAAGCCTCATAGTAACTCCCATTTTCCAAATGAAGACACAGAATCAGATACGTTAGGTATTGTGCCCAAAGTGCACAGCTGTCTTGGGTAGAAAGGAAAGATTACAGCTGAGTCTAATCTTCTTTTAAAATGACTCAAATTGAGTTTCTCTGTGAATGCTGTGTGTGTGTGCATTTGAAATTCCATATGCATTATAAAATGTTAATGAGTAGCAGTGTAATACAGTGGCTAACACTTCAAATTCTGCCTCTATTACTTTCTAGCTGTGTGAACTTGGGAAAGTTACTTAACCTTTCTGGGCAATTTCCTCTGAAAAATGAGAATATTACCAGCTGTGTATACAAGATATAAAGATGACTGAAGAGAGTTGATCTATTAAGTGCTTGGAATAGTGCCAGACACATAGCACTCAATAACAGTTAGCTTCTAGTGGTCGTGGCAGTGAGGAGTAATAAATAACTGGATGATCTTGGCAAGTGGCATATTCTCTCTGAGCCTTAGTGTCCTCACTTGTAAAATGAGTATAACAGCAGCACTCTCACCAGTTTGCAAAAGTAACTGAGATGACGTTTGTGCCTAGCATTGTGTCTAACACAGAAGAGGTGCACAGTCAAACTTAACTTCTACACCCAGATATGCCGCTCCCTGTTCAGTGTTGGTTTGTTGTTGCTGTGGAGGGGGTAATTTTCTTATTATTCAGCTCATCTTAGATCTAGCGTTGATTTCTCCAGAAGCCGTGGGTATACACACGTATACAGGCCCAGGTCTTTCTATACCCCTGGGGCAGTGAGATTTCTTACGTGATGGGCCCTCTCTGGGCTGGATTAGAGCCATGCACACTCCAAGCCGGTAAATAGTGCCACAGGTATTGCTTATGAGAAGGAACAACCAGCCAACTTCAGGACTTGATGCTCCCCCAATTCCGGGGCCAGTGGCTCCGTTCACACGAAAACCTGTCGGTGTTTCTAACTCTGATCATGAGAAAACCTGTAGTTATTTGGGGCTCTGCTCACAAGGAAACCTGTAGTTATTTGCAGACAGAGGCTCTGGGATTTAGACCTTTTTTATCTTCTAGTGTGGGTGCTAGCATTGCCTTCTTAGTTGGTTGTTTCTATTTAATTGCTTTACTTTCACGGGTGTCCTGAAGAAAGGCAGAAAATTATAGTCATCTGGCAAAAAAAAAAAAAAAAAAAACTAAAGAGAAATTAGACTTTGTCCCCTTTCACTCTCATTCTCCACACACACACACACACACACACACACGGAGTGATACAAATACCTGCTTGAGCCCCTCAATTATTTTCTCTCAAGGGCTGAAGTCGGTCACACGGGATAAAGGAGGGAACGGAAGGAGCAGATCTTTTCGGGAAGAAGACACGTTTTGTTGTCAGGTTCCTGGGAGTGCAAGAGCAAGTCAAAGCAGAGAGAGAGGAGAGAGGAAAAGCCAGAGGGAGAGAGGGGGAGAGGGGATCTGTTGCAGGCAGGGGAAGGCGTGACCTGAATGGAGAATGCCAGCCAATTCCAGAGACACACAGGGACCTCAGAACAAAGATAAGGCATCGCGGACACCACACCGGGCACGAGCTCACAGGCAAGTCAAGCTGGGAGGACCAAGGCCGGGCAGCTGGGAGCACCCAAGGCAGGAAAATGAGGTACGTGCCAGGGGAGGAGAGGGCACAGTTCCCTTTTGGGGACCCGGTGTCAAATAGCAGGGAGGGTCTGACCTTGCCACTGGACAGACTCACCTGTGTGTCCTGCCTGTGGTAGAGAGGGGGGTTCTCAGCAGTTCTTGGGGCTCTGAGAAGGGAGCTGTGGGTGGGCTGGGTGCCTTCCCCAGGACTCCGGGAGACCTAAAACTTGAAACGGGAGACTGTGTAAATCCTGCTTCGGGCGCTGCTGAAGCTCGGATTTCTCCCACTGCCTGCGCAGGGTGCTGCCTGCTGGCGAATGTGACTCTTCTCCTGCTCACCCACAAGGCTGATTTTTCCGTGTTCCTCCTCTGGAAAGAGCATTGCTTTCTCTCTTCCAACACTTTGTGAGTTAGATATGTGTTTGTGTGTTTATTCGTTCTGACCAGAAAAGAAACCAGCTTCCCATAGCTTGACTCTGTGGTTTCTTCAACCTTTACAAGTTTGCCAGTTAAACCTCAATTTAGAAAACTAAAAATCTGTCCCCATTTTATAGTTCCCTACAAATTTTCCGCATTTCTCATTGAAATCAGAGGCAGCTGGTGGCATGAATCAGGCTATGAAGTACACCAAATGGCTCTTAAAGAGATATCACCCTTAAAAAAATAAATAAATAAAGGATTTTAGAGTTCTGAAATCGAGAACTTCACATTCTAATTGGTTTTAAGCTCTTTAACTTTTCTTATTCCTCATTATACTTGACACTCCTTACCAGACCTTTCATACAAGTTTTTTCCCGCAAGTCTGAAAACCCAGCCACCCTAGTTATTTTTATTACTTAAGTGTTAATGCTGTTAAACACACACACACACACACACACACACACACACACAATGCTCTGCAGATGTGCAAAGTCCCTAAATACCTCTTTTACTATAATTTTCTTTCAGTTGGGAAAGTGTTTTTATTTGTTTCTCTTCTGCAAAGTAACCTAGCAACTTTCTGGGTCTGAGACCAATGAGAGGCTTCAGACTCTGTTAACTCTTTGAACTCCAATTACCTGTGGTTCAGAGAGATAACCAGGTCTTTAAAAAGTTAGTGCAATAATTCTGTTCTTTTTAAATCCATTGTAATTTTAAACCTGCCATTAAACATCATTTTTCTTTCTCCAAAAAAAAAAAAAAAATGGAATTTATGTCAATCTATGTTGAATGATCATCTCATTTATCTGTCAGTGATCTGGTCTGAATCCCACCCTACCATTCAGTGCCCCAGCCCATATCAAACTACTTGGCTAAGAGATAGTTCTGTATCATTGCATATGCTCATCTCTAAACTTGGAGCAACCTTCTTCTTTATTTTCCACCTAGAAGACCTGATTGTTCAAGCTGGCACAAATATCTCTCTCTCTCCTGACCACCATCTTCCAGAGTGAGCACCCCCTCCTTTGTCCTTTGTTCTGTCTCTGTCCCTTAAAGCTGCATCTCTTATTGTCCTTGTAGTATGTCCTTGTTTAAATGTCCACCTCCCCTTACAAATCTCAGTGCTCCTTAAGTTACATGATCTATGTCTTCATGTTTGTATGGCCAGCACCTAACATAATGTCTATTTCCTACTAGCCATTCAGTACCTATTTGTTGAATTGAATTCAATTTTTGAATAGCCAAGCAACTACGAGAAAAGCGCTCCACTAGAAAAGTCTCCAGCAGGTCTTGTCTCACATGGATACAGTGTTTCAGTGTTTGCAGAGCACTTTCAAGAGCACTGTCTCATCTGGTTTTCAGATTCCGGATGAAGTAAGGATTTATGGATAAGTGGTGGGTATAAACGCAGTGAAGCAACTTGCCCAGACCACACTGATGATCATGAAAAGGTGTAAATTCAAATTTAGGTCTTCGAGCTCCAAGTTCAGGATTTTTTCTACTATATTCCACTAGACTTTCAGCCAAGCATATTAGTCTAAACTGATGGCTCGTAATTCTGACTGTACATTAGAACGATCTGTGGTGCCTTAGAACATGCCAGTGCTCAGGCCTCACCCCAGACCAATTAAACCAGAATCTCCTGGGGAGACACTTTGGCATTAATATTTTTAAATTTTTCACATAAAGCCATGGATTTTAAATTATTTTTCACAGAATTAATTGCTTTGGCCAGATGCCTGGGCATGATATGGGCACGGACCCAGCTTCTTCTGTGAGCTCTTGTTATTCCCTTCTTCTGTTGAAGTTATTCACCATATGGTATTGAGCATGATGTGACATCTCTTGGGGTCTCCTTTTCATCATCTGTCAAATTAGGGTGCTCTGTAAGGGATCCATGCAGTCCCTTCCAACTCTTCAGTTCAAAAATGGAGTCTTGGTGTGGTGTGGGTTGAAACGAGGGGCGTGTACGGAGAGTGTATGGAAAAGAGAGCAAGCGTCGTTCATGCCACGATCAAGATATATGCAGGCATTTTTAGAGTCCTGCTAGCCTGTTCCTACAGTGGGACCTATAAAATCTCAGCTCTGTATATTACTTTTGACATTTCAGCAATGTAGCTAAACTTTTTGATTAGCCGGAGGATAGATAGCAGGTGTCAGAAACTATACAGCCGGTGCCTGGTATATAAGAAGCCAAAAACATTCAGAGAGTGTGACGAGGAATGAAAGCTGCCACTTATATTCTTCAATTTACAGCCCCTAACGCGAGCAGGCAAACATATGCTCAAGCCCATTACATGAAGGGAGATATTTGTTTCATATGTTTGAAACCGTTTTGAGATGCAAACAAAGTAGAAGGGAACGCTTCCTGGGCCTTCCTCCCACGCTGACCAGTTGCCTACCACACATGGCACCGGGTTTCTGGGCTAGACAGGGCTCTCTGCTGCCAGTCCTTGACAGAACTGGCCTCAGGAGGTTCAGTGTCTCCTCGATGTGGTCTGGAAAAAGCAGACATGGAGGAAGTTGACCTTTCAGCCTTGCATAATTTGGGTGTCAATATTATAGGGAAGTCCGGTTTAGGAACCAAAGCTCATTCCTGACTCTTGCTTTTCGGGAAGTAGCGCGATGGAATAATCATAACTAATGTTTGGTTAGGGCTAGACAGTTAACAAAATACTTCCCCATCCTCCTTTACTCTGATAGCAGTGCTGTGGGAAGTCATTATTATTACCACTTAATGGATGAGGAAACAAGACCTCCCATGACCTCCTAAAATGGACAGGACAAATAAAGTCAAAGCTGGAGCTGAATCTAGCTCTTCTGACCCAGGGCCAGTGCTCTCCCCTCCTCAGGAGGCCTGAACTCCAGCCCTGTTAACATTGGTTCATTTCCTCACTTGAAAATGGGATGCTTGGGCCCTGCCAACTGGTTTTTTGACTCAGCTTTCCAACTAATTCGCAGGTTAACTTGGACATATGCCTTCCCTTCCTTCTGCCTCTGAGGCCCTCCTTCCACAGATTGGTTTAAGAAAATATTGACATTGGCTATGGGATTAAGATATTTTGTTTTCTTCATAGAATGTCACATATTGCTACTGTAGGGACCTTGAAAAAAATTAAATAAATTTACTTTCTTTTTCTTGAAAGAATAGTACATGGTCCTTCTTGACAAATGTAAACATTTTATATGCATAAAAATAGAAATACTTATATTCCCATTTCAGAGATAACTACTGTTAATACCTTGGTGTATATCCTTTCAGACTTTTTGTACTTACCTATTTACACGTTATATAAATATTAACGTGACACCTGATTACCAAATATATCACTGTTAATCTGAAGATGCTGGTATGGTTTCCCAGCATTGACTTTTTAGGCTATCTAAGACTCAGGCCCCACTTTCATGGATTCATTCATTTATAATCTGTTATATATCAGACTCTATACTAGGACCTTTATATGCATCATCTTTCATGCTCATAGGAGCCTTATGAATTAGATATTATAATCTCCATTTTATATCGGAGGAAACTGGGGCTCAGAGAGACTTGTTGCCCAAGTTTTCACAGTCAGTAAGTGGAAGAATTGGGACTTAAATCCAAGTACATTTCGCTCCAGAGGGTGTGACTAAAGTAGTGCAATGTAGTGCAATAATAGAGAAATGTGCAGGGTGCCGTGGCTTGTGGAGGAGTGAAAGGATACTCCATAGCTGGGAAGCTCTGAGCTGGATGGTGGAGGACAAGCAAGACGGTGGAGGATAAGTAGGTGAGGAGTGAACAGGGCACATGCAGTGAGGCTGGAATGGAAGGGCATGGCATGGCCCCAGAATAACTGGGGGATCACAGAGCTGGCTACTGAGATGAGATGGGAAGGACAGATCAGCCAGATCAAAAGTGCCTCAACAGCCATCCCAGAAGCAGACACTTTACCCAGCAGACACAGTAGAACAGCATGGTCACCTCTGTTTTAAAAAATCAGCTTTGGCAGAAGACTGTTGGTGGGTGGGTCGGGGATATCTGTTAGGATGCTACAGCAATAAGTTGTATAAGAAAATGTAAACTATGTAATTAACTGGAGAGGAGGAGAGACGGATTTCCAAAACATAGGAAGCAGAATAAGTAGGACGTGGTAACTATTGACTCTGGGGTAAATGAAAAGATGAACGGTTAAAGTTCAGGCCAGGGAACTGGTTGATGGTAATACCATGAACAGAAATCAGAAACGAGAGCAGGAAATGATAAGGAGAGGAGTGATGAGGCAGCTTCAGCACCACTAAGTTCAAGGTCACCAGACCTCGCAGGGGAATCAGTCTGTTTGACAGAGGCCTGGTGTGGTGAATACTGACTGACCAGGAGGGCTTTGACCAGCCTTGGTCATTCTGCCTCATTATTGCGTCAGCCATGGTGATGTGCTCTGTAAGTTTTATTGAATTTTCCTTGCCTCTTTTGCAACTCTTTATTAGTCCATTATCTCTGATTCCTACAGGAATAAGTTGTAGGTTTTCAATCCTTTTACTAAGAGGAAGAAAACTTGCTTTGCTTATTCCTTCTTTATTAAAGATTTTGCATACTTTGACTGAGTTTGTGGTGAAATACCATTTCAACGTGTTAAATCTGTTTAAGGTACTACAGATTCCATCAATGCATTTAAGCCTCATCCCAGTATTACCATGTTATTATCATTTACTTTTTAGAAAAGAGAATCGAGAGTTTATGATTCTTAAATTAAGCCAAGCTGAAGAAATATCAACTTTTACCTGATTATGAAAGTTACATTTTCGACAGTAAAATGGAAGTGTCAGACTCCCAAATGTGATACTTTCTAGGAGTTTAAATTTAACACTATTATCAGAGCTTTGAATGAGCAAAACCAGAAGAAATGTTAGAAATTATCTAGGCCGGGCGCGGTGGCTCAAGCCTGTAATCCCAGCACTTTGGGAGGCCGAGACGGGTGGATCACGAGGTCAGAAGATCGAGACCATCCTGGCGAACACAGTGAAACCCCGTCTCTACTAAAAAATACAAAAACTAGCCGGGCGAGATGGCGGGCGCCTGTAGTCCCAGTTACTTGGGAGGCTGAGGCAGGAGAATGCAGTGAGCTGAGATCCGGCCACTGCACTCCAGCCCGGGCGACAGAGCGAGACTCCGTCTCAAAAAAAAAAAAAAAAGAAAGAAATTATCTAGTTACCATTTTCCCATAATACAGAACGAGGAGGAAGGTCAGAAGGGGAAAGGTAATTACAGCACGCCAGAGAGAGACATGCTGAGATCTTGTTCTCCTGGCTGTGAATGAGATGAATGGCGGGGGCCTGTGTTTATAAATGTAAGTAGACCTACATTCATGTCTTTCAGGTGGCTGCTTCTCTATCATGCTCTGTGCTTCTCCCTGTCAAAGGCTTCAGCCCACACCGTGGAGCTGAACGATATGTTTGGCCAGATCCAGTCGCCTGGTTATCCAGACTCCTATCCCAGTGATTCGGAGGTGACTTGGAATATCACTGTCCCAGACGGGTTTCGGATCAAGCTTTACTTCATGCATTTCAACTTGGAATCCTCCTACCTTTGTGAATATGACTATGTGAAGGTGAGACTCCTGATGTCCCCTAACTGGGCCTGGCTCTCTGCTGGGATTTAGACAAGGCAGTATGAAACTAGACCCTTCCAGGGTGGCATATAGTGAGAGAGACACACAACATCACTATGGTAGGAATTCATGTCAAGGTGGAAAGTTAAGTGCAAGCTGATGGGTAGAACTAGAAAGGTCCATGAAGGAAACTGAAGCTGATGGAGTATGACTCAGCCCAACACAACATCCCTTCTTTCTTCCTGTTCTCAAAGCCTTTAATGATTCTACCAGTCTCTGTTCCAAGGTCACCTTTAATTCAGTGAGCAGAAAAGGGCAGAGACCTCGGAGTAAGCGGTAATCATGGAAACAGAACCATAATTATGCCCAAAGTTGAGGCATTACAAAGCAGTGTCCAATTTCCCAAACAATGATCAAGTATATGGGAAGTGCAGAGTATACAGTGGTAAAGAGTCAGAGATGAAGTAGGAAGGGTGCATGGAGGGGACATTCTTAAGGGCCTTGAATGTCATGCCAAGGAGTTTGCATTTTATCAGCAAAAAGCATGGGTAGGGAGGAGAGGGTCACTATCAGAAGTAGATGTAAAAAGTAAACATGGGGGAAGAGCAGGACCGCATCAAAACAATATACCCTGGAATTTAGAGAACCCCCCACAAAAAAAAATTTCCATGGGTGAGAAGCTGTTCTTCTTTTAAAGTGCGGCTGAAAAAGGTCAGAATATTTCTAAGGGATCAAGTCTATTGCAATTATATCTAGTTAAAAAAGATGTGGAGACCTAAGAATCTACCTTCTAAGCTCTCTCCAGCTTCCTGGAAGAGGTTCTCATCAAACAACGCTAGAGCATTTAGACATTTTTAGTATTATTGTACACTCATTATTCCATAACCAGTAATTCAACGTGAATTAACCTTGTATTAATCAGAATATTTAGTCAACAACAGAGAAGTGAGTTCACAAGGTGCTTTTATAATTATCTCATTCAAACTTTAAAACAATTTTGAGACAGGAGCTATGATCCCATTTCACACGTAAAGAAATAAATCCAGGAAGGTTAAGCAACTCACCCAAGGTTGTACATCTGGTAAGTGACGGATTAAGCTCTCAAACCCATGCCTTGTGTTTTGGAAACACATGCTCTTTTGTCTACACCAAACAACTCCCAAGCTATTCTCCACTGAGCCTAGGATACAGCAGGGGCATATAAAGGCACTGTGCTTCCACTTATTTTATACGTAGAGTGTTGTCATTGTATATGTTGGGTCTGCTTGCAATGTCCCATTTACAATAGGTCTCTGCGTCTAAAAATTTTCCAAAATTGGTGTTCCATGGTAGGGATTTTTAACCTCAGCACTACTGATATTTTGAACCAGGTGATTTGCTGAGAAAAGCTGTCTTGAGCATTGTGGGATTTTTAGCAGCACCCCTAGCTTCTATCCTAACTAGGTGCCAGTAGCAGCACCCCCCTCCCAACCAGTTATGGCAATCATAAATGTGTCCAGATATTGTTAAATGTCCCAGAACCACTGCTGTATGGGATGATGCCTCTTAGAATGCCCTGTGCTAGGGACAGTGGAAATATTAGGGCACAAAAGATCTGGTCCCTTAGAAAAAAAGGTGAGCCTTGAAAATAGCCATTGCACAAGATAGAAAACAGTGATAGCAATAAAAGACTAACTGATAAAGAATGACAAAAGGTGGAACTGGTTGCTCTAAGAGACAATGTAGATTGGTAATCTAGATGCAATTTCTATAAATTCATTAAAAATAGAACTAATTTCTCAGGGTCACAAGGATCAACCAAGAGGTCTTCACTGAGGCTATGAGTATGTATCATCCTAAACTGAACTTTCTGATGAAAAGGTTAGTTATGCCTTTCAGGATAAAAGGGTTAACCAGAGTTAAACTCCAGGATAAGATAGATTATAGGTGTGGGTCTTCAGGCTAAGTGGAATTTCCCAGCCCATTCCCCCAACTAATGTTGGTCACAAAATCATGACATTCTTTAATATTTTGATTGGAGTGGTCTTAACCGGAAGAAAAATTATCAAACCTTGGTTTAATATGACAATAAGTTCCATGGATTTAGACAAGGCTTGATATGAACTTTCTAACCATATTTTTCTCCACTTTCAAACATGTCAACCATCTAGAAATTTTGTCAGTGCCAATAGCTTTTATTGGTGCCTGAGACTCAAGATCACAGAAATTATAGAATATTTTTCCTCAGTTGTAGCAATGACCTCTTCTCATAATTTGCCCCCTCTCCTCCTTAAGGTTTGACTCTTAACTTCATATTCATTGAGCAATTCTTTCTCTTAAGTTTGATTCTTTTTCAGACAGAAGACAAATTTAACCTTGTTAGATCTCCTTTATCAAGGTGATAAACACAGAAAAGAGGGTTTAGCTCTTTTCTTTGCTCCAAATAAGTGGAGCCTCCCAGGAAGGCAGATGAAGCAGCTGACATAAAGCAGCATTTTGTTAATGGGGAAAAACCGATGCTACTTTTCAAGAGCAATAATAAAATCTGAAGACCTCTTCTAACACTGAATTAAAGATATTGGAATAGACTTCTATCCAAAGCTTGGCTTTCTAGGCTACAGAATATTTTGGAAACTGGTTGATGGTTTCTATCTAGAGTGGTGAGACTCCTTCCTGAAACCACAAGTAGATGGACATGGGCCCTCTGGAAGAGGCAGTATGGTCCTGGGCTCTTACATGAAATTCAGAAAATTCCTTTTCTGGTCTCAGATCTGTCACTAACTCCCCAAATGACATGGAGTGGAGAAAAATATTATTTTACAGCATCCTCTCTGCTCCAAAATTAGACAGAAGACCTCTGGGCATAACAGAGAAGTAGTCTACTTGAGACAGCTTAGGGACTGAGCTGCCTACCTGAAGTGCCCTAAGGTCCTTGCATCTGTGGGTTGGGACATTTTTCCAGTTCCTTTGAAAGAAGAGAGTAACATGGTAGCGGCGGGAGGTGAGACAGATTTCTCCACTTGCGCTTGCACAGCTGACTGTCTTCCAGAAAGCCACCCAAATGTCAGCATTAGCCTCCTGCAGAGGTTCCAACAGCCGTGGGGCACCAGCAGGCCTCACCTCTGCAGGGCGCTGTGTGCTGGTTGGCTGACTATTGGTGCTCATGTGGAGACCACCCCGTGCCCCTGCCGACACACAACCAGTGAGTTGCCCTCCTAGAACTGAGAACTCACAGAATGTCAGGCTGCAGGGGCCCTCGGGGACGCATCTGATCTTAAGTTGTGGTTTTCAAATATGTTCTCCCCAGTACACATTTTCTTTTTTTTTCTTTCAAGACAGAGTCTTGCTCTGTTGCCAGGCTGGAGTGCAGTGGCGCGATCTCGGCTCACTGCAACCTCCACCTCCCGGGTTCAAGAGATTCCCCTGTCTCAGCCTCCTGAGCAGCTGGGACTACAGGCACATGCCACCATGTCCGGCTAATTTTTTGTGTTTTAGTAGAGACGGGGTTTCACCATGTTGGCCAGGATGGTCTCCACCTCCTGACCTCATGATCCTCCCACTTCGGCCTCCCAAAGTGGGATTACAGAGATGTGAGCCACCACACCCAGCCCACATTTTCTTCTTGAAAATCTTCAGTTAGGCCTAACATAGAGAAGAGACAGAAGTGAGCTGCTCTAGCTGTAGGTGGCCCTGCTTGCTCATCCTCCTTGGTTACCCTGCAGCACCTTGAGGGATTGTAACTTGAATCTTGCTGCTCTGGTCACGTTCCTATTGGACAGAAAGGAGGTCAGAGTTCAGAGAGAGGGTGAGCATTCTGCCTCTGAAATCCCAGACCCAGAAGTCTTCCACACTTAGTTGAAACCCACTGACTTTTTCTAATTGCCTGGCCAGTGCTAACCCCTATCATATATGCTTTTTCTGGCCATAAATGGAAGAGAAACTCTTCCCTTTCCGTCTAAATAAAAGCGCAAATACACCATGTGGCCCCCGGGTAAATCCATATCCCTCTCCAAAATTCTGTTTTTTCCTCTGTTCAGTGAGAGGGTGGAGTGAGATGATCCCCATGGTCCTTTCAATTCTGGAATTATAATTCCAATCTTCCTCGCCAGAACTTCGAAGACGACCCCACCAAACCCTCCTTATCATAGTCAGGATAACACCAGAAAACAGAAATCTTATGTTT
Organism: Macaca nemestrina; assembly: GCF_043159975.1. Classification (NCBI taxonomy): domain Eukaryota; kingdom Metazoa; phylum Chordata; class Mammalia; order Primates; family Cercopithecidae; genus Macaca; species Macaca nemestrina. The sequence goes on from NC_092126.1 coordinate 10,891,097, forward strand.
ACAGCAGCTGCGTCTCAATGTTGCATAGCTGCAAGCACTCCAGTAGGAGCCTGCAGCCTGTTGGGGATGCCTTGGTGGTATGTCATCACAGAACTTGTAAACATATCATGCCAACACTGTCCTTTACAAAGCAACTTAAAATAACACTGACTTGCCTTTGGCAGGATAAAATTCCCTGTTTTAAGGCATTTTTGCTCTATGACTAAATTCTCCTCCCAGGCCTATATAGGAGTGGGTTTAAGAAACCTTCCAACTCACAGGAACATTTTCCAGCCAGCCCAACCCCACAAACTGCCCTTCCCACCCAGGCCCATCAGGGCAATGATGATGGAACTGCTGATACTGCTCATCAGTAGCCTGTAGAAGAGCAGGACCCCCAAGTCTGTGGTCCGGATGCTCACATTTATGAAAATCCCTCTCCTGCCTGATTTCCCACAGTTCTTGGTCTTCAAGACGCACGCACATCTGCACAGCAGCATCTGCTTCCTGGAAATGTTGCTGCAATGTTTAGATTCCTGTAGTGCACGGATGAGGCATACGAATCCAGGCTGGTTAATGCTGCAGGCAAGAGGCAAAGCACAGATGCTGGTCACAGTCAGGCAGCCTGGGTCCTGGGTGTCATTCTATACTAACTAACCTTGGGCAGATGACTACACCTAGAAGGAACTCTGTTTCCTCCTCTGTCAAATACAAAGGGTAAAACCAGATGGTCTCTAAGGTCTACTTTGCCTTGATACTCTGTGCATCTAAGACCTTAGAAATCATGATCCAACCCCATGATCATCATGTCCAAAGCCTAGGGAAGGGCAATTCATTGGCCAACATCACGCTTGTATCAGAATTTACATCTTAAGATTCTCAGTCTTTTCTTCTAGTTATTTAACAGAGTTATTTAACAGATTAAAAAACAGCGAAGTCCCATCTTGTGAATGACTAGGTTTTTATGTTGTAATATAAGACAAATATTGTCTATAGTCAAACTTACCATTAAAAAAATCCCTTAAATATTGTAAAGCATTATCTTTTAGATGTCCAGAAAAGAATTTTTTTTCCAGAAAAGCAAGAAATTAAAGTTCCTTTGCTTGAGCACCAGAGGAAGTGGTTCATTTATACTTACAAAGAAACTGTGAAGCTATGGTTATGGAGAGAGTTTAGATAGTTAGAAACCAGAACCACCAAGAGAACAGCAGATTACACATTCCAATTTCAAGTTCATTTCATGGCATCTATTCACTGTAAAAGGAAGCATAAATTACCTGCATTTGGATACTCTCTTTTTTTCTCTTTATGTCACCATGTGTAATATTTCAATAGCATCTGTGGCATGTTTATGTAATGCAATGCCACTGTTTTCCTTTTAACCCTATATCCTCGATGTATTTGATATTTCTTCCCGCCTTTCCACCGTTAGTTCCTTAGTTCCAATTCTTATTCCTCTCAACTAGTCTATTGTAATAGCCTTCTATATGTCTACCAGATGTCAGCCTCTCCCCATCTAGCCTACCTTCTATGAGTATCCAGAAGGATCTTCATCGAACATAGCTTTGATTATTTTTAGCTACTCTAAAAATCTTTCAATGCCTCCCCGTTGTCTATGGAATGAAGCACAGTAATCCTATTGAAAATCTACCATAAACTTGAGACTATGCCAAAGACTGGGTGTGCAAAGATCAGTAAAAAGAATTCTTCACAGTAAAATGAACTGTAAAGACCTCAAGGAATTCAGAGTTCCATAGAATGTGATGAAATAAGTGCATAATAAAGCCAGACAAAGTAACACAAGGGGTATCAGTCAGTATATACGTTTGGGAGTGGTCATTTCTAGATGGCCAGGGAGAGCTTTGGAAATACTTGATGTCTGAGATTAGTCTTGAGGGGTAAATAATAATTTGGCAGTGCAGTTCCCTAAGTAGGATTTCTTAGCAGAGCTACCATCAAAGCAGGGAGGTTGAAGAGGATGGGAATGATGCAAAACTGAGAATAATCAGAGTTGGCATGCTTTGGGGAGAGGTAAAACCCAGAAAGATTATCTGAGGGTGAACTGAGAAATGTTTGGTAAATTTGGGTTTAAGCATGTGCTCCCAAAATCGCAAAAAAGTGGTCAAAGGTTGAATTAATTTCACCAATGAATTTTGTTAGCCAGCCTAATACTAATTTATACTATGATTTGGGGCCGGGGTGGGGAGTAAAAAAAGAAGAAGAAAGAATTACGACAACATAAAATTTCCAATCTCACACAACAGTCTACATTTCCAAATTATCTTGGAATATTAGAAAATCTGGCAAATCTTGCAGCTTCCTGCCTTCCAACAGCCAGCCAGCGCCAGGAAGAGGTGGCCCTGCGGGTAGAGTCCCCACCATTCCCCATAACTCCCCCATACTAATGCTTTCTGGCCTCTTCGTGGCACCATTGCTTCTTTTACAGTAAAGAAAGTGACACATTTTTCCCCAGTGTCTCTATCAAAAATAGGAAAGTTGAAAGTTCCTGAGAAAGACATGTGTTTCAGGAAAAATCTCTTTGCAGAGTGAAGAATATCCCTCTGTATTTAACATGCAAAGTGTGTATTTCTGTCTAAAGAATTCATAGCAGCTTGTTTCACTCATGTTTTCTGCCTGGCATCTTTTAGCATTTGAGTCTAGGACCTCCAATTAGAAGCTGTGATGTCACAGAGGGAGGGGGCAGTGAGGTTCGGGGATGTGACACAATCATGGGTATGCTTGAGCAAGGTTAATCTGGAGCTACATAAGGGGCATCAAGGACTGGTAAAGTGAAAAGAAACTGGAGCCGCTGAATGAGGCCATTTAGGTGGCTGTGCTAAATAGATTGGATATGACTATGTGGAGCATAGTATACTTCAAGAAAGCCCACAGGCCTCTTGGACAGCTATGGAAGAGCAGGTAGGATGTGCAGAGGTAAACCCCACAGGAACTGGCTGCATATGGGAGAGGAAAAAGGAGGAATCAGATGCTTTAAGCTCTAGTTAGGACAACTTATTGGCTACTAACCCAGAAATTGAGATCAGGAACGTGAAGATGCGTAGATTTGGAAAGATATAGAGTGCACTGAAGTGCATTGAGTTTTGAATACAGCTGGAAATGCTGGTCTAAAGTTTGAGACAGAGCTTAAAGAGTTGTAAGAATGGGTGTGGGAAGAGCACAGAGACAGTGATGGAGAGAGGATTAACACATTGAGGATTAAATTCTGTTTCTGCCACCATCTGAGTGAGGAATCTTGGTGAAGCTCCTTGATCTCCCTCAGCACTGGTTTTGTCATCATTTGAAAGAAAGAGTTCCTAATGAATACAATGTCTTCCTCACAGGTTGTGGGAGGATTTGAGTGACAGAAGGGTCTGAGAGGAATCAGTACTGCAAGCGCAGTTGTGCTCAGCAGTTCGGAGCTCAAACTTTGGAGTCATTCAGACCCATGGTCAAGTCTTGCCTCCACTTCTTACGGGAGCGTTTGCTTAACCTTGCCAAGATTTTCTTCTCCACCTGTAAAATGGAGATAATAATGATGTTTATTTCATAGGCTTACTGTGAATGCCAAATGAAGTAAATGCTTCAATGGCATATGTCTAACACATCTCTAATTAGCTCATAAGTACATTATAGTGGTAATGAAGGCAATGGGATGAGTAATAAAAGTGTCTGCCTGGGCCGGGCGCGGTGGCTCAAGCCTGTAATCCCAGCACTTTGGGAGGCCGAGACGGGCTGATCATGAGGTCAGGAGATCAAGACCATCCTGGCTAACACGGTGAAACCCCATCTCTACTAAAAATACAAAAAAACTAGCCGGGCGAGGTGGCGGGTGCCTGTAGTCCCAGCTACTTGAGAGGCTAAGGCAGGAGAATGGCGTGAACCCGGGAGGCAGAGCTTGCGGTGAGCTGAGATCCGGCCACTGCACTCCAGCCTGGGGGACAGAGAGACTCCGTCTCAAAAAAAAAAAAAAAAAAAAAAAAAAAAAGTGTCTGCCTGGTATCATCAGATGCTCAATGAATGTCACTTTCCTCATCAACTCTGACCCTACCACTGATTAGCTGTGTATGGCCTTGCTAATGTTACTCAGTTTTTTCTGGCAATTTGTAAAAAAGTGCTTCCAAAACACTATTCAAAAGCTGGGGGTTACTTCTCCTTTGTATTTACTGTGTAGAAACACAAATTTTACAGCAGTTTTTAATCTATTCACTCATTTGATTCTTATGGAATAGGAAGAGTAGGGATTATTGCACCGAATTTACAAAAAAGGAAACAGGTACAAGTGAATTTGCTCAAGTCTCTGCAAGGAAAGCCAGGTTTGACTCCCTGCTCTTCTAACTCCCCGAGTCATGGTTCTGTCTGTCTATGGAGGCTTCCTCAGAATAGGCTTTATTGTGGAAGGGGCCCTGTTATGTTTCCTGGCCATGCATTATTCCTAAAACAAGGTTGTGGGAGAACCTTGTTCTCTCCTACTTGTCAAGATAATTTTATAAAATTTGGTAAAACAGAAGGTCCTTGAGGGGCCCTATATTGTCTAGATTATTTTAAATAACTTTCTCGTTTATCCTTTGAGAGAAAAAAGTGTTTTTTAAAAATAATAGAAAATGGAGTCTGAACTACAATGAATCGGCAAGTGCTTGTGTTATCTGCTTGTAGTGCGTAATTTCTAATGATGAGCTCAAGTTCATTCCCACTAGATTGCCAGCCCCATGAGTTCAGGGCCTATGTCTGTGTTTTCTCCAGTAGAAAGCACAGTCCTGGGCAGAACAGGAAAAGGCACATGTCTCCTGGCAGTGGAAAGGGCTCTGGCCGCTTGGGCAAGTCACGTCTTCATTCAAGGCCTCAGTTTCCCCATCTGCCTGATGAGGGAACTGGACCAGCTGGCCTCTCCAAACCTTTCTGGTTCTGATGGTCTGTGACTCCCAGTCCAATGCCCCTTCCCTCAGGCCACATTGGGTCAGTCTGCATCCTGCTGTGTAATTGAGAGGTAAGTCGCTCCCAAGGGGGACTCTTCTGACCCCTAAGCTCCTAATTTCTGTGCAATGCTCTGTGTTTACTTAGAACATGCCCTCGACCTTCCGGCTGAACTCACTTCACCTACTGCAGTAACTCTGCTCAGTCTCTGGGAGTGGACAGGAGGCCTTGGCCCCAGAAGGAAATGAGAAATGGGTAAACATTTCTCATGAATTTCAATTGTAGTCTCCAGTGGAATTCTCCCACTCCAGAGACACAGGGTCCCAAACAGCAATTCTAGCTGACTCAGAAGAATTAGAAAAGGAAAATGAGCTTGCATCAGGGAAGTGTGATGAAAGCTCATTTCATGCCGAAAGTGCAAACAGCACAGGCTACAGGGTGATGGAAAACAAAAGGAAGCGCCCAGTGCTGAGGCAGAGAATGTGGGTGAGTGTGAGCTGGGAATGTCCCAGGTGTGGGTGTACATGGGGTGCACATCTCTGTGCTTGAGTGTATTACATGCTGCTCTTCAAAACACCTTGGTGAAGAGCAGTGCCTGAATTTACTTTGATATGCTTATAAAGGGAAAAGTTAGGGAAGGAGAGGTGTTCATTTATTCAACAAATATTTATCTAGTGCCTACAATTTATTAGAGCTTAGGGTACAGCAGTAATTAGAACAGACAGAAATCTCTAAAGTGAGGCTTACATTGCACTGGGATACACAGACAGTAAACACTAAACGTAATACCTAAGTAGATGATGTAGTAAGTAATAAGTTTACGGGCAAAGAAATAAAATAGAGCAGGGCTCTGCATGAGTCGAGATGGGGGCTCTGATTTAAATATGGTGCTCATTGAGAGAGTGACATTTGAGGAAACACTTGAAGCAGGTAAGAAGGTTAGCCATGTGGCTTTCTTGGTGGGGGGGCTACCCTTGGGCCACTCCAACCAGAGGGAACATTCAGTGCCTCCAGGTGGAAAGTGCCTGGTGTGTTTGAAGAATAGCAAGGATGGCAGTGTGGCTGGAGGGCAGGAACATCAATGAAGACAGAGGTACAGAAGGAGAGCGGGATGGGAGGCTGCAAAATAGGGTTCCTGCTAAATGCTGCCAGGCAATGGCAGGCTTCGCAAGCTGCTTTCATGCCCCGAATCTCATTTGACTTGACGTTCAGAGGATAGTATTAATGTCCACTTTTTACGTCTGTGAAAACTGCGGCCTGGAGACAGGGGTATGAGTGCTAACAACCAGATTGGGGGGTGGGGGCGGGGAATGGGGGAAAAGAGACGTGCAGTGGCTCATCATTCAACATGCAGATATCATAGACACAGAGAGCCCTCAGAGCATAGATCACAGAACAATCACATAATTAGGAAGTAATAAGTTTTCATAGAACTAATAGAATATATTTAATGGTAAGCTTGTGAAACTTAATGATGACTGGATTTCACAACAGGGGAGCAAAATCCCTAAAAAACTGACAGTTGGCTCCTAGAAACTGGTGAGAGCTGCTGGCTCCAGCACACCTACTGTCTGGGGAGGTTTAAGTGACCCCTGAGGTATGAGTGGCAGAGATGTGACAATTGGTCCTTATTCCAGTGCTCTTGTAGGATTTCAGTGCAAAGATTTGAGGATGTAAGTTTAGTGTGGGCCAGGGCAAGGTCCTGGACAGTGTCACAGGAACACAGCGGCTCACAATCCTTGAAACTCTGCTGGAAGACACTTGCCCAAGGCGGCCCCTTCTGTCCACTCAGCACAAGCCTCATCACTGCCCTCACCGGCATCCTGGCTATGACACACCTGGAGACAGGCAGCTTCTGCCGCAGAAGAACACAACCACCCTTTGTGTTTCCCATCCTCGGGCTATTTTCCTGTCCTGAACTGTTTGGGGCCCAGCCTCCAAGTTGCAGAAGGGATTTGCATATGAATGAGCTCAGCTCTGGAGTTCCAGAAAGGGTGAGGTGGGGGAGTCTGAGCCATTCTCAGGCCAAAGAGAGTGTCAATCCTCCCTGGCTGTCCCTCCCAGACACAATTCCCAGACTCTTCCCTCCCACCCCACCCCCCAGCCCAGCTCCCTCTGAGACGGTGGGCACTGCTGGTTTCCCACCTGCGGGATGCCCGCTTCCCAGGCTCTTGGCAGGACCCCTCCCCTGCCAGCTCTTTCTTCTCCCTCTGCTCATGCTGCCCTTTTCTGACCAGAGCCCTCCCGAGAATGGGCAATGCTTCCTGGCAGCAGTGGGATTCTTGGACTCTTTGGGATTCCTGGACTCTTAGGACCTTCCAGCTGTTTCTCTGGACCCCACCAGCTGTTTCTCAGGCCCCCACATTCTTTATGGTGCCAAGCATTTTCATGTACACAATACCTGCTTAGGGGCTCACCCAGCTCTGTTAGGAGGTTTTCACCCTGATTGACAAATAAGGACACCGTCCTGGGAAGAGCAGTGCACCTGCGCCCGGTACTGGCTCTGCCATTGACTGACTTTAAATAAGTCTGTTTCTCCACGTAAGAAAGGACAGGTATAGACTTGAGGTCTTTTCATGATCTTTTCAGCTCTGACCTTTGCTCTGGCAGGTGGCTTATCAGCTGTGCGATTCCAATTATTGAGCCAAACCCGGTTGTCAGAACATCCGGATGTTGTCTCAGGTCTGCTACTTGTAGGTTATGTGGACTTGGGGGAGTCCTGTCACCTCCCTGGACTCAGAACTGTCTCCCTGAAGTGCATTCACTACATGACTGCCATTAGGAGCAAATAAAATAGAGAAGGTAAATGTGCCCTGTCAACTGGAAAGTTCCACATAGAATGAGGAATTATTATCATCATCATTATTTTTATTACTTTTTTTTTTGATGGAGTCTCACTCTGTCACCCAGGCTGGAGTGTAATGGCGTGATCTCCGCTCACCGGAACGTCTGCCTCCCGGATTCAAGCAATTCTTGAGCCTCAGCCTCCCGCGTAGCTGGGATTACAGGCACCCGCCAGGACGCCAGGCTAATTTTTGTGTTTTTACTAGAGACAGGGTTTCACCATGTTGGCCAGGCTGGTCTTGAACTCCTGACCTCGTGATTCACCCATCTCGGCCTTCCAAAATGCAGGGATTACAGGCATGGGCCACGGTGCCTGGCCAATTATTATTACTCTTTTTTTTTTATGGTCGAAAGACTTGAGCCAGAACTGGAGCATTAACTTCCAGAACCTCTCATTTGGAGTCAACTTGAGCTTAGATCTGCCAGCTTAGTTATTTTTACTTTATGTGGCTTTCAAGAGCTTCTGAAGTGCAGCACACACATGCAAACACACATACCAGATGCCTCCTTCGTTTCTAGGCCCAGGTTTCTATCTGGTATCAGGTGCCTTTAACTTTCTTCTACTCAGATCCTTAACTGAAAGTAAAGCTACCTGGTGAAGTAGCAGGACTGGGCCATTAACCACTGGCCCAGTGGCTGGGAGTGATGGACTTTCCCTGAAGGTGAGCTCAGGAGTACCGAGCACTCACAATGAGCAGGAGTCAGCCCGGGGCTGTCAGTGAATCATTGGCCTACGATTCATGCATCTAGAAAAATCTTTTGAAGCACAACAAAGTAAAGAGAGAAATTCCTAGACTTAATGCTGTCTTCTTGTGGACAGAAGCCTTCAGAGACCCCTCACTTTGCTCTGATCGCCTTTCATAACTTAAGAGTACCCTTTTGATGTCTCCCAGCCCCAGGACTGTTGGAAGGCTTTGCAAAGTGCAAAGAGCCAAGCAGCTAATAAACCACCTGCCAGAGGAGGAGGCTGGGCTGGGAGGTCTCTCTAGGTGCCCTTCCAGCTCTATCAGCTTGGGTTCTGAGTCCCCACAAAAGGGGAAACCACTGCTGATGGCTTCAGCAAGATTAGGAAAGGAGTGAAATGCAGAAAATAGAGGGTATCCAGGGACAATCTCAGCTTCTTAATGTTCTCCAAATGCATGAAGTGACCCATGGCAACTAGCTGGGAGCCAGAACGTGTCATCTTGGTTGGTGGATGGATCTCAGCAGTCCTGTTTTTCTCGTTGATGTACTGAGGGCTCAACATATCCCAGGCACTTCTCTGAGTGTTTTACGTATATCAACTCCCGTCCTATTTACAACAGTTCTGTGATATAAATACCATTATTTTCACTATTTGACATATGAGAAGACCTGTATACAGAGAATATTAGCTTTCTATGACTTCTGTAACAATGATCACAAACTAGGTGGCTGTTTAAATGGTTAAGTTTCTTAACCACAGAAATTTGTTCTCACGCAGTTCTGGAGGTGAAAACCCTGAGATCGAGGTGTCGGCAGGACCATGCTCCCTCTGAGGGCTCCAGGGGAGAATTCTTCCTTGTCTATTCTAGCTTTCTAGAATAGGCAGTTGTAGGCGGGCAGTCTTTGGCACTCCTTGGCTAGTGGCAGCGTAACTCTAATCTCTGCCTCTATCTTCACATGGCTGTCTTCCCTCTGTGTGTGTCTCTGTGTCCAAACTTCCCTCTTCTTATGAGGATACCAGTCACTGGGTTAGGGTCCGCTCTAACCCTGTGTAGTGTCATCTTAACTTGATTACATCTGCAAAGACCTATTTCCATATAATGTCGCATGCAGAGAAACAGGGGTTAGAACTTCAACATGTATTCTAGGGGGACACAATTCACCCTATAGTACAGAGAATTTAAGTAATTTTTCCAACATCTAATCACTGGAGAAGATCATATAAAAATGAGGTACCCTAGTAAGTAAGGGGTTGCATCCTAAAGAAACAGAAAACCTAACAAATTGAAAACAATTCACAATTTGACTCAGTCTTGAGAAGTCAACAAAGGGCAGAGATGCTCTTATTGCAACCTTTCTTAAATATCTAAGATCTATCTTTCTTCTCTTTTTCTCTCTCTCTCCCTTTCCTTTCCTTTAGGTCTTCATGAACTCTGGACGAAGAAACTCTCCTGTCTCCCCTTAGCCATCTACTTACACCTACCTACTCACTCCTTGGACTTCACAGTCACAAAAACTGTCCCCTGACATGAGACCCTCCCTGCCATACACAGACATATGTGACTTTTAGGTATTCTGAGTTTCTTGATGTTTTCTCAGAATTTTACTTTTCACCTTATTGTTTATGAAGCAAAGATCTCTTTTTCAACTCTGTTGAGACCCAAGGGCTAGAGAAATGAGAGGGGGTGACAGTGCTGAGGAGTACCCACGCCATGTTCTGTGATGAAGGGAAGACGAGGGGAGGAGGGTGATAGCAGATGCATGACCTTGCATTTCCAGGCTGGTTTAGTTGCTCCTCCTGTGTGCCCCACTTGTTTGTTGACTTGAATTAACCGATTTTATACCATGGGGTGAAAGATAGAGAGAAGCAGCTTTGAGCTCAAGTTTCTTTTTAAATGTAAAAAGAGAGGAAGAAGAAAAATTACCTATAGTTCCACTAACCATTGCTAAGAGTTACTTTAATTCCTTCTCCTTCTTATTTTCAATGCATACTTTCAACATAGGTATAATTATACCATATATACTATTTTTTCTGCTTTTTCACTTAGTATCGCCTCCTAAGAATATTTACATATTGCTACAAACTCTCCATGAATGTGATAATTAATGGCTGCCTTGTGTTTAGAAGTTAATACTAATTTAACTATTTCTCTAGAATGGGATATTTACAGTATTTCTAATATTCTATTATTATATGACTGCTATAAATATCTTTGTTTATAGAAGTCTTTTTTCCACATTTAGAATATTTTTCCCTAGGTTATATTCCCAGATATGGAGCCAAGAGATAACTTTCAAAGTCCAGGATAATCCAAATAGCCTGATCTATCTTGGAAGATGCTGAGTTTCTCATCCCTGCAGCTGATAGTGAAAAGGTGGTATGATATTCGCTAAGGGTGTGGTAAAAAGATAATAGGTTAGACTAGGTGACTTTTGAGGCCCCAGGAACGCATGAGATTGTGATTCTCCAAATTTCAGTTTACAAACATCAGCCTATTCTTTGTCCCAAATCACTTTCTTACTTGCTATAAAAGTTATCTATTGCTGTATGATAAACCACTCCAATAGTTAGTAGCTAAAACAACATCCATTTTGTTTGCTTATGATTCTGTGGTCAGGCGTTTGAGCTGGGCCCAATGAGAGGGTCTTTTTGCTGGATTAGCCTGAGGTCATTCATGCAGCTACAGTTGTTCAGAGGCATGTCTGACGCTGGAAGGTCAAAGATGGCCTGAGTTGCTCATCTCGTGGCTAATGGTGAATGCCAGTGAATTGGTCCAGAGATTTTAATCAGATGGTTCATCTCTGCCCTCTGTGGCCACTGATTCTCCAGTAGGCCTCACAGGGCTTCTTCACACAGTTGCCTCAGGGCAGTATTCCACATATGTAAGTGTTAAAGAAAAAATTATTCCATTGTACTTGTTAAAGTGTGGTAAGGCAGACTTTATTCAGGACGAGGACAAAAAGTATAGGGACCACGACAATGGGATTTTGCAGTGAGGGAGAGAGATTGGGTTCAATTTTGAGTATAGCATGGGCAAGTGGGGATTTAAAGCCAGGGAGCAGGGTGGAGGTCAGCGGATGTTAAATTACTAAGAGGAAACATCAGGGGTAAGGGGGGTTCTAGCTAAAATGACCTAACAGGATTCTTGCTGATGACAGGCCAAGATGATCAGACAGCACCTGGGGGATGGTGGAGGATGAAGATCCCAATTCAATCTCTAGGGTGAAAAGATTTCAGGGATGGGGCATTCTTGCTACACTGATTCAGCAAATATTTTGCTAAAACTGAGTTTTACAAGGAAGTACACAGATGAGCCGAGGAGATGTTTCAGAAGTTGACTAAAGTTTGGCTAAGCAAAGAATCTTTGTTAATAGCTTGAGGCCTTAACAAAGGCCTAAACAAAGGCCTAAACAAAAGAACCTTGAGGCCTAAGTTTGGAAATAGTATACTGCTTTCAACGTGTTGTACACTTATTGTCAAAGCAAGTTAGGTCAATCAATGAGCGGTGAAGTTACATTGCAAAAATTGTCTGTGTGCAGAAATGGAAGAGATTATTGTGAATAATTTTTGCAAACAATATATTATAATCTATCCTAGGGACAAAACAATTCATGTTCTTTGCATATGCAAAATGCACATTTGCCCCTTCTCTCAAAGTTTTATCCCATTAGCAGGTCAGGCTTGAACTCCAGGACCTCATGATCTAAATCAGGTCTAGAGTCAGATGACAAACAAAGATATAGCTCTTGAAGTATATCTCCTCTGGATTTAGAGATCTCTGAACCCAAAAGAAAAGTTATTTTCTCTCCACATGCTCAGTATCTCCTTGTCTTGGTGAGAGAAGAATAAGATAACCACAATAGAATTTCCATTGAAAAATGAAAAAAGTGGGAGGCTTATAGCAATTACTGCTCCATAGTATTTCTGAAATTTAGCCAGGCAAACGTTGCTGACTCCAGACACCAAGAATGTTCCTTGATTAGAGCCCACTTCTGCTTCCTGGGAGTGGTGAGAGTGGATCCCCAGTCCATTGCTCTCTGGGAGCGGTGAGAGTGGCTCTTGCCTCTGATCTTGACTCTGCCTCTGGCTTCTTAGCTTTGCCTTCTGAGACGTTCTTTCCTTTCTATAAGAAATGGCCCATGTTTGCAGCTGAGTAGTCTATTTGGCTCACTTCCTGTACATAGAAACCTGAAGCTCAGGAGCCTCTTTTCATTTTGAATTGCCACAATCATTTCTAGTCCAAGCTGATATAGCTCCCTTAAAATCTTTTTGGGTCTCCTATGTAGCAGAATATAGTTCACTCCACTAGATAAAAAACATATCCACAGTTCTTTTCAAAATAGACCTTCCTACTTTGAAGGGCATGTCATGATGCTACAGAACGATGTTCTTAAGATTCTCCTGGCTAACCCGGTGAAACCCCGTCTCTACTAAAAAATACAAAAAACTAGCCAGGCAAGGTGGCAGGCACCTGTAGTCCCAGCTACTTGGGAGGCTGAGGCAGGAGAATGGTGTGAACCCGGGAGGCGGAGCTTGCAGTGAGCTGCGATCCGGCCACTGCACTCCAGTCTGGGTGACAGAGCGAGACTCTGTCTCAAAAAAAAAAAAAAAAAGATTCTTAGGTGCCTTGTGGTCTGGCTGATAGGGAGTACTAGGTACTGCCTTAAATATTCTAGGTCTTGACAAATGATTCTTACAGCCACATCATTGATTTGACATTTACCCTGAAGCCATTTTTGGTTTTAAAATCTTTCTTTTTTTTTTTTTTTTTTTGAGACAGAGTCTTGCTCTGTTGCCCAGGCTGGAGTGCAATGGCATGATCTCAGCTCACTGCAACCTCCTCCTCCCAGGTTCAAGCAATTCTTCTGCCTCAGTCTCCTGAGTAGCTGGGACTACAGGCACCCACCACTACACCCAGCTAATTTTTGTATTTTTAGTAGGGATGGGGCTTCGCCATGTTGGCCAGGCTGGTCTTGAACTCCTGACCTCGTGATCCACCCACCTCGGCCTCCCAAAGTACTGGGATTACAGGCGGGAGCCACTGCACCCAGCCTTAAAATCTTTCACTAGTGGATAGACTGTTTTCCAACCCAGCTAGTTCTGGGCGCTCTATGTTTCCTCTAAGTTCCGCTCACGTATTGGAGACTTACTTCTTCCTGAAGTACATTGCCATACACAACTAGAAGAACATACTGACACTTTCAACATCCTGTCTAAAGATTTCCTTAGCCAGATATGCAAGTTCATTACATACAGTTTTCTTTTTCTTTCTTTCTTTCTTTTTTTTCTTAGACAGGGTCTCGCTCTGTTCTCTGTTGCCCAGGCTGGAGTGTAGTGGCATGATCATGGCTCACTGCATCTTCAACCTCCCAAGCTCAAACGATCCTCCCACCCCAACCTCCAGGGTAGCTGGGACTACAGGCACGCGCCACACCACCACACCTGGCTAATTTTTGTACTTTTTGTAGAGACAGGGTCTTGCTATGTTGCCTAGGCTGGTCTTGAACTCCTGGGCTCAAGTGATCCCCTCACCTAGGCCTCCCAAATTTCTGGGATTACAGGTGTGAGACACCACACCTGGCCCATTACATACACTTTTCTACCTTCTAAGTTGCCGCAGACAAGTTTTGCCAATTGATTCACCACTGCATTACTCAAGTGGTCTGTTTTATACTCCTATAGCAGTCTCTTCACTGTTTTTCTAGTATTTACTTGCTAGCTGATCCCAAAACTGGAGCCACATATTCTAGTTTTCTGTTACTGCAGCATTCTACTTCTGGTATCAATAACTATATCAGTCAGACTTCAATCAGGAAGGCAAAGTCTTTATGAGTAATATGAGATAATTAATATTTATGGGTATTAGAACTCATGTAATTATAGAAGGAGTTGGGCAAGTGAAAGTTGGGAATGGGGAGTTAGAGGATTACAGAAAAGGTTGTCACCAAGCAGTTCTTTTAAAGCCCTGGCATGGGTGGAAATACTTGCATCTGCAAGGGAATCTGATAAGTCAATTCTACCTAAGGGGCCAAAGTGCAATTATGAAGGGGAGGCTCATGGAAAGGCGTCTCTGAGAAGCTGTTGGCTATAAGCAGCTACCACCTCTGTGGTTTCACCTGAAAGCATCTGGTGATAGGCATGGGCCACTGTTGGTCATCAGAGCTAGCAGTTATAAAGAAGAGCTGGGTTCAGAGTAAAGGAATGTGAGAGCAAGTGAGGATGTATTGGACACATCTACACCTTTCTTTCTCTGTATGTGATTACAAAACAACCTTCAGTGAGTGATGACTATTGCCTTTCAAGCTTGCACAAATTCCTCTTTTGGCCAACTCTAATCCGGAATTATACAGGGAAAGAAAGTCTGGGGAACATAACTCCCAGAGTAACTAAACTGGCAACAGGGTAATCCAGCATACTCCCTAAATGTCTGCCTAAATTAGGTCTGCAATGCTCCTCAAGGGCCCTGAGCAGATTTCAGAAAGGCTCCAGGAGTTAGCTCGGGAACATTGACAAACAAAGTCATGAGGCATTTGGGTTATAAGACAGCCTTTGTTTATTTGCCTAATGTCTTAGAGGAGCACTGGCTAGGGAATCAGGATGTTGCAATTGTGGACCTAAAGCCATCACTCACTACATTCATTAATCATAAGATTCATTCTCCACTCACTAGATCCACCAGTCACCTTGCCCAATTTGTTCAAATTATCTGGGCTTCAATTTCCTCATCTATAAAAGGAGAGCAATCCCTCCTGGGCTGCTTTCTCTATACACTGCTTTCAGGAGCCAGTTGGTAGCCGTCAATGCATTTGTTAAGCTGATGTAATGAATTCATGGACATGCAGAGAGCAGCCATACATAGTGAGAGTAGCTGTCCTTCCATAGAGTAGCTGTTCTTCCATAGAGTATCTGTCCTTCCACAAAAATTTGGTCAACCCCTGCTGCCCTGCCATAGTTTTGCCTAGGAGGTTTGTGCTGTTTCTGCTGAGGTAGGAAACTCATGGAAACCAAAGCCTCGTGGCTTCTCCTTTTCAGATCTGCCTTCCCAGCTCTCTGTCCTCAACAGATCCCCTTTCTGACACCAGGCAATGGGTAGTGGGGAGAAGCAGTTGAGACTTGAATATCCCAGACCTTCACTATTTCCTCTCCCTACATACTCTACCCACCCCCTGCCATCCATCCACGATTTCTACCTGCCTAAATTCTATTCATGTTTCAGTCTCCAGCTCAAAGATTATTCTCTTCTTTCTAAATGTTTTCTGATTCTCCTCAGCTGGATGCAATCTTTTCCATTCCTTAAACCCCCAGGGCAGCCTATCTTTGATTGCACTTACCATACCCTGACAATACCCCAACACATATACCTTTGAGTACTTATCTTATTCTTCTACATTCCTGAGGCAGGGAACTTACTTATTAAGCTCGTATAACAAATAAATAATTTTTGGCATACTTCACATTAAAATGTAGACGGAACTTAGTACATACATATTTGGTGAATTGAGTTCAAAGAAAACAAATTGAGGACATATAGCCACATGTTGGTGTCCTAAATAGCAAGTCTATAAGGACACAGTTGCCCACAAGAAGAAATAGAAAAATGAAGAGTTTATGATTCTCAGCCGTGTGGGTCTCTATTATTACGAATGTTTTATCTTCACTTGATAAGGTCTCTCCATCATGTTGATATGATGACCTCTGAGACGGGACAGTCCAAATAGAAGCTAGGTCTCAATCCGCCTATACTCAGAGGTAAATGATCTTTATA
Source organism: Macaca nemestrina (assembly GCF_043159975.1). Classification (NCBI taxonomy): domain Eukaryota; kingdom Metazoa; phylum Chordata; class Mammalia; order Primates; family Cercopithecidae; genus Macaca; species Macaca nemestrina. The sequence goes on from NC_092126.1 coordinate 10,907,281, forward strand.
GAACTCCATACTCCACAGCAGAGGATGCAAATGTTAACCAGGGCCAGTGACCCCTCTGTTTAAGTTATGACTGGAGCTGTCAGTGAGCTACATCCTCTCTAAGAGACAGTCCATGCACCCAAGATAAGGTTTCAAGAGCCCTTTGAGCCAGGAAAATTGTTTGGCCAAGTGTCTGTGTCTTTAGTCATGTACTCTCTGGGTTGGTGGGTTCTTTTCTCTCATCTCAGAATAGTTCCCAAAGCAAAACTGATATCAGAAAATGTTCGTGTTATCTCTCCAGTCTTGAGCAAGTCACTTCCCCTCTCTTGACCTCTGTTTCCTATAGAAGGAGGCAGATAGAAATAGCTCTTAAAGGTCCTGCCCAGCTCTGATATTCCAGGACTCTATTCTGAGCTACAGGCTGAATTCCCAGGGCCCCAGGCTACTGGCCTTCTCTTCTCTGCTTCTAAAAGGATGTATGGCTCAGATTTTCCCATGGGCCTCAGCTGGGGCATGCTTCCTGTTCTCTGGAATACTGTGGCTCTGCAGGTGATAACCATTTATCTGCCATTACGAAAAGGTCCTTAAGCCCAGACGTTACAAGGAGGGAGGTCATTTATCGCAGACCCTAAGTAGTATCTCCCTAATCCAAATGACCAATGGGTTCATTGAAAAGTTCATGTCCCAGTCATTGCAAAACCCAAGAGGCCTTGGGGATACCAAATTACAGAAAGAAGGCTGTGTAGCTGGAACTGTTAATGCCCAAGGCATGACTAGTCATTATTAACAAGTTCAAGTTCATCAACAGGCAGTAATCTGAGTGTTAAAATTCCTGCTTACCATCTTCTGGTTGGTTTATATAATATATGACTATGATGATTTGTTAGAATTCTGTTAGACTATGATGACTACTATGTCTGAATTGGAAAGGAATCTAGAGCTCAGCTAGTCTAAACCCCTGTGTTTACAGGTGAATAACTGAGAGCTAGAAAGGAGATGGCCCAAAATGCAGGATATGGCAGTGTCAGGAACAGGACCCAGGACCTCCAACTGCCAGGATCCTATATATCATATTACTCCAAAGCAGAGGTCACCAAGATGGTATACTCTAGTTCATGCAGTTACTCACAGAAGAATCCCTTTCCCAGGCCCTCATTCTAAATCTATTTAGCCTTTTTTTATTAAGTTCTAGCAAGAGCAGTTTAACTGGTTTCTAATTCACAACATATTAAAAATAAGCAGACAGAAAAGTACAGTGAATAGGCTGATAAAAAGACAAGAAATAAAACACCACATAAAGAAGATTTCAGAATTTCAAGGCTTTATAGTCCGGCAATGTTTAATGCAGGTCAAGCGACATTACACAACTCCATATCCCCAAGATTATCACTTTAATGTAGTATCACAATGGCTGACATTCATAACAATGTCCCTGGATCACCAAGAAAGGGTTAGCATGTTTCACTAGAGAAAGTGGGTACTTCTTTAAAGAACTTTTTAAAAAAGTGTTACACCGAAAAGAAAATCTTTAGTTATAGTTAGGTAAACCTTTGGCTATCTGGAAAACTGAGTCAGACAAAATAACACAGCAGCTGGGGGTTCAAGGAAGTGACATTTCAGCTGTGTGCAGATAGGCACATTCTACAGTAACAAGACTGGTGTGAGTTTGGCTGGTATCTGCAGAGAAGAGGAATAAATAGCAAAGCCATGATCTCATCTTCTGTTTACACTTCAATTCCCAAAGTTAGTGATTAATTGTAGTTGTGTTTTGTTGCCAGGGCAAATTGTTTTTCTTTAAAACTCCCACTTATTTTAAATAAATAAACCATTAGTTTCAAAACAGAAGTGTCAAATGTCAAGATATTTCTGACATGCTAAGCTAATGAACAAAACAATGAATTCATTAGAAGCTACTAGAGATAGGCAGCCTTTGAGAACTTTTCTTTAATGACTCTGAAAGGCAGCAGGAGTCATTCTTGGTAAGAGATTTTTTTCATGCATCTTGGCTAAAATATTAGTCCAGAGGTTGCAAACACAAATACAACTTATAAGAATTGGATTAGGTATAAGATAATTGAGTAGGTACGTCAAGAATTCATACTCAAATAAATATACCAACTAGCTATTATATGAAGCTTCCCAAACTCCTGTCTCACATAAAATCAGCTTTAGGCCACCAGTTTAGGATCTTTGCCTGGATCTCTGAATTCGCTCAGAGCCTCTGGCTCTTCCAAAGAAGGGAATTCTTTTAGCAAACAGGCATGTTTTTTGCATCTAAGTCTTAACACGAACATGTATACACCGAGATACACATTCAAACTACTTTTGGATGATTCCAATAAATAGTTGTGTATTAAGACTGCCTATTAAACATTAATGTTCACTACATGACTTTCCTGCTTAAAAGTTTTCAGCGTCTTCCACTTACTCACAGAATTAATGGCATTCAAGGTCAACCATAATTTACTTTCCATGTATCCTTCCAAGTACATCTCCTCCTACAATCCCCACAGACTCCCTGGCTACTCACTGTTCACAGAATGGGGCTTGTACTTTTAGTTCTTGTAAACAAATGTTTATTGGATAACTACTATGTGCCAGGTCCTGTTCCATGAACTGAAGACACATCTCTAAAGAAAATAAAGTCCTCTCCTGTAGCTTATATTCTAATGTGGATTGTTTGCCTGCTTTGAGTGCATATGCAGTGCTTCTGCTTGTATGAAAGCACTTGTCACACTGTATAATGCCTGCCTGTGTCTGTGTTCCTCAACCTCAACACTGCTGTCCTGTGCACAGAACTGTGTCTGACTATCTCTCATCACCTCCATCTCATGCTGGGCAGTAGGCACACCTTGGATATCAATGAATGACTTATATTGTGTATACAGTTTCCATTCTTTGGAAATGTGGTAAGTTCCTGTTGCACAGAGAATCTGTCTGTGAGGTCATCTAACTTTTTTAAAACTTTCATATTGAGTTGTTTTTAATAAATAAGCCTTTTCGTTATTGACAGGAACGACAAATATCAAGTTACTTCTAATGGAACTAAATAAGATGAATGAAACTGATCAGATGTCCACATTGACTTAACCTGTAATGCATCTTTTCTCAAGAATCCTTAACCTCCTTTCTTTGGGTTTCTCAGGCTGACTGACCTACTCTTGGGTGGCCTCTTCCTTTTTCTTTTAAAGATAAGAAAAGAAGCCTAGCTGGGAAACTGCTCACCTTGTTCCCTTTCTCTTTGACCTCAAAGGTAGAAACTGAGGACCAGGTGCTGGCAACCTTCTGTGGCAGGGAGACCACAGACACAGAGCAGACTCCCGGCCAGGAGGTGGTCCTCTCCCCTGGCTCCTTCATGTCTATCACTTTCCGGTCAGATTTCTCCAATGAGGAGCGATTCACAGGCTTTGATGCCCACTACATGGCTGTGGGTAAGTTGGAGAACCGACTCATCCTCAGGTCTCTCTCTCTCCCCCAAGATAAAAACTGCCTGGGCCCTCTCCTTTACGATGGAAATCTGTGTATGCACCACATAGATTATGCACCACGTAGATTCTACCATTAATGTCTTACTGCATTTGCTCTATCACATATCTATCCATCCATCTATCCTCTATCCATCCAGCAATTCATCTTTCACAAAGTGTTTTAACGTAAATTGCAGACATCAGTATACTTCTTCCTAAATAATTCAGCATGCATATTATCTTGCTAGAGTTCAATATTTGTTCACAGTATTTTTTCTTTTTGTGTAAAATTGACATAAAATGAAATACACATATCTCATGTATACATTTGTTGAATTTTGAAAAATCTATATTTGTGTGTAACCCAAACCTCTAACAAGACATTGAACTTTACCACCAGCCCAGAGGGTTCCTTTGTGTCCCCGCCCAGTCAATCTCTGCTCCCACTTCCCTTAGAGGAAACAACTGTTTTCATTTTTTTTTCTGCTATAGATTAATTCTTGCCTCTTCTAAAACTTCATTTAAATGAACACGTAGAGAATATATTTTGGGGATGAGGATTCTTTTACTCAGCATCATGTTTTTGAAGTTCATTTATGTGTCGCATGCATCAGTAATTTGCTCCTTTTGCCGGCAGAGTAATTTTCCATTGTACGAAAATACTAAAGTATGTTTACTCATTCTCTCATTGATGGCTACTTGGGATCCAGCCATTTTTTGGCTCTCACTAATAAAGTTTTTATGAACCTTCTTGTACAAGTCTTTTTGCAAACATATGTTTTCAATTCTATTGAGTAAATATATAAGAGAAGAATTGCTGGGTCAGAGGATAGGTATATGTTTAGCTTTATGAGACATTGCCAGACCTTTTCCAAAGCAAATGTACCATTTTCTATCTGTCCCCCAATGTATGAGAGTTCTGGCTGCTCCACATCTGCACCAACATTGGATGTTGTCAATTTTTTAAAATTTTAATCACTCTGGTGGGCATGTAGTGGTACCTGATTGTGGTTTAAATTACATTCCCTTAATGACTAGCAGTGTTGAACATCTTTTCATGTGCTTATTGGCCATTTGTTTATCCCTTTTGGGGAAATGTACATTCAAATGCCTAGGACAGGGCTTGACCCACATTAGGGGCAGAAAGAAAGAAAGCATGAAGTAGAAGTTAAGAGCACAAGCTCTGTACCCAGCTTGTCTGGATTTAAATCCCGGGTCTGCCACTTACTATCTGTGTGACTCTAAGTTCGTTAATGCCTCCATGTCTCCATTTCATCCTCCATAGAATGAATAGTAACAGAACGCGTAGTAACAAATGTGCAATACTTCATGAGGTTGTTATCCCACACACGGTTATTATTATTATGACTGTTAGAGGATAGTGGTCCCACCAGAAGTCAGGTTGCCTGGGTTTGAACTTGGCTCTTTGTGACCTTGGGTAAGTTGCCTAACCTCTCTGAGTTCCAGTTTCCTAGTCTGTAAAGTGAAGATAATGGCTACCTCTGGGCTGTACGTGAGGATTAAATGAGAGAATGCATGAGTCTCCCAACATAGTGAGTGGCCCATATCAAGTGCTCTATAAATGTTGGCTATAGTCTTCATCATCATGCATGTATTGATGGAGAGGCTTTACCTGCCCTACAGATGTGGACGAGTGCAAGGAGAGGGAGGATGAGGAGCTGTCCTGTGACCACTACTGCCACAACTACATTGGCGGCTACTACTGCTCCTGCCGCTTCGGCTACATCCTCCACACAGACAACAGGACCTGCCGAGGTAGAGACTACTAATGATTCTATGCATTGCCCTTATAGGCCACATCCTCAATAACCTTAGATGAGGCTCAGAGAAAGACAGATATGCAGTAGAAATAAGTAAAAATGAAGTCAATGATGCACCTCAGACCCCACGTGGATGAAGATGCAGAAATGTCCACCCAGCCTGGAAACCCAAACTTGGGTTCCCAAAGGAGAGAAGCTGTAGACTATCTGGCCATCTTTCTTTCTGGGCAGCATTTTTGCTATATAGGTTGCTGTGTCTTATCCTATTGTAGGCAATTGGTCTGGTCAAGTTAGGGGAAAACTGGGGTTTCCCAGTTCTTTCTCTTTGAGTCATGAATTATGCTTTACCCAGCAACCCCTTTTCCTCTTTTTTTCCATAGCCCCTAAGTTCCTCTACAATAAAGAGACCTCAGTCCAAAGGGAAGAAGACAGAGAGGAAAGAGGCAAACAGAAACAGCCAGAAAACTTCCCATTCCTTCTCTCTTTGTTTTCATCTCTCATCAACATACGTACTATGCTGTAGTCTCGTGCTTAGGGAGGGATGGAGAAATGCAAGGGTTTAGCCACTTTCTAGGAGGAGCTCTTGGGCTAGTAGGGTAATGGCCACGTAAGCAAATGGTGAAGTGTCTTATGGTCTCTATTTTAACAGTAATGTTTCCATTACATTTACATAATGGAAGTATGGACGTAGCACAATCAGACCTGTGCAGGCAAACACCTCCAAGAGTTGTGACCCTTGACAGAGATGAAAGAATAAGGAGAAGAAGGGCCTTCCAGGTGGAGAGAACAGCTTCTGCAAACAATCAGAGGTGTGATAGAACTTGCAATGTTTCAGGGAACAGCCAGTAGATTAGTGTGGTCCAGGATAAGCATCTATGCTTGAAATCTCACTTGGAAGCTCGGTGAGGGATCACTGGAGGAGGGCAAGTCTGGAGACAAAAGTTCTTTTTCTTCCTCCTTCAAAAGCTGCTATTTGCTTCTGAATAAAACCCTATATAACACATCAGTATAAAGCGATCTAAAACCAAAAGAACAGGCAAGTACAGGATTTTTCTTAAAGAGTATATGTTTTCTATTGCTTTTATTCAGTTGAGTTTTTACTGAGTGTCTACTATGTGTTGAGTACAGTCAGGGCCAAGAATGCTTAGGGCAGAGCAAGCTTTCTCACTCATTTTCTTCATTTTCACCCGTCACCAGGAGCTTTTTAAAATATCATTTTCCTAATAGTTCCTCTCTCCTCCATGAAATTTTAATACCACAGATATACTATATATCTGTTTATGTACTGTATGTCCATCTGTATATTGTGCATTTAAAAAGTAAGACCTTCCCCACCAAGAAGGAACTTTAGCTTTCTTGAGGGCAAGATCGCCCCCATGAGAATGCTTGGGGTAAAAAATGAAAACAGTTCGGAACTCAGGAGACTTCTACCTTCACGTTGTCCTGCAGCTCATAGCTGTGAAACTTTAAGTTAGTCATGCCCCCTTTCTCAGAACCACAGTTTTCTCATTTGCAAATAAGCAGAATGAACAAGGGCGTAGAAACATTGACATCCCAGATCTACGATGAACTGGCCCAAGGGTAAAGTCTTAGTGACAAATCAAGGTTCCTTAGCAGGGCTAAAGTCATGTCTAGGTTCCCAGGACAGTGGATTCTTGGGTGCAGTAAATGCAGTGGGGAACGAGGCAGAATTCCTGCACTCACAGAGTTTGTAGTCCAGCGGGAGCAAGAAAATAAACATAAAGTAAAGGAGCTGTTAAAAGAAAAACTTGAGACAAATTAAATTTAACAGAGTTTAACTGAGCAAAGAACAATTTGAGAATCCTCCCCTCCACCCACCCTACCACCACCAGAATATGTTCAGACCAACTCCAGGGTTGCTCATGCTGGATAAGATTTATGGGAAGTAGAAGAAAAGTGATGGACAGCAAATGGAAGTCAGGTACAGAAACAGCCAAATTACTTACAGCTTGGTATTTGCCTTGTTCGAACATAGTTTGAACAGATGGCCACCCGTGACTGGCCAAAACTCCGTGATTGGTACTGTTAACTTAAAAATCAAGATTTCAAATCTGTAAGTTTAGAAAAAGAGAGGAGATTTTATTCCTTATAAAGTCTTACAGCAGGTGGCCATCCTCATAGTCTGGGAAGCACCACTTCCAGCCAAGACCAGAGACAGGCACTTAAAAGGAGGAGGGATTGAGGTAGGAGCTTTATGCTGAACAGGTTGGCTAAACATATTCAACAGGTTACAGGAGGAGCTATGAATATTTATGACAGTGGTCCTGACACATGCATATTGAACACACATGCATGCAACATATGACCCATGTTCATTTTGGGATGGAGACTTCACAATAAATGTATTACAGTTAGGGTCCAAACGTCTTTTCAGGACAGGAGGCATTCAGGTGTGCAGCCTCTGTAAACTGGCCAGAACCAGGCCATGGTCAGAAGTCTCTTATCAAGAGAAAGTGACTGAAATCGATGTCTTGTTCATTCAAAGCCATAGTTATGGCTTGTGGAACAGGGTGGGGATCAGCCAGTCGGCATCTGGTAGAGCTGAAAATTGTTTTCATATCACTTATTGCAAGGCCAGTGCTTGTTCAGCTGCTGGAGATAAAGAAAAACTTTGTAGCATCGTTAGAACGTAGTTTCTGCTTTCAGTGCAGGGATGCATGACTTAACCCTTGCCTGGCATGGCCTTAGGTCCTTCATCATTTACAATTTGGTATTTTATTGCCACGAGTAGTCTGTTTTCTCACTCTCATGATCTCTATTTAACATTAATGCTGGTCACTTGTTGTGTCCAAACTGCAGAGAAACAGGGATATAGAAGGAGTGTCTAACCTACCACTCCATCATGGCCAGGAATTCCGTTTTAAGGTTTTTCTGGAGATCCTTTTGCCTCAGGGGGCCCATTAGGTCAGTGGAGGGCTTAGGATTTTATTTTTAGTTTACAGTAGAAGAGTAGATTACAGTCTACTTAAAAATCCAATTAGGTTACAGTTCACCATGTATGCAGAACCCTTCAGGCTGAATTTAAAATATGTAAGAAGGCCAGGCAAGGTGGCTCACACCTGTAATCTCAGCACTTTGGGAGGCCAAGGCAGGCAGATGGCTTGAGTCTAGGAATTTGAGATCAGCCTAGGCAACATAGCAAGGCCCCATCTCTAGAAAAACTACAAAAAGCAGCCAGGTATGGTGGCATGTGCCTGTAGTCCCAGCTATTTAGGAGACTGAGGTGGGAAGATCACTTGAGTCCAGGAGGCAGAGGTTGCAGTCGGCCGAGACGGCACCACTGCACTCCATCCTAGGTGACGGAGTAAGGTCCTGACTCATAAAATAAAATAAAATAAAATAAGTAAGAAGGAAGCTTAAGGCTACATTTAATTGAACACAGTGAATAGCACCATAAAGAAAAACAAAACAAAGACAGGGGCTAGAAAGTGAGGGTGTGTGTCAAGGGCCTATAGGAGATGAGGGATCTCCTGAAGTTCTGGGTGGAGGGAGGGCAGGATCACAGAGGTCCAGGCATCCCTCTGACCACTCCATCTCGAAACCCTTCCCTCTCAGATCCCTCTCCCTGATCCCCAAACCAGAGGATCTCATGAGAAGGATCTTCACACAGGGTAAACAGCCCTGGACAGACAATTAGAAAATCTGTGTTTGAGTCTCAACTCGGTAAATTGCTAGACATGAGACCTTGGATAAATCATTTCCTTTCATTGAGCTTCATTTTTCCCATCTGTAAAATGGAGATGCTGATACCTTCCCTGTCTACTGCTTGGGACCATCGGGAAACTCATATAGTAACAGATAAGCAAGGCTTGCTGTGGCCATGGTTGCGATGTGCCATCTTCTCTGCTATGTTTCCAACAGTGGAGTGCAGTGACAACCTCTTCACTCAAAGGACTGGGGTGATCACCAGCCCTGACTTCCCAAACCCTTACCCCAAGAGCTCTGAATGCCTCTATACCATCGAGCTGGAGGAGGGTTTCATGGTCAACCTGCAGTTTGAGGACATATTTGACATTGAGGACCATCCTGAGGTGCCCTGCCCCTATGACTACATCAAGGTGAGCCTGCAATGAACACTTGTCCTGGAGATGCTGGAAAATCTTGGCTTAGTTGGGAAAATTGATATTGCGGAATCTTCACCTTCTTCTCCCAGGATAGAGAGCCAAGCAGCTAGTTTCTCAAAAAGGCATTATTTAAAATAATATCTACCATCCTAATTAGATCTATTCCAGGAATCTCTGATCTGAAATGACCCCCCCGGCCATCAGGGAGGCTTGAGGAGGAGAGTCGTAAGGTTGAATCTGCATTTTAGAGAGGTCTCTTGCTGGCATGCCCAGCCTCATGAGCATGCATCCCATGCTGTCACATAGGGCCCTGTGCACAGAAGGGCCTCCTGCTTGGTTTAATAAACATATGAAACTATGTTTCTTCTGTTTATTTCTTTAGCCAACTACCAAGGCAAAGAAGAATGTATGAAATTTTTAATTTGTTTTAAATAAGGGGCCCCGTATTTTCATTTTGCCCCAGACCCCACAGATTATGCTGCTGGGCCCACTTGCGGGAAAAGGCTATGTCGAAGGCAGATAAAGATGGAAGAAATACCACAGGCAAATAACTACTCTATTTGTGGTTATTTCAATATTATAATTAAGAATTTGAGCCATGGCTGGGATAATGGGGAGATATTTTTGAGATGTCTGGAAAGTAAAACCAGAAATTCTTATAGAGTGAACAGCCAAAACATCCAAGTAGAGCTGAATATTAGGGTCTAGCTCAGAAGAGACACTGAGCTGGGGATAAAGATGGGTGCCGTCAAATGTTTAAAGAGGTGCTGATTTAAACTGTGGAAATGGGACGTCCTAGAAAAGAAAAAAAAAGGAAGCCAGAACACAATAGATTATGAGACCTAGATGGAGGAAGAGGAACCCACAAAAGAGGTCAGAAAGAGCCAGAAAATGAGACCGCCCAGGAGAAAGCTGTCAACAGTGAGAGAGGCAGAAAAGCCTGAGAGGACGCAAAAGAAAACTCTCGAACTTAGAGCCTGGCCTGTCCCCTACTTGGATACAGAGGCTAAGAGGCAGCTTGGCTGGAGGGTGATAGCAGGAAGCACAGGCCATGGGTTTTCTGTTTTGCTGTGTTAGCAAAGTGCCACAAACATAACAGCTTAAAACAATGCCAATTTCTTATCCCAGCATTGTGTCGGTCAGAAGTCCCAGTGAGCACAATGGGATTCTTTGTTCAGGGTCTCATGAAACTGAAATCAAGGAGTCAGCTGATGGAGCTCTTATCTAAAGACTCTGGAGAGGAATCAACTTCCAAGATCATTTAAGTTCTTGGCAGAATTCAGTTCCTTGCAGATGTAAGACTAAAATTCCCTTCTTCTTCCTGGCTGTCAGCCAGTGGTGGCTCTCAGCTCTAGAAGTTGTGCTTAGATACTTTCACATTGGTCCCTGCCATCACAGACAGTCCCTTCCATCAAATTCCTGTCACACTTCAAATCTCCCTGACTTCTGCTGCTGCTACCAGCAGAAGGAAACTGTGTGGAATGGGCTCGTGTGATTGGGTTAAGCCCACCCAGATAATGTCCCTCATTTTAGGTCAACTAATGAATAACTTTAACACACCTGCAAAATCCCTTTTGCCATTTAACATAACATCATCACAAAGTAACTCCAGGGGTGAAGGTGAACCTTCAATCTAGAATTCTGCCTGCCATAGTGTCTCAGGAGCTACACATGGGAGCCTTATCCAAGCATGCAACCTCTTGGGGCTTCATTTGTTTCCCCCTCTCCTCAATAAGGACAGGACAAAGATGTCACTTGGGATTGCAGAGGTCACCAAATGATTGGTAACGAGTCATGGCCCTCAACGATGGGAGAAAAGTGCATTAAAGACATAGAAAAGAACCAGGAATGAATGGTGGGGAATCTGGATCAGATAATAGAGCCTATTGCCTTCTCTTCCCTACTGCCCCCAACCTACTGCAAACTCATCACCTCCCTTCTGCTCAGCTGCAAAACTTCCCAACAGGTTTTTTTGTTTTGTGTTTTTGTTTTCTTTTTTGCTTCCACTCTTGACCTACACAATCTATCCTCCCATAGCATTGAGGGTGATCTTTATAAAAGCTAGATTCGATTGAGTTTGCACTTTAAATTAAACCTAAATTTCTCAGCACAACTTGGCCTTTGTCTGTTGTCCAACCTCATGCCATGGCACTCCCACTGCCCAGCCAGCCTGGCTTCCTGCCTATTCCTAACATGAGGCAAGCTCTTTACCAACCTTGGCCTTGATCTTTACATATGCAGTTTTCTCTCCCTAGAAAGTGTTCTTCCCTTCTCTTCAAATAAGCTCATACTCATCCTATGTATCTCAGATTCTCAATGCTACCTAAGGGAAAGCCCTTGCCTTGATCACCTAATTAAAGTTATTGTCTATTATATTATCATTATAGGAATGATTACTTCTATAGGTTACATAGATTTTACATCAATTATAAACATATAGCATATATTTCTATTATATATGCATATCATCCTGATTATTTTTATTACCCTTATGATGCCCTATAATTATTTTGTTTATTATTTGTTGTTAGTCTCCCCCAACTAGACTGCAGGTTTTTTGACAGCAGAGATTGTCTCTGCTTTATGCACTAGACAGCACTCTGCCCTTCTCTGAGCCACAATATGTTCATCTTTAAGCAGAAGATTTTTTTTTCAATTTAAGTACTGGGATACACATGCAGAACGTGCAGGTTTGTTACATAGGTATACACGTGCCATGGTGGTTTGCTGCACCCATCAATGTGTCACCTAGGTTTTAAGCCCCACATGCATTAGGTACTTGTCCTAATTTACTCCCTCCCCTTGCCCCGCCACCCTCTGACAGGCCCCAGTGTGTGATGTTCCCCTCCCTGTGTCCATGTGTTCTCATTGTTCAACTCCCACTTATGAGTGAGAATATGTGGTGTTTGGTTTTCTTTTCCTGTGTTAGTTTGCTGAGAATGATGACTTCCAGCTTCATCCATGTCTCTGCAAAGAACATGAATTAATCCTTTTGTATGGCTGCATAGTATTCCACAGTGTATATATGCCACATCAATGCCAGTCTATCACTGATGGGCATTTGATTTGGTTGTATACCTTTGCTATTGTAAATAGTTAAGTAGAGGATTATTAACCTGCCTTGTCCACTTCAAGAGTCATTGTAAATTATAAAAGAGAGAATGAAGATGAAACCATTTGGTGAATGGTACGGCTCATTAAAAACCTAAGTGAATATCAAGGGTTCATATGGAAGCTTCCAGAAAACCCAGAGTGCAGTGGAGAGGTATTACCTGCAGAGGCCATGTTGGCTGCTCAGATGGAACCCTCTCTTTCTCTCTCTCATATTTTGCAGATCAAAGTTGGTCCAAAAGTTCTGGGGCCTTTCTGTGGAGAGAAAGCCCCAGAACCCATCAACACCCAGAGCCACAGTGTCCTGATCCTGTTCCATAGTGACAACTCGGGAGAGAACCGGGGCTGGAGGCTCTCATACAGGGCTGCAGGTAACCTCTTCCCTCCCAGGTTACACTGAGCCGCTGTGCTTAGCCCTTGCAGAAGCAGTGGCTAAGGGAGGAGGGGTGCAAGCTTGGGTCTCCTCTCGGGACCTGATGGGACTCCCAATCAAGCAGCTGGGGATCAAGGCACGTGCTCTTTCCTGACTCAGTTTTCCATCTATAGAATGGGGGCAAGGGCAACAATAATGTTGGGTGGACTAGACAGGTGGTTTTCAAAACATGTACCTCAGTATCACATAGAGAGATTAAAGAAAAAGAAATCTTGTTTCCTGAACTCTACACCTCACACAGTGATTCAGTAGACTTGGGGAGGAGGGCCTTTTCAGCTCCAGCCTTCTCCAAGTCTAGGGTTAGAATTTGGATATGGGCCTGTAGCCCAGAATGTTTCACTATGGTGCTTTGCCTCCTTCTGGGTCCCCCATCGGCAAAGCCCATGGATCTCATGCCCCCGTCCCTCAAGTCAGTCAGTCCTGGCCCAAACCTTGATCAAGCCATTCAACCTGCAGTAACTGGTCTGTAGGAACTCAAGGAAGGAGAGGGTGAACATCAGTGACAAAAGATCACAGCTGGGCATGAATAATCCAGTTCATAGACTAAAACTCTGGCCCTGCCTACATTATCACATACACTGCCCAGATGGGGGAGAGCAGACAGGATCTTAACAAAGGAGAGTTTGTCTTAGAAAAAGTGTCAGGGATAGGCCCAGGCCTGAAGAGCCTGTCAGATTTAGCTTTTCGAGGAGAGGACTCAGAGGCATATGATCACAGCCTTTCTGATGCTTTGAAGAAGGGCCTTGGGAAAAAAGAGCAATTTGGGTCATCCTTGGTGGCCTGAGAGGACAAATGAGTAAAAATTACAGGGGCGCAAATTTCAGCTAAGAAGGAAAACAATGTTCATGTAATCAGCAGAGTCTGAGCCTGAAAGGTACAGGTTAGGGAGGCGTTAAGCTCCCTGTCACTGTGTCCCTGAGCCGCCATGCTTAGCCCTCCCAGGGGTGGTGGCTGAGGGAGGAAGGATGCTGGTAGTGGCTGAGGGAGGAGGGATGCAGGTTTGGACCTGGTGGGGCTCCTAGCTGAGCAGTATGTTTGGTGTCTACTGCAGAGGATGTTGTAAGAGAAGCATCAGACAAGGATTGGATTTAATGACATTTAACATTCCTCCCAATCCTGAGTTTTACTGAAATCATCTGGTCGACCATTTCATTCCACAAGTAAGGACGTGGTGGTCCAAGTTGGAAACTGCCCTATTCACGGCTCCAGAATTAGTCTCTTGAAGGGCCCGGAAGATCCATGCCTCCAATACCCAGTTCCATGTTTTATTCACCTTCATCAGGCCTTGCTTTCTAGGGACTGGCCCTTTAAGGTCAGAATTCTCATTTTCTCACCTGCTGTTCTTTCATTTGCTCCCCACCAGGAAATGAGTGCCCAGAGCTACAACCTCCTGTCCATGGGAAAATCGAGCCCTCCCAAGCCAAGTATTCCTTCAAAGACCAAGTGCTCATCAGCTGTGACACAGGCTACAAAGTGCTGAAGGTGCAGAGCCCTGCCTGGGAAAGGGTAGTGAGCAGGCCGCAGAAACTCTCCAAACCGGCACCTCCCCAGGGCAGATGGGCTGCCAGCACTTGTCATAGTTCCAGCACAGAATTTCCTAGCTGCCCATCAACTTCTCAAATGCTCCAGAAATTCCAAAGCGTGTGTCCCAGGCGGTCTCACACTCTGAAAGTGGCACAAAAATTTGTTTTATTTTTTAATCAGAGCATGAGCTGGTTTGAATTTTTAAAATATGCATCCATACAGCTCTATAATCAAGGCTGAGAACTGTGACAAAGTTCATCGGCTTATAGAGGGGAGTGGAGTGGGATACCAGGAAAGGAAGTAGACGGTTTAAAAGTAGCAGATGGGGCCAAGTGCAGTGGCTCACGCCTGTAATCCCAGCACTCTGGGAGGCCCGGGTGGGTTGATCACCTGATCTCAGGACTAGCCTGGCCAATATGGTGAAACTCTATCACTACTAAATAATAAAAAAATAGCCGGGTGTGGTGGCGGGAGCCTGTAATCCCAGCTACTCGGGAGGCTGAGGCAGGAGAATAGCTTGAATCTGAGAGGCGGAGGTAGCAGTGAGCCGAGATTGTGCCATTGCACTTCAGCCTGGGTGACAAGAGCAAAACTCTGTCTCAAAAAATAAAAAAAGGAACAGATGGGTTCCCCTTACTCTCCCACCCCCTGAAGCAGTAGTTCTAGGAATCACATTGTTAGCTTAAAAAAAAAAATCACCTCCCAGCTCTCACCTGAGATCAGTTAAAGCAGACTTTTTGGGACGGGGACCAGTGATTGGTGCAGCCAAGCTAAAGGACCACTGCTTCCAAGGAATGGTTCTCAAAGAGGGGTCCTCAGTCTCAGCATCACTGGGAACTTGTTAGAAACGCAAATGCTTGGGTAAGCCAGCCCCACTGAATCAGAAACTCTGGGGAGAAGCCCGGCCACCTGTGTTTTAACAAGCCCTCTAGGAGATGCTGACTGCTTGCCCTGGTTTGAGAAGCACTGCTCTGAAAAAGGAGTCAATGCTTACAGTCTTCCCTTCAGAGATAGTTGCCCAAACCCCTTCTTGCACACAGCCCTTGCCCCTCTCCAGAATATGAAAAGGGAATATGAATTCAGCGTGTATCTTTCCCCTACCTTCAAGCTTGCCCTTGGAGGCCCATGGGTGGAAAATCTCAGTCGAGGACAGACACGTGTGGAACTTGAGTTGGTTTTGCTAGGAAAAAACCCCTAACATCACCCCCGCCTCCTTCTTCCCACTCCCTTCTTCCTGTCTCTTCCCAGGATAATGTGGAGATGGACACATTCCAGATTGAGTGTCTGAAGGATGGGACGTGGAGTAACAAGATTCCCACCTGCAAAAGTAAGAAAGCCTAATGGGTTGTTATAAAGATACTGAGCTCCCCAACACTGGCGGGATCCGAGCGGAGCATGCAAGGGTGAAAGTGTGGCAGGAGCACTCTGAAGGGGATGGGAGCAGAAATTTAACAGACACACAAGGGTTGGGGGAAAAAAGAATATCAATGCCCCTTTTGGCAATAAGACGTTTGGATCCCAAAAGAAACTTGTGGGCCCAGTACTTTGTTAAACACCAATTTTACTTCAGTCCATAGGTGGGTTGCCAAGCTTACTAAAGGAATAACATGTGTCCAGGCTCGAAACCAGCTTTGGCAATTGCTAATTCAGGAAACTAGTTTGGTGCTGGTGCCCAGAGCTGAGTGACCTTGCTAGTCTTCACGTGGCCATCAGCCATATCCCCTACATCTTCTGAGACAGCTCATGATTTAGGGCTGTATAGGAAGGGCTGTGGGGTCAGCACAGTTGGCCTGCATGAAGCAAACGATACAGCTCTTCACTGGCTCCTAGGACCCAGAGTAAGATCTTGCCTTGGCTCTGCCCCTAACCAACTCTGTGATTGTGAATAAGATCCTTCCCCTCAACTATAAAATAAGGAGTTTGGACTAGCTTTATATTTTAGAAGATGTGCCAATGGTTTTAAAATGATATAGTCTATATAAATCATCTACTGAGCTTTGTAAAAATGCAAGCTTCCAACCACTTCACCTCACCACCACCCTCTGCAACCACCCCTCAACACCCAGGTGATTTCAATGAAAGACTGATAAGGACCACAGTTTTAGAAACTTATCTATGGCCAGCATTGATGAGAGGAGGCACAGTGACAGAAATAGTCAGGGAAGGAAGGGAGAGAGAAGGGAGAATTTGCTTTATGATGGAGAGGTGAGGTCAAGAATTAGAGCCTGGCGTGGTGGCTCACACCTGTAATCCCAGCACTTTGGGAGGAAGAGGCAGGTGGATCACTTGAGTTCCAGAGTTCAAGACCAGCCTGGCCAACATGGTGAAACTCAGTCTCTACTAAAAATACAAAAATTATCCAGGCATGGTGGCACATACCTATAATCCCAGCTACTCGGGAGGCTGAGGCAGGAGAATTGCTGGAACCCAGGAGACGGAGATAGCAGTGAGCCGAGATTGTGCCACTGCACTCCAACCTGGGTGGCAGAGCAAGACTCTGTCTCAAAAAAAAAAAAAAAAACTGGATTGGAGTTGGTCCCACCCATCTTCTTTTCATGACTTTTCATGCAAACTGGAGCGCTATCCTCGTCCCTTTCTCCTACATGGCCTTGATTCAGTACGCAGACACATCTCCTCCCATTGTCCCAAGGGGGACTTTCCCTTAAGGCAAATCCCAGGAAGAACTTTGAAGTAAAATATGCTTGTTCTTTTCCTTTTCATATGATGAAATTTTTCCTTTTCCTATGATGTGGCTGGGGTCAGAGCCTAGCGTGGGGAAGGAGGGGGCATTTTATGACTTTAACAAAATGTTTCAACAAATGTTGACTGGATGCCTCTGCAGAGTTCCATAGGGAAGTCAGATGGAAAAGACAAGGTCCAGGCATGGAGGAACTCAAGTGCTGGTGGCCACAGTCACCACCTCCTCCAATCCCAGGCTCGAGGCACAGTGCTGTGACTAGGTTCTAAGCAAAGCACTCTGCAGAACAAAGCAAGGGGCATGTAGAAGGAGAAGGTAAAGGAGGATATGAGGTGTTTTGGATAGAATCAGGCTTTAGAATTAGGAAGTTCTAGATTCAAATGCAGACTCTACCAGCTGAGAGTCCCTGATCAGTGTACTCAGACTCTTTGGCCTCAGTTTCCCACCCTCAAGATTGCTTTGGGGATTAGCTGGGTTAATATACATACCATACCCATGGAGGGCCAGAAACGTGCAAAAGATCAACAAACATCTCCCGCCCCAACCCAATCCCCTCACTAGGAAGTGGTTTTGTTTCTCTCATTCATATTTTTGGAAAGTAGGAAACATTAATAATTTTTCCCTGACTAATATTTTTTTCTGACTTACATTAGCGTACAACAGAACACCCTGTCATTTTGTAGTAAAGAGGAACTCTTTCCATCATATGACCCTATTCTCCCAAAATAGGCTGGATTAAGACGATCAGAATTCCCATTCAGGCATACCCAGCATCTTTGCTTACTCAGGTATTTATTGAGCATCTCTCTATACCAGGCACTGTGCTAGGTCCTAGGGGAGAGGCAAGGACAGGACTGAGGAGTTGAGAGTCCCCAGGGATTATGGAGTACAGGGCTGGAAACAGACAAGGGGTGTGCACTGTGTGGTAAAGAAACGTGCACTCGAAAAGAAGCTGGGAATTACGGGTTGTTGTTCTGGCCTCCACCTTGCTGTGGTGGCCCCTGGACAAGCCCTGTTCTACTCTGAATGCCGTCAAGTCAGGGTTTGGACCAGATGCAGGCAACACTCCCTCCAGGGCAGAATTTTATAATCCTCATGAGCCAGGATGTATGACTCTGCAAATTCTCAGAATGATACAGATTCCACAATCCCAAACTGTTCTTCGCACTGGCTGTACCTAAACTATGCATTCTTAATCAATTCTGGTGAAGTGATTTCTGTATTTCCTGCATAAACTGTTTCTGCTTTGCTTGCTAATTTCTCTCTCTCTCTCTTTCTCTTCCTTTCTCTGCTTCCTTCCTCTGTATCTCTTGATCCCTCTTTGATCTTCACCATAGTGGCAGAAAACGAAATCGATCTGGAGAGCGAACTCAAGTCAGAGCAAGTGACAGAGTGAATGACGAGACCCCACACAATGCAGACATCCAGAAATGGATCACTCCCAAGACCCCTGGGGCCCACAGCTGCACCACCCCTCCCCATCTAACAACACTCCCGTGCCCCTTTCAGTGTGGATTAGAATGGGTGCTGAACAAGGCAACATGATCTCAGCAGTTGAAGCTGCTACGTGTGTGAAAACAAATTCGCCACTTGAGGGTTCACCCATCATTCAAACACTACTCCTGAAAATAATGAAAAAAAAATGTGGGATTTATTTTAGCACCTCTGAGTGGACTGTGCTCTTCTCAAAGGAAAAAAAAAATGCCCTTGGTCTTAGAGACATAAGATTGAATATATAATCATGTGGCCTCAGGCTGACCAGATCAAAGTGGTTTCTAATCCATTCTACATGTCAAGTTTAAATAAGCCAGACTGCCTGTGACTTTATGAATCCGAAGGTGTTACCTGTTGCTGCTTTCTTAACCACCATGAGTAGGTAAAGCAAATAATAACTCACAGAGTGTGGATTTTTGAGAATCTGAATGTTTTCTCATTCACAAAAGTATCCCTTCTACCCCTACCTAGCATGGGGCTGAAATGTCATCATTAGAGGTTCTGTCTTCTGGGGCTTACGAGTCCTGTGTTTCTTAAAATTCGCTGATTAAAAATTTTAAAAAGATAGGTATCACACCTGAAAGCAGTAGCCCCAGCTCTGTGCCATGGGACATCACAGGTCTTAAACAGTGACAGAGAAAGGGCTGGGGAGTGGCAGCTGGAATCTCTGCTTCCGTCTGAAGATCTGGGTACACATGTCAGAGAAACTTTGCATTAAATGGACTGCCCGATCTATTTGGTGATTAAATGGCTGTGCGGTGAGGGGAAAACCCTGGGCAGTCTGGAGACCGAGGTGCCATTCTTGGCTAGAGCCACCACTGAAAGAAGAGATGGGCTGGCTACTAAAGACAAGTGTCCGTTGAATAAATGTCTTTAAACCCACAAAGTATTAACAGCAATCTTACTCAGTGCTATACAGGGAATCAGAATTTAAGAGGAAGATTTGATATGTACCCAAATAATTGTAATAGCTTTGATGCAGACAACATCAGATACATCCCATCAAAGAAACAAGGAAGCAGCCCTGTCCAGTTAGAATTAGAAAGGCTTTCAAGAAGAAGCAGTGTTTCATCAAGACTCCAGGGTGGCCAGAGCATGGACATAGGGTGCCCTGGGCAACAGGGATGGCACCAGCAAGGCCTGGGAGCTGGAGGCAGCAGGGGAGCACACTGAAGGAGCTGGTGTTTGGAGGGTGGGTACACTGAGGGGAGGAAAGAAGATGAGGCCAAGGAAGGGGCTAGAGCCCAAAACCCCAGGCCTGAGTGCCAGGATTATCTGATTGCACATCGTTCTCTAGGAAGCCCCCCAATACAGCAAAGCACACTTGGATCTGCAGGTCAAGCAAGGTGTGTCTGGAGGAAAATAAGTGGCAGCAAGGAATTACCGTGGAGATAGGGTGTTGGGCGGTACCGCCAAGGCAAGGGGAAAGAGAAGGGTGTTTAGATTCCAGAGTGCGGATCTGGCCAGACAGGACTTTACAGAAAAGGGTAACACCCTTCCTAAAGCAAAGAGCATAGGCCAACGGCGGAAGCAGGGTCTAGTGTGTGCTGACTGTGCCAGACAGACCTGCTCAAGGCCTCTTGTGATGGAAAGTCACTTCCGTGTCCCAGAGAGACATGGCTTTTTCCCTGCCACTATGGATTTGGGAAGAAAGTGTGCCCCTCCACGTTGCCAAGACCCTCTATGTTCCACTATTTATCACCCCCTCTACCCAGTTGTAGGGCCAGCTGTATCAGTGGACAAAGTTACTTCTCTGAAGTGATGTGAAAGTAGGTCCTCCACCCAGATAATATCTCTCCGCCAGCATCAGCCACATAACAGGCTCCGAGGACCCCACTATCTAGCCACGCTAAGGCCAACCCTGGAATTCCTAAACTAGGTGGTCAGGTCTTGAGATTAGTTTAGGCAAAACAAACTGCTGGACCAAAGTTAAGGGAGATGAGTAACGCCAATACCTAGGTACCAAGTCAATGGTGTTTTCTAAAAAAGGAGGAAAAATCTGCTTTAGCAGAATTTAAACTGTTTATAGTATTTAAATAATAAATATTATTGGTCATTATCCTAGTGTTGAGCTGCACACGTTTACCTCACAAAGTGGAAGAGCGTCTCTACTTTTGGGTTATCAAAACAAATGGAGATGATTTGTCCAGGGTAATTGGACTGGGTGCCAGGACAAAACCTGTTGTCTTGGTTTGCCTTCTTTGTGGATAAGAAGTACCTGTATTTCCTCCCTTCCTTCATCTTTTCCTCCAACCTGGAGGGACTTGGAATTATTTACATTTTGAGTGGACTTTCTAGCTAATCAAAAAGATGAATTTGGAGTCCTAAAGTCAAAATCACAATGTCTAAATGGCACTCAGGGGTAAATTACATCTCACTATTTCCCAAAATGACCAGGTAAAATTCAGGAGGACATGGAACTTTGGAAATTTTACCAGGGCTCTGGAAATTCTGACAATTGATGTCCACCATTGGCCAGCTAAAATAGGCCATTTAACTGGAAAACAGATCCTTAAGAACTACTAGTTCCATTTACTAAAACAGCACTGGGTTTGAGGTCAAATCTTGCTCTCACTCTGACAGTAACTTGTATGACCTTAGACAAGTCAAATCTCCTCTCTGGGCTCATAGATAAAATAAAAAGAACATTCTAGATTGCCTACTTCAGGTTTCTTTCCAGCTGTGACAGTCTATGATTCATCTATGATTCTTCAACTCTGGCGTAGGCTGTTATACCTAAGATTAGGATTTCCTTAAGAATGAAAAGATTGACAAATTTGGGTCCAGAGTCTCTGATGTGGCCATGAAAAGATGCCCTGACTCTCAGCTGACTCACCCTGGGCTCCATCAGTGCTGACAACTCCCCTAAGACTGAGCTGGACTGAAAAGCTCCCCAAAGACCACCTCGGAGGAGCAGGCATCTTTAGTCATGTCCTGTACTGGGAATTATGGCTCCAACATCTGGCCATCAACAATTGTAGAAAATGAACAGGGGAAGGCTGAAAGCTGATCTGCCTCCAACCCTGCCTCCTGGTTTCTAGGGCCAAGCAAGCTGCCTGGGGAGGCAGCAGGGTGGGGCTGTGTACTCATACAGGAGCTGGGTTTTTTTTTTTATTTTTTGTGCCAGACTCCAATGTGAGCATATTAGCTGCTATTATTCAGCCTAGGATTGGGACTAGAAGAACAAAGATTATTTGGTTTACGTCAGCTATAATTTTCTCGCTAAGCCAAGGGTTTCATCCTTGGGCAGAAGAGGCAGAGAGGATTGTACAATAAAACTAGAAGTCAAAGAAAGAGGCCCTGGTGGGTAAGAGGCTGGAGTCTGTTTAAACCTCAGGAGACCTTCTCCTACCCAAAATTGACACTGGCCAGGTGAGCTGACCACACAGTAGTACCATAATGAATGGGAGAGACCTCAAAAGCAGGACCACTGGTAGCTTCACAGGTTGTACACTGTATATCCCAGGGGCACCCTTCAGAGGCATTATAATATTGCTTTCTGGAATTGTGTGCAGTGCACAACCTGTACATCTGCATGACACAGATCCATCAGATAGCCAGAAGAAGATGAGCAAAAGGCAGTCGAGGGTTCTCACTTCTTCTCTCTCAGTTGTAGACTGTAGAGCCCCAGGAGAGCTGGAACACGGGCTGGTCACCTTCTCCACAAGGAACAACCTCACCACATACAAGTCTGAGATCAGATACTCCTGCCAGGAGCCCTATTACAAGATGCTCAACAATATCACAGGTAAGCCCTCCATGCTGAGCCACCCCACTCCCGTTTCACACTCTCGGGGCCTCAGGGTTGGGCTGGAGGCCGAGGCAGCTCTGAAAGGAAGAACTGCTCATAAGTGTGCAGAGCCAGATAATGCAAAACGTGTCACTCACACATCTCCTCAGGTTCTCACTTTCCATGAGCTTGTGTTACTGTGTCCATGTGGAGATGCAGAAACAGTCTCAAGACCAAAACCCAGGCTTTTTTGTTTTTAACTTTAAATCTAGCACTGATTTACTAATGAGTTGTTGGTGGGAGCGTGAAGGAGTCACACACTGACACAACTAAGGGAAGAAACGAGACCCTAAAGGAAGCCTGGAATACCCCAAGTTAAACTCCTTCATGTGGTCTGAGGCTGAGTTGGGGTTTCCAAAAAATGGCCAGTATTACTGCTTCACCCAGTCTCTGCCTTGGCTTCTGGGTGAGGGCAACATCTCACCAGGCCAGACCCAGTCAGCAGGTAAGGGACCTTCCTTCAAAGACCTGTTCCGCTGATATGGACAGGGGTCCAGGCAGGGTTGGGGAGTGAGGAGCAGATCCTTTGCCTCCTCAGGGAGCCCAACATATCCCCTGACCACAGCTCAAGCACAGCCACAGCTACAGCAGTCCCTGTCCAGACCTCATCCATGCCACCTGGCAGAGACCCCTGGCTGCCCCAGGGACTGGGCAGCAGCACACTGGCCAGAGGGTGAAGGACTTGCAATAACCTGTCCCTTGGCCACACTGGGGGTTTGGGAGGAACTGGGAGGAGAATGGCTTAGAGACATAACCCGCCTCTCCCTGCCTTGTGGCAGCCCAACACCCCCTCACACGCACTCACAGTCCCTAGCAGAAAAGGAGCTCTCAGGGAGAAAGGAGGGCCCATCAGCTCTGCCTCTCTGGCATGCAAGCCCTGAGAACATTCTCCTGACTCATCTAAGCCTCCAACTCCTTCTTATTTTTTTTTTTTTTTTTTTTTTTTTTTTTGTTTTTGAGACAGGGTCTCACTCTGTCACCCAGGCTGGAGTGCAGTGGCATGATCTCGGCTCACTGCAACCTCGACCTCCTGGGTTCAAGCAATTCTCTTGCCTCAGCCTCCCAAGTAGCTGTGATTATAAAAACTTGCCACCATGCCCAGCTAATTTTTGTATTTTTAGTGGAGACGGGCTTTTGCTATGTTGGTCAGGCTGGTCTTGAACTCCTGACCTCAAGTGATCCGCCCACCTCGGCCTCCCAAAGCGCGGGGATTACAAGCGTGAGCCACCGCACCTGGCCCAAAGTCCTCATTTTTAAAAGAAGGAACAGTGATGAAGCTCTTAGAGCTATTTTGAAACTCCAGTGAGATGGTGGTCACAAATGTATGCTTATGAAAGAGTCTGTCAAATGGAGAAGAAAGGAAAGGGCATCTGTGCAACAAAGAGCCATGTAAGCCCAGGTCTTTGTGACAAGTGAGGGGGAAATGCCTTCCAGGACCTGGGCAGCGTGGGGTGGGGAGGGGAGCAGCCCTCAGCCAGGCAGGAGTGGGACTCCCCAGAGCTTTAGACAGACACCATGCTGAAGAGCGTGGTGTTTATTTTTGAGGGTGACAGCCAGCCATTGGTGATTCTGAGCTAAGAAAGGACATGGTCAGATTCCCGTTTTAGAAAGATCCTTCAGGTTGCAAAGGGAGTTTGATAGAAGGACTAGGATGGTACCCCTGTGGGTATCTGAAGACATTTGGAGGTTAATTGGCCCCTTTGGAGGATTATATCCCAGAGACTACCTGCCACATTCCTCCACTTTCTTCCTCATTCTTCTTAGTACATCTAGGCTCAGAGACAATCGTATCTGAGCCTAGATGACCATTTGGAGGACTTTTGTAATAACTCACTTGAGAGAAATTAAGTACCCAGATCTATTTTCCATGTGCTGCAAATCAACCATTTTCTCCCTTTTCTCCTAACCTCTTTCACTAATCCAGGTATATATACCTGTTCTGCCCAAGGAGTCTGGATGAATAAAGTATTGGGGAGAAGCCTGCCCACCTGCCTTCCAGGTACCTCACCCTCCAAATCCTTTGCCTCATGGTTTTCCATCCAAGGCCCTAGGACCCCAGGTCTTCTGGCTGTTAACAGGGAGATGGGGGACAGGGGAGGTGATGCTTTGGTTGCTTTTTGGGAGGCGTCTTCAAAAGGTTAAGGGTCAGAGAAGCCCTGCTTCACACCTTCTCAAACCAGCCTGTATTTTCTGCCTGCTCCGTCACTCTGAGAGCCCTCCTGTCCCCTCTCTGTGTCCTTGCCACAAGCTTTTTCATAGAACACAGTTTGTGCGTGCATCTGCTGTCCTGCCAGGGAAATTGAAAAAGTGGGTACCCTGTCCTCAAGCACTCACCATGCTATCAAGGAGATGATAAGACAAACAACATCATGATAAGACAGAGTGAGAAATTCTTTCTTCCAAACAGCAATGTGGTCAAGCCTTTCCAACTGCTGCCTTTCCCATGGTTTACTTACTGACTCCACTTTAAAATGGAAAGAAAATTTTGTGGTGACAGGAAGTGTTACTGTGCATACAGATTTTGGGGACATTTGCTTTAGCATTAAAAGTATAGGCCGGGCGTGGTACCTCACGCCTGTAATCCCAGCACTTTGGGAGGCCAAGGCGGGTGGATCATCTGAGGTCCGGAGTTCAAGACCAGCCTGGTCAACATGGTGGAACCCCATCTATACTAAAAATACAAAAAAAATTAGCCAGGCGTCGTGGCGCACATGTGTAATCCCAGCTACTCGGGAGACTGAGACAGGAGAATTGCTTGAACCCAGGAGGCAGAGGCTGCAGTGAGCCGAGATTGCACCATTGCACTCCAGCCTGGGCACCAGAGCTAGACTCTGTCTTGAAAAATAAATAAAGAAATAAATAAATAAATAGTATGGGTGATTTGCACTGCAATCACACTGTGTAGCTACTCAAGTTGACTTAGAAAAGTATAACCCCAAAATGCACACTCTAGGGTTAAACAAATAATCTACAAAAAAATTAAATTTAATATTCACAACATGGTAATTTTTTTTTAGAAAAAATAAGAATGACAGTAGTTTAATGATGCAATCACTCAAGACAGCATTGAGGAATACTGAAAATTAAGTGCCTTGTCTAATTCCATCTGCATGTTTGCAAAAACAGCAGGAAATTTGCAATATGGTTAAGCATTGGGTGATATTTGTATTTTGCTGAATGAGAATGTTGGGTAAACTGACGTAGTATATTATATTAACGGTACATTTCAGTAACCCTACAGTATACAGTATAAAGTAGGTATACCAGTACACAGTAGGTATATTAGTCTGTTCTCACACTGCTGATAAAGACATACCCAAGACTGGTAATTGATACAGAAAAAGAGGTTATTGGACTCACAGTTCCGCATGGCTGGAGAGGCCTCACAATCATGGCCAAAGGTGAAAGGCATATCTTACATGGTGGCAGACAAGAGAGAAATGGGACATAGCCAGTTTGAGACATAGCCAAACCATATCAGGAGGCTTCTACATATCAGATTAGACACTAAAATGGAAGGCTATGGAGTTGTCTACTATTCATCCTTAAGAAGTGAAGAATGTGTTAGCATTTGAGAGTCAGGTTTTGACCATCACAGGTGCTATGGGATCCCAGAGAAGAAGGAAGTAACAATGTCTGGTTGTCTATGAGTGGAGGGGTAAGAACTGACCAGGAAGGCTTCACATAAGAGGTCTTTATTTCTAAGAAAAACTTATGAGGATGTGGAATAAGGGAATGTTCATCCCACCCATTCTGCTGATTCCACTTACCTCAATTAGGCTTGCCCAGAAGTACACCCAAGGACTCCAGGCAGTGAAGCCTCAGAGAAGAGAGGAATGGTGGAGCTGTAGCAAACCAGAGGATCTAATCCCCATTTTGCTAAAAGACTATGTGAGCCAAAGAAAGCTAGGGATAGATTCCATGCTGGAAAGCCATGTGGCCACCTCAGGAAGGGGAAGAAGCCCTGGGCAAAGAGTCAGGGCCCTAGGTACTAATACTGATGCTGCCATTTCCTAACTGTGATCTTTGGTAAGTAATTTCACATCTCTGGGTCTGGGATCCCATACCTCAGAAGTAAAGCATCAGGACCAAGAGACCTGTGATATTCTATGACTCTTTTCTTGAGACAGAGTTTCACTCTTGCTGCTCAGGCTGCAGTGCAATGGTGCAATCTCAGCTCACTGCAACCTCTGCCTCCTGGGTTCAAGCAATTCTCTTGCCTCAGCCTCCCGAGTAGCTGGGATTACAGGCATGCGCCACCATGCCCAACTATTTTTTTTTTTCTTCGTATTTTTAGTAGAGACAGGGTTTCTCCATGTTGGTCAGGCTGGTCTCGAACTCCCAACCTCAGGTGATCCTCCTACGTCGGCTTCCCAAAGTGCTGGGATTATAGGCATGAGCCACTGCGCCCAGCTATTCTATGATTTTTAATGGTCATCATCCTCTATGTTTGTACAAAGCATCTTGGATACAATGAGTCATGAAATTCTTTTTAACACCAAGTGTTGGGCAGAACCATGGTGTATCATTGAACCAGGCCAGAAATTTGTAAAGTCTCTCTTCGCAAAACACTGTGTGATTGAACCAGGATGCAGGCCAGGATGGAGAAGGCCATCTCATCTATTGTCATAAGGCCCACCATTTCAGGGGGCCTGCTAAGCAAATATTACTTGCCCCCTTATTTTATAAATGAGAAAACTAAGTATCAGAATAGTGTAGTGATTTGCGCAAGGCTACTTGTAGAAAATTAGGGGCAGAGCTGAAAGGTGAACTCAATACTTTTGATGGCAACATAAGCAATGCCGAGCCATTCTTTTACCATGGTCATGTTTTATGCCATCCTCAGATACCTTGAATCCTAGAGCATCACATTTTTCTTTAAAGACCCTCCCTCACTAACCACTATCCTCTAGAACCCAAATCTGGCTTCAGCATAGCCAAAGCTATAACATTTCAAGAAGATTCCTTTCTCCCAGGAAAGACTGGGTGGGGAATGGCAGCAGCCAATAAGAATGACCCCATTTCAATGAGCTCTCCCAAGGGCTTGTTGCATCATTCAACCTCTTAAAAGGACAAGAACACATCAAGGAGAAAACAGATTTCAGTGGAGATACGAAGCTAGACTCAGGACAAACAAGCTCGAGTTCTGGCTTTCCCTCTAACAACTCTGAGTAAGTCATTGCTTTCTCTGAACTTTCCCATTTCCATCTGTAAATTAGCTGTTCTCCAAGGTTTCTCCAGATCTGATCTGTGACCTGCAGTGTGCCACTGGCACCTTGGTTGGAGAAAGGTACCGTTTAGTACTGGCTTTGTTGTGACCATGGACCAAGTCACAGACGTGTCCCTTACCAGATGAGGGCCTTGAAGCACTAAATATATGTAGGACCAATCGCAGAGCTGCGTTGAGATGTTGCCTTGCAGTTTGCTACTTGTAATTGGAAGGCTGACCCTCAACTTTGAAAGGCCAGGCCACAGAGAGTTACAAAGACCAGTTCACATCTGGCCTGGGGTGAATGGCAGGGTGCCCCAGGATCAAGCAAGAAGCATTTGGCCTCAGGAAGAAGAGCATCTGAAAAGCATTAGGTTGCTAAAAGCCTGCTCTCCCAAAGTTGCCAAGAAAACTCAAATGTTCCATGGTGTCTAAAGGATTGTCAAAAGCGCCCAGGCCAAGGAGTGTAGTCTGGCCATTTGGAACCAGGAGGAGGCCCACACTCACAGTAGGTCTACCTCCGAGACCCAAGCACCGTGCCTGGGAGGGCCGTGCAAGCATGTTCTTAGCCAGCGGGGGCCTGGTGCCGAAGACCTGCTCATGGGCCAGAGGCATTTGGCTGCAGGAGGCTGGTGGTGCATGTGCATGCTCAGGGTGCAACTCAGTGGAATGAAGTTTGCTCAGATCTTTCTCCTTCCCCTAAAGGTACTACACAGCTCCTGGGTGCAATGATGGGTGGCCCAGAGTAGGGTCCATGCATCATTGCTTATAGATTATGCCATCTTTCCCCAACCCTGGAGGCCCTGGGCCTTAATCCATGGGCACCAATTTATAGCAAGATTCTTTTAGGACAGAGAAGAAAAGGTTTAAGGCCCTATGCCCATGGTCTTAATATCTATTGAGTTAGTGTGGGATACTAGACTTAGAATCTAGTTAAGCTCCTGCTATCTGACTTAAGAGTCGTATCCCTTTAGGCTAGTCACTTAAACTCAGGAGGTTTACTCACCTAGAAAATGGTGATGGCTAAGGCAAATAAAATGAAAATTAAAGGATCCCTGGAATTTGAAGGATCCCTGGAGATCATTGTGACCAAATGCCTCGTTTGACAGATCAAAAATTGAAATCCAGAGAGGGAAATTTACTGACTCAGAGTCACAAGGGAAATGGAAGAGAAAAGCCAGGTCAAGACTTCCAGCATCTTTGTTACCAGTCTAGCGTTTGCTGTGGCCTGCTAGATGGTTTTTTAGGTTCCTTCCATCTCTCTGTCCCCATGGAAAGAAAACTTTCAGAAGCTTTCTAGGTTCCCATAGCATGGACAACTTCTGAAATAAGACCTGCCTTTCTAGAGAAGGAAGGGGATAAGTGTCCACTACTAGAAATAGATGGCTGTCAATTGTCCGAGTCACAGGTGGTCTTAGCCAGAGGTGGTTCAGGATAGAGAAAGCCCGAGCAGAGTGGTCAAGTCCACAGAGGGTCCCAGCTACAGAAGAGCCAGACTAGAGATGGGCCAGCCTAGAGAGACGTAGACCCAAAATGACCCTGAGTAGAGCTCTTCCAGGCTAGCATGACCCAGGCGGGTTAGGGTCCCATGGTGGCATAATCTATAGTAGTTGACATGTGAATTTCTCTTTGTGGCTTCTGTTATATGGCTGACCTGACCAGTCTCTGTCTCTTGTCCCTGTTCCCTCTTTCTCCTTACAGAGTGTGGTCAGCCCTCCCGCTCCCTGCCAAGCCTGGTCAAGAGGATCATCGGGGGCCGAAATGCTGAGCCTGGCCTCTTCCCATGGCAGGCCCTGATAGTGGTGGAGGACACTTCGAGAGTGCCAAACGACAAGTGGTTTGGGAGTGGGGCCCTGCTCTCTGAGTCCTGGATCCTCACAGCAGCTCATGTGCTGCGCTCCCAGCGTAGAGACACCACGGTGATACCAGTCTCCAAGGAGCATGTCACCGTCTACCTGGGCTTGCATGATGTGCGGGACAAATCAGGGGCAGTCAACAGCTCAGCTGCCCGAGTGGTGCTCCACCCAGACTTCAACATCCAAAACTACAACCACGATATAGCTCTGGTGCAGCTGCAGGAGCCCGTGCCCCTGGGACCCCACGTTATGCCTGTCTGCCTGCCAAGGCTTGAGCCTGAAGGCCCGTCCCCCCACATGCTGGGCCTGGTGGCCGGCTGGGGCATCTCCAATCCCAATGTGACAGTGGATGAGATCATCAGCAGTGGCACGCGGACCTTGTCAGATGTCCTGCAGTATGTCAAGTTACCTGTGGTGCCTCACGCTGAGTGCAAAACTAGCTATGAGTCCCGTTCAGGCAATTACAGCGTCACGGAGAACATGTTCTGTGCTGGCTACTATGAGGGCGGCAAAGACACGTGCCTTGGAGATAGCGGTGGGGCCTTTGTCATCCTTGATGACTTGAGCCAGCGCTGGGTGGTGCAAGGCCTGGTGTCCTGGGGGGGACCTGAAGAATGTGGCAGCAAGCAGGTCTATGGAGTCTACACAAAGGTCTCCAACTATGTGGACTGGGTGTGGGAGCAGATGGGCTCACCACAAGGCAGAGCCCCAGGTGGAACGGTGAGCTGACTTCCTTCCTCAGGGCCTGCCTCCCCTGAGTGAAGCTACACTGCACTTCCGACAGCACACTCCACATTACTTATCAGACCAAATGGAATGGAACACACTGACCTAGCGGTGGCTTCTCCTACAGAGAGAGCCCCCAGGACCGTGAGAGGCATCAGTGTGGTATAGGAAAAGGCTCTAGGCAGGAGACCTGCATTCCTGAGCTTGTCCAAGTCTCTTCCCCTGTTTGGGCCTCACTCTCCCCAGTAACACAATGCAGGAGCTAAACCAAGGCCATCCCAGCACTCCTCTCCAGGCCATACTTCTTATCCCAGTGGCCTTTATTCACTCCCGACCACTTATCAAACGCATCGGTTCCACTGTTGGTATGACTGAGCTTGGATCTGACTATTAGAAAATGGTTTCTAACATTGAACTGAATGCTGCATCTGTATATTTTCCTGCTCTGCCTTCTGGGACTAGCCTTGGCCTAGTCCTTCCTCTAGGAGAAGAGCATTCAGGTTTTGGGAGATGGCTCATAGCCAAGCCCCTCTTTCCTAGTGTAATCCCTTGGTGAACTTTCTTGCCTGGGGTTTCTCTCCCAAAAGCTTCTTGCAGTCTAAGCCTTATCCCTTATGTTCCCCATTAAAGGAATTTCAAAGGACATGGAGAAAGTTGGGAATGTTTGTGCTGACTAGTGGGAGCAGAATATCAGCGGGAGGCTCACCAAGCTCTTAAATTCGCATTGTCAACTCAGAACACGTTTGGGCCCATATGCCACCTTGAAATACCAGCTGACACCATGGATGTCCACACCTGCTGCTCCAGACAAGCACAAAGCAATCTTTCAGCCTTGAAATATATTATCTAAAAGGCTACTACCTGAACCCCAGACCCAAATTTGGGGACTTAGCTGATTACCTGGGAAAAGAAAAGACCCACACCGTATCCTGCTGTGCTTTTGGGCAGGAAAATGGAAGAAAGAGTGGGGTGGGCACATTAGAAGTCACCCAAATCCTGCCAGGCTGCCTGGCATCCCTAGGGCATAAGCTGGGCGGAGAATCCACCCCACAGAATGTTCAGAGAGACCCACTCCTTCATTTTCCAGAGTCAAAGGAATCAGAGGCTCACCCATGGCAGGCAGTGAAAAGAGCCAAGAGTCCTGGGTTCTAGTCCCTGCTCTGCTCCCAGCTGGCTGTATAACCTTTGGGAAATCATTTTCCTTCTCTGAGTCTCTGGTTCTCCATCAGCAATAGGAGGGTATTAGGTCCCCTGCAGGGTCTTTCTAGCTGGAGCACTCAGAGCTTCCCTGACTGCCAGCAGCCTCTCTGGCCCTCACAGGGCTGACTGTCCTCCTTCTACCTGGAGCTCTCTGTCCTGGAAATCTCCATCAGAGCAAGACAGCCAGAGAAGCCCCTGAGAGGGAATGACTGGGAAGTATCCACTTCTCCAACCAGCTCGTCAAAGCACACTCCTATGTCTATGAATGGCACATGTAAAGATGTTATATTTTGTATCTTTTATATGATATGCTTCACCGCTCTGTAAAGGGCCTCTGCATTGTTGCTCCCATCAGGGGTCTAAAGTGGAAATAAACCCTCATGGATAACCAACAGCCTTGGCTATAGGTTTTGTTATTGTTGGGGAAGTGTGTTCATTTGTTTTGACTTTTTTGAAAAGAAATTGGCCTCCTCATGAAACCAAAATCTCCCTTGTTGCAGAAAAAGTACAACTTTTGGTATCTGGACGTTATCCAAGAGGTAATGAGGAAAGGATTTGGTTATTGATGTGTCTTCTTCTCAGAGGCTGCTTGTTCCTTCGTTTAAGTGCCTGGCATTTAAGTCCTTGCCTTCAAAGGACTTGAGCCTGAAGGCCCGGCCCCCTACGTGCTAGGCCTGGTGACCAGCTAGGGCATCTCCAGTCCCAATGTGACATTGGATGAGATCATCAGCAGCGGCATGCAGACCTTGTCAGATGTCCTGCAGTATGTCAAGTTACACGTGGTGCCACACGCTGAGTGCAGAACCAGCTATGAGTCCTGCTCAGGAAACTATAGCGTCACGGAGAACATGTTCTGTGCCAGCTAGTTTCTAGTGCCAGTTTCAAAGGGTTGAAACTGGCATGCAAGACAAGCTTAAGTGCATATAGGTCTTACATAGGCAAAAGAAGTTAAATGTAAAAGGAACAGAGATTTAAGTACTATAGGAACTTAAAGAAGGGGCTATTTCATACAGCTGAAGGGGCTTGGAATAGCTTTGCAGAGGCTTCAAAGGATGCATGGGAGATAGGAGGGAAGGGGCAGAGTGGAAAAAAGCATGAAAGCTTTCAAAGCATGAAAGCTGGCCATGGTTAAAGTGAGAGCGGTGGGCATTGAGTGGGAAGAGTTTTTAAAGGCATACTCTATTTGAACTGTCCTGAAATGAGTGATTCTCTAAGTTTGGGGCATATGAGAATCACCTGGGGTGCTGGTGAAAAATGCAGATTGCTGGGTCTCACCCACTGGAAAATTTGAATTCAGTAGGTCTGAGGGTGGGCAGCATGGTGTGGAAAGTGGAAGGAAGGAGCTGAGCTAGGAAAGCAGTTATGCAACTACTGCAACTGTCCTGATGAGGGATGGTGCAGACCCACCAGCCATAGGGCTGTGACAGTGCAGACAGGACGAGGGGCAGTTTAAATCGATTTAAGTGGTACATTCAGCAGGGCTTGGCCTATAGGCATCTCTTGATAAGTTCAAGCATGAGTGGCATGTGATAGTGAAGTCTCACCATGGGACGCACTCATGGTTTGCCTTTGTTCTTGGTTTGTACCATAATGAAAATGCCATTCTTTTTACACTATTGAGAATGAAAATAAGAGCATATTTATGCTTTGCACTTTATGGTTTGAAGGGCTGTCGTGTCTCATGTTCTATTACATTTCCAACTTTTGCTTTTCTTTAGATACTTGGACTTTATGTTGTGACATATTGAGGTACTGAGGCATGATGAGGTTACACACAGAGCACTTTGTGACATGGAGTCGGGGAGACATATCCCTCTCCTTCTCCCAGGGATTTACCAGCAGCTTAGTGACTGATTGAACACGAGGTTGAAGAAAAGAGAGGCAACAAGGACGTGGTTGATTCAGACATTAGCAGACATCTGGAATAAGAAAGGGGAGAAGGTTAGTGAAGGGTGGATACTCGGGCTTGGTTTCACTGAGTTGGAAGAGTTTATGAGCAACCAGCTGGAAATGTAAGTCAGCAGTAAAGAATGGTGAGTTTTAGAGGACAGGACAGATTGAAAGACACTGATTTGAAATTCATCAGCACATGGGTAGTATGATGGCATAGAGGTAGAGGGCATCATCTACGGGAAATTTACAGATAAGAAAAGGAGACCAAGGCCTGGGGCCGAATGGGTGAAACTCCAGCATCACAGAAGGCATGAAGAAAAGAGAGGCCCCAAGGAAAAGAAAAAAAAAAGGGAAGGGATGAGAAACACAGGGAGAAAAGTGCTTCAGAAGCCAAGAGGAGGAGCTGTAAAGAGGGATGAAGTAGTCAACAGCACCCAATGCTGCTAAGAGTCCCAATGAAGGACTCCAGGAAGGAAGTTCCCCAGGACAGGTGTCAAGTCTCCACTGTCATCCCTGAGGGGTATGCAGGCAGCAGGCTCCATGCGTGAGTTTCAAGTCTCTAGGACTTCTCTCTTCCTTAGCCTTCTCTCTCTCTCTGTACTCCCTCCTTCCTCTCTCTCTCTCTAGCCTTCTCAGTCTCCCAGGATGGGCTTTTAGCTCTTTTCTCAGAGGTAGGAAACTGCCCTTGCATCTTCTGTAAGCCTTGTGGTAAAAATTACATGTTCAGTTCTCCATCTTTTGGTTCCTTGAAACCTACAATTTTTTTATTCTTACTATAAAGCCTGATTCTTCAAAATGAAAGTCTGTCTTTCCAGACTTTGGTTTCTGCTTTGCTCTTTCAAGTCAAAGCCTTATCCAGCCTTTGCTTAAAACCACGGATGCTCCAGCTTCAGTGGCTTGGGAGCCACAGTGCACAGAGAATTCCTAGGGATGAAAAATGTATCTGATAAGATTCGAAAAATAGTATCCTACTCTGTATGTAGATATCATGGTTGAAGTTCCATTTATGGTCTCAGAGACATTTTATTTCCATCTACTATTTGTAGACCTGTTAAATATTCAAATGGCTGCCTATTTCCAAGTTTGTGCAGTACATGGCACTTTCTTCTTCTGAATACAGCTCCAAAGGGGGAGGAAGAATGTGGGAAAGGAGTGTCAACTCGTCTTTTCAGAAGCTTTACTATAGAAGGGAGGAGTAGGAGAGACTGTGGAATGAATGGCAAACGGGGAAATGGAAGCTGATTTTTAGGATGAAAAGTCTTGACTGTGTTTTAGAGGCATAGAATAAGGAGAGATGAAAAATACAGAAGAGGGGTGATAATCTCCAAGGCCAGGTCTCCAAGAGTTCAAAAGTTAAGAGATCCAGAGTGAAAAATTAGTTCTGAAGACAACAAAGTTTACAGGGAGAAGAGATGGTGAGGAGGATGGTTTGCACTCAGTGGGATTCCCACTCAGGGAGTTCCCACTCAGTGGGCTCTGAGAGTCTATTGGGAATGGAGGCAGGACATTAGCTTGGGGAAGCTGGCTGTGGGCATGTAGAATGATGCTGGGAGATGCTGAGGCTGCATCAAGGTTGTGGATGCAGAGCATTTATCTGTGATTTTCTCCAGCCTAGTCACAGCTAAAAAGGTAGCAGGTAACTGCCTGGATCCAGGGGCTTGGGTTATGAGTGTTCTGGGAAGCCACATAGTTAAAAGTTTATGGGACTGGCCAGAGTAAGAAAAGCCCAGAGTTGGGAGTCAGGAGACCTAGATTGATAGTCTTGCCACTAACTCATGGAATACCTTTTGGCAAGTCAATTTCCTTCTCCGGGCCTTGGTTTCTTTAGCTGAATGATAAGAGGGATAGACCAGATGGTCTCCAAGGGCTATTCAGTTGTAAAGTGTGTATGTGGGAGCATGTGTGTCAATTCAAGCCAGTGGAAAATGGGATGGAGCAGGCAGACACTGTGGTGGTGAGGATCTTCAGCTCCACAAGGCCCTGAGGAAGGGCTTCTCTCAGGAGACAAGATTCCTTGGATGGAGCATAATGATTCCTTATTAGCTGTGACTCTTTCATTAGTAAGTGACATAAAGCCAACATAAGCAGCTTAAGGGGAAAAAAGAGAGGTAATTTATAGGCACATATAACTGAAAAGGCTGTACCAAAAGGCTTCACGTATGATTAGATCAAAGGGCTCAACTGTTATGGTGCAATCTCTCTCTCTCTCTCTCTTTGCCCCTCAACTGTCAGCTCCACTTTTCTTCATCAGTCTCAGTAGACTCTTTATGAAATGATTGTTGACAGATCTGGATTTATGGCTAATAGCTTGGCAACTCCAGTAGGGAATGACTTTCTCTTCTCTAATATGCTTAGCAAAATTCTCAAGTAAGGCTTTCATTGGTCCAGCCAAGGTCACATTCCCATCTCTGAGCAATTGCTGTGACTAGAAAGTGCATGGCTTTGATCAGCCACATTTCTATCCCTGAAACCAGAGGTGAGATCAATCCAACTCTAACTGCATAGCCTAAGAATGGGGAAAGTGCAGACTCCAAAGAAAGATTGAGATGCTATTATCAGGAAGGTCAATTAATGCTGGAGGAGCAAAAATAATAGATGTTCCTAACAGGGTGATGAGTTGGGAGCTCTGGCAGTGGGCAAGATATAGTCCAGAGTCTGATCTGTCTCTCCCTCCCTCCCTTGGATGCAGTGTGTGGGCTGCCCAAGTTCTCCCGGAAGCTGATGGCCAGGATCTTCAATGGACGCCCAGCCCAGCAGGGTACCACTCCCTGGATTGCCATGCTGTCACACCTGAATGGGCAGCCCTTCTGCGGGGGCTCCCTTCTAGGTAAGGAGAAGGTGGAAGAGGTGGAAGCTAAGGAACTGAAACCCCCTCCTTAGAGACTGACCAAGGTTTCTTCATTGCGAGTCATTGTGCACACTAGCATCAGGGTACAGGGTGCAGTATGGTAGAAAGAATTCTCGACTAGACTGGATCCTGGTCTGTCTCTGGCACTGGGAAGGACAAAGTCAGGGAGTCTCTCAACCATGAATAACAGTACATGGGGGTCAAAGACAGGGCATGCCAGGGCTGTGAGGTCAGGGAGAGCCAGGAAACTCACGCTTGGGGATCAGGAAAGGTCGATTTACAAAGACCTTGAATGCTATGCTTAGGAATTTCTATCTTGTCTTGAATACTCCTTTAAGTTGATAAGTATGTTCTGGAAAGTTCTCTCCAGAGGCCGCATTGATAAAAAGGAGGGTGAAACTGGAGGCCAGGAGATCAGTGAAGCATCCATTGCAGTAGCGGGGAGAGAAGGCATAGCCTCAGAATAAGAACAGGGCATGAGGGATGGAAACAAGGAGGCAGATTCAATAACACTGGGAAATAGGACTGTCACCTTTGTAATGGAATGTGGGTGGGAGTGGGAGCAAGAATGAGAACAGCTGATGGCTCTCCCTGCCACAGTTTGGTCCAGGCAATCTGAGGTCTGTTCCTTTTCTGATGTCAAAAGAAAGCTGAATAGCAATCTAGGCTATCTACTTCTGCATCAGATCCCACCACCGAGGAAGAAGGCCTGGCTTGGCCCATCTCTGCATGGACAGCTCCCAGGCTGATGGGCATGCCTCTCAATCAGCGTCACCCTCCTCCAGATCCAACCAGGGTGGACAGTTCTGGGGCGGGGATCCCTTTGGCAAGGCACCAGGCCTGGGCTAGAGCTGCAGCCACAGCACCAGGGCTACATAAAACCCTACTCTGCAAGGAATTTATCCTTAAATTCTCACAGGCCCAAAGATGAATGGTCTCACTCAAAGGAGTCCCCCAGAGAGGCAAAGAGAGTGAGGGAAGGTATTAAGGGGCCAGAAAGGGCTGAGGGCAGTGCAGTGGGAGCGGAGTCAGGGAAAGGACCAAGGGAGAGAAGGGAAGAGAAACAGAGGACCAGAATTGGAAAGACAACAATGGAGAGGACAGAGAGAGACAGGGAACACTGAGAGACACCTGGAAAATAAGATAGAGGATTGATGACAGTAAAGAGAAAAATGAAAGGGAGCAATCCAACAAGAGGAAGAGGTACTGGCAGGGCACAAGATACCCAGGAGAGAAGAAGCCAGGAAAGGAGGGACCTGAAGGGAAGTTGGAGAGAAGCAGGGTGGTGTGGAGGATGAGCTGCCAGCAAGGGCAGGGGGAGGGAAGACTCTGCTTCACCAGACATCTCCAATTTTGTTAGAGGGCAAATAAGAAAGATGGATTATGTACACCTAATTTTAAGAATGAATTCATTTTCTTAAACCTTGATTTTTTTTTTGAGACGGAGTCTCACTCTGTCACCAGGATGGAGTACAGTGGCGCAATCTCAGCTCACTGCAACCTCCACCTCCTGGGTTCAAGCCATTCTCCTGCCACAGCCTCCCGAGTAGCTAGGACAAACCTTGAGTTTTTGAGTCCACTAATGTCCACCATGTATTGTTATTCATTGTGTGTTTATTCCCTATGACTTATGTTTGAAAAATGTTTGACGTTCACTTCTCTACCCCCAGCCAAGCTGGAATGCCCTCACACTTCGTACTCCTTGCAGCAACTCTGATCTATCACTTCTGTCTACCTCCTATCATTCAGTCTTAAAGAGCAAGGGAGGGATAGGAGAGGGCAGAAGAAACAGGAAAGCAGCTGAGGGACAGAGGAAGGGGAAAGCACCTTGTTAATGCCCACACTGATGCCTGGGTAGCGGGATCTGCAGAGCTGGGAGGCCAAGCTGTATCTCTGAACTGGCCAGTGCACACCCCTGGGTTCATCTAAACGGCCCAGAGTCCCACACCAAGGCAGGCTCTCCTAACCTGGGTACCTCGGCCCACGTGACCCACCTGGAAAATCTGATCCTGGACATGGGCAGAGATCAAAAAATGGCCCAGGGCAGAGAAGAGTGACTTAAGTGGAGCCCTGGCCAGGACCCAGGAGCACATAGCTGCTCCTGAGAGGATAAAGTGGAGCCTGGAACCTGCTCTGGGACTAAGCACTTCTGCCCTCGACCCTGAACTTTGACCTGATACTCAGCCTCCCCCACCCCCATGTTCTAGAGCTTTTCTTTCTGCTTGGCTCATCCTGGATATGTCTCTGGACTCAGCTACTTATGGGCTTGTCATCTGCTCCACATAAGAGGTGAATGGAAGCCTGACCCTCCGTTAAACGAAGGGCAGATGCCTGTCCATCCAGAGAAAGATGCCAGCTGAGACACAGGAAATGCACTAAGCTGACTATCAAGAGCCCTGGGGTCTGGACCTGGCCCTGACCCTGAAACCAACCTGCTGGGTGCCCCTGGACATCTTTGCTTTCTCCAGGCCTCAGGGTTCCTGTCTATATAATGAAAGGTCTAGATCAGAGCAGTGATTCTCCACCCTGGCAGCAATAGAATTAACTAAGGAAATGTTTAAAACATTGTCTGTGCCTGGGCTCCACCCCCATGACATAAATGGTTTAAATATAGGTGCAGTCACTGATTTTCTCTGTTTTCATTCTCCAGGTAATTCTAATGTGCAGTCAGTGTAGCTAGCTTCTGATTCGTCAATTTTAAACTTTAATGTGCATACAAATTACTGGGGAGTCTTGTTAAAATGAAAATTCTGATTCAGTGGATCCGAGGTGGGGCCGGCCTAAGAGTCTTCATTTCTAAGAAGCTTGCAGGTGATGCTAATGTTGCTGGTCCAGGGAACACACTTTGAGAAGCAAGGCCTGAGAAGCAGCCAGTTGACCACAAGCTTTCTGTGCACCCACCTTGGGCTCTCTGGCTCTCACCAATGCCACAGGCTTAAAGAATCCCTGAAATCCTGTTTACAATGTTCAGTCCTGGCCTCGGTCAGGTAAAAATCACAGGTTTAAATCCCCATATCTTCCGATTAGGATCATATGAGCATTTGAGTTGGGGGCCATAAAATACAATGGAGAGAAATACGGACATTTTCGAGGTCTTGAGGGGTCCCCTGGAGTAGTCTGAAGATCCTCAGCTCAAGACAGAGGGAGGCAAGACCGGGCAGTGCAGGACGATGGCACATGTGTTCTATTCCCCAGGCTCCAGCTGGATTGTGACCGCCGCACACTGCCTCCACCAGTCGCTCGATCCAGAAGATCCGACCCTACGCAACTCAGACTTGCTCAGCCCTTCTGACTTCAAAATCATCCTGGGTGAGTAAGTGAGGGGCAAGCTGACTCCTGAAACCAGCTGTGGTTCTGGGAATGGGATGACCGACTGGCCCTTTACAAAGAGTGTGTGCTCACTCACTCACTCACTCATTTGTCAGGCAGGACACCTGGGATGGAGGTCCAGGAACCTGAGTCCAAGCGCAAAATATGATTCTCCAGACACATGACCATGAGCAAGGCATTGAAGTCTATGCTTCAGTTTCACAACAATAAAATGAGGAGACCAGTCTAGATAATTTCCAAAGACCTGTTAGGTTTCCATGAACCTCTGGTTTCAAGTGGATCATACATATACAATCCAGACTTCCTCTCTTGTTTATAAAATCAGACCACCAGCTGATTCAGTTCAGATCCACACATATTTATCTACTGACACTATGCCAGGATCTAAGGACACAGTATAATCAAGACCTAGTTTCTGCCCACAGGGAGCTTACAGTCTAATAAAGGAATAAGATATGAGCACAGAGACCTCTAATGGAAAGTAGCAAGCAGTAAGTATTATAGAAGAAGAACAGATAAAGTGCCATGGGAGTTCAGAGGGGAAAGACTTCTAACCCAAGAGTCGAGAGGCTACGTGGAGGAGGTCATGTTTGACCCAGGCACTGAAGGTGATGATATGGATTGAACATGTGGCAGCAGGCATCAGAACGAGCATTACAAGGCAACAGCATCAGTTCCTGAAAAAAGACAGAGGTGGGAACCCATGAGAGTATGTAGAGAATGACCAACAGGGCGGGATGTCTGGGAAAGGTGGGTGAAGGCAGTGAAAGGGTTAAGGCTAGAAGCATGGCTGGATGGGGCTGGGGTGGGGGCTGACAGGGAACAAGGTGTGACCTTATCCCCCATTTGCCCCCATGCCCCACATGTCGTCTTCTTGCCCAGGCAAGCATTGGAGGCTCCAGTCAGATGAAAATGAACAGCATCTCGGCGTCAAACACATCACTCTCCACCCCCAGTATGACCCCAGCACATTCGAGAATGACGTGGCTCTGGTGGAGCTGTTGGAGAGCCCAGTGCTGAATGCCTTCGTGATGCCCATCTGTCTGCCCGAGGGACCCCAGCAGGAAGGTACCTTCCCCCACCTCCACCTCTGCAGGGCAGCTGGTGCCTCCACAGGGAGTCCGTCTTCATGTTGGTGAAGCTCTGGTGCCAATTAAGTCAGCTGATAGTATCTGCATGACTCACCAGCTGCTTCCCCTCAAACAGCCAAGTCAGAACTGGGTCCAAGGCAGCAAAAGTTGCGGGAAGCACATAGTAAACAGTCAGACCTGAGGGTCCAGATAGAAAAACAAAAACTAGACTAGTTATGGTAACAGAGAGAATTTAATATAGGGCACTGGAGGATTGGAGAAGTAAAAGGGAAGAGCTGAGATCATAGAGATGGTACCTGCAGGAAGAAACCACGAACCCTAGGGCAGGGGAAACATAGGTAAGAACCTGGAGTTAGGAACGAGAAGCTTGGAAAGGGGCCCTATGGGGCCAGAACCTGAACTTCTGCAGAAGAGTCTAATGTGCTAAGGAAAACAGCTGGAAACAATGGCCACTACTGGGGTGAAAAACCACTGCTAGGGCTGATGCCAACAGCCACAGCACGTCTTCCTGCCTCTCTGTAAGTGCCCCCCTGTTTTCAGGAAACCAGCTAGCAAAGTAGAACTGCCCACTTCAGAGAGTCATCCCTAGTGCCACAAAGCAGAGTGTAGAAGGGAAAGTCTCCAGCTGGGGGACAATGGCTTAATACTCAGCACAGGCTCAAACCCCACTGCGACCATTTCCCAGTTGGGTGATCTTGAGGAAGTTATTTAACTTCTTTTTTAACTTCAT
Organism: Macaca nemestrina; assembly: GCF_043159975.1. NCBI lineage: Eukaryota > Metazoa > Chordata > Mammalia > Primates > Cercopithecidae > Macaca > Macaca nemestrina. Next base: position 10,948,526 of record NC_092126.1, read on the forward strand.
TAAGCCTCAATCCTCTTACCTCTAAACCAGAGATGCTATCCCATGTGGTGGCTGTGATATTTCCATGTTTGAGATAATACTTAAACATAGGCGACCCATGCCAGCTGGCTTCCTTTTCATTCAATTTCCATGGTGCCACATCATAGTTCACTTCCTTTAGCTCAAAAGGAAAATGGCTGAGATGTCATCTGAGGAGTATTTAGGGGAACTGAACCAACAGGAAAGGCACAGACGTAGCTAGCTTTGACTCACTGGGTGCCATGTGCCTACCATGTGCCATATGCTTTATGTTCATTAACTTATTTATGAACCATGCAAGCCTTGCAAGGTGGCATTGTAGCCTCATTTACAAATGAGAAAACGAAAGGTCAGCAAGGTGAGGTGACTCATCCGAGATGCAGCTTGTATGAAACAGATCTGGGGATATAGTACAGGTTTTCTAACTTTAGGCCCAACACTGTTTTCAGTGTCCAGGCTCTTTTTCAAACAGGAAAATAATGGCTCTGTCGGCGCTCAACCCACTTCCACCTTGCCCCCCAGATTTACCAACTTCATAGACTCCTAGAATGTCAAGTCTGAAAGGGGTTTTAGAGAATACCAGTCCAGCCTCCTCATTGTAAGGACAGGAAAACCGAGGCTTAGAAGGGGAGCAGAGAGGAGGGCTTGCTAAAGGCAGCATAGCATATAGTGGACTAGGCTGGCTTTTGTATTTATTCGCCATTCTTGATTGAGCACCTCCTATGTGCCAGCATTGTTATAGGCATTGCGATATAGCAGTGACCTAGAATGAGGTTATGCTCTCATGGACCCTAAGTTTCAGGTGGTTGAGGGTGGGACAGAATAGAAAACTAAACAAGTAAACCAGTAACACATCATAGAAACCAGTGCCCCTAGCTCTGCTGCAGGTAACCCCTAGCCCAGCTGCCCTTCACACGTTCCTCCCCACCATGCCACCTTTCTCCGAGAAGAACAATCCAGTCTTTCCTCCCCAGACAGAGGATGATGGAGCTGTAAGCTGCACCCCTCCAAACACCCTGCAGACAGCCTCTCTGTTCTCACAGTATCTTCTCTCCTTCAGGAGCCATGGTCATCGTCAGTGGCTGGGGGAAGCAGTTCTTGCAAAGGTTCCCAGAGACCCTGATGGAGGTGAAGTTCATTTTATAACCCACAGACAGTGACACCTCAGCTCTGCACTGGGCCTTCCTGCTCCATATTGTTCCCTTCGGAATTTCGAGGCTTGGGTGGGGGTTGGTGAGAAGGAAACTAGGAGCCCAGAGCCACCTCCACAGTTCAATGGGACTTTGAACCCCAGAAAGCTTGATTTGTTTGTTCTACATGTCATGGACTCTAGCCTCTAAACACTGTTAAGTTTTCCTGGTAGCTTATTAAAGGCTGAGCTTATGAAAATTCTCCCAGAAAGCAGCAAGTTTAGACACCCCTATGGATGGCAATCCAGCTGTGCACCATGAGAACTGCACACAAAATTGGCCAGAATGAGCCAGGCTCTTGGCAACCACAGTCCTTGCAGTAATGAACCTGACAGTAATGAACCTACACTTAGAAGTTCATATTCCACTCATTTCAGGAAAAAAAAAAAACAAAAAAACAAAAAAACACTGAACTAAAAGTAGGGAACCACGGTTTCAAGTCTTGGCTCCTACTAACTTGCTGGGTCATCTGAAACAAGACATTTTGCCTCTCTAGACCATAAGATACTATTTCCAGCTCCAAAGTTATGGGGCAACACGAGCTGCCCTCAAAGAGCTGCTTGGCTCTGATATCATCGGGGCCTATGACTGACATGGCTAGTTTCTAAATTCTTCCACATATATTATTTTGACATACTTTAAGACTTGGGATTTACAACAACCATTCACCCCTTCATCCACTAGCTCCTGGGGGTCTATTTGGTGTTTCCTTGGTACCAGATGCTGTACTAGCTACTAGCTGGCTGGGGTAAAAGGATAGATCTGGTCCCTGGCCCCCTTGGGCTTATGGTCAAGTAGGATGGACAGAAAGTAGTTCTGGATGTGATAAAGGTGGAGAAAGAGAAGTGTAGGACACTCCAGAACATATGAAAGAGAACCTGATCTCATCTCAGGGGTTCGGGAAGCATTCCCAAAGGAAGTGATGCTGAAATGATACCTGAACAATGAATCCAGTGCTCAAGAGGAGCTGAGGACCTGTCCTGAGGACCACCTTGTCCTGGCTTCCTCTCCCCTTATCCAGGGAAGGCCATGGCCCAAGAGGGATCTGAATGGCCTTTGGCTTCCTCCCAGCAAGGGCAACAGGAGTTGTCCATTTAGATAATATGGCCCATTCAGTTCTTGATTTGACTGAAAGAGAATCATATGTTTCCTCTTTTTATTCCAGACATCTACTCAACAGTTACCCCCATGCTGGGTCAAGGGCAGTAATAGCCACAATGCCTTATTTTTCTGTATCAGTTTTGCTACAGTGCAAAATATACATATTTTTTCTGGGTATCTACTAAACTCCAAGCAATGTAAGAGAGAAATGCATAAAATACGGATCCAGCATCTAGACAGATGCTCATACTGTGGTGAAGGAGGACAACATAAGAAAGCGCTTGCTGCAAAGCCAGCAGTGATAACTCCACAGTAACTAATATGTATACAGCGTGTGCAGTTTACAAAGCACTTGTTCATGCCTTTCCTCCTTGTACAGTGATTAGTATATCAAGTACTGCAACTTCCATTTTTCAGATGAGGAAACAGAGTCTCAGAGTCTGAAAAACAATGAGTAAGCCACATGTTCTAGGTCCTACAGTAGGGGTGAGAGAAAAGAAAACTGACCATCATTTATGCATACATTGTCCTATTGACTAATACATCTCCTAGGCAAGTATTATTATCTCTATCTTACTGATGAGAAATCTGAGTGCCAGAGAGGGCAGATTACTTGCCCAGGTTCACACAGCCAAGGTCTGCATAGCTGAGACTGCCCTAGAACACGGGGCTCCTGATTCTCCACTCAGTTGTTCCTTCACCTGTAGCACGGGGCAGTCTCTTAGACCAAGTCTGAGGTAGACATAGGTCCGTCCAAGTATGGAGTGGAGAGGAGCTGGCTTCGGGAGTGTTAGAACAGCAGAGGCTTCTCAGCCAGGGGTGGAGACCAGTAACAGCTTTGTGTTCTAGATTGAAATCCCGATTGTTGACCACGACACCTGCCAGAAGGCTTATGCCCCACTGAAGAAGAAAGTGACCAGGGACATGATCTGTGCTGGGGAGAAGGAAGGTGGGTTAAGAGGCTGGCAAACAACAGGGGCGTTGCCAGCCAGGGAATGGGGCAGAGCCAGCAAGGGAGCACAGAGGCCTCCCAGCCTGGTGGGCTGCCAGTGTGGGGGTGCAGGGGACTGGAGGAAGGCATGGGAGGAGGGACTCCACAGGAGAAGATGCATCGGAGAAAAGATATCTACAGGATGTTCATCATTCCCTTCCCAAGTCCAGTGTTTCCCTTAAGAAAGGCCTTGACCGGGCGCGATGGTTCTTGGCTGTAATCCCGGCACTTTGGGAGGCTGAGGCGGGCGGATCACCTGAGATCGGGAGTTCAAGACCAGCCTTGCTAACATGGCAAAACCCCATCTCTACTAAAAATACAAAAATTAGCCGGGCGCGGTGGCAGGTGCCTGTAGTCCCAGCTACTCAGGAAGCTGAGGCTGGAGAATCGCTTGAACCCAGGAGGCAGAGGTTGCTGTGAGCTGAGATCATGCCACTGCACTCTAGTCTGGGTGGAGCGAAACTCTATCTCAAAAAAAAAAAAAAAAAGAAAAGAAAAGAAAAGAAAAAAAGGAAAAGATAGCAAAGAAAGAAAGAAGGGAGGGAGGGAGGGAGGGAGGGAGGGAGGGAGGGAGGAAGGAAGGAAGGAAGGAAGGAAGGAAGGAAGGAAGGAAGGAAGGAAGGAAGGAAGGAAGGAAGGAAGGAAGGAAGGAAGGAAGGGAGAGAGAGAGAGAGAAAGAAAGAGAAAGAAAGAGAAGGGAAGGAAAGGAAGGAAGGAAGGAAGGAAGGAAGGAAGGAAGGAAGGAAGGAAGGAAGGAAGGAGGGAGGGAAGGAGGGAAGGAGGGAAGGAGGGAAGGAGGGAAGGAGAGAAGGAGGGAGGGAGGGAGGGAGGGAGGGAAGAAAATCTGAACCAGGGCTTTCTAGAATCATTTGAGCTTTGATGTGGCCTAACCTAGAACCGCCCGGAGCCCAGGTTTGGGTCCAACGGTCTGCTGTGCCCTCTAGTGTCCAATTCTCTGAACTACAATCCAGACGTGGGAGAAGGAGACTTGGGCTGGGAAGGAAGGGGCGTTTTATCTTCGTCTGCGTCTCTTTTTCATCTAGGGGGAAAGGACGCCTGTGCGGGTGACTCTGGAGGCCCCATGGTGACCCTGAATAGAGAAAGAGGCCAGTGGTACCTGGTGGGCACTGTGTCCTGGGGTGACGACTGCGGGAAGAAGGACCGCTACGGAGTGTACTCCTACATCCACCACAACAAGGACTGGATCCAGAGGGTCACCAGACTGAGGAACTGAATTTGGCCCCTCAGCCCCAGCACCACCTGTTGTGGTCAGTCAGCGGCAAAGGACAATCCTCCGATGCAAGCGGCCATTTCTTCTTTCCTCCCTTCCTTCCCTCTTCCTTCAGCCTATCCATTACTGAGCAATAGAGCGGGCATCTTCGCCCCCTTTTCACTCTCTTTAAAGAGACAGAGCAGGGGAGTGCTCAGAACACGAGGCCAAATCCAGGCTGTATCACTTATTAGTTTGCAGTGCTGGGCAGGTGACTTCATCTCTTCAAACCTCAATTTCTTCATAAGATGGAAATGCTATACCTTACCTACCTCATAAAAGTCTGATGAGGAAAAAATTAATTAACAGATGCATAGCACTTAGCACAGTGCATAGCATACCCTATGTTTTCAATAAATGTGCCTTAGCAGAAGGTCGGTGTGTCTACCAGGCAAATGAAGCTCTCTTACAAACCCCTGCCTGGGTCTTAGGGTTGATCAGTGACACACCTCTCCCCTCAACCTTGACCATCTCCATCTACCCTTAAATGCTCTATGCCACCGTGCAACTTTCCTAACAGCAATCTTCGCCCTCACCCCTAAAAACTAAAACAGACAAGGTTCTGAGTCCTGTGGTATGTCCCCTAACAATGTAGCTAGGAACATGCGCTAGACGCCAGATTGCGGAAGGGCCTGAGAGAAGCAGGGACAGGAGGGAGCATGGGGATTGTGGTTTGGAAAGGCAGACACCAGGTTCTAGAACTAGCTCTGCCCTTAGCCCCCTGTATGACCCTATGCAAGTCCTTTTCCCTCATCTCAAAGGGTCCTCCAAGCTCTGATGATCTAAGATACAATGAATCCATTTTCCCCCTGATAAGATGAGGTAAAGCCAATGTAACCAAAAGGCAAAAATTACAATTGGTTCAAAGGAACTTTGATGCAGACAAAATGCTGCTGCTGCTCCCGCAGTATCCACCCCTTTCCACTACGGGTGGGTTCCCAAAGACATAGGCCAGGCAAAGTGCGAGCCAAGGGATCCTTCCTTATTCCTAAGCAGAGCATCTGCTCTGGGCCCTGGCCTCCTTCCCTTCTTGGGAAATGGCTGCACGAGGTGGGCCCTAGGAGTTTGTACCCCAGGCCCCTAGACTCTTCCTTCCTATGTCCACAGCTGACCCCAAGCAGCTGTTCCCCAACTCCTCACCCCTGAGACTTACCCTGAACTCCCTAATCTTGCAAGGCCATAAGTGTTTTCCAAGCAGAATGCCTCTCCCATCCTCTCTCAGGAAACTTCTAGAGACCTTATGCCCTCCAGAGCTCCAAGATATAAGCCCTCCAAGGGATCAGAATCTCCAAGTTCCTGTCTTCTGTTTTATAGAAATTGATCTTCCCTGGGGAATTTTAACTCTTGACCTGTATGCAGCTGTTGAAGTAATTCCACTTCTCTTGAAAAAAAAGAGGAAGATGATGGAGAATGAGAATATATATATATATATGTGTGTGTGTGTGTGTGTAAAGCCCCAGGCTGAATACTCAGGGACAGCAATTCACAGCCTGCCTCTGGTTCTATAAACAAGTCACTCTACCTCTGTGCCCTGCTGTTTATTCTGTAAAGGGAAGGTGGCAATAGGACCCAACTCCATCAGACACTTGTCAGGCTAGCAGAAACTCCATTTTCAATGCCAAAGAACTGTAATGCTGTTTTGGAATCACCCCAAGGCATTCCAAGACACCATACCTTCCCATTTCAAGCACGGCCTGGGCACACCCCAACAGCCCAGACTGTGCTGACTGCTGTGGGAACTACCTAGATGAGGAGAGTATCATTCATACCTTCTAGGAGCTCCTATTGGGAGACATGAAACATAAGTAAGTGACTGCTGTGTAACAGAATAAACCCTGCCAAGTGCTGTTTTGGAAAGTCATGGAGGTAAAAGAAAGACTATTCTGGTATGAAGGTTTTGGGGGAGGAAATATCAATCAACAAGGCTTCTCAGAAGAGGTGACTGGACCGGAGCTTTGTCCACAGGTAAGACGGAGGAGGCCTTCCAGATGGAGGGAGAACAATAGTAAATGTCCACTCAGGATTTCCTGTATTATACCAGCTCCTCCCACAAAAACGCATGTCCAATAGACTCATTTTCTGGGATCAGAACCAACACCAAAAAGAGCTTTTCTCCTTGAAGTTGGAATTCTAAACAGGACTTGAAATGGCCTCAAGATTTGTGCACAAATACTGACTTCTGGCTGGACCCAGCTTATTTTTTTATTCCTCCAATTGCAATTTCATCCTTATCCTGAGAAAATGTCTAAATAGGCCCTGGAACCCAGGCTTCCCCGTGATCTACAAGCGCTTATTAGCTGTGCCAGCTCCTGCACTGCTGCTAAGGCCCAAGAAACCCAAATCTCTCACAGAGCCATAGAAGCAGAGGGTTGGAGTATCTGTGAGGACAACCTTGTCTAACTTCACGACCTCATTCTTGAGCATTTCTACTGATGAGAAACTCACTATCCCCAATTGCAGCTCATTCCAATTTAAAAATTGCTGCCTTTTGAATCATTGGTTGTGAATATTAATTTTTTTAAAAATAAGTAAGAAAATTTTTAAATGAGCTACCACTTAAAAAGATCTCCTCTTAGTGCAACCAAAACCCACCTCTCTATAACTGAAGCTATAATTTCATACCATGAGTGCTGCTGTTAGCAATAATAATCACACACAGATTTTGTTAACAACAGAAGCTGTTGTTCTTATGAAAAAACAAACATTAGTTCCAATAAACATCTGTATTGAGTCCAAGCTCCCTGTTTGTTTGTATGTTTTTTATGCACTGATGATTCTAGTGAGTTGTTTTCATTTACCAACATTTTGCTCTATTCGTGTAGGGTCACTGTACCATGAAGGGAGAGAGACTATGATAGGAAGATTATTATAAATACAAAGCCATGTCTTACATTTTTGGGTCAGTTCTGTTTAAATACTTGTCCTATTATTCCTGTAAATTATCCAAATATCCCAGAATGCCAGTGTTTCTGCATCCACATTACAATTATTAAATGCCACCCCTTTATTAAATTTACTATTATCGGTGGCATTTAATAAATTTGAATCATATGTTCAATGTTTGGTTTAGAAAATATGGCACCATGTCTATGGGTGGCCTGTTCTGGATTAGAGTTTATGCTTGCTTTCTGCCTGAGTTAATCTTATTCAATGGAGAGCAAGAATCAAAGAAACACCACCACAAAGAAGCCCTTCAAGCTAGAATTGGGCAAGAGTTAGGGAGGGGAATATAGACCACTCATATGACAGAGGTGGAAACCAATCTTGGTCTAGAATAAGTCTCAAAATCAAAAGACTTGAATTCTGGTGCAGCATAGGTTGATTCCCTTATTTATTTAATTTTCTCATCTATACATTTGTAGAATAACCTCTCTTCTGAGGTTGTTGAATCTGATGAATTAGCAGATAGGAAAGAACTTAGAAAATTATAAGTTTACTCAAATATAAAAAGTTATATGGGAAATAATAATCACTAACATTTTTGAGCATTTACTATCTGCTTGTTATACACTTTCTCTAATTTGATTTTCCACAAGAAAATATCATGAAAGGACCATGCTTATCCTCCTTTTACAGGTGAGTAACCTGAAGTGTGGTGAAGTGTAAAATGTGGGCCAACTTAGGAGCACAAATACCCCAGCAGCAGTGAGCACTCTTAGTGTGCAGGTCTTGGTTTATCATCGTCCGATAAAAGTAACACGGGCTCTTTAAAGAAAGGGCTGATTCCAGGATTGGGGCAGGAAACACACAAGTTGAGCCCGGAGCATCTTGTAGTCCCAGAAAGTGAGGAAATGCTCAAAGTGCTACACAGTGCTGGGGATATGTCAAAGGGACACAGGAGGCAAGTGAAAGAGCTCCACTGGCCAAAGCTGGAATGTTGAGCAACAAAACAACACAGCATTGGATAATAACCTAAAGTATAAAATAAATATTCACGAGTACACACTTACATGAATAAATTATTGAACAAATAAATCAACTGGGAGAATGGACAAATCTCCCATTGAAAAAATGCAAAATCGTGCATCGCTCCAGAGATGCAGCATGAGTCCCCATCCCTTAAGTGTTGGCAGCACATAGTGACTTCTTTCCAAAGAATATAGTATAAAAGGCGGGGTGGGGTGGGACCCTGTAATTCTGCTATGCAGAAGCCTGATAAACACTACCTCAGCCAGGTAATCAAGGTTAATACAAAAGTGTTAAGTCACATGGATGCTATGTGACTTTGTGTGCCATGATGAAAATGACTTTGTACCTCTGTGTTCTTCCTCTCCAAATCCCATAACCCCAGGCTAATCATGAGAAACACATCAGGTAAATCCCAACTGAGGGACAGTCTACTAAGTACCTGACCAACACTCATCAAAACTGTTAAGGTCATCAAAAACAAGGACATTCTAAGAAACTGTCACAGCCAAGAGGAGCCAAAATGGGAAAGATATGTTAAAGTCCCAGCCCTCACTAACTTCGAATGTGAACTTATTTGGAACTAGGGTAATTGCAGACATAATTAGTTAAGAAAATGTCATACTAGAGTAGAGTGGGCCCTTAATTAATCCTGTAGGACTGGTGTCCTTATAAGAAGAGTAGGCCAGGCACGGTGGCTCACACCTGTAATCCCAGCATTTTGGGAGGCTGCCAAGGCTGGCTGATCACTTGAGGTCAGGAGTTCAAGACCAGCCTGATCAACCTGTGAAACCTCATGCGTACTAAAAATACAAAAATTAACCAGGCATGGTGATGGGCACCTGTAATCCCAGCTACTTGGGAGGCTGAGGCAAGAGAATCACTTTAACCTGGGAGGCGGACCTTGCAGTGAGCCGAGATCACGCCACTGCACTCCTGCCTAGGCAACAGAGCAAGACTACATCTCAAAAAAAAAAAGAAAAAAAAAAGTGACCCAAGATCTCTCAACTAGGGCGTAGAGGAACCAGGATTTGAAACCAGTTCTGATGGACTCCGGAGCCCAATCCCTTAACTCGCACACCAGTGGTTCTCAATTGAGGCTACACACAGGCATTTCCTGGGGAGTTTAAAGAAATGCCAATGTCTGCATCTCAACCACAGATATCCAAATATAATCAACCTAGAGTAAGGCCTGAGCACCGGAATTTTTAAAGATCCACAGGTGATTCTAATGGACATCCAATTTGAGAGTCATTATTCTAGGCTATCCCACCAGTGTGCAACCTCTGACTTAGGTCACTCAGCTGGCAAGATACAGAGATGAGGTAGATTCCCTGGTATTGTAGCCCATGATCCAAAACTATTTGGTGACTCTCAGTAGCAACACCATTGCTAAGACCTTTCTGCACTAGTGTTTTCTGGAAAGAACAGTACTGTTTTACCTTGCGGTAGTAAACCAAAGAAGAGGAGGAGCATCCCAGGCACCGGGGAGTAGCATATGAGAAAGCAGAGATATGAAAGGACTCCGGGCTTTGGGGTAAACTGAGTGATATGGTCCCTAGAGAGACAGACAGTTTGGGAGAAAGAACGTCACACCATTTGGGAAGATCTCTGTGTGCAGGATTATAAAAAGCCTGGAATACACAGCTTGCTTTTGGGAATAGGGAGCCATCTAAGGATTTTAAACCAAAGACAGATGTGATCAGCTTTCCCTTTCGAATGAGGCATTAAATGCAGTGAACTGAGGGAGACTCAAGATGGCTACAGTACATTAGGCAAGAGACTTAATGGTCCTGAACGAGGCAGGCCAGCTTACAGGGAGGAGAGGAATCTCCTTCTGGGGCTCTGATAAGCTGGGGCTGGGCCTAGAGAAGTCACTTTTAATAGACTCCCAACCTCTGTTAGCACTTCACAGTGAATTAGTGGAGAAGTAGAGAGAAAAGAGGGCAGAAACCAAAACCCAAAAGCAGAAATGGTTTTCCAGGTCCCTGGTCTTTCTGTGACCCACTGGTACCAGCACTTGTCCATAAAAGGAAGCCATGGGTTCTCTGAACTTGAGGGAAGGAGACAAACGTGCCTTTGCAACAATTTCCTGTGTTGCCATTTTTTTTTTTCTTTTTCAAGAAGAAAAGAAAAATGTCATTTGCATGCAGAAACACAAGCTTAATTCCTAGCAATGAGCTTCTGATAATAAGAAAAAGAACCAGGACTATTTCAACACCTAGGCAGATCACAAAGCCTCCAAGGGAGTCTTCTGTGAGGAATGGGGTATTAGGATAAAGCAGTGTGATGACAATGGGAAGGTGTGTCGGGCCTGGATGACATCCAGGATGAGTGCCTGAATGACAAACAGATCAGCATGGGCAAAAACATGTCTTCCCCACCAGCATCTTTCAGTCCCAGTGAAGACCTCTGCAAAGTAAGAGGTTATGATACCCCACCAACCAGAGCAAGCCTGGGGATCCGAAGGTCACAGTGTAGATGCAGACCAGGCCTGTGGCCTCAGAAGATGCTGACCTACTTTGAAAGTGAGGACTCTCTTCTCCCCATGGGCTATTTGTCCTGTGATGTTATCCCATCTTGCCCATCGCCTGGAACCATCTGGCTTATTTAATCTATGCCAGTTAAATGCTCACATGTGGCCCAGGCCTGCCAAAGGGATCCAAGACAAGAGAATCCTTCTTTTAACAACTCTAACAACATCTCCCTTTGGTCTGAGTTTGCGTGTCTGACGCCCAAATCCATGATAGCAGTCTGGGCCTCCCACCAAGTCTTTTCAGTTGAGTGCATTTTAAAAATATGAAGTACTTCAAGTGCACTTAAAAAAAAAAATAGAGACAAAAATCCACCTCCTGCTCAGATTCAATGAAACAATGTGTCCCATGCAAGGGACATCAGCAGGATTCCAATACGAGAAGTAGTTGGTGCCATGAGAGAGAAGGAGCCTTGGGCCAGTAGACAGAGCTCTGAACCTGGCTGTGAAGGCCTGGATTCCAGTCCTCACTCTGCTCCCAAGGCTCTGAAAGCCCCAGGGAATCCTGCTCTGTGTGTCTCAGTCCCCACAGTCTCTCTGTTGGTTTCTCCTTATTTTTCCAACCTCTCTACATGGGGATTCCCTGGGCTCAGCTCTTTGGCCTCTTTTCTTTTCTCTCTACCCTCACTCCCTAAATAATCTCATCTAGGCTTATGACATTTAAAACCACCTAAATGCTGATGGCTGTCCAATTTCATCTCTAGCTTGGGCACCTCCTCTCAACTACAGGTGTGATATTTCAACTGCCGCCTTGGCATTTCTCATGTTTAATGTCTAACAGAATGCCCATGTCCAAAACTGAGCTCCTCATATTGCCCCAAAATTTGTCCCCCACAGCCTTCCTCATCTCAGAAAGTAGACACTCCATTCTTCCAGTTGCACAGGCCAAAAATCCTGGGGCATCTTTGATTCCTCTCTCATCCTGCACATCTGAGTCACCAGCAGATCCTCTCAGCTCCACCTTTAAAGTTTATCCAGATTCAACCACAGCCGCTACTACCCTGGAACAGGCCACTACCACCTCTTTCAAGGAGGACTGCTGGAGCCTCCTAGCTAATATTTCCTCTTTCATTCTTGTATCTCTATGGTCTATTATCAACTTGGCGACAGTACATTGGGTAACATCACCCTGCCACTCAACTTCTCCAGTGGCTTCCTGTCTAATTCAGATTAAAAAACGAAGTTCTGACAATGACCTGATCTCCCTTACCACTCTGGTCCTAACTGCACACATTAGCCTCCTCGTGTATGAACATTTCAGGATGCTCCTGCCTCAGGGCCTTGGCACATGCCATTCCTCTTATTCATTTCCTTCATCTTTTATTTTTTTTCCCCAGTGTCATCTTCTTAGTAAGGCCTTCCCTCACTACCCAGTTTAGATTGTAACTTCATTCCCTACCCTTCCTATCTCCCTTGCCTACTTTGTTCTTCTTCTTAGTATGTAACCCTATCTAATATACCACACATCTCAACTTATATTGTGTATTGTCTAGCTCTTCTATCCACAATAACAGCAATTTAGTAGCTCTTCTCTCTGCCATATCCCCAAGTGTCTAGAAAAATATCTGACACATAATATGCACTCAATAAACATTCATTAAATGAATGAATCTTGAAAATACAGAATATTTTATTACATTCTGTAAATATCACTATGATCCTATTAAGATGGTGATGTAGGATTTTGGGGCTTGTTTTAAAAGAAGTGAAAGGATAAGAAAAAGACTGAAATTCCATCACTACCACCCTTGTATAAGACAACACCTCTCAAGGTAACTGCCTTTAAAAACTTGAATTCTTTTAGAGAAAAGTCAGAGAGTAAGAGATATGTTTGTTTCCAGATAGGAAAGGAAAGAAAGATGTTATGAAGGTTTCAGACAAGAGGGTCGAACACCAAACCAATCTAGGCAGTCTGAAATCCTGCGGTAACAACCAGATGACCTGTTGAAAGGGTCAGGGTTAGGAAATCATTCCAAATTCCTCTCCTCCCCCAAAATAAGGCTAAGTAGCAGTTTGTGATTAAGGCCAAAGGTGGCAGAGACCCTTCAGGGCACTTTATCTGTTTGATTTACAAATAAGGAAACTCATATCTAGGGGAGAGGAAAGACCACGTCACCCAAGGCCAGCAGCCTAGATAATGGTTAAACCAGGTCTGAAAACCAAGGTTGTTGACTCCCAGGCCAATGAGCTCTTCTGTACCACAACCACTAACACAACCACCTCCACAGGCCTCTGTAACGGCAGAGTCATACAATAGGCGGATTTCATTTCCCTGGTGCATGTGGCAGTACCCAGGCAATGCCAAAAACGACTCCACAGGAAATTCCTTAGCTGGGAGTCCCACAGAGAACCAGAATGGGACTTGAAAAAAAAACTAAATTCCACTGGGGTATTCCAGCCAATGGGAATGGAGCCCAGAAAATCACTGGTGTTTTCTGTTTAAAGACATTTTTTTTAAATAGCTATCTTTGAAGAATGAAGAGTGGTCATGTGCTTCTGGAAAAATGAAATCATTGCTTTGAAATAAATATGAGGGAAGAAAATAAATAACTCTACATATATTAAAATAAACCAGTTCCAAGCTGCAAAGTTAACCCTTGCCTTTTTTTTTTTTTTTTTAAGTATTTACCAACCAAGCTTAACTGAAATCACAGAGAAGAAAGAGCCTTTCAGGACTCAAAGAGGAAGCTGCAAATTAAAAGGGAAAGAGGATGAAAGAAGAGCATGAACATTCAGTGAGCATGTGCCCTATAGCGGGCTTTATCCCAGACAGGGTATTCTTTATTCCTGGCAATAGTCCTCCAAGGCAGATAGTATTATTTGCATTTTGATGAGGAGGAAAATGAAGCTTACTTAAGGTTATAGAGCTGGTAAGTAGCAGAACCAGCACTCAAGTGTTTTCTGACCCCAAATTTCATGATCTTCTCTTATCCCATGATATACAATGCTGGACAAGTTTCCTATTTCTCTGGGCTTCAGTTTCCCATCTGCAAAATAAGGGCCCTAGCTCAAAGCATCTCTAATTTGTCGTATAGCTCTGATAGTCTATGGACTTACTATGTTGGACATATTCCTTACTTGGCAGTCCTCTCAGTTCTCAGGGATCCTGATCCCCAGGAAGAATCCTAGCATTGAGCTGGTCTCTGTCCAGATGGGCATGAGGAAAGCAATAAAGGCAACAATTTTTCCCAACCCTACACCAGGAATTTCAGCCTCTGGAACTATAATTCAGTGCCTGTAGTTCTATTCCTGGCTTGAACATCAAGACAAGCAAACAAAAGCTCCAGTGGGAGAGGCCCAGGATCCAGGAATTTCCCTGAGGAGTTTATTTATAACACATAAGATACATCTAACAAGTTCATTATGTGGCATGTGGCAATGTATGCAAAGAAAGAACCATCATAGAGAAATCTTCGCCAAGACAGGAGCAAAGCCCATGAGCAAACCTAGAATTCCCTATATGTAGCAAGTATAAGAGGCAGTAAGAGAGGAAGGTGAGGCCTCCTTAGATTGAAACATCTTCCTAGCAGATCAGGAAGAGTCTTGGGAAACAGTTCTGCACTAAAACTAGGTGAGACTTGGATGCTTCGCTCTACCATCACCTGACAGTGGGCCCTGGGGTTAGTTACTCCCACCCTCTCATCACATTTTGTCATTTTTGAAATGAAGCGATTGAGTCTCTAATGGTTCTTCCAACTCTAACATCCCATGACTCTGTAAATACTTGCTTCCCTAAGTAGACTTTGAGAATCATAAAGTCTTACAGTTGGAAGGAAAGCGTATGAAATAGAAAGGAGAGAGAAATATACGAGTTCTTAGCAGGAGCATCTATTCTATTCTCGAATGGATAAAATGAAGAGGAAAGAGTGTAGGCTGGAAACGGAATGAGTTGGAATTAGCCTGGCAAAGGGACAAGAGGAACAGATGGAACAGCATGTGTGAGGTGTCATTATGGCCCTGTGTGGAGGCCGGGTTGTAGGAAGGCAAGAACAGGGAGAACAGTTGAGTGTGTTGCAGTGAGATGGCAGACAAGGCAGATCCAAACCCATGTTCCCCTCTAGAAACATTACAACAACCAGAAACTCGACGAAATTAACTTTATAGGAGTGTTGGAAAATGGCAAAAGGTCCACAGCAAAGAAGTGAATACTCAGTCAAGAAAAAGCCACATTCGAAACATCAGGAAATTCGTGGTGTTTCTACTCACCCTTGACCCACCCTTTCCCTGGTGTGGCACAGGGGAGAGGCAGCAGCCCATGCCCAATATCCTCCCTCAGAACAGAAGGAGCAGATCAGACCTTATTTGCAATGTTTTAACATCTTTGTGGGGCTGCCTGGAGGGCTGATCTCTCTCTTTAACCTAGGGTCGCAGGCATGGGAGTCTGCTTTAGAAAGCTTCAGGGAAACTGCAGACCCACAGACACCCGTGGCGAGACATTATACGTGGAGCTACACAATAGATCATCTAAGACCCAGAGGAGAAGCTGGAGGGAGACTCTGGGAAATGAAGACATTCAAAAGCAGACCTGTATACTGGGAAACTGAAAAAGCCATAGGCCCAGGCAAGATGCATGCTCAAAAAAGAACTGAAAAGACTTCAAGCTTTCACCTCTAGCTGATCCCTAGGTACAGGACATTCCCAGCTAATTGGTGAAGAGCTTCTCTGGCACAAAGCCAGTCTGCAAAGACTGGAAGAGGTGGCTGTACTCCAAATGCCCCATTTTTGAACAACAACAAAATTACCTAAAGAATTGAAAGCAAGAATTCAAACAGATGAATCCTTGTCCACTAATGTTTGTGAAAGCATTATTCATAATAGGCAAAAGGTAGAAACAATTCAAATGTTTTTCAATGGATGAATGGAGTTTTAGGTATCCTATTAGAAACAACAGAAAACAGACTAAGACAGAAAATTGGTACCAAGGAGTGGGGTGCTGCTGGTAATGAATACCTGAAAATGTGGAATTGGCTTTAGAATCATGTAATGGGCAGAGGCTGAAAGAATTTGGAGGAGCAGTCTAAGAAATGCCTAGATTCTGATGAAGGCTTAGAAGACAAAAAGACTAGGGAAAGTTTGAAACTCTTTAGAGATTGGTTAAGTGGTCCTGACCAGAGTGCTGATGGAAATATGAACAGTAAAGGCCATTCTGATGAGGTTTCAAATAGAACTGAGGAACAAGGTATTAGAAACTGGAATAAAAGCCATCTTTGTTATAAATTTGCAAAGAACTTGGCTGAACTGTGTCCACACTCAAGAACTCTGTGGAAGGCCAAATTTGGGAGTGATGAGCTAAGGTATCTGGCAGAATAAATTTCTAAGCAAAACAAGCAGCTGCATGGTTACTTTTGGCAGTTTACACTGAGGCTGAGGAACAAAAAAATAATTGAAAGAATTTATAATTAAAAGGGAAGCAGGGTGGAAAGATTTGAAAATTTCTCAGCCCGGCTGTGTAGAGAGTAAAAAAGCAAGGATGTAGCCCAGAGGCCATTTGCTAAAGAGATTAGCATGGCTAGAACGAAGCCAGGTGCTATTCCTCAAGACAATGGAAGAAAGACCTCAAAGGCATTTTAGAGATCTTCAAGGCTGCCCCTCTTATCACAGATCCAGGGGCCTAGGAGGACAGAATGGTTTCAGGGAGCGAGCCCAGGCACTTTCTATGGGCTTACTATCCAAGACCACCTCCAGACTCTGTGCCCTGGCACAGTTCTCTGAGGCCACCCCAGCCAGAACTGAAGCAGGCCAAGGTGTAGCTCATGCTGCAGATCTGGAAGGTGAGTCATAAACCTTGGAAGCATCCACATGGTGCTAATTCCGCTGACTTGCAAGAAGCAAGAGCTATGGAGGCTTATTAAGCCTTCATCTAAGTTTCAGAAAATGTCATTGATAACCTGACAGCACAGAGACTTGTTGTGACAGTAGAGCCACCACAGAGAACCTCTACTAGAGCAATGCCAAGCAGAAATATAAGGCCAGAGCTGCTGCAGAAGGTCTTCAGTAGGTTGATGCCTCGTGGAGCTCTGGGAATGGAATTCCGCCAAGACCCCAGAGCTTTCAGTATGTAACGCCAGCCTAGAAGAGCTGGGTGGATGGACCCCAGCCAAGCTTCAGAAGCAGAGCTGCCCAAGGCTTGTGGGGCCCAACCCCCACACCAGTGTGTAGAGGATGCCAGAAATTGAGTCAAAGGAGACCATTCTGGAATCCTAAGACCCAATGTCTGCTTTCTTGGGTTTCTGAGTTGCTTAGAGCCTGTTACTGCTTCTTTCTTTTCTCTTTCTCCCTTTTGGAATAGGAATGTGTACTCTATGCTTGTCCCACCATTGTATATTAGAAGTAGATATTTTGTTTTGATTTCACAGGCTCATATGTAAGACTTAGGACTTTGAACCTTTAAGTTGCTGCTAGACCAAGTTAAGAACTATGCAGATGGAATGTATGTCTTTGTAGGTGGGAAGGACATGAGTTTTGGGGGGCTAGGACAGAATGCTATGGTTTGAGTGTCCCCTCAAAACCTCATATTGAAACTTAATCCCCAATGTGGCAGTATTGAAAGGTAAGGCTTATAAAAGGTGACCAGGTCATGAAGGCTTTGCCTCACAAATGGAGCAATTCATTCTTGGATTAATAGGTTAATGAATTAATGAGTTATCATGGGAGGAGAACTGGTGGCTTTATAAGAAAAAGAAGAAAGACCTGAGTGAGCACATTAGCATGCTAAGTCCCCTTACCATGTGATGCCACCTTGTGATCACAGAGTCCCCACCAGCAAGAAGGCCCTCGCTAGATGCAGCCCCTCATCCTTAGGCTCCTGAGCCTGCATAATTGTAAAAAATATATTTCTTTGCTTTATAAATTACACAGTTTCAAGTATTCTGTTGTAAGCAACAGAAACTGGACTAAGACAAAATAAATAAGTAAAATGTGTTATATACATTCAAGGAAATACAATTCAACCTTAAAAAGGAAGGAAATTGTGATACATGCTTTAATATTACATACCTTGAAAATATTATGCTAAATGAAATAAGCCAGATGCAGAAGGACAAATATTGTGGCTACTATGCCACTGGAAACATGATTGCTTTCAATCAAGTGAATGCTTGAAATAAATATGAGGGGAAGAAAAGCAATGACTCTCTATATATTAAAGTAAACCAAGTAAAATGGTCAAATTCATAGACAGAAAGTTGAATGGTGGTTGTCATGGGGCTGTGAAATAGATTTGACAGTTTCAGTTTGGGGTGATGAAAAGGTTCTGGAGATAAACAGCAGTGATGGCTACACAGCAATGTGAATGTACTTCATGTCACTGAATTGTGCAATTAAAATTGGTTAAAATAAAAAATTTTATGGAAAACCGGAGGGAAAACATATTTTAGAATCAGGACATGTTGACTTTGAAACGCCTGTGAAACAGTCAAACAGAAATGTCATGGAGAACATAAATGTAAGAAGTCCAGAAGAAAATTCATGCCTTGAGATGTATATATGAGTCATTAGCATACAGATATTAAAGAACACTCAGAATAGATTCAATCAGCCAGAGGACATGGACAAATATGAGAGGATCAAAGAGACTAAGACTTGGAATTGGAGCTTAAAGAATACCAACATTCAGGAGGCAGGTAGAGGCAGAGAAACCTGTGAAGAAGAGAGGAAGGAGACAGAAAAGCTGAAGGTAAATCAGGAGGGTGCGTGTCCCTGAAACCAAGTAAAGCAAGTGTTTGGAGATGGTCAGTAGTGTTGAAGTCCTGTGAGAGGTCAAGAAAAATAAGGTTTAAATGTGTTGATTTTATGTAGCCATAAGATGCCTGCTGGTGAGCTGGATGAGGACAGTTTCTGCAACACTGTGGGATGAACACTAGCCTGCAGGATTAACTGGAAGTGTAAACATGGAGGCAGCCTATGAACAGTCCTTGAAACATTTCATTGTAAATGGAAGGAGAAAAGGCAGGATTTGGCTGGGCGCAGTGGCTCATGCCTGTAATCCTAGCACTTTGAGCGGCTGAGGCAGGTGAATCACCCAAAATCAGGAATTTGAGACCAGCCTGGCCAACATGGCAAAACCCTGTCTCTACTAAAAATACAAAAATTAGCTGGGAGTGGTGGTGGGCACCTATAATCCCAACTACTCGGGAGGCTGAGGCAGGAGAATCACTTGAACCCGGGAGTCGGAGGTTGCAGTGAGCCAAGATCACGCCACTTCACCCCAGCCTGGGTGAAAGAGTGAAACTCCATCTCAAAAAAAAAAAAAAAAGAAAGAAAGAAAGAAAGAAAAGAAAAGAAAAGGCAGGATTTGGAGGGAATGTGTGGGGTTGAGGCAGGTGCTTCAGCGCAGAGAACAGAAAAGTTGGAGGTCCAGGGAGAGGGCAGATGGAGCTCTGGTCTGAGCTTTCATCGTCAGAGCTGACCCAATGGAGAAGACCTGGTGTATCAGTCAGAGTCCTTTGGTTGAAACACACAGAAATGGCAGCTGATTTAAGCATAAAAGGGCAAGTATTGAAAAGCTATGGAGAAAGTTCACAGAATCAAAAAGAAGAATGGAGAACAAGTCGCAGCAAAGGACAAAATTTGGCCATGCTGGGGATACGAATAGCAGAAACAATTTACGATCATGCCAGGGACCACCACTGGAATTGATAGGCTCCATCTGTTTTTAGTGTTTTTATCACTTTGCTCATCATTGAAATTCCAACCAACTTCTCTTAGGCCATGTGCTTCTTGCTTGGGAGTTGAGGGGAGGTACAGAGTTCCTTGATATCCTACCATGTTATATTGCACGGGGAATAGGTAATTCCTAGAAAAGGAAGTCAGAGTGCTATTTTTAAAGGATATGGAGTAGACGTTGGGCCCTCAGAAAGAAACACAACCAGCACAGGACTGCAAAAATCAGAAACTGGAACTTTGACCTTGAGAAAGTCAGAGCAAGGACACTAACCTTGTTTTCTGATACCCTTTCAGCACTTATTCATTCATGTTTTCATTCAGTTAGTGTACCACAACCCAAAGTGGAGGGAAGTTAACATCCTATGGGGCAACCTTCAGCCATTGAAAGACAGGAACCAGGGGATAGACACCCCTTTACCCCCAAGTGATCTGGAGATGCATTTCATCCGGCTTCTCAGATGGTTCTGTGGGACTGAAACACCCTTCACCAGTAGAGATGGCCAACTTGACAAGGCCTCCTTCCATTGGATTTCCCTCCTGCTTTGCTGTGCTCCCCCTATCTTACTCCAGCTTTCTGAGGTCACACTCCTCAGTCAAGTACTATCATATAAACCTCTGCCTTGACTTCTGCTTTCTAGAAACACAGGCTAAGGTAAGTGCAAGGCAAATCAGGAGCGAGAGGATGGGGTGGGGGAACAGGTGACAGCATGAAGTAGAAGGCCTGAGAAGAGCATCTGAGATGAGACTTGAGCCAACACTTGAGGGAGGTCAGACAGTGAGGCAAGTGAATTTCTTGGGAAAGACCATTCTAGGCAGAGGGAACAGGTAGAATAAGGTCCTAGGCAGGTACATGCCTATGTATTTGGGGAACAGCAAAGAAACCAGGGTAGCTACAGAAATGAGGGCAAAGGGTACTAGAAGATGTCAGTAACGTGGCTGAAGCCACATCACGTTTAACCTTGCAGGACTTGGCTTTTACAGAACAAAAAAGGGAGCACAAGAATGGCAGGATCTGACTTAGGTTAAAAGGACTGCCCTGGCTGCAGTGCTGAGAAAAGATCTGTATGGGGAATGTGAAACATCCTCCCCTGTAGGATCCTGCTTGTAAGAACCAGAACTAGAACTAGAAAGTAAAAAAAAATTCAAACCCTTTCGAGGGAGGCTTGAAAGGAAAAAGTCTTCTTTAAAAGGCAGAACTATCCAAAGATGGCATGAGCTGCCTTAGGTGGTAATGATCTCCTGTCACTGGGGGTGCTCAAATACAGGCTGGAGAACTTGTCATTGGAAAGTGTGTGAAAATGCTTTATATGGGCTAATATAGGATGGCACAAAGACAGACTTCCGAATGCTTCATATCATGAGAGCCTCTAAGACCCAGAGACCCAGAGAGAATAACGACCCCCCTAAAGTCCCAGCAGAACCCAATTAAAATTGAACGAAAATCCACAGCTCCCAATGCAGGGCTCAGGGTCCTTCACCTGACCCCATGCTATCATCTTAAAACAAAACAAAAACAAAAACAAAAACAAAATGCTGTTCCCACTTCAAGTACCTTAATTTAAACTGATTTGCTTTGGGATATATAAGTGCAAGACCTAGAAAGAATGAGTGGTAAAGTGAGAAGGAGACTCCGAATACTGTCACAAGCGTAATATGCTAGAGAGGTGAGGATCTGGCTGGAGATGGCTCCGCTTATTGGTTCATTTATTCATTCAATACATTTTTATTGAACATTTGTTAAGCATTCAATAGAGGTGAATGAAATCCATGGAGCCTATGCTTCCTGGAACTTACATCCTCGCAGGGATGAGTAATTATAACTCATCTAACTGAGCTCTAACACCCTTGCTGGGACATTCATCAAAATTATAAGTTATATGTTTGATGAATAACTTATAAGTTTGATGAATGTCCCAGCAAGGGTGTTAGAGCTCAGTGACAAAGACTCTCAGAGCAGAACACAGCCATTGGAGCAGCAAACCGGCAGGAGCAAGGGGGTGTGAGGGAGGGTGAAATCCCCAGAGCACAGGTTGGGGACTGAGTAGGGCAGCTAGAGAAAGGGAAGCCGAGACCCAGTCCTAAAGAATCCAGGGCAAGTCATCAAGAAAGATCTCAGGGCTCAGTTTTCATAAAACTAGATGCAAAAGGAAGTCTATCCCTCAGTTAGAAGGCATTACACCAGGCAGTACAGGTCGATCACCTGGGTGTTTTATTCTAATTCAGATGCTCAGGTCCCACTCCCCCCACATTTTGATCCCATTGGTCTGGGGTAGAAGCTAAGTACTTATATTTCTTTAAAATCTCCCCAGAATTTCTGAAGTACAGCTGGGGCTGAAAACTTCTGTAGCAAGCAGAGATGTCTGAGAAACCAGAGAGCACCCCCTGTATCCCCCTGCACTCACAGTATTCATTTCTTTGTCTACTACACATATTCTGAACACCTGCTATCTAGCAAGTAAATCAGGACTTGCTAGATAGCAAGTGTTCAGAATATGGACTAGATGAAGAAATAAGTACTCTGTGAATGAAGTAAAGGAAGCCATCGCTGCTTACTTGCATTCGAGCCAGGATAGGAGTAAAACTGACTTTATGCTGATTCCCTGAATGACTGCCCTCCATCCCTCCTGACTGTGGACAAGACTGGCCCAGAACTGGAGCTAGATAGAGCCTCATGTGGCAGTGGGTGAGGGGGCAGAAAGGAGAGAAGGGGAGACAGGGTGGTGGGATGGAGGGGACTAACAGCTCATTACAGATCAGGGACAGTGGGGGAATCTCAAACACACATTAATGACTACTAGGCCTTTTTGAAGATATCTTGTCTTTATTAAAGTGTCCCATCTTTATATAAGTGACGCCCCCTTCCTCCATCACTACAGATGATGGTGACTTTCTAGTAAAGAGGAGAGTAGTCAAGTTTTTAACAGAGGTAGGGTAAATGAGGCCCCTCAAAAGTGCAGGGAAGGAGGAGAGGGAGTCAAGATATCAACAGAGGTGGGGTAAATGAGGCCCCTGAAAAGTGCAGCTTGCTGCCTCTCCCCACCAATTCCATTCCAGACCCCCACTGTCAGAAAGTCTTCTCTCCTCCCATTTCAAGCCATATCACATCTCATTTTAGAGCCTTGTAAGGTTCTCTCACGTATCTGTGCACTTTCCCATGGACAAAGCATTTTACATCTTTAACATCCTCTCTCTTGCTGAAGATACCCCATCCCTGTGGCTTTAGGGGGACAGCTGATCTTTGGCAAGAGGCCTCAAGCTTTGCCAATGTGGGAAAGCCATTCAACTACAATTTCAGCAAAGAACCCAGGAGGCCAGGCCCCTGCTCCTGTATTTTGGCTGAGAATCCGCTAGACTTGGTCCCTGAACTCTGAAGACCCTCCATTCTAATGCTTCCCAGAGATCTTGTGCTTTGCTTCTAAAACTCTGTCTTCTAAATCTCCCCTAAATTCTCTGCCAGTTCATACGCAGTGGGTAAGAAGCCTAGCTCCACGAGACCCCACCCCAACCACCATCTTTCAGGCCGGCAGATCCCAGAATCTGGCCTGAGTGGAAAGAAGCTGGAATCTGAGAAACAAAAGCAAGAGACCCTGTGTACTCAGCAGCGAAGGAACAGCCTGATCTCCCCCCTCGTGCACTTCAACGGAAACCTCTGCTGCGTGGTGAAGGCAGAATCATGGATGAGGCTCACAGGGTGGGCAAAGAAGCTAATTTAAGGCTGCAGCTAGAGAAAGTGGGAGATCATGAGGTGCAGGGGTGTGGGACTAATAAGAGCAAGGTCGAGCTCATTACTGTGGAAAGCCCTTTTGAGATCACCCAGTCCTCTAATTTTCAAACTTTTTAAAAGTAGTTAAACCCTTTTTTTTTTTTGTACAAAAATCTTAAATGGAACTCCATCTAAAGTAAAGCTGATATGATCGAAGCAAGAGGAGGAGGCAGGAGTTGGAGGATGGGTGGTTAGACCAGGAGTTGGAGACACCCACTAGCTTAGCCTACTTTCCAAATCCAAAAGTCCCTGAGGCACCTACGCAGAACTTTGGGGTCCTGGGTTTCACTATGATAAACCAATGATCTTGCCCAAACCCTAAGTTTTATAGATGGAAAAACTGTATAATTTGTCCAAGACCCCCACTGAGTCAGTGGCATCACCAGCACTAGAAGTTGACACTGTTCCCAACCCAGGTCTCTCTTCTACCTTCCCATCAGCTGACTGGCACCCTCGACAGGCTCTGGGCCCACCCAGGGAATCTTAGACGGAGCTACGGAAGGATAACTGCAGGTAGATGATCAGCAGCAGGACCGTGGCCCAAAACAAGCACCAGGGGATAGAGCAGAAGTTCCAGCCTGAGCCCGTCTCATCCTGAGGCTTGGTGGGGCTGGGCGCCCGGGAGAAGGTGTAGGTGGTCGCCTCCTCCTCCAGCAGCTTCTCGCTGGGCTTCCAGTGCACAATGCCCTCCTGGCAGGCCTCGCAGAACTCTCCGCGGTGACGCCGGTTGTCCTGGCGGCTGGCCACGTGGATGCGGTACTGGCCGCCGCGCTCGCCGTAGCACTGCTCGCGCAGGCTGGTGATGAGGTTGTCCACCAGGCCCTCGATGTTCTCCTCCAGCATGCTGGACTCGTCCAGCCGCGCCGAGCCGCACTCGTAGCACAGCTGCTTGAAGACGCGCATGCGCACCGAGCCCGCCCGCTGGGCGCGGTCCAGGAACATGTGGAACAGGATGACCAAGTGGGGTGACTGCCAGGTGTGCCAGCACCAGGAGCAGTGGAACCTGCGGAGACGGCAGGAGAGGGAGGAACAGAAGACGCGCGGAGGTGGTGGAAACAGCCCTAGGAATGGGGTGAGGGGACATGGGGGCTCCGCAGAGCCTGGAGGTGGAGGAAGTGTGTTGCCGGTGCCCTGGGTTCATTAGCTTTCCCCAGGAAGCCACTCAGCCTTGCGAGTGCCCCTAGGACTCGAACAGGTTCCTCGGGATGTCACCTGGCATCCAGCAGTGCTCTACCTCCTCAGTGCTTTCCAGAGGCCTAATTCCCTCCACCCCAGCGCTGGGCGTCATTCTTATTCCTCATCTGCAAAATGCCCATGGTGCACTAGGCGAGTCCTTCCTGCTCACACCAGATAAGAAACACATAATCCATCTGCACATTTCTGTCTGTTAACACGTGACTGTGAACAGGCTAGATCCAAATCAGGAGAAAATGACGCCATTACTAGCTATCAGCGTCCAGGCCAGTGCCAGAGTTAATGCATCACAAGGCCTGAAGGTGGAGGCGGTCTGTGCCCAGAGCCCCAAGGCCTGTAGTCTCCCAGGCCTGACTGGGGCCAGCTGGGGATGACAGGTCCCCACCCAGGTCTGGGGCAGCCACAAGTCCTCCCCACTCAGCCCCCACAGACTCCCAGGTCTTCGAGAAGCTCCTGAGTCCCGCCTGTAAGTGTCCAGCCCTTGACACCCCTCCTGTCAGCCAGTCTAGGAGCTTCACATTTTCATTCTCTTCTTGTTCACTCACATCTTTTGAGGACTGTTTCCTCCTTTCGGACCAGACTAAAAAACCTGGATTGAAAAATGTAACTGGAGGGACCTGGAAATCACCTAATTAATCTTTTGTTTTATGCTGAGAAAAAGAGAGTGAGAGAGGCATCCATGTACACACAGCTACAGGCAGAGCCGGTGCCCAGCACATAACAGGTGCCCAGTAATGTTTCCTGAATTGAAGTGAATTGGCTGAATCGGGGCAGGCAGGAAGGCCTTGCTTCTGACTTCCAGGCTGCACCACTCAGCCTCCCCATCTTATGTCCCAAAGGTAAGCCCCTACACTCTGGACCCGTGAACAAGAGTGCTAGAAAATCATCTCAGATAGTTTTTACATACTAATCACCTAGAACTCTTCTTGAAATCAGACTCTGATTCAGGTCTAAAAGGGGCCCACGATTCTGCTTTCCTAACAAGTTCCAGGTGATGCTGACCCTGCTGCTCTGTGGACCACAGGCTGACCTCTCACTGTGCAAATGGAGAAAGTCAGGTCCAAGAAGAAAATCGAATTCCTCAAGGGCCCTGGAGCCAGCAGTAGAGCCAGTTTCTGGCACATCTCATGTATTCAATATTTTAAATGAAATTAAGTTGAATTAAATAGATTTAAACTGGTCCCAGGACCAGAGCACAGACCTCTTGACCCGCAGTGGGCCTCAAGCCCTTCTTCTCTGGTCTTAAATTACTTTTTAAGAGATTGTTAAAATAGAAAATATGTAAAATGTCAGTGTGTAGGACTCATAAGTATATTCTATGTCTTTATTTTCCAGATGGAAAAATTGTGACGCAGAGAGGAAGAGTAACACAGGTGATCAGTGGAAGAACTGAAATCCAGCTCAAGTGTCCTAGTTCCCAGTTAGGGACTCTTTCTCTGACTTCCAGTCTATGCCAGCCTAATAGTGAGATTGAAGCTAAACACATGAGTTCTATGTAATCTTCCTCTCCTTGGAAGGTGCCCTAGAGCTAGGGACTTAGAGGCGGCCTGCAGGGATCCACCTTCCTGGGCTACTTACCTGCCTGAAGCATGCAACTCCACGTACTGCTTCCAACCAGGGCTCAGCACATTGTGCTTGAGGTTGGGGTCTATGATGAGGTCCCAGCTGTCAGCCGGCTTTGCCTCCTCCATCTTCTCATAGAAGACTTTCTTCCACTCGTCTGTGGTCACGCTTTTACACATGGTCTTGTCAGTAGTGAGGGAGGGCAATTTCCACCTTAGTGAGAACACGGAGAGTGAGGGTAGGTGCAGGGCAGGGCAGCGCAGTCTCCAAGGTCTAAAAATCCTCATCGACAAGACCAGGAGGAAGCAGGACCCAGCTCCCTCCTTTGTCCGCAGTGGAACCTGTTTCCACGGCAACCAGGCAGGGTGCCAGAAGACAGAGCTTGGGGAGGAGAGAGTCTCTGAAGAGGTGTTTCAAGGCCCTGAACTGAGATTGCAGAGGCAGAGTTTGTGGGTCTAAGTGATCCAAGACAGGGTAGAGGACCTGACCAGAGGTTGAGCTTCAGACCATCTCACCCCGGCCTGGAAAGAGTATGGGGAGGTGAGGACTTGGAAACTGGCTCGGTTTCACCTTGCCACACCCTGGAGGCATCATCAGCATCTGGCTGCTATGGTAACCATGATGCCTTAGGGAGCCAAGGAGAAATAAGGGATGGGGAGATGTAAATTTGTTAGTAGATGGAGCAATAATAATAAACTCTCCCTCGGCTCCCCCAGCCATCTTGTGACCAGCACTTTGCCATTTTCAAAACACAATTGGAGGTCTCTTAAGTTATGATTACTATTGCCGCAGTACAGATCAGGAGCCTGGGACTCACCTAGCCTATAAATGGCAGAGCCTGTATACAAATTCAAGTTGTTGACCCCAGACCAGTTCATTAATTCATTCATGTCAAACATATCCTAACATGTGGGTAGAGTTTGCAGACATGTGCCAGGCTCTATGTCAGTGCTTGTAGCTGACTGTGTACCCAATTATTGTGCAATAGGATCCATGCTGTAATGGCCTTGTGCAAGAGCAGCCACCTGTGCACAAAGGTAGGAGCATTGCATCAGCCAGGCTGGAGTAGACAAGATTATTTCCAAGTTGATTATAGAAGTATAGAAGAGGAGCACCACCCACAGGCAAAATACCCTTTACTATATCTGCCTCTCCTGCTATTTTTAATAAATTATTTTTCCTTTGAAAAAATCATATGGGTTTATTCTAGAAAAATTACAAACTATAGATGAAAGAAAAGAAAAGGAAGACTCTTCCATAATGCCCCACCCGAGATGACTACTGTTAACATTATGATATGTACATCCCACTTACCATTTTTCTGTACATGTACATGTGTATATGTGTGTGTATACACAGACACATTCTGCACACCACATACATTCTACATACCACATTATGACATTTTCAAAAAATAATATATCATGAATATTTTTCTAGGTCATATTCCATAGTAGGATATTATAGGCTACCTATATTCTGTTATATGGATAGGCATAATTTATTTAGCCCGTCCTGTCTTTTAGGGCATTTCGGTTTTATTTCAGTTTTGCACATTACACTCTTGCCATCTATTTGTATAAAACTTGTTGGCGAAGCTCATTGCAAGGATTAGAGACAACACTTCCTACAATTAGAAAACACATCTCTTGACTCCAGTCTCTCCAGAAGCCTGGTGTGGCTAGCAGAATCTGCGCAGGCTCTTCAAACAGTATGAATTTCAGGCAGACAGCAGATCTTGAAGTTTAGTGATGAAAAAGAAGGACCTAAAAATCACCCGTCTGATAGCAGAAACCATCTTCCAAGTGCTTCTCCTGCCGCTTCATGAATGTTTGATGCCTTGATTTATACTATTTTAGCCTCAGTTTATTCATCTTCTCACTGGGATAATAACAAAACAGTATCTGCTGTGATTAAAAATAGGGGCTCTAGAATGGCTTGCCTGGTTGCTTTGTTGCTGTTGTTGTTGCTGTTGCTGTTGTTGTTGTTGTTGTTGTTGTTGTTGTTGTTGTTTCTGAGACAGAGTCTCGCTTTATTGCCCAGGCTGGAGTGCAGTGGCACAATCTCAACTCGCTGCAACCTCCACCTCCCGGGTTCAAGTGATTCTTTGGCCTCAGCCTCCCAAGTAACTGGGATTACAGGCATGCGCCGCCACACCTAATTTTGTGTTTTCAGTAGAGATGGGATTTCACCGTGTTGGTCAGGCTGGTCTCAAACTCCTGACCTCAGGTGATCTGCCCGCCTCGGCCTCCCAAAGTGCTGGGATTACAGTGTGAGTCACCGCACCTGGCCGCTTTTTTAAAAAAAAGAAAATTTCCATGTAGCCTCGTAGGTAGCAATTCTAATATATGTAATCTGTATCTTTTCATCCTAGTAAAAATACATGTTAATGTTTTACACGAATATATTTTTAATTTGCATAGTAACAGCAATCACTATATAGCACTACTATGTAGCAATCACTATATAGCACTTACCTGGTAAGTGCTTAGAAGGCATTGTTCTGGTGCTTTATAAATATCAACTTATTTCATTCAATAACAACCTTGACAGGTAGGTATAGCAGCAGCAGCTCCATTTTGCAGATATGTAAGCTAAAGTCTAGAGGTTAGATAACTTGTGCAAGATTTAACAGCTAATAACTAGTTGAATTGGGACTTGAACCTATATGACTGTCTACAAAGCCCCAGCTTTAGCCATTGTGATGCTCAGCATGGAATCTAGAACATAACATCTGCTCATTAAATATGTGTTTCTTCATCATTCACATGGCCATTACAAACCCCAAGAATTGCAAATGAAGTTTATATCATTTCAGCAAATGGGTCACTGGGCCCCCCCACACTGAGGCCACATCTCCCCAAAAGAGGAGTGAGTTGTACTTGACCCACCATGCTCCCTGCTACTGCTGGGGATGCTGCCTCTGCTGCCAAACTTAATGAAGCAATGGTGTCCAAAGACCCCTGATACTCGGTGTAAATATTTTAGAACTGAGAGAGATATTTAGCTTGAAATCTTACCAAAGAAAATATGGTACAGAAAGTCATCTCTAGTCACAGCAACCCTGTAAAGCCTCAATCATTTGATGCCAGGCATCTTGGCTCAATGGAGAGAGCACTTAACAGGAGACACATAGCCCAGCTTTGCTCCTGGCTGGCACTGTGACCTTGGGCAAGTCACTAATTTCCCTTGGCCTCAGTTTGTCCATCTGTTCAATGAAGAATTAGGGGGGATGACAAAGGTAAGGTCCCCTCTGACTTTAGTCATATATGGTTTCAAACAGCTTTATACTTGGAAAACTGAATCCTGGGAGGGCAGGAGGTAGGATGGAGGCCACTGGCTGGAAGAGGGAAGCTTCTAAGAGGCATGGTAGGTAATGCCTGGAGCCAGGCTCTGTCTCCTGGGACCTGCTACATAGTTGACGATCTCTGGGGAGGTGCCACTTTACTAAATTTGTACTGAACACAGCAAGAAGGACAGAAATTAAACGTATCAAGCCACTGAACATTAACATTGGAAAAACCGTTTTTTATGTAGAGATGGAGTCTTGCTATATTGCCCAGGCTGGCCTCAAACTCCTGGGCTCAAGCAAACCTCCTGCCTTGGCCTCCCAAAGTGCTAGGATCACAGGTATGAGCCACCTCACCTGGCTGGCATTGGGAAAAACTTTTAAGTTCTTCAGGACCCTTCATTAAACTCTTAGTCCTTCAAGTCAGTATTCTTACCTCTGAATTAAGGCAACCAACACCTAAATAAGTAAACTAGTTTAACTAACCTCACAGATATGATGGGAACTGCCTCAGGTGGGAGCTACTGGCCAAAATGAGAATGGGGGCTGTGGACCTTCCCAGAAAATACATGAAGCTGAGAGGAGCTTATAACAAACAGTGCTACCCAGAACAAATCCTCTAGAAGTATTTTGCAGGTGTTGCTACAATAAACACTATGATGACAGAAGACAGAAAGTAAGAATCACCAGAGGGTGTGTGTGTGTGTGTGTGTGTGTGTGTGTGTGTGTGTGTGTGTGTGTGTGTGTGTGTGTGTGTAACCAGCTGATGCAATCCCCATTGGCACAAATTAAGTTTTATTTAGAACCTGAGCTTGCTGTGCAGAGGCCAGTATAATACATCCTTCTGGATAGCAAAGTATTTTCTCTAATAAAAATTTCTATCAAGACAGAAAATAACACTGTGGTATTGCAACTTGCTCTCTATCAAATGACCTCTAACACCATGGAATCCACAATATAAAGAATGCCAATTCAGATATCTCTAAAGCTGTTGGCCTCACCCTGGCCAATTTCTTAAAGTTTGTGATCATGCTTTAAGCACATAAAACGGTTCAAACTAAATTCCCAACTAGAAAATAGAGTGATGAAAAGGAAAAACAAGTCTCTAATTTTTTTTCTTGAAATGATGCCCTCATGAAAAATCATTCTCAACTGTGGGCAATTTTCTATCCCTAAATGGCATTTGAGAAGAAGGAGGGATGTGTTTTAGGGCTGGACCCATGACTAGAAGTTTCTATTGGTACCCTGTACCAAAGACCTAAATGTGCGTCACAGTCCCCAAACAAAGACTCTTTCCTCCTAGAATGCCCCAACATTGCTGAGCCAGAGCAGTAAGCCCCTCCATAATCTGTTGACTTAATGATATTAAGAGCGCATGTAGTGGTCTCAACTTTAAAGGAACTTTTAATTTTCTTCTCTAATGGAAATTTTGTTTTCCTTGAAAACTAAGATTTCTAAAATAGCAGAGCTCAAAATTGCGGGTACAGAAAGAAAAGAAAAAAAAAAAACTAGTTTACCATCAGGGGTAATTTTGAGAGAACCATTCCATTCCACCCTTTAATTCTTGGAACTAAGCACTATATCATCGTGGTTGCTAATTCTGAGCATATACCAAATCCTGGAGAACATTATCCTAGCCCTGCAAGGTCCTGTCCCCCAGCTGATTCTATAACTGAGTATTCCAAAGACCACCACATTGTTCAATCAGGCCAACTGCTTCGGGATTATGGGTGATACCGTTAAGACTAATGAATTTCATGAGTGTGAGCTCATTGCCAGATTTCCTTTACATTGAAATGAGTTGCCAGTCAGAAGCAATGCTATATGGAATATCACAATGGTATATAAGGAATTCTCTAAATCCACTGCTGAGTGCCTGATATGGTTTGGATTTGCATCCTCACCCAAATCTCATGTCGAATTGTAATCCCCAATGTTGGAAGGAGGTCCTGGTGGGAGGTGATTGGATTATAGTGGTGGATTTCCTCCTTGCTGTTCTGGTGATAGTGATAGAGTTCTCATGAGATCTGATTGTTTAAATGAGTGTAGCACCTCCCCCTTCACTCACTCTTCCTCCTGCTCCAGACACGTAAGCCAAGCCTGCTTTGCTTCACCTTCCGTCATAATTGTAAGTTTCCTAAGGCCTCCTTGGCTATGCTACCTGTACAGCCTATGGAACCCTGAGCCAATTAAACCTATTTTCTTTATATTAATAAATTACCCAGTCTCAGGTATTTCTTTTTAGCAGTGCAAGAATGGACTAATACAATGCCCAAATTCCAAGAACAGAGAGAGATCAACACTGAACCACTGAGTGGGGCATGATTCCATGGGGAACCAACCAACGACCTGATGGCAGGTTGATTACACTGGACCATTTCCATCAAGGAAGGGGTAGACCTTTTTTTCACTGGAAGAAACAATTACCGTGAATATGGACTTCCCTTCCCTCTCCACAATGCCTCTGCCATTTGTGAACTTACATAATGCCTTATTCACTGTTATGGTATTTCTCCACTTGGGACTTTCCTTTTAGCTGCTTAGGCTTCTTCACTACATGGTAGTTTCTTTCCAAGAAGATTCATTCTAGGAAGAATAAATGGAAGCTTCCAATCCTCCTTAAGGCTAGAGTCAGAAGTCCCAGAACATCACTCCTGTCATATTCTGTTGATGAAAGCAATCACAGGGCCAGCCTGATTTCAGGGAATGGGAAATAAACCAATTCTTGATGGGGAAATGACTTGTGCCTATAGGAAGGGAAGGAATTGGTGGCAGCCATCTTCGGAGACTTTCAACCACAGTACCTGATTATTTTTCTTCATCCTTCAAGGAGCTTAGTGCCTTGAGAACACTATGTCAAATTCTATGATGTAGGTAGAGGCTGACATTATTTTGCAAAAGCAAGCAAACTAAGGATCAAAAAGGCAGAGTAGCCAAAGCCAAAGAGTAAACTAATCCAGCAAGTCCAATCCCAAAACATAGGCAGATAGGAACAATAGGGCTGCTCCCTTTGGAACAAAGCAAAGGAAAGCATTACAGGTTCCCAGCCTGCCAGTACCACCCCCCTCTGCATGCCCAGTCATGATTTATAAGAATCTCTTCCTCTGCTTCCCCTCCACCCTGACAGCAACCATTGAACTTCTTTTCCAAGCTCTTGCTCAAGTTTGTGAGGCTTATGTGCCTACCATCAGCAAGGGGGCCCTTCAGAGATATACAGCCCAAAATCCAAAGTCCCCCAGTCTTCATTCTGTTGAAGTTTTATTGCCATAAAACTGTGCTTTGTTGTTTTTTTTGTTTTGTTTTGTTTTTCAGAGATAGGGTCTCTCTATGTTGCCCAGGTTACTCTTGCACTTTTAGGCTCAAGCAATCCTCCTTTTCAGCCTCCTGAGTAGCTGGAATTACAGGCACACACCACTGTGCCCAGTTTATGTGTTTTATTTTTTCTATGTTTGTTTTTTGAGACAGGGTCTCACTCTGTCATTCAGACTGGAGTGCAGTCGTTCAATCATGGTTCACTGCAGCCTTGATCTCCTGGGCTCAACTGATCCTCCCATGTCAGCCCCACAAATAACTAGGACTACAGGCATGCACCATCATGATCAGCTGATTTTTTATTTATTTATTTTTTTGTACCGTTAGGGTCTCACTATGTTGCCTAGGCTGGTCTCAGACTCCTGGGCTCACGCGATCTTCCCACCTCAGCCTCCCAAAGTTCTAAGACTACAGGCATGCACCACTGTGCCCAGTCTCTGTGCTTTTTTTTTTTTTTTTCAAGTGCAAGATCTTGTCTTTGAGAAGAGCATTCATTAGAAAATGTTCTATGGATATTACCAAGGGAACAGGGCCATGGTCCAGGAAGTGAAAAAGGGCATACTTGAGAGAAATTATCAAGTCCTCAAAAACTAATTTCCCCATTTTCAGGATATTCGATCTAGAATAAAAGACAGCTACCTTCCCCTTATTCTGAAGAAGGGGCAAGGTAACATTACATGTGGGGAAGCAACAATTTTATTCATTTATTTGTTTTTTAAAAAACTCTGAATTATCAACTACCATGTGCCAGGCTTTATTCTGGACTCATGGGATGTAGAGATAAATTAGTCTCACTCATTTCATGTCCAATGAACATCAATAGCCAGGTGACCCACACTAACCCAGAGCCTTTGGCTTAGGACATGAAGACTGAGCCTTAAGCATGTTCCTGTTGCTGAGCAGCCACTACTATGGGAATGTATCTTCAGATTGTACCCCCAAGAGATTATTCCTGAAGCAGTTTTGGAAAGACATGCTACTGTTCAACCATAATAACATTTCCTGGAAGGTCTAGTAGGAAATGAAGTCACCGTACATTATCAGACCATCTTACTGTGGTTGAATGGCATATTCATGGGGTTCAGAGGACAGGACACAACTTTCCTTTACTCTTCATCAAGTCTCCAATAGGTTCACTGAGAATCCACCTAGAATGCATGTCCAGAACTTTCCCTTATTTTTCTGGTCTCCTTTCTAGGTCTTCTCTTTGATCTCTTCTGCTCTTCTACTTTCTCTTCAGGACTTTGTTCAACCTTCAGTGCAGAGTATCTATAAGCTAATAACCTTTCTCCCACTAATACTGACCACATTCTATTGCATAGCTGTCATTTCTTACTATGCTAACAAAGTTTATGTCCCTTCATTCTTTTATATCAAAGACCTCTACTCACTAGGGTAAAAGGAAGAAAGAAAATAGAGGAAGGAGGAGAAAAAAAAATCCATTCTGAAACATATTTGCCCCTCCTCTGAGCATGACCTTTCCAAGAAAAGCAATAAAACAAGAAAACTTGGTTCTCTCTTTTGGAAATGAGAGGAAACTACTCTGGACAGCAGATGTGTACTTCACAGTGGCCACAAAATAAACCTGAATCACATTTGCATTCAGTCACTTTGGCTGAGTCTCTACCACATGACCTGAAAATACAAAGATGTATAAAACAGAATTAAGAGTAAAAGGGATCCTGGAAATTATCTAGTCTGATCCTGATCAGATGTGCCAGTGACTCTGAGACATTTCATGTGAAGATTTAAATAGGCATAAAATAATCAGATTTTAATTTACAGAGAAGGTGATTCTTCACATAGAATGAGGAGACTTCATTGTCTATCTTTAGACAGACCCAGTGATCTGGGATTAGGGTTGCCTCTGAAATCCAAGTAATAACCAATGCCTACTGAGAGCCAAGCAGTTACCAGCCTGAATGTGAACATTTCCAGTGACATGGAGCTCATTATCCACTGGTAGCAGCACTATCTAACCCCTGGCTATCAAGAAGCTTTTCTTTACTGAGTGCCACCATCTCACTTTCTAAAACCTTGGCTCTCTGTGCCTTGCAATAGAAAGCACTTAACAACATGCCAGTCCACATAAGTAGGCAGCTAATAGTGACTACTTTTGGGGGGTAAAAGGGGTGTTGTAGTTTTATTGTTACCACTATTAAAGCCTATGTTTATAAGTTGTAAAATTCTGCATTGCCAGAACACCACTGGCTTGTTTTATTCTTTAAACATGAAAGCTTTTTAAAAGAATACCTTGTAATGAGCTGAAATGCAATTTTAGGAGAAAGACGGAGCACTATTTATTCTCTTCTTTGACACAACTTTCCATAATGGCTAACAATCTCTACTTGCTAATCTGAATATTATGGAAACTTTCAAGCACATAGAAAAGCGAAACAGACAATGAAACTCCACGTGCCCATCACCCAGCTTCAGTAACCATCAGTTATATGTCTTCTAAAATATTTTCTTTAACCCGGTATCTGAGATTTCCTTCAAATAACATGGGTAGGGGTGTAGACGAAATATGATTGACCATGAGTTGGTAATGTTGAGGCTGAGTAGTTGATACATGGACATTTATTATACTATCCTATGTATTTTTTTGTATATTGAAACTTTCCATAATAGTAAATAAATAAATAAGCATTTTTTCTTTTGCTTATTGCATTAGTCAGAGTTCTCTGGAGAAACAGAACCAATAGGAAAAAGAGAGAGAGAGAGTATAAGGGATTGGCTCACATAATTATAAGGACTGAAAAGCCCATGATCTTCCCTCTGTGAGCTGAAGACCTGGGAAAGCTAGTCGTGCAGCTGGTTCAAGTCCGAAAGCTTGAGAACCCAAAGGACCAATGGTGTAGCTCACAGTCCAAGAGATGTCCTAGTTCAGGTAGTCAGGCAAGAGAGTGAATTCTCCCTTCCTCTGCCATTTTGTTCTATTCTATCCCTCAACAGATTGGATGATGCCCCACCTACACTGAGGAGGGCAATCTACTTTCCTCAGTCTACAGATTCAAATGCTAATCTCATTTGGAAACACTTCACAGAGACACACCAGAAATCATGTTTAACCAAATATCTGCACTCCGTGAACCTGTCAAAGCGACACATGAAATTAACCGTCATTGTTCTCTCCTAAATTTTTGCTTTCAAAACAGTGAACTCATGTTCTTGTTCCTTGTATCTATAGACTTCCAGTTTAAACTTCTGTGTTCTGAATTTTTCCATACTGTTCCTATCATTGTAATGATAACCTTATATATGTAAAACAGTTCAAAAATGTTCCTCAGCCGGGCACGGTGGGTCACGCCTGTAATCCCAGCACTTTGTGACGCCAAGACGGGCGGATCACAAGGTCAGGAGATCGAGACCATCCTGGCTAACACGGTGAAACCCCATCTCTACTAAAATACAAAAAAAAAAAAAAAAAAATTAGCCAGGCATGGTGGCGGGCACCTGTAGTCCCAGCTACTCGGGAGGCTGAGGCAGGAGAATGGCATGAACCCGGGAGGCAGAACTTGCAGTGAGCTGAGATCACGCCACTACACTCCAGCCTGGGCGACAGAGCGAGACTCCATCTCAAAAAAAAAAAAAAAAAAAAAAAAGTTCCTCTTACAGCCTCACATATACTTACCAATGAATGTCTGTATTTGAAATACTCAGGGCATACATAAGAAGTAGGTAATTAGCATAGTAAGTAGGTCTATTATCCAGAAGCCTGGCTTCTCAGGCCAAAAGAATTATCATTATTCTAAGGCCTCAACTTTTGATTGGCTTTTCTTTGGAGGTTAATTTATAAGTTTACATGGAATTTCGGGGTTGCAATAATTTGACATAGGTGAATGAAATTGGAAAGTCATGTACATCAGGCAAACAGGACAAAAGACAGTGAAACAACCAGGTGCATCCTTCACTGCCAGTCACATCAGCTGTGAAGTCCATTGCTTTATCAAAATCTGTTCTCACATTCTCTTGAAAGTCAATGTTGGTCTCTCAAGGATCTAAGTTAATTCCTTTGTAGACCTCGTTCAGGAGAAGAGGGCTAAGGGAGTACTCACTTGTTAGCCACTAAGGAACCAAGAATCCTCAAACTGCAGATTCTCTCTTTGGTGTCCCAGAGCAGATATTTACTTCCCTGGGATCCAATTCTTGACCTAGATTAACTCCTGTATGAATCACAGAGAGAAGTTCCAGTGAGAAAGAGTCCTGATCTACATATCCTGGAGGGAGGTCCTTCCCTTGAGCTGGGTATAGGCCACGCCTCACTTTGTGGTTAGGGGTGGCAGGATGGTTAGTGCCAGACACAGCCTGAAAGAGAAGTAGGAAAGGTGAGCCCTGAGGCTAGACTGGGCAACGTCCCAGAACTCAGAGGCTGGCCAGCAGGGCAGGTGTGAGGTCAGTCCTATTGCAGGCTGTCTGAGGCAGCAGCTCCAGGAGGTGCACCTCTCTCAGCTTCCAGGAGCCAAGCCCTGCTCAGGAAGAGACATGGCTTTCATACCAGGTAGGAGGCCAAGGGGCCTAAAGCTCTTTATCTGTAAGCCCATGGGGAACAGATTCAGAAGGCCCAATCAAATAAACACTCCAGCCCAGAACTGGCCAAGTCTGCACCAGAATAAACATGATCATGAGTCATACTGACCCTGGTGTTGCCTTACATGGCAGCTAACAAGGCTGGCTAGTCTAAGGGCTTTGGCATCCATAGCCATTTTGACTTAGCACTACCTTTACTATTTTAACTTCTTGCCGTTGTTTGACTGACTGGTATTTCAGGCTTCTTGGACCCATGCTTCTGAAAGCAACTGACATCTGGTGTGATAAAATGGTGCCTTGTACCCCTGCATATCTATGCAGGTCTGTCTTAGGCGTAAATATGAAACTCAGTTAACACATTCTACATTGATAACTCTCAGAAACTACAGGGGAGAGATAGTATTAGCAAGACCTGTGTGGAAAGAACAAGAAAGGGAGAAATGAGAGGTCCACATTCTGTCACTGCTATGAGACTTGCCATGTGACCAAAGAACGTGGCCTCTCTGCTTCTGCATTTCTGTGTACTTAAAATCAGCGGAAGTGTATTACGTGATCTCAAAGTTTCCTTCCTGCTCTAGCAATTTGTGGGTCAAGATTACATGAAACACCTATAGCTTTGGTAAAAGCAAAATTCTCCTCTCCCAAACCTCTTAGATACTCAGAAACATATAGAATGAGCTACTTTCTATTTTCCCCATGAAGGAGTATTGCTGTGCTCATAAAGTTTTTCTTATTAAATATTTTCAGAATAAATAAGAAATGATGGCTATCTAGAAACCTCCCCCAATTTTTAATGTCCAAAGTTGTAATCACTCCCTGATCTAGACAGTTCTTGGCTATATCTTTACCCAAATAAATATGTCCTCCAATATTTTCTGAATCCAAATAAACTCAGCAGGACCTACAAAAAAAAAAAAAAAAAAAAAAAAAGGTATGTAACCATGGAAATCAATCCCTGCTCTCACACTGTAGGACTGCCCCACTGGGTGAACTGCTTAACAACTCACTCAAGTTCCAACTCATGATCTGGTCTCATTTAACTTGCAAAGCACAGCTCCTACCACCTGACCCTCTCTCAACAGACATAGCAGATGCTTTTCCTTTCCCACAAAAGGATGCACAATCCCACCTCCATTTCTTTGCTCTTACTCTTTCTTCTACCAAAATTTCGTTCCCCTCTTCATGGAGCACTATTTTATCCAGACTGGTGTGCTTCTCTCCTATACTTGGGCTGAGGAGGAGGCAAGTTTCTATGCTCTCTTTAACAGCCCACATTTTCCATACCACAGCATTTATAAGGATTGCTAGCATTTAATGAACACTTACTATACGCCAAACAGGCACCCTGCTAAAGATTTACATTTTCTTCTGATATCAACCCTATGATAGGCGCTTGCTTTTCCACCTTTCATGGGTGACTCAAATAATCCATCCACTTCCCCCAGTGTGCATGTTGAGCTCCAGTCGGCTATGGGCATGCCCACACAAGCCCTGGGCAGGTTCCCTCATCTGCACAAAAGCATCTGCTGTAAACACTTGTGGGATGGGTCAGAGATTCCCTGGAGATCACTTTTTATCTGCCCAGGCAT
Organism: Macaca nemestrina; assembly: GCF_043159975.1. Classification (NCBI taxonomy): domain Eukaryota; kingdom Metazoa; phylum Chordata; class Mammalia; order Primates; family Cercopithecidae; genus Macaca; species Macaca nemestrina. The sequence goes on from NC_092126.1 coordinate 10,987,439, forward strand.
TTGGCTGTCTCTAAATTGTATTTAACTAATATAGTAAATGTTGAATAAATATTAGTCATTATTGTATTATTTCTGAGCTAGAATGAGCTTTGAAGATCATCTAGGTCAACTGCTCATCCCAATGAAAGAATCCTCTTTAACCTTGTCTGCATTTCAAATGTCTGCTTGAATATCTCCTCCTACACTTACTCACTACTTCATACCCTGCTGAATTTGACAAAGCACTGCCTTTTGTTATACTATTGCTTGAGAGTTTAAAATAAAACATGCAAGCCACCTGTTTTCCTGTTCCATCCATATAGTGACCTTAGGTTTGCTTTTCGGACTCACATTGACTGCCTGCTATCCTTCCCACAACTTCATGGCACACTTCAGATATTTAAAGGCCGCAGCTATTATGATCTTTAGAGCTTTCCCAGCCTTCATCTCAAAACACAAGCCTCAGAAAATGGCTCTGTGACTAACTTCCATTATATACAGGATACTAAAGTCATGGGGGAAAGTAAAGAGGTTTCCAGGTGTTGATGAAAAAAGTTGAACTCTGTGAAATATTTGAAGAGATTTATTCTGAGCCAAATATGAGTGACCATGGCCTACGGTACAGCCCTCAGGAGGTCCTGAGAACATGTGCCCAAGGTGGGCAGGGCGCAGCTTGGTTTTATACATTTTAGAGAGGCATGAGACATCAATCAAATACATTTAAGAAATACATTGGTTTGGTCCAGAAAGGCAGAACAACTCAAAGCAGGGGCTTCCAGACCATAGGTGAATTTAAACATTTTCTAGACAACAACTGGTTGAGTTTGTCTTTAGACCTGGGATTCATACAAAGGGAATGTTCAGGTTAAGATAAAGATTGTGGAGACCAAAGTTCTTTTAAAGTCTTATAGTGGCTGCCCTTAGAGACAACAGGTGACAAACGTTTCCTATTCAGATCTTAGTTAATCTCTTTAGGATTGGGAAGGTCTGGAAGAAAAAGATCTAGCTGTGTTAGTAGAGATTCTTTACAGATGCAAATTTTCCCCCACAAAGAACAACTTTGTATGGCTATTTCAAAACATGGCAAAGAAAGGTGTTTTGGAGTAAAATACTTTTATTTTCTTGTCTCATAATGTTATGCCAGAGTCGGGTTGGAAAGCAAATCATGATATACAGGGTTCAATCAAACCCATCTGATGGGAATTTATGAATTGTAGGGCATGACTCCCCAGACCCCTTAGACAGGAATTCAGGCAAGATAAACAAATCAGAGTTTAGTCCTCATGGGGAACGCCTCCATACCCGCAGCTTCCAGCCATCTTCCAGGTATTAACACGTGGAAGCACCTGCAGGGGCAAGGCCTCTTGGGCTTCTCTTCCCTCTATCCTACTCATTCGAGGCTTTGCTCCAGGTCTTTAAGGGATATTTATTTTAAGGAACCAGGACTTCTTTCTTCACAGTGATTTGCAGCTTGGAGGCCTGCACAGACTTCAGGGTGCGGTCATCACTCAGTATCCATGGGGGGGTTGGTTCCAGGATCCTCGATGGATACCAAACTTCAGAATGCTCAAGTCCCTGATGTAAAATGACATAGTACTTGCATGTCACCCACACACATCCTCCTGTACACGTTAAATCATCTCTAGATTACTCATAATATCTAATGCGGTGTAAATGCTAGGTAAACTGTGTTATACTGTATTTTTTAGAGAATGACAAGAGAAGGCCCGGCACGGTGGCTCACACCTGTAATCCCAGAACTTTGGGAGGCCAAGGAAGGAGGATCATGAGGTCAGGAGATCAAGACCATCCTGGCTAACATGGTGAAACCCCATCTCTACTAAAAATACAGAATAATTAGCCAGGCGTGGTGGCAGGTGCCTGTAATTTCAGCTACTCAGGAGGCTGAGGCAGGAGAATGGCGTGAACCGGGAGGTGGAGCTTGCGGTGAGCCAAGATCGTGCCATCGGGCGACAGAGTGAGACTCCGTCTCAAAAGAAAAAAAAAAAAAAGAAAAGAGAATGACAAGAGAAAAGGTCTGTACATGTTCAGTGTAGACCAACCATCATAGGCATAACTACATTATCTGCAGTTGGTTGAATGAATAGATGTGGAACCCACAGATACAGACGGCCGACTGCACTGAAAAAGATGACTTCTGTCTGCATTCCTGCTTCTCTGCCACTTACCTCTATCTTTCAAACTCTGGCCTTTTCCCTCAGGCCCAGTTCAAAGTTACCTCCTCAGGGGGCTTTTCCAGATTGTCCCCTGAAAATAATATATCCTCTTCTTGATTTTTTTTTTTTCTTGCTTTAAAGAAAATTATTTTGGTCATTATCTCTTTGTATGAAGGTCAAATTCATGTCTAATTAACCCATGTCTCATTCATCATTATGGCTGCAGAAGAATGGAGTATACTGGATGGGTGAAGACAGAACACCCATATTATGTGTACCCTAGATATAACTCCTAGATCGCCTCCTCTCTGCAGATGCCCCCATTCCTCAGCTGGGAATACTGGCTGCTGATGGCTCAATAGGAATTGCCCTTCACAACTGGTGCCCAAGACCAATAACTGGCTGACTGAAGGACCCAAAGGCCTGTACCTGACTGAGGACAACTCTGAAGAGCTATCTCAGATCCAGAGCTGCCCAAAGGATGAGCTGAGGCTCAGTTGCAATCTCATTGCATGTCAGTTTCTTGTCTGTCTGTTCCTGCCTTCTTCGTCTCCCTGTACATATTAACTCCCAAAAGCACTTCCCAGAAAATGCTGTATGCAACTCTCCATCCCAGAGTCTGTTTCCAGGAAACTCAACTGAAAGCACCCTTAGCTTCACCGTAGAACATCACCATGGCCACACACCTGGTGCATCCTCCCTTCCTTAATGAGTCTCAACAAATGGACATGGAGCCAAGGGAATGCTGATGTAAGGTGTGAACTCAAAGGCTGCAAGGGAGGGAGTCTCAGGAGAAGAGATTTGCCCCTCAGGATGGAGGAGACCTGTAGCTTCAGACCCCAGCACTCCCTCCATGACATGGGACAAAGAGCAGAAGGAGCCTCAAAAATGTCTCCCCTGTTATCCTCAGCAAGGACTACATAAACTGAACGGAATGAAGGGGAAAATAAGACACAGAGGAAGGGAAGACAAGTGGAGGGGAAGAAAGAGGAGAGAGAAATAAAGAGGAAAAACTAAAGGGAGAGACAAAGCAGCCACAGAAAGAAACAGAACCGGAGAGAGAAAGAAGGCAGATTCTCCATAAGTGCACTTCTGAAAACGGTAGAGACTCATTTAAGTCTATGCTTCCTTTGCATTCTTGTGGCTTAATTGTTTTTACAGGTTCAATTTGGGTTAAATTTTTATTTTGATTTGGCTTCATTTGGTTTGTTTTTGTTGTTGTTTAAATTGGTATATATTACACATTTATTAGTGAATATGCCTCTGAAATGAGCAACAATATTTTTTAAAATAATCATTTCACTACTTAGTCAAGCAGAACTAGCAAATTTGATTTTTTAAAAAAGTACAAATCTCTCAAAAATTTCATATATGTGTATCATATATACATATATATGTATGTATATATATATAATGCAACATACTAGTTATGTTAAATGCTAAAAACCGGTATAAAAGCAATGGAGTGGAAAAAACACATATTTAAGCTATAAGAACCACTTTTTCTCTGTATATTAGCATTTTCTCAAATACATACAAGGGGAAAAGTAAGGTAACTGTAAAATGTGAAACAAATGGGCCCCCAAAATTACATGTATTTATATATATATAAGTATATATATACACACACACACACACACACATATACATATAGGTAATTATGTATTTATATGCAAAACCTTTCTGACACCCAGAACATAGGCACTGGGCTAGGGGAAGGTGCCCACTGTCATGCCTAGGCCAGAATTTGGTAAATACAAGAGTAAACAATGACAAGCTGTCAGCACAGGAAATCACTGGTAACATGGCATCTACAGCAAGGTTGGCAAATTACAGGCATCCTAAGTAATTGTTTTATAATATTTTTTTGAGAGGTTTCATTCTGTCAGCCAGGCTGGAGTACAGTGGCTCAATCATGACTCACTGCAGCCTTGACTTCCCAGGCTCAAGCAATCCTCCCACCTCAGCCTCCCCAGTAGCTGGGACCACAGGTACATGCCATTATGCCTAGCTTATTTTTGTTTTTTGTTTTTTGTGTTTTTTTTGTAGAGACATCGTTTTACCATGTTGCCCAGGCTGGTCTCAAACTCCTGGGCTCAAGCAATCCTCAACCTCAGCCTCCCACTGCTGGGATTACAAGCATGAGCCACAGCACCTGGCCAATCTTTTTTTAATGATGATTTTTTGTAGGTTGTGTTCTCCCACTCCCCAACAGTGCCTGCCCCGCCCCACCACCACACACACACACACACACCCTGGAGCTGCTTTTTGGATTCATCGCTGCAGCCAACACACAAGCTGTGAGCCTGTTTCCTCCTGACCCAGGAACCATAAGAGTTTGGGAAACCTTTGGTTGGGGGTGGGAAGGAAGGGGGTTTGGAACACCGCTATAAACATAGGATCATCACCTGGAGTTACATACAGTAAGACTTTGGGTTCTCCATGGGGGTGGGACCAGGCTGATGGGCCCACAGCAGGCTGGGATGGAAGGCGGAAAGCGAGGCCTGCTGCAGGGAAGAACGAGGTGGCTGGAGCATCCCTGAGGCAGCAGACACCAGCAGTGGCCTGCCAGGATGTGTGGCCCCACATGTGGTTTGCTCTGGGCAGCAACCTCAGCTGGGGGGAAGAAAGGAAAGGAATGAGACCAAGGAAAGAGGCTTGGGAGCTCAGCCAGACACTATTGAAGCCTCCTCCAGACCTTGGAAGCCAGGGATCAGGCTTGCTTTTTGCTTTGAAGATTTGTTTTTGTTTGAAGATCCACAGAAGCTCAACTGTCTCCCAGCAGAGTTGGCACAGATTCCCCTCTGTACTGCCTGCCTGCCTGCCTGGGCCCCCTCCTCAGATCACAGGACAGGGGATGACTGTCCTGTAGACATGCATCAAGTCATTCACCCAGACTAAGAAGTAGTCCTTTGTTTCTTCCACTGCCCGTTGGCATGACCATGCAGAGGAGGTAAGTTTGGACCACCTCACAGTCATTCACTACACAGAGCCACAGCAAAAAGAAGCACATTGCAAAAGGGCATTGAAAAACAATTGGCATGATTATTAACATCTCGCCAACAGGTGGCAGATAAGGAATTTCCCTATATAACACAAAGCAGTGTCCTAAGCTTCCTTTTCACTCCTTCATTTCCCATTTACCATGACTATTCTTCTGAAATCTTTTTCTTCTTTTTCTCTCCAGCCCTCTGCCCAGTAACTCATTCCTTGCTGGCTCCCCTGAGTACCTTCCCCCAACAAAACCTGTTAACTCACGTGCCTCCTTCTCCCCAAATCACTTGCGTTCTTTCCTGAGTGGCTTTATGGCCAATTTGACTTCTCTTTGCTCCTTCCAGTTCTCCCTATCAACTATTTCTGTTGGCACAACATGGGCATGACGGAGGAGGGAGGAACAGGGCAGTGCTGTCTCAAGAAACCAGCTCTCTGACCACTCCACTACCAGGCTTTAACTCTCTGCCTAGGCTGTTTTCACTTTGTTTTGCTTTGTTTGAGATGGAATCTCACTCTGTCACCCGGGATGGAGTGCAATGGCGCAATTTTGGCTCACTGCAAACTCCGCCTTCCAGAGTCAAGCAATTCTCCTACCTCAGCCTCCTGAGTAGCTGGGACTAGGCATGCGCCACCGTGCTCGGCTAACTTTTGTATTCTTAGTAGAGACAAGGTTTTGCCATGGTGGTCAGGCTGGTCTCAAACTCCTGACCTCAGGTGATCCACCTCCCTCAGCCTCCCAAATTGCTGGGATTACAGACATGAGCCACTGTGCCCAGTCATGCCTAGGCTGTTTTCACATCTCATGCTGGGAAGAAACTATCACAGACCCTACTGCTGTTTTCCTCCCATTCCAGACAACTGCTGTGTTCAGTGCATATGGCGAGTTAGAAAGCGGGGATGGCATGGCCTAGAGAGAGGAACAGAGAGAGGGAGTGTTAAATCTGCTATTAGACATCATCATGACCAGCCTTGCCATTTTGTTTCACAGGTCAAAGTGAGTGTTATTCACCTAAAGTTTGTCATTTGAAGCTCCGCCATGTCTCACTTAGAATTTTTCCAGACATTGGCAAGTGGTCTGTTGCCATCTTTATTTCTCAATGCTATGGCAAAATGTGCTTTTATGGCCGGGCACAGTGGCTCACACCTGTAATCCTAACATTTTGGGAGGCCGAGGCGGGTGGATTGCCTGAAATCAGGAGTTCGAGACCAGCCTGGGCAACATGGTGAAACCTCATCTCTACTAAAATACAAAAAGTTAGTCGGGCATGGTGCCATGAGCCTGTAATCCCAGCTACTTGGGAGGCTGAGGCAGGAGAATTGCTAGAACCTGGGAGGTGGAGGTTGCAGTGATTCGAGATCAGGCCACTGCACTCCAGCCTGGGTGACAGAGCGAGACTCCATCTCTTTAAAAAAAAAAAAAAAAATGTGCTTTTACGCATTTCAGTGGGAAGTAGAGATGGCATATCAAGGAAGGTTAGAATGATGGTATATTAAACAGCCATGTTTTAAAAAGAGCCAGTTAGCTGGCAGCCCAAAGTCTGGACTGAAATGAGGAGAAACAGCAGAGTGACTTTTTGAAAGTCATAGCTGAGGCAGGAGAATCGCTTGATCCTGGGAGGTGGAGGTTGCAGTGAGCCGAGATCGCGCCACTACACTCCAGCCAAGGCGACAGAGCAAGACTGTCAAAAAAAAAAAAAAAAAAAAAAAAAAAAAAACCATTTACTTTGGAGTGAGACAGACAATGCTGACTCTACCACTTAAGTGGGCCTGTAACTTTCAAGGAGTTTGTACCCTCTAACGCCTTATTCCCGCTTTTGGCTGATGGAGGGAGGCAGTTAATTATTGCTACCTCACAGGGTTCTTATGAGGATAAAGGAGATACATATATGGAAATTTTACATTTACTGTTAAAACTTTAAGGTGAAACCACAGCAGTGAGCAGGAAAAGAAGGAGCTGCCCTCAGGGCAAATGCCAATATCAACGCAATAATCCAGAGCTGGACTTTGAGCAGAGGAAGAGCAGAATCGACTCGGGTTCCCAGATTAGCCTGACACAAGGAAAGGGGCTAAAGGAATTGCAGGTCTGTAGCTGTCCAAGGCTGTTGCAAACACAAGCCCAAATCTTCTCTGGAAGAAAGAATCCTGAATTCAGCTCCTAAGTTTTCCACGGACTGAAATAAACTAAATCGAGGATTACAAAACCCTTCTCTCAGGGAATGCATTTCCAGTCAGTCCTAAATGCCATCAGGGACTTGGCCCAGAAGGCTCCTTTCCAGTGAATGAATTCTGTGTGTGGCAGGATCTGGCTTCTCCTCGGGCTTTGATCTGGGGCAACCTGACCTCAGTTTCTCCTTAGAGGGAGAATGTTTGCTAACATTTTGATGCCCCGGACTATTCTGTTTAGCTAATGTACTGGCTTTGCTAAGAATCAGATTCTACTTTCTGTTGCTATGGGGTTTTTTGTTCTTTTTTAGATATTTTGCCTGTGATCTTATATAATTTTATGCCAGAAGACTTGGACTCAAGCATTAAGATGTAAGTGGACATCTGGTGTGACTCAGTCTTGCCTTATAGGTCTGCTTATGATTAGAAAGAGGCATACCTGCATTGTAGGGATCTGGGTGGGCTTCAGTTAGTATGTAGGCTACAGCACTTATATTATTCATACATAATTTATTTATGTATGAATGAATTTATTAAGTTGGCACTGACAGCCAACTTAGATCTCAGTATTGTATTATCTGTAAACTCTCAGGTGTTTCCATTACGAAGACTTGATGCCCTGTGGAAGTCACGGTCCATATAGATCAGTCTCTATGTGGTGTCATGTTCAAGATACACAGTATAAGAGCCAGAAAAGTAATTATAGAATAATTTTGTTAACTTGCTTTTCCAAAAGAAGATGAGAGTGGATCAATCTCATGAGTTATAGCAACACTTCTCATATTCCTAGGTCTCTTCCCCTCTACTTCTTCCCTTCTATGTCCCCCAGCACCTTTCGTTTGCTGCCTCCACCTCTCCAACACGTTGTGCACCTTCAGCCTCCCTCGCCTCCACTTTTCCCACCTCCTATCCCTCCAACTTTCTCCCTGGGTCATTCTCCCCGCCATGAAATCTTTCTTGATCCATTCTTACAAAAGTCTAGAGACTGGTCTGGCAATGACAAATGTAGGGAGTGAGGGATGAGAAAAGCTTGTGGAGGAGTGGGGAAAGGTCCATCAGGCAATTGCGTTCACTTTGGTGGACCAGGGAAAAGGGAAATTTGTGGATAATCCCTGATGAATATTAACTTTTATAACAGCATCTTATGCCTATAAAAGATAGATACTCATATAATTATAAATGTATGTTATTTAGTGCTTGATATTGTTATTATAATAAATATTCAAAGTAATCTATACCCCAATGTTCTTTTTTTAAAAAAGTTTAAAGTAGCTTTCAAAGATGCATCCAACATAATAGTAAGTTCCATTTTTAAAACAGTCAAAAATATCTAACAAAATAATACATGCATTTCTCTTTGACCCAGCAATCCTATGTCTAGAAATCTATGCCTAAGATATGTTGGCAAAAATAGAGAATGATATACACAAATTGCTATTCACGACTATGTTGTTTGTAGCAGTCAGAATTGGAAACAACCTCGAGTGTACTGCAGACCTTACCTATAGTAAGGTACGAGAGGAATAAAATATGAAACATCACCCAGTGAAGAACTATGGAGCTAAACAAAGGAATGAGGATTATCTCTATAAACCATTATGGAGTGATATCCAGGATAGCCTCTTAAAAACAAAAAAAGAAAAAGAAAAAACCAAGGGGCAGAACTATATATAAAGATTGCTACCTTTCCTCTAAGGATGAAAGATACATATTTGACTATATTAAAAATAAATGGGAAGATAAGTTAAAAACTAAGGAATATTATTGCTCACTGGGGAGGAGGGAACAGGGTAGAGGAGACACAGGTAGAAGACAAATATTTCTAAATGTGTTTTGTTGTGTTGTTTTGTTTTGGGTCCATGTTATTTTTTACATAGTTATAAAACAAAAAACTGAATTTTTAAAAATTCTGAAAACTTGGGGAAAAAAATTAATCTCACATTATGAAATCTGTAGCTTCCTCAATAGTGAATTATTTCAAATGACTTTAAAACATAATAATTTGACTGTTTCCGTATATCTCAAAGAGGTTGAAGTGTGGGGATGGGGAGTAATTATAGTGTTATTATTTTTATTTTAATAGAGTAAGTAACACATTGTATTAGTCCTTCCATTAATGTTACTGGGAACCAAGATTTGTATGGTAATCAAAAAGAGATTAGAAATACATAAAATCTAAGATGGTAAATAAAAACTCCTATTATCTGAATTTGAATTGGAAATATAAGTATTGTATCATAATGAAATTGTATTGCCAATAAAAATTACGAACTTCCTAACTTTGTCTATTACACAGACCTGAAAGAAATAAATCATCAATCCATTAGCAACAAGTGCCTCTCATTACCTAGATCACCAAAAGTGATCAGAACTTTCTGGAAAAATAACTCCTTCAGATCTAAGTCAATAAATGCATAAAATGAGCCCAGAATATTTTCTTGCACCAGATTTCAAAAATTCCTAGGGTCACATCAAAAGACAAAAGGCAAATGAAACTAACCTGAAGAAGCTTTCACTGGCCAAAAACAAAATAATTGGGTCATCAAAAAGAATAATGACTGCAACTCATTGAAATACATCAAATATGCTAAAAATCCGTAAATTAATAGTGATATTTTAAATAAAAGAATACCAACTATTTATTTCAAAAATAGGCAAGGGAAAAATATGACATATTTATCTTGGCTTTCTTATGTAATCTGCATTTTGTGATAACCAAATAATAGTTGAGGGAAAGCTATTATTTATAGAAGAATTACAACTAATAAAAGAAAGGGGCCTGGGTGCAGTGGTTCACACCTGTAATCTCAGCACTTTGGTTGGCCAAGTGGGGAGATCACCTGAGGTCAGGAGTTTGAGACCAGCCTGACCAATGTGATGAAACCCCGTGTCTACTAAAAATACAAAAAAAATTAGGTGGTCCTAGTGGCCCACACCTGTAATCCCAGCTACTCAGGAGGCTGAGGCATGAGAATTGCTTGGACCCACATATGGCAGTTGCAGTGAGCTGAGATTGCACCACTGAACTCCAGCCTAGGTGACAGAGCAAGACTCTATCTCAAAAAATAAATAAATAAAAAATCAAAGGGAACCATAGGATCAGAAAATCACTATGCTGCAGTCCTAATGAAATAATGATAAAGATAAAAACAATCTAAATCTGCTAAACTCATTAATTAAGATGTTGTGGGGAACGTTATAGTGGATGGGTCAGGCTGACACCATCTGATCTTACTGATCAATTAAGAAAAGAAAAGCAATCAGACATCACATGTCTCCTAATATAACCCTGCAGGAACTGTCCAAAGCTAGCACTGAAATATTCACATTAAAAAATCCAAATCTGGCTGAGCGCGATGGCTCACACCTGTAATCTCAGCACTTTGAGAAGCCAAGGTGGGCGTATCACGAGGTCAGAAGTTCAAGACCAGCCTGACCAACATGATGAAACCCTGTCTCTATTAAAAATACAAAATTTAGCTGGGCATGGTGGCATGTGCCTATAATCCCAGTTACTCAAGAGCCTGAGGCAGGAAAATTGCTTGAACCCGGGAGGCGGAGGTTGCAGTGAGCCAAGACTGTGCCACTGCACTCCGTCCTGGGTGACAGAGTGAGACTTCAAAACAAACAAACAAACAAACATATCTGATCAGCCTGTAGATAATCTAGAAGAAATATGAAGTATGAGGAAACGTCTCAGACAAAAACCACAAGAATGTATCAGCAAAGTCCAAAATGTGAGCAATTCTACAAGATACATGAATATTTTTTTTCCAAATAAAAGAGGGAAGGAGGATTGCTACCAAGTTAAAAAGAATTGAGATGTACAACCCAATGTGATGTGTGGACTTTCTGATTGAATCAAATCAACTATAAAAAGGCATATTTGAGATAACATTGACAATTTATTTATGCACTAAATTAGATGATTTTAAGGAATTCTTTTTGAATATGAGGAATTATGAAGAATGATTAAGAAGAATTTCGAGGAGTTGCATTTGAAAATTTGAAATTAAAAAAATGTTTTAGTAGTAAAAACAAAAGCAGAAGGTAAAGGGGAATAAAACTGTAAATAAGATGGATCCAGGACTGGATTTGGTGCACAGATGTACACATGTGTACACATGTGTTACAGGAGTACCACAAAACAAGCTCTATGTTTGCAGCTACCAATGTGAGAAGGGAGAGAAAAATAGTGAGAAAGTGTTCAGTACCTATTCAGCAAAAACAAACAAGATTTTCGGGTAGAGCATCATTCTAGTGCTAAGTCCTGAGCAAATCCTCTGCCCTGGATCATCACTTAAAACAAACCCAGGACAGCTTCCCTTCAAATCAAATTAGATTTGCCAAACATTTAAATCCTTTACTCCATACCCCAACTACCTGAACTATATGAGACCAAAAGACCCCCCATCATTTAAGAGACATTTGCTGAACTCTACTATATTTCAGTATGTGTGGTAAGAGTAAAGTATTTATTTACAGAGAAGGCAGGCTCTGCTGTCAGTGAACTTAGAGTCTATGGGGATTCGCTGGCATTCATATAACCATCAGATCATGCAAAGATGAGATGGGTCATGAGAGCGAATAAGAAAGATCTCTGGAAGTAGGGAAGGATTCCACTTCAAATTCTCAGGACAAGTTAAGGTTTCTTAGAGAAACGCCATAACTGTGTGTCGTTGCACAAGATGGGTTTTGCTGGGGTTGGCATTCCACATAAACCAAAGGCAGAGGTGGTCTGCACATTCTTTTGTGGTGCTTGGTACATGAGCTCCCCTCTTATCCAAGGTTTGCTATCCATGGTTTCAGTTACTCATGGTCAACCACGATTTGAAAGTAGGTGAGCACAGAGCAACAAGATATTTTGAGAAAAAGAGATCACGTTTACATAATTTTTATTACAGCATATTGTAATCATTGTTCTATTTTATTATTGTTAATTTCTTACTGTGTGTAAGTTTTGTTTATTTGTTTTGTTTTTTGAGATGGAGTCTCACTCTGTCACCCAGGGTGGAGTGCAGTGGCGCGATCTTGGCTCACTGCAACCTCCACCTCCCAGGTTCAGGCGATTCTCCTGCCTCAGCCTCCCAAGTAGCTGGGACTACAGGCATGCACCACCACACCCAGCTAATTTTTGTATTTTTAGTAGAGATGGGGTTTCACTGTGTTGGCCAGGATGATCTCAATCTCTTGACCTCGTGATCCGCCTGCCTTGGCCTCCCAAAGTCCTGGGATTACAGGTGTGAGCCACGGCACTCTGCCCACTCTGTGTAATTTATAAATTATCATATATCATATAATTTATCATAGGTATGTGTGTATAGGAAAAAACGTAATATATATAGGTTTCAGTACTATCTGCAGTTTCATGTATCCACTGGAGATCTTGGAATGTGTCTCCCATGTACAAGGGGAGACCACAGTACAGAGACAAGCATTAAATTAGTGTTTACAATTGACCATCAGTCAGAAAAATTATACACAAATTTTGATAGGCTCCCACAGTGGTAGAGATGTTTACAGGGTTCGAGGCCCTGTAATGACTATTCTTCTCCTTCAAGCAAAACTGATAAGTTATTAGTTAGTCAGACAGTAGCAGGGGTTTTTTTTCATTTGGTGGTATTTGTCCAGCTCTTGAGGTGCATGTGGTCTTCTGTGTTGACTTTTAGAAATGTCAGATTTCTAGAAATTCAAGTCTATATAGATTATTTTGTTCATGCATACATATATAACATGTGAGTTATTGGATTAAATACATATATGCCTAAAAAGGTATATCCACATGTAAATGTGTTTATATGTATGTATGTATTACATATAAGCACCTAATTTATGTAAACATCCATGGTTTTATTTTTAAAAACATAATGCGATTGTCTATTCTCAGTGTCTAGAGAATTATTCAGTATGAGCTCTGTAGCAACACATAAGTGATAAAGTCTATAACGTAATGGCATCTCTCGAAAGCCAGCCTTGGGCCCTGTCCAGGTAGCTGAAACATTTGGCTGCCCAGTGCTCTGGAGGATTGCTAAAATTAGCTAGAGAGAAAAGAGGCAAATATATCTTAAGGATGGCCAGGAGCTGAGTCTAACTTCACTTCTTTTCCAATAAAGTGACTGTCAAAAACCTAAGATCTGGGCTAAAAAGGGCTTCAGAAAGCCATTTGATTTCAGTTCCAACTGATGTGTGAATTTCTTGTACAGCACAAAATTAGTTATCTATTGCTACATAAAAAGTTGTCCTAAAACTTGGCTTAATTCACCCAAAGCAGTTATTATCTGATAAAGTTTTTGTGGGTCAGGAATTAACACACAGCTTAACTGAGTCATTTGGACTCAGGGTCTCTCATGAGGATGCAGTTAAGATGTTGACAAGGGTCACAATGCCCTGAGGGTTTGTCTGGGGTTGGAAGATCCATTTCTGAAACAGCTCATTGGCATTGCTGGCTGTTGTTAGGAGGCCTCGGGTTTCTAGTCTCATGGGCCACTTCAAAAAGCTGCTAGAGCACCTCCTGACATGATGACTGGTTTCTCCAGAGGCAATAATCCAAATACCAGGGAGGTAGAAAGCACAATGTCTTTTATAACCTAGTACCAGAAGTAACACTGCCATTTCTGCAGTATCTTACTAGTTACATAGTTAATGCCATTCACTAAACAAGGTACGAACACCAGGAGGCAAGGATCCTGGGGTGCCACCTAGGAGTCTGGCACACTCACCCACAGTCCTCCCACTGTTGCCTGAATGCTTGCAGTAATGGAACCTCATTCCACAAGGCAGCCTACCTTACCATTAGCCACTCTGATGGAAATTACTCTCTTGCTTTGGGTTGTGATATGGTTTGCTTGTGTCTCCACCCAAATCTCACCACGAATTGTAATAATCCCCATGCGTCGAGGATGGCGCAAGGTGGAGATAATTGAATCATGGGGGTGGTTTCCCCCATATTATTCTCATGTAAATGAATAAGTCTCTTGAGATCTGATGGTTTTATAAATGTGAGTTTCCCTGCACATGCTCTCTTGCCTGCTGCCATGTAAGACATGCCATTGTTTCTCCTTTGCTTCCCACCATGATTGTGAAGCCTCCCTAGCCATGCGGGACAGTGAGTTCATTAAACCTCTTTCCTTTATAAATTACCCAGTCTTGGGTATGTCTTTATTAGCAGTGTGAGAACAGACTAATACAGGTTGTAAATATTATCCCCATCTTTTTAATTCTTTTTTGTATAGGGAGGCTGAGGAAACAATGCTAATCCCTTCTGGGGAAAAGAAAATAATCCTTCAGATATTCGAAGATGGTAATTCTGTACCTTCTAGTCATCCTACCCTATGCTCCACCCCATTCTCCAGTTCCTTCACTTCTTTTTGTCTATGTGAGGAGCTTTAAGACAAGACTCCTTACCTCAAAATATTTATTTAAGAATAGGTGAGGGCACTTAACCCCTCCCCAGCTCTTCCTTCACCTGCTGTCTAGCTGTTGTGTCAGTGTCCTCACCTCTCCTAAGCAGGTCATCTACCCTGGGGGAGTGTCCACAGGCCATCTCATCAGCTACCAAAGCTCAATTTTCAATCAGGAGTTTCATCCTTCTTTAAAAAGATCAACTGAATCCCATACAAATTTTATGTGGTAAAAAGAGAAGGAAAAGAGAGCCCTGGCCCAGTAGGGCTTCTCATCAACTTCATGAGCCACACAAACCCCAATGATCACTAACCTAAGACTCAAAGGTCTAAGCAATAAAGAACTCTGTCTTGGGGCAGTCTATATTCTAGGGTGATGGGAATATTTCTGTCAGCAATAATTTTCTATTTTACCATCCTACTTCCCTTTTTGTCACCTAGATTCATTTTTCTGCCCAGCAGTCAGAATGACAGCTTAAAAATATAATTTAAATCATACTGCTCCCCTGCTCAATTCTGCAATGGATTCACATCACTTTCAGAGTAATATCCAATTTTCTCATCGTACATACAAGGCCCTACCTATCTTTCCATCTCATCTCTTGCTACTTCAGCCTCCCTCACTCTGCTCTTACCAAACTGACTTTCTTGCTGTTCTTCAAACATACCAGACTCTTTCTACCTCAATGCTTTTGCCCTTGAGGTTTCTTCTACCTACACTCTTCCCCGGACCTTCCCATGACTTGCTGTCACTTCATTCATGTTTCTGCGTATCACCCTGAGTGGTTTCCATGAATCACCCTATTACCCTCTATTTCTTCATCATTAGTTCATTTTCATGTTAGTACTTATCACTAACTAGCATTATATTGCAGTAGTTGTTTGCCTATTTGCTTATTGTATTTGTTCAGCTTTGTTTTCTAATGCCAAGAACAGTGTCTGGCACTCAGTAACATCAGGTAAATAAAAGAATGAAACACCCACTAAAATGAATTTGCCTAGCCTGCTTTCTGAGTAGCGCTTGGTATCTGAGTTAATGACATTACAAAATACATCTTTTTTGAAAGCATTCTATTTGGTACCTGAGTACTTGCTGACTGTATCTTGGTAAATCTATTCATGCCGAATTTCTTTCTGTTCTGATGATTCAAACCCTAGCAAAGTCAGACAGAGCTGAACTTGGTGCTGGTAATAAAAGCCTTTCCCTTAGGAGAGCTCTTTGCAACTGAGAGATGTGGTCTCCTAAACCCCTAGGTGTAATTTGAGCAAGCAGGCAAGGTGAAACCCGAGCTGGTAAGCAGTAAGACCGGATACAAATGATGATATTGTTATGGCTGTTCTAAGACACAAGGGGGCAGCAAATCCAGTTCTTATTTATTTATTTAACCAGGTAAGAATCTTATTTTTTTTTTTTTCAACTTTTATTTTAGATTCATGGGGAATATGTGCAGGTTTGTTACCTGGGTATACTGTTTGGTACTGAGCTTTGGAGTACAAATGATCCCATCGTTCAGGTACTGAGCATAGTACCCAATAATTATTCAACCCTTGCCACTGTCCCTCCCTCCCCGCTCTAGTAGTCCCACTGGCTATGGTTTCAGCTCTTATTTTTAAAGGTAAAACAGGAATTTTGACAACTGTCATTAGTTATCAAAACTGATGGAAATGTTCAATAGATTAGATAAATCTATGGAGATTCAATCGATTAGATAAATTTCAGTATGTCCACACAATGAGTTTCTTCTGGAGGAATGCAGTAATAATTTCAGCTAAAATTTAAACCTTGGCCTAAGTTATAAAAGGACTGAGAGGTTAAGGAGTGAGGGCTTAACCGTTACCAGGGAGACAGCCCATGTGTTCTCTCGGGCCACTGGGAACTTTGTGAGGACGTGAGCCACAGGAGAACATGCTTTCCAAGCAGGAAGTGGGGCT
Source organism: Macaca nemestrina (assembly GCF_043159975.1). Classification (NCBI taxonomy): domain Eukaryota; kingdom Metazoa; phylum Chordata; class Mammalia; order Primates; family Cercopithecidae; genus Macaca; species Macaca nemestrina. Next base: position 11,004,084 of record NC_092126.1, read on the forward strand.
TCTGTTGAAATCAGGATTGTAAGATGCTTAAAACCTAATTGCCACGCCCTTGGGCCTACACACTGGGGCAGGAAACTTACCAAGGTGTCCCTATCAAAACGTGCTTTGCAGCCCACACTCTTAGCTCTTTTTCCACCCAAACTTTATAAAAACACCAAAAAGTTCAAAAATATTGAGTAATCACCTGTAATACCCTGAACAACAAGGAATAGCGTCATGAACGAACCAGAAACTTAAAAACATTTTTTCAGGAAACGATCCAGATGGGAAGAGATTGCACAAAGTCTTGACCAACTAGTCACATGTGAAAAGAGGGCCTGAGAGAAAAGTAAATTAATAAACCCCTTACCAGAACCTGAGAAAACCATCAAAGTAGAGCAGAAAGGCTCAGGGTGAGGGCAGGCATGGGCAGCTGAGGGGATCTGACCGAAGGAAGATGGGATAGAAAGAAAGTTGTCCCATTCCAGCAGGTATAGCTGAAAATAAAAATAAAAAAAAATAGAAAGTCATGGAAAGCAACAATGTAATCATTTTAAACATAGTTATGGAACAATGTTAGGTTACTATGTAATTCTTGAGTGATAAAGTATGCTGTAAAAAATCAATAATCCATATAACTTAATACTAGATAAGCTTTATTGAGCAACTACTATGTACAGGCACTATGCTAAGTGCTTGACATGCATTATCTCATTTAATCTTAACATAATTATCTATATGGTAAATTCCATGGTTATAGCCACTTAAAGGATAAAGAAACAAACTCAAAGAGAACTTGACCAAACCCACACAGCACCAAAATGCTACATAGGCTGGTCTGACTCTGAAGCCCACACTTTTAATGACTACAGGCAAGCCACACCTTGGCATCTTACTCTGACATCACCATATTCTCGCTGCAGACCATTGCGACTAAACAAGCCACAACTTTGCCAAGGATTCCTACCTTCCAAGCACCTACAGATTTCTACCTTCAAGTTATGAGCCCAGAAATTCCCTTGGTACTTCATCCCTACTTCACACTACACACCTATTGATTTTGTTCTTTCTTTCTTTTTTTAAGAGAGGGTCTCACTCTGTTGCCCAGGTTAGAGTGCAGTGGCATGATCATGGCTGACTGCAGCATCAACCTCCTGGATTCAGGCAACCCTCCCACCTCAGCCTCCCAAGAAGCTGGGACCACAGGTGTGCACCTCCATGCCTGCTAATATTTTTTATTATTTTTGTAGTGACAATGTCTCCCTATGTGGCCCAGGCTGGTCTTGAATTTCTGGGCTCAAGTGGTCCTTCCACTTCAGCCTCTCAGAGTGCTGGGATTACAGGCATGAGCCACTGTGCCCGGCCTATTAATTTCATATCAGAATTTTCCGATCCAGCAAAGCCTAGGATCTACTGACCAGCTTTAACGAAAACGCTAAGAGACCTCCACTGCTTCTCTCCCCATCTCTAACTGTTAAAGCAAATCCATCTTTCGGGGGCTAGCCCAAAAGCCATCTTTTCCCAGAAGCTTTCCTGATTCTCCCAGAAACAATTTCTCTCTCTCAACTCTGACTCCAGGGGTCAATTGTGGCTTTCCCTTACAGTCTTCATCCATGTAGATAAAGGTGCAGCCTCACACAATCCTAGCAACATGCACAGAGCCTATCAGAGAAAGCACTGGTTGTAGGTTCAGGCTCAGCAACAGGTAGATTACTCATATGGTCCCAGACCTTGCCACTGTGTCCGTCCTGATTAGCTCACATTAGCGATCATAATTTTTCTGGCTTAATCAGTACCTAACCCAAGAAGCAGCTATATCAGGAACACCACCTCAGCTGAGACATGGGCAATGTGGGATACACAGCAAAGGACCAACCCACAATAAGGCCTCCTCTCAGCTTCAGCTAAATATGCATTCTGGATGGAGAATACTCACTGACCACACACATAGTCACTCCCTAGAAGGAGGTATAAGCAAGAGTATTCAGGAATCATTGCAAAGAGAATGCAGGCAGACTCGAATCTTCTTGTTGCCTACATAAGGCCAAGCTAAAGGGTTCTTAGAGGCTGCCTGATCAATATTAGAGCTGAAAGTTCTAATATTGTGGCTCACAGTTCCAGAGGCCTGAGAGAGCATGATCATGGGAGCTCCTCCGTCATAAAATTCGCCATTACCAGGATTTTTCAAAGGGGTGCCTTTGCACATGTGCGGGAGGAGAGAGGAGGAGTTAAGGGAAAAACAGTTTGTTCCACATGGACTCTGACTTTACGCAGCAGCAGGCCCCACTCTGGATGTTCCTCAAGACGACCCCTCTCCCTGGGGGTGGGGTCCTGACTTCTTTGGCCTCTCTCAGCGCTGCGAATATGACAGCCAAGGTCATGCTCCTGCAAGCCTGGACCTATTAACACTGCCCAGAGGGGAGCAGCTGAGGAGAGGCCCCAGAACAGGGAAAAGCCGCAGCTTCAGAAACCCACAAGCCAAAAAGAAGGAGGTAGCAGCTACAGGACTTCACTGTTTTTCTTGGCTAGGGTGGCTAGGGGAGATGGCAGATCACAGCAGAGGAGAAAGGAAGAAAGGAAAATGGGGAAAGGAGAGTGGATGGAGAGGAAGGAAGAAAATATAATAGTGATAAATGGGTAAAAGGGAAGAAGGAAAGAAGGAGGAAAGGAGGGCCAAAAAAGGAACACAAATAAGAGGGAATCTTTAGAAAAAATAAAGCAGAGACTCAGAGAGAGAAACAGAGGGAGAAAGAGTAATACAAAGAAGAAGAGAAGCCAAGGAACAGTTAGAAACAAGAACAATAGGAAGAAATAAAGGGGAGAGAGAGCAAAAAAAAAAAATAAAAAGGATAAGACAGAACGTCACTGTCCTTCTTGGCTAGGGTGGAAAGATCAAGGAACAGAAGAGCAAGAAGAAAGCCACCAGGGGAAGTAGAGGTAGGAAGGGCAGGAATAAAGAAGAGCAAGAGACAGAACCAGGAAGATTGAGAGACAAAGAGAGACATGGGGAAGGGGGAGGGAGAGTCCTTGAGATAAGTGATATAGGTGGAATGAAGAAAGGAGAGAAGAAAAAGACAGTCCAAGAGTACCAAAAAGAACCAAAAGAAGAAAGGAAGGGAAAAGAAAGAGAGAAAAGGGCAGAGAGCATGAAATAGGAGGAGGGAATTCAGAATGTGGAGACAAAAGACATGGGAGAAACAGGAAGCTAGAGAAACAGAAGCACAGAGGGAGAATTTGAAAGGGAAAATTTCTTCCCTTAACTTTCTACCTACACACCTGGGCATTATCCCCTCCCAAGGGCCCTCTTAGGAGTCAGTTGCCTTGATGAACTAAAGGGGCTTGAAAAAAATGTAGATAACAGGAGTGGGTGTTAAGGAGAAGAAGGAAGCGGAATGGGAATAACAAACAGAAAAAAGAGAAGAGCAAATGAGAAAGGGTTGGGTTAGAAACAGGATGCAGGGGCTTTGTCCACCCATTGTCTAACTGCAATCCTGTCTGAGCCTCAATTTTCTCACCCATTAAATGAAATGCTTACTTTACTAATTTTTTAGGACAATTAAACTCAAGAATGTACATAAAGCACCTGAAATGCCAGACTCTCTTAGTGATTCTTTTTATTTTGTGGGTTGTAGTTCTGATGCCAACAATGAACTAGGTTACAGAAAAACAGGATCTCATTTTACTCACCTTTATATTCCCATCCCCTAACACATACCCTGTTACATAGATGCATCTAATGTGTCAAATGAATTGAACAAAGACAGAGAAGGGAAGATACAGAACTCTTAGAAGCAAAGAAGAAAAGAGAAATAGAGACAAGAGAGATAAAGAAGAAAAGAATTTTTTTTAATGGAGGAAGAGAAATAACGTAGAAGAAAAAGAAAAAGGAAGCAAAGAGCTTTGCTATGGTGACAACCAGGCAGCTCAGTACAGAGCTCCCACTCACAGTGAAATCTGTAGTTCTGTGGATCTCACCCTGATGTAAAGCTGCCAGACTGACATTGAAGCCACCTTTGCAAAATTATGACTGAGACCGTGAAAGAGATCTAACTTAATCAACTCCATCTTGCTTCTAACCTCCAAGCTGTCCTTGTTCATTCTTGGGTGTAGACTGAACTAACTTTGGGAGAAACTTAGTGTATAATTTATAGTTTAAAACGAAAATGATAACAGCTCTTTCCCAAAGCAGATCTCCTTCTTGCCTGGGGACTAGACTGCCTTTGTAGAACTAACATTAGCCACAAGATTAGAAATTATGGTTTGGGAGTCATGCAGCTGGAGGCTACAGGATTCTGACCCTCTCTAAACTGCTCCTAAGGTCAGTGCTTGAGCTATTTTGCAGACCCTGCACGTGATGGATCAACTGGCACCACCCAGATCAATAAACTGGCTCATTTGATCTTGTGGCCCCCATCCAGGAACTGACTCAGTGGAAGAAGACAGTTTTGACTGCCTATTATTTCATTCCTGACCAATCAGCACTCCTGGCTCACTGGCTTCCCCTTACCTCCCACGTTGTCCTTAAAAACTCTCCTCCCTGAATGTTCTAGGAGACTGATTTGGGTAACAATAAAAATCCAGTCTCCCACACTGCTGACTCTGTGTGAATTACTCTTTCTCTATTGTAATTCCTTTGTCTTGAGAAATTGGCTCTGTCTAGGCAGCAGGCAAAGTGAACCCCTTGGGTGGTTGCAACATGTCTGCCTGAGACCTGGATCTTCCATAAGATCCAGGGCAGGAGGCAACCCTGAGGAGGGTCACAGGGATGTATGGAGGATTGAAGAGTAGCTCACAACCATCTGTCACCTTTTGGGATGAAATTAAAACAAAACCCTCTGCCCAGCCTGACTTCTTCAAGCTTCATCTCATTTCAGCATCTATTCCCAGGCAGTAAGCTCTGTTTGTCACAGCCACACCATCATCCTGCTGAACACTAGAGAGCTCAGCCCATGGTCACCTTCAGCAGAAAATGAAGTTACGAAGTTAGTGAGGGCTCAGCAACCATCTCACCAAACAGAGAAGTTTGCCCCAAGCTGCAGAAGAACTAGATGGGATTGAATAATGAATGAATGAATCAGCCAAACACTTCCCTTAACTTTCTGCCTACACACCTGGACATTATCCTCTCCCTCTTAGGAGTCAGTTGCCTTGATGAACTAAAAATGGGGATTTGGTATCAGAATCTATACCTTATGTTAGTAGATATCTGGGTAAATAGTGAATTGGCTAAATGAGCTCATTAAAAGCAGTGAACATGAAAAACAGGGGAGAAGTTCGGGCAGAAGAACTTGATAACCCAGTGACATCAGATGGGAAGGGACCATTCTGAGTATAACATGCTGTTTATCATGTGTCCTGGGAACAGGGTTGGGGTGGAAACTAGAATGAAAATTAAAGAATGATTTTGCTAGATACCATGTTGAACCCTGAGGCACAACATCATGGTCATGGTGCCCAGTAGCCAAATACAACACCCAAAAGAGAGGGATGTTCTTTCCCATAGAATGCTGAGGAGTTCTGTCATATGACAGCACCACTGCATCATGGTCACCCATCCCAGTGGGAGTTGTAGCACCCAGGAGACCAGCAGCAATGCCCAGTAAGGCAAGGCGCTATCCAGTGGGAAATGGTAGCTCCTGAGAACTACCACCAACAGCGAAAAAAGGATTTTTGCAAAGGAGCAATCTCTTCAGGACAGGCAGATTGCAGGGCTTTGCCAGGTAAAGTGTCTCTGTGGAGTTTCATTTCAGGTGTTCCTAGAAGGTAGGAAACATTGAAGTCCATTGTTGGGCAAAGATTCAGGGTACATCAAGTGTGTTTCTAATAACAGGAAAATTTTAGGTGGCTCACGAATGAGATGGAATCTAGTAAGGCAACAAAAGTTGTGACAATATGCATCACACAGGGAACAGGGAACCCGGGAAAAAGACATGCTTTTCCTAGGCTATAAGATAATACCACTTATCTGACTAGAAGTGCTCATGGCTAGGACAAAGGCCAGAGAAAAGTCACCATACTAGATATTCAACAGGAAATGTGCAGTAAGACAAATATCTACTACTATAGTTTATATATTTGTGTCCCCTACTCACCCCCAAAATTATGCTGAAACCTAATCCTCACTATAAGGATACAAGATTGGGCTTTTAGGAGGTGATTAGGTCATGAGGGTAGAGTCCTTATAAGTGGGATTAGAGCTGTTATAAAAGAGACTCCAGAGAGCTCATTTGCCCCTCCACCATTTGAGGATGCAGCAAGAAGATGCTATCTATGAACAAGGAAGTGAGCTCTTGCCAGACACCAAATTTGCTGGTGCCTTGACCTTGGACTTCCAGCCTACAGAACTGTGGGGAATAAATTTTTGTTTTTTATAAGCCACCCTGTCCGTATTAGTCCGTTGTTGCATTGATGTTAGGAACTACCTGAGACTGAGTACCGTATGAAGAAAAGAGGTTTAACTGACTTACAGTTCCACAGGCTGTACAGGAAGCATGGCTGGGGAAGACTCAGGAAACTTACAATCATGGCAGAAGGTGAAGGGAAAACAGGCACAACTTCACGTAGCAGAACAGGAGAGAGAGAAAGTGAAGGAAGAAGTGCTACACGCTTTGAAACAACCAGATCTTGTGAGAACTTGTTATCTCAAGAACAGGAATGGGGAAGTCTGGCCCTGTGGTCCAATCACCTCCTACCAGGCTCTTCCGCCAACATTGAGGATTACAATTCAACATGAGATTTGAGTGGGGACACAGACCCAAACCATATCATTCCACATCTGACGCTTCCCATAGCTCATGTCCTTTTCACATTTCAAAACACAATCATGCTTTCCCAATAGTCCCTAGGAATCTTAACTCATTTCAGCATTAACTCAAAAGTCCAAGTCCAAAGTCTCATCTGAGACAAGGCAAGTCCCTTCTGCCTATAAGCCTGTCACAAAAACAAGTTAATTACGTCCAAGATACAGTGGGGATACAGGCATTGGGTAAATGCTCCTGTTCCAAAAGGGAGAAGTTGACCAAAATAAAGAGGCTACAAGCACCACACAAGTACAAAACCCAGCAGGGCAGTCATTAAATCTTAAAGCTTCAAAATGATCTCCTTTAACTACATGTCTCAAATCCAGGCCACACTGATGCAAGGGGTGGGCTCCGAAGGCCTTGGGCAGCTCCACCCTGTGACTTTGCAAGGTACAGTCCCCGTGGCTGCTTTCACGAATTGGCATTGAGTGCCTATAGTTTTTCCAGCTGCACAGTGCAAACTACTGCTGAATCTACCATTCTGGGGTCTGGAGTATGATGGCCCTCTTCTCACAGTGCACCAGTGGGAACTCTGTGTGGGGGCTCCAACCCCACATTTCCCCTCTGCACTGCCATACTAGAGGTTCTCCATGAGGGCTCCACCCCTGCAGCAGATTTCTGCCTGGACATCCAGGCATTTCCATACATTCTCTGAAACTAGGTGGAGGCTCCCAAGCCTCAACTCTTGCCCTCTGCACACTTGCAGGCTTAATGCCACGTGGAAGCCCCCAAGGCTTGCAGCTTACACCCTCTGGAGCAGTGGACTGAGATGAATCTGGGGCCCTTTTAGCCACAGCTGGAGCTAAAGTGGCTGGGATGCAAAGAGCAGTGTCCCAAGGTTATGCAGGGCAGTGGGACCATTATTCTCTCCTAGACCTCCTGTGATGGAAGGGGCTGCCTTGAAGATCTCTGAAATGGAAATGGAGACATTTGTCCCACTGTCTTGGCTATGAACATTCAGCTCCTTGTTACTTATGTAAATTTCTGCAGCTGGCTTGAATTTCTCTCCAGAAAATGGGTTTTTCATTTTTACCACATGATGAGGTTGCAATTTTTCCAAATTTTTATGTTCTTCCTCCATTTTAAACATAAGCTCCTGTTTTAGCTCATCTCTTTGCTCACAAATGTAAGCATATGCTGTTAGAAGCAGCCAGCCCACATCTTGAATGCTCTGATGCTTAGAAATTTTTTCTGACAAATACCCTAAATCATCTCTCTCAAGTTCAAAGTTCCACAGATCTCTAGGGCTGTGGCACAATACTGCCAGTCTCTTTGTTAAAGCATGGCAAGAGTGACCTTTGCTCCAGTTCCCAATAAGTTCCTCATCTCCATCTGAGACCACCTCAGCCTGGACTTCATTGTTCATGTCACTACCAGCATTTTGGTCACAACAATTTAACAACTCTCCAGTAAGTTCAAATTTTTCCCTCATCTTCCTATCTTCTTCTGAGCCCTCCAAACTGTTTCAACCTCTGCCAGTTACCCAATTCTAATGCTGCTTCCATATTTTCAGGGATCTTTATAGCAATGCCCAACTTTTCAGTACCTATTTTCTATATTAGGCCATTCTCGCATTGCTAGAAGGAACTACCGGAGACTGGGTAATTTATGAAGAAAAGAGGTTTAACTGACTCACAGTTCCACAGGCTGTACAGGAAGCATGACCGAGAAGGCCTCAGGAAACTTACAATTATGGCAGAAGGTGAGGAGGAAGCAGGCGCATCTTCACATGGTGGAGCAGGAGATGGGCAGGGCAGGGAACAGGAAAGTGCTACACACTTTTAAACAACCAGATCTCATGAGAACTCACTCACTATTATGAGTCCACCCCATGTTCCTCCCACCATACCCCTCCTCCAACATTGAGGATTACAATTCAACATGAGATTTGCCAGTGGGGGGAGGACACAGTGTGAAACCATATTGCAATCTATGGCATTTTGTTATAGCACCTGAATGGATTAAGACATCTGCCACTGGAAATTTCTCACTAGCTACATTTCCCCCACATACTCGAGTCTCCTATAAGCATCAAAAAAATCTTCAGTAAGTCTTGATGACTGTATATTGGTAACTACAGTTGACCAAACTTCAGCAAGATAAGAGTCTAGTGTAAGGACTTCTGGTTTGAAGACTGGGGCATGTTTTCCTCTCTTTCTTTTCTTGAAAATTAACCCAAAGCAACCAGCAGAATGAGAAGCAGAAATATAAATCCTTCCTTCAAAAAATCTAGATTGGGAGAAATGGAAAGAGAACACTGACAGCTACAGATCTTGGAAAGAGATGATAAAGTGTATAAAGTATACTTCTAAGCACAGGGCAAGCTCTGAGATGGAAAACCAAAATCTTTTGTTCATAACTGAAGGAATATCATGCACGGACAATGGCAGTTTCCCTAGACCTGGCTTTGATATGACAAGTGGAGAAGGCAGGATTGAATTATACAGACAAGACATATAATTTCAAATAACAGTCGACCTATGTGGTTGGGGGAGAAGAGAGACTTATAAAGTGAAAAACTCTATAGCCCCCTTTTCCCATTACTGGAGACAACTAAAGGCTATAAAAATTAATGCTTAAAACTCAGAGTCTAAGGAGTATTTTTGCTCGCCTAAAACTAAGGCCTGGCTCATCTTCAATATGAAACTCCCATAAATATCTGATGCAGGAAAACCACACCTCATTCAAAAATGGGGTTGCCAAAAAGAACTGCAAAAGATCTATGCAAAGACCCTATAAGAATAAATAAGAAAAAAAAAAAGGAAAACAAATAGGATACAAAAGACATTTATCAGGAGAAAAAAAAAGTTGGCTTGGACAACTTGAAAATCGTGAATATTTAAAGATTTAATAAAGAAGACACACACACACACACACACACACAGAGTTAGTCCTCCATATTGATGGGTTCCACATTGGTGCTTCAACCAACTATGATCAAAAATACTTGAAAAAAAAAGTTGCACTTGTACTGAACATATACAGACTTTATTTTTGTCCTTGTTCCCTAAACAATGCAGTATAACAACTGTTTACCTAGCATTTACATTGCATTAGGCATTATAAGTAATCTAAAGATTATTTTAAACATAAAGGAAAATATACATAAGTTATATGCAAATCCTACTCATTTTCTGTCAGGGACTTGAGCATCCATGAATTTTATTATCAGAGGGAGGTCCTAAAATCAGTCTCCCATGGACACTGAGGGACTGCTGTGTGTATACGTACATGTGTGTGCACACACACACACACATTTAAATGCAGAAATACAAGAGATCAGGGCAGAATTGACAAAAATCATGAAAACAGTGAATTATGAGCTGGCACAGCTTAGGAATGAGGTGAACAAAAATTAAACCATCACAAAAAAAGGTGAGTGTTAATGGGAGCAGCACAAGGAAAATACAAAATGTGAAAAAGCAGCAATGGCCATAGGAAAAATGAGACACCCAAATAAATGTCTAAAAGGGATAACAGAAAAAAAATAATAGATAGGAAAGATATACAAAGGAAAGCCTATATAAATCAATACTTGGAATCTCTACATTCAAACATGGACCAGATAAAAATTAAAGAAATGATTCAGAAACACTTTCCAAAAAAAATACAATTTGATTAAAATTGAAAAAACACACTATATCCCAGGAAAAAGTAACACAGAGACATACTGTAATAAAGTTACTTAACTTCAAAGACAAAAAGTCCCTTGGGGAATTATGAAAAAATATTAAGTCATTTGCAAAGGAGAAAAATACAACTGACTTCAGATTTCCTCAGAGGAAATTCCAAATCAGAAATTAGTACAACAATGCTTATAAAATCCTCAGGAAGACAAATTGTAACCAAAGACTATTTTAATCACTCAAAATGCCATACAAATATGATGGCAAGAAATGCACATTTTGACTATCTGATGAGCCCTTCTTGTAGAAAATACTAGATGATGAACTTCAGTCAGCCAAGCAATAAATGAAAAACAAGAGTACTGACGCTGAGATTGAATCTACTTTACTGTAGGACAAAAATTAAAGCAAATGCAGGGATTATAGTAACAGAGTAGAGTGCAAATGTAGTAATCTTGGCAGTATGGAAATCATACATCTAACAGACCTGAGAAAATAATTGGCAGAATAAGTAGATATTAATGTATACTGAATTCACTCATCCTTTATAGCAAGGGGTCAAAAGACATCATTGGAGGCTGATAAATCAAGCAAAAATAATGGAAATTTATTTAGTAGTGCAAAGGTAAGTGCTAAAAAAATAGCAACTAAAATTTAATGGGAAGGTGATAGGGAAGAAAAAGAGAATACACTAATTTGAGACTGCTCAGTGTGGAGTTAATGGATTCTGTCTAAAGAGAGGATTAAAGGTTTTATTCTAAGTTATGTTCATAACAGTAATCTTTAGATTAAAAACAAATACTTTCTAAAGCAATAGAAAAAACACACATTCAAAAAAATACAAAACACATTTTATGGTAGCTATTACAATACAAAAACGTAACATGAAATCACATGAAAGAAGGAAACCAAACTCGGTGATAGCCAGTGGTGTGCCGGTAAATGTTTAACAATAGGACTTGAGATGGAATCAGATGAACAAAACAAAACACCTTGACTTGTAGCTTTGATAATTTCCATGGTGTACGTAACTTTCATCATGGCCAGCTTCAAGCTGTGAACCTGACATTGCTGAACGAGGAGCTGAGAAGAGATATACGAATTTGGCTCTCATGAGCTAGTATGAGCTGGCTCCAGCACACCACTGTTGATAGCAGTAAATCAAAATCAGCCAAGGACAAAACTTTTGTATTGTGTCACAAAGCAAAGCCAACTTAGTACTGTATATAAGAGACTCTTAAAGGGGTCGAAAACTTTGAAAGTAAACTGGTGGGCAAACATACATGTACTAGATAAGTGGAGGAAAAAAAGTGAAGAGAGGGATCATTCTCTTACATCAGACAAGATAAATTTAAGGAAAACAGTATCAAATAGGATGTCTCAAGAAGTGCTTTTATAGGCCGGGCACGGTGACTTACACCTGTAATCCCAGCACTTTGGGAGGCCGGAGTGGGCGGATCACCTGAGGTCAGGAGTTTGAGACCAGCCTGACCAACATAGTGAAACCCCGTCTCTACTAAAAATACAAAATCCCAGCACTTTGGGAGGCCAGGGCAGATGGATCAGTTGAGGTCAGGAGCTCAAGACCAGCCTGGCCAACATGGTGAAATCCCATCCCTACTAAAAATACAAAAATTAGCCAGGAGTGGTAGTGTGTGCCTGTAGCCCCAGCTACTCAAGAGACTGAGGCAGGAGAATCACTTGAACCTGGGAAGTGGAAGTTGTAGTGAGTCGAGATCGTACCACTGCACTCCAGCCTGGACAACAGAGTGAGACTCCCTCACACACACACAAAAAAAGTTAATCACTATTAGGCCACAAGAAAGCATCAATAATTTCTTTAAATAGAGAAATACTATTAATAGACAACTTTCTCTAATAGTAAAGATGAAAACTAGCAATATATAAGTTTTTAAAACAAAATTCTACCACCTGGAATTTTTTTTCCCATAAGTTATGGGGGTACAGGTGGTATTTGGTCGCATGAGTAAGTTCTTTAGTGGTGATTTGTGAGATTTTGGTGCACCCATCACCCGAGCTGTATACACTGCACCGTATTTGTAGTTTTTTATCGCTCGCCCCCCTCCCACTCTTCCCCTCAAGTCCCCAAAGTTCATTGTATCATTCTTATGCTTTTGCAACCTCATAGCTTAGCTCCCACATATCAGTGAGAACATACAATGTTTGGTTTTCCATTCCTGAGTTACTTCACTTAGAATAATAGTCCCCAGTCTCATCCAGGTCACTGCAAATGCTATTAATTCATTCCTTTTCGTGGCTGCATAGTATTCCATCGTGTGTGTGTGTGTGTGTGTGTGTGTGTGTGTGTGTGTGTGTGTGTGTATGTGTATATATATATATATATACACATATAACAATTGCTTTATCCACTCTTTGATTGATGGGCATTTGAGTTGGTTCCATGATTTTGCAATTGTGAATTGTGCTGCTATAAACATGAGTGTACAAGTATCTTTTTTGAATAATGACTTCTTTTCCTCTGGATAGATACCCAGTAGTGGGATTGCTGGATCAAACTGTAGCTCTACTTTCAGTTCTTTAAGGAATCTCCACACTGTTTTCCACAGTGGCTCTACTAGTTTACATTCCCACCAGCAGTGTAGAAGTGTTCACTGTTCACTGTATCCATGCCAACATCTACTGTTTTTTGATTTTTTGATTAGGGCCATTCTTGCAGTAGTAAGGTGGTATCACATTGTGGTTTTGATTTGCATTTCCCTGATCATTAGTGATATTGAGCATTTTTTCATATGTTTGTTGGACATTTGTATATCTTCTTTTGAGAATTCACTGTTCATGTCCTTAGCCCACTTTTTGGTGGGACTGTTTGTTTTTATCTTACTGATTTGTTTGAGTTCATTGTAGATTCTGGATATTAGTCCTTTGTCAGATGTATAGATTGTGAAGATTTTCTCCCACTCTGTGGGTTGTCTGTTTACTCTGCTGACTGTTCCTTTTGCCATGCAAAAGCTCTTTTGTTTAATTGGGTCCCAGCTATTTATCTTTGTTTTTATTGCATTTGCTTTTGGGTTCTTGGTCAGGAAATCCTTGCCTAAGCCAATGTCTGGAAGGGTTTTTCCAATGTTACCTTCTAGAACTTTTATACTTTCAGGTCTTAGGTTTAAGTCCTTAATTTATCTTGAGTTGATTTTTGTATAAGGTGAGAGATGAGGATCCAGTTTCATTCTCCTACATGCGGCTAGCCAATTATCCCAGCATCATTTGTTGAAAAGGGTGTCCTTTCCCCACTTTATATTTTTGTTTGCTTTGTTGAAGATCAGTTGGTTTGCTGAAAGTATTTGGGTTTATTTCTGGGTTCTCTATTCTGCTTCATTGGTCTATGTGGCTAGTTTTATACCAGTCCATGCTATTTTGGTGACTATGGCCTTGTAGTATAGTTTGAAATCAGGTAATGTGATGCTTCCAGATTTGCTCTTTTTGCTTAGTCTTGTTTTGGCTATGCGATCTCTTTTTTGGTTCCATATGAATTTTAGAATTGTTTTTTCTAATTCTGTGAAGAATGATGGTGGTATTTTGATGGTGAGTGCATTGAATTTGTAGATTGCTTTTGCCAGTATGGTCATTTTCACAATATTGATTCTACTCATCCTTGAGCATGGGATATGTTTCCATTTGTTTGTGTCCTGTATGATTTCTTTCAGCAGTGTTTCCTAGTTTTCCTTGTAGAGGTCTTTCAACTCCTTCGTTAGGTATATTCCTAAGTATTTTTTTTTTATAGCTATTGTAAAAGTGGTTGAGTTCTTGATTTGATTCTCTGCTTGGTCGCTGTTGGTGCATAGAAGAGCTACTGATTTGTGTATGTTAATCTTGTATCCGGAAACTGCTGAATTCATTTATCAGTTCTAGGAGCTTTCTGGAGGAGTACTTAGGGTTCTTAAGGTAAGCCATCATATCATCAGCAAAAAATGACAGTTTGACTTTCTCTTTACTGATTTGGGTGCCTTTTATTTCTTTCTCTCATCTGATTGCTCTGGCTAGCACTTCCAGTACTATGTTGAAGAGGAGTGGTAAGAGTGGACATTCTTGTCTTGTTCCAGTTCTCAGAAGGAATGCTTTCAACTTTTCCCCATTCAGTATTATGTTTTCTGTGGTTTTGTCATAGATGGCTTTTGTTACATTAAGGTATGTCCCTTGTATGTCGATTTTGCTGAGAGTTTTAATCATAAAGGATGCTGGATTTTGTCAAATGCTTTTTCTACATCTATTGAGATAATCACGTGATTTTTGTTTTTAATTCTCTTTATGTTTTGTATCACATTTATTGACTTGCATAGGTTAAACTATCCCTGCATCCCTGGTGTGAAACACACTTGATCATGGTGGGTTATCATTTTGATATGTTGTTTGCTTTGCTTAGCTAGTATTTTGTTAAGGATTTTAGCATCTATGTTCATCAAGGATATTGGTCTGCAGTTTTCTTTTTTGGTTATATTCTTTCCAGGTTTGGGTATTAGGGGTAATGCTGGATTCATAGAATGAACTAGGGAGGGTTCCTTCTTTCTCTCTCTCCTGGAATAGTTCAAAAGGAGTGGTACCAATTCTTTGAATGTCTGGTATAATTCTACTGTGAATCCATCTGCTTCTGAACTTTTTTTGTTGGTAATATTTAAGTTACCATTTCAGTCTCACTGCTTGTTACTGGCCTGTTCTAGGCATTTAATTCTTCCTGATTTAAGCTAGGAGGGCTGTATTTTTCTAGAATTTATCCATCTGTTCTAGGTTTTCTAGTTCATGTGCATAAAGGTGTTCATAGTAGCCTTGAATGATCTTTTGTATTTCAGTGGTGTCAGTTGTAATATCTTCTTGTTTCCTTTCTTAATGAGGTTATTTAGATTTTCTCTCTTCTTTACTTGGTTAACCTTGCTAGTGGTCTATCAGTTTTATCTATGTTTTCAAAGAACCAGCTTTTTGTTTCATTTATCTTTTGTATTTTGTTTTGTTCCAATTTCATTTAGTTTTGCTCCGATCTTGGTTATTTTCTTTCTTCTGCTGGGTTTGGGTTTGTTCTTGTTTCTCTAGTTCCTTGAGGTGTGACTTTAGATTGTTTGTGCCCTTTCAGACTTTTTGGTGCAGGCTTTTAGGGCTGTGAACTTTCCTCTTAACACCTCCTTTGCTGTAGCTTAGAGGTTTTGATAGGTTGTGTCATTATTGTCATTCAGATCAAAGAATTTTTTAATTTCCATCTTGATTTCGTTTTTGACCCAATTCTCATTCGAACAGGTTATTTACTTTCCATGTATTTGCAAGGTGTTGAAGGTGCCTATTGGAGTTGATTTCAAGTTTTATTCCACTGTGGTGTGAGAGAGCGCTTGATATAATTTCAATTTTCTTAAATTTATTGAGGCTCATTTTATGACCTATTATATGGTCTATCTTGGAGAAAGTTCCATGAGCTGTTAAATAGAACGTGCATTCTGTGGTTGTTCTGTATATATCTGTTAAGTCCATTTGTTCCAAGGCATAGTTTAAATCCATTGTTTCTTTGTTGACTTTCTGTCTTGATGACCTGTCTAGTGCTGTCAGTGGAGTATTAAAGTACCCCACTATTACTGTATTGCTCTCTATCTCATTTTTTAGGTCTAATAGTAACTGTTTTATAAATTTGAGAGCTCCAATATTTGTTAGGTGCATATATGTTTAGGATTGTGATATTTTCCTGCTGGACAAGGCCTTTTATCATTATATAATGTCCCTCTTTATCTCTTTTAATCACTGTAGCTTTAAAGTTTATTTCATGTGATACGAGAATAGCTACCCCTGCTCACTTTTGGTGTCCATAAGCATGAAATGCCTTCTTCCACCCCTTTACTTTAAGTGTATGTGAGTCCTTATGTGTTAGGTGAGTCTCCTGAAGGCAGTAGATAGTTGGTTCGTGAGTTCTTATCCACTCTGCATTTCTGTATCTTTTAAGTGGAGCACTTAGGCCATTTACATTAAATGTTAGTATTGAAATGTGAGGTACCATTGCTTTCAATGTGCTCTTTATTGCTTGTGTACTTTGGGGTTTTTTGTTTTTTGTTTTTGCTTTTTAACTTGTATTTTTGTTTTATAGGTCCTGTGTGATTTATGCTTTGAAGATGTTCTGTTTTGATTGTGTTTCCAGAATTTGTTTCAAGATTTAGAGCTCCTTCTAGCAGTTCTTGTAATGGTGGCTTGGTAATGGCAAATTCTCTCAGCATTTGTCTGAAAAAGATTGTGTCTTTCCTTCATATATGATGCTTAGTTTCACTGAATACAAAATTCTTGGCTGATAATTGTTTTGTTTGAGGAGGCTGAAGATAGGTCCCCAATCCCTTCTAGCCTGTAGGGTTTCTGTGGAGAAATCTTCTGTTAATCTGATAGGTTTTCCTTTATAGGTTACCTGCTTCTTCTGTCTTGCAGCTCTTAAGATTCTTTCCTTTGTCTTAACTTTGGATAACCTGATGACAATGTGCCTAGGCAAAAATTTTTTTGCAATGAATTTCCCAGGTGTTCTTTGTGCTTCTTGTACTTGAATGCCTAAGTCTCTCACAAGGCCAGGAAAGTTTTCCTCAATTATTCCCCCAAATATGTTTTCCAGGCTTTTAGAATTCTCTTCTTCCTCAGGAGCACTGATCATTCTTAGGTTTGGTCATTTAATATAACCCCAGATTTCTTGGAGACTTTGTTCACATTTTCTTATTATTTTTTTTTCTTTGTCTTTGTTGGATTGGGACCTTGTCTTCAAGCTCTGAATTTCTTTCTTCTATTTGTTCAGTTCTATTGCTCAGACTTTCCAGAGCATTTTGCATGTGTATCCAAAGTTTCCTGAATTTTTTATTGTTTTTTATTTAAGCTATTTATTTTCTTGAATATTTCTCCCTTCATTTCTTGTATCGTTTTTTGGATTTCCTTGCATTGGGCTTCGCCTTTCTCTGGTCCTTCCCTGATTAGCTTAATAACTAACCTCCTGAATTCTTTTTCAGGTAAATCAGGGATTTCTTCTTGGTTTGGATCCATTGCTGATGCAGTAGTGTGATTTTAGGGGGGTGTTGAAGAGCCTTGTTTTGTCATATTACCTGGGTTGGTTTTCCGGTTCCTTCTCATTTGGTTAGACTCTGTCAGAGGGAAGGTCTAGGGCTGAAGCCTGTTGTTCAGTTTCTTTTGTCCCACAGGGTGTTTCAGGTTTCCTTGACTCTCCCACTTTTCCTATGGATGTGGCTTCCTGTAAGCCAAACTGCGGTGATACTTGTCTCTCTTCTGGGTCTAGCCACTCAGCAAGTCTACCCAGCTCCAGGCTGATGCAGGGAGTTGTCTGCACAGAGTCCTGTGATTTGAACCATCTATGGTTCTCTCAGCCATGGATACCAGCTCCTGTTCCACTGGAGGTGGCCGATGGTGCAATGGACTCCATGAGGGTCTTCAGCTTTGGTGGTTTAATGCTCTATTTTCGTGCTGGTTGGCCTCCTGCCAGGAAGTGGCACCTTCCAGAAAGCATTAGCTATAGTAGTGTGGAGAGGGACTGGCAGTGGGCAGGACCCTAGAACTCTCAAGGTTATATGCCCTTTGTCTTCTGCTACCCCAGTGGGTAGGGAAGGGCCATCAGGTGGGGGTGGGGCTAGACGTGTCTGAGCTCAGACTCTCCTTGGGCGGGTCTTGCTGAAGCTGCTATGGGGAATTGAGGTAAGATTCCCAGGTCATTGGAGTTGTGTACCTAGGAGGATTATGGCTGCCTCTGCTGAGTCACGCAGGTTGTCTGGGAAGTGGAGGAAAGCTGGCAGTCACAGGCCTCACCATGCTGTCGTGCAAACCAAAGGGCCAGTCTCACTCCTGCCGTGCTCCCCTCAACAGCCCTGAGTCTGTTTCCAGGTGGAGGACCAGATGTGCTTGAAAACTTGCCTGAGGCTATCGTCTCCCAGCTGTGAAAGAAAAGGGCTTCAGTTCTTCCCCGACCTGTGAAGTCTGCATTACAGATCCCTGCCCTCCCCTGAGTTCTGGCCAGGAGGCTTCTCACCCTGTTCAAGTTGTTATAAAGTTCAGCTACAGAATTCCTTCTTCCTGTGGGGTTTTACTCCCTGCTCCTCTGGCCACCCTCCCTATGGCTCCCTGTGGCGCCGGCAGGAATGGGCTGCTTGGGGGCCCAGCAAGCTCCTGGGACCTTTCTGCTGCTTCCCCTACCGCTGTGTTTCGCTCGGCTCTCTAACTTGACT
The DNA here is from genome assembly GCF_043159975.1 of Macaca nemestrina. Classification (NCBI taxonomy): domain Eukaryota; kingdom Metazoa; phylum Chordata; class Mammalia; order Primates; family Cercopithecidae; genus Macaca; species Macaca nemestrina. The sequence goes on from NC_092126.1 coordinate 11,022,699, forward strand.
CAGCTCCAGGTAAAGCTGGAAACTTCTCTTGCAGACAGATCTTCAGCTTCTCCAGTGGGGGTGTGTGTTTGGGAGAAGAGGGTCTCCCTTTCCCTCTTCCGCAGTTGGGGCACTCACAGTATTTGGGGTGTCTCCCAGGTCCCACAGGAGCAGTTCGCTTTCTTCCAAGGGTCTGTAGGTCCTCTCGGGATTGCCGTTTCTTTCTTGCAGTCGATCTGGAGCTAAAATTCACAATGCAAACCTCTGCATGCTGCTCTGTCCAGAGCTTCAATCTAGTCCTGCCTCCCGTCCGCCATGATCCCCTCTACCTCTCACCTGGAAATTTCGATTTCACAATTTTTAAATAATATTGGATAAAATGGAAATTTATCAGAACCTGTGGGATATAACTATAGCAGTGTTCAGAGGAAATTGTATAGCCTAAATTCTTACATTTATAAACAAAACTAAAATAATTGAAGTAAGTATCCAATATTAGAATTTAGAAAAAGAGCAATAAAAATAAATAGAAGGAAAGTAGAGGGATGGCATTAATAAAGAAAAAGGCAGATATTGAATAAATCCAAAATTTTTTTAAAAGTCAGAATTTTTTTTTTTTTGAGACAGAGTATTGCTCTGTTGCCCAGACTGAAGTTCAGTGGTGCAATCTTGGCTCACTGAAACCTCCGCCTCCCAGTTTCAAGTGATTCTCCTGCTTCAGCCTCTGAGTAGCTGGGCTTACAGGTGCCTGCCACTAGGCCCAGCTGATTTTTGTATTTTTAGTAGAGATGGGGTTTCACCCTGTTGGTCAGGCTGGTCTCAAACTCCTGACCTCAGGTGATCCGCCCACCTCAGCCTCCCAAATTGCTGGGATTACAGGCCTGAACCACTGCACCCGGCCAAAAGTCAGAATATTTTTAAAGGGTCCAAAAGTTGGTTCTTTGCTGGGCAGTGTTCAAAGCAATAAATCTGCTGTTTTTCTAATTTTTAAAGAAAAAATTTAATTATACAAAATGAGATATAATAAAGGAAATAATTACAAGTAGAGATTAACTTAACAAAATGATAATACTTTACTAAACCCTGTGCTACTAAATTTGAATACCTGGATATAATATATATGTTCTAATAAAACAATTTTATTAAAATATAACTTCTCAAAATTGGTCTGAATAGATCAGTTACTGAAAACTTATTTAAAACTTTTTAAAGACTTGTCTTCTCCAAATTACTATGTCAAGACAGTTTCACCTGGGACTCTTTTTCTACAGGGTCTCACTATGTTACCCAGGCTGGAGTGCAGTGGCATGGCATCCCCACTCACTGCAGCCTCTGACCCCCCAGGCTCAGGTGATCCTCCCACCTCAGCCTCCCAAGTAGCTGGGACTACAGGTGTGTGCCACCACACCTGGCTAATTTTTGTATTTTTTATAGAGACGAAGTTTTGCCGTGTTGCCTAGACTGGTCTCAAACTCCTGGGCTCAAGCGATCTACCTGCCTGGGCCTCCCAAAGTGCTGGGATTACAGTCATGAGCCACTATGCCCAGCTGGGACTATTTCTAAGCCTATAAAAAACAGATAATCCTGGCAGGGTGCTGTAGCTCACTGTTATCCCAGCACTTTGGGAGGCCCAGGAAGGCAGATCACTTGAGTTCAAGATCAGCCTGGCCAACATGGCAAAACTCTGTCTCTACTAAAAATAAAAAAATTAGCCAGATGTGGTGGGCATGCCTGTGGTGCCAGCTACTCGGGAGGCTGAGGGAGAACTGCTTAAACCTGGAGGCAGAGGTTACAGTGAGCCGACATGGCGCTGTGTCTCAGCCTGGGTGACAGAGCAACACTCTGTCTCAAAAACAAAAAACAAAAAAGACAGGTAGTCCCAATGCTATTTAGACTGTTCAAGAGCAGGTGTCACAAATCCCCAGGCCACCAACCAGTACCCATCAGGGCCTGTTAGGAACTGGACTGCACAGCAGGAGGTGAGTGGTGGGTGAGCAAGCATTAAGGCCAGAGCTCTGCCTCCTGTCAGATCAGTGGCAGCATTAGATTCCCATAGGAGCACAAACCCTAATGTGAACAGTGCATGCGAGGGATCTACGTTGCCTGCTTCTTATGATAATCTAATGACTGGTGATCTGAGGTGGAACAGTTTCATCCTGAAACCCTCCCCCCATCCCCCAGCCTGTCCCCAGTCTGTAGAAAATTTGTCTTCCATGAAACCAGTCCATGCCACAAAGTTGGGGACTGCTGCTTTAGAGCATTAAAAAAACAGAGTTTCTATTTCGAAACTACTTCTCTCAAGAAAAGGTTCTATAGAGAAAAAAATATACAGGAAATAGACATAAAATTCTAAAGAAAATATTAGCAAACAAAGAAGTATATTCAAAATCAATACCAAATGACCAAACATGGTTTATTCTAGGAATAAAAGACTGGTTCAGTATCAGGAAATCTGTTCATATAAATTACTATACTAAATACTGATAGATAAGTATCATCTTAATTATCATTTCCTTAGATACTAAAAAGCCATTAAATAAAATTCAATACTTGTTCTGGATAAAAATCTTGAACTATAAAATATATATAATATATTTTAACTGTAAAATGATATATGTTTAATATGATAAAATATTTTTTTCTCAATCCTCAAACCAGCATTTATATTAAATAAGGGTAGATTAGAAGCATCCTCATTAAAGTCAAGAATAAGACAGATATGTGTATTTCATAGTACTGGATAACATTTCATCTTACCAGCTGCACAAAAGCATATCAGGGTAACAATGGAAAAAATATAAGTTAAACATCTTCTTATTCCATGTGTAATTATGTTTTTAAAAGAACCAATGACAGAGTAAAATGTATCCAAAAATAAAATGCAATCAAACGAATTTTTATTGCTATGCATTAAAGCATCCTGTATGATAATACATGATAATGAAGCTTTGCTGTTCACCTCTTTAAGGTTTTAAGGGATTAAAAGATGTTAGAAATCTAATTGGTGCTGGAGCACTTGCATATCTGCAGGTGATATGATTTGACTCTGTGTCCCCACCAAATATCATCTTGAATTGTAATCCCCATGTGTCAAGGGAGGGACCTGGTGGGAGGTAATTGGATCATGGGCAGTTTCCCCCATGCTGTTCTTGTGGCAGTGAGACAGTTCTCTCAAGATCTGATTGTTTGATAAGTGTCTGGCAATTTCCCTTGCATGTGCACTCCTTCTTTCTTTCTTTCCTTCTTTCTTTTTCTTTCTTTTTCTCTTTCTTTCTTTCCTTCTTTTTCTTTCTTTTTCTCTTCTTTCTTTCTCTCTTTCTTTTTCTTTCTTTCTTTCTTTCTTTCTTTCTTTCTTTCTTTCTCTTTCTTTCTTTCTTTCGCTCGCTCTCTCTCTCTCTCTCTCTCTCTCTCGCCTGCTGCCATGCAAGACAAGTCTTGCTTCCCCTTCACCTTCCACCATGATTGTAAGATTCCTGAGGCCTCCCCAGCCATGCAGAATTGTGAGTCAATTAAACTTCCTTTCTTTACAAATTACCTAGTCTCAGGTAGTATATTTATAGCAGTGTGAGAAAGAACTAATACAGAGAATTGGTACCAGGAGTGGGGCACTGCTATAAGGATAACCTGAAAATGTGGAAGCAGCTTTGGAACTGGGTAACAGGCAGAGGTTAGAAGAGTTTGGAGGTCTCAGAAGACGACAGGGAAAGGAGGGAAAGTTTGGAACTTCCTAAATACTTGTTGAATGGTTTTAACCAAAATGCTGGTCGTGTTATGGACAATGAAGTCCAGGCTGAGGTGGTTTCAGATGGAGATGAGGAACTTTTTGGGAGCTGGAGCAAATGTTACTGTTGCTATGCTTTAGCAAAGAGACTGGTAACATTTTGCTCCCGCCCTAGAGATCTGTTGAACTTTGAACTTGAGAGTGATAATTTAGGGTATCTGACAGAGGAAATTTCTAAGCAGCAAAGCCTTCAAGAGTTCATCTGGCTTTTCCTGAAAGCATACTGTTATATGTGTTCACAAAAAGATGATTTGAAATTGGAACTTATGATTAAAAGGGAAGAAGAGCATAAAAGTTTGGAAAATTTGCAGCCTGACCATGAGGTAGAAAAGAAAAACCCATTTTCTGGGGACAAATTCAAGCCAGCTGCAGAAATTTGCATAAGTAACAATGAGCTGTCATAGCCAAGACAGTGGGGCAAATATCTCATTTCCATGTCAGAGATCTTCAAGGGAGTCTCTCCCATCACAAGCCCAGAGGCCGAAGAGGGAAAAATCATTTTGTGGGCCAAGCTCAGGACCCTGCTGCTCTGAAATCTCACAACTTAGTGTCCTGTGTCCCAGCCACTCCAGCTCCAGACCTGACTAAAAGGGACCAACGTACAGTTTGGGCCATGTTTCAGAGGGTGCAGGCCCCAAGCCCTGGCAGCTTTCATGTGGTGTTGGGCCGTGGGTGCACAGAAGACAAGAGTTGAGGCTTGGCAGCCTTTGCCTAGATTTCAGAGGATATATGGAAACACCTGCATGTCCAGTCAGAAGCCTGCTGCAGGGGCGGAACCCTCATGGAGAACGTCTACTAGGGCAATGCAGAGGGGAAATGTGGGGTTGGAGCCCCCACACAGAGTCCCCACTGGTGCACTGCCTAGTGCAGCTGTGAGAAGAGGGCCACCATCCTCAGACCCCAGAATGGTAGATCCATCCACAGCTTGCACCTTGTGCCTGGAATAGCTGCAGACACTTAACACCAGCCCATGAAAGCAGCCATGGGAGCTGTATCCTGCAGTGTCACAGAGGTGGAACTGCCAAAGGCCTCTGGAGCCTACATTTTGCATCAGCATGACCCGGATGTGAAGCATGGAGTTAAAGGAGATCATTTTGAAGCTTTAAGATTTAATGACTGCCCTTTTTGGATTTTGGACTTGCATGGGGCCTGTTTTAGACAATTTCTCCCATTTGGAACGGGAACATTTAGCCAATACCTGTACCCCCATTGTATCTTGGAAGTACTGACTTGCTTTTGATTTTACAGGTTCATTGGTGGAAGGGAGTTGCCTTGTCTCAGATGAGACTTGGGACTTGGGCTTTTGAGTTAATGCTGGGATGAGTTAAGAATTTGGGGGACTGTTGGGAAGGCATGACTGGTTTTGAAATATGAAAAGCACATGAGATTTGGGAGGGGCCGGGGTGGAATGATATGGTTTGGGTACGTGTCCCTACCCAAATCTCATCTTGAATTGTAATCCCCACATGTTGAGGGAGGGACCTGGTGGGAGGTGATTGGATCATGGCGGGAGTTTCCTCTATGCTGTTCTCATGATAGTGAGTGATTTCTCATGGGCTGGTTTCTCCCGTGCTGTTCTCGTGATATGAGTGTTTTCACGTGAGATCTGCTTGTTTGATAAGTCTGGCAGTTTCTCTCTCTGTCGCCTGTCTACACCTTGTGAAGAAGGTACTTGCTTCCCTTTTGCCCTCTGCTGTGATTGTAACTTTCCTGAGGCCTCCTCAGCCACATGGAACTGTGAGTCAGTTAAACCTCCTTTCTTTATAAATTACCCAGTCTCAGGTAGTATCTTTATAGCAGTGTGAGAATGGACTAATACAGCAGGCAGAAAAGAACTCACACCTTATACACAAATTAATTAAAAATGGATCACAGACTTAAATGTAAAATGTCAAACTATAATACTTTTAGAAAAAAAATAAGAGAAAATCTTTAAGATCTAGGGCTAGGCAAAGAGTCTTAACACTGAAAACATCACTCGTAAGAGAAGATTTGACAAATGTAACTTCACCTGTTAAAAACTTTTGCTCTGTGACAGACCCTGTTAAGAGAATGAAAAGGCAAGCTACAGAATGGGAGAAAATATTGGTAAAACACGTATCTGAGAAAGGCCTAGCATTTTGAATATAAAAAGAGCTCTCAAAATTCAGTAGTAAAAAGAAACAAACATGGTAATGAAAAGAGATTTTACTGAAGAGGATACACAAGATTGTAAATTGGCAAATGAAAAAAGATGTTCTATATCATTAGCCATTAGGGAAATGCAAATTAAAACTACAATGAGATATTGATATATACCTACCAAGGTTACTAAACCAAAGAAGTGACAACATCAAATTCCGGTGAGGATGCAAAGAATCACTCTTATTTTACTAGTGGGAAAAAAAAATGATATGGCCACTCAGGAAAACAGGTTGTCAGATTCTAAAAATTTAGCATGCAACTACCATATGGCTTAGGAATTGCACTTCTGGGCATTTGTCTCAAAGAAATAAAGACTCGTGTTCACACAAAAACCTAGACACAAATTTTATAGCAACTTTATTCATAATTAGCCCAGATGTCCTTCAACTGATAATGGTTAAACACACTGTCGATATTATGGAGCATTACTCAGCAATAAAAAGACACAAACTACTGATACAGGCAATAAACTGGATGAATCTCCAGAGAATTATGCTGAGCAAAAAAAAAAAAAAAAAAAAATGCCAATCCCAAAAGGTTGCATGCTATAGTTCTCCTTTATATTGCAATCTTGAAAGGACAATATTCTAAAAATGGAGAACTAATGGCATATAGGAGGGGTGGAAGCAGGTGGAAAGTTGGTGTGCCTATTAAAGAGCACCGTGAGGGATTCTTAGGGTGATGGAAGTGTTCTGTATCTTGACTGCAACAATGCCAGTATCCTGGTAGTAATATTATTGTAGAGTTTTGCAAGGTTTTACCTTTTGGAGAAACTGGGCAAAGGGCACAGAGAATCTCTGAACTATTTTTCTTTCTTTCTTTTTTCAGAGACAGGGTCTCACTCTGCCAACCAAGCTGGAGTGCAGTGATGTGATCGTAGCTCACTGCTGCCTCGAATTCCTGGACTCAAGTCATCCTCCCGCCTCAGCCTCCCAAGTAGCTGGATTACAGCTGCACACCACCATGCCCAGTTAACTTTTAATTTTTTGTGGACACAGGATCTTGCTGTATTACCCAGACTGGTCTTAAACTCCTGGGCTCAAGTGATCCTCCCACCTTGGCCTCCCAAAACACTGGGATTATAAGCATAAGTCACCACACTCAGCCCCTATACTACTTCTTAGAACTGCAGGTAAATCTGCAATTATCTTGAAATGAAAAGTGTAAGTTTAAAAGGTTGATTGCTATACTTTGGACATTTGTCCCCCAAACCTCATATTGAAATTTGATCCCTAATGTTGGAGGTGGGGCCTAATAGGAAACGTTTGGGTCCTGAGGTTTAAGGTGGATCCCTTGTGAATACATTAATGCCCTCTCTGGACGATGGTGACCTCTCACTCTTAGTTCTTTCACGATATGGTTTGGCTGTGCCCCAACTCAAATCTCATCTTGAATTGTATTTCTCATAATCCCCACATGTTGTGGGAGGGACCCAGTGGGAGGTAATTTAATCATGGGGCAGTTACCCTAATGCTGTTCTTGTTATAGTGAGTGATTCTCATGAGGTCTGATGGTTTTATATGGGGCTTTTCCCCCTTTTGCTCAGCACTTCTCCTTGCTGCCACCATGTGAAGAAGGACATGTTTGCTCCTTCTTCTGCCATGATTGTAAGTTTCCTGAGGCCTCTCTAGCCATGCAGAACTGTGAATTGATTAAACTGCTTTCCCTTACAAATTATCCAGTCTCCGGTATATCTTTATTATCAGTGTAAAAATGGACTAATACACCTTGAGAGCTGGTATTTCAAAAGAGCCTCCCTCTCCACTCTCTCTTGCCTCCTCTTTTGCCATGTGATCTCTGCACAAGCTGCTCTTTACCATGAGTGGAAGCAGTTTGAGGCCCTCACCACATGCAGATGTGGGCGCCATGCTTCTTATACAGCCTGCAGATCATGAGCCAAATAAATCTTTATAAATTATCCAGCCTCAACCGTTCCTTTATAGCAACGCAAATAGACAAAAACGGTGATAGAGAAGGAGTTTTTTGTCGTTGTGGTCCTCAGAATTACTGACAAGGAATACAATGGGGTGTTAAGATTTTACACACACATTATTTCATGATGATAAATTTTAAAATCATATCCCAATGTCATTATTTGAGCCTCAGCTGTAGTTGGGTAGTATAGTATCAAGCTTTTGGCAACTGGTTGCATTGTTCACCAACGCTAAGTCACCAAGCTTAAAACATCACAACAATGAATTTAATCAGTGAACAATGAAATGTTATCAAGTCCATTCACAAAATTAAAAGCAGGACCGGCATAGTGGCTCACCCCATAATCCCAACACTTTGGGAGGCTGAGGCAAGTAGATCACCAGAAGTAGGGAGTTTGAGACCAACCTGGCCAATGTGGTGAAACCCCTTATCTACTAAAAATACAAAAATTAGCCAGGCATGTTGGCATGCACCTGTAATCCCAGCTACTTGGGAAGCTAAGGCATGAGAATTACTTGAACCTGGGAGGCAGAGGTTGCAGTGAGATCGCACCACTGCACTCCAGCCTGGGCGACAGAAACTCCTTCTCAAAGAAAAACAAACAAAAAAACTATAAAGAATCTCCTGAGTATTTTTAAATCTTACATTAACAACAAATAAGAGTTTGAATGTCTTATCCTGCATATGGAAATCAAGTCTTTGAAGAAAAAAGTTTTTTTTTTTGTTTTTTTTTGGAGAGAGTCTCACTCTGTCACTAGGCTGGAGTGCAGTGGCGTGATCTCCACTCACTGCAACCTCCGCCTCCCGGGTACGAGTGGTTTTCCTGCCTCAGCCTCCCGAGTACCTGGGACTACAGGCGCGTGCTACCACGTTTGACTAATTTTTGTAGAAACGGGGTTTCACCATGTTGGCCGAGATAGTCTCAATCTCCTGACCTCATGATCTGTCCGCCTCGGCCCCCCAAGGTGCTGGGATTACAGGTGTGAGCCACTGCACCCAGCCAGAAAAACATTTTAAAATACTTTGTACACTATTTGAAATGACTATGGAATGCTTTGTTTCAATCAATTTTAAAAAATGGGAAATTGCCTTATCTTTTAGATACATTTAAAATGTCAAAGTCCTCCTTAAACTTCAAGAAAATAAAATCAATCTCCTTAAAACGAACCAATTATGATGAATTTGTCAAAATATTTATATTGTGTTAACCTAATTTACCAAGACGTTTCAAATTTACATCTCTGCATCAGTTAAAGACAGATTTACAAATATACTGATTTTCTTCAAATACAGTGTTTGAAGTTACGATGATTAGATTTAAAGATATGTGTGATCAGTCAGTTTATGATTATGTAAAATAACATGTCAATAGTTACAGGATAATGCAGGTAGGTAAGACACCTGTTCTACTATTGTGTGATTTCAGGATTTAACTGGTGTAATTAGGAAAGGTTTTAGATCTAATTTGAACTGTCATATCCACTTTTTTTTTTTTTTGAGATGGAGTCTCACTCTGTTGCCCAGGCTGGAGTACAGTGGCATGATCCCAGCTCACTGCAACCTCTGCCTCCAGGGTTCAAGCAATTCTCATGCCTCAGCCTCCCGAGCAGCTGGGATTACAGGCACCCGCCACCACACCCGGCTAATTTTTGTATCTTTGTAGAGACAGGGTTTCATCATGCTGGCCAGGCTGGTCTCGAACTCCTGACCTGAAGTAAACCGCCCACCCTGGCCTCCCAAAGTGCTGGGAAGATACACTTCTAATCACAGTATTTCCAACTATATATTTGGTAGAAACAGTTGAAACTGCCATTGCAGTTACAGCAAAGGTAACAAGAGGTAAATTTCTAATATGTAACAGGAGAGTTGACTTTTCATCTAATTAGCACCAAAATCATTAAATTTGTATAGATATTTGCATTAGCAGAAATCCCATTTTGTTCATGTTGTTTTTAAATAAAGTGACTCATTTAAAATTTAGTTGCATTTTAAAAATCTGTGTTATGGGAGTGGTAATATTGATTCCAGGCAGGGAGATGAGTGAGACATTACCAGATGAGAGGCAGGGATGGAGCTGAGTGGTCCTCCTGGTCTCCAATGGCCTGGCTGTGGCGCGATGGGAGGGAGAGCGCCCCCTGGAGGCCTAGGCGGTTCCTGGCTCGTGTGCCCGCGGGAACCCAAGCAGTCAGCCTCTGGCCCCGCCAGGGCGTACGAATCCTTTCCTCGTTTATCCAGTATTAAGTCACGCTGTGTGCTAAGTGCCGTGGCCAGGCAGCAGCTACACAACGAGCTGAGGTAAAATAGAGAACTAAGGAAGAATGGGGGACCCCAAAGCCAACTTGGTGACATCACACGCCTGAGTCGGACCCACGGCCCCCGGGCCACAGCTCAGAGGGGCGGGACCGCCCGGACCGGGGCGGGGCCTGTCACCAGGGAAACCGCCCTCCCAGTGTCCGCGCGCTGCGGTTGAATTGCGCCCAGCGAGGCAACCGCCTGCGAACGCCAGTTAGGGGAGAGGCGTCTCGGAGACTGAGAGACACCAAGGCACCTGCGACGAGGTGGCTGCCGCTAGGGGGCGTCAGGACGACGGACCGGGTTCGAGTTGGACCCGCCTTTTCCGCCCGCGCCCCAGGCCCGTGCAGTTCGGCATTCGCGTCCGAGAGCGGGAAAGAAGCAGTGGCCAAGGCGCCGGTAAGTAAAAGTCCGTCCTCACCGGCCGCCTGGGCCCGGTCCGCCCAGCGAACAGGGCGGCGTGAGGGTCACGGGCTGGAAACAATGCCACAGCTCAAGCCGACTCCAACAGTAGTAGCTTTTTTGTTGTTTTTTTGAGACAGGGTCTCCCTCTTTCGCCCAGACTGGAGTGCAGTGGTGTGATCTCGGCTCACTGCAACTTCCGCCTCCAGGATTCAAGCGATTCTCCCGCCTCAGCCTCCCGAGTAGCTGGGGTTACAGGCGCGCGTCACCACACCCGGCGAATTTTGTATTTTTAGTAAAGACGGGTTTCGCCATATTGGTTAGACTGGTCTTGAACTCCCGACCTCAGGGTGATCCGCCCACCTCGGCCTCCCAAAGTGCTGGGATTACAGGCGTGAGCCACCGCGCCTGGCCTACAATACTGGCTTCTACAGGCCACTCAGGCACCGCCTGTTTCTAGCTTGGAGAAGGGGAAACCGACAATAAAGTAGCCTTAAAGGATCCATGTTCCGGCCTGCCACCTTTTCCGATGTCAGTGTTGTCCAACTGGTGTCCCTAGAATTACCCAGAATGTGCGTGGCACTGATTGATCCGTGGTTTAATCGGCAAAACCAGGTGTCTTACCTACCTGCCTCATCTGCTCACTGCCCCTGTCTAAGGCGTTCTCACAGCCGCACACACTTTCTCTCCGTCCATTAATTCCAGTAGGTAAGATTTTGGAGTCTCCTCTAAGGTCCCCAGTTTCTCGAAGATAGCCCAAGGAATCTCGCCATTTCCTTGCCTTTTACACATCTGGATTCATCCAGAGACGTAAACCCTGACCACCACCAGCTTCAAAGGGGTCCGACCCGTGCAGTCACATGGGGCTTAGAAGGGCCCTGTACTTATTTTCGTGCTCTGCTATGGCCATCTTGAAATTCTTAATTTTTAAACCAGCACCCGTCTCCCCTCCCTGCCCCCCACACACATTTTCATTTTGCACTGGGCCTGGCCTTAATTCTCATTTTCTCAAAGGCTGCCATACAACTATAAAAATACAGTTAAAAGAGATTCTTCTGTAGACGTGTCAGTAGTCACTAGGACATCAAGAGACAGGTGGCATGATTCTGTTAACTAGCTAGGAGTTGTTGGAATCATAAAGCCTTTGTGATCCAATGCCCACCCTCCACCCCTTCTCAATTTCGGAACCTGAGAGACTGCTTAGAGAAAACCTGAGAGGTTGTAAAGCTGAGCCGTCCAATACCAAAACTCACTGAACCACATGTAGCTGTTCAGCACTTGAAATGTGGCTGGTCTGAAAAAAGATGTGCTACAAACGTAAAACGCATACCAGCTTTTAAATTCTTTTGTTTTCCTTTTTTTTTTTTTTTTTTTTTTTTTTGAGACGGAGTATCCCTCTGTCGCTGGAGTGCAGTGATGCAATCTTGGCTCACTGCCACCTCTGCCTCCCAGGTTCAAGTGATTCTCCCGTCTCAGCCTCCCGAGTAGCTGGGATTACAGGTGCCCACCACCACACCGGGCTAATTTTTGTATTTTTAGTAAAGACGGGGTTTCACCATGTTGGCCGTGGTTGGCCAGGCTGGTCTCGAATTCCTGACCTCAGGTGATCCGCCTGCCTCAGCCTCCCAAAGTGCTGGGATTGCAGGCATGAGCCACCACACCCAGCCAATTTTTCTTTTTCTTTTTTGGAGACAGAGTCTTACTCCGTTGCCCAGACTGGAGTGCAGTGGCCCAACCTCGGCTCACTGCAACCTCTGCCTCCTGGGTTCAAGTGATCCTCCTGCCTCAGCCTCCCAAGTAGCTGGGACTACAGGCATGTGCCACCACGCCGGCTAATTATTTTGTATTTTTAGTAGAGATGGGGTTTCACCATGTTGGCCAGGCTGGTCTCGAACTCCTGACCTCAGGTGATCCACCTGCCTTGGCCTCCCAAAACGCTGGGATTACAGGTGTGAGCCACTGGGCCTGACCCTTTTTTTTTTTTTTTAGAAAGAGTGTTGTTCTGTTGCCCAAGCTGGAGTGCATTGACTTAATCATGACTCATTACAACCTCGACCTCCTGGGCTCAAGCATCCTCTTGCCTCAGCCTCCTGATCACAGGCATGCACCACCATGCCCAGCTAGTTTTTAGTTTTTGTGTAGAGATGAGGTCTCACTATGAGAAACATACTCGGGCTGGTCTCAAACTCCTGAGCTGAAGCAATCCTCCCGCCTCCCAAAATGTTAGGATTACAGGTGTGAGCCACTGCACCCAGCCTAAAGTCTCATTTTTAATTTAAAATATTTTATCCATCTTTATATTAATTACATGCTTAAATGATACTTTAAATAAGTCAGATTAAATAAAATATATTCAAATTAATTTCACCTGTCCCTATTTATTTTTAAACATGACTCCTAGAAAATTTTAAATTGTAAGTATATGGGACTCACATAATATTTCTTTGGGAAAACACTATTACGAAAGTTTTAAGATATTGGAAACTTCTTATAATGTTCAGAAAAACTGCTTTCCCGCCCCCCCCAAAAAAACTCACATTGACCCTTATTATCTCCCAGAAAATACCACTACCTACTCTTATTCTATGTGATCCATATCAAACAACCTTACTAACCTAGCTTAACTCAAAGGCCTTGGCAGTTAAAGAACCACAGCCTAACTACAGATGGTCTAGGACTGCAGAATTATAGTCACTTTTAAGAGAAAGGCTCAAACTTCCCCAGCTGTTGCATTAGACCAATTCAGTTGTTGGCAGACCTATCTCTACTGTTTTGGCTGTTTGTCTCGTTTTGCATAAGTAAACTGTAAAGAAATTATAGAGAAAGGAAGAAAGACGTCATCAAGGAGGGTGGTCACGTCACCAACTTTCACTCCAAATTATATTGTTACAAACTCTGGCATTGCAGCATCCTTGGCCTTACTTTTTGTCAGTCACTCCACTTAGCTTTAGTGAAGAAATTGCCGAAGCTCTAGTCTGAAGCATAGATAGGGACAGAAAATGATCTCTAAATTTAAACTTTCACTTGAGCAGTCTCCATTAGTTATGGAATATAAAATGCGTGGACTCCCGTATCTTAACCTTTCTTTAGTGTTTTGAATGGCTCTCAAAAGCAGTGTGATGCAGGAAGATGTTAGCTCTACATCAGTATGTACTGAATGAGGTCCTAACCCAGTCCTCCTAGAGCCTCTAGTTCCATGAAAAATAATAGGAAAAGAGTTCTTGCTGTTAGTTCACATGAGTGCTGGTTGTTCAAAAGAACCTGGCATCTCTCCCTTGCTCCCTCTCTCGCCATGCAACATGCCTGCTCCTCCTCTGCCTTCTACCAAGAGTTAAAGCATCAGAAGCCTAGCAGATGCTGGTGCCATGCTTGCACCGCCTGCAAAACTGTAAGCCAAATAAAATTCGTTATGAATTGCCCAGCCTCAGGTATTCCTTTACAGCAACGCAAAATGGATCCACACACGTGGTTTATGTCTTCCTCTGGAAAGATAAGGCTCTGTTTGTGAGCTACCTCACCCACGAGTGTGTTTTGCCTATTCACTGCTTACCCATCTGTATTAGTCTTCCACGCCGCTGATAAAGACATACCCTAGACTGGGCAATTTACAAAATAAAGAGGTTTATTGGGCTTACGGTTCCACATGGCTGGGGAGGCCTCACAATCATGGCAGAAGGCAAGGAGGAGCAACATCTTACGTGGGTGACAGAAGGGCAAACAACTTGTGCAGGGAGACTCCCATTTTTAAAGCCATCAGAGCTCAGGAGACTTATCCATCACAAGAACAGCACAGGAAAGACCCGCCCTCATGATTCAATTACCTCCCACCGGGTTCCTCCTATGACACATGGGAATTGTGGGAGTTACAATTCAAGATGAGATTTGGGTGAGGACACAGCCAAACCATATTACCATCTCATCATGAGGCTCAGTCTCAGCTATGCTTCTGAACTGCTTTGCCTCAGGAGCCACAGTATTTGACAAAGCCTTAGAAGCTGGATCTCCACCCCAGTAGACACCTGCAGGTGACTGAAATGAGATTGCCCCGTCAGGGTGGGAGGATCTATCATCATACAGCCATGTAATTTCTTAAGAAATTAAGAAAGGTTTAAGCGAAAAAGCCTTGGCAAGTTGAGTTGGGAAAGAATGTCTACCACTGGCTCAAATTACTGCCTTTCTGAGGCTTCTCTTTCACCCAACATGCAAAGGTCAATCAGATCTGCAACAGCACCTTTCAACCATGATCAACCATGATCGGGTCAGCACTCTGAGATAGGATTGAGGTGTGTACACCACAGAATGCAAAATATGTGGGAATCCCTGGAAGCGTGACAGAGGTGGGAACTGGAAGTTGAAGCTTAAGCATTCCTCCTGGCACTGAGAAAGGCTTGGTCTTGTCCTGATCTCTGGCTTTGGTAGTGAAGCCACTTGGGCCTGTAGTTTTGTTACAAGATTTTTAACTACACAATTCAACATCTTTAATAGACATAGAACTACTTAGGTTATGCACTTACATGAGCTTTGGTAGTACCCATCTCATAAGAAATTTGTCCATTTCCTTACAAGACTTTGATGACTAAGTTGACTTTATGGGCATACAATAATTTGTGATATTATTCTATCTGTTTAATGTCCTGAGACCTGTAGCATTATCCCCTTTATCATTGCAGATGTTGGTAATTTGTGTCTTCTCTCTCTTTTTTTTTTTAATCAGTCAGGCTAAAGTAGTTCGGGCAATACTGACATTTTGAGCTGGATAATTCTTTGTCATATGGAACTCACCTGTGCATTATAGGATGTTCGGCAGCATCCCTGGCCTCCACCCACTAGAGGTAGCAGCACTCCTCCAGTGGTGACAGCCGAAAACATCTCCAGACATTGCCAAATGTCTCCTGAAAGGCAGAATTGCCCCTGGTTGTACACCACTGCTTTAAACTACTTTATCTCTGTTACCATGTTTTCTGTTTCAAGCATTTTCATTTAATGTATACAAATTTTTATCTGCTGAAATTCCCCTCTGGTCATTCATGTTCCTGTCTATTTTTTTCCACTAGAACCTTCAATATATATGATTAATATATTAATCAAATTTATTTTAAGTTCCCTCTCTCTTAGTTCTAACACTTAGGTTATCTGTGAGTGTGGTTCTGTTGATTACTTTCCCTCTTCACAATGAATTGTTTTTTTCTTTTTCATGCTCATAATATTTTATCAAATGTCGAGCATCTTGTGTAGGACAGTGGGGGGTTGAGATAATCTGTGCCCCAAAATAAGCATGCTTTTTCTGCTAGGTCAGTAATGTGGGGTCTTGAATCAGTCTACTCAGTAGTTAAGCCGGGTTTGGGTTTTATTGGTCCATCTTCAGTACACCAGCAGGTTCGATTTCCTCTATTACCTTATGCTTAGGGTAGCGTGCTAGAGGGATTTTCTCAATATCCTATTTCATTCTTAGCTTCCAGCCTTCACATTGAGCCTGTACCACACAGGAGTCTCTCTCCATGCTTTTGCCTTTCACCCTGCTTGTTACTTGGTGCTTGCTATCTTGGTAGAGGAGGCCAGAAGACTATTGGTCATCCTGGTCCAACCTCAGTCTTGGGTAAGGAATGGTCTGGGCAGAATTTTTGCCTTTTCCACAGTAAGAGCTTACTTCCCTGTATCAGTCTGATTTCACACTGCTATAAAGAACTACCAGAGATTGGGTAATTTATAAAGGAAATAGGTTTAATTGACTCACAGTTCCACATGGCTGGGGAGGCCTCAGGAAACTTAACAATCTGGCAGAAGGCAAAGGGGAAGCAAAGCACATCTTAGGTGGTGGCAGGAAAGAGAGAGAGTGAAGGGGGAAGTGCCACTTTTAAACCATCAGATCTCATGAGATCCTCCTCACTATCACAAGAACAGCGTTGGGGAAACTGCCCACATGATCCAATCACCTCCCACCAGGTCCCTCCCTCGACAGGTGGGGATTACAATTTGAGATGAGATTTGGGTGGGGACACAAAGCCAAACCATATCATTCCCCTAACAGATCTGCATCACCAAGGGAGGCTCTCTCTAGTCTCCTGCCTTGTGCCAAGTCTTTTTCATCAGTACCCAGTAGAGATGATGGAAGAGAGACTGAAAGTGGAAGCAAACTGTCTTTATGTCTGAGGCTTCCAGGGTTTGGTTTTGTTTGTTTGTTTGTTTTAATTATTATACTTTATGTTCTAGGGTACATGTGCACAACGTGCAGATTTGTTACATATGTGTACATGTGCCATGTTGGTGTGCTGCACCCATTAACTCATCATTTACATTAGGTATATCTCCTAATGCTATCCCTCCCCACTCCCGCTACCCCATAACAGGCGCCAGTAATGTTCCCGTTCCTGTGTCCAAGTGTTCTCATTGTTCAATTCCCACCTATAAGTGAGAACATGTGGTGTTTGGTTTTCTGTTCTTGTGATTGTTTGCTCAGAATGATGGTTTCCAGCTGCATCCATGTCCCTACAAAGGACATGAACTCATCCTTTTTTATGGCTGCATAGTATTCCATGGTGTATATGTGCCACATTTTCTTAATCCAGTCTGTCATTGGTGGACATTTGGGTTGGTTCCAAGTCTTTGCTATTGTGAATAGTGCCGCAGTAAACATACGTGTGCATGTGTCTTTATAGCAGCATGATTTATAATCCTTTGGGTGTATACCCGGGAATGGGATGGCTGGGTCAAATGGTATTTCTAGTTCTAGATCCTTGAAGAATCGCCACACTGTCTTCCACAATGGTTGAACTATTTACAGTCCCACCAACAGTGTAAAAGTGTTCCTATTTCTCCACATCCTCTCCAGCACCTGTTGTTTCCTGACTTTAATGATCACCATTCTAACTGGTGTGAGATGGTATCTCATTGTGATTTTGATTTGCATTTCTCTGATGGCCAGTGATGATGAGCATTTTTTCATGTGTCTGTTGGCTGCATAAATATCTTCTTTTGGGAAGTGTCTGTTCATATCCTTTGCCCACTTTTTGATGGAGTTGTTTGTTTTTTCCTTGTAAATTTGTCTGAGTTCTTTGTAGGTTCTGGATATTAGCCCTTTGTCAGATGAGTAGATTGCAAAAATTTTCTCCCATTCTGTAGGTTACCTGTAAAGCCAAAATTGACAAATGGGATCTAATTAAACTAAAGAGCTTCTGCACAGCAAAATAAACTACCATCAGAGTTAACAGGGGTTTTATGCTCTCATGCTAGTCCACACTTGACCTTTAGCAATTCATTAACAATTTTAGCTGAATTCTTACCAGCGTATGAGGTACTTGATGTCTCTTCGTCAGTGCTCATGTCCCTTTGCTCCTTTGCCAGGCCAGTCTTTCCTTGGATTTCAAGCTACTTTATTGGTCTGTGACCTTAGGTAGGGTGACCAGTTGTTCCAGTTTGCCTGAATCTGAGGAATTTCCCAGGATATGACTTTTAGTTCTAATATGGGGGAAGTCCAGTTGGTCTTCCTAACCTCAGTCCTCTGAGTTTCAGGAAAAATTATTTCGTAGTTTTCTGGTTGTTGGCATAGGAGTGATGCTCTTTCTAGGTTTCTACATCCTGGGCAGAAGACAAATTACTGAAATATTTATGCACGTTGAATATGGACAAAAGTGGCACTTGAGATAGTGAGAAACCATACGGGGGAAACATCTGTTTCTTACTAAAGCAGGGGGGTTCTTGTGAAATCTTCCCTAAAATAGAGAATAAGCAAAATCATTTCAGCATCTGCCATTCTTTTGTCTGTCAGCATCAGATTTATCTGATTGCCTAAATGAACGCTCGTTGAAGAGCTGGGTCCACACCTATTCCTTCTACACCTGTAGTCAGCATTCAACCAGCACCAGACTTACACTTTACCCCCAGCAACTGAGCATCAAAAATCTTTTGCTAGATTTTTGAGCAAAATTTTTTTCAAAATAAAAATCTGTATTCTCTCTCATCAAAGGAAAATGGCTGAGTGTAGCAGTAATCTTCGAATATTAATATTGACCATTTCTGGGTGAATAAGCCCATGTGTGTACACATGCATGTATAATCTTGCTATCAGCTGCCTGGGGGCATATTTGGTTTATGTTGCCGTGGGCAGTACCTCTGGTATTGTGTTTTTTATTTCAGATATTGTGGGAACCAGGAGTATTTCTGACTCCTACAATCATCACTAATGGTTATGTGGTAGGCAGCCTCCAGGAAATGCTCTGTATCTGGTGTGATGACGAAAGCTTTATCATGTACTCAATTACTCTTTTGAGCATCCTTGAGTATCCAAGAAAAATATAACCTCTTGAGGATCTTATGGTCTGTGTATGTGATATCTTCCTATTAAATAGTCAAGATAGTGACATTAGTACAATAGAATCAACACAGAAATCTTAAAACTGGGAACATTTATAATTTCAACAACTGTAGGCTTTATACAGCTGTAGATATAAAAATAACAGCTAAGACCTGTATTATGTTTTTTATGTGCCAAGCATTGTCCTAAATGTTTTATACTCATTGCTACACTAAATCTCTACCTGTATAAGCTTCATAACAACCCTATGGTGTTGAATGTTATTATCCACATATTACAGATTAGAAAAATAAGGAACAACAGGGCTAAGAAATGTTTTCAAGGTCACACTAATAGCAAGTGGTGGCAGTGAGACTTGAGCCTGTGCAGTTTGTTTCCACAGTTCTTTTTTTTTTTTTTTTTCCTTAATGAGAAGGAGTCTCACTCTGTCTCCCAGGCTAGAGTGCAGTGGCGTGATCCTGGCTCACTGCAACCTCCGCCTCCTGGGTTCAAGCAATTCTCCTGCCTCAGCCTCCCAAGTAGCTGGGATTACAGGCACCTGCCACCACGCCTGGCTAATTCTTGTATTTTTAGTAGTGATGGGGTTTTACCATGTTAGTCAGGCTGGTCTTGAACTCAAGACCAGGTGATCCGCCCGCCTCAGCCTCCCGAAATTCTGGGATTACAGGCATGATCCACTGTGCCCGGCTCTCCAGAGTTCTTTTTAACCACTGTGACAGTGGTCGCAAATACAGAAGACAGAAAATATTTCAACTTGCAGGATGATGTAGAGAAAGTGAGAGTTGTATATGTGAAAAAAGGCCTTTTAAATACCACTTTGATTTTAGGCCATGTGCCAACCAAGGAGGTACAGAAAGCTGAAAGAGAACTTGCTAAGGAAAATAAGTTAGCAAGTGGTACAGTGATGCCCTGGGCTCATAAGTCAACAAACAGCATGAAATATACAGACAGTTGTGCCCATTTGATAGAAATGTCATGTGACGCAGATGACTCAGTAACAGTGGAAGTGCTAAAAAAAAAAAAAAAGAAAGAAAAAAACTTGCAAGAACAGCCCTACCTCTGCATATAAAATACTTGAGTACTTTCAGTTTCAAAATTAAAGATTGCTCAGAAACTACTTGCCATACAGAAGAAATTTAGGATGAAAGTTTTTATCAAATGATTGAGAATGTGTTAGGTCATTCTTAGATTGCTATAAGGAAATACCTGAGACTTGGTAATTTATAAAAAGAGGTTTAATTGGCTTGTGGTTCTACAGACTGTCTAGGAAGCATAGCACTAGCATCTGCTCTGCTTCTGAGGAGGCCTCAGGGAGCTTTTACTTATGGCAGAAGGTGAAATGGGAGCAGCCATGTCACATGGCAAAAGCAAGAGTGAGAGAAAGAGTTGGGGAAATGGAAGTACCACACACTTAAATTACCAGACTCACAAGAACTCACTGTCACGACGGCAGCGCCAAGCCACGAAGGATCCATTCCCACAACCCAGACACCTCCCACCAGGCCCCACCTTCAGCACTGGTGATTGCAATTCAGCATGAGAATTGGGCGGGGACAAATATCCAAACTATTAGGTTGGTGCAAAAGTAATTGTGGTTTAATACATCAGAGAATAAAACCAATGAATGGAAAGTAGAAAGAACTTTGCTTTGAAGATGACATCATGGATGTGATCAACTCATGTGAATCAAAGTAGATTCACAAATGAGTAGAATATCTCACAAACCCTGAGACTGGTTCTTGTAAGAGAATACATAGGAAAGACAGGACAGTCAACAAGAATATTCAAAGCATTTGGCGAGGGTGGAGTAGGATGATTGATTTTCAAGTCAACTGATTATTACAACAAAATATATGTAGGAGATGAAGTATTTTAGCCTCGCCCAAGGGAAATCACTAATATCCTCTCTATACTTACTGGGTAACCTAGATGATATAATATAGCTCTTATTAAGTGGCACTTATATATGTGTGAGTCTGATATTCTCACAGAGGCACAAAAAAAAAAAAAGCAAAAAAAAAAGCTGGGGGGTGGGAGGGTATAGTGGTGACCTGGGAGTAAGGAGGAAAACTCAGATTATGTTAAAAGATACAATGCAGAAATTTTGTAGGTTGGTTTCTTAAGGTTAACTTTATAGTCCAAAAGGTAGAGAGTGTTGATAATCCAGTACAATTTGTAGACATTAATGAAAAGATACTCCATACTTTGTGCTTTACTGTAACACATTTTATCCTTAAGACAAGGTAAACAACCATTTAATGTAACAAGCTTAGCTAAGTCTTGAGAATTTAGAATTTTCTACTCAAAATAATTGAGTGAGGATGTCCTTTTGTAGAACGAATTACATGTTTAAGGTATTGTTGTCAATGAGGAGGAGGAGGAGCACTGCTGTCCTAAGATCAACTCTATTCTGAGGCCATGGTTATTCTTTTGTTTAAAAAAAAAAAAAAAGATTATTACTTTCCAAATAGACGTATCCCGGAGAACACTGGGTTTGAGGCTTGGTGAAGGTTACATTTTGAGTAAAGGACACAGAGGACATTGGATTGGCAGTGTTCAGTGTGTGTGGTTTTTCATGTCTCCCCAAATCCTCCCAGGAGATGTATTTAGGCTGCTAAAACCCACTGTTTTACCTGCTCAGGAAGCGAGCTTATCAAACATCTTTTATCCTCAAGTATATTATCTTGAAATTGCAGCGTATTAACTCACATGGTTGCAAAAACTGCCTTTCACTTGTCTGACCATCTGGATCTAACATTCAGTATCCATGAACAATCCTTGCTAAGCTATCATCATATCATCACTGTCTTGCCACATTGCCTGCAGTTGATATGATAATGATTAGGCATCATAACATAGAGTCATTTTGCAACAGTGGAAGGAGAGGACGTTGTAAGGGATGTGTGCAGACAGCTCTCTGCAAGCAAGAGGTATAATGGGGCTGAGCAAAGCAACAGGTATAATAGGGTCCGGCCAGGTGTTACCACATAAATGGGGAGACGTATCTGGACTTCAGATGTGTTGTGATGTTTACAGGCATAACAAAACCCAGCTGCATATTTTTTTGTCATAGCCTCAGCCAGTAGCTTGCCACAGGGAGGCGTTACACACAGACCTTGCTGTGGGAACTATTTGGTTGTTCAAATACCTGTCTAGTACATCACCAGGCATAGGCAGCTACTGACTAGCTGCCAGAATCAGTAACTATAATAACTGTTATAGGCCAGGCATGCTGGCACATGCCTGTAGTCCCAGCTACTCAGGAGACTGAGGCGGGAGGATGGCTCAAGGCCAGGCATTTGAAGCTGCAGTGAGCTAGCATCATGCTACTGTGCTCCAGCATGGACAACAGAATGAGACCCTGTCTCAAAAAGAGAGAAAGAAATGTATATAAAAAAGCTGTTATAATGGTTTCCTCACAAACGAAAGGTGAGGAGGGCTTGTATAATAACTATGTTGATACCATGAATCAAAAAATGGCAAATATTACTGTTTTTTGAAGTTTTTGGAAGAATCTAATTCCCAAAAAGAGCCTATTTTTCATAAACACAAGAAACAGGTGTACACATCCCAGATTTTATTAATGTTGTTCGAGGGTTTGTGAGTGGGAATTCAAAAGCAAGCACAGGCTGCACTGCTCAGTTTAATATTATATATTTCAATTTTTTTTTGTCATTGCCTCTCTTTCTGCAAAAAGACTTCCTATATTTTCTCTTAAGGTTTTCACAAATTTCAGGCCAATTGATGAACACTACTTTCACCCACAGGTAAGGTTTAACTGAAAATAGTAAGATCTTGCTGTTGCTCTTACACACTGGATATTTTCTTTTCAGATTTTATTTGGAGAGAAGCAAGCATCTTTGCCTCTTTGGAGTAGGAAATTCTGACTTGAAAAAGGTAGGATTTTCTTCCTCTTTTTTTCAACTTGTGAAAAAAATTAAAGTGTAGTTTTCAAAAGTGGACACGTTGTTAAAAATTTAAGATAGTTTATTTTTAGTTTTGTAGATACTTCTAAATTAGGGATGAAGGCTGTAGATAGTATATCTGAATTTTAAGCAATGCTTTAAATATGGTTTTCAGAAACTTAAACTTTTCTCGTCTTAATTTTCAAAACTATTTAATTTTGTGAACTAATTACATTTCAAACTAAAGTGAAAGGAGTTATGTCTTGGAACTTGACAAACTTTTACATTTTATACTTTAGGCACTGATTATAAATCAAGGTGGCAGGATGATGGTAGACAGGATTTACGCCATGACATTTGAACTACATGATTGAATGGGAAAGGGAAACCAGTTATCTCATTATACATTAAAATAGGCACTAAAGTGTAAATGTGTAGTTTAACAATGACACCTGTATAATTACTACCCAGGCTAAGAAGTAGAAAATTACCAGCATTCTAGGAAATATATGCATATTGCTTCTAAGTAACAGCCCTTCTCCTCCCCACAGGTGACCACTATCTTTACCTGTATACTAAAATTCCTTTTTTCATACCAGTGGTTCCCAAAGTTTGGTCTGGCATCAGCTTCATCTGGGAATCTGTTAGAAATGCAAATTCTTGGGTTCATTCTCTGATCTATTACATTTATGTATTTTTTATGGGATGCATATTTATATGATAAAATATAAAGCAATGATTCTCAAACTTTAACATGTATCAGAATGACCTGAATGGCCTTTTAAAACACAGATGCTGGGTCCTACCTAGAGTTTCTAATGATCTCTTTCTATTGTCTGTTTTAATCATTGATTCCAATTTTCTTATATGCTGGATATGTTTGACCCTCTGCTAGTCATTGCACTTGAAATGTCATTTTGTGGAAATAATTGTCTGGCCTACGATTAAGCTACTTTGCCCCAAAGATCACACGTATTTGCTTTTGTTGGGTACCTGCAGGTACTACAAGTTTGGGCCCACCTGTTCAAAGTTTGATATTTCCTGGACAACTCAGAGGAGTCTCATCACATTCAGATTATTACAATTCTTGTTCACCTTCACTCTGAAATTTTGGATCCCAGATTGTTGTAGGAGAAGGTCTCCTGACAGACTCCCTAACTTTTATGAACCCAGGGTTTTGTTTTCAATCTCCTCTGTACCCTGAAAGGCTGTCAAAATGGAGGTCCTAATGTTCTGGGATTAGCAGTGCTTTCAGTGAAAAAGTGGCTTCAGGCTTGTTTACTTCTCTTGATTCTTTGCTTCTCTTTACTCCTGGCCTGATAATTCCTTACTATTTTGTAATCTCTTTGAGGCTTTTTAAAAGATTATTTGAAATATATTTTACCCAGTTTTCTAGTTGTTTTGTTTTCAGCTGTCGGACTGACCTAAATAACCTAGGCCACCGTTACTAGAAATGGAAAATAAATTAATAGGGCACAGTATTTTTCAAAGTACTGTGGTTTTTCAAAACATTAAAAAGCAATAGATGGGCTGGGCATGGTGGCTCAAGCCTGTAATCCCAGCTACTTGGGTGTGTGAGGCAGGAGAATTGCTTGAACCCGGGAGGCGGAAGTCGCAGTGAGCCAAGACAGCGCCATTGCACTCCAGCCTGGGCAACAAGAGTGAAACTCCGTCTCAAAAAAAAAAAAAAAGCAATAGATGTTTATATTTTTGGAAACAAAAAGTTCTTTTTGTTAGTCTACAACTTTAATCAGACATGGGACACACAAGATGGTTTGGATACAAAAACCCTTTTTTGTTAAAAGATTCCCAGAGTTCCATATTTAAAAATATTTTATGACCTTTAACCTTATGACCTTAAATACTGATATAACCTTTAACCACTCCAGAGTGCTCTGATATTTACACAGTGGGTTCCAGAAGTGCTTCCCACAACTTCAGAAAGCCTCACAAAATGCAGAGGTGTGCCTAGTACAATATCCACTTCACGATTCATGATACTGATATCAAACACTAGGGTCTCAGTCTAGGTCCCATTGCTTGCCGCACGAAAAGAAGCAAGTGTTGCCAGGGAAGGCTTTATTATTTTACAGTTGATGTCAACCAGAGAGAACAGAGCCAAACCTCAAATCCATCTCCTTGCTCCAAGCAAAGTTAGGGGTTTATATAGTGAGGAGGAAGGAAAACAGGAGCGCAAGGAAGAGGAGTTGATCAACAGGCAGCAGGTGGTCGAATGGGGGATCTAGTATCTCACTGTAACCACGTGCACAAAGACAGTGATTAGGGCTGGGTAAGGAAGAGGAAGTGGTCAACAGGCAGCAGGTGCGTCTCGGTCTGGGTGCAGCGATTCAGAAAGCCACAAGATGCAGGAACTCCCAGTTCCGAGCTACAAATAACAGAGGGTGCTTTTCACATCACACAGAGGCTTTCTAGCCATGGCACTTCTTAAGTTACAAGGCAAGTTATGGCCAACCTCCATCCAACCCTTAGTTGATAACTTATGTTTAAAACAACATATTGACCTTTAAATCAATATGACACCACCATTATTACTTTCACACAACTTATCTCTTAAAAATCAAAATATTGCTCTCACAAGTATAAAATTTCTTAATATAAATTTCCATTTCTTATTATAAAATCCTACTTTATGAAAAGATGTGGAGAGCCAGGACCACCATGAAGCCCACTCAGTTTAACCACTTCCTTATAGATATGTCTTATTGCATCCCATGTGTTTTGTTGTCTGGGATATAGGTATTTTCCTTACATAGTAGCACATGCTCCTCCTCTCTTCCTAGCTAGAATATGATCTAAAGACATGTGATTTTAGACCACATTTATTATGGCTACCATTTCTTTGGTATTACTTTTGCATAGCTGGTCATATATAATAGCTGTATCACTGATTGCTGAGGTTGCCCAGTCAACTGAACTTTGGAAATTACATAACAAATTCTGTTTCTGAGCCTAATAAGAATTTTGAGGAACCATTTAATGGCCCTAGTTGTCTAGTTATGCCCAAATAGCTGCCACTACTGTATTCCTCAGGCAGCCATTGGTGTGCCCATGACCCCTATATCCAGTAAGTAGAAGAATGAGGAGTGGGCCTATACTTTTTGCCAAAATCCAGAGTCCAATTTTTGATATTCAATGTAGATGTTAAAGAATGGGACCCTTATGAGCACCCTGATGTTACAAGCACTAGTGCCTATTCCCGTGAACTCTCAGAATCATCTAGATATGGCTGAAGATTATGCTTAGGACAGCAAGGGTCAGGAAATGTATGTCTTGGGGTTTAGGGATAGATCATCTTCCTGGCAGCTCCAGTTAAATGGCCGAGTATGATTGCATCTGATAGAGATTTGATAAATCTCATGAGCCTCCATCTCCACATGTGCTTGCTTTCAACTGCAGCAGGCCTTCCATTTATGATCACTTAATAAACTTCGCCTTTGCATAGGCTATCCAGGTTCTAGAATTTGCCCAGTTTTTAACTTGGTACCATGATTCCCCATCTCTCAGTTTTCTAGAATGAAGTGCGTATCTCCAGTACTTGGGATCTATATCACACTGTATTTGTAGCCTCTAGACTAATTATATAACTTGGCATATAGCCAGAGGTATGTGATTCAGTATTTTCTTGAGAAAATTTAACTCCTGCAGGTCCTCTGAATCACCCGAGATGTGTAGGGCAATAAGTGTAATCATTCCTTTTAAGGTAAAACTGCCTTCATAACCATTACTATTGTACTAGAATGAGGACTACTGACTTACTGGCTATAAGCTTATTTCAGTTGGTATTATAACCAGTTCTTTCAGTTCTTTCACTGTCTCCAATGCAGATCAGATATCTCTTTGAGTTTCTTTTTAAAAGTTTCCATGAGAGTTAGTTCTAGCTAAGAGCTGTATGTCACTGGCATTGAACTGTTAGGAAATACCTGGTCAGAGCTCCTAGCCCAAAGTGTCTCCAAAGGTGAGCACCCTATCATCCTGTTCACTGGAAACTAGTACTTGGAATAGTGCAGTAAACTCTTTGTCCTACTGTAGTTCTTTATCTTACTACAGTAAATTTTTCTTAGAGAAGACTTTCACACAAGATTGGCTTCAAGAACCCTAACCAGTACAACCAGGGTTCCCAAGGGAGAGGATGTTAGACCCTGGGTTTGTTGGCAACCCAGTCCAGTTCTTTCCCTGCATTCTTGAAAGCTTTTTTTCTGAAGTGGTTAGAGCCAAGTAGTCACTGATAGAGATTGTGTAGCGGGAATTCATATACAAAGGGTAGAACAGGGTCTGCTAGATAGCTAGCTAAAGTCAGCATGTGGTAAATTTAGGAAGAACTGTGATTGGTAGCTAAAGGTTCTTTGCTGCTAATGTACGGGAAGAAAATAAAAGGATTGGACAGAAATAGTAGTGTGCCTTCCCTATCTTTATCACCCATTTGTCATTTTCAGGCCTATTTGTTATTCTCTTAACCTGTAGACTCTACAAGGATACTTATGGCTTAGTTTCCAGTGTTTTATATTTCATGAAACATTTGTATCTCAACCACACCCCACCCTATACCCCAACTTACTTACCTACTTATCTGTTCCTTGCACATAAAGTCTCCTGCTCCTGGAAGTTCCCAGTGGGAAGGTGTACAAATCTGGGGACACTGGCCTCCCCATTAGGGCAGTTGTCTCAGAAGTGTCTGAAGTTTGGATATTAGGGTTGAAGGGCAGACAGTACAATTAGCACTCTTATTTCTTCTAGTATTTCCTTACCATGATATTTATGGGTTGCCCATCACTTTGGGCTTTTTTTTCCACCCCATTTTTCAATACCTAGACTAATAAGTATTTCTATTGAGAACTTCCTTTTTCTCTTTTTTAAATTTCCCTCTATTTTCTTTTGATTATTTTGAGAGCTGAAATTCACAGAAGTATCCTAAATTATCTTTTCCCAAATTGTTATAGGAAAGACTGCTAGTTATCTACTCTGCTATTCATTCTTCTTCCTTTTTCTTTAGCAGAACCTGATTTGTGTGGGGTTGGGGGCACCATGTACTCAGCTAAAAAACTATAGTGCCCATCCTTCATTACTGATAAGGATGGCAGTGGAACACGGTTCTTGCCAACAAGGTGTAATCAAAGGTATTGAGAGAGATACGTAGTAAAGCTCCTTAAAAGCCAGTAGCCTCACAGTGTGTAGTCTTTTGCCTTTCTTTCTTTCTTTCTCTTCTTCCTGCCTGTATGTTCGGGGAGATGCTAGACATAGAATAGACATCTCACAACAGTGAGCCATAAGAAAGAAGTCAAGATAATAACTTGGGCCACATCTGAAAAGACTGAGTTAGACACTATGTGTGAACTCAGACAGTCAGAAACCAGTCATACTTTTTGCACGCTACCACTATCCCCATTATCTTAGGGTTAGAAAAAACTGCCTTTATCATGACAGATTCATACAGTTTGTATATCTCCAACACTGTTTGCAGTAGGACTTTACTGCCGTCATTTAATTACTCTCACAATCTGGATATAGACATTATTTTGCACTGGAATCATTAAAAATAACTCCTTGTGTCTCTGTGCCCCAGGTTCATATTCCTTAATTATGGAGGGCCC
Organism: Macaca nemestrina; assembly: GCF_043159975.1. Classification (NCBI taxonomy): domain Eukaryota; kingdom Metazoa; phylum Chordata; class Mammalia; order Primates; family Cercopithecidae; genus Macaca; species Macaca nemestrina. Next base: position 11,051,097 of record NC_092126.1, read on the forward strand.
AAGATCTTTAAAGGGAGTGGTAGCATGCAATTCAGTAGATGGCAATGTGGTCAATTTTGATAATTAGATAAAAATATTAGTATGCACAGCCAATGGCTTTTAAAATAGTAATAACATGAAAGTACCATGAGGTAGTTTTACAGTGAATCGCATGTTTTAAATGTATACATTCATGTTTTAAGTGTTGTGGGGATGAATTACTTGTTTTATAGATTTCTATTTTCAACCATATTTTCCTATTCTGTACTATTTGCCATACTAGAACACCGGAAAAGATTTAAGACCTCCAAATGTAAAGGGTTATTGAGAAAGAGTTGCCAAAAAAGGGTCACATATTAGTTAGATAAGTTGTAGTTTCAAAATAATATCTCCGATATCTCAGTTTATAGAAGGACAATATTCTGCATATACATCTTTCTTAACTGGAAGGCTCTTATAATATTAAGTTGTTAATATTGGAGCTTTTTCTAGCTAGATGGGATAATAGTTTTTTTAGTGTTCTGTTGCTTTAATTTTTCTGTAATGAACTGGTATTACCTGTTTGTAACTTTTTTAAAAGTTGAAAAACATTCCTCTTGATGGACATTTAACAAGAGAAGCAGAAGTATGCTGCTGAGAAATAAGTAGCATCAAGTCAGGAACAGGGGGAACAAAGGGACTCCTGCCTTTGCTGCTGATCCACCAGAACAGCCATCAGACTCCTCAGACTGCTGCTGGCTCCTGAGCTGTTCCTGAGCTGCCTGTGGGATCCTGAGTGGCAGTGAGCGCTCACTGTGACACCAAAGATCCTCTTTCTTGTCTTGTTATTTCTTCATGTTACCCTATCCTATTCTATGTTAATAATGTCTCCGTCTCTCTCTCTCTTTCTCTGCCATAGTGGTGTGTGGTTGACTCTGTTTCTCACCATGTCTTCTCACAAGACTTTCACCATTAAGCGATTCCTGGCCAAGAAACAAAAGCAAAATCGTCCCATCCCCCAGTGGATTCAGATGAAACCTGGTAATAAAATCAGGTACAACTCCAAAAGGAGACACTGGAGAAGAACCAAGCTGGGTCTATAAGGAGTCGCACTTGAGATGGCACACATATTTATGCTCTATCAAGGTCACGATCACCTTACGATATCAAGCTGAAAATGTCACCACTCTCTGGATAGTTGTACATGTTTTACTGGGAATATATTTTTCTCTTTTTCTATATGTTCTGTGCTAGTAGGGTGGATTCAGTAATAAATATGTGAAAGCTTTTGTTTCAAAAATGTCTCTGTCTAGAAACTGTCCCTTCATTTATTCAATAAACATCAGGATCTGTGCTATATGTCAAACCCCTGGGTAATGCTGAGGATAAATGCTAAGCCAAATAGACCTTCAGCCTGTGGTGAGAGGGATAGATGCTACTCAGATCATACAGATGTATACAGTGGAACAAAATGAGATCAGAACTACAGAGGAAAATAAGACACAGAGGAGGCAGAGTTCCTGGGCAAGTGGGGAGACCCATTTTATGCCTTCAGTATGTGTTCAGAACTCAATACAAGTTAAGACCTATAGAAGGCACGAGTCAAGCAAGTGAAGATTGTCATGAGGAGAACAAGTACTTTAGGCAGAGGAAACAGAGTGTTTGAAGGCCTCGAGCAGCAATGAGCATTATGTATTTAGGGAAGTGAAAGGAGCATAGAAAGGAGATGGCTAGAGCATAGAAAGCAGAGGGAATGACTCTAGGTGAGTTTGCAGAGCTAAGTAAAGGCCAAATCACAAAGGGCTTTAAAAGTCATAAGAACATTGTACCTTTTTCTCCTAAGCAGTAAGCAACGATTGAAAGGTTTTGAACTGAAACCATACTTCAATCAGGTTAGTTTTCACACTGGCTGTGTTACAGAAAATGGATTGGAGAAAGAGACAAGAATGGTATTGGATGGAAGAGGAGGCCATTGATAAAGTGCGAATATCAGCGATCAGTTAAGGGGCAGTCACAGATTTTGTCATTTATATGGCTACTGTATTCAATAGGACATGATCCAGAAGCAGTGGTAGGCCACGGTCTAGAATTTGTAACATTTCTAGCTAGCAGTCTCTGCCTGTCTTCACTCTTCTCTACATGTGGGTTCTTGTGTTTGCCATAAACTTCTGGACAGTGGTCATGTCTGAGAATTATGAACTAAGAGTTATGAGGTAATCTTTTTGCTCTTCCCAAAGTATTGCAGCCACAGTTATTAAGAGAATTGAATGAGTAATGAGTGCTTATTGTGTGCCAGGGACTATAGTGGGCACTGGCATATGGAGTGAGTAAAGACGGAGTCCCTACTTTCATGGAACTCATTAAACTGGGAGCAGATGTTAAATCTTGCAAATATGTAATACAAACTATGACGTGACTGTGAATACTTGCCTTGTCAGTTACTAAAAAAAATCTTAAGGAAATAATCTTCATGGATCTCAGTCTCAGGGCTACCTTGTATGATCATGCAGTTTGGCTGTTAGACGAAGATGGCTGGCTAAGGGAGTTAATCAGGACTACAACTCTGCTAAAATTCCACTTGCCAAGCCACACCGTTGTGCAAAGCTACATCTGCCCATAGGGAAGGATGCATTTTTCTTTGTGCTAAGGTGTCACGTAGGTCAGCTTCATCTCTCCCTCTGATATCAGGAGTGAATTCCCTATTCTCAAAATTGAATGGGAGGCTCTACCTCATAAATATGTAGCTGCCCTGAGCACAGAAGTGTATAGGAGGTGAAGGTCTAGGAATGAGTGTAATTTTATGCTTATAAAAAAATGGAGAACACTCAATTCTCCATATTCATGGTCCCATATCTGCAAATTCAACCTACCACAGATTAAAAATGTCCAAAAATTATAATACAATAATAAAAAATACACATGAAAATATAGTATAACAATGATTTATATACTATTTACATTTTATTAGGTCTTATAAGTAATCTAGAAATGATTTTAAATATACAGAAGAAGTGAATAGATTATATGCAAATAACTATGGCCATTTCATCTAAAGGACTTGAGCACCTGTGATTTTAGTATCGGTGGAAGTCCTAGAACCAGTCCCTGGCAGGTAACAAGGGATGACTGTACAAAGGCCTCAGACATAGATACATTTTAAGTACATAGATAATTTTTTTAAGTGAGCCCTTCATCTTCAGGGATTAGATCAATGTTGTATAGACCTAAGACAATGTGTCCCAGTGGTGGAACAGCGGAGGAAAAATCTGGTCTGTGCATCATGAGGTGGTTGTAGTAGGGTTAAGAAAATTAAAGGCATCATACTGGGAAAGCTATGATGGAAGAGGAAAGAGGAACCCATATGTAAAATCGAGTATTGGTTTCTATTCTTTTTTTTTGGGATAAGAGTCTTGCTCTGTCGCCCAGGTTGGAGTGCAGTGGTGTGATCCTAGCTCACTGCAGCCTTGAACTTCTGGGCTCAAATGATCCTCCCACCTCATCCTCCTGAGTAGCTAGAATAACAGGTGTGCACCACCATGCCCAGCTAATTTTTTACTTTTTGTAGAGACAGGGCCTCTCTATGTTGCCCAGGCTGGTCTCCAACTTCTAGCCTCAAGCAGTCCTTCCACCTTGGCCTCTCAAAGTGTTGGAATTTCAGGCATGAGCCACCACACCCAGCTTGGTTTCTGTATCTTGCGTCTAGTTAATTGAACAAGGCTTTACTTCCATAATCTTAAGATTTCTGACTCAATTTTGAAATAATGGAATCTCAGCTTGTGGGAGTGATCCTGCTTCTGGGAAGAATTCTGCCACAAGAAGTTCAGAAACAAAAAGCAAAGGACTAAGATTCGGGTAGCTTGAAGTTATGGCTCTTCCCAACAGTTTTATGATGTTGGACAACTGGTAAAGACCTCTCTGGGCCTTAATTATTGTATTTCACCTGAATATATCAGAGAGCCGACTTCCTCACTGAGTTACAGGCCTTGAATGAGATTGAAAAAAGCTTCATAAAATGTGAGGCAATAAAACAAGGTTTTCATAAAATGCTGCTTTAGAGTGTCAGAGGTCTGACTCTGAGCTGAGTTGAGCTGGCTGGGTTGGCTGACCCTCTCTACCTTGGTATGGTCTGTTTCTAAGTAGGGGTCTGGGCTCATCTGTCTTTAGGCTGCACCAAGGGCTGCGACTCCATGCTAGCATTGATGATTGAAACATTTTAATAATTTGTCATAAAGATCCAAGACAGTAGGTAGTTTTCTGAGTCTAATAGATTATGTTCTGAGCATAGGCCGTCTGTGACCTAATGAAATCTGAGGTCAATTATAGAGGATTTTTGCTCCATTTGATGGGACCCATAAAATTTAGGTCACTCTCAACCACCAGCACCAACCTTAACAGAGAGCACATATCAAAAGATACAGATGTCTTTTGTTTGCCACATATCATATGAGAAAATATACCTGAAATTGTAGGATGATGTAAATGGGCGTGTTCAGTATAGGTCTACATTTGATCCAGCAATCCTACTGCTGGGTATCTGCCCAGAGGAAAAGAAGTCATTATACGAAAAAGATACTTGCACACACATGTTTATAGCAGCACAATTCACAATTGCAAAAATGTGGAACCAACCCAAATGCCCATCAATCAATGAGTAGATGAAGAAACTGTGACATATATATATATATATTTATATATATATGATGGCATACTACTCAGCCATAAAAAGGAATTAATTAATGCAATTCACAGAAACCTGGATGAGATTGGAGACTATTATTCTAAGTGAAGTGACTCAGAAATGGAAAACCAAATATTGTATGTTCTCACTCGTAAGTGAGAGCTAAGCTATGAGGATGCAAAGGCATAAGAATGACACAATAAACTTTGGGACTCAGGGGGAAAGGGTGGGAAGTGGGTGAGGAATAAAAGACTACAAACTGGGTGCAGTGTATACTGCTTGGGTGATGGGTGCACTAAAATCTCACAAATTACCACTAAAGAGCTTAATTTACGTAACCAAACATCACCTCTTCCCCAATAACCTGTGGAATTAGAAAAATTTTTAAAAATGTGTTAGATCCACTCTTTGGAACTCAGATACCATCTCCGGAACACCCCAGTGCTTTGTTCCCAATGTCCTTTCTAAGTCTGCACCAAACAGCACGGGCACTCTCCTCTCCTCGGGTATCTTCGTTGATCATCGCTGAAACCTGTGTAGAAGGATGAACTGGAGAGCAGAGTGGTGACAACCCCTCACAGCTGTCTTCTCACAGCCTTTCATCAGAATGGTGTCACACTATCTAATTCTCCCCATCTCAGTAGAATCTTAATTTGCATTCATTTGAGTGAGGTTGAACACCTTTTCATATGTGTAAGGGCCGTTTTTATATCGTGTGTATGTGTGGTCTGTTCAGGTTTTAAACCCATTTTCATGTTTTGAACTTTTTTCTCTCCATTTTTCAGAGTTCTTTACATGTTAGGAATATTAGCCCTTTATGATGTATGTTGCAAATTTTTTCTTCAAATTTCTCAGTTGTATTTTTACTTTGTTTATGGTATTTTTCCACACAAAAGGTTTTTTATGCAACCAAATTTACCAAATTGTTTTTATTATACCTAGATTTTGAGTCAAAATTAGAAATCCTTTCTCTATACCCATTTTTTCAATGAATTTGCCTCACGTTTCCTTCCAGTACTTGTTTCTATGCATTAATGAAATTATTGTCTACATACAAAAATCCCAAATCTTCTATAAAGATAGATCCTAGAACTAATAGGTGAGGTTAGCAAGTCACTATATATATGGCCAATATTCAAAACACAATTTAATTTCAGTATTATAAAAATAAATGTTTGGAAATTAAAAAATTTAAAATACTACCATAGTACCATTTACACTACATCAAAAAAACAAAATACTTAATAAATCTAACAAAAATATGGAAAGGATTGTATGCTAAAAACTGCAAAACACTGCTGAAAGCAAACTCTTAAATAATTGGAAAGATATACTGTATTCATAGATTGGAGAACTCAGTAGTGGTAAAATGTAATTTTTCTTCAAATTGACCTATAGATTTAACACAATTCCAATCAGAAACATAATAGGCTTTCCTGTAGAAATAAGTTGATTCTAAAATTTATAAGGAAATGCAAAGGATGTAGAATACCCGAAATAATTTTGAAAAAAGCCACAAACGTGGAGGGTTCATACTAACTGATTTTAATTTTTTTAATTTTTAAAATTTTTTGTAGCAATGAGGTCTCCCTATGTTGCCCAGGCAGATATCAAACTCCTGGGCTCAAGTGATCCTTCTGCCTTGGACTCCCAAAATGCTAGAATTCACAGACATGAGCCACCACACTGGGCCCTAACTCATTCTAACACTTATGGTAAAGCTACAGTAATTGAGCTAATGTAGGCTCGGTGAAATAAGACAGACAAGTAGAATGAAGAAACAAGACAGGAGATTTAAAAATAGATTCATACATAGAGGATCAATTAACTTTTGACAAAGGTGCAAAGGCAATTCAGTGGACAAAGGATAGTCTTTACAATAAATGATGCACATCTACATGTTAAAAAAAAAACACCTTGATCCATATCTTGTACCATATACAAAAATAAACTCTAATGGGATCATAGACCCAAATCTAATGGTATAAAGCTTCTAGAAGACAGCATAAGAGAAATCTTCCTAAGTTTGGGTGAGGCAGAGGTGTCTTAAGCATGACAAGAAAAACACAATTCATAAAATTAAAAACTTGATAAGTTGGACTTTATTAAATTTAAAATCATTTCTCTTTAAGACATTAAGAGAATGAAAAGTAACATCAGAAACGGAATATTTGCTCTCTCTAGATATCTCTGTATGCTACATATATCAAATAAGAGCCTTATATCCAGATTATAAAAAACTATCAAAGCTCAATAATAAGAAAACAACACAATTTATAAAACAGGCAAAGAATCTGAACAGACACTTCATCATAGATGATCTGTAGTTGGCAAAAAAGCACATTAAAAGATGTTCATAGTGATATTCAATTAACATCATTATTAGGATATACAAAACAAAGCTACAGTAAAACACCACCATTGACCTATAAAAATGGATAAACATTAAAAAACAAAAAAAAAAAAAAGCAAAAGAATACAGTTGACAATACCAAGTGCTGTCAAGGGTGCAAAGCAACTGAAATTCTCATACATTGCTGGTGGGAATAAAAAATGGGGAAAAGTTTGGGCATTTTTAAAGTTAAACCCGTATTTACTCCTGGAAAGTTTTCTTCTTCTTTTACAGTTCTGTTTTTGTTTTTTAGGGACAGGGTCTCACCCTGTCATCCAGTTCAACAGTTCAATTATAGTTTTAAATGATAGTTACATTGTTTTCTATTTCTTCTTCAGGTACTCCATGTTGCTTTGTTGCAGTGTTGCTTTGGACTGTCTTCCCTGTCAATCATTTTCTTCCTGACCCGTTTTACTACTTTATTTCATTTTCTTGCCTGTCTTTCTTCAGTGCCTTATTAAATTTCCATCTGAGTACATTCTCCTTTGGGTGCTATAGCGAGGTGATGATGACCACTCCCACCCCAACACCCCAAAAATGTCTACTCAGAACCTGGGAATATGATCTTATTTGGAAAAAGGGTCTTTGCAGGTGTAATTAAGTATCTCAAGATAAAATAATCCTAGGTTTTCTGGGTGAGCCCTAATTCCAATTGCAAGTATCCTTAGAAGAGAAGGACAGAAGACACATAGAAAAGACGGTAATGTGAGGCCGGGCGCGGTGGCTCAAGCCTGTAATCCCAGCACTTTGGGAGGCCGAGGCGGGCGGATCACGAGGTCAGGAGATCGAGACCATCCTGGCTGACACGGTGAAACCCCGTCTCTACTAAAAAACACAAAAAACTAGCCGGGCGAGGTGGCGGGCGCCTGTAGTCCCAGCTACTGGGGAGGCTGAGGCAGGAGAATGGCGTGAACCCGGGAGGCAGAGCTTGCAGTGAGCCGCGATCCGGCCACTGCACTCCAGCCTGGGCGGTAGAGCGAGACTCCGTCTCAAAAAAAAAAAAAAAGAAAAGAAAAGACGGTAATGTGCGAAGGAAGGCGGAGATTAGAGTGACGCGTCCACAAACCAAAGAACAGCAAGGATTGCTGGCAGCCCCCAGAAGCTGTGAAGGAGAGATAGAGCAGACCCTTCCCTCAGAGCCTCGGGAAGAAACAAGCCCTGCCAGCCCCTTGATTTCAGACCTCTGGCCTCCAGGACTGTGGGAGAATAAATTCCTACTGTTTCAAGCTTTCGGTTTATAGTAATCTGTTAAGACAGCCCTAGGAAACCAACACAGGTACCCTCTTAAAATTTATGTTTCAATCCTAAGATTATTTTTCTTTTTCTTTTATTTTCTTTCTGAGTTCAAGCAACACGCTGTTCATTACTTCCCATTTTTTTTCTAAATCCATTTATATTTTAATTTCTGATTAAAGGTAGTTTTTCAGGCTAGGTGCAGTGGCTCACGCCTGTAATCCCAGCACTCTGGGAGGCCGAGACGGGTGGGTCGCTTGAGGTCAGGAGTTTGAGACCAGCCTGGCCAACATGGTGAAACCCCATCTCTACTAAAAATACAAAAATTCCCTGGGTGTGGGACGCATATCTGTAATCCCAGCTACTTGGGAGGCTGAGGCAAGAGAATCTCTTGAACCTGGGAGGTTAAAAAAATGAACAAATAAATAAATAAATATAGTTTTTAAATTTATTGTTTGAACCTGGGAGGTTCAAAAATTAAATAAATAAATATAGCCCATGTCTGTACACTTGTTTGAGGTTATTTGAGTCTGGAGTGTTGCACTGCAGTTTTCCTCTGCTTCATGGTCGTTTTTGTGTTTACCACCCTTGGAGTGGTGGAAAATTTTTACTACTTGAGGTGTGTTGAGTCTCTTTCTTTCTTTAAGTAGCTTTGCATAGATTTATTCCATTTTTTGTAATTCTTTTTGTGGATGTGGGCTAATTTACAAGAATCTTCGTTTAATGGTGCCCTCTTCTGTCAATGTGATGAAGTACAGCTTTAATGATTGTGTTTTGGTACTGGGGGGAAGAATATTGTGTCTTCTAGGAGATACCCAACCCTGTTATGCACACTAAAAAATATAAAGCTCTATCTTAAAGGCTTTACCTTTCAAATTCAGTATAGTTGAAATTTATTCTCTGAAGGATGAACCTCCAAGAGCACACAACACGGTATCCTTGCATTACCATCAGGTGATAACTTCACATTTCCTTATATGGGATGTTTCCTCCGAGCCATCCAATCTCACCTTCACCCTGCTGCCTCCTCCCGTGTGCCCTCTCTCTCTAAAAACCACTGTTTTGGTATGTCCCACAAAAGCCAGGAGGTGTAAACCAAGAAGGAAGCAGTGTGAGGGAAAAAGGAACAAGATTCACAGAGGACCAAAGGAAATTCCTGAGATGATGATGAAATGAAGTTCTAGGAGAACACTTGTTTAATGCAGGGTTGGAGATCACCAGTTCAGGAGGGACAGCGCCCCCACAGACTCCCTTCAAAAATGAAGCTTATCAGCAGGGCATGGTGACTCACCTGTAATCCCAGCACTTTGGAAGGCCGAAGCGAGCGGATCGCTTGAGGTCAGGAGTTCAAGACCAGCCCGGCCAACATGACAAAACTCCGTCTCTACTGAAAATACAAAAATTAGCCGGGTGTGGTGGCGCACGCCTGTAGTCCCATTTACTTAGGAGGCGGAGGTGGGAGAATCACTTGAGGTAGGGAAGTGGAGGTTACAGTGAGCCGAGACTGTGCCACTGCACTCCAGCCTGTGTAACAGAGTGAGACTCTGTCTTGAAAGAAAGAGAGAGACAGAAAAAAGAAAGAAAAAGAAAGGAAGGAAGAAAGAAAGGAAGAAAAAAGAAAATAAAGAAAAAAGAGAAAGAGGAAGGAAGGATTTTTAAAAAGCTTGTAGAATATTTAATATTGATAAATAATTGTACCAACAAAAGTTTGACAGCTGGGTCAGAGTTTGGGGATAAACTGGTGATATTACAAAAGAATACTAAGCAAACAAAAAATGTAATCATTAACTCCAGGGTAGGGGATGGTTAAAAGAAAAGGAAAGAGGCCAGGTGCAATGGCTCATACCTGTAATCCCAGCACTTTGGGAGTCCAAGGCAGTCAGATCACCTGAGGTCGGGAGTTCGAGACCAGCCTGACCAACATGAAGAAGCCCCCTTCTCTATTAAAAATACAAAATTAGTCAGGCGTGGTGGCACATGCCGTGATCCCAGCTACTCGGGAGGCTGAGGCAGGAGAATCACTTGAACCTGGGAGGCAGAGGTTGCTGTGAGCTGAGATGGTGCCATTGCACCTGGGCAACAAGAGCAAAACTCTGTCTCAAAAAAAAAAAAAAAAAAAAAAGGCGGGTGGGGAAAGAAAATGTAGCCATGAAACCCATACATAGCTCAGCTATAAATAACATTTACATAGTCAAAACATATAATCTTTGAATATTGACTTCACCAAATATGATGCTATCATAACTACATTAGGAGTGGGGTATAGAAGAATTGTGTGTGGATGAGGGGTGAATTGTAAGATGGCTAAATCTTAATCTTCCATTGTAGTAAATAATATTTAAAGTCAAAAAACAAAAACATGGCAGTATAATCATATCCTTTAGGAAAATGAAAGTAAATACTATGATAAATGGCTGAAGATTTGAAAGTGGTTGCCTCTGGGAACAGGAATGTATAGGTGAATGGGAGAGAAGAAATGGAGAATGGGTGCTTTCGTTATGATACTGAGGTGATGGTCTGAGGATCATGCAGAAGAAGCATTAATGTAGCATTCTCCTGACTCTTCCATATCAAATACAGTCACTCCTCGACTTAAGGTGGGATTAAGTCTGAACAAACTGATATTTTCAACTTATAATTGGTTTATCCTGATGTAACCCCATTGTAAATTGAGAAGCATACTGAATGCGTATCACTTTTGCACCATCCTAACGTCAAAACATGTGAAGTTGAACCATAGAAAACCGGGGACCATCTGCGTCTTCAGTGATGCACACTACCACTCCTTCGCAGGCCAGTTTCCCTCCACCATCTCTACATCTTATGTTCTAAGACTCAAATCAGGTCCCGTATTCTCCTGACAGTCTTCCCTGTTTGCTTGAACAAAACTGGTCTCTGAGCACTCATATTCATAGTCTATTACACTTCTTTGGGCAGCTCATCATATTCTCTTTCATTGTATTAGGTAAGAGTGATTTGGAACTTGCAGCAAATGCTAAGCCCTCAGAGGAGGCAGGGAAATCATAAATGCTTGTTCAATTAAAACAAACACATCCTGAGAGAGGACGCAGTGTCTTCAGAGCCCTTACTGGTGACCAGCACCCAATACGTAGAAGAGAGAAAGGGATGGGAAGGAAACAGTGGGGAATGGAATGGGGAGCAGGGAAATTAGGTAAAGGTAGTCAGCACTCACCCCTCCAGAAGACATTTCGTAGAGGAGGACTTGAAACCAATATGCAGGAAAGATTAGTGAGAACAGGTAGATAGTTAGGATGTTTGTGTTTTTGTTCTTTTTTTTTTCTCTAGCCTAAGAAGGGTGCTAAGAAAGTGTCAAAGAATCTCAACAGCAAGTACTGTGGTGATCAAATCCTGTTCCTCACATGCTTTTATGTTCTAGCCACTATTTACAGCCCCACTAAACGTTAACTGTGATGCCGTTGGTAATAATTGGAGTCAAGCGTCCACTGACTCTAGATTAATCTACCTCAAGTCTGACCTCCTCCAGGAATCCTTTGACCACTCCATCCCACACAGGATTGCTTAATTCCCTGAACTCAGCACATTTCTTCCTGTAGCACTGTGCAGTAGGCGTAATAGTGCCCTGGCCAGATCCCCTGAGATCTCTCTTCCCAGTTCTGTGCCTCCATCCCCCAGCTTCTACACGATCTGCAGAAGCAGCCAACACCTGTGACCTCCAGAGACCTTCTCCCAGGCACTAGGGCTGGCTGCCCCAGCTGAGAGCAGGAGGTGCCTGGGTGCTCTCTATCTACGTCTACCCCACTCCCCAGCTCCTTTGCTGTGAAACTAAATGAGGAGTCAATCATTACTCTCTACAAATTTGGGTTGAAACTGAGACTTCACCCAAAGTTGATGCCTTCTTTAGTCTCTTTTCCTCTCCTCTGCTGCTTCTCCCACTTCCTTACTGGTTTTTCCCTTAATAAATCACTAGCACCTGAGTCCTTGACTTAGGATCTGATTCCAGGAGAGCCTATTTTAAGACATTTGGCACCAAAAGTGGTCCTAGGATGCACACTTTATGGATGAAATTCTGACCAGATGAAAATGACTTCATGTCTTGTGTTAATAGGCCTGGCAGGCTGTAGCAATGCCATTCCTAGAACTTTCAACTGTGGTTAACTGAGACAGGAAACAGAAAAGAATGCTCTGACTTGTTCAATATCTTCAGCTATTGAGAGATACAAGGGAAATCATTTATAGCTACTGCAGAACAATTTGATGGCTGTTGCTGAGTGTCCTCGAAGACAGAAGGAGACCATGCCATTCAAAGCATAAAATTATATACCAAATGAAGAGCAGCTCCTGGCAAGGTAGGTATTAAGCTCTCATAGAGACAGAGCATCTCATCAAGTGACTCTAGGATCCGAGCTACTTATCTTGAGCTGAGAACTTTCAGATGTTGGGCGGGCTCAGTAGCAATCTATCATGTGATAGAAGTGGTAAGTTTTAGATGCAGCTGCGGCAGATCCAGAGGGCATGGTAATCTGCATGAACAGGTGGCCCGAAGCCGCATCACTCATCACCAATACAATGATACTTCTTCTTTACTAACCCTTTGGCCTCATGTGGGAGTTTCCTTTGACCAGCTGTTAGAGGAGGAAAATTACCAGGTCTGATTCATGGATACATTATTGAATATCTTGGTATGAACCAAAAATTGACTATTGCTGAACTGTATCCCCACTCCTGGGTGGCCCTAAAAGACAATGGTGAGAGACGTTCTCTAAGTAGACAAAGTTTGGACATTGCATCTGGTCTCCTACCTTATGTAGAGTGGGAAGTGCTATATGGTAATGATATGCATACAGGAGGTCCTCTATATCCACTGGTTCTACATCTGAAGATTCAACCAACTGCAGATATCGGAAATATTTGAGAAAAAAATGCAACAATAAATAAAACAAATTTTAAAAGCAATATAAGAACTATTTACATCGCATTTAAATTGTGTTGAGTATTGTAAGTAATCTAGAGATGATTTAATGTATACAGGATTGTGTGCATAGGTTATATGTAAATACCATGTCATTTTATATAAGGGACTTGAACATCCACAGATTTTGGTATCCAAGGGGAATCCTGGAAACAATCCCCAGTGGATACCAAGGAATGACTTTATATAGACTCACAGACAGTAGTGAATGGCTTAGCTGATTAACCAGGGGCCTAGAGGAAGAAAAATTGGAAAATCAGTAATCAATAGTCTAGAGATGAACATGTGGATTAACCTATGGAAGTGGTCGCAAAGTGTGAGCATCTTTATAGCACATATTTAAGGCCCACAAGTAAGCATCTACCCAGAAGAGACATTAACCAGCTGGACAGAGTAGCTCTTCCAATGGATGTGAGCTCACCTTGGTTCTTGGCCATCCCAATGTTTGTGCGATAAGCCCACGAACAGAGAAGCCAGGATAGCAGAGACAAAGACACTATGTACAGACCCATGGGCTCCCTCTTACCAAGGCAGATCTAACTACTGGCATTGCTGAATGTCTGAGCTGTCAGAAACAGAAGCCAACACTGGGCCCCAAATATGGTACTAACCCTCAAGTAAAACAACAAGTCACTTGGCAGGAAGTTGATTACTTTGGACTCCATCCACTCTGGAAAGTCAAACATTTTCTTCCCATTGGTATTGTCACGTATTCCAGGAATGGGCTTGCCTTTCCTGCTCACAGGCCTCAAACAACATCACTATCTGATGATGAAAGGTTAAAGAGCATCTGATTAACCAGCAGGGCATACTGTGTGACAATGCCTTGGATGTCTGGCCATGGGCCCAAGACTGTGGAATCCACTCGTCCTATCACGTACTATATCATCCAGAGGCTGCTGGCCTAACGGTGTTAGGCAGAGTTGAGGTGCCAGCTTCGAGATGATAATCCTCTGAAGGTAGGGTCCTATATTGTCAATAGATAGAATAATTGATTCCAGAATTCAAGTGGTGAGAGTAGAAAGTGAACCTACTTACCATCATTCCCACTGGGGGAATTTGGACTTCTTATCTCCCTACACTCAGCTGCTGTGGGTCTCAAGTCCTGTTTCACAGAGGCGGTGTACTTCCACCAGGGGACACATTAAGAATTTCATTTAAAAAGCTATGACTGCTAACTGGTTGCTGCCACTATACCAGAAATGAAAGTCACCATACTAGCAGGAGAGTTGGCCCTGACATCATGAGGAGGTAGAATTGTGCTACCTAATGAAGGTGTGGAGGAATATGTTCAGAATTCAGGTGGTTCACTGGGACATTTCTTGATACTCCCATAACCAGCATTGAGAATGGGTAGTTACAGCAACCATGGCCTGATAAAAGCATGGTAGCCAGGGGCTCAGGCCTTTAAGGGTTGAAGATCTGGGTCGTGTCACCAAGAAAGCCACCTAAACTAGCAGAAGTGGTAGCCAAGGGCAAGGGAAATTGAGAAAGGGTGGTAGAGGAAGAAAAGGACAAATAGATGGTACAATCTCAGGACAAACTGCAGTAGTGAGCTTATTCCATTAACTATTTCTTAGAAGTTTCCCCAGGATCTTTAACCAACCAGAATTTTGAAGAAGCTGTGATGAGATGGAGTGAACTTAAGGATGGAGTGAGAGAAGCAAGATCATCTGTGAAGTACAAGAGGTGAACTATAGCAGATACGTTGATACTCACCCTCCAGATCCTCTCAGACCTCTACTATCAATTCTGTGTATCCCAGCTTCTGCATGCTTTGGTGCAAATGGCTTAAACCCAAGATAATAAAAGGACTGATCTTGGGCATTGGAGCTGCCTACCCTGGTCCGCCTTTTCCACCACTTGACTGACATACCTAGTATGCATGGAATTTTTACATTTTTCCCAAGCACAGGGAGACTCATGAGCCAATTATTGACCGGGGGAGCATTCAAATGCTCAGTTCCCTGGCTTCTACGCAGGAAATCCATATTAGGGTTCTCTAGGGGGACAGGACTAATAGGATAGATGTATATATAAGGGGAATTTATTACAGAGTATTAACTCACACAATCACAAGGTCCCACAATAGGCCGTCTGCAAGCCGAGGAGCAAGGAAGCCTGTCCGAGTCCCAGAGCTGAAGAACTTGAAGTCCAATGTTCGAAGGCAGGAATCATCCAGCACGGGAGAAAGATGTAGGCTGGGAGGCTAAGCAAGTCTAATCTCTTCATGTTCTTCTGTCTGGTTTTATTCTGGCCAAGCTGGCAGCTGATTAAATGGTGCCCACCCAGATTGAGGGTGGGTCTGCCTTTCCCAGCCCACTGACTCAAATGTTAATCTCCTTTGGCAACACCCTCACAGACACACCCAGGAACAATATATTGCATACTTCAATCCAGTCAAGTTGACACTCAGTATTAACCATCACAACTTCCAAGGTATAATTTATACTCCAATGTTCTCCATGGAATTGGGCTGAAGCTAGACCTTCACCTGAAAGTACCCTTGTGCTGGCTTCTTCCTCTTTCCTATCTTGTATCCATTCCTTACTGATTCCTCTAGAGAGCAATTTCCTAATCAATCATGACCACCCAAATCCTTAACTCAGTGTCTGCTTTTGGGAGAACCTGATGTAAGACACACTCCCTTGTACAGTATGAAACTATCCTATGCCATTAATTTTGCAAGCTTGTGTTGATACTTAGAACCACCAATGTTAACTTCACTCTTTTATGCATATACAATTTAACTTCTTACTACTCTGTAAAATCCTTTGAAAGCAAAGACCATGTCTCATTAATCTTAGTTTCCTCATCTGCATATGGTAATAATAGTATCCTCTCATAGTTCAACAGCTAACAACTTCTTAATAGTTGTTACAAGAATTAACAGTTAATATGTTAAGTGCATAGAAGTGTTCCTGGCAAGTGGCAAGTGATATATAAGAGTTTGTCACTAATGTTGGCATTGTTATCTTTGTAACCCCCTCACATGGCACCAAGACGAGGCACAATGTATTTATGCTAATATCTCTCGGTTGAATGAACAAGTGAATGGGTGGATGGATGGATGACAGAACAAATGTAGTAATTTTTAAATTACTCTAAAAGAGTAATTTTTAAAAAAGCTCTAAAAGAGGAGGGTGCAAAGAGATAGCTGTAAGATTGGGGCACTATATTCAAATACTTTAAAATGTACTTTAGGTCCAGACTAGAGAATCTGTTATAACTGAAAGTTGCCGAATTAGGCCATAGTTAAAAAAACTTCAATGTAAGGACAAATTTGGAAAGTGTTAAAAAACACTTCGTAAATTCCACAAAAAGGTGTGTTTCAAACTTGCTGAATCAAAACACAGGTTCCACTGTATTGTATAAAATAGCACATAGCAAAGCATTTTCACAGATAACTTGTTTCTGGTTTTTAGGGCTGGATATTCATGTGTTAATACAAGGGCTCAATAGACTCAAAAATGTCACTACTTAGATTATACGAAAAGTGCGTTTGGGACCTGTTTCCTCAAAACGCAGGTTCAATTCTGTCCACTCTTGGATAGTGGGTTGGTGTTGGTGTCCTTCCCGCTGGTAAATGTGAAGCACTGCTATGAGGCTCCTAGTGGAATTTACTGTGGTCTGGTGAGAAATAACTCACACAAGTGAAACTGACGGAAAAAGAGGTGGAGATTACTAACCACTGGCCAAGCACAGCAGACAGTGAAGTCAGCTTGGTTACCACAGGCCAAACCACTGACCCTTTTGGCTTGGTGAATACTGCCTGGGACATTATAATCTACCACTGTTGTATTATTTGATTGGAAAAGCAGCTACTCAGGGTTTCTCTATATTTTGGCTTGCTCCTAGAACTCTCAGTGGAATACTGCTTTATAACTCAGTACTACCCAGGGCCACACACTTTCCCTGTGCAATATGTTCCAAGAATAGGATGTTCCACATTTGGAAGAGAAATGCTCATATAAAGTCCTCACAGACATTTCTCTTTTGATTTCCTTCTACCATGATTTATGAAGCTGCCGCAGCATTTGTCTCAACCTGAGCCGCAGAGTTGAACAGGTTTTCATCATTTTCAGAGGAGTGTGCCTGTGCCTACAGACCGATTCTTTTCCATTCATGTAACCGGGTCCCCAGACGTGCCTTTGCCAAGCGGTTTTCCGAGCTTCCTGATGAAGAAATGTATGAAACTTCTCCCCACCTGTTTTAAGGCTCCTTCAATCTCTCTTTGGCAAAATGGTAACACAAACATCTGAGGAAGCACCAGTGAGTGCTTGGATCATGCCCAGCCCTGAGCCTTCAGTCCTGGCCCCTGTTTATTCAGCTGGGCAGGCTCACCAGTAGGCTTCCACAGAGCAGAGATGTGGTGACAAACATAAGACCTCATCACCGCAGAAAGACAGGCCAGATCTCACGTCCGGGGGGAAAAGAATCACTCTTTTCACTAATGACTTTAAAAATTCACTTATTCAAGCAAGCACACTACACTGCGGCTCCCACTATCATCCTGACTGGCCTGTGTATGTGTGTGCTCAAGGACTTCCCTGTCACAGGCCATTTTTGCTTCCCGAGGCATTGCTTTGACCTAGATCCTTTAGTTGGGGATCTCACCCCCTGAAATGCCTACCCGAAAAGGACAGAGAGGCACTGACCTGAAGTGAACCTGTCATTACAACAGCCATCACTTTCCTCCTTTTCTGTCTTTCTCCTATAAGCACTAATGCCAGACACCAACAATTCTTGTGGCCTCTTCCTACTATCATGATGCTGCTACAGAAGCTGCAGACTTCTCATGCCACACTGAGATTTCAATATTTCATAGGTATTGCAGATAATCTGAACTCATGGGGTCTTCTCATATTTTCACTGTAGTCCTCTCGTCCTAGCCCACAAGATAGGGTCAAAGAACAGTCAGTGTTCTTATTCCCTTCTATTGTGGCCTCTTGAACTTAGGCCTCAGGTTCACCTAAGCTCTGCCGCCTCCCCTGTGGATGATTAGGGAGCTCCTTACCAGTGGGGCCTGGGGTACTGAAGGCTGGGGGCAGTGAGGGATACAAGACTACATATTCGGTACAGTGTACACTGCTCGGGTGACGGCTGGGGCACGGGGAGGCCCGTAGGGTTCCTATTTCCAATCTCTGAGAGAGAGCCACATGCTTGAATGAACCCAGATTCTGCTGAAGTAAAACTCCTATAACATACTTATTTCAAGTTTTAATGAAGAGATATTTCAATTTCTGGCCAAGAGGGAGCAAAAGAGACTGGATTTACCCTCTTACATGAAATGAAGAACATGAAAAAAACCAATATTTAAGACATTAGAAATCCGGTACAATGAACAGTGGATTCCTGAGGAACAGGAAACAAACAAGCTTAGAAGTGGTATCCAAAGGGAACAAATTGTTGCCAGGAAACTTAACTGCATCCCAGAACAAAGCTCAAGATATTGATCAAAATACAAAAATATCCAGCACCCCAAAAGAAAATGTTTGCAATGTCTGGCATCCAATAAAAAAATACCAGTCATGCAAAGAAGCAGGAAAACGTTACCCATAGTTAGGAGTAAAATCAGCTAAAACTGACCCATAGATGACACACTTGATATCATTACTAGACAAGGACATAAAAACAGTTGTTAAAACTGTATTTTACATGTTCAAGCAGCCAAAGGAAAGATCAAAACTATAATATCTCAGATAAAAACACTCTGGATGGGATTGATGGCAGACTTGATAATGCGGAAGAAAATGTAAGTGAACTTGAAGACATAGCACTAGACACTACCCAAAATAAAATAGAAGAAAGAATAGTTTAAACAATTTGAAAAGGATTAATGAGCTATGGAACAGCCTTAAGCAACCTAATATTCATGTTATTTGGTTCTCCAAAGGAGGGTGGGCATGGGAGCCCACACCTATAATCCCAGCAAATTGGGAGGCTGAGGCGGGGGGATCACTTGAGCCCAGAGGTTTGAGACCAGCCTGAGCAATAAAATAAAAATTTTCTTTGAAGAGACAAGGCCTTTCTGTGTGGAGGGAACCAGGCATGGTAGCACGCACCTGTGGTCCTAGCTACTCAGGAGGCTGAGGTCAGAGGATCGCTTGAGCCCGGGAGACTGAGGCTGCAGTGAGCTCTGATCACACCACTGCACTCCAGCCTGGGCAACAGGACAAGACTCTGTCTCAGAAAAAAAAAAAAAAGATTTTCCAAATCTGATTAAAACTATAAACACAGATCCAAATAGCTCAAATAACCCTAAGCAGAAAAACACACACACACTAAGAAAACTACATGAAAGCGTATCATACTCACATTACTTAAAACTATTGATAAAGATTTAAAAATCTTAAAAGCAGTAAAAGAAAAAAGACATTGAGAATGACATCAGCAAGATGACAGAATAGGAATTTCCCAGCTCCATGTCTCCTCCCCCACCACACATACATACACAAATCCACTGGCAACTACTCACAGACAAAAACACCCTTGTGAATATTCCAGAACTTGAGAGTGAAGCTAAGACAACCCCTTGCACCACAGAACTGAGAACAGCCACATGCCAAGAATAAGAGTAGTTTCACTTTGGCCACATTGCTCCTCCCCCAATCCAGCAACGTGCCACACACAGGATTCTCTGGGACCCACGGTTGTTACACAGGGAGGAGAGAGTTGGAGGTGAACATTCAGCGTTGCCACCATTCTGGGACACTTCACAGGAAGCATTCTCTTGTCTCATCACACAGGAAGCACTGGGAGTATCAGCAGAGCTAAACATCTGAGATCACTTGGAGATAAAGAACAGATGTGGTGCTCACATCAACTGGTGCAGGAATCTTGGCAGCTGTCCTGCATTCAGGCCAGTGGAGGTGCACCACCAGAGGGGCTAGCCAACAGCGCTACTCTGCACGAAGCACAGTCAACTGGTCTCTCAAGTTCAGGTACCTGGCCAGCTTCCACAGCCAGTCCTGTTACTCTCCTTGAAATTTACCCAGGCTGGGAGATAAGGGCAGGTCAGTGATTATCTGTAAAGGGAGTATCTGGCCCCACCAAGCTCCATCAGCCAAAGAGCTAAAACACCAAGCCTCAGTGCTCTGCTTAAGGTTACCCTGGAATGAGAAGCAAGCTCAAGTTCACGCATATCTGTGAAGCATCACTTCTGGCCCCGTCCACTCGGAGTAGTTAGGTAGTGATCCGAGAAGCCTTGCTCAGCCTCAGAGCCCAGCATGCAGTCCTGCCCAACTACAGATTAAAACTGCAGTACTGGCCAACCAGAGAAGACAGCCTACAACACGGCCTGCCCAGGAGCAATCAAACAGCTCAGCCTTACTGCAGAGTCCAGCCACTGGTCTCATCAGACTGCAGAGCACAGCCAGCAGTTCGGGTTTTGTGTTTTTTTGTTTTTTGTTTTTTTAAAGGAGAACATTTTATTAATACTAGCTATTTTCAACAAATTCTTTGAATTCGTGTAATGTTGTCTTTCTCTGTACTTGATGCCCTTAATATTACAGCCATTTCTTTTATATATATGGTAAATTTAATTTCTAATTTCTTAAAATTATTATTTTATTTCAGCAGCTTTTGGGAGTACAAGTGGTTTTTGGTTACGTGGATGAATTCCACAGCGGTGAAGTCTGAGATTTTAGTGCACCCGTCACCCGAGCTACAAATGTGTAGTCTTTTATCCCTCACTGCCCCCAACCTTCCCTGCCCCATGTCCCCAAAGTCCATTATATCACTCTGTATATCTTTGTATCCTCATAGCTTAGCTACCACTTGTAAGTGAGAACACTTGGTATTTGATTTTCCATTCCTGAGTAACTTCACTTAGAATAATGGCCTCCGGCCCCATCCAAGTTGCTTCAAAAGACATTATTTCTTTCCTTTTTATGACTGGTAGTATTCCGTATACCACATTTTCTTTATTCACTCATTGGTTAATGGGCATTTAGACTGGTTCCATATCTTCACAACTGTGAATCTTGCTCCTACAAATATGTGTGTGCATGTGTCTGCTTCATATAATGGCTTCTTTTCCTTTGCATAGACACCCAGTAGTGGGATTGCTAGATTGAATGGCGAATCTGCTTTCAGTTTTTTTAAGGGATCGCCATAGACGTTATACTAATTTACATTCCCACCAGCAGTGTAAAAGTGTTCCCTTTTCACCACATGCTCATGAACATATTTTGTTTTGTTTTGTTTTTTAATTATGGCCATTCTTGCAGGAGTAAGGTTGTATCTCATTGTGGTTTTAATTTGCATTTCCCTGATGATTAGTGATGTTGAGCATTTTTCATACGTTTATATACTTCTTTTGAGAATTATCTATTCCTGCCCTTTTCCCACTTTTTGAAGGGATTATTTGGTTTTTTACTTGTGGATTTGTTTGAATTCCTTGTAGATTCTGGATACTAGTTCTTCACTGAATGAATAGTTTGAAATATTTTCTCCCACTCTGTGGGTTGTCTGTTTGCTGATTATTTATTTTGCTGTGCAAAAGCTTTTTAGTTTAATCAGGTCCCATTTATTTATTTTTGTTTTTGTTGCATTTGCTTTTGGGGTCTCAGTCATGAATTCTTTGTGTAGGCCAATGTCCAGAAGAGTTTGTCTTACGTTATTTTCTAGAATTGTTATGGTTTCAGATCTTAGATTTAGGCCTTTGATCCATCTTGAGTTGGTTTTTGTATAAGGCGAGAGATGCAGATGGTTTCATTCTTCTACAGGTGGCTTGCCAGTTTTCCTAGCACCATTTATTGAATAGGACGTCGTTTCCCCAATTTATGTTTTTGTATGCTTTGTTGAAGATCAGTTGCTATAAATATGTGGTTTATTTCTGGGTTCTCTGTCCTGTTCTATTGGTCTACCTGCCTATTTTTATACTAGTACCATGCTGTTTTGGTAAGTATAGCCTTGTAGTATAATTTCAAGTCAGAATGTGATGCCTCCAGATTTGTTTTCTTTGCTTAGTGTTGCTTTGGCTATGTGGGCTCTTTTTTGGTCCCATGTGAATTTTAGGATTGCTTTTTTCTAGTTCTGTGAAAAGTGATTATTGCATTTTGACGGGAATTCCACTGAATCTGTAGATTGCTTTGGGTAGTGTGGTCATTTTCACATTATTAATTCATTCCATCCACAAACTTGGGGCATGTTTGCATTTGCTTGTGCCATCTGTGATTTCTTTCAGCAGGGTTTTGTAGTTTTCCTTGTAGAGATCTTTCACCTCCTTGGTTAACTATATTCCTAGATATTTTACTTTTTTTTTTTTTTTTTTTGCAACTGTTGTAAAAGGGATTGAGTTCTTGATTTGATTCTCAGTTTGGTTTTTGTTGGTGTATAGCAGTGGTACTGATTTGTGTACACTGATTTTGTAACCTGAGGCTTTACTGAATCTGTTGATCAGATCTAGGAGCCTTTTGGATGAGTCACTAGGGTTTTGTATGTATACCATCATATCATCAGCAAACAGTGATAGTTTAACTTCCTCTTTTCCAAATTGGATGCCTTTATTTCTTTCTCTTGCCTCATTGCTCTGGCTAGGACTTCCAGTACTATGTTGAACAGAAGCGGTTAAAGTGGGCATCTTTGTCTTGTTCCAGTACTCAGGGGGAATGCTTTCAACTTTCTCCCATTCAGTATGATGTTGGCTGTGGCTTTGTCATAGATGGTTTTTATTATTTTGAGGTGAGTCCCTTCTATGCCTAGTGTGTAGAGGGTTTTTTATCATAAAATGATGCTGGATTTTATCAAATACTTTTTCTGCATCCATTGAGATGATCATATAGCTTCTGCTTTTAATTCTGTTTATGTGATTTATCACATTTATTGACTTGTGTATGTTAAACCATCCCTGCATCCTTGGGATGAAACCCACTTGATCATAATGTATTATCTGTTTGATGTGCTGTTGGATTCAGTTGGCTAGTATTTTGTTGAGGATTTATGCATCTTTGTTCATCAGGGACATTGGTCTGTAGTTTTCTTTATTTGTTATGTCCTTTTCTAGTTTGGGTATTAGGGTGATACTGGCTTGATAGAATGACTTGGGGAGGATTCCCTCTTTCCCTATCTTTTGGAATAGTTTCAGTAGGATTGGTACCAATTCTTTGAATGTCTGGTAGAATTCAGCTGTGAAACTATGTGCTCCTGGATGGGTTTTTTTGTTGGAAATTTTTTTATTACTGATTCAGTCCACTGCTTGTTATTGGTCTGTTCAGGATTTCTATTTCCTCCTATTTAATCTAGGAAGGTTATATGTTTCCAGGAATTTATCCATTTCCTCTAGATTTTCTAGTTTGTGCACATAAAGGTGTCCATAGTTGTCTTGAATGATCTTTTGTATTTCTGTGGTATTCTGTGTAATGTCTCCAGTTTCATTCCTAACTGAGCTTATTTGGATGTCTCTTCTTTTATTGGTTAATCTCACTAACAGTCCACCAACTTTGTTTATCTTTTCAAAGAACCAGCTTTTGTTTCATTTGTCTTTTGTATTTTTTTAATTGTTGTTGATGTTTCAATTTTGTTTAGTTCCACTTTGATCTTTATTTCTTTTCTTCACCTGGCTTTGGGTTTAGTTTGATCCTGTTTCTCTTGTTCCTTGAAGTGTAAAATTTGGTTGTCAATTTGTGTTCTTTCAGACTTTGATGTAGGCAGTTAATGCTATGAACTTTCCTCTTAGCACTGCTTTTGCTGTATCCCAGAGGTTTTGATAACTTGTGTCAATTATCATCATTCATTTCAAATAATTTTTAAATTTTCATCTTGATTTCATTATTAACACCAAAAGCATTCAAGAGCAGATTATTTAATTTCCATGTATTTTTATAGTTTTGAGGGTTCCTTTTGGAATTGATTTCTAGTTTCATTCTACTGTGGTCTGAGAAGATACTTGACATGATTTCAATTTTCATATATTTATTGAGACTTGTTTTGTGTGGCTTATGATACAGTCTATCTTGGAGAATGTTCCATGTTCTGAAGAGAAGAATGTGTATTCTTCAGTAGTTGAGTACAATGTTCTGTAAATATCTGTTAAGTCCATTTGTTCTGGTGTATAGTTGAAATCCACTGCTTCTTTGTTAACTTTCTGTCTCAGCGATCTTTCTAGTGCTGTCAGTGGAGTATGGAAATTTCCCACTATTACTGTGTTGCTGTCTATCTCATTTATTTGATCTAGTAGTGATTGTTTTATAAATCTTGGAACTCTGGTGTTAGGTGCATATAAATTTATGGTTGTAATATTTCCTTGTTGGACTGATCCTTTTATCATTATATAATGTTCTTCTTTGTTTTTTGTTTGCTTGTGTTTGGCTGTTGTTGCTTTAAAATCTGTTTTGTGTGATATAGCAATAGCTACTTCTGCTCACTTTTGGTTTCCATTTGTATGGAATATCTTTTTCCACTCCTTTACCCTGAGTTTACATGAATTTTTACGTGTTAGGTGAGTCTCTTGTAAACAGAAGATATCTAGTTTATGTGTTTTTTTTTTAAATCCATTCTGCCATTCTGTACTTTTTAAGTGGAGCATTTAGGCCATTTACATTCATATATTCATTACATTTTATAGGCCTGATGAGTTTTATGCTTTCAGGAGGTTATGTTTTGGTACATATCAAGCTTTTCTTTCAAGATTTAAAACACCTTTGAGCATTTCTTTTAGTGCTGGTTTGGTGGTGGCAAATAACCTCAGCATTTGTTTGTCTGAAAAGGACTTTATTTCTCTCTAATTTATGAAGCTTAGTTTTGCTGGATACAAAACTCTCGACTGACAATTATTGTGTTTAAGGAGTCTAAAGATAGGACACCCAATCTCTTCTAGCTTGTAAGGTTTCTCCTGAGAAGTCTGTTTAGTCTGATACGTTTTCCTTTATAGGTTACCTGATGCTTTTGTCTCACAGCTCTTAGAATTCTTTCCTTCATATTGACTTTAGATAGCCTGATGACTTTGTGCCTTGGTGATGGTCTTTTTGCAATGAATTTCTCAGATGTTCTATGAGCTTCCTGTACTTGGAAATCTAAATCTCTAGCGAGGCCAGGAAACCTTTTCTCAATTATTCCTTCAAATATGTTTTCCAAACTTTTATCCTTCTCTGTTCCCTCAGGAACAACAGCTGTTCTTAGGTTTGGCCATTTTACATAGTCCCATATTTCTTGGAGACTTTGTTCTTTTCTTTGTCTTTGTCTGATTGGGCTAATTCAAAAGCCTTGTCTTCAAGCTCTGAAATTCTTTCGTCTACTGTTCTAGTTCATTGTTGAAACTTTCCACTGTATTTTTATTTCCCTAAGTGTGTCTTTCATTTCCAGATATTCTGATTAGTTTTTCCTTATATCTATCTCTCTGGAAAATTTCTCATCCACATCCTGTATTGATTTTTAAATTTCTTCATGTTGGTTTTCACCTTTCTCCAGTACCTCCTTGAGTAGCTTAATAATCAACTTTCTGAATTCTTTAGCTGGTATTTCAAAGATTTATCTTGCTTTGGATCCAGAGATGGGGAGCTAGTGTGATCTTTTCAGGGCATTATGGAACCCCATTTTGTCATATTACCAGAATTACTTTTCTGGTTCCTTCTCATTTGGGTAGACTATTTCTTGTAATTGTTCTTGAATTTTTTTTTTTTTTAATTTCTTTGTTTTCTCTTAAGGATGTGACTTTAATGTTTATAGTTTATTGCAGATGAATTTGGTTCTTGGTGCTTTTATGAGTGAAGATTCTGTATGAGTTCCTCGCTTATAGAGAGTCTTTGTGTGATGGCTGTCTCAGGTGCTACTTGTAGTATGCATGTACTTAGTACAGGCAAGTTCATTGTCTCCTGTGGGATTGAAATGGCAGGGGTCTTTTGAAGCTTATCTCATTTCCATGTGTTGTGCACTTATTTATTTATTTTTTTTTTCCCCACTATTTTATTTACTGAGTTAATGGCTCAAGCTTCAGGACAGTAGGGGTGGTATGGTATCCCTGGGAAGGAACCGGTTTCTAGATAAAGCAAGTGAGAAGATGCAATACCCAATGGTGGGCAGAGATCCCAGCCTTGATTAAGGTTGCTTGGGGAGCTCCCAAATAGATGCACTGAGGTCTTTTCAGGATGAAGGTTAGGAGCTACCTCAGCTCCCCTGCCAGGCCAGCAGAAAAGCCATCCACCTCCCAGCCTCACGCCCATCCCAGTGTTCCAGCTATTCAGATCATACAGGCACTTCTTTTTGTCTGTAGGAATATCGATGTTTCAAGTAGAGAGAAATTGTGAGTCTGCTTCTTGTGCAAGCCCAAACCTGGGGAATGCCCCTCCTGTGGAGATGCAGTCACCCTGAAGTGTTTCAGAAAGGCTGTCTGTAGGTGAATCCACACAGAGTTCCCAAGAGAGAAGCCCCAGCTGTGTCTGCAGTGGTGGACAAGTGGGGAAAGAGGACTTCTTCTCTAAGACCCTTCATGAGCACCAAGCCTGTCTGACTGTTGGGGTAGAGACACAGACTTCCTCTGCTGAGTGCAGTACTGCAATTGCGTCTCTGTTGAAAGAAACTTTCCTGTAGGAATGATCTGGGACTCAAGGCCTGTCACTCAGATTATTTTGTACCACAGGGTGTTCCCGTGATGTGGTACTCTCCCCCTTTTCCTAAGAGGAAGACCTCCTGAGAGTCAGACTATAGTGATTGCTATTACAGCCAGAAGTTTTGCTTCACACCAGAACACAGTTAACAGCCCAGCCCAACTAGATAACATGAAAGCAAGGCCTACCTGTCACCACCTACTGGCCCAACTAGAATCCTAGGCTGTACTAAATAGTGAAGATCTGCACTGCCAAAGAATACCAGCAAAGACTAGAAGGTGTTTCTTCAAATGTGTAGGTACCAATGCAAAGACACAAGGGTTATAAAAAATGAGGGAAGGCTGGGCATAGTGGCTCACGCCTGTAATACTAGCACTTTGGGAGACCGAGGCAGGTGGATTACCTGAAGTCAGGAATTCAAGACCAGCCTGGCCAACATGGTGAAACTCCATCTCTACTAAAAATACAAAATTTAGCCAGACGTGGTGGTGCGTGCCTGTAATCTCAGTTACTTGAGACACTGAGGCAGGAGAATTGCTTGAACCTGGGAAGTGGAGGTTGCAGTGAGCTGAGATCATGCCACTGTACTCCAGCCTGGGCGATTCAGTGGGACTCCATCTAATAAAATTAAAAATAAAAAAAAAACACGAGGGAAATGCAACTAATACTTGTTCTAATAGTGGACTCTGAAGAAGTGGAGATTTATGTCATGACTGATAAAGAATTCAGAAGTTCAGAGAACCACAAGAAAATATAGATGAAAAATTAAATGAAATGTGGGAAACAATTCATGTACTAAATGCGAAGTTTGACAAAGAAATATAAACAATAGAAAACCCAAATAGAAATTATAAAGCTAAAGAATATAATAACTAAATTTCTGAAATTAATAGAAAGTGTCAATAGCAGGTCTTGACCAGCAGAAGGAAGAATCAGTGAACTTGAATACAGAACATTTAAATTAGTCAGAGGAATGAAAAGAAAAAAAAAAAGAAAAAGAATGGAAAAGGCCTACTGGAATTATGGAACACTATCAAGAAAACAGATCTATGCATAATAGGAGTTCCCTAAGGACAAGAAAGAGTAAAAGAACTAGAAAATTTATTTAAGATAATAATGGCTGAAAATTTCCCAAATCTAGGGAAAGATGACAATATCCAGGTACAGGAAGCTTAGCGATCGCTTACCAAATTTAACTCAAAGACAAGTTCACTAAGACGCATCACATTCAAATTATCAAAAATTAAAGACAAAGAAATAAGAGCCATATCATACTGAACAGAGTCTCAATACAGCTATCAGTGAATTTTTAAGCAGAAACCTTGTAGTCTAGGAGACAGTGGGATGATACATTCAAAGTGCTAAAGGGTAATAGACAACTGCCAATAAAGAATACTTTACCCAGCAAAACTGTCCTTCAGAATAAGGGAGAAATAAAATTTTCCAAATGAAAGCTAAGGGAGTTTACCATCACCACTAGGCCCACTCTACAGGGATTGCTAAACGGAGTTTTGTTTTGTTTTGTTTTGTTTTGAGACAGTTTTGCTCCATCACCCAGGCTGGAGTGCAATGGCGCAATCTCAGCTCACTGCAACCTCTGCCTCTAAAGGGAGTTCTTTAAGTTGAAACAAAAGACTACTAACTAATAATATACAACATATAAAATAAAAAACTTAATGGTAGAAGAAATATGTAGTCATATTCAGAATATACTAAAAATGTAAATAAAGGTGGTGTATAAAGCAATTTTATCTCTACTATGAGGGCTAAAATAAAACTACTAAAAATTGTAGCTACAATAGATTGTTAAGGGATACAAATTATAAGAAAAGGAAATTTTTGACACCAAAAGCATAAAAGGTAGGGAGAAAGAGTAAAGTGTAGAGTTTTTGCTTGCAATTATAATTGTTACCAGTTTATAATAGCCTGTTTTAAGTTTAGGATGTTTTATATAAGTTTTTTGGTAACCACAAAGCAAAAAACTATAATAGATGCATAAAATATAAAAATAAAGAATTAAAAACAGACCACCACTGAAAACCATCAAACCACAAAGGGAGACAGCAAGAGAGGAAGAAAGAGACAAAGAATTTATAAAACAACCAGAAAACAAATTACAAAATGGCAGTAACAAGTCCTTTACCTGTCACTAATTACTGTTAATGTAAATAAATTTAATTTTACAATCAAAAGACATTGAGCAACTGAATGCATAAAAGCAATATTCAGGCCAGGCATGGTGGCTCATGTCTGTAATCCCAACACTTTGGGAGGCCAAGGCAGGAGGATCACTTGAGCCCAGGAGTCCAAGACCAGCCTGGGCAACATGGTGAGATCTCATTTCTGCAAAAAATAAACAAATTAGCCAGACATGGTGGTGAATGCCTTTAGTCCCAGCTACTTGGGAGGCTGAGGTGGGAGGATTGCTTGAGCCTAGGAGGTCAAGGCTGCAGTGAGCCGAGATTGTACTACTGTACTCCAGCCTGGGCAACAGAGCAAAACCCTGTCTCGAATCAAACAAACAAACAAAATGCCAATATTCAATCATATGCTGTCTACAGGAGACTCTCCTCACTAGTAAGGACATATGTAGACTCTACATGAAGGGACTGAAAAATATATTTCATGCATATGGAAACCAAAAGAGAGCATGGTTAGCTATACTTATATAAGGAAAAATAGACTGTAATTCAAAACCTATAAAAAGAGATCAAAAAGGCCATTATATGATGATAAAAGGGTCAATTCATCAAGAGGACATAACAATTGTAAATATATTCATCCAACATCAAAGCACCCAAATACATGAAGCAATTATTAAGTGATTTCAAAGAAGAGGTAGACTGCATTGCAATAATAGTACGGGTATTCATTTTTAATAATGGACAGTTCATCTAGTTAGAAAATCAACAAGGAAACACTGGACTTCAATTACACTTTAGAACAAATGTACCTAACAGACATATGCAGAACATTCCATCCAGCAGAGACAGAATACACTTTCTTCTCAATGGAACATTCTCCAGGACCACATGTTAGGCCACAAAACAAATCTTCTCAAATTTAAGGCGATTCGAATCATAGCAAGTATCTTTTCCAGTCACAATGCCATGAAACTGGAAATCAATAACAAGAGAAATCTCAGGAAATATTGGAAAATTCACAAATGTGGAAATTATTGTGTGGAAATTTTGTGGGATTTTTAGGACTTTTATGTGTTTATAAGATTATGTCATCAGTGAAGAGAGACAATTTCACTTCTTCCTTTCCTATTTGGATGCCTTTTATTTCTCTCCCTTGCCTGATTGCCCAACCAGAGTCACAAAAGAAATAAAAAGGAAATGAAAAAAGTACCTTGAGACAGAAATGAAAATATACCATATCAAAACTTATGGCATGCAGCAGAAGCAGTCCTAAGAGGAAATTTTATAGCAATAAATACCTATATCAAAAAAGAAAGATCTCAAATAAACAACCTAATATTACACCTCAAGGAACTAGAAAAAGAACAATGGTAGCAGAAAGAAAGAAATAACAAGAGCAGAAAGAGAAAAAATAAATGAAATAGAGACTAGCAAAATAATAAAAAAAGTAGATAAAACTAAGTATTTGTTTTTTGAAGAGATAAATAAAAATGATAAACCCTTACTTAGATTAAGTTTAAAAATAGAGTGACTCAAATAAAATTAGAAATGAAAGTGGAGACAACTGATAACACAGAAAAACAAAAGATTCCCAGAAACTACTATGAATAATTATATGACAAAAAAATTGGACCATCTAGATAAACAGATAAATTCCTAGACACATTCTACCTACTAAAACTGAGTCATGAAGAAATAGAAAATCTGAAGAGACCAATAAAAAGTAAGGAGATCAAATAAGTGAGAAATCAAAGGAAGGCTCAGAACCTAACAGCTTCACAGCTGAATCCTACCAATAACTAAAGAACAACTAATAGAAAATTTTCTCAAACTCTTCCAAAAAATTGAGGAAGAGGGAATATTTCCAAACTGATTTTATGAGACAAGCATTACCTTGATACCCAAATCAGACAAGAACACTACAAAAAAAAAAAAAAAAAAAAATTTACAGGCCAATATCCCTAATGAACATATATACAAGAATCTTTAGCAAAATACTAGCAAAAGAAATTCAATAATGCATTGAAATTCACCATGATTAACTGGGATTTATCCCTGAGATGCAAGGTGGTTAAAATATGCAAATCAATCAATGTGACTCATTACACTAACAAAATAAAGAATAAAAATCATATGGTCATGTCAACAGAGGCAGAAAAAGAATTTCACGAAATTCAACACCCTTTTGTAATAAAAACTCTCAATAGACTAGCTATAGAGGGAATGTATCACAGACCCGTAGCTAATATACTCAGCAGAAAAAGCTGAAAGCGTTTCCTCCAGGAACTGGAAAACAAGTATTCTTATTCCCACAACTTCTATTCAACATAGAATTGGAAGTCCCAGCTAGAGCAACTAGGCAAGAGAAAGAAATATGGCCGGGTGCGGTGGCTCACACCTGTAATCCCAGCACTTTGGGAGGCCGAGGTGGGTAGATCACGAGGTCAGGAAATCGAAACCATCCTGACTAACACGGTGAAACCCCGTCTCTACTAAAAATACAAAAAATTAGCCCGGCATGGTGGCTGGTGCCTGTAGTCCCAACTACTCGGGAGGCTGAAGCAGGAGAATGGCGGGAACCCGGGAGGCGGAGCTTGCAGTGAGCCGAGATCGCGCCACTGCACTCCAGCCTGGGTGACTGAGCCAGACTCTGTCTCAAAAAAAAAAAAATAATAGATAATAAAAAAGAGACATCCTAATAGGGAAGGAAGAAGTGAAATTGTCTCTCCTCATTGATGACACAATCTTATACATAGAAAATCCCCCCCAAAAAGAAATCCACAGAAAAACGGCTAGAACTGATCAACAAATTCAGCAAAGTTGCAGTATACAAATCCAACATACAAAAATCAGTAATTTTTTATACACCAATAATGCATTACCTGGAAAGGAATTAATGAGAAGAGCCACAGCAATACCCGCGTATAAATTTAACTAAAGAGTTAAAAGACTTGTATACTAAAAACTATAAAACACCGATGAAAGAAATTGAGGCAAACACCAATAAGTGGAAAGATGTTCACAGATTAGAAGAATTAATGTTGTTAAAGTGTCCACACCACTCAAAGAAATCTATAACTTCAATAAAATCCCCATTAAAATTCTAATGTCATTTTTCACAAAAATAGAAAAAATAATTCTTAAATGTGTATGGAACTACAAAAGACCAGGAAAAGCTGAAACAATCCTGAGTAAAAAGAATGAAGCTAGAGGCATCATAGTACCAGACTTCAAAATATATTATAAAGCAATTGTGGTCAAAACAGCATGGTACTGGCATGAAAACAGACTCATCAACCAATGGAATAGGTAGAAAGCCCAGAAATAAACCCACCTACTTATGGTCAATTGATTTTTGGAAAAGGTGCCAGGCACACAAGGAGAAAAGGAAAGTCTATTCAGTAAATGGCATTGGGAAATCTGGTTATCCACATGCAGAAGAATGAAATTAAACCTTTACCTTACACCAAGCACAAAAATCAACTCAAAATGCACCGAAGACTCAAATGTAAGACCTGAAACTATAAAACTACTAGAAAAAAACACAGGGAAAAACTCCATAACATTGGTCTGGGCAAAGATTTTTTTTACATGACCCTGAAAGCTCAGGCAACAAAATAAAAAATAGACAAATGAGATTGCATCAAACTAAAAAGCTTCTGCACAGCCAAAGAAACAATCTGCAGAGTTTTGAGACAGCCCACACAGAGTGAGAAAAAGTATATGGAAACCGTACATTTGATAAGGGATTAATATTCAAAATATATAATGAACTCAAACAACTCAATGCAGGAAAACAAATAATCCATGGGAAAAAGACTTGTGCAGATACCTCTCAAAAAAAGACACACAAATGGCCAACAGGTTTACAAGAAAATACTCAGCATTACCACTCATTAGGAAAATGCAAATTAAAACCACAAGGAGATATCACCACACACCTGTTAGAATGGCTTTTACCAAAAAGATGAAACAAGCACTGGTGAAAATGTAGAGAAAAGAGAACATTTGTACACTGCTGATATAAATGTAAGTTGGTACAGCCATTACGGAAAAAAAGTATGAAAGTTCCTCAAAAAACTAAAAATAAAACTGCCATATAATCTAGCAATCCTACTCCTGGGAATATGTCCAAAGGAATTGAAATCAATATGTCAAAAGGATATCTGCATTCTCTTGTTTGTTACAGAATTATTTACAATACCCAAGATAGGAAATCAATCTAAGTGTCCATCCATAGATGAATGGATAAAGAAAATGCACATATGCACAACAGAATAATGCGATTCAGCCTTTAAAAAGAATGGAATTTTGTCATTTGGGACAACGTGGATGCATCTAAAGAACATTATGCTAAGTGAAATAAGCCAAGCACAGAAAGATAAATACCACATGATCTCACTTATCTGTGAAATCTTAAGAATGTTGAATTCATAAAAGTAGAAAATAGAAAGATGGTTACCAGATACTGGAGTCAGGGGAGTGAGAGAAAGGGGAGTCACTACTGGTCAAACAAAGGGTAAGATGTTTCAGCTAGGTGGCAGGAACAAGATTTGAGATCTATTGGACACCAGGGTGGCTATAGTCACTAATAATATGTCGTATATTTCAAAATAACTAAGAAAGTAAATTTTAAATGTATTACCGCAAAAAAGTCAAATAATTGAGGTGGTGAATATGTTAATTAGCTTGACTTAATCACTCCACATGTATGTGTATACGTTACATTGTACTCCATACATGTAATACAATTATGGTTTGTCAATTAAAAATAATATAAGTAAAAGTAAATTTTTAAAAAGACACATTACACTAGCCGGGCTTGGTGGCGGGCGCCTGTATTCCCAGCTACTTGGGAGGCTGAGGCAGGAGAATCACCCGAACCCAGGAGGCGGAGGTTGCAGTGAAGCAAGATGGCGCCACTGCACTCCAGCCTGGCCAAAGAGTAAGACTCCGTCACAAAAAACAAAAGAAAAAAACCACATTACATACAGAGGGACAAAGAAAAGGATGGCAGCAGATTTTTCACCAGAAACAATGCAAGAGGAAACTGTCTTTCTTTGCAGATGAAATGACTACCTATTTAAAAAAAAAAAAAGAATTTACCAAAAAAAGCCCCTAGAACTAAATTTAGCAAGATCGCTGAATACAAAATCAATATACAAAAGTCAACTGTATGTCTATATACTATCTGCAAAGATTCAGACATTGAAATTAAAAACAAACATTTACAACAGCGTCAAAAATATGAAATACGTAGGGGGATAAATCTGACAAAAGATGTGCAAAACTCATAAACTAGAAACTACAAAGCATTTCTGAGAGAAATTAAAGAAAACCTAAATAAGTGCAGAAATATTCTGCGCTCACGAACTAGAAGACTAGAAGGCTTAAGATGTCCGTTTTTCCCGAATTGATCTATAGATTCAATGCAATCTCAGTCCAAATCTACCAGGCTTTTTTTGTAGATACTGACAAGCTATTTCTAAAACTTACATGGAAATGTAAAAGGACCAAAGATACCCTCTCCTTCCCAATTTTTGTTGTTGTTGTTGTTCTTTGAGACAGGGTTTTGCTATGTTGCTCAAGATGTCCTTGAACTTCCTGGGCTTAAGTGATCCTCCTGCCTCAGCCTCCCAAGTACCTGGAACTACAGACATGTACTACCATGCCAGGCTATACGCCCCCACCAAGAAAAAAATTGTAAAGAAATTTAAAGCTACAATAATCATAACAGTATATAACTAGCATCCAGAGGGGCAAATAGACCAATGGAACAGAGTAAAGTCCAGAAGTAAATCCACACGTATATGGTCAATTAATTTTTTTTTTTACAGAAGTGCAAAAGCTAGTCAGTGGAGACAGCATATTATTTTCAACGTGTTGTACTGGAACAATTGAATACCCACATGCAAAAACTCCAACTTTGTTCCATACATTGCACCAATACAAAAAAATTAGGATCATAGACCTAAATGTAACTAAAACCGTAACACTTTTAAAAGAAATCTTTATAACCTTGGGGTTAGGTCAAAACATCTTAGTTATGACACCAAAAACATGAACAATAAAAGATAAATTGGACTTCATCAAAATTAAAAATTTGTTTTTAGAGGCATTTTTAAGACAATGAATAAAACAGACTACAGATTGAGAGAAAATGTTTACAAATCACAAGTCCTGATAAAAGATTTGTATCTAGAATATATAAATATAATATATAAATAATTTATATAAATTTATACATAAATATATAAATTCTTAAAAACTCAATAATATAACAATAAACAATCATTGTCCATTAAGAGATAGACAAATTATTTGAAAAGATTCTTCATCAAAGAAAATGGATAGGAAATAAGCACATGAAAAAGTGATGAACATTATATGCCTTTGGAGAAATGCAAATTAAAACCAAAATAAGGTAACACACCTATTATAATGTCTAAAATTAAAAAGACTTATTATGCTAAGTTTAGCAATAATGTGGCATAATGCGAATTTTTATGCACTGCCGGTGGAAATTTAAAATAGTATAACCACTTTAGGAAACAATATGGCAATTTCTTTAAAAATTAACTAAATGCCTATAATATGACTCAACCATTTCACTCCTACAAGTCACCTAGGAGAAATAAAAGACTTGTATACAAATGGTCATAGCAACTTTATTTATAATATCCTCAAACTAGAAAAAAATCCAAATGTTCAACAATAACGATAACTGTTATACAAATACGGTATATTCACAAAGTGGAATACTACTCAGCAATAAGAGGAATAAGCTATTGATACACACTGCAGTATGGATGAATCTCAAAACATTATGCTAAGTAAAAGAAGCCAGACAAAAATAAAAGAGTATGTGGGCCAGCACAATGGCTCATGCCTGTGATCCTAGCACTTTGAGAGGCCGAGGCAGGTGGATTGCTTCAGCTCAGGAGTTCAGGACCAGCCTGGGCAACATAATGAGACCCTTGCCTCTACAAAAAATACAGAAAGTATCCAGGCATAGTGGTGTACACCTGTCATCCCAGCTACTCAGGAGGCTGAAGTGGGAAGATTGCTTGAGCCCGGGAGGCGGAGGTTGCGACGAACTGAAATTGCATCACTGCACTCCAGCCTGAGCAACAGAGCCAGACCCTGTCTGAAAAAAAAAGAGTATGTGGTTTAAGTGATGGTTTTGTAATGTTGTACTTGGCCAGTCTAAACTGTCCAAGAATTCTACTTCCTGTATGTTTCCTATCAGAGTTAGCAACAAGGGACTTTAGAGGGTGGGAAAAGGGCAGCAGCTATGTTGAAGCAGCATCTGGGCCTACAGTTGCTTTACTACCTATGCTTGGATTCACCAGTTTTTCTGACTTTGGGACCATGTACGTGTTTAGTTCTGTGACAAAGGGCCCTGGCTTCTGCAGGATATCCTCGTCACGAACATCAGAGGCGACAAGAATGGATAAGAGTTTCAGCCTGTCCTTGTGAGGCTCCAGCTCATGCTTCCCCATGCCAGCCTGCTTGTGATTGTCTTGACTTTTTGCCCAGTAGACTTCCAGCTCTAGCATCAGACATGGAAACAGCCTTAAAGAGGCTCCTTGACCAGCTGCCACCATTGCATAATGCCAATTTCCTGTAACAGATTCATACATATATTTTACCCCCACCCCGCTCTGTTTTGTTGAACCCTGACTGATACAGATACAGGGTCCATACCGTATGGTTGCATTTATATACAATTATAAAAAACGCAAACTAATCTGTAGTGCAGAAAACAGAAAGTTCCTGGGAATAGGGAGGAGAGGGAGGAATGGAAGGAAGGGGTTATCAAGGGAATGAAGAAACAACCTTAGTGGGTGATGTGTTCACATTTTGACTGTAGTGATGGTTTCACAGTTGTATACATAAGCCAAAATGTATCAAATTGTGCGGTTTATTTGATGCCAATCATACCTCATTGTTAATTTTTTTTTTCAGTGCAGAAAAGAATTGGCATATCCCTGACACGAATTTCCTAGTTTAAGCTACCTGGAAATGAAATTCCAGGAATCTTTCGGGCTTTGTCATGCCACCTCCACTGTGCAGAGAAAGTTGTAAAAAATCAATCAATAACAGGAAGCTCTTTTAATTCACTCAAGAGAGACATAGCACATTTTGATCTAGAAAGAAATGTAACAACGTGTTTTCGTTTTCCTTTTATCTATACTACTATGTTTTCCCACAGTGAACATGAAGTAATTTTGTAGTTAAAATAAAAGGAAAATATTTTCCTTTTATTTTAAATACACCCTCCGGATGTATTTTTCTCTTTCACTGAAAGTCCCTTTTTATGTGTTTAAAGAAATATGCTGGGTGTGGTGGCTCAAGCCTGTAATCCCAGCCCTTTAGGAAGCTGAGGCGGGTGGATCATCTGAGCTCAAGAATTCAAGACCAGCCTGGGAAACATAGCAAAAATGTATTTTCTCTATCAAAAATACAAAAAATTAGCTGGGCATGGTGGTGCACGTCTGGGAGGCTGAGGTGGGAGGATGGCTTGAGCCCAGGAGGTGGAGATTGAGGTGAACCGAGATTGCGCCACTGCATTGCAGCCTGGGTGAAAGTGAAACCCTGTCTCAAAAAAAACAAAGACAAAAAGGAAAGAAAAGAAAAGAAATAAGAGAAAATGGAATTTCACAGGATAAGGTTGCTACAATAAATGACTATTGTCTGTGACACAAGAATCTACAAAGGGTCTGTGAAGCTATGATCTGATAACAGAAATGTGGAATGCTCTCTGACCACTGAGACCCCATCCACAAGGATTGGGTTGTTTAATTATTTTATTAAACTTCCCATTCTTTTATTCCTCTGGAAGGCTGAGGTGACGAAACACTGTTCTGAGAAAACAAGAGCCTTTGCTTTAGAAACAAAGTGGGTTTATTGATGCATACTACCTTGGACTTCTCGCCAGCCCACATAGCAAAGGACATGAAACACCTAGGGATGAAATGTTCTCTGTTGATTTTTTTCTTTTCAATGTGAAATGTGAAGTTTCTGAAGTCACAACGTTAGCACAATTAAGAAGTTTATCTGACAATAACAGAACCCAAGGAAATTGGTTAGTATTGTGTTTCTGGAATACTGCATCTTC
Organism: Macaca nemestrina; assembly: GCF_043159975.1. Taxonomy (NCBI): domain Eukaryota; kingdom Metazoa; phylum Chordata; class Mammalia; order Primates; family Cercopithecidae; genus Macaca; species Macaca nemestrina. Next base: position 11,089,121 of record NC_092126.1, read on the forward strand.
CTGTTCAATTTAACAGATTTTCAGCCAATGATCAACAGTATTTTTTAATTTATTATTATTTTTTTAGACAGAGTCTTGCTATATCACTGCAGCCTGTGAGTGGTGCCATCACAGGTCACTGCAGCCTCGACCTCCCAGGCTCAAGTGATCCTCCCACCTCAGCCTCCTGAGTAGCCGGGACCACAGGAGGGCATCACCACCCCCAACAAATTTTTTATTTTTTGTAGAGACAGGGTTTCCCAATGTTGCCCAGGCTAGTCTTGAACTCCCGGCCTCAAGTCATTCTCCCTCCTTGGTCTGCCAAAGTGCTGTCATTACAGGCGTGAGTCACCGCACCCGGCCCATCTTCATCTTCTATAGACACTAAAGACAAATCAGACCCAAGCCCTGTCCCAAGGAGGCTCAACACATTACTTTACTATAATGCAATGTATGCGGAGACAACCACAGAACGGAAGAGGGAAGCACAGGCACCTACCAAAGCTTTCTTAGTGGGGAGGGGCTGCAGAATCAGGGAAGGCTTCTCAGAACAGATGGCGCTCAATCTTAGTTAACTTTGCTTGCTGGTCCTTCCAAGCAGACAGACTTCTTCCTAGGTCTGGGCCTTTGGGAACAATCTACATAACTACATGGAATAATTTATGCTTTGCCTAACAAGAATCCAATTTCAAACTTTCGCTTTGCTGGCAGATGTTTGGCCTTCTCTGCCTCAGAGAAAGGGGAACTTCAGTCAAAGGCAAAAATAGAACATCATCCTAGGCTTTTGAGTTTCCAGAGCCCAGCCCTGGCATGATGGACGTTTTAAGGAATTAAATTCAGGAGTGATTTTAACTTCTATGCATGATTTTTCTCTTCTATGCTAATTTTTTAACCTTGCAACTGAATCAGAATATGATTACACTGTACAGTGTTTTAAAAGAAAAAAAAAATTGTTACCTCTAGAATTTTACACCCAGGCAATTCAACTTTCATGTATTAAAACAGAGACATTCTCAGATGTATAAGGATTCATGTATCCTTGAAAAACATATTTGAAGATGTACTATAAAAGAGCGATAAATGGAGCAAATAAAGAGCATTACGAATGGAGCTGTCGGCCAGGTGCAGTGGCTTATGCCTGTAATCCCAGTACTTTAGGAGGCCGAGGAGGAAAGATGAGGTCAGGAGTTCAAGACCAGCCTGGCCTACATGGTGAAACCCTGTCTCTACTAAAAATACAAAAAATTAGCCGGGTATGGTGGCATGCACCTGTAGTCCCAGCTACTCATGAGGCTGAGGCAGGAGAATCGCTTGACCCCAGGAGGCGAAAGCTGCAGTGAACTGATATCACGCCATGCATTCCAGCCTAGGTGACAGAGTGATACTCTGTCTCAAAAAGAAAGAAAGAAAAAGAATGGAGCCCGGTAATCCCAGTAATCCCAGCTACTTGGGGGGCTCACTTGAATCTGGAGCTGAAGGTTGCAGTGAGCAAAGATCGCACCACTGCGCTCCAGCTTGGGCGACAGAGCAAGACTCTGTCTCAAAAAGAATGGAGCTGTCATGTATAAAAGGGTAGATCCTGAGTAATTAACCGATTTAAAATAGAAATGTGCCTTAAAAATACATTGTAATTTTGATTATAAAGCCGAATGATATTACCAAAAATTATTTTCCAAAGAACAATGATATTCTGAATCCAAAATTCTAATGTTAATAAAAACTAAGGATGGGTGGTAAAATATCAAAGTGTGTCAAACTTCTTATATTATAAAAACACAGGATACTGTTTCATTCCTGACTCTGATAAGAGAGGAAATGTAGGTTAAATTATATTGTAAAACATAAGGCAACAGAAAATTTGGTAGTTTGAAAGGCAGAATGAAATATAGGGTATAGGCTGGGTGCAGTGGCTCACGCATGGAATCCCAGCACTTTGGGAGGCCAAGGCAGGCGGATCACGAGGTCAGGAGATCGAGACCATTCTGGCCGACATGGTGAAACTCCGTCTCTACTAAAAATACAAAAATTAGCTGGGCGTGGTGGTGGGCGCCTGTAATCCCAGCTACTCAGGAGGCTGAGGCAGGAGAATCACTTGAACCAGGGAGTCGGAGATTGCAGTGAGCACAGATCGTGACGCAGCACTCCAGCCTGGAGACAGAGCAAGACTCGGTCTCAAAAAAAAGAAAAGAAAAGAATGAAATATAGGGTATATACTGTACTAAGCTCTGATGATAATGAAAGCCCTAGCTGCCACCTTGGCTGCAATCTTTGAGACCCCAAGCCAGAAGTATCTAGCTAAATGACTTATAAATTTCGGACTCATAGTAACTGTGTGAGAAAATGATGTTTATTGCTTGTTATGAGCTCAATTGTGTCCCCTCAGAATTCATATGCTGAAGTCCTTATCCTCAATCTTCAGCATGTGACTGTATTTGGAGGGAGGGCCTTTAAAGAGGTGATTAATTTAAAATGAGGTCGTTAGGGTGGGCCCTAACCCAATTTGACTGGTCTCCTTGTAAGAGGAGGTTTGGACACAGAGACAACCAGGGATCATGTGTACAGAGGAGAGGCTGTGTGAGGACACAGCAAGCAGGTGGCCATCTGCAAACCAACAGGAGAGGCCTTGGGAGAAACCAACCCTGCTGACAATTTGACTTTGGACTTCCAGCCTCCAGATCTGTGAGAAAAGAAATCTCTGTTGCTTAAGCCACACAGTCTGTGGCATTTTGTTATGGCAGCTTTAGCAAACTAATATACTTTTGTTTTAAGCTGCTAAATTTTGAAGTCATTTGTTAGCCATATATAACAAATACAGACTCTTCATTTTGGAGGTTGTTATGACTAATTTGTATGGAGAAACAAACACCAAAAAATAACAAAATAATCAACCAGAGACAGTAACAGAGTTCCCAGCAATCCTGTAATGCTGCCTTCAGTTTATTCCCTGGTCTGTCTTTTTCTAATTCTGTAAGACTGTTCCAGAAGTTCCCCTAACATGATTCTGAGTCTCCCAGCCACAATTCCTGATGGGAAAATAGTACCCAGTCCACCCCCTGAACCCACTTCCCACCTCAGGATACAATCAGAGATGAGAACATGTGCTTATATATTTGGTATTTTGGAGAAGACAAACGTAAATAAGCTGCATGCCCAACTCTAGGAACAAGTTGTATGTAAATTGTAACCCATCCTTATGATAGAATATCATTCAACGATTACAAAGCCTGTTTTCAAAAAGGTCCTTAATGATCCAGAGGCATTTTAATAATGTATTTTTTAAATAAAAAGATGTGTTTTTATTTGTATAAAAATATTGTATTTTAAAGTAGGATTGGAAACTGCTGGTAGAGGTTACCTTTGGATTGTAGGATGTGGAAGGTGATTCTTTTTCTCTTTTTAAAACTTTCTGTTCTTTTGACACTGAATATGTATTACTTTCATAATCAGAAGGTGCATTTTACTTGAAGAAAAAAGCATCTTGCCCATCCTCAAGACTCCCTAAATCTCCCTGTTAAAATGAATGTTTCCCCCATAATGCCATTATTTTACTTTACCTCGTATTATCACATCTTCATATTTGGCATTTGCATACTATTTTTCTTCTAAGCAGTTATGAATGTGTGCCTAACAATAGCAGTGTTATCCAGGTTTAGCTTTCCAGAAAGTAACATCACTCATCTCACATTAGCATGATAATACCTATCCACAGGCAGGGCAGGCCCGTTCCTGTAGCCCTCCATTTCTTTCGGGGGCAGGTGCTGTGGGTTTTCATCCTGTTCCCAGTGCCAGGCACATGACGGCTGTTTAATGTGTATTCACTGGATCGAAGAGAATTCCTCTTCCCATTATAAACTTGTTTTCTGATTAATCCTGAGAACACCTGGATGGGGACATCAGTGCTTTGGGTGGTGGGATTTCAGGGGCACTGAGAAGGCCTTTTCCTCTCTCCTGAGCTGATGCCATTATCCCATCCACAGCATGAGTTTCCTGAGCAAGCGTTCCTGGCCTAAGTGAGAGTGGAAAGCGGCGTTACAGCCACTTTCTATCACATTACAACACGTCCCAGGAGCTGCGCTGGGGGCCATGAGGGAAGTGGAAACCAAGGCCATCCAGAGGACAAGGACCTGAGACTAGGAAGGAGGTGGCAGTCCCTGAGTCCTGTGTGTCCTTTCTCCCATCTTGCTCATGGCTCTAGAGGCTTCAGCACACTGCTAGGCCATGAAGCACTCTCTAAGAGCAGCATCTAAGACGCTGAGAATCGGGCTTTGTCGGTGAGGAGAACCCTACTAGTGGGCTGGGAGTGGAGGCTGCAGGTGCTTGCTGTCTCTGTGAGCTCAGCCTTCATGGTGTTCTCCCTGTGTGCAAGCCTATCTCCAAATTTCCACATTTCAAAAGGACACCAGTCATACTGGAGTAGGGGCCCAGCCTATTCCAAGATGACCTCACCTTAACTAATTACATCTGCAATGACCCTATTTCCAAATAAGGTCATATTCTGAGGTACTGGGGGGTTAGGACTTCAGACATCTGAATTTTGGGGGACACAATTCAACCCGTAACAAGGGGGTGGGCAGTTCACAGGAGAAAGGAATCATCCTCTCTCCCCTGACTCATGCTCCTCAGGATTTGTGTCCAAACATTGTAAGTCCTTTTAAGACATCATTCATTTAAGGATTTTAGAGTTTTGGAAACCAAGGGAAGGATCTTCCTTATGTTCTGCTTTCTGCCCAACTCCATCTCTTCTTTGATGCAACAAGTTAGTTGTGTGAATCCAGGCAAGAGCAAAAAATAAAAATAAAAAAATCAGTAAACCAGTCAATATTTCAAAGAGGTGATCTTTCCAATAAATACACATTTTTTTTTTTCCTGGAGTACTGAAGAGTAAGTCTAAGGCTAGAGGAGCTAGTGGGTAAGGAGCTAGTGGGTAAGGACTGTGTCCTCTTTGGAGATAAAAGTTGGCAATCAGCAGTTGTTCCTTTAGCAAATAAGAAGAGAGAAGCAGCTTAAAAAAACACACACACATTTATTTTAAAATTTGACATAATCCTTGGGTAATTCAGAATTAGCTTAGGCATTTTTCAGAAGTTTCTGAGACTGATGTCTCAACTCCAAACCAATAGCAATAGCTTATTTGATTGGTGGAAGGATTAGAGGGCCCCGTGATCCAGATGAATAGATGGCTATCAAAGAAGACAGAACCCCATAGACAGAGGCAGCATTAAGTCATAATTTCTAAATTAACTATCATGAATATGAAACATCTCACCAGACCAACGATAACATCCATATCATAATTTGCATTTTACCCAAGTGTCCACATATAGACAGCACAGAACTAAAAGTTCTGTAGACTTCAGAATCACATTTAAATTAATTTGATCCTTTATATTAATAATAATTAAAAACTAGATTCTACCCAGTGTCGTCCCAGTCTCCACACCAACATGTATGTCCTGCTGTCAGAATGCCACCTCTTCTGCGCTCAGTGGTCATGATTCGAAGATTCAAATGAGTGTGTCAAATCAGAACATAAACCAAGCCAGGAGTTCATGGGCCCAGATTGGGGTAAAGGGCTTGTCCTATACAGCAGTGAAGCAGCCCGCGTGCTCTGCTCATTCCCAGGCAGGATCAGACTGGAGCTGCAGGCAGCGAGGAGGAGGGCGTGTTCTGTGTTGTCCACCGTTTTGCAAGGTTTCTTGGGTATTCCAAGGAGGACAATTGTTGTCTCCCAATAAGACAGTTAATTCCCTGAGAACAGGACCTCTTCCCCACTAGCCTCCGTCACAGCAGGGTGCATGCAGCCGAGGTGTGAGCACAGAGCAGGTCCCTACTGAAGGCAGGAAGGAAACCAGCATGAACTGAGCACCTACTATGTGCCAGGTACAGAGCCAGGACAGGGGCTTTCCTGTAATCCTCACAACAGCACTGTGAGACAGGGTCATCATCGCCACTTTACAGCTGTGGAAACAGGCTCAACGAACAGCATTTGCCCACAGTGGCACAGCTAGTCATAGGGGAGCATCAGTTTGAAAATCCAGGCCTTCTCACTCCAGGGCCCTTTCTAGCTACATAAGCTGAGGGTTTGGCAGTAAATGAGGATCCCAGCTCCGAGATCGTTGGTTTAGAGCCCAAACGTTAGATCCCCTTGAGCACATGGGGCCAGCCTTGAGAGTGCAGAGCCCTGAGTCTAGGAACCCTGGCTCTACAGCATGACTTGCTGATCTTGTGCAAGTCTTTTAACCTCTCCACACCAGGGCTGCGCTGGTCCAGCAGGATTCCCTATCAGGGAGAGGGGACTTGGTAAAACCATCTGGAGAGCGTGTTTGCGAACCACAGTGGGCCAGCCTCTGCTCAGAGAGCCTGATGTTGCTCACTTGCAAGGAAGAGGCGCAGGGCATTGCAATCTGCTAGCACACCTCTCACACCTGGTGAGAATCAGTTCTGCTCTCCAAGGTTCTGACCTCTGAGAGTGACGTAAATCCAGAGAGCCACACCACTACTCCTTGAGAGACCTTCAGCAAAATGCCCGTGCGCTCAAAGAAATTGGAGTCAGGATGCTTTTAAAGCAAAAAAGGCTTAAAAGTAATTTGGGAGGAGAAGATGACTTGAAAAGGAAAAAAAAAAAAAAAACCCAAAAAAACAGATGGTGGTTAGGAGGAGATTTGGGGGTAGGTATTGAAAAGGAAGAATGGGACTGTGGTATGCAAACCCAGCTGACAGGACAGGGTCAGGCCAGGCAGAGCCTAGAGAAATCAGGTTTCGGGGATCTGCAATGCCTCGTATGTGTCATGAGGCTGCACTTGCTACCTCACACATGGGTAGGAGGTTTCCTAAAAAAATATCTTGGGTCTCTAAGTTCAGGTAGATCTTAGAAAGTAAATATGGGAAGAAAGAAAAATGCAACTCAAATGGCTCAGATGTAATCTGCTTGCCATGTTTCTTCTCTTCCTCTAAGACTCATCTGAGTGCCTGCTGTGCTCTAAAGCCTTCTCTGATCCACACACACAGTTTAAGTGCGTGGCCCTCCTGGGTGCACAGAGAGCAAGCCCATCTCTCTACAGATCCCCAGTGCACTGAGCACACTGAATCCTATCTGCCTGTTCACATGTCTGCCTCTCTCACTGAACTGTAGCAACTCGAGGACAGACACTGTACCCTTCTCTACCTTCCGTCTCCACATGGAGAGGGAAAGTGGGCTAACCAAGGCCCCTTTGCTCACAAGCACCCAGTCTAAGGACCAGCCTAACCAGCCAGAGTGATAGGAACATGTTCCAGGGGCATGGACCTCAGAAGCAACTTTTTTTCTGGATGCGTGGAGCATGTTTCCAATCCCCTGTACCACGTACTTGCCCCCCAGAGCCACCCTCCATTGGGCACAATTGTAATTTGGGAGAATTTCTTTAAAACATGAAATCAATATTTAGATGCAGACTTCAAGCAATATAGAGCTTTGGTTTGTGAGAATGGCATCATTCTGTTGGGAAAAACAAAGCCCAGCTTTGGCAGCCCTGATGGGGGAGGCAGATCTTGCATCTACCACGGTGGAAGGTGGGGAGGTTGCTGTCTGGAAAGAATGCTAGACATGTGTGCATGTGTGTGGCGGGAAGCTCTGGGCTCATAAACTGCCTGGCTACAGAGAAGGCTGGACCTGATTTCTTGACCACAGGCTCCTGAAGCCCCAGTGCTCTTGCTGACAGAGGCCCCTAGAGGAAAAGGAACAGGCTGGAATTGCTCAGGAAAATGTTCTTCCCAGGCTGGGGTGGCCAAGAGACCATCCATTTAATGCCTGATGGAGAAGAGTGAAGAGCCTGTGCTTAGCAGTGAATGGTCCGGAAGCCAGGCAGTGTGGCTTTTCCAAGCAGGTAGATGTCCTCATCTGTGCCCTGGTTGAGATGCTTCACCAAATTCTTCTCATAGAGCAGTGGGTGGTAGGCGCCCATCGTGCAGGCACTATCGAAGAACTTCTGGTAGTAGTAGCACACGTCGGTCTTGCGCTTGGATGGGAGGAACTCATAAATATCCACCTGGTCACACAGGGTCATCATGATGATGATACCTGGAGAGGGGAGCAGAGGTGAGTCATGCCTGACAACCCACCCCAGCACCCCAGAGCTCTGCCCAGTGGGTCCAGCAGCTTCTGACCCCAAATTTGGAGAGCTTTCCCTCTGGAGTTTCTATTTATGACTGTGATTCCCAATCCAAGTTTCAGCAAGCCAAGCCCAGCAGTGTTCCTTAGGATGCAGGGCTGTATGAGCGTGATACACCTTTGAATCCCCAGCACCTAGGCCAGGGCCTGGTGAATAACAGATGCTCCCCAAATGCTAGTAGATTAAATGACTCCATCAATCAGCCAATGAATATATCCATGGAGTAATTTATTTGAAGAAACAGGACAAGATTACTGAGCTGATTGAGGAGACAGTGCCATCATGTGTAGCTAGCACTTTCTAGCACTGTGACATCCCGCAGAACCTCTTGGATGGTGCAGTTTGGGAGCAGATTTTTCCTTACAGCACTTACATGAAACAGTGTCGGGGAGGGAAGACTTTTCTTCCCTTAGCTGGGCAAAGGGACAGCTGGAACAGGAGCACTCCACAGCCTGTATGATGAGGTGTGGAGAAAATCCAAGGAGAGGGCCCGTGACCAGCATTGTTCCAATAAACTCTGCACAGCACGGCCACTGATCCTATCTTTATTTAAATATTTGCTGTTTCATTCATCAGAATTTTTACATTGTGTTTTCTGAAGATACTGTCTTACAATATTATTTATCTTGATGACTGAGTTTTTAAGGGGTACCCCCTTAAATTGTACACCTGAGAAAAGTGCCTTGCTCCCCTCATCTGAGGTACAGCCCCGCTCCTCATTTTCCCGCCTCCCTCCCTGTTCGTGGCTTCCCTTCCCTCCATCTTCCTCTGCCATATTCTCCCCTCTCCAAAGCCTACCAAACACTACTTCCTCCATGAGGCTATATGTGACTGTCCAGCTACAAGGTGTCCTCTCTCCTATGACCCCAGGTTGTCTCTCCCTTCTGGCACAAATTGAATATTGCCTCAGACATCTGATTGACCTCCCCAATAGATACCCTCAGGAAAAAGAATTCTATCTTATTCACCTCTGTATTTTAGATAGAACTTGGCACGGTGTACAAGCAGAGCAAAATTCTAGCAATTGTTTAGTGGACAAACGAATGAACGAATGAATGAATGAGACCTCAGACAAAAAGCTCATCTCTTCTAGAAACAAACACGCAAGGTCTTTTCCCCGACATGAACTCACCAAGCATCCCAGAGGATGGGGGGTTTGGCTGAATCTCTTCTGGGGAGATTTCTTGAAGAATGTCCCACAGCTCCCAAGGCATCTGGGGCTTGAGGATGTAAAAGGGCTGATCGGGGTGCAGCTTACGATAACTCTTGTAGTTATTAAAGAAATTATAATCCGGATTCTGGTACCACTGAAAAAGAAAGAAGTGGTCCTTTCAAGGGAGAAATGGGCCAGTGAGCTGCTCCCCCCAGGAGTCATCCTCATCAGTGGCCATGGGGAGGGGAAAGGACCAACAAGGTTGCTCCTGAGGCACAGCCCTTTTCTTACAGCGGACTACAGGCTTCTCTTCCGGTCACAGGTTTCACTGGATAGCAGGGTGGGGCCTGGCCTGCAGCCTGTGCTTTTGGGGAGAGTTGACCTTGGCGACCCAGGATCAGCCTCAGGCTTCAGGATCAGAGTCTAGGAACACTATCAGAGCTGAAAAGAGCCCCAGCTACCATCTGGCCCCATCTCTCATTTTTAAAGGGGAGAAAACTAGAGCATAAGTTGCCACATCTATGGGTTCAGAGTCCTTGTCCCGACCTAGACATATTTGAGTTCTAAGTGAGATCAGTGCAAAACTGTTGAAAGTCAGACAGTGAGGGTGCCAGGGGTCGCCAGAGCCTGTCAGGCATTGGTAGAGCCAACTTAAGTGTCCCAAGATGAGTGCTCTCTGCCCTTCTCAGGAGTCATGGTCCTGAGGCCACAGCAGCCTGTATCAGAGAGAGGTCAACTGACATGCATGAACAGTGAGAGAACTACTCCAGAGAGGTTAGAATCCAGCAGGCCTCCACTCAGGTGGAGGAAAGAGCTTCCCTGGAAAGAGCTGCTGTTGCAGATCTGCGCCTTCTGCTTAGTAAATCAAGCCCTGGGACGGGGACTTTCATTCTCCACACTCCAATTCCCCGTCTGTAAAATGGGAACAACCACACTTCCATCGATCTCCTTAAATTGTTATGAGAGTGAAACGGGAAGAATTCTGGATACTGGAAGTGTGAAATAAGCATGCTAATATTATTTACAGGAGTAATGGCAACTACTCTCGAGTTCTGCTGATGCTCATTAGGAGTAACTGCATTAATGAACAACCTACCCCAGATGTTGGGAGCTCCAGCCACTATCCCAGTAAATACTATAACTGGGAGACAATACCTGGCAGTGCCTGGCAGGGCAAGGAGAGTAGCTGGCATAGGACAGGAATACTTCTGAATCTGCTAGTCCAGATGAAATGGGGTATCCTAAAACTCAAATACCCAGCCTTTAGGGATAGCCAATGTCAGCCATGACTTTAAAAACCTAGGAAATCAGGAAAATCTGTAGACAGACAGGAAGCTCAACCCCTATTTCCCATGGACACCCACTTACCTTTGGGATATCCGAATGGTATACAGATGGGTCCCATACGATTAGGATTCCTTCATTGTACAAACTGTCTTTGAGGAAGCGCTTCTCTGTGGTAACCAACTGCAGGAGGAAAGAGATGAGCTGTCACTTGAACATTCATATGCAACTGTTTGACATGAAGTAATAGCTGACACAGCACAAGGTACAGCCTGAGACCCCAGAGTCGCCTGTGAGGCTTCTAAGTTCTGGTGTGGCACTTAACTTCAGTGAAAGAAAGGTAAAGATGCCAGCCTGCACGGCGTTGACCTGAAAGGACATTTATCACAAGCCACTAGCCATAGAATAGAAAGGGTTCCATCCACTCAGGCTTTGAGATTACGGGGACAAGGGTACAGTGAAAACAGCATGGCATCCCAGCCTCCTGGAGTCACACCTTGTGTGGGAGCCACAAGAGTAGAGTCTGAAGTCAGGGACTCATATAATCAAAATTATCTCTGGAATCCTTTCAGTCACCTAAGAAAGTCCAGCACACTACATATACATCGTGGTGGAGACTGACACAGGATCTCTCACAAAGTCCAACACAGCCAATAGTTTCTGCAGCACTGGAGCAGATGGCTGTGCTTGTGGCTGAGCACCAGATGAAATATTCAGTTTGTGTGGAGAGGCCAGAGTGCGTGCAAAAATGCGCACCTCCCAACAGGAGACTCTCACCAGGCCGGTGAGAAGCTCATGTGTGCCTCTGCTGGCTGAGGGATCCAGCAATGGCTGGCTATGGCCCTTCCCCACCACACTGGCTCCTGGGCTGGCCTGCATATGGGTAGTCACACCTGCCTGGCGTAAACATGAGTGTGACAACCTAGATTGAATAATTCTGCAAAATGTACTAAGAGTGGTTTTTTTGTTGTTTTTTGTTTTTTAAAAAAAGCATATTTATACTCTTTGACTCAATAATTCCATGTTTGGGAATCTATCCTAAGAAAGAATCCAAATTCTGGGGGGAAATTATACATGTAAATGTTAATTACTTATCAAAATAAAGAAAAGTATGGCAAAAGATACTGGTCTCGGATACAAAAAGATCCAGGAACAACTCTTGGCTGTGCCACTAACTTTCCTATGACCTTGAGCAAACAGAGTAATAGTACTAGGCCCTTATTTTCTTATCTGTGAAATGGGAATAACACGTTTGCTCTGCTCTCTCAAACGGGAGCTGTGTTGTGGATCAAATGGAGACCATGAGTGAATGAGAAAGAAAATTAGCCCCAAAGGCTTAAGAATGAAGGGATCCGTGTCCCTCTTAAGAAAGCCAGAACTAATATATGAAATCAGCTGTCAACATTCACCTTGAAAAGCAGGTGGGAGATGATGTTGCCCAGGTAAAAATTGAGAGGAATAAATGGCAGAAATCAAATCAAGAATTAACTGAAATGAAAGCAAGAATCACGACAATAATCCCTCTCCATCTTGGTCTACATCACCAAGGCTGAGACCTAATTAATGTCACTGCAGTATCTGGAAAAAACTATGGCAAGGGAGATGGCCCGTGTGCAACCCACAGAATAGCAATCTGTCGCAAGCCTCTACCGTCACTGAGCTATCCCCATCCCCATACCGTCCTACAGACGTAAGGAAGTTCCCGGAAGCCTGAAGAATATACTCTCATTTCCTCAATATATCTTTGGGACAAGAAATACTGGTGGTGGGTCCACCTTGGCGGGAGGTTGTGCAGCTATACTGGGTGCTAAGGAGCCAAAGGAAAGACACAGTCCCTGTCCTCCAGGAGGTCACAGGGTAGCAGGAAAGGTGGACAAGGATAGTTGTCTAAGGTGCACTGCAGCCTGGGTGACAGAGTCAGACTCTGTCTCCAAAAAAAAAAAAAAAAAAAAGGGAAGAAAAGAAAAGAGATTGCCTTAAAACTGGATGGGGAATTGGAAGCATGGGTTCCAGTCCTGCTCTGTGTCTAACTCACTCCATGGTATTAGATGGACCATTTCACATCTCCTGGCCTCAGGTGCCTTATTTAGACATAACCCCTTTGTAAGGCCCTGCTGAGGGGACCAGCTATTCCTGGAAGAATAAAGCTGTTCTCAAATGCCTGTAATTACCTGCAGGGGGAGTGTGACCTGGGTTTGGAGATCCTCTTAGGGGGCAGGGGGAAGTTCATGCTGAGAATAAGTCATTGGCAGAACAGCAGAGCCCTGGGGAACATCTGCCAGGAAAAGGCTACACCAGGGCATGGAGTGCTGCCGCTGAAGACACTGTTTAAAGTCACCCTCTCAGTTAGAAAATAACAAACGCTCACTGGGGACAGTTAGAAAACCCAAGAATAGAAACAAACACACACACACATCTTCAGATATTACCACTGTGCATATTTTGGACTTTTTTCTTCTCAGATCTGTTTTCCCTCTGTTATGGACTGAATTGTGTGCCCCCAGAATTCACATGTTGAAGCCCTAATCCCCAATGTTACTAGTACCCTGTTTGGAAATAGGACTGTGAGGGAGGTAATTAGGATTAAATGTGTCATGGGGTGGGGCCCTAATTCCATGGGGCCAGTGTCCTTACAACAAGTAGAGACCCGCAGAGCTCTCTCTTTCCACCACGCACAGAGGAAAAGCCATGTGAAGGCACAGCCTGAAGGCCTCCTTTCTCTGATTCGGAGAAATAGCGTTTGAGAGTGCTGGCCCAAATCAAGAGGTCCTAGAACTCATAATTGCCATCATGTTTAAATTTTAGTTCCAATTATTATATTAATAGACTGTATGGCAGGGGTTCCATCAGAATCGCTCAGCTCACCGTCGCTGGTTTTAGACCTGTTGTTGATGGAAATCCCAGCCGCCTTCCACCTGCCCCGCCAACCCATCCAGATACCTGTCTTTCAGTATCTTGGGGAGAAAAGTTGGAGCTTCCAGAAAGGTTTGGTGATTTAAAAAAGTGCTGGTGGCAAACACCTAGATCCAAATCCCACCTCTGTCACTGACTTTCTGGGCTCCTCTGAGCAACTCACTCAAACTCTGGGAGTCTGAGTTCTGAGGGAAACTGGTGGTTGGGTCATACCTCACAGGGTTTGCTACGAAGATCAAATGAGATAAGGTTTGTAAGACCCTTAGATGGTATATATAATATATCTAACAAATGGCATCAACTATTATTTCAAGATAAGCCCCGCTGAGTAATCTGGAAATGTCCTGGTTGCAGCCCAGTCAGCATGGACTGTCGCTAGGCATATAGGAAGTAGGTCTCTCTCCAGCTAGCACAAAAGCTTCCAAGGAAGCCATTGGGTCTTCTTGTCACATTGTCTTCTCTGTCGGGCGCACTGGGTACAGGAGGTACTGAGTTGAGTCTCATAGAAACCTTCTTACACTTACAGTCAAAACTGCATTTATTTAAAGACCCACCCATTTACATATATCATTTTTCCTGTTGACTCTCATAGCCACACCTGGCACAGAAGCATCACATGCCTGACTAGGTCTGCTGGCCTGAAACCTAACAGTATGACACCATTCTCTATAAAAAGCCACCTTCTCAATAAGAAAAGTGCCTTTTTTGTTTTGCATGCCTTCATCACGGCCAAAGGGATGGGAGCTGAACAAATGTGGGTCCAGATGGCTTTAGAAGGGAGCTGCTGAAGCCGGGTGTAGGTGGCTCACGTCTGTAATCCCAGCACTTTGGGAGGCTGAGGCAGGTGGATCACCTGAGGTCACGAGTTCGAGACCAGACTGGCCAATATGGCGAAACTCTGTCTCTACTAAAAATACAAAAATTAGCTGCGCATGGGGGTGTGTGCCTCGAATCCCAGTTACTTGGGAGACCAAGGCAGGAGAATCACTTGAACCCAGGAGGCAGAGCAGAGAGCTGAGATTGTGCCACTGCACTCGAGCCTGAGCGCAAGAACAAAACTGTCAAAAAAAAAAAAAAGAGAAGAGAGCTGCTGTCAGGAGGACCTCCCCGTCTGGGAAGAGAACAAGCCACTCAGAGGCAGAATTTTACCAAAGCAACAGCTATTCTCTCAGTGACTTCTGGGTGCCAGATGTTCTCCTTGTGCAGTGGGGGTGGGGACCCCGTTTGCTAATCCACAGAAACGGACACGAAATAGTTAGGATAACTGACCAGGACAAAAGACAGAGAAGACAGACCACCGGCTTTTTAGGATATGAAGGTAAGAAAGGGCAATGATAGAAAGTGTCCATCACAGTTCAGTACCACAACAAGTGCCGTCATGGAGCGGCCAGGACGTGAGTACGAAAGGAACAGCCAGATACTTAGTGTTGCTTACAGGAGGTGAGAAAAGAGAACTGATTTGCCTAAGAAGAAGCAGGAAAGGCTCCCTTGAGGGTGGATAGTGTATCCCAGGAAGTGGGCTACCTTCCTCTCAGCCCTGGCACAATGGTGCACAGAGAGCTATATAAGTATAAGGGGAAAAACAAATCTGCTTCGGTAGAAAGCCATTTTCTTCCTCCCTATCAGATTCTGATTCCACGGGAGCTATTTCACAACCCTTTGTGAACCGCAGGCAACTAATCCATGCGCCTACTGGGCATCCTGCCCAGGAGAGCTTCAACTGACTCCTCCCCTCCCCCTGCCTTAGCTCACACAAAAACTAGTTTCACTCCTTTACTCCAAATTTGTGTTGCTTTGACTTTTCCTCTGAACCAGTTGTAATATCTACCTGGTTCAATCATACAAGTAAAATAGAATCTTCATGATGAATTCATTTTTATATCTGTATGAGAGTCATCATCTTACCCTTTTTTCCCTAAAAATTATCCTTCAACAGAAGTCTTGCCTCCCTTCTGCTAGATGCCTCTCAAGTGGTCTCAAATTGACTCACCTTCCCTGTTGGGATTTGGGAAGGTGGAGTCATTCGCAAACAGGCAGAGGCAGACCTTGAAGTTTCAGTCGTGCCCATCGCTACTATTTACAAAGCACTTGCTGCAGACCAGCCTCCAGGTGACATGCTCCACACATAGTAACTCCTTTGATCCTAAAAAAAAAAAACCCTGGATAGTAACTATTCATATTTCTATCTTACGAGTAAGGGAACTGAGGCTCAGAAAGGTAAAGTAAAGCAACTTGCTCAAGTCACTCACATAGGAAGTGCTGGGGGAGGGATCTGATCACAGTCTGTCTGACTCCAGTACTCTTAATTCCCAGGCAACCTTACTTTGGCCTTAAATACAGTTTCAGAATCTTTGCAGGACTGGGGTTTCGTTCTTCACAGTGAGGAAGACTGAAACATCATGAAGAGGTGTTCAGAGAGTAGGCGGCCTCCACCGTCCAAGAGAACGCTCAGGGAGGGCTCCTCCACTCTCCCCTCTCTTCTTTGCTGCTGCCTGCTCACCTCCAGATCCTGCCATCCATGCATCAAACAGAGATTGGTTTCTCTCTAAATTCATTCTCTTCAAACTCAAAGTAGCCCAGCATAACCTGGAAATCCCACTCCATCAGGTTTACTAACTGTCCCACTCACCCCAATGACAATTATCAATCTCTTTGCTCAAACCTTCTCTACTAAAACCTCTTCCCCGCTCAGCCTCCTTCTGACTTGGCCTTGCATCCCACTTTGCAGAGAAAATAGACGCCCTCTCATCCTTGTAATACCGACTGCAGCTACACCACTCCCACCTTCTTCCCTCTGACTCCCTCCTGCCGGGGGTCATCCTCCACTACGCTTTGGCTCCACCACCACCATGTTCTGGGTAACTAATCATTTTCTCCTCTTTTTAGTATATTCACTTTCTCCCTCTATCAACTGGCTTCTCCCTGTTGATTTAAAAACAGCTTATAAAATATACATAACATAAAATTGACCATTTTAGCAATTTTAAATATTCAGCTTAGTACATTCATATTGTTGTAACTATCACCACCATCTCCAGAACTTTTTCAGTTTCCCAAAATGAATCATAGTATTCATTAAACAACAATTCCGCATTCCTTTCTCCTCCTAGCCCTTGGCAAACATCATTCTACTTTCTGTCTCTACTCCAGGTGTTTCATATAAAGTGGAATCATACAGTGTTTGTCCTTCTGTGACTGTCTCCCTTACTGACATTTTTTCCAATTTAAAACATTGTATTAAAATACACATGACTATCTGAACCATTTTTAAGTGTACAGTTCAGTGATATTAAGTACATTTATATTGTTGTGCAACTATCACCACAAACCATCTCGAAAACTTTTTCAATCTTGCAAAACTGAAACTCTATACTCATTAAACAGTAACTCCCCATTCCCCCTCCCACCTCACATTCCCTGGCAACCACCATTCATGTAGTATTTTGTGTGTGTGTGTGTGTGTGTGTGTGTGTGTGTGTGTGTGTGTGTGTGTGTGTGTGACTGGCTTATTTCACTTGGCATAATGTCTTCAAGGTTCATCCATGTTGTAGCCAGTATCAGTATTTCCTTCCTTTTTAAGAATAATATTTTATTATGTGTATAAACCAGCTTTTGCGTATCCATTCGCCATCAATAGACACTTGGGCTGCTTCTGCATTTCAGCTATTGTGAACAACAGTAGTATGAATATGGGGGTACGAATATCACTTCAAGACCCTTCTTTCAATTTCTGTAAGTATATGCCAATAAATAGAATTATTAGAGTACATGGTAATTCCACGTTGAAGTTTTTGAGGCACTGCCATACTGTTTTCCACAGTGGCTAATCATTTTCCATTCCCATCAACAGTGCTCACAGATTCCAATTTCTGATCATAGAAGCCATCCTCATGGGTGTGAGGTGGTACTGTGTGGTATTCTTGGGTTGCATTTCCCTAACAAAAAAGAGTTGAGTCTCTTTTCATGTGCTTACTAACCATTTGCATATCTTGGAGAAATGTCCATTCAAGTCGTTTGCCCATTTTTAAATTGGGTACTTTGATTTCTTTTTTATCGTTGTTTGATGAGTGTTCTATATATTCTGTACATTAATCTCTCATCAGATAGACGACTTGCAAATATTTTCTCCTATTATGTGTGCTGTCTTTTTACTCTGTTGAGAGGACCTTTTGACTTATAATTATTTTTAATTTTCATAAAGTCCAACTTGTATATTTTTTCCTTTGTTACGTATGTATGCCTTTGGTGTCATAATGACGAAATCATTGCCAAATCTGATGTCATCAAGTTTTTGCCCTATGTTGTCATCTAAGAGTTTTATAGTTTTTGGTCTACATTTAGGTTTTAGGTCACAGATCTATTTTGAGTTAATTTTTATTTTTAGTGTTAGGTAAGGGTCCAACTTTATTCTTTTGCATGTGGATAGCCAGTTTTCCTAGTAGCGTTTCTTAAAGAGACTGTCTTTTCCTCATTGAACGATCCTGACACACTCGTCAAAAATCATTTACGTGTATATACAAGAGTTTATTTCTGGACTTTCTATTCTATTCCAATGGTTTATATGTTTGTCTTTGTACCTCACTGCTTCGATTATTGTAACATATGTATTTTTTGAAATCAAGAAGTGAGAGAACTCCAGCTTTATTCTTATTTTTCAGGATTGTTTGGTTAATTGGGGTCCCTTGAGGTTTCATATAAATTTTAGAATGGCTTTTTCTGTTTCTGCAAAAAAAGAAATATCTTTTGGATTTTCATAGTGATTGCCTTAAATCTGCAGATCATATTCGGTATCATTGACATCTTAACAATACTTTTTTCAATCTGTGAACATGGGATGTCTTCCAGGTTTTTGTGTCTTCTTTAATTTCTTTCAGAAATATTTTGTAGTTTTCATTGTACAAGTCTTTCACCTCCTTGGTTAAATATTTTATGCTTTTTTATGCCATTCTATTGTAAATGGAATTGTTTTTAAATTTCCTTTTTAGATCATTCATTGTTATTGCATATAATAGAAAAAATGAATATTTTTGTGTGTTAATTTTGGATCCTGCTACTCTATTGAATTGGTTTATTTATTCAGTATTTTATTGTACTGTACTCATCCTTCTTCCTGTGATGAAGAAGGGACAAAGTAAGACGTGTAAGATTTCATACTCAGAACAATGTGTCATTTAAAACTTCTGAATTGCTTATTGCTTGAATTTTTCATTTAATATTTTAAGACTGCAGCTGACCACAAATAAATGAAACTGCAGAGAGTGAAACCATGGATAAGGGGCTGACTTCTAATTTCAGTGACTTCTAGCTGCCAAGTTACACAAGAAAGAAACCGAGCTGCACCTTTGGCCCCTCTCCCTTTACTTCTCACATCAAACACGACATTAAAACCTGTTGACTGCAAATCCCAAGTAGCCCTTAAATACATTCTTTTCTCACATTCACCTTCACCCCTACTCTTGTGCAAGCTATCAGCATATCTAAGCCAGACCACTGCAAGACCTTCCTAACTATGTATCTTCACCTACTGCAGCCCCTCTGATCAGATGGAAGCAAGTGATGGTTACAAAATGCAAATCCAATCACACCATAAAGAAGGTGCCTCACCCTGCCGGGTGTGGTAACTCACACCTGTAATCCCAGCACTCTGGGAGGCTGACGCGGATGGATCACCTGAGGTCAGGAGTTTGAGACCAGCCTGGCCAACATGGTGAAACCTTGTCTCTACTAAAAATAAAAAAATTAGTCCGGCATGGTTGTGGGCACCTGTAATCCCAGCTACTGAGGAGGCTGAGGCAGGAGAATCGCTTGAACCCAGGAGGTGGAGGTTGCAGTGAGCCGAGATCGCGCCACTGCACTCCAGCCTGGGCGACAGGCCAGCCCCCCCACCCTCAGCTGAAAAAAGAAGATGCCTCAGTGCAGCACCATGGCTTGACTCCTTCTTGCTTTTAGCTTTGTCTCTCACCACATAGCCCCACATATACTCACCTCTTCCTGAGTCCTTCTAGTCCCCCATTTCCTGCCACACAAAACTGTACCCATGCTGTTGCCTCTTCCTGAAAAGCTGTTATCCCACCCTTTTCAACATCCACACATTCCTTCTACACAGTCAAGTACCATCCACCTGGGGATTCTGATCACTTTGAATAGCTCGTATCTCCCCTTTCAGGGCTCTCCTAGTACCTTGACCACTCTCTTCTCTAGTTCTCTTTTGCAACTTTATTTATTTGTAAAACTATTTGATTGCATCATAAGAACAGAGGCTGAGTCTGTTTTGCTCACAATTGTATCCTCCACTACCAGTGTCTGCAAATATCAATAGTAAGTGCAGTTAACGTTTATTGATACATGTGCCAGGTATTGTTCTAAGTGCTTTGCACAGATTTTTCTTATTTGTACCTCACAACAACCCTGTAAGGGAATTGTTCTCCCTTTTTTAGAGAGAAGTAACTTGATGATCCTTCAGCTAGTAAGAGACAGAGCTGGATTTCAACCCCAAGCAGGCTAACTATAGAGTTTATGTACTGACTGCCACACTCTACTCAATACTGAACATATTTGTTGAATGAATGAATTAATTAAGAGTAAATGAACATCTCTCCTGGATATTTAGGTAGCATCTTATATAGAAGTAGAGATGAGGTTTTAGTGCTCCCTAAAGTGCTCTCCAGCTCCAGGGTTTCTGACTAAGCATGAGAATGGAAAGGGGCAAAGCTGGTCCTAACCCTCTGTCTGAATTTCCAGACTTGCCAGAGCACAAGCAGCCATGAAGGTCCAGCCTCATCTCTCTCTACAGGGCAATGCCAGCCAATTCTTCCACACCTCCACCTCCAACTTAGCCAGGGGTATCTGAATGTCTCCCTCATTTCCTATGATCATGCCACTGCACTCCAGCCTGATCACTAATAGGGGAGTGACCATTATGCTACTCTTGGAGTGGTGTAACGTCTCCCTCATTTCCTGTTCTCCTCTGTCTTGCCAATTCCACTTTCTGGAGTGCCTGTCTATTGCTATTTTCCCAAGTCTTTCCCATCTTTCAAAGTCTAGTTCAGCTGTCATTTGCCCCAGAGAGTTTATTGCTAGCCAATCCATTCCTTTCAATCCTATCTCTTCTAGTACTAATAAAAGTAGGCCAGGCACGATGGCTCATGCCTGTAATACTAGTACTTCGGGAGGCCAAGGTGGGTGGTTACCTGAGGTCAGGAGTTCAAGACCAGTTGGACCAACATGGTGAAACTGCATCTCGACTAAAGATTAAAAAATTAGCCGGGTATGGTGGCGCATGCCTGTAATCCCAGCTACTCAGGAGGCTGAGGCAAGAGGATTACTTGAACCGAGGAAACGGAGGTTACAGTAAACCAAGATCACACCACTGCACTCCAGCTTGGGTGACAGAGCGAAACTCCATCTCAAAAAAAAATAATAATAATAACAATAATAGTAATAAAAGTAATACCAAAAGCCAAAATATATATTTGAACAACAAACAGGCATTGGAAGCACCTAGAAGCGACTGGAAGATGTGACGGTGATAGAAAGTGATTCTCTTAAAAAAAAAAAAAAAAAAAAGGTATTAGAGGAAGAACAAAAAAACAAGATGGTGACCACTTACAAAGAAGTTAAGTTCCTCAATTTCTATCCCATTATAAAAATATTCTTATGATGGCCAAACAGAAACAGCTCCAGTCTGCAGCTCCCAGCGTGATCGACAAAGAAGACAGGTGATTTCTGCTTTTCCAACTGAGGTACCTGGTTCATATCACTGGGACTGGTTGGACAGTGGGTGCAACCCGTGGAGGGTGAGCCAAAGCAGGGTGGGGCATCGCCTCACCCAGGAAGTGCAAGGGGTCAGGGGATTTCCTTTTTCTAGCCAAGGGAAGCCGTGACAGATGGAACCTGAAAAAAATGGGACACTCCAGCCCAAATACTGCGCTTTTCCAACTGTCTTAAAAAATGGCACACAGGAGATTATATCCTGTGTCTGGCTTGGCAAGTCCCATGGCCATGGAACCTTGCTCACTGCTGGCGCAGCAGTCTAAGATGGACCTGCGAGGCAGTAGCCTAGCAGGGGGAGGGGCATCCGCCATTGCTGAGGCTTGAAGAGGTAAACAAAGCAGCCAGAGAAGCTCAAACTGGGCAGAACTCAGCCAGGCCTATTGCCTCTGCAGACTCCACCTCTGGGGGCAGGGTGTAGTTGAATAAAAAGCAGCAGAAACTTCTGCAGACTTAAAAATCCCTGGCTGAAATCCCAGCACTTTGGGAGGCCGAGACAGGCGGATCACGAGGTCAGGAGATCGAGACCATCCTGGCTAACCCGGTGAAACCCCGTCTCTACTAAAAAATACAAAAAACTAGCCGGGCGAGGTGGCGGGTGCCTGTAGTCCCAGCTACTCAGGAGGCTGAGGCAGGAGAATGGTGTGAAACTGGGGAGGCAGAGCTTGCAGTGAGCTGAGATCCAGCCACTGCACTGCAGCCTGGGCGACAAAGCAAGACTCTGTCTCAAAAAAAAAAAAAAAAAAAAATCCCTGGCTGACCACTCTGAGGAGAGCAGTGGTTCTCCCAGCACAGTCCTGTCTCCCAGGACAGACTGCCTTTTCAAGTGGTTCCCTGACCCCTGTGTAGCCTAACTGGGAGGCACCTCCCAGTAGGGGCCAACTGACAACTCATACAGGCAGTTGCCCCTCTGGGATGAAGCTTCCAGAGGAAGAATCAGGCAGCAATATTTGCTGTTCTACAGCCTCTGCTGGTGATACCCAGGCAAAGAGGTCTGGAGTGGACCTCCAGCAAACTCCAACAGACCTGCAGCTAAGGGACCTGACTGTTAGAAGGAAAACTAACAAACAGAAAGGAATAGCATCAACATCAACAGAAAGGACATCCACACCAAAACCCCATCTGTAGGTTACCAACATCAAAGACTAAAGGTAGATAAAACCACAAAGATGGGGAGAAACCAGAGCAGAAAAGCTGAAAATTCTAAAAACCAGAGTGCCTCTTCTCCTCCAAAGGTTCGCAGCTCCTCGCCAGCAACAGAACAAAGCTGGACGGAGAATGACTTTGACAAGCTGACAGAAGTAGGCTTCAGAAGGTCGGTAATAACAAACTTCTCCGAGTTAAACGAGGATGTTCAAACCCATTGCAAGGAAGCTAAATACCTTGAAAAAAGATTAGACAACTGGCTAACTAGAATAAACAGTGTAGAGAAGACCTTAAACGACCTGATGGAACTGAAAACCATGGCATAAGAACTATGCAATGCATGCACAAGCTTCCATAGCCAATGCGATCAAGTGGAAGAAAGGGTATCAGTGATTGAAGATCAGATCAATGAAATAAAATGGAAAGAGAAGTTTAGAGAAAAAAAGAGTAAAAAGAAACAAACAAAGCCTCCAAGAAATATGGGACTATGTGAAAAGACCAAATCTACATTTCACTGGTGTACCTGAAAGTGATGGGCAGAATGGAACCAAGTTGGAAAACACTCTTCAGGATATTATCCAGGAGAACTTCCCTAACCTAGCAAGGCAGGCTGACATTCAAATTCAGTAAATACAGAGAATACCACAAAGATACTCCTCAAGAAGAGCAACCCCAAGACATATAATTGTCAGATTCACCAAGGCTGAAATGAAGGAAAAAAATATTAAGGGCAGCCAGAGAGAAAGGTAGGGTTACCCACAAAGGGAAGCCCATCAGATTAACAGTGGATATCTTGGCAGAAACTACAAGCCAGAAGAGAGTGGGGGCCAAGATTCAACATTCTTAAAGAAAAGAATTTTCAACCCAGAATTTCATATCCAGTCAAACTAACCTTCATGTGTGAAGGAAAAATAAAATCCTTTACTGACAAGCAAATGCTGAGAGATTGATTTTGCCACCACCAGGCCCGCCTTATAAGACCTCCTGAAGGAAGCACTAAACATGGAAAGGAACAACCGGTACCAGCCACTGCAAAAACATGCCACATTGTAAAAACCGTCAATGCTAGGAATAATCTGCATTGACTAACGGGCAAAATAACCAGTTAACATCATAATGACAGTATTAAATGCAAACATAACAATATTAACCTTAAATGTAAATGGGCTAAATATCCCAATTAAAAGACACAGACTGGCAAATTGGATAAAGAGTCAAGACCTATCAGTGTGCTGTATTCAGGAGACCCATCTCATGTGCAGAGACACACATAGGCTCAAAATAAAGGTATGGAGGAAGATCTACCAAGCAAATGGAAAACAAAAAAAAGCAGGGTTGCAATCCTAATCTCTGATAAAACAGACTTTAAACCATCAAAGATCAAAAGAGACAAAGAAGGCCATTACATAATGGTAAAGGGATCAATTCAACAAGAAGAGCTAACTATCCTAAATATATATGCACCCAATACAGGAGCACCCAGATTCATAAAGCAAGTCCTTAGAAACCTACAAAGAGACTTCGACTCCCACACAATAATGGGAGACTTCAACACCCCACTGTCAATATTACACAGATCAACGAGACAGAAGGTTAACAAGGATATCCAGGAATTGAACTCAGCTCTGCACCAAGTAGACCTAATAGACATCTACAGAACTCTTCACCCCAAATCAACAGAATATACATTCTTCTCAGCACCACATCACACTTATTCTAAAATTGACTACATAGTTGGAAGTAAAGTACTCCTCAGCAAATGTAAAAGAACAGAAATCATAACAAATTGTCTCTCAGACCACAATGCAATCAAATTAGAACTCAGGATTAAGAAACTCACTCGAAACTGCACAACTACATGGAAACTAAACAACCTGCTCCTGAATGACTACCAGGTAAATAAAACAAAGGCAGAAATAAAGATATTCTTTGAAAGCAATGAGAACAAAGACACAATGTACCAGAATCTCTGGGCCACATTTAAAGCCATGTGTAGAGGGAAATTTATAGCACTAAATGCCCACAAGAGAAAGCAGAAAGATCTAAAATCAACACCCTAACATCACAATTAAGAAAACTAGAGAAGCAAGAGCAAACAAATTCAAAAGCTAGCAGAAGACAAGAAATAACTAAGATCAGAGCAGAACTGAAGGAGACAGGGACACAAAAAACTCTTCAAAAATTCAATGAATCTAGGAGCTGGGTTTTTTGTTTAAAGATCAACAAAATTGATAAACCACTAGCAAAACTAATAAAGAAGAAAAGAGAGAAGAATCAAATAGATGCAATAAAAAATGATAAATGGGGATATCACCACCGATCCCACAGAAATACAAACTACCATCAGAGAATACTATAAACACATCTACGAAAATAAACTAGAAAATCTAGAAGAAATGGATAAATTCCTGGACACATACACCCTCCCAAGACTAAACCAGGAAGAAGCTGAATCTCTGAGTAGACCAATAACAGGCTCTGAAATTGAGGCAATAATTAATAGCCTGCCAACCAAAAAAAGTCCAGGATCAGACAGATTCACAGCCGAATTCTAGCAGAGGTACAAAGAGGAGCTGGTACCAATCCTTCTGAAACTATTCCAATCAATACAAAAAGAGAGAATCCTCCCTAATTCATTTTATGAGGCCAGTATCATCCTGATACCAAAGCCTGTCAGAGACACAACAAAAGAAGAGAATTTTAGACCAATATCCCTGATGAACATCAATGCGAAAACCCTCAATAAAATACTGGCAAACTGAATCCAACGGTGCATCAAATGGTATTGCTTAGGTTTTCTACCACAATTAAGTCAGCTTCATCCCTGGGATGCAAGGCTGGTTCAATATACGCAAAGCAATAGACATAATCCATCACATAAACAGAACAATGACAAAAACTACATGATTATCTCAATAGATGCAGAAAAGGCCTTCAACAAAATACAACAGCCCTTCATGCTAAAAACTCTCAATGAACTAGGTATTGATGGAATGTATCTCAAAATAATAAGAGCCATTTATGACAAACCCAAAGCCAATATCATACTGAATGGGCAAAAATTGAAGCATTCCCTTTGAAAACTGGCACAAGACAAGGATGCCCTCTCTTACCACTCCTATGCAACATAGTGTTGGAAGTTCTGGCCAGAGCAATCAGGCAAGAGAAAGAAATAAAGGGTATTCAATTAGGAAAAGAGGAAGTCAAACTGTCCCTGTTTGCAGATGACATGATTATATATTTAGAAAACCCCATCATCTCAGCCCAAAATCTCCTTAAGCTGATAAGCAACTCCAGCAAAGTCTCAGGATACAAAATCAATTGCAAACATCACAAGCATTCCTATACACCAATAACAGACAAACAGAGAGCCAAATCATGAGTGAACTCCCATTCACAAGTGCTACAAAGAGAATAAAATACTTAGGAATCCAACTTACAAGGGATATGAAGGTCCTCTTCAATGAGAACTACAAACCACTGCTCAACAAAATAAAAGAGGACACAAACAAATGGAAGAACATTCCATGCTCATGGTTAAGAAGAATCAATATTGTGAAAATGGCCATACTGCCCAAGGTAATTTATAGATTCAATGCCATCCCCATCAAGCTACCAGTGACATTCTTCACAGAATTGGAAAAAAACTACTTTAAAGTTCATATGGAACCAAAAAAGAGCCTACATTGCCAAGACAATCCTAAGCCAAAAGAACAAAGCTGGAGGCATCATGCTACTTGACTTCAAACTACACTACAAGGCTACAGTAACCAAAACAGCATGGTACTGGTACCAAAACTGATATATATATCACTGGAACAGAACAGAGGCCTCAGAAGTAACACCACACATCTACAACCATCTGATCTTTAACAAGCCTGACAAAAACAAGAAATGGGGAAAGGATTTCCTATTTAATAAATGGTCCTGGGAAAACTGACTAGCCATATGTAGAAAGCTGAAACTGGATCCCTTCCTTACACTTTATACAAAAATTAATTCAAGATGGATTAAAGACTTAAATGTTAGACCTAAAACCATAAAAACCCTAGAAGAAAACCTAAGCAATACCATTCAGGACATAGGCATGGGCAAGGACTTCACTACTAAAACACAAAAAGCAATGGCAACAAAAGCCAAAATAGACAAATGGGATCTAATTAAACTAAAGAGGTTCTGCACAGCAAAAGAAATGACCATCAGAGTGAACAGGCAACCTACAGAATGGGAGAAAATTTTTGTAATCTACTCATCTGACAAAGGGCTGATATCCAGAATCCACAAAGAACATAAACAAATTTACAAAACAAACAAACAAACAACCCACCCCATCAAAAAGTGGGCAAAAGATATGAACAGAAACTTCTCAAAAGAAGACATTCATGCAGCCAACAGACACATGAAAAAATGCTCATCATCACTGGTCATCAGAGAAATGCAAATCAAAATCACAATGAGATACCATCTCACACCAGTTAGAATGGCGATCATTAAAAAGTCAGGAAACAACAGGTGCTGGAGAGGATGTGGAGAAATAGGAACGCTTTTACACTGTGGATGGGAGTGTAAACTAGTTCAACCATTGTGGAAGACAGTGTGGCGATTCCTCAAGGATCTAGAACTAGAAATACCATTTGACCCAGTCATCCCATTACTGGGTATATACCCAAAGGATTATAAATCATGCTACTAGAAAGACACACGCACACGTATGTTTATTGCGGCACTATTCACAATAGCAGAGACTTGGAACCAACCCAAATGTCCATCAATGATAGACTAGATTAAGAAAATGTGGCACATATACACCATGGAATACTATGCAGCTATAAAAAAGGATGAGTTCATGTCCTTTGCAGAGACATGGATGAGGCTGGAAACCATCATTCTGAGCAAACTATCACAAGGACAGAAAACCAAACACTGCATGTTCTCACTCACAGTTGGGAACTGAACAATGAGAACACTTGGACACAGGGCAGGGAACATCAAACCCCAGGGCCTGTTGTGGGGTAGGGGGCAGGGGGAGGGATAGCATTAGGAGAAATACCTAATGCAAATGACAAGTTAATGGGTGCAGCACACCAATATGGCACATGTATACCTATGTAACAAATCTGCATGTTGTGCATATGTACCCTAGAACTTAAAAGTATACTTAAAAAAAAATTCTTAAGGTTGTGGGCTTCAGAAGGAAAGTGGGCTGTGCAGGAAGCAGCTTCTGCCTATCTGGTGAGTTCCTGAAAGTAAGGAAGTGAAGAGACAGATACAGGGAAGTGGAGCCCTGGTAGAGAAGGAAAGAAACACACCACTGGACACTGCTGAAAAGGCATTTCTGATCCGTTCCAGGATCCACCCCATGCCCAGGACTCCTAGGGAAGTGTGTAGACTAAATATTGACGTAAAAACACCCAGAGCACATATGTTTATTCAGAAAAAGGCAAATGGTGGTGGTTGTGAGATGGGCAGGTTGCGGCCCTATTGTGCAATTTTTGATATTTTGATATATGTGTAATACAGTTTTTCCCACTAATAAAATCTATTAACAGAACCCTGTGGCAAGAGTATTTCTCAAGTTTCCCGTAGTATTGAGAAATCAGCACATACTACCTGAAAATACTCCCGGAACCTAATTATCCAGGGGAATTTATGATATAGTACATGAATTCTATGCCATATTACACGTAATTACATGGTGACACTGTCTTATAGTAGTGGCAGAGCAGTTTACAGTTCATAAAGTGCTCTCATGTGTATTGTTTCATTCACTTTTCACAACACTCCCCACTCTCCCCTAGATGTTCTGGGCTCCGCTGTCCCTCATGCAAGCCTCCAGATACGACCTGCAGCCTCAAGGACAGCTCAACTCTACTTTCCTGGGCACCCGACACCTCCATTAGCCGACCTGATACCAAAGGGTTTTTCTTTAAATAAACACATCACCAGGTTGGGTCATGCAATCACTGTCTTCTTCTCCAGTGAGGAATCAGGAACTCAGGAAGATCACGAGACTTCACTGGCAGCCTGGATGTGCTCCCAGTAGATACATTCCACATTACAGACCACAGTGTGGTCCTTCCCTTCCTCCACAGCTGCACAGAAGAAATTTTACCTGAGAGTTCATCAGGCGAATGGTAGTTTTTGTGCCCACATCTTGCTGGAAGTTGGCTGTGGGTGCCCCATTAAACCTTAGGACTGCGTCATGATCATCTGTAAACCACAAAGAAACAGAAAAGAGGTGATGAGCACTGGCAATATGCAGAAAAAGAGAAAGGTAAGGGGAGGGGGCAAGGGAATAATGCTTCCGCATCCTAATCCACAGGGCGAAATGGCAGTATTTGTGTGGTGCTCAGGTAAAGCTCCTAGGCAGAGATGACCACCTGTCTGCCAGCCACTGTAAGGGCTGAAGGGGTCCATACTGTGGCATTCCTGAAGTCCATTCAAAGACAGTCACTTGTGCCTGGGCACAGCAGAAAAGTGAACAAAGCCAGTGTGCTACTTACAGTGGAATAGCTACTCCAGTTATCAAAGCAACAAACCAAATATTCTCTTGGTATCACCAGTAGATTATATTTCTACATCTGTTAGAAAAATGAAAACACTACCATAGGTTCAGTGTATCCCACAAGTGCAAAGGACCCCATTGCACTCTGAAAAGCATGCAGTGCTCAGCAAATGGACGGGATTTAACTATGGCATCCAAGACAGCCCCCAGGTGTTCCATTTGGGAACCTGAGGCCCAGGGAAGAGTCACAGACCTGGTGTGGCAGCAATGGAAGAGGAGGTCACAGGTCTCAACTAACTAACTTCCTTCCTTCTTTCCTTCCTCCCTTTTCTCCCTTTCTTCCTTTCTTCTTTTCTTCCCTTCCTTTCTTCCTTTCTTTTTCTCTCCTCTTCCTTTCTTTTTTCTTCCTTTCTTTCTTTCTTTCCTTCTTTCATTCATTCTTTCTTTCTTTTTTCTTTCTTTCTTTCCTCTCTCTCTCTCTTTCTTTGCCATTGTCAGAAACAATGTACTAAATCCAGTCAAAATCAAACAGACCATCTTGAAAAACCTAAGCTTCCTGGGCTAGCTCCTTGTCTTTGCAACTGTTTAAGCAGTGTTTGGAAGACTTGGAAAAGTTTTTCTACCCAACGTTGACCAATCTGGTGGAGGAGGGAAGACTTTAAGGAGCCATCCCAACCCTGTGATCCTATGAGAGCTTCTTCCAATCTTACTTGGTCAAGCAAGTTTGGGGCCCACCAGTGAAATCTGCACTGCAGCTGGAGGTCAGCTGCATCCTCTGTTGTTCTATTCAGGTTTGTTTTGGGTCATCCATCCACACAGGATCTGGGGAAGTGAGGGCATTTGACTGAATACAAGATGATTTAGAAAGAGGATATCCACAGAATTAAGGATGAAAGCCTCTCTCTCTCAGTTCCAATGTATGTACTAAACCCTAGGAACACAGAAACCTCAGTCATGAAAACACAACCCTATCCTCAATCCTAGGGCAAAATTTCATCGAAATGGTTTGAAAATTACCTGAGAAGGGCACAGTCCCAACTGTTATCATCTTACAGGGCAGGTACACTGAAGTGCACATAGGGCAGGAGGTATATCTTTACACAACTCAGAATTATAACCCATTTTGTCATAATCAGTCACTGCTTCGAAAGAAATTAGTAGCAATTGCATGAGAAACACAGATCCATCAGAAACTTTAGTCAACTTTCCATAAATTATTGGTAAGAATCCCAGTAGAAAAGAGATGAGAAGTTCTAAAAGAGTAACTGAGAGATTCATAAAAGGACTACTTACCAAGTTGGGGTAGAGTTTAAAGAAATCAACATGGAATAGGCTAAAGCCCCAGGGTTGATGACTGCATGGAGTCATTACTACCCCTGGTCTACTGTGGCCTGATGAGCACAGACCCTGAGCTGCGGAGGGACACCTATCAGGAGCTGTTGCCTTTAGGAGAGGAACACAGCTATTGCCAACCTCCAACCAGCAAGAAGGGGTCTGGGGGAGTCAATATCCCAACCTGGCTCTGCTCCTTCCCTTGGATCTCACAGACCTGAAGGGAAAAGGGAGAGAGCAGGACCAAGAGGGAGGACCTCCTGGCAGGATCTGACACCTTCAGTCAAGAAAAAGACTCAGCTTGAGTGTACTCTGCAAAGCGAAACATGGCCAAATAGGTGCCCTGACCTTAGTCTTCTTCTCAGCTTAATGCCAGTGCTTCTCCTGGCCAGTCCCAAAGAAAACCCAGAGAGTGAATAATGCCAGTTAACACAGTTCAAAATTTTAATTTCTGTGCTGGGTGCAGTAGCTCACGCCTGTAATCCCAGCACTTTGGGAGGCCGAGGCAGGTGGATCACCTGAAGTCAAGAGTTCAAGACCAGCCTGACCAACATGGTGAAACCCCGTCTCTACTAAAAATACAAAAATTAGCTGGGCGTGGTGGTGTGCGCCTGTAATCCCAGATTCTCAGGAGGCTAAGGCAGGAGAATCGCTTGAACCCAGGAGGTGGAGCTTGCAGTGAGCCGAGATTGTGCCACTGCACTCCAGCCTGGACGACAGAATGAGACTATTCTCAAAAAAAAAAAATTTCAATTTCTCAGGGACAGAGCCAGATGGAAAAGGGTGAGAGTGGGATTTGGAGGTGCAACTGGAGAACATCCCACACAGAAGGCTTAGGTTAGAGCGGATGCTTGATGTTGACCATAAGAAAGGAGAATTGTTTTGCTCACGCAACAAATACTGATTGAGCACCTACTCTATGCCAGGCACAGTTTTAGACACGGGAGACGACGGCTGTAAGCAACAAAGACAAGGTCCATGCCATCAGAGATATGACATTCTACTGCACGGAGATAGACAATAAAGACACACAACAACCTACATATAAGATAATTGCAGATTGTGACAAACACTGTGACACCAACAAGCTGAGTTGTGTGCCAGAGACACTGAGGGAATTTCCTTCATAGAGTGATGACTCAGAGAATGCCTTGGAGCTGAGACCCAAAGGATGGCCAGACTTGGGAAGGGTTCAGAGAAGTCCACTAGCCAGAGGATGCAGCAAGTGTCAGGACCACAGCGAGGGGAGGAACTTGACTGTAGACAAGGAGTTAGGGGTAAAAAAAATCAAAGATGCAGTTACAGAGGTTAGCAGGAACCAGATCGTACGGGGACATGGGGGCCCAGGTATGAAGTTTGGACGTGATTCTAAGAAAAAAGCCAATCAGGCCGGGCGCGGTGGCTCACACCTGTAATCCCAGCACTTTGGGAGGCCGAGGCGGGTGGATCACCTGAGGTCAGGAGTTCAAGACCAGGGTTTGCTGACCCCTGATATAACTGATCATGTTCTCCAAACTACTCAGTTCACAGGTGTCTTCTCAGTCCTTATTCTGCCCAAGAATATATCCCACCTCTGCAGACTTTGATACCAACAGCCAACATCCCTCAAACTATATCCCCCTTTGCCTTCCATTGTATGGTACACACCTAGTTCTCCTCTAGCCGGTCTCTGACCCTTCTGACTTTTCCTGCTTATCCCTGTTCTTTTATTTGTCCTTTAAATGTAAACCTTTTCCTAGGTTTTCTAATTGGTCGTCTTCCCTGGATTATAACCATTATCTCACCTTGACACAAATGACTTCTAAATCTGTCTCGACATCTGACCCTTCTCTAGAATTAAATACTCGACAGCATAGATATTTACCCAGCGCAATCCACACACACTTCAGTGTCAGAACATCCAAAGCGGAATGTGCGTTCCTCTGGAAGCCTGCTCCCCCTGGTAAGATACAGCCTGCTCCCAGGCGAGACATCCTGGCTCCTGCCTCTCACTCAAGATCATTTCCAGCTAGATAGTAAGTTCTGCCTCTTACTTCATGAAGCCTCTCAAGTGAGGTCCTTTCTCTCCATCACGGCTACCACAGCCCGGGCAGGCCTAGCACTTCTGACCTGGATGTGGCAATAGTGCCTGATAATGGAGATATTATACAGTACAAAACAGGGACTCATAGAGTATAAGTGAGAAATCTCCCTTGTTCAAAAACCTTCTAGGGCTCTCCATGGCTTGAAGAAGGAAACCTAAAGTCCTTATTGTGACTGTCAACATTCTCCAAGAGCTAATGCTTAGCTACCTTTCTGGCCTCGTTCCTCACCCATCTTCACCCACAAGGTCCCACATGCCATCCAAACAGGA
The DNA here is from genome assembly GCF_043159975.1 of Macaca nemestrina. NCBI lineage: Eukaryota > Metazoa > Chordata > Mammalia > Primates > Cercopithecidae > Macaca > Macaca nemestrina. The sequence goes on from NC_092126.1 coordinate 11,121,703, forward strand.
TTATTTGTGATGCCCAAACACACGGGGCACTTTTCCCCATGCAGCCTTTGCCTTAACTCAGAATATCCTTCTCTGCTTGTCTAGGACAGCTAATAGACAGGAATATAAGAAATTTTTTAACATAACAAAAGAATAATCACACCAAATTTTATTGCGAAGCTACAATTATTACGAGGCACAACAGCACAGGCGCTAAGAGTGGAGTCTTTGAAGCAAGCACTCTGCTTTCAAACCCCAGTCTGCTATTAGCCAGTGGTGTAAGCACTTGAGCCTCTGCATTTAGCTCTGCAGCAAAATGAGACCAATTATCTTATCAACCTCACAGGACTTCTGGGAGGATGAAAAGAGCAAGGCATGTTATGCACAGCAGATGCATAATAAGCATCAGTTATATTAATGATAGTGTTTTAAAATTATGCTACTGTTTAACATGAAAATTCCAGCAAATCTAAGATACTTAACATGTATGAGTAAACTATCAAAAATAACTGAAAATGACTGAGCCCACCATTGGCTGGTTTGTGAGACTGCTGGAGGCAGAGTGTGTTATTACACTCTCTCTGATAGAAAATCTTGCTACGGACAAAAAAAAAAAAATCATAAAATGTCTCTTACTCGTGTCTTCTAGCCTCACTTCTGAGGATATTTCCCTGTTGAATGTCAACAGTGGTCACCTAAGTTATCTGCACAAAAACCCTGCTTGTCAGCAATGTTATTTGTAAAAGAAAACCATTTGAAATAATCTGATCCATTCAATAGTTGGGAAGAGACTCAACAAATTCCAGATGCAGGAGGAAGTGTATGGGCCTGGCACGCTGCCTGCAACTCAGGCTTCAACAAAGGGCCTTTCCTTTCCCCCTCCCCTTCCCCTTTGTATTGTTGATGAATCCATGAATAAGTAAAAGAATACATGAATGAATGTCTTAAAATATTTGTTAGACAAAATGCCAAGAAGATATATACCCTATAACAGCAGAACATTCGAAGTCTAACATGTAATTTTTATTACATCTCAGAATCAAAGTCCTTCTGTGGAAATCCTTATTTTGAAGTTGAAACTGCAGTCTATAGAAAAATATTATTTTTATTATTAATGTTTATTTAAACCACTCTAAACCTTTAAGGAGTGCATAAAATTAAAGCTGTAGTTCCAGTTCACAGAGGTATCAGGCCCTGTCTCAAACTTCAGTATAATTTCAGCCAGGCACGCAATGTTAACTTTGACATGAAGAACAAGGATCAGCTAATACCTAGGATATCCCAAACATAAGCAGCAAAAATGGAGAAGAAAGAAAGAAACTTCGCTCCATTATGGATGAACAAAAACCAATCACATTTAGTTTCTTGAAAACAAAGTCCAAGAAAAAACAAAAGTACAGAAGCAAAAGTTGAGGTGGGGCTGGCCAGCAGGGCAGCTGCCTATTTGGGGAGGTAGAAACTGTGATCTCACCATTTATTTCTGCTCTAGAGAATCCAATTTGGGCCTACTTTTCTTCTTTGAGAGCCTGTTCTGGGTTTCAGACCATTTTTCCTGGCAATCCAATGAAGGAAATAAAAAAGGAGACATATGACCTCACCTGCTCCAGTACCTCCAGGCTGACAGGGGAGCACAGCTTCCTGTGCTTTGCTTTCTTTAGCTGATTCATTTCAAATAATGGAAAACACATTCAGCATAAGAGAAATAAGGCTCTCTGTTACACAGGTTTACAAATATAGAGAGACTTTCTATCTTGATTCACTACAAAGGGTTTCAAGAAAAGCAAATTAATATATTGTGACCAGTGACTCTGAAACCTTTTTGGGTCACAGATCCCTTAGAGAATAAACTGCAATCTACAAGCTCCCTTCCTGGAAAAATGCACAGACACACATACACATATACATACACATACACATATACATATACAAACACATACACATATACATACACATGCACATATACATACCTATACATGCACATATACATACACATATACATACATACACATACATGTACATACATATATACCTACATATACATGTACATATACATACACACATACATACACATATACATATACATACATACACATGTACATATACATACACATATACATACCTATACATACACACACGTACATATACACACATATACATACATATACATACACATGCATACACATGTACATATACATACACATACATACACATGTACATATACATACACATACACACACATACATACACATACATGTACATACACATATACATGCATATACATACATACACATGTACATATACATACACATACACACACACTCACACACACACACACATTATACACACCTAATCCACAGATATTTTTACGTGCAATCGCAGGGATTTATGACCCTCTGAAGTTGGTCCATAGCCCACAGTTAAGACTTGCTGACCCAATTAAATCTTTTCAAAGAGAAAAGCTGAAAATTACCCAGGTTGTTGAGGCCAATAGAGTCCTCCATTAATCAGGTAAAACAACAGAATTTCAGAACCTGGAAATGATGTAGAGATCTATGCTTCAAGTCTTTTCAAAGGTCAATTGTAGGCTTTTGATTATTGGTAGCAGCGGAACTCTCTTTTCAGATGAAATCTTCTGCACAATTCCAATATTTAAAACAGAACAAAATAAAACTATTCTGTTCCCAACACAAAGAAGCAATAAATGTTCAAGGTGGCAGATATTCTAATTACCTTGATTGGATCATTACACATTGAGTACATGTATCAAAATATCCCCATAAATATATATAATTATTATATATCAACTAAAAATATTAGGAAACAATAATGAAACTCTTCAAATTGATAAAGATGCTGGGGGCCTAGAGTGCCATCTGTTCAACTCCCTCTGTGTCACTTGTGACTCTGAAAAAACACTGCCCTGGGCCCACTCCACCGGTCCACTGAGCCACACTTGGGCCACTTGTCTCCCATACCATCAATATGCCCAGCCAGTCCCAATAAGCACTGCCATTCACAGAACAAGCCCAGAACATACCGATTTCTCTGCCTAGTTGGGAGGACTTCAGAGATCCCGCTGATGACACAACAGCACACCTGCCCCAAGGCCCAGCCTTGGTCCTAATATTGTCCTTGGGCAGATAACCCTCCCATTCAGAGGTATTGAAGGGAAAATCTGTGGCCTCTACCATGGATACATTCACGTGGTCCCGGAGGTGGCAGCGCAGGGCCTCTGCACTGAACTTGATGCCTGGTCCTGGCCCCTTGTAGGACACTTTGTACTTGTTCATGCTTAGGTAATTCTTCCAGATCTTTTGCAGCCTAGGGATAAGGTTTTTGGAAGAGCTGTCCTTGTTCCACACCTGGAAGAAGGCCTCTGGTTTGGCCTTGGGTATGTCTCTGAGACTGCCGAGGGCCTGGCGGCCCCTGTGGGGGTCCTGGGTGCTGCTTGAGGATACAGACTGGGAATCAGACCCCATGGCCAATTTCCCCAGACTCTTCAACACCTGGAATTCCTTGGTTTGCAATTTAAAGGAATCATAGTAACTCCCTTTCTTCTTTTCCTTCCACACACAGATGACTGCAAACAGAAGAAAGACCAGGACACAGCAGCTGAACTTCTTCTTCAAGTTGGTGTGAATCATAATGAAGATGTGTTCAGGGAAGCCACTTTGTTCTGAGCAGGAAAACAAGCCTAAAAAAAGTGAGACAAAGAAAACACAAATGATGTGAAGAAAAACCCAATGTGGCATGAGGTGGAGCGATGGACTGATCAATAGATTTCAAGTGAGGTGACTTGAATTCCAGCCCTGGTCTACCTCCTAGCCACCTCTGCAGCCTGTTAAGTAATTCTTGACAAAAGTCAGCCTCAATTTGGACTTTGAACGTGGACAGTAGTCCCTCGGACACTCCCCTCTTCCTCTTGAGCCATGAACACTTTATTATATGTCCTCCTATCATTACTTTTTCTATGCTGAACATTAGTTTCTGATTGCCTTTGTCTACCTCCCTGACTACACTCTGAGTTTCTTGAAGTCAGAAACCACACCTTGCAAATCATTCGGTTCCTAGGGCCTTGCAACATGTGTTAAATGAAGCCATGCAGCTTGGAAAAACAAAAACAAAAAAACAGAATACAAAAGAGCAGGCTGACTGTTTCACATCACCAAACCTAAACTTTCTAGAATAGTAAGTGGCCAACACACCTTCAAAATAGCCAGAAAAAGACTTCTCGTTATAAATGATGCCATAGACTTATGACGCATCTCTCTAAGGGCTGCGATGTTGGACTCCTGCATGAGAAGATCAGGGGTTATCTCCACCACATAGTTTCGTGCAGTACCCTGCAAGAAGAGCACTACGGAGACAGGAAGCTGACTCACCTCATGATAGAGGCTAGGAAATCTAGGTAAGATAGCAGACATGCAGCCAACTAAGGAAATGGAAACAAAAATTCATTAAGCATGCTAGATGTTACTTCACTTAACTTCGCCATAACCAGGGCCACCATGAGACACAACTCTGGGGGCACCAAGCATAGCATAATCTAATATGAAGGGCATCTCCTAACCTAAAGGTGTTATCATCTCCATTTTATGGATTAGCAACCTGAGGCTCTGAAAAGTCAAGGGAAGTGTCCAAGCTCACAGAGCTGAGGAAATGGTTGCACTGAGGTTCAAATCCAAGTGGACTTGATTCCATAACCCATGACCTTTCTACTACAACATGCACAGAACTGCAAAAAGCTCTGGAAAATAGATTTCATTGAGCAAATAGAGACTGAATTGTCCTCTTTATTTCTGGGTAAACACCTACTTTGTTTTCTCAGAATTTATTGTGTAACTGAATGGAAACTGGAAGTACTTTGAACTCAAATAATGTCTGTATCTTTTGGAAAACATTACATTCTTTCCCCATTCACTGGGTTTATTTACAATAGTGAATCAAAGCAATCACCTCCGGGGTTTTGCTAACCCACTAGGGATCTGAGGTCTCTTCCCATGGATCCTGCTTCTATGGATATCAGGAAAAGGTAGTAGTAGTACTGGACTGGGTGTTCACAAAACCTGGGTTCTTATCCCCATTCTTGGTGACCTTGGACAGGTCACTTAATATTTCTGCTCCTGAGTTTTTTAGAATAATTCTCTCTGCCCTATGTGATTTGCAAAGTGTCGGGAGCACAAAACAAGAGGATGGTATTCATTGGATTTGAACAAGGTAAGCAAAAAAGCACAGGAGGTATTCTGAACAGAGACAGCAGCAGCTCAGCCTGGGGACCATGTGGAGGTGATGGGGGATAGTGAAGACGGTGGTGTGAAGCCGCAGCCATAACTCAGCAGCCCCGAGCTCCAGGCTCTTCCCTGGGAACTCCTTCATGAACTGACATCCAGCTCATTCCTGGAATCCATTGGCAGTACCAACCAAAGCAGTGCTTCCACCATCCCAGACCTCAGGAACCAGTGGCTCTGGGAATGATGGGTTCCTATCCTGGACTGCTGAAGTTGTGGAAATGATTAAATGCACACAGCGGAAGAAGAATTCAGATATAAGATCATGAAGTGGAGGGTGGAAGCTTGTATTACCAAGAAACTAAGGAATTCAATTTCCACAGATACCCAACACAGGTAATCACATAACCATATGACAGCTGAAGAAACACCAGAGAAAAGAAGGCAAGTAGCATTTAAGGAGGGCCTACTACATGGTAGTCACTTTCCTTGCAATATCTCATTGAACCTTTACCACAACACTATGATAGAGTTATTGACAACCCTATTTTAGGAAATGAAAAAACTGAGGCTTAGCAAGGTTCTAGGGTCTCTCCAACATCAACAGCAAATCAGTTCTAGAACCAGAATTCCAGCCCAGGTCTATCTGACTCTAAAAGTTCATCATCTTTCCACCCAAGGACATGCATCTGTGATAAGGGGCAGTGAGAAGTCAGTGTGATCAAGTCGGACTCAAGGTCACTAGAGAGGCAACTTGATCTGTCAGACAGTGGCAGACAAGCCTGCCATCCCTGCTGTGCACTGCGTTATCACTCAAGGGGACTTTCCGTATTAAGGTTTCCATATTAGTAAGGTTTTACAGACTTACTATAGGCAGCAGATTTTATGAGCTCCATTTATAGCTGAGTATTGTGAGGTTTGGAAACACAAGTAACTTTCAAAGTTGCATGAGTGATTTGGAAATAGTGGACTTGGAACTTGACTTTGACATGTCTGAATGAAACAACATGGCAGGAAGGGCCTGATTCACTGTCACAGGACTGGAGGCTCAGGGAGCGGCTGCCCAGTACCTACTCTCCAAGGTGTGGTTTCCCAGGAAAGAAGAGTTCCTCCAAATAGCTGGGTCCAATGACAGTCTTGCAACCATCAGATGGCCTCAGCCTTCACAGCCTGTGCCCTGTCATGGCCTCAGGGCACTCATCTGAAATCCCACATCAGGGCTCTTGTGGTCCCTTGACACCACCCTTGGTTGATGCTCCAAGTCCACCAGGTAGCTAGAGTTTCTGGTCACAGGCACTTATAACTGCAAGACCCTCTCTCATCTCTCAAGTTGTTTGAAGAAGGCAGAGTCTGAAGAAGCTTTCACTAAATGGTGCAACTGAGGGAAAAGAGTACAAACTTTTCTCTATAAATGTTTTGGAAAAACAGACCAAGCTTTGAATTTTCCAATCACACCAGACTGTGTTCTTAAGCATCCAGGTGTCTGCACTGACTGCACCCTTTCTCCTTGTCCATGTGCTTCCCAGCTCTGACAGCATCACCTTTCTGTTTCTGAAGGTCAGTGGAGGCCACCTCCCCCTCCGCACTAGCTTTGTTCCCCTTTGCTGCCAGCCAGTGCTCTGTAATGCTTGCTTTACATGCCTGACTTTGCTGCTAAAGGAAAACTCCTCCCGGCATCCTTTCTGAAACCCTAGTACCCAGCACAGTGCCTGCGCCAGAGCGGATACTCAAAGAAAGATTACTGAACTGATGCAATTTTATAAGAGAGTCTTTACAATCATCATGAGGCTCCTAGAGGAAGAAGACAGCAACTTGCATTACCACCTTCAAAGAACCGGCCAACACTGAACCAGCAGAAATCAATGCTCAAAGCAAGGAAATCCTGTCCCGACCCACCCATCACGACATACTCAATACCAGTTGCATTTGTGGCACGTAGTAGGAACTCAGAATGGTCGACTGAAATACAGAATAACTTAAATCTTATAGTTAATAGAAATGCACAAGCCATTTCTCTATACCCCACAACCAAACCCAAATTGAATCAGCAGTTAAAGAGGACTAAAAAATGTATACAAAAAGAAAACAGCAAAGCTGTAGCCAGATACTGAGATCCTGAGATTCCCTGTCAGCACATCTGCCACACCAGCTTTTACTCAGGAATGTACCCCTTTGCTAGCCCATGCCTCTGTGTGTTCCTTACCTGCTTCTGGTTAATCCCCCAGGGGCTGCAGGCCCTTCAGGTCCTCAGGAATTAGCACTATTCTCCATGGGAGGGAAGATTTATTGGGTCTGGAGGCCAAGGCCCATTTTTCTCAGGATGATCAAAACTCATCTGCAAAGGCAAAAAACAAGAGAGAGAAAGAGAGAAGGTGAGCGCTGTTTTCCAGCAGAGGCAGGGTTAAACATTAACAAGATGGAAAGGTGCCTCTGCAGAGCTAGGCTAGGTCTCAGCCCAGGAAACCTCCAGGGCTCAGGAAAAAAAAAGAGAGAAAAGCATATTAAAGGTGAAATGCTCTGGATCTGTGAACAGCACAGATAGCCTAGAAATACACTTGACACCGGCTGGGTGCGGTGGCTCACGCCTGTAATCCCAGCACTTTGGGAGGCTGAGGCGGGCAGATCAGGATCATGAGGACAGGAGATCGAGACCATCTTGGCTAACACGGTGAAACCCCATCTCTATTAAAATACAAAAAAAAAACTGGCCAGGCATGATGGCGCCTACCTGTAGTCCCTGTAGTCCCAGCTACAAGGGAGGCTGAAGCAGGAGAATTGCTTGAACCCAGGAGGTGGAGCTTGCAGTGAGCCAAGATCATGCCACTGCACTCCAGCCTGAGCGACAGAGAGAGACTCTGTCTCAAAAGAAAAAAAAAAAATGAAAGAAATAGACTTGACACCAGATAAGAATGGGCTAGAAAGCTAAAGCAGCCACCATGGACCAACCTGGGAAGAACAGATTGTTTAATCGCTGGTTTGGAGATAAATAGGGAGCAATTAGGTCCATCCTGAAATAAACTTCAGACAGATTTTCAAAAAATTATTTATTTTCAAAGAATATTTAATAATATATGAAAGTTCAGTCAGTATAATTGTACCTGAAAAAATAGGCTATAAAACTGTAAATACTATCCAAATTCAGAAAAAAAAAAAAAAAAAAAAAAACATTTAAAAAAATGTGAAAAAGTACTAGAAAAAAGTACACCCAGAATGGTAAGAATAATAGATGTTTTCATTTTTTATCATTTGACATATATTCCAAAATTTCTAAAATGTACATTCATTATTCTTTGACTTTGAAAAAATGTACAAAAGTATTAAAATATAACTTTAGAAAGCTAAAAATAAGCCAGGCATGCATGTCTGTAGTCCCAGGTATTCAGGAGGCTGAAGAGGGAGGATCATTTGAGCCCAGGAGTTAGAGGCTGCAGTGAGCTATGAGCGCCACTGCACTCCAGCCTAGGTGACAGAGTGAGACCCTGTCTCTAAACAAACCAACAAAAAACAGCTAAAAATATAATTATATACTTGTCAGCTCTTTCTTCTTTTGATGCAATGTAGGAAAACAGCAAAGGAAAAGTTTAATACATTCAGTTGCAAGAAAATTTCAACATCTATACAATGAAAAATACTGTAACTACAATAAAAAGGAAAAGTCAAAATATAAAAAGGATTAATGTAGTAAAAGTTTCCCAAAATAAAGAAGTAATCAATGTGAACAGACATATCACAAAACAAAAAGCACAGTTAACAAGCATATAAAGTTATGGTTAATCTTGAGAGAAACCCAAGAGGGGCAACTAGAATACTAAAAAACTAGTTTATAGAATTTACATTACTCAGCAGTTTTCTACATAATACTCGTTGCTGGACAGATTATAATTAAACTGATATACATTCAAAGGATCATATAAATTAATTTAACCTTTCTAGAATGTATTCAGGCCATAGAATTAACAGCTCCTGGCTATGGACCACGTACTGTACTTCTAGGAGCAAGAGTGAATAAATAAATAATTCAAAAGTAAAAAAGATTATACACTTCAGTTTCCCCACATGTAAAATGATTCTCTACATTACATAGTTGTGATGACAGTTGAAAGAGGATTAATGAGATAAAGAATGAGTTCTATACAGCAATAGGCGTACAAAGAAGAAAAGGTTTTTTTTTTAAAAAATAATTTTAACTTTTATGTTAGATTCAGGGGGTACATACGCAGGCTTGTTACTTGGGTATACTGCACAATGCTGAGGCTTGGGGTATGACTGATCCTGCCATGCAATTACTGAATAATTAGTTTTTAAACTCTTTCCCCTGTCTCCCCCGTCTTGTAGTGCCCAGTGTTTATTATTGCCATCTTTATGTCTATCAGTATTCACTGTTTAGCTCCCACTTATAAATGAGAACATATGGTATTTGGTTTTCTGTTCCTGCATTATTAATTTGCTTAGGATAATGGCTTCCAGTTGCATCCATGTTGCTGCAAAGGGCATGGCTCTGTTCTTTTTCATGGCTGTGTAGTATTCCACGGTGTATATGTACCACATTTTCTTTATCCAATCCACCACTGTTGGGCACCTAGGGTGATTTCATTCTTTGCTCTTCTGAATAGTGCTGCAATAAACACACAAGTGCGTGTCTCTTTTTGGTAGAAACATTTATTTCCTTTTGGATATATACCCAGCAATGTGATTGCTGAGTTAAATGGTAGTTCTGTTTTTAAGTTTTCTGAGAAATCTCCAAACTGCTTTTCATGGTGGCTGAACTAATTTACATTCTCAACAACAGTGTGTAGATGTTCCCCTTTCCCTGCAGCTTCCCTAGCATCTGGTGATTTTTGACTTAATAATAGCCTTTCTGACTGATGTGAGATGGTATCTCACTGTGCTTCTGATTTGCATTTCTCTAATAATTAGTGATACTGAGCATTTTTCATATTTGTTGGCAGCTTATACGCATCTTTTGAGAATTGTCTGTTCATGTCTTTTGCTCACCTTTTAATGTTGTTATTTGTTTTTTGCTTGTTCAATTGTTTTAAGTTTCTTATAGAGATTCTGGATATTAGACCCTTGTTGGATTCATAGCTTGCAAATATTTTCTTCCATTCTGCAGGCTGTCTGTTTATTCTGTTGATAGTTTCTTTTGCTGCACAAAAGCTCTTCAGTTTAATTACTTCCCACTTGTCAATTTTTGTTTCTGTTGCAGTTGCTTTTAAGTACTTAGTCATAAATCCTTTCCCAAGGTTGATGTCCAGAATGGTGTTTCCTAGGTTTTCTTCTAGGATTCTTATAGTTTGAGGTCTCACATTTAAATCTTTAATTGATCTTAAATTAATTTTTGTATATGGTATAAGGAAGGGATCTAGTTTCATTCTTCTGCATACAGCTAGCCAGTTATTCCAGCATCATTTATTGAATAGGGTGTTCTTTCCCCCATTGCTTATTTTTGTTGACTGTGTTAAAGATCCGATGATTATAGGTATGTGGCTTTATTTCTAGGTTCACTATTCTGTTCCATTCGTCTATGTGTCTGTTTTTGTACCAGTACCATGCTGTTTTGGTTACTGCAGCCTTACGGTGTGGTTCTAAGTCAGGTACTGGAATACTTCTGAGTTTGTTCTTTTTGCTTACAATTGCTTTAGCTATTTGTACTCTTTTTTGGTTCCACATGAATTTTAGGATAGTTTTTTTCTAGTTCTGTGAAAAATGACATTGGTAGCTTGGTAGGAACAGTGTTGAATCTACAGATTGCTTAGGGCAGTGTGGCTGTTTTAATGATATTGATTCTTTCACTCCATGAACACGAAATGTTTTTCCATTAGTTTGTGTCATCTATAACTTCTTCCAGCAGAGTTTTGTAGTTCTCCTTGGAGGGATATTTCACTTCTTTGATTAGATGTATTCCTAGGTATTTAACATTTTATTGCAACTATTATAAATGGGATTGTGTTGTTGATTTGACTCTCAGCTTGAAAATTACTGGTTATGGAAATGCCATGAATTTTTATACACTGGTTTCTTATCCTGAAGCTTTGCTGAAGTCGTTTATTAGTTCCAGAAGCCTTTTGGCAGTGTCTTTACAGTTTTCTAGGTATAGAATCCTATTGTCAGCAAGGAGAGACAGTTTGTGTTCTTTTCCTGTTTGGATGCCTTTTACTTCTTTCTCTTGTTTGATTGCTCTGGACAGCACTTCCAATACGATGCCGAATAGAAGTGGTGAGAGTGGGCATCCCTCGTTTCAGTTCTCAGGGAGAATGTTTCCAGGTTTTACCCATTCAGTATGATATTGACTGTGGGTGTGTTACAGATGATTCTTATTATTTTGAGGTATGTGCCTTTGATGCCTAGTTTCTTGAAGGCTCTTATAATGAAGGGATTTTGAATTTTATCAAAATCTTTTTCTGCATCTATTGAGATGATCATATGGCTTTTGTTTTTAATTCTGCTTATGAGGTGAATCACATTTATTAATGTGTCTAGGTAAAACCAACCTTCCATCCCAGGAATGAAGCCTACTTGATCACAGTGAGATAACTTTTTGATGTCCTGCTGGATTCGGTTTGCTAGTATTTTGTTGAGGATTTTCACATCTGTTTTCATCAGAGATATGGGCCTGTGGTTTTCTTTTTTTACTGTGTCTTTGCCAGGTTTTGGTATCAGTGTAATGCTGGCTTCATAGAATGAGTTGGAAAGGGATCTGTCTGCCTCACTTTTTTGGAATAGTTTCAGGAGGACTGGTACCAGCTCTTTTTTGTACGTCTGATAGAATTTGGCTATGAATTTATCTGGTCCAGGGCTTTTTTTGATTGGTAAGTTTTTTATTACTGACTCAATTTCATAACTTGATATTGGTATGTTCAGGTTTCAATTTCTTCTTGATTCAATCTTGAAAGATTGTGAGTTTCCAGGAATGTGTCCATTTCTTCTAGATTTTCTACTTTGTGTGAACAGAGGTATTAATGATAGTCTCCAAAGATCTTTCACATTTCTGTGGGATTAGTTGTAATGTCGTATTTGTCATTTCTGATTGTGATCATTTGTATCTTCTCTCTTTTCTTCTTTTGTTAATCTAGCTAATAGTTTACCAAACTTGTTTATCCTTTCAAAGAACCAACTTTTGGTTTTGTTGATTCTTTGTATGAATTTTTGAGTCTCAATTTTGTTCAGTTCTGCTCTGATTTTAGTTATTTTTTTCTTTTTCTGCCAGCTTTGGGGTAAATATTTTTTCCAGTTCCTCTGTGTGCAATATTAGGTTGTAAATTTGAGATCTTTCTAACTTTTTGAAGTAAGTGTTAAGCACTATAAACTTTCCTAATAACACTGCCAAAAATAAAAATTTTTAATGTCAAACTTATTTATCAAGGTGCAAATCTGTTAACAACTAAGCATCTAGCAATAAGGAAATAAGAAAACCATGGTATAGCCACCTGAAATAATTTATACAATTGTGTATGAATTTATATAGTAATAGGGAATAAAACACTTAAAATCTTATAATGAAAAAAGCAAAACAAAAAATGTTATCTGTGTACTCAGATGGTGACTAAAAGGTATGTATGTCCAACTGTCTAGAAAAAATATAAATGGTTGAGACTTGAATACCATTGACGGGTAAACTGATGAAAGATAGTTCTCATCAGTTTGACTTCCTTTGTTATTCCTTTGTTATTTTCTTCTTTGTTTTTGAGATATTTTGTTTTGTTTTATTTTCCTTTGTTTTATTTTCCTTTGTTTTATTTTCTTCTTTGTTTTTGAGATGGAGTCTCTCACTGCAAGCTCTGCTCCCCAGGTTCACGCGATTCTCCTGCCTCAGCCTCCCCAGTAGCTGGGTAATATAGGCACCCGCCACCACACCCAGCTAATTTTTGTTTTTAGTAGAGACAGGGTTTCACCATGTTGGCCAGGCTGGTCTTGAACTCCTGACCTCAGGTGTTCCACCCACCTCGGCCTCCCAAAGTGCTAGGATTACAGGCATGAGCACCCATGCCTAGCCAACTTCATTATTTTTATTATGTTACTTGAATAATTAAGGCAAAACTGTTGGGGGCAATACTAAAAATACACTTCGATCTTGTGTATCAACTTGCTGCACAATATTAACCTGGCTTCAAGGCCTGTCCTAGGAGATCTAGCATTAATAGAACTAAGAGGAAGCCATATGGACATACTTAACTTCACCCCATGAGCCAAGAGAAAATCCTCTGTTGAAGGCTAGGAGTTCAAGTTGGGAGAACCCCAGCTCTTCATGACCAGGAGGCAGGCAGGCAGGCAAGCCCTAGGTATGACTACCAGGGAAAAAGTGAGAGGTGCCACTCTGCCCTGTGTCAAAACATTTGGGGCTCTCCTCATCAACTCAAAGAACGGATTTCTGGGCAGCAACCTTGGAAGAGTCAGAAAATTTCTCTGATAGTTATCCTTCTGACATTTGCATGGCATGAATTCCTTTGTGGCGTGAGTGTTTGTAATTATGTAGGCTTTCATTTAGTATTTGATTAGTTTGTCTCCTTCCACTAAAAATATAAGCTTCAGAAACAGGAATCTTGTCAACTTTCTTCTCTATTCTTTCCAGGGAGTATCTCTAGACACTAGATGAATGTCTGGCACGTAATAAGCTCTCAGTATGCATTTGTTGAATGAATAAATGGGTGACGGGTTGACAGCTCTTACTCCCAGCATCACTCATGGAAGAGGCTCTTTCTCAGCCCCATGTAGAAAACACTGTGGGCAGTCACCAGACTTCTGGATGACACCTCCTGCCTGTGAATGCTGGTTTGCTGCCATCCTCCAGCAGGCAGGCAGGACATGAAACTTTTTGTTTGATACAGCCCACAGACATCAGAAAAGTGCATCAACCCCAGCTCTTCCTCCCTCACATCAACTGCATCTGCTCAAAGCACCTTGCCCTCTAAGAAGATAAAAATCACTCTCCACTTTAGATTCTCAAAAATCAACCAAATGAAACAAAAGTGGTGCAACTTATCTAGGTTTATCATAGGTGACGGGGGCTTTCCAAAACTAGTCCCTGCTGCGGATGAGATAGCAGCACTACGGATCTTTAACCAGCTGTAGAAGTGATAACAGAACCCTCAACAATCTGGGTGAGAAACTTTAGCAATCCTGGCAATAACAACTACCATTTATTTAGCACTAGCTATGTGCCAAGCACTGACTATAGCTTAGGGATGAACAATACAAGCTTTGGAATCAGATTTATCAAGACAAGAGCCCAAACTGCCTTTCACCAGATACCTGACTTTGAGCAAGTTACTCAACCCCTTAAGACTCAAGATTTAAGACATCTTTATCTGTAAAATAGAAATAGTAATAACAAGAAGTCCTACCTCACAGTGTGACTTACAGAATCAAGTAAGTTAATCCACTCGGCCGGGTACTGTGGCTCATGCCTGTAATCCCAGCACTTTGGGAGGCCGAGGCAGGTGGATGACTTGAGGTCAGGAGTTCGTGACCAGCCTGGCCAACATGGTGAAACTCCGTCTCTACTAAAAATACAAAATTAGCCAGGTGTGGTGGTGGGTGCCTGTAATCTTAGCTACTCAGGAGGCTGATGTAGGAGAATCACTTGAACCCGGGAGGTGGAGGTTGCAGTGAGCCGAGATCGCACCATTGCACTGCAGCCTGGGCGACAGAGCGAGACTCCGTCTCAAAAACAAAGATAATCCACTCAAAGGGATTACAACAGCCACCGTCCCTTCCTCTGTGGATACCATTACTACCCCCATTTTGACAAACAGGGAAACTGAGACAGGGAAGATAAGTAATTTGCCCAGATTAAGTGGAATGGCACTCTAAATGTCGGAGACTCTTTCATGCCTTTGCAGCTCTGCACAAGAAGTTCTTCAGCTTAGTGTCGTTTCCCATGCTGTTCCCATGGGGCTGTTTCCACTCAGCTTCCAACACCAGCTTAACTGCTCCTTGACTCTCAAGCCTTCCTTGGCCTCACAGAGATATCAGCCTCACTCCATGGTGCCTATTCTTCCCCTCATCAAACTATGTGACATTTATCTGTTTGCGGATCTGTCCTAACCAGATTGAGAGCTCCTGGATCACAGCTAGGAAATGCTCAGTCATGTTTGAATGCAAGAATGAAGCTAGCTCCTGACACCATCCCTCCTCGCTGTCCACTGCCTTCAATTGCTAGAGTCACTCCCTCCCACCCACCTACCCATCACCTTCAGTTGCCAGAATCTCCTTGACGGCACCATCATTGCAAATGTTCATTTTGCCTGTTGGATACACTGAATGACAGGGAATTTACTACCGCTCCAGACCACACACAACTGTGCGAGCAGCTCTGCCTCTTAGAAATATCTTAAAGTTAAGGAAAATCAACTTCCTTGTAAAAATAAATCCCGTGTTGCAGCTGGGCACGGTGGCTCACACCTGTAATCCTAGCACTTTGGGAGGCCGAGGCGGACAGATCACTCGAGGTTAGAAGTTCAAGATCAGCCTGGCCAACATGGTGAAACCCCATCTTCCCTAAAAATACAAAAATTAGCTGGGTGTGGTGGTGGGTGCCTGTAATCCCAGCTACTTGGGAGGCTGAGGCAGAAGGATTGCTTGAACCCGGGAGGCAGAGGTTGCAGTGAGCTGAGATTGTGCCACTGCAATCCAGCCTGGGCAACAGAGCAAGACTATCTCAAAAATAAAATAAAAAATGAATAACTATAAAGCCAGTGTTTTAAGCTCTACTCACTGGAGCCACATAGACTCAGATGGAGAACCTCTAACACTTGTTGAGTACATGCTGTTTGTCAGCCTCAAAGTGAAGAGTATCACGTGCATCAACACATGTCATCCTCACAGAGACCCTGTGCAGACGCCGCTACCTATGACCCCGCTTACTGGCTGCAGCCATCTTCTCCCCAACCCAAAATACTGTGCTTCATTGCCTGAATATTTTAGCTCCAACACTGTTTCTATCATACCTCCTCGTGATATGAATACCCATCTATAGGATGTTCTAGTCCTCTGGCCTCACAGTCCTTTGATCTCCTCTACCCCAGTGATTGTGACCACGGCCACTCACTCCCAGAGTTGTATCTCTGATCTTGTTATTTCCCAAAAATACCTTTCATAATCCTGAGTTCAGGCATCCCATCTCCAACTACCACTCCTGTCCATGCAGCTTATTCCAATTAGTACCCCAACTCCAACAAGCTTCTGTGGTTAATCCTTCCATCTGTCACTGTCCCTCACTTTCCCCATATTCTTCCTTCCCTTCCTACACAGCTTAAATTCCATGGTCAAAATCATTATAATGAGTCCCTTGCCCTCTTTGATCACACATGACTGGCTAAAACCCAATCCCAGTTAAATCCAACCCTCTGTTTTGCTCCACACGGGCAAACATGCCACTGAGCACGGCTAGAGAAAATTGCACAACAATGCCTACTGATTTCGCTTCAAGTTTATGATCACTAACTGCCGGGAGGTCCTTAATGCGTCTCAGAAATCACATGCTACTTTTCCAGACAATTCATCTGGCACTCACCCACTACCTGACTTCCTCCTTTCAATCTCACTCTCCTGTGATGAATTTGCTACTTGTTCATGGAGAAAACAAAAGCTGCCAGATTAGAACTTCCTCAAACCCCCTAACAGAGCCCCCTTTATCTGCATTTATGCATTTATGTCCATATGCCTCGTCCCTATCGATGAACTGGCTATGTCCGACACTTACAATAACCAACACTTGTCCACTAGATCCTACACATTATTGTTTACTTAAGAAAGTTGTTCTAGAAAACCTCCCCCCTTTTTTTTATTGATAAGTATCCCTCTGTCAAAGATTAGTCCCATCAACATATAGACACACTGCTGCTCTTAAAAAGCAAAATCAAAACACCTCTCATGCGTCAAGCAGCCACCACCTGATCCTGATCAGCCCTTTAGCATCATTAACAGTGAGACGTCTAGACAGTGTGTGCCTTTTGATGTGACGTGATATGAAGCACCTATGAAAAATTCTTTTTTTTTTTTTTTTAAGAGACAAGGTCTTGCTTTGTCACCCAGGCTGGAGTACACTGGCTCAATCTCCATTCACCGCAATCTCTGCCTCCCAGGTTCAAGCTACTCTCCTGCCTCAGCCTCCCGAGTAGCTGGGATCACAGGCACGCACCACCATGCCCTGCTAACCACCTATGAAAAATTCTTGCCCAAAATGTTTAATCTGTATATTATCAAGCCTTCATATACAATTCCAGTTTTTAGGAAATACAGAAGAAAGAAGAACAAGTTAAATAACACCATAGGCAAATTATCAGACAAATCCAGAAGGTAAGACTTCCTATGGGACAACTGAACTGGTTTCATCAACAGGTAAATGGGATAAAAAACAAATGACGGCTGACTCTTTTCGGACTCAGCCTGCCTGCACCCAGGTGAAATAAACAGCCATGTTGCTCACACAAAGCCTGTTTGGTGGTCTCTTCACACGGACGCGCGTGACATTTTGGTGCCGTGACTCGGATCGGGGGACCTCCCTTGGGAGATCAATCCCCTGTCCTCCTGCTCTTTGCATGTGAAGTAGTAAGAGATGAAATCTACTTTAAAAATCTACTTTAAAATACTCCAGCCAAAAAATAGATTCAGCAAATATGAAAAAAAACGCAATGTCATTTTTTGGATGTATTCAAATTAAGCTACATAACAAGACTGATTTTCAAACTCCTTTCTTCTTAGACAATGATATAGTCTGGGAGTGGGGAGACTTAAACAGCTCGAAGAAAAAAGTCACGATAGACAATTCTTTCTATTCTACTCAAGGAATTAACTAAAAGATACACGACTTTACAGAAGTCACATATTGAGTCATTCATTGCAGAGTTCTAAATAAACTCCCTTTTGCTGCCCTGACCCTAAATCTCTTGACCTCATTTCTCTTCTTTAAAATGCCTTATTTCTCTTTCCTTTACAGTAAAACTCCCTGAAAGACTTGTCTTTCTAGGAGACTAGGCTTGTTTGCAATAGCCATCTTCCCACTCTCACTTGAACCCACTCCAATCAGGCCTCCCCTATCTCCATGAACCTGATCTTGTCAGTCACAAGGACCTCCACGATCTCCACAGTGCTAACCAAATGGTCAATGCTCAGTCTTCATCTTATTTAGCTCATCAGCAGTCCGTCACTCCTCTTCCTTAATGCATATTCTTCACCTAGCTTCCAAAACCTGCACTTCTCCTGGTTTTCCTCCGCCTTACCAGTAATGCCTTACTGGTCTCGTTGCTGGCTCCTCCTCTTCTGCCCCACCTTATGCATAGAAATGCCCTAGGTCTGCCCTTTTCCTACCTGCACTCACTCTCTACTACTTGTGAGCATCTTGTGGTCAGCTCTACAGCTATCCAGCCTCCTGCAGTTTGCACTCAATACCTGTTTGTTGAAGTGCGCTGAGTCCGGAAAGTAGGTTCTGTCAGTGAGCTTCTACAGAAAGGAAGCCTTTGAACTTTTTTTTTTTTTTTTTTGAGAAAAGAAGGGGGAGGCAAGAAGGGGGGCTGGAATAAAACACTGCACTCCCTTCACTATTTACCCTCTTATCTATTATCTGTAGAGAGGAGGCAACATTGCAGAACACAATGATTCTCAGACTTAGAGCACATCCAAATCATTAAAATCACTTGTTAAAATGCAGGCTCCTGAATTCTGTCTCAATCATTCTGATCCAAGTAGTCTGGGAGGTTGGGGGAATATTGGGGGGAAGTTGGAAATCTGCATTTAATAAGCACCCCAGGTAATTAATTCTCAGGCAAGTGGTGAGAAACAGGTAGCTGAGAACAGTGCTGCTGAAAGCGAGAGCTGCAGAGAAGTGCTAGGCTGAGAAGGCTTTTGAAGATGCAAGATGAGTTAAGTACAGAAATGGAGTGTAAGTGACTTTTACAGTAATTTTAAAGTAATTTTATGCCTGTTATCAATACTTTTTTTAAAAATGGGGCTTGTATTTCAAATGTCCTTTTTCTCATTTCATGATTCTGGAATTCATTCTTATTTATTTATTTATTTATTTATTTTGAGACAGAGTCTCACTCTGTCGCCCAGGCTGGGGTACAGTGGTGCGATCTCGGCTCACTGTAATCTCCACTTCCCGGGTTCACGCCATTCTTCTGCCTCAGCCTCCCGAGTAGCTGGGACTACAGGCGCCCACCACCACGCCTGGCTAATTTTGTTTTTGTGTTTTTAGTAGAGACGGGGTTTCACCGTGTTAGCCAGGATGGTCTCGATCTCCTGACCTCGTGATCTACCTGCCTAGGCCTCCCAAAGTGCTGGGATTACAGGCGTGAGCCACCACGCCCGGCTCCATTTTTATCATATTTCACAAAACTACTGACGTGAGAGGAATTGGGAAAAAAATTTGGTTCTTCACCACCAATAGTTTGAGAAGCCTTGGCTTTGGAGAAACAGTTCACTCAAGCTCTAGTCTCAAAAACCTAGATTGAAATCCTGGCTTTTGCACTGTGAGTTATCTTAGGCCAGTTAGTCAATTTCTGTGAACCTTGTGTCTTCATCTGAAGGATAACAATACTTAAAAGGTTGCCTCGGCAGGGCTGTGCTGACAATTTAATGATAGCTTTTTATCACTTTATTTTAGCTAATAATGAATGAGCTTTTACTATGTGCTAAGTAATTTACAGGCAGTAAAGGTCCTGTAATTTGGTGAAGCTCATTTAACTCCTGCAGCAAGAACAGTGCCCAAGGCAAGGACTGCTATCACCATGCGCTTCACAGAGTCCCCAGAGGAGCCTGCCCAGGCTGTCTGGCTCCAACACCCCAGCTCCTACCCAGAGCTCTATCAAGTGGGAACCAACATGGATCAAAACATTAACCATTTGTCATAACATTTCTGACAAGTCACTATTTTGCTCAAAAGCGCAGCAAAGGTCAGAAGCGCGATATGCAACAAGAAACCGACTTGTAGCTGGTGAATCTGAGAAGAGAGTGAAAGAAAGGAAGCCATGAGGGGCGCACAGTGCCTGAGAGGCTGTGACTGTTTGCAAGTATTTACCTGAGGACAGGCCCACCTGCAAGGCTCATGGTGGGGATGGGGAGATCCTGCCCAGAGCAAAGACCTGAAGATAAAGGGCTTTCAACTCCTGTCAAGGGTCAGAGATTCCCAGCCAGGCAGCACTGATAATGAAGTCCTCAGAACATTTCCCTGAGTACATTTCCCCAGAGGTTTTCTAAGAGCCTGGAGATCAGAACTTTGTTGGGGGGGTGTTGTGTCCCCACCATGAGGTCAGGCTGCGGTCCCTGACCAGAGCCAACCACTCAGAACTGATTAGGTGAGCTCCGAACTCCAGACTGACGCAGCCATGGCAAAGGGAAATCATGAGCCATTTGCTACTGTCTTCAACCTTGCACCCCACACACAGACAGACAGACAGACAGACGTGTATTCGTAGAAATATTTGCCTTCCTATTTGACAGGTACCTGGCAAAAAGTAGGCCTTTCGTGCCCCATGAATTCCCTTTCTGTATAATGCCCACTCCCCACTACATGCCCCAGCCCCAGTAGGCATCTCCCACATGCTTACCACGCAACCTGCACTCCGCTTGGTAAATCAGCGTTAAGCAGAGGAGAGCGCAGGAAGGGCCTATACAGAGGGTTGAAAAAACACTTCACCCCTCCCCAGCAACACAGCCACCCACTCTTTCCTCCACACCCCTACACTACACCACACCCCCGTGCTACAGAGAGGCAGAGAGAAAAAAAGTGGGCCTGTCACCTCCTCAGAAAGAGGAACTGTCTCACCTCCTAATCTTTACTACACTGCTTTGTTTTTTCCTGGAGTAATTTAAAGCAAATGCCAGACTTTGTATCAGTTTCCTGCCACCAGCTCTTCCCAACTGCAGATCCAACAAAAAATTAAGCCTTAATGTCCTAAGACCTCCATTGTATGCAATGCATTGACTAACTCCCATGGCATCCAGAATTACCTACGTACCACCCCTGGGAGAATTGAGAATGTAGACCCTGAGATTCTCTTCACTATGAAACACACACAGACACACACACACAGATACATAAACACACACACGCACCAGGTTCTGCCAGAGAATATATGAATATAAATAATAATTCAATATGACCACAATGCCATTATCACCTAATATCCAATCCACTTTTAAATTTTTACCAGTTCTCTCAATACTGTCTTTTACATTAACCTGCTCAAAAGAGGATCCAAACAAGGACAGGGCATTTTGTTTGGATGATGTGCCGTTTTCAATTCTCTCTTATCTTAGAAAAGTTCCTCACTCCCTTACTTCTTCTTTTCCATGGCAAATATTTATTGAGAAAATGAAGTCATTTCTCCTGTGGAGTGGCTTATGTTCTGAGCCCGGCTCACGGCTTCCTCAGGGTGTTGTTTAATGTTCTCCTCTCTGCTCTGTGTTTCCTTAAACTGAGTGTTAGATTCCAAGGCTTGTTGAGATTTGGTGGTTTCAAATTCAATGGCTCTCCCAGGTTTTTTTTTTTAATATATATACACATATACTCTCTCTATATATATATACACACACACACGTATGTATGTATAGATATGTGTGTATATACAGAGTATATGTGTGTATATATGTATATATGTAAAACATATGTATATATGTAAAACATATATGTATATGTGTGTATATATAGAGAGAGAGTGTGTGTGTGTGTATATATATATAAAACATATAGGCTGGGTGTGGTGGTTCATGCCTGTAATCCCAGCACTTTGGGAGGCTGAGGCGGGCAGATCATGAGGTCAGGAGATCGAGACCATCCTAGTTGACACAGTTAAACCCCGTCTCTATTAAAAATACAAAAAATTAGCTGGGTATGGCGGCGTGCGCCCATAGTCCCAGCTACTCAGGAGGCTGAGGCAGGAGAATCACTTGAACCCAGGAGGCAGAGGTTGCAGTGAGCTGAGATCACACCGCTGTACTCCAGCCCAAGCGACAGAGCAAGATTCTGTCTCAAAAAAACAAACAAGCAAAACATGTGTATACATCTATATCTATATATATATATATCCAAAAGGATCTAAGTCCTGGTAGTCTAAGGGAGTTGGAGGTGAGGAAATGAACAGGGAAGATTGAGTTCCTCTACTTTGCGGGGGCCCCAGGGCCTGTGAGAAAACTTACACCAATACTCATACGATAGGTTCATTCGTTCAGCAAATGCTGATCGCCTACTGCGAACCAGACTGTCACACAGCAGTAGAGAAACCAGCTAGAAATCCCTAACGCCTCCAGCACTCACCTTACAGTGAGGATAAATAAAGAGTCAAACAACGTAAATCCCTGGTGCTTTGCAAGGAGATAACTGATATGCAGACAATTAGAGTAGGGAAGAGAGATAGGGAAAGCTTGGGGTGGGTGAGGTGGAGATTTAAATCAGATGATCAGAGGAAGCCTCACTGAGAAGAAGACATTTGACAAGGGTTGGAAGGAGGTATAAACCAAAAATAAAATCCTAAGCCCCTCACCAACCAACTGAATGGATTCCTATTTGGCCACGGGCACCCCGGAGAAACCGGAAAAACTGAATTCCCAGCCATGACCAAAAGGAGGTTACACCCTCATCATACCCCTCCCTTTTGGGGTTTAGGCACAAGTGACCAGCATTAAGGTAAAACAGAGATTATAAGACTGACAAAACAGACGCTTTGTGGCAATAAGATACCAAACTATACACAATACCTAAGGCCATGAAAGGCAAAGATTAAGTCATACCCTACAAACAATACAGTCTCATTAAATGGGTTTTTAAATGAACCCAGTAAAATGTAGCTTACTTTCCAACCTGACTCTGGTATCACATGACAGCAGACTCTGAAGGAAATTAAAATACTTTACCCCAAAATACATTTCTTTAACATATTTGGAAAAGGCTGCCAGACGGCCCTTCGGACTGCAAAGCCATCTTTGGTGGGGGAAACAGGCATCTCCAGAGAATCGTTATTAATGCCTCTTCCCTTGCTAGGCTTTTCCCAGATCTAGGAGAGATTAACTGAGAGTCAGACACTTAAAGGTCTGAGAAGAGACAATCACTATCTATTCACCCTGAGGGCTGCTATCTATGAGGCTCCAACCCCTCAACCAAGGACCTTGGCCCCCACAACCTCCTTATCTTACTCAGGCATTCCTTCCTACTGACTTCAAGTCACTAGACAATAACTTAACTCTCTCAGCTACTGTTAGCTAAGGAATCCCTAAAACACACTTAAGACTTGTAAGGCCCCTCAGCCCTCTCCTAACCCTCAACCCCCCAAGTCCCTGTGCAGGGAAAACTCTCTCTAGCCATCTTTCCTCTGCTCTCACACCACAATCAACACAGAAGTCGACTTATGTGACCATATGTGTGGGGGGCCCCCCAGCACCAAGCAGCGACACCAGCTTGGTGTCCGCTAATTCAATTCCGACACTACCTGGAAATAGTGTCAGATCCCACAGACTGAGGGCTTAGTGTCCAAGGCATCCCCCCCTCCACCAGTCACAAGTCCACGCCTC
This sequence comes from Macaca nemestrina, assembly GCF_043159975.1. Classification (NCBI taxonomy): domain Eukaryota; kingdom Metazoa; phylum Chordata; class Mammalia; order Primates; family Cercopithecidae; genus Macaca; species Macaca nemestrina. The sequence continues at coordinate 11,145,414 of NC_092126.1, forward strand.
CAGAACTTCTGACCAACCAGCTTCCATTGGGGTTCCCCTCTCAGTGGCTTCAATTAATTTGCTGGAGAGGCTCACAGAACTCAGGGAAACACCTACTTACATTTACTGGTTTATTATAAAGGATGCTGCAGAGGATATAGATGCAGAGATGTGTAGAGCAAGGTGTGGGAGAAGGGATGCAGAGCTTCTATGCCCTTCCTGGTTGTGCGACCCTCCAGGAACCTCCTCCTGTTAAGCTATCAGAAAGCTCACTGAACCCTGTCCTCTTGGGTTTTTATAGAAGCTTCTTGACGTCAGCATTCCTTCCCCCAGGGGAGGGCATAGGGTAGGAACCTCTCATGGGAAGGTCTTTTTTTTTTTTTTTTTTTGAGACAGAGTCTCGTTCTGCTGCCCAAGTTTCAGTGCAGTGGCACCATCTCGATTCACTGCAACCTCTGCCTCCTGGGTTCAAGCAATTCTTCCTGCCTCAGCCTCCCCAGTAGCTGGGATTACAGGCGTGCGCCATCACACCCGGCTAATTTTTCTATTTTTAGTAGAGATGGGGTTTCACCATGTTGGTCAGGCTGCTCTCGAACTCCTGACTTCAGGTGATCCACTCACGTCAGCCTCCCAAAGTGCTGGGATTACAGGCGTGAGCCACCATGCCTGGCCTCATGGGAGGGTCGTAAGGCCCACAGTCAGGCCAAAAAACATTAGAATCCTGCCTTGGGGCAGGTGAAAGGACGGCAGGAGAGAGATTGTTTCTTAAGGCCTGCCCCTGAAGTCTAAAAAGCCCAACATTCTAGCAAGACTGTAGTAAGGGCTATGGGGGTATGTGCCAGGAACCATGTATGAAAACCAATACATAGGCAGGGCACGGTGGCTCATGCCCGTAATCCCAGCACTCTGGGAGGCCTGAGGCCAACATGCTGAAACCCCATCTCTACTAAAAATACAAAAATTAGCTGGGTGTGGTGGCATGCACCTGTAATCCAGCTACTCAGAAGGCTGAGGCAGGAGAATCACTTGAACCTGGAGGCGGAGGCTGCAGTGAGCAGAGATCACGCCATTGCACTCCAGCCTGGGTGACAGAGCGAGACTCCATCTCAAAAAAAAAAAAAAAAAAAAAAGAAACATATATCCTAACACCACACCCCCTCCCCCACTTTGAGATGTCTCACATTTTTTGGGCAGAACTACCAGTTACCTTCCATGTAATGATTTCCATCTTTGCCTGTAATGCCTGTCTCCCTAAAATGTATAAAACCACACTGGGGCCCGACTGCCTCAGGACCACTTACTCAAGCCTTCTTGGGTTTGTGGTTTTTCTCGGCTACAGTACCTCATATTGCCTCAGGATAAACTTCTTTAAAATATTTTACAGAATTTGGTTTTTCTCTTCACAGAGATGAGGGAGGCAACCATGCAGATTTCTGAGAAAAGAGGGTTGCAGGTAGAGGGAACAGCAAAATACCTATAGAGGGGCAGCCAGATGACGTGGCGCCTTACAGAGGTGTAGGGATTTGGGCTTTCATCTGATTAAGACATTGCTGATATATGTTTGAAAGGCATCACCGGGGCCGGGCGCGGTGGCTCAAGCCTGTAATCCCAGCACTTTGGGAGGCCGAGACGGGCGGATCACGAGGTCAGGAGATCGAGACCATCCTGGCTAACACGGTGAAACCCTGTCTCTATTAAAAAATACAAAAAACTAGCCGGGCAAGGTGGCGGGCGCTGTAGTCCCAGCTACTCGGGAGGCTGAGGCAGAAGAATGGCGTGAACCCGGGAGGTGGAGGTCAGAGTGAGCTGAGATCCGGCCACTGCACTCCAGCCTGGACGACAGCGGGAGACTCCTTGTCAAAAAAAAAAAAAAAAGAAAGGCATCACCAGATGCTGCCCTCAGAATCAACTGTGATAAGCAGCAGGTCCCAAAAGTCAAAAAGAAGACCTTTGCAACTATCCAGGTGAGAATGGCCCAGGGCCCCATGGCCTGAGCTCTTACTGGGTGCTAACATCTTATAGATGTTACCAAATTTAATCCTTACCACCACCCTGTGGGGTGGAGTATTAACAATCCTTTTGTAAATAAAGAAATTGAAACTCAGAGAGTTTAAGTCATTTGCTCAAAATGTCACTGTAAATGGTCAAACGAGGATGTGGCCAGATTATTATTATTATTATTATTTTTTTTTTTTTTTTGAAACAGAGTCTCGCTCTGTTGCCAGGCTGGAGTGCAGTAGCGTGATCTCGGCTCACGGCAACCTCCACCACCTGGGTTCAAGCAATTCTCTGCCTCAGCCTTCCGAGTAGCTGGGATTACAGGTGCCCACCACCATGCCCGGCTAATTTTTGTATTTTTAGTAGAGACGGGGTTTCACAATCTTGGCCAGGCTGGTCTTGAATTCCTGACCTTGTGATCCACCTGCCTCAGCCTCTCAAAGTGCTGGGATTACAGGCATGAGCCACCACACCTGGCTGACCAGATTATTCTGACAAACTGGTCATGCTCTTCATCCTATGTCCCTCTACTCAGGCCCTTCCAAGGGCCACTGCGAGCCTCTCTGCTTTATCACTTCAACTACAGTTGCTAATCACTGTATTGACCTTCTGGTGACACCTATTTACTCTGCCCTGATCTTCATCTCCTTAATCTTCAGTGAGCAAACCTCACCCTCATCTGGACCTTAGAACCCAAACTTTCTGTTCTTAGACTTAGAGTGCTTGACACCCTGTTGTCCCCAGAGGGTACCTGCACTAGCCACAGTGCCTCCGAGAGGGGCTCCATGTGTCCTGGCCACCAGAAACCCTCTCCCATGAAGGACTCCCATTTCTCTAAGAGCTTGGATTCTTAATGTGTGCCACCTGAGCTGCCACTTAATGCTCTGACCCCTCTTTCTCTTTCCTCACATCAGGGATAGCTGGCTGCCCCACCCAAAGTTTGCTCCTTCTGCCATATAGAGTTAGTGCTGTAAATTACTGCCCAGAGAGGGATTGCATTTTACACACACACAAACACACGCAGCATATAGATGGGATCATTTTACTAGTTATTGGTAAAGAAACCTGAGTACAAATAACATGTATCACTTCTGGGCCACGATGGTTAAGACGTGAGTTTATTTGCTCTAGCAGCTAACATTACCCTACAGAGCTACTCAGTAGCGACTTCCTGAATATTTATTTCTATGGTCTAAAACCATCATTAGCATATTCAGCTATAGATTTTTCATATCTCCTCATCCCAACATTTCACAATCCCAGTGAAATAACAGAAGCACACCCTAATTTAAGCAAAGCCCAGAGCTCCTAAATTCTTCCACATCAAATCATATCCTCTTGTACTTTGTTTCCCCTGACATGATTCCAAGAATTTGAAAGATGTTGTCAACTAACTTTAATTTAAAATTTGAGTTCTTATTTGTTATCAAATGAACAAAGATACTGTTGCCAATCAGAGGTTCTGAACAGCATGAGATTGCCACAACTACCACAATCGGTTGATGAAAGTTTAGCATAAAACAAAGAAACTTGATTTTCTTGGCTGTGCAGGTTTGCTGTGGTGAACATGCTTCTCCCATCCAGCTTTTCGAGATATTCAGTGTCTGGTGGATCTCTGGAGACCCTGGACAAGGGACTCTGGTTTGTGGAGCTTACTCCAATACAATTATAACTTTGTGATTACAGCCATAGACACAATTCTTGCTTAGCATACCCCCTGTGATGGCTAATGAGTGTCAACTTGATTGGACTGAAGGATGCAAAGTATTGATCCTGGGTGTGTCTGTGAGGGTGTCGCCAAAGCAGATTAACATTTGAGTCAGTGGGCTGGGAAAGGCAGATCTACCCTTAATCTGGGTGGGCACCATCTAATCTGCTGCCAGCTTGGCCAGAATAAAAAGCAGACAGAAGAACGTGAAAAGACTAGACTTGCTTAGCCTCCCAGCCTACATCTTTCTCCCGTCCTGGATGCTTCCCGCCCTCAAATATCAGACTCCAAGTTCTTCAGCTGTGGGACTCGGACTGGCTTCTCTGCTCCTCAGCCTGCAGACGGACTGTGTGGGACCGCACCTAGTGATCGCATGAGTCAATACTCCTTAATAAACTCCCCTTTATCAATACATCTATCCTATTAGTTTTGTCCCTCAAGAGAACCCTGGCTAATTCACCTCCCCAAAAATCAGGTTCTACTGGTTGGCTAGACACAAAAGACTGCTTAGAAAAACTACCCCAACAGCCCCCAACTAGGCAAAATTAAGGCATTCTATGTTTCTCCAGAAGAATCTGGTTTCACATGTTTAGAAATCAGGAGAAAAACAATGTAAAACTACAATTTTCCTGGACTACCAGATCAAACAGATACCAGCCTGCCTCTCCATCTCAGCACTCACCAGGCAAAGGCAGAGCAGCAGTTACGTCAGAAACCTGCCTCCCCCAGGACACAGCAGCAGAGCTGTCAAAGATGGGCAAGGAATCAGGCTGCCCGGAATTCTCACATGCTAAATTGCAAAGGAGAACCAAATGGCAACAAACCAGGAAAGATTTCTACTGAAATACCAAAGATAAGAATTTTCTCTGAAATCCTACCAACGTGGATCTGATGACGTTTTCAAACTCCGCTTTAACTGTCTCTTTAGTGAGGACAATGTCTAATAATGTCTTCTTAATCATGTCCTCCCGGAATTCCAGGGCTGGGGATCGTGCCAGGCGGCCGTTCTTCCCATCCATGTCCATCGTAGTTTTTGTGTTATTAATCTGGGCAGGAGGAAGTCTGAGCCAGTGTTCCTTGACGTTTTCTAATTGCCAGAGTCACTGAAGTGCAACTACCTCTCCTTAAAGTCACCAAGGCAACAACTGTTTACCTCTCTCGTCTTAACAAACTGACGTCTTTGCTAGGATCTGTCCAAGGCCAAATGGGCCCCCTACAAAGAGAAAGGGGAAGGGAACATAGAGGAGAAAAAGGTTGTTCAAGTCTGTCCTGAGAGCTTCAAGGCCCTTGGTGTAACCCTCCCCTGCCCTCCCACCCCTAATCTCATAGCCATGGAAGTGAGTGGTATAGGTGAAGGGAACCACTTAGAACATTGTAGTTCTATCTTGCCTGGGCATCAATATCACCTAGGAAGCATTTTAAAAATATAGATGCCTAATATTATCCTCAGTAGCTTCTGATTTAATGGATCTGGACCAATAAACATCAAAATAGTTAGGAAGAATGTTAAAGTTCACAGAGGGTGACCTTGGGCAGAATGGGAGAGAGGCCAGGCCTTTCCTGGGAAGGGACGGGGAACACCAGTTCAGCCTAGGGTAGACATAGTTAATGAGTCAATGCATGGCTCAAGCATTTAAAGTCCCCAGTTAACCCAGACTCCTCCACAACCTAGGAAGTCTGCTGCCCAATAACAGCCCAGAGTTACTGAGGAAGGGGCAAGGCCACAGCTTCAGTCGAGGGCCCCAGGAATTTCAGGCTACACTGTCATCAACTCTGTTCTCCTGGACTCAAAGGGGATCGCCTCCTCTGAAGAATACACATTGATTAGCAGGCCAAGGTGAGTTAGTACTGCTGGAGAAAGAGCTAATCGCCCTTGCATCAAGGTGGGCCTTTCACTTCTCTCTCCTCCCCACGTGGTGATCTTGTCTTGTCTTTGGTCACTACATGAAGAGGCAGCAACATGGCTGCAGATCAGTCTCTTGGGCAAAGGGGCTGCTACCCTCTGAGCAATCCCAGGTGAAGGCCAGAACTCAACTTCTGCTCTTGGCCCATGTCATTGCCTCCTGGGAGGCAGGGGCTGGTTCTCCAGGGGTTTTCACATTTGCTTCCCTCCTTACCAGACATGAAGGACATTTTATATCTGCACTTTCTGGGTGCTTACTGGAGCACGCTCACCCATGTTTGGACATTTTTCTTTGGGAGACAGATCCACAGAAGTCATCACTCAATGGTTCATCTCAACCCCAAACTGCCTCCCCGCATTACCGTTTCCCTTCACTTTAGGTCCCCAAAGGCAGCCCCAGCTCCAGCCCATGTCCCTGGAGGAAGCTTCTCAGACTCTCCAGTGAGGAGTTCGCCACACTGTCGACTTCTACTCACACTCCTGACAGGCGCACACCTCTCCTGCACTCCCGCCCGCTTCTCCAGGTGCTGCGTGTGGGACTCTTATTCTTCCAGTCAGGAAAATAAGACTATATCCCTTCTCTGTCTCCTTTTTAGCACTGCCAAGCACAGGATAGGCAAGTGGCGCTTGATGAGTAGAATGTCTGGCTGGCATCCACGGCGGGGGCTTGTGGTGTGTGTTGGGGCGGAAGATGGTTAGTTTGTAAACAAGAAAATGGTTTTAGACAGGAACTGAAATCATCAACAAGCATGAAGCTGGGGTCTGTGGCTCTGTACAGAAAGAAAGGAAGGGGAAAAAGTGACTATGACTGCCTCCTGGGGCGTTCCCACGTGCCAGGCACTTTGCCAGCCCAGGACATCCGACAGCTCATTCAGTCTCACCACAGCCCTCCAAGGTCAGCACCGTGTTGCCCTTTCCATCTCACAGATAAGAAACCTGAATCTCAAAGAAGTTAAAGGACTTCTGCTAGTAAATGGCAGGGCCAAGATTTAAACCCAGAACTGTCTGAATCCAAGACTATTCTTTTTTTTTTTTTTTTTTCTGAGACAAACTGTCACTGTGTCACCCAGGCTGGAATGCAGTGGCTCAATCACAGCTCACTGCAGCCTCGACCTCCCAGGCTCCATCAATCCTCCCACCTCAGCCTCCCAAGTAGCTGGGACTCCAGGCACGCACCACGACACCCAGCTAATTTTTGTAAATTTTTGAAGAAACGGGGTTTCATCACATTGCCCAGGCTGGTCTTGAACCCCTGGGTTCAAGCAGTCCGCCCACCTCCGCCTCCCAAAGTACTGGGATTACAGGCATGAGCTGCTGCACCCAGGAAAGACAGCACTCTTAATGCCTGTACTAAGATGATCATCTTGTTTGACCTGTGACTCTTTCAGCCACAGCCATGCCCACCTAACCCTGAAAGCAAAGGATTTCAGTGAATGAGAAAGGTCCCAAACCCAGAGCACACTTAGGATGCTGGACGCTTAGCATTTTATCTCATTGAATCCTCCAGCAGCCCTGGATCATTGTTAATATTACAATTGACCCTTGGCATTTACAGAATCAACATTTGGGATTTTCACTTTTGAGAATAACTCCAAAGGTCCTAGACATGAAACAGCCTAAGTCTGCTAAGGAGTAATTATGAAGTGTGTGCAGTAAGAAGCTCACAGGGGCCAGTCCTTTCGTATGTACGAGAGCTCACACTCAGGCTGGAACCTAGTGTGCGGGGGATGCTGTACCCTCCACGTATTAGGAAGTGACAGAAATAACTGTTGGCTTGTGAAGTATGGCTCCCAGAGAAACAAAATTGCTAGCCCATGTTAGGGAGGGTTTACACTCAGGGATGAATTTCCTTTAACAGATTTTGAAATCCCTGGTGCCTTTTATTTGTGGAATCAATAAGGAACAGAGATCACTTAGATTTTCAACTTTGCTTGATTGCATCTACAGTATAAGGCGGAATTATGTGCTCTGGTGGCATGTGTGTGATTTTGTCTTTTGTCAAGCGAGAACAAAATGCCTCCTCTTAGACTACTGTACGCAATAAGTGAGATCCTGGCAACAATGACCATAAGGATGTTGACTTGAGAATTGGCAAAGATCTCAGGAAAAATCACTGGTGAACATCAACATTCTGACACACTGTGTCAACATTTTATAGATGAAGGAACCGCAGCTGGAAGAGGCCAGATGACTTGCTCAGGAATGTATTGCTATCATACCAGTGCACTACCCTCCCCACAACCTGAAAGCAAGTCCTCAAAAAAAAGTCCCAACTCCTGCATGCTGACCAAGCACAGAATGTGACTTAGGAGGATGGAGACGTAAGAAGGAGGCCCACAGAAGGAAGAGAGCTGCCCTTGGGCTTCCCGCCCTCCCTGCACCTCACCCCAGTGCTGACCTGGGAAAGGCAGAGCTGTGAACTTGCCTGTTTTGACCACATCCATCCAGGTCAATCAATTCAGTCAAGAGGCTGATAGCTGTGATAACTGAGCTCAAAACGGTGGGCCCAGAAAAAACTAAAGGGGACCAAGGACCAAGACTGAGAAGGCGAAAGACCCTAAGACAAGGCTCAGTTTGGAGGAATGGTGCTAAATTTCATTTGCACCAAGCCTTCGAGTCAGACAAATCTAGACTCGGATCCCAGCTTTATTATTAATCAGCATGCAATTTTAGGCAAATTACATGATAGTTGGGGTCTCAGTTTCCTCATCTCTAAAATGTGTGCAAAACCACCTGCTTCACAGGACTGCGGTGAGGGTTAGAAGTAAGGATTGTGCAGTGCCTGGTACATGCCAGGTGCTTAATAAATGGGAATCTGGTAAACCTGTACCTGCCGGGAAGCAGGGGAAGAGGAACAGAAGGCTGGAGCCTGGCTTGACTGCTCTTGAGTGTGGAAAGTCTTCATTTCCAAGGATGAGATGAAATTTTTGGGAGTGTCATGAATCAGTATTTATCTTTGGCTAAGCACGAGACCTTGATGTTCATCTCAACAAAACCAGTATTTGTGACCGGGCGCGGTGGCTCATGCCTGTCATCCCAGCACATTGGGAGGCCAAGGTGGACGGATCACCTGAGGTCGGGAGTTCAAGACCAGCCTGGCCAATATGGTGAAACCGTGTCTCTACTAAAAATACAAAAATTAGTCAGGCGTGGGGCACACGTCTGTAATCCCAGCTACTCAGGAGGCTGAGGCACGAGAATCGCTTGAACCCAGGAGGTGGAAGTCACAGTGAGCCGAGATTGCATCACTGCACTTCAGCCTGGGTGACAGAGGGAGACCCTGTCTCAAAAACAAAAACAAAACGAAACAATAGTTGCCACTTTGAGTGTTAGCTATTTCAAACACTGCTCCACAGCAAAGAGAATAGGAACGTGGGACTCTCGTGGGAGGCAGGGTCAAGGGGGTGTCACTGTGAAGACTGAGCTAATAGAAAAAGCCTGAAACTGGGGTACAAATGTGAGGTCCTCTAACTCTCCAACCAAATCACAGTGTGTCCTCAGAAAAGTCACTCATCCTCTCTGAGTCTCTGTTTCCTCATGTGAAAAAAAAGGACTTAATAGTCCCTATTTCACAGTTAAGGGAAAGCACAGGGGAAGTAATAGACGGGAGAAGCCTTTAAACTGTTCAGAGGAAATGTTTGTTATTTTAAGTCTCTCCAGACAGTGCTGTTATTTCGTCACTTCTGTAGAGCCACAGGAAATAAAGCTTACAGATTAAGTACGCTCCCATTTTGAAGAGGACGAAGAACAGTGTTCGAGAAGCACTTGAGACGCTAAACGTCTCCTCCATTATGAATTGAAGTCATCGTGACTGGTACAGAATCATTTTGTGTGATCATCAAGATGAAAACACAACATTGTTAAATTCTCCCTGAGCCCTTCCACCTCACCCCTGCCAGCCCTCTGCAGCCCCTGCCTGGTAAATATTTGCTTTCATTTCCACAGAGCAGGTGCTCATGGCCTGAAATAGGAAACGCTGGTAGACCCGATGCCTCACAACGAAGCCTGCTGACTTCCCTGGATTTTCCCTCTGTTTGGAAAACAGGCCAAACTCACCGCACCTCCCACCCTCATGCTTAGACCTCTTGCACTGAATGTGCTCAGGGAAGAAAACAGGAAATCAGTCAGATGGTCCCAGAGAGAAACCACGGGCAGGCTGGCAGCCCTACGGCCTGGCACCCAGTCTTCATTTCAGAAGAAATGCCCCGTGCCCGATCGGCAGCACCCCTGCTCAGGGCTGAGAGTATGGTGGGGTTTGTTTTCTGGTCTCATCTGTGAGCCTGGGCCCAGGAGGACTATTTGCTTGGTGTTGAAATAACCTAAAACGTGTGGCCAGGAGAGGTGGCTCACGTCTGTAATCCCCGCACTTTGGGAGGCCGAGGCGGGCGGATCACGAGGTCAGTAGTCCAAGACCAGCCTGACCAACACTGAAACCCCGTCTGTACTAAAAATACAAAAATTAGCCAGGTGTGGTGGTGTGCACATGTAATCCCAGCTACTCAAGAGGCTGAGGCAGGAGAATTGCTTGAAGCTGGGAGGCGGAGTTTGCAGTGAACGAGATCGTGCCATTGCACTCCAGCCGAGGTGACAAAGCGGGACTCTGTCTCGAAAAAAAGAAAAGAAATAAAAAAATGCAGTCAATACAGACAAAGCACTCCGCTTCTCGCTCGGTCTGCGAGCAGTTTATTGAGAGCCACAGTTCCCGTTTCTGTTTTGGCTGCTCTCAACCTTCTGAAAGAGGTGGCAGGTGTGTAGCAAGAGTACGACTAACATAGAGGACCTGAGCCTGGGCAGACTGAGTGGGGAGGAAGATGTGAGGCCTGGGGAAAGGGCAATAAACTGAGGCAGAGACCATAGCTTGGCTAGGCTGCCCTGGAAAGATAGCGTTCCAGGTCTGAATCCTGCTCCGGAGAGTAAGATGAGACAATGTCAAACAAACCCTCCTGAAATTCGAACCAGTCCTCTGAATCAAACACTGCAAGGTGCATTTCCACTGAATCAAATAAATACCATGAGCAATTTGAATTAGTTACCTAAGACCCAATTCCCTAACATGACTTTCCTGGCCTGTGATAGCTGCCTTCATGCCCAGCAGGGAATGAAGACTGAGCCAGGAGGCTGGAAGAATAAAAGGTAAAGAAGCGATGACACAGATAGCAGCAGCAGTTCCTGCAAGGGGCCTTCCCTGCGTGAAGGAACCCAGCTCCGAGTTCCTTGCCGCCTCTGAAAAAGAGCAGGAGGTTGTTTCACATCCTGAGCCTCAGCTTCCCGAGGACAACAAAAGCTACCATTTTCAGATTGACCATTGCATCCCAAGCATTTTCTGTATTAATGTCTATTACTTCACAGTTCATGGGAGGCCAATATGACTGCCCTGATTTCTTCAGTAAAAAATCTGAGGGTCAGAAAAATAAAGGTACAAAATCATAACCAGTAAGTTGTAGAACCAGCATTTGAATCCGGGATCTGTCTGTGTTTGCCTCTCATCTTCAAAGTGAAGAATGAGGAAGATAAAATAAATCCTTTTTCGCCGGGCACAGGGACTCACACCTGTAACCCCAGCACTTTGGAAGGCCGAGGTGGGTGGATCACTTAAGGTTAGGAGTTCGAGACCAACCTGGCCAACATGGTGAAACCCTGTCCCTACTAAAAATGCAAAAATTAGCTGGACATGGTGGCATATGCCTGTAATCCCAGCTACTCAGGAGGCTGAGCCAAAAGAATCACTTGAACCTGGGAGGTGGAGCTTGCAGTGAGTCGAGATCACACCACTCACTCCCGCCTGGGTGACAAAGCGAGACTCCATCTCAAAAAATAAATAAATAAATACATACATACATACATACATACATACATACATACTTTCTTTTTCTACTCTTCTCTCTGCCTCCTCCCTAATCAGGTGGGAACCAATTCAGGGACAGGCTGGGGATTCAATGTCACTGGAAATAAAAGAAATTCACATTCAAATAATAACATACAGTTTCCCCCACCAAATTAATAGACTAAAAAATTACAATACAGCGGACAAAGTCACTTTTAAATAACTCATGGAAAAATAACATTGAATGTCTTCTCTGAAGGACAATTTGATTAAATATATCAAAGCATTAAAAACGATCATTCTCTTTTAACCCAGTAATTCCATCTCAAAAACAGGAAATATTCAGAGAAGCAAAGACTGCAGTTTTATGTCAGCCATGCATAGCCTGAAATAACCTCAATTCCCAACTAAAGAGGACAAGTTAAATATGTTATGAAATATCCACACAATGAGTTATGATTTATTTATTTTTTTTTTTTTTTTAAGACAAAGTCTCACTCTGTTGCCCAGGCTGGAGTGCAGTGGCGCGATCTCGGCTCACTGCAACCTCCGCTTCCCGGGTTCAAGCGATTCTCCTGCCTCAGCCTCCTGAGTAGCTGGGATTACAGGTGTCCACCACCACGCCTGGCTAATTGTTGTATTTTTAGTAGAGATGGGGTTTCAGCATCTTGGCCAGGTTGCTCTTGAACTCCTGACCTCGTGATGCACCCGCCTCAGCCCCCTAAAGTGCTGGGATTATAGTAACAGGCGTGAGCCACCGCATCCGGCCACAATGGGTTATGATTAAACAATTAAAATAACATTCATAAAAATTTCTTACAGTTTTTACTTTTAAAACATTTATTCACTTACTTATTTTGAGAGACCAGGTCTCACTCTGTCACCCAGGCTGGACTACAGTGGCACAGTGATAGCTCACTGCAACCTTGAGCTCCTGGGCTCAGGCCATCCTCCCTCCTCAGCCTCCCAAGCATTAGGACTACAGGCACACACCACCACACTCAGATGAAGTTTTAAAATAAAAAAAATTGCACTTACATAGAAAACTATAGAAAGTAGTAATAATGAACCACCATGTATCCATTATCTAGCATCAACAATTATCAATTCATGGTCAATACTGTTTTATTAATAGCCACCTATCCCTGAGTATTTTAAGTAAATCTCAGACATATCATTCCATCCATAAATACGTAATTATGTCCTTTTAAAAAAATATGACCATAGTACCATTATCAACTTAAATTTTTTTAAATTATTGACTTTTTAACAAAACAGGAAAATGCTCACAATATAGTGTGAATAAATAAAGATTATAAAACTATATATTATATAATCTTAGTTGAAAGAAAAAGGGAAGAAGAAAGGGGGGAGGTAAGGAAGGAAAGAAAAAAAGAAGGGAGGGAGGGTGGGCAATTCGACAAATAGTATCAAAGCATTAAAAATGTCCACTCTCTTTTAATTCAGTAATTCTATCTCCAAAAAAGAAATTATCAGAAAAGCTGCCAAAGACTGTAGTTTCACTTCAGTCCATGCATAACCTGAAACAACCTCAAATCCTAACAAAAAGGAATATTTAAATATGTTATGAAATGTCCACATGAAAGGAAGAGACAGAGAGAGAAACACCAAAAAAGAAAAAGAAATGCATATTCACAGAAAAAAAAGACTTGAAGGTAATAAATCTAAAATATTGCCAGTAGTTTGTAATTACCCATGTCATGAGATTTATGTTTGTGTGTGTGTATTTTTATCAAGGGGAATCTATTAGATATTTATTATTTCTCCTGCTCTTCTTTTGTTCCTCAAGTTTTAACTTTTCCTCTAGTACAGCTTCCCTTCAGGCTGAAAAACTTCCATTAGTATTTCTTTAAGAGCAGGTCTCCTGGAAATGAAGTCTCTTGGTTTTCCATCACCTGAAAATATCTTTATTTTGCTTTCACTCCCAAAGAATATTTTTTCTGGATATAAAATTTTCAGTGGATAGTTGTTTTTTTTTTTCTTCCAGCATTCTAAAGATGGAGTTTCACTGTCTTTGTCTTTGGCCACCATGGTTTTGGATGAGAAATCGACAGTCATTTGAGTTCCTTCCTTCCTTCCTTCCTTCCTTCCTTCTTTTTTTCTTTTCTCTTTTCTCTCTTTCTTGATTCCTTCCTTTCTTCTTTCTTTCCTTCCTTCCCTTTTCTTAAGTATAATGTGTCATATTTTCATGTTCTTAATGTTTTTTAATCCTTGATTTTCAGAAGTTTTCTTATGAGGTGGGTGAGGAGTTGTCATTAAATTTACCCTGTTTGAAATTACTGAGATTCTTCGATTTGTAAAAATATGTCTTTCTTTAAATTTGAAACTATTTCAGCCATTCTTTCTCCAAATATTTTTTTTCTGCACCAGTAGTTTTCTTTTTACCTTCTGAGATGGAATTCCAATACCAAGAATTTTCAGCCTTTTGACATTGTCCCACAGTACCATGAAATGCTTTTCATTTTTCTCCAGTTTTTTGTTTCATAATGTATATTTCATGTGTATAATTTGTATTGATCTCCTTCAAGTTTGCTGGCTTTTTTCTCTGTCATCTTTATTCTGCCACTGAGTCCATATCATCTTTTCAGTTCTAAAATTTCTATCTGATTATTCTGCAGTTTCTATTTCTCTGCTGAGAACTTCTATCTTTCCATCAATTTCAAGAGTGGAGAATGGTCATACTTACTTTAAGTTATTGTCTAATAATTTCGCGATCTAAGTCATTTCAGTGTTTGTGCCTATTGAATTGTCTTCTCCTTTGAGTACTGTTTAGATTTTCCGGGTTGTTTTGATATGGAGTAAATTTGAATTATATCCTGGATTTTTAAATATCATGTTGTGAGACTCTGGATCCTGTTAAAAATTATCTGAAAAATGTTGATTTTTTTGTTTGTTTGTTTGTTTCTTTTCAGGAAATTAACCCACTTAGGTTCGGACTGAAAGTACTGTCTCGCTTTTTATGAGTGACAGATCAGTTTTCAAAGCTTTTGCTATGCCATTTGAGTCAATCTGTCACATGCTCCATTCAAGAGTTTGTCTGGGACTTGGATGGTTGTTAATATCACAGTTAGATTCTTATAACCTCTTCTGTGCCTCTTGGGTCTGTTCCATGCATGCACACCTTGTAGTGTGCCCAGGACTTTTGTCAGTCTAATTTGTGGATCCCTTTTTCCAGCTCTCTCCTCTTAGGGATTTCCTCACACTCTCTGGCTTCCAGTGGCTTTTTCCTCACTGCTTCCTCTAGCTAGAAAGATGGAGTTATCTCGGACTCTTAGCTTTCCATACTGTTCTGCAAATCCATGTTCATTGTGAGTCATTGTTCAAGTTTTGAACCCAGTACTCTGCCTGCCTGCTATTACTGTTCAGAGTTCTCATGTAGTTTTTTGCATCCTCTCCAGTTTTTTGTTGTAAACATTGGTAGAGATTGTGGTTGGATTATTTCATCTTGGCTGTACTAGCAACTCATCCTTCTCAGCAATTTACTTCTCACCCATGTTTCAAAGCTCCACTAAAATACCACTTCCTTCTAAGAAGCCATCCTTTTTCTCCCAGCTAGAACACTTTCCTCCTCCTCTCATTAGCGAAGAAAGGGATTTGGCAATCTTGAGAATAAAACTTAAAGCCCAATTTTTTTCATGACTGTCTTTGTTCAAACATCTGAGTCTAAGGAGATGAGTGGAATGAAATAAAACTTAATCAAGAAGCACAATGGTGGTGAAGAGAGTAGACTTTGGGGCCAGATTGCCAAAATCCCAGGTCTGCTAATTGCTAGATGTGTGACCTTAGACAAGTCACTTCTTTTTACCTCAGTTTCCTCATCTATGAAATGAAACTAATAACAATAATAGTTACCACATAGAATTATTATGAAGATTAAGTGAGGTAACAGTTGTAAAGCACCTAGAAAAATGCCACATTGTAGGTGATTATTATGAATCTCTCACAGGTGGCCATAACTCTGCACATGAGAGAAGGCTATGCAGGGAAAAGGGGAAAGGAGCACACAGGGAAGTGGCTCAATTTCCACCTCTTCCTACGTCCTGAAAGCAACTGCAATTTTTGTTTTGATAAATACTTGAAAAAGCCCAATTTGTGTAGATCTGAGAAGTCATGTGGCAGAGTGGGGACATGAGGTAGGTTAGATCTGGCTTCCAGACTGGCTCTCCTTTGGGTATAGGTTTTATGCTCTAAATCATGACCACAGAGGTAGACTGCTCTGCCTACACAGAGCTGACAGAATGATCTCTGTAAGAGGCAAATGAAACAGGGTCATTTCTCAGTTTACCCTCCAATGGTTCCCTGAAACACAGATAAAATCTGAATTCCTTAGACTGTTCCAGAAGACATGTGACTTTTGCTGCTGCTGCTATCTGTTACCTCATTTCCTGCCCTCCCCAACAGCCCTCACATTCCAGCCATACCGAACTCAGGTTGGCTCATCCCACTTGCACCACTTCCCTCATCCTCAAGGTCAAATATCCCCCCACCATCTTGTCAAAGATGCAGATGTCTCCTCTTCCATGCAAATTACTGAAGGGCTTTCCCAGACTCCCCAGGACCCTGGTGGTCGGTCCTTCCCTCCTGTGTGCTCCTACAGCCCTCTGACCATATTCTAGTAGCACTTCCTGGTCAACAGTAAGCAATTATTTTATGGGTCCTTCTCTCCCTCAATACATCAGTGTTTTTTAAAATACGTATTATTTTACCTTCATGGGTTTCAAAAACAATTTAGGGCCCAAGGACCAGGTTTTGAAAGAGAGAATAAACTAGATTTTAAAATATCAGAATTCACTGCATGTAATGAGAGAAAGTAGAGCTTGATGAAACTTTTGTCTCAAATAGATCATTAGAAAGATGGATGACAGATAATGAACCCCCACAGACCCATGACCAGTTTCAGTATTATCAACTCACGGTCAATCCTGTTTTGTGTATACTCCACTCACGCCTAGATCCCTAGATTTTGAAACAAATCCTGAACTCATCATTTCATTCATAAATGTTTCAATATATAACCCTTAAAAAAAAAGACCTAAAACAAAACTGCAATACCAAAAAATGTACTTCTCCTTGGTGGTGGCAGTCAAAAAAGTTTCTAAGACTTAGAAGTTCCTAGGGAGAGATGCCGTCTCATTTATCTCTGCATTTTCATGCCCTGGCACTCAATAAGTGCTGAGTAAGGAAAGGAAGAAGACAAGAAACAGAAAGGATAGAAGATAGAAAGGTTGTAAAAGGCAGAGGAAAGAAAGATGATTTCTTCTCTTTTAGCTTTGAATCATCTTGAAAGTATTTTCAATGAATTTCTCTAAAGGAAAGAAACAAAATACTCACCAATTTAGCTTCCTCATCAATAATTAATTCCTGATTAAGGTTTCTGTATTTGTTGTTATCTCTCTGGGATGTCACATATGACTGTACAAGTTGTTCATTGCATAATGGCATCTGGTCCTGGCTGAAAGGGCACCCTTTCTTAATAGCACAAAAGTGCTATATAGGTTAACAGGACACTGTTCTTGCTCCCGACTCTAGTGTATTACATATTGTTACCTTGGTCCACTCTGCCGTCTTCTTCTCTTCCTCCTACACTGCCTATGGAGGCTACAGGCAGGAGATTCTTCCTGGGCACCTGGAAGTATGTTCTCAGTAATGCTTATAAAAGGCCATCTTTCTATAGAAAAACTTCGGTATCAGAAGTAGGACCTCTCTCCTGGGAAAAGTCCTGGGCTCTGGGGCTGGCTCTGCCACCTGCTAGTCACAGGACTTTTAGATAGTCTCCCTGTGTTAGTCTGTTCTTCCATTGCTATAAACACCTGAGACTGGGTAATTTATAGAGAAAGGAGATTTAATTGGCTCACAGCTCTGCAGGCTGTACAAGCATGGTACCAGCATCTGCTCACTTTCTGGGGAGGCCTCAGGGAGCTTTTAATTATGGTGGAAGGTGAAGCAGAAGCAGGCATGTCACATGGCGAAAGCAAAAGCAAGAGGCAGTGGCGGGGGAGGTGCCACACGCTTTTAAACAACCAGATCTCACGAGAACTCACTGATGTGAGGACAACTCCAAGCCATGAAAGATCCACCCCCATGACTCAAACACCTCCCAGCAGGCCCCACCTCCAACACTGGGGGTTACATTTCAACATGAGATTTGGTGGGGACATATATTCAAACCACATCAATCCCTGAGGCCACATTTCCTTGTATGAAAGTAGAAATAATAGCTCTTCTGTCTCTTTCTAAGAACTCTTATGAGGACCAAAGGAAAAACAAATGTTTTGGAACAATAAAGTAGCACAGGGATGTAAGGAATATTTTATTAATGACTTACGGTTATGTCCAGAATGGTAGTTCCTAAACTTCACTGCTGTCTTGACGGATTTTCAATTATCCTTCTCCTAAAAATTCTGCAT
Source organism: Macaca nemestrina (assembly GCF_043159975.1). Taxonomy (NCBI): domain Eukaryota; kingdom Metazoa; phylum Chordata; class Mammalia; order Primates; family Cercopithecidae; genus Macaca; species Macaca nemestrina. The sequence goes on from NC_092126.1 coordinate 11,163,254, forward strand.
TATAATTATTTAAAAGCACAATTTCACAAATTATTGAAAATATATATTATTTACAGTAGCAATGTATCAAATGCCAAGAAACAAATTTAATTAAAGATAGGCAAGACTTTTTACTGAAAACTACAAAACACTAGTGAGAGAAATAAAAGATCTAAATGAATGGGGGATATATACCATGTTTATAAACTGAAAGATTAAATTTTGTTAAAATGTCAGTTTTCCCCCAAATTGATGGTGATGGCTGATTTTATGTGCCAACTTGACTGCACCACAGAGTACCCAGATATTTAGTCAAACATTCTGGGTGTTTCAATGAGGTTGTTTTGGATTAAATTAGCATTGGAATCAGCAGGCTGAGTAGAGCAGATTGCCCCCTCTACTGGTGGGCCTTATCCAATCAGTTAACGGCCTGAATACAATAAAACAGGCGGACCCTCCCACAGGTAAGCGGGAGCTCCTCCTATCTGACTGCCTTGAGCTGGGGCATTGTTTTTGTTGTTGCTGTTTTGGTTTGGTTTGGTTTTGGGTTTTTTTTCCCCTGCCTTTGAACTCAAGCTGAAAGGCCTTAAGCCAACTGGCATTTGCACTAGAACTACGCCATTGGCTTTCCCTGGTTCTCAGGCCTTTGGACTCAGACTGGAACTGCACCATTGGTTCTCCTGGGCCTCCACCTTGCCAGTCACAGATCTTGGTAATTGTCAGTTTCCATAATTGCATAAGCCATTGTTTTATTTCTCTTACTAATGTTTTATAGTCTTCAGTAAAATGTCTTGCCTATCTTTAATTAAATTTGCTTCTTGCATTTGATATTTTGCTACTGTAAATAGTATGTAAAATATACTTTCTAAAATTGATATTTTGCTACTGTAAATAGTATATAAAATATACTTTCTAATAATTTGTGAACCTGTGCGTTTAAAGAATTATAATGCAGAATTTTTTGGATAAGGGTAATTATGCACACACATATACATGCCATTGATTCAGAATCATCTGAATCAAGGGACATTTCAAAACCCTTTCTGCTGATATGCCCAGAGTTGAGATTTTACCCAGAAATAGAAACAGACAAATCACAGAACTTTCCTCACCCCAAATCGTAGGCAAAGGTAAGTGGTACAGACAGGAATTGATGAGATGTTGGCAGAGAGGAGATGCTTAGCAGCAAGAAAGCCACAATGAACCTCCCAGTCAATGCTTCACAGGGTGCAAGGCCACGTAAAAAATGAAGGAAAGAAGTCCTTGGCATTTTCCAGACGTAATGACTACATTCACTTTTCCTTAGCCTGAGCAGATAATGGCATCTCTCTTCTTCTTGTTTGGCTTTGCAGATCCACCTGTCTTTATTACACACACTTCTATCATCACAGGAAGATTTTTACAAGTTCATTCATTCAGCCAATAAACACCCATTACCTAACACCCGGCCTGAACATCACAGCACTCCATAAATGCCTCTGTCTCCAGAAAGGGGCATGGAGGAGGCCATGACAGCCGCAGAGTGGCTCACCATTCAGAGGACCCAGCTCCCAGGCTGGATGGTTCAGGGAGGCTGCCAGGGAGACACGTCTCAGCTCAGACAAGAAGATGAGGGCAAGTTGGACAGACCAGGGGAGGGGAATGAGCTGGGCTCAAGGGTCTTTTTGGTCATTTCTTTGCATTTCCTAAGGAGTGTGTTTTTTACCTTATCATGTAGACAACTTTGATCTGTGTTGCTGAGCATAAAGAAATATTTGATAGCTTCCATAAACCTGACAGTTTCCTATGACACTAAGTGTGGGAGGGAAATCCCTAAACTAGTAAGTATATGAAATATCATCCCTTCTTTGTGGAATTATGAGCTCATTCATCTCCAAAACAAAATCATATTAAAAGCTTCAGACACATGTAAATGTTGATTTGCCTCCCATTTGTTTCATGATGGCCTTAAACCTAGAATGTGCACTTAAAAATACACCATAATAGAAAATATGGTCAGATCGAAGAGCTAATTACAACACCAATGTAAGGCAACAAAGCTCTCTCTTTGGTAGAGCAGAAAATAAAGCTAAAAACAGTGTTTGTTTGTTTGTTTGTTTTGTTTTTTGGGGTTTTTTTTAAAACAAAGTCTCACTCTGTCGCCCAGGCTGGAGTGTGGTGGCATGATCTCGACTCACCGCAACCTCCGCATCCCGGGTTCAAGCAATTCTCCTGCCTCAGCCTCCTGAGAAGCTGGGATTACAGGCACTTGCCACCATGCCCGGCTAATTTTTCTATTTTTAGTAGAGACAAGGTTTCACCATGTTGGTCAGACTGGTCTCAAACTCCTGACCTCATGATCCATCCCCCTCAGCCTCCCAAAGTGCTGGGAATACAGGCATGAGCCACTGCACCCGGCCATTTGTTTGTTTTTCATTACATTTATGGTGAGCCCTTTATATGCAGGACACTGTGTGAAATGCATTTTCTCACTTAAACCCCTAACATGCTGCTGAAGCAGGTACGATAATCCCATTTTACAGATGAACCTGAAGTTCAGAAAGGTTAGCCATTTGACCAAAGGGGGCATCTAGAAAGCACTGGAAGTGAGATCCAAACCCACATTTACAACAGTTATTGAGTACTAATTATGTGCCAGGCACTGATCTTAGCACTTTTCAAGTATTAACAGATTTAATCCCCACTGCAATATTACAGGGAGACATTGCTGTCATCTGATTTTAGATAAAGAAATGAGGCAGAGAGAGGTAAAATAATTGGTCCAAAGTCACACAGCCCTCTGATTCAATGCCTGAGACAGACCTATGTGCAGCAGAGGGTATGGAAGGTGACATGCAGCTCATCCCTTTCCTCGGGCTGTGGACATTTCAGAATGTCCAGAGTTCACGTAGGAACCCCAAGTTCTACCCTGCTTCTGTACCACTGTGGGAAGTTGAAGCCAAACTTAGTGAAGCCACATGGCTAGCTTGAAACCTGTGAGTCTTCAGGTTTGGCTCTCACCATTAATCTGCACAGAAAAACTGTTTAACCCACCTTCTCCCAAGGAAGGCACCTTTCTGCCAATGATGGCCTCACCTGACACTCTGGTCAGTTTCATAGGCAGTGTTCTAAAAAGCATCTGGGGAAGTACACACAAATGCTTGGCCCATTTCTAGTCCAGTTAAATTTAGCAGAACTGAGTAAATTTTCACACCCAAGGCTGGTGATTAATAGCAAAACGGTTGTGCTCACGTATCACTCATGGCTGGGAAAAAAGAAGTGAAACCTTAAGAAAATACCTCAGAACAACTAACAATAGTTCAAAAACAGAAAAGAAACATAAATTTGTGGGTTCCTACTGTAGCATCAAATGTAATGCTGAGAAATTTTGGAACAACCTAAATAGCCATAGGAAAAAGCAAATTGTGATCCAGAAGTCCATGATTGTCTATGAAGCCATTAACACACGACATGCACTATACAGATGAAAAACAATGTTTATGATAACGGGAGAAACAAAGTTTCTTTTTTTTTTTTTGAGCCAGAGTCTCGCTCTAGTCACCCAGGGTGGAGTGCAATGGCAAAATCTTGGCTCACTGCCCCCTCCCCTCCCGGGTTCAAGAGATTTTCCTGCCTCAGCATCCCGAGTAGCTGGGATTACAGGCACCCTCTACCACGCCCAGCTAATTTTTTTTTTTTTTTTTTTTTGGATTTTTTAGTAGAGACAGAGTTTCACCATGTTGGCCAGACTGGTCTCGAACTCCCGACCTCAGGTGATCCGCCCACCTCAGCCTCCCAAAGTGCAGAGATTACAGGCATGAGTCACCACGCCTGGCCCAAAATAAACTTTTGATCAACACTAAAATTGTAATTCTATTAAAAGCTTGTTTTGCAAACAGACTATGATTGCAAAGGACCATTGTTACCAGTGAACAGTAATGTGTCAGGAGGCAGGGTTTTTAAAATGTGTCTTGGTTGGGCACCACGACTCACGCTTATAAATCCCAACACTTTGAGAGGCCAAGGCAGGAGGAATGCTGGAGGCCAGACGTTCAAGACCCGTCTGGCCAAACTTTGGGAGGCCGAGACGGGCGGATCACGAGGTCAGGAGATCGAGACCATCCTGGTTAACACGGTGAAACCCCGTCTCTACTAAAAAATACAAAAAATTAGCCGGGCACGGTGGTGGGCGCCTGTAGTCCCAGCTACTCGGGAGGCTGAGGCAGGAGAATGGCGTAAACCCGGGAGGCGGAGCTTGCAGTGAGCTGAGATCCGGCCACTGCACTCCAGCCCGGGCGACAGAGCAAGACTCTGTCTCAAAAAAAACAAAAAACAAACAAACAAACAAAATATTCTTAAAATAGCTCAGTGTGATAGCGCACGTCTACAGTCCCAGTTATTCAGGAGGCCGAGGCAGAAGGATCCTGAGCTCACAAGTTCAAGGCTTCAGTGAACTACGATACCACTCCAGCCTGGGCAAGAGAGGGGGACTCTGTTTCTAAAAATATATATAAATAAATAAAAGTGTATCTTGACTGCTGTCATAACGTTTGTGAGTAAAACAAGAAAAGCAAGTCTGGCACCAAGTTTGTTGCCCCCAGAGCACGCACATGGCCCTCCCACTCCACTTCCCCTTCATTAGAACATAGTAGTCTTGGCCGGCACGGAGGCTCACGCCTGTAATCCCAGCTCTTTGGGAGGCTAACGACGGCGGATCATGAGGTCAGGAGATCAAGACCATCCTGGCTAACACGGTGAAACCCAATCTCTATTAAAAATACAAAATTAGCCAGGGGCAGTGGCTCACTCTTGTAGTCCCAACTATTCAGGAGGCTGAGGTAGAAGAATTGCTTGAACCAGGGAGGCGGAGCTTGCAGTGAGCCAAGATTGCACCACTGCACTCCAGCCTGGGCGACACAGCGAGACTCCGTCTCAAAAAACAAAAAACAAAACAAAAAACACAAAACAACAAACAAACAAACAAACAAAAAGATTATAGTAGTCTCCCTTGAAGGCGACAAATCTGGGTCTACTTCCGCGGATGTCTTGCCTTAGCATAGAGGACAGAAAACACATTTATTCAGCACCAACAATGGCCTGGCTTTGGCTTAGCTGAGCTGTTCCTATGCATTATCACCTTGAATGGTGCACACCTGCTAAGTGGAGAGTGGCGTTATGGTCCCACATCCCTAGACAGAGGCTTACTGCCTAGTAAAAGGATGCCCTTAACTTTTGCGTATGCATCTAAAGAGGAGGATTCCCTTTACTTCCCCAGGACCAGCTGCCTCCACGAGAGCAAGTTTAACAATGGTTTGGAAATGAGCTGCCCCTGCATTGCCCCAGGGCCCCCTTCCTGGAGGGTTGGCTGTTGGCCAGAGTGGGAAGAGGAAGGAGAGGACGGGATCCAGCTCTGTGGCTTTCCAGCTCTGTGCCCCCCAGGCAAGTTACCTAACCTCTCTGGGCTTCATTTCCTCAACCATCTGAACTATGTGAAATAATATATGTAAAATGCTTAGAACTGGGCTCCACAATGCAACAGCCACTAGCCACATGTGGTTAGGCCAAACTGAGACGTGCTGTAAGTGTAAAAATACACATCGAAGATTTCTTATGGAAAAAGAATGTAGAAAGTATGATTCGTAATTTTATACTGATTACATGAAAAAGTAACAGTATTTTGAATATATTGAGTTAAATAAAATACAGTTGATCCTTAAACAGCACAGTTCCGTTTATATGCAGATGTTTTTCAATAAAAGTTGCACTGAGTGTGCCTGTCTCTCCCGCCTCGCCCAGCCCTCCTTCTACCTCTGCCATTCCCGAAACAACAATCCCAACCCCTCCTCTTCCTCCTCCTCAGCCTGCTCAATGTAAAGATGATGAGGATGAAGACCTTTATGAAGATCCACTTCCACTTATTCAATAATAAATATATTTTCTCTTTCTTCTGATTTTCCCAATAACATTCTTTTCCCTAGCTTACTTTATTATAAGAATACAGTATATAAAATGCATAACATATAAAATATGTGTTCATTAATTTTTTATGTTATCAGTAAGGCTTCTGGTTAACAGTAGGCTATTCGTGTTAAGTTTAGGGGGAGTCAAAAGTTATACATGAATTTTCTTTCTTTTTCTTATTTTTCAGAGTCTACTTTTAGAAAATATACATGGATTTTCAACTTCAAAGGAGCTAGTGCCCTTAACCCCTGTGTAGGTCTATATTGTTTAAATTAATTTCATCTGTTTCTTATTTTTTTTAAAAAAATAAATTTTATAAAAATAATAATAGAGACAGGGTGTCGCCCAGGCTGGTCTCCTACTCAAGTGATCCTCCTGCCTCAGCCTCCCAAAGTGCTGGAATTACAGGCATGAGCCACCACGCCTGGCCTCTTTTTGCTTTTTTAATGTGGCTATTACAAATTTGAAAACTATGTATGCAGCCCACACATGTGGCTTGCTTTCTATTTCCATTAGATAGCACTGGCTTAGAACACAGTTCTGCACAATGTTACTTCTTTCCCCACTCACTGGTCAGCATTGTCTCAGTATTGTCAGCACTGTCTAAAATCCTTCCTTCTTTTTTTTTTTTTTTGAGAAAATCTCACTCTGTCCTACGCTGGAGTACCATGATTCCGTCGCAGCTCACTCCAGCCTCAATCTCCCAGGCTCAAGTGATCCAATCACCTCAGCCTCCTGATTAGCTGTGACTACTGGTGTGTGCTACCACACCCGGTTATTTTTTTTTTTAATTTTTTGAAAAGACAGGGTCTTACTATGTTACCCAGGCTGGGCTCAAACTCCTGGACTCAAGTAATCCTCCTACCTCGGCCTCTCAAAATATTGGGAGGCATGAGTCACCGTGGCTGGCCTAAAACCCTTAATCTTTAGGCTAGGTGAGTTCCTTTTCCTTTCCAAGCCTCAGTTTACCATTCTGAGACAGATGATGAAGAGCAGAATAGGAACTAGACTTAGAATCAGAAGACTGGGCTCCAGCCCTCATTCTACCATTACTAACTAGATGACCTTTAGCATGTCATTTCATCCAGTGACAGTTTTGTCACTTACAAAACAGGAGGGCAACACCCTGGGCGTTACATGAGATAACACATGTGACAGTGCTTGATAAATGCAAAGGACTATAGAGATGAGGAGGAAGTAGCGTCACATGCCCAGGCAGGACTGCCCAGCCTCCTCTGATAGTCCATGCCTCCCATTTTCTATTATTACTTAACTATTTTCCATGTCTCCTGTCTCTAAAACCAAATTTCCCCAAGAATACACTTCTTCCTTCCCACCTGCCCGCCTCCAACATAGCCAAAGCACAGTGCTCCAGACAGAACCCCTCAAACCGCCACCCAGACCAAGTGTGCTGTGTGAAGTGGTCACGAAGAAGCTCAAAGTGGAGATGACCTTGGAAACAAACTGGCAATACAAAGTGGAAAGTGGGTCCACATTCCAGGGACCCAAGCAGAGTACCAGTGTAGCAGGGACCCAAGCAGAGTACCAGTGTAGCAGGGACCCAAGCAGAGAGGGGCAAGAAGCAGGGGACACGTAGGTAGTGGCCAACAGGAAGGACTCTAGCGTACAGACATTTGCAAAACAGGAGAGCAGAAAGGTATGCATGAGCCTGGAATTCTGTAGCACTTAAAGCAAAGAAAACATCAGGGTATGATGTACGGTGGGCCACCTATGAGATGGGCCCTGTCACCAGAGATACCTGGTTGGTAGGTCCTTCCACAGATGGAACGCTGTTGCCTTCTTGCCTTTGCTACTTCAGGTTCTCCAGCTCACCCATGATCCACTCAAGCATGTGTGCCGTAAGTTCTTGGAGCTTAAGTACTACCTGCAGCAAATGCATAACCCTCCACTATTTGCACAGAGGCTTGTGAGAGAAGAAGCTCCTGTCTCACAACATGCTGTTCCTATTTTTAGCCAGGAAACAACTCCTAACCACCTACACGCTACCTCCTTGCAAGGCCACAAAGCATGAAAAGCACAAAGCTATGCCATCGTGTAGGTAACCGAGTGGGCTTTTCTACCTCATAACATGTTCCTTCCTAATTCCAAAATAAGATCCGGATTATCTCTAGTTAAGCTAAGCTGCAAACTCTGACTGTATCAAAAACGCAATTGTCTATCTGAACGGCCCAGGAAAAGCCAATACACAAAGCTTCTTGGGTGAAGATCTGAAGTCAAGGCTTCTACAGCCGACTAGTCCTTCAAATATTACTGCTATTCAATATACTGGTCCTTCGAATAGAACTGCATTCAAATATTTAAAGAGAAAAAAAGAATCTCAAAATATCTTATTCTTATTTAAAAAGACAAATGATCAGGAAGCAGCTGTTTGTGAGAGGAACGGTACATGCGATGGGAATAAATACGCGCCGATAATATGGCTGCGGCATCTGCGGGCCTGTGTCTACCTGTGCACACAGACACAGTGCAGCCACACACCTCACCCAAAGATTATATCTCAAATCAGTGATCTCTCCCATGGGAAGCTATTGATTAAAAGCATTCATTAAACAATCTTTTTTTTTTTTCTGAGACAGAGTCTCAATCTGTCACCCAAGCTGGAGCACGGTGGCATGATCTCGGCTCACTGCAGCCTCTGCCTTGCCAGCTCAAGCTATTCTCCTGCCTCAGCCTCCCGAGTTGCTGGAATTACAGGCATAAGCCACCATGCCCAGCTAATTTTTGCATGTTTAGTAGAGATGGGGTCTCGCCATGTTGGCCAGTTTGGTCTCAAACTCCTGACCTCAGGTGATCCTCCTGCCTCAGCCTCCCAAAGTGCTGGGGTTTTAGGAGTGAGCCACCATGCACAGCCTGCATTTTAATAATTTTTTTTTTTTTTTGAGGCAGTCTCGTTCTGTCGCCCAGGCTGGAGTGCAGTGGTGCATTCTTGTCTCACTGCAAGCTCCACCTTCCAGGTTCAAGCCATTCTCCTGCCTCAGCTTCCCAAGTAGCTGGGAACACAGGTACAAGACACCACGCCCAGCTAATTTTTGTATTTTTAGTAGAGACAGGGTTTCACCATGTTGGCCAGGATGGTCTCGATCTCCTGACCTCATGATCTGCCCGCCTTGGCCTCCCAAAGTGCTGGGATTACAGGCGTAAGCCACCACGCCCGGCCCATTTTAACAATCTTAAAGTTCTTACCAATCTATTGCACTTGGATTTTATCTGGATCCTAATTTGAATACACAAACTACTTTAAAACTATACACACCCACATCTATACACATACACATACACACGCACACTAATATATACACATACACGCATATATGTAATAATTGAGGAAAATTGAATATTGACGCCATACCTGGTATTAAGGAATATTTACTTATTTGAATGTGATAATAGTATCTTGTCGTTTTTATTTTTAAAGGTTTTTGTTTTTTTTTTTTTTTTTTGAGATGGAGTCTTGCTCTGCTGCTCAGGCTGGAGTGTGTAGTGGCGCGATCTTGGCTCACTGCAACCTCCGCCTCCTGGGTTCAAGCAATTCCCCTGCCTCAGCCTCCTGAGTAGCTGGGATTACAGGCACCCATCACGCCTGGCTAACTTTTGTGTTTTTAGTAGAGATGGAGTTTCGTCACGTTGGCCGGGCTGGTCTCAAACTCCTTAGCCACCTTGGCCTCCCAAAGTGCTGGGATTCCATGCGTGAGCCACTGCACCCGGCCTGTTTTTAAAGGGTCTCTGTCTTTTAAATACACGTAGAAAAACTGAAATATCCACAGTAAAAATGAAAAAATAAACAGCTGAATTCGAAGTCAGTTAAAACAACATCTTATTTTGTATGACTATTCATGTGCAGTAAATGAAAGTTAAACAAACAAAAAGTCCCCCCACTTTGAATCACCTATGAGGTACAGAATATATGGTCTGTTTATACAGGCCTGAACACTCATGTAAAATTCACTCAGTGAATCTAACACAGCTGCGTTAGACTCCAGCCCTGAAAGGGATCAGGATGTGCAACAGAAGAAGTAATTATCTTCAGTTTACCACCATGTTACATTAAAAAGACAAACATTTAAATACTGGGATCGCACCTGGCCCCACAAGCTGCTCACCCTGGAAACTGAGAGAAGTCTAATTCATGTCTCCGCACCTGCACTTGTGGGCTTTCAGCTGACCAAGTGGCTGTCAGAACTGTGGGCATTATTTCAATTACTCTGTCTTTCTCTCTCAATCTCTTCGTTTTGAAAAAGTTGCTGAGTAGAGCTGAATCGACGTATTTTTCTCCTCCAAGGTGAAGCTGTACTAGGCCTCTACTACTTGAGCTGATATTGAAGGACTGAAGACAACCTCATCTCAACACATAGAAATACATGGAAGGCAAGGAGCCTGCCGAGTCCTTCAGGCCACAGAGACCCTCTTTGATGAGGAAGTAGAGCCACATCTACCTACATGCAGCAGCAGAGAGCCCAGCATTCAATCGTTATTATGATTATTATCATTCTCATCACTGTTACAAGTATCACACAAAGTAATGTGCTAGGTTCTCTCTTTTATTGTAAATCTTCTGAACAACCCTGTGGGTTGATTATTTTACAGGTGAAGAAGCTGAAGCTCAGAGGAAGCAAATGATTTTCGAAAGGCCACACAGCTAGAAAGTGACAAAGCCAAACTTCCAATCTAGTTTCCCAGGCCCACCCTTTCCTTTTCTAGCATGCTGCTACCTCTGGGTGGAAAGAAGGCCTTGAAGGCACAGTTATCTACCTAGGCCTCTTATTTTTCTAAAACATAAAAATAAATAAATTTAAAAACCCTGTCAAGTTATCTCACTGCGAAGCAGAGAAAAACCACACCCCGTGATCCCAAGGGGGAGCTTCTGCAAGTCTGCGCCACTGTTCAGTTTCGCTTCCAGCGTCTCTGGCCACCATTGTCTTCCATCTCACTAACTTGCTTGAGAGAACAGGACAGGACATGCATGAGTTTTTTGTTCAGAATGAAAGATGTACAGGTGACCCTATGCCAAAAACGGGAAATAATTTTCTTTAAATCTTAACTCCATCAGCTTATTATGGCCCCTTAGGAACCACACTGGATGTTTATGAGAGTGAACTGTCAAAGGATGTGCTCTGCCCAAGGGCCACCAAACAGGGACCACAGGGACCCCACCAGCAGTGTGCCCTCTAATTAGATTCCTTTATGAACTTGTTATTTCAACTCCTCATGCAGGTGTTTATCAAGTACCTGCAAAGGCAGCCCCCACCCGAAGCTAGACGCATTGGGGACACAAACACTCAAGTCAGAGTTGCAGCCCACAGCTATCGCCAGGAGACAGAGGAGGGGAGTGATGGGAGGGATTGGGGAACGGCTGTCCTCTGTCACAGGATCTAGCTGCTGTCATCCCAGGAAGAACTGCATGGGACAGGCAGTGTTAGGCAAGTTAGTAAACAGTTTGCCTCATAAACGCTGACCAGCAGTGGAAACTATCTGACCTGGATAAATAGTGGACCGTGAGCACCTTAGGGGCAAGGACCACAGACCACGTCTAATTTGCTTTTGTAGTCTGAAAAAAGTAGGCCTCAAGTATTTTGTTGTTGTTGTTGTTGTTTTTGAGACAGAGTCTCACTCTGTTACTCAGGCTAGTGTACCGTAGCGAGATCTCGGCTCACTGCAACCTCCCAGGTTCAAGGGGTTCTCCTGCCTCAGCCTCCCGAGTAGCTGAGATTACGGGCGCCCGCCACCACATGCAGCTCAATTTTTGTGTGTTTTTAGTAAAGATGGGTTTCACCATTTTGGCCAGGCTGTTCTTGAACTCCTGACCTCAGGTGATCCACCCACCTCGGCCTCCCAAAGTGCTGGGATTAAAGGCGGGAGCTACCACGCCCCGCCATGTTGTTTTATTTATTTATTTTTTAAGGTCATGATTGTATGAGTCCATTCTCACACTTCTGTGTGAGAACTGCCAGAGACTGGGCAATTCATAAAGGAAAGAGTTTTAATTGACTTGCAGTTCCACATGGCTTGGGAGGCCTCAGGGAACTTACAATTATGGTGCAAGGCAAAGGGGAAGCAAGGCACGTTCCTCCCAAGGAGGCAGGAGGAAGTCCCGGACACTCATAAAACCATCAGATCTTGTGAGAACTCACTCACTATCATCAGAACAGCATGGGGGAACCGCCCCATGATTCAATTACCTCCACCTGGTCTCTCCCTTGACACGTGGAGATCATCGGGATTACAATTCAAGATGAGATTTTGGGTGGGACACAGCCACACCGTGTCAGTGGTCACGTACTACGTTTAGAATTTTGCAAGGTATTTATGGCGGAATACTGAAACTGTTCTCACGTACCACAGCAGAGTCTGAAGGGCTCAGTTCGAAGAACTGGATTCCCAACCTCGGGATCAATTTGGCCATATGAGAGGTCAGCTGAAGATGAGGGAGACTGGCGACAATAACATGGTATGCTATCCAAAAATCCTCTCAAACAGTTGGACCCACTGATAACCCCAAAGATGATGGGCAGGTTACCCTCTGTCCTCAGAAGGGAGGGGAGGTGGCTGGGGAAAGGATTCCAACTTGAGTTCTATTGTGGGAAGGTGAGAGAGTCAGGCTCTGTGGCTCAGTGGAACTTATTTCTGCCCACAAGCTCAACATCTCCACCTCTGCCCCCCGCAGTGGAGTTGTGAGAGCAAAGGAGACAAGGTGAACTGCGATCACCCCAGAGGACCAGTACGGGATGAGGCCAGCTGGTGAATCACCCATGCTCCCAAGGAACCCCCGCCACAGGAACACACACCTCCACTGATGAGACCCGGAGAGGCCACAGGAGACAGTCCCTTGGGAGGGTGAGTGAAATGGCCTGTATCAGTCCATCCAGGGAGGAACCAGAGACACCCTTTGACTCAATAGGTGGGAAGAACCAGGAAGTCTGACATAAAAAGTGTGTCAAATAAGAGGTAGTTTAGTATCAGGAGTCAAAGCCTCCATGATCCCCAGTCTGAGTTAGGAACCCTTCCCTGGGCTCCCACAGCACCCTGTACAGACCCCAAGACAGCGCCCCTCACAGTTTCTCTGTCTGTTTCCTCTATTAGGGCATGACCTTTCAGAGAATTAGGAACCACCCTAGCCTTCTCCAAAGCCCAGGCACCTACCACACCGCTAGGCCCAGGCTGGGTCCTAAGAAATGCCTTTTGTATGCCCTAAACAAATGAATCATGAATGAGGTATCTATGGGAGAACCACACTCCACCCAAGGGAAAATAAATACCTGGCCTGGCTGAAAAGTCAAACCACAGCAAGTCCAAGAGAAGGCAATTAGCTAGGTGCTATCTGTCTCTCCCACATCATAAACGAAAGGCTTCAGTGGAAAAATCCTCACCACAAGAGAAAAAGAAAAAAGTCAGTTAGCAAGCACCAAGCACAAAGGGCAGAAGCCTGGTGAGGTGATTCACACCAATACTGTGAAACCCGGCCCAGCGATCTGCAGATGACCTGGAAGCAGGGGTGGAGGAGGTGGGAGGCAGACAAGCATGAGAGGGAGTGATGGAGAACTTACTGGAACAAGCATCTAGGTCAGCCGCTCCTGGGTAATGCCAGAAGCTGGTTTATATCTTTTTTTTTTTTTCGCTTTTTTGAGATGAAGTTTTGCTCTTGTTGACCAGGCTGGAGCGCAATGGTACAATCTCAGCTCACTGCGACCTCTGCCTCCAGGATTCAAGCGATTCTCCTGCCTTCTACCTCCTGGTTTATATTCTTTACTGAAATTTTTTAGAGGAAATTAAAAAAAAGAGCATCGTATGGTCTAAGAGGGAGGGATGGGAGAAGGCGGCTGGGGTTGACATAAGATAGAGAACTCTCCTCAGCCCTGGCCAAGGAATTCTTCACACCAAGTAGCTACCCACAGACGACTGAATATAGTCATCAAGTCTATCAATAGTCTATGCCTATCATCACAAATATTAACACCACTGACTGAACAGGAACACGTGCTAGTGCTATACTGCTGGGCAGTTTCTCTCGCTCTAATGATCATTAAGAACCTGGCAGGTGGAAATGAGTCGCCTGCATTCAATAGATAGAGATGAGAAGCTTTAGGCCAGGCTTGGTGGCTCATACCTGTAATCCCAGCAATTTGGGAGGCCAAGACGGGCCTATCACTTGAGGTCAGGAGTTCGAGACCAGCCTGGCCAACATGGTGAAACCCTGTCTCTACTAAAAATACAAAAATTAGCCAGGCACGGTGGTGCGTGCCTGTAATCCCAGCCACTGGGGAGGCCGAGGCAGAAGAATCGCTTGCACCTGGGAGGCAGAGGTTGCAGTGAGCTGAGATCACACCACTGCACTCCAGCCAGGGTGACAGAGCAAGGCACAGCCTAAAAAAAAAAAAAAAAAACTTTACATGAAGAACTAAGCCACTTGCCCAAGGCCGTGGAGCTGGTACAAAGCTAGGATTCAAACCAACTCATCTAACTCCAAAGCCTGTGGCTACAGCACCCTGAGGAAAGACTGCCCCTACAGATAAGGTTGGATAAGGAAGGGTTCCTATGTTGACCGGGACCTTGCTGAAGCAGTGCTGGAAGGACATCCAGGAGGTCCACAGGGTCCCCAAGATCCCTTGGGAGAAGATATGCAAAATCAAATGCCCTCAGTTATTCGGCTGTTTCTCAAATAGTAAATGCGACGTGGTGGGCACCTTGAAATACGAATTATCTTATATAAACTCAAACTGATATGTTCTCTATGCTGACAGCAAGTCAAATACAGAAAGATTTTAATCATTAGCTTTGCATCCAAAGCTCAAGTTTTCTACACTGCCAGCTCCCATTAGCCTGCCAACAATGTTATCCAGGTTCCCTTGAACATGGTGCGTAGGGCTTCCTGCTCTCTGAGGCCCAGCATCACACCATCACAGCTAGAAAAGATCTTAGTGGACACCAGCCCAATCCTCTACCGAATGAATAAAAATTTCCCACTCAATAGCAACAAACAGTGGCCAGCCAGCATCTACTTCCACATCTGTATTAATGATAATTCTCCTTTCAAGACAGCCTGTCAGCAGAGAGCCAAATATTAATTATGAAAATTTTTTACACGTTGGACCGAACTCTTTCCCCATTCCCCTAAGCATCCATTCCTGGTTCTAACAAATGTCTGTTCTTTTTTCCATAAAACAATCTTTTAAGACTATGGCAGTCTTCTAAACCTTCTCTTTTTCAAGCAAAATAGTCTCAGTCTTTGCATCATTCTTTAGATAACATGGTTTCTGAATCTCCTAACTTTTCTGTTTATTGTCCTCTGGGCCTATTTCCATTTGCCCACCTCACTCTTAAAAGAATGACAGTAAGCTCAGTTCCAGGTGTGACCCGACTACTATAAAACAAGAGGAATGACTACACCTCTATGATGCAAATACTAAAAGCTTCTGGTTAGTTTTTAGTAGCTTCATGTCAGTGATTCTCACTTGGTTGAAATCAGGTGCACTAGCCTTTCTTTTGTTTGTTTGTTTTTTTTTTTGACACAGGGTCTGGCTCTGGCTCTGTCACCCAGGCTGAAGTGCAGTGGTGTGATCTCAGCCCACTGCAACCTCCACCTGCCGAGCTCAAGCCATCCTTCCACCTCAGTCTCCTGAGTAGCTGGGAATACAGGCTCACACCACCACCTCCAGCTAATTTTTGTATTTTTTGTAGAGATGGGATTTCACCATGTTGCCCAGGCTGATCTCAAACTTCTGACCTCAAGCGATTCCCCCCACCTCAGCCTCCCAAAGTACTGGAATTACAGAGTGTGAGCAACTGATAGCCTCACTATCTTTTCTTAGGCCAAGTCCTAATCCTTAGCCCCGCCAATGCCACCCCACCCCCACACCCCACCCACACACACTGCCTGGCTTAACCACTGGTATTTGGAGCCGACAGCTAGGTCTTTACATTTACCTTGGTGCAGCCTGTCTTTCTTCACTCAGTCCTTACTCTAGGCTGTTAAGTTTACAGGGAATCTTGATTCTGGCATATACAATATTTTCTACCCCTCTCAGCTTCAAATTTTCTGTAAATGTGATCAACAAGCCCTTTATGTGTTCATCTAAATCACAGGTTCGAGCTGAGGAGAGGCACTATCCCCATGACCAACACAAATGATCACCCTTTAGTGACAGTTCTAGAAGCACTACATGTAAACCAATTGAACCACCATCCAGTCCACATTTACCATCTCGTCTACGAGAACAGAAATCCTGTTACTGAGGATACAAAGATGTTCACTGTCTAATAGAAGAGCTTTCAGTTAATTACCACCACAGTCAATGTCAATTAAAGGTTATGCTTCTGTATCATACAAAAATGCCTGACCACTGAGGAGATACTTGGGATGGTCTTTAACATATAGGCCATATGGCCGTATATAAATTTTACTGTGCAGACACCACAAAGAGGAACTAAAGCAGAGGTACAAGAAGCTAGGCATGACTGCCAACTGGGAAATGGTTACCTTACACCATGAGACATCATGGATAGAGAAAAACTAAAGTGCTTTTAAATATGGGCCCCATAACTCTATGTCTCAAGTTCCAGCATAAGCAGCAGCAGCAGAAACATATTTATTTCATGATAATAGTAATTCCCTTAAATATCATAGTTATCGCTTGTTGAGTACTACCAAGTGCTATGCATTTTACGTAGGTCATCTCTGTTACTTCCTGATACAGTTGGTTTATAATTATTCCTTTTGAAAATTTAAATTACATTTCTCTCCCCCTACGTTTCTCCCATCTCCGTAAGACCTTGAGGACCTTCAACAGCACTTCAGCAAAACACATTTTCAAGTTTCCTCAGGTAATTCATTCAACCAACCAACTATCCCTTAGATAAATAAATATTTCTCAAATTCTCCTAAGAATAAGACACTATGCTGGGTGCTGGGGAATCTGGCTGACTTTAAGCAACTACATTTCTTGGCTTTATTTCTTATGGGCCATGGGCTTCAATTTTCTCCCCCAAAGGCTTGTTCTATCTTTTCTTCCCATTGTTAGCTGTGGACCTTGGGTAGGTTACCTAAAACATTGACATAACGCCCTTCACCTGATAAGGAAGGTGGTAAGGTATGTATGTGCCTAGTGTAGTTCCAGGGATATAAGATACTTACTAACCTTAGGGGCTCTTTCTTTCTTCTTTCTTTCTTTCTGCTTTCTTTCTTTCCTGTCTTCCTTCCTTTCTTTCCTTTCCTTTCCTTCCCTCCCTCCCTCTCTTTCTCTTTTTCTTTCCCTCCCTTCCTTCCTTCCTTCCTTCCTTCTTGCCTTCCTTCCTTCCTTTCTTTCCTATTTAGTCTGCCTGACTTTCCTCAGAAAAGGTAAGAATAAAATAGAAGTCAATTGTTCTGTTTTCCCCCAGGACATCTGTGAACATTACATCATTTGCCACCATTACGGAACTAAGCCTCTATTCGCTGTATATCACTTTTTTTAAAAAGGAAAGAAAGAAAAACTTTGGTTCTGAGTATGTTCAGCAAGTCACGGTTTCTTGTTTTTCTTTTTCTCCTGACACGATTCTTTCTATAAAATCCAAAGGAAATGACCTTAGATCATTTAAATCCAACTTTCAGAGAGGTGGCTCGACTTGCTGTAATGGATCTGATTTGACATCAGGTTCTTCTGATCGCAAGTCCAGGGTCTTTCCGCCTCATTTGGCCAACTCTCTTGTCCCCTTGCTTCCCCAGACTCACTGTGATATTCCCTTACCTCCATCCAGAACTCAGATAACACGTCACTCTAGTCACCCTGAAGATTCACCTCTTGAAAACATAATCGCCATGCAGTAAAGAGGAAACCAAAATACCAAAATAGAACCACATACAGCTGCTCAAAGTGCTAAAGAGCATGTCACTAAGGAGAAAAAGACATCACTAGCCAAAGGCAAGTGGATCAAAAAGCAACCCCCCACATAGGACATTCTTGTTATTTTGTTGTAGTGGTGGCGGTGGTGGTCATTGTTGCTGTTGTTGATACAGGGACCTGTCTAAATTCTACAGTATTTAATATTGTATTCGACATTTATTGTTGAATATTTATTGAATACAATATTCAACACTATGTGCCAGGCATGACAGAGGCTTGAACTGAGTAGGGACTCTTTGGTATGAACCAGATAGAACTTGCACGATGTTTCACAAGCTGGTTTGGATGTTATTAGCTTACTGTGTCATTTCCCCAATCCCTACTCACACCCAAAAGATGATATTTTGTAGAGCTTAAAAAAAAAAATACCTCAAACAAATCACTTCCTCAAACAGCAACCTAATCTCTCCTTCCTTATGGCAGGGTATCTTGACTTGCTTACACTTGCTTACACTTCCCCACTTTCCAATGGTTCCTTAAATAATTGAAGTCAGCTCACATCATTCCACTGAAACTGCCTTTCTAATTGCAAAATCTAAAGAGTCCTTTCCAATACTTACTTCAAACAGGCCTCTCTGGGTCTTTTTCAAACTCCCTCCCACTAATGCCTTTCAGGCATCCTCCCCAGCTTAGCCTCCTCTGGGACCAGCTTCCTGCCAGTCCCAAAATGCCCACACACACAGGGAGGATTCTCGCCTCCACATGGCCAGCCCCCAATGACATCTCCCTCAGACTCGACCTCAACTTTTTTTTTTTCTTTTTCTTTTTCTTTCTTTCTCTTTTTTTTTTTTTTTTTTTTTTGAGACAGGGTCTCACTCTGCCACCCAGGCTGGAGTGCAGTGGTGCAGTATCGGCTCACTGCAACTTCCACCTCCCAGGCTCAAGCAATCCTCCCTCCTCAGCCTCCTGAGTAGCTGGGACTACAAGCACACTCCACCGTGACCAGCTAATTTTTTTTTTCCTTTTTGTAGAGACGGGGTTTTGCCATGTTTCCCAGGCTGATCTCGAACTCCTGAGCTCCAGATGTACCCACTTTGACTTCCCAAAGTGCTGGGATTACAGACGTAAGCTATTGTGCCTAGCCTCAGACCATATCCTTTCAAAAATGTTTAAAGTAGATACCTGCACAAAAGCTTTATATTCTACACTTATACTCACTTAAAAAAAAATGTATTAAACATTTGCTAAGTGCTAAGTATAATTCTTAGTGCATAGGCTACAACAGTGAATAACTCAGATGAAGATCAAATCCTTAGAGTTTTACATACTAGCAGAGGGAGACACTAAGAACCATAAATATAACAAATCAAAAAATTAGTATCTTAAAAGATGCTAAGTGCTCAGAGAACAAAGTAGAGCAGAGTACAAGAAAGGGTGAATTGGCCCAGGCGCGTTGGCTCATGTCTGTAATCCCAACACTTTGGGAGGCTGAGGTGGGCGGATCACTTGAGGTCAGGAGTTTGAGACCAGCCTGACCAACATGGTGAAACCCCATCTCTACTAAAAATACAAAAATTAGCCATGTGTCATAGTGGGCACCAGTAATCCCAGCTGCTCAGGAGGCTGAGGCAGGAGAATCACTTGAACCTAGGAAGTGGAGGTTACAGTGAGCCGAGAATGCATCACTGCACTTCAGCCTTGGTGACAGAGCGAGACCCTATCTCAAAAAGAAAGAAAGGGAGAGAGAGAGAGGGAGAAAGAAAGAAAGAAAGAGGGGATTGGAAGTACTGGGTTGAGGTAGGTTTCCATTTTCAAAAGGGCAGTCAGAGAAGACCTCACTGAGAAGGGGACATTTGAACAAACAGTTGAAGATGGTGAAGGAATGAGTCCCACAGTATCTGCGGAAGAGTGTTTGCCACAAGGCTCAAGGCAGGAGTGCACGGATGTACACTGGTTGGAAGGAAAGGAACAAGGAAGAGGATACATGGAGACGGTGTCCCGGAGGAACAAACAACGACCCTGGGGAGGTGGAGGAGACTGGGCAGGGCCTTTGAGGTCTTGGCAAGAACTCTGGCTTTTAGCAAATAAAATAGGAGCTGCTGCAGGAGGCTGAGCAGAGGAACAACTGGATCTGACTTAATACGCCAGAATTGCTCAGGCTGCCATGTGGGAACAGGAATAGGAGACAGGGACAGTAGCAAGGAGACAGTAGTAGTCCCAGAGAGAGATGCTCATGGCTTAGACCAGGTGGTTGCAGTGGAGGTGGTGAGAAGTGGGTATATTTTAGATGTGCTTTGAAAATCATGCCTGATATTTTAGATGTGAGTGTGAGAGAGAGAACAGTCAAGGATGATTCCAAGGGTTGGAGCCCAAGCAACTAGATGGATGGTGCTACTTTAACGGAAAAAGAGGAGACAAAGGAAGAGCAGACCTGCGAGCAGAAGAAATCTGGAGTCCAGTTTTGGATGTTCTGAGTTTGAGATGAGACTGTCAAACAGAGCGTAAAGTAGGAAGCCTGACAGGAAAGTCTAGAGGTCAGGGAGAAGGTGTAAGGTGGAGATACACATTTGGGAGTTACCAGCATGAGAGCTTCTCGGATGTTCTTGACCAGATACTGGAATTTTTCTCCACCCAGCTGCATGACTGTTTACTCTGGAGCAAGGATTCCTGGGCGTAAACCTAACTTTTCCACTCCTCAGAAGTCTGATCTTGGACAGGCTGCTCAACTGCCCTCAGTGTCTGTATCCTCAAAAGTGCCTACCTCTTTTACTATGAGGAAAAAATGAGGCAATTCATGTTAATTACCTCACACATAGTAATAAGCACTCCCTATATATTAACCATGATAATCCCCTCCCTCCCTCTCTCCACCTCTTACTATCTTGCTAAGCTTGGTATCTTCAACTTTCCTTTTTTCTCACCTCATATTCAACTCATCTCTCACCCTGAGTGCTCCTGGATCACTGTCCAGGCCAGTACCTCACTGCCCCTAGAGCAATCCCATGAACCGTGTTGATTCCAACTGAATAGGTCACAAGCTTCTATTTCTACTCTCAGAATATTTCTTAAATCTGTCTCCCTCTCTTTGTTTTCTCATTGTTTCTCATCTGAGTTCCCAATAAATTGTACTTAAATCTCAATTATAGCCGGGCGCGGTGGCTCAAGCCTGTAATCCCAGCACTTTGGGAGGCCGAGATGGGCGGATCACGAGGTCAGGAGATCGAGACCATGCTGGCTAACACGGTGAAACCCCATCTCTACTAAAAAATACAAAAAATTAGCCGGGCGAGGTGGCGGGCGCCTGTAGTCCCAGCCACCTGAGGCAGGAGAATGGCGTGAACCCAGGAGGCGGAGCTTGCAGTGAGCTGAGATCCGGCCACTGCACTCCAGCCTGGGCAACAGAGCGAAACTCCGTCTCAAAAAAAAAAAAAAAAAAAAAAAAAAAAAAAAAATCTCAATTATATTCTAATCAAATTAAAATGTCATTTTAATTTCCCTACATGTCTGTCTTCCCTTAAAACTGTAAGCATTTCAACTGCTAAGTAATAATTGTCACTGTATCCCTAGCATCTTTATGTCCAGTGCCCAAACCATGGTAACTATCCAATAAATATTTGGTGAATGAATGAAAACATTTTATTGGCTAATTATTACCTGCTAGACACTCTGTGAAATTAAAATACAACCATCACTACCACATAAACTACAATTCCTGCCCACAAAGAAAGAATTGGGGCCAAGTGCGGTGGCTCACGCCTGTAATCCCAGCACTTTGGGAGGCCGAGGCGGGTGGATCACCCGAGGTCAGGAGTTCAAGACCAGCCTGGCCAGCATGGTGAAAACCCATCTCTACTAAAAATACAAAAATTAGCTGGGTGTGGTGGTAGGCGACTGTAATCCCAGCTACTTGGGAGGCTGAGGCAGGAGAATCACTTGAACCCAGTTAGCGGAGGTTGCAGTGAGCCAGGATCACGCCATTGCACTGCAGCCTGGACAACAAGAGCGAAACTCCATCTCAAAAAAAAAAAGAGAGAGAGAATTATACATAGATACTTTTCAATTTATGATGCCATTATATCTGGATAAATCCATCCTAGTTAAACTTAGGGTATGTTCCCTTTGGTCTCAAGTTCAAGGTTGATTAAATGATACACGGTACATGCTCCCTTCCTCTCACTTCCTGTACTCAGTTGTCATCACTCCCCAAAAGTAGTCAAATTCCTGGCCCTCAACATCTTTGCCATACAGCCCCATAGTTGCAGATACACATTCCCCCTAACTGTCTGCCATGATTCTTGGCATTACTAGATCCTCACTGAGAATCATGAGCAACCAACAATCTATCTTACTAAGAAATGACTTGATTAAGCTCATGCTTATCCACATTTAAAAAGGTTAGGAATGACTTCAAATGTGAATGTAGGGATCTGCCACCCTCCAGTCAGGGTAACCAATCTCGAAATTTCTTCCTCACCAAAAAAGGAAGGACTTCCTATTATTCTAATGAGGCAAAATGGTATAAGCATAGTAAGTGTTCATTTGTGAGCTACGCAGACCTAGGTTTGAAGTCCAACTCTACTGCTAACCTAAGGAAATCTAGTTGAATTTTCTAGGCCCATGTATTCATTTGTGAAACAATACCAGTGTGACCTGTATCATAGTGTGACTACTATCATAGAGTTGGTAGGACAATTAAATGAGAAAATACATGTAAAGCATCCAGCACACAATCCCTGTGCAGAGTAGCAGCTATTACTATGGATTCTATCCCAGATAATCATGGTCTCAGTAAAGGAGGTATTCAAGGGTGATCTTTCAGTGGGTTTCCTTCAGCTTTAAGCAGTGTCTTATAAAGTGCTTTTAGTCTACGAGAAAGCTTCTGCTGAGTTTTGTCATCAAAGCTGAGGTTGGAAATAGGTCAATGGACCAGGGTTGAGTCTTTCTCCCAGCTCTGATGGGACAATATTTCCTGACTGCCTTCAGTAATTTATATGCCCACAAATGGACCTTGAGAATTCAAAAATAAGACAAGCCTTGGAATGCTAATAAGAGATAACAAGACATCATCAGTCCCCGAGGAAAATGAAGTGCTTTAGTATATCAGTGGCATGACAGGGGATCTAGATGCTCTGAAGCTACAGAGAAGACTTCAGTGCAGGTTACCCAGGGTACAAGGCAGTAGTGATGGCCCTAAAATATCTGCTGTCTTCTACCTCTGCCATCCCTCTGTTAAAGCAAATGAGAAGGAGGCCTTTAGCCTGAGGTCGTCTCCATAACCAGAGCTTCTACATAAGCAAACCAAAATCCAATTCAATGTAAGCAGTAAAATGAAACTAGAGGTTTCATCAATTAGAAACCGCCAACTAACTTCTAACTAGGGTCTTCCCATGCTAATAAAATATATTTTCTTAGTCTTCTTTTCATGTTCAGCCTACAAAAGCTCACTGTCCTCGCTGCTGCAGCACAGCTCCCTGAACCTCTTCTGGTTCGGAGTGCTGCCCAATTCATGCATGGTTCTTTGCTCAGATAAACTCTGTTACATTGATTTTGTCTAAAGTTTTTCTTTTTAACACCTCCTACCTTCTTCCTTACTTTGCAGAGCTGCTCTACTCCACCTCTTCTAGAATATTAACACACCCAAAGCCCTCCTCAGTGCACAAATGCCCTCTGAAGCCTGCATGTATACAGCAGACACTGACTGAGGACTGGGTCCTTGAAGAACAGCTCAGGCATCACACCCACACATGACGGCACTGATTGCTTGACCACTAGTGACAGGGACCTAAAAAGGCACTCATCCTATTTGCAGATAGTTTTGAGTTTAGAGTATCAGAGTATAGATTCATTGATCCAGGATCTACTTCCCCTTGACTTCTATCTTTTTTTATTTTTCATTTATTTATTTATGTATTTATTTATTTATTTATTTATTTATTTTTGAGATGGAGTCTCTCTCTGTCACCCAGGCTGGAGTGCAGTGGTGTGATCCTCACTGCAACCTCCACCTCCCAGGTTCAAGCGATTCTCCTGCCCCAGCCTCCCTAATAGCTGGGACTGACAGGCATGTGCCACCACACTTGGCTAAATTTTTTTTTCTTTTCTTTTCTTTTTTTTTTTTTTTTTGTATTTTTAGTAGAGAATGGGTTTCACCATGTTGGCCAGGATGATCTCAATCTCTTGACCTCATGATCCACCTGGCTTGGCCTCCAAAAGTCCTAGGATTACAGGCATGAGCCACCGCACCCAGCTGACTTTTATCTTTAAAATCTAGTGCCAGGGCTAATAAGCTTTTTAAAGACATACATTCTTTCACAATAAGCTGTCTTCTCAATCCATTTATATCGTAATAATAACAGCTAACATTTCTTGAGGGCCAACCATGAACCACACCTTACAGGCAGGAAAGCACAATATAGTGTTTCTTAAACTTGCCAGATCCTAATGTCATCCAGGGTGCCTGTTGCATCTACTGCGCCCCAGGCTCCACCCCAGGTGGGCTGAATCAGAATCTGAGACAGGGCCTGGGAATTGCTCTTTTAACAGGAGTCTCAGGTGATTCTTAGGATCAGGCAAACTGTGCGCCAATGGCATAATGGTTAAGATGTGACATATCAGGGTCCATGATCTGATTCCATCATCATTTGTTTTATGGCTTCAGGCAACTTAACCTCTCTGAACCTCAGTTATATATGTGGAACTTCAGAATGATGACAGCATCTGCCTGTAGGGTATTCGGAGGAATAAATGAGATAATGGTCATAAACCACTTAGCATAATGCCTGGCACATAGTAAGCTCTCGGCAGTATCACCAACATCACTGACCTGAATGGCCCTATAAAAGCAGCATCCCTATTATTTTTGCTCGGTGCTACACAATTAGCAACTAAAGTGCCTGAAACCAGGATTTAAACTCACACCTGACCATCTCCGAAGCATTAAGTGCCTACACAGCAACTTCTCAGAAGCCTTGGTAGCAGGGGAAGGAGAAATTAAATGGGCCGGGGGCCCAGTGGCATAGAACAACCCATATATTCAGGTACTGGCTCCAAATTCATGTTTGAATTCAGCTCATGTTGCATTCTTAGGAGCAGCCATTAGGCAGATGCTACAGCCAGAAGGATGCCCCCGAGCACTACGTATTAAGTAAGGAAGGCTTGACTTGGACTTTCTGTTGTCTCTGTTTCGACTCCTCTTCTGCACAATACACACCCCCACTCTCCTTTGGGGACCATCCCAAATCCCCACTTTTTCTCCAGGTTTGCCCAAGGAGTTCCTCTCCTGGGAGGCAGATCAGGCACAGAGTTTGAGTCTGGCCTGGAGAACAGGGAAGACCTAAGCTTCACTTCCCAATGGTAAGGTCTCCCACTGTTACTCCACCCGCTGGGACCTTCTCTCAATAGGTCCTAGGCTCATTTGCAATAATGCGCTCGAGGCAGAGTGCACAGCTCACTGGTCAACTAATCAATAATGCCAGGCCTCAGCCTATCACCTCTCCTCTCTCTGAATTCCCCCAACCTAACCTAACACTTCAGTTAGAGTGGGGCCACCTGTAACTCATACTTTATACAGTTTGTTTTATAATGAGCCCTCATTCGTTTGTTCACAGAAATATGCCCCAAATACAGATGATACAGAAATAAATAGGGCCCAGCTGCTGCTGCTGAGGCCTTAGAGAAAGACCATAAACTACTGGGTGGAAAATCATGTAAAGCATTAAAAACTAAGGGCTGAGGTGGTGCCAACTCTACTAGAGGAAGTCAGAAGTCAGAAAAGGTAAAGTTCATCCTGGGTTTTGAAGTTTGAATAGGAGTTCACCAAGCAGAGCAAGGCATGCCCAACAGAGAGAACAGCAGTACAAAGGCTCAGTCATGAAAGTGGCCCGTTCTGTTAAGGGATGGGGAGAAGCTGTGAGGTGGGAGAGGGTATAAGGGCTGCAGGGATGAGAAATGGTCTTCAACAGGACATGTGCTCCAGGCAGAGGTATTTCTAGTCCCAATTTATCCTGCAAGCAACTGGGACTGGTGGAGGTTTCCTACGCAAGCAAGTAACATTATTAGATTGTTTTCTCTAAACTCCGTGGTCAGCTCCCAGCACTAAAAAGGAGCTTTGATGGAGCATGAAGAGGTGAAGAGGGGTCATTTCAGTGAATAGAAGACAGGGTGGCAGAGACCATCTTTTCTGGCTCCTGGTCTGGCCTGAAGCCCCACCATCCACCCCACTAACCCCTGGCTCACCAGATAGTGAACTCTTGTCAAGTGCCTCCTGGAACACCAGGCTCCAGAAGCTGCTAACAGAGTAATGGGGAGAGACAGAGGAGTGGGAACCAACTGCAGAGATAAACTGAGGCGTCAGAGAAGTATGATGTGTCTAGTGGCTCACAACATCCTGAAAGGAGCATGAGCTTCCAGCTAGATAGACTATGTTCAAATTCCACCTCTACCCTTTACTACCTGGCATAACCTTGGGTAATTCACTTAACCCTTCTGAGACTGTTTCTTCTTTTCCTTTTTTTTTTTTTTTTTTGAGACGGAGTCTTGCTCTGTCGCCCAGGCTGGAATGCAGTGGTGTGATCTCAGCTCACTGCAACCTCTGCCTCCCAGGTTCAAGCGATTCTCTAGCCTCAGCTTCCCAAGCAGCTAAGATTACAGGTATGCATCACCGTACCCAGTTAATTCTTGTATTTTTAGTAAAGACAAGGTTTCACCATGTTGGCCAGGCTGGTCTCAAACTCCTGACCTCAGGTGATCCTCCCACCTCGGCCTCCCTAAGTGCTGGGATTACAGGCGTGAGCAACCACGCCCGGCTGAGACTGTTTTCTTTTCTATCAAATGGCAATAACAGGTCCCATTCACTTCAAAGGCTTGTTCTGAAAATTAAAACTAATTTATTTCAAGTGACGAGGATAGTGACCACTATAAGGAATAATGGCTCTCTAAATATTATCAAACTGATTATTAATATCTTCATTTTTATCTTATGTGTCTTTTATATGACGTGATAAAATCCCTTAGGCTAAAAGATCTTCAAATATAGCAGGCCCCCGGAGGCACAAGATGGAATTAGGCCTCCCGGGCCGCTCCCAGGACGGCTGCGTCTCCTACGTGAGACTCTGATCAGGTCCTTCCAAGTTGCTTTCCGCCCTCCTTGGCTGCTTGCAGTTTCTGTAGGATCACATTTCCCACCTGACCCAGTGGGCCCAGGAGAGCTGCGGGCCTTGTAGCTCGGAGCTTTTCAGAGGTCTCACATGACAACCTGGCAGGGTGCAGCTGTTCCCGGCAAGGGCATTAATAATACAGGCCTTTTTCCGCAAACTCTGGCAAACAGTCTAAAATGACAAGTGAAAACACTGAGTCCAAATTCTCACTGGGGCTTAGGGCAGAGGAAGCCAAAATAGCTCGCCTTTATCAGAGCTAAATCGTGGAACTAACTCAGGGTTCTGCTAGGGGTGGTGGCTGAGGGAAACCGCTGGTGATAAAAGCAAAGAAATGGGGGAGAAGCCATGGGGGAGGGAGCTACAGTCGCACTCCTTACAGAATAAACTATCTCGCCTAGGGGCAGTTTCAGCAGAAGGCTTCAGAGACCCCCGGGAGCGGAGAGAAAGAGTCTATATGCCTTGCTGGCTGAGAAGCAAATTGGGCCATGAATTTCATCTTAGCAATAGCCAATCAACACAGCAGCTGCTCTACCCAGCCCTGAGACATCTAGCACAGGAGATTTTGTAAAGAACAAGCCGATCTCCCCTCGCAAGCAAGCGACACATGGAGAAGGTCCTCGCAGGATTTTTGTGTCCTTTATTCATATTGTATCAGCACCTAAAACAGTGCCTGGCATTAAAGCACTCAGTAAACATGAGTGACTGAAGAAATACGTGTGTGGGGAGAGAATATAAACCAGCAGCACCAGTTAGTAACTATCCAAAGTAAGCAAGCCATTCGGTCTCTAGGAGCCTCTATTTCTTCATCAGGAAAATGGGGTAATGACACCTACTTTGAAAGGGTCTTATGAGAATTAAAGCCGGGCGCGGTGGCTCACGCCTGTAATCCCAGTACTTTGGGAAGCCATGGTAGGCGGATCACTTGAGGTCAAGAGTTCGAGGCCAGCCTGGCCAACATGGTGAAACCCTGTCTCTACCAAAATGTAAAAACTTAGCCAGGTGTGGTGGTGCATGCCTGTAATTCAAGCTACTCGAGAGGTTGAAGCAGGAGAATCACTTGAATCCAGGAGGTGGAGGTTGCAGTGAGCCGAGATAGTGCCACTGCATTCCAGCCTGGGCAACAGAGCGAGACGCTATCTCAAATTAAAAAAAAAAAACGAATTAAATAAAATGATGTTTGTACACACCTCTAAAACAATGCTTGGTAGAAGGAGGCACTCAATAAATGGACTTCAATCTTCAGCTACAAATTTGACCTCAATCTTCAGCTATAAATCAGACCTCAACCATCAACTCTCTATTGCCAATTCTTATGGAGGAGGGGAAGGTTAGGGGGAGGTGAATAAAAGGGGAGCGTAAACCAACTGAAGATGATAAATCAAAGGAAAGCAAAGGAAGACCCACAAAGTCACACCTCACTGGATGACCTTGGACAAATCAGGTACTTTGCTGGGTCTCAGAATTCTCTGTGGCAGGATGCGGGGAGGTGAATTTGATCTGTGGTTTTCATATTGTGTGCAGGAACTCTAGCAAGCCCATGGAGACTCTGAGGGGCTGTCTTGGGGTGGAGAAGAAGATCAGTGAGCCCCAAGCAGTTTCAGGCAGCTTCCTATGGGAGGCTGTCCTCGGAAGAAACAGTCCCACACTTAGTCCAGCCTGTTGTAAACTAATGCTTTCTCTGAGGTCCCCAGTTCCCCCTGGGGCCAGGATTGGGATGAGGTAACGAAGGTCTCACCCTAGTCCCAATCCTGAGTCCCCCAGATCTCCTTCAGTGCCAGCCTCACTCACTTCTGTGGCGTTTGGCACCGCCAGCCACCCTCTCTGGAAGTCTCTTTCCACTGCCCACCCTGGCACTGCCTTTCGTGGGTACAGCGTTGTGTTTCTCTCCGTCCCTTTCGCTGGATCCTCTCCTTCCTCCTGGGCAGGAGAAGTAGAAAAAGAGGGAAGAAGAGGACGGGAGAGTACAAAGAAGCCATGGGAGAACACACTGTGGGAAGCTTTGGTTGTGGCCAGGCAGAGGGAGATTGGTTGAACGGCAAGAGGCAGATGGCCAGGCACGTATAGACCTCAGGGACAGAGAAGAATCACTCCGCCTCACCTGGCAGAACTTTCTCTCCCATGCACTTCTTTCCTTACCTCACTGCCCCTGTCCAAGTCAGGTCCACGTCATCTAATACTAGGACCCTCACGACAGTGTCCCAACGTGTCCCTCGCCTTTTTTTTTTTTTTTTTGAGACAGAGTCTCACTCTGTTGCCCAGGTTGGAGTGCAGTGGTGTGATCTCGGTTGGAGTGCAGTAGCACGGTTTCAGCTCACTGCAACTTCCGCCTCCCAGGATCAAGCGATTTTCCTGCCTTAGCCTCCCAAGTAGCTGGGATTACAGGCATGTGCCACCACACCCGGCTAATTTTTGTATTTTTAGTAGAGACGGGGTTTCTCCATGTTGGCCAGGCTGGTCTCGAACCCCTGACCTCAGGTGATCCACCCGCCTCAGCCTCCCAAAGTGCTAGGATTACAGGCATGAGCCACCATGCCCGGCTGTCCCTCGCTTCTTACCTCCTCACCAAAGATTAATCTCCTGAAGTCCAGCTCTGAGTCATTAAGCTCCTCCTCAGACACTGAAATTGCATTTTCCATGTTTACTCCATTAAGTGCAAATGCCTCAGTCGAGTACACAAGGCCGTACTCCCACTCACTCCCCAGCCTCCAAGCAACACCCACTGTGCACACAGGCACCCACTTCCCTGGATTCACCCCGGCCGCTGGCCCTGACTTTGCCTGCACTCCTTTCCTCCCTCGGTGCACCCTCGCCCCAATTTCACCTGTCAAATCTGCACTGTAAACAGCATACCCACTCTCCTCTCTTCCAAGATCCTGTATCCAGGCCTGCCAAAGCCTGGAGCTATTTGCAGATGTTGGCGAGTACACTTCTCTCTGTCTGCTCAGTCGATAATTCACTGCAATATCAGGTATTGCAAAAGAAGGCCTTTGCCTTGCCTTCAAATAATAGCTACAGGGTAGAAAGCAGAAACGCGCCCTGCAGCCTCCATGAACTCCATCTGAGCAGGCAAGTTAGGCTACACGTAACAGTGTATCTTCAGTGGGAAGCTCATCAGCCACAGTGAAGAAGCCCCCATCACCTGTTAATTTCTTTATTCCCTTTTGCACCCAGCCCTGCTGTGGGCCCCCCAGGCTCTCCGTAAATACTAATTGGATTAATTAATTAATGAGATCTTCTGCTGGGAGCACAGAACTAACTCCATAAAAACAAAAATAATTCTCCTGTCTTTTGCATCTAAAGCTGACCCCCCCAACGACAGAAATGTTCCATAACTGGATTGTGGTGACAACTGCACAGCTCAGTAAGCTTATTTAAAAAGTCACTGAATTGTATACTTAACATGGGTTGATTTCATGGAATATAAACTGTACCTTAATAAAGTTGTCCTTAAATATCTGTATGATGATCAAAACCACCACGGTGGCTCACTCTGTTCAGCTGAGTGATAAACTGAGTTATGAGCATATCCGAAAACAAACAACAGAAAAGATGCTCCAGGTCTGTAAGGTGTGGAATCCAAGCTCAGTCTCGTTTCCTGCAGTATCCGCAGCACCTGCAAATGGTTGGATATGGGTAATCTCACGGAACAGTCTAGGCTGTTGGAGCAGGGATGAGGGCCCTGGGGTGGCCAGGTGCCTGGTCAGCCTAGAGTCAGAATACAGCACAAAGTGGACTGATCCTACTGAACCTTCCACATTGGCCTCTCCAGTGGCCCAGAGCTAGAGAGTCAAACCCCAGGTTGAAATCACTTTCCTGAGGAGGTATCCACTGGCTTCCCAGGCTGTTGTTCATTCACACAGCACCACAGAGCTTCCTCCACAGCAACCCCCACAATTCATGGTTTCACATTTGATCATGTTACTATTTAATTAGTATCTGCCTCTCTCTCTTTAGACCACATGCTCCAGGAGGTCAAGTGCCATAGCTCATGTGTTCACAGTGCCCAGCACAGAAGCAAGCACATAGTAGGTGTTCATTTAAAAAGTCGATTGAATGCTGAATGAGTGAATGGACACTCTTCACTGACTGAACTTGGGTAAGGCACATGTGCCCTGTTTTCTTTCAGTGCAGCACTGCCCTAGAGCTGGGTGTTCCTGATGAGGGCCTCCAGGAGAGGAAGAGAGGCAAAGAGTTAGGAGAAGGAGCCAACACTCCCTAACACACTTCTCCACTTTGCCCTCACAACAATCTACAAACTGGCTATTATTATTGCTCTGTCTACAGCTGAGGCAACTGAGGCGTTGCAACTGGAACTCAGATCTGTCAGGCTAGAAACTTCTCTCCCAGACACCCCTGATGGGCAAGAGTGAGATGAAGTGGATGGGAGTCCCTACAATGTAGTCAAGGTTACCGCTGCACAGGCAGGGGGTTGAAAATCTGAGGGCCAGTGCAATCATGTGCTATCTTCCAAGGTCTGGTCTCCTGTATCATTCTCCTCCAGCCTCTTTCTGCAGTGTATGTGAGCTGGCCCTGAGTGCACAGGAGACTCAGAAAACAGAAGAGGGCCAGGCACGGTGGCTCACGTCTGTAATCCCAGCACTTCGGGAGGCCAAGACGGGCAGATCACCTGAGGTCAGGAGTTCGAGACCAGCCTGACATGGTGAAACCCTGTCTCTACTAAAAATACAAAAATTAGCTGGGCATGATGGCGGGCACTTGTAATCCCAGCTACTCAGGAGGCTGAGGTGGGAGAATCACTTGAACCGGCAAGGCGGAGGTTGCAGTGAGCTGGGATTGCACCAGTGCCTCCAGCCTGGGCAATAAGAGCAAAACTCCATCTCAAAAATAAAAATAAATAATAAACAAATAAATAAAACAGAAGAGTATCTTCCCAGCAGTGATCCAGGGCCTGAGCCCACTCACATCTGGGCAGCCCACAGCCAATGCAGGTCTCCAAAGACCGCTTCATTCCCCCTGGAAATACACTCACTTCTCCATATTCCATTTCCCATCTCAACATCCCAAACTGCTCCTGCCCCAGAGAAAGCTCACGGCAAATCCTCCTCTTCTTCCCACATGCTCCTAAGGGGAGACACCCAGGTGTCTGCCGAGCTATAGGGTAGTGCTGCACTGAAACCAAACACGGAGTATGTGCCTTACCTCAGTGCATCAGTGAAGAGAGCCCGCTCACTCATTCAGCATTCAATCAACTCTTTAAATAAACACCTACTATGTGCATGCTCCTGTGCTGGGCACTGTGAACCCATGAGCCATGTTATATGGCATCATATGTGTGCCACATGAGGTTCTATCCACCCTAGTGCAGGTAGTGTACACATAGTAACAAGCAGTGGCCGGGTGTGGTGGCTCACGCCTGTAATCCCAACACTTTGAGAGGCCAGGGCGGGCAGATCACCTGAGGTCAGGAGTTCGAGACCAGCCTGGTTAACCTGGCAAAACCCTGTCTCTACTAAAAATACAAAAAATTAGCTGGGTGTGGTGGCTTGTGCCTGTAGTCCCAGCTACTTGGGAGGCTGAGACATGAGAATCGCTTGAACCCGGGAGGCAGAGGTTGCAGTGAGACGACATCCCTCCGCTGCACTCCAGCCTGGGTGTCAGAATAAGACCCCATCTCAAAAAAAGAAAGGGAAGGAAGGAAGGAAGGAAGGAAGGAAGGAAGGAAGGAAGGAAGGAAGGAAGGAAGGAAGGAAGGAAGGAAGGAAGGGAGGGAGGGAGGGAGGGAGGGAGGGAGGGAGGGAGGGAGGGAGGGAGGGAGGGAGGGAGGGAGGAAGGAAGGAAGGGCAGGTAGCATAGCATAATGACTAAGAGGACAGACTTGGGTGTCATACTCCCCAGGTTCAAATTCCAACTTACTAGCTATGAGACCTCTCTAGGCCTGTTTCCTCATTTGTAAGATGGAGTTATAAATTGTACCCAATCCTTTGGGTTGTCACGGGGATTAAATGAATTAATATACAAAAAACACTTAGTGCCTGGTCCGTAAGAAGTGCAGTATCATTTGCTGTCATTGTTCGTTTCTTTCCCCAGTGCATTGAAGTTGCCTCTCCATCCGGAAGAGGAAAGAGTGGAAGATGCTGAGCTAGGGAAGGCTTGAGGCCATGGCAGCTGCCCTTGGTACTGTATGATCTCTAAACACTGAGAACACAGTCCTCCTGGGCCAGCTCTAGAGGCTTCTTCATCTCTGCTGCCAGTCAGTAGAGATGTTGGCACGCCGGCACCAGGGAGGAATAGGGTGGAAAGCATAGTAAAAAATCAGCACTTACAGGTTGTTTGCTCATCTGTGAACAAAACCAATCCTCCCTGGAAAAATACACAGCTCCATAAAACATCACTTTTCATGCGTCACCAAGGACAATGACAAAAGATTTCCTATAACTGGTGAACTGGGCTGAAAAACAAGGAAGTCAAATTTCTGGGGCAGCTCTGAAAATGCTGGGAGTTTGTCAGCACCAAATCCTCTTGCTTCTCATGCTTAAGGAGCACAGGCTGTGGTCTAGATTTAGACAGCTAGACTGGGGGAGCAGAAAGAGAGGCACACAGCCAGCTGCTAGGGAAACACAAATTAAGACCACAATAAGATATCGCTACACATCTATTAAAACAGTTAAAGTTGGCCAGGCGCAGTGGCTCACACCTATAATCCCAGCACTTTGGGAGGCCGAGGCACATGGATCGCCTGAGGTCAGGAGTTCGAGACCAGACTGGCCAACATGGTGAAACCCCATCTCTACTAAAAATATAAAAAAAAATAGCCAGGCTTGGTGGCACACACCTGTAATACCAGCTACCTGTAATCTCAGCTACCTTTAATCCCAGCTACTCGGGAGGCTGAGGCAGAAAAATCGTTTGAACCTGGGAGGCGGAGGTTGCAGTGAGCCAAGAGAGCACCACCGCACTCCAGGCTGGGCGACAAGAGCGAAACTCCGTGTCAAAAAAAAAAAAAGTGAACAGCTAAAGTTAAGAAAAAGTGACAACACCAAATGCTGGCAAGCATGTGGAGGAAGTGGATTACGTTGCTGGTGGGAATGTAAAGTGATACAGCCACTCTATGAAATGGTTTGGCCGTTTCTTCAAAAGCAAAATAATATGCTCACCATGCAACTTAGCAATTGAACTCCTCGGCATTTATATCAGAGAAGCAAAAATGTATGTCCACCCAAAAATCAGAACACAATTGTTCGTAGCAGCTTAACTTGTAATAGCCAAAAACTGAAATTAACCAAAATGCCCTTCCATAGGCAAATGGTTAAACTGTGATATATGCATACCATGGAATACTATTCAGTAATTTTTAAAAAAAGCAAACTATTGATAAATTCAACAATTTTAGTGGACCTGAAGGGCATTATGATGAGTGCAAAAAAGCCAAACTCAAAAGGTTGTATATTGTATGATCCTATTTAGAGAATATTCTCAATAGGCAAAATTATAGAGGTGAAACAGGGTGACAATAAAGGGTCAGCACAAGGAAGACCTTTTTGATGATAAAACAGTTCTGTATCTGCCGGGCGCGGTGACTTACATCTGTAATCCCAGCACTTTGGGAGGCTGAGGCGGGCAGATTACAAGGTCAGGAGATAGAGACCATCCTGGCTAACACAGCGAAACCCTGTCTCTACTAAAAATACAAAAAAAAAAAAAAAAAAAAATTAGCCAGGCATGGTGGGCGCCTGTAAACCCAGCTACTCAAGAGGCTGAGGCAGGAGAATTGCTTGAACCCGGGTGGTGGAGGTTGCAGTGAGCCGAGATCGCACCACTGCACTCCAGCCTGGGTGACAGAGCGAGACTCCATCTCAAAAAAAATGAAAAAGAAAAAGAAATAGTTCTCTATCTTGATTCTAGTGATGCCTATACTAACCTACACACAAGAGAAAATGACACAAACTATACACACATGTTGTACCAATCTCAGATGCCTGGTTTTGATATCGTACTATAATTATGTAAGAAGAAATAAGAAACTAAATGAAGGATGCACGAGGAGTCTCTGTACTATCTTTTCAACTTCCTGTCCATCTACAATTGTTTCCAAATAAAAAGTTAAATAAAAAGAAAAGGCGCATAGCCAGTAAGAAAACTGGGATTCCAGTTCTGACTCTTTGCTCCAAAATCCTGGTGTTCCAACCGGGTCAAATTATTCATAGCACTATGTGTACCATGACATTTCATATTTCCATGTCTTTGCACATACGGACGTCTACTGAGGCTACCCTTCCCTCACCTAGATAACTTTTCATTTCCTTTAAGTTCCAATTCATATAGCTTCTCCTTAAGGAAGCTTCCTTGACTCCCCATCCTGAGATCACTGCTCTTCCTCTGCACTTCCTGTGCACCACACTTATTCAACTGAATTGCAATAATTAGTTTACTTGCTTTCATCTCCTGTCATGTACAAGCCACAGAATTGGAGAACAATTTTGCAAAACATATCCAGTAAAGGACTTAATCTGTAGAACATATAAGGAAACCTTACAACTCAATCATAAGAAGACAAACAACCCGATTTTCTTTAAACGAGCAAAAAAATCTAAACATTTCACCAGAGGAGCCATGCAGTGGCAAATAAGCACATAAAATGAAGCTCAGTATCATTCGTGTTTATGGGAATGCACAAAAAAACACAATGAGATATCGCCATACACCTATCGAAATGAAAAAGATGGGCTGCGCGCTGTGGCTCACACCTGTAATCCCAGCACTTTGTGGGCCTGAGGCGGGTGGATCACTTGAGGTCAGGAGTTCAACGCCAGCCTGGCTAACATGGTGAAACCCTGTCTCTACTAAAAACACAAAAATAAGCCAGATGGTGGCAGGCGCCTGTAATTCAGCTACTCGGGAGGCTGAGGCAGGAGAATCGCTTGAACCCCAGAGGCGGAGTTTGCAGCAAGCTGAGATCACGCCATTGCACTCCAGCCTGGGCCACAGAGTGAGACTCTGTGTCAAAAAAAAAAAAAAAGAAAGAAAGAGAAAAAGAAAAAGAAAAAGATAGACCATACCAAGTGTTGGCAAGGAAGTGAAGTGCCTGGAATTCTAGTACACAGCTGGTGGTGACATAAAATGGTACCCATTCTCTAGACGACAGTATGGCAGCTTCTTTAAAAGTTACACAAACGCCCACCATATGACCCAGCCATTCTACTCTTAGGAGATTACTCATGAGAAATAAATACTTATATCCCACAACATTTTTTTCCACAAATGACTCTAATGGCTTTAATAGTCCAAAATTTGAAACAATCTAAATGTCTGTCAACAGGTAATTGGATAAATGAATTGTGATATATCCACAACTAGGACTACTGATACACACAACATTGATGAACAGCAAAATAATTATGCTGAATGGAAAAAAAAAATGCATGCTCTATAATTCCATTTACATAAAGTTCCAGAAAATGCAAACGAATCTATAGTGTGAGAAAGCAGCTTAGTCTAGTGGTTGCCTGGGGCTGGAGGGCAGGAGATGGAAGGGGGCAGGAGGGAGAGATAAAGCTCAGAAGGACACTTTTAGGGGTAATCATTATGTTTATTAACTTAATTGTGGGAATAGTTTCATGACTGTATACATATGTCAAAACTCACCAAGTTGTACAACTTAAGTATGTGTAGGGTTTTGTCTGTCAATTACACCTCAATAAGGGTATATGAAAAAAAGACTAATGGGTACCATCTAATAGACATCTACTTTGTGGGGAAAAGGTAGGTATTATTTGGCCCATTTTACAGATGATGAAACTGGGTCAGAAAAGCGGGTCAGAAATGGGTCAGAAAGTGGGCAGTCATGCAGCTATGGTCAAGTCAGGCTCAGCCCCAAGTCAAATGGCTTCAAAGCTGGGCCCTTTTCTCCATACTGTGATGCCTTTCTACAGTGGCAAATTCCCAACCTGAAGCCACAGGCTGTAACTCCCTGGCCTAAGCAAGACCTCTATGAAGGCTCCAAAGGAGAGTGAGGGGCTAGGGTTGCAAGAGATCTCCAGCATCACTGAAATGACACCCTCTCCCTCTTGGGTTGCCACTGCCACAAATACCTCCAACAGCCAAAGTCAGCCCATCCTGGGCCAGATGGGCTAAGGCAGGAAGGGCTGTGCCTGCTCCCCAGGACACCCTGGCCTCTAGTGCCATGGCGGTTTTGTGTCAAGGACCTGACCAGACAGTCAGCAGAACAGACTCCACTTCCTCCCATGCTACAAACAAGATCCTTCCCCTTTCTGGGCCTCCATTTCTTCGAGTGAAAGACATGATGTCTAACGATCAAGCCTTCCAAGGAGCTCTTTCGGCTCTAATTCACGTTGAGTGCCCTGCTAAGCCAAAGCTGAAGGCAGAGCATCACCTCCACTTAGCAGTGCCTCCCCAAATCACTCCCTCTGCCACTCTGCCTCCTCCTCCCCTCAGCCCTGTCCCTCAGCAAGTCTCTTCCAAAGACCCTGACTCCCTCCCCCATCTGCTGGTTTGTGCCCCAGTTAGCAAGTCAGGCGCTTAAAACTCTGTGTTCAGGCTAGGCACAGTGGCTCTCACTTGTAATCCCAGCACTTTGGGAGGCTGAGCCGTGTGGATCACCTGAGGTCAGGAGTTCGAGACCAGCATGGCCAACATAGCAAAACCCCCTCTCTACTGAAAATACAAAAATTAGCCAGGTGTGGTGGCAGGCGCCTGTAATCTCAGCTACTTGGGAGGCTGAAGCAGGAGACTCGCTTGAACCCGGGAGGTGGAGGCTGCAGTGAGCTGAGATTGTGCCACTGCATTCCAGCCTAGGCAACAGAGCGAGACATCATCTTAAAAAAACCAACCAAACAAACAAAAACAACAACAACAACAAAGAAACAAACAAACAAACAAAACACCTCTTCAGGAGTCTGGGGACCCCGGACACACAGCTACTTGAGACATCATTTCTCCCTTTAGAGTTCTTGAAGGAAAGGCTGGACATGAGTGGTGACAGAACGGATGGAAAAGAGAAGGTCCTCAGCAGCCTTGAAGTATGGAAGTTCCTCCTCTTGTCCCTGTCAGATCTGTATGTCCAAGTGTGGGCCAGAGTTTCTTGCCCAAACAAGCTGAGATATTTAGCAGGGCACATAGTAGGCTTTCAGTAAGTATCTGTGGAACTGAATTCAATCCCTCTAGCCAGAGGAATAATCTCTTCCCGAGTTGCAGAGGAAAAGTAAGCATATCTGTCTTTGCGCACTTCCCTGGAAACAGTTCTGAGAGTCCAGAGACTGAGATGCCCCTTGCTTCTAACTGGCGGGGAGATTTGGGGGCCCAGTGCCACTGGGCCTCACCTCCTGGGGCATCAGCTGAATGAGAGGACTACACTGTAGCACTCTCTAAATGCTCCCAGCTCTGGTGCTATCTTACTATACAAGGAAGAGCCCTTGGGGGTTAAAAGGAACAGTGCAGCATTTTGTAAAGCTCCAAGCACTTTGAGCTGCAGCTGTTCACAGAGCATCTGAGATGGAATGATATTCCCCGACGGGAGAAACTCTGTGTCAGAACTGGATTTTGGAACTACCACGTGGGC
This sequence comes from Macaca nemestrina, assembly GCF_043159975.1. NCBI lineage: Eukaryota > Metazoa > Chordata > Mammalia > Primates > Cercopithecidae > Macaca > Macaca nemestrina. The sequence continues at coordinate 11,201,698 of NC_092126.1, forward strand.
AGGTGCTTGCCATAAAGAGCACTCACTAGCTTTGAGAAGCTGTGGAGGTCACAGACAGCCTTAGTGTATCTCTTTTGCTTATGAGCTGTGAAATCTCGCAGAAGTCTCTTTACCTCTGGGAGACCCAATTTCTACATCCGTGGCATGGGGTAGATACCTTGTTAGCTCATCGCAGAATTAAACGAGATAATGTAGACACATCACAAAACACTGCTGGGCACCATCACGAGCTCAATCAACAGCCTCTTCCCTTCCTTCCCTTTGTCATAAATAGACCTAAAGGTTCTCAGAATAAGATCTTAGTTAGGTCGGGAACGATGGCTCACACCTGTAATCCCAGCATGTTGGGAAGCCTAGGCGAGTGGATTACCTGAAGTCAGGAGTTCTAGACCAGCCTGACCAACATGATAAAACCCATCTGTAAATAAAAAATACAAAATAATTAGCCGGCATGGTGGCACATGCCTATAATCCCAGCTACTCGGGAGGCTGAGGCAGGAGAATCACTGAAACCTGGGAGACGGAGGTTGCAGTGAGCTAAGATCATACCACTGCACTCCAGCCTGAGCAACAGAGTGAGACTCCATCCAAAAAAAATAAAAAATAAGATCTTAGTTGATTTTGCTGACCAGAAAACCAGGCCTCTGATGGCCTTAAGTCCAAACACACTAGAGGGGTACTTCAGGAAGTAAGTACACTGGGACTTCAGATACGGGGGAAGGACTAGGAAGGGAAGAGGCAGGGCTGGCACCTGGAGACCACCCACCATGTTCCCTGCCAGTTATACGTAAGCTCCGTGATGAGGCAGCCTCCTGAGCAGCGCTCCATCCTCCACCCCTCAACCTGAGCTCCCTTCCTCCCAGGAGTACGTACTTTCTCCTCAGGCACTGGTCATCACCAGCTCAGTGGCCTGGGGTTCTTAAAATGAGGGTGTGGGACCAGATGGACTCTGTAGACCTTACCACCTTTATAATTTTCTGAACCTACAATTCTACAAAGATAAACTGGTGCTTAACGGATGTCCCACCGGCTCCCTATCCCTCCTTTGGGACACATGAAGAGATTCAGGAAGCAGAGGGAGGGGGACAGAGGCTGGGACTTCATTATGCTAATTCATTAGCTCTCATCTGCTGCAACAGCAGGGCTTTGAAGAAAGAGGCTTTTGTTGCAATTTCACATTTGGCAAGAAGTCCCCTACACCCGCATTAGAGATTATGAGTCAAAAGCTCTGATTTCAGTTCCGGCTCTTACATCCTGCATTGCTGAGGCTCCCTTTTCACACTTCTCTGACCAACTTTTTGACTTTTCCGGGAAGGAAATGTGCCCCAGATGTTGGTCAGTCAGTGGTGGGTTTTCATCTGCCTTTATAAAACAGTGTCAGTAATCTAAAGGCTCCCCAAGGAGCCAGAGCCAAAGGGGGAAATGCAGCCAACTTCTCTCTACCACTAAACCAAAGGTTGCCTAGTCAACCAGGCCCCTCTCTACAGGGGCAGGGAGGCTCACTGGATGCAAAAACATTTCTATTTTCATGATTTTATGGGACCCTCACGATTGTTGTATGAAATAATGACGGAAATCTCACGTTCATTTATTCATGCAACTCATGTTACTGGGCACCTACCGTTCACAGGTGAGGAAATGAAGGCGTGCATAAGGGAAGTGGTTTGCAGGATGCCCCACAGCCTGGGGTAGAGTAAGCCCTGAAACCAGCAGCTTGCTTATCTAATCAGAATTTCTAAAACGAAAAAGCCTTGGGTTGTAGCACTTGCTCATTTCCGTGGCGTAAGTTTTCCCATCGTGGTCAGTTTCAATCCACCCATGGTTTTTAATCATTTTTAACAAGCAGTTTGCAAAATTCTTGAATATATAAAAATTGGGAAACAGAGAGAGTTTCCAGATTAGGGGGGGCAAGTTCTCCTTCTGCCTCACCTTTCCACCTCCACACAGGAAAAATCAACATCCTATGGAAGCTTAAAGAGTAACCTTAATAGAAAACCACCCGGAGGATTGTTAACAGGGGCAGGATTTCAGATATATTGTATTTTCTTCCACAACAGTATTTTTCCAATCATCCTATGAGCATATAGTTCTTTATCATCAGAACATATCTAGGTCATTAAAATCAATTTTTAGTGAGCTTTCCCAGAATGTTTTGGAATAACCTCTCTGCATAATTTGTGACTCCGTCACCCTTGGGTTGAAAGAGAGAGAGAGTGCAGCACAACCGCGTGCGCGCGCGTGTGTGTGTGTGTGTGTGTGTGTGTGTGTTTCCCAAGAGCTCCCCTGCAGAGCAGAGGAGGTATATTTAAGTTAAGCATTCACCTGAATCTGGTGCAGTCTTACCTGGAGGATACATTTATTCCCTTGGGAATTCGAATTTCACCAGCAACTGAGAAAATACAACTCCCATCAAGATTCCAAAAGACCTGCTCTGACAAACCAGAAGCCTTTGGCCATCAAATGACCTTGCCTCCCAATGGGCGGAGGCTGAAGCAGATGGTTTAACTGAACCAGAAACTAACTGCTCCTTATTTCCTGAGAAGGCCCTCTGCCTCCTGCCCCTGCAAAAAGGCATTGTGTCCTCTCTTCCTCAGGCTGGGATTCAAGGGGTCTTACCTCAGCACTGGGATGGACACCTGGCACCAGGGCTTGGGACAGGCTCAAGGGGGCCAGTCCATTTCAGCTGGGCTCCATGACATTCACCACTTCTCCCTGGACTGCTGGCTGCAAGGCTCTGTGCAATTGGCTCTCCCCTTGCCTGCAGGGGGGAAAAAAACAACAACAAAGCGAAGTTTACCAGAAGCACGTAGGTTAATACATCCAGGAGGAAAGAGTCTTTGCTCCTCCCACTGCCAGCTCTGGTCGCTGGTGCTCCTTTCAGAACCACCGCCCTCACCTGGGGCAACCAGCCTCCTTTCCAGGACCTAAACCAGCTACATGTTCACCCAGACTCATCCCTCTGGGGCTGTACAATTTGAGAGTGAGTTGCAGATTAGGCAAAGCAAACTCAACTACAGTCATGGAATCGTTGCGCTACACACTACTCATGGTAAGAGAAAGCAAGGGCTAGAAAGCTACAGATAGGGCCCAAGACTTGTGTTTAGAGAAGGCCTGCAGACAATGGATTTCAATCAACAACTACATCAAACTTGTTCACAGTCTCCTTTGACCTATAGTATGTTGTTTATGCTGTTACAAATGTGAATTCATGCCTGTAATCCCAGCTACTTGGGAGGCTGAGGCAGGAGCATCGCTTGAACCCGGGAGGCGGAGGTTGCAGTGAGCCAAGATCGCGCCATTGCATTCCAGCCTGGGCAACAAGAGCAAAACTCCATCTCAAAAAAAAAAAAAAGTGAATTTAATTTCTAATTCATTTTGGAAGCATTTTTAACTGATTCTAAATTTTCAACCCATGTATTATTATAGTTGTCTGAATAGAGAGCATTTGTTTTTAAAGTAATTGTTTTTCCTTGTGTCAAAAAAATGTATGTTCAATCTATAAATTCTAGAAAATATAATTAAAAGGACAAAATGTACCTATTCTTTCTTCATCCAAGATAACTATAGATAACATACTCTGCCTGTTTCTTGTTTCTATTTTTCAGATTATTTATAAAGATGTAATAAAGCTGGGCATGGTTTAGTAAGTACTGTGTCATTAAGTAATCTTCAGCAGCATCATTCTAACGGCTACATGATATATAGGTACCATGGGTCTCCAGTGAGCCATGTATAGTACCCCACATAGCTACACCATAAATTGGACCCAACCCTCAAAGGCTGGACATTTAAGTCACCTCCAACCTTTTGTTTTGTTTTGTTTTTGGCTAATGGCAAATAGTGTTTAAAACAAAATCTTCCAGGGATCCCCACGATTATTTTCCTCAGACAGTCTTAGGAATAAAATTGTGCTGGGTCAAAGACTTTCCAAAGTTTTCAGGCTTCTGAACAGTCTTGGCATGCTACTTTCAGGACTACTGGTACCATAGAAACTGCTCCCAGCAATGAAGAAATGTGCCCATTCCCCTAACACTCCTCTCTCCCCCAAGCCCCTCCCTCACCCACACATCCTCATTCACCCGGTGTAACCATTTCTAGTGGAAATGAAGGTGGAGTTCTCAAAGTCTGACTTTTCATTTTTCATGCTCACACTCAGCTCACCCCCAGCCTATAATAAGACCCACTATGCTAAATGAACTCCGCTAATCAAGCTTAGGAAAGAGGGGTACATGAATGATAATTCGTAAGGAGAGAAAGAGAAACCCATGGAGGGACAGGGGAGTGATAGATACACAAGGACAGTGTCCAGGGCAAAGAAACCCTTCGATACAGAGAGAAACAAGAGTCATCCCATGCGGCAGCAGATGCTGACAGACAGAACTGCAGCGGAAGTGAGCCATGCGACGGGTGGTAACGTCAAGACCTCACAAAGATTCAGGGCAAACAACAAAGGCATCCAGTGAGATGGAAAAAGAAAAAGTTGCTTGAGGCCTTGAGCACTTTGCTGCCTTTATAATTAATGCTAACAAAACACCACGAGCCAAGGTCACTGTGGGGAAAGAAGAGCAGTCAGGGAAGAGGTCTTAACAGGCAAACAGCTGAGCTAGTGGTCAGCTAGGAGCCACCCACAAGGAGCCTTCCTGGGGGAACAAAAGCAAAGTGTTCCTGGGGCGGGAGTGGGGTGGGCACTACTGGGCTGACTGCTCTGCCTCCTTAACAGGAAGGAAGACCCCACTCTCCATCTCTCCCTAGCCAGCCTCTTGTAGCCTTCCTTTCACTCCAGGCCACACCTTCAGTGAGAGATGGATAATTCACCTACACAGATAACTAGGTTTCTCAGCCCTGTGACCCAGGCAAAAGCCTTGGGGACCTGTCTCATGCCCCTTTCCAGCTGACCCGCCCTGTGCCCTGCCACTCGCATGCACCCTACACTCCAGTCATAGCAATTTGCAATTCATGAGGGAATGGGGGATTCCTTTCATGCTTCTTAAGTCCTTTGGAAAATGATTTGCAGATCTCCAATATTTAGGCAAGTCATTCTACCTGCCTACCCTGCCCCTACCCCACCTACTCATTCACCTGGACTTCCCCTGATGGACAAAGAGTAGAACTCTGACTTAAAGACAATTCATCCATACATGAGGAAGCTGGGCCAATCTGACACTCTTTCAAAATTGCAACTATGAAAAAAAACTCTAGTCAGCTGGTGGTAGACCCTGGAGTTAAGGGAAAGGTATTGGTAGAATCGTGACAGGCAAATGCCATGCACAAGATCAAGTGATGGGACCGGGCGCAGTGGCTCATGCCTGTAATCCCAGCACTTTGGAAGGCCAAGGCGGGAGGATCATCTGAAGTCAGGAGTTCAAGACTAGCTTGGCCAACGTGGTGAAACCCTGTCTCTACTAAAAATACAAAAAACAGGCATGGTGGCGTACACCTGTAATCCCAGTTTCTAGGAGGCCGAGGCAAAACTGCTTAAATCCAGGAGGTGGAAGTTGCAGTGAGCCGAGATCAAGTCACTGCACTCCAGCCTGGGCGACAGAGTGAGACTCTATCTCGGGGGGGGGGAAAAAAAAAGATCAAGCGATGGAGCTACAGGGGGCTCTATGGAAGGAGAGGAAGCTGGCCTACAGAGAGAGCAGGGCAGAGGCCCAGGGAGAGGTCACAGGACACCAAGCAGGCCCAGGACAGCAGGTATGTAGTGAGTCCAGTGGCCGTGAGGCTCGTCTGTACATACTTCTTACTCCTGCACGCACTCCCTTACCCCTTCAATTTGGGAGGGTGTCTCTGCTTCTTGCAACCAAATTGTTCCACGTACAACAGTCTCTCCAAGGCCCTGAGGCTGTAGCAATCTTGGGCTGGGAAATCAGAACGGAAAGAGCAGGACTTATTTCCAGCTCTGCTCAACACAGCAAATCTATGCAAACTAGAGGCCTGGTACTGAGGGCAGGTGCTGCAAGTAACCCAGCCTGTGAGGCCCGGGCAGGAAAACAGTTAACATGGGCCTGGATTTCTTCATCTTGTGCAAGAGCTTGGTTTAAATGGGCTCTGGGGTCCCAGCTAGCTCTGGCTCCTGAAGCCTAAAGGCGCTCTAAGTGAGACTGGGGGCTCCCCTATGGCCCAGTGCATGTCTTGGGCAGGGCTTGGGCCATCCATTGTAAGCACTCAAAGTCTTTTTAAAACAAAAAAAATTTTTTCTCAAATTTGTAGCTGAATTTAGATAGATAATCAAAATCTACTGGATGGGGCCAGACGCAGTGGCTCATGCCTGTAATCCAGCACTTAGGGAGGCCGAGACTAAGACGGGTGGATCACCTGAGGTCAGGAGATCAAGAACAGCCTGGCCAACATGGTGAAACCCCACCTCTACTAAAAATACAAAAATTAGCCAGGCGTGATGGTGGACGCCTGTAATCCCAGCTACTCGGAAGGTTGAGGCAGGAGAATCACTTGAGCCCAGGAGGCGGAGGTTGCAGTGAGCTGAGATAGTGTCACTGCACTCCAGCCTGGGCAACAGAGTGACACTCCATCTCAAAAAAAAAAAAGAAAACAAAAATCTACTGATAGGGCCATGCTAGACTGCTAAAGTGTAGTTGGATGACTCTTCTATTTTAAATTCTAAAGTTGTTTTTTTTTTTCTATTAAGTAGATTATATAACTTCCTCCTATTGCCATACTGGGCACGGCAGATTCAGCTGATCATGGGCTCTGCACGCCTCCTACCTACTCACATGCTTCCTGGCCGCTTTAACACAGTTTCCACTTAATTCACAACCCCCTGTAATCTGTTACCACAAGTTCTGCTCTCTGAGCTTCCTCCTATCCCACAAGGGTCACTGGGCCTGACATCCAGATTTGGTTTCTCTACTTTCCTCTTGAGGCCCAGTCAGCCAAGATTGTGCTCAACTCCTTCCTTGTGCTCAGGGCCTGTTCTCTGCTTTATCTCTTGGGGCACTGTACTGTCCTCCAACCCTAGAGCCCCTGGCAGCAGCTCAGCCAATCCCCTTTCTCCTCCACCCTTAGACCCAGAAGCACCTAGATGACACAGAAGATGATTCTAAGGAAGAGGGTGGCTAAATGAGAGGCTGCCTTGGGCGCAGTGACTCCTTCTTGCCTCCAGCAAGCGTTTCCTTCAAGTAGGTGTACAATGTGCGAGGCACCGACCACAGACCCAGAACCAGGATTTGGAGAGCCCACCAGGTACCAAGGAACCCAAAGAAGTTCATAAATTGAGCAAAGAGTTTCATGGCCCAGCCCCTCAAAGCAGAACCATTGCTCAAGGGCTCTATGTTGAGTCAGAAAACAGGTTCACGTGTCACAGGAGTAAGGCTGTGGCCCCAAGCCCCTGGCTTCAAGAAGCAATCCCCACTCAGCACACTGGAGCCTTAGGGTGAGATAACCCTTTTAACCCTGGAGCCATTCTTCCTCATTGTCTGAGATGTGAGCAATGGTCCTGATGATGTTTGAATATGGAAGCTAAATAAGCTAAGAGCTTTTATGGATCCTTGTGCATAAAACGTTCCAGAATCTGGGTCTCTACAAATCTGCTGAACACAGCAATCAAATCAGAAGACACTGCACCCAAAACACAATAAGAACGTCTGCTAAGATAAGGAGACCTCCCGGATTATTTCTGTCCCCCTCTTCCTCTCCCAGGGCTCACATCCCTTCTTGATGGTTCATGTGGGGAGCCTAGATCCAACATGACGGGGTTCCTGTTCTAGACCTAATAATATTCACCACAAATGTTCATTTATTTTTAATTTCGATTTTTTTTTTAGCAACTACTATATGCCAAGATAAGATCCATTATGCCAGGCGCTTTATGTACTAAGTTATTCATTTGTTCCTCACACAATCCTATGACGCAAGGAATATTTTCTCCATTTTCAGATGAGGTGACGACAGCTTTAGTGACCAGCCCAGGCACAAAGCAGGTAAGTGACTAAGCCAGAGTTCCACACACAAAGCTGCCTCCCACAGCTGCCTTCCAGGGGCTTTTCTTTATCCTCCCTCTAGTGCTAGGCCAAGAGATTTCAGCAAAGAGCTGAAACTAAGTATGAGTTGCACAGTGAGGACATGGGTGAGCTCTGACAAAAAGAGAAATGGTGTCTGCATTTAGAGAACCAGAAAAGGGAAGTTCTTCTGCCAGTGCCATATGCAAAATTTCCAAAGGAGGGTGCCTCTGCACATTTATTTGATGGTGTTGTTAATATGTTCTCTAGAGCAAACAATTATTCAGCTTTGATTGCATGCCTATTTTAGGTGCCAATCTGGATACAGGGGGAGACACTGAGCCTTTATTTATTTATATCTTTATTTATTTATTATTTTTATTTTTATTTTTTTTTTATTTTTTTTGAGACAGAGTCTCACTCTGTTGCCCCAGCTGGAGTGCATTGGCACAATCTCAGCTCACCACAACGTCCGCCTCCCACGTTCAAATGATTCTCCTGCCTCAGCCTCCCGAGCAGCTGGGATTACAGGCACCTGCCACCACACCTGGCTAATTTTTGATATTTTTGGTAGTGACAGGGTTTCACCATGTTGGCCAGGCTGGTCTCGAACTCCTGACCTCAAGTGATCCACCAGCCTCGGCCTCCCAAATACTAGGATTACAGGCATAAGCCACAGCGCCCAGCACAGTGAGCCCTTTTTCAAATCAAAGCAACACACACCCGTGATTTTTAAGGTCCAGTGGTACTGCAAGGCTTGTAAGGAGAAACAGCAGGCCGTGCCCCACCCTCCACATCCCTAATTCTGTCTTTCAACTCCTGTATCTATTTCCAGAGTCATCTCAGTGTATCTAAATAGCATGCTTATAGTTTTTCAATATTAGATATTATTCATAGACTTCCTATTATAGAAAATAAGGATTTAGCTCCTTACCACCATTCCATATACCACCTCTCCTGTCCCACATTCTCCCAATAGTTATAGCATTTTTAAGTCAACACTAATAAGTTACATTATTAAGTTACATTATTTTGTCAAGTAATTATTAAGTTACATTATTACAACCAGATAAATTATTGTTCATAGCTGAGCCATGTGTGGTGTTATGATTAATTCCTTTCATGTACATTTCTTAGTTGCCATTTGTAGAGTCCATTATTGCCTCAGTTGTTTGTTTGCTTAACTTTCTATGTACTTGTCACAAATTCAGCCCTCAACATTCCAACAAAATTATAAAACTCATCACAGTACACCAAATATACCGCTATGTACTCATCTTTTTCTTAATTCTTAAAAATCTGCCTTCTGGAACCTTCCATTCTCCTCCTTCAACCTGAAGTGGTTGCTCTCTGTGCTTAAAGGAAGATCCCATTTATTCTTAGTTTACTCTCTAGCTTTGGAGAAACAGGTGCATCGTAGATTCCTCAAAAAAGGCTGTCTGGGAGATAAAAATCATTGAGACTTCCCATACCTGAAAATGCCATTATTCCACCCTCATATTTGATTAATAATTTGTCAGGATATAATTTCTCAGTTGGAAATACTATCCTCTCAGAGTTTAAGGAATGGCTTCATTGTCTCCTAGCTTCTGTAGAGATAGATGATGTCAATCATATTTCTATTCTTATATATAATCCATTTGTTTTGGGGGGAATTCTCTCCTGCCGAGAAGCTTTTCTTCCGGCGTGTGTCTTTTTCTCAAGTCATAGCCCCGGGTACTCAAGCAGACTTTTCAATGTCCTTCAGTTCTCAAAGTTTTTCTTATATTATTTCTTTAATAAATTTTCCCTTTCATTGTCTCTATTCTCTTTTTCTGCAAGTCTTACTATTCTGATGTTGGGCTTCTTAGAATAATCCTTTTTTATTTTTCTCTTCTTTTCTTTTAGTTGGGAGGGACAGGGTCCCACTCTGTTGCTCATGCTGGAGTGCAGTGGTACAACATCAGCTCACTGCAGCCTCAACCTCCTTGGCTCAAGTGATCCTCCCACCTCAGCCTCACAAGTTGCTGGAACTATAGGCATGCACCACCATGTCTGACTAATTTTTGTATTTTTTAGTAGAGGTGGGGTTTCGCCATGTGGCCAGGCTGGTCTCAAACTCCTGGGTCCAAATGATCCACTCACCTTGGCCTCCCAAAACTCTGGGAATACAGGCATGAGCCACCGCACCCAGCACATTTTCTTTCTTTCTTTGACTTTCTGCAAGGTTCCGTAAGCTTTCTTCAATTCTATATTCCAAACCCTCTACTGATTTATTCTTCTATCACACTTTTAATTTGCAGAAGTTCTTTCTTAGTCTCTGAATACTCCTCTTTGTTGCACATTGCTTTTATTTTATTCATGCAACATATTCTCTTATCTCTCTTAGGCTAGTAATTACAGGTTTTGTGACGTTTTCTTCTGCTCCCTATATTTTCTCTATTTCTTGTGAGTTTCTAGTGTTGTTGTTTGTCTCTTCTAATTTCTGCCTTTCATGTTTCAAACTTTTCTCAAATATCTGGTTATCATTAGCTGTCTTTTTAAATTGAAAAGTGAGACGCTAAAAACTGACCAGATGTTCTGTGTGCATGATCAGTACCTCTGAGCTGGTGGATCTTATGGGAAGGTGATTGTGAGTCAGCTGTACATTTTGTTTGGAACACCCTAAATATCAATATCTACAGGCTTCTTCTCTTGGGCTGTTAAGTTTATGCAGAAAGACTCCTCTAGCCTCATGACTAGGGAAAGCAGAATCTGACTCTAGTATCCAGCACCGTGTGACAGAAGCAGAAAAAGTGCTGGGAGCAGCGAGAGGCCTCACTGGTGAGCGTGTAGACTTTCCCTCATTCCCTCTGGTATAGAACGGCGTTTCACATATGCCCTTCTTAGCCTGGCCTGCTGTGCCTGATCTTAATCAGGTCTTAAAACTGAGCATGTTCCTGGAAAGAGCCTTAAAGGAAATATTAATTACCAGGAAGAAAAAAAATACACACACACACACATTTTACAGGCATAGATTTATAAGGAGTCTCACATCAGTCCAAATCAGGTTTCGCCACCAAATGGGTTAAGAATAAAGCTTCACTTTCACAAATTTTTGGACTTGAAAGTTGCAGATAAGGGCTTGTTTGTGTATGCATTTCCTACACCTCCAGTCACACTTGGGACATTTTTCACAGGGATTTTTCTCACTCTGTGGGGCCGGCTGCTTGCAACAAGATATGAAAAAAAATGAGGTAGTTGAGATGTGGGTGCAGGGGGAAGGCCAGGCTCCACAGACAGACGATCTAAGGACACAGTCACTTGGCAGATTTGAGTCCTAGTTCTATGCTAGCAAGCTGTGTTACTCTGAAAAACTTGCTTAACCTCTCTGTGCCTCAAAAATCACAAGCATTCCTACACACCAGCAAAACATAAGCAGAGAGCCAAATCATGAATGAACTCCCATTCACCATTGCTACAAAGAGAATAAAATACCTTGGAATAGTCCTAACAAGGAAAGTGAAGGACCTCTTCAAAGAGAACTACAAACCACTGCTCAAGGAAATAAGAGAGGACACAGGTTGGGCACGGTGGCTCATGCCTGTAATCCCAGCACTTTGGGAGGCTGAGGTGGGTGAATCACAAGGTCAAGAGATCGAGACCATCCTGGCCAACCTGGTGAAATCCCGCCTCTACTAAAAATACAAAAATTAGCTGGGCGTGGTGGCGCGCACCTGTAGTCCCAGCTACTCAGGGGGCCGAGGCAAGAGAATCGCTTGAACCCGGGAGGTGGAGGTTGCAGTGAGACAAGATCATGCCACTGCACTCCAGCCTGGGTAACAAGAGTGAGACTACGTCTAACAAAAAAAGAGAGAGAGAGAGAGAGGACACAAACAAATGAAAAAACATTCTGTGCTTGTGGACAGGAAGAATGAATATCATGAAAATGGCCATACCACCCAAAATAACTCATAGATTAAATGCTATTCCCATTAAACTACCATTGATATTCTTCACAGAATTAGAAAAAAACACTACTTTAAAATTCATATGGAACCAAAAAAGAGCCCATATAGCCAAGACAATCCTAAGCCAAAAGAACAAAGCTAGAGGCATCCCACCACCTGACTTCAAACAATACTACAAGGCTACAGTAACCAAAACAGCATGGTACTAGTACAGAAACAGACACACAGACCAATGGGACAGCATAGAGGTCTCAGAAATAAGACCACACATCTACAAGCATCTGATCTTTGCCAAACCTGACACAAACAAGCAATGGGGAAAGGATTCCCTATTTAATAAATGGTGCTGGGAAAATCGGCTATCCATACACAGAAAATTGAAAATGGACCCCTTCCTTATACCTTATACAAAAATTAACTCAAGACGGATTAAAGACTTAAATGTAAAACCCAAAACTATAAAAACCCTAGAAGAAAATCTAGGCAATACCATTCAGGACATCAGCAGAGGCAAAGATTTCACAACAAAATCATCAAAAGCAATTACAACAAAAGCAGAAATTGACAAATGGGATCTGATTAAACTGAAGAGCTTCTGCACAGTAAAAGAAACTATCATCAGAGTGAACAGACAACCTATAGAATGGGAGAAAATTTTTGCAATCTATCCATTTGACAAAGGTCTAATATCCAGAATCTACAAGGAACTTAAACAAATTTTCAAGAAAAAACCCCATTAAAAAGTGGGCAAAGGACACAAACAGACATTTCTCAAAATAAGACATTTATGTGGCCAACAAACATATGAAAAAATGCTCAACATCACGGATCATTAGAAAAATGCAAATCAAAACCACAAGAAGATACCATCTCATGCCAGTCAGAATGGCAATTAGTAAAGTCACAAAACAACAGATGTTGATAAGCCTATGAAGAAATAGGATCGCTTTTACATTGTTGGTGGGAATGTAAATTAGTTCAACCATTGTGGAAGACAGTGTGGTGATTCCTCAAAGATCTAGAACCAGAAATACCATGTAACTCAGCAATCCCATTACTGAGTATATACTCAAAGGAATATAAATCCTTCTATTATAAAGATATATGCACGCATAAGTTCATCGCAGCACTATTCGCAGTAGCAAAGATAGGGAATCAACCCTAATGTCCATCCATGATAGACTGGATAAAGAGAATGGGATACATATACACCATGGAATACTATGTAGCCATAAAAAGAAAAGAGATCATGTCCTTTGCAGGGACATGGATGGAGCTGGAAGCCATCATCCTCAGCAAACTAACACAGGAAGAGAAAATCAAACACCATCTGTTCTCATTTATAAGTGGGAGATGAAGAATAAGAACACATGGACACAGGGAGGGGAACAACACACACTGGGGCCTGTCAGGGGGCCTGGGGGAGGGACAGCATCAGGATAAAGAGCTAATGCATGTGGGGCTTAATACCTAGGTGATGGGTTGATAGGGGCAGCAAACCACCATGGCACATGTTTACCTATGTAACAAACCCACACATCCTGCACATGTATCCTGGAACTTAAAATAAAATAAAATAAAATAAAATTTTAAAAAACCTCTCTGTGTCTCAGTTTCCTCAAGTACAAATTTTGGGTTATTCCAACTAATTTTGAAGTGTCATTGTGAGGATTTTGTTAAATTCAGCCAACAAATGTGGATGATGCCTCTGATTCCTGAGGCATTGCTCTGGGTCCTAAAGAAATAGCTGTGAGCAAAAGAGACAACATCCTTGCCCTCACGGAAACAAGTTCCTAGTGAGAACAGACACACGGTAATAACTCAGATGGCCACCTACGCTATTGAAGAGCAACGAGGCGAGGCGGGATAAAAGGGAGACAGTCAAGTATGACAGTGGGAGGAGACAGGCATGAGATTATAATCTTATATAAGGCTGTCAAATGGCCTGTTTGACAAGGTGACATTTAAATAGAAACCTGAAGAAGAGATGGAAACAATGGGATACATGAAGGAAGGTGTCCTGCCTGGAGGAAGCAGTGGAAAGGCTCTGAGACCAAAGTGTGCTTTATGTCTGAGGAGTAGGCTCAGTGAGGTGAAGCAGAATGAAGGGGTGGAAAAGAGCAGGAGATGAAGTCTGCAGGGTCTGAAGGTTGGGTCACACAGAACCCTGTAGGCCTTTCTAAGAACTGGCTCTGAGTAAAAGAGGAAGCCTTTGTTGGTTTCTTGAGCAGAAGAACGACATATTACTACAGCTTTTAAAATGATCACTCTGGTTACTGTTTTGAGAACATACCACAAGATTCTAGGCAGGAAGCTCAGTTATGAAACGATTCTAAGAGAAGAAACAGGTCTCTGTCCTGAACCAAGAGGAATTTGATGAATTGAGTAAGTAGTTGGTTTCTTAATTTATTGTGAAAGCACAGCTGACATGGTTTGCTAACAGAGTGGGTGCAACATGAGAGAAAGAGAATTTAGAATGACTCCAGAGTTTAAGCCCTAGAAGACGGAAAGATGAAACTGCTGTCCACTGAAATGAAGATGGCTCTTTTAGGGAGAAAAGCAGCAGTTCGATTTTGGGCTTGTCATATTTGAGATGCATATTAGACGCCTAAGGAAACTTATCAAGTAGATGGTTGAATATCTGAGCATGGAATTCAGGGGAAAGGTGTGGGTTGGAAATATAAATTGAGGGTTGTCAGTAAATGGATGATATGAGATTGCCAGGGCATGAGGAGACAGAGAAGAGGCCAAGTCCAAGGGCCACTCCCGGGGGCACTCCACAGTGACCAAGCAAAATTGAGCCAACAGATAACTGCTTGAACCCAGGAGGCAGAGGTTACAGTGAACTGAGATCGCGCCACTGCACCCCAGACTGGGTGACAGAGTGAGACTCTATCTCAAAAAAAAAAAAAGGAAAAGAAAAGAAAATGAGCCAACAAAAGAAACTGAGAAAGAGAACCCAGTGAGAGAAGAGGAGAAGCAAAGACAGTGATGTTCCAGAAGCCAAGAGAAGAAACTATTTCAAGGAGGATGGAATGGTCAACTGTATCAAAAGCGGCTGATCAGTCAAGAGAGGGCCTGAGATCTGACCACTGGATTTGGCAAGAGAGGACACTGGTAAGCCTAAATGGTATGGTTTTGGTGGTGTGATGGGTACAAAAGACTGATTATATTGAGTTTAACTGAGAATGAGAGAAGCAGGAGTGCAGGGTGCAAATGCAGACAACTCTCTCCAGGAGCAGAAAAATTAGGCACACCCCCTCCCTCTTCACCTCCTGCCGTGAGTAAAAGCTTCCTGAAGCCTCACCAGAAGAAGATGCGGGTGCCATGCTTGTACAGCCTGCAGAATCACGAGCCAAATAAACCTCTTTTCTTTACAAATTACTCAGTCTCAGGTTTTCCTTTATAGCAATGCAACATGGACTAATAGAGTGGGCTCTGGAGAACTAGTGAACCCTGTTAGCATGTGAGGACACAGTGAAAAAGCACCATCCGTAAATTAGGAAGCAAGCGCTCACCAGACACCGAATCTGCTAATGCCTTCATCTTGGACTTCCCAGCCTCCAGAACTATGAGCAATACATTTCTGTTGTTTATAAACCACCGTTTATGGTATTTTGTTATCACAGCCTGAATGGACTAAGACAAAAGGTATGAAAGTTTTCTTCCAACTGCCATTATTTTTTCAGGTAAGTTTAAAACAAGGTTATCAACTGACAGTATGGATGGAGAAGGTGTTAGAAGAAGAGAAGGTGGGAAGATGGGGAAGATGGGGAAGGTGTTAGAAAGAGATAAAAAGGTGTGAAACAGTCATCTAGATGACAGAGGAATGGTCGTGGTTCTCTACCATCATTCACCCGAATTAACAGCACAGGTTAAAAAAGAGATACTGATGCCCAGGTCAACCTCACAAAGACTTTGATTTCATTAGTTTAAGAGGAATTCAGGCAGCAATACTTGTTATAATTCCCACTAGTAACACTAATGACAGCCAGGGTTGAGAACCAACGGACCAACAAAATGAAGCGACATGGCCTACAACACCAATGTCCACTTAAAAGTCATGGTCAAGAATTACAGCCAGGCACGGTGGCTCATGCCTGTAATCCCAGCACTTTGGGAGGCCAAGGTGAGCAGATCGCCTGAGGTCAGGAGTTCGAGACCAGCCTGGCCAACACGGTGAAAGCCTGTCTCCACTGAAAATACAAAAAATGAGCAGGGCATGTTGGCAGGTGCCTGTAATCCCAGCGACTCAGGAAGCTGAGGCAGGAGAATCACTTAAACCCAGGAGGCAGAGGCTCCATGCAGTAAGCCGAGATCACGCCACAGCACTGCAGCCTGGACAACAAGAACAAAACTCTGATCCAGGATGACACCATGCTTTTCTACGGTCACACTCAGATTTGTGGAGTAGGTATGGAGTTCAAAGAGCTGGATTTAGCCAGGGCTAAATGAGATACTTGTAAAGCATATAGCATGCCTAGACACGGTAAGAGTTCAGTAAATGAAAGCTTCTACATTTGTTTTTATCACTACCTAAGTGACACACAACATGCATGCAGCAAATAAAATCCTGTTTTTATCTCATTCAAATGATTCACCCAATCATATCATATCACAGAGTTTTAGAGTCATTTGTGAATAACTAAAACCACAAATGTACATCCTTAACTATCAAAGTGGTCTTCTCCAGTTCCTTTTATTTGACACTGAGCAATGCACAAAGGGTCTCTGGACTTCCCAGCAATCACAGAAGTCACAGGTCACCCCTCCTCCCACCTACCTGCTGTCTGAATTTGATAACAACAGTTTTGTACCATTTTGTGAAGCCCCTCCATCCACACTACCTGGAGCCTGCACTTTAGTGAGCTCTGCCTTTGCAATTCCTGTCTGGTAATCTGTCCCACTCCCTCCGACGAGGCCCACTCCTGCTCCTAGCCCTAAGCCTGGAGCCCAGATACCTATGGAGAGATCACTGTGATGACAAGTGTCACCTCAACACCATCTCCCCGAGTCAGGCCTGGCTGGATTCCTGCCCATGTAAAACCACCTGCCGGAAAACGACTGCAGATTCTATCCGGACCCAAACTGAGTAGGCTCAAATGCCAGCAGAGAGGGGAAGCCCGAGGGCTCACCCATCCAGGGAGCCTCCACTGTTAGCTCTGCCCTCCCTTATGGATGAATCTAATGCCACCCCCACCCCAAATGCCTAGCAGATTCTTCTTCATTCTTTTAAAGCCTTTGAGGATATCATCTCTCTTTTCTGGCCTTCCCTGCCCCTGCCTCCTGCTCCCTCCACAACTTGAGCAGCTTTCTTTCCTTTGTGCCCTCTTCTACAGGCCTGGCTCTCCTCCTAGTTCCTCCAGGGAGAGGCTGTATCTCATTTCTCTTTATATTCACAGCCCCTAGCAAAGTGGCCCATCAGGTGGCCAATAACTGAGAATAACCATTCACATATGCTGTGATATTAAAAATAACCACGATGTATTGGTCTCCAATCATGTGCCCAAAACTAGGTTAAGCACTACATCTAGGACTCGCACCAATGCTGTAAGGCAGAAAGGATGAATATAGACTAACATAGGAAACCGAGGACCAGAGAGGCCAAGCTGGCAAGCTTGCACAGCTGAGAAGTGGCACAACTGCAATTTAAACCCAAGTCTGTCTGGCTACAAAGTGCGTGGGGTTTTTTTCCAAATGATAAGGTCTTTCTGAGGAAGGTGACCTTGCAAATGGTAGTTAACAGGGAAGGCAGTGAGTTGCCTCCAAGCCCTCCTACTGTGAGTCACTGGATCTGGCTGGGGAGACAAGGGCAGGACTCTCCAAGTACAGAAGGATTCCCTGTGAGACGCCTTTGGTTCATCTCCTCCTGGCCAGATTTTTCCCCTCATTCAAATTTGCAGCCCAGAATAAGATGTTCATTGTGAAAAGCAAAAAAAAAGAGCCGCCGTCACAAGCCCTCTAGCAGGAAGCATCTTCCGGGGATTCATTCCTCACGCTGTCAGCCACCACCTCCAGCTCAGGCCCAAGGCCAGCCTCCTCCCAGCACCCGCACTGTGCAGTCCACAAAGGCAATCCCTGAGGCAGGTTCTTAGGTAACCGATGACTCAGCCCGGCTGCCGCGTCACAGCTCCCTACCTGCCTTCTTCCCTCTCCCACCTGGAACAAATTCCTATGACCCTGGTTCCCAAAAGGATAAGACAAGAAGAACAAGGTCCCAAGCTTGACTCTCCTCCAGGGCTCAGATCCATGAACCATCCCGGAGAATTTTCCCTCTTTCACCTGGCTGCTTGGCTTTCATTTCCAAGGCTAGAAATGGCAGGTAGGAAAAATGACTCTGGTGGAGCAGGAGGGCCCACTACAGCCTCACACGCTTCCCACCATGGGCTACTGCAAATCCACTGCCTGCTCTCACACCTTGATCTTACGGAGAGAGCACCCACTCATCTCACTGCTGACTGGATGTGTTCTTACCTCAGTGGACAAACAGGAGCCTCAGGGAGGCTGAGCTCATTCCATGAGGCCTCCTAAGGGCTGGGCAGGATACTGGGCCCAGGGCTGTGCAGAGAACCCAGTCATCATCCCCACCATCCAGGATGTCATGGTCTAACATAGCAAACTTCACATAGCACAGTGAGCATGGCACAAGGGATCAGAGGTCTTCTCTCTCCTTTGTGGGCCATGAATTTAAGGGGGCTCCTCCAGAACTAAGGCTGGCTGGAGCTGAGGCTGAGCCAAAGGCGTTGGTAAAGCAGAGAGACCAGTGAGATAAGGAAGAAACGGATCTCTTCAGCAATATGGAATAGCCTGGGTCTCTCTCCAATGACCACACACACACACACACACACACACAGACACACACACAGACACACACACACACACACACACAGACACACACACACAGACAGACACACAGACACACAGACACACACACAGACACACACACACACACACAGACACACACACAGACACACACACACACAGACACACACACACACAGACACACACACACACACACACACACACACACACACTCTAGTTTCTGAACCCCCAAGAGCATATGAGGCCCAAACCCACACCCTACAACCAACCTGATCCTTCCCAGAACAAACGTCAGGTGCCTCCAGCCACACTAGCTCAGTGCAGAGGTCTGGCTGCCCGCCCAGTTTGATGAGTGTTGTCAGAAGCCCAATTTCTTTGAGGCCAGGGCCTTGCCTTGTCCCCCTCAGTACTTCTGGAGAATAAAGCTGGCCATCCAAGTCCCCTGACAAACCTATCCTTCCTGTCCCTCTTTCAGACCACTGGCCTCTACCAGACGTGGCAGGGCCTGCTGGCGCGGCAGCTCCAACATTCATTCCTGTAGCTTGGCACGTCTGGAAGAGCCTCCTCCACCCTCACCAAGCTGTTGACAGCCATCCCGACGCAACTCAGGCCCAGACATTCCCCAGGAAGGCAGGCAGGAGCGGTCTCCCTCTCACCCAGGCAGGGGGAAAGCAGACACACTCCCTGCCTCCTCCCTCCCTCACTCTCCGCTGCCTTCACCGCAGCCTCCAGCCGGTTACCTGAGTCAGGGAAGCACAGTTTCTTGCCTGTTGACCAGGTTATTTGTTTGAACCCTGTAGGGGCTGCGCTCATGCCTGTGAAAGTTTTCACAGACCCCTGTGCGTGCTTTAACAGATGTATGCTCTCAGAAGAGCAAGGGGTGTGTCCACAATAACAAACCCTTCTGTGTGCCTCTTTCAAACTGTCTCATCCTTAGCGTCTATGATCTAATTTGAACATAAAAACTCATCTCAGGCTAGGCAGTGGCATAATTATTACCACCTTTTATAGGTAAGGAAATTAGGGTTCTGATTAAGTAGCCTGGGGCTACGCGGCCGCTGAATGGTGGAGCCTGGACCATAACGTAGGCTCTTACATTTACTTAAAAATGTACCTACAAAATTTACATCTAAAACATGTTTTATTTTATAGGTAAATATAAGTAATAATAAATACAAATCTAAACATAAATGTAAATGTATAAAATAGACTTATGTATAAAATATTTACCTATACAATTATTTTTACATTTTATGTTTCACAAAGGTGGCTGATTCCGGTCTCTGTGCACCACAAATCATAGCACAATAGAAAAACCACGGGCACGGCTGTGCAGGCAGCACAGAGAGCTCAAATCAGTTTCACCACCATGCGACTCTGGGCAGATAAACATCACTATGTTTTAACGCTCACCTTCTCTGTATCATTGTACTTTTCCCACATCCCTTGCTGCTGAAGCAAGCACAGATCTCTCACCCTTAACCTCAGTTCCCTCATGTGTACAGCAGAGATAATTGTACCTGTGTACCTAGAGTGAGGTATTTGCATAAATGACTCTCAAATCCCCCATGGTGTTCATCCATCTGTATCTCCCCTCCCACTCTTCACTCCCCGGGAACCAATATCTAATGGCGCCTTTCAGAATAGCTTCAGTGGTCTTATTTAAGTAAGACTAGTTCATTATTTTATAAAAAGTCAATCAATATGCGAAACTATGTAGAGCTAAAAATCACCCAAGAGCCCTCTATCCAGGAAAAAATAAATGAATTAATTTCATTCCTCACATCTCCATATTTGTATATGGATAGAAGTGTGGAGGATGGAAGAAAGGATGTGTGAAAGGATAGATGGGGATTGCTTTATACAATAGCTGCTTGGGGTCAGGAGCAGTGGCTCAGACCAGTAATCCCAACACTTTTGGAGGCCGAGGCAGGAGGATCACTTGAACCCAGGAGATCGAGTCTGCAGTGAGCCATGATCGTGCCACTGCACTCCAGCCTGGGTGACAGAACGAGACACTGTCTCAAAGAATAATAATAATAAATGTTTTAAAGTAAAATAAAATAACTAATTTCATTATTCTATTTTATAAGGAAAAGGAACTTTTTTTTTTTTTTTGAAATGGAATCTCACTCTGTTGCCTAGGCTAGAGTGGCGTGATCTCAGCTCACTGCAACCTCCGCTTCCCGGGTTCAAGCCATTCTTCTGCCTCGGCTCCCCCAAGTAGCCAGGATTACAGGCGCCCGCCACCATGCCCAGCTAATTTTTGTATTTTTAGTAGAGACGGGGTTTCACCATGTTGGTCAAGCTGGGCTCGAACTCCTGACCTCAGGTGATCCACCCGCCTTGGCCTCCCAAAGTGCGGGGATTACAGGCATGAGCCACTGCGCCCGGCCAGAAAAGGTACACTTCTAATTAAAGTTAACACTTAACATCTCCTCACATCTCCCCTAACCCCCTATTTCTGGTATATTCTTTCTACTTCCTCACGTTCTGTTCCTTAGCCCTCACTGCCCATCCCTGCCCGTGCTTAGCTTTGCTTCTCTATTTGAATGGATTAAGAGTTCACCAATTGACCTTTCACTATGCCTTCCTAAGTATGTTTGTTGATTAATCTTTTTCATCCTCAAGTGGGTTTCCTGAGAAGGCCTCGTCAGCGCTAGATTCCCTAAATTCTTGCATGTGTGAGGATGTCTGCCTGAGGTACTTGCAAAGTAATTTGAGTGTAAAATTCTTCAGTCCCATTGCCTTTGTCCCAGAACTCTACAACAATTTTTTTTTTTTTTCAAATAGAGACAGGGTGTTGGTCTTTCACCTAGCCCGGAGCACAGTGGCACAATCACAGCTCACTGCAGCCTCGAGCTCATGGGCAAGGGATCCTCCCACATCAGTCTTCCAAGTAGCCAGGACTACAGGCACGCACTCCCATACCTAGCTAATGATTTTCATTAGGGTCTCCATACGCTGCCCAAGCTGGTCTCAAAATTTCTGGCCTCAAGCGATCCTTAGGCTTCAGCCTCCCAAAGTGCTGGGATTTCAGGCATGAGCCACCTCACCTGGCCTCTACAATCCTGCTTAGTCACGTGTGAGACCAACATGACTTCCCTTAAAGCAGATACTAGTTGATCCCAATAACCAGGTTTTCCTTTCAGTAGTAGAAAGCTTCCCCCAAATCTGAGTTTTAAGAAGGCATATGGCCTCTCAGCTGGAGACTTTTTCCCACAGTTATTTACAGCCAGCTGTGTCTATCTATGTGACTAAGTCTTGGCCAATGGAATATGAGCAAAAGCAATGCGTGCCTCCGCAGACTCTCCAATTACCTCTCCAGTGACCCTTCTGAAGGGCCACCTCTGTATGATCTTTACATCTTTGATTTAAGTGCTTTATCTTTTTTCTCAGCGTAGGCTGTGATTTTCCTCAAGCCTTCCTTCTCTGTTAGCAATTTAATTTTCAACAGATTCTGTTATGTTTCCTGTTAACTTTTTCTGTAATGACATTGTTTTTATCCTCAATGTCTTCCTTGGCTCTGTAATTACCTTTTTTATTTCACTGTGTAGTTTCATCATCTTGTCTTTGGGATCTGATTAGTTTTCAATAATCTTGATTTTGCATGAATGAATTCCCCATACTGCCTCTTCTACCCGAGAGCCAACTCTAACCCAGGAATTATCTTGGAGGATGGGGAGAATAGGAAAAAGAGGTCCCATTCACCATTAAGCAAGACAATAATTTTGCTCATATGTTATACCCTCCACCTTCGCAACTCCTACTCATCCTTAAAGGGACAGCTCAAGGCCCATTAGCCCATGTTCCTCCAACCAACTGTGATTGTTCCTGTTCCAGTTCCCAAAGGGTTCCCCCAAGCTAAAAGATTCGCAGGCACTACCTGGGCTCACAAATGAACCTGGAGCTTTTGAGAAACAGGATGACTCTTCTCCCTCTTCACACATGGTTGGGCACATAAAGATTTTATTTGAAGATTTATGGATTAATGATTGGCTGGATAAAAAGGAAGGTAAACCCTAGAACCAAGCTACAGAAAAGCTGTCAACATCAGACCCACTGGTCCCAATTTAACAAAAAGGTGGATAACACCATGAGGCAGGTGGAAAGAAGAGGATTCGGCAAGGGATGTTGTCCTTGAAACATTAAGAGAGGGAACAATCATCTTAGCCAGCAAGCCAGACCTTCACAGCCTGCCTCTGCAGGCACTGAAGTGGAGGCTGAGACATGGGCTCCAGAGGCAAGCAGGCCTATGTTCAAGTCCACGCAACTGAACACACTCACAGTCTGACTTTGAGCAAGTCATGAATCTCCTTCAGCCTTTGTTTCCTCACCTATTAATTTGAGATAATAGGCCAGCATGGTGGCTCACACCTGTAATCCCAGCACTTTTGGAGGCTGAGGCGGGGGGATCATGAGGTCAGGAGTTTGAGACCAGCCTTACCAATATGGTGAAACTCCGTCTCTACTAAAAATACAAAAATTAGCCAGGCATGGTGGCGTGTACCTGTAATCCCAGCTACTCAGGAGGCTGAGACAGGAGAATGGCTTGAAGCCGGGAGGCAGAGCTTGCAGTGAGCCGAGATCGCGCCACTGTACTCCAGCCTGAGCAACAGAGCAAGACTCCATCTCAAAAAAAAAAAAAAAAAAAAAATTAAGATAATAATAGTGTATACAGTGTTATGAAAATTCTATTAAATAATGCATATAATGGTTCCAGCCTCAACTCCCGCCACTTCATATCTCATGCATTTCTCTCCAGGAATATCAACCTGCTAGTGTTTCCCTGACACATACAATGAGCCGTTTCTCACCCTCAAATCTTTGCTCCTGCAGCCTTCCCCTGCCCCAGAAATGCTCATTTCCCCGAGGCTGAGAGCTCCTACCTTCTAAGACCAGCTTGTGTGTTGCCTCTTCCAGAAATCTTTCCCAAACTCACTGTATCTTCTTCCCATCATGTGTGCACACCCAAATCATCACATTTATCACACTATATTGTGATTAATATGTGCACATCCACCTTCAACTAAGCTCTGGAAGGAACAGACTATGGGGATTATTTGGGTCTATGTTCTAAAAATGAGCATCGCAGGCCTGGCACAGTGGCTCACGCCTGTGATCCCAGCACTTTGGGAGGCTGAGGCGGGTAGATCACCTGAGATCAGCAGTTTGAGACCAGCCTGGCCAACACGGCGAAACCCCATCTCTACTAAAAATACCAAAATTAGTTGGGCGTAGTGTTGGGCCCCTGTAATCCCAGCTACTCGGGAGGCTGAGGCAGGAGAATCGCTTGAACCTAGGAGGTAGAGGTTGCAATGAGCTGAGATCATACCATTGCACTCTAGCCTGGGCAAAAGAGACTCTATCTTAAAAATAAATAAATTTTTTAAAATTTTAAAAATAAAAAAATAGAAATGAGCATTGTGGATGGCCTGCAGCAGGCACTCAATGTTTGTTGAGTGAAAGAACAAAGCAAGGACTATGAGAAAAGAGGAAGAGGGTGATATGGGTGATTTGTCTGCCACTAATCTCCAAGGCTCTGCTAGCTACACTGAATATGTGTGTGTACATATCTACAATGTGTGTTCTTGATGAAGGTATTCCCAATGCTGAGCATATAACAGACATTCAACAAATATTTTATGACCAAATTATTGTTGAATTATTGAATAAACTCTACAAAAGAAGAAATTGCTTAAGAACCTTAAAGCACAACTACAAGATAAGCCATTAACAGTGCTGATACTGAGTTCCATTTACAAGCTTAATTCAGGTAGCCAAGTAGTGGTACCTGTCAATCTACGGCCATGCTCACTAACAGTGTGCTTATTCCCAGTCTGAACTAGATAATGGCTACAGATAGATATCACCGCTTTAAAGGGCAAGGAAAAAATAAAACAAGTGCAAACCAGGCTTGACCCAAATAACTCTTATTAAAAAGAAAAAGGAGCAAAAGTATGCTGAAGCTAAAAGGCATGCTAGTCACACATGACTAGCTCACGAGCTCTTTAATACGTTCTTAAGGAAATGGAAGAAAAACTCTGTAAGGAGATATTATTCAGTGAAGCCCCCAGTGAACCAAAAGGACTAACCATGTCTCAGACTCAAAGGACTAGGAATTATTAGCAGTGGAAAAACCTGTACTACACCCAATCCCAGCCTCACCATTCAGCAGCAGTGAAACTTTGGATGAGCTTCTAGCCCTTTCTGAAGCTTGGTTTTCTTATTTGCAAAATGGAGCGAATGATACCGAGACAGCAGATCTTGCTATGATGGTTGGATGAGGGAACACACATCATGCCTAATCAGGGCCAGGCACACAGCAAAAGCCCAGAAGATGGTAAATTTTGCCACGTTTCCTTCACCAGACTTGGCTAAGACTCAAGTCAAAACATTATTCTTCATTTGCAGGAAGGAAAGGGATCAGCCTTAAACATGGTGGGTGCCCTCAATTCCAGCACAGAGGACTGTCAAGAGGTTGTAAAGGGTACAGCATTCCTAAAATTAAAGCTGGAAGCTCAGCACTGTGCTGAGAAAGACTCCATCAACCAGGAGATGGATGCAGATTTACAAAGACTGCAATGAAAAAAATGTACAATCATCCTCCCGGGGCAGGTAGTTCTCTTCCAGTTGCCAGATTTCCTGGTCATCTCCTGACAGACCAGATTTCCTGGTCATTTCCTTGCCAGATTTCCTGGTCAAGTATATGTCATATATCTATTCTGGTGGAAATAATTTATGAATACAAGGCCAAAGGGAGCTGAAGCCAAGGACAGAACAGGGAGAGGGTTGCCAAGATCCAAGGGAAACAAGGCTTAAGCCTCCTTTGATGGCTTCCATCTTATTCCACCTTTTCAGAGCAGGTGAAAATTGCTTCATTACATTGTCTATAACTTGCCCCATCCCTTTAGTTCTAGTCTGCACCTTTCTGCTTCTTGCCCCATAGTCACAGACTCTCAAAGCTGGAGGGGGCCTACGTGGGCGTTGACGTCAACCCCTCTGCAACGCAGAAGTCCTCTGATGGCAAAGAAGTTTACTTGCAACTTTTGCTTGGATCACTTTATAACACGGCAGCGGCGCCCTTGTGACATAGCTTGTTCCATTGTTGGGTAGCTCCGTTAAGTCAGCTCTCATTTGTCTTCCTGCAACTCTTTCCCCTCCTCACCCACCCCCATCTTGCTTCTCCCCTCTGCAGCAGCCACTCAGTGTGCCTCTAATGAAGTGTGATTTCTTCCACATGAAAAGGATGCCTCTTATTTTTATCTCCTGCAGACTAGAAAGTCCTAGTTTCCACATTTATCCCACCTCCGATATGCTGTCCTAAGCCACTGTCTTCCGAGTAGCCAATTTCTGGGTTTGCATCATTTTATCACTCTCTGGAGGGGACCCAGGGAAGCATAACACTCCAGGTAGGTTTGAACAACCAGACAAAGTACAATATAACTATCACAATTCCTCCTCCAGAGCCTGAGATCAAACACTCCTTTTCTTCACTTCTCTCTCCTCCCTCTCTATCACTGAAGTGCCAGTTCTCCCACGAGGTCCGGATCCTGACCCTGAGAACAGAAACAAACTTGGAAGGCCCAAGGATGGTGAGAGGGGGAGGGGAAGGTAATGACGCAGCTCAGTTTTTGCACTTGCAGCTGAGGACACCAAACCAGGCAGGCTACCTCCAAAAATAACCTTCCATGCAAGCAGCCTCTTGGTAGCTTCCTGAGAGCCCTTCCAATCCGCTTTCCAGAGTGCAGACCCCCGTGTTTCTGCGCCCACTCTCTCACCACCCGTTCCAGAACTTGATGGACCAGGTTCATTTGACCCACTGACATTTACAACTATCTTTCCGTAATGTTTGAGGTCTAAAAACACTTAGAAATATATTTTTATGGGAATACATAAATGTCCATCAACAGAAGATTGGTAAGGAAAACACATTCAAAATATAGAATGCAATGCAGCTATGAAAAAAAAAATAAACACTGCTATGGGAAGGCCTCCAATACACACAGTAAAATGAAAAAGGCAAGTTTGTAAATGGGTTAGTATAACGTCAGGAATGTCCAATCTTTTGGCTTCCCTGGGCCACATTGGAAGAATCATCTTGGGCCACACATTAAATACACTAACACTAATGATAGCTGATGAGATTAAAGAAAAAAAGAAAAATGCAAAAAAAACCTCATAATTTTTAAAGACAGTTTACGAATTTGTGTTGGGCCGCACTCAAGGCCATCATGGGCTACATGCAGCCCCCACGCCATGGGTTGAACAAGTTTGATCGTAATCCATCTACTGAGTTTTAAAAACGTATTTGCATATAACCACAAATACCTATAAAAATGTGTACAAAGGAGCTGGAAGGACAGACATCAAACTGCAAACCGTAGTCACTGCAAAGAGAAGTGGAATGAGGGAGGAATGGCATAAGCTGAGGGGTTAACTTTTTACCCCATTTCAATCTTCTAAAAAAAAATCATTTCATTTATTATCTATGTGAAGAAGCCTCCCAGTCTTACATGTATGTTTCATTTGCTAATCTCAGTGCTGGAAGGCGCTGCACAGGGCTGAGCGCTGATTCTCCGAGGTGGCATACCCAGGGTGGCATGCATTTGTCCAACGTCACATAGCTAGCCAGCAACAGCCAGAGACCACAAGTTATAGTCCAGGTGTTGAAATAATGGGTGTCCCAGAGGATTAAGGAGAGGACTTTGACTTAATTACTAAATCAGATCGACTTTCCGATTTTACTTGAGTCAAAAATTCCTACTTGGGTGTAACAGGAAGTTAGAGGAGACGAAGAATCATCAAAGTCAGAGGTGGAGAGGGGACCCTGCCTTCCCATAGAAGGGGTGTGAGAGGGCCTGCTACCAAGGACCGGGACCTTCTCTGGATCCCCTGCCCTCATCCATAAAGCAGAGGAAAGGCACTAACAGAGGGGACGGGAGATTTGCAAGCATGGGGCGTTGTGTGAGTCAGATGCTCATCTGAGCCACCACCACATCTTCGGCATGAGAGACCGGCAGCAACGCTCCCTGAATGCATTCTAGTGAGGCCGCAGGTGGCAGCCAGGGACCTCAGCTGCATCTGGAGACTGCCTCTCGGGAAGGGAAGGCTGGGCTCGAGTCTGATTTAGGTCCAACTCCTATTAAGCCACTTCAGCTGTCACATGGATTATCTCATATAATACTCACAAAATGTTTACAAATATGCCCCAAGAAATTCAAAAGTCACTTTCTAAAAGCATACATCCATTAAGGGGTGGGGCCCTTATTTGAAATCAGGTTTCCTGACTCCAAATTCAGTGCTCCTTCCACCCTGTCTGTTCGGGACACAGGAAGGCCTCCTGACTTGGGCAGTAAAACTTAAGAAGTGCCCAGGTTGGAGGCTGGGCATGGTGGCTCATGCCTGTAATCCCAGCACTTTGGGAGGCCACGGCAGGAGGATCACTTGAGCCCGGGAGTTCAAGCCTGGGCAACACAGTGAGACACCCATCTCTACAAAAAATAAAAATAAAATTAACTGGGTGTGGTGGTACATGCCTGTAGTCCCAGCTACTCAGGAGGCTGAGGCAGGAGGATTGCTTGTGCCTGGGAGGTCAGAGACTGCAGCGAGTCATGATCGTCCCACCGCACTCCAGCCCGGGTGACAGTGCAAGACCCTGTCTCAAAACAAAACAAAAAAAACAGTTCCTCGGTTGACTTTCTGTCTCTCTCCTAACTCCCAATCCCCACTACACACACATACACACACACAGTCCCATGACTGCGACAGCAGAGACAGGTTCCTAGCCAGCACAACTCAGAGCCTCAAACACGCATCATGTGACATATGACTGAAATAGCTATGGCCGGGCTGATAAGATGTCTGGGATGCACTTGCATGTAATCTGGGGTTGATGATGGGGTTACAGATCAGCCTCAAGTTTCAGTCAGAGTTGAAGCCAAGTGATATATAGGGTTCCTTACACTCTTCTCTGTACTTTTGTATGTTTGAAATTTTCCATAATAAAAAAGACTTTTTTTTTTTTTTTTTTTGACCTATCATGTGAGTGATCATTTGTCTCTCAACTTGTCACTTGGTGGGGGTTTCCATTTTAATTAACTTTCTGCTTCCCTCAGCACAGAAAGCCAAACAGTAGCCTGCTGTCATGGTAAGAAAAAATACCAGGAGCAAAAGTGTGCGGCTTGTGAAAACCTCAGTTATAACAATAACAGCTATTACTTAACTGAGTGCTTCCTGTATACCTGGCACTGCACTGAGCCTTTTACCTATGATTTTATCTAATGCTCATAATTGCCTATGAGATAAGGTCTGCTATCCCCATTTTACAGAGAAGGAAATGGAAGCTTAGTAAGCTTAAGTAGCTTGCCCAAATCTACATAGGTGGTACATAGTGGGCAAGAATGCAAATCCCAAATTCATTGTGCTGTTAGTTTTTCCCATTCCCACAATATATATTTAGCTACTTGAAGACTTTATAGGTAATTGAACTAAATCCATGAAGTTTTAAAACTGGTCATACCCTTTAAAGTATAACCCAGTAATCTCAACTTTAGGACTATCCTATGGGAATCATCTGGAAAATGAACAGAGATTTCTTCATAAATATTTTATTTTATTTCATTTCATTTCATTTTGAGACAGAGTCGTGCTCTGTCACCCAGTCTGGAGTGCAGTGGTGAGATCTCAGCTCACTGCAACCTCTGCCTACTGGGTTCTAGCAATTCTCCTGCCTCAGCCTCCCGAGTAGCTGGGATTATAGGCACCCGCCACCATGCCTGGCTGTTTTTTGTATTTTTAGTGGAGACAGGATTTCATCATGTTGGCCAGACTGGTCTCCAACTCCTGACCTCAGGTGATCTGCCTGTCTCAGCCTCCCAAACTGCTGGGATTACAGAAGTGAGCCACCACACCTGGCTCTTCACAGATATTTTAATCACGGTGTCAATAACAGTAAGAGAAAGTTCGATGTGGTTGGCTGTCTAATGTGGCCTCACGCAGGAAGCCTTTCCCACTGCTCCAGTCATTGGTGACTCCCTCCTCACGGTCGCCGGCATCCTGCACTAATCTCTTGTTACCCCTGCCTCCTCCTTTGAACTACGAGCTTCTGAAAAACTAAGCTCTTCTTATTTATCTTTGGTTTAGAGTGGGCACTCAAATATGCGGTGAATAAATTAATACGTGACACTGCAGTTGCTCATTTGACACGTACAGACATGAAGACTGGAGTATTAAAGTTAAGTTTTTGAAGGTCACAAGGGCAGACTAGAACTCAAGGCCACGTGCAGGCCTCTTCTCTCCCCACTGTAATACCAGTACCTGTAGACCTCCAAAGAACCCATGGGTGACGGCTGAACACTTGAGACAACGGTGGGAAAGGCAGAGGCAGTTGGAGGCTCCTGAAATTTTACAGGCCCTCACTGAAATGATGAGATCCCAGGGGTCCACACGACCTTGGAGAAGCTGAACAGCTGATATGGGTGATGAATGAAAGGGTACAGCTTTAATACAATGTTAACCATGAAATGTATATATGGGAAAGTTAAGCAAGGAGGCAAGAGACATAACTGCACATACAGTATGTTCACAACCATTTATAAAAAATAAATCCATTTAAAAAAAAAAAAAGTCGCCGGGCGCGGTGGCTCAAGCCTGTAACCCCAGCACTTTGGGAGGCCGAGACGGGCGGATCACAAGGTCAGGAGATCGAGACCATCCTGGCTAACACGGTGAAACCCCGTCTCTACTAAAAAATACAAAAAACTAGCTGGGCGAGGTGGCGGGCGCCTGTAGTCCCACCTACTCGGGAGGCTGAGGCAGGAGAATGGCGGGAACCCGGGAGGCGGAGCTTGCAGTGAGCTGAGATCCGGCCACAGCACTCCAGCCTGGGCGACAGAGCCAGACTCCATCTCAAAAAAAAAAAAACAAACAAAAAAAAAAAAAAAAAAAGAAGGAAAATTGCCAACTGTTAAGAGGGGTTGTCTTTGGATAACAGAATTTTTTTCTGTTTCTCTATGCTTTTTTGTACAGAACTTTCCAAATTATCCTCAACGGGCAATCTTTTTTTTTTTTTTTTGAGACAGAGTCTTGTTCTGTCACCCAGGCTGGAGTGCAGTGGTGCAATCTTGGCTCACTGCAACCTCCGCCTCCCAGGTTCAAACGATTCTCCTGCCTCAGCCTCCAAAGTAGCTGAGATTACAGGCACCCGCCCACCATGCCCGGCTGATTTTTGTGTTTTTAGTAGAGATGGGGTTTCACTACGTTGGCCAGGCTTGTCTTGAACTCCTGACTTCAGGTGATCCAGCTGCCTCGGCCTCCCAAAGTGCTGAAATCACAGGCATGAGCCACTGTGCCTGGACCCTAGCTTTATTTTTATAATCAGAATAAATAAAAATTAAATCACTACATTGATTCTGAAGGCTAACCTGACCTTTCCAGTATAAGAATGATTGAGAAAATCATCTCAGTATTTTAATATGGTGACACTGCACTGCTCAATGTTACTGTTACATATAAGTCTATCAAAAATACATCTATAGGAGTCACAATACCATCGTATAGCTTTCTGCAGACAAGCAAGAAAAAATTCATTGGCCTCTAATTCAGTTCTTACAGAATAAATGACTGATACTACATCGGAGCAACTAACTCCCTGTCCAAATTCTCAGGAATCTAATGGTCCAGAACAATTACTGCGAATTTCATTAATGAATTATTCCTGTATTTTTTTAATGCAACCATGTCCTCATATTTCCAGAGGGCCAGATTTTCTCTGAAGCCTTCCCTCTTCTACTCTGTCATTTACCACCTGCTCTTGCCTTTATTCATGAAGAGAAGGGGACCCCAGAGGTCAATACTGAGATAAATTAGATCAATTTTCTCTGGGCTCCTGAGGGCAATTTCTAAGGGAGAGCCAAAAGTGTTTTAAGCGAGGGTGGTGGAGCTAGGCTGGGCTTTCCTCGGGCAAAGAATGGGTCTCCATGCTCTTTGTAATCTCAGGTTAAGCACAAGACCCCCTCCACCCCCAGCACCTGTTTGTCAGTAAACACAGAACACATAAATAGAATGACTCGAGATTTTACTCACTTACGTGTGAAGGTTCTGATTTTAATTTTTTTTTTTTTTTTTTTTTTTCTAGTTCTGGTCACCTTAGAGTCACACAAACTTCACAACTACTCAAAGCCTCCCTTGACAGCTTGGCAGGCCTTGCTTTACACCTCTTTGTGAAAGATGAGGTTTTTCTAATCTGAGCCCACGAGCTTACCCTATGGGGTCATTCTCCCACTAACATTCTCTACCACTTTAAAAGCTGGTCTCACACCAGTCAGAAGGGATATTATCAGAAAGTCAAAAAGTAACAGATGCTGGCAAGGTTGCAGAGAAAAGGTAATGCTGATACACTGTTGGTGGGAGTGTAAATTAGTTCAACCATTGTAGAAAGCAGTGTGGGGATTCCTCAGAAAACTAACAATAGAACTGCCATTGACCCAGCAATCCCATTACTGAGTAAATACCCAAATGAATATAAATTGTTCTACCATAAAGACACATGCACACATATGTTCACTGCAGCACTATTCACAATAGCAAAGACCTAAATGCCCATCAACAGTAGACTAGATAAAGAAAATGTGGTGCACATGTACCATGGAATACTATGCAGCCATAAAAAAGAATGAGATCATATCCTCTGCAGGAACACGGATGGAGTTGGAGGTCATTATCTTTAGCCAACTAACGCAGGAGCAGAAAACCAAATACCACATGTTCTCACTTATAAGTAGGAGCGAAATAATGAGAACACACCGACACAAAGAGGGGAACAACAGACACCAGGGCCTTCTTGAAGGGTGGAGGGTAGAAGGAGGAAAGGGAGCAGGGAAAATAATTACTGGGTACAAGTTTTAGTACCTGAGTGACTAAATACTCTGTACACCAAAACCCCATGACACAAGTTTACCTGTATAACAAACCTGCACATGTACCCCTGAACCCAAAATAAAAGTTTAAAAAAAAATTTTTTTTTTGAAAGCTGGTAAGCACTCAAGCCTGCCAAGAGGTCTGACCGGTCGTAAGAATGTGTCATGTGACTTAATGCCCTCAACAACCCCAGGAGATTCATACACCTTACTCCCGTCACTTTACACAACGCAGAAGAAGCCTGCTGGTGTTCTGTTGTTGTTTTGTTTTGTTTCCTTTTCTGTTTTTGAGACAGGGTCTCGCTCTGTCGCCCAGGCTGGAGTACAGTGGCGAGATCTCAGCTCACTGCAACCTCCACCTCCCAAGCTCCAGCGATTCTCCTGTCTCAGCCTCCCAAGTAGCTGGGACCACAGGAGCGTGCCACGATGCCTGGCTGATTCTGTTCTTTTATTTTTTGTAGAGATGGCGGTGGG
The DNA here is from genome assembly GCF_043159975.1 of Macaca nemestrina. NCBI lineage: Eukaryota > Metazoa > Chordata > Mammalia > Primates > Cercopithecidae > Macaca > Macaca nemestrina. The sequence goes on from NC_092126.1 coordinate 11,234,797, forward strand.
GGAGGTGGTCTTACTGCTGCTCAGGCTGATCTCAAACTCCTGAGCTCAAGGAATTCGAACTCTTCCCTCCTCGGCCTCCTTAAGTGCTGGGATTACTGGAGTAAGCCACCGTGCCCGGCCCAGCCTGCTGGTCTTAAAGTAATACTGGAGACAGGAAGATGACCCCAAACCCCTCCTATGGCTCTAAAGCCTGAGCATCTTCCGCTCTGCTGGAACAGCCTGTGCAGAGACTGGGCAAGGAGGGCTCTCACTGCACAAAGAAGGAAACTGGAGCCCAAGAGGTTAAGCAGCATGAACAGCTAAGTGGCGCCTCTCTCTTCTGTCTTCTCACTGCCACTTGCCTTATGATTTCACACAAAGCAGCCCCTAAATAGGGAAGCACAAGACAGAGAGACATGGAGGAACCCGGCACAAGAGTAAAGTGAACCATTTAGCAAACACTAAAGAAAGCTGATCCCCAGAGATAACTGCAATATTCAGCATACCTACCACTGGGATCCCTGGCTTTGCTTAATAACCAAACCTATTGAAATCCATAAGGAGCTGGTTCTCTGACTTAAAGGGTGTTGTTATAACAACCATAACTTTGGCTTTTCTGTGGAGTACCAACAACAACTGATTTGATGCAACAATTTCCCTTTTATGCAAAAAGGGGCACCAAAAGTAGACCGTGCATTGTTGTGTATCATTGGGCAAGTAATTTCTCTTCTCTAGGCCTCGGTTTTCCCATCGGGAAAGTAAAAGGGTCCAGTCAGATGATTTCTGAAGTCCCTTACAGGGTCGGCGTCCTGGTGAGAAAACTTTACCGCACGGCCAAGTGGAATTGACGTAGGATTTTTCTTCTTGGTCCTCCGGCCAGCGACGCCCCACCTGTGCTTCCCTGAGCCATGCCAGTGTGTCCCAGCTCACTGTATGATAGCTTGTACCCGCATTCAGTGGTTCTAAGCTCTTGCACCACACCAAAGAATAATGAGGGTACACTGCACATTGAAGGGACAGGAAAGCAGAGAAGAATTTTACTGAGTGATGAAAACAGCTTTCGGCAGAGAGGAGGCGCGGGGTTGGTCCCCTACCTGAAGACGGAAAAGCTCCCCAGTGTGGCTGGGTCAAGGGACTTTTATGGACTCAGAATGGGGAATGCATGCTGACCGGGTTTGTGAGTATGCAAAAAAGATTAAAGCAAAGACATCACTCAAAGGTGGGCACGGCAGTGTAGAAAGCCAGTTAGGAAAGGGTAGGTATATGTAAAATAGGTGAAAAGTAGGGATCAATTAGGGGAAAGCATGTCAAACAGAAGTTCACACTCTGGTCTGAGGATTCAACTTGGAGCTTGGCTTTCAGGCTTTAAACTGTCTTTGGCCTGGAGGTGGGGGTTTCACCGGGTACCCCCCGCCCCTATCTGCCTAGGCATTTGGCTGCCTCCTGATGCTACCAGAATCATCATGACACCCTGGAAACTCTAAGGAAAAGAAACAAGTGTAACTAGGAGATAACAGGGACAGTGCAAAACAACATGTTAACTTTGGGGAAATCCGGCTTCTCCGTGTTGTTTTGGTTTTCCTACTTCTCTGCCAAATACAAAAATAAGCAGCTACTTCCATGGGACTCTCATTAAAAAAAAAAAAAAAAAAGTAACTTTAATAAAATCAATGGAAACAATGCTCTCACAAGTGACTCAGGAGTAGCTTTCTAAGAGACACTTTCTCCCCGTGCGGCTGATGTCAACAGCCCATGCTTTTGCCCAAACAAAGGCCTCCTGGCACAAGGATGAGAGGCAAAACATCGGAGTCTCCGTAGCTGGCCTTATTCCAATGTGAGGGGAAGGGGCAGCCAGGAGAGAAAAATAACTAAGCTTTTGAAAGGCTAGAAGGAGAGTAAGGAATGACTAAATCTATTTTTTCTCAACGGAATAAAGAACTCTTGAAGGATAATGGAAGGGTGCAGCTTTCGATTTGAATTACTCTTTGTTTAACCCTATTCTGCCTAAGGCCACTGCCTTTTAAGCCAACCACAGAATCCCGGTTTTGCCTTTAGTTGCCGGCAGGGCGATGCAGTGGGAGTTGGGAGACCCACTCTGTGACCTGTTTCACCCGGTTTAAACTTGGACAAGTGGCTGAACTCCCCGGCCTCAGCTTCCTGCCTGTAAAATAAGAAGGCTCCCTAGATGCTCTCTAGACCCTTTCAGTAACAGTGCAATAGGATTGGAGGCTCTCCAGGCCCCCCCCGCCCCCCGGGAACAGGTTAATCTTCAGCCACACTAGCCAAGGTGAGGCAGCAGGCACACACTGGGGTGGCGGCGCCTCCATTCCTGCTCACACTGCACGCCCACAACCTGCACCAACACCATCGCCTCAGAGACCAATTCACCCCGAAACCATCTCCCTGCTGCAGATCGTGTCTGATTAACATCTGCAAAGCTGAGCTGAGCATATGTAAGTAAAGAAAAAGCAAAACAAACAAGAGTTCTCTCTTTCCGGGTCTCGGAAATTCTTTCAAATAAACTCAGAACTGAAAATTGTATGTCCCCAGCTAGAACATGAGGTCTCGGCTGGCCTTGCTTGCGAAAATGCATAACAAGCCAAAAGGGGCTAGTGACATCTGGGGTGTCTGGGCACACGGACACGGGCCTCAGAGGTAAAGCACAAGACCGCACTGGGCGACGCGTACATTGACCATTCTTCCCGAAGGCTGAGGAGGCGCCCAAAATATCCCCCACAGACGCAATCGCCAGAGTGCGGGAACAATAGTGCGCCCAGCACTATGTTTTTTTTTTTTTTTTGAGGGGCACCCTTAGACCCTAACCCAACCCACATCTCTAAGAGCCCTCCAGGAGGTGAAGGTGAGGGGTGGCCCACTTCACCCAAACGAATGCGCCACGGCCGGGGACCGACTCTCAGCCTGGAGTAACGTTTTTGTAGCTGCTTTCTTGTTTTGATTTCCCTTTTAAGTCTGGCAGTTTAGTCTGATGCCCAAGCGGTACCTTTTAAATGTCTCTCTCGCCCTCCTCCAGCAAGTGGCGCCTCTAGAGCCACTCCCTCCCCCTAGGCTGAGACAATGGCCCGGCACCGTAGGGCAGCCCCTAAGGGTTTGCGGTGCGTCCAGATCTCTGGGCAGGGCGCACGTGCGTTTGTTATGGTGCCTGTGCCCCCTCCGCTGCCGCGGGCCCCAATTTGTCGATCCGTAAACCCAGAAGGCAGGATTTGAAGGAACCCGGACTCTGCGAGGCGCACCGCCCCTCCCCACTCCCCCCACCCCCCAGCCAAACACTGACGGTGCGGTGGAGAAATCGGTGTTCCCCGGGGCTGCGCGCACGTGGGTTTGTTGTGGATCCGCAGGCTCGCGGAGCCACAGAGAAACCTGGGTGGCCCTTTGGCCCGGACAAATATACACACACCCCCAGCCAAAAGGCGGCCAGCCCCGGAGCCAAGGCAACTGAGGCGGCGCTGGAAAGAGATTCCCTGCGCCCTAGGCGCGCCACGGGCCCCGCGGCTCCGCTATCCTCCCGCGCCCCTTTGCATCACACTCCTCCCGGGAGAGCCCGGGCCGCGCAGCCGCCCACCGCACCCCCTACTCACTCGCTGCACTCTCGGCCGCGGAGGCTGCGGTTGCTCAGCCCGCTCAGTGGCGGCCGCCCGCTCCGCGCCCACGCCGGTCGGTACCGGCTCCCTTTGTTAGCGCCGGGCAGTGCCCCAGGCGTCTTCCCCAGCCCGGCCCTGCCCAGGACTCCCCTCCCCCAGGTGACTCCAGAAACCGCGCTCGGCAAGGGCAGGAGCGCCCGGGAGCTGGGAACCCCACAAGGGAGTCTCGGAGGAGGGGTCCGCTGGGGAGGAACGGGGGACAGAAGACGCAGACTGGAAGAGACGGGAGAAGGAAGGAAGAGCGCGGCGGAGGGGCGGGAAGGAAGCGAGTCGCCTCCGTATGCAAATAGAGTTGCGAAGACTGGGTCGGTCTCCGCCCCCACTCCACCTCTCGCCACTGGCCACACCGCGCACCAAACCGGCCTGGAGGTCGCTAGCGAGCGGGCTTGGGGTTAAAGATTCCTGATGAAGGCACCGGGTGATGCCACAATCCCGCCTGCCCTCAAGGAGGGTGGATCGAGGACCAAGTGGGAGGGGCTACGCGGCTGCGCAAAGACCCCTAAATGCCTGTTGCCCGCTTGGCCGCGAGGGGTGAATTTAGCACTGTCGGGCTTTTGGTCCTAATATGCGGGCACTATACACCCGGTCTCTGCTACCGGCTGACTGCGAGACCCTGAGGAAGTCACTGAACCTCTCTGAAGACTCGTATTCCTCTTATCTAGAATAGGAAAGAACAAAATCTTTCACTGCGTTTGGCATTAACCTCCCAACACTGGGGCATGGCTCGTACTAGGCGCTCTCAAATGGCAAATACAGAGGGAGAGGAGCGCCCTCGAACCCCTGCACCCAGAGGCTTCCACCCCAAGCTGCAAGCTGAAAGACCGAAGCCTCAGCCTGGATGGTGAAGGGAGCGTGGTTCTTTCTTTTCACCCGGACGACGGTGGGGCTGCTGGGGAAGGAAAGAGGATTAACCAAGCTGCGTACTGACCATCCCCGATAGCCCCAGTGCGATTTCCCTTAAGATAGAAAAACTGCCCAACAGGAGGACGGGAGGGGCCTGTAAGGCCTCGACTCCAGCCTTCCATAGCCGAAAGAGAGGATGTGACTACCAGAGGCAATAGTCATATCCCAGTTGTCTACTGAGTGCACGCTAGGCACCAGGCTGTGTGCTGGGTGGGAAGGGGGAAAGGAAGGAGGTACTGAAATGTTTGGGGGTCCTCTGGGAACACAAAGTCCAGTGCACACTTAAAGTGCCTGAAGCCCAGGCCCAAAGTTCTGTCTCCAAATAAGGTGCCTACTCCCCATCACCAACCTTGGAAAGGGAAGTTACATCCGCACCCCGTCCCCAGCACCCTTCTTCCAAACACTGCTTCCTCCCTGTCCTGATCCTGGCTCCCTTCTGCTGATGCTGTCATTCCCTTCCCTACTGCCCCTGAGACATTTTTGCTCGGTACAAAGAGCTCCAATTGAAGAGAGTGCCAGCCAGAGTGAATTCAAATCTTTATAACCAACTAGCTGTGCCTTCTTGGGTGAGTTCCACATCCTGTGAGCCTCCCTTTCCTCTTCTGCAAAATGGAGATATTAAGGAAAGCATTGTTTTCAGGATTATGTGAAATGACCTATGTGAAACACTTAGCTTAGTGTTCGGCATATAGAAGGTGCTCCTAACAGTAAAATGTATGTATGAGTGAATGAATAGAAGCAGACAAGTTCAGAAGACTATTTCTGGAAAGATGCTACATTGAAGATTTTAGGCCCTATTCTAAAAAGGGGGAAAAAAAGGAGGCTATTAAAAGATTCTGTGCAGTAGCATGACATGCATCTTTGTATTTTACAAGGATTCCTCTGGCACCACACTGGAAAATAGATGGCAGAAGCAGAGAATGCAAGAGACTAGATTGGAAGTTGACATCAGTGGAGATATAATAAGAGCCTGAACTGTGTCAGTGACTGTGTCAAGACAGAAGAAAAGGACATCTAAATAATAGCTACCATTTGGAGATCTGATATGGTTTGACTCTGTGTCGCCACCCAAAAATCTCATCTTGAATTGTAATCCACATGTGTCAGGGGAGGGACCTCATGGGAGGTGATTGGATGATGGGGGCCGTTACTCCATGATGTTCTTGTGATAGGGAGTTCTCGCGCGATCTGGTTGTTTGATAAGTGTCTGGCATCTCCCCTGTATCCTCTCTCTCACCCGCCACCATGTACAATGTGCCCTGCTTCCCCCTAGCTTCCACCATGATTATAAGTTCCTGAGGCCTCCCCAGCCATGCGGAACTGTGAGTCAATTAAACTTCTTTTGTTTATAAATTACCCAGTCTCAGATAATTTGTAATTTTCTCAGTAGTGTGAAAATGGAGTAATATAGTATTCAAAGCACCTTGCTTATTACACTGTCTCTCCTTTTCATCAGATAAGTAGTGGTCTTTGTCCTATTTTATGGATTAGGAAACTGAAGTCATCTAGGAAGTGAAGAGAGAATTTGACACATTCTTCCACATTCTTTGAAAGCCTTAATCATCTCCTTCGTCATCACCCATGTGTCAACACTACTTAAGAACTAAGAACAGCCAGGCGTAGTGGCTCACGTCTGTAATTCCAGCATTTTGGGAGGCCAAGGCGGGCAGATCATGAGGTCAGGAGATCGAGACCATCCTGGCTAGCACAGTGAACCCTTGTCTCTGCTAAAAACACAAAAAAAATTAGCCAGGCATGGTGGCAGGCACCTATAGTCCCAGCTGCTCAGGAGGCTGAGGCAGGAGAATGGCGTGAACCCAGGAGACAGAGCTTGCAGTGAGCTGAGATCGCACCGCTGCACTCCAGCCTGGGCAACAGAGCGAGACTCCGTCTCAAAAAACAGAAAAAACTAAGAACAAAAGCAGGAGAGGCTCTTTCAAAGATTGTCCAGTCCCCATTCCACAGTTCTCTTTTCCAGAGAACTGGAAAATCAAATTAAGGAGAAAACAAGGGAAAAGGTTATCTCAACACTGAGATAAGCACAGATGATATGACAGGTGCGAAAATTTCCTGGACCTCTGAGACAGATGAGTGGGCAAGCAGGGGTGCTCCTGGTAAAATTCCAGGATGGGAACCATTGTGGAGCAGCCTCCACTGAGGTTCTCTCTCATCAGTGGGGACCCTCTGACCTATAAATGAGAGGCAGAGGCTGGGGCATTACTTTGGAGATGATCCGGTCCTCCCCAGTCTATACATGTGAGGCTTCTCCTCCCATCGTCTCTGGGGTCCCTGCCTTGACTGGTTGGTTTCGGTTTTTTTGAGGAGTACAGATACCCACTTTCCCTCTGGACAGTATCTCAGTTCTGGGCCCTCCACCCACACCTTCCTGCTATGGTCTGAATGTTGTATCCCCCAAAATTCGTACAATGAATTTCTAACCCCCAAGATGATGGTAGTAGGAGGTGGTGTGTTTGGGGGAGGTAATTAGGTTATGAGGCAGAGCCCTCACGAGTGGAACTAGCACCCTTATAAAAGAGACCGGGGCCAGGGATGGTGGCTCACACCTGTAATCTCAGCATTTTGGGGAATTGAAAAGGGCGGATCACCTGAGGTCAGGAGTTCAAGACTAGCCTGGTCAACATGGCAAAACTTCATCTCTACTAAAAATACAAAAACTTAGCTGGGCGTGATGGCACTTGCCTATAGTCCCAGGTACTCAGGATGCTGAGGCAGGAGAATTTCTTGAACCCGGAAGGCAGAGGTTGCAGTGAGCCAAGATCATGCCACTACACTCCAGCCTAGGCAAGCAGAGCAAGACTCTGTCTCAAAAATAAATAAATAAATATATATATGTTAAAAAAAAAATAAAAGAGACTCCAGAGAGCTAGTTAGCCCCTTCCAATATGTGAGCATGCAGCTAGAAGGTACCACTTATGACCAGGAGACTGAGCCTTCTCTAAACACCAAGTCTGTCATCATTTTAATGTCAGACTTACCAGCCTCCAGAACCATAAGCAATAAACTCCTGTTGTTTACAAGCCGTTCAATTTATGGTGTTTTTGTTATAGCAGCCCAAACAGACTAACACATCCCCCATTCCTCCCCCAACCCTTGACCTCAACCTTAGCCAATATATAATATTTTTAGGTAATACATTGTGCAGTCATCATTTCAGACAGCTTAAGGATTAATACACATAATGCCTTACACATAATTTTCATTTACAACAATCCACCTGCAAATAATACGTTCATAACACTTTTGAATTGGAGGTGATGTTTCATGGGGGGGGGGGATAGACAGTAAGCAATTGAAAATGTCCTCCCAAATCTTTCTTCCCCACCCACTACAGATGCTCATCAAGTTCCTTAAATAAACCTCACAGCTCTCCTCTTCATGTCAGGTCTCCTCTTCAGTACATGTTGTCTAATATGAGGATAGGTTCAGGGGCCTAAAAGAACTGTGGTTTGCCTGTGCCCACCATGTTGGCTTTCAATGCTTCTAGCCTTATGGATAATGACTATATATATATACACAGCTAGTCTAGTAAGTCTGTAGAACTCAAGTTTAAAAGTAGAAAGAAAATAGCAGCATGCTCAGCCCCCTTGCCGTGTGATGCCCTGTGCCACTATGGAACTCTGCAGACTCCCCACCTGCATGAAAGCTCTCACCAGATACAGTCCATTGACCTTGGACTTCTCAGCCTCCATAACTGTAAGAAATGAATTCCTTTGCTTTATTAAAAGAGAGAGAGAGAGAGAATAACAGCATCTCTAATTTAAGCGCACAGGGATGGCTCCTGCTGATTGCTGTGCGGCAGACCTGCACAGATGGGCTGATAAAGCAGAGTGGGGGCAGAAAAGAAGAGTGTTAGAATGCAGGGGCTGGAAACTAGGAATAGGTCTCATGAAAGGATCACAGCCACAAGACTGGGAGGATGGCTGGCCCCACAGCCCCGAGTACAGCAAGAAGTGACTTGCTGGCTCCAGAAACCTCAGAGTAGAACATGGGCATGGTGAGATCAGGATAGGTCAGAGAAATAGACCTATACAGGCCGGGCGCGGGCTCAAGCCTGTAATCCCAGCGCTTTGGGAGGCCGAGACGGGCGGATCACGAGGTCAGGAGATCGAGACCATCCTAGCTAACCCAGTGAAACCCCGTCTCTACTAAAAAAATACAAAAAACTAGCCAGGCAAGATGGCGGGTGCCTGTAGTCCCAGCTACTCGGGAGGCTGAAGCAGGAGAATGGCGTAAACCCAGGAGGCGGAGTTTGCAGTAAGCTGAGATCCGGCCACTGCACTCCAACCTGGGCAACAGAGCGAGACTCTGTCTCAAAAAAAAAAAAAAGAAAAGAAATAGACATATACATATCATGTGGTCACATGAGTAGTTAGGCTGCCCTTCATCCAACTATCTCCTGTGTCCAACCCCATCCTAGGTCCTTGGGAAGACACGAGGAGAAACCAAGACTCTGTTCCCAAATCACATATTTTTAAGCAAAATATCTCGGTTCATAAAAATAATTTTCATGTGTTGAACATCTACTCATAAGCTATGCCCAGGAGACCAGATACACTGATAATGGTAGGGAATACAAGAACTCGGGGACTCTGAGGAAGCAAAGATGCTTGTAATAAATTCTCTCAAAAAGATTCAGGAAATTGGCTTCTCTTGGGAGACTTCTATCAGAACCAAAGTAGAAATTGCCTCCTATGTATTAATGATCTAAGGATGACAGTTAGAATAACTTGCAGGAATAGTCAGTGTTTTGTGCAAGAGGTTACATGGGTCAATGAAACTTCTTTGCAGTTAATTTCTTTGGGGAGAAAAGAATCAGTATTTGCTGCCTGTTGGTGATCTGTCCCAATCCTGCATCTGTAAGGTCTCATGTTTTTAGAAATCAGTTTTTAATAGCATTTTTTCTGATGTTACAGGTAACATTTGCTTTAGAAAATTCGGAAAAGTCAGACAAAGTTAAAGAAGCAAGGGGGAAAAATTGTCAGCCCATCAACCACAAACAGAATTAACCATTTGGCCTATTTTCTTCCAGTTATTTCCTGGGCATTTTTCCACAACTTTCTATAGTTAAAATTATAATGTACATACAGTGATATCCTGCTTTTCTCCCCCATTTAAATATGTCATAAGCATTTCCTATGTGTATTTAACAATAAATGTAGTCATTCAGTTTAGCCCTTATTACATGCAAAGCAAGCATTCTTCAGCAAATTATTCGTGGTTTATTGTACTAATCGTTGGCTATACAAGAGACAGTTTAGTGGTTGAGAGGACTCTCAAGTCAGGTTTGAATCCTGACTCTTCTACCTCCTAGCTTCATGACTTTGGACAAATTACTTAACTTCTCTGGCTCTGTTTCCTTAACTGTAAAGTGAGGATAATAGTATCTGCCCCATAAAGTTATTTTAATTAATAAATGGACTGGACGCGGTGGTTCACACCTGTAATCCCACCACTTTTGGAGGCTGAGACAGATGGATCAACTGAGTTGAGGAGTTCAAGACCAGCCTGGCCAACATGGTGAAACCCTGTCTCTACCAAAAAATACAAAAATTAGCCAGGCGTGGTGGTGGGCACCCATAATCCCAGCTACTCAGGAGGCTGAGGCAGGGAGAATCGCTTGAACCCGGGAGGTGGAGGTTGCAGTGAGCTGAGATTGCGCCATTGCATTCCAGCCTGGGCAACAGAGCGAGACTCTGTCTCAAAATAAATAAATAAATAAATAACAAATGAATTAATAACAAGAAAAGTGCTTAAAGCAATACCTGGCACAGTAAGCACAGAATAAGCAGTAGCTATTAACAATCTGTGAATGCATCATAAATTATTCAACCATTATCCTGCAGCTGGACATTAAGGTTTTGGTCACGACTGTAATCCCAGCACTTTGGGAGGCAGAGGCAGGCAGATCATGAGGTCAAGAGTTCGAGACCAGCCTGGCCAACATAGTGAAACCTTGTCTCTACTAAAAATACAGAAAAATTAGCCGGGCATGGTGGCGGGCGCCTGTATCATGACGAGCTAATTTTTTGTGTTTTTTGTAGAGATGGGGTTTCACCATGTTGCCCAGGCTGGTCTCGATTTTCTGATCTCAAGTCATTTGCCCACTTCACCCTCCCAAAATGCTGGAATTATAGGCATGGGCCATGGCACCCAGCTAGTGAAGCTGAATTCTTTTTTTTTTTCAGACAGAGTCTCGCTCTGTCACTAAGGCTGGAATGCAGTGGTACGATCCTGGCTCACTGCAACCTCCACCTGCGAGATTCAAGCGATTCTCTTGCCTCAACCTCTCAAGTAGCTGGGATTACAGGCACCCGCCACCACACCTAGCTAATTTTTGTATATTAGTAGAGATGGGGTTTCACCATGTTGGCCAGGCTGGTCTTGAACTCCTGACCTCAGGTGATCTGCCCGCCTCAGCCTCCCAAAGTGCTGGATTACAGGCATGAGCCACGGTACCCAGCCAGTGATGCTGAATTGTTAACCAAAGTATTTGACTAATTACAGCAAGTGACGACCAGCGCTGAGTCCTGGTGACTTGAACATTCAATTCAAAGGATTACCCCATCACTGACTGTGTTTTATTCACATGTGTTTTCTACATCTCTCCCCCAGGAGAGCCAATATTTGATGAGAGAGGCCACATAACACACAGCACACCAGTTTAGGAGTCAACAGGCCGGCATTCCACATTAAACCCTCACAACCCAGCCTGCAGACCTCAGCCAAGGCACTTGCCCTTTCTTGTTCTCAGTTTACTACTTTATGAAACAAGGGCAGTTGGGCAAAAGTTGTTTTCAAGCCTGGCTGAACTTTGGAGCCACCTGCTGAAATTGTTTATAGTATAAATCCTCATTCTCCTCCCCAAGATTTAATGGTTCTGGGGTCAGATGCTGGGTATCTATAATTGTTAACAAATTTCCCAGGCAATGCTGATGAGCTGTAGGATTTACAGACAAGTCAACTGGGTTACCTCTAAGGCTCTTTCTAGCTTCTCACAAAGAAATTCCTCTAAAGGGAAAAAGCCACCAACCATGCCCGAACATGTTCGTGCTCCATCACCAAAGGAGCCCTCTCTGCGGTGCTGCCCTTTGCCAAGGGACTGTGGGCTTTAGACAGCAGCTGCATGGCTGCAGCCTCAGCCACATTCTCAATGATTATCATCACCGGTAGTTAATTGAGCACAAATAGCTGTGCAATAACCTTTGGAAAAAGCCACATTTGTTATCATTAAGATATTTCCTGCTCTTCTAATTGTAGGTGCTTCAGGAGCCGTGGCTTAAAGTGCAGATATGACCAGGTCCAAGAACCACACCACACACAACCAGTCCTGAAAATGGCACAGAAATGGTATCAAGAAACCCCGATCACAAAGATACGAATCTCTTAAGGGGATGGACCCCAAGTTCCTGAGGAACATGCGCTTTGCGAAGAAGCACAAGAAGGGCCTGAAGAAGATGCGGGCCAACAGTGCCAAGGCCATGAGTGCACGTGCCGAAGCTATCAAGGCCTTGTAAAGCCCAAGGAAGCTAAGCCCAGGATCCCAAAGTACACCCTGAAGTGTGTGCGACTTCAGCCACAAGCTCGATGGACTTGCCTACACTGCCCACCCCAAGCTGGGGAAGCATGCTCGTGCCTGCATTGCCAAGGGGCTCAGGCTATGCTGGCCAAAGGCCAAGGTTAAGGACCAAACCAAGGTCCAGGCTGCAGCTCCAGCTTCAGTTCTAGCTCAGGCTCCCAAAGGTGCCCAGGCCCCTACAAAGGCTTCAGAGTAGGTATCTCTGTGTGCCAATGTGAGGACAGAAGGACTGGTGCAACCACCCCCTCCCCCTGCACCGCCCACCGGCTGCCATTGGCGTGGAGCTGGGGTCCTCCTGTGCTGTTTGTACAAATAAACCTGAGGCAGGAAAAAAAAAATGTTATTTCCTAAAGTTTAAACGCCTCCCTATGAAACTACATTAATTTTCTGGTCCCTCTTTGTACAGGGCTCAAGGTAAAACCTTTGGCAACTCCCTATTAGGAATCTGAGTGCACATGGATATTGATTCTGTTTCTTGAAGGAAAAGAAAAAAGAGGAAAAAAAAAATCCCTGAGCATACAGCCTCAGCATCCTGGCAGGAGCTGATGGAGGAGGTGGTGATTTGGATTAACCTATAACCAGCTCTGCTAAGGTCTAAGTGTTCGGACAATAACATGTGCATTTGGGAAGCACTGAAATGGTTCAGTGTAGGAAATAGCCCCTGAACAGTGCAGCCTTTTCCATTACAGTCTTACTTGGTGATATCATAAAGCACTCAACTGTCCAGTTCAATTAGCAAGCAGGCAGTCTATAATAAGAGCCTGCACTTCTCTAACCAGACAGGCTCAGACAAGGCCATGACGTGAAGGCCCCAGAACTTCATCCAGGAAGCAGGGACTCCAGCTCAGGCCCACTGAGGTGGAAGATTTGTGTGTGTTCGTGACTGGGGGAACGTAAGCACAGGCACGTGTATTAACCATATATATGATTATATTCAAAGGGTTGGATTCAATCTGCTTGGGGTCCCAACCCACCAGCTGGGCTGTAATTCTACAAACCAAGTTCCTCTGTGAGGCCTTTCTCAAACTTACAGGAAGGATTGTTATTAGGAAACACATTTTCTTCCCCAGAACAGACGCAAAGGTCTTAAATCCATTCAGAGTGGACTATTGAAGAAGTATTTTACTGCAGAATCTGGGACTTCTCTGGTGGTTGGGTTAAGGTAAAAGGGGTACAGTGTGCCTGCTTGATTCATCTACTCACTTTAATATGCATTACACATTTAGAGGACTTGCAAGGTGCATTTCTATACATTTTTCAATTGATTCTTATTTTACTGATAAATCAACTGAGTCTAGAAAGCATAATAACTTGCCAAAGATCACCAGCTAATAAGTGGCAGCAGCTGGACTAGAGCCCAAATCTTCTGACTCTGTTGTAAAGGCTAATAAAGGGCCAGAGAGTAGCCCAGAAAAATGTATAAAGAACAAAAGACTTGAGAAAAAGCAGAAATTTCAGTGCTTGCCCTTCATAATGAGGTTCCTGAGAGGAATCAGGACCTGCTCATTATTTTCCGACTTTTCATGCTGCTTGGGGATCATTAGCCTGGGTTTTCAGCCTGTCTTTTCAAAGTGCCAAGAAAAATGTGTAACGTGATAAGTGGAGGTTATAGAGAATGGCCAGAAGTCTGGTGGGATGTTGCTGTTGTTGCTGGGGAGAAGAAAGAAGACGCTCATTTGAGATGGCTTTGTGTGAATCTGGACTTATGATAACACATTTCCTTCACCCCAGTGTTTCTGACATAGAGTCGGGGTAGTTTTACTGCTTCAAAGATCTCACGAGCTAGAAGAAATTGTAATTTCCATTGGTTACTGAGGTGAAATAGAGCGTGGTTGAGATTAGGATCTGGATATTCCAGAATGATCTAAGAGATAATAATGACTTCCTCAAATTACTGAAGCAGGAGCTGAAATGGTTATGATATTTAATCCTCATAAAGACCTTGGGAGGTGTGCGTCATTAACCGCATTTGGAAATGAGATTACTAAGGCTTAGCAGGTCTGAATAACTGGCCAAAGGCTTGTAATTGCCAGAGCTGGAAATTGAACTAGGATGTGTACGACTTCAGAGCCACTCTTTAACCAATAGGCTCATCCGTTCTTCGTTGGAGGCAAAGTGAGGGGAGGATGACCTGACTGTCTCCTCACTGTCTCTTCCACTAGGACTTGCTTCTTCATTGCTCTGAAAAGCCTCCTTCATCTCTCTCCGCCTTCAAGCCATCCTCTAAGGTCTGGTTCAATCCTAAGCTCCTCCTGGAAGCCTGGCATCCACATTAATCTCTTCCTTCTCTGAAGTAGACACACGCAGAAATTCATGGGACTGTACCTTTTGTTTTCTCATGTACTTGATGTATAACTAAATGGAATTTGGTTTTTATTTTTTATTCGATGTTATTTATTTATTTATTTTTATTTATTTTTGAGACAGAGTTTCCCTCTTGTTGCCCAGGCTAGACTGCTTTGGTATGATCTCAGCTCACCACAAACTCCGCCTCCCGGGTTCAAGCAATTCTCCTGCCTCAGCCTCCTTGGTAGCTGGGATTACAGGCATGTGCACCACACCCGGATAATTTTATATTTTTAGTAGAGCTGTTTTTTCTCGATGTTGATCAGGCTGGTCTCGCACTCCCAACCTCAGGTGATCCACCTGCCTCGGCCTCCCAAAGTGCTGGGATTACAAGCGTGAGCCACCGCGCCTGGCCTGGAATTTGGTTTTTAAAACCCTTTCAGATAAATAGGCATTAGGTGTTTCATAGAAACACACTTTGTTTTACATAAATAACTCCACAAATAAGGACAAAGTTTTCTTTATCAGATTTAGAGTCATAAATTAAATCAGATCGGAACCTTCCCTCCTCACTTAGCCATTCCCCAAATTTTGGCCTAGGACCACAGAGGTCGGGAGGGAAGGAAGTGTCTCTCCTAGCTCCATTCATGGCCAGGAAATAGGCTTGCTCCTCTTAGTTGACATTTCCATCTCTCATCCCCTCCAAAGTCTTTAATAAAACTCCAAAACGGGCCAGGTGCAGTGGCTCACATCTGTTATCCCAGCACTTTGGGAGGTCGAGGCGGTTGGATCACAAGGTCAGGAGTTCGAGACCAGCCTGGCCAACATGGTGAAACCCCATCTCTACTAAAAATACAAAAAAATTAGCCAGGCCTGGTGGCACGCACCTGAAATCCCAGCTACTCAGGAGGCTGAGGCAGGAGAATCGCTTGAACGCGGGAGGCAGAGGTTGCAGTGAGCCAAGATTGCACCACTGCACTCCAGCCTGGGAGACAGAGTGAGATTCCATTTCCAAAAAAAAAAAAAAAAAAAACACTCCAAAAAGGCCATGTCTCTGCAGTGTGCCTCTCCATCAGCTGCTAACAGTTCATTCTTTAGGTAACTAATGAGACTGCAGCTAACTCAGTGCTGCGGTGGTGCCTCAGGAGTTCTTTGGGGCTGAAAAGAGTGGCTTTTTAAAAGACCCTTAGCTCTCCAAACCTGTGAAATGGAAGTACTTCATTCCTCGAAGGATCACAGCAAGGACCAGCAATAACGCTGGTGCGTGCAGTGGCAGGCTGTGTATCAACTACATACACAGAAGGAGAAAGGTATTATAATTAATCGATGTAAAACCAGTCAGAAGGAGGTGAACAACTAATTTTTTTTTAACCTTAGGACCAATGCAGAAAAGCCAGATGCCTATGGCCTGGCATAGGAAGCCTCTTTCTCCTCTTCTTCCTCTTTCTTTTTTGTTCCTCTTTCTTCCTTTAATCTCATTCAAAACAAAACACTTGCCTGGGATCAGTGGCTCACACCTGTAATCCCAGAACTTTGGGAGGCTGAGGCAAGTGGATCACTTGAAGTCAGGAGTTCAAGACCAGCCTGGCCAACATGGTGAAACCCCATCTCTACTAAATATACAAAAATTAGCAGGGCATGGTGGCAGGCATCTGTAGTCCCAGCTACTCAGGAGGCTGAGGCAGGAGAATTGCTCGAATCTGGGAGTTGGAGGTAACAGTGAGCTGAGATCGCACCACTGCACTCCAGCCTGGGCAAGAGAGCAAGACTCTGTCTCAAAACACACACACACACACACACATACACATTGTAACTGTGATTACATGTAGCAGTGAGAAAGTTAGCACTGCTTTTTAGCCTCTAAAAGATTTCAGTTCACATCTTTGCATACTGAAAAAGGAGCAGTGTGGAGACAGCTTTCTCATGTTTAACCCAGAAATTACAGGCCATGGGCCAGATCAAAGAGCTCAGGGCCACAGGAGGGTCTTATGTTAGAGTTTCCTCTTTCCAACGTGAGAAAAACCTAAGGTATTACTGGAAGATCTTACCACTCTCTCAGAACATCAAAGATGATCTCATTTCCCTTATGAAGAAACAGACACCAGATTGGTAGAGAAACTTCACCTGTGTTTCACAGTGACAGAAGCAAACCCTGCTCTCCAGGCGCTCAGATCTCTTTCTGCTACCTCCCAGCCATCAGTTTGAGGGCCTTATGAGTAGCCCTTGGGTACTAAGTGTGTGCTTTATGGGAGTGGAAGGCAGAAGGGGACAATATTCCAGCCCTGCAGGAGTACACAGCATGGAAGAGAGTAAGAGTTACCCACAGACCGTCATCAGGAAACCGCTCAAGACCCTTTACGATCCAGACTCAGTAGGGCAGCTCAGGCTGTGAATTCATTCCAGAGGACAGAAGTGTATTTGCTCTGTCTACTTTACTCCCTAGAATAGTCCAGCTGAGGCAGTATTCATAAATGTTAGTACAATTAATGGACTCAGGGCCACAGTAGCGGTGTTAAATCCCAGCTCACCCAAGGAACAGCTGAGCAATCTTTGATAAATTACTTACCCTCTCCATGTTTCAGTTTTCCCATAGGTAAAGCATGGATAGTATTACAAAAATGAAATGATATAATCCATGTAAAGTGCTTTAAAAAGGGCCAACATAGAGTAAGTACTCAATAGGCTTAGCCATAATCATTGTACTAAGCAATCACATTAGAGAAGAAATTAGTATTTGATAAAACATATACAAATTTGATATGTCATAAAATAATGTTTGAGGAAAGAAATGAATGAATTGGAGTCAGAGAAGGCAGGGATTCTTGCAGACTGAAAATCTCAGGGTAGGTTTTTTTTTAGCAGAGGCCAACTCTGAGCCTGGCATTTAAGGAGATGCAGGATCTAAGCAGGATGAAAGAAGAGAAGAAAAAAGTTCTACTTTCAGAAGGTCGTTTACACAAAGACTCATGTTTAAAGATGTTTATTAAAGTGTCTTTTTTTTAGCAAAATATTAAGAACTGCCTATATAACCACTGAGAACATTAAGTACAATTTGATGAATCCATAAATGAATTTCTTTGAATCCATTAAAAGATATTCAAACAATACTTAATGACAAATATGCTGAGATTATAATGCTAAATTACCCCCCAAAAATCCCACATTATAGGATTTTTTAAGTAAAATTAATTACTTAATTGAGTTAAGTAAAAAAAAAGTCCACTCAGATACAGAAAAGAAGAAAAGAAATACATATGTCAAAATATTAGAAAGAATATAAATAACTTTGTTTCTTCTTTAAATCTTTCTTAATTTTCCAAATTGTCTATAATGAGCATGTGTTATTTTACCAATATTGTTTGTTTGTCATTGTGGCAAGACAGACGTAACATAAAATTTACCATTTTAAACATGTTACTTAATAATATTTTCGAAAGTCTTTTTGTATCTTTATCCAGCATAACATAAAATTTACCATTTTAAACATGTTACTTAATAATATTTTCAAAAGTCTTTTTGTATCTTTATCCAGCAAAGAAGACACCCAGGCTTAAGGAGCTTGCTCACGTTACCGTCCTCTTGGAGTAGCCCTGGCAGGTGCTGTGAATAGAAGCACAGTCACTGGTAGTGCCTAAATGCTGGCCCCCTTCACCCTGGTAAATACCATTATGGTTTTGGAGCACGCAACCGCCTGCTGAGGGTTGGCATTTCGGCCCTCTGGGGTGTGTAATAGTTCCTCCCTGAAGTCCGGGTGTTACAAGCTTGTCACGCTTGGAGAATGAAGGCCTCCTCCATCCCCAAACCTATCCATTCTGTCTCTGCTACTGCCCCACCCAAATGCAGCTTTCAGACATTTCCTCCAACGCTCATGAATCAAGGGAGTTCCACGCAGGCTCCAGAATCCCCCCAAAATTCCTCAGTGCCTTCTGGAAAGTGTACAAAGTGGGGATGTGGAGACTCTTCCCCCAGCTCTGCAGGACTGGCCTCATGCTGCAGCTTGTGTCATGAATCACCGCACAAATTAAAGAGAACACGTTGTGTAACAGAGCCTGGCCAGAGGGAAGAGCTACCTGGCCACAGGCCTGTGTGTCTGTTACGTGCCCAGCTCCAGTGAGGAAATGCCAGCCTTAAAGCAGTTTCTCAGTTTCCTGTAGTTAGTTTCACTATTTCTTGTATCCATTCTCTTCCTTCTCTAATTTCATGTATCTAATTCATTTATCCAACAATCATTACTTATCTCTTACTACATACTCTGCACCATGTTAGGGATGAGATACTGACACTGAAGATAATGGTAATAATCTTATTAACTTCCAAGCTCTGGGCTAAAACATTTTACCCGCGATATCTCATCTAAACCTTTTAACGACTCCACAAAGAACTATTTCGCTTATTTTATAGATTATAAAGCTGAGGCTCTAGAAGAATAAACCATTTGCACAAGAAAACTTCTGGACAAAGATGGCAAAATGACTCTAGATGATATAATGTCTCTCCTCCCAACATTTAACACAATGAACAGCAAAAGTAAAAGCAACAGAAAAAAAGTACCAGCAATTTTAGCTTTTGGTATGGACAAATAAGCATCTACCAGGTCCTGGTTTCCTACAGATAATAGATAACTCTGTATGAAATAAACAAAGAAACAAACAAAAACAAAAAGCCCGAAGGCACTAAAGAGTAAATAGAAGCAGACAGAATCCGGGGGGAGTCAAATCTTGGATAAGTGAAATGGCAAGGGATGAGTTTCCTATTTTTGTAGTTTTGTAGCCTGAGCACAGGCTGAGGTTGGTACTACGGGGATAGCTAAAACTCTACTACAGCATGCTAGAAAGCAGGGAGTGGGAGGATACTAGAAAGAAATGAGCCAGAGTGAGAAAGACCTGGATCCTCTGTCTAAACTCTGATCAAGATTTGGGCAGATTCCTGAACCACACTCACATAAGGCATGCTCAAAGGGAAAATGACCCGAGAGGTGAGTTGCTGTCCAAAGGATAGAGTTTTGCAGTTTGAGCTCAGCTAAGTTAAGTGCTTGCTAAAACAAAACATCAACATTCTCAGAAGAACATAATAAGATGCAGAATCTCCAGAACATCAAATTTATAATGCCTAAATATACTCCAAAATCACATACCATGCACGGAGCCAGAAAATATGATCCAAAGTTAAGAGGAAAAAAACAGTACAGAGCCAGAGAATATGATCCAGGGTTAAGAGAAAAAACAATGAACTGGGACCCACCCAAGCAGCAGATAAGAACTCTCAAGCACGTATTACAACTCACCTCAACAAAGTAAAGGAAAATGTACTTTAATGAATGAAAGGCAGGAAATCTCAAACAACAAATAGAAACTATATAAAAAAGAACCAATGGAAATTTAGAACTGACAAATGCAATGTTTTAAATTAAAAATTCACTGGACAGACTTGATTTGTTAAAAAAGACAGAGAGAGAGAATTTCTGTAGCCATACAAATTGTCCAGTCTGATAACAACAACAAAAAAAATTGAAAAAATTGAATAGGGTCTCAGGGACCTGTAGTACAATATAAAAATACCTGCATACATGTCATTGAATTCCAGAAGTAGAAGAGGGAATGAGACCAGAAAAAAATTTTCTAAAGAACAAACGGCTTAAATGTTCCCCAATGTGTTGAAAGACATACATTATAAACTCAAGTTCAGTGAACCCCAGGCCGCATACATGTAAATAAAGACACATATAGGCCTATCATAGTCAAACTGCTGAAAACTAAAGGGAGAATTTTGAAAGCAACCAGAGGAAAAATGATACATCACATAGTGGAGGAGCCATTTGAATCACTTTTGAATTCTCATGAGAAAATATGGAGGGCCAGGCACAGTGGCTCACACCTGTAATCCTAGCACTTTGGGAAGCCAAAGCGGATGGATCACCTGAGGACAGGAGTTTGAGACCAGCCTGACCAACATGGAGAAACCCCGTATCTACTAAAAATGCAAAATTAACTGAGCGTGGTGGCACATGCCTGTAATCCCAGCTACTCGGGAGGCTGAGGCAGGAGAATTGCTTGAACCCGGGAGGTGGAGGTTGCAGTGAGCTGAGATCGTGCCATTGCACTCCAGCCTAGGCGACAAGAGTGAAACTCCGTCTCAAAAATAAATAAATAACTAGAAAGAAAGAAAAAGAAAAACTATGAACCTTATTGCTCTCTTACCTCCCATACCCTGAGGTTAAGGAACTTGAAGACTTAATATGATTAATAAATTAATATGCCAGAAATTATGATGCATTTAAAGTGCTTGACACAGTGTCCAGCAAATAGTGCATAGATGTTTGTTTTTATAATAATGGTAATTATCATTATTTAATACTATAGTATGATATTAAAAATGCTATGATAGGCTGGGCACAGTGACTCCTGCCTGTAATCCCAGCACTTTGGGAGGCAGAGGTGGGCGGATCACCTGAGGTCAGGGGTTCAAGACCAGCCTGGCCAACATGGCGAAACCTCGTCTCTACTAAAAATGCAAAAAAATTGGTGCTGGTAAGATGGCCGAATAGGAATAGCTCCGGTCTGCAGATCCCAGTGAGATCATGCAGAGGGCAGGTGATTTCTTCATTTCCAACTGAGGTACCCAGTTCATCTCATGGGACTGGTTGGATAGTAGGTGCAGCCCACGAAGGGTGAGCCAAAGCAGGGTGGGGTGTCGCCTCACCCGGGAAGAACCAGGGGTCAGGGGATTTCCCTCCCCTAGCCAAGGGTAGCCATGAGGGACTGTGCCATGACCAACAGAGCACTCTGGCCCAGATACTGTGCTTTCCCCATGGTCTCTGCAACCCGCAGACAGGGAGATTCCCTCCAGTTGCCCAGGCCACCAGGGCCCTGGGTTTCAAGCACAAAACTGGGTGACTGTTTGGGCAGACACCGAGCTAGCTACAGGAGTCGTTTTTTCATAACCCAGTGGCACCTGGAATGCCAGTGAGACAGAACCGTTCACTACACTGGAAAGGGGGCTGAAGCCAGAGAGCCAAGCGGTCTGGCTGGGCGGGTCCCACCCCTACGGAGCCCAGCAAGCTAAGATCCACTGGCTTGAAATTCTCACAGCCAGCGCCGCAGTCTGAAGTTGACCTGGGACCCTTCGTGGGGGGAGGGGCATCTGCCATAGCTGAAGCTTGAGTAGGTGGTTTTACCCTCACAGTGTAAACAAAGCTGCCAGGAAGTTCGAACTGGGTGGAGCCTTCCGCAGCTCAGCAAGGCCGCTGTGGCCAGACTGTCTCTCTAGATTCCTCCTCTCTGGGCAGTGTATCTCTGAACAAAAGCCCCAGTGAGGGACTTACGGATAAAAGCCCCATCTCCCTGGGACCGAGCACCTGAGGGAAGGGGCATCTGGGGATGCAGTTTCAGCAGACTCAAACATCCCTGCCTGATGGCTCTGAAGAAAGCAGTGGACCTCCCAGCACAGCGTTCGAGCTCTGATAAAAGTCATACTGCCTCCTCAAGTGGATCCCTGACCCCTGTGGATCCTGACTAGGAGACACCTCCCAGTAGGGGCCGACAGACACCTCATACAGGAGAGCTCTGGCTGGCATCTGGTGGGTGCCCCTCTGGGACGAAAGTTCCAGAGGAAGGAATGGCCAACAATCTGCTGTTCTGCAGCCTCTGCTGGTGATACCCAGGCAAACAGGGTCCGTTGTGGACCTCCAGCAAACTCCGGCAGACCTGCAGCAGAGCGTCGTGACTGTTAGAAGGAAAACTAACAGAAAGGAATAGCATCAACATCAACAAAACGGACGTTCACTCAGAGACCCCATCCGAAGGTCACCAACATCCAAGACTGAAGGTAGATAAATCCATGAAGATGGGGAGAAACCAGCACAAAAAGGCTGAAAATTCCAAAAACCAAAATGTCTATTCTCCTCCAAAGGATCACAACTCCTTGCCAGAAAGGGAACAGATCTGGACAGAGAATGGGTTTGATGAATTGACAGAAGCAGGCTTCAGAAGGTGGGTAATAACAAACTCCTCTGAGCTAAACGAGCATGTTGTAATCCAATGCAAGGAAGCTAAAATCCTTGAAAAAAGGTTAGATAAATTGCTCACTAGAATGACTAGTTTATAGAAGAACATGAATGACCTGATACAGCTAAAAAACAGAGCACCAGAACTTCATGAAGCATACACAAGTATCAGTAGCCTAATCAATCAAGCAGAAGAAAGGATATCACAGATTGAAGACGAACTTAATGAAATAAAGCAAGAAGACAAGATTTGCTTGTTATAATAAAGGTAATTATCATTATTTAATACTACAATATTTTCAAAGAATGAAAAGAAACAAACAAAGCCTCTAAGAAATATGGACTATGTGAAAAGACCAAATCTATGTTTGATTGGTGTACCTGAAAGTGAGGGGGAAAATGGAACCAAGTTGGAAAACACTCTTCAGGATATTATCCAGGAGAATTTCCCCAACCTAGCAAGGCAGGCCAACATTCAAATTCAGGAAATACAGAGAACACCACAAAGATACTCCTCGAGAAGAGCAACCACATAATTGTCAAATTCACGAAGGTTGAAATGAAGGAAAAAATGTTAAGGGCAGCCAGAGAGAAAGGTCGGGTTACCCACAAAGGGAAGCCCATCAGACTAAAAACAGATCTCTCAGCAGAAACCCTACAAGCCAGAAGAGAGTGGGGGCCAATATTCAACATCCTTAAAGAAAAGAATTTTCATTTTTTTTTATTATACTTTAAGTTCTAGGATACATGTGTACAACGTGCAGGTTTGTTACATATGTATACATGTGCCATGTTGGTGTGCTGCACCCATCAACTCGTCAGCACCCATCAACTCGTCATTAACATCAGGTATAACTCCCAATGCCATCCCTCCCCCAACCCTTGAAAATAATTTTCAATCCAGAATTTCATATCCAGCCAAACTGAGCTTCATAAGTGAAGGAGAAATAAAATCCTTTACAGAGAAGCAAATGCTGAGAGATTTTGTCACCACCAGGCCTGCTTTACAAGAGCTCCTGAAGGAAGCACTAAATGTGGAAAGAACAACTGGTATCAGCCACTGCAAAAACATACCAAATTATAAAGACCATCGACACTACGAAGAAACTGCATCAACTAACAGGCAAAATAACCAGCTACCATCATAATGACAGAATCGAATTCACATATAACAATATTAACCTTATATGTAAATGGACTAAATGCCCCAATTAAAAGACACAGACTGGCAAATTGGATAGTCAAGACTCATCAATGTGCTGTATTCAGGAGACCCATCTCATGTGCAAAGACACACATAAGCTCAAAAGAAAGGGATGGAAGAGTATTTACCAAGCAAACGGAAAGCAAAAAAAAAGCAGCGGTTGCAATCCTAGTCTCTGATAAAACAGACTTTAAACCCACAAATGTCAAAAGAGACAATGAAGGGTATTACATAATCTTAAAGAAATCAATGCAACAAGAAGAGCTAACTATCCTAAATATATATGCACCCAATACAGGAGCACCCAGATTCATAAAGCAAGTTCTTAGAGATCTACAAAGAGACTTAGACTCCCACACAATAATAGTGGGAGACTTTAACACCCCACTGTCAATATTAGACAGATCAATGAGACAGAAAATAAACAAGGATATTCAGGACTTCAACTCAACTCTGGAACAATAGACCTAATAGACATCTACAGAACTCTCCACCCCAAATAAACAGAATATACATTCTTCTCAGCACCACATCACACTTATTCTAAAATTGACCACATAATTGAAAGTAAAGCACTCCTCAGCAAACGCAAAAGAACGGAAGTCCTAACAGTCTATCAGACCACAGTGCAATCAAATTAGAACTCAAGATTAAGAAACTCATTCAAAACCACACAACTACATGGAAACTAACAACTTGCTCCTGAATGACTACTGGGTAAATAATGAAATGAAGGCAGAAATAAAGATGTACTTTGAAACCAATGAGAACAAACACACAACATACCAGAACCTCTGGGACACATTTAAAGCAGTGTTTAGAGGGAAATTTATAGCACTAAATGCCCACAAGAGAAAGCAGGAAAGATCTAAACTTGACACCCTAACATCACAATTAAAAGACTAGAGATGCAAGAGCAAACAAATTCAAAAGCCAGCAGAAGACAAGAAGTAACTAAGATCAGAGCAGAACTGAATGGGATAAAGACACAGAAACACCTTCAAAAAAATCAATGAATCCAGAAGTTGGTTTTTTGAAAGATCAACAAAATAGATAGACTGCTAGCCAGACTAATAAAGAAGAAAAGACAGAAGAATCAAATAGAAGCAATAAAAAATGATAAAGGGGATATGACCACCAATCCCACAGAAATACAAACTACTATCAGAGAATACTATAAACACTCTATGCAAATAAACTAGAAAATCTAGAAGAAAAGGATAAATTCCTGGGCACATACACCCTCTCCAGACTAAACCAAGGAGAAGTCAAGTCCCTGAATAGACCAATAACAAGTTCTGAAATTGAGGCAGTAATTAATAGTTTACCAACCAAAAAAAGTCCAGGACCAGATGGATTCACAGCCGAATTCTAGCAGAGGTACAAAGAGGAGCTGGTACCATTCCTTCTGAAATGATTCCAAACAATAGAAAAAGAGAGAATCCTCCCTAACTCATTTTATGAGGCCAGCATCATCCTGATACCAAAACCTGGAAGAGACACAACAAGAAAATCACAAGCCAGGCCGGGTGCGGTGGCTCAAGCCTGTAATCCCAGCACTTTGGGAGGCCGAGACGGGCGGATCACGAGGTCGGGAGATCGAGACCATCCTGGTTAACACGGTGAAACCCCGTCTCTACTAAAAAATACAAAAAACTAGCCGGGCGAGGTGGCGGGCGCCTGTAGTCCCAGCTACTCGGGAGGCTGAGGCAGGAGAATGGCGTGAACCCGGGAGGCGGAGCTTGCAGTGAGCTGAGATCCGGCCACTGCACTCCAGCCTGGGTGACAGAGCGAGACTCCGTCTCAAAAAAAAAAAAAAAAAAAAAAAGAAAAGAAAATCACAAGCCAATATCCCTGATGAACATCGGTGCTAAAATCCTCAATAAAATACTGGCGAACAAAATCCAACTGCACATTAAAAAACTTATCCACCACGATCAAGTCGGCTTCATCCCCGGGATGCGAGGCTAGTTCAACATATGCAAATCAATAAATGTAATCCATCACATAAACAGAACCAATGATAAAAGCCACATTATTATCTCAATAGATGCAGAAAAGGCCTTCAATAAAATTTAACAGCCTTTCATGCTAAAAACTCTCAATAAACTCGGCATCGATGGAACATATTTCAAAATAATAAGAGCTACTTATGACAAACCCACAGCCAATATCATACTGAATGGGCAAAAAGCTGGAAGCATTCCCTTTGAAAACCGGCGTAAGACAAGCATGCCCTGTCTTACCACTCATATTCAACATAGTATTGGAAGTTCTGACCAGGCAATCAGGCAAGAGAAAGAAATAAAGGGTATTCAATTAGGAAATGAAGAAGTCAAATTGTCTCTGTTTGCAGATGACGTGATTGTATATTTAGAAAACCCCATCATCTCAGCCCAATATCTCCTGAAGCTGATAAGCAACTTCAGCAAAGTCTCAGGATACAAAATCAATGTACAAAAATCACAAGCATTCCTATACACCAATAACAGACAAACAGAGAGCCATTCACAATTGCTACAAAGAGAATAAAATACCTAGGAATCCAGCTGATAAGGAATGTGAAGGGCCTCTTCAAGGAGAACTACAAACCACTGCTCAATGAAATAAGAAAGGACACAAACAAATGCAAGAACATTCCATGCTCATGGATAAGAAGAATCAATATCATGAAAATGGCCACACTGCCCAAAGTAATTTATAGATTCAAAGCTATCCCCATCAAGCTACCATTGATGTTCTTCACAGAATTAGAAAAAAAACTACTATGAATTTCATATGAAACTAAAAAAGAGCCCATATTGCCAAGACAATCCTAAGCAAAAAGAACAAAGCTGGAGGAATCAGGTTACCTGACTTCAAGCTATAGTACAAGGCTACAGTAACCAAAGCAGCATGGTACTGGTACTGAAACTGATACAAAAACTAACGGAACAGAATAGAGGCCTCAGAAATAATACCACACATCTACAACCATCTGATCTTTGACAAACCTGGCAAAAACAAGCAATGGAGAAAGGATTCCCTATTTCATAAATGGTATTGGGAAAACTGGCTAGCCATATGCAGAAAACTGAAACTGGATCCCTTCCTTATACCTTATACAAAAACTAAGTCAAGATGAATTAAAGACTTAAACATAAGACCTAAAACCATAAAAACCCTAGAAGAAAACCTAGGCAATACCATTTAGGACATAGGCATGGGCAAAGACTTCATGACTAAAACACCAAAAGCAATGGCAACAAAAGCCAACATTGACAAATGGATCTAATTAAACTAAAGAACTTCTGCACAGCAAAAGAAACTATCATCAGAGTGAACAGGCAACCTACAGAATGGGAGAAAATTTTTGCAATCTATCCATCTGACAAAGGGCTAATATCCAGAATTTACAACGAACTTTAACAAACTTACAAGAAAAAAACAACCCCATCAAAAAGTGGGCAAAGAATATGAGCAGACACTCCTCAAAAGAAGACATTTATGCAGCCAACAAACATATGAAAAAAAGCTCATCATCACTGGTCATTTGAGAAATGCAAATCAAAACCACAATGAGATACCATCTCATGCCAATTAGAATGGCAATCATTAAAAAGTCAGGAAACAACAGATGCTGGGGAGGATGTGGAGAAATAGGAATGCTTTTACATTGTTGATGGGAGTGTAAATTAGTTTAACCATTGTGGAAGACAGTGTGGTGGTTCCTGAAGGATTTAGAAGTAGAAATACTATTTGACCCAGCAATCCCATTACTGGGTATATACCCAAAGGATTATAAATCATTCTACTATGAAGACACATGCACACGTATGTTTATTGTGGCACTGTTCACAATAGCAAAGACTTGGAACCAACCCAAATGCCCATCAATGATAGACTGGATAAAGAAAATGTGGCACATATACACCATGGAATACTATGCAGCCATAAAAAAGGATGAGTTTTCATCCTTTGTAGGGACATGGATGAAGCTGGAAACCATCATTCTCAGCAACCTAACATAAGAACAGAAAACCAAACACCACATGTTCTCACTCATAAGTGGTAGTTGAACAATGAGAACACATGGACACAGGGAGGGTAACATCACACACTGGGACCTGTCAGGGGTTGCCAGGGGTAAAGAAGGGATAGCATTAGGAGAAATACTTAATGTAGATTATGGGTTGGTGGGTGCAGCAAACCACCATGGCACATGTATTACCTGTGTAACAAACCTGCACATTCTGCACATGTACCCCAGAACTTAAAGTATAATAATTTTTAAAATACAAAAAAAAAAAATAGCTGGACATGGTGGTGTGTGCCTGTAGTCCCAACTACTTGGGAGGATGAGGCTGGAGATTTGCTTGAACCTGGGAGGTGGAATTTACAGTGAGTCAAGATCACACCGCTGCACTCCAGCCTGGGCAACAGAGCAAGACTCTGTCTCAAAAAAAAAAAAAAAAATTGCTACAATAGAACTAAGCCTGCGATGGCACGGAAATATAGAGAAGGAAAATCTGCTAATCCTGTTGATGAACCAGGAAGATGATCCAGGATGTCTTCCTGGAAGAGGTAACAGAAGTTGACTTTTAAAGAGTAAGTAAAGATTTAGCCAGATAAGAAGTGAGGAGATGAGGGTATTCCTGGCAGGGAGAACAGCATGATGGATTAAGAGAACTGGTCTGGCTGAATTGGAAGACATGTGGAGAATGTGGCTGGAGAATAGGTGGAAAACATAAGTCATTGCTAGATGCAGAGTTTACATCATATACCCTATGCTAAGGAGTTTGGACCTTCAAGTCAGTGGGAACTCACTGACGGGTATTAAGCAGAAGAATGTTCCACGGATACTTTTCTGAAAGCTCACTCTGGCTGTGTGGAAGACTGATAGAAGGGGACAACTCTGGAGAGAGATAGAGAGAACTGGCACTATAATAGTCTTCCTAAGAACCGATGAGTCCTAAGGCAGGGGTAGAGTTGGTGGAGAGTTATTTAGGACTGTGGTTATCAAAATGTGGTCTACAGACACTTTCAGGGGGGTCCATGAGGTCACAACTATTTTCACAATTACAGTAAGATCATATTTGGGTTTTTCACTGTATTGATATTTGCACTAATAGTGCAAAAGAAATAATGGGTAAAACTGTTAGTGTCTTAGTACGATGAGGCACTAAAGTCCACTAGTAGTCTTGCGTGCTTCACCACCATCAACTCACAGAGGAAAAAAAAAAGTTTTTAAAATATCCTTTATGAAGCAATAAATATTATTTATTTTTATTAAGTCTTGACCTTTGAGTACATATCCTTTTTTTTTCTTTTTTTTTTTCTGTCATTCCTGAATCCCCAGCCTACTTTTTTTTGTTTGTTTGTTTTTGTTTTTTGGGGTGGGTTTTTGCTCTATTGCTGGAGTGCAGTGGCGTGATCTCCGCTCACTGCAGCTTTGACTACCTGGGCTCAAGTGATTCTCCCACCTCAGCCTTCCTGGTAGTTGGGACCACAGGCATGCACCACCAGGCCCAGCTAATTTTTGTTTGTTTGTTTTGTAAAGACAGGGTCTCACTCTGTTGCCCAGATTGGTCTCAAACTCCTGGGCTCAAGTAATCTGCCTGCCTCAGTCTCTCAAAATGCTGGGATTACAGGCGTAAGCCACGGTGCCCACAACCTTTTAATACTCTGTGTGATGCAATATACGAAGGATATACAAGGCATTTTAGTTGCAGAGTAAAATATGATGTTTGTCCCAAGGAAAAGTGCTTTTGTAGTTAAGAACTGAACTGACTGTTTTTTTTTTTCATGGAACATGAAAAAAACTTGTATGTTAAAAGTTTTACCATACTTTTAACTTCTAGTATGGTAAATATGATTTCACCTGAAAGAAAATTACTAGTATAAACTCGGGTTATCAGACTTGCACATTTGGGAGACGTTTTCTTAAAAGTCAACAAAGTGAACCTCTCACTTCAGTAATAACAAATTTTTCTAGTTTTTGTTTTAGTGTTTGTTACCAGTTGTATCTTTTGCCAATGATGAAATCTAAGTTTTCGGGTAAAAATTAGAATTTCGGAAGACTTGTATCCACCCCGTGAATCTGACAGCTTCCCAATTCTTGAACATTTTTCTGATGACACTAATGGTTGCTGTGGGTTGAATTGTGGCTCCAAAAAAGACATGTTGAAGTCCTAATTTTTTATATCTATGATTGTGACCTTGGAAAACAGGGTTTTCATATACACTTGAGTTACCATGAGGTCATACTGGATTAGAGGAGGCCCCGAATTCTATGAACTGGTGTTATGAGTATAAATTTGGATACAGAGATGTAGCCACACCCAAGGAAGTAGGCCTGTGAAGAGAGAGGCAGAAATTGATGTAATGCAGCTACAAGCCAAGAAATACCAAGCACTTCACGCCACCACCAGAAACTCAGACAGCCGCACGAAGGGATTCTTCTTTGGCCCTTTAAGGAGGAAACCACCCTGCCAATATCTTCATCTCAGACTTCCAGCCTTCGAAAATATGACAGAATAGATTTATGTTACTATAAACCACACAATTTGTGGTACTCTGTTATAGCAGCCCTACAAAGCAATACAGTAGTGCAAACATCAAATATGATTATTTGACATTTAGAGAGAAATGGGTCAATGCCAGGAAGATACGCATGACTCAGTGAACAAAATTTCCAAAGCCCAGTACACAATGTCACAAAGTCATGCATTAAGGAGTAAAAGATTCATTCAAAGTATAAAATAACCCAGTAGATTTTAATATAACAGAGTATAAAAAATTCACTGATATGGTTTCAGAATCTACTTTATAGCTAACCTTTAAGAAACTACCACTTGTTGAGCTTTGGGGTAGCAACAAAAGAACGATCTACAATTACCTAAAAAAGATGTTAAAACACCCCTACCTTTTCCATCTACTTATCTGTTTGAGGATGAATTTTTCTCTGTATACTTCAAAAAAATCATTGCATTTTGGTTGCAATTGAACATATTGCAACAGAAGCAGATATTGTAAATCAGTTCCTTCTGTTAAGCAGACATTAAGAGATTTACAAAAATGTAAAACAATGCAACTCTTCTCAGTTTTTTGGTTTTGGAAAATAGTTTTCTAATAGAAATGTTAGTGTTAATGTGTCAGTGTGTGAATCTTATAAATATGTGGTGGATTTATTACTTATGTCAATATGTGATGGGTTTATGTTAATGTGTCAGTGTATGATTCTTATAAACATGTGGTGGGTTTATTACTTATGTCAATATGTGATGGGTTTATTATTTTAAATAAATATTTAAAAATTTTTTATTTTAGTTTCTAGTATGGTAAATATCTATAAATATGGCTCATTTACTTAGAGCCTCTTTGAGATACCCAATGATTTTTAAGAGCGTAAAAGGATTCAGAGACCAAAGTTTGAGACTCACTAGTTTAAAAAGTAGAAATAAGGGCTGGGTGTGGTGGCTCATACCTGTAATGCCAACATTTTGAGAGGCTGAGGTAGGAGGATCCCTCAAGGCCAGGAGTTTGAGACAGCCTGGGCAACATAGCAAGATCACCAGATCACCACACACAACTTTTTTTTTTCTTAATTAGCCAGGCCTGGTGGCACACACCTATAGTCCTAGCTACTCTGGAGGCTAAAGCAAGAGGGTCACTTGAGTTTAGGAGTTCAAGGCTGCAGTGAGCTATGACTACACCACTGTATTCCAGCCTGGGTGACAGACCAAGATGCTATTTCTGAGAGAAAAAAAAAAAAGTAGAAGTAAAAGAATTTGGCAAGAGATTGGTGGAGTTGGGAGAGAGAGAAACCTTGATCCAGTCTTAGGAATTATTCTCCTGACTGGGTTATGTCAAAAAGAACTGGCTCTATCAGAGATGGTATGTTCAACCTCGGAAATGATCACTTTAGGTTGCCTAAAAGACACTCTGGCAGAGCCAACCATTACCCAAAGATCTATGGGTTTGGAGTGTGGCTGTCTCATAGCTGCAGTAACTGAAGCCCCAGTAAAGGAGACAATTACTAAGGTAGAGAATCAAGTGAGAAGAGTGGAGTCCAGAGTTATATCAACATGAAGGCATAGCAAGAAAGCTGGCTAGAAACCAATCTATGGGTCTGAAAAAGAGTACTCAGTGGGAAGAGAAACTCCACAGGGAGTGAGGTCACACAAACCAAATAAGGCAGAATTTTCAAGAAGGGAGGGGTCAATATCAGCAAATATTGCAAAGATACCAACTGCGTCATTACTGCCCGACTGGCAGCAGTTTTAGAGGGGGTAAGAGAAGTCATGGAGGGAGCAGGTATGGCCTGCTCTTTAAATAATGAGCTTGAATTGGACAGACATTCATTATTTATTTATTTTTTTATTTTGAGACAGCTGATGCCCAAGCTGGAGTGCAGTGGCGCAATCTCAGCTCACTGCAACCTTCGCCTCCCTGGTTTAAGCAATTCTCATGCCTCAGCCTCCCAGGTAGCTGGGATTACAGGTGTGTGCCACCAAGCCCAGCTAAATTTTGTGTGTGTGTATATATACATATATATATACACACATGTATATACATATATAAAAAATAATACATATAAATACAATATATATTATATATATTTAGTAGAGACAGAGTTTCACCATGTTAGCCAGGCTGGTCTCAAACTCGACCTCAGGTGATCTGCCTGCCTCGGCCTCCCAAAGTGCTGGGATTCCAGGTGTGAGCCACTGCTCCCAGCCACACATCAATAATTTAAACACTGCCTAGCAAGTGGAAAGTATTCAGCCAACTAGTGTTACTGCTGAGAGTGAAGGGAAGGGAGAAATGCTGGCATCCATAGCCCATCCAAGTTCCTAGTTGGAGGGGAAAAGCAGAGCTGGCTCCTGCCTGGCATATGACCCTTTTCTGGAGTAGATATGAGAAGCAGGTGGTCCTGCTGGGGTTTAAGGAAGATGGCATCATTCTAAAGTGTAATGATGGGGCACAAACACAAAATTGTTTTCTTTTTGAGTTACTGTCTTCAACCACCCTTTTTCAGATCCCACATTCTAGTTTTTTAAAAGGTAGTTTAAAACCTCAGACTCAGCCAGGTGCAGTGGCTCAGGCCTGTAATCCCAACACTTTGGGAAGCTGAGGCGGGCGGATCACGAGGTCAAGAGATCAAGACGATCCTGGCCAACATGGTGAAATCCCGTCTTTACTAAAAATACAAAAATTAGCTGGGCGTGGTGGTGCGTGCCTATAGTCCCAGCTACTTAGGAGGCTGAGGCAAGAGAATCCCATGAACCCAGGAGGCGAGGTTGCAGTGCGCCGAGATCATGGCACTGCACTCCAGCCTGGGCAACAGAGTGAGAGACTCTGTCTCAAAAATAAATAAAAAATAAATAAAAACAAAAAATCTTCAAACTCACTTATTGAGATTGGGGCTGGAATTCTGATGACAACCGGCACTTCCAGTGAGGGGGTGGACAGGAGAGAAGGGCATGGGGTGAATGTCACTATCTAACCAGCCATTGTTGTGATCCTTTCTGTGGTCTCTGTGACCCTCTGGCTAACACAGGCTGGCCCTCTTGCCCTCGCGGTAGCAGGCATTTAGGTGCCCGGTCCGCCATGGTCTCAGGTGAGAGCTCTCCTGGGTGCTCCCAGATGGGAGGTCCACCTCTACTATCCTCCCGCCTTCACTGCTCCCAACCCAATAGTCTGCCCCTCTACTGAGTGGCCTGGCCCAAGGCACAGCCCTCCAGTGTGAGATGCAGCAAGCCATGTCCTGAGGATACTCTGCTGTCTGCCTTGGCCATCCTCCATCACTCTACCACCCTCCCTTCTCGTCAGACTTGGGATGTGGTGAGGGGTGTTTGTGGTGGTTGGTAGGGCATCAGGGCTGTTCTGCTATCTCTTAAAAAGCCCCAGGAAGGTGGTTGTGCCTAAGTTGGCAGCTCTCTTTAGGAGGGAAGAGTACTGTTGTCTACTGTTTTCAGCTGTTGGCTCCGGTGCGTGGAGCAACAGGAGAAGCCCCCCTCAGACCATTAAGTAGCAATGGTGAGAAGTGGGAAAGGGGCTGACTGAGCCCAGGGCTGCAAGAGATAAGCTGACAGCAAAGCAAGGTCAGATCTCAAGGCAATGATAATTCAAGTTAAGTCATTTGGGCCTGATCCTGAGGTTTAAGGGGAGTCTTTGGAACGTTTTATGGAAGAGAATGACATGATCAGATATGGGTTTCAGAAAGATCAGTCTGGTGAAAGACAAGAAGAATTAGAAGACTACAAAATGATTCAGGAGAAACACGGTAAGGGCCTACATCATGATATGATGGGGAAGAGAACACAGTCACAGTCAAGATGCACATTGCCTTTGACAGGCCCCCTGGAGCTGAGCACCACCGGCCCTTCTGTGTACGGCGCTGTGCGTTGCCCGCCAGTTAGAACATCTCTTCCTCAAGCGGGGCCCCAGAGCCGATGTGGGTTAGACTTGGCCGGAGGGACCTCTTCTTTCTATATCTGCAGCTGGGCCTACTCTCCATCCCCTAACCTTGTCATAGGGTGGGTTCTCCAGCAGACGTTAAAAAGGAGTTTGGGGATACAATACGTTTATGAAGGCTCAGCACCTCTGAAAGGAAAGGAAAGAAGCAGGATCAGGCCCAGGAACAAGTTGAACTGTGATGGGGACCTGACAAAATGCTCAGAAGCCCATAGTGGAGATGAGGGGTGAGGACTGCTTGTCAGCATCTAAGATCAGGTCCCCACTTCACTCGGTCACCAGATGCAGGCTGCCCCAGGAGGGGCATGACTGTGTGTGAGGCCACTTTACAGCTGAGGCAGAGTGCAAATCAGCTAAGCCCTGGAGTCCTTGCAGCTGCGCAGCAAGCCCTCCCTTCAAGGGGAATATAGACAAGACATCTCACTTCTGTCTTGCTCTCGCCTCTGGTCCTCCAGTCAGGACTGCTCCCGGAGCCTGCCTCACTCACCTCTGCAGCACCTACGGCCCAGGGAGCTTTGCCAGAAGGGCTGTGGAGAAGGAAGCAGGAAGAACCTTAGTCTTTGGAAATGCTATTTATCTGTAATTGTAGCCCCACGCATCCATAATTAGGTGGGTAATTTTACTTCTGAAGAAATTATGTCATGCCTTCCCTGCTAAAGCATACTTGGGGATTTTCTGCTCTTACAGATTGTGTCTGACTCCCTTTCTGCATCAAATAACGTAAAATCAAGAGTGCCTTTCATCAAGAAAATAGGGACTTCTTGAGCCTTGGACACCCCTTACTCACCCAGATTTGGGGTTAACACTGACCAGGCCTGTCCTTGTCCAGGAAAACTTGAATTAAACTGGAAATGGGGTTTGAGGAGTAATTTCTGTTAGTCTATAATTCTCCCTGAGGCTCATCCTTAGAATCCAGAGAGTCAAGCCCATTTCTAGGTGCCTAGCAGGAGCATCATTGATATTCATTGAAAGAAACTTCTTTTTTTTTTTTTTTTTGAGACATAGCCTCGCTATGTGGCCCAGGTTGGAGTGCAGTGGCGTGATCTTGGCTCACCGCAACCTCCACCTCCTGAGTTCAAGTGATTCTCCTGCCTCAGCCTCTTGAATAGCTGGGATTACAGGCATGTGCCACCATGCCTGGCTAATTTTGTATTTTTAGTAGAGATGGGCTTTCTCCATATTGGTCAGGCTGGTCGCGAACTCCTGACCTCAGGAGTTCTACATACGCGCCTGATGTAGAATCAGAAGAATCAGAAGTTTCTAGGTCGGGCGCGGTAACTCACGCCTGTAATCTCAGAACTTTGGGAGGCTGAGATGGGCGGATGACCTGAGGTCGGGAGTTCGAGACCAGCCTGACCAACATGGTGAAATACTATCACTACTAAAAATACAAAAAGTACCCAGGCACGGTGGCGGGTGCCTGTAATTCCAGGTACTTGGGAGGCTGAGGAAGGAGAATCGCTTGAACCTGGGAGGTGGAGGTTGCGGTGAGCTGAGATCGTGCCATTGTACTACAGTCTGGGCAATGAGTGAAACTCCATCTCATAAAAAAAAGGAAAAAAAAAAAGAATCCGATTCTGCCATGAACTTTATCTGAAATGAGCACAGCTCTTAGTTAGCCACCCTAGTCATTAAATTCCTCTAAAAAGGAGAAAGCAGATTTTATTTATTTTATTATTATAGGCTGGCAGTTAGAGGCCAAGACAGACGAGGATGAGGGGACAGAGGATCTTCCCAAAGGGTAGTTTCTGACCTCAGTGTGTAATAGAAAGGCATAAATTGTGGTCCCGTGGCAGTGGCTCACGCCTGTAATCCCAGCACTTTGCAAGACCAAGGTGGGTGGATCATTTGAGGCCAGGAGTTAGAGACCAGCCTGGCCAACAGGGTGAAACTCCACCTCTACTAAAAATACAAAACTTAGCTGGGCTTGGTGGCACACTCCTGTGGTCCCAGCTACTCGGGAGGCTGAGGCAGTAGAATCACTTGAACCCAAGAGGAGGAGGTTGCAGTGAGCCAAGATTGCGCCATTGCACTCCAGTCTGGGTGACAAGAGCAAGACTCTGTCTCAAAAAATAAAGACAGAAAGACAGAAAGGAGGAAAGAAGGAAGGAAGGAAGAAAGGAAGGAAGGAAGGAAGGAAGGAAGGAAGGAAGGAAGGAAGGAAGGAAGGAAGGAAGGAAGGAAGGAAAGAGATTATAGGATAGAGACACACACAGAGGGAAGACCATGTGAAGATACAGGGAGAAGACAGTCATCAACATGCCAAGGAGAGAGGCCTCAGAAGAAACCAACCCTGCTGACATCTCAGTCTCAAATTTCTTTCATCCAGAATTGTGAGAAATAAATTTCTCTTCTTAAGCCACACAGTCTGTAGTATTTTGTTATAGCAACCCTAGCTAACTAGGGCTTCAAAAATGTGTATCTTCACCCAAAGATACATATAAGTGTATATTTTATACTATACACTTATGTATATCTTTGGATGAAATATATATATCCCTTTATATTCACAACTTTTAACATATTATAAATACTATCATGCACTTTGCTTTTTTTCATTTTAAACTGCATCTTAGAGATTATTCCAAGTCAGTACATCTAAAGCTCCTTTATTTTTTTTAAAGACTACAGCGTATTCCATTGTGTGAATGTTTGGTAATTTGTTTGACCTCTCTTTGTTTTTTACTTTATTTTATTTTATTTTAGCTTAGTTTAGTTTTTAGAGACGGAGTCTCGCTCTGTCGCTCAGGCTGGAGTGCAGTGGGGCGATCTCAGCTCACTGCAAGCTCCGCCTCCCAGGTTCACGCCATTCTCCTGCCTCAGCCTCCCGAGTAGCTGGGGCTACAGGCGCCTGCCACCTGGCCCGGCTATTTTTTTTTGTATTCTTAATAGAGACGAGGTTTCACCGTGTTAGCCAGGATGGTCTCCATCTCCTGACCTCGTGATCCACCTGCCTCGGCCTCCCAAAGTGCTGGGATTCCAGGCGTGAGCCACTGTGCCCAGCCTTGATCTCTCTTTATTAATGAATTTCAAGTTGTTTACAAAATTTGCTATTACAAAGAAAAATGCTCCAGTGAGTAACCTTGCATACATGTCATTTCATAGATATGTACGCATACGAGTAAGATATTAAATTCTCATTAGAACTGCTTGGCTAAAAATAAACGGATTTAAAATTTTGACAAATATTGCCAAATTGCCTTTCAAAAACTTTGTACTAATTTACCCTCCCACCAGCAAATGCTTCTGGTTTTGCTTTTGTTTTTGTTTGAGACAAGATCTTGCTCTGTCACCTCGGATGAAGGGCAGCGGCACAATCTTGGCTCACTGCAGCCTTGACTTCACAAACTCAAGCAATCCTCCTACCTCAGCCTCCTGAGTAGCTGGGAATACAGGTGTGTGCCACCACACTCTGGTAATTTTTGTATTTTTTTGTAGAAACGGGGTTTCGTCATGTTGCCCAGGCTGGTCTCCAACTCCTGAGCTCAAGAGATTCACCCACCTCAGTCTCCCAAAGTGCTGGGATTATGTGCATGAGCCACCACACCTGTCCAAATGTTTCTGTTTCTCCATAACATTACCAATAGGTTGCTTCATAAAACTTTTTTATTATTACCAATATAGTTGATGAAAAATAGTATCTTGTACTTAAGGTTGAGTGATTTTCCACATGTTTAAGTTTTTTATCTAACTTGAGGGTTGAAATTTTGACATTTTTCGTCTTCCACCCTGCATGGAAGTCTGGGTAGCATAACCACTAACCTGGCCCTAGCTATCTGTTACTCTGTAGTATTTGATGTTTTATCTTCCTGCTAAACACAATATTGACTATTCTTTTTTTTTTTTTTTTTTTTGAGACAGAGTCTCACTCTGTTGTCCAGGCTGGAGTGCAGTGGCACGATGGCTCACTGCAACCTCCGCCTCCTGGGTTCAAGCGATTCTCCTGCCTCAGCCTCCCGAGTAGCTGGGACTACAGGTGTGCCACCACGCCCAGCTAATTTATGTATTTTTAGTAGAGACAGGTTTTCACCATATTGGTCAGGCTGGTCTTGAACTCCTGACCTCGTGATATGCCCACCTCAGCCTCCCAAAGTGCTGGGATTACAGGTGTGAGCCACCACACCCAGCCTCAGTATTGACTATTCTTTAATACTACAGTGTGCTTCTTCTGGCTTCTCCACAGCTAAAATCACCATCACCATGGTTGTCACTGAGAAAGTCACAGTCTAGCACATTTAGCAGATGTATAAACAAATATTTGCAATTTTGTATCTACCTGTTGGCGTCCAGGAAGGTTTTAAAGTGGAGGTGATATTTGAAGTACAGATGAAAGTCAGCCAGATAAGAAGCCACCCTAGGCAGGTAAAAAGGCGTAAAATTCAGAACCTTACATACTTAGGACATGAAGTAGTCTGGTAGGACATTGAATGGAAAGCGGGAAAGAATGTGGTTGGACGGCCTCAGCCTCCTTAAAAAGGTCTATAAATGGCAGTGATCACAACTGCTTCTGGTATATAAGCCCAGGCTTTGCTCCAGCACCCACAGGTATGACCCACCCCTACTCCTTTCTGGACTTCCCTCTCTTCAAGCAATGTGCTCTCACAAAGAGAGATAAGAAAAAGCAAAACGACTTTAAAAGACCTTTATTGATTTTTCTGATTATAATAGAAAACATTGTATAGAAAAGTCAAGCAATAAAGAACACCATGAAAAAATTTAAAAGAACAAAATACTAACCCCCAGAAGTAACCACTGCAAATATTTTGTTAGTAGTCTTTGCAGCGTTCTCCCTAAACATACACCCTAAACATTACACACACACGTAAAATGTTGATTATATGTATTCACATACTATATATAAATTACATAGTGTCTAAAGGTTTTATGTAATTAATATTTTTCACTAAAAAATATAGAAAATTTTCAAGCCAATGAATATAGAACTGCATTACTGCCTACTGCCTCCTGTCTATTACCTACATAGCATTGCATTCTAAAGGTACTAGAATTCATTGGCCAATGCTCTATCATGGACATTTAGGCTGTTATACAAACATCGCTACAATGGACAACCTTGAATATTTATGTATAACATCAAAGTTATTATATTTTTGGTGTCATGACATGTTTGATTGATCAGGTGACTGTTGAACTGACCCCAAGCTGGCCAGGTCTTCCTGAGAAAGAACAACTTCTATTCATTGCCTCTTAGACTCCATTCCTCTTGCCATCTTGGTACAAGTTTCAATTTAAGAAGTTTTATTTCAGGCTGGGTGCTGTGGCTCATACCTATAATCCCAGCACTTTGGGAGGCCAAGGCAGGTGGATCACTTGAGGTCAGGAGTTCAAGACCAGCCTGGCCAACATGGTGAAACCCCATCTCTACTAAAAATACAAAAATTAGCCGGGCATGGTGGCACATGACTGTAATCCCAGCTACTCTGGAGGCTGAGGCAAAAGAATTGCTTGAACCCAGGAAGTGGAGGTTGCAGGGAGCTGAGATTGCGCCATTGCACTCCAGCCTGGGTGACTGAGCGAGACTCCGTCTCAAAAAAAAAAAAAGAAGTTTATTCCTCACATCTTCCTCAACGTCAAGGCTCCCAGATTTGTCCTATGCAGAGTGGGCTGCATATCCCTCTTAGTGAGTGAAAATGGAGATGTGAATGGGATGATCATTGGTATCTTTTCCTTCCCTCTTGTTTTGTGATGTTTTTGTGATGAAGTTAGGATCTGAATGGTTCTCCCTGGGCTCTTAGAAACATGGACATATTATCCTGACCCCCCGAGGACTTGGGCTGCCCTCTAGGTTTGACGTATGTTAGAAAACAGCCCCTTTCATCTGCTACTCCACATAAGTGACTACAGTGCTTCCATTCAGGTTACTTTGCTGTATTGTAGATTCTTGTCATTGGAGAAGGTAACATTGAATGTTTCATCTAGTCACTGAGGATGTCAGATCTATTCAGTGTCACCAATAGCTGACATTTTGTACGTGCCAAGAACTACCCCTATAGATCCTACTATAAGTCACTCCTCTAATTTGAGCCTCATCTTTTCATTTATAAAATGAGATAGTTGGACAAGAAGATTTCTGAAGTCCCTACAGCACTTGAGGCCATAATAATGAATGGACTAAGCCAAATGGATGAATGAACACATGGCTGAAGGACAATTTTCTTATGATTTAACTGGAAATCAGAGATATAAATCGGTGAAAAGTTCAGCAGTTTATCACCTCAATAACAGCTCAGGACCACAGTGAAAAAAGTGTCCCAAGGATATTATGAGTAACTATAACAATAAGCACAGTAAGAGGTGACTTTAAGGAGGTAGATATTGAAGCAGGAGGAGGTGGCCAGGGAAGGGAGGCGTCAATCTATTTACAAAGAAGAAATCCTACCCTGAATCCTGTCTCTCCTTACATCTGCAAGGTGTCAGGTTTCCTGTACTCTATTCTTTAGTACCCTGTCCCTAAATCACCCTGTACGTGTTTGAATTATCAGTCTCTTTTCACCCTTCCCCCTGCTTCATGACTCTTCATTCTTACCCCTCCCCTCTGCCCATAACCGGGCTAGAATTCACATGCATACACAGCCGCAATGATATAAATAGAAGTAATAATGGTTCCAAGGAGGAACTGGCAATGTCAACATCTGACTGGAAGAGATAAGGGTCTAATGGGGAGATTGTACGCACTGGTGCAGTCCTGTGAGGGGGAGAGCATGATGGTGCATATTCACGTTGATGGCACCATACTTCATATTAAAAACAGAGAGTACCTTAGAAACAAAGCCCTCAAGAAGGAGCACTTAGGACAAAAGAATCAATTACCAAAGGGGACGGAATTCTGATTCTCATTAATTCTTTTATATATATATATGTATGTGTATATATATACACACACACACACATATATATACATATATACATATACACATAAATAAGTATATATGCAAATACATATACATATATATTCCTAAATATATATATACTCATATACTCACAGGGTATTATGCTATGTATAATCTATAATTGTCATGCACGTCCGTGTGAAGAGACCACCAAACAGGCTTTGTGTGAGCAGTAAAGCTTTTTAATCACCTGGGTGCAGGTGAGTTGAGTCTGAAAAGAGAGTCAGCGAAGGGAGATGGGGTGGGGCCGTTTTATAGGATTTGGTTAGGTAAAGGAAAATTACAGTCAAAGTAGGGGTTGTTCTCTGGCGGGCAGGAGTGGGGGTCACAAGGTGCTCAGTGGGGGAGCTTTTTGAGCCGGGATGAGCCAGGAAAAGGAATTTCACAAGGTAATGTCATCAGTTAAGGCAAAGACCAGCCATTTTCACTTATTTTGTGGTGGAATGTCATCAGTTAAGGCGGGGGCAGGGCATTTTCACTTCTTTTGTGATTCTTCAGTTACTTCAGGCCATCTGGTGTATACGTGCAAGTCACAGGGGATGCGATGGCTTGGCTTAGGCTCAGAGGCCTGACAATCTTTTAGGATTTGCTCTTTTCATTTAATATTATATTGCTAAGATTCATTTATATTACTGCATGTCATTACAGTTCATTCATTTTGACTCCTGTATAATATTTAATTGCATGAATTTCACTAAGTTTATATTGTTCCTTACCCCACTGAGGGATATTTGGATTCTTCAGATGCCTGCTAGTGTGAGGAATGCTGCTATGAACATTCATATACATCTTATATCTCCTGTTGTTCATGGGCAACTATCTTGGGCGTTCACCTACAAAAGGAGCTTTTGTGTTATATAGAGTGTGTGAATGTTCAACTTTAGGAGGTAATGGTCATGATAAACCATTTTCCAAAGTGACTGCACAAATTTATATTTTCACTAGCAGTGTGTGAAAGCTTCTGAGGATCTACACCTCTTCTCCCATGTTCATTATTACACTTTAAAATTGTTGCCAAGTAAATGATCAGGGACTAATTTTTACTTTCAAGTTATTGGTTCAAGGACTACCCACCCTGGGAAGCAGGAACCCACACCCTTGATTTCCAGGAGTACTGGGTTTGTGTTGCAAATTCTCAGGAGACTCTTTTTTACCTTTACCCAGACACAGGCTGAGACAAATGAGTTGCTTTGTTTTTTTTTCCTTGGATGGAGGTGGGACGAGCATTGCTTTCTAGTCCACTCTTATTACGTTCTTAATTTTCACTTCATCAGGCCACAAGTTCTTTACTCCTTTCATTGTAATGTGTTAAAAGCCATGCCCCTGGGTTGCTGAGGCCAGGGCCCCAAGACAGCCTTAGCCTGAGCCCATAATGATTGCTCCAGTTATCTCTCTCTCTATTTTTGGCCCCTGGTAATTTTCTTCACATTTCTGTTAGTTCAGCTGTGCATTTAAAAGAATGTTGACTATATTTTATTGAACTCTTTCAGAGGTTTTGAAGAGGGAACTACTTTAGGTTGTCTAGTATGATGTCATTCCC
This sequence comes from Macaca nemestrina, assembly GCF_043159975.1. NCBI lineage: Eukaryota > Metazoa > Chordata > Mammalia > Primates > Cercopithecidae > Macaca > Macaca nemestrina. The sequence continues at coordinate 11,277,336 of NC_092126.1, forward strand.
TTGTTTCCAAGCTGCCAGGGCACATATTTCCCAGAATGCAGGAATTCCTGAGGATTGCTCTCCATCCCCACACTGAGGAGTTTCTGTGCTGGGTTGGTTGCTCTGTACCTGGGCCCCTGTCTCATGGAGAGGGAACCTGCTCCACAGACAGCCCCATGAGTCATGCTCAAGTTCATTCTTACCAAGCTCAGGACAGTACCCTGGGACCCAGTCTATGTCCACTCCTCATCAGTAATAGGAGCCCCTTACCCACCCGGACTTTTCTGCTTTGAGGACTGGGTCAGTAATCATCCATAATGATTGCAACTGGAATTTACTAATTAAGTCTATGCTAGTGGGTCAATAAGGATGGGCTGTGGTCTGAGAAACTATGTGTTTCTCAGGGTGGGGCAACATGAATTCATATGGAATTGCAAGGGACCCCAAAGAGTCAAAACAATCTTAAAGAAGAACAAAGTTAAAGGACTCATTTTCTAATTTCACCACTTACTGCTAAGCTACAGTATCAAGACAGAGTAGGCCTGACAAAAGGATAGATATGTAGATCAATGGAATAGAACTGAGAGTCTAGAAATAAATCTCACATTTAGAGTCAACTGATTTTCAGCCAAAGTGCTAAGACAATTCAATCAATGGTGCTGAAACAACTGGATATGTACATGCAAAAGAATGAAGTTGGACTCTTACCTCACACCACACACAAAAGTTAACTCAAAATGGATTAAAGACCTAAACATAAGAGGTGAAACCATAAAACTCTTAGCAGGCTGGGAGTGATGGTTCAAACCTGTAATCCCAGCACTTTGGGAGGTCGAGGTGGGCAGATTGGCTTGAGCCCAAGAGTTTGAGACCAGCCTGGGCAACGTGGCAAAACCCTGTCTCTACAAAAAATACAAAAATTAGCCAGGCGTGGTGGCACACAACTGTAGTCCCAGCTACTAGGGAGGCTGAGGTGGGAGGATTGCTGGAGCCTGGGAAGACAAGGCTGCAGTGATCCGTGATCATGCCATTGCACTCCGGCCTGGGAGACAGAGAGAGACTCTATCTTGAAAACTAACTAAACAAACAAATAAAAGCAAGAAAATTGGCACTTCTGCAAAGAAGATACACAAATGGTCAGTAACCACAAAAATAATGCTCAACATCATTAGTTCTCAAGGAACTACAAATCAAAACCACATTGAGATACCACTTCACACCCACTAGGATGGTTATAATTTAAAAGACAGATAAGAGCAAATGTTGATGAGAATGTAGAGAAACTGAAACTCTCATGCACTGATGCCAGGAAGGTAAAATGGTACAATGCCTGGGTGACAGAGTGGAGAATCTGTCTCAAAGAAAAATAAAAATTTTGAAATTCTGTCTTGTGACTTTGGAAAGTCACAAAGTTCTTCAAAATGTTAAACATTTTGGTAGTTCTTCAAAATGTTAAACATAGTTGCCATTCCTAGGTATATACCCAGAGAAATGAAAATATATGCGTGCACAAAAACTTGTACCCAAATATTCTTAGCATTATTCATCATGGCCCTAAAGTGGAAAGTGGAGAACAACCCAAATGTCCATCAACTAATGAATGGACAAATGTAATGTTGTACAGTAGTGCTTCTTCTTATCTGCAGTTTCACCTTCTGCAGTTTCAGTTACATACAGTCAATTGCAGTGGGAAAATGTGAAATGAAAAATTCCAGAAATAAGGAATTTATAAGTTTTAAATTGTGCGGGCCAGGCGCAGTGGCTCACTCCTGTAATCCCAGCACTTTGGGAGGCCAAGGCAGCCAGATCACTAAAGGCCCAGAGTTCAAAACCAGCCTAGCCAACATGGTGAAACCTCATCTCTACAAAATACACAAAAAGTAGCCAGGCGTGGTGGCGCATGCCTGTGGTCCCAGCTGCTTGGGGGGCTGAGGTGGGAGGATTGCTTGAACTTGGGAGGCAGAGGTTGCAGTGAGCAGAGACTGAGCCACTGCACTCCAGCCTAGGTGACAAGAGTGGAAACGCTGTCTCAAAACAAAACAAAACAAAAGTTTGAAATTGTGCCTTGTTCTGAGTAGCATGATAAAATCTTATGTCATCCCACTCCATCCTTCCCAGGAAGTGAATCATGCCTTTGTCCTACGCATCTGTGCTGTCTGTAACACCTGCCCATTAGTCACTTAGTAACTTATCAGATTGACAGTTACAGTACCACAGTGCTTGTATTCAAGTCACACATATTTTTCTTGATAATGGCCCCAAAGCACAAAGTAGTGATGCTGGCATGTTTTTATAAATTGTTATATTTAGTTATTGCTGTTGTTAATCTCTTACTGAGCCTAATTTATTTTATTTCTATTTTGTCTTATAATTTATAAATTAAACTTTATTATAGGTATCTATGTATAGGAAAAAACATAGTATATACAGGATTTGGTGCTATCTATGGTTTCAAGCATCCACTGGAGAACTTGGAACATATGCCCCCCAGATGAGAGGAAACTACTGTGTATCCACATAAGGGAATATTAAGCAATTGACAGAAATAAAGTGCTGGTAAGTGCTACAACATGGATGAACCTTCAAAACATTATACTAAGTGAAAGAAGCCAGTCATGAAACATCATAGTGTAATGCATTACATGAAATGTCCAGGTTAGGCAATCTATAGGAACAGAAACTAGATTAGGAAAAGCCTAAGACTGGAGGATTTCAGAGGAAATGAGGAGTAACTGCTAATAGGTTTGAGGTTTCCTTTGGGGATGATAAAATTAGTCTAAAATTGGTTGCAGTGATGGTTTCACAATTCTGTATGTAAACTTTATTTCAATAAAGCTGTTACAAGAAAAACAAAAGATGACTATGACATGATTCTTGCTTTGGAAGAGCATGACTCAGACATTTTGAATCCTCTGCATTGCTATAAAAATTTCTGAATTGTTTTAGTGTCTTCCAATGAAAGAGGAAACAGTGGGTACAGAAGAGAATCAATAGAAACATCCCCTAAAATATAAAAAGGATCACAAAATAAAAGAGTTTTACCAACACTCCATGCAATGGGGCTAGAGATTAACATCAGCTCTATTTATAGTGTTTGCACATAATTGCATATGGTTACACATGCTTAAGTTGACTAAAAATTACATCTAGGCGGGGCACGGTGGCTCACACCTATAATCCCAGCACTTTGGGAGGCTGAGGTAGGCAGATCACTTGAGGTCAGGAGTTCGACACCAGCCTGGCCAACATGGTGAAACCCCATCACTACTAAAAATACAAAAATTGGCTGGGTGTGGTGGCTCATGCCTGTAATCCCAGCACTATGGGAGGCCGAGGCTGGCAGATCACGAGGTCAGTAGTTCAAGACCAGCCTGACCAACATGGTGAAACTCCATCTCTACTAAAAATACAAAAATTAGCTGGGTGTGGCGGCAGGCACCTGTAATCCCAACTACTCAGGAGGCTGAGGTAGGAGAATAGCCTGAACCCAGGAGGCAGAAGTTGCAGTGAGCCAACATTGCACCTCTGCACTCCAGCCTGATGACAGAGTGAGATTCCGTCTCAAAATAAATAAATAAATAAAATACAAAAATTATCTGGATGTGGTTGCGTGCATCTGTAATTTCAGCTACTGGGAGGCTGAGGCACAAGAATTGCTTGAACCCAGGAGGCGGAGGCTGCAGTAAGCTGAGATCGCGCCACTGCACTCCAGTCTGGGTGATGGAGACTCTGACTCAAAAAAATTTTAGAAAATTGTAAAAAATTAAATCCAGGTCAGTGATTCTCAAACCTTAGTGTGCTTTCCTGAAGAGCTGTTAAAAACACATATTGCTGGGCTCCACCCCAAAAACTTCTGATTCATTAGGGTTGGGATAGAGCCCAAATTATTTACATTTCTACAAAGTTCCCATGCTGATGCTGCTGGTCTGAGAACCGCTTGGAGAACTACTGACTCAGGCCTTTTCAAGATGTCATTCTCAGCTCATGGTCATCTCATTAGGTTAAAGCAGTCCTCTAGATGTTGGGAAGGTCACGATGCACCAGACAGGCTTGCTGACAATGGTAGCTAACACTCTGGCACTCAGAGAGGGCAAACCAGATGCACCACGGCCTCTTGTGCTTGTTAAAACTCTATCTTACACCATGTTATTTCCTATTACCACGGTAGCCCGTGCAATTTTGTTCATTCTGCCCCATATTGCAACAGTGAAAATTCTTTCTGGAGTACCTTTTTTCTGTTGGCGTTTATTGAGAGTGGAGGAAAATAGTGAAAGCCATCACCCCTAATCAAAAGGCATCAAAGCCTGGTTTTACGGGAATGTTTCTCAGCGAGATTTCTTTGAAGAGAAACCAAGGGTTGGTCGTCATTAGAATTTCACCTCTGAAATCTTACCTCACATCTGCAAATCATTCTCTCTCTCACTCACTCTCACTATACCTACTTTTTCTCTTCGCATTTCTGTTATGTTGTCTCCTCCTTTCTACCAATCTGTTGAACCTGGGTAGTCCTCCGTGGCTGTACCCCATTGTTGAATACCTAAGCTATTTTCACAGGCCTCCTAGGGTCCAGCACCCTACCTGTCCAGTGCTAAATTGGTGCTATAACCACCACTTTTCCAGGCCTACACCTGAGCCCTTTGTTTTACCCTCTCAATCTTCCACCAGACGAGAGGGGGCAGTCATCATGCTGCAGGTTTAGCGTAGAATTGAAACCAGCTTGTCTTTTTTAAGCGCAAATTTACTCCTATTGCAAGAGATACTTGGTGCTGCCAATTCCTGAATCTTTCGTGTGTTTTGGGAAACATCTATAATACTTCTTTCCATTTTCCCTGCCACCTTAAGAGTAACTTTTTCAGTCTGCTAAATCATTATCATTAGTTATGCCTGAAAGTTGTTATTGCTCCTGTCTACTCTCTTCTTCATTTGCTTTTGTGCAAACAATTATGCTTTTTAAAAAAAATTGCTGTTGTTTTAGTGGAATTTGGAGAAAGAGTAGAGGCAAATATATGTGTTAATTTCAGCATCTTTATCAAAAGTCTCGCATGTTTCCTCCGAGAGAGAGAGAGAGAGAGAGAAAGAGAGAGAGAGAGAGTGTGTGTGTGTGTGTAATGATTGTGAGATTTATCAGACTGACGCTTGTGGTTTTAGGTCATTCAATATTACTGTCTTACAGTATTCTATTGTTTGACAGTATTTTCTAAACAATATTTGTAAGACAATACTATTGTCTTACAGTATTCTATATGAAACTTTATTTATTCTCTTTCTGATGTACATTTGGGTTGTTTCCCAAGTTTTGCTCTTACAAAACAATCTGCTATAAAAATTATTGTGTGTGTCTCCTTGTACACCTGCGTGGGATTTTCTCTTAAAATGGTGGAAGAGAGAATGGATTGTAAACTATAAGCCTCTTCAGTTCTACCAGATAATATGAAATGGATTCCCAAAGTGGAAATCCATTGGATCTATCTATCCATGCAAAATCCAATGGATCAACTTACACTCCTACCAGCAATTAATAATGACTTTGCACTTACGTTAACCCTTGGTATTATCAGATTTTTAAAAAAATTTTGCCAATCTAGTAGGTTTAAAAGGAACAAGTGATCATTGGTGGATGCCAAAACTGTTGCTTGTAAATTGCAAAAAGAAAAATGTACCACTACAATGGAGAGATCTGTCTGTCACCACCTTAGCTGAGTGACTACATTTGGCATCACTAACAATAAGACTATCTGGCATGATGGGTCTCCTGATGTAATGCAACATTAATTATCATGGATTTACCTATAGAATAATTCTTGTCAGAAATTATAACCTGAATCAATCAAGCTCCAGAAGCTTCCACTTTACAAGAAGGTAAAGGGAATCAAGTAACAAGGTGAATGTTACTATGAGGAAACAGACAAAGCCAGAATACGAGACTTTCCACATCTGGTGTGTTGACTTTAGGAAATCAATATCATAAGGGAGGAAGGTAACTGTGTTAGATTAAATGAGACTAAAAGGACAAAACGAAACATACTTCTTGATTGAATCCTAATTGAGATAGAAGAGAAATTTGGAGACTGGGAAAGTTGGAGCATTGGGCAGATAAAAGATAATATTAATGAATTATTGTTAATTTATGCAGGTATAAAAATGTAATAGATATTGATAAACTTAATAATTAGAATAAATATAATTATAAATTTAATAGTTTATTCCAGTGTATGTGTATATTGTTAAAATTGTACATTGTAAAAATTTTACCATATTTGCTTAATAATGGTTAAATCTAGATAATGCAGAATGGATATAAAGAGAATAATTGTATGGTTCTATTTTTATATCTCTTTCAAATTTTTAATTACATATAATAATTTTTAAGATGTATATCAGGCTGGGCATGGTGACTCATGCCTGTAATCCTAGCACTTTGGTAGGCCAAGGCAGGTGGATCACCTGAGGTCAGGAGTTGGAGACCTGCCTGGCCAACATGGTGAAACCCTGTCTCTACTAAAATACAAAAATTAGGCAGGCATGGCGGTCTGTGCCTGTAATCCCAGCTACTCAGGAGGCTGAGGCAGGAGAATCACTTGAACCCAGGAGGCAGAGGTTGCAGTGAGCCAAGATTGCACCACTGCACTCCAGCCTGGCTGACGGAGCCAGACTCTGTCTCGAAAATAAAAAGAAAAGAAAAAGAAAAATGTATCTCATTTTTTTTATTGTGGTTAAACATATATAACATACAATTTAGCATTTTAACCACTCAAGTCTCCAGTGGCATTAAATACACTCACGTTGCTGTGTTCCTCATTGTGTTTTTAATCGACTTTACTGAAGTATAATTTACATACAATAAAATACACGTGTTTTAAGCATATGAGGCAGTAAGCTTTGAAAAGTGGAAATTCCCATGTAACCATCACTGCATCAAAATAAAGATTTCCTCCCGTAATCCCAGCACTTTGGGAGGCTGAGGCAGGCGGAACACGAGGTCAAAAGATGGAGACCATCCTGGCCAACATGGTGAAACCCCTGTTTCTACTAAATATACAAAAAGTAGCTGGGCATGGTACCACGTGCCTGTAGTTCCAGCTTGGAAGGCAGAGGCAGGAGAAACTTGAACCTGGGAGGCAGAGGTTGCAGTGAGCCAAGATCGTGCCACTGCACTCCAGCCTGGGTGACAGAATGAGACTCGCTCTCAAAAAAATAGATAGATAGATAGATACATAGATACATAGATAGATACATAGATAGATTTCCGGCCAGGCACAGTGGCTCATGCCTGTAATCCCAGCACTTTGGGAGGCCAAGGTAGGTGGATCACAAGGTCAGAAGTTCAAGAACAGCCTGGCCAATATGATGAAAAACCTCTCTACTAAAAATACAAAAAAATTAGCGGGGCGTAGTGGTGCATGCCTGTAATCCAAGCTACTTGGGAGGCTGAGGCAGGAGACTTGGTTGAACCCAGGAGGCAGAGGTTGCGGTGAGCCAAGATGGCACCACTGCACTCCAGCCTGGGCCACAGAGCAAGAACCTGTCTCAAAAAAATATAGATAGATAGATAAATAGATAGATAGATAGATAGATAGATAGATAGATAGATAGATAGATAGATTTCCTTCATGTTCTTTTACAGCCAATTCCTCCTCACCATCACCACCAACTTATGTGGCAACCACTGATCTTATTTCTAACATCCTACATTTATTCTGCACAATCTACACCTATATATATAAAGGGAATCATACAGTATTTACAATTCTGAATTCAGCTTTCTTTCACCCAGTATAACATTTTTTTGATTACTCTATACTATACTATTTCAAATATCAGAAATGTGGTCCTTTTAATTGCTGAGTGGGTGAATACACAACAGTTTGTTTACTATTTGGCTGTAGATGGAGATTTGGGTTGTTTTTAGAGGCCATTACGAGTGGTGAATAAACCCAATATGAATATTCATGTACAACTTTTTTACAGACAGATGTTTTCATTTCTCCGGGTTGGGTGGTAAATATATAACTTTATAAGGAACTATCAAACTGCTTTTCTATAGTGGTTGGCTATTTTACATTTCTAACAACAAAGTAACAGAGTTCCAGTGGCTTCACATTTTCACCAATACTTGGCATAGTCAGACTTTTTAATTTTAGTCATTCTAGTGCTTATGAAGGGTTATTCATGATTTTAATTTACATTTTCCTAATGATTCATTATTTTGAACATATTTTTATTAACTCATTGGACATTCATATATCTTTGTTCATGTTTCTCTTTTTAAAAGTATGGTTATTCGTCTTTTTATTATTGAGTTATTAGTGTTCTAATGTGTAGGTCTAATTCTGGGTTCTCTATTCTTATCTATTGATCTATATGGCTATTCTCTGCCAATACCATGCACTCTTGATTTCTGTCCCGTAAGTCTCCCAATTTGATTCTTTTTTTTCCCCAAAATTGTTTTGGTTGTTCTAGGTCTTTTGCATTTCCAAGTAAATTTTAGAATGAGCTCGTGAAATCCTACCAAAAAAGACTGGTGGGATTTGGACAGGGATTAAATTGAATGTACAGATCAATTTGGGGAGAATTGATTTCTTAGTAATATTGAAACTTTCAGTCCATAAACATGATATATTTTCATTTACTTTGATTTTTTAAAATATCAGCATGTTTTATAGTTTTCAATGTAGATTCTTTAGTTTGATGTTACTATAAATTAAACTTTTTAGATGGTATCTTATTGTGGTTTTAGTTTTAATTTCCTAAATTACTTATAAGAATAGCCATCTTTTTGTACATTAATGACCAATCATGCATCTTTTGATACTTTTATTTAATTTTTATATGACTGGTTTTTATTCCTTCATGTTTTCTGAATGCTAATTTTTTACCAGTGATATGTGGTGCAAATAACTTTCCTCCAATTCGCGGCTTGTCTCTTTCACTTTCTTGAAGATTATTTTCTGATTAACAGAAGTTTTTTTGGTTTTGTTTGTTTGTTTGTTTGTTTGTTTTTTGAGACAGAGTCTCGCTCTGTCGCCCAGGCTGGAGTGCAGTGGCCGGATCTCAGCTCACTGCAAGCTCCGCCTCCCGGGTTCTCGCCAATCTCCTGCCTCAGCCTCCCGAGTAGCTGGGACTACAGGCGCCCGCCACCTCGCCCGGCTAATTTTTTGTGTTTTTTGGTAGAGACGGGGTTTCATCGTGTTAGCTAGGATGGTCTTGATCTCCTGACCTCATGATCCGCCCGCCTTGGCCTCCCAAAGTGCTGGGATTACAGGGTTGAGCCACCGCGCCCGGCCAACAGAAGTTTTTAATGTTACTATATTTTCCTCTATTGTTTATATCTTTTGAGTCATGTTTATAAAATATTTTCTTACCTTCATATTTTCTTTTAAAGTTTTAGCCAAACCTGGTGGCATGTACCTGTAGTCCCAGCCAGTTGGGAAGCTGAGGCTGGAGGATCCCTTGTGCCCAGGATTTGAGGCTGTAGTGAGCTACAATTGTGCCACTGTACTCCAGCCTAGGCAACAGAGCAAGACTCTATCTCTAAAATATAAATAAGTAAAATGTTAAAGTTTTTATTTAATATTTAAGTATTTAACTTTCTTGGAATTAACTTCTTTGTATGGAGCAAGAAAGGAATTCAACTTCATGGTTTGAAAAATCTATAGAGTCAATGATCCCAGCATCAGTAATTAAATTATCTATAATTTTCCCACTGATCTGTTAAGCAACCTTCATTATGAATTATTTTGCATGAACATGTGAAATAAAAGTCTCACATATTCACCGATTCATGTCTGGTTCTATTTATTTTTTTGTCCATGAACTAAGCTTCATTGTTTTAATTACTATGGCTTTGTAATAAGTCTTATTATCCAGAAGGACAAACTCTCTATCCATGTTCTTTATTTAGAAAAATTTGGCTTTTCTCAGCCCTCTCATCCTTCCTAAAAATGTTAGAATCAGCCTGGAAAATTCCATGAAAACTTTGTCGGGATTTAATTAAAATTGTATTGATCGTATGGATTAACTTGGAAGGGTGGAAATGACCTATTTATACTAATGAGTTTTTCTGTCCATGAACTGTGTCTCACTTTCAAACTCATCTTTTGATCTCCATCAACCAACCCAATAACTGGCCCAGAAAAGAAAGAAAAGGAGAAATGGATGATTTGGGAGACCATCAAAACCGTTTTAAAATTTTTTTTTCTTTAGTCAAAACCAATTTAAACAAAACAAAGGTTTTGTTCAATGTGTTTAATAATCAAAACTGACAGAATCACTTTTATTTCTATTGTTATAGAAAAGGGTCCAAGTAAAGTGTTCATCTTAACCCCGTGAAAAATTTAGTTTTACAGATTTTAACACATTGCAGTCTTAAGAAAAGATTAATAAACTTACTGTTTAACATTTACATAAACTAACACAGTTTTCATCATCAGTTCTCCTACGAAGACACCAGTTTATGATACATAATGTAAACAATGTTTTTGTTTATTTTATTTTACAGACAAGAGTCTCACTCTGTCACCCAGGCTGAGGTGCAGTGGTGTGATCATAACTCACTACAGCCTCAAACTCCTGGGCTCAAAAGATCTTCCCACATCAACCTCCCAAGTAGCTGAGGGTGGCATGTGTCACTGTGTTTAGCAAATAATATGAACAATGTAACAAAAACATTTTTTGAAAAAGACATTTGGCATATCAAAAAATAAGCTATTGTTATGGTCTGAATGTATACTCCCAAATTTATGTATTGGAAACTCAATCCCCAATGCAACAGCGTGGGGAGGTAGGGTCTTTTGGAAGGTATTTAAGTCATGAGGGCTCTTCCCTAATGAATTCATGAACGCCATTATTATGAAAAGCTTGTTGGAGCAGGTTTCCTGTCTTCTGCTCTTCTGCCACGTGAGGGCAGGCACCGTGTTTCTCCCATCTGAAGGATGCAGCATGCAAGGCGCCATCTTGGAGGCAGAAAACAGACCCTCACCAAATGCCAGCACCGTGATCTTGGACTGTTCTTTATAAATTACTCGGTCTCAGGTATTCTACTATAGTAGCATAAAATGGACTAAGACAGCTATCAAATTTATGATCACTAGAAGAAAACTCTTCCCCTGATAAAATTGTCAGTGGCTCAAGAAAAAAAATTACCAGTCATATAAAGGAGGTAGTAGAAATGTATTCACTTTGAAGCATTTTTATCCTGCAACTTTGTATATAAGCACTAGACTAATTAGAAGCAATCTGACACTCCTAAATGAGAAATGTTTATTTCTAATCTTAGTTAACTTTCATGGAGAGCTTTTTGCCTATCAGTGTTTCCTGTCATGACACACAGCCCTGTGCAGAAGGAAGGGATAGCAGGGTGTGTGCCCTGGATATGGCACTCCCATCTAATTCTTGAACTTTCCATATCCCAGACAAATTGTAAAACTTCAAATTCTCTCTCCATGGCTGGCCTTACTAATTTCTTCTGCTTGATTTCATGTTTGATTTATGGAAGATTTTGCTCAGAAACAGGAAACCATTAGGAAAGTGCTGATTTGGGGGAAAAAAACAGGGATAAGAAAAGGATGTTTACCCAATCAAGGAGGAAGCCAGACTCACTGATAAGTTGACAAAGGGAAGTGGTACGTCTGGATTATCTGGCCAACTGACTGCTGTATGCACTTCCTGCCTCTTTCTGAGAAACCATAATTGACCCGAACATTTGCTTGGATAGGCCGAAAAGTAAATCAGAAATACCATCATAATTGGAGAACCAGGCTCTTACTGGTTGTGATCAACCCCTGAAAGGTCTTCATCAAAGGGCTTCCACTAACCTCAGAAGACACTGTCATAAGGCTTATAGTTATATAAATCCCGAGTACCTCACCCCTGACTACTCATAACATCATCCCTCAATGTACAGAGAGCCCTTTGTTAAGATAACTTGCAGAACAGCGTGAAAATCTAAGATGACAAAATAAATGCACTAAAAAGCACTAATTCTCAATACAAAGGTAGCATCCAGAGGACACATTTAATAAAGTGGGCTTCCTAAGAGGAAGCACTCTTCCTGTAATTTCAATTGCTCAGATGTTAGGGAGGTCACAGAGGATTTTCCTGAATGGACTGATATATACACCACTTTCTCAAGAGCACAGGGCCCATCTAATAGGACAGAGATATGTAGCAAACTCTGTGTCTGTTTATTCTCTGAGAGTAGAGGCCAAGTCTTCTACCTCCACCTGACACACACTCATACTTTCACCTGGCTCATACCCACATTCCAATGGAATTAAACAGCAGTGGTCTATTCTTTTATATCCCACCCGTATAATTCTAATACAGACATTTCTCCAGGACTGAGTCTTTAATTCAATTACCACTGCTTTTGTCTTCATTTACTGGGACCAATAACAAATACCTTCCAGTTATCAGTAACTCCAGCAGGTGACCTCGACATAATGTCAATCTGATCATATTGTGCTCCTGCTTAAAAGTTCTTTGTTGGCCTCCATCATGGAAAGATGAAGTCCAGATCCTTTCTACCCTATCTGCTTTGCTTGGCCATACTCAACTTTATCTCTGACCTTTTGTCTTACATATTGTTTTTCTCAGCCATACTGAACTTCTCACCTTGCCTTATCAACTTATTTATGTTTTGTTTGTTTTTTGACTTTGCATCTGCTCTTCACTATAAATGGAATATCTTCCTTTACTCCTCAGTTTAGCAAGACCTAGTTCAAATGTCATCCCCAACACAAAGACCTTCTGACAATTCCATCAACCTAAAGCATTCCCCCTCTTAAGTCCTGTATCATATTTTATAAATTTTTATTAAGTTAAAAGGAAATTACGAGTTTATGTGTCTAGATGCACTAGACAAGATGGAGGAAAAGGCAGGAACGGTAGCTTCTTTTGCTGTATCTGGGAAATCATGCCATACCACTTAGAGAGATCTTTTTTGCTTTTTTTTTTTCTTTTTAATTTTATTTAACAGAGTGTCAGGCAAGCATCACTTGGAAATACCTTAAATCTCTATCACACCTGAGTTCCGCTCAGTATTCTTTCTTTTTATTACTGAAGAAAGGGGTATGCTAATGCCTGGACTGTGTCACAATTTCCAGTTTCCAGAGAAAACACTCATTGAAAGCAGTTTGGCATGCAGACATTACAGCATTTATAGCAATGATACAGCATTGTTTCATTCCTCACAGAATCATCCATCATGAAATTATTCTGAGAGGAAGTTTTCCAGGGTGGGAAAGCAACTTAGTCAAACTTTGTCTTCGGTTGAATACCAGAATTCATTCTCCTATTTTACGGCTGTGATTTTTGTCATGGATAAGGAAGACAGTAAGGCCTTTGTGTTTAAGGCTGAGATGTAATGTATTCATATTTACTGAAAGGTGTCTGCCAAGTAAGCAAGACTAGGAGTCAGATAATATCTTGCTTCCAATAAGTGAAAAGGAATGTGTGAATCTGAGAAAGGGCTGCTACTTCAACTCTTAACACTGATTTGCTTTTGCCAAACCTCAGCCAGTTAACAGATGTGTGTGTGCCAACAGTGGAATATTAAGGAAGTTTTCTACAAGCTCAAATTATACAAAATAGTTGAGCTTTTATAGGTCTGGATTTGATAATTTACTCCGTTAATTGCATCATACAAACACATTCATGAGTCTGTGAGGCATTCTCCCCATCTCCCTTTTCCAGTTATGACTAACACTGAGCCAATCGGCTCAGACTGGAGATGTCCAAGTCATTTGGGCTCTGACACCATTCTCCAAAGTAGTCAGACGTTTTGCTCCATCTACATGCACATTGCCGACAAGTCTCATTTGTAGGCATAAACATTGCTCACATAAATCATAGTGACATCCATGTGATGAAACATTATGCATCCATATACAAATCACATTGGAAAGAAATCACATTTGAAAATTATATTTTGTCAGCCATAAAAAAGGATGAGTTCGTGTCCTTTGTAGGGGCATGGATGCAGCTGGAAACCATCATTCTCAGCAAACTATCGCAAGAACAGAAAACCAAACACTGCACGTTCTCACTGATAGGTGGGAATTGAACAACGAGATCACTTGGACACAGGAAGGGGAACATCACACACCGGGGCCTATTGTGGGGAGGGGGAAGAGGGGAGAGATAGCATTAGGAGATATACCTAATGTAAATGACGAGTTAATGGGTACAGCAAACCAACATGGCACATGTATACATATGTAACAAACCTGCACGTTGTGCACATGTACCCTAGAACTTAAAGTATAATAAAAAAAAATTTAAAAATAAAAAAAGAAAATTATATTTTGTGATATAGAAAAACATTCAAGTCATTTGAAAAGGCAGGACAAACAATAGATGTTCAGGATGATCCCAATTTTTAAAAAAATTTTTTGTAGAGACAGGGTCTCCCTGTTTCGCCCAGGCTGGCGTCAAACTCCTGAACTCAAGAGATTCTCTCCCTTCCCAAAGCGCTGGGATTACAGGCATGAGATCCCAATTTTTTAACAAATATATTTTGTAACCCAAGTTTATCATTCCTTCCATTCCTTTGAAAGGATCTGTTTTGTCTAAGAAGAATAATGGGACTGGGCGTGGTGGCTCATGCCTGTAATCCCAGCGCTTTGGGAGGCCAAGGTGGGGAGATCAACTGAAGTCAGGAGTTCAAGACCAGCCTGGCCAGCATGGTGAAACCCCATCTCTACTAAAAATACAAAAATTAGCCGGGCATGGTGGCGTGCACCTGTAGTCCCAGCTACTCAGGAGGCTGAGGCAGGAAAATCACTTGAACCCGGGAGGTGGAGGTTGCAGTGAGGTGAGATCGTGCCATTGCACTCCAGCCTGGGCAACAAGAGTGGAACTCCATCTCAAAAAAAAAAAAAAAAAGAATAATAGGAAAGCAAAAGTTGTGTCTTAGGTCACCCCAAGTGACTTACACTCACCTCTCGTAAGGGCAGTGGTTCTGCTGCAACTTTTCCCAGCTCAGCCACAGGCTACCTCTTCCCTGCCAACCACCTCCTAGTCCTCACAATTTACAGCTTCTTCTCCATGAACACTAAAGGTTGACCTAGGGCAAGCCTCACCTTGCTTGCTTGTCTTGTTCCTTTCTTATCCTTAACACCACCACAAAAGAAAAGAAAAAAAAAAAACCTGTGTCAAAGGACTCCTCTGGTCAAGGAATTTTTAGTACCTCCCGCATTCAGGTTTGATGCCTTGCAATTTTGGCCATTTTTTATAAAGCCCTGAAATTTAAAGTTTTATGTAGCCACATCTATTTATCTTTTCTTCTTTTTCTTCTTCTCTTATTTTAAACTTAGAAGGTCTCCTGTCTGATCTAGAGACTTAGTAGCCATTTTTATGTACTTTTAGAGTGGTTTTTTTATGGGTTCATTTTTCACCCTTAAGTTAATTTAACTACTTGATTTATTTGCAATATTTTTCAAGCATATGTGAGGAAGAGGCCAAGAGTGTTCCTTTATTTCTAAATAACTAAAGTGCATAAATCTTTTATCACATATTAAAGTTCCACATACCTTCAGGTCTAATTCTGGTCACTCTTTCATTAACCTGTCTGTCCATTCTTCGCTAGAGATACTCTGTTTTTGGGGTTTTGTTTGTTTGTTTGCTTTTATGAGATGGAGTCTCACTGTTGCCCAGGCTGCAGTGCAGCGGCACAGTCTCGGCTTACTGAAGCCTCCACCTCCCAGGTTCAAGCAATTCTCCTGCCTCGGCCTCCTGAGTAGCTGGGACTACATACATGTCCACCATGCCTGGCTAATTTTTTAATTTTTAGTAGAGACAGGGTTTTACCATGTTGGCCAGGCTGGTCTCGAACCCCTGACCTCAAGTGATCTGCCCACCTCGCTCTCCCAAAGTGCTGAAGCCACTGCACCTGGCCCAGGATACTCTGTTTTAACTGCTATGATTTTGTAATATGTTTCAGTACCTAGCAAGGCTAGCTGCCTATCCCACCTAAATTACTATTTTTAAAAATTCTTATACAATCTCACCTGTGTGCTCTTTCTTTTTTATTTTATTTTATTTTATTATACTTTAAGTTCTATGGTACATGTGCACAACATGCAGGTTTGTTACATTACATTAGGTATATCTCCTAATGCTATCCCTCCCACTTCCCCCTACCCCACAACAGGCCCCAATGTGTGATGTTCCCCACCCTGTGTCCAAGTGTTCTCATTGTTCAGTTCCCATCTATGAGTGAGAACATGCAGTGTTTGGTTTTCTGTCCTGGAGATAGTTTGCTGAGAATGATGATTTCCAGGTTCATCCACATCCCTACAAAGGACATGAACTCATCCTTTTTTTATGGCTGCATAGTATTCCATGGTGTATATGTGCCACCTTTTCTTAATCCAGTCTATCATTGACGGACATTTGGGCTGGTTCCAAGTCTTTGCTATTGTGAATAGTGCCGCAATAAACATACATGTGCATGTGTGTTTATAGCAGTATGATTTATAATCCTTTGGGATATATACCCAGTAATGGGATGGCTGGGTCAAATGATATTTCTAGTTCTAGATCCTTGAGGAATAGCCACACTGTTTTCCACAATGGTTGAACTAGTTTACAGCCCCACCAACAGTGTAAAAGCGTTCCTATTTCTCCACATCCTCTCCAGCAGCTGTTGTATCCCTGTTTTGTACCAATTTTAATAGGGATTTATTTAGTGTTTTGCTATTAGTTATAATGTTGGATATTATTTACAATTTGTTATTTTTTATCATACTAGGGAAATAGTATTCTACTTTTAAGTTATAGTTTTTTGTTTGTTTGTTTTGTTTTGTTTTGTTTTGTTTGAGATGGAGTCTCACTCTGTCGTCCAGGCTGGAGTGCAATGGCACTATCTTGTCTCACAGCAACCTCTGTCTCCCGGGTTCCAGTGATTCTCCTGCCTCAGCCTCCTGAGTAGCTGGGATTACAGGTGCCCGCCAAAAACATGCCCAGTTAGTTTTTGTATTTTTAGTAGAGACAGGGTTTCACCATGTTGCCCAGGCTGATCTCAAACTCCTGACCTCAAGTGATCCATCAGCCTCTGCCTCTCAGAGTGCTGGGATTACAGGTGTGAGCCACTGCACCTGGACTTAAGTTACAGAATTTTTTTTTTTTTTTTTTTTTTTTTTTGGAGACGGAGTCTCGCTCTGTCGCCCAGGCTGGAGTGCAGTGGCTGGATCTCAGCTCACTGCAAGCTCCGCCTCCCGGGTTTACGCCATTCTCCTGCCTCAGCCTCCCGAGTAGCTGGGACTACAGGCGCCCGCCACCTCGCCTGGCTAGTTTTTTTTTTTTTTTTTTTTTTTTTTTAGTAGAGACGGGGTTTCACTGTGTTAGCCAGGATGGTCTCGATCTCCTGACCTCGTGATCCGCCCGTCTCGGCCTCCCAAAGTGCTGGGATTACAGGCTTGAGCCACCGCGCCCGGCCAAGTTACAGAATTTTTTAAACAAAGAAAAGTTGAGCATTAACCTATTTCAGCTGGCATGAACAACTATTTTGGAAGACCCTTATTTTCTTGCACCACACTACAAAGAACCTCAGTGCAGTCCCCAGAACTTGCCCACATGAATGATTGAGTGAGACATTTCATCATATTTTCTTTAAACAACCAGACTTTCTGCCACATAACAAATTCAATGACTCATTTTACAAAGGCAAGTTCTTCCATTACTGGTATTTACAGGATTGCTAACATTAAGGCTACAGGTTATATAAATGCTCTATCCCCCAATGTCTTGAAACTATAAAGAAAAAAATGTCCAATGAAATTGGGGTTTATTTTTCGTAACAGCATGGCTTTTGGTATCAGGCAGCTCTGACTATGATTCTTTGCTCTACAATTTACTAGCTGCAGCTTTGAGCCAGTTAATTATCTTCTCTAAGCTTCAGTTTTCTTATCTAACAAGGGGGTCAGTGGTATTTAACGTACAGGATGTTGTAAGAAGTAAATAAAATAATGTATTTCAAGCAGCTACTTCAAAATGGTAATTATATTATCATTTCTAAGATTATGATGTGCCTAATACAAAGTAGACAATAAATATTTACTGAATAAATCAATGATCTTTGTAAAGAATTCAAAGATGAAATCCACAGTCTCTGTCCACAAGGGATTTCTAAGCTAGGAGGTTAATTGCTAATAAAATTCATGTAAATGAAGCTAGGGTTTTAGGTTTGACCTTATGAGGGCCTAATGACTTGACTCTATTATCCTGTTGCCAAGTCTTCTTCCTAACTAAGCCTGAGCTTGGTGTCTGGGCACAGTCACAGTATAATTTCTTATCCTGTGTACTTTTTATTTTTATTTATTTATTTTTTTGAGGCAGAGTCTTGCTCTGTTGCCCAGGCTGGAGTGCAGTGGCACTATCTTGGCTCACTGCAACCTCTGTCTCCCAGGTTCAAGTGATTCTCCTGCCTCGGCCTCTCAGGTAGCTGGGATTACAGATGCTCGCCACCACAACCAGCTAATTTTTGTATTTTCAGTTTCACCATGTTGGCCAGGCTGGTCTCAAACTCCTGACGTCAAGTGATCTGCCCACCTTGGCCTTCCAAAATGCTGGTATTACAGGTGTGAGCCACTGAGCTTGACCCACTGTGTACTTTCTAGATGTACATAAAAGAAATAAATTCAAGCTAACTTACATTAAAAGGAGAGATGGCATAAAAATACAGGAACTGGTGTCTTATGGCACCTTGGGTTGGGATATAGTCAAATCTCAGGTAGGACTGAACCAAAAAGTGGAAAGCATCCAAGATATTACTCTCTCTCTCTCTCTCACTTTCGATTCTGTTTCTCTCAAAGCCTCTACCTTTCTCACAGCTGGGCCTCTTCTTATTCTACACTGCAGGGCAGAAGGACCCATGAGTCCTGAATCTGCATGTTTTACGTCCATCCTAATTCATATTCCTGGAGGAATCTGGTCGGCCCAGTATCTTAGCGCATTTTGTGCTTCTATAGCAGAATACCACAGACTGGGTAATTTATAAAGAAAAGAAATTTGTTGGCTCACAGTTCTGAGGGCCAGAAAATCCAGTGGCTCAGACCTATAATCCCAGCACTTTGGGAAGCCAAGGCAGGAGGATTACTTGAGCCCAGAAGTTTGAGACCAGCCTGGGCAACATAGCAACATCCCAGTCTCAAAAATAAAAATAAAAAATGTCTGCAGAAAATGTCCTAAATTTGCTTAAAGATCTGTATTTATAGATTCAAGAAGCTTAATGAACCTTAAAATAGGTGAAACTTGAAAACACCCAGACACATCAAAATCAAATTGTTGAAAATCAGAGGTAAACAAAGCGTCTCGAAAGCAGCTGGAAGGAAAAATGATAAATTACACAAAAGAGAAAACTGTGACTGCAGGTTACTCATCTGAAACCATAGAACCTTTGAGATAAAGGGAAAATATATATATATATACACACACACACATACACATACACACACACATACACATACACACACACACACACACACACACACACACACACACACACACCCCCACCCACCATGGGTCCCAGAAGACAGAAACATCTTTAAAGCACTGAAAAAAATTAAACTAAATAAAATAAAGTGCTAGAAGAAAGAACTATCCGCTCAGAATTCCATATCCAGCAAAAATGTATTTCAGGAATGCAGAAAAGATGAAGGCATTCTCAGATGAAGAAAAACTAAGAGAATTCATCATCAACAGACTTGCTCTAAAATAAATGCTAAATAAAGTTTTTCAGGTTGAGAAATTACACCAGAAACATAGAACATTAGAAATTAATAAAGAATGAAAGAAATGATTAAGATCCTAATAAGCAAAGTATTTTTCTCCTCTTAAATTCTTTAAAAAATATATATAACTGTTGAATGCAAAAATCATAATATTGCCTATAATGTTTCAATGTATATAGATGTAATATATATGACGACTATAACATAAAAGGAAATGGATAGAAGAACTAATATGATTATAAGCCATCTGTGGTTTACTGGAAGTGGCAAAATATTAACTCTATGTATACTGTGAAAAGTTAAGTACACTGTAATCCCTCAAGCAACCATCAAAAAGTACCACAGAGTTATAGGCAAAAACCCAATAAATAAATTAAGATAAAATATTATGAAATATTTAAATAATCCAAAAGAATTCTGGAAAGAGACTAAAACAGAAGTGGTGAATAGAAAACAAATAAAATGGCTATCCATCTTAAATTCAACAATTTTATTAAGTATAAATTGTTTAAACACCAATTAAAAGACAGATGTTTTTAGACTGGATAAAAATGATACCAACTACATACAGTCTGTAAGAAACACATTTTAAATACAATAATATAGATATATCTAAAGTAACATGATGTAAAAAGATAAACCGTGAAAACACTAATCAAAAGAAAGTTAGCTGGGCGTGGTGGTTCATGCCTGTAATCCCAGCACTTTGGGAGGCCAAGGTGGGTGGATCACAGTCAGGAGTTTGAGACCAGCCTGACCAATATGGTGAAATCCCGTCTCTACTAAAAATACAAAAATTAGCCAGGCACAGTGGCATGTGCCTGTAGTCCCAGCTACTCGGGAGGCTGAGGCAGGAGAATTGCTCATGGAGGAGGTTGCAGTGAGCCAAGATCACATCACTGCACTCCAGCCTGGGCCACAGAATGAGACTCTGTCTCAAAAAAAGAAGGAAAGAAAGAAAGAAAGAAGGAAGGAAGGAAGGAAGGAAGGAAGGAAGGAAGGAAGGAAGGAAGGAAGGAAAGAAGGAAGGAAGGAAGGAAGGAAGGAGAAAGAAAAGAAAGTTGAAAAGAAAAGAAAGTCTTATTTTTAGATAAAGTAGACTTCAGAACACAGAAAATTATCAGAGATAAAGGATATTAAGTAATGATAAGAGAGTAAATGCATCAAGAAGACATAATACTAAATGTGTATGTATCTAACAATAGAGCACTAAAATATATGAAGCAAAAGCTGACAGAACTAAAGAGAACTGGACAAATCCACAATTATATCTCAAAGCATCACAGGACCATGAATCCTAAAATCTTGACCTCAGTTTGTCTCAGGCCTCTTTTGGCCTCAGTTGACACTCTCTGTTCCTCTAGTTCCACAAAGGAATAACCCGGCCCCAGAGAATTTAGGGTAACTGTGAAAGCGTATTCTGTGAGGAGCCCACCCCAACCAGATGTGAGACTGTGAGTATGGCCAGACATTAGCTACTTGTTGAAATTTTAGAGAAAATCAATAGGAATTTTCCAGCAATGTCTCTCTGGGAAACTCAGGAAAGCTCAAACACAGCATTAAGAGTTTGTTGTGGACAGGTATTATTTTGCTTCTATCATCCATTCTCCCACTTCTGATAACAGTGTTTCAATTTTGCTTTAGGGAAAATACCTCTACATACCCCTAGCTTAAACTGCAATTAAGTCGATATGAATATTTCATCCTCCTGACTCAGTGATTGGTCAGAGACAGGCACACAACTCAGCCAGAGCCAATGAGATGCAAGGTTATACTTGCTGGGGCATCTGGGAAAGAGAGCTTCCTCTCTCTTCTTTGGGCACCACCAGAAAACATGATGTCCATTTAGCCCGATGGTGTGGCGTGGGGATGCGAGAGCTGGGCGGGCCACAGCCTTTTTGATATCAGGAGGGAAACCCTAGAACTATACTGTGTAGTGCCTGAGGGTAAAGCCTACACTGCAGAAGGAAGAGCAGAAGGACATACAAAAAAGGGTCTTGTTCTGAACCTTTGTTTCAAACCTTATCTAAAGACAGAACAACTCTGGTAATTTCTCTTATGCGAAGGAATAAATGTTTCCATTTTTCCATTATTTTTCTTGCTTACAATAGTTTGCATAATATTTTGGGTTTTCTGTTGTGAATGACATTCACAACATGAGTCCTGACTCACACAAGGCTTACTCTCACCTCTTCATCCCTCTGAAAAGCTCATATCTATCTTTCTCAAAAAATAAAAACAAAAGTGGAGGCGGGTGGATCATAAGATCAGGAGTTCGAGACCAGCCTGGCCCACATGATGAAACTCCGTCTCTACTAAAAATACAAAAATTAGCTGGTCGTGGTGATAGGCACCTGTGGTCCCAGCTACTCAGGAGGCTGAGGCAGGAAAATCGCTTGAACCTGGGAGGCAAAGATTGCAGTGAGCTGAAATTGCGCCACTGCACTCTAGTCTGGGCAACAGAGTGAGACTCTATCTCAAAGAGAAAAACACAAAAAGTGATGTGCAGCAAGTGTTTTTATGTTTAATGCTGGATAGTATCTTTACTTGTAGAAAATAATATGCGAGGCCGGGCGCAGTGGCTCACGCTTGTAATCCCAGCACTTTGGGAGGCTGAGGTGGGCGGATCATGAGGTCAGGAGATCGAGAACATCCTGGCCAACATGGTGAAACCCTGTCTCTACTAAAAGTACAAAAATTAGCCAGGTGTGGTGGCGTGTGCCAGTAGTCCCAGCTACTCGGAAGGCTGAGGCAGGAGAGTCGCTGAGGCAGGAGAGTCGCTTAAACCTGGGAGGTGGTGGTTGCAGTGAGCCAAGATCAAGCCACTGCATTCCAGCCTGGTGACAGAGTGAGACTCCATCTAAAAAACAAAAAAAGAACGAAGGAAGGAAGGAAGGAAGAAAGAGAGAGAGACAGGGAGGGAGGGGGGAAGGAAGAAAGGAAGGAAGGAAGGAAGGAAGGAAGGAAGGAAGGAAGGAAGGAAGGAAGGAAGGAAGGAAGGAAGGAAGGAAGGGAAAGAAAGAAAGAGAAAGAAATAAAATAAAATAATACGCAAGCATTTTAAAAGACAAAGCTTTATATGTGGAAAAAATAATACCTTAATGATTAGCAATGCACATAAATGAGAGAATTATTATTCAGAATTTAAAACTGTAAGCAAAAAAAAATAGGTTTTTTAATATATTGATAGAGAATGCTATTAACTCAGTTTTTGCTAAAATCTTTGAAAAGCATCACTGGAATTACTGTCTCCTGAGAGAATGTTTACCACCATCAACTACCTCAACCTGTAATTCCTAAAGAACAAGAATAAATTCAGGAGGCCCAGTCTTCCCTGACCCTGTTGGTACTCAAGGGAAGAATGGCTTCAAAATTCCTCCATGGGTTTTGCATTTCAGGCTCAAGCTACTTTCTTGATGGAAAATTCTTTAAGTGTTCTGAAAATCACAGTCCTCCCTAACTTCAGTGGAAAAGATTCATATTGTCCAGCTGAACGAGGATTGGATACTTAAAACCAGGGATTTCCTAAAATGAAAACGTTTCTGTGGATAAAACTGGTTACATGCCGAGACTGGAATGGAGTTAATTCTGGGTAGATATGGGATTCAAGAGATTGGTCTTCACGAGGCGTTTACAAGGGATTCAGAGGTGGAGGGAGCACAGTCCTTCCTGGGCAGTTGCCTCTAGCCTGGTGGGAGGTGTTCCTCACACCCCGGACTCTCATGCAGGGCAAAAAAAAAAAAAAAAAAAAAAAAAAAGTGAGATATTGAGTGGGCACGGTGGCTCACACCTGTAATTCCAGCAATTTGGGAGGTTTAGGTGGGTGGATCACCTAGGCAGGGAGTTCCAGACCAGCCTGGCCAACATGGCGAAACCCCATTTCTACCAAAAATACAAAAATTAGCCAGGTGTGGTGGTGTGAGCCTGTAGTCTCAGCTACTCGGGAGGCCGAGGCACCAGAATTGCTTGGACCCAGGAGAAGGAGGCTGCAGGGAGCTGAGATCATGTCACTGTACTCCAGACTGGGTGATAGAGTGAGACTCCATCTCAAACAAAACAAAACAAAACAAAACAAAACAAAACAAAAACAGTGGCTATCACATCAGAGAAGCTCCTGGCCAGGCAGCCTGGAGGAACAGGGATGAGTTCAGCACGTTGAGATGGAGTTGGCTTTCCCAGTTGGAGGGAAGAGCATGAGAAGGGACATAGGTAAAAGTAGAGTAGTGCAGGGGCCACTGAGTAATAGTCCTTTCAAGACAGGACTTCATCATAGAACCACTTTCTCTGAGGGAGCTCTGCTGGAGGAGGTTTGCCTTTTGAATTGCAAAACCAGGGTTGATGGTGCCAGCACAGAAAGGGCTGGCAGGGTGGAGGGTCTATGATAGAGACCTATAGGAGATAAAGATGGAGTTGAATTTATGGGAGCCTGCCTGTCTGTGGGAGATAGAAGGGGAAAGGCAAATTCAATGAGTCTCAGGTGAGGTGGGCAACAGATACCTACCAACACTCCAAAGAGACCACGTGCTTCTATAAAAGGGCACGGTCTAGTGAGCAAAGCCCACAGCTCTGGGTTTGATTTCTAGCACTGTCACTTAATACTTGTGTGACCTTAGACATTCACTTAACTCTCTCAGCCTCAGGACCCAATCTGTAAAAACAGGAGAAAGCTTGTTCCCTGTGCTTTACAGGATTGATATGAGCATCGGGAGAAACAGTGGGCACAAAAGAGCATTGTCAACTGCTTCTTTCTAGTCAGTTATCTGGTCATGTTTCTGAAACTCCCCAGGACTGGGAACATAGCATATGGTTTTTTTAAAGTTACTTGATGAATGAATGAATACATGAATGCGTGAATGAATGAATAATATTCAAAGGCCTCCAACTAAATAATAGTCTCCTAACTGTACTGAAAGCCTTTAATTGACTTTGGGGCTGTTTGGCCTGGGACAAGGCTCTGAGTTAGTGGTGATCAGTTGGTGTCGTGGTAGAGAAGAAAGCCTGTGAAGGTGGAGTCATTGTCATTATCAGCATAGAGTCCATTACGCTCTCCTTCCCCATACACCTGGAGCCAGACTTGGTCGCCCACCTCCAGATGCAGGAGCACAGAGCCGGAGGCCTGGTCCACGTTATTTTCCTGGTACTGGTCATAGGTGAAGAGCATAGCCTTGTCCTTCTTGAAGAGGCTGACCTTCACATCCTTCATATAGACTGTGATGTGGTAGGCAAAGTAGTACAGCCCAGGAATGTTGCAGTAGAATTTACCAGTGGAGCCATCATAGTGGTTTTGCTGATTGTAGAAGATCTTGGTAAAGCGAATGGGCATGTTGGGGACAGTAACGTAGGTCTCCAATCCCACACTGAATGCTGAGCGGTATACATAGGCACCTTCTCCAGGTTCTCCTTTCCTGCCTTGGATTCCCGGAAAGCCTCGGGGACCTTCAGCCCCGGTTACTCCAGTTTCACCAGTGTCTCCCTTAGGACCAATAAGACCTAAGGAATGAGAAGACCTCAGTGACCACAAAGAACAGAACTCCTGCCTAGGTTGGTTACAGCCTAAATTACCATCCCTGTGGCTCCCACTCACAACCTTCTTGACTTATAGAGCAAGAAACCAATAAGAGCTCCCAAAAGGAGAGAGATGTTACCTCCTCCTTCTATATCTCCCACAGACAGGCAGGCTCCCATAAATTCAACTCCATCTTTATCCCCTATAGGTCTCTGTCATAGACCCTCCACCCTGCCAGCCCTTTCTGTGCTGGCACCATCAACCCTGGTTTTGCAATTCTACCCCCTCTATCTAGGATGTCTCTCCTCCTCTATTCTGCCTATCCATCATTCAAGGCCTAGTTGAAGCTCTGCTTCCTCCTTGAAGCTTTCATTCTTCATCCAGGTCCATGGTGCGTACACTTTCTCTATGCTCCATACTTAGAATACTCGTTCACATTCAGTTTGACATTTTCAGAGTAGACTATCTTGTAGTAACCACCAACAGAGCCTTGCACATTAGACATCTTACCTAGATCAAGAGTTCCCCAAAGGCAAGATTGTGCCCTTCGGGGGGTGTGCAGGTGTGCAGTAAATGTGGTTGAATGCCACTGGATGGAATAGAAGTTAGCTAGACAGAAAGAGGAATCAGAATATGAATGCATTGGGAATAAGGATGAGGGTGAAGATGGGAAAGGGGATGGAAAAGGACATGCAGATGCAGCAAAGTCAAAGTCTTCATTATAGAGGCACCACCTATTCTCATCCTTGGAAGACCAACCTCAAATCCACTTCAAGTCGCTTATGGTTTACATAAAAAAGCTTTGCTTTCTCCCTGTGTCTAGGCCTTAGTTAATAACGAATGCCTTCATGTAGTTTATATCAGTTAAGGAGGTATGTGATGAAAGAGGCCAAAAACATTCTTACCTGGATCTCCTTTCTCACCCTTCTCGCCAGGGGTGCCATCTCTGCCATCACGACCTGGGACCCCATTATGGCCTGGATGCCCTGGGATGCCTGCCATCCAACCTGTGCAGGCCCCCTTGGGCAGAGGAAGCAGGACTCCGGGCCCTTGAGTTGTGGTATCCTGGCCATGACTGGGCAGAGCTAATAGCAGTAGAACAGCTCCCAGCAACATCCTGAGTCCTGGAATCCACATGTGCACTGTCAGCCATGGAGAGACAGACCCCACACAGCACACCCAGCTGATACCTACACAGGACTCCATCCGCCTCAGCAGATTCCACTTCAAGGAGCTGCTTTCTCAGTATTCAACTCTTTCAGGAAGACTTTTCTGAATATTGCAGCCCACCTTGATCTCTTTCTGCCCCCAAATTTGTAATACTTAACATTATTCCTTTGTGTAGTCTCCTTTCCTCACCAAGATTATGAATTCAGTGATTGCACAGATGACACTCCTCTAATTTTTCCATATCGGAGCACAGGAACAAGCACAGGGAAAGCTCCAAGAGTCAACTTGCCAAGAATCCATCCTTGAGTTTCCCAAGTACGATGACACAGATTGCTCCAATCAGTGCTAACCAGCTTCTCTCCCCTGGCTCCTTTCTTCTTTTTCTTTCCCCTCTTTTCTCTCATTTTCTGTGTCTATTCCTCCTTCTTACTCTCTCATTCTTTCTTCCTCTACCCTTCTCCTGGGGCACATGTTTGACCATTTGGTATATTACATTTGCACACACACACACACACACACACACACACACAGAGAGAGAGAGAGAGAAAGAGAGAGAGACTCACCTTCAGTTAAACAGACAACAAGAGACACATCATCCCATGAACATATCCACTGGCCCTTTGTTTGCCTGGGCCACCTTTAGCTGCCCCTCCTCTCCTGTCTGATCTCTATTCAGGACCCAGTTCGGATGTCATCTCTTTCAGGAAGTCCTTCTTCTCCATCTCACTCCTTGGTTTGTTCTTTCACCTCTGTGTTTCTCCAGTGCCCTGGTAATATGGTTTGGGTCTGTGTCCCCACCCAAATATCATGTCGACATGTGTTGGAGAAGGGGCCTGGTGGGAGGTGATGGAATCATGGAGGCTGACTTCCCCCTTGCTGTTCTCATGATAGTAGGTGAATTCTCACCTACTATCTGGTTGAAAGTGTGTAGCACTTCCCCTATATGTGCTCTCTCTCTCTCTCTCTCTCCCCCCCCCCCTTACTCTCTCTCCTGCCGCCATATAATGTGCTTGCTTCCCCTTCGCTCTTCCACCATGATTGTAAGTTATCTGAGGGCTCCCCAGCCATGCCCACTGTACCATCTGTGGAACTGTGAGTCAATTAAACCTCTTTTCTTTATAAATTACACAGTCTCAAGTAGTTTTTCATAGCAGTGTGAGAATGGATTTATACACCTAGCTTAGCTCTATTGCGTTCTATTGCACTCTGCTGTAATTTCTGTTTCGCTCACCCATTTCTCCATTAAACAGCAAGTACCAGGGGGCAAAGACTAACACACTAATAGCAGAGTAAGGACTAAATAAGTACTTTCATAATGAGGAAAAGAAATCATGAGAGAGCCAGAGAAAGGAAGGGAAGGAAGGAAAAGAAGAAAGGAAGAAAAAAGGAAAAGTGGAAGAGGGAAGGAAGGAGGGAGTGGGGAACGTATTTGAAATATGTATTCTGGAGCCCTAGCAAACAGCTCAAGTGGCACAGGTAGTCAAAGGACTCCCTGTCTCAAAATCATTCTTCAATATCCCCCTCCCAGAAAAGGGCCCAATACAAGTATAGGGACTTTTGTCCCCTCTCAGAGTCTGCCTCTGATCTTAGGGGGATCTTAAGCCCCCACCTCTGATTGCTGAGGTCTTAGTCTTCCCACTCTCACCAAGGAGTTGGGAGAAAGCATCTCACAGAGAGAAACAGGCCCTAGGATCCTGGATTAGAGGCATCACTAAGACCCTCTGTGGGTTAATGTGGCTAATCCCAAGAATCTGATTCTAAACAAAGCGTAGTCCATGTGCTTTATTTTACCTTAAAGATTCACTATTTTTCATCAGTTTGCTTGTCTCTTCTAGATTATTTGACGTCTCCAGAATTAGGTTTGTCTTCAGGACAACTGAAGGTTTGGTGAAGACAAGCCTATTCCTCTGTGAGGGATGGAAGAAAGACCGTGATTCGCCTGGTATCTGGAATCCCACTCCTAGGCTCCATTACCTGGGCGCTATGCTGCCCTCTTCACATGGCACAACCAACTCATCTTTCATCTTTATCAAATACATGAGATAAACTTTGTATATACATATAAACTATATGTATATATTACATACAAACTATATGTATATATTACATATATAGTTCATTAAAAATAATAGTTATGTAGTTCTTTGGAAATGACAGAAAAGAAAACAATCCTCAAC
Source organism: Macaca nemestrina (assembly GCF_043159975.1). NCBI lineage: Eukaryota > Metazoa > Chordata > Mammalia > Primates > Cercopithecidae > Macaca > Macaca nemestrina. Next base: position 11,305,898 of record NC_092126.1, read on the forward strand.
CCCAAGAATGTCTCTGTTTATTTTTAAACATAGTGGAAATCATACTTTATGTAAAACTTTATTCCTCTATTTTTCCCTTGTCATTTTCTAGTTTTTATAATCACTATTTGTAATGTCTCAGAGTGCTTGTCTAGTAAGTGGATATAATCAATATATATTCGACCATTTATATTTCATCAAACTTTTAGCATATTTTCATTTTTAAATATTATTTTATATTCTTTAAGAAATTACACTTTGATTTTTAAATAATATTTTAAATATCCTTAGGTATATAGCTTTCCCCAAGATTATGATTCTGTTATGACAGATTCCCAGAAGTAAAATACTGGACCAAAAGGTATGTACAGTTTTAAGTCTCCTGAAACATAGCCCCACATGGCAGTGTATGTTATACATTAGTGTGTGTATAAAAGGGCATACCTTAACTACCCTCATTAGCTTTGGGTATTATAAAAAACATGTGTGTGTTGTCAGTTTAGTGAGCAAAAGAAATAATGGTACCTCACAGCTCTAGTTTGCTTTTTTTTTTTTTTTTTGAGAGAGGGTTTCACTCTGTCACCCAGGCTGAAGTGCAGTGGCACAATCTGGGCTCACTACAGCCTCTACCTCCCGGGTTCAAGCGATTCTTATGCCTTAGCCTCCCAAGCAGCTGAGATTACAGGCATGCACCACCACACTCGGCTAATTTTTGCATGTTTTAGTAGAGAGGGGGTTTCACCGTGTTGGCCAGGCTACTCTCAAATTCCAGACCTCAGGAGATCCTCCTGCCTTGGGCTCCCAAAGTGCTGGGATTAAAGGCATAAGCTACCACACCCGGGCCTTGCATCTAAGTGTTAAGCAGTTGTTATTCATGCTAAGATTTAGTAAGTATTCAATTTTCTTCCGTTTTTTTTCTATTGTTTGATATAGTTAAAGTTTCACTCTTTAATGTAGCTCTGATTTTCTGTTTTGATGTAAGGTGTGACCTAAGGTACTCAAATGATTTCTCCCCACTTGAAGACTAGCTGTTACAACAACTTTAATTGCATTTTTTCCTTCACTATAGATCTGATGCATCATTTATCAAATATCAGGTTCTAATATGATCTTATAAGTAAAGTAACAATTGAGAATGAAATGGCAGACAGAGAGAAGAGAGGCAGAAACAGCAATAGAAACAGGTGCAATCAGACTCAGGTGCTGCCCTTTTAGGTGTCATGAGTCTTTATTTAAGACCCGCTACTATCATTTATATGTACATTTGTCGCCCTCTACTGAATTTGAAGAGTTCAGAAGAGTGTTCTCAATAGCTGCTGGAAATAAAATGAGAATCAGCTTAGGTTTGACTAGTCTCAAGATAAGAAAAAAGAGGTGAGCTACATGAGAAGCTAAGGAGAGACCAGCAAAGCCCCTTTTGTATTTTAGGAGAATTCTTGTTTTGAGACTTTAAAGATTTCACGCATCTTTAAACTTCCTGACTGCTTGTCACCTCTGCCTTTTCTTATTATGGCTTTGGCAATAAAACTGAGAACTTTGAGCTCCATGCGTGTTTTTCTCCAGAAATGGGAAGAATCTGTGAGGCTCCATCATTTTCCACTGGGAAATAGGAGGAGAGAATCCAGAATATGTGAACGGGTGGAGGCAGCTAAAGAAGGCCCCAGAGATAAAGGGTGAATGGGGGCTTACCCCAAAACCTTGGAGAGAGGACAAACTCAGGGGTCTCTGGAGTTTAATGGCTCCTCCCCCTTTGATAAAAATAAAGATCCCTTTCTCCTACCTTAAGGGAACACCCTTTGTCCCCACATTTCAGTACTATGGACAGATTTCTCCACTAATAGGTGCAATCAGCCTAGGTTCCATGACAGTGGCATGGGGTAGAGGTGCTGGAAATACAAGAGCACGATGAGCACAGGAGCCTCGGAAGTTTCCAAGACTAAGAACGGACTCTGATTGAAAAAGAAAGTTGCATTCCAACTTAATTCTGGGTGGGAAATTGGCAATTAATAACAATTGAAGACCAGTGCAAACATGCCTAATTTAAAAAAAAATTCTTTCAGAATTATTTGTGTTCTTTTTTATTTTACTTATTTATTTATTTGGAGATGGAGTCTTGCTCTGTCGCTAGCATCTTGCCCTCTCCAAGTCTCAGGTTCTCCTACACATTAGAGTCAAAAGCAGGGCTTTGGGAAGATTAAGTAGAATAAGTTTTAAAAATACCACATGAAAATTGTACTCCAAGAAACTCTCACCAATATCAGCGTTCTCATGTTCCTCACCTCACATGATCCCGTTTAGCGGATTAGGAAGCTGACACTAGAAAGTTCTGTGTAATGCTTTCGGAGGCACCGTGATATGATAGAAAGCTCACTGATTTAGAAGTCAGAACAGAGTCTCTCAGCGATCATTTCCTTAATCTCTCAGTTTCCTCATCTCTAAAGTTGGGGTCATATATATAAAATTACAAACATACAAAAATATCTGTTTTTTTAGATATTGCCATTGCTACACTTTGTTTCCCTCCCTCCCTCCCTCCCTCCCTCCCTCCCTCCCTCCCTCCCTCCCTTCCTTCCTTCCTTCCTTCTTTCCTTCCTTCCTTTCTCTCTCTCTCTCTCTCTCTCTCTCTTTTTCTGAGGCAGAGTCTCGCTTTGTGGGCCAGACTGGAGTGCAGTGGCGCCATCTCAGCTAACTGCAACCTCCGCCTCCCGGGTTCAAGCGCCTCCTGCCTCACCCTCTCAAGTAGCTGGGATTACAGGCATCCACAACCACACCTGGCTAATTTTTGGTATTTTTAGTAGAGATGGGATTTCACCATGTTGGCCGGGCTGGTCTCAAACTCCTGACCTCAAGTGATCCGCCCGCCTCGGCCTCCCAAAGTGCTGGGATTATAGGCGTGAGCCACTGTGCCCAGCCTGTTACACTCTATTTCTATCAGAAAAAAAATATTACTAAGTAATATTGAGTACTATGATCTAAAACTCAATTATGCCTATAAAGAAAACTTTTACATGGATCAAGAAGTTAAATCTCAAGTGTTACAATTCTTTGCCTTTGTAAAATGCTATTTGTTGTGTCCCTGTAGACTTAGCATGGCACCAAAATTCCTAAGTCTCAACTCTGTTATGTGTCCTTCAGTAACTCAGGAATCTGCTTAATTGTTTTTGGTGACAAAGCTTTTGGCAACAAAGGAGTTACACAGCTAAGTGCACCCTTGAAATGTCATTAAAAAGAAATTTGAGGTTTTATGATTAGCTGTACAGTTAAAGCAATAAAAAATCCAGGCAGATCTTCTGATTCACCATAATCAATTTAAGATTTCTTAATATTTCTTTCCTGGCAGCATACAAAAAGGCAAAATTAATAAATAACATAGTTGTTAAATAACAAATTTTGTTACTTTTTATAAAATAAAGGGATCTATTTTATCTGTATTCAAACTAAAGATTTTGCGGACTTTTAAAATTTTTGAAAATGCTGTTTATAAAACCCTTTCCTCACTTGGTATCTCGTTCAATTCTCACAACCATTTTGAGAGACAGGAAATTAAACTCTGGTCTTCAGAACCCAATAACAGACTCTTAGACATAGTCCAGGAGGAGAAAAGTATTGTGGTCACACATCCTGCCTTTCAATATTCCACCCTATGGGGTGAGGGATACAAGAAAAAAGTAGCATAAAAAGACTTCCACTGTAATCTCAGCACTTTGGGAGGCCGAGGAGGGAGGATCACCTGAGGTCCGGAGTTCGAGACCAGCCTGACCAACATAGTGAAACCCTGTCTCTACTAAAAACACAAAATTAGCCAGGCATGGTGGTGCATGCCTATAATCCCAGCTACTCGGGAGGCTGAGGCAGGAGAATTGCTTGAACCTGGGAGGCAGCAGTTGCAGTGATCTGAGATCGCACCATTGTAGTCCAGCCTGTGCAACAAAAGCAAAACTCTATCTCAATTAAGAAAAAGAAAAGAAAAAGAAAAAAATAACTTGCAGATTATGAAGCAAGTGACCTGGCTTCCACTCTAGGCTTCACCTAACTCTCTGGGTGAATTTCCAGCCTTCATCCAACCTCCCCAACTTCATGCTCTTTGCCTATAAATGTGGGACAGTAATCCTCATTTAACCTATTTTACAATAGCATTGTGAGAACCAACTGATAGAAAGTATGAAGAAGTATTTTATAAACTCATAAAGTGCTCCACACATAAGTGAAGAGAAAGGAAGCAAACAAATATGTATGGACCACTGCTACACAGCCATCACCCCTTTAACCTCAATGTGACCACACAACTCCCAGAGGTAGGACCCAGTTCCCACAGAAGAAATCCGAGGACCAAACAGGTTCAGGAATTTCTGCCCAAAGATATCAAGTAAAAGAGGGCAGAGGTGAGATCTGAAGTCCAAATGGCTGTACTGGTTTTCTCCTGCACTGGCTTTCCTGGCAAACCTCACACAGGCATGAATTCATCTGTCGTTAAAATTATACAAGGGGATGACCATGATGTTCTCATTTATCTTGTGATCATTTATCTTCGTGTTAAAATGTATGAGAAATTTCACTTTGACCTACTGGAATTTCAGTTGCAACAGCAGAATCCTGCAAAATGCAGGGACAGGGTCCCCTCTGGGACTGGTAGGAGGCAGAGCTGTATGGGGGAAAGAGGTCACCAAACCTGGTGCCAATTCTTCCAGCAGAAAAGGGCATTAAAGCACACAAAATTGGCCAGGCACAGTAGCTCACACCTGTAATCTCAGCACTTTGGGAGGCTGAGATGGGTGGGTCACATGAAGTCAGAAGTTCAAGACCAGCCTGGCCAATATGGCAAAACCCTGTCTCTACTGAAAACACACACACACACACACACATACAAAATAGCTGGGGGTGGAGGCGCCTGCCTGTAATCCCAGGTACTCAGGAGGTTGAGACATAAGAATCGCTTGAGCCTGGGAGGTGGAATTTGAGGTGAGCTGCACCCCAGCCTGGGTGACAGAGCAAGACTCTGTCTCAAAACAAAGCATACAAAATCCTCAAATGTCAGAGTCAAAAGGGGCCCCCAAAATCACTTCCTTCCAGCCTTGCTTTTACAAATGGGAAGGCTGAGGGGAAGGAGTAGGAATGCACTTATTAGAACCTTATAGAAGCCAGCTCCCATGCTAGATTTTACACATTATTTATTTTCATCTTTACAATAACTCCATGAAGGAAGGAAATGACCCCAACTTTAGAGATGAGGAAACTGACAGATTAAGGAAACGCAATCCCTGAGAGACTCCGTTCTGACTTCCAAACCAGTGAGCTTTCCATCACGTCACAGGGCCTCCGAAAGCATTACACGGAGCTTCTCAGACTCAGCTTCCTAATCCACTAAATGTGATCATGTGAGATGAGGAACATGAAAAACTGACGCTGGCACGAGTTCCTTGGAGTATAATTTTCATAAGGCATTTTCAAAATTGATTTTACTTAATCTTCCCATAGCCCTGCTTTTGACTCTAACATGTAGGAGAACCTGAGACTTGGAGAGAGAAAGATGCTAGCTAATTCAACCACTGGATTGAATTATATCAAACTCCCATTTTTAAAAGTCAAAATAGGCTGGGCACAGTGACTCATGCCTGTAATTCCAGCATTTTGGGAGGCCAAGGTGGGTGGATCACCTGAGGTCAGCAGTTTCAGACCAGCCTGGCCAACATGGTGAAACCCCGTCTCTACTAAAAACACAAAAATTTGTCGGGCATGGTGGCGGGCGCCTGTAATTCCAGCTACTTGGGAGGCTGAGGCAGGAGAATCACTTGAACCCATGAGGCAGAGGTTGCAGTGAGCCGAGATTGCGCCACTGCACTCCAGCGTAGGCGACAAGGGTGAAACTCTGTCTTAAAAAAATAAATAAAATAAAAATAAAAATAAATAAAAGTCAAAGTGTAGAATATCGGCAGTTTCTCACAGTGCAACCCTATAATGAATGGCATAACCAGGAATCAACTCAGCTTTGCCTAGCTACCAGGAGATTTGCCCGAAAGCCTTCACTCAGCCCTGGGAGAGCTGTCAATATCTCCATGCCCAACACACACACATACCCGCCCCCATACACACACCTCCACCTACGCACGTGCACACCCACACACCACATCCACACATCCACACACATATGCACCGCCCCCACACACACATACACACCCTTCCACATGAGCTCGCACACACACACACACGTACCCTCAAGGAACTAATAAAACAGAGCATCCCCCACCACCACATTTTTAGGATAAGTCTCTCTCCACATGATGGAGTTTCTGATGGAAATTCCTGATTGAAAGCATCTACTCTCCAAAAGACATCACCTCTTGACTTTAGCCATATGTCTGGGACCACCGGTCCACTGGCTTGACAAGGACTAGGTGGAAAGTTTGTCCCTACAGCCACCTTAAAAAGAGCAAGGATATAATCCCAGCCCTTTGGGAGGCTGAGATGGGAAGACTGCTGAGCCCAGGAGTTCGAGGCCAGCCCAGCCAACATAGTGAGATCCTGTCTCTACAAAAAATTTTTAAAAATTAGGCAGGCATGGTGGCACACACTTGTAGTCCCAGCTACTCAGGAGGCTTAGATGGGAGGGTCACTTGAGCCCAGGAAATTGAGGCTGCAGTGAGCTGTGATTGCACCACTGCACTCTAGCCTGGGTGACAGAGTGAGACCCTGTCCCAGAAAAAAAAAAAAGGAGCCAGTCTTGTGTCTACTCTTTTTTTTTTTTTTTTTTTTTTTTTTTTTTGAGATGTAATTTTGCTCTTTTTACCCAGGCTGGAGTGCAATGCTGTGATCTCAGCTTAAGACTCCTCAGCTGGGCGCAGTGGCTCACGCCTGTAATACCAGCACTTTGGGAGGCCAAGGCAGGTGGAACATGAGGTCAAGAGATCGAGACCATCCTGGCCAACATGGTGAAACCTCATCGCTACTAAAAATACAAAAATTAGCTGGGCATGGTGGCGCATGCCTGTAGTCTCAGCTACTTGGGAGACTGAGGCAGGAGAATCGCTTGAACCCGGGAGGTAGAAGTTGCAGTGAGCCTAGATTATGCCAAAAAAACTCCTCAAGACTTAAGGAAGAGTGGCAGCAGGGACTGCTAGGGAAGCTGCAGGACTCCCTGTGTACCACTGGCCCTCCTGAACCAAGCTGACACCATCATGCTCCTTCCGACATATTCTGCTAGCATAAAGGGACCCCCGTCTCCCCAACTGAATTAGGCAGAGCTGGCCTTCCTTCTAGCGGAGTCCCTAGGAGTGAGGTGGTGCCGCCCTTTGCGAGGCTTGATCTAAAAACCAGAACCTCTCCAGACCAGGGATCCACGTCCTCTAACACAAGAGAGGCTGACCTAACCTGTAAAATCCCTCCCACTCTGACCTTCAGCATCTACAGCTCAAAACCACCAGGATGCCTCAGAAACAGCACTCCCTGGGGTGACTGGGATTAGGCTGCACAAAAACCAGGTAGATCCAGTTTCTCCTGTCAGAAAATGTTTTTTTAATTATAATTTTTCATAAGTTCCAACTATACGCCAGGCTCTTCTCATTTTATCTCATTAGAACCTTCCTTCCTTCCTTCCTTCCTTCCTTCCTTCCTTCCTTCCTTCCTTCCTCCCTCCCTCCCTCCCTCCCTCCCTCCCTCCCTCCCTCCCTCTCTCTCTCTCTCTCTCTCTCTCTCTCTCTCTTTCTTTCTTTCTTTCTTTCTTTCTTTCTTTCTTTCTTTCTTTCTTTCTTTCTTTCTTTCTTTCTTTCTGACACGAAGTCTCGCTCTGTCACCCAGGCTTGAATGCAGTGGCAGGATCTCGCCTCACTGTGACCTCCGCCTCCCAGGTTCAGGCAATTCTCCTGCCTCAGCCTCCCGAGTAGCTGGGATTACAGGCACCTGCCACCACACCCGGCTATTTTTGTATTTTTAGTGGAGGCAGGGTTTCACCATGTTGGTCAGGCTAGTCTGGAACTACTGACCTCAGGTGATCCGCCCGCCTCAGTCTCCCAAAGTGCTGGGATTACAGGTGTGAGCCACCATGCCTGTCCTCATTAGAACCTCTTGATTACCTTGTAAGATATCCCCATACCTACAGATATCCCCAAATCTATAGACAACAACCATGTCACACTCATCATTGTATCTCGTGAACCCAACCCACTGTCTGGACCATAGGATCTGCTCAGTAAATATTTGCTGAATAGAATAAAGTGGCAGAGCTGGATTCCAAATTCCGGTCTGAAGTCAGCACTCAGCTTGACTTTTCTCAAGCTGCCTTCACATATGCTTCTTCCTTTGCCCTACCTGGTCAAGCTAAGAGGCAATGTATTCCCTTATCCCCCTTAATCAAATTGGACTTCATCTGTGGACAAACCCTCCCAACTTACTGACCCTAACTTTTCCTCAATAGGTATCCTGCCACAGAGAGAACTGGTAAAAATTCAGAATGGTTCCAGGCATCTTAGAAGGAATGCCTGAAATAACCCTCTCTCTCTCGGGGTTGTGGGAGAATTGAGGAAGAAGCCCAGTGCATATCTGCCTCCACCAGTGCTGCTCTGACCAGAGTATCCACCTATATCCACTCCCACACTGCTATGGACAGGAAAGCCTGGGTGATCCCAGACAGAGGCTATGCACGTACCCTTCACCCAGCCTGCAACTTCACAGAATTGCTCTTACCCTCTGGTATGGAATCAGAACCACAGACTGCAGTCAGAATGGAAGTGAGGAGGAGATGGCCCAGCCTCAACAGCCTGGTACTCATGGGGGCAGGCAGTCCCCACCTCACAATTGTCCTTTCCCATTGGCCAGCTTAGTGAGGGCCAGAGGCCAGTGGGCAGGCACATGTCCCTGGCAGCTGCCCACAGCCTCCACCCTAGGGAACCTGGTGCAACCCAGCTTGGGCTTGGGAAGCCAAGTGGAGCTTCAGTCAAAACACTTGTGTCTCCAGGCCTTGACCCTTATTTTGCCTCCTACAACAGCAACAGAAGATGAGGCAAAGGTCAAAACCACAGCAGAAAACAAGATTTTTTTTCCTGCAACTGACAGAGAAACATCCTAATGTAAATGAATTGCTCAGTGGTCCAGGAAGCCTCCCCCGCCCATAGATTTGCCCTAAAATGAGTCAGGACACCAATGACCACATCACAGTCCTGCCCACTGTGCGTAATTAAGTGTGAGACCGCGCAAGTTCAGACAGTGAGTGCTTCAGAAGGGAGCACTCTCAAAGGGTCTGCAATCGGGTAAGAAATAGAGCACATCCTCCACTCTCTGGCCTGGACCCTAGATTTAGGAAAGACCTTGTGTATGAATTCTGAGAACTGGGCTGTGGGGAAGTTCCTGGATTGGTGTGGGGCTTGGCACGTTAAAAAGGCCCTGAATTCTAAAAGCTTGTGGCCTCAAATCGCAATTTGAATCTAATATAATAGAAAACTTACATAAAATGTGATATTGGAATACCATCTTTCAAGATTTTTTGGTTCCAAAATTCAGGATAAGATTTTGACAGCTACCTTGGCGGGTGTGTGTGTGTGAGAGAGAGAGAGAGAGACAAAGAGAGAGAGAGCCTGTTTTGCCAGTTCCTTAAGCATAGATATGCTTATTCTGCCTCTTGTGGAACCCAGCTCTGGCCTAGAAGCAGCCTAGAGAACTGGAAGCTGCTTCCCACTTAGGTGTTCCTAGAAAGTTTAGGCTTGAAGTGGCAACATTCAACACCTCGGACTTCCTTGGCACACTCATGTTTTGTTTTTGAAGGGCAGGATCTGAGCCGGTTCTTGCAAGCCACACATTCTGATGAATTAAATTATGACCCCAGCAAGGGCTTAGGATGTCAGCAACAACTTCAACAAGACATCCGAAACAGAATTTTCTCAGACAGAGGCAGGGCAAGTGTCTGTCTGTCCCCCAAATGTCATCTCCACAGTCCACAGAGAGCCTAAAAATCAACCAGTAAAGTCAAGTCCACCATTAAAGTAAAGCAAAGATCTGGTCTAAAGCCTAGGCTTCCTGCTAATGTCCAAATATTTCAAGAGAAGTCACATTAGGCCATTGAGATTAGAGACACGAGAGACTTTCCAAGGTCCCCTGGCTTAGATAAGTGGCCCATGAAAATGAGGTTCCATATAGTTTAGCAGGCTGACTGAACCAAGAAGACAACAAAGAGAAATAGAAGCAATTCTCAATTATATCACTGCTTTATTTTGTTATGGTGTTTTCCTGTTTATTTTGGTTTATGTTACTGTCTGTTGCTACTTATTAGAATGTAAACTTCAGGTCAGGTGCAGTGGCTCATGCCTGTAATGCCAGCACTTTGGGAGGCCGAGACAGGCAGATCACCTGAAGTCAAGAGTTTGAGACCAGACTGGCCAACATGGTGAAACTCCATCTCTACTAAAAATGCAAAAATAGCCGGGCGTGGTGGCACATGCCTGTAGTCCCAGCTACTTGGGAGGCTGAGACAGGAGAATCACTTGAACCCAGAAGGTAGAGGTTGCAGTGAGCCAAGTGCACCATTGCGCTCCAGCCTGGCTGACAAGAGTGAAACTCTGTCTCAAAAAAAAAAAAAAAAAAGTAAACTTCAGGAGAGCAGAGATTTTGCCTATTCAAAGTTGTATCCCTTAGTTCCTAGAACAGAACCTGGCACAAAGTAGGCAATAATAAATGTTGAATTAATGAATAAATGAATGATCATATTCAACTTTCTTTTGGAGATAACTATTATTGTCTTTCATTTTACAAATAAGGAATCTAGAGTTCAATGAGGGTAAGTAATTTGTTCAAGGCACAAGTCTAGGATTTGAACCAGATCTGTCTAACTACAAAATCCCTATGCTTTCTAATTCCTCATGGCCTTCACCCCTCCTGATGGACTGTGAGGCCTCAAGGTTGATGTACGTGCTTCAGGGTAGTTTCAGGGCTGGCATAAAAAGTATTTTCTTTGGCTGGGCACAGTAGCTCATGCCTGTAATCCCAGCACTTTGGGAGGCTGAGGCGGGCGGATCACTTGAGGTCAGGAGTTTGAGACCAGCCTGACCAACATGGTGAAACCCCGTCTCCACTAAAAATACAAAAAAAAAATTAGCCGGGTATGGTGGCAGGCACTCGTAATCCCAGCCACTCGGGGGGGGCTGAGGCATTAGAATCGTTTGAACCCGGGAGGCGGAAGTTGTGGTGAGCTGGAGATCGCGCACTCCAATCTGGGTGACAGAGCAAGAATCCATCTCAAAAAAAAAAATTTTTTTCTTCTAACCTTATAAGAAAGGAGCTGGTTAGAGAAAGCTTTAGCTATTGCACAAGGTGGAATAACTTTAGCCCCACAATCCCATCAAGACTGTGCTGGGCCTGGCTGTCGGTCAGCGACATTGTGAAAGCCTAGCATTTTGTGAGGCCTCAGGGAAATCTGCCATACACCACAAAGGCCGTCGTATGGAAAGAAGCAGTTCTGTGGCATACTGGTTTAAAGACTGTAATTGAAAAACATTCAATCAGAAATGCCCTGAGGCTAGTCTTTTTCCCAGGACAGAATTATTACTACCTAGACCAAAAAAAACAAATAAATGCAATCTTTTCCTCCAGGGTACTGTAGCTACAGGTCAAGCCCCTGTTAGCATGTGAGTTGGGATACTGAAACAGGCCAAATCACTTAGTTTATCTTAAGTATGGTTAAGTATTGCCATATATTTTTGCCTAATTATGATTTTTAAAAACAATCTTTTTTTCTTTCTTTCTTTTTTCTTTTCTGAGACGGAGTCTCACTCTGTCCCCCAGGCTGAAGTACAGTGGCGCAATCTCGGCTCACTGCAACCTCCGCCTCCCGGGTTCACGCCATTCTCCTGCCTCAGCCTCCCGAGTAGCTAGGACTACAGGCGCCCACCACCACTCCTGGCTAATTTTTTGTATTTTCAGTAGAGACGGAGTTTCGCCGTGTTAGCCAGGATGGTCTCGATCTCCAGACCTCATGATCCACCAGCCTCGGTTTCCCAAAGTGCTGGGATTACAGGTGTGAGCCACTGCGCCCTGGCAGAAATAATCTTAACTGAAGTAACCAAGCATAAGCACTGTATTTTGAAAAATAAAAATTGGAGCAAGATGGTAGAGTGAGCATGTCCTGCAGCAATGTACGCAATCCCCAAACCCCTAGAAATGGCAAGAAACGAGAACATTTTCTTTTTCTTTTTTTCTTTTTCTTTTTTTTTTGAGACGAGGTTTCACTCTTGTTGTCCAGACTGGAGTACAATGGCATGATCTCAGCTCACCACAACCTCTGCCTCTCTGGTTCAAGCAATTCTTCTGCCTCAGCCTCCCAAGTAGCTGGGATTATGGGCATGTGCCACCATGACTGGCTAATTTTGTATTTTTAGTAGAGACGGGGTTTCTCCATGTTGGTCAGGCTGGTCTCGAACTCCCAACCTCAGGTGATCTGCCCGCCTCAGTCCCTCAAAGTGCTGGGATTACAGGTGTGAGCCACCACTCCTGGCCAGGAGAATATTTCTTTATCTCTTCTGAAGACATAGCTACAGCTGTACTTCCTCCAAAGTACCTCAGATGATAATTTAAGTATCTAGTTTACTACTGCATGCTTTGGACTGTCACCTCCTGCCACCAGCCAGAAGGCCATCATGATTCAGGCCCAGTCAATGCAGGCTGGCACCCCTGCATTCATACTTTTTAAAGCCTGTGTCCTTGGACCACTCCCGATACTAAAAAATTGTACTAGGCAAGGGATTTGTTATAATAATTTTAGAAAGGCTAGAGAAACAAAGAGAGATGGTATTGCCTAAAGACCAGGAATTGGTGACTGTCCCTGGGCCACAGCCTATGAGCCTGCACTTACTGCGTGTCTTGCTAGCTGCTCCACCATTGCCACTGAACAGGAGCCACTGTCACCGCCGTTGCCAAGGGCACCCACTGAAACACAAGAGCTCCTCTCTTCTTCCCCACTTCAATCTTTTCATGGTTGTCTCCCATGATAACAAGCTAACTGGTACCCATCTGACAAAGGAATGTAGGATGTATCATTTTAGTCATCAAGCTCCAGGAATACAAAAGGGATTATGGAGAGGTGAATGGATGGCTAAGTACTAATCGACATGATCTGGCATAGGTCACAATGTCAAAAAAAAAAAGAAGTGACACCCAAGGAAACAAAGCTAATAGAAAAAAGGGGGAAGCTTAAGAATAACTATAATTATTATATTCAAAAAGGTGTGATAGGAATAACATACATTAAAATAATTAATGTCTAGTCTGCCCACAGTAGGAGGCGAAAATAAATTTCTGACTTTTTGTCACTAAATTCGTGGTGCTTTGCTATGGCAACCTTAGGAAACCAGTACAAGGATCTAGGGCCAGTGAAGAGTTCTTATATATGACAACAAAAGCACGATCCACTAAAGAAAAAAATGAAAGATGAAATTTCAACAAAACTAAAACTTTTGCTCTGTGAAACATCCTGTTAAGAGGAGGAAAAGGCAATCTATGAATTAGAGGAAAGTATTTGCAAACCATATTTGAGACAAGAGATCTGGATCTAGATTGTATAAAGAAATCTCAAAACTAAATGGTAAAAAAAATTCAATTAGAAAATGGACAAAGGACATGAACAATTATTTCACTGAGTAGGAAACACAAATGACAAACAAGCACATGCAAAGATGTTTAGCATTATTAACCATTATGGAAGTGCAAATTAAAATCACCGTGAGATATCACTACATGCCTACTAGAATGGCTAAAATTAAAAATAGGAATACTATAATGGTAGATACGTGTGGATACATACAATCGTCAAAACCCATAGAATGTACAACACTAGGCCAGGCACGGTGGCTCATGCCTGTAATCACAGCACTTTGGGAGGCTGAGGCAGGCAGATCACTTGAGGTCAGGAGTTGGAGACCAGCCTGGCCAAAATGGTGAAACCCTATCTCTACTAAAAATACAAAATTAGCTGGGTGTGGTGGCATGCGCCTGTAATCCCAGCTACCTGGGAGGCTGAGGCAGGAGAATCACTTGAACCCAGGAGGTGACGATTTTGGTGAGCCAAGATCGCGCCATTGCACTCAGCCTGGGCAAAAAAGAGAGAAACTCCGTCTCATTAAAAAAAAAAAAAAAGAGAGAGAGAGAAATTGTAAAACACTAAGTTAATCCTAATACAAACTAGGGACTTTAGATGATTAAAAAGAACAAAAAGATGTGGAGAATAGAGAACACAAACTTTTTTTGAACTAAAAATAGTGAGACTGGCCAGGCACAGTGGTGCACGCCTGTAACCCCAGCACTTTGGGAGGCAGAGGCAGGTGGATCGGTTGAGGTCAAGAGTTTGAGACCAGCCTGGGCAACATGGTGGAACTCCACCTCTATTAAGAATACAAAAAAAATTAGCCACGGGTGGTAGCACTCACCTGTAGTCTCAGCTACTCAGGACGCTGAGATGTGAGGATCGCTTGAGCCTGGGAGTCAGGGGTTGCAGTGAGCCGAGATAGTGCCACTTCCAGCCTGGGCAACTGAACGAGACTCTGCCTAAAAAAAAAAAAAAAAAAAGGGTGAAAATACTAAATTTGGGAAAGAATGCATAAAAATAGATTACTCATATTTTGCTGATGGGAATGGAAAATAATGCAGCCACTCTGAAAAATAGTTTGGCAGTTTATTTGAAGATTAAATAGCAGTAACACTCCTGGGCATTTATCCCAAAGAACTAAAAATTATATCCATATGGCCGGGCTCGGTGGCACACGCCTGTAATCCCAGCACTTTGGGAGGCCGAGACGGGCAAATCACCTGAGGCCAGGAGTTCGAGACCAGCCTGGCCAACATGGTGAAACTCTGTCTCTACTAAAAATATAAAAACGACTCGGGTGTGGTGGTGCATGCCTGTAATCCCAGCTACTTGAGTCTGAGGCAGGAGAATTGCTTGAACCCGGGAGGCAGAGGTTGCAGTGAGCCGAGATCACGCCACTGCACTCCAGCCTGGGCGACAGAGTGAGACTCCATCTAAAAAAAAACAAAAAAAAAACCACAAAAAACTACGTCCATACAAAAATCTGTACATAAAAATCTGAACATCCCTGTACATAAATGTCTCTGCTCATTTGTAAGTAAATATTTATGATAAATTTCTAGAAGTGGCATTGCAGGGTAAAGAGATATGCACATCTTAAATTGATACTGAATCTCAAGAATCCACTGTTGATTTATATTTCTCCCAGTGTAGGATGAGAGTACACATTTCTCTATATCCTCACCAATACCCGATTCTGTCAAACTTAAATATATGGTATTCTAATAGATGTGTTAAAAGTGCCTCATTTTTATTTGTATTTCTTCTATTATATGTGATTAAATGCATCACATATTTATTGATTATTTGTATTTTTTTCCTGGAATTCTGTGTTTCTATCCTTGTCCATTTTCCTTATTGAATTATTCTTATTAATTTTGAAAATCTTTTTATTAACACATAATGTACATATTTTTGGGATACATGTAATAATTTGGCATATTCATATAATGTGTAAAGATCTAAAAAAGTCAGGTACGGTGGCTAACGCTTGTCATCCCAGCACTTTGGGAGGCCGAGGTGGGTGGATCACCTGAGATCAGGAGTTCCAGACCAGTCTGACCAACATGGTGAAACCCCATTCCTGCTAAAAATACCGGCATGGCGGTGGGCACCTGTAATCCCAGCTACTCGGGAGGGTGAGACAGGAGAATCACTGGAACCCAGGAGGCGGAGGTTGCAGTGAGCCAAAATTACACCACTGCACTTTAGCCTGGGCAACAGAATGAGACTCTGTCTGGGAAAAAATAAAAAAGTAATTAGGATATTCATCACCTGCAATATTTATCTTGTTTAATGCTAGGAACATTTGAATTGTTCTCTTCTAGCTATTTTGACAGGTACAATAGATGATCTTGAACTATGGTCACCCTACTGATCTACAAAACACTAGGTCTTATTCTTCTACCTAACTATATTTGTACCCATTTCAACCTCTCATTGAATTATTCTTATTAATTTTTAAAAGATCATTGTATACCAAGGAAATTAATTCTTTGTGATTTGTTTTGAAAATGTTTCTGTCTGTTCACTTTTAAAAATGTTTCATATAAAATTTTTGGCTTGCTATGCAGCCTAACTTATTAACATTTTACTTTTGTCTTCTGGATCTCATGTTTTGTCTGAAAAGACTCCTCCCATTGCAAGGGTTTGGTTTGTTTTTTTTTTCAACTTTTATTTTAGATTTGGGGCGGGGTACATGTGCAGGTTTGTTACAAGGGTATATTGCATGATGCTGAAGTTTGGATACGATTGGACCCATCACTCAAGTACTGAGCATAGCACCCAACAGGTAGTTTTTCAGTCCTTGTCCCCCTCCCTTCTCTTGTAGTCCCCAGTGTCTATTGTTCCCATTTTATGTCCATGTGTACTCACTTGGTTCCCACTTATAAGTGAGAACATGTGGTATTTGCTTTTCTGTTTCTGCGTTAGTTTACTTAAGATAATGGTCCTAGCTGCATCCATGTTGCTGCAAAGGCCATGATTTCATTCTTTTTTCTGACTGCGTACTATTCCATGGTGTATATGTACCACATTTTCTTTATCCACTCCTCTGTTGATTAACACCTTGGTTGTTTCCATGTATTTGCTATTGTGAATAGTGCTGTGATGAACCTACAGGTGCATGTGTCTTTTTGATAGAACAATTTATTTTCCTTTGGATGTATATCTAGTAATGGGATTGTTGGTTTGAATGATACTTTTAGTTCTTTGAGAAATCTCCTGCTTTCCACAGTAGCTAAATGAATTTACATTCCCCCCAACAGTGCATAAGCAATCCCTTTTCTCTGCAGCACTGCCAACATCTGTTATTTTTAGTAATAGCCATTTTGAATGGTGTGTGATGATGTTTCATTGTGGTTTTGACTTGCTTGTCTCTGATGATTAGTGATGATAAGCATTTTTTCATATGATCGTTTGTCACTTGGATGTCTTCTTTTGAGAATTGTCCAAAAAGTAAGCAAAGGACATAAATGGGGTTATTTGTTTTTTTGCTTGTTTATTTAAGTTCCTTATAGATTCTGAATATTAGACCTTAGTCAGATACATAGTTTGTGCATGTTGTCTTCCATTCTGTAGGTTGTCTGCTTACTCTGTTGATAGTTTCTTTTGCTGTGCAGTCAAGGTTACTTTTTAAAATATGTTTTCTTTTTCAGCAGTAAAGCTCAAACAAAAGTTTTCTTCTAGAATGTCCATGATTTCTTTTTCTTTTAATTATCTTACTTGACCAAGCTTTAATTATTTTCTTTGACAGAAAAAATAGAATTAATCAAAGGCTGTTTATTCAAAACTTGCTGTTACAAGGTAGTCAGCTACCATCACAGCAGAGGTTGGAAGGGATTTGAAAGAAGAGTAAGTTTTTTTTGTTTTATTGTTTGTTTGTTTGTTTGTTTGTTTTGAGATAGAATCTCACTCTGTTGCCCAGGCTGGAGTGCAGTGGCACGATCTCAGCTTACTACAAGCTCCGCCTCCCAGGTTGAAGCGATTCTCCTGCCTCAGCCTCCCGAGTAGCTGGGACTACAGGCGCCCACCACCACTCCCAGCTAACTTTTGTATTTTTAGTAGAGACGGGGTTTCACCATGTTTGCCAGGCTGGTCTCAAACTCCTGACCTCAGGTGATCCACCTGCCTTGGCCTCCCAAAGTGCTGGGATTACAGGCATGAGCCACTGTGCCCAATCTATAAGAGTAAGTTTTACAGACTACAAGGAGGAAGACTTAAGCCAATCTTTGGTGAGTGTTCTTTTAGGGTGAGATATTCTAGTTCCAATAGGGTAAAAGATACTTGGAATGAGGGAGTCTTTCTGGTTGCCTTTAAAGTGTATATAGTAGTCTTTGATTGCTTCACAATCTATTGGTACATAAGTGAGGGGCTTTCCAGGCTGCATGATGACTGAAAGACAATCTGCTTCTCAGCTTTGGAGTCTTGCATAAGCAATTCCTTGTTCAAGAGGAAACTGAAGGGAAATCTAGCATTATTTGATTAGTTAGTTAGTGGACCCAACACCCTCCTTTTTAATGCATATTTAGCTTTTTGGTTATATTTTTTAAATGACCCTTTTATATACCCATTTTTCAAATGCATTGGGATCTCTTTCAGGATTCTCTACTCTGTTCATCATATGTGTTAATCCCTCACCAAGAATATGTATGTTCTTGGCAAATGAAAGGAGCATCATGCAAAGCTATCAGATAATTTGGGATAGCTTTACGAAACTATCTGAACGTTTATCCACTAACAAAGCTTGATACTAGAGTAAATATGTAATTAGGGGGTTCTGTTTTGTAAGACTTTCCACTCTCATACTGACATAGAGCTTGGCACACAGGAGGACCCCATATATGTCGGCTGAACACAGTCAGTCAGTCCTCACTTAATGTCATCAATAGGTTCTTGGAAATTTGGACTTCAAGCAAAACTATGTAAGCAGGTCCTCAAATAATGTTACTTAGTTACAACACTGATGAGAAATTTCAAAATTGATTTCATTATACATGATTTCACTTAAAATTGCAGTTTCCAAGAACCTGCTGATAACATTGAGGACTTACTGTACAGAAATACTAGTGTGGTAATGGGAACTCTGAACTAGGAGTTGGAAGACCTGGCTTCTAGCCCCTGCTCTGTTGCAGGCTGCTGGGGCAACCATGATACACATTAACAGACTTGTAGCTGTCAGAAATCATGTAGAAATACCTCCCCATTAGGGACCATAATTCCTACTCCTCCTTGATAATTCCCACCCCTCCTTGAAGTGAGGAGTGGTCACATGACTAAGTTTTCACTAATGGAATGTGAGAGAAGGTGATGTGTGCCACTTCCAGGTTGAGTCTTAAAATACTGCACATGTAATCCTCAGTCTCTTTCCCCTACCTGTGAACACAGATATGCACGTAACTCAGTTTGGACCATACAGATAAAGACATTGTTCTAGGACATGATGGAAAACCCAGATGGAAGAAGTTTGCAAATCCTGAATAACTGTGTGGAGCAAGCAGCTTCCTATCTGCCCTGGACTGTGACATGAGACAGAAGTAAACTTATTATTTAAGTCATTATATGGCTGAGTCTCTGGTGTAGCACCTTACTAACATACATGCCATGTGGCATTCCACCATGATTTCTGGGTTCAAAGAGTTTGGGAAATGATGTGGTTATCATAAGTATGCAGACTTTCTTCCTGTAGAATTTCTTTGAGCCTGGGTAATTTTTTTTTTTCCTATAGAACAACTTGAGGGAGAAAACTGCTGATCTCTTGCATTATCTTGCTTGGTCTGAAAAACACTCTGGAAATGCTGATTTGGATGATTTCTACTTCCTTTAAATATTGCATAATGCACAGCTAGTGTTTAGCTTGTTTCAGAACACCACCAAATAGTACAGAATCAAAGCTGCCTTTAGTCCCACCATTCCATCCAAAGCATGGTACCTGAGCCCCTTTGGGGGACAATAGCAAAATTATAACACTATAGAGGACATGAACAATTTTTCCAAAAGTTTTTGGAGACTTTAATCTCATTATTCCGTGTTCTTTCTCATGTAAACAAGTGGAAAGATGACCAAAGCTTTACCCACAGAAGAGTCATTCTTTTTTTTTCTCATTTTCAAAGAGTTTTAAGAATGTACCACAACAATTCATTTCGCAACTATTTCCTGAGCAGCTACAGTGAACAAGGGCCTGAAGAAGAAGACACAATATCCACTGGACTGGAATGGAAAGACAGAGTAGACAGAGTAGATATGGTCCATAGCACCTGAGGACAACACCCCAGAAACATCCAGCAATGACTGGTATTGGAATGGCTCCTCTGGTCACCCACTTGCCATCTAAGATTTGCAGAGGGTTCATCCTATGAAGCCTGGGAGGTTTGGGCACTTCACACTCTGCCAGCATCATCCAGTATGGACATTTTCATAGATCCAGAAAAGGGCTGAGGTCCAAAAGGTTGAGAATGCTTTGGGCTGTGTTTCCATAGTGAGTGGCTGGCTATTCAGTGGTCAAATGTGTTTGACAGGATCCAAGTGATGTGCTTCCTGAGGCAAGTGGCTAGAACCCAGGAGACTCCTCTGTTCAGCTACAGCATGAAACATCTGAAATTCTTACATATTCTCACACAGAAATAGATTATCATAGAGAAATGGATATATTGTGATAGGATAATCAGAGATGCTGTCGTAGCCCATTTGAGCTGCTATAAGAAAATACTATAAACTGGGTGGTTTATAAACAACAGAAACTGGCCAGGCACAGTGGCTCACGCTGGTAATCCCAGCACTTTGGGAGGCCAAGGTGGGCAGACCACTTGAGATCAGGAGTTCAAGACCAGCCTGGCCAACATGGTAAAACCTTGTCTTTACTAAAAATACAAAAATTAGCCAGGCGTGGTAGCATGCACCTGTAATCCCAGCTAACTGGGAGGCTGAGGCACGAGAATCACTTGAACCCGGGAGGCAGAGGTTGCAGTGAGCCGAGATTGCACCACTGCACTCCAGCCTGGGTGATAAAGTGAGACTCAGTCTCAGAAAAAGAAAAACAAACAGGCCGGGCGCGGTGGCTCAAGCCTGTAATCCCAGCACTTTGGGAGGCCGAGACGGGCAGATCACAAGGTCAGGAGATCGAGACCATCCTGGCTAACACGGCGAAACCCCGTCTCTACTAAAAACACAAAAAATTAGCCGGGCGGGCGGGCGGCGCCTGTGGTCCCAGCTACTCGGGAGACTGAGGCAGGAGAATGGCGGGAACCCGGGAGGCGGAGCTTGCAGTGAGCTGAGATCAGCCTGGGCGACAGAGCGAGACTCCGTCTCAAAAACAAACAAACAAACAAACAAACAAACAAACAAAAACCCCAGAAACTTATTGCTTACAGTTCTGGAGGCTGGGAAGTCCAAGATCAAGACACCAGGAGATTTGGCATCTAGCAAGGGCCTTTTTTCTGGTCCATAGGTGGTGCCTTCTCACTGTGTCCTTACACAGTGGAAGGGGCAAGGGAGTCTCTCTCTCAGGCCCCCTTTATAAGGATAATAATCCCATTCATGAAATCTCTGCCCTCATGACCCGATCACCTCCCTATGTCCCCACCTTCTAACACCATCATCACCCGGGGGGTTAGGATTTCAACAAGTGAATTTGGGGGGAACATAAACAATCAGACCATAGCAGAGGCCAAAACAGAGAAGTCTGCTGGAAAACTTTTTAATGCATTGTAATGCATTCAGTGTGTTAAGTTAGTCTCACACACACACACACACACAAGACTGAATGCATAGATGTGTATTATAAAAAGTGTGAAAACATACCACCGCGGATTGTGTAGGACCATATGTGTGTGTGTGTGTGTGTGTGTGTGTGTTTACTTGGTAGACATGTCCATTGTTGTTAGTGCAGTGAAGGGCTCTGTGTGCTTTTAAAAATTCCAGTCTGTTACATTCACAAGCCTGGGTTGGATCTAAAGCAGTTTCCCCCTTTGGGAAAGGCATCCTCGTGACCTTACAATGGTTGCTGAATACAGTTGGAGGCAGTCATGGTTGGTGATGTCCGCAGCCCACTCCCCACCGTGTTGGTCTGAAGAACTTCTGCACACCATTCCCACAAGCAGGTCTCCTCTGCTCTGCTCTTCTCCACCTCCCTTTTCAGCTAAAGTCTCCTGTGCTTCACACCTTGCTGGTCTCAACCCTCCTCCATCTCTACATATGTTTAAGAAGCAGGAATCAAAAGGTGAAGGAAGGAGGAACTCATCTTCAATAGACAAATGAAAATAAGGATGGGAGAAGGAGAAAGTTGGGAAGGCGCTTAAGATATCCAGAAATGGGCCAGGCGCGGTGGCTCAAGCCTGTAATCCCAGCACTTTGGGAGGCCGAGACGGGCGGATCACGAGGTCAGGAGATCGAGACCATCCTGGTTAACACGGTGAAACCCCGTCTCTACTAAAAAATACAAAAAACTAGCCGGCCGAGGTGGCGGACGCCTGTAGTCCCAGCTACTTGGGAGGCGGAGGCAGGAGAATGGCGTGAACCCGGGAGGCGGAGCTTGCAGTGAGCTGAGATCCGGCCACTGCACTCCAGCCTGGGTGACAGCGCGAGACTCCGTCTCAAAAAAAAAAAAAAAAAAAAAAAAAGATACCCAGAAATGTAAACTGTGTTAGGAGAAGCATGGGACTCCTGAGGTTGCTCCCTACTATCTTGCAGACTTGCTGCAGGAACAAATGAGGCAGGATCTGTCAAGCAACAGGGTCAGCCCTTAAGCTTAGTGCCTTTCTGAACCCTGTGACCCAGCAGTCCCCATCAACTCGTCCCACCTGCCATGCACAGCTCCTCTGTGCCCCTGTACCTGAGCTCATGCTATTCCCTCTGCCAGGGTGCCCTTCTCCTTCTCCACCGGGAGAAGACACTTGCCTGTAAGACCCAGTTCCAGTGTCACCCCTTTCTGACTGTATCAGGAAGAGTCAGTGACGGTGTTTTGTGCTCCCAGAGAATTTGCCACATTGTGTTGTGATTCTGTTTCCACATCTGCCTCCCCCACTGGACTGAATGCTTCACTCACCTTCATACCTCCCTGGTCTCTACCTGGTGCCAGACCCATCCTCAGGGCAGGGGAGTGCTCAGGAAATAGGTGTTGAATAAAGGGAGTGCATACATACATACATACATACATATGTACATACATATGTAAATGTTCTGATGGTCAAATGGAACAATGTGGGCTGAAGGATAATGCAGGTAGAAGAACCTAAGATTACACATTATTGATTTGGGAGGAACTTTGTTTTATTGCACAAACAATCTACAGCTTCAAAACAAGAAAGGCACTGTGTAGTTAGGAAGGACAGTGGGAGAGGGTGGCCCCACAAAACAGCGTCAAGTTTTAAGAATTTGAAAGAGGAACACTCTGCAGGACACTGTTCCAAGGGCCCCTCCCTAAGAGTCTGTCGCTTAGGCTCTGCCCCTTTTTGGCCACTTTGTCAAAGGGCTTCTTTATGAACCAAGTGAAACACGTTATTTTTGTTTTCTTGAATTCTAAAGTGATCGTCTTAAGTTTCCTGGGACAGACTCCTATGGGGTGTTCGTGACCCACTCCATTCCAGAAACAAGACCAGGAGACTAAAGGCTCCGCCAGATCCCGCATGTAGTGAAAAAGTGAAATCAAATCACCCCTAACAATTCCAAAACTAACTGAATCCTAACGGAGCTCTAAGTAACTCCAAAGCTAAGTGTGCTGGATAGTTAAGCCATGGTCCTCAGCTTTTACACCCCCTACCCCCCACCCCTGCCCCTGCTCTGTGGTGCAGGGTCACGATGGGCTCCTTCTTGTGCTCCTGGGCTCCTGTCAGCATTCTTTTAGCAATGGGTCTCCAGCCTGAGAATGACAGTTGGTGTCAGTAGCAGCAGTTGGTTCCAGCTTGCCTTTTCCCAACACTTCCATAACCAGCCTGATGATGCCCATTCAGAGACACCAGCATGGGCTGGGCACGTTCCCGTCCGAGTTCTGCATCCAGCTCCCAGACCCGGGCTCTGAGCAGTGTCTCCTCCTCAGAGAACAACCCCCAGCCCTGGGCCATCTTCAGACTTCTGAGTTTTGATCATTTCAACTTCTTCTTGTTCCCTTAGCTCTTGAGGTGGTAGCTGCTTCTTGCAGTTGAAATCTTCATGACATCTCAACATCATCCTTTTCTTTTTTCTTTTTTCTCTTTTTCTTTTTTTTTTCTTTTGCCTTTTTAGTTTTCCAATAGTTGGGTAACAATTCCTTACATTAAATTTCTGTTAAAATAATTGGTGTGGAGTCCATTTCAGTGATTGGACCCTGACATTGGACCCTGACTGACAGCAATGTTAAACCTAAGAAATTCTGAAAATAAATACACCTTAAAACTACATAAGTAAAAATTAAAATCAGAAAAGTTAATTTGCAACTTAAAAAAAAAAAAAAAAGGAAACCTGACAAGTTAAGTCTGAAAATAAATAAAAAACTAAATAGGTGCAAACCTCTGACGAAAATTTCTGAAAATCGGCAGGCCCCGGTGGCTCACACCTGTAATCACAGCACTTTGGGAAGCCGAGGCGGGCGGATTACCTGAGGTCAGTAGTTCGAGACCAGCCTGGTCAACATGGTGAAACCCTGACTCTACTAAAAATACAAAAATCAGCCGGGCGTGGTGGCACATGCCTGTAATCCCAGCTTCTCGGGAGGCTGAGGCAGGAGAATTGCGTGAACATGTGAGGAGGAGGTTGCAGTGAACCAAGATCATGCCACTACACTCCAGCCTGGGCGACAGGTAGAGACTGTCTCAAAAAAAATAAACAAACAACTGGAAAACTAATTTTTAAACTAACAAATCTAAACGTAAATCTCTCAGCAGTTACCTTAGAACTACCCCCTTTGAATTAACCTGTCAGGTGCTAAGTGGCTCCCGCACCCGGTCCACTGCGAGGCTGGGCCCCGGCGCTGGAGGGTAGGAGCAGCCCCGAGCCAGCTCCGGAGCTCCGGCTCCTCCTAGGCTCGGCCGAGCCCCAGGGGGCGTGGCCTCCGCGAGCGTCTGCCTCCGCCCGCCGCGCTCGCGCAGGCGCACTGGGGGTCCCGGTCCCGCGAGGTCCTTCGCTGGCAGGTGGGCGGGGGAAGAGTGGGCTCTGCAGGCCGGAGCTAGACGAGCATCCAGCGCACCCCTCGGACTCCCGGGAGGTGGCCCTGGGCGTCCCCTTTCTGCCACCGCCGCGGCGCCGGCTGCTTTCTGCGTAGCTGGGCAGGCCCCGGGCCCCCACACCGCCTCTCCCGGGAATGCGGGCGCTCTGGAGCCGAGGAGCGGGGGCGTCCGCAAGGAGGTCAGCTCTCCGGGGCGGAGTTCCTCGGGCGCAGCGCCCTCGCCTGGAAACCAGCCGTCGCCCCCGCAGGAGCCAGCCGGCCCGTGGACGCCCCAGAGCGCTCCTTTTCGGTGCTGCCGGTAGTCCTGCAGTTCCGCGAGGAAGGTCAGAGACGCGGTGGCCCACAGAGGCGCTTAGTCTTTCCTCGCTCACACTCACGTTTCCTCCTCATCGCGTTCTTCTTTTTCTCCCTGCGTTCTTTCTCCCCTCTCCAGGAAAGCGGATTTGGAGGAACAGGTTTCGTGACTGTCATCAGACTGGAAAAGGCCCCGCGAGCTGGAAGGGAGGGGACGGGGGCACCCTCAGAGTTACTGCTGGAGGCTGTGGCCAGGCCGGGCAAGGTGGTGACTCCCGCTGGCAGGCTGCAGCCCCCCCCAACCCTCCCACCTGCGCCACGGGGCTCCAGGCGGGAACCCCAGTTATGACCGGACACCAGCGCACCGCCAAGGAGACAGCCACGTGGGGACACGCCGGGCTAGCAGGGTCAGAGCCACTTTGAGGACTTGTGACCTCGGCTCCCTGGCTTAGCCAGGTCCTTCTGGGGGAGAATCCTGAGGAGGGGGAGAGGGGTTGGGGGAGAGGGACAGGAGGCAGGAGGAGATGATGAGTAGGAAGGAGGAAGAAGATGAAAGAAACAAGAAAGAAATTACATTCAGAGCGCTGCTCACCTTTTACATGTCTTCTGCACCCTCATAACCTTCAAAGGTGTCCATGGAGCCAAACTCCCTGCGGGAGCAGCCTTGGGGAGAGAAAGGGAAGGATGGGGCCTCTGTGGGGTGGGAGCACAGCCCCTCTGCCCGTGGCAGGGTGTAGCAGGCAGTGCCTGTTGCAGGCACGGTCCTCTCTAACTCCTGCTCTCCCAGGGCCTGTACGTCCCTGGTCTGTGAAGGGGATCTGTGATTTTCAGGCTTATTCCAGCGCTGAAATGCCATAATTCACTGAGAAGAAGCGTCCACTTGCTGTTCATGGCCCTACGTCCTTGTTCCTCCAAGAAAACAGTCGTCTTTATTGCTTGCCAGTCTTCTAACCATGCCTCCTTCCTTTCTTCCTCCCCTGTCTCTTTCTCACCCTCTTCTTGCTTCACTTTCCCGTAATTAATGTCAATTTCCCATCTCCCTGGCAGCCTTTGCCAAGTGTCACTGCTCCGCTTAAGGGAAAATCAGAGGAACAAGCAAGTGCATCCATCCTGCCTCTCTCCCCAGTGAACTGATAAACCCATCAGTCTTGTCCGTGGTGCACCTGTTACATCCCCGGGCGATGTTGGAGACTGTGGGGAACAGCGGCCACTGCCAAATACTCAGCGACTGCCCTGTGCCTGGTGGGATGGTAGGCGTTTGTCAGACTTTAAGCCTCACAAGCCTGTAAGGGTCTCAGCCCCCTTTACAGTTGGGGAAACAGACAGCAATGGTCACTTGACCAAGTCTTCTTGGCCTGTGGCAGGGCAGCTGGCATCTCCAGCACCCCTGCTCTTTACCCTCGCTCTGAGTGAGATGCAGTTTCTGCACTACACGGCTCACAGGCCAGGGTAGGGAGCCGAGCATCTGCATAAAGGTGCCAGCACAGGGCAGCCCCAGACTGAGGCTCAACTGAGTCATCCACGCTGCGGGAATCGTGCAGGAGAGTGTCTGCTCAGGCGAGAATTCAGGGAGATTTGGGCAGGCCTTGAGGGGCGGGCAGAACTGGAGAGGGAGGGCATTCTGGGCAGAGGCATGGCCGGAGGGTGATAGGCGGCAGTGGAAGAAGCTGCAGTTATCTGGGTGAGCAGGCGGTGAACAAGTGATATCTCCCGGCCTGCTGCCCCAGGCCCCCCTAGAAGCCGCGTTCTGGGCCCCCAGCCCTCCCCAGAGTAGATCAGTGGGGGCTGTGTGAGCAACACGGGGGGCAATTGGGCAGCGCCTCCCTGGAGGTCCCTCTGAAATCCCGCCGGACGCTGGCAGGCTCCAAGGGGGCTGGACACCATCCTCTCAGGTTGAAGCAAGTCCTGGCTGAGTTCCTAGTCCAGGAACTCAGGAGGGGCAAGGGGTGGAGGGCAGAGGAGAAACTGCGTCAGCGATGTGCCCCCCGCCTTCATCCTCCAGACAGGACTTGGCAGCGTCTGCGGGACCCCAATAGATTCCTCTTTAGGGAAGTCATCCAGCCCTGGGGTCCCCTTATGCCAAGAGCAAACAGTGAGGACAGAAGAATGACCATCTATCTTGTTGAAAGCTCTGTGAGGGAGGAACGGAAGGAGCTGTGTCCTTGACCATCCCCTGAGTGTCCATGGCCTCTGTGCCCCGGATGATGCTGGGGCTGCCAGGGACCACAGAGCCACCCACTGGGAGGCGGGGGGGTTGGCCTGGCTCAGGGGCCTTGGTCAGCCATGGACACCCACAGCATGTGATGGGAAGGGCTGGGAGGTAACACAGGAACTGAAAAACCTGAGAAGTTCCAGCCACTCTGTAGGGTAAGTTGCTCCTGGGGTAAAATGATTATCTGGTTCCAGCCCCTCTGCAGGGTAAGTGGCACCTGGGGTAAAATAACTGCCTGGAGCGGGCAGCTGCTTTCTCTGCTCTCCCCAAGGCCCTACGGGAAGGTGGCACAGGGCTGGACCCAGAGGAGCTCTCACATGCTGAACTGGACTGTTTCAGGGGTCATCTAGTCCATTCTCTGCCTCCAGGTGAGGATTTGCCTGAGCCTGAAGGATCCTCCCAGCACTGTCAAGCCCCAGATTCCACCTCCCTGTGGGTGGACTGTCAGCGCAGGCCCTGACAACACAGAGAAAGACACAGGACCCAGCTGGGCCAGTAGCTCCTGCAGTAGCTCCTGGTGCCACAGGTGAGGGTGGGGATGCCTGGAGCACCATGGGGGTCCTTGTTTAGTCTACAGCAGGGCCTTGAAATAGGTTATAAGTGTTACATCTTGACACAGTGTACACATGCTGACACACATATTAAAACAAATTTTACACAACAGTATTATCCTGAGTATGAGTGATGCCTTTTAGTGAGTTTATATTCTATTCACTTTTTAAAATGCTGGTCTACATCCACTGAATTGATTTTATGACCTACTAATAATATGTTATAACCCACAATTAGAAAGGCATCGTTCTAGGGCAGGACAGAGGAAGATAGAAAAGAAAGAGAAGCAGAAAGGAAATAATAAGGACAAAGGGAAGGAAGAACAGAGAAAGGACAGAGTGGAGGAGGGTGTTTTGTGGGAGGTCACACAAATGCCTGCCATGATGTCCCTTCAGGCTTCTCCTAACATAAACTACATCCCATTCTGTGTCTGCCCTTAAGTCTTTTCCATTGGACCCTGGATTTATATTCTATTAATATAAAAGAACATATTTTTGGTGGAAGGGATATATAATAGAATATATAATATAGATAAGATATACATAATAGAATATATGTTTGGTGGAAGGACTATCTTTTCCACCTCTGTAAACCCACAGCTTCTAGCAGAAGAATTAGAATCAGGCAGAAAGCTTAGCGAACACCCCACCCCTAAGTCAAAAAATTCTCCATTTTGCAGGAATGGAAATTGTGACTCATAATGGTCAGCCAGACAGTCAATGATTATCCCCACCAGGCCCTGGTGCATCAAGATTTGCTAGTAGGTGGTCATAAGCATCTGTTTTTTTAAATCTAAAGTGAAGACAATGATATCTACTTTGGAGATTTGGTGGAAGGATTAGCAAAATGTACACCAAGAACAGGGTCTGGCCCGGGCAGGGTGGCTCACGCCTGTAATCCCAGCCTTGGGAGGCTGAGGCAAATGGATCACCAGAGGTTAGGAGTTCAAGACCAGCCTGGCCAACATGGTGAAACCATGTGTCTACTAAAAAAATACAAAAATTAGCTGGGCGCAGTGGTGGGAACCTATAAATCTAGCTACTTGGGAAGCTGAGACAGGAGAATCGCTTGAACCTGGGAGGTGGAGGTTGCAATGAGCCGAGATCGTGCCGTTGCACTCCAGTCTGGGAGATAGAGCGAGACTCCATCTTGGGAAAAAAAAAAAAAAAACAAAAAGCACCGGGTCTGGTACACCATAGAAGCTCAATAAATAACATTTGCTAGTAATAAGAGTAATAACCAGCCAGGTATGTTGGCTCACACCTGTAATCCTAACACTTTGGGAGGTCAAGGCAAGAGGATCTCTTGAGCCCAGGAGTTTGAGACCAGCCTGGGTAACATAGGGAGACCCCGTGTCTAAAAAAACTTTAAAAATTAGCTGGGTATGGTGGCCCATGCTGTAATCCTAGCACATTGGGAGGCCGAGCCAGGAGGATTGCTTGAGCCTGGGACGTCGAGGCTGCAGTGAGCCAAAATCATGTCATCACACTCAGCCTGGGTGACAGAGCAAGACTCTGTTTCAAAAAAAGAGTAACAGCCTCAGAATAAAACCAGTAACTTCAGGTATGCTGCTGTTATTAACTTTTCAGGGAGTTTTGGCTGCCAATGTCTTCATCCTAGACAATGGAAATCATCACAAATACCCAGATAATGTCCACGGAAATCAAAACAAAGGAAACACATGCATACATACACCAGCAAAAAATGAATTCAAGCACACAGGCCTTAACAAATGCCTTGGTTACATAAACTTTTTTGTTGAGACGAAGTCTCACTCTGTGTCACCAGACTGGAGTGCAGTGGCACGATCTCAGCTCACAGCAACCTCCGCCTCCCCGGTTCAAGTAATTCTCTTGCTTCAGCCTCCTGAGTAGCTGGGACTACAGGCATGCACCACCATGCCCAGCTAATTTTTGTATTTTTAGTAGAGACAGGGTTTCACCATGTTAGCCAGGATAGTCTCAATCTCTTGACCTTGTGATCCACCTGCCTCAGCCTCCCAAAGTGCTGGGATTACAGGCTTGAGCCACCGCACCTGGATACATCAACATTTCAAGTGAGTGTACGTTTTTGAAAAATGAATGGAATGATCTTATTCCTCCACTGATTTTGCTCAGTATTTTGGGAAAGACATAATCCTCAGGGACTTTGGGCTACTCCCAGGCTATGTGCCAAAATAAGCATAAAGAGTATGTGGAGAAATGGATAATATAAGCGGAAAAGGGAGGGGCAGGAAAATTATGATAATAAGAACTCAAGAACGTTCTCTCTTTCCTCTGCAGATCTTTGAAATTCATAGTTTATAAATATAAATATTTTGGAAAATTTAGTTTTAGTGCTTAGTGTTTAGAATACTGTGTGGTTTTTTTCTTTACAAAGTGAATCTATTAACAAGCAAATTTAGTAGATAATTTAAATTATGCTAATCAGAAAACACAGCCTGCTGCCGCGGTTCATGCCTGTAATCCCAGTGACTGGAAGGTTGAAGCGGGAGGATCACTTCAGCCCAGGAGCTCCAGGCTGTTGAGCTATGACCACGCTGCTTGCACTCCAGCCTAGGTAACAGAGCAAGACCCTAACTTTAAAACACAAAAAACAAAAGAACACACTTTTTTGTAAATTAAAGATGGAAGTATTTTGGTCTAAATTTGTCTTTTCCCTTCCACTAGATGGCAGAATGGAGCCACTCTAGATAGTGCTAGCAAGGCAGCAGCTCTTCTCCCAACATTTTTTTTTTTTTTTTTTTTTTTTTTTTTTTTTTTTTTTGTGGCGGAGTCTCGCTCTGTCGCCCAGGCTGGAGTGCAGTGGCGCGATCTCGGCTCACTGCAAGCTCCGCCTCCCGGGTTCCCGCCATTCTCCTGCCTCAGCCTCCCGAGTAGCTGGGACTACAGGCGCCGCCACCACGCCCGGCTAATTTTTTTTGTATTTTTAGTGGAGACGGGGTTTCATTGTGTTAGCCAGGATGGTCTCGATCTCCTGACCTCGTGATCCGCCCGTCTCGGCCTCCCAAAGTGCTGGGATTACAGGCTTGAGCCACCGCGCCCGGCCCCTTCTCCCAACATTTTAAATGGTCAAACTGTATTTTTGTTTTGGTTCCCTCTCTCGTTTAATGAAAAAGAAAGGTAAACATTGCGTATGCAAATTTCAGGACCATTTCATTTTCACTGAAAGAGCTGGAGTTGCCTTAAGGAAACTTCGTGGTCCACGCGGTGGCTCACGCCTGTAATCCCAGCACTTTGGGAGGCCCAGGCGGGCGGATCAGGAGGTCAGGAGAACGAGACCATCCTGGCTAACACAGTGAAACCCCGTCTCTTCTAAAAAATACAAAAAATTAGCTGGGCGTGGTGGTGGGCGCCTGTAGTCCCAGCTACTCGGGAGGCTGAGGAAGGAGAATGGCGTGAAACTGGGAGGCTGAGCTTGCAGTGAGGCTGAGCTTGCAGTGACCCGAGATTGTGCCACTGCACTCCAGCCTGGGTGTCAGAGTGAGACCGTTTCTCAAAAAGAAAAAAACTTAAATTAAAAAAAATTTAAAAATACCTTGTAGTAAGCTTAGAAAATCAGTAATCTGCTTGAACTCTCAAAACATTTTGCTGAGGCAGGAGGGTTGCCTGAGCTCAGGAGTTCGAGGCTGTAATACGCTATGATTGTATCACTGCACTGGGCAACAGAGTAAGACCCTGTCTCTAAAATGTGTGTGTGTGTGTGTACTGTCTACCCAAGCCAGCAATTTTTGCATGTTTCACACAAAGACTGATTTCAGGTTGAAAGGAAAAAATCAGCATTCAAATGGAAAACAATTTTAACTTATTTTATATATACACCTATTTGAGTAAGCAAGTATTAAAGGAATTAGGCCACCACACATAAAATGCTGTTACCACGTATTTACATGTATATATTTGGTCTTCTTTTCTCTTTCATACATTCAGAAAAAGTTGCTTCAGTCCCTGGCTCACTTGGTTCTGGCATCCTCTCCCACTTCTCCAGCCCATCCTGGTGAGTTCCCTGCATGCCTTGATTAGGGGCCAACCAAGTTTTAACAGCCAGTTCCGTTAATATTGAGTTAGGCAGTATCAGTATGCCCACCAAATTCTCCAATCTTCTATGTGGCAAAGGGAACAGAGATGAGCCCAAACCATGTAAGTTTGTGGAGGAAAACTCACACATCCCCAGAACAGTGATCATATTCTTTGTTCGCGTTTTCGTGTGTTGTCTCAGGTCTACAAAGAAAGCCATGTGTGAGCTCAGCCTCCTGCAACATTGCCTGCAACAGCACAAAAGCCAAACCCTTCAGCCCAACATTTGAGGCCTACCTGCCCCCAGTCTTATTTCCATCCACCCTATCCCTGACTCTCCCAGACTGGGCTCCAGATCATCACTGAATGTGCTCATTTCGAGGCAGCTCTGTGATTTTCAAGGTTCCTGGGCCCACCTTTTACTACCAATGTGACTGGCACGTGTTGCCCAGTTGCTAGGATGGGACAGTGGCCTTGATTTCTGCCAGGACTGGGGCTTTGCCTTGTTTCCCACCCTCTCTGCTGCCTGCCCTGCACTCTTCTGGGTGGGGTCTGACCTTTCCCCACAGTCTCCCTGCGCCTCCTGATCACAGGTAGTCATGCCACAGCTGAGGAGCTTGTCCCAAACCTCAGTGCCTGCCTCTCTCCTCGACTTCTTGTGCTGCTGTGTCTCGCCCATCAGTGACACTCTTCTCTTCCCTGCCCAAGCCCTAGCTGACTCCATACACCTGGTACAATGTCCTCTTCTGCCTGGTTGTCTCCGAGAGGCCCTCTCTCTACACCCCTCATTGGCTCCCAGTGTCCTTCTTCTCACCCATGGCCCTGAGGTCCCTGTATGCTTTGCCCAGTGATAGGATTATTATGCTTAACAATTCCCAAAGGTTAATAGGTATTGTAGAGTGGTGTAAGAATGAACTGAGGTGATAATATTTATATGTTAGAGCTTTGTAAAGTGCTAGACAGATGTGAGGTACTGCTATTCCCCGTATTTCTAATCTTGGAATCTTGGACACCACCCTCCCACCATTGCCTGGATACCCCTGAGTCTGCATTCTGCTCCTAGAGTCTCATCCCCTTTTAGGCACTGGCTCCTGCTCCCTCACCATCCACTGTGGATCCTGGCTGAGTTCTTAGAGCCCTCGCTGTTTGCATCACTCACCATGACATATCATCAGACCCTGCTAGTGCACCAGGCACAGGAGACTCAGCTCTGCTGTCAACAAGTTGTATGAAGTTGACGCCCTGTCTGCACTTCTGTAAAAGAAAGGGACTGGGACAATACCTCTGGGCCTTTTAGTTACAATGATTTATGTGCAGTAGCCCCCTCTTATCCGCAGTTCACTTTCTGCAGATTTAATTACCCTCAGTGAACTGCAGTTCAAAAATATTAAATTACAGGCAGTGGCTCATGCCTGTAATTCCAGCACTTTGGGAGGCCGAAGCGGGTGGATCATCTGAGGTCAGGAGTTCAAGACCAGCCTGGCCAACATGGTGAAACCCCATTTCTACTAAAAATACAAAAATTAGCCTGGTGTGATAGTGCACACCTGTAATTCCAGCTTCTAGGGAGGCTGAGGCAGGAGAATTTCTTGAAACCAGGAGGTAGAGGTTGCAGTGAGCCAAGGTCACGCCATTGCACTCCAGCCTGGGCAACAGAGCGAAACTCCATCTCAAAACAAACAAACAAAAAATATTAACTGGACGGTACAGTAAAGATATTTTGAGAGAGAGGCCACATTCACAGAACTTTTATTACAGGATGTTATTATGATTGTTCTGTTTTATTGTTGTTGTTAATCTGTTACTGTGCCTAATTTCTAAATTACACTTTATCAGAGGTATGTATGTATAGGAAACAACATAGCATATGCAGCGTTCAGTACTAGCCACGGTTTCAGCATCCACTGAGGGTCTTGGAACACATCCCCCACAGATAATGGGGGACTACCATGTATCGATTTTTATTTTCCTCTTCATCTAAACGTCATGCTGTTGATTTCTACCCACAACCTAGAGCACAATGCCAGGCTCACATGGGACCCTGTAAATGAGGTTCTGTGTTGGTAACGGAACAGTGGATTTGTGCAACTGATGCAGTTTGGATATTTGTCCCTGCCCACATCTGATGTTGAAATGTAATCCCCAGCGTCGGAGGTGGGGCCAGGCCGGAAGTGTCTGGGTCATGGGGGCAGATTCCTCCTGGCTTGGTGCTGTCTTCACAATAGCGAGTGAGTTCTCATAAAATCTAGTTGTGTGGCACCTCCCCCCCCAACCCAATCCCCTTGCTGCTGCTTTCACCACGTGAGATGCCAGCTTTCCCTTTGCCTTCTGCCATGAGGAAAAGCTCCCTGAGGCTTCCCCAGAAGTGAAACAAATCCTGGTGCCATGCTTCCTGTATAGCCTGCAGAACTGTGAGCCAGTTCACCTCTTTTCTTTATAAATTACTCCATCTCAGCTATTTCTTACGGCAATGCAAGCATATCACCTACTGATGTGGTGATTTTTCAACACACCTACTGATATGTAAGGTGATTTTTCAACACACCAACTGATATGATAAGGTGATTTTTCAACACACCTACTGATATGTAAGGTGATTTTTCCATTTGCCTGCACCTAACTTATATTTTCATTTTCTATCTCGTAACAACCGAATTGTTTTCTGGGAGAAATTTAGTTAGAATATTGAATAGCGTTGTGAAAGGCCACTCTCTTAGTCCATTTTGTGCTGCTATAAGAGATCAGATTCTGATTCATTTTGTCTAGGCGGGAACTGGAAATCCGCACTTGTAACAAGCCCCGGAAGTGTTCTGTTGCGGTGGCCCTAAACCATTATTTGAGAAACACTAGGAAGTGAGGATTTTTTAAAACAATCTGGAGAGCAGAATTTTGTTTTCGGAGGAAACAACTAAACTTTTCTTTCTCTGTGGAAGAGGTTGGTTGATCTCGTTGAGGGGTGATGCCACAGAGGGAGAGGAGTGCTTGTCACTGGCTTCTGTATATGTTACAATTTTCAGCAGTGAAAGTTCTTTTTTTTTTTTTTTGAGATGCTCTGTCGCCCAGGCTAGAGTTCAGTGGCGTGATCTCGGCTCACTGTGACGTCCGTCTCCTGGGTTCAGGTAATTCTCTTGCCTCAGCTTCCCTAGTGGCTGGGATTACAGGCGTGTGCTACCATGCCCAGCTAATTTTTTTTTCTTTTTTTCTTTTTTGAGACGGAGTTTCACTCTTGTTGCCCAGGCTGGAGTGCAATAACACGATCTCAGCTCACCGCAACCTTTGCTTCCCAGGTTCAAGCGATTCTCCTGCCTCAGCCTCCCGAGTAGCTGGGATTACAGGGGTCTGCCACCATACTCGGCTAATTTTGTAATTTTAGTAGGGAAGGGGTTTCTCTATGTTGGTCAGGCTGGTCTCGAACACCCAACCTCAGGTGATCCACCCACTTCAGCCTTCCAAAGTGCTGGGATTACAGGTGTGAACCATTGCACCTGACCATATTTTTGTATTTTTAGTAGAGACGGGGTTTCACCATGTTGGCCAGGCTGGTCTCAAACTCCTGACCTCAAGTGATCCACCCACCTCGGCCTCTCAAAGTTCTGGGATTGCAGGTATGAGCCACCGTGCCTGGCTAGCAGTGAAAGTTCTAACATATACAGTCTAACCTTTTGTCAGGTTAGACTATCAGTAGTGCAGTAGCTATAACAATTCATGCTGTTGGATTCATGTATAGTGTCCATCTTTGCCACCATGACTACCGTGTTCATGAACTTATTATGCCAACACTAGGGCAGCTGAGGGAAGAAGGTGGTTGAGAATAACTGGAAAAGTCATTCTGTTTCATTGCTTGATGAGTGTCTCCTTATAGGAAATGCTGTCTGCTGGGTGTTAACATATGTTACAAAGATGTTCACATTCCATTCCCGCTGCCTTAGTACACTTGCCACGCACCTCTTCCCCAGACACCTTCATCCCTGATCTTCCAATCTTCCTCCTTTCAAGTCCCTGACCAACTGGCCAAGTTACTCACTCTGCCCATAAGTCTTCTGTATGTCCTTGCCTCAGGCCCCTTCTCTGCCTTCACAAAGTGTATGAATAGATGCACTGTGTGATGCTCTGTCCATTAGGAGGACATTCCTTCACTGCTGTCCCTGAGGTCTACCCTTAAGTGAAGCTGTAGCACAGCAGCTGCCCATTTTTGTCTGATACCTACGTACCAACGGACCCATCCATGAACCAGGCTTAGCCTTTTTCTCCTCTGTCAGCCGGTCATAGGAATCCTCCATGTATTCTGCACCAGGCGGACTCTACAGTGGCTCCCATGGTCCCTACCTCCAGGTGTTCACACTTGTGGGTAATCACCTCCCCTTCAGTGGTGGTGGAGTGGAGAAGAGGGTGAAAAGATGGCAGATGACTGGAGATATGTGTTGTCTTACAAAGCAGAAGCTTGTACATATATCCTTAAGAGAGGAACATCAGCACTTAACATAGAGAAATGGGCTACTTCTGTAGATCGACAGCATTCAGAGGAATCTGGAAATTTAAGATTTTCTTTTTTTTTTTTTTTTTTTTTTTTTTTTTTTTTTTTTTTGAGACGGAGTCTCACGCTGTTGCCCAGGCTGGAGTGCAGTGGCGCGATCTCGGCTCACTGCAAGCTCCGCCTCCCGGGTTCACGCCATTCTCCTGCCTCAGCCTCCTGAGTAGCTGGGACTACAGGCGCCCGCCACCGCGCCCGGCTAATTTTTTGTATTTTTAGTAGAGACGAGGTTTCACTGTGGTCTCCATCTCCTGACCTTGTGATCCGCCCGCCTCGGCCTCCCAAAGTGCTGGGATTACAGGCTTGAGCCACCGCGCCTGGCCGAAATTTAAGATTTTCAAATGCATTGACCCAGCTGGCCCCATTTCAAATCTCAGCATCTCAGTTTTTGTTTTTTTTTTCCCCCCAATCAGGGTCTTGAACTTGGTGTGGTAGATTTACTGGAGTTGAGAATTTAACCTTCTCTCAAACCCTGCCACTAATATAATTGATTTTTGGGGTCTGGCTCATAAATTGTTTTCCCCTCTGGTTGTAGGATATGTTATTAAGTTTATATGCTGCCAAGTTTATATGCTGACTTTTTCTTTTTCTTCCTTTCTTTTTTTTTTTTTTTTTTTTCTTGAGACAGTTTCGCTCGTCGCCCAGGCTGGAGTGCAATAGCGTGATCTCGGCTCACTGCATCCTCCGCCTCCCAGGTTCTAGTGATTCTCATGCCTCAGCCTCCTGAGTAGCTGGGATTACAGGCACACGCCACCACACCAGGCTAATTTTTGTGTTTTTAGTAGAGTCAAGGTTTCACCAGGTTGGCCAGGGTGGTCTCAAACTCCTGACCTCAGGTGATCCACCCACTTCAGCCTCCCAAAGTGCTGGGATTACAAGTGTAAGCCACCACTCCTTGCCAGACCCTCTGGATTTCATCCTTGGTCTCATTGGCAATTGGTGACACTCGACCCTTCATTATCTTTAAGGAATTAATAACATCCCCACCAGCCATGTCCACCCAATTCCAAAGTTCTTATAATTACTCTTTCTTACAACCCCTGAGATATTACATCTGCTATGCATTTCCTTCCACTGGCACCCCCTTCCAGTTTGCCACTGATGAACGTTTTAACAATTGCCGTAGGATGCCAGGGGCTATGGGGGCTCTACCACCACCAGTGATGGGGTTTCCCTTGCCAACAGGTTGGGAGGGGATACAGCTTCACAAATCCCATCTTAGAGCCTTTTTCAAGGACCACTTCTGCATTGGATTCCTTAGGAAACAGATTTTGCGATTTGCCTGCAGGCTTTTAACGGTGTGGTACTCTAAGAAACAATGCATGAGAGGGATGAGGGAGGCAGGACTGGGCAGAAGTTGTATTGTGATGCAGGTGCAGTGAAGATCTGGAGCTGGAATAACGCATAAGAACGGTGCCACCTTAAGACAAGGGCTAAACCTTTATACCCCTCTGTCTTTGTCCATTTTGTCGCTATTACAGACTGTTAGGCCGGGTCATTTATTAAGAACAGAGATTTCTTTAGCTCACAATTCTGGTAGCTGCAAAGTCCAAGAGCATGGTGCCAGGCTGTTCAGCTTCTGGTGAGGGCCTCAGGCTGCCTCGTAACATGGAGGAGAAGCAGAAAGGTGAGCCGGCATGTGCTGAGTGAGGGGACCCAGGAGGCTGACCCACTTCATAACAACTTGCTTTCTCAGGAGCTAATCCATTTCCGTGAGAACGAATCCAGTCTCCCAGGAACAAGAACTCACTACCTTGAGAATGACACCAATCTATTCATGAGGGATCCACCCCAGGGAGCCAAACACCTCGCACTAGGCCCCGCCTCCAACACTACCACACTGGCCATTAAACTTCAACATGAGTTTGGGCGGGAACAAACCACATCCAAACTATAGCATCCTCCTAGACTAGCCCTTGGATGTGGGCTGCCTCCACGAAAGGAATGCAATTTTTGATAAAGTGGTTTTGTTGGCTGAAGACAGTTGCTGGACAGGGACTCGTTCAGGGGTTGTTGGCTGGCAATGCTCCCAGCAGCTGGGGGAGTGAATATGTCAGTCCTGAAAGGTAGCATACCAGAGCATCCAGTACACCTGCAGTTTCTGATTTTTTTTCTATTTTATTTATTTGTTATTTTTGTAGAGATGGGGGTCTCAGGTGTGTTGCCCAGACTGGTCTCAAACTCCTGCGCTCAAGTTATCCTCCCACCTTGGCCTATCAAAGGATTATAGGCCTGAACTACTGTACGCAGCCTGCATTTTCTGATTTCAAAATGACACTATCATCCACTATCTGATCTTTCCCACTTCTGGCAGCTCCCTTTTTTCATTTGCTACCCAAGTCTTTTCCTTTCCTAGTGACCTTATAAAATATCATCCAGGCCAGGCACAGTGGCTCAAGCCTATAATCCCAGCACTTTAGGAGGCTGAGGTGGGAGAATCACTTGAGGTCAGGAGTTTTGAGACCAGCCTGAACAACGTGGTAAAACCCTGTCTCCACTAAAAATACAAAAGTTAGCCGTGTGTGGCGGCACGTGTCTGTAATTGAGTGGCTGAGGCACGAGAATCACTTGAATCCAAAAGGTGGAGGTTGCAGTGAGCTGAGTTAGTGCCACCGCACCCAGCCTGAGCAACAGGGTGAGACTCTGTCTCAAAAAATTTTAAAGAAAACATAATCCAGGGCTGGAGGCAGTGGCTCACACCTGTAACCCCAGCACTTTGGGAGGCTGAGGTGGGCGGATCCCTTGAGCCAAGGAGTTCAAGACTAAACATAGGGAGATCTCTCTCTCTCTCTCATTCTCTCTCTCCCTTCAATTCTTCAACTACCTGGCTTAGGATGCTGCCTATAGTTGTGTACAATAACGGCGTAGTCAGCTGAGGGGGCAAGTGGAGATAGAAATCCAGCCCAATCTCTTATCAAGTCTTTCATCCCACCAAGGGCTGAATGTACCTGGAGAAAGATGGCACTTTTTAAAAACCAATTGCCAACACAAGACACCAGTCAGGTCTCTCTTTTCTATCTAACATTAAGGCATCTCTATGCCAGCCCTGAACCTGCCCAGTGACTGAGCACAAGCTATGAGTCTGGAGTCAGACAGTTCAGAGTCTGGATTATGGCTTTGCCACTTATTTGCTATTAACCTTTGTTGTAGTCTGAATGTTTGTCCCCATACCCCCAAGTTATAGTTATTGAAATTATAACTCCCAAGGTGATGATATCAGGAGGTGGAGCCTTTGGGAGGTGACTGAGTCATTAGAGTAGAACCCTCATGAATGGGAGAAATGCCTTTATAAAGGAGATAGATGGAGAAAACTAGTTAGCCCTTTCCACCACATGAGGTTACAGCAGTAAGACAGCTGTCAGTGAGGAAGTGAACCCTCACCAGTCAATGAATCTTACGGTGCCTTGATCTTGGACTTCCCAGCCACTAAAACTGTGAGAAATAAATTTATGATGTTTATAAGCCACCCAATCTATGGTATTTTGCTATAGCAGCCAAAATGGACAAAGACCACTTATCCATCAGCTTGTCTGTTTTGTTTGTTTTTGAGACGGAGTTTTGCTCTGTCACCCAGGCTGGAATGCAATGGCGCAATCTTGGCTCCACCTCCCGTGTTCAAGTGATTCTCCTGCCTCAGCCTCCCAAGTAGCTGAGATTATAGGCCCCCGCCATCATACCTGGCTAATTTTTGTATTTTTGTAGAGATGGAATTTCACCATGTTGTCCAGGCTGGTCTTGAACTCCTGACCTCAGGTGATCTGCTGGCCTTGACCTCCCAAAGTGCTGTGATTACAGGCGGGAGCCACCGCAC
Organism: Macaca nemestrina; assembly: GCF_043159975.1. Classification (NCBI taxonomy): domain Eukaryota; kingdom Metazoa; phylum Chordata; class Mammalia; order Primates; family Cercopithecidae; genus Macaca; species Macaca nemestrina. The sequence continues at coordinate 11,345,985 of NC_092126.1, forward strand.
CCAGCCCAGCTTGTCTGTTAAATGAGATCATAACATCCCCCTCTCTGTGATTGTGCTGTTCGTTCAGGTAGCAAATGAATACTATCTGTTTTCACAGATCTTTGTTTTATCAACTGTATTGTGGTATAATTTACATAAAATGTACAAGCATTAAGTATACAGTTTGATGAGTTATGGTAATGTAAACCAGTGACCAGATAGGTAACCTGTGTGCTTTTTATACTGTCCAGAGATTGTATCAGACCCTGCGGAAGTTACAAAGTAGCATAAAGCATCCTTACTCTGGTTAAACCCTTGATTGGGTTAGGCCTGGGATGTAAGTTCTCACAGCCCCCTACTTCCTCTGCATAACCACACATCACGTTGTCTGTCACTTTCCTAGTCTGTAAAGCTACTTGAGGGCATCTTCTAGCGTTTTCCCTGCTGTATCTGCAGGCATCTAGCACAGTGCGTGGACATTCCGTAAGCATTTGTTGCAAGATAAATGAAAAAAACGTGCAGTTAACAATGGATATCATGCTGAGTTTGTGCCAAACAAAACAGTCATTTGAAGAAGACCCGGATCAACCTTATGGGTTAGTAATTAGTAAAGGCCTGTAGAGAAGGCGGCCTTTGAGAAGGGTCAGGTTTCAATAGGATTAAGAAGCATTTCAGACTAAACCAAGTACTTGGAAGAGAGAAAAGCAGTGGTGTCAGACACCTGCCTAGAAGCCACAGTGCATGAACCTTGGTGGGGCTAAACATGATTATCGATCTTTTAACTTTTATTGAACGCCTGCACTTCCAGATTTCTAAGTGGGGCTCAGGAATTATAATAGATGTCCACAGCTGCATGGTCTTCCCTCTCCACAACAGGCAGACACTATTAGAAGTAAAAGCCACGTGCCCTCAAGAGGGCAAGGCAAGGCATCTTCAGATGTCTCTGCCCTTAAAGCACATGCGTTCTGCTCTGCGACGAAGCAGGACAAGGATAGGGACCTGCACCTCCGGAGGCCCGCACCTACGAAGATAGCGGGCTCGGGACCTTCGGTGGACCCGCAGGGCTCCAGAGGCCCGCGCGCCGCTGCCCCGCCCCCATTGCTGAGCCTGCCAGGTAAGCGGCCCCAGCGCCGTGCCCGCGCGACCTTCGGGGAGGGTCGCGCTCACGTCTCAAGTGGGAGCAATGCACCGGGACAGGGACACCTCTTAGGTCATGCCTGTTCCAGTCCAGTTCTCCCTGAAAGTCCGGCTGGCTCATTACCTGCTTAAATAAAACCATATACGTGCAAACTCTCCCCGAGGGCAGCGCCCCCCAGGACCGGAAGTGACGCGTTACGTGCCCGCGTATTCCTACCGGCGTATTCCCGGCCTGCTTTTCGCTTGCCGTTCCGTGGCGGGAACTGAGGCGACTGTGGGGACGGCGGTGATCGTAAGTCTCCTGGGCCCGTTATTCTCAGATTAGGGAACGGAACTAAGACTTTGAGACCATCTTGTCCTTTTTGTATCCCAGAAACCTCGGGAACTAGCCGGCGGCGGTGACCTGCACGAGAAGCCAGGCTGACCGGTAACCGGCTGGAGGAATTGCAAGCCCGCTTCGCCTTCCCCACTCCTGCTCTTGATGCCCCTGTGAGGGCTTCCACGTCCTTCGGGGCCCCAACCTAGCCGCGCTTTCATGCCCTGGCCTCGCCCTTTGGTGAAATGGTGGTTCCGGACAGCATCCTGCAGACCCCGGCTTTGGGCTGTATTCGTGTTTAACAGCCCGAGGCAGGGATGGACTAATCCAATAACGTTATAAAAACCTTGGCTGCCAATAGATATTAACAATTTATTTTATTTTATTGAGTATATCACCATATGCCAAGCAAGGAACTATGTATTTGCATACATTATTTTATTTAACTCGGTTGTCCTATGGAATAGGCCTTAGCTCCTTTAACAGAAAAGGAAACCGGGTGTCATGGATGGTAATTCATTCACCAAATATTATGGGGCATCTACCATGTACCAGGCACTGTTCTCGGCACCAGGGCTTGTAGCAATGAAAAAAAATAGAATTAACTGGGGATTTTTCAGGCAAGCTAATGATGCTTTTTATCCCTGAAAACACCCTGGAAGAATGTTTACCTGCATGTTAGAAATAGTTACCTTCTGGGTGGGATTTTGTATTACTCTTTAAAATCCCTGATGCTTTTCTGCATTGTTTTGATTTCTTCAAGTGAGTGTGTTATGAGAAAAACAGCTGTTTCTATTTTAACAACAGAGTCCCCCACCTTCCTTTCCCCACAGAAAGTCTCTGAAGGTAGGTGGGCATTGACTCTGCCATTAAAATAGGTCCCTGGCCAGGCGTGATGGCTCACACTTGTAATCCCAGCACTTTGGGAGGCCGGGGCAAGAGGATTACTTGAGCCCAGGAGTTCCAGACTAGCCTGGGCAACATGGTGAAACCCTGTCTCTACCAAAAATTAAAAAAATTAGCTGGGGATGGTGGCGTGCACCTGTTGTCCTAGCTACTGGGGAGGCTGAAATGGGAAGATCACAGGAGCCTGGGATGTCCAGGCTGCAGTGAGCCATGATTGTGACACTGCACTCCATCCTAGGCAAAACAGTGAGACCCTGTCTCAAAAAAAACAACAACCAAAAAAGGTCTTCGAGTGAGTTCTGACAAGGAAAGGAGTGAAGGTTCTCATTTGTGGTGCAAGCACAGCACTTTTAATTGCTGAAGAGTCCATTTCAGGGTCTGAGCTAAAGCTAGGCCCATGACTGTGAAAGAAGCCATGGAGGCCCATGTGGTTTGGTCATTAGCGACATCATATTTATCAATGCATTTGGAACTCATTAAACATTTTTGTGACATATGATCTTTGTTCTATAACTCCTGCACTATAAATAGATTCTAAGTTCCTTAAGGACTTTGACCACTTTTCTGTCCTCGTAGCCCTCAGTACAGTGCATTCAGAGTGTTCTAGGTCATGGGGTGATGTCCTTTATTATGTAACACCTTTGCACAAGGCTAAGTGTGTTTTCAGGCTGTACTTTCTCATAATGGTTCTCCCCCCACCCCACTTTCCTATGGTGCTGATTCTGAAAATGGTTTTGATAAAAGCTTTTTTTTTTTTTCTGTCTTGCACCTGACCAGGGTGAAGTAACCATGCAGGCATTTCTTAAAGGCACATCCATCAGTACTAAATCCCTGCTGACCAAGGATCGAGGAGTAGCTGCCACTGCGGGAAGTAGTGGAGAGAACAAGAAAGCCAAACCCGTTCCCTGGGTGGAAAAATAGTAAGAACACTTGTGTCTTTGTTAAAATAATTAATAAATTCTCTCTCTAACCAGTTCTGATCACTTTTTTTTTTAAACTTATGGAGGAATACTGTGTTCTGTTTAGAAGTTGTCTTTGAAAAAATCACCTGATTATATAAGTCATAGAACCCTGGAACTGAAGTTACTTGAGAATAATCTAGTTTAATTCCTTTATTTTGTAGATAAACTGAGATCTCTACAAGCAGAGGCTTCCATTGTAGGGACTGGGATACAAAAGTGAAGAAAACAAGTTTCAGTAAACTGGCTATAAATACTTGGTTAGGAGTTCTTTTTTTTTTGAGTCGGAGTCTCACTCTGTCACTCAGGCTGGAGTGCAATGGCACAATCTCTGGCTCAATGTAACCTCTGCCTCCCGGGTTCAAGCAGTTCTCCTGCCTCAGCCTCCTGAGTAGCTGGGATTACAGGCACCCACCACCATACCTGGCTATTTTTGTATTTTTAGTGGAGACAGGTTTTCACCATATTGGCCAGGCTGGTCTCAAACTCCTGACCTCATGATCCACCCGCCTCAGCCTCCCAAAGTGCTGGGATTACAGGCTTGAGCCACTATGCCCAGCCAGGAGTTCTACTTAAATCCAAATATGTAATCTGTTTCCCATTTTCATTACAATAGGTGGAGATTATTACTATTATTACTATTTTTGAGATGGAGTCTCACTCTGTTGCCCAGGCTGGAGTACAGTGGCATGATCTTGACTCACTGCACCCTCTGCCTCCTGGGTTCAGGCGATTATCCTGCCTCAGCCTCCCGAGTAGCTGGGATTACAGGTGCCCACCACCACACCTGGCTAATTTTTTGTATTTTTAGTAGAGAGGGGGTTTCAGCCAGCCCTGGAAATTCAGTTTTGGTTAGCTCATACATTTTTGTCCAAACAACACTTGAATTGGCATTTAAATTGTCAGTCACTACCTAGCACGGTGGCTTACGCCTGTAGTCCTGTAATCCCAGCAATTTGGGAGGCCAAGGTGGGAGGATCACTTGAGGCCAGGAGTTCCAGACCAGCCTGGCCAACATGGTGAAAGCCCCTCTCTACTAAAAAAAAAAAAAAAAAAATTAGCCAGGTGTGTTGGCAGGCACCTGTAATCCCAGCTACCTAGGAGGCTGAGGCACGAGAATCACTTGAACCTGGGAGGCAGAAATTGCAGTGAGCTGAGGTCACGCCACTGCATTCCAGCCTGGGTGACAGAGCAAGACTCTGTTTCAAATAAATAATGTCAGTCATCTAAGTGATACTACCACAAATAATTGTAACTATTGGTTGAATGTAGCCTCAGTAATTACCAATGTTTACAGATTATCTATAGGCCGAGTAAGGCCTTCCTATGTTTTTTGTGTTTTTGTTTGTTTTTTTTTTTTTCTTGAGACTGATTCTCGCTTTGTCGCCCAGGCTGGAGTGCAGCAGCGTTACCTCAGCTCACTGCAACCTCTGCCTCCCAGGTTCAAGTGATTCTCCTGCCTCAGCCTCCCGAGTAGCTGGGATTACAGACATGCGCCACCACACTGAACTAATTTTTGTATTTTTAGTAGAGATGAGGTTTTACCATGTTGGCCAGGCTGGTCTTCACTCCTGACCTCAGGTGATCTGCCTGCCTTGGCCTCCCAAAGTGCTGGGATTACAGGTGTGAGCTACGCATCCAACCAATATTAATGCTTTCTAAGCAGTTGTTCACTTTAATTTTTTTTTTTTTTTTTTTTTTTGAGATGAAGTTTCGCTCTTGTTGCCCAGGTTGGAGTGCAGTGATACGATCTCGGCTCACTGCAACCTCTGCATCTGGGATTCAAGCGATTCTCCTGCGTCAGCCTCCTGAGTAACTGGGATTACAGGCATGCGCCACCATGCCCAGCTAATTTTGTATTTTTAGTAGAGACAGGGTTTCTCCATGTTGGTCAGTCTGATCTCGAACTCCTGACCTCAGGTGATCCACCTGCTTTAGCCTCCCTAAGTGTTGGTATTACAGGTGTGAGCCATCACACTCAGCCCCACTTTAGTTTCTTTTTTTTTTTTTTTTTTTTGAGATGGAGTCTCTCTCTGTCGCCCAGGCTGGAGTGCAGTGGCGCAGTCTCGGCTCACTGCAAGCTCTGCCTCCTGGGTTCACATTGTTCTCCTGCCTCAGCCTCCTGAGTAGCTGGAACTACAGGCGCCTGCCACCATGCCCAGCTAATTTTTTTTTTTTTTTTTTTCGAGACAGAGTCTTGCTGTGTCGCCCAGGCTGGAGTGTAGTGGCGCAATCTCAGCTCACTGCAAGCTCTGGTTCCTGGGTTCACACATTCTCCTGCCTCAGCCTCCCAAGTAGCTGGGACAACAGGCACCCGCCACCACGCCCAGCTAATTTTTTGTATTTTTTAGTAGAGAAAGTTTCACCATGCTAGCCAGGATGGTCTCGATCTCCTGACCTCGTGATCCACCCGCCTCGGCCTCCCAAAGTGCTGGGATTACAGGCGTGAGCCGCCGTGCCCGGCCTGGCCTAGCTAATTTTTTATATTTTCATTAAGATGGGGTTTCAGGACGGGCGTGGTGGCTCAAGCCTGTAATCCCAGCACTTTGGGAGGCCGAGATGGGTGGATCACGAGGTCAGGAGATCGAGACCATCCTGGCTAACATGGTGAAACCGCGTCTCTACTAAAAAATGCAAAAAATTAGCCGGGCGAGGTGGCGGGCGCCTGTAGTCCCAGCTACTCGGGAGGCTGAGGCTGGAGAATGGCATGAACCCGGGAGGCGGAGCTTGCAGTGAGCTGAGATCCGGCCACTGCACTCCAGCCTGGGCGACAGAGCGAGACTCCGTCTCAAAAAAAAAAAAAAAAGATGGGGTTTCACCGTGTTAGCCAGGATGTCTCGATCCCCCACTTTAATTTCTAATTAGTGTTTGTAGTGTATAAAATAAAATCCTTTTGCTTAATTTTTGTGGGTATAACAGAGTCAAGTAATGCAGATAGGAAGTAAAACATTATTTCACTCTTTCAGGGTGTGTTTGCTTATGGTAACAACAAATGGGGTTTCCACCTATTTCCAATTATGAAAAAGTTTCTCATTTCATTGCTGATGTTTGAGAATTGTCATTAGTATTTTAGTAGAAAGAACACTTGAGAGTTTTCTGTGGTTACTATAATATGCTAAATAACCTCTTTCCTCCTCCCCACCCTGCAAGTCGCCCGAAATGTGTGGATGAAGTTGCTTTCCAGGAAGAAGTGGTTGCAGTGCTGAAAAAGTCTTTAGAAGGAGCCGACGTGAGTTGCAAATGGTGTTTAATGTCATTGGGATATTTAAGACTTAATTGATTCACCCTCTTTCTTCCTTTGTAACTTCTAGCCTTCATTAAATATCATGCTCTATGTACAGTAGGTCCTTGATAACTATGATACTTAGTACTTATGATAATTACTACAATGATAATTAGTTCAAATATTTATTGAGCATCTCCTATTTAATCTTACATAGCAGTGTTACATAGTATTCAAGTAAAAGTCATAGTAATTAAGGCAGGCTATGAAACATAGACGTAGAACAAGACATAAAACATAGAACAAGACGAACTATGCCCCTTTTTCATGGGTTTTTATTGGTAAGAGGGAATAAACAAGTAAACCAATAAATAATTCTAGGTAGTAATATGTGCTATAAAGAAGAGCCAGAGATTCCTCTAAAGTATAATTGCTTACTAACTTTAGGATTTGGATTGACCTATAATATAAAAAAAAAAAAAAACAGAGCTTTGAATTCTGCTTATAGCACTCTCTTCTGCTGTGATATGGAGGATAAAATATCCATGAATGGTTTGCACTGTAAATTATTCTGAGATAAGATAAACCCATGTGGAGAATTGGCAACTTAAAGTTGTGTTACGATGAATGCCCAAAGTGCTTCAACAGCTCAGTAAAGTGGTGAAGTGGGATGTAGTTTTTGCTTTAGTTTCAAGATTTGCTTCCTTCCTCTCAATCTGGCTGCTTTTAATTAGAGGTTCTTTTGGGTTTTGCTGCCATCATTCTCTTGCTGAAATTATATTACTACAGGACACATTTTGAAAGAAGTTAAATTTATAAAACTATTTAGAATCTTTTTCTTTACCAGTATGTGTTTTGATTTGATTGGTATACTCATACCTTTTTGGCCAGGCACAGTGGCTTACGCCTGTAATCCCAGCGCTTTGGGAGGCTGAGATGGGAAGATCACTTGAGGTCAGGAGTTTGAGACCAGCCTGGCCAACATGGTGAAACCCCATCTCTACCAAAAATTAGAAAAAGCAGCCAGGCGTGGTGGCACACACCTGTAGTCCCAGCTACTCAGGATGCTAAAGCGGGAGAATCACTTGAAACTGGGAGGCAGAGGTTGCAGTGAGCCAAGATCGTGCCACTGTATTCCAGCCTGGGTGACAGAGTGAGACTCTGGTCTCAAAAATAAATAAATAAATAATAAAAAAATAAGTAACACAAATACTCTTACACCTTTTAATTCTATCATAGTATGCCATTTTATTTTTTGATATATTCTGCTTGTATATCTTGGTAACAGTATATACCATTTTAATTGCAGTTGCGTAGTAATTACACAGATTGCAGGATAATACCTAATTTAATTACTAGTATCTTCAGCAAATGTAGTGAGATTAAGATCCAGTTCTTTTTTTTTTTTTCAATTGAGACAGAGTCTTGATCTGTCACCCAGGCTGGAGTGCAGTGGTGTGGTATCAACTCAGTGCACCCTCTGCCTCCCAGGCTCAAGTGATCCTCCCACCTCAGCCTCCCGAGTAGCTGGGACTACAGGCATGCACTACCACACACAGCTCATTTTTGTGTTTTTAATAGAGACAGTATTTAGCCATGTCAAGTGACCTGCCCACTTTGGCCTCCTAAAATGCTGGGATTACAGGTGTGAGCCATCATGCCCAACCTAAGATCTAGTTCTTGACTTTATGCCATGTAATTTATGAGGCTGAAGTAAGAACTTCAGTTTAATATTTTGTGCATCTTTTCAGACTAACTTTTGTAAAGAGGTGAAATAGTTTTTTTAATTCAAAAGAGTAAAGGAAAACAATTCATTCAATTTACTTTGAAAGGTTTTACTGTAGTCCCAGCTACTTGGGAGGCTGAGGTAGGAGAATGGCATGAACCTGGGAGGCGGAGCTTGCAGTGAGCCGAGATGGTGCCACTGCACTCCAGCCTGGGCAACAGAGCAAGACTCGTCTCAAAAAAAAAAAAAAAAAAGAAAAAGAAAGGTTTGAAAGAATTATAAGAAGATAATTTTTTCAGAAATTGATTTTCTTTTAAGAACTGGTATTCCACATACAGTTCTTGAATGTACTATATATATTAGACTAGTGTATAATGTAAGGTTTAGTAAGTTTACTCTGTTTCAAAGAATTTAAATTATTGTATCTGATAGTTAACCTGGATGAATTACTACATTGTTAAGGGACGCACAGGTCAAAATAATAGTTGTAGACCTTAATTACTAAGAAGCCTAGGAGGTTTTTAGGTTATGAATCTCATAGTTTGTACTATAAGCTATATGTTATGAATGTAACAGTAATAGTCTTCTAATTAACATATTTGTCTATGTATTGGTTTATTCATTCATTTGGCCAACATTGACTACTGTAGTAGATGCTAGGATACAGATGTGAATAGAACAAATAAGTTTCTTGGTCTTTTAATGAAGTAGGCAGGCATTTTACAATTAAGCCCCACAGTTAAATAGCAATAAACCAATGCAAAATGCAACAAATACTAATGAGATAATAGGAGAGACCTGCTTTAGACTGAATGGTTTCTGATTTGTAATGCATTAGGAGTTGGCCAGGCAGAAAGAAGAGGATCAGACTCCAGGTCATGGGAACAACATATGTTAGGGCCAGAAAGTGCCAGGCTGTTAGAGGCCATTGTAAGCTGGAGCCTGGAAGGTGAAGGGGCTGGTAGGCAGATCATGGAAGTCCTTTAGGCCGTGGTAAAAAGCTGAGGGTTTTTTTGTTTGTTTTTGTTTTTCTAAGTGGAATAGTTTTAAGTAGCAAGCAGAGTGGTATCTGATTTAGGTGAAGAATGAATGGGCGGGAAGAGGGAAGGTTAGGCAAGAGTGGAAATAAACTCTAATGCCTAGTTTCCTGTGTACAGTGATTTCCTTATGTGAAAGGACATACTGAAGAATGTACAGTTTCATAGCAGAGCTCATTAGAATTTAGTTGACTTATTAATTTTCACCTCAGATCAGTCAACTGCTTGATAGGAGCCAAACTATCTAGATATAAGGTATAAAAGAAGGTAGCTAGTTATTTAATCTTATCCTTTCCTCTTCTAATGAATTGTCCCTGATACATGCAAGCATCCTTACAGAGTACATAATCATGATGTGGGACAGTGCCTAGCACTTAATGTATGTCTAGTTTTGTATTTTTTGTTACTATTTCTGTTCTTGGTACTTCTGCTCATTCAAAGCCCTGATTATGTCTTTTTTAGTCCTTTTTCCTCAGTTTTGGCCAAATCCCATTACTCTTTTGATCTGCTTCCCCTTTGAAGCAGCTGATGTTTTGTGTAATATAAAGTCTTACCTAATCTTGAGCATAGAGGTGTGATAGGAAACTGAGATTCCCTTTAGAAATAAAAGGTTTCTCATTCCAGCTTTGAAAATTTCACCTAAGTGGATTAGCTATAGAGCAAACATAAATATTGGTTCAGCTTAAGAGATTAAAAAGACACTTGGGGAAAAAAGTGGTAGTATATGAAAAAGCAGGATTTAGATCTGTCAACACTATGATGTCAGTTATATTAAGAAATCTTTATACTTAGAAGTTACGTGCCCTATTAGAGAAGTTGTTGCACTGTTCCACAGACAGTTTTTTCAATCTTCCTTTTCATCTATTTGTGCCAGAAAACCATTTATTAAAAACAAATTTAATTTCTACAGCTTCCTAATCTCTTGTTTTATGGACCACCTGGAACTGGAAAAACATCCACTATTTTGGCAGCAGCTAGAGAACTCTTTGGGTACGTTGAAATCAGTCTGTTTTTCTTTTTTAAAAGATTTGACACCAAAATTCTCTGATACTGCTTTTTTTTCCTCTAAAAATTTGCATTTCATTTTCTGTAGGACAGTTTTCTTTCTATTTCTGATTTTTTAAAATCCCATGAGCCCATTTTGTTCCTCCCTCACTCCCCTGAAGAAATCAGCTTGCCTGCATCTTTTGTAACCTTCATTCTGAATCTTGTTCACGTGTTTGAATGTACTACAACACTGGGAGCCTATGATTTTTTCCATCACTTTCTTTAAATTTTCCATTATAATTTTGGAGTCCAGAGGGTCCAACTTAATGTTCAATTGTGCTGATAGTTTTATAACCCTCTTAATGATTGTGTTCACATCTGTGTGGCTGTATGATAGAATCTGCTGTTTCTGATGGTACTATTTGTACCATCCATTCTTGAGTCCTGCTCTAGACTTCCTAGGCTGTGACTCTGGAGTGGCCAGGCCAGCTCCTTGCCTCAGGTCTCCTGAGCATAAGTGGTATTTGATGTAGTATGATTCCAGGTACACCAGAAAATCTTCCTGTGAGTCACCTTCTTAGGTTCCTCTTCCTAGATTGACCATCTTGGCTTAACCAGCCATTCTAGAGGAGCCCTTTACCTAGAGTTGAAAGATGTGTAGTGGGCTGGGTCTGATATACATGAAACATGCACCAACATAACAAAGGCTGTCTTGAGTTTTTCCAGAATTAATATTAGACATACAACTGATAAAAATATCTGAAATCCTATATATGAAAATAGGCCAGGCGCGGTGGCTCACATCTGTAATCCCAGCACTTTGGGAGGCCAAGGTGGGTGAATCACCTAGGGTGAGGAGTTCCAATCCAGCCTGGCCAACATGGTGAAACCCCATCTCTACTAAAAATACAAAAATTTGCCAGGCATGGTGGCATGCGTCTGTAGTCCCAGCTACTCGGGAGGCTGAGGCAGGAGAATTGCTTGAACCTGGGAGGTGGAGGTTGCAGTGAGCCGAGATCACGCCACTGCACTCCAGCCTGGGTGACAGAGTGAGACTCGGTCTCAAAAAAAAAAAAAAGGATGCCACTGAAATCACCAAATGTGTAAGGATTATTAGTTATGTCAAAATGTAAAAGACAAACGGAGAAGCTGCTGTGTGCCTAATATTTTATTTGACAGCAACTTTTGATGCTCAGTAAAATTATAAAAGAACTTTTTTGATTATTCCTCAACTCAGTCAGATAGAACCAATCTGAATCAGCCTTAACAGTTGTTTATTATTACTTAGAGTAGGTCAGTCCAGATTATACAACTTTTTCTATATTCTTTGTAAAATAATGTTTGTCTTTAAAGAACTTACTTTAACAGTGAATTTCATATTTAATATTGTGATTTTAAAATAGAAAATAGATGCATGTAAATGTTTATGTCCATAAGCATGCTTAGGATACCATGCTGATTAGGAAAAATAGAGATGAAACTAAATCACAACTCTTGTTTTTTATTTAAAAATGTGTGTGTGTGTGTGTGTGTGTGTGTGTGTAAAAGACTAGAGGGAAGTTTCAAAACAGTGCTTTGACAGTGTGCCCTTTTTTTTTCTTTTGATTTATCAGATTTCTCTATAGTAAGCATATATTACTTTTAGTAATTTTTATTAAAACTCACTTTAAAAACCTGCTCATGTTTTAATCTATTAATTTTCCTTAATCTAGTAAGTTTCCTTATAGCAAACTACCCTTTGGAATTTATTTATTTGTTTGTTTGTTTATTTACTTATTTTTGAGATGGTGTCTTGCTCTGTCGCCCAGGCTGGAGTGCAGTGGTGCGATCTTGACTCACTGCAATCTCTGCATCCCGGGTTCAAGTGATTCTCTTGCCTCAGCCTCCTGAGTAGCTGGGACTGCAGGCGCCTGTCACCACGCCCAGCTAATTTTTGTATTTTTAGTAGAGACAGGGTTTCACCATGTTGGTCAGGCTGGTCTCGAACTCCTGACCTCATGATCCACCTGTTTCGGCCTCCCAAAGTGCTGGGATTACAGGCATGAGCCACTACACTCGTCTGGAAATAATTTAAAATGTGCTATATTCTAACATTGTTTAAAATTACAACATTTAAAACTGTCTAGATTCTAACAATAGAATGTTAAGTAAATGATGGTACGGTCATAAGATGGAATATCATACGACTGTTAAAATGTTATTTACAGTGGTTTTGATAATATGCCGAGATACTTATTATAAATGCGAAGTGGAAAATCGATTTAGAATTTTATATGTGGGGCCAGGTGTGGTGCCTCACACCTGTAATCCCAACATTTTGGGAGGCCAAAGTCGAAGGATCACTTGAGACCAGCATGGCAACATAATGAGTCCCTGCCTCTATAAAAAGTAAACAAAATTAGCCAGGTGTGATGGCATGTGCCTATAGTCCCAGCTAGTTGGGAGGCTAAGGTGGGAGGATCACTTGAGCCCAGGAGTGCAAGGCTGCAGTGAGCCATCATCATGCCATTGTTCTCCAGCCTGGGTGACAGAGCAAGACCTTGTCTCCAAAAAAATAAAAAGAAAAGAAATTGTATATTTTATGTAATAATGTCTACATTTTTTTAAATGCATGGAAAAAAGCCAAAATGGTAACTGCAGCACTCTACTGAGAGAGAATACAAAAGTGATTGTGTGCCTTCTATCCATATTGTTTACTAAGTGGATTTTAAACATCTGCAAAGTGTGCAAATGTTAAAATGTGATTTAAGCCTACTTGTGCTCTATGTTTCATATTTGTTTCATTTTGAGATAGACCTGAACTTTTCCGATTAAGAGTTCTTGAGTTAAATGCATCTGATGAACGTGGAATACAAGTAGTTCGAGAGAAAGTGAAAAATTTTGCTCAGTTAACTGTGTCGGGAAGTCGTTCAGAGTAAGTAAATTTGCCCTGCCTCCTCCATAGCATGTATTATCTTAAATATGTGTTTCTGCCATCGCTCCTCAGCCTTTTGGCTAAGATCAAGTGTATTTTTGCCAAATTGTCAACTCCCTTTTCATGTTAGAAGACTATCCTGCCTGAGGTAAACTGATTTAATCAACTATTTATGCTCCTTAGGTGGCAAAGGTCCAGAATTACATTGGTGGTACCTAAACATATATGTAAAATTTACATGAGCACATTTCAAAATTTATGAAAGTGAATGACTAATTTTTGATATCCACCTTGAATTGATGGTGCAGTCAGTCACAACCTCTATAGCACCTAATTTATTTTTATGTGAAATGAAGACTGGGAGGTGGACTAAAAGACTCTGAGATCCCTTCTACCATTAATACTTGAAATCTGTTTTCTTGGTATAATTTTCATATAATTATGTTAATGCCACTTTTGGTGGGAGAAAAATTTTAATGGCAGATTACCAAAAATCAATGTGCAGAAGGTCATAACCCACAAAATGGGAGAAAATACAAATCATATATCTAAAAAGTACTTGTGTCTAGAACATATGAAGAACTTTAAAAACTCAGTAATAAAAACAAATAACCCAATTAAAAAATGGGCAAAGGATCTGCATAGACATTTCTCCAAAGAATATATGCATGCCTAATAAGCACATGAGAAGATGCTCATCAACATCATTATCTATTTGGGAAATGAAAATCAAAACCACACTGAAGTACCAGGTAACTCCCACTAGGATGGCTATGATTAAAAAAAATACAGAAAATAACAAGCATTGACAAGGATGTGGAGGAATGGTAAACCTCATACATTGCTGTTTGGAATGTAAAATAAAATGGTGCAGCCTCTTGGAAAACATATCTGCTCAAAAACGTACACAAATGTTCATAGCAGCGTTAGTCCTAATAGCCAAAACATGGAGACAACCCAAATGTCCAACTGATTAATGGATGAATAAATGTGCCATATCCGTTTGCCATAGTATTTGACAATACAAAGGAATGAAGCAAACACATGCTACAACATGGATGAATCTGCCATAGTATTTGACAATGCAAAGGAATGAAGCAAACACATGCTACAACATGGATGAATCTTTAAAATATGTTAAGTGAAAGAAGTCAGCCACAGAAGACTGCATATTATATGGTTCCATTCATACAATGTCCAGAATAGGCAAATCTATAGAGACGAAAGTAGACTAGTGATTGCCTAGAGCTGGGAAAGACTGGGGGAAGAAGAGTGACTCCTAATAGGTACAAAGTTTCTTTTAGTGATAAAAATGTTCTAAAATTAGATTGTGGTAGTGGTTGCACAACTTCGTGAATATACAGAAAAACACTGAATTGTACATTTTAAATGGGTGAATTGTATGGTATGTATATTTCAACAAAGCTGTTGAAACCAATAGACCTATTAATGTTCAACTCTTACGTGTTTCTCTGAATCAGTGGGAAGCCGTGTCCACCTTTTAAGATTGTGATTCTGGATGAAGCAGATTCTATGACCTCAGCTGCTCAGGCAGCTTTAAGACGTACCATGGAGAAGGAGTCTAAAACCACCCGATTCTGTCTTATCTGTAACTATGTCAGTCGGTATGTATATTGCCCTGAAGACAGATGCTAGGCAGCCTCATTTTCATAACCCAATTAGGGGAAGGAAATTTAGAATTTTCAAGGCTACGTTAATTTTTCCTCCATCAAATCTTGATTTGTTCTTGATAAAAATGAGTTCTTTTGGGGAAATTCTTTCTTTAGACACCAACTTGGTTTTTCTCATCTTCCACAGAATAATTGAACCTCTGACCTCTAGATGTTCAAAATTCCGCTTCAAGCCTCTGTCAGATAAAATTCAACAGCAGCGATTACTAGACATTGCTGAGAAGGAAAATGTCAAAATTAGTGATGAGGTAATTACTAATTATTACAATTATTAGAGTTACTAATTCCTTCAATGAATGCATCTAAAGAGACCCTGAAGGATTTAAATATGTGTTGCCTCAATCCTGATGCCAGTTCTTCAGACAAACTTAAGCTAAAGGGGCAACAATTGAAATGTGTAGGAATTACAACGTTTAGCTTTTCTATTACTTTTTGAGTTAATTACTTTTAATATATCAAAGACCCAAAACTGAGGTGGATTTCATACATATAATGCAAATTCTGCAATATAAATCTCTGCATGCTGACAAGATTTTAGTCTTCTAGCTCATACTTCAGTACTTCCCTAAAATTGATAGAAACATAAGGCCCTTATTAATTATAACAGAATTTAAGCATAATTTGAATTTGCTCTATGTGAGCAAGAAAATGGGATAAATATGGAACATTTTTTCATCTCTGCAGATTTATTTCAGAAGCAAGACATCTCTATCCTTCCATCGTACCCGGCCTCTAGACTGATCAGATTTTATTCCAAAACACACATGGGTGTTCTCATTAACTCTAGACTAAAACATAGGGCTTTTCACTTTTATTAAACACTTTAAAATTAAAGTTATAAATTCTTAATTGGCCATGATAGGTTAAAAACAACTTTTTTGTCTTCAGGGAATAGCTTATCTTGTTAAAGTGTCAGAAGGAGACTTAAGAAAAGCCATTACATTTCTTCAAAGCGCTACTCGATTAACAGGTGGAAAGGAGATCACAGAGAGAGTGATCACAGACATTGCTGGGGTAAGAGTACTGGATATTCCAAATTTCTTTTTAGTTGGCTTTTTTGTGGCTTTTAGGAAATTTTCATCCAACAAATACTGAATGTTTAGTAAGTGCCAAGTACTGCACTAGGAAGTATAAGGGAATAACCTGGGAGTATCAGAGTGTTTCAGGTGAGGAGATGACACTTTTCAGTTTGTCAGGCATGTAATAGACATTTCAGGAAAGAAAAGGACACTTTCAGTCCTTAGATTTTCTTTTTTTTTTTTTGAGACGGAGTCTTGATCTGTCGCCCAGGCTGGAGTGCAGTGACGCAATACTAGCTCACTGCAACCTCTGCCTCCCACCTCACCCTCCCAAGTAGCTGGGATTACAGGCACCTGCCACCATGCCCAGCTAATTTTTGTATTTTTAATAGAGATGGGGTTTCACGATGTTGGTTGGCCAGGCTGGTCTTGAATTCCTGACCTTAGGTGATCTGCCCCCCTTAGCCTTCCAAAGTGCTGGGATTACAGGTGGGAGCCACAGTGCCCAGCCTTCAGTTTTTAGATTTTTTTAAGAGATGCCTTTGGCAGTTACATCAATTTTAGCAGATGTTCTTATACATGAAAACTATTTTGCCAGTTGTATATAAACAAAAGGCATATCCAACTTACAGTAATCATTAAAGAGAATGGAGTACCCCACCTGTCTTTGGATACTCCCATGTCAAAACTCACCTCAGAACCACTACTACTTAAAAACATAGGCCTTCCATATGACAAGACTGGTACCACTAATCATCTTAAATTTTCTGGATATTGTGGACTTTTTAAACCAATCTCATTAGTGGCATATTTACATGGATTTTTAGAGAAAAGGCACTTCCCCTTTAAAGAAATCAGTCTCTTTGGCTGATCTTGGCCACTAGTCTTCATCCACTGACCAGAACAAGCTATAACCCATGTGTGTCCAAACTTGGGCTTTAAAAGCACAACTGTTAGCACCTTGGTTACTTCAGTGGTGACTGGAGTTACTCTGGCTGTTCTCCCAAAGCCTTCCCAACTTTACAGGGTTATCACATTAGCTAAGTATGGAACTTAGCTGTGGAACAGAAAGGACTGGGGGGACTGTATGTGTTAGTCTCACCTAGAAACATCTTTAATACTGAACGTTCAATTACCTAGGTAATACCAGCTGAGAAAATTGATGGAGTATTTGCTGCCTGTCAGAGTGGCTCTTTTGACAAACTAGAAGCTGTGGTCAAGGTAAAGTCAGCTTACTAACTTTGGGGAAAGGAATATTAAATGATCATACCAAAAGTTTTTTTTTTAATAGGACTTAATAGATGAGGGTCATGCAGCAACTCAGTTCGTCAGTCAACTCCATGATGTGGTTGTAGAGAATAATTTATCTGATAAACAGAAGTCCATTATTACAGAAAAACTTGCCGTAAGTAGGTACTTTGCACATGTCAATTAAACATTTAACTACCTGAAGGATGCTAATTTCTTAAATTTTTCTTGTAGGAAGTTGACAAATGCCTAGCAGATGGTGCTGATGAACATTTGCAACTCATCAGCCTTTGTGCAACTCTGATGCAGCAATTATCTCAGAATTGTTAAAAAGTGAATATATTTTGATGTGGGGTTTTGTAAATAAGGGGGTTGTAATAAAAATGACCAAAAGCACCTTTAAAGTGAATATACAATTTATTTAACATTCAAACTTCATTAAGACATGTGCAATATGGCAATTTTACTGGGGATTAAACCCTACCTAGGATGATTGCTTGCTGGGGCTTAGCAACAGGGTCCAGTTCACACTTAGCACTAATTAAATACTTTATTGAATAAATACAATACCAAACAAAATGCATTCAAATGCTTTCTAAAAAAATTTTAAAGGCCTTTCTACTCAGGCTAATGACAAACACAATAAAGGCAGATATGCTAGTTTAACATAATTGGCTGATTTTATACAGCACTTATATCTTTTAGTCCACAAGTATATTATTAAATGATAGAGAACATCTAATACAACCATTTCTACAGAACTAGGAAATAAATTTCTAAGAAAGAAAGATTTTACAGACCCCATCTTTTATACCCACCCCAACAGTCTAACTCTAAAGAGGATAAAGCCAATGACTTTCCTCACAAGAGCTCACGACTAATGTCGCTTTGCTATCAAAATCTGTATTTCTGATCCGTTATGAGCATTGAGACAAGATTCAAATATTCCCAAAGAAAGAAGCACAATGCACGTTGTGATCGCCTATTCAGCAACAGCGAGCACTGCATCCAAAACTCTCATCCCAGGAATTAAATAAGGTCAGCCACATTCATGGGCATCTCCTCCACTGTAGTATTGTAGAAAGTCTCAATGTCACGAAGAATCCTCTTGTCTTCTTCAGTAACAAAGTTTATAGCCACACCTTTCCTCCCAAATCGACCCCCTCTGCCAATTCTGTGTAAGAAAAAAACAATCAGAATGTTACTTCTCACATAATTTATGAACTACTGAACATGACGATCCACTTGTTAACCATCAGCTGCTGTTTACTTATCAAGGTTATAGTTCGTGCTTCTAACTGGAGCACTAGCTGCTAATGCATATCTAGAGAAAAAAATCTTCCTTTGCAGTTAGTGCCAAAAGGATTCAAGGCTTGTCTGGCTGCAAAATGAGATTTTTATCAGGCATCTTGAGCATTATTATAAAGCAGATGACAGTATTGTGT
The DNA here is from genome assembly GCF_043159975.1 of Macaca nemestrina. Taxonomy (NCBI): domain Eukaryota; kingdom Metazoa; phylum Chordata; class Mammalia; order Primates; family Cercopithecidae; genus Macaca; species Macaca nemestrina. Next base: position 11,364,572 of record NC_092126.1, read on the forward strand.
TTGGGGTAGTGAAATTAAAGCCCATACCAAAGTGGGCCAGCCAAGAGCAGGTGTCAGCCTGGGACAGATGTAAACACCAGGAATAAAACAGCAGTTATGTAATCCATTTCGACGCACTTCTGGAACTGTAAACTGTAAACAAATGCTGCAGCAAAGGTTAACTATTTTCTAAAACTTACTTTTTTCCAGTGGGAAAACAAATATTTGGTATGGTAACCCAAACTTATCACTGCTTTTTTGCTCAGTTTCACACGTTGTAACTCAAATTACTCAAAACGTGTTTAACCGCCAAACAGCTACCTTCATGTTAGAAACCAGACAATACAAACCACCTAGTAAGAAAAGTTCCCTAACAGAAATACTAATACGAAAGATGCCTCAGCTGGAGCAACTTAAAATAAATAATCATGACAAAAGAAAAACAAATATAAATACCGACTCGCTCTTTATTCAAACAGTGTGCTGTTTCGCTTATGATTCCACGTCCTAAATTACGTCAACGCCGTTTCTGAGTGCCATCTCGTCATCAACTGCTGCTATCGACTCCTGTATTTTTTAAAAAGTCTTTTTTTACATCACATAACAAAGTACGATTCAATTTATTTAGGGATAAAGCCACTATAACCAAACCAGGGTTCACTCAAATTGCTACCAGGCGACACCAAGAAAATCCCAACTATGGAAAAAATCAAGAAAAAGCACATGGACACAAGAACATCACTAAAAGCTCAAGCATAAGCTAAGACCAACAATTGCAGGGGAAAAAAAAACCTATGCCCACAATCTGAGCAATGTTTACAAGTTTTCCCACTTTGTTCTCGTCAGCCTTCCCCTAGTACAAATTTAATTACATCATCTTACTGAACACTACTGACTTGACTGAATCTATTCCTTGATTTGATGTTACCTTTCATACAAATCACAGTAGAAAAATGTATGAATTTTTTTTCAATACATCCAAGATGCTGGCTTCTCACCTGTGAATATAGTTTTCACGATTGGTAGGTAGATCATAATTTATAACCAAAGACACTTGTTGCACATCAATCCCGCGAGCCTGAAACACAATGGCATATGTTAAAAATTCTAATTCAAAAAACATGGTACCTGTCATGTAGGCCACAAAATAGTAGCGAACTATACTAAGTGGTATAGCCCACTGTGGAGTGTGGTCCTTTTACTCTTCCAAATAGCCCAAGCTGGCAAAGGTTACTTAAAAACCTTCCCCCCAAAAAGCTAACTTTTGGTAGATTTTTAAAAAGCATTAAGAGACTTACCAACAAGTCAGTAGTGATCAGAACACGACTTGACCCTGACCGGAATTCCCTCATGATAACATCTCTCTCCTTCTGGTCCATGTCACCATGCTGCAAATTAATAAACCTTAATTCAAGAATCACCAGTCAGGTCAGTAATTTTAATCAACATGTATGAGACCAAGCGTCCCTGGCTGCTACAGGAATATAGCAGACAGGTATAGTTAAGAAACAACTTTATTTTGAGCAGGGGGAACGACAACACAGCACTTAGCAGCTATATTGTAGTCTGAATCCTGCTTTAGTGGAAATCCAGACATTTTAGAACACCTCTTACCAGAGCAGAAACTGTGAAGTCTCTGGCATGCATTTTCTCAGTCAGCCAGTCCACCTTGCGCCTTGTATTGAGAAAAATAACAGCTTGCGTAATGGTCAGTGTCTCGTACAAGTCACAAAGTGTATCCAACTTCCATTCCTATAATGTTTAGAAGAGAAAGTTAACAGTCATTTAGCTTTTCCAACTTTCTTCAGTTAAAAATACATTCTGGGCCAGGCACAGTGCTTATGCCCATAATCCCAGCACTTCGGGATCCCAACACTTGAGCCCAGGAGTTCCAACCAGTTTCCGATAGTGAAACCCTGTCTCTACCCAAAATACCAAAATTGGCCCCTCTTAGCCAGTCTCAAAACGTAGAAATTATAAAAATTAACTTCATTCTATTAGGTCTAATGAGATATTGCACCAAATCTTAAGACAAAGGACATTGGACATTAAGAAAGAGGTCCATCCCAGTCTTTACAATCTAGTGCTGTTACTTTTCTTCTTGTGTGTACTCTGCTAGCATTATTGCAAAAACCAAGACATAGTCCTAGTGTCTGCAATTTTAGCACAGTGCTTATACAAGAAGGTAAAATAACGTCTAACAATCAGTTACCTCTCTCTCAACATTAATATAAAACTGTTTGATTCCTTCAAGGGTCAATTCTTCCTTTTTCACCAGAATTCGAATTGGATCTCTCATGAATTTTTTGGTCACTTCCAACACATCAGTTGGCATTGTGGCAGAAAGCAACACAACCTTGAAAAGAGAAAATTATGTTGTAGAACAACTTACACAGTAATACCCAAGGGAAAATGTTTGAAGCCAAGCGTCTCTGTCTCACTACAGAATGGAGTTAGACAGAGATAGTTATGCATCAAGTGCTTTAAGCAGGGGGAACGACAATAGAACACATCAGTTGTATTGTAACAGTACCTGCATTAAACCCCATCTGTACCTTTAAGAGGGGAGTGAAGTAATGCTTACCTGAATACTTGTGTTTAGTTTTTGGAAAATCTCATAGATTTGATCCTTAAACCCACGGCTCAACATTTCATCTGCTTCATCCAAAACAAACATTTTGATCCATTTTGGAGCTGTTAGAAACAAAGTCATACTGTCACTTCTAGATCTACTCAGTAATATGATGACTTTTCAACAGTTAAAAAAAAAAAAAAAAAAAAAAAAAAAAAAAACTCTTTTAAAGACAATACTTACAAAGATATCTTCTGTTTAACATATCAAAAACTCTCCCAGGTGTACCAACAACAATATGTGGTGCTTCGGCCTGCAGTTTTTGCATTTCATTTCGAACATTTGTTCCACCAATGCAGGCATGACAAGTTGCTCCCATATAGTCTCCAAGTGCCAGAATTACCTTTTGGATCTAAAAACCAAGCCTTAATTATTATCCTGAAGAACTCCAGGATCAATGACTACTTTTTAAAGCATAATGGCAAATTTAAACTGGTCTGCCAACAGCTTTTATGCATGCACAGCACGAAACTACTTCCAAGCTTAAAACGCAGACTGACCTAACTGCTTCAAGGTAAAACTCCCTTAATGTCTTTCTTCTGCCTTGTCAAACTTGGGATGCTGCTGCCCCACGCATCAGCTAGACAATTCAAGAATAACATTTCCTACATTATTCTTCACTGTGTGTAGGGAGTACATAGTGAAATATATGTTCTGTAATTACAGCTAGGGCAAATAATTTTTTTCCCCCAGAGGGTATTGTGCTTTATATAATCTTGACCTCAATAAAGCCTCCAGCTTTATTAGGAAGGTTTACTTCAAAGCCAATATAGCAGTGAGCTTTGAAAACATAGCATGCAACAGATGCATCACAAACTACGGAGACAGTCAAATGGTAACATGTCACTGCAGTTTTCATGTTGCACAACTGCATTCAAACTTAAAAAATGGGGACAGATCTAGTACATCCAAGAGAGTGTTTCGGATTCTCAATCTATTAGTATACAACCCTACAAACCATACCTGCATACCCAGTTCTTTTAAAGCTTTCAACAAAAACTCCCTGCATGCATGGACAATTAAAAGGAAGGATCTGGTAGGACCAATTTATACTAAGTTTTAAATTCTTCACAGTTGTGAAACCTGAAACCTATGCAACACGCAAGCAGTTTTTTTGAACTACACTATCAATACCTGTTGAGCCAGTTCTCTGGTGGGGGCCAATACTAGTGCTTGGGTCTCCTTGAACTCAATCTCCAACTGTTGCAGGATGGAAATAGCAAATGTGGCTGTCTTGCCAGTACCTGACTGAGCTTGAGCAATCACATCATACCCTAAAAAAAGTAGGATACATATTTACCGATCCCACATCAAATTGTCACTTCTACTTTACACCATGTATTCCATTTGGAACATGAATTATGCCCAAATAATAAGTGATCAGCAATGAGTATTCTCTTCATTTCAGGTCAGTCCCGAAAGATGATTGCCATCATTTCACTTTAAGGAATACAAACAGGTGCTAGTCCCCCAGAGGTTACTTTCCCTTTTACGGTCCATGACTATGTAGAATAAAGTCATTTCCTAAAAATTCCAGTTTCTTTTACCTTTAATACAGGGAATAATAGCTCTCTGCTGAATAGCGGAAGGCTTCTCAAAACCGTAAGCATAGATGCCACGAAGAAGAGACTCCTTTAAATTCATATCATCAAAGTTATCAACAATCTCATTCCAGTTGCTCTGTAAGTTAGAAAAAATAATGCACGCATGAATGAGATGAACACATTCACCTTTTCAAAGCTTCAACATCCACAACCGTTTCTTACCTCGATGACACCATCGGGGTCCATTCCCTCTGGGCCGCCATGTTCTCTGCTGACAAGAATACTGCAGTCAGACATCCCTTCCAAGCCACCTTAACTGCATCTTAAAGGGATAGCCCTTTGCAACCCGTCTCAGCACATTAGCCTCCCCTGCACAAGTTAAAGCAGCAGCTGCAGGACGAATATCACACTGCGCGCCTTCCCTAAAGGTTGGGGGCCGCGGATGTCCGGAAAGGCAGCCCCCCAGGCCCCAGCGCACGGGGATCCCATTTCGGCGGCGGAGCGTCTCGCGAGAGCTCGGGGCGACGAGCTCCGCCCCCAACAATGCGCAAGCCGAGTGATTGACGCGGGCGGAGCGGCCTGGCGAGAGCGATGCCAACGGTTCGCCGGCACCCGTGCCGGTCCGGTCCCATCGCCTCCGCGCCGTGGCCGAGTGGAGACCGCTGCCTCCAACCCTTCCCCAACTGAAGCCAAGGACCCCCAACTCCTGTGGTTGACCAAAAATAAAGCTTCGGGTCCTGGTTACACTGTACCGAACGCGGACTGCGCCACGGCTGTTTACTGCATGTTTCCCGTGCTCTACACTGGGAGGGGAAGCAGCCAAAATTCCGTAATGTCTTAGGGAGGAGAAACGCCCTTTAGCCACTGCTTTCGCACCATCGTCCTGTCTCCCCACAATCCGGGCCCTACCCATCATGGAAGCTTCTGGAAGGGCACAGGGGTGCTGTACCCTAAGGAAACGTGCACTAAGTTGGAGTTTTTGCCTCCATGCCATCCACTATAATCTCTCCTGGCGCCCTACGACCTTCACTACAGACCGCGACCGCCAACAGAGCGCCATACCTGTTATAATCCGCGGAGCCACCAGACATGATCCGAAAAACCACTCAGCGCCCGACTGAAAAGACAGCAGAGCCCCGCCACCCGTTTTTTATAGGCTCGTGGCCGGAACCCGTTTCTTGCGGAGGAATTTTCTCTCCGTGCTTCGGTCAGCCACAAAATTGTGATCCTGGGGTCGTTACGTCGGATAAAATCCTAAGCAAGACGGTTGGAAAATCCAAATGTGGTAATTTCTCGATATTATAGGGTCGCTGGAAATCCTAGGGCCCGGGGTTGGGTTGGGATTCTTTACCTCGCGGCGGAAGAATATCGCTGCGGCGTTAGTCAAACACCACTTTCCCCGCCCGCCCTGCTCCTACGGGGTTTCCGCGTCCCTGACGCAGAGGCGGGCCGGGGGAGTGGAGCCGGAGCCGGAGCCGGAGGCGGAAGCCGGAGACGCTGCCCGCTGGGCGTCTGGGTCTTCCCGCGTGCGAGGGGTCCCGACTCGCGGCTCGCTGCCGGCGCTCAAGTGCGGGAGGGGAACTCGGTTATTCCACTTGCTCCCACCGCTGTTTAATTTGACAGTGAAGACCTGCCTGGCATTTAGCCCGACCATTAACATCCATTCAGATCTTGGAAACGTAAAATTCCTGCTAGGGAAAATGTCGGCCACCCAGCGAGTCCCGGAAAGTTTGGTTTACCGCTACATTTTGCAGCGAGAAAAAAAAAATGGAGTGTCATTTGCAGATGTCTCTGGAGTAGCCAGTTCTATTCTCATATCGTTTCCGGTCTCTCGCTTTCTTTTTAAAAGAGTGTTAATGATTTTAACCTAACAGGTGTGAGGAATGCCTGAAAAAAATCATAAACTTTTGCAAATGGATAGAAGCTAAGGACCTGTAATTTTCCGTGGAACGCACGAATTTAAATGGACGCTTTGGCAGATACAGCTCTGTGCCGCTTTGGGACTACATCGGTGTTGATTCCGTCTATATTGGTCATTTTTTAAGGGCTTTGAGCTTTACCGATATATAGTGAAATGTTGATTTATTGAAATTCAGAGCAATAATATCCTTGCTGCGTAAACTGCACGAGTCTTTAAGCTCCAGATGTTTTCAATTAGCCCCATCTCAGGTCCCTTCACAGCAACAAAAAAACAATATATGTAGTCATTTAACTTTAAAATACAACCCTACCCATGATGCAAAATATCATCGAGAATATCTGGAAACATTTTATCATATTTCAGAAGGCCAACTTAAAGAATCATTACTGGGAAAGCTGACTCAATTTTCTGTATTATTGAAGATATTTGGTTCTAAATACTATTTTAATACGAAAATTATTTATTCATTTGAAAATTCTTATCGTGCCAGGAATTGGGACAAAGATGAAGAATACCAAAATGGCAAAGTGGGCCTGGCCCTCAGTCTATTGGTACTGCTCCTCATTCATTCCTCTGTAATGTTCGAAAGCCATATTTGAGGTGATGCCAGACATTTTCTGAGAATGATGGTTGTCAGAGATCCTTGTTGTCTCATCCAAAATATACTAAAACTATCCTGAGATCTAAGAAGTTGAAAAATATACTAAATCAAAAAAGTGACCAACCGTTTGGTTTCACTTGGGTGAAAACAGTTGGTCACAGGGTGATACCAATCAACAATTAACACTTAATTGTTGGTTGTTTTCTTTAGGATTAGCACTACACTAGATGCTGTGGAGGATTTTCAAGCCTCTTAAGAAGAAGTCTATCCTGGCTAACATGGTGAAACCCCGTCTCTACTAAAAATACAAAAAACTAGCCGGGCGTGGTGGCGGGCGCCTGTAGTCTCAGCTACTTGGGAGGCTGAGGCGGGAGAATGGCGTGAACCCGGGAGGCGGAGTTTGCAGTGAGCCGAGATCACGCCACTGCACTCCAGTCTGGGAGACACAGCGAGACTCCGTCTCAAAAAAAAAAAAAAAAAAAAAAAAAAAAAAAAGAAGAAGTAAGGGCTAAACTCTGTGGTATAGGTTTGCAAGTGCTGAGTAAGTTTCAAGGTAAGAAAACTTCAAATACAGTCAAAGTCCACACCCACACTGCCTGTAACCTTACAGTGTATTCTTAATAAGTGCAGTGCTTACCACATTTGCCTGTGCTTACTAAATAGTAAACATTAGTAACAAATGAATTAAAGATCAAAATGTATACTTTAACAAAGTTTTGCGTATCAACACAGAGCGTGCTCTTTTAAATTTAAGTGATTCTGCTTACCTGGAATCTGAAATTAGATAGCCTTCTCAGTGGACTATAAATGCTTCTTTGTCAAACTTTAGTGTTTGAAACCATTTATACTGCAAATAATCCTAAAGCTCAGATTATTTCCATATCTAAGCCAACTAAGGTAGTTTCGTTTTGCTCTTCAAGAGCATCAGCTAACAATTCTAAAGCCAATTAGCAACCAGAGAAGCAAAGAATTAGTACAAATCTGTCAGTGCTACATGGAAAAACAATAACAAAACCTTAAAAGAATATGCATTCAACCAGGCACGGTGGTTCATGCCTGTAATCCCAGCACTTTGGGAGGCCGAGATGGGCAGATCACGAGGTCAGGAGATCGAGATCATCCTGGCCAACATGGTGAAACCCTGTCTCTACTGAAAGTACAAAAATTAGCCGGGTGTGGTGGCGGGCACCTGTAGTCCCAGCTACTCTGGAGGCTGAGGCAGGAGAATCGCTTGAACACGGGAGGTGGAGATTGCACTCCAGCCTGAACCCGGGAGGCGGAGGTTGCCGTGAGCAGAGATGGTGCCACTGCACTCCAGCCTGGGTGACAGAGCAAGACTCCACCGGGAGGAAGGAAGGAAGGAAGGGAGGGAGGGAGGAAAAAAAAAAAAAGAAAGAAAAACAAAAGAAAAAAGAACTGCCTGGAGCTGGATAGAGATGTTGGTGCTACTCACCTCTTTTTTTTTTTTTCTTTTCCTTTTTGGCAAACCCAGGATAATCTCTGTAACTTCTTTTTATTACACAGTTTTTGAGGAAATTAGAGGCTAGGTTCTGCTTGCCTGTGACCCCTGACGCAATTTGGAGGGTGGCATTTACTGCCGTGTTCTTACACTATAACTTAGAAAACATTTGTGGTTGGGTGTGATGGCTCACGCCTGTGATCCCAGCACTTTAGAAGGCCGAGGTGAGCCGAACAACCGAGATTAGGAGTTCGTGACCAGCCTGGCATACATGGAGAAATCCAGTCTCTACTAAAAATATAAAAATTACGCCAGGCGTGGTGGCTCACACCTAATCCCAACACTTTGGGAGGCCAAGGCGGGCAGGTCACTTGAGGTCAGGAGTTCGTGGCCAGCCTGGCCAACCCGGTGAAACTCCCTCTCTAGTAAAAATACAAAAATCAATCTGACGTGGTGGCGTACGCCTGTAATCCCAGCTACTTGGGAGGCTGAGGCAGGAGAATTGCTTGAACCCGGGAGGCGGAGGTTGCGGTGAGCCGAGATTGTGCCACTGCACTCTAGCCTGGGTGACAGAGCGAGACTCCGTCTCGGGGGAAAAAAAATATATATGTATATACAAAAATTAGCCAGTTGTGGCAGCGCACACCTGTAATCCCAAGTACTCAGGCAAGAGAATCACTTGAATTCGGGAGGCGGAGGTTGCAGTGAGCTGGGATCCCACCACTGCACTCCAACCTAGGCGACAGAGAAAGATTATGTCTCAAAATAATAATAATAATAATTTGCATGAAGATAGGTAAAGATATTAACAGAGTTGAAGAAAATAGAGAAAACTGAGGAGGACCACGGAAGGACTTTTAAACTAGCTAAGAACTAGGTTTGAATCCACTGATCCAAGGTTATTAAACTCTATTGTGTAGCCAAGATACAGAAGTTTTTCTACCTTTATAGAGGAAGACTGAAATAAAAGTACATTGCTGTACTTCAAATCAGGTGATCAGAAACTGTGGTATGCATAAAAATCAATGGGAACATCTATTTGAAATGCAGATACTTGTGGACTCTGCCCTCTCACCCAGATTCACTGGATCTGAACTGAGGTGGGGCCAGCTTTTTATTTTGAAAAATTAAGGTTGGGAGCAGTGGCTCATGCCTGTAATTCCAGCCCTCTGGGAGGCCGAGGTGGGCGGATCACTTGAGATTAGTAGTTTGAGACCAGCGAGGCCAACATGGTGAAACCCCATCTCTCCAAAAATACAAAAATTAGCTGGGCATGGTGGCACACACCTGTGGTCCCAGCTACTCGGGAGGCTGAGGCAGGAAAGCAGGATAATCACTTGAATCTGGGAGACAGAGGGTACAATGGCATGATGGTGGCACTCCAGCCTGGGCAACATCTTTATTTTACCTCAAAGATTCAATATTTTGGCCAGGCATGGTGACTCACACCTGTAATCCCAGCACTTTGGGAGGCCAAATGGCTTGAACTCAGGAGGTGGAGGTTGCAGTTTGAGGAGATCACGCCACTGCATTCCAGCCTGGGTGACAGAGCAAGACTCTGTCTCAAAGAAAAAAAAAATCACTGTTTTTCATCAATTTGCATGTCTCTTCTAGATTACATGAAGTCTCCAGGATTAAGTTTGTCCTCAGGACAAACCTACACCTCTGTGAGGGATGGAAGAAAGACCTTGATTGGCAATCTCACCCCTAAAATGTAGGCCTGGTATCTGGAATCCCACTCCTATGCCCCATTACCTGGGGCTCTATACTGCCCTCTTCATGTGACACAACCAACTCACCTTTCATGCTTGTTTGTTTTCTTTTTGAGACAGTTTCGCTCTTGTTGCCCAGGCTGGAGTACAGTGGTGCAATTTCGGCTCACCTCAGCCTCTGCCTCCCGGGTTCAAGTGATTCTCCTGCCTCAGCCTCCCGAGTAGCTATGATTACAGGCATCCACCACCATGCCCAGCTAATTTTGTATTTTTAGTACAGACGGGGTTTCTCCATGTTGGTCAGACTGGTCTCAAACTCCTGACCTCAGGTGATCTGCCTGCCTCAGCCTCCCAAAGTGCTGCAATTATAGGCGTGAGTCACCATGCCCGGTCAAGAATTTATCTCTTTTAATTCTCATCACACGCCTGGCCTCATCTTTCATCTTTACCATATATATGAGATAAAGTTTATATATATATATAAACTATATATATTCCTATATAGTTCATTAAAAGTAATAGTTATATTGTTTTTTGGAAATGACAAAAAAGAAAACAATCACCAATCCCAAGAATGTCTGTTTATTTTTAAACATAATGGAAATCATACTTTAGGTAAAAAGTTTTTCCTCTATTTTTTTTTCTTTTCTCTTTTTGTTTGTTTGTTTGTTTTTGTTGTTTGAGGCAGAGTCTCTCTCTGTTGCCCAGGCTGGAGTGCAAATGGTGCGATTTGGCTCACTGCAACCTCCACCTCCCAGATTCAAGTGGTTCTCCTGTTTCATCCTCCCAGGTAGCTGGGATTACAGGTGCACGCCACCACACCCAGCTAATTTTTGTATTTTAGTAGAGATGGGGTTGCACCATGTCGGCCGGGCTGGTCTCGAACTCCTGACTTCAGGTGATCCACCTGCCTTGGCCTCCCAAAGTGCTGGGATTATAGGCATGAGTCACCGCACCCAGCCCTTCATTATTTTAGTAGGAAAAAAAAGCTATTGAAATAATAAAACTATAAACAACCTAAATGGCTGTCAAAAGGAGATGGGTTAGTAAATTGTATGCTGTGTATTAGTCATTAAAAACAATGAGGTCTACTTCTACTTCTAGAAAGATGGAGTAGACAAAATTTTTCCTGTTCCTCCTACTAAGTGCAACTAAACACCCTGGACATTACATTATAAAGCAAACACGAGAAGACTCTGGGAGGTGGGGAAAAGAAGGCAGATAGGTAGGAACCTCAAGATACACATGATAGTGAATTCCCTGGGTTTTCTTCTTGCTTCACCCATCCTGAGTTGAAACTGAAGAAGCTAGCAACCCAGAAAAGCCAACAGGCATAGACAAGAAAAGCCCCAGCAAAGGGCTGCTTTGTCTACCCAGGACAGAGGCATTCTAGGAAGATAGAAAAGTTTTAGACAGTAATTCCATTATTTCAGCTAAATACCACAGAAACAGCTGTGGTCCTACCCACACCCATGCCAGCAAAAGCCAACTGAAGAGCCCATGATTCTACCCTTAGGAGGCTGTAATGAGGTTCTCTGACAACCTCCACCTCCAGAGCCCCGCCACTACCACTACCACATTGTCAGAGGAGACCACGGAGTAGCTTCAACTTCCAGGCCCACCGGGCAGGAACAAAGGCGATCCTTCAGATCCCACTAAGGTGGTGTCATAGAAGGCCTGCTGGGAAATCAGGACTTTATCGCACAGTCGTCATGAGACCACCTCATTGTAGTGTCGGTGGAGACCACATGAGGAACTCCAGCCCCCACCCAGCAGTAACAAGGATCATCCCCTCTGGTGTGAGTGAGAAATCTGGACTTCCACCCCCTGCTGGCAGTAGGGAGGCTGTGCTGTCCTTCCCCTGCCAGAGCGGCATCAGAGAAAGCCAGCAAGAGCCAGAGATTGAAGTAAGATCTAATGAGCATGTGAAAAATGCTCAGTACCACTAATCATTAGAGGAATGCAAATCAAAACCACGATGAGATACCACTTCACACCCATTAAGATGGCTATTATTATTTTAAATAGAGAAGGGGTGGGAAGGGTTGGGAGGCGAGTCTCAATATGTTGCTCAGGCTGATCGTGAACTCCTAGGCTTAAGCGATCCTCCTGCCTCGGCCTCCCAAAGTGCTGGGATTACAGGGGCGAGCCAGCTTGGCTGACCAAAATGACTATTTTTTTTTTTTTAAATAGAAAATAACAATTATTAGTGTGGATGTGGAAAACCAAAATCCTTGTCCATTGCTGGTAGAAATGTAAAATGTAGCCACTATGAACAGTATGGCAGTGACTCCAAAAATTACAAAATTACCATATGATCTACCAATTCCACTTCTGAGTATATACCTAAAATAATTGAGAGCAGGGATGCAAACAGATATTTGTACACCAGTGTTCATAGCAGCATTATTCACAATAGCCAAAAGGTGACAGCAACCCAAGCATCCATTGATGGATTAGTAGATAAAACAAATGTGGCTGGGCGCGGTGGTTCACGCCTGTAATTTCAGCACTCTGGGAGGCTGAGACATGAAGATCCATTGAACCCGGAAGTTTGAGACCAGCCTGGGCGATGTAGGAAGACCCCATCTCTACAAAAACATCAAATAATTAGCCAGGTGTGGTGGCATGTGCCTGGGGTCCCAGCTACTCAGGGAAGGCTGAGGCAGGAGGCTTGCTTGAGCCTGGGAGGTGAAGGCAGCAGTGAGCCATGATCACGCCACTGCACTCAAGCCTGGGGGCAACAGAACAATATCCTGTCTCCAAAAAACAAACAACACAAAAAATCAAATTGTGCTTTATACATCAATGGAATATTATTCAGCCTTAAAAAGGAATGAAATTCTGATCAATCCTACAGTACGAATGCACCTTTGAAGACATTATGCTAACTGAAATAAGCCACACACAGAAGGACAAGTAGTATATGATTCCATTTATATGAGCATAGAAACAGAAAGTAGGAGGGTTACCAGGGACTGGGGGAGGAGGAATGGGGAGTTACTGTTTAATGTGTATAGAGTTCCAGTTTGGGGAGAAAGGTTTGCAGATGAATACCCGTCATGGTTGTATCATATCATGAATGTGCGGAATGCTACTGATATCTACACTTAAAAATGGTTAAAATGGGCCGGGCGCGGTGGCTCATGCCTGTAATCCCAGCACTTTGGGAGGCCGAGGTAGGCAGATCACAAGGCCAGGAGATCAAGACCATCCTGGCTAAAACGGTGAAACCCTGTCTCTACTAAAAATACAAAAAATTAGCGCAGTGTGGTGGCGGGCACCTGTAGTCCCAGCTACTCGGGAGGCTGAGGCAGGAGAATGGCGTGAACCCAGCAGGCAGAGCTTGCAGTGAGCCGAGATCGCGCCGCTGCACTCCAGCCTGGACAACAGAGTGATACTCCATCTCAAAAAAAAAAAAAAAAAAAAAAAAAAAAGAGATTAAAATGGTACCTTTTATGTGTTATGCCTATTTTACCAAAATAAAAATATATTCCTAGCCAGATAATCTAGTTAGAATGAAGTTAATCCATTAGAATATTTTCCCACCTACTTGTAGTTGTTAGTCTACTGATTTAAAAAACAGGCTGGGCACGGTGGTGGTAGTTCACGCCTGTAATCCCAAGACTTTGGGAGGCTGAGGTGGGTGGACCACTTGAGGTCAGGAGTTCGAGACCAGCCTGGCCAACATGGTGAAATCCCATCTTCACTAAAAATACAAAAATTATCCGGGCTTGATGTCACGCCCCTGTAATCCCAGCTAGTTGGGAGGCTGAGGCAGGAGAATCACTTGAACCCAGGAGGCGGAGGTTGCAGTGAGTTGAGATCGCACCATTGCACTCCAGACTGGGTGACTGAGTGAGACTCCATCTCAAAAAACAAAGAGAAGAGAAGAGAATAGAAGAGAAGAGAAGAGAAGAAGGAGGGAGGGAGGGAAGAAAGAAACACAGAGAGAAAAAAAGATCTTGAGTCACATAACAATACAGAAGTCTCCAGAGTTCAATAGAAAATTACTTAAGCCAAAAATTGTGGCCGGGCGTGGTGTTTCACACCTGTAATGTCAGCACTTTGGGAAACCGAAGTGGGAGGATCACCTGAGGTCAGGAGTTGAAGACCAGCCTAGCCAACGTGGTGAAACCCTATCTCCACAAAAATACCAAAAAAATTAGCCGGACATGATGCCTGGTGCCTGTAATCCCAGCTACTCGGGAGGCTGAGGTGGGAGAATCGCTTGAACCCAGGAGGTGGAAGTTGCAGTGAGCCGAGATTGTGCCATTGCACTCCAGTCTGGGTGACAGAGGGAGACTCCGTCTCAAAAACAAAACAAAACAAAAGAAAACAAAACAAAACAAAACGTGAAGATTTCAAACTGAATGAAAAAGACAATGGATGCCAACTCTGAGATAGAAATGTTGGAATTATGTGGTCAAGGTTGTAAAGCAGCCATAACGAAAATTCTTCGGTGACCAATTATGAACATGCTTGAGACAAATGAAAAAATAAAAAGGAAAAATTGATAAATTGGACTTATCCTGAAAACCCTTTGCTCTCTTGTTCATTCCTCCTCCTTCTCCATCTCCTCCTTTTCCTTCTACTTCTCCCAATGGCAAGTAGATTATATTGGCCTTGGACTGGGACACTCGGGGGGAACCCACACCCATGGTGCGTGTGTGGGCAGGGCGAGATTGAAGCTATCTCATGGTCACTTGCAGCCTAACAGGTTCTGGCTGTGCTGGATGATGAGTCGCTGAGGGCCTGGTTGGTTGATAGCTGCAAAGCCCAGACGTTCCTGCTGGCGGCATCTTCACGGGAGCTGGGATTAGGCAAGGAGTCTAGGGCCTGGATGCAGAGGCTGGGGATGTATGGGGGTCAGGGAGGATGGACCAGAGAAACCCGTGTGCTGGTTAGCATGGTCTATCCACCAGAGGAGGAACCCTGTTTGGGTGTGCTGAAAGTGGCCCAGCAGATCATAAGGCTGTAGCTGGGACATTTATGCACCTCAGGGAGCACTGAACTGCTCTGAGCTGCTGACTAGGGCCATAGGCTAGCTATGTGGGTCCGTACTGAGGTGGGGGGGCTGAGCAGTCCCAGCGGCACCGCCCAGGCTGCCTGCTCTGGGGTCCCTGCAAAAGCCGCCGCTGAGCCCACGGACTTCCGGGTCGCAAGTACGTGGGGTCTGAAAATCTGCTTGGCTGGGTCAGCTGCTATGACAATGCCCGGGCGATCGTGCCCTCCAGCGCTGCCTGCTGCCCGCACGCGGAGGAGGAGGCGAGTCCCCGCCTGAATAATCGGGCTCTGCCGGCCCACAGCGGATGTGAGAGGTCAGGTCGCTCTGCTCCTTTCGCCTCGGTTTTTCTTCCTCATGGAAACTTTCTAGAGCTGCAGAAAAAGCTGGTCCTTCTCTTTCTGCCGGGCCCACAGCTTCTCCTGCAGCGTCAGAATTTGTTCCTTCCGTCTCCTCTGGTGACATTCTCCCTTCCATCTCCTTTCTCTTCCTTCGTCTGCTCTTCCTCCATCTTCTCGCCATCACCTTATCCGCCTCCTCCTCTTCCTCCTCGCCCCGCAGCCTGCGCTCCCGCTGGGGGCGCTCCGGGCACACTGCCTGCGCGGCCCCCCGCTGGACCCGGCGCAGGCCAGCTCGTCCCGTCGGCCACAGGGCCTGGGGGCACCCGCCACCAGCCCAGCTGGCAGCCACAGCTCCTCCGAGTGCACAGGAAAACCTTGGCTTTTGAAAGACCCTGTTAAAATAAGGATGAAAAGATAAGCTATAGAGGAGAAAATATGTGCAAACCACATATCTGGCAAAGTACTGGTATCTAGAATAGATAAAAACTCGCACAAAACTCAACAGTAAAAAAACAACAGTTTTGGCCGGGCGCGGTGGCTCACGCCTCTAATCCCAGCACTTTGGGAGCCTGAGGTGGGCAGATGGCCTGAGGTTTGGGAGTTCGAGACCAGCCTGGCCAGCATGGTGAAATCCCGTCTCTAATAAAAATACAAAAATTAGCCGGGCATGGTGGCAGACGCCTGTAATCCCAGCTACTGGGGAAGCCGAGGCAGGAGAATCTCTTGAACCCGGGAGACGGAAGTTGCAATGAGCCCAGATCCAGCCACTGCAGTCCTGCCTGGGCAACAGAGCGAGAGACTCTGTCTCAAAAACAAAAACAAAAACAAAACAGTCCTAATACAGCATGAGTGAAAGATTTGAAAAACAGTCTGTGCTCACTTCTGCACACATACACTAAAAAATCGGAACCATAGAGAGGTTAGCATGGGCCCTGCACATAGATGACACACAAATTCATGAAGTGTTGCATATTTTTAACAAATTAAACAAAATTTAAAAAGGAAAACAAACATTTCGCTGAGGAGGATATACAGATGGCAAACAAGCACACAAAAAGATGTTTAACACTATTAGCCATTTGAGAAATGCAAATAAAAACCATAATGAAATATTGCTATACACCTATTAGAATGGCTAAAATAACAGTGACAACAAATTCTGACAAGGAAGCAGAGAAACTGAATCTGTCGTCCTCTGCTGGTGGAAATGTAAAATGAAGTGTAGCCACCTGGAAAGCAGTAATAGTTTCGTTTCGTTTCTTTTCTATTTATTATTACATATCACAACTTGCATGAATCTCCAGAATTATGCTGAATTTTAAGTCCATGCTAAAAAGTTACCCCCTGGCCGGGCGCGGTACCTCATGCCTGTAATCCCAGCACTTTGGGAGGCCTAGGCAGGTTGATCACTTGAGGTCAAGAGTTCGAGACCAGCCTGGCCAACATGGGGAAACCCCATTTCTACTAAAAATACAAAAATTAGCCGGGCATGGTGGCACATGACTGTAATCCCAGCTACTCTGGAGGCTGAGGCAAGAGAATTGCTTGAACCCAGGAGGTGGAGGTTGCAGTGAGCCAAGATCATGCCACTGCACTCCAGCCTGGGTGATAGAGTGAGACTCCGTCTCTAAATAAATAAATAAATAGTTACCTCCTGCATGATATAACATTTTTGAAAAGACAAAATTATAGAAATAGAAAACAGTAGTGGTTGTTAGGGGTTAAGGAGAGATTGGGGGCAGGAGAGAGATGAACTGTGGCTATTAAAGGGCAACATGGGCCAGGCCCGGTGGCTCACGCCTGTAATCCCAACACTTTGGGAGGCTGAGGCAGGTGGATCACCTGAGGTCAGGAGTTTGAGGCCAGCCTGACCAACATGTTGAAACCTGGTCTCTACTAAAAATATAAAAATTAGCTGGGCATGGTGCTGTGCACCTGTAGTCCCAAACACTCGGGAGGCTGAGGCAGGAGAGTCACTTGAACCCAGGAGGGGGAGTTTGCAGGGAGCCGAGATCACACCACTGCACTCCAGCCTGCGTGACAGAGCAAGACTCCATCTCAATAATAATAATAATAAAAAATAAAAGTTAATACATAAAAATTTAAAAATAAAAAATTATCTGAGTGTAATAGTGCACGCCTGTAGTCCCAGCCTCTTGAGAAACTGAGGTGGGAGGATTGCTTGAACCCAGGAGTCCGAGTGAGCAGTGAGCTGCGATCGTGCCACTGCACTCCAGCCTGGGTGACAGAATGAGACTGTCTCCAAAAAAAATAAAGAGAGAGAATGATTGTTAAATGTAAAATGGTCTCCTAGAGTGAATCCTGGTACAATAGAATTGCCAGAGGCGTTCTAAATAGACTCCATCTTGTGCGAGGGCTAGGAAAATGAGGCTGGAACTTGCTGGGCTGCTTTACCAGAACGGTATTCCTAGCCTCTAGGTGTTTACTCAAGGAATAAATTGATAATGTTTACTAAACAGCCCCAGATGTGGGAGTGTCCTAATATCCCAATATCTTGAGAACAAAGGCATTCCTAATTTTGCTTTAAAGATAATAAGATCATTCTTACAAAATAAAGTAATTAAGAAAATTAATCCTTTATCACAAACCCTTGAGCACAGCACATCTTCCCATGATCTTTTTTTATTCTACATATACAAGTATTGTACCTAGGGTGGACGCGTTTCTCCTCTTACTTTTGGGAACGTCATACTCTGTCTATGGAATAGCTGTACTTTCACTACTTTACTTTCTTAATGAAGTTGCTTCTACTTTGCACGGTGAGCTCATCCTGAATTCTTTCTTTTGTGAGATCCAAGAACCCTCTCTTGGGGTCTGGATCGGGAACCCCTTCCTGTAACAAAATGACATTAGTGAAAAACAACAGTGACAATGAAGTCACTAGATCTCTGTGTACCAATATACAAAGATGTTTACATATTGTAAATGCTCAAAGATCATTATATTTTGCAAGATCCTGTTTGTGTGAAAAAATGGAGGAGTAGGCCAGGTGCAGTGGCTCACGCCTGTAATCCCAGCACTTTGGGAGGCTGAGGCAGGCGAATCACCTGAGCTCAGGAGTTCAAGACCAGCCTGGCCAACATGGCGAAATCCTGTCTCTACTAAAAATACAAAAATGAGCCGGACACCTGTATGGTGGTGCACACCTGTAATCCCAGCTACTCAGGAGGCTGAGGTAGGAGAATCGCTTGAACCTAGGAGGCAGAGGATGCAGTGAGCCAAGACTGTGTCACTGCAGTCCAGCCTGGGCAACAGAGCTAGACTCTGTCTCAAAAATAGTAATAATTAAAAAAATGGATGGTAAGCAGGGCATAGTGACTCGTGCCTGTAATCCCAGCACTTTGGGAGGCTGAGGTGGGAGGATTGCTTCAGCCCAGGAGTTTGAGACAAGCCTGGGCAACATAGTAAGACCCTATATCTATATTTTAAAAAAATGGATGGGTACATGTGTAGGTTTATGCAAAGAAACATATATTGTACGTAATTATTTCAATCAAACATTTCTAGAAGGAAACAGTGATTTCCTCTAATAGGGAGTGCAAATGGGAAACAGACAGGAAAAACTTACTTTTTTTTGAGACAGACTCGCTCTGTCACTCAGGTTGGAGTGCATTGGCAGGTTCTCAGCTCACTGCAACTTCTGCCTCCCAGGTTCCAGCTATTCTCCTGCCTCACCCTCCTAAGTAGCTGGGATTACAGGCGTGCACCACCATGCCTGGCTAATTTTTGTATTTTTAGTAGAGATGGGGTTTCACCATGTTGGCGAGGCTGGTCTTGAACTCCTGACCTCAGGTGATCCGCCCCCACTTGGCGTCCCAAAGTGCTGAGATTGCAGACATGAGCCACCGCACCTGGCCAGAAAACTTACCTTTTGCTTGACACACTACTGTTCTGTTTGTATTTTTTTAGTACCATGAGCATATATTACAACCATATATATATATGGTTATATATATATATATAAATTATTTTTTTTTTAGACAAAGTCAGCCTCTGTTGCCGGGCTGAAGTACAGTGGCTCAATCATAGCTCACTGCTACCTCAAACTCCTGGGCTCAAACCATCCTTCCACCGCAGCTTCCCAAGTAGCTGGGACTACAGGCAGGTGCCACCATGCCTGGTGATTTTTTCATTTTTATTTTTGTGGAGATAAGGCCTTGCCCTGTCACCCAGGCTGGTCTTGAACTCTTGGCCTCAAGTAATCCTCTCACCTCCGCCTCCCAAACTGCTGGGATTACAGGCATAAGCCACCGGACCCAGTGACATTTATAATTTTTAAAACTGTAATTACAATGCTGTCATCATTTAGGTCCAAGCAAATCTAATTGTGTCTTCCTTAGAACAGAAGATATATTATGGCATGATTATTTTTTATTATAGGAGTATTTCCTTTATCAATGACTAATAATAGGTTTATTTAAAAATGCCTTATATTGTGATTTAATTTGTAAAAGTGTGCCACTTTGTCCACCTTTTTTTGTTTGTCTCTTAAAATTTACTTATTGGCTGGGCGCGGTGGCTCACGCCTGTAATCCCAGCACTTTGGGAGGCTGAGGCGGGTGGATCACAGGTCAAGAGATCGAGACCATCCTGGCCAACATGGTGAAACCCTGTCTCTACTAAAAATACAAAAAATTAGCTGGGTGTGGTGGCACGTGCCTGTAGTCCCAGCTACTCAGGAGGCTGAGGCAGGAGAATCACTTGAACCCAGGAGGCAGAGGTTGCAGTGAGCCGAGATGGCGCCACTGCGCCCCAGCCTGGGCGACAGAGACTCCATTAAAAAAAAAAAAAAAAATTACTTATCTTGCCTGGGTGCAGTGGCTCACATTTGTAGTCCAAACTACTCAGGAGGCTGAGGTGAGTGGATAACTTGAGCTCAGGAGGCGGAGGCTGCAGTGAGCCGAGATCTGGGTGGATAACTTGAACCCAGGAGGTGGAGGCTGCAGTGAGCCGAGATCACGCCACTGCACTCCAGCTTGGGTGACAGAGCGAGACCATGTCCCCAAAAAGAAAAAGAAAATTTACATTATCCTTTTAAGATCAGCTCAAAAACCTCCTCCTCCACTATGAATAACCCTAGAAACAGTGATTTCTTTCCTTTGGACTCCGACAGCCATTCTTTCTGCTGCTTTTATGATATTCATCATGTTCTAGCTTATTTAGTAATGTGTTTCGTCTCTTCTAAATTGTATCCACCTTGAGAGGGTAGATTATGTTTTATTAATCTTTGTGTCTCTCACAATATAAAGCCCAGTGCCTTGGTGCTTGTATTAGTTTTCTGTTGCTGCTGTAACTAAAACTGCTAACTCAGTGACTTAAAAACAACACAAATTTAGTATCTTTTTTTTTTTTTTTTTTTTTGAGATGGAGTTTCACTCTGTCACCTAGGCTGGAGTGCAGTGGCATGATCTCGGCTCACTGCAACCTCTGCCTCCCGGGTTCAAGCGATTCTTCTGCCTCAGCCTCCCAAATAGCTGAGATTACAGGCGCCCGACACCACGGCCGGCTAATTTTTGTTTTTTTAGTAGAGACGGGGTTTCACCATGTTGGTCTCGAACTCCTGACCTCAGGTGATCCACCCGCCTTGGCCTCCCAAAGGGCTGGGATTACAGGTGTGAGCCACTGCACCCGGCCGCAAATTTAGTATCTTACAGCTCTGGATATTAAAAATCTGAAATGGTCTCCTTGAAGTCTGAATATTTAGTTAAAGAAACCCGAAGATCTGAAATGGGTCTCACAGCTGAAATCAAGCAGCAGGCAGAGATGTGTTCCTTCTGGAGACTCCAGGGCAGGCCTTTTTCATTATCTAGAGACTGCCTGCATTTCTTGGCTCGTAGCCACATCACTCTGACCTCTGCTTTCATCATTGTTACACCTTTGACTCTGACCCTCCTGCCTCCTTCTTTTTTTTTTTTTTTTTTTTTGAGACGGAGTCTTGCTTTGTCACCCAGGTTGGAGTACGGTGATGCGATCTCAGCTCACTGCAAGCTACGCTTCCTGGTTCATGCCATTCTCCTGACTCAGCCTCCTAAGTAACCAGGACTAGCGGGCACCCGCCACCACGCCCGGCTAATTTTTTGTATTTTTAGTAGAGACAGGGTTTCTCTGTGTTAGCCAGGCTGGCCTCAATCTCCTGACCTCACGATCCGCCTGCCTCGGCCTCCCAATGTCCTGCCTCCCTCTTATAAGGACTTTGTGATTCCACTGGGCCCACTTGAATAATCCAGGATAATCTTTCCATCTCAAGATCGGTTTTTTTTTTTTTTTTTTGAGACAGAGTCTCACTCTGTTACACAGGCTGGAGTGCACTGGCACCATCTCGGCTCACTGCAACCTCTGCTTTCTGGGCTTGAGTGATCCTCCTGCCTCAGCCCCGCAAGTAGCAGGGAGGCACAAGCCACCATGCCTGGCTAATTTTTGTACTTTTAGTAGAGATGGGGTTTTACCATGTTGGCCAGGCTGGTCTCGAACTCCTGACCTCAAGCAATCCACCTACCTCAGACTCCCAAAGTGCTGGGATTACAGGTGTGAGCCACCGCGCCCAGCCTGTGTGTGGTTTTTTTTTTTTTTTTTTTTGAGACAGGGTCTTGCTCTGTCGCCCAGGCTGGAGTTCAGTGGCACCATTTTCACTCACTGCTACCTCTGCCTCCTACTATATTAAGGAACCAGGCTCAGGGTGACAGAATAGTTCGTCCTATTTACTCCCACATGAGTTGTTTTGTTTGTTACTTCTGCTGATACTATCTGTAGACTTTGTATGGTGTTTGCCCAAATTCAAAGCTGAGCCTATGTCATGGGTTGGTAAGGGTGCCCCTTAAATGTAGTCCCTGCGTCTAAGGCTGAGGTGCAGCCAACTCAGAAGCAAAGCAGCAGTTTACAGACCTTATTTTTGTTGGTATAAATCCAGTCATTCTTCAGTTATTCAGGCTTCATAATTTTTGCTATACCTGAATACTCTTTGACATATTTACCTAATTTTTCTTTCCTTTTTTTTTTTTTTTTTTTTTTTTTTTAAGAGATGCGGTCTTACCCAGGCTGGTCTCAAACTCCTGGCCTCAAGCAGTCCTCCCACCTCAGCCTCCCAAAGTGCTGGGATGGCTAATTTTTCTTAACAAATTATTGTAACTATAAGTTACAATTTGCATTTACTTAGCTTCAGTGAAATCACAGTTTTAATTTGTTATCTTTTTTCAATGCTGATTAAAATAATCAGATAAGTATCAAAATGAATACTCTATCTGAAATCTTCTGACTGTTTGGGATATGCTGGTACTGACAGATTGTAGCCTACTGGAATCTGTAGTCATTAGCCAAATCATGGCAGAGCCAAAGGTAAATTTTTTTTTTTTTTTTGAGACAGAGCCTCGCTCTGTCTCCCAGGCTAGAGTGCAATGGCGCGATCCTAGCTCACTGCAACCTCCACCTCCCAGGTTTAAGCAATTCTCCTGCCTCAGCCTCCCTAGTAGCTGAGATTACAGGCACCCACCACCATGCCTGGCTAAATTTTTGTATTTTTAGTAGAGACGGGGTTTCTCCATGTTAGCCAGGCTGGTCTCAAACTCCCGACCTCAGGTGATCTGCCTGCCTCGGCCTCCCAAAGTGCTGGGATTATAGGCATGAGCCACCTCACCCAGCTAGATATTGTTTTCTAAATAGTGGGACTGCTGAAGTCTGTAACTAGCCACATAAGTATTTTCAGTTGTTGCTGGTGAAGATTATTTTTGATTATGCTACTAGGATTTGGGGGAAAAAATATCTCCTAGAACCACCACTATGCCACTTTCCTGTCTGTCCCCATTGAAACACTTGAAGTGATGTATAAGTTGCTGGTACTTTCTGATACTATCTCCTAGAAGATCTTTGAGTCTTCCCTAAAGAGAGAAAAGAGTCAGGGGTAGTGCCCTTTCATTTTTATTTTCCTTTAAAATTTTGGGCTTAGCCTTGATCTAAACGAAAGAAACTGTAAGTTAAAATATCACTTAATATGTGTTGTAAGAAAGCTATTATGTCAAGTACTTCAAATTTTCAAAGTATTCACCATTACTTTGTTATCCTCCACTGCACTCCAGCCTGGGTGACAGAGTGAGACCCTGTCTCAAAAAATAAATAAACAAAACAATACATAAATAAAATAAAATAAATAAAAAGAAGGGGTGAGGAATATGTACAGTCTGGTGAGATCAGGATTAAAGGAAACAGATTGGTGAAGAAAAACTTCATTATAATTTATCAGGCTTGGGATTTTTTTTCTTTTAACATTTTATTTTTTAGTTTCCGAAATACAAATCAAAATACATTTTTGTTACATATCATTTTAACAAGCTTAACATTCTTTTCAATAGAAGATTACTCGATATAGGTATTTTAAAACTTCCTTTTTAAAAAAGTCATACATTTTATTTTAGAGTAAATAGCTCATCAAAAAAATACGTGGGTACATGGGCTATTATTGTTTATTATTTTAGAGCACTCCCTCCAACTTAAAATTTGGTCCACTAAAATGTGTAAATGTTCATCTGGGCACAGTGGCTCACACCTGTAATCCCAGCACTTTGGGAAACCAAGGCAGGTGGATCACCTGAAGTCAGGAGTTCAAGACCAGCCTGGCCAACACGGTGAAACTCCGTCTCTACTAAAAATACAAAAAAAGATTAGCCATGCATGGTGGCACATGCTTGTAGTCCCAGCTACCTGGGAGGCTGAGGCAGGAGAATCACTTGAACCCGGGAGGCAGAGGTTTCAGTGAGCTGAGATCACGCCATTGCACTCCAGCCTGGGTGACAAGAGTGAAACTCCATCTCAAAAAAAAGAAATGTTCCTCCTATCACAGAAATAAATTAAATCTCATGGCTGAACAAAACAGAAATGTGGCCGGGCACAGTGGCTCACATCTGTAATCCCAGCACTTTGGGAGGCGGAGGCTGGCAGATCATGAGGTCAGGAGTTCAAGACCAGCCTGACCAACGTGGTGAAAAACCATCTCTACTAAAAATACAAAAACTAGCCAGGCGTGGTGGCACGCGCCTATAATTCCAGCTACTTAGCAGGCTAAGGCAAGAGAATTGTTTGAACCCGGGAGGAAGGGTTGCAGTGAGCCGAGATCACGCCACTGCACTCCTGCCTGGGTGACAGAGCGAGACTCCGTCTCAAAAAAACAAAACAATAGCCGGGCGCGGTGGCTCACGCCTGTAATCCCAGCACTTTGGGAGGCCGAGGCAGGCGGATCACCTGAGGTCAGGAGTTCGAGACCAGCCTGACCAATATGATGAAACCCCGTCTCTACTTAAAATACAAAAATTAGCTGGGCGTGGTGTCATGTGCCTGTAATCCCAGCTACTTAGGAGGTTGAGACAGGAGAATTGCTTGAACCCAGGAGGCAGAGGTTGCAATGAGCTGAGATCGCACCATTGCACTCTAGCCTGGGCAACAAACGTGAAACTCCATCTCAAAAAAAAAAAACAAAAACAAAAAACCCAAAAAAACAAAAACAAAAACAAAAGAACAAAACCAGAAATGTTGGCGTAGGCCTGAGTAAGAGTGAACAACAAGTTACAGTGTTTTAACTGTATGGAGGCACATTACAGAATCCACATAGAAACATCTGGCAGAACCGCTGGCTTATTTCTATTGGAGCTGTTTCAAAAAGGGATATAAGGTACATGGGAGGGTGCTGAAAACCCACAACAGCCACAGAATTAGTTACTCAAAATTAACCAGAATTCAATACACAAGAATATATGACAGCAGTAGAGCAATCTCAACAGTTACTCGATGCCTGGAAAGCAGGCTGTAAGCTTAGAACAAGTAACTCAGCAGGTCAACGTGTTTATACGACTTTGAAGGTGAGAAAACTTTATCGTTCATAGATGATGTCTTGTGCACAAGTACTTTAGTTTCCAGGACACTGGGAACAACAACAACACAACATACAAAGTAAGAATAGGGCCGGGCACGGTGGCTCATGCCTGTAATCCCAGCACTTTGGGAGGCCGAGGCAGCCAGATCACTTGAGGTCAGGAGTTCGAGACCAGCCTGGCCAAGATGGTGCAAGCCCGTCTCTACTAAAAATACAAAAAATTAGCCGGGCGTGGTGGCACATGCCTGTAGTCCCAGCTACTCAGGAGGCTGAGGCAGGAGAATTGCTTGAACCCGGGAGGCGGAGGTTGCAGTGAGCCGAGATTGTGCCACTGCACTCCAGTCTGGGTGACAGAGCAAGACACTGTCTCAAAAAAAAAAAAAAAAAAAAAGTTAAGAATAAATCCAAGCTGTTTAACCTTCCACCATTCTCTTGAGTATTAAACCCAGGCCACCTTTGGCCGCTCGCAGGGGTGTCTTTTCTTCTTCTCAGTGTAAATACTCGCTCCTTGGGACACCAGTAGTTTTGCTTCTTCCACTCTCTCCTCATCACAGGCTAAGTGTAGAGGAGTGTTACCCTCAGTGTCTGGATGTTCGTGGATGTTCTGTAGTACAGAAGGATGGGAATCATCTTCAAGTTACCTTTGGCTGCTGCCTGGTGCATTGCTGTAGCCTCACAACGGTCCTCAGCAGCTGGATCAGCCCCGCCTTCTAGTAACACGCCAGCAATCTCATGCCTGTGTTTGGAAGCTGTATAATGTAGGGGAGTACAGCCATTTTGACTGACAGCATTTACTTGAGCACATTTTCCCAGAAGGGCTTTTACAATCTCATCCTGCCCAGCGGAAGCCGCAGTATGAAGAGGAGACCAACCTGCATCGCCTTTATCATTCACTGGCACTCCAAGTTGCAACAAAAATTCAGCAATTTCTGCCTGTCTGGCTGAGCATGCCCAGTGCAATGCAGTTCTGCTGTTCTGTTCAGTTCTACTAGCCAGGAATTAATAGCCCAGAATACTCTCCTTCAACTCTTCCAGCTTCCTCTGTAGGCCAGGTTGCAGACCATTAGGTTAGACACACACCCATCCATTTTGCTTTCCCAGGAACTTGTGATACTAGTGTGTGTGTGTGTGTGTGTGTGTATGTGTGTGTTTTATTTACTTATTTATTTATTTGTAGAGATGAGGTCTCACTATGTTACCCAGGCTGTTCTAGAACTCCTGAGCTCGAGTGATCCTCCCACCTCAGCCTCCCAAAGTGCTATAGGATTACAGTTGTGAGCCACAGCACCTGGCCAATATATGCGTTTTCATCCGTGGTTCGTGACTTATAACTCCCATAGCCCATGTCACAGTAAACAGACTCTCTCTCTTTGACCTTCTCTTGCCTTCTTTCACTTGCCTGACACAGGACTCTAATTGTCAGTCATAAAACTCTCCATTCCAGAGGAAGTTCTGCCTCATAACCTGGAGGTAAGAATGCTGCACTGAAGAGCCAAGAAGAATCTGAACAGACAGGCCTTGCTGGGTTTAGATCATTCCCTTTTTGTCCAATCACATTTCAACATGGTTGTCCATGCTTCGGTCATGCCTATCCAAGAAGTCTCCATGAAAGGCCCAAGAGGACAGGGTTTAGGGAGTTCTGGAGACCTGAACACATGGAGGCTGACAGGAAGGTGAATAAGAACTCGTTGAACAGCCAGGCGCGGTGGCTCGTGCCCTTAATCCCAACACTTTCGGAGGCCGAGGCGGGTGTATCACCTGAGGTGGGGGTTCGAGACCAGCATGGAGAAACCCCGTCTCTACTAAAAATACAAAATTAGCTGGGCGTGGTGGCGGGTGCCTGTAATCCCATCTACTCAGGAGGCTGAGACAGGAGAATCGCCTGAACCTGGGAGGCAGAGGTTGCAGTGAGCTGAAATCACGCCATTGCACTCCAGTCTGGGCAACAAGAGCGAAACTCCATCTCAAAAAAAATAAAAAGAACTATTTCAACCAACTCTTCAGGCACAGAAGTTCCTGTGCTCAGGACCCTTCCAGACCTCTCAGTATGTAGGTATGTATCAATATCTCTTCATCTGTTTATTCATATTTTTAAAAAATCCTTATAATAAACCAGTAAACTTAAATGTTTCCTTGAGTTGTATGAGCCACTTTAGCAAATTAATCAAACCCAAAGAGGAGTTTGTGGGAACCCCAACCTGAAGCCTGTTGGTCAGAAGTTCCTGAGGCATGGACTTGTGAATGGTGAGAAGGGGTGGCGCAGACTTGCAGGACTGAGCCCTCAACCTGTGGTTTCTGAGGCTATCCAGGAAGAGAACGTCAGAATTGAATTAAACTGGAAGACACTCAGCTGGTGTCCTCTGCTTGGTGTGTGGGGGGACATCTCCACATGTCTGGTGAGAGAAGTCTTCTGTGTTGATTGTTGTAGTGAGACATTAGAGAAAAAAAGTTTTGTTTGTTTGTTTGTTTTCTAACACAAGGCTCTGTCTCTCATTATATATAATAAGAAATACTGAAACTTTTCCTGAGCTGTTCCCTCTGCCCCCTGGGCTCAAGTGATCCTCTCACGTCAGCCTCCCAAGAAGTTGGGATTACAGGCACATGCCACCATGTCCAGTCTTTTTTTTTTTTTTTCTTTTTTCTTTTTTGAAGACAGGGTCTCACTCTGTGGCCCAGGTTGGAGTGCAGTGGCATGATCGTGGCTCACTGTAGCCTCAACCTCCTGGGCTCAAGCCATCCTCCTGCCTCAGCACCCCTGCCCCCCAGTAGCTGGGACTACAGGCACGTACTACCACACCCAGCTAATTTTGGTATTTTGTGTAGAGACAGGGTTTTTGCCACATTGTCCAGGCTGGTCTCAAACTCCTGGTCTTAAGCTGCCTGGCCCAGGGTGCTTCTAATATGAACACAGCTCAAAACTTGGTTTTCGGATAAGGCTGGTGCTGTGATAAACTCAGTTGGCAAACTCCCTGCAGAAAGCAAAGGAGATGCTCCCTGTCTGAACTCCCTCATTCCAGAATAAGTAAAAGGCAAAAGATCCTTTGGAGTTCTTCAACAGGAACTTCATGATTTTCCTGCCTTCAACTGTTGAATCTATTAGATTCACTGAAGTAGATATTGAAAGGAAAATCTATTGAAAGTGAACTAAGTATGGCCTGGCACAGTGGCTCACGCCTGTAATCCCAGCACTTTGGGAGGCTGAGGCGGGCGGATCACCTGAGGTCAGGAGTTCAAGACCAGCCTGACCACATGGAGAAACACTGTCTCTACCAAAAATACAAAAAATTAGCCAGGCATGGTGACACATGCCTGTAATCCCAGCTACTCAGGAGACTGAGGCAGGAGAATCACTTGAATCCGGGAGGCGGAGGTTGCGGTGAGCTGAGATCGCACCATCGTACTCCATCCTGGGCAACAAGAGCGGAACCCCATCTCAAAAAATAAAAAAATAAAGTGAACTGAGTAGGCCAGGCACGGTGGCTCACGCCTGTAATCCCAGCACTCTAGGAGTCCAAAGTGGGTGGAGCACTGGAGGCCGGAGTTCGAGACCAGCCTGGCCAACATAGCGAAACCCTGGCTCCACTGAAAATACAAAAAAGTTAGCCAGGTGTGGTGGCAGGCGCCTGTAATCCTAGTTACTCTGGAGGCTGAGGTGCAAACATTGCTTGAATCCAGGAATTGAAGGTTTCAGTGAACCGAGATCGCAGCATTGCACTCCAGCTTGGGCAACAGAGTGAAACCCTGTTTCAAAAAAAAAGAAAGAGAACCTAGTGATGTTCCAGGTTTCAAAAGCAGAGTCAGGGCATGTATTTCTGTAAGTATATGGGAATTTAGATTAATCAGATCTAAGTCAGTCTGATAAAATAGAGGTACTCAATCTCTATCTGATGTCTCAGCTGTGTTCGTAGACAGTGAGGAATCATTAGGAATGGATGTTCAACAGGGTACACCTGAGGCATAATTACTAACTATGCCTTTGGGGCACCTATTTTCCAACTTTGGCCGCTTTCTTTGCAGTCCCCTTGGTTCTTATAAGTAAAAGGCCTGGAAAGGGTTGGATTGTATGGATATTAAAGGATTTATCTCAAGATAGTTGCTTAAGTGCTGTGCTTGAGTGAACCGAAATGTGAGTTCCCCAGGGCAATCCTGTAGGCTAATTAGTGAGAACTGAGGTTTCAGGGCTTCCCAGGGAACTCTGAATAGTGTGTGGATCTAGGTGGATTTCGAGGCTCCCAGGGGCTCCCATGGCCCTACCTTCGCTCCTTCTTGCCCTTCCTCTTCAAACGGAATTTCGTCTCTATGGATTACAGTCTTGAATTTTGGTTAAAATCGGAATATTGCTATTTAACTTCTACTCTCTCCTGAAAGCTCACTAAAGTACAGTAAAAAGTGTTATTAAAAAGGACTTAAAGGCCGGGCATGGTGGCTCACATCTGTAATCCCAGCACTTTGGGAGGCTGATGCAGGTGGATGCCTTGAGCCCAGGAGTTTGAAACTAGCCTAGGCAACATGACGAAACCCCACCTCTACAAACAAACAAAAAAAAAAACAAAAACAAAAAAAAACAAAAAATGAGCTGGGTGTGGTATTACAGGTGGGAAGATCACCTGAGTCCGGGGAGGTGGAGGCTGCTGTCAGTCAAGATCATGCCACTGCATTCCTGCCTGGGTGACAGAGAAAAACCCTGTCTCAAAAAAAAAAAAATTGGAAAAGAGACAACAGCCCACAAAGCTGCTTAAATTGGAAAGCAAATGGGAAAACGATGACGAAATTAGCAGATGGGAGAAAGCTGAGTCCTAAAAGGGAAGTGAGGAAAGCCGATAAGCAACTTCATCTAAGCTGCGGAAAGACCCAAAGACCAGGAACTGGTGGCACCAGGCGCCTTTGGACGTGGGGACGTGAGAGTAAAACACAGACCCGGGTTGAAAATCTGTTGAAAATGCAGTGGAACTTAACAGGAATTTCTCCCCCTGCCCCAGGTAATTAGGCAACTTTCCCTTCTCCACTCTGGCTAGAGGTTTATTCTCCAAAAATAGTGAATAAAAAGACCTCTGGATTGAGGGCCCTCGTGAAGGTACACCTGACATTTGGTGATCATGTAGAGAACTGTTTTTTTTTTTTCTGTGTCATATTGTTAGACTTGGGGAGGGCCATGTGTGCACTCAAAAGCCTACCTAGGCCGGGCGCGGTGGCTCACGCCTGTAATCCCAGCACTTTGGGAGGCCGAGGCGGGCGGATCACAAGGTCAGGAGATCGAGACCATGATGAAACCCCGTCTCTACTAAAAATAGAAAAAATTAGCCGGGCGCAGTGGCGGGCGCCTGTAGTCCCAGCTACTCGGGAGGCTGAGGCAGGAGAATGGCGGGAACCCGGGAGGCGGAGCTTGCAGTGAGCCGAGATTGTGCCACTGCACTCCAGCCTGGGCGAGAGAGCAAGACTCCGTCTCAAAAAAACAAAAACAAAAACAAAAAGCCTACCTAGTATCCCACGAAGAGGTTTTTGCTATGCCATAGTGATTTACTTCTCCCTTCTGTTTGCTGCTATTGTTGACACCAAACTGAGAATTTTGTTTGGGTCATATTAAGTCTGACACTCAAACAGGGATGTTGAGTGGGCAGTTATATAAAGTTGTATATGTAAGCCTGCAGGAGGGATTGGGAGTGAGAAATCAGGTTGGAAGATCTCAGTGTGGGAGTCATTGACATATATATGGCATTGAAAATCACTGGACTGGATGGGATCAAATAGAGAATGAGCATAGAATTATGAGACTGGATAGAGGACTGAGTCCAGAAATATTCAACATTTATTTTTACTTATTTAATTTTTTTGAGATGCAGTTTCACTCTTGTTGCCCAGGCTGGAGTGCGATGGCAAGGTCTTGGCTCACTGCATCCTCCGCCTCTGGGGTTCAAGTGATTCTCTTGCCTCAGCCTCTCGAGTAGCTGGGATTACAGGTGCCTACGACCATGCCCGGCTAATTTTTGTATTTTTAGTAGAGACAGGGTTTCACCTTATTGGCCAGACTGGTCTCGAACTCCTGACCTCAGGTGATCCGCCCATCTCGGCCTCCCAAAGTGCAGGGATTACAGGCGTGAGCCAACGCGCCCGGCCATATTCAACATTTAAAGGTCAGCAAAGGAGTATGAGTCCACAGAGAAGACTGAGGAGAGGTAGGAAAAAGAAGAGAGTGTGACAAACCAAGAGAATATGGAGTTTCAAGGAGGGATTTCTCAAAGGTTTAAATGCTGATGAAATATTAATATGACTACTAAGAAATGACCACTGGGCCGGGCGCGGTGGCTCACGCCTGTAATCCCAGCACTTTGGGAGGCCGAGGCGGGCGGATCACAAGGTCAGGAGATCGAGACCACGGTGAAACCCCGTCTCTACTAAAAATACAAAAAATTAGCCGGGCGCAGTTGTGGGCGCCTGTAGTCCCAGCTACTCGGGAGGCTGAGGCAGGAGAATGGCGTGAACCCGGGAGGCGGAGCTTGCAGTGAGCCGAGATCGCGCCACTGCACTCCAGCCTGGGCGACAGAGCGAGACTCCGTCTCAAAAAAAAAAAAAAAAAAAAAAAAAAAAAAAAAAAAAAAAGAAATGACCACTGGATTTGCAAGATGGATGCTATTGGTAATGTTAACTAGAACAAATTCAGTGGTAGGGATGAAAGCTTGATTAGTGCCGGTTAAAGAGAAAATGTGGAATTAAGGCTATGTGTAGTGAATTAACATGACCTGATAACTTTCACAAATACTAGATAAATTATGACACAATTTTTCTTTTTCAGAGGCAAGGTCTTGGCCTGTTGCCCAGGTTGGAGTACAGTGGTGCAATCGTAGCTCACCACAGCCTCAAACTCCTGGGCTCAAGCTATAGTCTCACCTTAGTCTCCTGAGTAGCTGGGACTACAGACGTGTGCCACCACACCTGGCTAATTTTTTAAGAAATGGGGATCTTGCTATATTGCCTAGACTGGTCTTGAATTCCTGATCTCAACCAATCCTCCTGTCTCAGCCTCCTGAGTCACTGATATTACAGATGTGAGCCACTGAACCTGGTGAACACAAATTATTTTAAATTCATAGCTGAGCGTGCAAGGCAAAAGGACTATTGGCAGATATATCAAATGAGGAGGAAAGTGAAGACCAACAAGGATATAAGCTGACTCTGACTACTGTAAGCCAAAAGGTATCTGAGACAGGTCTCATTCAATTTAGAAACTTTATTTTGTCAAGGTTAAGGATGCACCTGTGACACAGCCTCAGGACATCCTGACAACAGGTGCCCCAAGGTGGTTTGGGCACAGTTTGGCTTTATACACTTTAGGGAGGCATGAGACATGTCAGATGTACATTGTAAGATGTACATTGTAAGATGTACATTGGTTCAGTCCAGAAAGGCGGGACAACTCGAAGCAAGGAGGAGGTTTTCAGGTCATAGGTAGATAAGAGACAAATGTTTTCTTTTGAGTTTCTGATTAGCCTTTCACTGAAGGCACAATTTACCAGAATAGTCAGTTATGTCTTAGTCTGGCTTGGTGAAACAGCAGGGCAAAGGAAGCAATCAGATATGCATTTGTCTCATGTGAGCAGAGCGATGACTTTGAGTTCAGCCTGTACTTTGTCCGCAGGGAATTTCCTGGTGGGCAGATTGCGAGGGAGGTATATAGCTTTTTAAACTCTTTGTAGCTATCTTATTTAGGAATGGAATGGGAGGCAGGTTTGCCCTACGCAGTTCCCAGCTTGACTTTGATTTTGGGGAGATTTATTTTCCTTCCAAACGACCTAAGGGTTGAATTGGCTTTAGTAATCTAGGGGCTTCGTTAAAAAAAAAAAAAAAAAAATATATATATATATATATATATATATGTGTGTGTGTGTGTGTGTGTGTGTACATATGCATACATATATGAGACAGAGTCTCACTTTGTCGCCCCAGCTGAAGTGCAGTGGCACAATCTCAGCTCCCTGCAACCTTTGCCTCCCAGGTTCAAGCAATTCTCCTGTCTCAGCCTCCCGAGTAGCTGGGATTACAGGCATGCGCCATCACACCCGGCTAATTTTTGTATTTTTAGTAGAGACGGGGTTTCGCCATGGTGGCCAGGCTGGTCTCAAACTCCGGATCTCAAGTGGTTCACCCTCCTCGGCCTCCCGAAGTGCTGGGATTACAGGCATGAGCCACTGTGCCCGGCCTAAAAAATACTTTTTATTTTGGAATAACTGTAAGTTTGCAGAAAAGCTACAGGTAGTACACAGAGTTTCTCCATATTCGTTTCACCCGTGTTCCCTCACTGTTAACATCTCAGAGTTTAGTTTCTCATAGGCGTTTAGAGTTTGAATTTTTTTTACCTATGTGGTACCCCAAACTCTAATATGAGAACTTATAGAAATGTGTACAAGCCCAGTGACGTTCCAAGACTCTCGGCAGAAGTCAACAGAGAACAGACGTGCCAGGACTCTTTCTCACGATGAATTCTCTCAGGAAAAAGCAAGCCCTGCTACCGATGAACTTGTGCTCCAGACATACATGGAAACTGCTCACCATGCCTGTGAGTCAGTCCCAACAAAAAACAGCCAGGTGCGTGGTCGTGAATTTCGGATTATGGAAAGATTATCTAAAAGAGAACATGCAATGAGCACATTTAAAATGACTAAAATACGCTGGGCACAGTGGCTCATGCCTGTAATCCCAGCACTCTGGGAGGCTGAGGCAGGAGGATTTCCTGAACTCAGGAGTTAGAGACCAGCCTGAGCAATACGGCAAAAACCCATCTCTGTTAAAAAAATAATAAAAATAAAAAATAATAAAAAAAGACTAAGACATAGAAGAATTGAATCCCTAAGATAGTAATTATATACTACACAAAAAAGAAAACGTGGGCCAGGTGCGGTGGCTCACACCTGTAATCCTAGCGCTTTGGAAGGCCAAGGTGGGCAGATCACCTGAGGTTGGGAGTTTGAGACCAGCCTGACCAACATGGAGACACCCCATCTCTACTAAAAATACAAAATTAGCCGGTCGTGGTGGCGCATGCCTGTAATCCCAGCTACTCAGGAGGCTGAGGCAGGAGAATCGCTTGAACCCGGGAGGCAAAGGTTGCAGTGAGCTGAAATTGTGCCATTGCACTCCAACCTGGGCAACAAGAGTGACACTCTGTCTAAAAAAAAAAAAAAATTGAGCCCAAGCATGATGACTCAAGCCTGTAATCCCCACACTTTGGGATACCCAGGTGACCAGATTACTTAAGGCCAAGAGTTTGAGACTAGCCTGGGCAACATAGCAGAGACCTCGTCTCTACTAAAATACAAAAATTAGCCAGGCATGGTGGCACATGTCTGTAGCCCCAACTACTCAGGAGGCTAAGATGGGAGGATCGCTTGAGCCCAGGAGAGGTCACGGCTCCAGAATGAGACCCTGTCTCAAGAGAAGAAGAAAGAAAAAAAATGGAAGCGAGAGTCTTCCCCTTTCTCTCTCCTTTCTCCTCCACTTCCTTCTTTTTAACCAACATAAATGTGAGAGAAGCACCAAAAATCCTTTGCTGGCTTAATTAAGAAAATTCACAAGTATTTCTATGTTTTAGAAAAAAGACAACGATTTAAATATTATTATAAGATCAATTACTTATTAAGAATGTCAACCAAGAGGACACAAAACTTTAGAGGATAAAGGTAATGCATATAAGACACAACAATTTCTGAACTAACACATTCCCAATTTAATATAAAATTTGTCAACCCCTAATTCCCTGAAAACCTATTGATCTAGGTCCCAGCTCTCTGGGTAGTACAATTTGACAACTTATTTTTGCTTACAAGGTTTTATCTTTTGTGTTTTCAATGCTATGACATCTGAGGGATCTCTTCAATGTGAAGTTTTTGTGGAGACATCACTTTATCTGGGACATCTTTATCCTTTTTTTCACAATCATGTTCCACATTTATGTCAATAAATTCCCCTTCACAAAATTCCTCTGGCTTCATATCTTATCTCAAGAATGACAGCAGGATCAACATTTCCCAAGTGGGGTATCTTGTACTCACATCCAATTCCACTTCTAACAATATCACTTTTTCTTTCTTTGCTTCACTTTCATCTTCATTGAGCAATTCCCTCTCTCTCTTTTTTTTTTTTTTTGAGACAGAATCTCACTCTGTCATCCAGGCTGGAGTGCAGTGGTGCAATCTTGGCTCACTGCAACCTCTGCCTCCCGGTTCAAGTGATTCTCCTGCCTCAGCCTCCTGAGTAGCTGGGATTACAGGTGCACGCCACCATTCCTGGCTAATGAGCAGTACCCTCTTTTTAAATTAAATTTTTTTTTTTTTTTTTTTTTTTTTTTGCAGTCAGGGTTTCACTGTATTGCCCAGGCTGCTCTCTAACTCGGGCTCAAGCGATCCTCCCACCTCAGCCTCCCCAGTAGCTGGGATTACAGGTGCTAGCCACTACCCAGCTCCTCCCTTTTTTGATGACCTATTTTTGCAAACTGTCATGTGGATTTATCACTTGGAGACAAAGAAGCAACTACATACTCTGCTAGACTGTGGATGAACCAAATAACAAGTGCACAGTGACTCATCAATACACTTTGAAAGAATTGATGTGACTGGTAACTGCTCACAACACATATCTGTTATTTGAAGACAGTGAAATTTGTACTTTATGTAAGTGGTTACAGATAAATGTACTTTGGTAACTGCAATTTGCACTGTGTTGTGGGAGGACTGGTCATATCTACGTGAAATTTTTGCATATTGGAACCATGCAAAGAGAAGATTGCCTATATTGATTTCTTTTTTCTTTCTTTCTTTCTTTCTTTCTTTTTTTTTTTTTTTTTGTGAGACGTAGTCTAGCTGTGCCACCCAGGCTGGACTGCAGTGGCACGATCTCGGCTCACTGCAAGCTCCACCTTCCCAGGTTGACGCCATTCTCCTGCCTCAGCCTCCCAAGTAGCTGGGACTACAGGCACCCACCACCATGCCCGGCTAATTTTTTGTATTTTTAGTAGAGACAGGGTTTCACCGTGTTAGTTAGGATGGTCTTGATCTACCTTGTGATCTGCCCACCTCGGCCTCCCAAAGTGCTGGGATTACAGGCGTGATCCACTGCGCCCGACCTGCCTACATTGATTTCTTGACAAGAGAATGATCAAATTGGTTTCTGGCAGAAGAGGCTATCAATATATTAGGTGTATGTAAATTGTTTTGTAGTTTTTGGAAACAGTTCACTCAGGTCAAAGGTGGCCAAGTCCAAACCTTGCTGTGTCACAAAGGTGAGTCTGTACTTACGAGAAACAAACTGCAATCTAATTTTTTTTTTCATTTTTTAAAATTTTCTGAGACAAAGTCTCACTCTGTTGCCCACACTGGAGTGCCGTGGTGCGATCTCGGCTCACTGCAACCTCTGCCTCCTGGGTTCAAGCAGTTCTTCTGTCTCAGCCTCCCAAGTAGTTGGGACTACAGGCACATGCCACCACGCCTAGCTAATTTTTGTATTTTCAGTAGAGGTGGAGTTTCACCATGTTGGCCAGGATGGTCTCGAACTCCTGACCTTGTGATCCACCTGTCTCCAGCTGCACTCCAACCTGGGCGACAGAGCGAGACTCCATCTCAGAAAAATAAAAGAAATCAATGTAGGCAATCCTCTCTTTGCATGGTTCCAATATGCAAAAATGTCAGGTAGACATGACCAGTCCTCCCACAACACAGTGCAAATTTCAGTTACCAAAGTACATTTATCTGTAACGACTTACATAAAGTACAAATTACACTGTCCTCAAAGTGCTGGGATTACAGGCGTGAGTCACCGCGGCCAGCCGGTACAATCTAAGTTATTAAAAACAAAGTCTGAAACAAGACCTTCCTGTTAACAGTCAGCTTGAATGTCCCATTGGAATTTTGTTTTTTTTTTTTGAGATGGAGTCTCACTCTGGCACCCAGGCTGGAGTACAGTGGCGTGATCAAGGCTCACTGCAACCTTCACCTCCTGGGTTCAAGTGATTCTTCTGCCTCAGCCTCCTGAGTAACTGGGACTATAGGTGCGTGCCACCACGCCCAGCTAGTTTTTGTATTTTTTTTTTTTTTTTTTTGAGACGGAGTCTCGCTCTGTCGCCCAGGCTGGAGTGCAGTGGCCTGATCTCAGCTCACTGCAAGCTCCGCCTCCTGGGTTCACGCCATTCTCCTGCCTCAGCCTCCTGAGTAGGTGGGACTACAGGCGCCCGCCACCTCGCCTGGCCAGTTTTTTGTATTTTTTTAGTAGAGACGGGGTTTCACCGTGTTAGCCAGGATGGTCTCGATCTCCTGACCTCGTGATCCGCCCGTCTCGGCCTCCCAAAGTGCTGGGATTACAGGCTTGAGCCACTGCGCCCGGCCTAGTTTTTGTATTTTTAGTAGAGACGGTGTTTCACCATGTTGGTCTCGAACTCCTGGCCTTGTGATCTGCCCGCCTCGACCTCCCAAAGTGCTGGGATTACAGGCGTGAGCCACCGCCCCCTGCCAGTACAATCTAAATTCTTAAAAACAAAGTGTGAAACAGACCTTCCTGTTAACAGTCAGGTTGAATGTCCCATTGGAATTTTTTTCTCTTTTAGTCTCTTCTTCCCCTCACCTCCTTTTGTCATCAAGACAAACTCTTTAAATCAGAAATTCTTAAATTTTCGCCTTCAGAATCATCCAATTCTGTTAAAACATAGGTTGCTGGGAATTTGCGTTTCTAACAAGTTCCCAGATAATGCTGGTGCTGCTGATCTGAGGACTACACTTTGAGAACCACTGTTTTTGATGAGAGACTTAGGAATGGAATCTTTACAATTAAGTGGATAATTATAGTTTCTTACTTTCAAAACCTGTGATTGGCCGGGCACAGCAGCTCACGCCTTTAATCCCAACACTTTGGGAGACCAACATGGTAGGATCACTTGAGGCCAGGAGTTCAAGACCAGCCTGGATAACAGAGTGAGACTCTGTTTCTACAAAAAAAAAAAAAAAAAAAAAAAAAAAAAAAAAAAAAAAATTAGCTGGACACAGTGGCACTTGCCTGTAGTCCCAGTTGCTTGGGAGGCTGAAGTAGGAAGATCAAGTTTGGGACTGCAGTGAGCTATTGTCACACCACTGTAATCCAGCCTGGGCCGCAGACTGAGATCTTGTCTCTGAAAACAAAAAAAGAAAAAGAAAAAAACCCACCTTGTGATCAAGTGACAAAACAGATAAAAGTCTTTCTCAGGTGATAATCTAAGGGATCCTTTAAGCCAAACTCCTAATTTTATAACGTGCCACTTTTTCCAATATAAATTGTATGTTTTATTGTTTACATATATGAAAATTTAAAAATCTTCAGAATATCATCTAGTATTTTAAACATTTGCAAAAATATTTGTGACAGAAAGTTAAAATTTAAATACAAAATCACTGCTGTACAGCTCCAACCTCCGGTGATCTGCCTCCCTCGGCCTTCCACAGGGCTGGGATTACAGGCATGAGCCACTGCACCCAACCAAGTAGGTTTTAAAACATAACTTAAAAGCTCACAGGAAATTAGGTGTGTGTGGTGGTGCACACCTGTAATCCCAGCTACTCCAGAGGCTGAGGCACGAAAATCACTTGAACCCAGGAGGCAGAGGTTGGAGTGTGCCAAGATCGTAGCACTTCAGCCAGCCTGGGTGACAGAGCGAGACTCTGTCTCAAAAATAAAAATAAAAATAGGCTGGGCACTGTGGCTTATGCCTGTAATTCCAACACTTTGGGAGAACGAGGTGGGCGGATCACTTGAGGTCAGGAATTCGAGACCAGCCTAGCCAACATGGTGAAACCCTGTCTCTACTAAAATTACAAAAATTAGCTGGGCATGGTGGCACACACCTGTAGTTCCAGCTACTCAGGAGGCTGAGGCGGGAGAATCCCTTGAACCTGGGAGGTGGAGGTTGCATTAAGCCGAGATGGCGCCACTGCACTCCGCCTGGGTAACAAAGCAAGACACTGTCTCAATAATAATAATAATAAAATAAAATGAATAAAAGCTCACTGGGAACCAGAATAAAATCTGTAGTTTTGTTAATAGCATTGCGCCAATGTTAATATCTTAGTTTTGATCATTGTACTCTGATCCTGTAAGGTGTTAACATTAAGAGAAGCTGCTGGGGGAGGTGAGGAGGGAGGATTACTTGAACCTGGGAGGTCGAGGCTGTGGTCAGGCTGGTCTCTAACTCCCGACCTCAGGTGATCCACCCACCTTGGCCACCCAAAGTGCTGGGATTGCAGGTGTGAGCCACCGTGCCCAGCCAATTTATATCTTTTAAATATTATTTTGGTCACATATAGTTTTTACTCTCATCTGAATTTAAGTTTTTCCTCTTGGAAATAATGTTTTCCTAGTCAAAATTTTTGTTTGCTTTTCCACCACAGGTTCTAAAGTAATCTTTAGATTATTTTAAAAAGAAAAAATATACATTTAAAAAAAGTTTTTAAAATTTTTTTTACTTTTTATTTATTTATTTATTTGAGATAGAGTCTCTCGGTGACGCCCAGGCTGGAGTGCAATGGTGCGATCTCGGCTCACTATAATCCCCGCCTCCTGGGTTCAAGAGATTCTCTTGCCTCAGCCTTTCGAGTAGCTGAGACTACCGGTGCCCGCCACCACACCTGGCTAATTTTTGTATTTTTGGTAGAGATGGGGTTTCACCATATTGGCCAGGCTGGTCTTGAACTCCTAACCTTAAGTTATCTGCCTGCCTCAGCCTCCCAAAGTGCTGGAATTAACAGGCGTGAGCCATAGCGCCTGGCCTAAATAAAGTTTTTTAAAGTTTTCATCTTCTGAAGACGAGCATGTACTGGATGCATTTCCATAAGGCATAGAGTGTAATTTTACTGCTGGGCACCTATAGACAAGGTAACAGAAGAGCATTTACCTTTTCCTTTCAGGTTTTATTATTCACCTTTTTTTTTTTTTTTTTTTTTTGAGATGGGGTCTTGCTCTGTCGCCCAGGCTGGAGTGCAGTGGTGCAATCTTGGCTCACTGCAAACTCCCCCTACCAGGTTCAAGCGATTCTCCTCCTGCCTCAGCCTCCTGAGTAGCTGGGATGATAGACGTGCATTACCATGCCCGGCTAGTTTTTGTGCTTTTAAGTAGAGATGGGGTTTCGTCATGTTGGCCAGTCTGGTCTTGAACTCCTGACCTCAAGTGATCCACCTGCCTCAGCCTCCCAAAGTGTTGGGACTAGAGGCATGAGCCACCATGCCTGGCCAATGACTCACTCTTCTTGGTAATCTTTTTTTTTTTTTTTTTTTTGAGACAGAGTCTCCCTCCGTCACCCAGGCTGCAGTGCAATGATGCTATCTTGGCTCACTGCAGCCTCCACCTCCCAGGTTCAAGCAATTCTCCTGCCTCAGCTTCCCAGGTAGCTGGGATTACAGGTGCCCGCCACCACGCCCAGCTTATTTATTTATTTATTTATTGTATTTTATTAGAGACGGGGTTTCACCATATTGGCCAGCCTGGTCTCAAACTCCTGACCTCAGGTGATCCACCTGCCTCAGCCTCCCGAAGTGCTGGGATTACAGGCATGAGCCACCATGCCCGGCCTCTTCTTGATAATCTTTACGACTGTTTTTCTTAGATATGTGTAATGTCTTAATGGTCTTTTGAAAGCAATTGTAAAAGCCCCCTCGAATTTAGGTACTTTACTGGACTTGACTTTCTCATTTTTCCATGGGTGAGTTATTCTATATTTAAGTCAAAGGCCTCTCTCGAAGGAGGCTCCTGCCTCTGTTATTTGTGACATATCCACAGCAATTCTCCAGGAATAGAAAGATTTTACTACTGAAGTCTTCAGAAAGGGTGGAGTCCCTTTTGGAGTCACAGGTCCTCCCAGATACATATGGGCTTCAGGAAAAAAAAAAAAAAAATCACAGGCAGATAACAAAAGAAATTAGAAAACTCTTGGGTAAACTGAAATTACACAGAAACCCTGTAAGAACAAGAAAAAGAAAGGAGGGAAATGCATTCATTAAGAAGGGAAACACATTCAGTGGCCACGGGCTTCGCATTAACACCTTCACTGTGCATTTATCCTCTGGGAGGCAGCAGTTCCCTGCGAAGGAGGAAAGGTAACCTTGGGAAGGGAGTTCTGCATTGAGTCCCTCCATTTCCTATTTTACTAGCAACGAGGAAAAACACTCTACCAGTGCTCCAAGTTCACAATCCTTACTCGAACAAGATTAAAAATGTAAGTTGAATCACCTCACAAATGTAGAAACACCTATTCAGAGAGTAAACATTGTTGGTTCCTCTTGAGTCAGCTACTAATGACTCACAGATGAGTCTCCACCTATTTTATGGATCCACACTTCATGACGGCAGCGTCAGGACAGTACAATAATAACAATGACAAATACCATACAGACTGACTTTTCTTACCCACTGCAGTTTTCCGGCAGTGCATCATTATTAAAAGGTATTCACGGCCGGGCGCGGTGGCTCACACCTGTAATCCCAGCACTTTGGGAGGCCGAGGCAGGTGGATCACAAGGTCAGGAGATCGAGACCATCCTGGCTAACATGGTGAAACCCTGTCTCTACTAAAAATACAAAAAATTAGCTGGGCTTGGTGGCGGGCGCCTGTAGTCCCAGTTACTCAGGAGAGTGAAACAGAAGAATGGTGTGAAGCCAGGAGGCAGAGCTTGCGGTAAGCCGAGATCGTGCCACTGCACTCCAGCCTGGGCAACAGAGCGAGACTCCATCTCAAAAAAAAAAAACAAAAGTATTCACATATTTATAATTATAAAATAATTTATAGGAGTTAAATCTAAAGACTTAAAAAAGATCACAATATATCAAGTAAAAAATAGAGATTACATATTGTATTTACAGCCTGATTTCGTTTTTGGAATACATACATACACTTGGAGAAAACATTTCTGAAAGTCATAACCAAAATTTATTTTTTTTAATTTAGTTTTTAATTTTTTTATTTATTTTTTTTTTTGAGATGGAGTTTCACCCTTGGTATCCAGGCTGAAGTGCAATGGCATGATCTCCGCTCACTGAACCTCCTCCTTCCAGGTTCAAATGATTCTCCTGCCTCAGCCTCCTGAGTAGCTGGGATTATAGGTGCTCACCACCACACCCAACTAATTTTTGTATTTTTAGTAGAAACGGGGTTTCACCATGTTGGCCAGGCTGATCTTGAACTCCTGACCTCAGTTGATCCACATGCCTCAGCCTCCCAAAGTGCTGGGATTACAGGTGTGAGCCACCATGCCTGGCCTTATTTATTTATTTATTTAATTAGAGGTGAGGTCTCAGTGTGTTGTCCAGGCTGGTCTTGAGCTCTTGAGCTCAAGTGATCCTCCCACCTCAGCCTCCCAAAGTGCTAGGATTATAGCCATGAGCTGCCACACCCAGCCCAAAATTTCAACAGTAGTTTCCTTTGGCCAGTGAGATTACAATAGTTTTTATTTCCTTCTTTGCATTATTCTGTATTTTCTAAATTTTCCACATTAAACACTAAAGTGTATAATATAAACTAGCATATGAAAAGAAAGAATACACGTATCAGGAAACCTGGAGAAAAATTAATCATGATTTTAACACTTAAATGAATAAATATGGTAGCCTCTGTCCTACATTTTCCTGGCTCTTATCTGTGAATATTTATAGAGCATGATAACTAGCATAAAGTTGTTTTTGGATGGATAAGATTTCAGGACCAAGCAGTAGATGTTCAAAAAAGAACTAAATGCTGTAAATGAGCATATGCTCATTATTCTTTGAGGGCAACTCTGAGCAAATGTCAGCGCTCCTATTTTTCTCCTTTTCCTCTTGAAAGGTTTCTACAAATAAAGCAGCCATCAGGTTCTAGATTGCCTCATTCTACAATTCTAGGCTCTTGGAGGAAGGTGGGCCACAGTGATCATCTCATCCTGCCCTCCTACCTAGCTCAGAAATCCCTCCTAGTATACCTCTAACTTCCTGCCTCTCCTTTGGCATCTCCAGAGGTGTGGAGCTCAGTATTTAAATGCTTTTCCTCCTTTGCCTGCCTGGAGAACTTCTACTCACCATTCAATATTCAAATCAGGGGCAGTGTTTCTGTGAGGCCCATGTGGTGCTGACATATGATGGTTATAAGCATGGACTCTGTTGTCAGAGATACCTGGGTTCAATCCCTCCTCCCCTACTAATGCTTGCTTATTATGAGTATTTATTTTTTTATTTTTTATTTTTTTAGATGGAGGCTCGCTCTGTCACCCAGACTGGAGTGCAGTGGTGTGATCTCGGCTCACTGCAACCTCTGCCTCCCGGGTTCAAGTGATTCTCCTGCCTCAGCCACCCGGCTAATTGTTTATAGTTTTAGTAGAGACGGGGTTTCACCGTGTTAGCCAGGATGGTCTCGATCTCCTGACTTTGTGATCCACTTGCCTCGGCCCCCGAAGTGCTGGGATTACAGGTGTGAGCCACTGCGCCTAGGATGCTCTTTTTTTTTTTTTTAGATAGGATCTTGCTCTGTCACTCAGGCTGGAGTGCAGTAGTACAATCAAGGCTCACTATTGCCTCAACCTCCTGGAATCAAGCAATCTTCTCACTTCAGCCTCCCGAGTAGCTGGGACTACAGGTAAACACCTGTACTATACTGTATATCATGCCTGGCTAATTTTTTTTTTTTTTTTTTGAGACAGGGTCTCACTCCATTGCCCACACCTTAATGCAGTGACACACTCTTGGCTCACTGGAACCTCTGCCTCACAGGCTCAAGTGATCCTCCCATCTCAGCCTCCTGAGTAGCTGGGACCATAGGCACATGCCACCATGCCTGGCTAATTTTTTGTATTTTTTAGTAGAAATGGGTTAAAAAAAAAGAACTCTACATTTTTTAGTAGAGATGTTGCCCAGGCTGGTCTCGAACTCCTGAGTTCAGACGATCTATCTGCCTTGGCCTCTCAAAGTACTGGGATTACAGGCATGAGCCACTGCACCCAACCAGCACCTTGCTAGTTAATTTTTTTTTTGTAGAGACAGGGTCTCCCTATATTGCCCAGGCTGGTCTTGAACTACTGAGCTCAAGTGATCTTTCCACCTTGTCCTTCCAAAGTACTGGAATTACAGGTGTGACCCACTGTGCTGGCCTTATATGATCTCAGCCAGTTTATCTCACTTCTCTGAGCCTCAGTTTTCTCATCTGTAAAATGGGGTTCCTAAATGTCATAATATGTATTAGATCTTC
Source organism: Macaca nemestrina (assembly GCF_043159975.1). Taxonomy (NCBI): domain Eukaryota; kingdom Metazoa; phylum Chordata; class Mammalia; order Primates; family Cercopithecidae; genus Macaca; species Macaca nemestrina. Next base: position 11,408,853 of record NC_092126.1, read on the forward strand.
AAGTGGTGTCTGTTACATAGCAAGCAAGCAAATAATATTAACTACTCCTATTTGTCATATCAGTGGTTTCAGTGCTGACCTGCACATTAAAATTACCTTTAATAGGTTTGGGCTGATGCTCCTAGCAGGGTATTTTTTAAAGTTAGGCAAGTGATTCCAGTGTGTAGCCAGTGTTGAGAACTATTGCACTTGACCGGTAGCTCTGAAAGTATGCAACCCAGACCAATAGCACCAACATTTCCTGGGAAACTGTCAGAAATACCAATTCTAGGGCCCCACCACAGACCTGCTGAATGGGAAACTCTGAAAATGGGCTCCAGCAATTGGGGTTTTAATAAGTTTTCTTTTTTTCTTTTTCTTTTTTGGGACAGAGTTTTGCTCTTGTTGCCCAGGCTGGAGTGCAATTCGCAATCTCTGCTTACTGCAACCTCCGGCTCCCAGGTTCAAGCAATTCTCCTACCTCAGCCTACCTAGTAGCTGGAATTACAGGCATGCACCACCACGTCCAGCTAATTTTTGTATTTTTAGTAGAGATGGGGTTTCCCCTTGTTGGTCAGGCTGGTCTTGAACTCCTGACCTCAGGTAATCCGCCTGCCTCAACCTCCCAAAGTGCTGGGATCACAGGCGTGAGCCACTGCACCTGGCCAGTTTTCATAAGTTTTCTAGAAGATTCTGATGGGTGCTAAAATTTGTGAAGAACTGCACTAGATTGTAAGCTGAGCAAAGGTGTGAACTGTCTGGTTTTTCGTTTTCATTTTTGTTTCTTTTCAGAGACAGGGTCTTGCTCTGTCACCCAGGCTGGAGTGCAGTGGTATAATCATGTCTCTTTGCAGCCTTGCACTCCCGAGCTCAAGCAGTCTTCTCTTCTCGGCCTGCTGAGTAGCTAGGAGTATAGGCACATGCCACCACATCTGGGGTTTTTTTTTTGTTGTTATTTTTTGTAGAGATGGGATCTTGCTATGTTGCCCAGGCAGGTCTTGAACTCCTGACCTCAAGTTATTCTCCTGCCTTGGCATCCCAAAGTGCTGGGATTACAGGTGTGAGTCACTGCACCCGGCTTGTGTTGTTAATGCCGCATTCCTAGGGCTAAACACTGTGTTGTGAACAAATTCAGTTTAACTCAATTCAACTCAAGAAATATTTATTGAGCACTAATTTTTTGTTAGGCATTGTGCCTGGGCCCTGGGAATATGATGCTGTGTGAGATAGGTCTTTGCCCTCTTAGCTTCTTCCAGCTTTTCAGACTTGATTCTTCCTTCTCTACGCTTTCACTGCAGCTTAAACACTCTACCATTGGAATTTTTATGCTGATTTATGTATTTTTTAATGTGTCTGTACTTCTCCTTAAAGTGTGATATTGAGGGCAGGAACAGCCTTTAATCCTTTTCTTTCTCTCTCTCTTTCTTTCTTTCTTTCTTTCTTTCTTTCTTTCTTTCTTTCTTTCTTTCTTTCTTTCTTTCTTTCTTTCTTTCTTTCTTTCTTTCTTTCTGTCTCTCTCTCTCTCTCTTTCTTTCTTTTTTTTTTTTTTTTTTTTTAAATGGAGTTTTGCCCAGTTGCCTGGACCGGAGAGCAATGGCGCGATCTCGGCTCACTGCAGCCTCTGGCTCCTGGGCCTCCCGGGTTCAAGTGATTCTCCCACCTCAGTCTCCTGAGTAGCTAGGATTACAGGCACCCGCCATCATGCCCAGCTAATTTTTGTATTTTTAGTAGAGACAGGGTTTCACCATGTTGGCCAGGCTGGTCTTGAACTCCTGACCTCAGATGATCCACCCACCTTGGCCTCCTGAAGTTCTGGGATTACAGGCGTGAGTCATCGCACCCTGCCAGCCTTTAATCATTTTCTTAGAAGATGCTCAGATGCAGTTGCATTGCCGGACCTGGTCGTGCGTTTGAAAGCAATAGGATGTGTTCTCCTAATATACCTCTGAAACTGGTCCAATTGTCCCATAGAACTGATATTTATGGCTTCTTTTGAATAAACATGGAAATTGACCTTCCCAGTTTTGAAACTTGAGGAAGTTACATTGATCTTTTCTCAGTTTCTTCCTCAGGCATCCAACCATCAGGCCTCCTAGATAGTGTCAATAAACTGAAACTTACCAGATCACTGCATCCAGACAATAAGACATCAGACCCCTCACCTACCATGGTTGCCTAAGTGACTACCTGCTTCCTGTTGAACAGCTCCTCTTCCTTACCCCCCCAATTCCTGTTTTCCTGTATGTAGTTACATTTCTTCCCTGCTATATAATCCCCTAATTTTAGCCAGTCAGGGAGATGGATTTGAGACTAATCTCCCATCTCCTTGGCTGCAGCACCCAATTAAAGCCTTCTCAACTGGCAACACTCGTGTCAGTGATTGGCTTTTTGTGTGGCAAGCAGCAGAACCTAGACCTAAGCCTTGGTGTTTTGGTAACAAATTGATAGGGTGAAAAAAAGGCTGGTTCATCAGTCAAGGTTTCGTCAAGGAAGCAGAACCACTGTGAATCCTATGGCGTAGGGGATTTATCTAAATCTAATGCCATTGTGGGAGGAGCTAGGAAAATAATGTCCAGGGAAAGGGAGTTGGAGGATCTGAGGAAGGTTACTAATAGGCCTTCCAAAAGCATTGGTGCTCCTGGACAAGTCAGAGCTTTTAGGGAAAACTGGACAGGCACATATAGCTGCCAAGGGACTGCACAGGGGAGTTAGTGGAGAAATCTGTGGAAGGCCCTTGCCCTGTTAGGTGTACTATGGCTATGCCAGCAGTGGAAGAAGAATTGAGTGTCAAACAGGGGCGAGGGAGAACAGGCTGGAACCCTTTGGCATCCCTGCATCCATCTCTCACTGCAGCTTTTCTTTTCTTTGTTCTTTTTTTTTTTTGAGATGGAGTCTCGCTCTGTCATCCAGGCTGGAGTGCAGTGGCGCAATCTTGGCTCACTGCAACCTCCACCTTCCAGGTTCAAGCTGGGATTTACAGGCGCCTGTCACCATGCCCGGCTAATTTTTGTGCTTTTTAGTAGAGACGGGGTTTCGCCATACTGACTAGGCTAGTCTCAAACTCCTGACCTCGGGTGATTCGTCCGTCTCAGCCTCCCAAAGTGCTGGAATTACTGGCATGAGCAACTGTGTCCAGCCCTCTCACTGCATGTTACCCCGATGACTTTCAGAGAATAGTGGCTGCTGCTTTGTTCGTCTTCCAAATCTCACACAAATTTCTTCTTTGGCTAACTCTAACCCAGACCCATGTAGGAAAGGGGCTCCTTAAAAGCATAATTCCTGCTGAGTTGAGTTGGCACAGAGCAAAATGACCCAGCTGGTAAATACCGCTTACCTAAAAAGCTGCTACCTATGTATTTTTTTCCAAGACTACTATTTTATCCATTTTTAATGGATGCATTGAATCGTGTTATTTCTATACACTCAATGTGGTACCGTCTCTAATTGCCATAAAGAGAAAGACAATTAGAGACCAAAGACTTTTGCTAGAATCATATTTCTAATTCAGTAGTAGAGACAGAAGTGAAGATTATTTTCAGAGAATAATTTCTTTACTTTCTGTTCTTTTTGATATGATGAGGATTCTTGTAATGCAGTTTCCCACGTTTTCCACAAGGTTAGTTCACGAATATCTAAGGATACTATCCTGTTTGTATGGCAAGTGCCATGGATATTAGAGTTAATGACATGACTCTAATCATTAGACTTCGATTATTTGAGCTGGGATGTAGTAGTGTTTTACACTCCATTTGTGTATTGATTTTGTATGTTTATGCATGCAGCTATTGAAATGTTTTAAATTATGTGCATTTTAAGTCAGTCTGTTACTTTATGAGCTACTAGAAAGCACAGTTTCCTTGTTTGTGTCAATGTCATCATTCCTGTAGGCACCGGACTGAAAAATATATTGTCCTCTTCAATTTATTCCTCTCTTTCATTCTTCATACTCAGTAAGTGATTTATGTCTTTTATTTATTATTATTATTATTATTATTATTATTATTTTTTTGAGACGGAGTCTCATGCTGTTGCCCAGGCTGGAGTGCAGTGGCGCGATCTCGGCTCACTGCAAGCTCCGCCTCCCGGGTTCCCGCCATTCTCCTGCCTCAGCCTCCTGAGTAGCTGGGACTACAGGCGCCCGCCACCGCGCCCGGCTAATTTTTTGTATTTTTAGTAGAGACGGGGTTTCACTGTGGTCTCGATCTCCTGACCTTGTGATCCGCCCGCCTCGGCCTCCCAAAGTGCTGGGATTACAGGCTTGAGCCACCGCGCCCGGCCACTTATTTATTATTATTATTTCTTGAGACAGAGTCTTGCTCTGTCACCCAGGCTGGAGTGTAGTGGCGTGATCTCGGCTCACTGCAACCTCCCCCTCCCAGGTTCAAGCGATTCCCCTGCCTCAGCCTGCCAAGTAGCTGGGACTACAGGCACACGCCACCATGCCCAGCTAATTTTTGTAATTTTGGTAGAGACGGGATTTCATTATATTGGTCAGGCTGGTCTTGAACTCCTGACCTCAGGTGATCCGCCTGTCTTGGCCTCCCAAAGTGCTGGGCTTACAGACGTTAGCCACCATGTCCCGCTGGTATAGATATTTAAAAAATAAGAAAGTTAGTTTCTGGGTCGCAGGAAACTCATGTTTATGTTACCTAACAAAGGCCTGAAGTGGAAATACTACATGTTGTTGAGTAAACTGAGAGGTATAGGCTTTATATATCAGCCCTTAGTCATTATTTTTCTGCTAAAACATGATCGTCAGGAAATACCCAGAGCAGCACCCTGACTCCATTCTCTTCTCATTCTGGTCCACCCTACGCAGAACCTTCAGAATCATCTATCTCAAATACTCTCTGAGTATGGTGAAGACTGTAGAAGGAACTCGACTGCATATTTCAGCCTAAACTCCCAATTGGGCTACATGCTACCTTTCACAGCTGATTCCTCTACCTTGTCAACTTCTTCCAATCACATTGGTTGCATTCACTCGCTGTTCCACAAAAGACTGCAGCCGGATCAAGTCTTCATTCCATATGCTTTCATCTTGACTTACCAATGGGATTGCAAGATCTTTGAGGGAAAGGATTTATGTCTTTTAAAATTTATTTCTTTTCCTCTCAGGACCTCATGTGAAGCATATGGTAAATAGTTAGTGACTGCTGCTTAACTCAGTTTATCCTGACCAATACTTAGAACAGCACCAGCCACAATTAGGTATTTAATAAGGATATTTTGGATTGAGACAAGAATCCTCTCAGAGTCAGAAATTATCTTGGCGTGTCTTTTTTTTTTTTTAATTGGGTCTCTGTGACTGTAGTCAGTGACTTGGTGTGTCTTTTGTAATGACAGCATTAATAATAAAGCCTTCAGATGACATGGTATAATGGAGTTCAAAAGGTCTAAGTCTGAATGCCAGCCCTGTCACTTATTAACTATGTGACCCTGGGCCGGGCACTGTGAACTACAGTTTCCTTGTAAAAGAATGATGACCACGAGGGCCTTAGAGTGGTTGTGAGGATTAAGTTATATGCCAAAAGTAAATTATCTAGCACAGCAAATGGCTGTAATAGATGTTCAATAAATGTGTTTTTTTTTTTTTCCTTTTTTTTTGAGCCTGAGTTTTGTTTCATTTTGTCACCCAGGTGGAGTGCAGTAGTTCAACTTCTGCAAGTGCAACCTCTGCCTCTCAGGCTAAAGTGATTCTCCTGCTTCAGCCTCTGGAGTAGCTTGGATTACAGACATGTGCCACCACGCCCGGCTAATTTTGTATTTTTATTAGACATGGGGTTTTGCCATGTGGCCAGGCTGGTCTCAAACTCCTGACCCCGGGTCATCCCCCCACTTTGGCCTCCCAAAGTGCTGGGATTACACGCGTGAGCGACCATGCCCAGCCCAATAAATGTTTTTATTACAGAAAATTTAAAATGTCTGTCACTTTTTATTTTATTGATTTTCTATTTGCTTCTTTACCTGGATCAGAAAGATAATTTCAAATTTCTTTGGAGGTTAGGTATTTTCTGATAATGAGAAGTTGGTAGACATCATATTAACAGAGATGATTTTAAAAATTATTTTTGGTAATTAACTGGACTATAAGAAAACAATACTAAACAAGCCAAATTACTCTTAGCTAAGGCTTGGAAATCTGGATAAAGAGGAAGAAGAGAAGGTAGAGAGAGTCCTTAGATTAGTAGCATGACCTACTAACTCTTCTTTTAGCACCCATGGTGCTAAAAGGAAGTCCTGCCAAAGCACTTCTGCCTTGGTTAGAGAATGTTCCAGTGTTGGGTTATGAACCTCCATGGCAGAGCCACAGCACTGACTCTCTGACCAGCTGGAATTTGCTGCAGGATGGGTATGGCCGAAAGGAGACCACTGTGAATTAACCAGGAGTAAGAACATCAAGACTGATCTTTATTTCACCCAGAGGCAGAGTGATAAAATGGCATTCTTCTCTATTTAAATTCTATCCCATCTTTCTTCTTGTCCTTCCTCTCAAGGTTGCTGGCAGAGGTGGTTGGGGCTATGTGCCTGGAGTGAAGATTCTGCCCATTGGTCAAGAGACCTCCCTCTCAGATGCTGGCTCTGCCCCTGCCTTTGGGGGTCGACCCTTGTACTCGCAGGACCTTAGGTGACTCTGTAAGTATAGTAAAATGCAGTTAATCTGATGTTATCATTCAATCTTTTTTAAAAAGTGGAGCAACCAGTTGACAAGGTAAGACTTTTTCCTGACATCTGTGGTTGTTTATTTAAAAGAACAGACAATATTTAAAATGAAAGACAAACTCAGAGGTTCAAATGCATCCAAAAAGTTGAAGCAGCAGTGACATATACATCCAAAGATGATTGTAGCTATTTAAAGCCATATCTTGTTTCTCTAGGCAAAAAGACAACATTGGTTATAAAGCATATACCTTCTTTGCAGTATAAGGCAATGAAAGATAATCCTATTATTCTCTTTCTCAAAAGTCAGTGGTCTTCAAAGTCATAGCAAAAAGATTATAAAGTGAGACTAGAGAATAATTTCCTCATAAAAGTTCTGAACAAACTTTGCATCACATTCCATGATATTCCCTTGTCAATTATTTAAAAAGTTTTCTTAGCAAGCCTGCTTCTGTGTTGCTCCCTCTGCTTTTCATCCTTATCATTAAGCTCGGAGCTTCTGTAAACTAAGAATTACTCAATCTAGGTTCAGCAAAAATAAACAGAATACTCCTCTATGAAAGCCTGTTGCAAAGTGTAGTTAATGAGTAAACAGAAGTTACTGACTTGTGAGAAACACTCTCACTCAGAAAGGGAAGTGGGAGTACTTATTTGATATAACTAGCCCATTTTGGGAACAGAAAGTCAATTAATTGATGTCCCCCCTTTTCTCCCTTTGGCCAACCTGTCTTTCTTTCTTGTCACTTCTCTTTGACATCTGGAAGCTTTTCTTATTTCTATTGCATTAATAAGTTCACCATTTAATCTCTTGACTTCCCTTATTTTCACACACATTCAAAGACCAGGTGCCACAGTTTATTAAGAATGTCAAGAATCTTCATATGAAAATTCATGACATATGTTGCAAGGTACATAATTGTTATCAGAGAAGCCAACTGCAGCGGGCCATAAGGCACATTAGTTTGTTCATTTACTGTGCTAGTTTAGAAAACTTGGGGAGAAGATTCAGAAAAGATTCAGAACTGTGGCATACAATTTTATGCAGTCCATGGAGACTGATGGTGTCTCCACCGAGAGTCTCACCACTTCTCTTTAGATTGCTCTGAAGCTGCACAGTTTTTGGTGCATTATATCAGGATATTTTCATTTGGACAATGGAGAGAGGGATATTGATACTTTAATAAAGTATTAAAGAAATACCCATAGCTGCATACATTAATAAAGGGCATCAGCAAGATTGAAATCATAAGATTCTTTCATTTTTGTGGTTGGGTTATTTTCACTAACTGACTTCCAGGGGCGTCCAGGACATTTGGGGGAGGTTGTGTCTGGAAAATCTGATATTGGGTTAAATGAAAGCCCATTTGGTTCTATCTGGATGTCAGGGATCCAATCGTCATCACTCTCTGTGGGAGTTGGTGGTATAGGAGGCATCATAGTTACAATGAGATCAGAGTCCTGAAAGTCAGAAAAGGTATCTGCTACACCTGGCTGGGCTAGGGAAGGGATGGGTGTTGGCCCTTCTGTCTTCTCTTGTATCTGTGCAGAAGGTGTAGTACTGTCTTCAGAAGAGCTTGCCAAATGCTCTGTTTTCCAACCATTGTGCTTTCCATTCTTTTTGCCTTTATTTTTATGTTTTCCATGGCCATGACCATGCTTATGCTTATGTCCATGGTCAAGGACATGGCCCCCTTGGTGTTCAAGATCATCATCAAGTTTGAACTTATGTCCATGACCAAGACCATGCTGTTGTTGGTGTCCACGGCCGAGGCCATGTCCCCTTTGATGCCCATGCCCTTGGTCACATTCATGTTTATGGCCATGGCCGAGATTACATTTTCTTTGTTTTTCATGGCCCCAGTCATGTCTATGAGTACGCCCTTGTTCTTTTCCTGACTCCCGCTCTTCATCTTGTGCAGGTGCCATGGAAGTGTGGGGTGGACTTACAGTTGTTTCTTCTTTTATTTCCCCTACTTGTGTTGATCGGAAAGGTGAAAAACCTGGAGGCCTTTTCATCAATGAGATCTAAACAGAAAATATTAAGATGAAAGTATTACTGCAAAAATCATGCTATCAATGAAGGAAAGAAACACTGAGATCTGGCAGTGCTATCTTTTTTTTTTTTTTTTTTTTTTTGAGATGGAGTCTCGCTCTGTCGCCCAGGCTGGAGTGCATTGGCCAGATCTCAGCTCACTGCAAGCTCCACCTCCCGGATTTACGCCATTCTCCTGCCTCAGCCTCCCGAGTAGCTGGGACTACAGGCGCCCACCACCTCGCCCGGCTAAGTTTTTGTATTTTTTTTAGTAGAGACGGGGTTTCACCGTGTCAGCCAGGATGGTCTCGATCTCCTGACCTCGTGATCCGCCCGTCTCGGCCTCCCAAAGTGCTGGGATTACAGGCTTGAGCCACCGTGCCCGGCCTGGCAGTGCTATCTTAGTTTACAATGGGGGAGGTGTTTTCCAGAGTTTAAATACTGTATTAATATTCCAGAAAGGATGAATAATATTTTTTTGTCTTTTGATTGACCTTAAAATTTGTGGACATTGATTATTGTTCTTAATAATACTGTAAAATGGCCAGGCACAGTGGCTCACGCCTGTAATCTAAGCACTTTGGGAGGCCAAGGCGGGCAGATCACTTGAGGTCAGGAGTTTGAGACCAGCCTGGCCAACATAGTGAAACCCCAACTCTACTAAAAATACAAAAATTAGCTGGGTGTGGTGGCACATGCCTGTAATCCCAGCTACTCAGGAGGTTGAGGTAGGAGAATCACTTGAACCCAGTACGTGGAGGTTGCGGTGGGCTGAGATGGTACCACTGCACTCCAGCCTAGATGACAGTGACTCTATCAAAAAAAAAAAAAAAACCCAAGACAAACCAAACCAACCAAACAAACAAAAACCAAACAACAAAAAACACTGTAAAATAAGCTGAGCATTTTTTCTTCATCTGGAAAAACTGGGTGGTTAAGCTAGCTAATCTCTAGGGTATCTTCTTCTTTTTATTTTTTTTTTTGAGATGGAGTCTCACTCTGTTGCCCAGGCTGGAGTGCAGTGGCGCAATCTTGGCTCACTGCAAGCTCCGCCTCCCGGGTTCACGCCATTCTCCTGCCTCAGCCTCCCGAGGAGCTGGGACTACAGGTGCCCACCACCACGCCCGGCTAATTTTTTTGTAGTTTTTAGTGGAGACGGGGTTTCACCGTGTTAGCCAGGATGGTCTCAATCTCCTGACCTCGTGATCCGCCTGCCTAAAGTGCTGGGATTACAGGCGTGAGCCATGACGCCCGGCCATCTCTAGGGTATCTTCTAGGCCTATGTTTATGCAAGCACAGTATTTAATTGGTGATACTACTGTTATTACCACCATCACTGCTTTTATCCTAAAAGGCCCTAAGTGGCTTTATGAACTGAATATATGGGGAGCATGTATCCATGATCACTTTGTTGTACTGAAGTACACTGAGACATATTTGCAAACTTGAAATGCAGCCTTAGTACAATGTTTGTGTTAGACTATCTACATACTTATGCACAACAAAAGACCAAATCAGAAGAGAGGGAGAAGAGGCAACTTGCATCAAAGAAGTTGATTTGTGGATTGATTCTACCTACACTTTTGCTACCTGTGAGGATGTGTTAATTGGAGGCAGTGTTTGGTGATGCAAAGAACATGGTCATTGCAGTCAAGCCAGACCCTACTGGTAATCAGCATCGTGATGAAAAGGGTAGACTCTGAATTGACCAAGATTTGAATCCAAGTGCCACCAGCTTCACTTTTGTCTTCTGTAAAATAGAAATAATAGCAGCACCTGCCTCACAGAGTTATAAGGAGGACTGGAAAATGTAGGTGAAGCCTTCAGTATAGTGCCTGGGACAGAGGAAGCATTTGATAATGTCATTATTCACTCAGGACCTCAGAGTCTTTCTAATTTTTAGTGTCTCATCCTTGACAATAAGGAAAGTGTTACTATGTCCCAGAGTTCTTTTAAGACTTAAAATAGAAAAATGACATCAAGAATGCTTCTCAAACTTGATTCATGCATATGAATCCCCCGGGGATCTCGTTAAAATTCAGTAGCTGTGAAGTGGGGTTTGCAAGTCTGAATTTTTCTTTTCTTTTCTTTTCTTTTCTTTTCTTTCTTTCTTTTTTTTCTTTGAAGACACAGTTTCGCTCTTTGTTGCCCAGGCTGGAGTGCAGTGGCAGGATCTCGGCTCACTGCAACCTCCACCTCCTGGGTTCAAGAGATTCTCCTGCCTCAGCCTCCCGAGTAGCTGGGATTACATGCGTGCGCCACCACACCCGGCTAATTTTTGTAGTTTTAGTAGAGACAGGGTTTTCACCATGTTGGCCAGGTTAGTCTTGAACTCCTGACCTCAGGTGATCTGCCTGCCTTGGCCTCCCAAAGTGCTGGGATTACAGGAATGAGCCACCGCTCCTGGCCATGCATTTTTCGCATGGTCCTTGCATGTCAGCAGAATGCAGTGGAGTGCTGTATCTGGCCTCAGGTACACCTGGCATAGCCAATGATGCTCCCTCACAGCAGGACTGCAATGCACTCGGAGAGAGTCTATAGAAGCTTCACTGAGACACTGACAATGTGTGAGAAGTGATCAGGAGGATTGTTACTCTCCTTTCTCGCCATTAAACAGATGTCAGCACAGAAATGTGAGAGTTACTCCCCATTTAAAAAGATAGCTCCCCAATTCATTTCAGTAACAGTTCATTTTCAACCCCCAAATATGGATTTTCAGAATGAGCAGAACCGCCCCCACGCTGACTGTAATTAGAATCATACCATTCCCAGTGGTTGACAGTTGACAGTAGGGTAAATTTTCTTCTCCCAGGGTACCACATAAACTTCAGCATTGCAATCTAGGCTTTGCTATCCATAAAAACAGAAGTCAAAAGAGAGACAGTGTTATTTATGAGATACTTGAACAAATGATTCAAAAACATCCAATAGGCTTCCAGTGAAAAAGTAGACAGGTGCATGACTACTCACACCAAGTTTTTTGGTCTCACAGCTTTCGGTCAACTCTTCATTACTTTCCTTGGAACATGTGGTTTCCCTGGCCACAAAGTCAATAAAATATTTCTTGCCAGCCACCACCTGAAAAATTAATTAGTACAAAGTAAACACTTAAAAATATTTGCATAATAAATCATTTATCTTCAAGAAATTTTAAGGGAGAATCTTGAAATTTTAATTGACCAACTTAGAGAGTTACATAAAAAAAGTACAAATGTTTGGCATTAAATCTTGGCATGCATATTTAAAATATTTGGCTGTCGGTTGCTCCCATTTCCTTTTCTAAATGGGGGAAGAAATAAGCAAGCTATAATTTTTTTTTTCTTTTTTTGAGACAGTTTGGCTCTTGTTGCCCAGGCTGGAGTGCAGTGGCATGATCTTGGCTCACCGCAACCGCTACCTCCTGGATTCAAGAAATTCTCCTGCCTCAGCCTCCTGAGTAGCTGGGATTATAGTTGCCTGCCACCACGCCTGGCTAATTTTGTATTTTTAGTAGAGATGGGGTTTCTCCATGTTGGTCAGGCTGGTCTCGAACTCCCGAGCTCAGGTGATCCACCCGCCTCGGCCTCCCAAAGTGCTGGGATTACAGGCATGAGCCACCATGCCTGGCCTATAATCTTTATTTATTTATGTATTTATTTGAGTTTTATTGTCCAACAGCTGTTAAATTCACTAGTAATTCAAGGGCTCAAGTTGTAATATCTAAGAATCGAACAGGAATAGGAAGAAAAACTTAAAATGTTTTTAAACATGCCTTATTGTCCTGCCAAATCTTGAATTGGTGAAATACTGAGTTAGTACTATTATAGAAATTATGTGGATTAAATTTTGTAATTAGAAAAATTATTTGGGGTTTTTATTGTTCTCTTACTATTTTTAATATTAAGAAATTATTTTAGGCTGGGCGTGGTGGTTCGTGCCTGTAATTCCAGCACTTTGGGAGGCTGAGGCAGGTGGATCACTTAAAGCAGGCTGTTCAAGACCAGCCTGACCAACATGGTGAAACCCCACCTCTACTAAAAATATGAAAATTAGATGGGCATCGTGGTGCACACCTGTAATCCCAGCTATTTGACAGGCTGAGGCAGGGGAGTTACTGGAACCCAGGAGGCGGAGGTTGCGGTAAGCCGAGATCATGCCACTGCACTCCAACCTGGGTGACAGAGTGAGACTCCTTCTCAAAAAGAAAAAAAATTATTTTAATCTCTAGCAACAGTTTTAATCACTACTCAATGCTATCTTCCATTAAATATTTTGTGGCCCAATTTCTCAACCAAATTATTTAGTATTAAATTGTAGTATTTAAACAGTGACTCCTGCCTGTAATCCCAAGCACCTTGGGGGCCTGAGGTGTGTAGATCACCTGAGGTCAGGGGTTTGAGACCATCCTGGCCAACATATAGTGAATCCCTGTCTCTACTAAAAATACTAAAACTTAGCCAGGCATGGTGGCAGGCATCTGTAATCCCGGCTACTTGGGAGGCTGAGGCAGGAGAATTGCTTGAACCTGGGTGGCAGAGGTTACGGTGAGCCAAGATTGTGCCACTATACTCCAGCCTGGGTGACAGAGTGAGACTCTGTTTCGGGAAACAAAACAAAACAAAAACAAACAAACAACAAAAACACAACTAAACTAAAACAAATAAATAAATATTCACCAAAACTCAGTATGAGGAAGACCTTTCTTAGATGAAAAGCAGAGGAAAGAAATCTAAAGGAAGGGGAAAATATTAAAACTTGACTAGAGAAAAATGAGAACCGCTTCTGAAAAATCACAATAAGCAAAATAGAAAGGCAAGCTGGGAAAACTATGATATAGAATCAATATCTGTATGCATATAAAGCCCAACACTAAAAAATGGACAAAAACCATGAGCAGGTATTTCAGAGAAGAAGTTAAAATGGTCATTAAGCCAGAAAAAAAGTTTAACTTCATTAATAAACAAAAACATGCACATTAAAAAAGCAATGAGACATCATTGTTAGCCTTCCATGCAGGCAAAGATGAAAACAAAAATTGATGATACGTGGCATTGGCCAGGCATAGGAATCAAGCAGCCTCAGTCACTGCTGGTAGGAAGAGAATTTAAATTAAGAACCTCAAATGGTGTCTTTTTGCTTTTATTTTTTGAGACGGAGTCTCACTCTGTCATCCAGGCTGGAGTGCGGTGACACCATCTTGGCTCACTGCAACCTCCGCCTCCTGAGTTCAGGTGATTCTCCTGCCTCAACCCCCGCAAGTAGCTGAGATTACAGGCAAGTAGCACCATGACCAGCTAATTTTTGTATTTTTTGTAGAATGTAGAATGTATTTTTTGTAGAATGTTGGCCAGACTGGTCCCAAACTCCTGACCTCAGGTGATCCACCCGCCTCTGCCCCCGAAAGTGCTGGGATTACAGGCGTGAGCTACCACACCTGGCCTCAACTGGTGTCTTATACCCAGGTGATGTGAGTGTAAATTGGCATCATTGCAAATATTTAGTGATTTTGGCAATTTGCATCAAGTCTTAGATATATACGTATTCTTTGACATTTCTAGGACTTTGTCAAAGGAAAAATTTCTCCATGTGCACACATAGATCTTGGAAGTTTATTCATCTCCGCAGAGGCAGACAGGAGCATCAACAGCCTTGGGGATAGCAGCAGTGGTGGCAGGGCAAAATAAAACGTATATGAAACTGCAATCACTAACGTGTGAAAATGGAAGATTCAGAAAGTGTTTGGTATCTGAAATGTGAACCCAACATGGAATCAACATGCATCCAAACAGGACTAAATGTGCAAACCCAGGGCAAGATTAAAACTATAAAATATATATTTAGCAATTTGGCAAATTGGTCATTTGGAGACTAGCTTTTAGCAAATTCATCATATGTTTAATTGATTTCCAGTCAATTGGCTGCTTCCACCAAGGCTGCCTTGGGTGACTATGTCCAAGCAGCCAAATTGCTCTCTTTAAATGCAAAAATCAGTTAAGATTCATCTCTCTAAAGTAAGTTTGAAATTCTCACAATATTCAGATTCACTTGGCAACTAACTGATGGGTTACCTCTTTGTGTCTTCCTGGCATCCTTAATGTAGACACACACACATACTAGAATGTTGATTTGTTAATCTACAGAAAAAACTGTAACTACTAAGAAGACTAGATATTCATGCTTGAGAATGAGTGGTTCTGTTTTTGATGGCAAACCTCTGACATACAACACGTGGTGGCCTATTCCTACAACATTCAGAATAGAGAATAAGGGAGCTGGGAGCAGTGGTGTGCGCCTGTAATCCTAGCTACTTGGGAGGTTGAGATGGGCACATTGCTTGCTCCCAGGAGTTCGAGTCCAGCCTGGGCATCACAGTGAGACCCCCATCTCTCTCTCACACTCTCTCTCTTTTTTTGTTTGCCCTGTTGCCCAAAGGGTCTTGCTCTGTCACCTAGGCTGGAGTGCAGTGGCATGATCACAGCTCACTGCAGTCTTGACCTCCCAGTCTCAAGCAATCCTCCCACTTCAGCTTCCCAAAGTAGTTGGGACTACAGGCACATGCCACCATACCCAGCTAATTTTTTAATTCTTTTTTTTTTAATTATTTTTTGAGATGGAGTTTCACTCTTGTCACCCAGGCTAGAGTGCAATGGTGTGATCTCGGCTCACTTCACCTCCGCTTCTCGAGTTCAAGTGATTCTCCTGCCTCAGCCTCCTGAGTAGCTGGGATTATAGGCACCCACCACCATGCCCAGCTGATTTTTGTATTTTTAGTAGAGATAGTTTTTTATCATGTTGGTCAGGCTGGTCTTGAACTCCTGATCTCAGGTGATCCACCTGCCTTGGCCTCCCAAAGTGCTGGGATTACAGGCATGAGCCACTACGTCTGGCCTTTAATTCTTTTCTTGTAGAGACAGGGTCTTGCTATGTTGCTTAGGCTGGTCTCGCTCCTGGGCTCAAGTGATCCTCCTGTCTTGACCTCCCAAAGTACTGGGATCACAGGCATGAGCTACCACGTCTGGCCCCTGTCTCTCTTAAAAAACAACAATGAGAAAAACAAAAAAAGAATTTCACAAAAAAGCAAAAATATAAAGTGAGAATTAAAAGCTGACAAGAGCATGAATAGCATAGATTGGCATTCCTTTCAAGTAAACCTAACGTGGCCATGTGGCAATGAAATCAGAGAGAGAGGGTGGTCGTGTCTGGGATAGAAACCAGTGCTCAAGTAGCAGAGAGATCAAAGTGTCAGTATTGATTTACTTTAATCTAGTTTGTTTACTTTTTTCAGTTACAAAAGTAACACAGAAAATTAGAAAGTTTAAAGTAGCCTGTTATTCCATTATCTAAAAATCTCCCCTATGACTATGAGACATTTGTTTTTTTGTTTGTTTCCAGACGGAGTCTGACTCTGTCGCCCAGGCTGAAGTGCAGTGGCATGATCTCGACCCACTGCAACCTCCGCCTTCCGGGTCCAAGCCATTCTTGTGCCTTAGCCTCCTGAGTAGCTGGGATTGCAGGTGTGTACCATCACACCCTGCTAATTTTGGAATTTTTATTAGGTTGATGCAAAAGTAATTGTGATTTTGCCATTACTTTGGCAAAAACCACAACTACTTTTGCACCAACCTAATAGTGTAGATGGAGTTGCACCATGTTGCCCAGGCTGGTCTCAAACTCCTGACCTCAAGCAACCCACCCACTTCGGCCTCCCAAAGTGTTGGGATTACAGGCGTGAGCCACCTTTTTTTTTAACATTATTTTCTGTCCTTTAAAATAACACAACTGATAACATCGTGTATATTCAATTTTATGACTCCTTTTTTTATTGAATATTGTAACACAAGACATTCCCCATATCAAGAGCTCCTCACAAAGATACTTTTAAATTGCTGCTTAACACTCTATTCTGAAGATATGCCAGGCATGATCTAATCATTCTCATATTAATCATTTTGACAGTTTACTATTTTTGCTGTTATACTTAAAACTGCAGTGAATATCATTGTATATAAAGACTCCTATTTTAGATTCCTAGAAATTCAATTCTGAGCCAAAAGCATGAACTTTTTAGTGAGAATTTTTTCACCAGATTATGAGGATTATGTTGGCTTGCTGTAACAATTTGGTTCTATTTTGATTATTTTTCTTTAGCTTGTATTTAGGGAAGCCAATTTTGGGTCCCCAAAACAGGGATATGTCCATAATCATATCAGTTAGAGATTATTGGAGTTGCTAGAAATGTAGGCTCTTCTCTTTTTTTGAGACGGAGTTTTGCTCTTGTTGCCCAGGCTGGAGAGCAATGGCGCAATCTCAGCTCATTGCAACCTCCACCTCCCGGATTCAAGTGATTCTCTTGCCTTAGCCTCCCGAGTAGCTGAGATTAAGGCATGCATCACCATGCCCGGCTAGTTTTGTATTTTTAGTAGAGACGAGGTTTCTCCACGGTCAGGTTGGTCTCGAATTCACCTGACCTCAGGTGATTTGCCTACCTCGGCCTCCCAGAGTGCTGGGATTACAGGCATGAGCCACTATGCCCGGCAAATGTAGTCTCTTCTAATATAGTTACTTATTTTACAAATGGGGCCACAAAGGCTTAGAACATTTGAATGACCACCCAGAGTGATCTGGCATGTGAGTGGCAGATGCTATGGTGGAACTGAGTCTCCTGACTCCCAGGAGACACTCCTGTCAATCTTCTTTTGACAGGGCATGAAAGGAAGATGAATCCCCAGAGGGTACATTTGCAGGAGAGCGGGATCCCAGGCAGAGAGAACAGTGGGTGAAAGACATGGAGGCAAGAGAGTTTGGAGCCTGGGCAGCGATAGATTGCCTGATGTGGCCGAGCCCAAGGCATTATGTGGTATTATAATGAGAGATGAGTCTAGAAAGACATAGAGTAAGTCTTGCTGGCCCTAGCCCTGAATTTTATTAATTGTATCACTGTTGCTATTGTATTTATTTATTTATTTAGACAGAGTCTCACTGTGTTGCCAGGCTGCAGTGCAGTGGTGCAATCTTGGCTCACTGAAACCTCTGCCTCCCAGGTTCAAACGATTCTCCTGCCTCAGCCTCCTGAGTAGCTGGGACTATAGGTGCACACCACCACGCCCAGCTAATTTTTGTATTTTTAGTAGAGACAGGGTTTCACCATGTTGGCCAGGACGGTCTCGATCTCTTGACCTTGTGATCCACCCGCCTCGACCTCCCAAAGTGCTGGTATTACAGGTGTGAGCCACCGCGCCCAGCCGCTATTGAATTTATATAGCGTTTTACAGTTTGAAAAAGTAATATGACATATATTAACTTATTTGATCCTCACCTCAGTCCTTCACATATAGAAAACAGAGAGAATGTTGTAAAACACTTGCCCAGGATCAAGCATACAGGGAGACTGGCACTTAATTAAATCTAATGCACCAAATCACATTATCAAATGTATCATTTCCTAATCCAGAGCCAAGATCAGTGGCAAAATTAGTAAGCAATTTGCACATAGACTATAGTGTTACTGCTTTTGTAGCATAATTTACAAACCTGTACTCTTGCTTTTTTCACATTGTCAATCTTGAAATAGAAAGTTGCGTTATTCTCCGCATTAAGCTTTGTGATGGTGTGAGTCAGTGTCTCCTCCAGCTCTGGGCTGTTGGTGGGTATATCTCTGGGGCAGCCCACGCAAATCTTGGAAGGTGGTTGTACAAAATCCTCCCCTGAAAGGATCAGGTTTTAAGTCAGCATGTACACTGAAGTAGCAGCCTGGCCTAGCATCCCTCCTGCACAAGAACCAGCATCCACATGTATAAAGGGCCACATGGGAGCCCAGGCCCAGTAGTGAGTGGGTGAAGGTTGTCTGTCTGACTTTCACGTCCTGCCTCTCTTCTTTTCCCCTCCTCAGAGCACAGTGTATTTAGGGAAACATTTTCAATAGGAAGGTGCGAGTAACTCAATCAAAATGCTACACTTTTCCTGAATTTTTGCATTTTTGATGGAAACCGTAAAAAGCAATGCTTAATTTAAAGGAGTGACTCTCATGAGAAAAATTTAAGTGCTGTGGTTCTGGTGAACAGGCAGCTTCAGACTACTCATGGTGGAACACATACAAGTGTTTTCCAAGTATAAGAAAAACACACCCTTGTTATCAGAAACACTGACCTGACCACAAACTCAACACTATCTCCATTTCCTCCCATTATAACATGCAGGGAAAAAAAACCCTTAATTGAAAGGGTTTTATTCTGAGTGCTAAGAAATAAAATACAGGTCTCTCCAACTTACAACATCTGACTTAAGGACAACTTGTAGAGAAGAGAGACCAGTTGGCATTGTACCCAAAGGCCAACTTTACCCAGGAGTCACAAATTTCCCTTCTATCTTCATAACCCGTTCTGGCCACTTGCAGAACAGTCTGAGCTGCAGCACAACTGGGCAGGGAAGGGGTCCAGTGTTCTCATCAAGGGGTGCATCTGTGTCTGCAGGTTACACAGACTTTGGAGTATATCATGGGAACTAAAACACAACTTACAGGAAAAGACCCAGCTAGTTGTCTGGGACCGCTATTCCTCTATTGTGGTGCCGACGTGTGTTACTCCTTACCTGGATAAATGTCACACTTCTGTGAGAAGGAAGCAATTTGTAGCTGAGTATCGACGTATGCATTATCTGTACATTCACCGGTATCCTGGTTTTTAAAAAGCATATAAGTGCTCAGTTAAAAACATTTTTTAGAGCCTTTAAAGCAAACAACTAGTAAAATTGAAAAACAGGGATGTGTACTTTCCAAATCATTGCGTAGCAAAGAAAGAAAGAAACAAAACATAGTCTTACTGCGAAAGAGATACTAAAATACAGTTCGGCATTAGTATCAATAGCATCAACAAATACATGCATATACACAAGCACATGGAAAGCAGGAAATAAGATAATAAGAAGATCTAGTATAGACATAACAGCCATGTAAGTAAAAAGGTAAATTTCTAAAAAAAGAAGGTAAGACTTTCAGACTGTTAAAACACCAAATCAATGTATTACGGTTTCAAGAATCATCTTATAATAGAAACAATGTATAGAGCTTAAAAATAAAAGATGAACAAAGCTACATGGGACAAATATAAACATAGCAGGAACTAGAGTATTAGTAATATTGGACAAAGTAAAATTCATGATAACGAAAACACTCATAAAGGTAGCAAAAATGATAATTTTATTTTTCAAAAGCATGGACCGGAAGGCATGGAATCAAAATACATAAAGTAGATAAAATTACACATGTGAAGAGAAGTGGATAGAAATAATTATGGTGGGGAAATTTAGTATGCAATTACAAATCTAAGAAAGGGTAAGAGAAAAAATAATAAGACCATAGAAGATTTGAATAACTTAATAAAGATTTATTTAAATGGTATTTTCATATGCTACATATGATTTAAAATACTTTCATAAGTATCATAAAATTTGTATGTATTTGTGTGTGTGTGTGTATATATATATATATTTTTTTGAGATATTGTCTCTGTCACCAAGGCTGGAGTGCAGTGGTGCAATCTTGGCTCATTGCAACCTCTGCCTCCTGGATTCAAGTGATTCTCCTGCCTCAGCCTCCCAAGTATCTGGGATTACAGGTGTGTGCAACCACACCCAGCTTTTTTTTTGTTTTTGTTTTTTTAGTAGAGATGAGGTTTTGCCATGTTGGCCAGGCTGGTCTCGAACTTCTGATCTCAAGTGATCCACCCACCTCGGCCTCCCAAACTGCTGGGATTACAGGCATGAGCTATTGTGCCCAGCCAGTATCATACAAATATTGTTCATTGTTTTTACACCAGGTCACAAAAAGATTCAATAAATTTTACAAAGCATAAACAATACAGAACATGTTCTTTCACCTCAGCACCAAAAAGAAAAAATAATCTGTAAAAATTAATAGCATGTTTAAACAAACAAAAATGATATACTTGGAAATAAAAACATGCTTGCCAGTAAAGTTAGGGTCTTTCTTGGATAAGGAAAAATAAAACAACCAAAATAACAAAAATGAGAATTCCATATAATGTTATCAGAACAGCATTTTAAGTTAATTTTTGACTTGACATGAGTTCATAGTTTAAAAACAGCGGGAGAAAAACAAATAGAAAAACCTATGCCTAGGTCCCCAGAAGTGAGGAGAAAAAAGAATAATAAACAAACATAGCCAAGTGCTGTGTGATAAATGTGATAAAACATGTATAGTATAAAATCTGCAATTTTAACCGTTGTAAAGGATATAGTTCAGTGGCACTAATTCCATTCACAATGTCATGCAACCCATCACCATTTCCAAAAGTTTTCATCACCCCAAACAGAAATTCTCTACCCACTGAGCAATACACCCCCATTCTCTCCTCCTCTCCACTCACAAATTCACATCTACTCACTGTCTCTATGAATTTGCTTATTCTAGATGTTTCATGTAAGTGGAATCATACAATATTTTGTGTGTGTGTCTGGCTTATTTCACTTAACATCATATTTTCAAGCTTCATCCACATTGTAGCATGTATCAGAATTTCATTGTTTTTAAAGGGTGAACAGTGTTTCATTGTGTATATATATGATAGCACATTTTCTTTTTTTTTTTTTTTTGAGACGGAGCCTGGCTCAGTCACCCAGGCTGGAGGTGCAGTGGCGCGATCTTGGCTCACTGCAAGCTCCGCCTCCCGGGTTCACGCCATTCTCCTGCCTCAGCCTCCGGAGTAGCTGGGACTACAGGCGCCCGCCATCATGTCCGGCTAATTTTTTGTATTTTTAGTAGAGACGGGGTTTCACTGTGTTAGCCAGAATGGTCTCGATCTCCTGACCTCGTGATCCGCCCGCCTCGACCTCCCAAAGTGCTGGGACTACAGGCGTGAGCCACCGCGCCCGGCCTGATAGCACATTTTCTTTATCCATTCACCTGTTGATGGACACTTGGGTTGTTTCGACTTTCTGGCTATTATGAATTTTGCTGCTATAAATATTCACGTGTAAGCATGTGTTTGAATATGCGTTTCCATTTCTTTGGGCATATACCTAAGAGAGCAACTTCTGGATCATATAGTAATTCTATAGTTAAGTTTTTCAGAAATTGCCAAATTATTTTCTATAATGGTTGCAGCATTTTACAGTCCTACTGGCAATGCACAGAAGTTCTAATTTCTCCATGCCCTTTCTAATACTTGTTATTTTGTGAACAAAAAGAGGTTTTTTATATATTCTGCATGTTAAACTCTTGTCAGATACATGATTTGCAAATATTTTCTCTCATTCTGTGAGTTGTATTTTTACTCCCTTGATAGCGTTCTTTTTACTTTTTTCTCAATAAAATAAATGCATGCTCAATTAGAAAACTCGGGAAGTATCAAAAAGTTCCAAAAAATATAAAGAATCAGAAAAAGCGGCTGGGCGTGGTGGCTCGCACCTGTAATACCAGCACTTTGGAAGGCCAAGGTGGCTGGATCACCTGACGTCAGGAGTTCGAACCCAGCCTGGCCAACACGGCGAAACCCCCATCTGTACTAAAAATACAAAAATTTGCCGGGCATGGCAGCGGGCGCCTGTAATCCCAGCTACTCAGGGAGGCTGAGGCATGAGAATCACTTGAACTCTGGAGGTGGAGGTTGCAGTGAGCTGAGATTGCACCACTGCACTCCAGCCTGGGTGACAGAGCAAGACCCCTTCTCAAAAAAAAAAAAAAAAAAAAAAAAAAAAAAGAAAGAAAGAAAAGAAAAAGCACCCAAAATTCCAAATGAAAGTTAACTACATTCTATATTTTGTCGTAATTTGTTTTCCACCACTTTTTATATTTATATTTATTTTACATATTTAAATAAATCTGCATGTATAGCTTTGTATCCCACTTTTTTTGTTTTTTACTTAACATTGTAACCATTTCACTATGTCACTAAAAATTAAAAATTTTTGATAGCTGTATCATGTTAAACTCTTGCAAATATTTTCTCTCATTCTGTGGGTTGTATTTTTACTCTGTATGGATATACTGTAATTTACTTAACCATTCTCTAATGTTGCATAAACAATTTATTTACAATATTTTTCTATTAAAAAGCAACTGAAATTAACATCTTATGGTCTGGATTTCCCATATAAAAGAATTAGCAGCAGAATTACTAGATCAAAGGACTTGTAGCAATTCCTTGCCTAAAGCACAGTCTTCTGCTCACATGCAAACATCCCTGGGCACATATCATGTCTTAGCCATCTTAACATTCACTGGCTACTACTACCTTGAGAGACACCATTTTAATATAATTTTGGTTCAGATAACAAGATATGATGCTAGGAAGGACCACTAAGGGCTAGAGACTCAGGGTCTGTTTATTAAAGATAAAGGTAGGGAAGAGAAGATGAGAAAACAAGCAGAGGAAAGTTTGACATGAAGAATAACCCTGGGGAGAGCAAGGGAATACCATATGGGCATTGAGCACACGGGGAAGAAAAGGAAATAGGAAAGTGTGGAGACATAATGAAGATACACTTGACAGTTCAAGCATTTTGTCTATTCGTCGTCCCTGGTTACACTCTGTAAATACTTACTGCTGGCCAGGCGCGGTGGCTCTCGCCTGTAATTCCAGCACTTTGGGAGACCAAGGTGGGCGGATCACCTGAGATCAGGAGTTCCAGACCACCCTGGCCAACACGGTAAAACCCTGTCTCTACTATAAACACAAAAATTAGCCATGCATGGTGGTTGGCGCCTGTAGTCCTAGCTACTTGGGAGGCTGAGGCAGGAGAATAGCTTGAACCTGGGAGGTGGAGGCTGCAGTGAGACGAGATTGCACCACTGCACTCCAGCATGGGGAACAGAGTGAGACTCTGTCTCAAAAAATAAATAAAATAAAATAAAGTTATAAAAAAATACTTAATGCTAGCTGTGCAGATTTTTTGGCCAGGTAGGTAAGGCAGCTTGACCAGTGATGTGAGCTTTAGGCTTCCCGAGTGAATGTGAATATGAATTGCTGAATGTCATCTAAAATTTTCGTGACGGTCTTCCCACTCAGCTTGATAGTTACCATCAAAATGTAAACAAAATGCTAAGAACTTTATCATTAAATTTTTGCCCACTTACACCATTCCAAAGGGACTTGCAGTCTGGAGTTAAGAACAGAAAATTCTCTTTGGAACAATTCGTTTGCACAATTGAGTAGGTAATTAGAAAGTTCCATCCAGCCACCACCTGAAACAATTTCAGATTGAATATTTAAAGGGCGGTTTAAACATTATTCGCTGTGGGATATGAATGTTATGAGGAGGTTAGAAAACTGTGTGGCAATATAAAAAGTGCTCAAGAAATATAAATTATTATTATTACTAGGCAAAAAAATGCTGAATAAACATTGAGCACCTTAACACTCACATCTCTCACACAAACACACATACACTATACACACACACACACACACACCACTAGCCATCTGAAAATGACAAGCTATTTATATATATTTTGCTATTTTTCAGCCAGGTTTGGAACATGGATTTCTTTAAGTAAATCCTAACAATGGTCCCCCTGCCAGGCTGCAGAGAGAAATGTTTACTGAATTTCATAAAATAATAATGCCCTTCTAGATGGACAAAGAAAACTTTGGAGGGGAGTGGTCTTTACTGCTGGGTCCTCAGGCTCCCAGGTTACCAAGTAGTAAGATTTCTCCTACTTTACTCTGGGCCTCTCCCACCCTGATAGCTCTATATGGACATCATTGAGTAAAGCATGCTCACATGAAAGCAAGTTGTAAGGTTTATTAAATGCAGAGAATGTTGCTGACCAAAGGGAATCACTCATAATAAGAGGCTGAAATATAAGCGACCCAGTCAACTATCAGAAAAGTCTGCGTGGGCCAGGCGTGGTGGCTCATGCCTGTAATCCTAGCACTTTGGGAGACCGAGACAGGTGGATCACCTGAGGTCAGGAGTTCAAGACCAGCCTGGCCAACTTGGGGAAACCTTGTCTCTACCGAAAATACAAAAATTAGCCGAGTGTGGTGGCGGGTGCCTGTAAGCCCAGCTATTCGGGAGGCTGAGGCAGGAGATCTCTTAAACTTGGGAGGTGGAGGTTGCAGTGAACTGAGATAGCACCACTGTACTCCAGCCTGGGCAAAAGAACAAGACTCTGTCTCAAAAAAAAAAAAAAAAGGAAGAAATTCTGGTTGTACTGAATCATTAAGAAGATTTGTAGCTGAGCACAGTGGCTCAGGCCTGTAATCCCAGCACTTTGGGAGGCCGAGGTGGGAGGATGACTTGAGGTTGGGAGTTCGAGACCAGCCTGGCCAACATGGTGACCCCTCATGTACTAAAAGTACAAAAATTAGCCAGATGTGGTGACGCGTGCCTGTAATCCCAGTTCCTCGGGAGGCTGAGGCAGGAGAATCACTTGAACCTGGGAGGCAGAGGTTACAGTGAGCCAAGATCGTACCATTGCTCCAGCCTAGGCAACAGAGTGAGACTGTCAAAAAAAAAAAAAAAAAAAAAAAAAAAAACCACACACAAAAAAAACAAAAAAACAAAACAAAAAACAGATTTATGGATATTTACTTTTTTTTTTTTCTGTTGATATGGGAACTGTAACTTAGTGGGTAGCCAGAAAGCCATGCCGACCATTGTAGACACAATGTAATATTTTGGAGCTGTGTTAACTCATGATGGCTAGGTGATAGTAGAGTTTTCTGAAAATCCTAAGGCCACTATGACTTTCCTTTTCACTGTCTCTAGGAAGAGCCTGTAATGACGATTACCCATTTGTTAAAATCAAACGTCAAAGGAAGGGAGTCTGATTAGACATCTTTTCTCACTTTACATGTATCCAACTCACTTTGACTAAGGAGAAAGCCCTTTGCTTCCTGTGCTAGTCACATGAAAACACCACCAGCCATGCAATCATACATTTTAAACGTAAAGATCTAACACATTTTAGTAATACTAGGTGACCTAGAGAATTAAAGAACAAACCTGTCTTTGGGCCCGTTTTACTTCACTAAGCGTGAAGAGGGAGGAATGTTGAGTATTGTTGTTAAAGTACTGAACGCCGTGTCTCAGAATGGGCTCCAGGTCTGGGCTCTGCGTTGATATAGGATGCACACAGCCAAGGCAGTTATACTGGGCTGTCACCACAGGGCCCTCGGCTTAACAAAGAACAGACAAAAACGCAGCATTAATGATTACAATCAGCATTCACATACATTGCCCTAAACAAAGAAGAGGCTGGGCATGGTGGCTCACTCCTGTAAAACCAGCACTTTAGGAGGCAGAGGCGGGTAGATCACCTGAGGTCAGGAGTTCAAAACCAGCCTGGCCAACATGATGAAACCCCATCTCTCCTAAAAATACAAAAATTAGCCGGGTGTGGTGGCGTATGCCTGTAGTCAAAGCTACACGGGACGCTGAGGCAGGAGTATTGCTTGAACCCAGGAGATGGAGGTTGCAGTGAGCCGAGATCATGCCACTGCACTCCAGCCTGGGAGACAGAGCAAGACTCTGTCTCAAAAGAAAAAAAAATTTTTTGCAAACCATTCATCCCACAAGGGACTAACATCCAGCATATACAAGGAATTTAATTAACTCACCAATTAAAAAACCAAGTAGTCCCATTAAAAAGTGGGCAAAGGATCTCAGTAGGCATTTCTCAAAAGAAGACATACAAATGGCCAACAGATATGTGAAAAAATGCCCAATATCACTAAGCATTAGGGAAATGCAAATCGAAACCATTATGAGATGAGATATCATCTTACCCATTAGAATGGCTATTATTAAAAAGAGTTTGTATTAAATTACCAAGTAATGTTCATAACAGATAGCCCTAACCTACTGGTCAATAGAGGCAAAGTCCATAAAAAGGTAACGTAGCTGAAGAGTGAGCGGCACACCTGGAGGGACCCCCTGGGAGCCTGGGCTTCTTCACCCACCAAGCTCTCGCTGCTTGCTGTGTAAGCGGCAAACACAGCTAGGAGGGTATGGAGAAAAGGGAACGCTTATGCACTGTTGGTAAGAATGTAAATTAGTACAACCACTATGGAAAATAGTGTGGAGATTTCTCAAGAAATGAAAACACCAAATACCATATATCCAGTAGTCCAGCTACTGGGCATCTACCCAGACGAAAAGAAATCAGTCTATCAAAGGGGTACTTCCATTCCCAGGTTGGTCGCAGCAGTATTCACAATAGCAAAGATATGAAATCAACTTAAGTGTCCATCAAAAGGTTAATGAATAAAGAAAATGTGGGGGACCAGGTGCGGTGGCTCACACCTGTAATCCCAGCAGTATGGGAGGCTAAGGTGGGCAGATCACCTGAGGTCAGAAGTTCGAGACCGGCCTGGCCAACATGGTGAAACCCCATCTCTACTAAAAATACAAAAATTATCTGGGCGTGGTGGCGGGTGCCCATAATCCTAGCTATTCAGGAGGCTGAGGCTGGAGAATTGCTTGAACCCCAGAGGTTGCAGTGAGCCAAGATCGTGCCACTGTACCCCAGCCTGGGTGACAGTGCGAGACTCCATCTCAAAAAGAAAAAAAAAGAAAATGTGGTATATATGCATAATGAAATACTATTTGACCATAAACAAAGAATGAAATCATATCATTTAAAGCCACATGGACAGAACTGGAGGTTGTTCAGTGAAACAACCGAAGCACAGAAAGACAAACTGCACATTGTTCTCGCTCATATTTGGAAGGTAAAACACTTAATCACATGGAGATAGAGGAGAGAAGAGAATGACGGATACCAGAGGCTGAGCAGGGCAGGGAAGTAGAAGGGGGAAATGAAGAGCTTGGTAAAATAGGTACTGAATTATAGTTAGATAGAAGAAATACGTTCTAATGTTATATAGCAGACTAGGGTGACTATAGTTAGCAACAATATATTGTATATTTCAAAGTAGCTAGAAGAGAGGACTTGAAATATCACCAATTCATAGACATGATAAATATTCCAGGTGATGGGTACCCCAAATACTCTGACTTGATCATTACATGTTCAAGGCATGTAAAAAACACTTACATGTACCTCATAAATATGTAAAATATAATGTATGAGTAAAAGAAAAAAAGAAGGAGAAGTTAATACATGTAAGGAGCTTCGAGTCATGGCTGGGACATAAGGACTCAATACATGTTAGCTATTATCTTTATCCTGATTGTTGCTAATATGTTATTATGATTAATATGTTAGTATGTTGATTGTACCTCCAGACATATCATCTCATTTCAGCCTCACGACAGTCCTGTGAGGTGGGAAGTACTGTTACCTCCCTTTGCTAGACAACGAAAAGGACAGCCAAGAAGGTGAGGAGCTCTGAAAGATTCCAGGCCAGGGCTGCCCTCAAAGCCTATGCAGTCCTCACTCTGGGATGCTGCCTACAATAGAGGGCAGGCAGGTCTTGTGCCTCCTGGTCCTTCTGCAGAGCCCTTGCACATACTGGGTACAATGCAGCACACGGGAAGAGTTGGGATAGTCCTAAGGGGATGATGGTCACAAGCCTGGCCCACCCTCCGGGCTCTGCCGCTCCACCCAATGCTCCCTAATTGTGCAAATGGCTTTACTACTGCCGCCCTCTGGGAGCAAGCAGAGCCTGGTCAAGGTTGTGTTCCTGGCACACAGAAGCGGTTAATTTCCCACCAGGGCAGTGCCAGAGGATAAACCAGCTACCTGGAGTAATCTGGCAGGTCTGGGTAGCCACAGAGAATTTCATACTCGCCCTCTTCCCCACGGTTGCCGTGCATTCTCCAGTGGCCTAAAAAGAAAAGAAAGAGATCATTTATCCTAATCTTTCAGATGGGAAAGTCTACCTAGTACTGTTGCTAGATGTGGCTTTCCTTAAAAAAACAAAACAAAACAGAACTTGTGAAGATTTTATCCAAAAGAGTTTTGAGACATGAGAATAAATGTTTTTTTTTATAGCCTAATGATTACATAAGCCTCTGATATTCATAAGATGTTGGAGGAAAGACAGTGTAAAAAGGTTTTAAAGGTTGAGTCTTTGTTTTGAGCCCTGGAGGTATTTCTTTTTTCTTTTTCTTTTCTTTTTTATTTTTATTTTTTGAGACAGAGTGTCACTCTTGTTACCCAGACTGGAGTGCAATAGTGCGATCTCGGCTCACTGCAACCTCTGCCTCCCAGATTCAAGCGATTCTTCTGCCTCAGCCTCCCAAGTAGCTGAGATTACATGTGCATGCCACCACGCCCAGCTAATTTTGTATTTTTAGTAGAGACGGGGTTTCACTACGTTGGTCAGGCTGGTCTCAAACCCCTGACCTCAAATGATCCAATAACCTCGGCCTCCCAAAGTGTTAGGATTGCAGGCGTGAACCACTGTGCCTGGCTGAGCCCTGGAGCTATTTCTTTCTAACCAAGATGGGTGCAGAGGTCTAGTACCAGCCTGGTAAACACTCCTGTTATCTACCTCTCAACTTTAGTGAGTTAATACTGTTCATATAAACTTCATTTTAGTTTAATAGAAAGGGCAAGGACCTTGGCATCAAAATGTTTTTCAGTTCCAGCCTTGTCACTTGCTAGCTGTTACCTATGTCATGTCCCGTTGACTCTCGGAGTCTCAGTTTACCCATCTTGTAGGAGATAGGACACATCTATCTCTTAGAGTTGTTGTGAACAGTATGTGTGCAAACACACGCTGTGTTTGCCTACTAGAGGCCCACCACAGAGCAGGCACTTAACAATAGGCAGTTGTTTAATTGTTATTGTTGAACACTGTTTTTGTTTTGTTTTGTCTTGTCATTCTTCAGTCATATCCATTGGATTCTAAGTGACAGATATTATTCCATCAGGATAGAGCACACCTCCCTTTATCCACACAGCTCCTAGAAGCAGGCAGCACAGGGCACAGCAGCTACTTATCCCCACCTTGCAGATGAGACGATTGAGAAGGGAGAACCAGCACTGCAAACTCCTAGACTCCTGACTTGGAGTTCAGTGCTGTTCGGTAACCGCAGATGACTTGACAGTCATCTTTTACGTTCTGACATAAAAGAAGGGAATCAATCCATGAAAAACGAGGCTTGCTTCGGAGGCAGATACTGTCTGAAGTCTTCCTTAATTAAAGCAAAACAACCGGCTACGGTGTGCCAGGCCTATATGTTAGGCATTTGGTTAAGATAGGCATTGTTATCAAAGTTATTTGCATAATTCATCTAATTTCATCCTCCGACAACCTGATGAGGTCAGTATTATCTCCCATATACAGTGGAGAGTGCCAGTTCTGAGAGGTCACAGCTCACCCACTATCACACAGCTAATGGAAGGCAGAGTCAAGATTTGCACTCAAGGTTGTGCAATGGAAGCACCCAGGCCCTCCCCTCGCCAGCCCTTCGGCTTGGCCCAAATGTCCATCTGTTGTCTCTCTGGAGTCTGAGCCACATGTTCCGACTGGACACTAGAGCTCCCTTCTCATGGAAAGGCTTTCTCCATGTTTAACTGCTGGCTTCTCCATAATTTTTCTGTCTATACAAGAACACAGATACAAAGCATCTGACTTTTCTACACATTAGAATGTTTATTTGCATTTCTCATAAACAGGCTCACCAGTAGTCATCATTTCTGCAGGAGTAAAAAAATCTGGCAGAGTCAACGGAGAAAACAGAAGGCCCAAGAATGGCCAATACACTTACCGCTTCTGCAGCATCCTTGTAGTCACAGTCCTGCCAGGTTTTGCCACTTTGAACAGGACAATCCCCCTCCTTGATTTCGTACTTGAAGGAATAAAATGTGTCAGAGCGAACCTGAAAAGCAGCCAAAGATACTTAGGGTTCATCCAACTGACCCGATAGCAAATAATTCTAGTGGGTTCCAGTAAAGTTAGGAATATTGATCTTTGACTTGAGAGCAAAGCATTCACTTAAAATATATTTATATTTGTATCATAAACATTTATGTGAAAGAATGTTTATAACATACTCACAATGTCGTTTTAAAGGTTACAAAGCAGTATGCATAGTATTAGCCCATTTTTGTAAAAACTGGTTTATATATAAATCTATGTTTTTTAAAAGTCTGGAAAGATGCACAGCAAGCTGTTAAAATGTTTGTCTGTCAGTGGTGAGATTATAATTATCTTTCACATTCTTCTTCAAGCAAACATTTCTAAGTGACCTTTTTCCCCTAATGAACATATGTGACTTTTACGAATTAGAAAAAGCAAACAAGAAAACCTTAAACAAATGTTAACAGTTATCTCTGTATGGTGGCATTAATTATGGGTGATTTTAGTACTTTTATTTGGTTTGTTTTGTTTCCTACTTTTTCTTTTTTAAACAGCTTTATTGAGATATAATTTACATGCCATAAAATTTACCCTCTAAAGGAATGCAGTTTAATGTTTTTTGTATATTTACAACCGTACCCACCACAATCTACTGGGTACCACACCACAAATAAACTGTTGCTTGAGATTACCATGAAGCAGAATTTCTCACATGACTGTACTAGATTGTGAAACAAAATGGCTCAATTTTATTTTCAGAAAAAATAACATGTCCACTGTGTTTATTTTCTTTTATCCCCATGTTGTCACATGGTTAGTTTTTTTTTTTTTTTCCTGCTAAAGTAACCAATTGCTTAGCTGTCCCAGAGAGGTAGTCTTTTATAGTGAAATTTGTTTAAACATACTCTTGAAAGATTGGTATTTCTTTGAACCATGCATCTTGCAAGGATTTATCTCCTACTGGAGTACATCATTACAATAATATCAAAAACAAACATTGCTGTTAAAGCTGGTACATTCAGCCATACAGACTTCTGTCTAATTCCGTAGAATTGCACTAAACTCATTCCTGACTCCTCTTAGACATGACCCATTAAGTATCCCCTCCCATTTAAGATTTGGAGGTCTATATTTTTTAGCCTAGGGCCAGAGACCCAGTGAATTCTTTTGCTGCAGTCTAACTAAATTCCTAAATTCTCCCACTCTAGTTGGTCCTGTTCAGATTTCTCCATTTACTTTTGTTTCATTTCACCCTACATTCTACTTCTCTGATCAGGAAGCCCATCTGCCTGAGGATGAGTCGTACTCTGCCCTCCCACCCCAGGCCAGAGACTGGTATCGGTCTTTCCACAAGTTGTAAACTTCTGCCTTTGATGATCACATCTTTGGTGGTGGTGGTGGTGGGGTGGTGGTGCTGGGTAGTGGTGGTGGTGGGTGGTGGTGGTGTGGGGTGGTGGTGGTGGTGGTGGGTGGTGGTGTGGGGTGGTGGTGGTGGTGGTGGGTGGTGGTGTGGGGGGGTGGTGGTGGTGGTGGGGAGTGGTGGGTGGTGGTGATGTTGGGGGGTGGTGGTGATAGGTGGTGGTGGTGGGTGGTGCTGGGTAGTGGTGGTGGTGGGTGGGTGGTGGTGTGGGGTGGTGGTGGTGGTGGTGGGTGGTGGTGTGGGGGGGTGGTGGTGGTGGTGGGGAGTGGTGGGTGGTGGTGATGTTGGGGAGTGGTGGTGATAGGTGGTGGTGGTGGGTGGTGGTGGTGGGGGGTGTGGTGGTGATGGTGCGGGGTGGTGGTGGTGGTGGTGGTGGGGTGTGTGTGTGTGTGTGTGTGTGTGAGGCCTGGGCTCCTAGTGACAGTACAAATCCCAAGTGACTTCAAGGTTAAACACAGTTCACTCACCATCTTAGTGGCTTCAGTTATGCGGTACAGTACGAACTGGTTGTTACTTTGGTTTTGGCTGTTATATTTCTTCAGAGCAGCATCCACAGCTTTAAATAAATCCTTATCATTGCAGTCAATTTCCTCGGACTGTGATTCCTGGGTTAAACTTAGTAGCAGCCTGGAGCAGAGGAAAAGGATGATAATTAGTTTCATGATCTAACAGTCTCCCTCTAGGAGCTGAGGGATGGTTTCACCAAGAATCAAGAGCCAACTGGGATACTGAATTTGACAATCTCCAGCCTCTCGTTTTCTGTCCTCCTCTCTGCCTCAGCACTCAGGGCACTGGTTGGATTCCTGCTGCCATACGCTAGTTGCCCTGTTCCCAAAGGTTAAATGGCTCTGCTGGGTTATCCAAACATATTTACGGCTAGAACATTGCAACACTGGGGTTGTTAACCTGCTCATTTGCATTTGAAAATCACGAGGGAGCACAGTGCATATTTCCAGGTGATTATACAACTTTATGTAGCAAATCAGAGCAGAATCTGATGAAGGAGGGGAATAAAGTACTTACTAACTCGGTTATTCCCCTGTGACTTTCACAAAGCCATTTGTGAAGGTCACTACATGGGTAAACAATGCAAGAATGAGTACAATGTGCAGACGTGTTTCCTGCAGAATCTCTTGGCAGGATACCTACCTGCACAGAAGCAGACTGCTATTAATTCTATTACATGCCTAAGAAGCTCATGCACAGGGGCAGCCAGTGAGTTCCGGGAGTCTCATACAGGATGTTGACACAACTGAAAATAAAACATGGGTGTCCTATCTGGTCTCTGGACAGGCCAGCTTTTTTCTGCTCAATTGCATTAGTTCTGTAAAAGAAAATTGCTCCCAGGGTGGAGGCGATAGAGGAGAAGCATAGGAAGAGACGGGTTGGGTGAAGCCCTGGATTCCCTCTGCTTGCTTCTTTCTGGTTTGGTGGTGTTGGTTTGGCGCAGAAAAAGATAGCCCCAAATATGGCTTTTTGGCATGCCGAGTACTTCGAACTGAAGGACGTTAAAAAGGCTGCAAAAACAAAGCCTCTTTCTTGCTTTCTCCTGCCTGTCTTTCTCCTGCTCCACTTCTTCCCTCAAGCAGGCCACGGAAGCTAGAATTTCTCTTCCCCAAGGCGGGTCATAGAACCCTTCTCCCTCAAAATCAGCAATAAAACTTTATTATTCTTATTTTCCTCACATCAACACAGAGTGGGGAAACTATATTACAGAATGGCCCCCATCTGTAGGCCAACATTGGAAAACTACAGTTGATCATCTCAACAGACGTGTGAGGCTTGATGGTATCAACATCCTTACTCCTGAAGGATAAAAACTGGCCGGGTGCGGTGGCTCACGCCTGTAATCCCAGCACTTTGGGAGGCCGAGGCGGGTGGATCACCTGAGATCAGGAGTTCGAGGCCAGCCTGACCAACATGGAGGAAGTCCATCTCCACTAAAAATACAAAATTAGCCGGGCGTAGTGGCACATGCCTGTAATCCCAGCTGCTTGGGAAGCTGAGGCAGGAGAATTGCTGGAACCTGGGAGGTGGAGATTGCAGTGAGCTGAGATGACACCATTGCACTCCAGCCTGGACAAAAAGAGCAAAACTCTGTCCAAAAAAAAAAAAAAAAAAAAAAAAAAAAAAAAAAAAAAAATCGGCCTATTCGCTCTGCTCCTTGTTTAGACTTTAATTTTTAAAAAAATCTGTAGAGCCATGTTCATGATGACAAACCTACTTTTTCTTTCTTTTTTCCTTTTTCCTTTTTTTTTTTTTTTGACATAGGACGTAGATGTTTGGACTATTTTTAATCTTTTTTTTTCTGATAAAAAAATTCTGTAAAGAAAATCTTTATGCTCACCTATAAAATAGAACAAAGATTTCTTGGAGAGATGTAAAACATGGCTGTGCATCTTATTTTATATACACTTATATAATAAATTTCAGGTTAATTTATTCTTAGATTCTATGCCTAATTTTTTTTTTTTTTGAGACAGAGTCTTGCTCTGTGGCCCAGGCTGGGGTGCAGTGGTGCAGTCTCAGCTCATTGGACCTCCCAGGCTCAAGCAATTCTTCTGCCTCAGCCTCCCAAGTAGCTGGGATTACAGGGACTTGCCACCACACCCAGCTAATTTTTGTATTTTTAGTAGAGATGGGGTTTCACCATGTTGGCAGGCTGGTCTTGAACTCCTGACCTCCAGTGATCTCCCTGCCTTGGCCTCCCAAAGTGCTGGAATTACAGGTGTGAGCCACTGCACCCGAATGCTGTGCCTAATATTAAAAGCTAGCAATGACTAAGCCTCAGCCTTGGAGTCCTAACTACAGGGAGCATCTTTAAATTCATTCAAGGTTGATTGAACTGGATATGACTTTACTTTTCTGCCAAATCATATTACTCCCTAATTCTTGGAAAAGTTTTCATACTTTTTGTGTGATACTAGCAATTGCACTCTTTTCCCCAGGAATGTTGTATCTCTCCCCCTGCTTCTTCCTCACACACACACACACACACACACACACCCACACACACACCCCCAGAGCCATAAGAACGAAATACACTATGTGTGTGCAAATACCACTTAGTCTGGTACTGCTCATAACAAAGCGTACTAGAAAACCCACCTGAGGGTTGAAGACTTCACAGTTTATTACATCGTAGGACAAATCTGCTCTGCAGAATCCAAAG
Organism: Macaca nemestrina; assembly: GCF_043159975.1. Lineage (NCBI taxonomy): Eukaryota > Metazoa > Chordata > Mammalia > Primates > Cercopithecidae > Macaca > Macaca nemestrina. The sequence continues at coordinate 11,443,829 of NC_092126.1, forward strand.
ACTTTCAAAGAAGAGAGAAGCCTGTGTGTGTGTGTGTGTGTGTGTGTGTGTGTGCACGTGGGGAACTGAAGATGCCCAGCCAGAGTTGTGAGCGTCCAGTCATTCAGCAAAGGAAGAGGAGCTTTAGAAAAATCAGAGTAATATGATCAGATAGCCCCACCAGTGGGTCACCAGTCTCCCCTCATGTACACGCTGATGAAAGCCCAGGTGGTGAAGGGTGTCATTTAAGTTGTTGTGGTTTTCTTCCACGGAGGAAAGTGTTGAACAAAAGGGAACCTGTATAGCATAAAGATGGATTTTCATGGACCCTGCCAAGATAAGTGTCTGCTGGCTCTACCCTGTGTACAAGGGCTACAATTGGCTGGCACGCCTGTGCTCCAGAGGCCCCTAAACCCAGCTGTGAAAGATAAACTGAGACAGGAGGATGGCTGCCTGCTAGACATGAGCAGGCACCAGCACTGGGCTTCCCCATGAGTGGTGGTGAGAAAAACCACATCAGCCCTTCTGCACTGGAGACCTCAGTTGCCTGTGCTTCAACACTATTCTTCATTCTGCCTTTCACAAAATGTGCCACCTAAGTGATAAGGTGAATACTATTTCACTGAAAAGGTTCAAATGATATGAACATAAGCAGAGTGTGAAAAATCACCCGTCCCGCACCTCAGCTTCTTCTCAGAGGTACCACTGTCATTCATTTTATATGCTTCTCCTTCTAGCCTTCTATTCACTTCACAGCTTGTATACACTGCAGTCTATTTAACTTTGCATTTTCTTTTCTTTCTTTCTTTCTTTTTTTTTTTTGAGATGGAGTCTCACTCTGCCGCCCAAGCTGGAGTGCAGTGGCGCGATCTCGACTAACTGCAACTTTCACCCCTGAGGGTCAAGCGATTCTTCTGCCTCAGCCTCCCAAGTAGCTGGGTGTACAGGTGCACACCACCACACTTGGTTAATTTTTTTTTGTATTTTTAGTAGAAACGGGGTTTCACCATGTTGCCCTGGGTGGTCTTGAACTCCTGACCTCAGGCAACCTTGGCCTCCCAAAGTGCTGCGATTACAGGCATAAGCCACCGTGCCTGGTCTGGCTTTGCATTTTCTAAATGCATGACAAACATCAACCAACTGGCAATATCTCTCATGTCTATTCCTCATTCTCATTGCCCTAATTCCCACTGCTCGGGTCTGGCCCTCATTCCTGCGTACATAAGATAACTTCCAAGTTCATGTCCCTGTCTCCTGCCTCAGTTTCCTCAGGCACACTGGGGCCTCTCCCGCTCACCCACTCTGTGTGCTAGCTCTCAGAGGTAGCTCTGTGCTGACGCATGCTGTGCTATAACCTGGAGCAGAGTCTGGGATGGGAGTAAGGGTCACTGAATGGAATCCTAAATTCCAGCACTCCTGTTCTCTGCAACTTGCAGCGCTCCCTCTGTGATACATTAAGAAGGGTACATTGCTTTGCAGTACTCCTGCAGTACTCTGTAGTACTCCTGGTCTGTCCTCCTGATTTCAGTTGTTTCACCAAAGAGGGAGTAGTTTATTTTGGGAGAGAGGACGGAGGCTTCATGTCTTTCCATAGTGTCTATCAGCCACTCAGTCCACTCCAGGTAAGCAAATAATCGAAGTGAAAACAGTAGCCTTGCTTTGCCTTAAGATGAGCCCGGAGGCTCATCTCCCAAATAATGACAGCTCCAGAGCCCACTAAGAACTTCTGGAACCCCCCTGCTTATATTCACTTGTTCCCCAACACCCTTCTTTCTGATTCCCTACTCACCTAGAAGTAGTGGTGCCAGGAATTCACCAAGAATGCCTTTACCCAGACCCTCTTCCTATGCAAATCCTACCCATGTATGGCTACCAAGCTGAAGCCTCCCCACATGCAATCCTTTTTTTTTTTTTTGAGAACGGAGTCTCGCTTTCTCGTCCAGCCTGGAGTGCAGTGGCACAATCTTGGCTCACTGCAAGCTGTGCCTCCCAGGTTCACGCCATTCTCCTGCCTCAGCCTCCCAAGTAGCTGGGACTACAGGTGCCCGCCACCGCGCCCAGCTAATTTTTTTTGTATTTTTGGTAGAGACGGGGTTTCACCATGTTTGGCAGGATGGTCTCAAATTCCTGACCTTGTGATCCGCCCGCCTCGGCCTCCCAAAGTGCTGGTATTACAGGCGTGAGCCACCGCTCCCGTCCCCCATGCAATCCTAATAGATACCCCTTTATTACATAGCCCTAGGACATTTACCACTCCCATGTTCACTCGAATATTGTTGGGACCCAGAACACAATATTCCAGACTATGGTGCCTTGATATGCTGAGTCCTTTGAACTGAAGGAAACCAAAAGGGCCTCAGAAGCGAGATCTGTTTGACCTTTTCCCACTCCACTTTCTCCTGCTCTCCTTTCTCTCTTAAGGCAACATAGAAACTAGAATTCTTCTTCCCCCAGGCAGGTCACAGAAAGTGAAATACCTCTGCCCCCAAATAACCATAAAACCTAAAATATAGCTCTACCCTCCCCGCTGCGTCTGTCTTTGTAGGGGCTGGCTGTAAAGAAATTCTAGGATTTACTGTCTGATAATAGGTCCTCAGATCCACATTCCAGAGGGTTTGGGCCCCTATACCCAGGAGCAAGAACTGCCACACAGAGGGGCCACGGAGAACTCAAACTGAAGCCCTGGCTGCGTTTCCCCTGACAGTCTATTACTATGGGATCTTTCCCTATTTATCCAATCACATTTTATACTGTTGTACAGTCTTCATCGACTTAAGCCTAACGACCAACAGTGTCACTTGTGTGTTTGGGTCTTCATTCTGAAGATTTCCACCCTATAAAAACTTGGATTAAATGAATATGCTATGCTTTCCTCTGTTAACCCTTTTTGTTGTTGTAAGAGGCCCAGCTGTGACCCTTATGGTGGGTAAGGAAAGGCATCACACCTATTTGCCCCTACAGTGGATATCGTGTTTTACATTCACAAAACCTAAGCAAACTTTTAAATAAATTTAGACTATTCAGAGAGAGCAGTTTTTTTTTTTTTTTGAGACGGAGTCTCGCTCTGTCGCCCAGGCTGGAGTGCAGTGGCCTGATCTCAGTTCACTGCAAGCTCCGCCTCCCGGGTTCCCGCCATTCTCCTGCCTCAACCTCCTGAGTAGCTGGGACTACAGGCGCCCGCCACCTCGCCCGGCTAGTTTTTTTGTGTTTTTAGTGGAGACGGGGTTTCACCGTGTTAGCCAGGATGGTCTCCATCTCCTGACCTCGTGATCCGCCCACCTCGGCCTCCCAAAGTGCTGGGATTACAGGCGTGAGGCCCCGCGCCGGTATCTTCAAGTCTTACAAACATAAAGGTTGAAGTTTCCTTGTGTTAGGATCTCTAACTTGTCAGTTGATTCTCTCTGGAGTCCCTGGAGAAGGGTCAGTGGGAGCAAATGGGACTATTGTAGGGGTGGGGCAGGAACATGAGCTTGCGGTCAGTCCAACCTGGATTCCAATCTAGCTCTGCTACTTATCTATGTGACCGCAAGCAAGACAGGGTCACATAACCTTTCTGACCTTAAGTTTCTCACCTGTAAATGGTAGAAAATCATAATATTTTACCAGGGTGTTTTTGAGAAGTGATGAGGTAATATTAATATATGTGCAGGGCGTGGTGATTAGTTCTTATATTAGTTCTCCAATGCTAGGGAAAGGTGTCTAAGAATCCCTGCCTGACTGAAATAGGTTCAAGTGCATTGTCACGGGAGAAGGCAGATTTCAACGGGGACTTGTGTGGAAAATATGAAAAATGGAAGCGATTTTGCGAAGTTCCGAGGCAGAGAGGAAGGAGGAGAAGTAGAGATGCAGAAGCTGGAGACTGGGAGGATGGGGAAATGCATGAGGATCTCTGTCCAGGGGGAAGTGGACAGGAGTGGTCGAGGCTGACCAGCAAGTGTGTTTCCAGTGAAGGCTCACGAACAGGCCGGGCGTGGTGGCTCACACCTGTAATCCCAGCACTTTGGGAGACAGAGGTGGGCGAATCCCTTGGGGTCAGGAGTGTGAGACAACATGGCCTGGCCAACATGTCTACTAAAAATACAAAAATTAGCTGGGCTTGGTGGCGAGTGCCTGGAATTGCAGCTACTTGGGAAGCTGAGGCAGGAGAATCTCTTGAACCCAGGAAGGGGGAGGTTGCAGTGAGCCAAGATCACACCACTGCACTCCAGCCTGGGTGACAAGGGGGAAACTCCATCTCAAAACAACAACAACAACAGCAACAAAAGAAACAGGCCTGGGCAGCGTCTGCCGGCAGTGTCAGCAAGAAGACAGCGTGTGGCAGTGGTGGAGGCCAGTCAAGGTTCTAATCCCAGTCCCACTTTTCTGACTGTAAGCCTAAGCAAGTAATTCAACCTCTTTGGTTCTCCTCTTTCTTCCCTAAGAAATGGTGATCATGCAGCCCATTTTCCCACCTATGTCCCTTTCCTCCTTGAAGTACAGGCAGACTTCATTTCCCCATCTCCCTTGCGTTAGGTGTGGCCATATGACTGAGTTCTAGCCAGTGAAATGTGAGCATGAATCATGCATGTGCCTTCCAGGCCTGGCCCACAGAAACCACCTTTCTGATCCTCCAGTCTCTCCCGATGTGGGCTGGATGCAGAGGATCCAAGAGACAATTCTGAGGCCAAGGGGAAGGCAGAGCCACAGACAAAAGGGGCCTGGCACCCCAAATCACCATGTGGATGACCGCCTGCTGATAACCCATATTGACCTGTAACATGAGAGAGAAATCAAATTCTCCATCCTTAGGCCACTGAGTTTGTTTGTTCCAGCAACTGACCTATTTTGATACAATGATATTTTCTGTATAAGGGACTTGTTGGTAAAGATGAAATTACAAAACAAAAAAAATTCAGAATCATAATAAATTTTTACTGTACCAGGTCATTAAATAAACATTTCTTGAACCCTTAGTGTTTGGGAGGCGCTTTAGTGAACAAACCAGACAACGTCTGTGCTGTTATAGGGATGAAGAAGAAGAGAGAATCAAGAAGTATTTCTCTGCTATAGGACGTAAAGAATAGTTGTGCCACTGACAGCAAGAGTGATGGTAGAAGTGGGAGAAATTTTCTAGAGAAGAGTGAGGCGATTGGGCTTTAGACATTTGAGGAGGCAGTTGTATTCCCTCTATGAACATCACCTGTGAAAGTTTACAGAATATTTGCAAAGATTCATAGCCTTGTTAGCCATGATGACATATAAAGTCTAGAAAGGCAAGGATACATGGTGTATTGTCTAAAGCCTCTAGTAGAACATATGCTCTCAGGGTGGGAATGGTTTCTTATCTCGTTATTCCCCTGCAGTATTGGGTGTGCATGTGAAGAATGCATTTAATTGAAATGAATTGAGAACTTCAACTCCTCTGTATTCAAGGTAATACTGTCATTAATTCAAGCAATGTTTATGAAAGTACTTTGTAAATTATTGAACCCTACTAGTGCTTCTGCAGGAGGATACATTCCGAGTTATTAACTTCTGTATCTTTTGTCCTCCCTGGTTCTCACCTTTCTCTTCTGCCCATTCAAGCAGCTGACCTGGTGTCCATGCCTCTAGGAGGAATGTAATTTTACAGGGCCACATTCAGCTGCATCTGTCAGAGTGGCCACACTGGTTGTTTATGGATGGCAGCTATTCTGATTCGTTGTTTTGTCTGGTCTGATTGGTCAGTGCTTGTTTCATATTGGTTATGCAATACTTTGAGTATCACCATTGTACTTGGAAGGCATAGAGAATCTGAATTCTTTTAGTTTGTTTCAAATGATTGAGCCCTGATTTGAGAAGAAGATGAATATTTCAGCATGGAAAAAGAGTCTTCTGGCCCTAAAAATAAATAAAGTGAAGTTACCTGAGACTAGAAAGACAGCCCTTAGCCGAGGAAGAAGATATAAGAAGAGCAGCGAGGTCTGGGGTCTTTGAAGCAGAGAACACCTCTGCCCTGCTTTCTGGGCCTGTAGCCAGGAAGGCAGCAAGAAGCCAGGAGAGAATAGTAACATGCCTTACCTTAGCAGTCACGTCCATTGCTAGTTACAGACGCTCCTGTATCCACACTTTGCTACCGAAGTAGCAGATAAACAAGACTCAGATAGTCACCACTCAGGGTGGTGGAGTGGTGACTATCCCTCAACAGGGGCAACTGTTGGGCTCATGATCAAGGATCAGACCTCCTTCTGGTGGTCACTACCCAGACAGCTTGGCACTGTGTGAGATTCTAGAACTGTGGCCCAACTTTGTGCGGAAAATTGCAGGGCAGGGCAAGGAGAATCCAAGAAGGCCTGGGGTTAAATTTCCCACTAGGCTAGTAGGATGGCAACCTGAAATTGAAATAAATTTGTTCTGAACATAAAGTGATATTTCTTGTGAACATGAATTTATGATCATGATTTATGCCAGCAAACTTCTTTGGAATTTATAGCCAGAGGTTTGTTTGCTTCATGATTGAGTTCAGAACTTATTTTTCCAAGAGGAAATTTATATAACTAGAAATAATCACTAGGAGAGAATTTGCATCACTTTTATAACAATAATAATCATCATCATCACTATCATCTTCCATCCTTTAAGTACCATCCTTTCTTGGTATGCCCACATGTAGCCCAAGCAGTAATAGAGACTGTAGAATTAGAGTTAAGTCCAAAAGAGAAAGAAATTTGAAAGGTCATAGATTTGCCTCCAGTGATGTAGTGGAGAGTGACAGAATTAACTACTGATTGGCAGCACTGAGCTCTTTCCTTTTCATTTGATATCTCGCTCATGTGATCTCCTTTCCCATCCATATTTTGCTGCATCTTGAGTAAGCATGTAAGGTGAGAGGAACTGAGATTTTCATTATTACTGGTCATTTCATTTGTGGTTCTAGTTCAAAATATTTTAATATTTTTCCCATCTAAGGAATCACATTTTATTTTGGAAATCTACGTGCAAAAACTTGGAAACTTGTGGAAACTCACTCTTGAACTTCCCTGGACATGATTCAGAGGCGGATTGAGGGAGGGCTGAAAGTTTGGCTTTAGAGGGTTTTTGTTGTGCAGCTATAGGAAGCTGGGAAAATTGACTTCAGGAAGACTCAGCACCTCTCCTTCCTTTAGAAGGGAGTGGGAACGCAGATACGACAGTTTGTCTGGCAATGGAAGGGAAAGTGTCCTTTACCTGGATCTCATCCTTCTGAGTGCCCAGGTGGTGGGCCATGGCTATGGCGATGGTGACCTTGGGAACCTTGGCTATGGGGTGGTGGGTCATAGAGTCCATCCTCATGGAAGTGATGGCCATGGTGATGATGTGCATAGGGGTGGTGTCCATGCAGATGGTGTCCTTGGGGATGACGGTCATGAAGATGGACCTCTCTGTAATTATGATTATGAGGGTGATTTTGGGTCCTGTTTGTGCCAGAAGGGGTGTGATGACCTGTTGACCAAGAAGAGGGCAATTGTGAAGGAGTCCTTTTGTTGAAGTAGAGGTCTGTCCAAGTGATCTTTTTCATCTAGGAGAGGTGGGAATCCAAGTTCTTGTAGCTTGTGGGGATGATGATGATCTCTGGACCCATGGGGCTTAAATGGAAGTTTAGCAGTAGGAGAATGCTCATGCCCACCAGAGTGAAAGGGATAACCCAAATGGGGGTTACATCATTGATGATTCTATATTCCTGGTATGGAACACAGAAAAGTGAATATCATCATGTAACATGCAATGAGAGGTTAGACGTTTAACTACATTTAGACCAATGGTGCCCAGATCTTGGGTTCCACAAATGAATTTGAAAAGTAGAATTTAAAAAGGTGTTCTGAAATTGTCATTTAACCCAGTTGATATTTAAAATATAAACCACAACTGTTATCTTCCATCATCATTTCACAAAAGAGTCAGAAATACAACTTTGGAGTAAAAGATAGTCCTACAGATGGATAATTGTTAGATACGAAAAACATTGTTATCAGCCAGATATGGTGGCTCATGCCTGTAATCCCAGCACTTTGGGAGGTCCAGGTGGGCAGATCACTTGAGCTCAGGAGTTCGAGACCAGCCTGGGCAACACGGCAAGACCTCATCTCTATGAAAACAAAAACAAAAACAAAAAACATTATTATCCTCATTTTTCTCATTTTAACAGAGAGTGGTGAAACTATATTATGGCCTGGAAACCATGTGTGGACCAACACTGGGGAGCTAGTGCCTTATAATTGATATTCTTGATAGAGGTCTGAGGCTTAATGGTATCGATATCCCTTACTCCCCAAGGCTGAACACTTAACCTGTTCCCCCTCTTTCTTGTTTAGAGTTTAATTTTTAAAAATATCTACAGAGTTATGTTCATGGTGACAACCCTGCCCTTTGTTTCTCTTTCTTTCTTTTTTTAATTTGGGATATGGATGTTTGGAATATTTTCAGTTTTGTTTCTGATATAAAAAATTCCATGAAGCAAATCTTTGTACTCATGTAAAAAATAGAACTAAGATTTCTGGGACAGAAGTAAAATATAGTTTTGCATCTTATTTTATGTACATTTATATAATAAATTTGAGGTTAATTTATTCCCCTTGGATTCTGTGCCTAATAATAAAAGCTAGGAATGACTAAGTCTCAGTACTGGAGTCCTGACTGCAAGGAGCATTTTCAAATTCATTCAAGGTTGAGTGAATTGGACATGATTTTACTTTTCTTCCAAATCTTGTTCCTCCCCAATTCTTGGAAAAGTATTTGTACTTTTTGTGTGATAATAGCCATTGCACTCCTTTCCCCAGTATGGGGCACTCTCTGTAACTCTTTTCTTGTGTTTCTCTCTCTCTCACACACACGTGCACGCACAATCTCTGTTACAGAGCCATAAGAACCAATTACACTATGTGTGTGCAAATGTCACTTAGTCTGGCACTGCTCGTGACAAAGTCTGCTTAGACAAGTCACCTGAGGGTTGAATACTTTGCACATTATGACAAGGTCTTTTGCGCTTTTCAAGTCCAAGCCTCCTGCATCATAGGACAAATATACTCTGCAGACTCCATAGACTTTCAAAGGAGAGATAAACCCGTTAGTGTGTGTGTGTATGTGTGGTGTATATGTGCGCACATGGGGAAGTGAAGATGCCCAGCCAGAGGTGTGAACTTCCAGACATTCAGGAAAGGAAGAAGAGCTTTAGAGAAAATACGAGTAATGGGATCAGATAGCCCCACCAGTTGTTCAGCAGTCTTTCCTTGTTAACACTTTGAGGAAAGTGCAGGTGGCAAAGGGTATCGCTTAAGTTGCTATGGTTTTTTTCATGAGCAGGCACCAGCACTGGGCTTCCCCATGGGTGATGGTGAGGAAAACCACATCATTGCTGCCTTGCCTTTAGGCCAACCCTTCTGCCCTGGAGACCTGAGTTGCCCGTGCCTAGAAACAATGAAGAATGGTATTGAAGAGGGATTTTTGCAACTGCAGCTGGTGCCTTGGAGGAAAGTGTTGGACAGGAGGGAACCTGCATAGCATAAAGATGGGTTTTCATGGACACTGTCAAGGCAAGTGTCTGCTGGTTCCACCATAGGTACAAGCGCTACAACTGGGTGGCACTCCTGTGCTCCAGAGGTCCCTAACCCCAGCTGTGAAAGATCGCCTAGGACAAGAGGATGGCTGTCTGCTAGAAGAAACTGTTAAGCATTGAGGTTCCGAGTACAGTTTGGGAATCAGAGAGACCTACATTAATCCTGGCTTCTCCATTTCCTAGTTGTGAGTTTGGGAAAGTTACACAAAATTTCTGAAAGCCAGCCATTGTAAAATGGGTATAATATATACTCACAGGTGTAGGAAGGCCCTATTATTATTATTATTATTATTGAGACAGAATCTCACTCTGTCACCCAGGCTGGAGTGCAATGGTGAGATCTCAGTTTACTGCAAACTCCGCCTCCTGGGTTCAAGCGATTATCTCACCTCAGCCTCCCAAGTACTTGGGACTACAGGAGCCTGTCACCATGCCCTGCTAATTTTTGTATTTTTTGGTAGAGACAGGGTTTTACCATGTTGGCCAGGCTGGTCTCGAACTCCTGACCTCAAGTGATCTGCCTGCCTCTGCCTCCCAAAGTGCTGGGATTACAGGCGTCACACCCAGCACCAGAGGGCTCAGTTAAATGAGAGTATGCTATAAAACACTTAGCCCCGAGCCTCTTCTCCGGCTTCCATGGTTCGCCACTGGGCTTATGTTACCCACACCAAACCCATGAAGAGTTAGTTGGGGATGGGGATGGGGGAAGGAGGTGTCTTTTCTGGTGGCCACTAAGCAGAATGCTACAATTGGTTCAGGTTGAAAATTTCCACAGCCTGTAAAGGAACTAATATATGATTCATTCCTTCTAGCTATGAATGATATGTTGTCAAACCTTAGAAAAATCCTCAACGTGAAATCAGAATTAAAATTCTGTGTCCTAAAACGTTCTAGATAATTGCCCTTTGGTAGGTGTTTAAAACTCTAGGCCACCTTTTCCCAAGAAAGAGGAGGCAGACACTTGCTTTTCCTTGTCAGTGGCATTATCGTGAGGTTCTGAAATGGCAGTAATATATGTGACAGTGTTTTGTAAACTGTAGGTCACCATGCAAATACCAGTTATTATTAGCAACATTTCCCCACAGGTACATGGGTATCAATTTGTAAATAATCAGGGGAAAAATCCCACAGGACTTTCCATTGCATGGAAAGAAATGGATTTTAACCTCAGTTCAATTGTGAATATTGGCAAGACCCTTCATTTGTTGAGCATCAGTTACCTCCTCATTTATCAAATGGGATCTTTGTGGGTATCAATCAGTTGGAATTAATAAAAATACTTGCTGTGTAGGGTCTTATAAAAGTTGGTTATAAACATAGGGAAAAAGCTCAATATCACGAATCATTAGAGAAATGCAAATCAAAACCACAATGAGATACCGTCTCATGCCAGTCAGAATGCCAATTATTAAAAAGTCAAGAAGTAACAGATGCTGGCAAAGTTGTGAAGAAATAGGAACACTTTTACACTGTTGGTGGGAATGTAAATTAGTTCAACCATTGTGGAAGACAGTGTGGTGATTCCTCAAAGACCTGGAACCAGAAATACCATTTGACCCAGCCATCCCATTACTGGGTATATATTCAAAGGAATATAAATCTTCTTTTATAAAGATACATGCATGCATATATTCATTGGAGTACTATTCACAATAGCAAAGACATGGGAATCGACCCAAATGCCCATCAGTGATAGACTGGATAAAGAAAATATGGTACATATACACCATGGAATACTATGCAGCCATAGAAAGGAACAAGATTATGTCCTTGCAGGGACATGGATGGAGCTGGAAGCCATTATCCTCAGCAAACTAACACAGGAACAGAAAACCAAACACCACGTGTTCTCACTTATAAGTGGGAGCTGAACAATAAGAACACATGGACACAGGGAGGGGGACAACACACACTGGGGCCTCTGGGGAGTGTGGGGGCAGGGAGAGCATCAGGAAAAATAGCTAATGCATGCCGGACTTAATACTTAGGTGATGGGTTGATAGGTAAAACAAATCACCATGGCACACATGTACCTGTGTAACCTGCACATTCTGCACATGTACCCAGAACTTAAAATTTAAAAAAATTAAAAAAAAGTTGGTTATTAGTTTTAGCTAAGCCTTTAATCTGATTTATGTGATATATGACATTATATGAAAATTATATGATTTAAAAATATATATGATATATACCTAAACTTAAAACTGAGTTTTTTTTTTTTTTTTTTTCTTTCCTTAGAAGGGAGGAAGGATGATTCACAACTTCTCTGGCCTCAGGTTTCCCATCTGCAAACGGGATAAAAATAGTACCTATCTCAGTATCTTGGCTGATCACGGTGGCTCACACCTGTAATACCAGCACTTTGGGAGGCTGAGGTGGCTGGATCAAAAGGTTAGGAATTCAAGACCATCCTGGCCAACATGGTGAAACCTCATCTCTACTAAAAATACAAAAAAAAAAAAAAAAAAAAAAAAAAAAAAGCCGGGCTCAGTGGCTCATGCCTGTAATCCCAGCACTTTGGGAGGCTGAGGCGGGCGGATCACCTGAGGTCGGGAGTTCAAGACCAGCCTGACCAACATGGAGAAACCCCGTCTCTACTAAAAGTACAAAATTAGGCGAGTGTGGTGGTGGGGATCTGTAATCCCAGCTACTAGGGAGGCCGAGGCAGGAGAATCGCTTGTACCTGGGAGGCGGAGGTTGCGGTGAGCCGAGATCGCGCCATTGCACTCTAGCCTGGGCAACAAGAGCGAAACTCCATCTCAAAAAAAAAAAAAAAAAAAAAAAAAAAATTAGCTGGGCATGGTGGCACACGCCTGTAATCCCAGCTACTCAGGAGGCGGAGGCAGGAGAATTGCTTGAACCCGAGTGGCGGAGGTTGCAGTGAGCTGAGATCACACCATTGTATCCAGCCTGGGTGACAGAGAGAGACTCATCTCAAAAAAAAAAAAAAAAAAAAAAGTATCTATCTCATAGGGTGGTGGGAGGGCTAATAATTTACCATACGTGTAAAGCACTCATAAGAATGCCTGGCAGATAATAAGTGCTCTCACGATAATTTTTTGGCTGAGACATTTTTACACTGACATTGGGGTGTCTGGGAAAATGGTGCCTGGAGCAGTTCCTCACAGAGAAGTCCACATAGTAATTGGCTCGTTTCCCTCCTCTCTAGAACAGGTGGGAACAAAACAGTTTCAGGAACAAAACAGTTTTCAGTGAGAAGGAAAAAATAAAGCAGCAGATACCTACCATCCAACATATTGTAAAGCACTAGGAGGATTCAAAACCACCAATATGTGCCATTTTTCTTATGGATTCTGCCTTCTAAAAATATATCACCTAAGTGACAAGGTGAACACCTGAACACCATTTCAGTGAAAAGGTTCAAATAATATGAACACAATGAAGCAGGATGTGAAAAAAAAAAAAAAACCCTTCCTGCACCCCAACTTCTGCTTTTCAGAGATTTCACTCATTTGGTTCATGTGTTTTTCCTTCTAGACTTTTCCTAGATATGTAGCACACATACAGGTAAACCTAAGTAATTACTATAAATGGGTTAATTTTCTAAATATTGTTCTGTAACCCTTTCCCATAACAATATGTCTTGAAACTCTTTCAAATGCACATGAGTTCAAACATTCTTTGAGCAACTTCACTTGAGCATGTTATTTAATTCTAACAAGAATTCAAAAAGCTAATGTTGTTGCTATCCTGATTTTACAAGTGAGAAAAGGTTAAAAAGTGTAAGTAACTTCTGCCTTGTGTAGTTTTATGTAACTCCTAAGTGATGAGGTTCAGATTCAAACTAAAGCAAGTCTGGCTCTGGAGCCTATGTCTCTGTGGCACTATCCGACCTCTCATAAATCTCTATTTTTATGTCTTGAATGTCTTTAGAGGACGATGTACCAGTACCAGGGGAATCTGTCTCCCTTCTATTCTCTGGAGGGTGAGTCATGAAGTCCACGAGGGCAGGGACCCTTTCTTTCATGTACCTCATGGCATTATGAGATGATACCACTGTATGATTGAATTTATATTAATCAAGAATTAATTAGCAATTTAACAGATTACCATACCACAACCTGTGGTGCAGTCAAAGTCAATCACTCTGAGATCCTGAGATTGATGGGAATGTCTTGTAGCTATTACCTTACATTGTCTGATCACCTGTAAGAAAGAGATTCTTGAGTCTGGGCGTGGTGGCTCACGCCTGTAATTCCAGCACTTTGGGAGGCCAAGGCAGGCAGATCACCTGAGGTCAGGAGTTTGAGACCAGCTGGGCCAACACGGTGAAACCCCATCTCTACTAAAAATACAAAAATTCGCCAGGCATGGTGGCATGGCCTGTAATCCCAGTTACTCTGGGGGCTGAGGCAGGAGAATTGATTGAGCCTGGAAGGTGGAGGTTGCAGTGAGCTGACATCAGGTCACTGCACTCCAGCCGGGGTGACATAGCAAGGCTCCATCTCCAAAAAATCTAAAATTAAAACAAAAAAGAAAAAATAAAGAGGCTCTTGCGGCTTTGCTGAGTCACTGTGTCCTGCCTTCCTCAGGTCAAATATGAGAGAGCAAAAAGAAGCAACATCCTCCTACTGTCCATTTAAAATGCATTTGGGGTTTTCTTCATCAAAGCTTGTCTCAAAACCTGCATTTTCTTAGTCAGTTTCTGTGTGCTGCATCCTGTTGGCACCAAAAATGCTCAGGAGAACCAGTGAGAAACTATTTAAAGCATCATGACCATACCCCAAACATTTTCAAGGGAAAAAGTGATGAAACTCCCAGCAGTGCGAACCTCTCATTTTCTGGAAATGAAGTCTTGAATCTGAGCGTATTCGTCTTCATGTTCTCCACCTGTGTCAGAGAGCCTGGCATTTGAGTACCCACCTCCCACTTGCACAATGAAACCCTCTTCCTCAGTGTATGTGCAAGGCACAGAAGCAGACCCGAGAACTCATGTGTCCCCTCGTAATTCGCAACTTACTCATTTGGCCATTCCTCAAAACAGGACCAGTGTTCAAAGGACACAATTACAAGTTCATAGACTTTTTTTTTTTTTTTGATTTAAAAGATATCATCAATCATTTATTTAACTAAGCACTGGCCTTCATTTTGAATGATAAATTCAAGTTGGAACTTCCTACTCAAGAATTAAATTCCAAACCCAACACGGCAGGGATCTTTTGCTGAAGATTGGGTTTTACTACCACAGAATGCTCTTGATTTTTAACTCAATCGGCTCCTTGATTAGAGAGATCACAGTCCTTTAGCCTCCAGTTGTGATCAGTGCCTAAGAAAACCAAGGCCCAGATGGACAAACAGTATTAAGACACCGCAGCCATGCTCCTCTCAATTTCCGTTCAGTAATGAACAGGAGTTAGGAGCCTGTGGCAAGAGACAACATGTCACATGGGACACTCTGCCTCCAGATGGGAGGTGCTAGAAGTGGACATGATGAACAATGCTGTGTTCTTGCTGAAAACACTTAGCTGAGTTTTATCAGGAGGCAATCATCACACATGTGAGGAATTGAGAACATTGAACAGGACAACTGATCTGTCTCCTTCAAATGGTCAATGTCACCAGGCATAAGAAAACGAAAAGGAGAAGAGACATTTTGGATTCAAAGACAGTAAAAAGATTATGTAGCTATACTCCTTTAGTCATTTTTGAACCCGAAATATCTCCTTCTCTTTTTGTTGTTGTCATTGATTTTGGTGACGTTGACTTGTTTGTGAAGGAAAGTTCAGGTGTCTGGCTCAATGGTCTACATTCTGAAGTTGTTTGATAATTTCCTCATAATTAAATTCAGCCTGAACATCTTGCCAAGAACATTACATAGTTAATGTTCACCCATCACCATTATCGTGATACTAGGACTGGTTACTTGGTTAAGGAGGTGTCTAGGAGAGCTGTCCATTGTAAAGATATCTTATTCATAATTGTGAAGTAGCTTGGGAAGTGCTACTTTGAAAATGTATAAATATCTTGTATTCTAACACTCTTCCTCTAAAAATTTTATCATCCATTAATCATCCCTGCCTGTGACAAGTATTATATTAGCACTTGTACATTGGTAATTTTATTTCCAATCCTTTGTATGTACTTGTTTTTGCTGGTATTCTGCTACCATAAATTTCCTCCCCAAATTTTAATTTTAATGCAAATTTTATTTTAATCTGTACAATTATATTGCATATCACTCTGCGCTAGTGAAATAAAATTCAATGTTGTAATTTTTATTATGATGATTTTTTGGTAAATAGCAATAAGATTAACATAACATTCTATTTTTTATGTTCTAAACTCTTCTATAGTTTTAGGCTATGTTTACCATATGCAATAAATTGTACATACTGTGTTTCCTTGTCTATGTTATTTGTTTTTTGTGTGTGTATGCGTGTGTGTGTGTTTGTGTGCCTGTCTTTTGAATGGTATTCAGGAAGGGTCGTATAGCTCATGTAAAGTTTAAGATTGCACTGAAACCCTTTCTGAGATCACTAGTCCCCTTTTACTTGCCACATTTCTAATATTTGGTTTCTACATTTTAAATTATAGTTTTCAACTTTAAATTTGCCACCGTGGCAATCAATCACATGATTTTCCTGTTTTCTACTTTCTTCACCTGCCACTTCTTATAGTGTTATTTCAACCCAGACATATACCAGTGACACACTCTTTTCCCATCTCGCTTCTAACTGTTTTAGATTTACAATGAAATGTTCTTTGATGATCTTGACAGGAACAACTTTATGGGAGACTTGCAGTGAGTTGAAAAAGCAAGAACGACTCTTGCGAATGTTTGCTACACAGAAGTTTGACCTCTCTGTCTGCTAGTTACTTCTCCATCTCGGCATTTGATCCCGTTGGACTTACCACAACAGAACCCAGGATGCTTGTCTTTGGCTGTGAGACATCTCCAGGGCTAAAAATGGGGACAATGTATGGAAGCTTCTCGGTTCAAAAAGTCAACCTCTTGGCTTTATTTTTAATAACAGAAATGGCTGGTGTGTGAGACGCCTTGGACTGTCCTGGCAGGGTGTGAGTTATAACGTTATAGTTATGAATAGATAAGTGCATTATGGGTGTGTTTGACCTTAAGAGGAAAGCTACACAGGTGAAACACGAGAAGATTGTACATCCCACAATGAAGTCATTTCCCCCACACTTTTAGCCGTTGTTTAGCACAGTGTCTCTCAATCTTTTATTCATATTTGTCCCATTAAAGGACTGTTTAGATGTATTTTCTTCACTACCACTCCAATCATGACATTTCAAATCACAGATATACTGTATATCTGTTTGTGTATTATATGTGTATCTTTGCTTTATAAATGAAATGATTAATTTTTTAAATTCCCCTAAAAATCCATTTTTTTTTTTGTGATATCACCTCTTTTGAGAATGCGTGGTCTAGCATAATAACGTTTTACCATTTGTAATAGGGGTTCGCAAAGCTTTTCTGTAAAGGACTAGATTGTATTTTATGCTTTGCAGGTCCACGCAGTCTCTGGTCTCTGTGATATATTCTTTCATTTTTTAAGTAACCCTTTTAAAATACAAATCTATTTCTAGCTTGCTGGGTATAAAAACAGACTGTGGGCTGGATTTGACCCATATACCATATTTATTGACTCCCTGATTTATAACTATAAAAAGATCAAATTTAAGAGTTAAAAATTTTTTTTGCAGGCATATTGCTTGGCTCTTTGAAATGCAGATACTCTTCTGCTTATGCTGGTGATACATCCCAATAAACACATCATAAGTAAAAATATTATAAGTTGAAAATGCATTTACTATACCTAACCTACCAAACATCATAACTTAGCCCAGACCGCCTTACACAGGCTCAGAACACTACATTAGCCTATAGTTGAGCAAAATCACTTAACACAAAGTCTATTTTATAATACAGTGTTGAATAGCTCTTGCAGTTTATTGAGTGCGGTCCATTATGTCAAAATTGTGATGATTTCTCACCATCGTAAAATGCAAAATTGTAAGTCAAACCATTGCAAGTGAGGGAATGTTTGTATATGATTTAGTTATAGATTCAAAAGGTACACATAATTCATTTATTTAATTGCCAAATAACGATTGAGAACTTCTTGTGTGCACAAGGTATGTGTAATGTCTATATTATGGCAAAACAAAGAACTAAGAAACTAAGTGTTAGAATGAGTAAAAACAGGCAGGGAGGAGCAGAGCAGAATGATGATGGGGGAAAGCTAGAGTGGTGTAAAAGGACTGACTTGGGGAATAGGCTCAGATTGACTTGGGTTTGTATCTACACCCACCTCAGTCCAGCCTCATGACCTTGAATAAGGCATTTAGCCTATCAGAGCCTTAGTCTCTTTAGCTTGACAATGCAGGTAGCAATAAAATCACCACTACAGGGTTTCTAGGAGGATTAACTGCAGCTAAGTATGCAAGATGCTGGGTCCATTACAGCCGTTCCATCTTGTTAACTTCCTTTTTCTTTCCTTTGCTCTTAACATGACTGAGCTAAGTTTTTATGAGTATTGTTATAAATTATGTCAGAAAATCAATTATATAGCCATTCAGAGATGGAGACAACTGGAGACATGATGTCTGTAAGACGAGGACGCTCGTGGATTCAGGAACCACCTGGAAAGTCTGGTTTGGGAGGTCTCAGAGGCATCTGGGAATTTTCAGTTTTAAAGCAGCCCAGGTGATTTTGATGCAGGTAGTACAAGGGCTGCCCTTTGGGAAACATTCCCCTATTTTTAAACAGAAAGGATTGGTTGAGGTTCCCAAATCCCAGAAATATGTAGTTTTTCTACCAAATTTCCAGAGACCTCATCAGCTGCACAAGGGTGAAAGTGCCAGGACTGGGTCCAGGGGTGTAACCTGGATATCTAAGTGGACTCTCCACTGGGGTGGCCAGTCGCCTACAAAAGGAAATAAAGTCTAGCTTGATCCAGGCCCAGGTTGACATCCTAGGGTGCTTAGTCAGGTGATTAGGCCTAGTAGGCAACAGAAACACCAGCCTGACTCTAGATAGTATGACTGGTTTGGAGAAGGACTTTCGACAGTTGAAGTTTCAGGAAACAGGATTGAAGTCAGGAAGAGGAAGATGACAAGAACAAGACGGGATTCTTAGGTCTCGGCCATAGTCCGACTTTGTACATGGGGGATGAGACAACCAGCTTTATTATTTATTAATTGTGTAATAACTTCTCAGGTCCTCATTTTTCATATCTATAAAATGGGATAATAATTCCTACTTTACAGTGATACTGTGAGGATGATATAAGGTATTTAAAGCACCCAGTATGGTATCTGGTACACTGTAGGTTCTTAACATACAGGGGTGGTTGTTATAATCATTATAGGGTAGAGTTCTGGTTCTAGCTCAACTCTAGAGAGCTAATCAGAAAATCAGACTCAGGCCAGCTTAGTAAGAATGGGAGAACGTATGAAGATAAATATATGGAAGATTAATATAGGAAGATAAATGAGAATAGTGGTATTCTCACCTTTTAGGGTTTTTAGTACCCTTTTGAATGTTTGGAAACACACTGTAAAGGATCACAGGAATCAACCTGGCACTGGCAAGCAACCACTCCAGTGTAATCCCCACCACCATGCAACAATGTCTCATGCTGCTTTTAAAAGCCTCCCATCACTCCACCAGTCTCTGGTTTGCCTCTCAGAATCATGCTTATATTTGAGCTAAACTGTTACTACTCTGACCACACTCTTGACTATACACAGGGAGTAAACTTCTTGCATTCTTCCTTTGAGTCCTGTTTGGGTTTCTGCTGTGCTGCCTACCTCTCATTCCCAGCACGTTGTGCTTCTCTCTGTATTGAGCCACGTGTCATATGCAACTCAAAGTGTCAACTGCTGGACTGGATCTTAACAGCGTGTATCCCCTGTTGTAGCAAGTGCAGATGTTCAACAGTTAATTATAGTGGTCAACAGTTGGGGGCATATTTGTGTGGCAGTTTTCTGGAGCATGAGGCTTACAGCCATTGGCATAGACAGATGGGAGAGGGAGGGATATGCAGAGCACCAAAGTGGGAGTTGAACTGGACAGAGACAGAGGGGACATCATTGGGTAGTGGTGAAAGAGCAAAAATATTTCCATGAAAATTGTAAACCAAAAATAAAGTTCTAAGCTCCTCAACTGACTGAATGGACTCCCCTCTTGGCTAAGGGGAGGATTCTAAAGAAACCCGAAAAACTAGTTCAGACCATGACGGAAGAGGGGAGTCAAGACATGCCTCATTACTCCCTCTCCCTCTTGGAGTTTAGACACAACTGACCAGCATTTACATAAAAATGCAGATCCTAAGACTGACAGCACAGCCCCTTTGTAGAAATAAGATACTAACTCCAACCTGACTCTGGTGTAATATCACTTGACAGATAACAGGCCCTAAAGGAAATCAAAGAATTTTTCCCCAAAATATATTTATTTAACATATTTTGGAATGGCCCTTGACATAGTTTGGATGTCGACATTTCATGTTGAAATGTAATCCCCAGAATTGGAGGTGGGGTCTGGTGGAAGGTGACTGGGTCATGGAGGCCGATGTCCCATGGCTTGGTGCTGTCGTCATGATAGTGAGTTCTCCAAAATCTGGTTGTTTAAGTGTGTGGCACCTCCCCACTCTCTGTCTCTTGCCTCCCCCTCCCCACTCTCTGTCTCTTGCTCCTGCTTTTGCCATGTGATGCGCCCACTCCTGTTTCTCCTTCTGCAGTGAGTAAAAGCTCCCTGAGATCGCCCCAGAAACCAAGCTGATGCCAGCACCATGCTTCCTGTGCAGCCTGCAGAACCACGAGCCAATTAAACCTCTTTTCTTTATAAATTACACAGTCTCAGATATTTCTTTATAGCAATGCAAGAATGACCTAATAGAACTCTGCAAAGCCATCTATTGGGGAAATAATTTACATTCTGTAGAGAATCCCCTTCCCTTTCCAGGCCTTTTTCCAAACCTGGAGAAATTTACCTGAGTCTGATACCTTTTAAGGTACGATAAGAAGCAGTCACCCATTCACCATATATTCTCTCTGAAGTTAGCTACCTGGAGGCTTCATCTATATAACAGGAACTTTGACTTCCACAACCCCCTTATGTTAACCCCGAGCATTTCTTTCTGCTGACTTCAACTCTTTAGGATGTCCTACCTTTCAAGGCCAAACCAATGTATACCTTATGTGCGTTGATTTACGTCTTTGCCTGTAACTTGAGTCTCCCTAAAATGTATAAAGTCAAGATGTAACCCGATCACCTTGGGCACATGTTCTCAGGACTTCTGAGGATGTGTCATGGGTTATTGTCCTCACATTTGTCTCAGAATAAACCACTGTATCTGTATTTTACAGAGTTTGGCTTTTTTTTTTTTTTTTTTTTTTTTTTTTTTTTTTAATCCACAAAATCTTTTTACAGAAGTAAGAGGTTGGGAACAATTCCCAAGTCAAGGTGAGAACCCAGTGTCTCACTTCACTGACATCATGGAGGTAATAACATGTGCCTATGTATGGACTCTATACATCCCTTTATTAGCTGGCTTGTCCACAGTGCTGGAGATTCTTAGCCAGTGAGCATGGATTCAGTAATTAGAGTATGAATTGAAATAACTCTTTAGAATTCACTGCCATTTCTCCTCTGGGGGACCCCAGGGTTTATTCTTGCAGTTCTCTCTCTTTTGTTTGCTGGTGAAAGTCAATATGTTCATGTTAATTGGATTTGTCTGATTGAAACTGTTTTCTGCTATCATAATGAATGTAAAATGACAACCATTATTTACAAGAACTTCAAACAGAAACGCGCTTTTTATAAGTGAATGTAATGTTAATGTGTGGAAACAGCATAATTTTAAAACTAAAGACACAAATGTCTGTCAGCACTTTTGCCATCTGCGTGGGTTTGGAGGCATAAGCGATCTAATGCATTGCCCCAAATATGCTAACTTTTCGCAGATCTTTGAGCGACTCTCTGGTAAAAAGGCTGTGTCTCTTTACCTTGAGTTTTGCAGAATGAAAGTACTGACAGACCAATTTTTCAGGTCCTATGGGTCAGTGCTATTCAAAGTGTGGTGTAAAGACTGTGCCAGGCTGTCAGCTGTTTGTGAGTGGCCCAGGAGGATATGAGTACAGAAATGGAGAGGACTTTGCTAGCAATTTGCCATTCCTGCTGCGTCTAAGCAACGATCGGTGACTTTGTCTTTGAATGGAATAGAGGATCAGTTCTGGCGGTGAACTTGCATGGTGAGTCACATGTGGCATGAGCTGCAAACTAGTAATGACCAGTAGGGCCACGTTACTAATAAAAGTTAATAATGAATATCTCGGACTTGTTGAAATTGCTTTAAACTCTGTTCTTCCATTTCTGTCAACATATCTCTGTGGGACTGATTTATCTACTATTAGTGCTATTAAAACAAAAATATAGAAATAATTTAGATATATAGTATTCCCTGTGAATAGTATCAATCTAATTTAAGTTAGCGAATTGTTTGTTACATCAAAACTGTTCGATGTTGACATACTGGTGTTTACTTAATATGTGCACAAAAGTGCTTAATGTGGAAAATTGCTAACTTGTAATTTTTAGTTTAGTTCTAAGTGTAAAATGACAAAAAGTTATGACTGTACTAAAGATTTTCTATGTTTACGTTTGCTATGCACACTTTCAAGGTATACGATGCATGAATTTTATTCTTTTTCTGTGTCATGCTTGCTCTGATTATGTTTGATTATTTGATATATGTATTGATATGTAATCTTTTTTAATTTTAAATTTTTGTGGGTATATAGTAGGTGTATATAATTATGGGGAACATGAGATGTTTTGATACAGGCATGCAATGTGAAATAATCACATCATGAGGAAGGAGGTATCCGTCCCCTCAAGCATTTATCATTCCTGTTAGAAACAATCCAATTATACCCTTTCAGTTATTTAAAAATGTACAATCAAGTTATTGGTGACTATAGTCACCCTGTTGTGCTATCAAATAGTAGGTCTTATTCATTCTTTCTATTTGTTTATACCCTTTAAGCATCTTCACCTCCACCCATACCACCCATACTACCTTTCCCAGCATCTGATAACCATGCTTCTACTCTCTATGTCCATGAATTCAATTGTTTTGATTTTTAGATCAATGAGAAATGTGATGTTTGTCTTTCTGTGCCTGGTTTATTTCACTTAATGTACTCCAGTTCTATCCATGTTGTTGCAAATAACTGAATCTCATTCTTTTTTATGACTGAATATTACTCCATTGTGTATATGTATCACATTTCTTTTAAATTATTATTATTTTTATCATACTTTAAGTTCTAGGGTACATATGCACAACATGCAGATTTGTTATGTCGGTATACATGTGCCATGTTGGTTTGCTGCATCCATCAACTCGTCATTTACGTGAGGTATTTCTCCTAATGCTATCCCTCCCCCAGCCCCCCAGCCCCCGACAGGCCCGAGGGTGTGATGTTCCCTGCTCTGTGTTCAAGTGATCTCACTGTTCAATTCCCACCTATAAGTGAGAACATGTGGTGTTTGATTTTCTGTCCTTGTGATTGTTTGCTCAGAATGATGGTTTCCAGCTGCATCCATGTCCCTGCAAAGAACATGAAGTCATTCTTTTTTATGGCTGCATAGTATTCCATGGTGTATATGTGCCACATTTTCTTAATGTAGTCTATCGTTGATGGACATTTGGGTTGATTCCAAGTCTTTGCTATTGTGAATAGTGCCACAATAAACATAAGTGTGCATGTGTGTTTATAGTAGCATGATTTATAATCCTTTGGGTATATACCCAGTAATGGGATCACTGGGTCAAATGGTATTTCTAGTTCTAGATCCTTGAGGAATCGCCACACTATCTTCCACAATTGTTGAACTAGTTTACACTCCTACCAACAGTGTAAATGCATTTCTATTCACCACATCCTTTCCAGCATCTATTGTTTCCTGACTTTTTAATGATCGCCATTCTAACTGGTGTGAGATACTATCTCATTGTGGTTTTGATTTGCATTTCTCTGATGAAAAGTGATGATGAGTATTTTTTCATGTGTCTGTTGGCTGCATAAATGTCTTCTTTTAAGAACTGTCTGTTGGTATCCTTCCCCCACTTTTTGTTGGGGTTGTTTGATTTTTTCTTGTAAATTTGTTTAAGTTCTTTGTAGATTCTGGATATTAGCCCTTTGTCAGATGGGGAGATTGCAAAAATTTTCTCCCATTCTGTAGGTTGCCTGTTCACTCTGATGGTAGTTTCCTTTGCTGTGCAGAAGCTCTTTAGTTTAATTAGATCCCATTTGTCTATTTTGGCTTTTGTTGCCATTGCTTTTGGTGTTTTAATCATGAAGTCCTTGCTCATGCCTATGTCCTGAATGGTATTGCCTAGTTTTCTTCTAGGGTTTTTAGGTTTCAGTTCTAACATTTAAGTCTTTAATCCATCTTGAGCTAATTTTTGTATAAGGTGTAAGGGAGGGATCCAGTTTCAGCTTTCTACATATGGCTAGCCAGTTTTCCCAGCACCATTTACTAAATAGGGAATCCTTTCCCCATTTCTTGTTTTTGTCAGGTTTGTCAAAGATCAGATGGTTGTAGATGTGTGGTGTTGTTTCGGAGGCCTCTGTTCTGTTCCATTGGCCTATATCTCTGTTTTAGTACCAGTACCATGCTGTTTTGGTTACTGTAGCCTTGTAGTATACTTTGAAGTCAGGTAGCATGATGCCTCCACCTTTTTCTTTTTGCTTAGGCTTACCTTGGCAATGCGGGCTCTTTTTTGGTTCCATATGAACTTTAAAGTAGTTTTTTCCAATTCTGTGAAGAAAGTCATTGGGAGCTTGATGGGGATGGCATTGAATCTATAAATTACCTTTGGCAGTATGGCCATTTTCGCAATATTGATTCTTGCTAACCATGAGCATGGAATGTTCTTCCATTTGTTTGTGTCCTCTTTTATTTTGTTGAGTAGTGGTTTGTAGTTCTCCTTGAAGAGGTCCTGCACATCCCTTGTAAGTTGGATTCCTAAGTATTTTATTCTGTTTGTAACAATTGTGAATGGGAGTTCACTCATGATTTGGCTCTCTGCGTATTATTGGTGTATGGGAATGTTTGTGATGTTTGCATATTGATTTTGTATCCTGAGACTTTGCTGAAGTTGCTTATCAGCTTAAGGAGATTTTGGGCTGAAACGATGGGGTTTTCTAAATATACAATCATGTCACCTGCAAACAGAGACAATTTGGCTCCCTCTTTTCCTAATTGAATACCCTTTATTTCTTTCTCCTGCCTGATTGCCCTGGCCAGAACTTCCAACACTATGTTTAATAGGAGTGATTGAGAGAGGGCATCCCGCTTTTATGCCAGTTTTCAAAGGGAATGCTTCCAGATTTTGCCCATTCAGTATGATATTGGCTGTGGGTTTGTCATAAGTAGCTCTTATTATTTTGAGATAAGTTCCACCAATACCTAGTTTATTGAGAGCTTTTAGCATGAAGAGCTGTTGAATTTTGTCGAAGGCTTTTTCTGCATCTATTGAGATAATCATGTGGTTTTTGTCATTGGTTCTATTTATGTGATGGATTATGGTTATTGATTTGCATATGTTGAACCAGTCTTGCATCCCAGGGATGAAGCTGACTTGATCGTGGTGGATAAGCTTTTTGATGTGCTGCTGGATTTGGTTTGCCAATATTTTATTGAGGACTTTTGCATCAATGTTCATCAGGGATATTGGTCTAAAATTCTCTTTTTTTTGTTGTGTCTCTACCAGGCTTTGGTATCAGGATGATGTTGGCCTCATAAAATGAGTTAGGGAGGAGTCGCTCTTTTTCTATTGGTTGGAAGAGTTTCAGAAGGAATGGTATCAGCTCCTCTTTGTACCTCTGGTAGAATTCAGCTGTGAATTCGTCTGCTCCTGGACTTTTTTTGGTTGGTAGGCTATTAATTATTGCCTCAATTTCAGAGCCTGTTATTGGTCTATTCAGAGATTCAACTTCTTCCTGGGTTAGTCTTGGGAGAGTATATGTGTCCAGGAATTTATCCATTTCTTCTAGATTTTTTAGTTTATTTGTGTAGAGGTGTTTATAGTATTCTCTGATGGTAGTTTGTATTTCTGTGGGATTGGTGGTGATATCCACTTTATCATTTTTTATTGCATCTATTTGATTCTTCTCTCTTTTCTTCTTTATTAGTCTTGATAACAGTCTATCAATTGTGTTGATCTTTTTTTTTTAAAAAAAATCTCCTGGATTCATTGATTTTTTGAAGCGTTTTTTGTGTCTCTATTTCCTTCAGTTCTGCTCTGATCTTAGTTATTTCTTGCCTTCTTTTAGCTTTTAAATTTGTTTGCTCTTGCTTCTCTAGTTCTTTTAATTGTGATGGTAGGGTGTCGATTTTAGATCTTTCCTGCTTTCTCCTGTGGGCATTTAGTGTTATAAATTTCCCTCTACACACTGCTTTAAATGTGTCCCAGAGATTCTGGTACATCGTGTCATTGTTCTCATTGATTTCAAAGAACATCTTTATTTCTGCGTTCATTTTGTCGTTTACCCAGTAGTCATTTAGGAGCAGGCTGTTCAGTTTCCACGTAGTTGTGCAATTTTGAGTGAGTTTCTTAATTCTGAGTTCTAATTTGATTGCACTGTGGTCTGAGAGACAGTTTGTTGTGATTTCTCTTCTTTTACACTTGCTGAGGAGTGCTTTACTTCCAACTATGTGGTCAATTTTGGAATAAGTGCGATGTGGTGCTGAGAAGAATGTATATTCTCTTGATTTGTGGTGGAGAGTTCTATAGAGTCTATTAGGTCTGCTTGATGCAGAGCTGAGTTCAAGTCCTGGATATCCTTATTAATCTTCTGTCTTGTTGATCTGTCTAATGTTGACAGTGGGGTGTTAAAGTCTCCCAGTATTATTGTGTGGGAGTCTGTCTATTTGTAGGTCTCTAAGGACTTGCTTTATGATTCTGGGTTCTCCTGTATTGGGTGCATATGTATTTAGGATAGTTAGCTCTTCTTGTTGAATTGATCCCTTTACCATTTTGTAATGGCCTTCTTTGTCTGTTTTGGTCTTTGTTGGTTTAAAGTCTGTTTATCAGAGACTAGGGTTGCAACCCCTGCTTTTTTTTTACTTTCCATTTGCTTGGTAGATCTTCCTCCATCCCTTTATTTTGAGCCTATGTGTGTCTTTGCACCCAGGAGATGGGTCTCCTGAATACAGCACACTGATGGGTCTTGACTCTTTATCCAATTTTCCAGTCTGTGTCTTTTAATTAGGGCATTTAGCCCATTTACATTTAAGGTTAATATTGTTATGTGGGAGTTTGATCCTGTCATTATGATGTTAGCTGATTATTTTGTCCCTTAGTTTGTGCAGTTTCTTCATAGCATTGATGGTTGTTATAATTTGGCATTATTTTGGCTGGTACCGGTTGTTCCTTTCCATGTTTACTGTGTCCTTCAGGAGCTCTTGTAAGGCAGGCCTAGTGGTGACAAAATCTCTCAGCATTTGCTTGTCTGTAAAGGATTTTATTTCTCCCTCACTTATGAAGCTTAGTTTGGCTGGATATGAAATTCTGGGTTGAAAATTCTTTTCTTTAAGAATGTTGAATATTTGCCCCCACTCTCTTCTGGCTTGTAGAATTTCTGCTGAGAGATCCACTGTTAGTCTGATGGGCTTCCCTCTGTGGGTAACCTGTCCTTTCTCTTTGGCTGCCCTTAACATTTTTTCCTTCATTTCAATCTTGGTGAATCTGACAATTATGTGTCTTGGGTTTGCTCTTCTCAAGGAGTATCTTTGTGTTGTTCTCTGTATTTCCTGAATTTGAATGTTTGCCTGCCTTGCTAGGTTGGGGAAGTTCTCCTGGATAATTTCCTGCAGAGTGTTTTCCAACTTGGTTCCATTCTCCCTGTCATTTTCAGGTACACCAATCAAACATAGATTTGGTCTTTTCACATAGTCCCATATTTCTTGGAGGCTTTGTTCATTTATTTTTACTTTTTTTTTGGTAAACTTCTCTTCTCGCTTTATTTCATTAATTTGATCTTCAGTCACTGATACCCTTTCTTCCACTTGATCAAATCTGCTATTGAAGCTTTTGCATGTGTCACATCTCTCATGCCATGGTTTTCAGCTCCATCAGGTCATTTAAGGACTTCTCTACACTATTTATTCTAGTTAGCCATTTGTCTAATCTATTTTCAAGGTTTTTAGCTTCCTTGTGATGAGTTCGAACTTCCTCCTTTAGCTCAGAGAAGTTTGTTATTACTGACCTTCTGAAGCCTACTTCTGTCAGTTTGTCAAAGTCATTCTCCATCCAGCTCTGTTCCATTGCTGGCGAGGAACTGTGATCCTTTGGAGGAGAAGAGACACTCTGGTTTTTAGAATTTTCAACTTTTGTGCTCTGGTTTTTCCCCATCTTTGTGGTTTTATCTACCTTTGGTCTTTGATGTTGGTGACCAACAGATGAGGTTTGTTGTAGATGTCCTTTTTGTTGACGTTGATGCTATTCCTTTCTGTTTGTTAGTTTTCCTTCTAACAGTCAGTTCCCTTAGCTGCAGGTCTGTTGGAGTTTGCTGGAGGTTCACTCCTGACCCTGTTTGTGGGGGTACCATCAGCGGAGGCTGCAGAACAGCAAATATTACAGAACGACAAATATCGCTGCCTGATCCTTCCTCTGGAAGCTTCTTCCCAGAGGGGCATCCACCTGTATGAGGTGTCAGTCAGCCCCTACTGGGAGATGTCTCTCAGTTAGGCTACATGTGGGACAGAGACCCACTTGAGGAGGCAGTCTGTCCATTCTCTGAGCTCAAACACCATGCTGGGAGAACTACTGCTCTCTTCAGGGCTATCAGATAGGGATGTTTAGGTCTGCAGAAGTTTCTGCTGCCTTTTATTTAGCTATGCCCTGCTCCCTGAGGTGGAGTCTACAGAGGCAGGAGGCCTTGCTGAGCTGTAGTGGGCTCCACCCAGTTCAAGCTTCCCTGGCTGCTTTGTTTACCTATTCAAGCCTCAGCAATGGCAGATTCCCCTCCCATTGCCAGGCTGCTGCCTGGCAGGATGATCTCAGACTGCTGCACTAGCAGTGAGCAAAGCTCCATGGGCATGGGACTCGCCGAGCCAGCTGCAGGATATAATCTCCTGGTGTGCCATTTGTTAAGGCCATTGGAAAAGCACAGTATTTGGTTGGGAATATCCCATTTTTCCAGGTACCATCTGTCACCACTTTCCTTAGCTAGGAAAAGGAAATCCCGACCCCTTGTGCTTCCCAGGTGAAACAATGCCCCACCCTGCTTCAGCTCGCCCTCCATGAGCTGCACCCACTGTCCAACCAGTCCCAATGAGATGAACCAGTTACCTCAGTTAGTAATGCAGAAATCACCCATCTTCTGTGTTGATCATGCTGGGAGCTGCAGATCGGAGCTGTTCCTGTTTGGCCATCTTGGAATGGAAATCCCCGTATCACATTTCTTTATGCATTCATCTGTTGATGGACACTTACGTTTTTTCCAAATCTTAGCTACTGTGAACAGTGCTGAAACAAAAATGGGAGTGCAGATAACTCCTTAATATACTGATTTTCTTTCTTTTGGGTATATACCCAGCAGTGGAATTGCAGGATCATATGGTAGCTCCATTTTTATTATTTTGAGGAACCTTCAAGCTGTTCTTCATAGTAGGTGTACTATGTACATTCCTACTAATGGTGTATGAGGGTTCCCTTTTCTCTACATCCTCACCAGCATTGGTTATTGCCTGACTTTTGGATAAAAGCCATTTTAACTGGGGTGAAATGATATTTCATTATAGTTTTGATTTGCATTTCCCTGATGATCAGTGATGTTGAGGACCTTCACATGCCTGCTTATGATTTGCATGTCTTCTTTTGAGAAATGCCTGTTCAAATATTTTGCCCATCTTTTGATCAATTATCAGATTTTTTTACTATAGAGTTGTTTGAGCTCCTTGTAATTCTGGTTAACAATCACTTGGTAGATAGGTAGTTTGCAAATATTTTCTCCTATTCTGTGGGTTGTCACTTAACTTTATCGATTGTATTCTTGGCTGTGCAGAAGCTTTTTAACTTTTTATGATCCTATTTGTCTATTTTTACTTTGGTTGCCTATATTTGTGGGGTATTTCTCAAGAAATTTTTACCCAGATCAATGTCCTGAAGATTTCCCTCAACGTTTTCTCATAGTAGTTTCATAGTTTGAGGTCTTATATTTAAGTCTTTAATCAATTTTGACTTGATTTTTGTATATAATGATAGATAGGGGTCTAGTTTTATTCTTCTGCGTATGGATATCCAGTTTTCCCAGCACCATTTATTGAAGAGATTGTCTTTTCCTGAGTGTGTCTTCTTGGCACCTTTGTCAAAAATGAGTTCACTATAGGTGTATGGGTTTGTTTCTGGGTTCTCTATTCTGTTGCGTTGGTCTATGTGTCTGTTTTTATGCCAGCACCATGCAGTTTTGATGGCTATATCTCTGTAGTATGCTTTGAAGTCAAGTAAAGTCATTCCTCTAGTTTTGTTCTTTTGCTTAGGATACCTTTAATTATTCTGGGTCTTTCGTGGTTTCACATAAATTTAATCTTTTTTTCTCTATTTCTGTGGAGAATATTTTGATATAGATTGCATTCGATCTATATATTGCTTTAGGTAGCATGAACATTTTAACAAAATTGATTAAATCCATGAATGTGAAATGTTTTCCCATTTTTTGGTGTCCTTTTTGATTTGTTTCATCAGTATTTTATAGTTTTCATTATAGAGATCCTTCACTTTTTTGGTTAATTCCTAGACATTTAATTTTTTGTTACTCTTGTAGATGGGATTCTTTTTTTATTTCTTTTTCAGATTGTTCACTGTTGGCATGCAGAAATGCTACTGATTGTTGTATGTTGATTTTGTATCCTGCAACTTGACTGAATTTGTTTATTAGTTCTACATAGTTTTGTTGTGGAAACTATAGGTTTTTCTCAAGTATGAGATCATATCATCTGCAAACGAGGATAATGGGACTTCTTTCTTTACAACTGGGATTCTCTTTATTTCTTTATCTTGTCTGATTGCTCTAGCAAGGACTTCAAGTACTATGTGGAATAGCAGTGGTGAAAATGGCCATCCTTGTTGTGTTCCAGATCTTAGAGGAAAGGGTTTCAGTTTTTACATTCAATATGGTACTAACTGTGGGTTGGTTGTATATGGCTTTTTTCTGTTGAGGTATGTTCCTTCTACACCCAGTTTTTTGGAGGGTTTTCATCATGAAGGGGTGTCAAATTTTATCAAATACCTTTTCAGCATCATATTAGTTCATTCTATTCTCACACTGCTATGAAGAACTAGCTGATACTGGGTTCTTTATGAAGAAAAGAGGTTTAATTCACTCACAGTTCCACAGGTTGCATAGGAAGCATGGTTGTGGAGCCCTCTGGAAACTTGTAATCATGGCAGAAGGGCGAAGGAGAAGCAAACACCTTCTTCACATAGCAGAGCAGGAGAGAGGGTGAAGGGGGAAGTGCTACACACTTTTAAAGAACCAGATCTCGTGAAAACTCACTCATTATCACAAGAAGAGCAAGGAGAACATCCACCCCGATGATAAAATCATCTCCCACTAGGTCCCTCCCCCAACATTGGGAATCATGATTTGACATGAGATTTGGGAGGGAACATAGAGCCAAACCATATCAAGCATCAGTTGAAATGATCAGATGGTTTTTGTCCTTCCTTCTGTTGATATGATGTATCACGTTGATTGATTTGCTTATGTTGAAACATCCTTGCATCCCAGGGATAAATCCCTCTTGTTCATGATGAATGATCTTTCTAATGTATTGCTGAATTCGGTTTGCAAGGATTTTGTTAATGATTTTTGCATCAATATTCATCAGAGATATTGGCCTACAGTTTTCTTTTTTTTTGTGTGTGTGTATCTTTGTCTGATTTTGGTATCAGGGTATATTTGGTATATTGGCCTTGTAAAATTAGTTTGGAAATATTCCCTCCTTCACTAGTTTTCAGAGTAGTTTTAGTAGGATTGTTATTAGTTCTTCTTTAAATGTTTGGTAGAATTCAGCAGTAAAGCCAGTGGGTCCCAGGCTTTTGTCCTGGGAGGCTATTTGTTATGGCTTTGATCTTGTTATTGTTATTGGTCTGTTCTGGATTTCTTCCTGGCTCAGTAATGGCAGGTTGTAATGTGTCTAGGTATTTGTCCATTTCTTCTGTATTTTCCAATTTATTGGCAGATTGTTGCTCATCGTATCCACTAATTATCCTTTGAATTTCTGCAGTATCACTTGTAATGTCTCTTCCTCATCTCTGATTATATTTATTTGTATCTTCTTTTTTCTTAATTAGTTTGGCTTAAGGTTTGCCAATTTTGTTTAACTTTCCAAAAAACCAACTTTTAGTTTCATTGATCTTTTATATTGTTTTCTTCATTTCAATTTCATTTATTTCAGCTCTGATCTTTATTACTTCTTCTACCAATTTTGTGTTTGGGTTGCTCTTGCTTTTCTAGTTCTTTAAGATGCATCATTAGATTGTTTATTTGAAGTTTATCCTCCTTTTTGACATAGGACTTATAGCTGTAAAGTTTTCTCATTGTACTACTTTTGCTATACTTCATAGGTTTTGGTATGTTGTATTTTCATTGCCATTTGTTTCAAGAACTTTTTGAATTTTTTTCTCAATTTCTTCATTGACCCACTGGTCATTCAGGAGCATATTGCTTGATTTCCATGTATTTGTGTATTTTCTAAACTTTCTTTTGTTATGATTTCTAGTTTTATTCCACTGTGGTCAGAGAAGATGCTTGGTATTATTTCAAATTTTTTTGAATGTCTTAAGATTTGTTTTGTGACCTAACATATGGTCTAGCCTTAAGAATGATTCATATGCTGAGAAAAAGAATGTGTATTCCACAGATTTTGGATGAAATGTTCTATAAATATCTACTAGATCCATTTGGTCTATAGTGCAGATTAAGTCTGACCTTTCCTTCTTGATTTACTGTCTGGAAGATCTGTCCAATGCTGAAAGGGGGGTGTTGAAATCTCTGACTATTATGGTATTGTGACCCCTCTCTCTCTTTAGCTCTAATAATATTTGTTTTATATATCTGGGTGCTCCAATGTTGGCTGCATATATATTAAAAAGTTTTATATTCTCTTGCTGAATTGACCCTTTTTTCATTATATAATGACCTTCTTTGTTTCTTCTTATAGGTTTTGTCTTGAAATTTATTTTTGTCTGATGTAAGTATAGCTAATCTTGCTCTTTTTTTTTGTTCTAATTTGCATGGAGTATCTTTTTCCATTCCTTTGTTTTCAGTTTTTGTGTGTCTTTATAGGTGAAGTGTGTTTATTGTAGGCAGCAGATAAATGGTTCTTGTTCTTACATTTATTCAGCTGCTCCGTATCTTTTGGTTGGAGAGTTTAGTTCATTGACATTCAATGTTATCATTGATTAGTAAGGACTTAGTCTTACCATTTTGATATTTGTTTTCTGGTTGTTTCGTGGTCTTCTTTCTTTCTTTTCTTCTTGTCTTCTTTTAGTGAAGGTGATTTTCTCTAGTGATATGAGTTCATTTCTTGGTTTTTATTTTTTATGTATCCACTGTATGTGTTTTGGCTTGATGTTATCATGCAGCATGCAAATGCTATCTTATGACACATTATTTTAACCTGATAACAACTTAACACTGTTTCCATAAATGAACAAAGAAGCAAAAACCAAAACCAAAAACAAATTAATAAAAACTCTATGTCTTAGCTTCATTACCCTGCTTTGTAACTTTTTGTTGTTTCTATTTATATCTTATTATACTATCTCTTGAAAAATTACTGTAGTTGTTATTTTTGATTGGTTCATCATTTACTCTTTCTACTTAGTATAAGAGAGTTTACACACTACAGTCACAGTGTTATAATAGTCCGTATTTTTCTGTAAACTTACTATTACCAGTGAGTTTTGTGCCTTCACATTACTTCTTACTGCTCATTTATGTCTTTTTTTTCTGATTGAAATACTCCCTTTAGCATTTCATATAGGACAGTTCTGATGTCGATGAAATATCTTAGCTTTTGTTTGTCTGGGAAAGTCTTTATTTCTCCTTCATGTTGGAAGGATATCTTCCCTGAATATACTATTCTAGGGTAAAAGTTTTTTATTTTCTTCAACACTTTAAATATGTCATGCCGCTCTCTCTCCTGTTCTGTAGTGTTTCCACTGAGAAGTCTGCTGCCAGATGTATTGCAGCTCCATTGTATGTTATTTGTTTCTTTTCTCTTATTGCTTTTAGGGTGCTTTTTTAATCCTTGGGCCTTTGGGAGTTTGATTATTAAATGCCTTGAGGTAGCCTTCTTTGGGTTAAATCTGCTTGGTGTTGTTCTTATACTTGGATACTGATATCTTTATCTAGGTCTGGGAAGTTCTATGTTATTATATCTTTGAATAAACTTTCTATCCCTATGTCTAACACAAAGGATAAAGGCTTGAGGGTATGAAAATAAACGTCGTTGCATGCCTGTATCAAAGCATCTCATGTACCCCATAAATATATACAATTACTATGTACCCAAAATAATTAAAAATAAAAAATTTAAAACTAAAATTTATTTTAGATTCAGGGTGTACATGTGTAGTCTTTTTTTTTTTTTTTAAACAAAGGTTTATTGCACGATGCTAAGTTTTGGCTTCTATTGATCTCATCACCCAGGTAGTGAACTGTGAATACAGTACCCAACAGGAAGTTCTTTAGCCCTTGCCCCCTCTCTCTGCCTCTCCACTTTGGGAAACCCCAGTGTCTATTGTTATTATTTTTATGTCCATGTGTACCCAATAGCCCCCATTTATAAGTAAGAACATATAATATTTGGTTGTCTGTTTTTTGTGTTAATTCATTTTTGTGTTAATTCATTTAGGATAGTAGCCTCTAGCTGCATCCATGTTGCTGCAAAGGACATGATTTCATTCTTTTTTTATGGCTGTTTAGTACTCCATGATATATAGTACCCCAATTTCTTTATCCAGTCCATTGTTGATGGGCACCTAGGTTGTTCCATGTGTTTGCTATTGTGAATAGTGCTGTGATAAGTGCAGGTGTCTTTTTGGTAGAAGGTTTTATTGTTCTTTGGGTATGTACCCAGTAAAGGAATTGCTGGGTGGAATAGTGTTCTATTTTTAGTTCTTTGAGAAATCTCCAAACTGCTTTCCACAGGGGCTAAACTAATTTACATCCCCACTGACAATGTGAAAGCATTCCCTTTTCTCTGCAATCTTACCACCATCTCTTATTTTTTGACTATCTAACAATAATTATCTGACTGATATGAGATGGTTTCTCATTGTGGATTTGATTTGCATTTTTCTGATGATTGGTGATGTGGAGCATCTTTTCATGTTTTTTTGCCACTTGTACGTCTTTTTTTGAGAAGTGTCTGTTCATGTCATTTGCCCACTTTCTAATGGGGTCATTTGTTTTCTTCTTGTTGGTTTCTTTAAGTTCCTTATAGATTCTGGATATTAGACTTTTGTTGTATGCATAGTTTGCACGTATTTTCTCTCATTCTGTAGGTTGTCAGTTTTCTCTGTTGAATGTTTCTTTTGCTGCGCAGAAGCTCTTTAGTTTAATTAGGTCCCAATTGTTGATGTTTGTTTTCAATGAATTGCTTTTGCAGACTAGGTCATAAACTCTTTGCCTAAGCTGATGTTCAGAAGAGGGTTTTCTTTTAGAATTGTTATAGCTTGACGTCTTACATTTAACTTGTTAATCCATCTCCAGTTAATTTTTGTATATTATAAAGCTCTGGGGTCCAGTTTCATTCTTCTGCATAAGGTTAGCCAATTATAACAGCACCATTTATTGAATAGGAAGTCCTTTCCCCATTGCTGATTTTTGTCAGCTTTTCCAAAGATTAGTTGGTTGTAGGTATGTAGCTTTATTTCTGGGTACTCTATTCTGTTCCATTGGTCTATGTATGTATTTTTGTACCAGTACCATGCTGTTTTGGTTGCTGTAGGCTTGTAGTATAGTTTGAAGTTGAGTAATGTGATGCCTCTAGATTTGTTCTTTTTGCTTAGGATTTTTTTTTTTTTTGCAGCGGGGTGGGGGGAGTTTCATATAAATTTTTGAATAGTATTTTCTAATTATGTGAAAACTGATGTTGGCAGTTTGATAGGAGTAGTGTTGGATCTGTTAATATCTTTGGAAAATATGGACATTTTAACAATATTGATTCTTCCAATCCGTGAGAATGGAATGTTTTCCCATTTGTTTGTGTTGTCTTTAATTTCTTTCAGCAGTGTCTTGTAGTTCTTCCATAGTTTTTCAGTCAACTTTTTGGTTTGGTGTATTCCCAGGTATTTTAGTTTTTTTGTGACTATTGTAAATATAATTGTGTTCTTGATTTGGCTCTCAGCTTGAATGTTATAAGGATATAATGTGGCGTATAAAGATGCCACTGATTTTGTACATTGATTTTGTATCCTGAAACTTTACTAGAGTTGTTTAAAGTTTACTAAAGTTGTTTATCAGATTTAAGAGCCTTTTGGCAGAGTCTTAAGGTTTTCTAGGTCTAGAGTCATATTATCAGTGAAGAGAGATAATTTGACTTCCTCTTTTCCTATTTGGATGCCTTTTTTTTTTTTTCTCTTGCCTGATTACTCTGGCTAGGACTCCTAATACTGTGTTGAACAGGAATGATAAAAGTGTGCATCTCTGTCTTGCTCTGTCTTGTTCTAGTTCTTAGGGGAAATGCTTGCAACTTTTACCCATTCAGTATGATGTTGGCTATGGGTGTGTCATAGATGGCTCTTATTATTTTGAGGTATGTTCCTTTGATGCCTAGTTTGTTGTGAGTTATTATCATGAAGGGATGTTGGATTTTATCAAATGCTTTTCCTGTGTCAATTGAGATGATCATATGATTTTTGTTTTTAATTCTGTTTATGTGGTGAATTATTGATTTGTCTATGTTGAACCAAACTTGCATCCCAGGAATAAAGCCTACTTTACTTGATCAAGGTGAATTAACTTTTTGATGTGCAGTGGATTTTGTGTGCTTGTATATCTTTTTTCTATATAAAAATTAAAATAAGTATGTATACTTCTAAAACTACCTACAGATATTGTTATAAAAATTCTGTTAAATTTACAAATTAATTCAGAGAGATTTGACATCATTATGATGTTGAATCTTCCTATACTGTAAAATGGTATACCTTTCCATTTTTTCAAATTTTCTTTTGAGTTAGTTACTAGAATTTGAAGATTTTCTTATTGTAGTTATTGAATATTGCTTGCTAAGACTATGAGTAGTTATTTTATATTATTTCTCATGTAAATGGGCTAATTTCTTTCATTATATCTTCTTACTGTTGAGTATTTATATACCTGAAAGCCACTGATTTCTATATTTTATATTTGTTCCTTGCTAAGTTAGTAAAATTCATTGTCATAATTTTTCAGTCAGTTTATGGGGGAAGACACTCCAGGTATTAAATAAAATGATTTGTACACAGTGAAAGTGTTACATCTTTCTTTCCAATTTTAATCCTGCAGTATCTTTTGTTGTTTGATCACACTGGGCAGGACCTAGAGTATGATGTAATGCATTAGTGGTTATAGTAAATGTCCTCATCTCATTCTGACTTGATGTTTCTCTATAAGCTTAAGACTGGCATGTGGGTTGAAAAGCACATCTTTAATCATGTTACAGTAGTATACATTTAGACATTTGTATGGAATATTTTTGTTATTTATTCATTTATGCACATCAAGAATGGTTGCCAAATTTTGTCAAATGCCATTTCATTGTCTACAGAGAGAATCATATGTTTTTTCTCTTTACTTATGCAAGTATGGTAGAATATACTAATAGATCCTAATACTGAACCATCCTTGAACAAACCTACATGGTCAGTATGTATTGTTCCTTGTGCTGCTAGATTGTCTTTCCTAATATTTTAATAACAATTTTACACTGATACACATAAGTGAAAGTCACTTAAGTTTTTCTGTTTTGGGCCATCTTTATGATCTGTATCAAATTTTGCTATTAATATTATAATCATATAATTTTTTAAAAAATGTGAATATTTTATTTCTTTTCCTTTTGTTTTTTATCTTTTTCATATTTTGAAACAATCCCTGTAAATGGCCTGTACTTAGGACTCTTTTCAGAGTTGGTAAATTAATTGTTTTTTTTTTCTAAATTTTCTTTCAAAATCAGTCTATATAGAATTTCTTCATTTCCTGGCATCAGTTTTTATAAATTATACTCTCTTAGGAAAATATATATTTCATTCATGTTTTCATAGAGTTAAGCAATGAAGTCTAGTGTTATCCTTTAAATTTTTTCACTTTCTTTGTTTATTTACCCTTTTCTATTTCATATTTTTTTGGTAAAACTATTTTTGTAATAAAAATTTTTACAACGTTTTTATAATTTTTATAAAACGTATTCTCTATCTTCAGAATATAGAGTTAGATCTATCACAGTCATGCCTATCTTGTTAACTCTGTCAGTCAGTCCCCTTTGGCTCCATTCGTCTTTGGCCCAGAAGAATTTGGTGGGTGGTTCAGTAGGAGGGCCAGACCAGGGCCTTCCAAAGCCTATGGCCTAGAGTAGGTTATTGTTTTTCCTGGGTCTAGGATAATACTGTTATCCACACATCAGAAGAGTTAAGATTAAAGACTGACAATATAAAGTATGGGTGATAAGGCAGGGCTTCTGGAACCCCAAACACTGCTGATAGTAAATTGGTATGTAAATTGATATAAACACTTTGGAAAACTCTTTGGCAGCATCCAATAAAGTCTGTGACAGAAATTCTACTCTAGGTATCTACCCAACAGAACTGTATACATATATGTGCTAAAAGTCAGTACAATAACATTTGTAGTGTTTTTGTTCATAGTAGTTCCAAACTACAAATACACCAAAAGTCCATCAGCATTAGAATGAATAAATAAATTATGCAATATTCATTCATTCATTCATTCATTAAATGGAATACTATACAGAAATAAAAATGAATGAGATACATGTGACAATATGGAAAGGTCTCACAATGTTGAGCTAGAGAAATGTGACCCAAAATCATATGTTCTGTGTAATTTCATTTATATAAAACTCAAACGTAGACAAACTACTGTCTGGGGACAGAAGTCAGGTTTCCTTCGAGGAGGAGGGAGAGGCTGCTAATCGGGGGCACTTGAAGGGGATTTCTGGCATGCTGGTAATGTTGTATTTCTGAATCTGAGTGGTTGATAGATGGGTGTGCTTTTCTGTGATGAGCCATCAACCTATACGTGTTAATTTTGAACTCTTCTATACATATGCTATAGTTTAACAAAAAGATCATTTGAAAAAATCCTGGGCTCCCATATATCTGTTAGATTTTCCCTGTCCTGGGAAGATCAGCCTTCTTTTGCAACTCTTTTGACTCTTACTCTCTTGTGTCTTCTTGCTTCAGGAACTGAGAAGGTGGAGGGCTCTGTGTCCACACTCTGAGATGGCTGAGTATGGATGCTGCAGCCCCATACAGATGATCTGTCACATCTTCCCTCCTGGTAGTTCTGGGAGGGCCATGTAGTTTAGGATAAGAGGACCAGACCTTGACTGGGTGGATTCATTGAAAATTAGGCAGATCTATAGAGCAGGTACAAGTTTTTGTGCAGACACAGCAACAAACTCCAAATTGGAGCGGCTGAATCAGGTATAAAGAGTGAGTACTGATCTGAACACAGGAAATGAAGCCAGCGAGGCAGGAGCCAGAACAGATGGAGCTGGGGTTGAGTACCAGGGTAAAGCATGAGGGTGAGGATTGACTGAGGCACTCACTGCTGCCTCCCTGTAGGGGCACAGACTATTTAGGTAGCAGGCTGGGAGAGGATATAGGGGATGAGCACCTGACCCATGACACCTTCCATATTTTAACCTGCAAATGGTCTTGAAACAACATTTGTTCTAAGCTCAGACTTCAACATTTATAAAAACAAGCGTATGCTCATGACAGCATGCACAGCATCCATTGAATGGAACACCTGGAGGTTAGCTGTCTTCTCCAGGGAATTAAAATAAACGTTTTCTGGCAAGGTGCTTATATCAATTGCTGCCCATGGTATAGTTAGAGCTTAAAATAGCAGAGGGGCCAGGAGTGGGAGTTGCATTGAACTTTGTTTGTCTTTAAATTTTGTTAGGGTTGGAGTAAAACACAAGAGAAAATGTTTTGCAAAAACCAGGAAGTCAGAAAGTATTTTTATTCCAGAACAGTTCAGTTGAT
This sequence comes from Macaca nemestrina, assembly GCF_043159975.1. Lineage (NCBI taxonomy): Eukaryota > Metazoa > Chordata > Mammalia > Primates > Cercopithecidae > Macaca > Macaca nemestrina. The sequence continues at coordinate 11,483,651 of NC_092126.1, forward strand.
GTTAAAATACCAATTAAATCAGCAGATGGTTAGCTATCCTTCTTTCTAAGGTCAATTATGTAATTTCAGAATTAAAAGGCTGACAAATCGAGCACACGTCCATTCCATTTCTTCATCTAAATATATAAGACATGTCTTTAAGTTGATTCAATAAATATTTGCCGCTTATCTTCCCCCCTCCTCCCCCAAACCCTCCAATATACTTGGTAATGAAATAGTCATGGAGCTAGGGCATGGGAATTACTTCATTTAGTTTGTCTTGGCCTGACTGTATTATTATCTCAGCTTTTCTACCTGATGGATGATGTTTCTTTTTTAAATGGTGTTGCAAAATGGAAGAAATGAAAACAAGAAACTTGTCCAAAGTCACTCAGATAGATATTGGCAGAACTAGAACTAGAATTCAGGCATTCTTGTTGTAGCCACTGAGGATTTATTCAATGGATGGGTTTGACATGGGGTCTTGCCCAGATATACCTGTTCACTACTTAAGTTGTCAAGTCACAGAAAAGCATTTAACAGTCGCATGGAAAGTCCAATCTGGACAGGACACACTAACAGAAGCCAGCGTATCTTATTTATTGGTGTTTAGACCTAATCTGGAGATAGCAAGGAAGCAATAGAGGCTCTTATCTCTGACAGAAGCTGGGCAGGGCAGGTCAACAAATTGTGAGAGAGATAGAAAACAACAAGGGCTACTGGCCTCATCTGGTTCTCTTTTTATTTATTCTTGACAAATGTGATTTATGAATCCCAGATCTCTTGTCCCATTATAGGATGGAGCTATCTGCTTTGTGCCCTGACACTATAATTTTGTTCTAAGCCGTTCTGTCTACTCTTGTGCATTTCCTGGCCACATTTGTACACCCACTTGTCAGTTCCATAAATCATTACAGATAAGCAAATCCTTCTCTTAACCTTTGGAAAGATAACATGACCAATATTTTCTGAACACATTCTTGCCAGACTTGCTTTGGGGAGATAAATGTGGCCTGTCTTGATGGTGCATCACTACACAATGAGTGATTTATGAAGGGGGAGTGGGGCTTATTCATTGTGGCTTACCCGGAGACTTTTCAAATGTCTTTTTTTTTTTTTTTTTTTTAAGAACGCTGGTGAGTTGTACGAAGACATAGTAAAGATATTCGACAAAGACCTTGTGATTGGGGTTTTTGCAGTTCTTTTTATGTATCAAAGTGGTGGTAGAATGTGAAAGTTTTATTACAGTCACTTGAATTATCCAGATGTTCTTTTTGAGGAATATGAATGTTAGTTGTATATTTTTTCTGTGTGTTTACACAGACACCACCAAAAGTAGCCTCTTTCCAGCTTCAAAAGCCACATATTTGCCGTCTGCCTCTAGAATGAAGACAACTCAACTAAGATTCAGAGGAAAAAATGAAATGTATGTGGCCCATGGGAAGAGCGCTTTACTACAACATAACCATAATATTGCACATCAATAGAAAACCACATCCAGCATAAGCTTCAGAAAAGAAAATTGTGTTATGGTGGAGACACAGGCTGTGGAACCAATAGGGGTGGGGTTTCATCCCTATTTGTCAGTGGAGTGAACTTACACAAGTACCTATCTTGAGTTCACCTTTTTCGCTCCCTAATAAAATGAGGATAATGTATATCTCGGTCTTGTAAGGATTAAAAGAGAGAATATCCTGGCTTTCAGTGAAGAATATTTTTTCCACCTAGGTATGGAGTATTGGAATGATCATCCCCATTCCTCAGTTTGTAGTACATGATTATCCTTATTTCCTGCACAGTCTTTTATTATTTAATCTATTGTCCCTTCATCTCCCATGCCCAATCTTGTTTCCTGTTCCCAATGGACACTCACTCTTGTGTGTCATTCCAGAGGCTCACCCAGCTTCTGATGTAAGCTCTTATAAGCAAGGGTAAATCAGAGGCACCTGCATCATGGTCTTCAAATCATCCCACCTACTGCCCTGTGCTCAAGAGCTGGGAAGCTGAGCTTCAGCTCCAGGGCTGTCTTTAATTCAGTTCAATCCAGAGAATCTATGGAATGCCAGGTGATACACTTCAGTGTTGGCAGAATGAGGTGAGGGCTTTATTAGCTTCAAGATATAAATACACACACACATACGCACTCACACACAGAGGATAGACATATGTATGTACACACATAAACATATATTATAAATGTATATTCTGAAACAAAGTATACATATATAAACACATACAAGTATACACACATGCATATATATATATATATGCTTTTTTTCTTTTCCTTTAAAAAGGATATCATGTTTTTTTTCATAGCATTCATTTAGTCTTCTCATGTAGATCTGCAGGTTTTTTTTTTTTTAATAGTGCCCCTCCCCCCCTTTTTTCCTTTTTGCTGCTGGAATAAGGAAAGCCCTTTCTGGATATGGTCTTTACCACTTGTTGGGGTGGGAACTGATTCCCTTGGTCCTGTTCTAAGTCCATGCAGGTTCTGCTGGAATTTTCTTTGGAGGTGGATGAATGCGATTAAATCCCAGCCTGGTTCATTCTGGGTCCCTTGGTAGGGGAAACATGGAATCAGGGAATATTTTTTTTTAACTTCCACTGTCTTTTTTTTCCTTAAACAAATGGGGTTCATAACAATCTTTAGTCTTTATTATCTACTGCTATTAGAGCATACAGGGCCTCCTTTTTTGGGGACCTTTTCTCTGCAGACTGTCAGCTTCCCCTTCTCTTCCTCTAGGGTTGTTTTCTTGGAGTTGCAGGTGCAATTAGGTGTAGGAATAAAGATTCAGAGGGAGGTGGGAGTTGTGAGTGGGTGGGTACAGCACCCTGATGGCCACAAAACCAGCTACAGCAATAACAGAAGTTTTGTTTTGTAAACTTTGAGGCTATTAACAGATAAAGTTTCCCAATTTGGTTTAATTTTAATTATAATTATAGAGCCTGCTTTATAAAATGACCCTTTCATGCCTTTAATTCTGTTTAATTAGATGTTTATATTACCAACAGTTTTCTTTATTATTATTGTTTTGTCAATAGTTTAACTTTTAATCTCTTTGTGCCATTTTATTTCAGGTGTCCTTCCTTATATGTAGGATATAGTTGGGTTTACTTTTTAAAACAATCCGAGAATTTTCCCCCTTTGATAGGGGAATTTAACACTTGCAATTTATTTTTCAAAATTATTATTTATTTTTGTAAGTACTTAATAGGTGTATATATTTATGTGGAACATAAAATATTTTGATATAGGCATACAATGACAATAATCCCATCAGGGTAAATGGGTTGTCATCACCTCAAGTATTTATTCTTTCTTTGTGTTACAAACATTCCACTTATATTCTCTTAGTTACTTTAAAATGTACAATAAATTATTGTTGACTATAGTCACCCTGTTGTACTATCAAATTCTAGATCTTACTCATTCTATCTAACTGTATTTTTGTAACCATTAACCATTTCTACTCCCCCCACCTCAACTACCCTTCCCAGTCTCTGGTTACCATACTTCTACTCTCTATTTCCATGAGTTCAATTGTTTTAATTTCTAGCTCCCACAAGTAAGTGAGAACATGAGAAATTTATATTTCTGTGCCTGGATTATTTCTCCAGTTCCATCTATGTTGTTGCAAATGTCAGGATCTCAGTCTTTTTTATGGCTGAATAGTATTCCATTGTGTACATGTACCAAATTTTCTTTATTCATTCGTCTATTGACAGACACTTAGGTTGCTTCCAAATCTTAGCTATTGTAAACAGTGCGGCAATAAACAGGAGAGTAAAGATAGCTCTTTGAATTACTGATTTCCTTTCTTTTGAGTGTATACTCAGTAGTGAGATTGCTGGGTCATATGGTAGTTCCATTTTTAGTATTTTGAGCAACCTCCAAACTGTTCTTCATAGTGGGCGTACTAATTTACACTCCCACCAACAGTGTATGAAGAATCTCTTTTCTCTACATCCTTGACAGCATTTGTTATTGCTGGATGAAAGTCATTTTGGATAAAAGTCATTTTAATTGGGATAAGATAATATCTCATTGTAGTTTTAGTCTGCACTTCACTGATGATCAGTGATGTTGCACACCTTTTATATGCTTGTTTGCAATTTGTATGTCTTCTTTTGAGAAATGTCTATTCAAATTTTGTACTCATTTTAAAATCAGATGATTCTTCTTTTCCCATTGAGTTGTTTGAGCTCCTTATATATTCTGATTATTAATCACTTATCAGATGGGTAGTTTGCAAATATTTTCTCCCATTCTGTGGATTGTCTCTTCCGTTTGCTGATTTTGCTGAACAGACACTGTTTAACTTGATATGATCCCACATAAACATTTTGCTTTGGTTGCCTATGCTTGTGGGGTATTACTCAAGAAATCTTTGCCTAGACCAATGTCCTGAAGAGTTCCGCCAATGTTTTCTTTTTGTAGATTCATAGTTTGAGGTCTTAGATTTAAGTCTTTAATCAAATTTTCTTTCATTTTTGTATATGGCAAGAGATAGGGGTCTAGTTTCATTCTTCTGCATATGGATATACAGCTTTCCCAGCACCACTGATTGAAGAGACTGTCCATGCCCCAGTGCATGTTCTTGGAACTTTTGTTGAAGAAGATAGCTCAGGCCATTTTTGTTCTAATTGAAGTATTTAGTCTTTTAACAGCTTTCTTATCTGCTTGTTCGTCTACATACTTTCTTTACTTTTAATTTCCCCCATCACTTGTTATGTCAGCTTTCAGTTTTGCTTTTGTAGTTCAACTTTACTAAGACACATTAATCTCCATTTGTTCTTTAAAATTTAAGATCAATTAAATGATCATGTCTTTCCTAAGTTATTCTTAGAATTAAAATTGCGTATATTTATCTCATTTATCATACCATTTCCTGATTTTTGACACTCTAATTTGGGATTATAAATCAGACTATTAGTATTGTTTAATCATGTTTTAATATTACACTGTCTATAGATTTGATCCTGTTCTTTATAAACATCAAAACAGAAATCAACTCTGACTTTGTGTTTTTGGTTCCTTGGCCTATTTTCTCACATGAAACAATGGCTTCTTCATTTTTCCAGTAAGCTTTTAATTCCAGCCCATATTTTAGCCTATTAATTTTCAATTTGATTTTGCACTTTTAAAACAAAGTTGATAATTCTTATATTTTAAAGAAAGCACAAATCAGACTTATACAAATAGTTTTTTTTTTAATGTTTTTTATCAGCTTCTTCCAAATGTTTGCTATGCTTCTGAATCATGCAGGTAATAGAAGAAAAGATGAATGAAAGATAGCTCCTAGGTATTTGGTGGGGGGAATCTGGTGGACTCTTTTGCCATTAGAACATTCCATTTTGGACATGTTAAATTCCTGGTATCTCCTAGATAATCCTCTGGTGCCATCTAACGTTTAAAGCTCATAAGAGAGTTCAAAGCTGGAGATGTAAATGTAGTTGTCACCTATATGTAGGTCCTATTAGAAACAACAATACTTGAGTTTATCGGGGAGGGTATACAGAGAGAAGTAAGGATCTGGTCCTGAGGAAGGCCAATATTTAGATTTCGGGTAGAAGGGGAAGGGTGTGCAAAGAAGCAGAGAAGGAGCCAATAATGTACGAAGAAAATGAGGAGATGATATATTACAGAATCCAAGAAAGGATTCACCAAAGATTCAAGGAATCTGAAAAAAGATTCCATAATAGGTTTCTGTTAAAGGCTACTTTTATTCATTTAGGTGTACCATTAAATTAGCCATTTAGACAATATAGATTTGCCAGAGTAAGTCAAATTCACTGAGCCACCTATAAAATTGAACATAAGCTTGCTGGAATAAAGTGAATAGCCTTCTAGTTAATGTTGGAATATCAGGAAAAAAATTAACCTGTCTTATCTCCAGAATTCGTTATTCGTTCTGTGAGAATAGGCAGCATCATGTTTTTGGACTGAAGGGTACAGCAGTTGCGATAAGGATTTAAAAGATTTTATATTGTGTCTAAACATCTTCTACTTCTTGAACAATGTATGGCTCACCCTTTTAAGCTAGTTTAGAGAAAAGAAAGTTATTGAACACGCAGAGAATCAGGCTTGGGGGATTAATAGGAAGAAAAACCAAAATGGTATTTTCTAGGACACCTTCAGGCACATTTCTGTGATGATGGGCACATGCCCCACAGTTTTCACAGAGGACAGTGACCTACATGGCTTCGAAATCCCCTAACATTCCAGATGCTGAAAGCTCATTTTTTCTCTTCCAAGCTCCCTCTCCCTTTCCAATAAGATGGATTCAGTGCTGCATCTTTTCTTGTCTTGTTTTCTTCCTTGAAATCTGTGTCTGTTTTGCCTCCTTGTGCCCTGATTGTAAGGGAGGTGGGGGAAGCAAGTTCCCTGGTTTCTATCTTGCACAGGTGGGTCTCACAGTCTGAAGAATTACCAAAATACAGGATGGGTATTCAAAAGATTCTGGAAATCCACAAATATGACAAATACAGAAAGTAAAGTGAACCCTAATAAGGTCACCTAAAGTTTCAGCTGTGGGAAAACTGAAGATTGCTTAAGAAAATAGGTCCTGATGCAGTTTTGTAATCATTTTGTGGTGTTTCCCATCATGAGATTTTGAAACTAGCTTCTATCTTGCTAAAAAGAAGGAAAAACATTAATTTCTAAAGTTTGATTTTTCTAGAACATGAGAATAATAAATAAGCATGAGTCTTGTTTTTTCTAACTTGCTTTATGTGTATTTGCTTCTTTTTATTTAGTTTTTTAAAATGTCACTGTCTGGAATGGACTCTGAGATGATAATTTGAATGCCAGAGGTTTTCTGGTGGTTCTCTTGGAAAGAAGAACTTTGCCACAACTTTGGGAATGGTCATTCCCTGTGGCTGAGGGCAATTCCTCTCAAGGGACGTAAATGAGCTGTCAACAGCCAACACTCCTAACAGTTGGATTGGGAGTGGAGAATGTACCTCGGTTCTACAGGGAAGATCTTGACATGTACCACAGAATCCTCTACAGTCTACCAAAATAAATCTGCTTATACAGATTAGATAAGCAATTTATAGTGCATAGTTGAAAGTATTCCATCAAGACAGGAAGGAACGTCAAAGTTCTTGTTTAATCAGAACTAAAACAATGGAGGACTTATCTGCAGTGGTGTAATCAGCAAGTTTCTCTTCTTTTTTTCTTGCTTGCTGTCACACCAATGAGAATTGAGTAGGTCAATGTGGTAGGTAAATTTTAGCACCACCCAACAATTTAATATGTCTTACTGCTCTGTATTCAGGTGTTCGATTCATATTCTAGACTGACCAGTGGGTGGCATGATGCTTAGAGAAACTTTTTGGGACTCTTCTTTCTTTTTATAGAATTGAGGTCATGTGATCTCCACTCACACATCACTTTCCTACTCCATTAATAACATCATCATTAGCTCAAAAACATTCCTGATTGTTGTTGTAATGTTTGGAAAGTTTTGAAATTTTAAACTTTAGGCTGAGAAGTTAGCTTTTACTTGGACCAGAATGGCTTATGTTTTCGGAAGTCCCTGTTGTTAGTTGAAGCAAAAGGGTACTTTCAAAAACTTATTATGCTTAAACATTTTTAATTTTTTTTTTAGCAGCTCAACTAGCAAACAAACTCTGAAATTAGCATTCTTCTAACAGCAGCAGTCAGAGGTATTTGTCTCATTTCCTGTGTCCAAATTAGCGGCTAGTCTTCTAGGATAGTACAATTTTAGAGAAAGAAAATAACAAAATTTATTGAGCACCAATTATGTGGTAAACACAATTAACTTGATTCTCATAAGGAGCCTGTTTTGTGTTCACCTTGCAGAATCAGAATAAATTCTCACCTGGAATTTGGTTTGAATATTGAGGCTGATGACACTGAATACCAAGAAAACTTGGGAGAAAGCTTATTGTTCAAACAGGGGACTCCTAGAGGAAACTTCAAAGGCACAAGCAGGTCTGGGCAGGCTCAGGAAAAGTAGGAGTGGATTGGACCATTATAGTGGCTAGCAGGTGGGACTGGGGAAAATGTTCTGCCAAAGCTATAGGAGGAGTTGCATGCAGGTGCTTTCTTACCCGCTTGACCATATGTGGGGCCAAAGGAGGAGTGAGTGAAACTTAACAAGAACTCAGTAGTCAAACACCAAAAATGGACTCAGACTCTATTACAGAGCTTGAAATACAATTAGTGGGAGCTCCATTTTAAAAAGGAGGTTGCTTAAGGGTCACACAGTCAGTGAATACTGGAGCAAGAAAGATTCAAAATCTGTGATATTTCCAAATCCCATCATATATATATACACATACACACACACACACACATGCTCTATAAGGATTATATATATATTTATAGAAATAAGACCTATGATTATATATATTGATTATATAATATATAATTTATATATCATTAATTATATAATATATAATTTATATATCTATAATTATATATCTGTAATTATATAGAGCATTATATATAATGTTCTATGAGAGTTTATATATATATAATACATTGCTCTATAAGAGTTGTATGCTTGATAGAGGAATGAGTGATGAATCGAACTATCATTTCCAAAATGTGTTAGCATTTCTTGAACTGTAAATAAGTATTTATTTATTCTTTGTAAGTATAAATAAAGGAGCTTCATTTAAATAAGATTGGAAAATGCTGGGTTAAACCCATTACACTGTTTTTTCTTTTTAAACAGAATTCGTGCCTTGCGAATCTTCAAGAGGAGCCTGCAGAATGTCCCAATTTATTTGACTATGAAATGTGCTTTTTCCTAGCAATACACTTTTGGGAAATGCTGGGTTACACTAATTCCACTTGCTTTTATGTACATGGAATTAAGAGCCCTCCAGAAGCAGGATCTCAATGTGTAGATAATCCTCCATCTACTTCATTATTTACAAAATAATATAGCTTTTCTTTCATGGAAAAGCAATTCATTTTTATTTTCCAATTTGCATAAATGAAAGGGTAGTCAAAAGAACCTATAACCTTACATTTGTAGACCACCATTAACACTTTGATGCATATTCTTTCAGAAATTTAAAAAACATATATATTTATAATTACCAAAATATGAGATTATACTTTATTTTGTGCCCTGGTTTTTCACTGAATAATATATGATAGACAGATTTTTATTTCAAAATCATACACCCAGTAGATTATTTTAAATTGTTGTTTAGATGTAATTTATTTAATTCATTTCATATTGTTGAATATTTATCTGCATTCTGACTATTAAAATCTTACCAGTGTTAAAAATGGTGCTGTAATAAACGTTCCTGTTGCTAGATCTTTACATACATACTTAACAACATCTTTAGGATAAATCTTCGGGAAATTAGTTAAACTTTCTCATTCTTCAGTTTTCTCAACTGTAAAACGGGACTTTTAATAGCATCTGTCTCGGAGAGCTGATATGAAGATTAAAGTAAGTATTCTGTGTGTGTGTTTAGATCCCTGCCTAGCACGTATTTATCACTCAGAAGGTGTTGGTGATTATTATTTTATTGCCACACTTAGTAACTTGTAATCCTACCTGGCTGTGCTCATTATTCTCTTGATTCACCTGGTTCTTCAGCAGCAGGTCAGCTGCAGCGGCCCTCTCTCCCACAAGGCCATCTTCTGTGCCATATTTAGCCTTGTCCTGTGTAAGTCCAATTAAGTCCAACATCTTCAGAGGCCTGAAGAGGGAGATCTGGGGAAGTTGTGACTGTTACGGGACATACCTCAGCCTCACAAGAGTCCACAGGGACTGAGCCAACAGAACTCCCCAGTCAGTTCCCTGTCATGATTTTTCCAGTTCCCAACCCAACAACCCACAGGTTTCTGAACTGATACCCTGGGAGGATAAGTATCAGGTGGGTGCCTTGCTTGCATTAGCCTCTCTTTCTTTGTAAAAGGAGAAGTACGGTGTGTTTGTGAATACTTTTTGTCACTGCTGCAGAGTTCTCTTTTTCACCACAACTGAAAAAACATAATTGGGGTGTGGAGTGAAAGGCCATTTTACCTTTAAAGCCCAGAACACTCCTGTGTTTGTTCTGGAATCTCTTCTTGTGAAACCCCAATATCAGAGTTGGGGGGTCTGGGGTTGGGGCTCAGCAATTCTAATTGTGATCAGGCTTGCTACACTGGAAACAAATGGAGGGCTGACCCCGGGCTGGCTTTAACAAGGTGCTGTTTGGGTTGAAAAGGTCTCTTAGTCACCCTCCTGGGATGACTTGTCAGAACACTGATGATGTAATCCCTCCTGTAGCGGCTCAGGTCCGCCCGGTGATCCTCTTCCCAGTGCCATCGTTTGATCAGCTTTGCTACAGCCCTTTATTTATTCTTCCTTTAGATAAAACGTCACACATGGAGGAATTTGGATAGTGCCTCAAGTTTTTGATCCAGACCATGTCTGAACTTACCTTAAACCACTTTAACACTGACCTGTTCGGCCTGGATTTGTCCCTTCAAGCTGCTGCCCCCCAGCCACAATATGACTTGTAGGAAGACCCTCCTGTCTGAACAGAGGACCTCTTGCCTTTCTGTCCACTTGTGGTCATCCTGGCCCTTCCCCTCTTAGCTGGGAACTCTGACCTAGGCATAAACATTCAGCTATAGAAATAGAACAACCTTAACCAGGGGCTCCAGTTCCCTTGGGTCCTCCCTTTCATGCCTGCTACTTTGTGTATGATCACTTCATGCTTTTTTTTCCATTGCAGACTGGGTTAGATATCCACCTATGAGCAAATAATTGGTGGTCAGGGAAGCTGACAGTTTCAAATATGGCAATACCTGTTGGAATCACATACGTGAGAGATGGAGAAGGGGAAGTTCTGTGAAGAAGGGGGATGGTCCTTGGCAGATCATCCCTTATTGATCATTATAGTGATAAACTTTTAGATGGGCAGGAAAACAGGTGCTAGGTATTAGTTATCTTTTGCTGCAGTAACAAACAACTAAATTCTCAACAGAATAAAACCAAACACTTATTTCTTTCTGACATTACATGAAATCCACAAATTGGCTGTGATTGTGGAGAGCTTTCCTGGCTTCCAGGCATCTTCTCATCCCAGCACTCAGGCTAAAGGAGTAGCCTCTATTTTTTGTACTGCTCTTGTAGAAAAAGGCAAAAATGCAATAGGCTAATCTGACTGAAAAAGCACATTTAAAGTTTCTGCTCACATGTGGCAAATCTCATGTTTGTCCACATTCCATTGTCCCACTGCAGTCATGTGGCTAACATGAGCGGAGGGGTAAGTAGTAAGTAGTACTCTACTACTGCAAGTAGAGTAAAGAAGGGTATCCTGCCAACTTGGGAGCACTCAACATCACATGGCAAAGGTTGTTGATGAGTGATCCTCATTATTCATTATAGGAGAGGGAGCAGGAGGTGTGAGTTAATGGGAGTGAGGGCAGGATAACACATGAAGACTTTAAAATAACTTGGCACTTAAGGAAATGGAGTTGTGGTAAATTGTAAGGGTGGTAGATCAAAGTGGCATATCTTTCCCCCAGTGGAGAATTTTCTGCACAGAAATGCAAGAGAAGCTACAAGAGAGAATATAATAACTTAATACTTTTAGCCTACATTCATTGAGAGATTACTCTGTGTGGCTACTTTAGATTTGTCAACAGTCTTCAAGAACTTCATGAGGCATGTCCTGTCATTATTTCTATGTTAGCAATGAGGATAATGAGGCTGATAATATATAACTTGCTTAGTCTTAGAGCGAGTGAGTGACAAAATTGGTATTTAAGTCTAGTTGATGGACTGTAAGTCTTGAATTGTTTGTTATTTACTAGATAAAGGTGATAGAAACATCCCTTTCCCCCACTCCCACTACCCTCTGTACCTCCGATAAATCCAATAGGCATGTAGGTGGTATCTTGCATGCACTGGAGCAGAGAGTAAATGTTTGATGTCATTGATCAGTCAGCTCACAGAAACATTTGCCTCCAACCTGTGCTTTGGGTGTGCTACAAATGTTGCAATGAATACCCTGGACCTTTGGTAGGATTTTCTGCATCTTGTCTAGATGTGGCCAAAACAGCCAGAACTCCTGGCGATTGCATCCAGACGTTGCTTTTAGCTAGAAAACAAACAAAATTTACCTCGGTCTCTCTCTGGATCCAATAGAAGAAGTTTTGGGTTTCCTGTACTCCTTGGTAGATTTGCTGACACATTTCTTTTTATTTAGGGCCAAATGTTCTGAAAGCAGAGCTTGCATTGTATTTGCCAAACATGCATAAGAACACAAACAAAACTCATGTTTGCAAGCCCCAAATAAGTGACTCTTGTGCCTTAAATGCCTTTTGAAAACCATCCAGCGCCACAGTGTGTAAGCTTTTTGAACAATTCTCCATAATTGTATATGCAGAGGATGTATATTCACAATTGCATGAATGTCTTTGATTGCCCTTGATTACATGGCACATTCTGTCCTGTCCTCTTAAAATAAGTGTTCTTTATACACCAGTGGCTTCCTAAATTTGAACTAGATTCCCGTGGAGTGGAATTTTGTACAACAAAATTTCTAATTGGAGCTGGGGTGAAAGGAGAAGGAGAAAGGGAAGGGGACACCACATTCTAAACAAACAAAGAAAAATTCAAGTATAAATTGTTACATCCCACTGCTCGTCTCCTAAACAACTCTGTGGGTAGAGTAGAGTGGGCACATTGGCTAAGTTCCCTCTGGGTGGTGGACTTGTGCAGTCCTAAACAGCATCTAGTGTTTCTTGGAGTCTTGTTGTGTAAATGTAGTATTCAAATGGGCTGATCATAGGCAAGACAGAAGAACATGTGGGGGGAGTATATTTCATACCTTCCACTCATGTCGCCATGGTCCCCAATATTCATCCCTATCATCCATGATGGAGACAGGGGTGAAAAAGACTTATAAGGAACCCAGGCTATCAGATTGTGGTAGTCCACATAGAATTGTTCGGATGGGGGCTGGAGAGAATTTCCAAGATCTGACAAGTATTACTCCACACAGATGATGAAGAGTAGTGGATTGGCTGTCGGTAATTCGTGGTCCTTATCAGAAGGCAATGGGAAGGATAACAACTTAGCACCATCTTGGTTTACTCAAAGCTCTTCTTTGCTGGTCATGCAAGCAATAGCTTGCTGTGGTTTGCAAATTCTCCATTTTATCCTCTCTATTCCAAAAGTTTTCTTCCTCCTCCTTTCCCCAATGCTGTGTGTCTTTTAAAACTGTCTTTTAGGCAGAGAATGTTGCCCTCTATAAGAATGCAACCCCACTTTTCTGACGTGTGCTCTGATTCATGCATTTTTTGGCTAACATGTGAGTATTTATAGTTTTTTTTGGGGGGGGTTCTGTAGTGCATAGGCCCAATGCAGTCGTTTGGACTTGGGGGATGAAGTTCAGTGGCTGCAAGTAGGGAGCATAGATTAATTCTTAGAAATATATGCCACTGCAATAGCATACTGTTTTTTGAGCTGTGCACACAATGAGCCAAACACTGCATTAAGGGACTCTTCAAACATTTTCTCCTCCAAAAAATACGCAAGATGCATATTATTACTCCATTTTAACCAATGAGAAGATCGTGGATCTGAATGTACCAGTAAATTCCCAGACCTGGGAATGCAATTGGATATGTCTGACTCTGGAACACGTGATCTTTCTGATAACATCAGAAGGCTAGCCTGCCTCATTATGAAATTTCCAAGGTTTTTTTTTTTTCATGTCCTATTTTTCTTTTAGTTCATTTTCCCTTGTCCCCATTCAGTGATAGGCCCTATGTGATTCTCCATTATGTCAAACCCAGATCTGACCACATTTGTTTATAATGTTACATTGCTGCTGTTGTTTCTTTTTTAGACTGCATTTCTGAAATTGGGTTTTGGAGGTTAGTTCCATGTAGAGGAGCTATTCCCAAAGAGCCTCTCAAGGGTCTGGGGGTGCTGGAATAAGATTTCTCTAGCATTGGTTCTTACACAATTTTGCTAGACAAAAATGAGGCCAAGTAAGACAATACTCTGTGAAGAGACTGTGTAGTAGACACTGCAGAATCTCCCACAGTTCCCCTGTGTTGTGCACCCATCTTCTCAGCTTCTGTGAATGTCAGCTGCTCATGTTTCACAGACACCCATCTTTTCTGGAAAATTATCCTGGAATGAGGGAAACTATCTGACTTGCAAAGTTATGGCGTATCAGCTTATTTTCCTTCAGAAGGATGCCGCTGAGGTGTGGATTTCTCTCCAGACCCCTCTATTTATCAGGGCTAGACCAGACTATACTTGAGACCACATTCTTGCTCAGCATCTTCCTCTTGCTCTTCCTACCATCCTTCCTTCACAGGTTTCTCATGAGAGTGCTTTCCCAGAAAACCACATGTACTTGATTCTCATCTCAGGCTCTGCTTCTAGAGATGTTGACCTAAAATAGGCTGCTGATATCAGTCTGGTCTACTCTCAGCACAGAATCTTGAATTTGATAGCTGAGCAAGATCTATTTTATTTCCAACAGCTATTCCTAACTATATTCAAAGGAGTTATTTGAAAACAACCGAACTCACTTATAAAATAAAAACTATATAGACTTTTCAAGAAAGTTGTCTCAAACATAAGTAATCCAACAACTATGGATACTATGTAATGGATCCATGTACTAATTTCTGATATTTTCCCCCTTGACCAGATAGATTTTCCCCAAGGACTTATTCTCTCTTGTCATCCAGTTTGCACTTTCTTTTCTTCCATTTGTCTGTGTTCTGCTGTGAATAAATTGCTACTCTTGTTTCACACTATTTTTATTTTTTGCTGGCATGCAAAGAAAGCAGGGTTTTCATTTCAGAATGCTGGGTCTCAGTCTCTCCTTACATACTTGTTTGAGGCTTATTTTAAATATTGTTAAGTGCTAAGTGCTAAATTTTTAATGTTGTGGAAATGCTTCTTTGTTTTGAGGTCTTTTGCAGTCTGCCTAGGGCCTGTATCCGTGTGCTGCAGCTCTGTTATTTTGCTCTTCATTGTACCCTGCCTTTTTCCTGAAATGATTCTGATCAGTGTCTGAGCTGAAAACAAATCCCTTTTGGGGATGAATCAGAGCACCACGACAATTCCTCTGTAACCTCACCAAACATCCACTCTTGTTGCCGATTAGAGGCTCTAACTGTTGAGTTACTTCATGCCCAATATACTGTGAGTGAATGATTTAGTCTGACATATATTCTTTGAAGTTTATAGGTTTCGATGATGTTGCCTATAAAGGTTTTTAAGTCAGTTTTCCTTCTGAATGTATTGTTCTGAGTTTTACAAAGTGGGCCTTAAAATGCTTCAAGGAGGGGAAAAAGAGTAGATTCAGAAACTACTATTTGTTGTATCTTTTGTTTTGATATAGGAAAGCAATTACTGAGTTAGGCAATAGGTTGGGAAACTTCTTATTTGCAAGGTCTCTTCACCATGCCAAACCCAGTGAACCAGTACTCACTGACATGTCTTTGCTCACACCATTCCCTCTGCTTGAATGCTTTCAGCTCTCCTTTCTACTAAGCTACATTTCATTTGTGTTTCAAGATCATGTCCCACTGTCCTTAAAAAGTCTTTTTTAACTGTACTGTCCCATTCTTACATGACCTTATTGTCTTTTGAACTCCTACAGCATTACTTGTCATGAATGGCAAATAGATGTCATTGCATATGCATACTCTGACTCCTGGTGGCTACCAACTATATTGTGTTGAGAAGATATTAAACTCAGGCTCTATCCATGCTCACTGGGAAAAGGAAGTGCTATAAACTAAATGCTTGTGACTACCTCAAATTCGTATGTTGAAGCCTAATCCCCAGTGTGATGATGTTAGGAAGCGGGCTTTTGGGGGAGGTAATTAGACCATAAGGGATTAGAGCCCTTATAAAAAAAGAGAGGGGAGAGATGATCTCTTTCTCTCTCTTTCTTGGCCTTGTGAGGATACAGTGAGAAGGTGGATGTTTACAAGCCAGGAAGTGACCCTTCCGAGACACTGGATGTGCTGGCACTTTGATCTTGGACTTCCCAGACTCCAGAACTACAAGAAATAAATGTCTGTTGTTTAATCTGCCCAGTCTATGGTATTTCTGTACAGCAGTCTGAACTAAGACAGAAAATATGATTCACTGGGAATGTCTCCCATAGATATCAATGGTTGGAATGGCCCTATGTTTGACATACTTGCTTTATACCATTCATATAACAATTTTTAAAGTTATTGTTTAGAAACGTAATCTATCTCTTTAGCTGGATTGCATACTCACTGATCAAGTGGACCATCTACTTCTCTATAGCCACAGAGCTTAGCTTCTGACACAGAAGGTATTTATCATAATGAACCATTAATGACTTGTACCACACAGATAATATCTATAGGCTCCTACAACTTCATTGTTCTTTAGATAGATAAGAACTCCTCTCGGAGCTTCTCTTGAGTGCTTAACCTACAACCAGGCAGAAATGTACAATTCAAAGAATCACAGGCATGAAACATGGTTTCATAATTAAAATTGAAAGAAAGAAGGTGAAACTCCATTTGACTTAGAAACACTAAAAGCAAACATTCATTTGCCTGTGGGAATTTCTGTTTTTTAAAAATTTCCATTGCAAACAATGATTTTCAAAAGAAAACCGCTAATTAAAGTGGACTTAAAACTTAAGTTGGATCCTTTCATGGAAAACTGATTATGAATTATATTTTTATTAAATATATATACACAAACACGCAAAACTTTCCAGATTGGGAACATATTTCCCCACTAAAACTAAATCCTAGAAGAGTTTGCATCATTAAGGAAAGAAAACGAGCATATATTCAAAGTTCAAACTCATTGAACAACTTACAACAAGGGTCAATATATGAACAATCTATTTGTTTAACTTTCAAAACATTTTTGAAGTTTCTGATGTACCATATGGATGTCAGTTTCTTTGGAGGTGAATAAATGGAATAGTTATTACCAAGTTCTGGACCTCAACACTTGGTTTATTTATAATAAAAAAGTCAGAAAATTGTGTGACAGCAATAAGCATGTGATCACTAGTAGAAAGTACAGAAATTACCTGAGGGTAATTTTCAGACTCATTCAGCAGATTGAGAAGCCCAAGAAACCATAAAGACAAGTTTTTAGAATGACACCTTCCGGTGAAGGAGTTAACAATACAATTTTTATTGTAATCAAAAGCCAAAAGGTACACATATTAAGTGTCCAATAGGTGTCAGGCATTGTGTCACACATTGCATACTTACAAAAATGAGTAGTTCCAAAGTAATTAGAAAGAGTATGGGTCTGGTACTTCATAATTACGGATTCACATCTGGCAGTATAACTAATTGTTGAAGCCTGGGGAGGTTACTGACCTTCTCTGAGCCTCAGCTTCATTATCTATAATCTAATGATGTTGACTTCAAATGCTGTTATATGAAATAGGTGAGATGAAATAGATCTAAAGACAATTAGGAGAGAAACAGAAGCTGCTTGTAAGACTTAGGTGGGAATCTGCCCATTGTTGGGAGATAAAAGACTACACGATGTGGGATAGAAGCCTTTCTTGATAAAGGGAGAATATATTAGTCAGAGGTTCTCCAGAGAAACCAAACCAACAGGATCTCTCGCTCTCCCTCTCTCTCTGTCTAACCAAATATATGATGGTGGTCTCATAAGATTATAATGAAGCTGAAAAATTTTCACTGCATAGCCACATCATAGCCCTTGTAACATCATAGAGCAACACATTACTTACATGTTTGTGGTGATGCTGGTATAAACATACCTACCATGCTAGCAGTCATATAAAGGTATGGCACACACAATTATATACAGTACATAATAACCGATAATTATAATAAATGACTATGTTACTGGTTTCTATATTTACTATACTATATATTTTATTATTATTATTGAGTGCTTTTTCTACTTACCAAAAAAAAAAACAAAAACAAAACAAAACAAAAAAACCTATAAAACAGCCTCAGGTAGGTCCTTCAGAAGTATTCCAGAAGAAGGCATTGTTATCCAAGGGAATGATGGCTCCATGCACGTTATTGCCGCAGAAGACCATATTTCAGGGTGAAATAAGAATGGGGGTAGAAGACAATGATATTGATAATCCTGACGCTGTGTAGGCCTAGGCTAATGTATGTGTTTATGTCTAACTTTAAAAAATATATTGTTATTTTCAAATTTTTATTTTTATGCTTACACAGTAAGTGTGTGTATTTATGGGGTGCATGAGATGTTTTGATACAGGCATGTAATGTATAATAATCACATCGTGGAAAATAGGATATCCATCCCTTTAAGCATTTATCCTTATGTCACAAACAATCCAATTGTATTCTCAGTTATTATAAAATGTACAATTAAGTTATAATGACTATTGTTATGCTGCTGTTCTATCAAATACTGGACCTTACTCATCAATTCTCTTTGTTGTACCCTTTAACCATCCCCATCTGTCCACCAACACCCCCACTACCCTTCCCAGTATCTGATAACTCCCCTTCTACTCTCTAGCTCCATGAGTTCAATTGTTTTGATTTTTAGATCCCACAAATAAATAAGACCATGTGATGTTTGTCTTTCTGTGTCTGACCTATTTCACGTAACATAATGACCCCCAGTTCCACCCATGTTGTTGCAAATGACTGAATCTCATTCTTTTTAATGGCTGAATAGTAGTCCATTGTGTATATGTACCACATTTTCTTTATCCATTCATCTATTGATGGACACTCAGGTTGCTTCCAAAACTTAGTTATTGTGGACAGAGCTGCAACAAACATGGGAGTGCAGATATATCTTCGATACACTGATTTCCTTTCTTTTGGGTATATACCTAGCAGGGAAATTTCTGGGTCATCATATGGTAGCTCTATTTTTAGTTTTTTGAGAAACCTCCAAACTGTTCTCCCTAGTGGTTATAATTAAATTTACATTTCCAGCAGTGTACTAGGGTTCTCTTTCCTTCACGTCCTCGTCAGCATTTGTAATCGCCTGTCTTTTGGATATAAGCCATTTTAACTGGGGCGAAATGATATCTCATTGTAGTTTTGATTTGCATTTCCGTGATGATCAATGATGTTGAGCACCTTTTCATATGTCTCTTTGCCATTGGTATGTATTCTTTTGAGAAATATCTGTTCAAATCTTTTGTCCATTGTTTAAATTGGATTATCAGATATTTTCATATAGAGTTGTTTGAGCTCATTATAGTAGTCTCGTTATTAATCCCTTGTCAGATATGCAGTTTGCGAATATTTTCTCCCTGAATGGGAGAAATGTTTTGTCTCCTTATTCTATTGATTGTTTCCTTTGCTGTGCAGGAACTTTTTAACTTGGTGTGATCACATGTGTCCATTTTTCTTTGATTGCTTGTGTTTATGGGGTATTACTCAAGAAATCTTTGCCCAGACCAATGTCCTGGTGATTTTCCCCAATGTTTTCCTGAAGTAACTTCATAGTTTGAGGTTTTATATTTAAGTCCTTAATCCATAAGGTTTGATTTTTTGTATATGGTGAGACATAGGGGTCTAGTTTCTTTCTTCTGCATATGGATATCCAGTTTTCCAAGCAACATTTATTAAAGAGACTGTCTTTTTCCCAGTGTATGTTATTGGCACCTTTGTCAAAAATGAGTACATTTTAGGTGTGTGGATTTGTTTCTGGGTTCTCTATTCTGTTGCATTGGTCCATGTGTCTGTTTTTATGCCAGTATCATGCTGTTTTGTTTACCATATCTTTGTAGTATAATTTGAAGTCAGGTAAAGTGATTCATCCAGTTTTATTCTTTTTGCTTGGGATAGTTTTGTCTATCCTGAGCCTTTATGGTTCTATATAAATTTCAGAATTGTATTTTTCTTTTTTTTTTTAAATTTATTTATTATTATTATACTTTAAGTTGTAGGGTACATGTGCATAACATGCAGGTTTGTTACATATATATACTTGTGCCATGTTGCTGTGCTGCACCCATCAACTCGTCATTTACATCAGGTATAACTCCCAATGCAATCCCTCCCCCCTCCCCCCTCCCCATGATAGGCCCCGGTGTGTGATGTTCCCCTTCCTGAGTCCGAGTGATCTCATTGTTCAGTTCCCACCTATGAGTGAGGACATGCGGTGTTTGGTTTTCTGTTCTTGTGATAGTTTGCTAAGAATGATGGATTCCAGCTGCATCCAAGTCCCTACAAAGGACTCAAACTCATCCTTTTTTATGGCTGCATAGTATTCCATGGTGTATATGTGCCACATTTTCTTAATCCAATCTGTCACTGATGGACATTTGGGTTGATTCCAAGTCTTTGCTATTGTGAATAGTGCTGCAATAAACATACGTGTGCATGTGTCTTTATAGCAGCATAATTTATAATCCTTTGGGTATATACCCAGTAATGGGATGGCTGGGTCATATGGTACATCTAGTTCTAGATCCTTGAGGAATCGCCATACTGTTTTCCATAATGGAAGGATAAATTTGGAAGTATTCCCTCCTCATGCTATTTTT
Source organism: Macaca nemestrina (assembly GCF_043159975.1). NCBI lineage: Eukaryota > Metazoa > Chordata > Mammalia > Primates > Cercopithecidae > Macaca > Macaca nemestrina. Next base: position 11,504,132 of record NC_092126.1, read on the forward strand.
CTGAATAGTTTGAGTAGGATTGGTTTTAGTACTTCTTTAAATGTTTTGTAGGCTTCAGCAGTGAAGCCATCAGGTCCCAGGCTTTTGTTTACTGAAGGACTTTTTATTGCAGCTTTAATCTCATTATTTGTTATTGATCTGTTCGGATTTTTTATTTCTTCCTGGTTCAATTTTGTTAGGTTGTATGTTTCTAGGAGTTTGTCCATTTTCTCTAGATTTTCCAATTTATTGGCATATAGTTGCTCATTGTAGCCACTAATGATCCTTTGAATTTTTGCAGTATCAGTTGTAATGTCTCCTTTGTCATCTCTAATTTTCTTTATTTGTATCTTCTCCCTTTTTTTCTTAGTCTGGCTAAAAGTTTGTCAATTTTGTTTAACTTTTCAAAATACCAACTTTTTGTTTCATTGATCTTTTGTATTGTTTTCTTCATTTCAATTTCATTTATTTCTGCTCTGATCTTTATTATTTGTTTTCTTCAATTTTGTGTTTGGCTTGCTCTTGCTTTTCTAATTTTTTAAGATGCATTGTTAGGTTGTTTATTTGAAGTTTTCCTTCTTTTCTGATGTGGATATTTATGGCTATAAATTTGCCTCTTAGTACTGGCAAAGGAGTGTCTATCCTTGGGATAAATTTATCCCTGGGATGCAAGGATGGTTCAACATACATAAACACAGCATACCATAGGTGTTGATATGTTGTGTTTCCATTATCATTTGTTTCAAGAAATTTTTCCATTTTCTCCTTAATTTCTTTATTGACCTACTGGTCATTCAGGAGCATATTGTTAAATTTTGATTACTTGTATAGTTTCCAAAATGCATATTGTTATTTGTTTCTAGGTTTATTTCTTTGTGGTTGGAGAAGATGTTTGGTATTTTTTTTTAATACTTTAAAACTTGTTTTGCGACCTAATATATAGTCTGTCCTTGAGAATGATCCACGTGCTGAGAAAAAGAATGTGTATTCTGAAGCAGCTGAATAAGATGTTCTGTAGATAGCTATTAGATCCATTTGGTCTATAGTGCAGATTAAGTTTGAGGTTTCTTTTTTGATTTACTGTCTGGAAGATCTGTTTAATGCTGAAAGTGGGGTGTTGAAGTCTCCAGTTATTACTGTATTGGGATATCTCTCTCTCTTTAGCTCTGATAATATTGCTTTACATATCTGAGTGCCATAGTATTAAGGGCATATATATTTAAAATTGTTATATCCTCTTGCTGGATTGACTCCTTTATCATTATATAGCAACCTTCTTTGTCTCTTCTTATAGTTCTTATCTTGAAATGTATTTTGTCTGATATAAATATAGCTATTCCTGCTTTTTTTTTTGTTTCAATTCCATCCCTTTATTTTCAGTCTGTGTGTATCTTTATAAATGAAGTGTGTTTTTAATAATCATTGGGTTTTGTTTATTATTTTATCCATTCAGCCACTCTATATCTTTTGATTGGTTGGAGAGTTTAGTCCATTTGACATTTAATGATACTATTGATAAGAAAGGACGTCTACCATTTTGTTATTTGTTTTCTGGTTGGTTTGTGGTCTTCTCTTCCTTATTTCTTCCCTTCCTATCTTTTTTTTTTGTGCCCAGGCTGGAGTTCAGTGGCGCGATCTTGGCTTACTGCAACCTCCATCTCCCAGGTTCAAGTGATTCTCCTGCCTCAGTCTCCCCAATAGCTGAGATTACAGATGCCCACCACTATGCCCAGCTAATTTTTGTATTTTTAGTAAAGACGGGGTTTCACCATATTGACCAGGCTGGTCTTGAACTCCTGACCTCAGGTAATCTCACCCGCCTCGGCATCCCAAAGTGCTGAGATTACAGGCATGAGCCACTGTTCCTGGCCCCTGTCTTCTTTTTAGTGAAAGTGACTTTCTTTGGTGTTATGATTTAATTTTTTGTTACCATTTTTATGTATCCATTGTATGTTTTAAAATTTGAGGTTACCATGAGGCTTGCAAATACTATCATATAACCCATTTTTTTTAAATTAATGAAGACTTAATACTCATTGTATAAATAAGCAAGCAAAAAGATAACTGATAAAAATTCTACACTTTATCCCCCTTATTTTTAAATTTTATTTTTAAATTTATACCTCATTGTACTCTTTGTTTACTGATTTTTAAAGTTTTACTTTAAAATGTTAATCTATTTATATATTTATTTATTTGGAGATTGTGTTATGAGACTGGCTGATTTTTGTATTTTTGGTAGACAGGGAATTTAAAAAATTTTACTTTAAAATTTTAATGTATTTATTTTTATTTATTTGGAGATCGTGTTATGAGACTGGCTAATTTTTGTATTTTTGGTATAGACAGGGTTTCTCCATGTTGCCCAGGTTAGTCTTGAACTTCTGGGCTCACATGATCCACCTGACTCAGCCTACCAAAGTGCCGGGATTACAGGTGTGAGCCACCATGCCTAGCCACTCATTGTACTCTCTTTGTCTTAAAAAGTTGTTGTAGTCATTATTTTTCATTGGTTCATCATTTAGTCTTTCTACTTAAAATAAGAGTGGCTTATACACCACAGTCACAGTGTTATAATATTCTGTGTTTTCTGTGTACTTGCTATTACCAGTGAGTTTTGTGCCTTCACGTTATTTCTTACTACTCATTAACGTCTTTTTCTTTCTGGTTGAAGAACTCCTTCAACACTTCTTGTGTAGGATAGTTCTGGTGTTAATGAAATCCCTCAGCTTTTATTTGTCTGGGAAAGTTTTTATTTCTTCTTCATGCTTGAAGAATATTTTTGCTGGATATAGTATTCCAGTGTAAAATTTTTTTCCTTCAGCACTTTAAATATGTCATGCCACTCTCTTGGCCTGTAATGTTTCCACTGAATGTCTGCTTCCAGATGTATTAGAGTTCCATTTTACGTTATTTGTTTTATTTCTCTTGGTGCTTTTAAGATCCCTTCTTTATCTTTAACCTTTGGGAGTTTGATCATCAAAAACCTTGAGGTAGTCTTCTTTGGGTTAAATCTGCTTGGTATTCTGTAACCTTCTTGAACTCAAATACTGATATCTGTCTCTAGGTTTAGGAAGTTCTCTTTTATTATCCCTTCGAATAAGCTTTCTACCCCTATCTCTTTCTCTGCCTCCACTTTAAGGCCAATAACTCTTAGATTTGCCCTTTTGAGGCTATTTCCCTTCAGGGGAGAACTTCCTAAACCTAGAGAAAGGCCCTATTTTTAAAGAGAAGAATTGGCATTCACATGCCAATAGGTTATGGGTTTTCCTTCTAGTTGTTGAAGTAGCAGAATAGTTGTGGGCTCCAGCGACTGAATGAGATTGTTAGTCATCAGTGGTCCTATAGTAATAGCAGAACTTACTTAATTAGAAAATCATGGACACTTATGTAGTTTGTATTTTCTTATTGAAGAAGTTTCTTCAACAGAAATAACTTACTAAAAATCGTCCAGAACAAAGCGAGGTTCCTGGTATCCCCAATTCAATCTCACTTCCTTCAATGAAGGACAACTTGGGAGCTAAAGTGGAACAGAAATATGACACAGATTTTTAACATGGTATCACAGGAAACCCTACCATTCCTTTAATTCTAGAAAACTACTAAACTTCAATAATGACTTGATTGTTTTACAACGTGAGATGAACTCACACATGAAACACAAAGTAAACATTCAGGACAATGCTTTTGGTATTATGGTACATCATGAATAGGAATGAAATAGAATTTACCCATAATAAAAGGCTCTTGGTGTAGAAGGACTAAATGACAGGCATTATGCCTTTCAGACTAGGGTTCCCAGTATTGTAAACTCTCAAATGAAAGTAGAAATTTCTAGAAAACTGACTTACACTAAAAATGCAGTTTATGGGAAAATCACAACTTTTTTTCTTTTGTGGTCTTGATTGTTCTAAAGCATGCTGTGGCAAGGGTCTCAGTTTTGTATGAACCTCCTCAAGAAATAATTTAGAATCATAGACCATTAGAATGAGTTAAAAGCAACCCTAGTAAACCTTATTTATGTACAGATGCTCCTTGACTCACGATGGGATTATGTCCTTATAAACCCAATAAGTTTATAAGTTGAAAATATCATAAGCCAAAAATGTATTTAGTATACCTAACATACTGAATAGCATAGCTCAGTGCAGCCTACCTTAAATGTGCTCAGAACATTACATCCTTAGCATGGTTAACTAGGGTCAGTGGTGCTGCCCCACATTACCAGAGAATATTATACTACAGCCTGGGAAAATAGCAAAATTCCAAATTCAATGTTCAGGTTCTGCTGAATGTGTATCACTTTCATGTCATTGTAAAGTTGCATAGTTGAGTCATCATAAGTTGGGGACAGTCTGTATGGGTAAATGAGAGTCCATTTGTTAATGGTGGAACTGGAGAGAGAATTCCACCTTTTTGCCTTTTCTCCTCAGTCACCTCCTTCTTTTTCACAGCCCAGAGTGTTTTCTCTTCTAGCATGGATGTTTTATCACTTTAGTTCAAAGTTGAAGCAAAGTTAAACATGATACTAAATTTCTGTTTATAGAAATATAGAAACAGAAGTAACTTCTATTTCAAGAAGTCAGTTTGAAGGCAAATAGATATAAATGGGAACATAAGAGTGATTTCACATCTATAGAAACAGCCTTTTTGAAAGGCAAGAAGACAGAAATCATCAGTTATGACATATAAAATGTTCTTAAATTGTGTATTACAACTTTTAGGAAAGAAAACAGAAATGTGATCTGTTTACTGGTCTCAATTTCCATATAGCTTGAAACTGTTCTGGAAAAATAAACTTCTAAAAACCAATGTTAAGTTGAAAATGTCATAAATCAAAAATGTGTTGAGAAGGCAGACCTTTCTCTGCATTTGCTACTCAGGTTATCATATAATTATGCATTTTGGAACAAATATATTGTACTGTAAGTGTGGGTGAGCTCTATCTGAATTACTGAAAATTGTCATAAAGTTTTATTTGAAAAAATCCTGTAAAGATAAAGACTTAAAAGTTTACTTATTCTGAATATTTGCAATTTTGTGTATTAATTCCTGTCAAAATGCTTATAGAAGACTCATTTTTAAAGAGTAATAATTGTAATAGTTTATAATTATTGAGCTTGTACTATATCTTTCATGTTTTAGAGGCTTTCTTGGGAGATTCCAAATAGTTAGGTTTTATTGTAAATGTTCTTTCTCATTTTACAAATTCACTTTTCTTTCGCTAGCTACATTAGTTATGAAATAAAGGAAATCATCCTGGTTTTCTAAGCGTCTAATTTATATTATTACTCATCAAAGGAGTAGGTAATCAGTTGTTTCCAAGAATAGTTAAGAATATTTCAGAAATGTAGAGAGGAAAGAAAAGAATAATTCCAAGCCTCTTGAATTTTCATCTTCATTACTGAGCAAGCAAACCTTCATACTTCCATTATGCTATAAAATCATTCACGGTACAAATGTAAACTGATGTATTCCTTTAGACCAGAGGATGAGTTATAAAACCCCTGTTTTTATTATACATTAACTTTTCAGGAAGATGATTAATTTTTAATGAAATTGTGGGTTGATCAGACAGAGAAGTGAGGACACGGCTATGGACAAAAATAACCCCTAAACTGTGGTGACTCAGCATTGGGAGATCAGTAAGGAGTCTTCACGACCCTTGAATACTAGGATGCTCTGATGGATTAGAGTAAATCTAAAGGGCATGAATGAAATGAACTCTCTATAAAAATCAGCTTAAACATTGGCCTGTCTTCTAGTATTAACACATCTAAAGAGGCAATCAGAAATCTAGAAAGCATCTGCAAGGTCTGAAAAGGGGGTTCTGAGAGGAAGATTTGTCTAAGCACAAGTGTTCTAGTCTGCTTGGCTGCCCTGCTGCTCTTAGAGATGTGAGCATCAGGCATTGGGATTGGTTCCAAATTTCTATTTTCCCTGCTTTTTTTTGTATTATACAATCTTATTGGTTTAAATTTATATTGCCATGCAAATTTGCCTGTGTGGTAAGATGTATCTACCTGTGAATATAAATAATATTAAATTTAGCAGTCACCATTTATAGGAAGCCTGCCATTGTACTAGTATTATGTCAAGCACTTAATGTATGTTATACTAGTTGTTCTAGTACATTTGTGCTGCTATGATAAAATACCATAGATTGGAGACTGAGTAATTTATAAAGAACAGAAATTTATTTTCTTACGGTTTAGGAGCTGGGAAGTCCAAGATTATGGCACCAGAAGATTCAGTGTTCGGTGAGGGCCTGATCTCTTTGCCTCCAAGATGGTGCCTTGTTGTTACATCCTTTGGAGGGAACAAATGCTGTGTCCTTACATGGCAGAAGGCAGAAGGCAAGAGGACCAATACTAATTCCCTTCAGCCATTTTATAAGGTCATTAATCCCATTAATGGGGGCTCTATCCTCATGGCTTATTCAGCTCTCAAAGGCCTATTCGTTAATATTATCACATTGACACAAGTTTCAACATATAAATCTTGGTGGACATATTCATATCATAGCCCTAATTTATCCCATATCAACCTTATAAGAAAGGTATTTTTGATGTCCCCATTTCACCTTGGAGTCATTAAATGTGTGAATGAGAACAAAGAGCTTCTTCCCGTTGCATCAATATTCCCTTCTTGGTTCTGATCTGATTTTTTATATTTAAGAATGCAGCATCCAAAAGGCTTATTTCTGGGGTTTTCATTGCCAGGATCAGAAAGGGTGCTGGCAGAGCCCTAGCCTCCTGGCAGTCCTCCCTTCTGGAAAAAGCTGTATGAGGCTAATGGTGTTGGGTGGTGGGTAAGGACTCCTGCCAACACTTGTAAGCATTGCCTAGTCCTCCTGAGCAACATCCAGTGGGCCTGCCCTGGAGCTTTTTCTCTCATTAGCCATAGCCCCTTCACAGTCACTCCTTCATGCTGACATCATTCTTCAGAGGATGTCTAACACGGCATAAAAGAGATGAGTTCCTCAGCCTGACCTTCAGCCTTGTAATTACCGAGCTATCTGTGCCTATGAATAGATTGGAAACTCAAGGCTACGGTCTGAATGTTTGTATCTTCTCCAAATTCATATGTTGATACCTAATCCACAATGCACTAGTATTAACAGGTGAGGCCTTTAGGAGGCAATTAGGTCATGAGGGATCTTCCTTATGAATGGAATTAGTGTCCTTATAAAAGAGACTTGAGGGAGACTGTTTACCCTTTCCACCATATAAGGACACAGCAAAAAGGTGCTATCTGTGAGGAATGGGCCCATTACCAGACACTGAGTCTAGTGGTGCTTTGGTTTTAGGCTGCACAGCCTCTAGAACTATGAGCAATAAATTCCATTGTTTATAAATTATCCAGTCTAAGGCATTTTGTTATAGCAGCCTGAACACTCTAATACAGAAATTGATGCTGAGGAGTGACGTGCTCCTGTAACAAATACCTAAAAATGTGGAAGCAGATTTGGAAATAGTTAATGGATAGATGCTGGAAGAGTTCTGAGATGCATGCTAGAAAAAGCCTGTATTCCTGTGAATGGATCATGAAGAACCATTCTGGTGAGGGCTCAGAAGAGAGGAGAGCTGCGGAGAAAGCCTTAAGCTTCTTAGAGGTTACCTAAGATGTTGTGAACAGAGTGTTCATAGAAATATGGACACAGAGTCCATTTCAATGAAGTCTCAGATAAAAATGGGGAATGTGTTACTGGATAATGAAGGAAAGGTGAGCTTTGTCATAAAGTGGCAAAAAACCTGGCTGAACTGTACTCATGTCCTAGTGTTTTGTGGAAGGTAGTACTTTAGAGCAATAAAATAAGATATTTGGTGGAAGAAATGGCTAAACTAAGTGTGGAGGGTGTGGCATGGCTTTTCTTGACTGCTTAGAGTAAAATGCAAGAAGAGAGAAACAAGTTAAAGACAGAACTTAAAATTAAGGGAAGTAGAACTTAAAGATTTAGAAATTTTTTAGCCTGGCCATGTTTTAAAGAATAAAAAACATGCTTGGGAGAGAACACCAACGATGTGGCCAAGCCACCGTTTGCTAAAACTAGTATGAATAGAAGGAAGTCAGATATTATTCATCTATTCAATGGAATTATGGTCATGAAGACATTTCAAAGATCATCAGGCCTGTTACTCCCATCACAGGCCCAGATTACCAAAACCTGGGGGATAGAATGATGCTAAAAGAGGTATCTCAGGTGTCCAAGGCACCTCATAGCTTGTTGCCCTATGCAGCCTCAAGTCTCTGTTCCCCACATTTTGGTACAGCACTCTGACCACCCCAGATGTGGCTCAAGCAGGTCCAGATATGGCTCAGATTACCCCTCTGGAGGGCATAGGTGGCAAACCTAAGTCTACCATAGATATCTAAGCAGTGCCATCTCCATAAGTGTGCAGAGTGCATGAGCTCTGGGGTCATGGCTTCCTCCACCTAGATTTCGAAGAGTGCTCTGGACCAGGCAGAGAACTGCGGCTGGGATGGGGCCACCACACCGTTGCACCCCTGGAGCAATACCTATTGGAACATGAGGGTGGGGCAACTGAAGAAAACTCCCACTAGGGCAATGCCTTGTGGAGCTCTCAGGGTAGGGCAGCTTTCAATATCTCAGACTGTTAGAACAAGTGAAGTGTGATTCCAGCCTGGGAGAATCATGGGTACTTGATACGGTTTGGCTGTGTCCCTACCCAAATCTCACCTTGAATTCTAATAATCCCCACATGTCAAGGGTGTGGCCAGGTGGAGATAATTAAATAATGGAGGCAGGTTATCCCATACTGTTCTTGTGGTAGAGAATGTCTCGTGAAATCTGATGGTTTTATAAATGGGAGTTCCCCTGCACAAGCTCTCTTGCCTGCCACCATGTAAAATGTGACTTTGCTCCTCATTCACCTTCTGTCATGTTTGTGAGGCCTCCCCAGCCATGTGAAACTGTGAGTCAATTAAACTTCATTCCTTTATAAATTACCCAGTCTTAGGTATGTCTTTATTAGCAGCGTGAGAACAGATAAATACAGTACTTGACTTCAACCTGTGATAGGTGGAGTGTGGATGTCACCTGGCAAAACCATGGTAGTGGGATCATGTATAGTTCACAGGAGCCCACTCCTTTCTTTATTGTGTCCTGAAGGAAGAATATGGAATTAAAGAAGATTATTGTCAAATGTTAAGATTAAATGTTTTCCCTAGTGGGTTTTAGATTTGGTCAGGTAGTGGGTAGAGTCCAAGTTCTGGCACAAGTTAACTGACACAGTTGTTGGAGCGGTAGGCCTCATTACAGGTTGAAGGGAACGCAAGTCCTACCTCCATACTTGGTATTCCACTCTTCTTTCCTGTTTCTCCATTTTGGAATGAGAATGTCTAACCTATGCCTGCCCCACCATTGTATTTTGGAAGGACATAACTTGTTTGATTTCACAGGCTCATAGCTGTAGTGGAATTTGCTTTAGGGTGAATCACACCCTTGAGTCTCACTCATATCAGATTTAGATAATATTTAAATGAGACTCGACTTTAAACTTTTGAGTTGGTGCTGGAGTGAGTTAAGACTTTTGGAACTATTAGGATGGAATAGATGTATTTTGCATGTGAAAAATACATAAATTTATGGTCTGAATGTTTGTGCCCCCCAAACAAATTTATACTTTGATACCTGATTCACAGTTCAATAGTATTAAGAGGTAGAACTGTTAAAAGGAGGAAATTAGGTCATGAGGGTGGAGTCCTCATAAATGGGATTACTGATTTCATAAAAGAGACTTGAGAGAGCCTATTTGCTTTCTCCACCATGTGAAGACACAACAAGAAACAGGCCTTCACTAGATACTGAACCTACTTGTGCGTCAATCTTGGATTTCTCAGCCTTCAGAACTGTGAGCAACAAATCCTGTTGCTTTTAAATTACGTAGTCTAAAGTATTTTGTTATGGCAGTCCAAATGGACTAAGACACTAAAAAAAATTCAAAAAAAGATTGAGATGAAGTAGGGGATCAGATACTCTCAAAGTGAAAAATGTTTTTATTGGTCTTTAAAAAAAATTGATATTATGGTAATAATACCATGAAAATCCCTAGATTTATGCTTCTAGGAAGATGAAGTAGACATACTTCTCTCTATTCCTCTCATCAAGTACAAATAAAACACTGCACATTTATATAAAATAAACATAAGAAGGTACTGGAAAATGGACAGGAGAAGGTAGAATAGCTAGAGACCTCATCACCTGAGAAACAACATTGTAGTAAGTTCTTTGGGTCTTATTTTTGCCTCACCTAGCTATAACTTGGAGATGAAGAAGCTGGCAACCTGGAAGCACCAGTGGGTTCATATTTACCCAGATGAATGTCTTCTCTCTATATCCAAAAGATAAGAGGCATCCCAGCAAGACAGAGCACTTTTTAGATAATAACTGTTATACTCCAGACAAATTTCACAGAAAAAACTGTGGCTCAACCTCCATTTTCACCAGCAAAGGCGGAGTGGGTAGCCTATACTTTTCCACACATGAGGCTGTAATAAAGCACTCCAGTACCCCTGTCTGGGTAGTGTCAGAGAAGACCAAGTATGGAGGTGGAACTTTCATTCCTTCCAGCCTGTAATGAGGCCCACTCCTTCAATCACAATATCAGTTAAGATTAATTGAGGATCCTGGACTTCCACCCTAACCTGACCATGATGATTTGTCTTTTCCTTTCCCTGCTGGGATGGTGTTAGAGGAAGCCTAGTGAAGAGTCAGGACTTTAACTGTCACCCATAAATAGAGACAACAAGCACTGTGTTGTCAGTGGATCAAGTGGGGAGTTGGAAATCTTAGCCTTGCCAGGAAATAACAAGGAGCCAATGGAAGCTGAGTGGGGAACCTAGCTTTCTACTTTTACTTGTCAGCAATGAGGTGATACTCTATTTTCCCCTGTCAGTGTCAGAAAAAACCGGCTAAAACAGAGGTTTAAATAAAATCTAGAGTCTCATAACACAATATGAAAATGTCCAGGTTTCAACTGAAAATAATTTGTCATACCAAGAATCAGGAATATCTCAAACTGAATAAAAAAGACAATGAATAGATGCCAACACAAAGAAAACAGATGTTAGAATTATCTGAGAAATATTTTAAAACAGCCATGATAAAATTCTTCAATGAGCAATTATGATTGGAACAAGTCAAAAATTAGACTCAGCAAAGAAGTGAAAAAACCTCAAAAATAGAAGATATCACCCAACTATATGTTGTCTACAAGAAACTCACTTCAAATATAATGATACAGGGAAGTTGAAAGTAAAAGAATGGAAAAAGATATATCATGTAAACATTATTCAAAGGAAAGATGGATTATATTAGTACAGGACAAAGTAGACTGTAGAACAAAGAAAATTACCAGAAATAGAGAAGGACATTATACAATGATAAAATGATCAATCCATCAAGAAGATACAGCAATCCCAAATGCATATTAACTAAATGTATAAATTATATACATATCTCTGTTTCTACCTCTATCCATCTATCTCTATCAAATATATATAATTATAGTTGTGGACTTCAAATTTCTCTCTCAACAATTGATAGGACAAACATACAGAAACTCACCAAGAATAGAGAATAACTCAACATCATTATCAACCAAGAGAATCAAATGGGTATTTATAGAGTACTCCATCCAACGATACCAGAGTAAACATTCTTTTCAAGTGCCCATACAACATATACCAAGATAGGCCATACCTAGACTATAAAACAAACCTCAACAAATTAAAAATAATTAAAATCATGTGTTCTCTAGCTATAATGGAATCAAACTAGAAATTAATCACTGCAAGATTACAGGAAAATTTTCTATTACTTGAAAACTAAACAGCACATTTCTAAATCATCCATGGGCCAAAGAAGTCTCAAGAAAACAAAAAATGATACATTGAACTTAATGAAAATGAAAATACAATGCAGCAACAAATGTGGGACACAGCTAAAGCAATGACAGATGGAAATTTATGGCACTAAATACATAATTTATTTTTAAAAAAAGTGAGGGGCCAGGTGCAGTGGTTCATACCTATAATCTCAGCACTTTGAGAGGCTGAGGTGGGGGTGGATCACGAGGTCAAGAGATTGAGACCATCCTGGCCAACATGGTGAAACCCTGTCTCTACTAAAAATACAAAAATTAGCTGGGCGTGGTGGTGCTCACCTGTGGTCCCACCTACTTGCGAGGCTGAGGCAGGAGAATTGCTTGAACCTGGGAGGCAGAGGTTGCAGTGAGCAGAGATCGTGCCACTTTACTCCAGCCTGGTGACGGAGTGAGACTCCGTCCCAAAGAAAAAAAAAAAAAAAAGGAACTCTCAAGTCAATAATCCAATTCTCACCTCAAGAATCTAAAGAATGAAGAGAAAAATAAACCCAAATAAAAGGAAAGAAATAATAAAGATAACAGCAGAAACTCATGAAACTGAAAATAGAAACACATTAAGGAAAATCATTTCCATTCTTTTGCATTTGCTGAGGAGTGTTTTACCTCCAATTATGTGATTAATTTTTGAATAGGTGTGATGTGGTACTGAGAAGAGTGTATATTCTGTTGACTTGGGGTGGAGAGTTCTGCAGATGTCTAATAGGTCTGCTTGGTTCAGAGCTGAGTTCAAGTCGTGAATATTCTTGTTAAATTTCTGTCTTGTTGATCTGTCTAATATTGACAGATTGACAGTGGGGTGTTAAAGTCTCCCAGTATTATTGTGTGAGAGTCTAAGTCTCTTTGTAGGTCTCTAAGAACTTGCTTTATCAATCTGGGTGCTCCTGTATTGGGTGCATATATATTTAGGATAGTTAGCCCTTCTCATTGCATTGATCTCTTTAGCATTATGTAATGCCATTCTTTGTCTCTTTTGATCATTGTTGGTGTAAAGTCTGTTTTATCGGAGACTAGGGTTGCAGCCCCTGCTTTTTTTTTTTGCTTTCCATTTGCTTGGAAATAAAGATCTTCCTCCGTAAAAATAAAGATCTTCCTCCATCCCTTTATTTTGAGCCTATATGTGTCTTTGCATGTGAGATGGGTCTTCTGAATACAGCACGCTGATGGGTCTTGACTCTTTATCCAACTTTCCAGTCTGTGTCTTTTAATTAGGGCATTTAGCCCATTTACATTTAAGGTTAATATTGTTATGTGTGAATTTGATCCTGTCATTATGATGCTAGCTGGTTATTTTGCCCGTTAGTTGATGCAGTTTCTTCATAGCTTCGATGTTCTTTACAATTTGGTGTGTTTTTGCAGTGACTGGTACTGGTTGTTCCTTTCCATGTTTAGTGCTTCTTTCAGGAGCTCTTGTAAGGCAGGCCTGGTGGTGACAAAATCTCTCAGCATTTGCTTGTCTGTAAAGGATTTTATTTCTCCTTCACTTATGAAGCTTAGTTTGGCTGGATATGAAATTCTGGGTTGAAAATTCTTTTCTTTAAGAATGTTGAATATTGGCCCCCATTCTCTTCTGGCTTGTAGGGTTTCTGCAGAGAGAACTGCTATTAGTCTGATGGGCTTCCCTTCGTGGTTAACCCAACCTTTCTCTCTGGATACTCTCAACATTTTTTCCTTCATTTCAACCTTGGTGAATCTGCTGATTATGTGTCTTGGGGTTGCTCTTCTCGAGGAGTATCTTTGTGGTGTTCTCTGCATTTCCTGAATTTTAATATTGGCCTGCCTTGCTAGGTTGGGGAAGCTGTCCTTGATAATATCCTGAAGAGTGTTTTCCAACTTGGTTCCATTCTCCTCATCACTTTCAGGATCGCTTCCTTACACCTTATACAAAAATTAACTCAAGATGGATTAAAAACTTAAACATAAGACCTAAAACTGTAAAAACCCTAGAAGAAAACCTAGGCAATACCATTCAGGACATAGGTATGGGCAAAGACTTCAGGACTAAAACACCAAAAGCAATGGCAATGAAAACCAAAATTAACAAATGGAATCTAATTAAACTAAAGAGCTTCTGCACAGCAAAAGAAACTATCATTAGAGTGAACAGGCAATTTACAGAATGGGAGAAAATTTTTGCAATCTCCCCATCTGACAAAGGGCTAATATCCAGAATCTACAAAGAACTTAAACAAATTTACAAGAAAAAAAACAAACAAGCTCATCAAAAAGTGGGTGAACAGACAGTTCTCAAAAGAAGACATTTATGCAGCCAACAGACATATGAAAAAATGCTCATCATCACTGGTCATCAGAGAAATGCAAATCAAAACTGCAATGAGATACCGTCTCATGCCAGTCAGAATGGCAATCATTAAAAAGTCAGGAAACAACAGATGCTGGAGAGGATGTGGAGAAATAGGAACACTTTTATACTGTTGGTGGGAGTGTAAATTAGTTCAATCACTGTGGAAGACAGTGTGGCAATTCCTCAAGGATCTAGAACTAGAAATACCATTTGACCCAGTGATCCCATTACTGGGTATATACCCAAAGGATTATAAATCATGCTACTATAAACACACATGCACACTTATGTTTATTGTGGCATTGTTCACAATATCAAAGACTTGGAAGTAACCCAAATGCCCATCAATGATAGACTGGATAAAGAAAATGTGGCACATATACACCATGGAACACTATGCAGCCATAAAAAAGGATGAGTTCATGTCCTTTTCAGGGACATGGATGAAGCTGGAAACCATCATTCTGAGCAAACTAACACAAGAACAGAAAACCAAACATTGCATGTTCTTACTCATAAGTGGGAGTTGAACAATGAGAACACATGCATACAGGGAGGGGAACATCACACACCGGGGCCTGTCAGGGGCTGGCGGGCTGGGGGAGGGATAGCATTATGAGAAATACCTAATGTAGATGATGGGTTGATGGGTGTAGCAAACCACCATGGCAGATGTATACCTATGTAACAAACCTGCTCGTTCTGCACGTGTACCCCAGAACTTAAAGTATAATAATAATAAAGAAAATAAATAAAATAAAGAGTTGATTTTTTGAAAAGATCAATAAAATTGACAAACTTCTGGAAAGACTGATAGAGAAAAGTTGAGTGGCAGAGTGAGATCCCATGTCTAAAATAAAGAAAATAAAATAACAAATGCAGTTTTATGAAGCCAGTCTTATCCTGATACCAAAACTAAACGAGGGTAGTACAAAGAAAGAAGACTATGGACCAATACACCTTGTGAATATAGATGCAAAAATCTTTACAAAAATCTTTAGATAAATCAATAGGATTCAGCAATATGTGAAATAATTATACACTATGTCCAAGTAGTGTTATCCAAAGGATACAAGGATGGTTCAATATTTAAAATACATTAAAACCAATCAATATAATCCACCATATTTACATGCTAATATCAATTGATGCAGAAAAAGCACTTGAAAAAATTCAACGTCCATTCATGACAAAATCTCTCAGAATAGTAGAAATAGAGGGGAACTTGCTACATGATAAAGAAATATTCACAAAAAACACCTAACTTTATACTTAAGTGAAAAACTGAATGCTTTCTATCTAGGCAATGATATCTACTCTCAGTACTCTTATTCAACGCAGAGCTGGAAGTTCTTGCCAGTAAAATATGGTAACAAATGAAAACCAAGGCATATAGATCATAAAGGAAAAAATAAAACTGTCCATATTTGTAAATGACATGATTTTCTACATAGAAAACCCCATGGATTCTAATATTAAACAAGTTCAACAAGGTCACAGGATTTGAGATAAACATATAAAAACCATTTGTATTTCTACATACTAGCAATAAACACAAAGACACCAAAATTTAAAAATATAATACTATTTAAAACCTCTTCAAATAAAATACTTAGTGGAAATCTCACAAAACATGTAAATTTTTGGGATCAGATACAACATTGATTAAAGAAATCAAATAAGATCTAATAAATGAAAAGCCAGACTGTGTTTATGGTTTGGAAAACTCAACATGGTAAAGGTGTCAATCCTCCCCAAATTGATATAAAGGCTGAATGCTACTCTGATCAGAACACCAGAAAGATTTTTACAAATATATATAGACAAGATTATTCTAACATTTATATGAGATAAAGCTAAAGTATCCAAAATGTTTTTGAAAAAGCAGAATAAAATGAGAGAGCTTGGTCTGCTCAATTGTAAGACTTATTATATAGTTGTAGTAATCAAGGCACTGCAGTATTGGTAGAAGCGTAGACACATAGATCAATTAACAAAATAAAGAACCCACAAAAATAATCTAAAATTATGCCCAAGTGTTTTTTTCACAAAGGTATAAAAGGCACAAAATTTAATGGAAGAAAGAGAGCCTTTTCAACAAATGGTGCTGGAGCATTTAGACATCCATAAGTTTAAAAAAAACCCTTAAAATGTAAATCTCACATCTTATACAAAAATTGACTGAAAAAGGAGCATGAACTTAAATGTAAAATGTTAAACTATAAGATGTTTAGAAAAACACAAGAGAAAATCTTTGAGATCTGAGGCTGGGCAAAGAGTTCTTGATTTGATATGATCCGGAAAAGGAAAAGTTGACAAATTGGACATTACTACAATTTAAAATCTTCTGCTCTGAGAAAGACCCTGTTAAGCGGATAAAAAGACAAGCAAATCACAGAATATTTGCAAATCACAAATCCAACAAAGGACTAGTATCTAAAATATTTAAAGAACTCTCAAAACCAAACAAACAATGAAAAAACAAACAATCCAGTGAGAACATGTGCAAAAGACATGAAGAGACATTTCATCAGAGTATACACAGATGGCAAACATATGAAACATATTCAGTATCATTAGCTATTGGGGAAACGCCAATAAAAGCCACAATGAAATGTCACATTGAGTATATAACATTTTACATTCTATGCATGCAATGAAATTTCATATGTACTCCAAAAATATGTACAAATATAATATATCAAAAAAGGCAGATATAAAAGAAAATCACTAGACATCTATAAAAATGGGTAAAATGGAAAGCAATGCTCACACCAAACACTGACAAAAATGCAGAGAAATCCCATCACTTATTCATTACTAGTGGGAATGTAACATGGTACCATCAGTGTGAAAAACAATTTATCAGTTGCTTAAAAAACTAAAAAATACAACTACCATATGATTCAGTAATCATGCTCTTAGGCATCTATCCAAGAGAAATAAAACCTTATGGTTGCATGAAAGCTTTTACATGAATGTTTATAGAGGTGTTATTCGCAATAATAAAAAACTGGAAACAAACCAAACGTCTTTCAATGGATGAATGGTGAAACAAACTGTGGTACATCCAGACCATAAAATATCACTCAGTAATAAAAAGGAACCAACTGTTGATCCATGCCACAACCTGTATGAATCTCCAAAGGATTATGCTGAGTGAAAGAACACCAACCCTAAAAGGCTACATACTATATTACTTCTTTTATACAACATTTCCTAGATGACAAATTCTAGAAATGGATTAGTGATTGCTAGGAGTTAAGGTGGGGATTTGGGCTGAAGGGAATTGGGTGTGGCTACAAAGGGGAATAAGAGAGATGCTTGTTGTGATGGAAATGCTTTTTATTTTGACTCCATATCAACATTCTGTTGTGATATTGTGCTGCGGTTTTGCAAGACGTTACCACTGGGGGAAACTGGGTAAAGAGTATGTGTGATTTCTTTCTACGATTCCTTATAGCTGCTTGTAAATCTATAATTTTCTCAAAATAAATATAGTTTTAAAAATCCCTTAAGAAAAAGCAATAATGTAATTTTCACTAGGTTAACCTAAAGTGAAAGGATACAGACCTAAATGTAATGTCTTAAAGACATCAAGGTTAATTTCTTGTTAATGTAACTATCCCAGGTAAGCGTTCAAGGGAAGCAGTGGGTTCTTCCCCATGTGGTAATTCAGAGACAAAGGTGTGATTCCAACATCCACTAGCATCTTAATGATTGAGGCTCCAATGTCATATCCACAGTCCCACTGGTAGAAGGAGAAAGTACAAGAGTGAATTGGCCCTCTGTGTGTGCAAAACCTTGACCTGAAAGTGGTTCATATTTCCGCTCACATTCTGTCGCAAATATGGCCACATCTAGCTCCAAGGAAAACTGGGGAATGTAGTCCCTGTCAAAAAAGCAGCTTCTGAGATACAACCATGAACAGGGAGAACAGATTTTAATGGACAGGTTTCTGCTTGAAATCCAAAAAAAATTCAAGCAATTTGAAAGAATAAAAAAGAAGAAAACAAATGCCCTGGCTTTCCTGTTCCATTCTCCCTACTCCCAGAGGTCGCCACTGCTAGGGTTTGCAGTATTTCTTTTCAGACTTTTCCTAGGCATCTACACATGTAATCACAGATAAAGAACCCCCACAGGGAGACTCACCAAAATGAGTGCATGCTCTACATAACATTGAACAACTTTCTCTTTTCACTTATCAATATTTCTATTGTTCTCTGTCACTGCCTCTCTGTCTCTACACACACAGACACACATGCTTCATTTTAAAGAAATGCTTCTATTATATCCATAGTAGAGATGTATTGCACAGATTATTTATGTTACTATAGAACCATTCCCTTTTGCCCCATATATAGACTGTTTCTAATTTTATGCTATTATAAGTAGCACTTAGTTAAACTTTAGGTAAAAAGCTGTTTCTCAGTTTAGCATTTTTCTAATTATGAGATTCAGAAATATAATTAATTCCTGGGCCCAAGACCACTGGGTAAAAGGCCTTCAAGTCTCATTTTTAAAACTCTTGTCTCTTTTTTTGGATGCCTTCATGTGTTTGTCAGCTAAGTTTTCCTCTGCAAAGGTTTACCAAATTTACTGAGTTCAAAATGCCAAATTTTATTTCTGGATCTGGTTTGAGTTTTATTTTACTTCTTGGTGTTCATGATTCTCATGTTAGTATGTATGTGGAAAAACAGGGACAACACACTGTCTCATTCTTGGAAAATTGTAGTTTCTCATTCTCAGGAGATTCTCTAATAAAAGGCAGATCCTTGGGTCAGTCATCCTGGACTGTGCTCTGCGAGGGGAGAAGTCAGGAGTGTAAGGTCATTCATATACACAATTCTTGCTTCTTAATTTAGAAACATTTCAAAAAACATAACAATTCCTTCTTGGCTGGCCAATTCTCTTGAGTTTGCAGATCCTGACACTAGGTCTATCTCTTGGGCTTCTGGCTGCCCTCAGCCTCAGATTCTGGTTTCAGGAAGTATAAGGACTTCTCTCTTGGTCCTATGTCTGCTGATTAGCTTTGCATTGGAACGGTTTTTTCTGCTCAGTTGACTCCACGAATAATTCAGCTCTGGTCCTCTGGTTCCTCTTCTCTAGAAAATCCATATTTTTTTCCTCTCTTATCTCTCTATTTTATGACCAGGCCCTTTCTCTTCTCTCTGTATAAAAGTCACAAAAGCATTTTTCCCCCTGTGGGAGTTTATTTCTGCCTTATAAGCTTTCACTGGGTTCTGCCTTGCTCCTCAGTTAACCGTACTTTGGCTTGTTTCCTCAGCTTCCCTCCCTTGTCCTATTTCTTTCCCATCTGGCCTGTGTTCTTCTGTGTGCTTTACACTTGATCAGTTTGATCACTTTTATTGTACTATTAAAGGGTAGCAGGCGTAGAGCCCTGGCAGCCCCCAGTGGGAGATGGCAGAGATCTGGGTTAGCAAAGGAGACTGATGATGAATCACTGTCGGGCAGACAGTGTGGTCTAAAGAATGAGCATGCAATTTGGAGCTAGAATGGCATGGTCAAACCTGTGTGTGCATGTGTGTATGTATGTGTGTACATGTATGCATGTATGTGTGCATGTGTGCATGGCAGACAATGGAAAGCAGAAAAGCTGGGAAATAAAACAGAAAAGAAACTTCAGCACAGCTAAAGGAAAGGAATAAGGAAACATATCAGGGGCTTTAGGGAGGTCTAGAAGAAGAATGGAAGAAAGTTTTCTGAGAATAATTTTTTAAAGTATTAAGAGCATTCTTTTCTTAACAAAACTGGTGAGAACAGAAGCTAGACTTCATGGAATTAAGGAAGAAATCAGCAAAAAGCCAAAACTCAGGCTCTGGAATCTGACTGCCTGGGTGTAAATCCCAGCATCACCACATACCAGCTAATTGATATAGAATAATCTTGTTTCTCAAGTTCTTCACCTGTAAAACGAGGATAATGATAGTGCCTGCCTTCTAGGACTGTTGTGAGGATTAAATAAGACAGTACATGTGTATCACTTGGAGTTCCATCAGAAAAGTAAGACTACTCTAAGTAATAAAGAAAACAAAATTTATTATAAGGATGTGATTTTGTAGAGACCTGGGGGAGGAGCCTATGCCAGACTGTGTATCTCTTCATCTAGTGTTGGGCCTAAAGTAGCATGAGGGTACCCAGGCCGGCAGCTAGATAAGAAAGGTGGATGTGAGCAAAAGCAAAGACAAGCTGGACCCCATGAGGAGGAATTGGAACTCAAGTCTGTCTCTTCCCACCGGCAAACTCGATGCCATGACTAGCATGCGGGAGCAGCTGCACCCCTCGGTAAGATGCTGTGTACGTGTGTGAAGAAGCTGAAGGAGAAGATAAAGCAGGAATTGGAAGAACAGCCAGTGACAATGTGAGTGAACTGCCAAAGTGCCTCGTGCCTCCTATTGACCTTCAGAGCATCAAAAACATGGCTGTGGCTTCATTTCTGCTTTTTAAATCTCATGCAGTATTTATCTTGTGACCTTCACTGACATGGAATCATTCGGGGATGGGAATTCTGGGAAAAGTGTTTTGAGCTTCGCTGTGTTGTCAAGGTGTAAAGGAGGGTGATGGTCCCCAAGACCCACTGTGTTTGTGGTGGAGGTGGTTGCCATGAGTTGGAAGTCTTTCTGCTTCTTCCTGTCACGGTTACTGCCAGTGTTTCAAGCTGGCAGGTTGGAGCTCTGTCCTCTCACAGCTGCTGATCAGAGCACTCCAGTCCTTTCCATGCACAAAGGCCCTTCTTCTTAGGCCCTGCTGGAGCTGTTCTTTCCTCCTGAGAAGAGGTTTACTGTAGCCATGGAAACTTGGTCCAAAACGGGAACTTTTTGTTTCCTATGAGAGGTATCACACTGCACGCCTTTGGAGTTCCAGCTTACCTGCTTTTCCTAACCTCACTGACTCAGACTGTTTACCCAGTTCAGACAGACCCTGCCTCAGCACCCCTCGACCCCAGTACCGTAATCCTCTCAACCACATTAGAATGGTGGGCTGCCTTCTCCAAGAAACCACAGCCATGATCTCTGGGGATTCCTGCTGGCTTTCTGTGCACCCCCGTGAAACACTGGTCTTCATAGATAAACTACAAGTGTACGCATAAGGAATGAAGAATCCATAACAAGTCCTCTGATTTATCTTCTCCATGCCTCAGTTTGTTTGTATGGAAGATAAGGTTGTCAGCCACCTTCCTCAAAAGGACATTCTGAGGTTTCACACTGAAGACTTGACATTTATTAACCAGGTCATATGAAAGCCCCAGTTTAACCTCTGGAAAAATGCTTTGAGTGTTTCAGACATAGGGACCATATAAGCATGAAGAATTTTGCCCATAGCTCTTGAAGGACATGGCAGTCAGTCAGCAGAGGCATGGCTCAATCATTGGTTTACCCTGCTTTGCACTGTGCTCAGGCAAGTTAAGTGGGGGAATCGGAGTGACCAGCATGTACTATGCTGGTTTATTAACTATCATCTATTCACATACTGAACAAAAGATACTCTGAAAATATTTACCACATGAGACTAAGTTACTATTAAAAAACTACTTATTTGTGCAGTAAGAATTTTTATATTCAAAAAATTACTACAGTGCAACTGCCTCTTACTAGGATAGTGCCACTCTTGGGGGACAAAAATAGTAAAACAAGAAAAGTGACCCTTCTCTGTGCCACTGCAATATACCCTTTCACATAAATATTTCCTTTAATTCGCTCAACATCTTTTCGGTTGGATATGATTATCTCTGAGGATCAGAAAAGTTAAATAATTTGTCCAAGGCCACCAGCCAGTAAGGAACTAAATTAGGTTGCTTGTATTAAAAAAAAAAACAAAAAACTATGCTCATCTCACAATCTTATCAAACGCTAATAGTTGCTTTCTAGCTTAACAGCTCTATTATTTAAGGTTTACTATTTATGTCCTTTCTTGTGATGCAGTGGTAATATAAATAAAATAAATATAAAATAAACTTGTAAAGACTATAGCTATTATATTTTAGAGCACATAATTACATTTGTAATATATCCAAACTTATACAAGAGCAAGTAATGTTGTTACTGTTCTTGTGCACTTAGGAAACAGATTAGGCTCCTTCAAAGAATGGTTGTGTAAGCGGGAAACAAATAACAACTCTATTCATGTGACGGGAAGGCCAAATGCATTCAGTGCTGGGAAGCTCTAGAGAACCGAAGAAGGCGAATATTTAAGAGAAAGCAGAAGTATTATTAGAAAACTACTGCAGTAAAGTCATGGCATTTTGGGTCATTCTGTTTCTGCTGTTTGGTGTGGGCTATGATTTCTATTTTTCCAAGAGTGAACCATCACTAAGAATCCCTCATTGTTTCTTGTATGTGGTATGTTGGAAAAGTGACTTTCCAAAAGAAATATGTTTGCTTTAATTATCCAAATCTCAAACCATAAGCCCAATAAAAATCATTTTGTGTTCAGCATGAAGGAAAGGCATAAATAAATAAGTACACATTGTATTCACATGAGCAGAGAGTCAGCTCAGTTGAAATAGTGAAGCTTTCAGAAGTAGGTGTCAGAAACATGACATGAATACAGAGAAAGACAATCCCAGTTGCCTTGCCATGTCGCACAGATTGATAGTGTATGAAGAAGTATAGTGAGATGCTTGGCGTGGAGATGTGTCCTCTTGGGCAGGAACCAGGGAAAGGGTCTGGAGGGGAGAAACCCTTGGAGCTCCTCTAGGTCACTGTTTTAAGTGGAGGCTTTCCTTGGTAATTAAACATGGTATTTGTATAATTTTAACTGTAATCTAAGTTCTTGTGCAAATAGTAAGTCTTGTTAAAAGGGAGATTTCTAGTCCTGTTGAGCACTTTAGTGTGTTTGGTTGTGCAAAGGGAAGGAAGGAGCTGGAGAGAAACACACTGTTTAAAAGAGTGAGAGGAATTTGGAGCTCCTGGGAGCAAGGTGGGAGGAATCAAAAGGGATCAGGAAAGAAGGGCAGGGAGATAGTGAAAAACCAAGTGCCAGGACTCCTTCTGAGACTCTTTGTTGATAGCATCAGGTTGAGTCTACTAAGCTCAACACATGATTTATGGGAGTGGATTTCTTGTAAACAATGGTGAGGAGACTGAATTTTGCTTCCAGCTTGAGCTAGTGCAGCTCAGAAACAGTTTGCAGTTCCTCCTTCTGGGTGCTCACAAGTCCTATAGTTAATCTAAGACACAGATTTACTCAATGATCTTTACTTTTAAGATTACTTGTAATTTAAGACTTAAAAATCATAACATGCAAATAATTCCTATCCTTTTCCCCCAATCCCCACCTGAGCTGAGCTGCTCTAAGAGCACTAGAGATTGGAGGGGTGGATGCACAAGGGGGCCTTGTGGAGCAGCCTGTCAGCGAGTGTTCTTTAAGTTGCTTTTGTGGAGGTGGCAATGGGTCTGCAACATCACACCCACACCTTGTGACTGGGGCTGAAGCTGGAGTTTCTTGCCAAGGAATAGAATATAATCAAATCTCTAGTTCAGATCTTGGATTTAATCTCTATCTTAGTGGGCTTTGTTGACTGATCTAACCTCCTACAGACAAAACTCATGGTCATCTAGTACCGTGACCTGGATATGTAAGAGGCGAGAGAGTGTGCTGGTAACAGTGATTTTTCTGATGATGTCAATACTCCATGGCATTCTGAAATGATCACAGAGATAGTTTCCCTTGACTACCATCTGCAAGGCAATCAAGCCTAGCATTCTGCCTTCAAAAAGTCCATTCACTGAAATCAATTTTTAAAATTAACACTAGTCAAACAGGAAGTGATAGACGCCACTTGAGAAATTCAGGGCAGGGCTATGCAGTTTCAGAAGAGCTGAGTTTGGTCTGAGGCCTCTGAAGAAACCTCCACTGCAGAGGCTGAACTTGCTTCTGTATCCCTGGGGAAGCCCTTTGAGGGTTTTTAACAGGGTGGCAACAGGATCAAAATGATACTTTAGGAGGATGATTCTGGCTTTAAGGTTGGCTCTGGGGAAGAACCACCACCAAAAAAGGCATTGCAATGGTGGAGGAGCTGTGAGCACACGGTGCCAGCAGGTTGCTGCCAAACAGGCTGCCTGACCTTGCTGTCCTGCCATGGGTCTCTTGTTGTTGCCCTATATGGCTGCAGACTGCCACTCAGTCACGGCCTCCCTCGTTGCTAGCCTGCTCTTCTCTTGCTCTTAATGTGTCTTCCCTTCTGTTTCAGCTCTCCCAATACCAAGTCTGTCTTCACCCCAACACCAGTTAGAACCCTTACTGAATGTCATTTTCACCTATACTTCATGATGCCCCATAAACCTTTTCTTGGGTTCCTTCACCTGCCTATATTACCCCAAGCATGTTATATTCTTGTTTCCCAGAATCTTCTCTTGCTTACATACCTCTTTCTCTCATGCTTTATCAGTTACTCATTGCTGGTAATGATTGATCTGTGTTGAGACATAAATATAGAATGTATTTCAGAAATAAATTGCAGGCTAAGGTGGAAATGCTCATATCTCATTATCTCCTTATCATCAGACGAGAGCTTATCTTTGATTCTGTTTTGTTTCCCAGGTCACACAAAGCCAGAGGTCACTGCGACCAAAATGTACCCTTCCCTGCTGAGAAAAATAAAAACTGGAAGGAGGAAAACAGATTTTTAACATTCTTCTCTGAAGGCTACGAAATTTACAAGATATAAGAAAGGTATCATTTCCTCAAGGTGATGGAATATTTCTGAGTGTGGTAGTCTCTGGATGGTGGTGGTAGTGGGGACAGTGGAGGAGGAAAGGGTTAAAGAGAGATGCAAGAAAAGAGAGGCCTAAGCACTGAGGCTGCTTCTTGTGTACAAAACAGGGAGAGACTGGCTTTGAAATCAATCAACTGACTCAAAGAAGAAATAACTGCTTAAATCTTTACCGGAGTGCAGTATAAATTCCATCTGAGTGTGTGTGTGTGTGTGTGTGTGTGTGCATGTATGCATGTGTGCATGTATGTGTGTATACACACATTCTGGAATTCCTTGCCTTCTAATTAGAACATGCACTGCAGAAGCATCCTCAATGTAGGCCCCAAGGTGGCAGGGACAGTGTGCCCTTGGATATAATCCTAGTGGCCAAACCGAGGAATCTTTCCCCACTTTTCTCATCCTCAGAGGCTAGCTTGGCAAAGGAGATAATAACTTTCCTATACTGGTTACACATTAGCACCATGCTATTAGATTTTTCCCATTCTCCTTAGTTGGCTTTTTCTGAGTTTTGGGAACTCAGTATTCTTTAGGCATACCAATGGGGTTCAGTTAAATTTCTCCTGTTATCTCTCCACCTTTCCAAGTGGCAGTGCAATGCTGCATGTTTCCTATTGGTGCTGTAACAAATGACTACAAACTTAGTGGCTTAAACAATCCAAGTGTATTATCTTAGAACTATGGAGATCAGAGGTCCTTAATGAGTCTCATTGGACTAGGGGTATGGGGGCTTTCTTCAAGGGTTCAAGAAAGTTCAGCCGTGGTCCAGCTTGCAGGCTCCTCAGCAAAACCAAAGCCCTGCAGGTAACAGCAACTACCCTTTCTAGAAGTCACGTTAGCATCAATCTTCTGTTATTTCAGCTGGTGTGTTGAGGGTCTCACACTTCAAACCAAGGGCTCTTTAAGTATTTCTTCCTTCAGTAGACACAGAGCTGAGTACAACCTGCTCAGTCTTGCTACACTGTTGGTGATTCTTCATTGCCTGGTGCTGCCCCATCCCCATCCGACAGCTTGCTGTATCTGGAACCTCATCTGAGTCCTGCTACTGCCCTCTTGGCTGAGTCCATAGACCCTCATTGTCCCATTCTTTTTATTTTACTTTAGAGGCAAAGTCTCATTATGTTGTCTAGGCTGGAATGCAGTGGACCAATCGTAACTCATTGCAGCCTCAAACTCCTGGGCTCAAGTGACCCTCCTGCCTCAGCCTCCCAAGTGGCTAGGACTATAGGTGCATGCCATCATGCCCGGCCTAACCTCCTTGTTCCACTCTTTTTCTGCAGAGTATGTGATACTTCTCAGATGGCTGATTCTCTTGTGAGTGCAGTAGATGTTTCTTGGTCCTGAAAGCTCACAGATTTATTCCCAGCACTAGATCAATATGATTTGCCCTGCACTGCTTCATTGCATTGAATTTTATGTTTTTAATATCACATCTGCAAAAGATGTAAACTAATTTCTTAGTATTTAATGTTTCGACTCTCCCCCCCACCCCCCAGCTGCCTGTGATTGAAAGGGAGAAAAGCAACTTTGGCAGCATTAGGGGTGAGCAGTTTCATGTTTGGGATCTCTCTGTACTACGAAGGCTCTTTTGAGATCCATCATGAATGACAGGAATTTGGCCCAAATCACAAGATGCTTGTGATTTAAAAAAAAATCTGGTTCCTTTAGTTGTGAAGAAGCCTATATATTTGTTTCCATTTTGATGATGCTTTAACCCTTATTATTCTGTAAATAATTTTCTTCCGGGGTCCTAAACATCGGGACAGATGTGGGAAGGATGGGGACTTACCTGGATGGATTATTCTTTTTAGGACATTTCTCTAGAGATGAGATATGAACCTATACCCTCTTTGGAATGATATGTTGCATAAGTCAGCAGCCTGTTTCTCCTATGGCCACCATCATGCCTCCACCTAACCCCATCCCTTCTTCCTCACCAGCCTCTCTATCCCTCACCCAATCTTCTACTAATACTGCTAATATTGCTCAAATAGTCAACACTCCAACATGAAGGGCCCACACAATTGGAAACATTTGTGCTAAAAAGTTAAAAAAAAAACCCACAAAAAAACCTTTAGTCCACAAAATCTAACTCTGCCCAATCTCCACAAAATACCCTCCCTCATCATCCGTAAGTTCTAGTGAAACTAAAGTGCTTCAGGTATTGGGAAATTATATGAGAAAGAGCGGAAAGAAGGCTGCCTTACCATACTTCCAATATAAAATTGCCTTTTTGGAAAGTGAGAACATTTTTAGCATGAGAGCTTTGAGCTTTGTAGGTCCTACGCCTAATGAAACCAGTAAAGTCCCAGCATGCTCTTATGGTTCACTGTACTTTCTCTATTGTAGCACTAATCACACATTTTTAGTATTACTTGTTTGATTACCATCTTTCCCAGTAAACTATAACAAATACCTGTTGATTTTACCGCAAAAAGAACAACCATTGTGTCTTAGTTCATTTTGTGTTGCTATAACAGAATATCACAGACTGGATAATTTATAATAAACAGAAATTTATTGGCTTACAATCCTGGAGGCTGGAAAGTCCAAATATTGAGGTGTTAGCATCTTGTGAAGACCTTGCTGCATCATCCCATGATGAAAGGCAGAAGGGCAAAGAGAGGGCACAAGAGAGAATGAATCCACTTCCAAGATAAAGACATTAACCCATTCATGAAGGCAGTGACCCCATGACCCAAACACTTCCTATTAGGCCCTGCCTCCCGACGCTACTGCATTGGGGATCAAGTTTCCAACATTTGAACTTTGGAAGACACATTCAAACCATAATACATTGTCATGACCAAAGAAAACTCGGTGTCTTGAAACCAGCAGCTTGTGATTCACCATGCCCAAATTTAGATACTCTTAGGTATGAATATATTTAATCAGTTCATTATGTGATTGTCACCCTTATCAGTCTTGTAGGTGGCATGCCTTGGAGCTGTGATACGAACCCCATCCAAAGACTCAATCTTTGAGAACTTGGAAATAAGGGCATACTTGCTTTTTGAAAGTTGAAATTTCAGAAAGTTAAGCACACTCTAGATAAAATTGGAGAGATTAAAACTCTTTTTGAAAACAGGCACTCCCTGGTTAGGGCAAGACTTACCTGAAAGTAAGAAATGTGCCTCTGAGAAGGGGACATATTTCTATACTATGAAAACATAGACAAAGTGAGATCACTAATGCAAAAGTGAGCACTGGCCATTTGAAGCACTGGATGAAGAGAGGAAATCTTATCCAACAACTATCCAATATGGTGGGTACCACTGTCAAGATCAATCTTATTGTGCATGTGGCTCTTTCAGGTTATGTGAGTTGGATGCTACCAAACACATCTCTAACCTCCATAGTCATTTGGTGCCCTTCCAAGTACGGGAGAGATTTAATGCAGTTGCCCTCAGGGAGACCAAGTAGGATAGATACGCCAGTAAAGTTTGTCCCTCAACATAATGACTATATTATTTTCAATGTGAGCTCATAAATTATTATTTTTGGGCTTATGTGACTTTTTGAGGTTGGTAAATGTAAGTCCTACTCTGAGAAGTGAAGTTCTCCTCCATGCACCAACACGTCAGATTCCTCAGTCTGCAAGGCTGAGGGTGTGTCTCACGGATCCTTGGAAAGTCATAAGTTCTTCTGGCACCACCTCTATATCATTGTATGCTTTTTGCTATAATCACCTATAAATCCTTAACTTGAAACTATTATTATCATCAAGGAAATAATTACAATAAACTATATAGTAAGGCATGACACCAATAATAATTATTGCCTGTGTGTTATTCTGCAACTCCAACATTTAATTTTGCAACCAAATGCTCTCACTAGCCAGCCACTTAGGAGCACTAGGTATGCTGTTTTAGGTGCAAAACCTCATTCCAACTTTTACCAGTTGTGTTACCTTGGGCAAGTGATCTAACATTTATGAGTCTCAGTTTCTCCATCTGAAAAATGGAGACAATAAGACTCAGCTGTCAGGATTATTGTCAGGAATAAATGAATTCTTACCATGCAGCAAGTATTTATATCAGGATAAGATTGATTATCCCAAACCCACGTTATGCACTCTTTATGTGCTTCTAGGAATACCACTCCAGTAGAAGATATATTTCAGTATTTCATTTCTTATACGCCTAACATGAAGGAAAGAAAAGGACTCCACTGCCTTAAAATTAGGAACTTGTAAGTTTCTTTGAGTTTATCAGAAAAACCCTTAACAGTTTTTCAACAGTGACTGTGGGTTTCATTGTAATTTATCTTTCTGTCAAGATTCCATGACCCAAATACTCTGCATTTGAAATTGAAGTTTTCTAAGAATATCTTTGGAACATCTTCATTTAAAAGTGGTTCCTTTACAGTTTGCTCCGGGGACCTAAAGAGAATGTTTACTTAGGAAATGACCCGAGTGATTCATCCTATATTTATTATAGAAAGGGAGACTGCGGCAGAAAGAACTGGCTGCTATTTCCTCCCTCCACGGCTGGCTCTAAGGAAGTGATTGGAGGTCCTTGTAGAATATCTTTTATTTCAACCACACTGTTGCTTGGCCTTGTCTTTGATGGAGCACATGAGTAAAAATAAATAAGAATATAGATATTTAGGCAGGGTGCAGTGGCTCACACCTGTAATCCCAGCACTTTGGGAGGCTGAGGCGGGTGGATCACCTGAGGTCAGGAGTTCAAGACCAGCCTGACTAACTGGGTGAAACCCTGTCTCTACTAAAAAAAGTTAGCCAGGTGTGGTGGCAGGCGTCTGTAATGCCAATTACTCAGGAGGCTGAGGCAGAGAATTGCTTGAACCCGGGAGGCAGAGGTTGCAGTGAGATGAGATCACACCATTGCACTCCAGCCTAGGTGACAGAGTGAAACTGTTTCAAAAGAGAAAAAAAAAAAAAAAAAAGATATGGATGCTTAAAGGATTTGTTTAATAGATACACGTTGAACTTTGTATACTAAAGACATGACTTTTCCCCCAGCATCCACTGAACATTTATAAAGATGAATAATAGAGCACAAAACAACATGCCAATTAGGTCTTCAAAGCAGAAATCATATGTACCATATTTTCTGACTATAGTGTACAATGGTTTAATTAACACACACTAAAAATCAAATAAAAAATAAAAACTGTAACTAAAGATAATTTATAAGTGAATGAAAATAGAATCAGCTAACTAATGTGGTCAAAGCTGAACTCAGAGGAAAATGTATAACCTTGGATGATTTTTATTACCCAAATAAAGAGTAAAAGTAAATAAACTAAGCACATAATTTTCAAACAGCTGATAAAAACAAAGATAGACAAAGAAAAATTTTACCATGTATAGAAAAAGATGGATTCAGGCAATAACTTGAAAACCTGAGTAAATAATGCCAGGGGAGGAATTCGAAAGATGATCCACGATCTTGGAAACAGGTCTTGTGTTTTTCCTGGGTGTGTTTCCAGGACTTTAGTATGTCCTGACTTCCATGAAGACACGGAGGATGTTCAATATTTGTGTAAGCTTGACAATGAGCTGATAAAAAACCCTGCCATCTTTTCATTTGCAAAAGGGGACTGTTAAAATAAATGGCTATTATCTTGTTAAAATTTCAAAGTATTGATAAATTTGTATTATCCACAGGAAGATTAAAGACTATTTAAAACTTCTCATTGGAATCTAACAAAAAACATGTTCTAAGGGTCAAAATACCAGGTGTGGTATGAAACACACAACAGAGTGGCAACTTAGTAAAACCTACGAGATAGTTACAGGATGTCATTAAACTAGTTTTAATTTTCTGTCCGAGTTTTTTATTTTTTTTGAGACGTAGTCTCGGCTCAGTCGCCCAGGCTGGAGTGCAGTGGCTGGATCTCGGCTCACTGCAAGCTCCGCCTCCCGGGTTCACGCCATTCTCCTGCCTCAGCCTCCCGAGTAGCTGGGACTACAGGCGCCCGCCACCTCGCCCGGCTAATTTTTTGCATTTTTAGTAGAGACGGGGTTTCACCGTGTTAGCCAGGATGGTCCCAATCTCCTGACCTCGTGATCCGCCCATCTCGGCCTCCCAAAGTGCTGGGATTACAAGCCTGAGCCACCGTGCCCGGCTCTGTCCGAGTTATTTTTAAGAGTTTCTGTTTTGTGATAAATCTGTGGAGCACACCTGCTCACTCAGTTTCCTGGGGATGCTATTTTGGGCAATGATGAATTTTCTTTTATTCCCAGATGTATACAGCCTACTCCCTGCTGGTATTTGCTACAGCTATCAGTGCGATAAAGCTACTTTCTCTGGAGTTTTTCACTCTTGGAGTATACAGGTTCCCACTTTAGTTTATTCTCCTACCAACTCAGATCCCAGAGTAGATCGTCTTCATTCTTATCATTATGATTGTGTGCTTTTGCTCTTTTTAAGTATTTCAGTGAGATGTAGGAAGACAGGGGATAGTAGAAGCATAGGGGCTTTTGGGTGATCTGATATGAGAATTCTTTACTGCAGAATTTCCCAAACTATGTTCCTTGGAATGTTATTTTAGGAGAGGCTAATAGGTGATCCACAGTGTTAAATTTCCTTTTTGGAGATTTACCGTGAGAATTAGCAAATTAAAAGTTCTGAGAAGTCCTGAGTAAAGAAGTCAGGTTCACTTTATTTAAATCTCAGCTTTTTTCTCCCACACACCACTTTTTCACAGCTGCATCTCTGACTGGACCTGGCTGTAGGCTGAGGCTGGCCAGTAGATTTCCTTCTTGGCTCTCTCCTCCTTGGAGTAGCCAGTTTCCTGGACAACTGGCTCTTTTGCCTTTTAACAGTACTTGACACCAAGGTGTTGTGATCTTCCCACTGGTTTTATTTTTCTCTCTTTAGCAGCAAAGAAGACTAACTCTAATAGATCCTACCATGTTCTACTCCACTACCTACTCTAAATATGCAACCCAAATGCTGGACTCTTCCTCTTAATGGGAGTGAATGAGAATGTGTGTATGGGTGGTCATGGTGGTGGTGGTGTGTGTTGTGTAGTTAGGAAGGAAAAGTGGTCTGTGAAATCAACCATCTGTGAAATCTAGCCATCTGGACTTCTAACTGTCTGTGAAATCTAGCCATCTGGATATCTACACATGGACTCTCTTTGTAGCCCTGCTGCCCACGTGAAAGGTGCTGTAGATGTCTGCTAGTGATGGGAGGTAAAGGGAGTTCTATTCTCCACTTTCTGGAGCCCTGAGGAAGGCTCACTCAGTTCTTCATTTCAAATTTACTATAATAGAAGTAAAATCTTACAGCACTGGTGATGAAGTATAGGGCATATCTTCCCTGGTGCAGCTAGGTATGTACCATCCCTTGGC
Organism: Macaca nemestrina; assembly: GCF_043159975.1. Taxonomy (NCBI): domain Eukaryota; kingdom Metazoa; phylum Chordata; class Mammalia; order Primates; family Cercopithecidae; genus Macaca; species Macaca nemestrina. The sequence goes on from NC_092126.1 coordinate 11,536,381, forward strand.
TATAGGCAAGGGCAGGAGGTAAGGGGGTACAAGGCTGTTTTCGTACACTACAAAGCATATCCCTCAGTTTCCCTTTTTATTCTTCATATGGACACTTCCCCTCCTTCCCTGTCTCCTCACCAGAGTATCTCCTGAGGTCTTCATCTCTTCTTCACTCAAAAACTGTGGTCCTTCTTTTAGCCATTTTCTGAGTCTTGCAAACCTTTAAGACTTTGGCAGGCCATAGCTATCCTTGTGCTTGTAATTTCTGCAGACAGGCGGGAGAAGAAAAGTTGTGGCTCCTAAAATCTGTGTTTATGTAAGCATTCATGAAAATCTATATTATGAGAAACATCTTGCTTTTTCCCTTATGTCTGGATGACTCCAGATCTTTAGGGAGTACTAGATATCTTGTATTTGGAGGGGTAATTGCCTGCTAGCACTTGATGTTTGCAACACTTCTGGGCCTCATTGTGCAGAGAGAGCATTTTTCTCTTCTAACAAACTCAAATTTTGTAATTTGACTCAAATTACAAAACCCCTGCTTCTGTTATCTGTTTCTGTATAACAAATCACTCCAAAACTTAGTGACTTAAAAAGTCCCCACGTAGTTATCTTGCTTATAAATCTGTAACTTGGGCAGGGCTCAGCAGGGATGACTCATCTCTGCTCTGTGATGTCTGCCACCTCCGGTGATAAAATATGTAGTCTTTCCACTGGGTCTTTCCTGCATGGTGGCCTCAGGGTAGTTGAAATTCTTATGGTATCTGAAGGTTCCAACAGAGAATGTTGCAAGAGATCAAGGCTAAAGTTGCTTTTAAAAGTTAACCTCAGATGCAATCATAGTAATGGGGTCATTACTATGTTTTGAATATGGTTTGTCCCCTCTGAAACTCATGTTGAAATTTGATTGCCATTGTGGCTATATTGGGAGGTGGGGCTGAATGGGAGGTGTTTGGGTCATGGGGAGAATCCGTCATGAATAGATAATGCTATCCCACAGGTGTGAGTGAGTTCTTGCTCTCTTGGGACTGGGTTTGTTATTTCAAGAGTGAGTTGTTAAAAATCAAAGCTGCTCCTTGTGTTTGGTCTCTCTCTATATGCCTGCTTTCTATTCTGCTTCTCTGCCATACTATGATACAGCATATGGCCATCGTCAGAAGCCAAGTAAATGCCAGCACTATGCTTCTTGGACTTCCTAGCCTCTAGAATTGTCAGCTAAATAAATCTCTTTTCTTGATAAATTAACCAATCTTAGATATTCTGTTACAGAAACAGAAAATAGAGTAAGGCAGCTTTGTAGTACTACTTCTGCTGTATTCTATTGGCCACATAAGATCAGACCTGATTCAGTGTGGGAAGGGACTACACAAAGGAAAGAATATGAGGAGGTAGGATCTTTGGGAGACTACCTTGGAGGCTAGATACCACATCTTCTTTCTTTCTTTCTTTTTTTTTTTTTTTGAGATGGAGTCTCGCTCTGTCGCCCAGGCTGGAGTGCAGTGGCCGGATCTCAGCTCACTGCAAGCTCCGCCTCCCAGGTTCACGCCATTCTCCTGCCTCACCCTCCCGAGTAGCTGGGACTACAGGTGCCCGCCACCTCGCCCGGCTAATTTTTTGTATTTTTTAGTAGAGACGGGGTTTCACCATGTTAGCCAGCATGGTCTCGATCTCCTGACCTCGTGATCCGCCCATCTCGGCCTCCCAAAGTGCTGGGATTACAGGCTTGAGCCACCGCGCCCGGCCCACATCTTCTTTCTATTCAACTGTAAAAGGCAAACTGATTTTTAAGATTCATCTTAATTAAACATGCATATGATATGACATCATTGTGCCAAAAAGTCAGTGGGTATCACAACAGAAAGAAGAGATCAAGACACATGTTTCTGATGCTCCTTTCCACTGTATTGTTTTTATTAAATGGAATACTGAATTAGAGGCAAAGAGCATTTGTACTAGGCATCCAATTTTACAGAAAGGCGGTCATATGATCTACCCTGGCTCTCAAAGAATCCATCTTGCCATTGTATACCTGGTTTTGCATGTGGCATCAGAGAGGGAGGAAATTCTGGATGCTGGCTTTAAGATAAGAGTAAGGCATCCAAACTTCTGTGAAACCAGCAGCCATCCCCTCTCAGTTCCCAACTTCACACTGAGTAGGAACAAAATAAATAAATGGAGACTAATGACACTTTGGTTTGGGAAATAATGCTTACATGCATAGGATGCATCCACTTAAGTCTTTTAAAAACCATTGTTCTAATGATTTTATTGCTCTGTAACAAAATAAATCAAACTGACATTGATTCCAAGGTGATTGTGAATTGAAGTTTAACCATATTAATGACTAATAGGATGCAAGTTTGAGTGCTAGCAGGCTTGAGTAGGAAGGCATCACAGTATATTGCATTCTTGTAAACATTAGTACAAGTACAGAGTAATAGAGATTCCCCTAGATGATGCTAATTGGGCCCCTAGTTCCTCTACTTTCAGAAGGATGAAGCATTAGGATTATTTTCCATTTTACATCTGCTAGGGTATAACATACTGCCCTAAAGAAGAATGGATTCCAATTTGGCTACATTTTTTCTAAGATGCTGTTGTTGATTCCCCTTCATGTTCCTAGTTCCCGCAAAGTAGGTTCAACCTCCAAAGTGGAGTCCTATAGGACAGCATGAAGGAAAAATGCTGCCTCCAATAGAAAGGATGTAAAATGAAAGTGTAGACTTTTTGTTATAGTCTCTTCCCTAGGTCCATCGCCCTCAAGCTGGGATTTCATAACTCAAAGGGCTGTATAATCTTCAATAAGTAAGAACTCTCTGCCCCACCTTTCCCCACTTCTCCTCCCCACTGTATCTATGTCTTGTGTCCTGCTCTGTTACCCAGGCCAGTACCTAGAACAACAGGAAGGATGGCTTGTCATCAGTCTTTAGGCAGGTCAGGTCTTTGGAGGTGATGCCATGTCAACATAGCCCTCACATCTAATGCACACCACCAGATGTACTCAGAGGACTGAAGAGAAAGAAAGAACAAGCTGGACACTCTGGATAGCACAATCACAAAGAGAGGGAGCCTGGGGAGCACTGGAATGCTGGGGGCTGGGAAGCAGACCTTTCTGATGCTTTGCACAGAGATTGCTTGGGGCCTGAAATGTGATGACACTGACTGACCGGTACTGGTGACATAGGTCTGGAACCAGAATAATACTCGGCTACATGGATCTGAATCTTGCACTGGGCTACCCTGCAAACTGGAGCACACTCCAGTGTGTTAACTTACACCACACAGACAGGAAAGGAGTGGGATCCTGGGGGACAGCTGTGGTTTATAATCCTACTGCTGCTGCCAAACATGGCATCTGGCTCTGCCTGCTGACTCTCTCAGCCTCGTCCCCATCTAGGGAGGCCTGGATATGGTGTGCAGTGGGCCCTCTGTTTTGTGGCTGTTACTCCACAGTCTCAGATACTTGATTCTTGTCTCGCTGTTTCCTGGGGGGCTGGGTCAGTGCGGCAGCTCCTCTGGGTTGACGCAGTGTGAGATGAGGCAGAGGCATCACAGCAGAGCTTGCCTACTGCAAACGGAGGAGGAGCCAGCAATCAGATGTTTTCTAGGACATCAAGGGGGATGAGGCCTTTCTTTTTTCCACTGAGGACTCTGATAAAGCCATCTTGCTCTTCTTCAGAACTCACGCAGATCTGAATGCCAAGGAAGAAAAAAAAAAGACTTTACTGTCAGCAAGAAAGAAGTTAGAACCTGCAGCTTGAATCCCTGCTGACTGAGGTTGCAGGAGCAACAAACTGGAAAAGGGAGAGTAGTTTCAGGGTGGGAAATGAGCACAGTGAGAATTTGATATAAAATTAGGCAAAAACCTAGCTTTGGAATGAGGCCCAGGCATTCAATGTTTTCTGAAATTTAGCTTTATGAATGAGGATCAATAAAATGAGGATTAATAGTACTGTGACCCTCTGAAGAGTCACTGTGAGGACAGAATGAGATAAGAATGTTTGTCACGGAGCCTAGCATATGGCATGCAATGAGCGCTCAAGATATTATTTAAAGGACCAAAATAATAGCTATCATTCAGCAGACTCCCGTCATGTGCTCAGAATGTTATATGCATCTCATATAACATCGGGAAGCCAAAGGGAACTATTTCACTCCTGGCCTCAAGCAAATAGATGCTAACAATTCCCATATTCCAAAGTAAGGCCACCTATGCTAGACTTTTAAAAAGGAGTTGATGAACATTCACTTGGATACTCTTGCCGCTCACCACCTATTGGCCACTGAAGGGCATAGAAGGGTGGATGTGCCAGATGAAAATTAGAAGAGGTTTATGAACAGAACTATTGTTGTGTTGTGAGTTTCTCCTGCCTCACCTTGTCTTAGGTTGGATTCCCTAGAAACAGTGCCTGACACAGGGATCCTTGTGCAAGTGGCTTATTGAGAGGGTGCTCTCGGCGGGTGGGAAGTGAAGGATGCAGGATGGGGGCAGGGGAAGGAGCCCAGCAACGAGAGGTTTTCAGCTGGAAAGCAGTCTAGCTTGGTTCCCCTGGGAGCTCTGGAGCATGAATTGCATCACAGAATTGTGTCACTTTGAAGCTAGGGTTTCAGACTTTTGGACCCTATGTCAGTCAGTCATTGGCCATTGGCTGGCCTGTAGCCTGAGGGGCATAACCTTCCAGGATAGAGGGTCCTGCTGTCTCAAAAGGCCCTCCCTGAGAAGGCAGCTGTGAGTTGTTGGTGGCCAACATAGCAACTGGGAGATGAGTGCACCCACCTGGTGAAAGGGATGTGAGCAAGGCTCCAACAGAAGCCACCACAGTGGGCTCTTCCATCATGTAGAAGAAGGGACTTGAATAGGACACTCAAAGAGCTTGATTTGTGACTCCTGGAGCTTGGGACATACAATGGACAGGTATCTGACTCATACTTCAGAAATCTACTGTGTGAGAAACTTGACTAGAAAGAGGCTCAGACAGTGAAGTGAAGAGGAGATAATCTGTAAGAGCAGAGGATGTGTTGACTGTTTCATGAAGACCAGATGTGGGCCACTGTGAGAGAAGTAGCTGATGGGTCATGTTAGGTCCCTTGACATGACGTCAAAAGGGATGGACTACTTGATTTTCAAAAGCTGAGGTGTGTAGGTTTTTTTGTCATATGTTTGGTAACAAGTCTGTACTTTCTGCACATGTATCCCAGAACTTAGAGTATAAAATAAATAAATAAATACATGCCCAACATAGTACCAGGTGCCCTAGGTGATACAAAAGGAGCACAAAACATGGTTTTTGCCCTCAGAATAATAGGGTCTAATCAGAATGGAAAATTGTACCTCCATAAAAATAAAAATAAATAAATAAATAAATAAATAAATAAATAAATAAATAAATAAATGCTGACACCTGGCTGGGCACAGTGGCTCATGTCTCTAATCCCAGCACTTTGGGAGGCTGAGACGGGCGGATCACTTGAAGTCAGGAGTTCATGACCAGCCTGGCCCTGTCTCTACTGAAAATACAAAAATTAGCTGGGCGTGGTGGTGCATGCCTGTAATCCCAGCTACTCAGGAGGCCAAGGCAGGAGAATCGCTTGAACCTTGGAGGCAGAGTTGCAGTGAGCCGAGATCACGCCACTGTACTCCAGCCTGGGTGGCAAAGCTGAGACCTGCCATTGCCCATGCCAGTAATACTGGAGGGGGCAGGCTCCAGTGATGAGCAGGCAGTATGTCTTGAAAGAACACACAAAAATGCCTTGAGAGGAGGATTTACCTTTACAATTTGCCAAAGAGTGTGTTTTCTCACCTATTTCTATGTGTCAAAACTCAACAACCCTTAATATAAGTCCTACCAGTCAGCATCGATAAAAATATAAACACCTGCCCTTTGAGTAGGCTGGTTCTAGGTGAAACATGAACCATGAAAACATGTTGAATTTAAATACTGAAATTAAAAAATCAAACTTGAAAACAATTTATTGACATATACACACAAGGATGCTGTATTGTGGTGAAGTGGAAGAGTGAGAACACTGGGCAAGGAGTCAGAACATTGAAATTCTGGCCAGAGCTAAGAGCCTTACACCATTACTCCATGCCTTGGAACAAACAAAAACCGACTGACCCAAAAAATGTCTTTTGGGTCATTTTCAGAGAATTTCATCATCTCTGTGAAGAGTAAATTTCAGTTCTTGGAGCAAAAACACCACCGAGATTCAAATGTGTGCCTGTATATAAGATAGACTTTTGCTTTTTTCCCTTCTCTTTCAAGGTTTTTATGTAGAAGGGAAACATTGCTTGATAGAAGCTGTAGAAGAGTTGTTCGGAAGTGTCTCTGAAATAGGAAGCCAAGAAGCACGATGGTTCATGCTTTGTTGGATGCACTGGCTTATTTTCAACCTTTCAGTTTGGCATCCCTAAAGTGCTTTGATTTTGGGAGACCTTTATAAGGATGAGAAATTTTGAAGATGATGAGTAGAAACGACTGAACACAGGCTTCAGTAGCTTTGACTCTATCCAGAAATGAGGGATCCAGAGTTTAAAATTCTGATGGTAAAATACATAACCTCTCAGCCTTGAGGATCTACCATTTTAGGAAACAATGGCAGAGCCTGAAACGTTTCCATTCATTTAGAGGCAGAATGGAAATATCTTCCCAGGAGATTAGTTATGGGTGGAAGAGTGGAAAGTGAGGACAGAGGAACTCTTTTGGTTTGCAGGGCCATAAATAGAGGGTGACCAACTAGTCTTGGTTTCCTCCAGACTTTCTTAATTTTAGCACTGAAAGTCCCAAGTCCTCCAAAACCCTTCAATTCCAAACTGTAATTGAACAGTTGATCTCCCCAGTAGAAATGTTTTACTCACCAGGTCCAGTTAGAGATATTTTTGTTGCCTAAGGATCCTTAGTTCCCTGCTTTTCTTATTTATTCACTCATTCAACAACTCTTTATTGAGTACCTACTACGTGTTAGATACCATTACAAATGCTGGGAACTAGTGCAATACAAGACAGACAGATCCCTGACAGAGCTTTCTGGGTACAGCTGTCCCAGCTGAAATTTATTGAGACATCAAAAACGTGGTAAGTGCAAGGGCTGTGGCTGTTTTGATGGCTGATTGTCCTGTGGGCAACATTTAGTAATCTGACTGACAACATAAAACATAATTTTTTTTTTGCACAACCTAATGAATGAAGAAAAAAGTACTAATGGAAATACTTATGGAAACCTGATCTAGCCAATGGGGTAAGAAATACCTTCTTGAAAAAGTGACATTTAAAGAAAAAAGAAAAAGGTGTGGGAAGGAGGAAAACAAGACTAGAATAAGAACAAATTCCAGCATCAAGAGATTGTGACACTTTGAAGTAATGGAAAAAATTCAGTGGACCAGAACAGAGAGATGGAGGGAATAACGGGTGTAAGATGAAGCCACAAAATCTGTCAGAGCCTAAAGTGTGCAGGAAATGGAAGCCATGCTAAACTCTGCTAAGGCCTTTGGCTGACCTTCTGACCTATCTCATGGACTAGAATTGGGCCACAGGTAAACCAGAAATCATCACCAACAAGGAGAATGGGATCAATTCAGTCAGCATTGCCTGAGTCATTTAAGACATAGGTGGTCAACAGAACAAAACGCAGGGCTCTGCAGCATGGGAAAAGGGCAAACATGACTGTTGGTATTAACCACAAGGGTGTTAAAAAGTTTTAATTGGAGGAATGAGGTGGTCAGATTTATTTAAAACAATTATTTCTGTTTTCCTTTCCCCTCCTCTCTCTTCCCTTCCCTTTCCCTCTTCTCCTCTCCCCTCCCCTTGACTTTCCTCCTTTCCCTTCCTATCTTCATCTGTCCTCTTTCTTTTTTTTTCTCTTGCCACCCATTCTCTCTCCATCCTTCCTCCCTCTCTCTAACCTAAAGAGACTTCCTGAAAGCTGGACAAATTTTCTTCCCATAGTGATAAATCCTGACCTGACCAGTCAGCTTACTGACATGAGCATCATGTATGCAGCAGTGGTAAGCTTGATGTCCCAACACCAAGGCAGGCACAGTATATACAGAGCAGAGGCACCCCACATACACAGCAATCCATCTCCAGCCAGCCTAGCACTAATACCTAACCATGTAGGCCAGGCTATGGCCAGCTCCTCAGCATCTCTCAGAAACATTGCTTTCCTAGTATGGGACACAGGCAATTTATGGTCTTCTGGATTTGAATGACTTACTCAATTTCTTCCCAATCTCATTCTCCAGAGCCTAGATGCTTTAATGGCTTGCAGGTCCTTGATTTGGAGTTAAATGTTAACATTCAGTGTTCAATATTTGACATTTTAGACTTCTGATCACGTATCCATGTTCTCTACTTTGGTTTTTGCATGGTGGAAACTGAGCTGGACTCAGACTAATTCACTCATCGTTTCAGCTGGGCAGCCTTAGTTCTGCATCAATCACTCACTGTTCTAGGATAACTAAAACCTTGAGGCAAGCACTGATGATTGGTACTTATGGTCATTTCTGTCGTTTTTCCATGAGGCAGAGTCCTGCCTTTCATTCTATTGCCCATCCCTATGCTATGTAACTTAGGTAAATTTAATTGATCCAAGTCCTGTTGTTATCCTCCTTGTTAGTGATTCTTAGTGGTTTACGTAGAACTTAGTTGTAGCCAATGAAGCAAGATGAAATATCTGCTAGGGAAGTTCTGGGAAAGGTCCCCCCACTCCCACCTATTAAAAGAGACGCCTTAGGAGGAAAATTTTTGTCTGGAAGGATTCCTGGAGTGGCTGCAGCCATCTGTGACCACTAGGGGGCGTAGTCACCATTTCAAGGATGGCTTAGCAGAAACGTGGAAGAATTTGGTTCTCTGATCAGGGGATCAAGCCACTGAATTATCAACCCAAGAACTGACCTCTATCAGACTCTTTATTATAGGAGTAAAATAGACCCTTCGAGGTTGAGTTTGAGTTTTGTAACTTGAGATGTTTATTCATTTGCTATTACTGTTGTAACAAATCACCACAAACTTAGAGAAGCCTAAACAACACCATTTATTTGTATCACAGTTCTGTAGGTCTAGTGGACTTGGCTAGTTTTCTCTGGTTTGGGTTTTATAAGGCCAAAATCAAGGAGTCAAAAGGGCTCTATTCCATTCTTTCTTTGCTTTTTCTCTAGGGGAGTATTTAATTTTAGGCTTATTTAGGTTGATGCTGAGTTCAGCTCCCTGTGGCTGGAGGACTGAGATGCCTGTTTCCAGCTTCTAGAGGCCACCCTCATCCTCTGGCTTGTGGTCCCCTTTCTCCATCTTCATATCCGATAATAGTAGGCTGAGTCTTTCTCGTACTTTATCTCTCTTTGACTTACACTTTTACTTCATTTCTCATCTGTCCTCTTCTGTTGCATCTCCCTGACGCTAGCCAGATACATTTCTCTGTTCTTAAGGGCTCAAGTGATTAGATTAGGCCGACCTAGACAATCCAGGATATCTCCCCATCTCAGGGCCCATAACCTTCATCACATCTGCAAAGCCCCTTTGTGTAAAAGCTGGATTTGTTTCCTATTGCTGCTACAATAAATTACCCCAAATTTTGTGGCTTATAACAACACACATTTATTATCTTACAATTCTAGAGTTCAGAAGTCCTAAGAACAAGGTGCTGGCAGGGCTGCATTCTTTCTAGAAGCTCCAAGAGAGAATCTGTTTCCCTGTCTTTTCCAGCTCTAGAAGTCATCACCTATATTCCTTGGCTCATGGCTCCTTCCTTCACCTTCAAGGCCAGGAACATAGTATCTTCAAATCTCTCTCTCTCTGACCTCAGCTTCCATCATCACATCTCCTTATCTGACTCTAGCCCTCTTGTCTCCCTCTTCTAAGGAGCTCTGTGATTATAGCGGGCTCACCCTGTTAATCCAGATAATCTACTGGTCACAAAATCTTTGACTTAATCACATCTACAAAGTTCCTTTTGTCATGTAAAGTAACATATTCAAAGTTTTGGAGATTAGGACCTGGGCATCTTTGGGTTATCCTACCTACCACAGGATAAAAGGACCAAGACTATTACAATAAAACATTTTAAAAATTGCAGAAAATATGCACATATGTCTCAAAGTTATCCTTTCAGACATACTGAATGCAGTATGTTGAAGGAAGACTTGGCCTCAGTGTTATAAGGAGAAAATATCTTGAGGTAAAGAGATGATGCAATGAGATGCAAAGAAAACATGCTGTATAGCAAAGACATAGATTCATCCTAAATGCCCATCAATGGTAGACTGGATAAACAAAATATATGTACCCCAAATTTGGGGTACATATACACCATGGAATACTAAGCAGCCATAAAACAACAAGATCATATTCTTTGCAGGGATGTGGATGGAGCTGGAGGCCATTATCCTTAGCAAACTAACACAGGAACAGAAAACCAAATACCGCATGTTCTCACTTGTAAGTTGGAGCTAAATGATGAGGACACATGGACACACATAGGGGAATAACACACACTGGGACCTTTTGGGGGGTGAAGGGTGGGAGGATGGAGGGGATCAGAAAAAATAACTGATGGGTGCTAGGCTTAATATCTAGGTGAGGAAATAATCTGTACAACAAATCCCCAGGACACAAGTTTACCTGTATTATAAACCTGCACTGTACCCCTGAACTTAAAAGTTAAAGAAAAGAAAAGAAAATATGCTCTAGAAGAAAGGGGCTGACAGAGAAGAAAAGTCTACAAAGAAATAAATACTAAATTAACATGTATTAGAAACAATGAAAGACTGAATTGAAACTTCAGAAAATCAAAGTGAAGTGAGAACTATCTTGAAACAGTCTCAGGAGGAATTAGAGAGAGATAAAGAAGTGTAAAATAATAAAGACATTCAAACTATAAAGGAAGTATGGTAAACTAGAAATGATCCAACCAAGGAATGATTAAGCTCCTGGAGAAAGAGGCATTGAGAGCAAAGGACAGAGGATAAACTAGAGAAAATATTGGTCACATGTGGTACACCAGATATAAATATTCTTCAAAGGTAGAAAACTTTTTAAATAATGTAAGAAAATGCGCAAAGTACATAAACAGATTATTAGAAAAAATAAATGCCCTATATATATGAGATAAAATGTAAGCCTCTTTAACCATCCAGAAAATGCAGATTAGCATGAAGTATTGTTAATCTATCATAATGTTCAATTCTTGCAAGCATGTGATGATCTGGATATGCTCATGAACAGCTGGCGTGAGCGTAAGTTGGCAAGACCTTTCTGAATGCAATTTGGCAGTATGCATCAAGAATTGTACAAGTCTTGATCTGTTTTCCTCTAAATTCTAAAGTATACCCTAAGAAAACAATCAGAGTTAGAGACAAATATTTAGCTTCAAAGATGTTCATTGCAGTTATCAATAACAGTTTAAAAAATAAAAACTCTGAATATCCAATAATAGGAGAAACTTAAACACATTCCTGTACATCTAGACTAAGGATTGGCAAACTTTTTCTAGAAAGGGCCAAATACTAAATATTGTAGGCTTTGCAGGCCATCTGGTCTCTATTGCAATGACTCAACTCAGCTGTTCAGTTGTAGCATGAAAGCAGCCGCAGACCATATATATAGGAATAAATTTAGCTATGTTCCAATAAAACTTTCTTAAAACCTGTGTTTTGGTAAACATTTAATGACTACATTTTTTAAACGTTAGGAAACTAAAGAGGATGTGATATCAAAATGTGAATTAAAAGTTTGTCAAGAAATATGCCAAAGTATTTATGTTGGTAATAATTTATTTGTTGAATTGCTTATGGTCTCTATTTTATCTTTTATATCTCTTAAAAATATTTTCCCTCAAAATTTCTCCAAAATAAATGCCTTTTGGTTTTGTAATATAAAATATTTTTTTTCTGTTTTTTTTTAAAGCTTTGATAGAACACAATACATGAAAATGGTTCTATAGGTGCAATAAAACTATGCATGAATTTAAAGATTTTTTTTTTCAGGAGGATATTTAATGTTCAATCAACTAGAGTAAAATAGACTAAATTCCACATAAATGTTCAATTTATGGACTTAATTAATTTTCCTAAGTATTTTAAAGTCCACTTTTTAGATCAGTATTTTTTGCTTTCTTTTTTAAAAATTTTATTTTATTTTATGTTCCAGGATATATGTGCAGGATGTGCAGGTTTGTTAGATAGGTAAACGTGTGCCATAGTGCTTTGCTGCACCTATCAACCCATCACCTAGGTATTAAGTCCATGTGCATTATTATTTTATCCTGATACTCTCCCTCTCACTACTCCATCACACCCCTGCCCCGATAGGCTCTAGTGTGTGTTGTTCCCTCCCTTTTTTCCATGTGTTCTCATTGTTCAGCTCCCATTTAGGACTGAGAATATGCAGTGTTTGGTTTTCTGTTCCTGCAATAGTTTGCTGAGGATAATGGCTTCCAGCTCCATCCGTGTCCCTGCAAAGGACATGATCTTGTTCCTTTTATGGCTGCATAGTATTCTGTGGTATATGTGTACCATATTTTCTTTATTCAGTCTTTCATTGATAGGCATTTGGGTTGATTCCATGTCTTTGTTATTGCGAATAGTGCTGCAATGAACATATGCATGCATTTATCTTTATAATAAAGTGATTTATATTCCTTTGTGTATATATCCAGTAATAGGATTGCTGGGTCAAATGGTATTTCTGGTTCTAGGTTTCTGAGAAACTGCCACACTATCTTCCACAATGGTTGAACTAATTTACAGTCCCACCAACAGTGTAAAAGCATTTCTATTTCTCCACAGCCTCACCAGCATCTGTTGTCTTGACTTTTTAATAATCACCATTCTGACTGGAGTGAGATAGTATCTCTTGGTGGTTTTGATTTGCATTTCTCTAATGATTAGTGATGTTGAGCTTTTTTTCATATATTTGCTGGCCACATAAATATCTTCTTTTGAGAAGTGTCTGTTCATGTCCTTTGCCCACTTTTTACTGGGGTTGTTTTTTTTTTTTTTTTTTTTTTTGTAAATTTGTTTAAGTTCCTTGTAGATTTTGGATATTAGACGTTTGTCAGATGGGCAGATTGCAATAATTTTCTCCCATTCTGTAGGCTGTCTGTTTACTCTGATAGTTTCTTTTGCTTTGCAGAAGCTCTTCAGTTTAATTAGATTCCATTTGTCAATTTTTGCTTTTGTTGCAATTGCTTTTGATGTTTTCATCAGGAAATCTTTGCTTGTGCCTATGTCCTGAATGGTTGAGTTAATTTTTGTATAAGGTATAAGAAAGGGGTCCAGCTTCAATCTTCTGCATATGTCTAGCCCATTTCCACAGTACCACTTATTAAATAGGGACTCCTTTCCCCATTGCTTGTTTTTGTCAGGTTTGTCAAAGATTAGATGGTTGTAGATGTGTGGTCTTATTTCTGAGATCTCTATACTTTTCCATTGGCCTATGTGTCTGTTTTTGTACCAGTACCATGCTGTTTTGGTTATTTTAGCCTTGTAGTATAGTTTGAAGCCAGGTAGCAGGATGCCTCCAACTTTGTTCTTTTTGCTTAGGGTTGCCTTGTCTATACAGGCTCCTTTTTGGTTTCATACAAATTTTAAAGTAGTTTTTTTTTTCTAATCCTGTGAAGAATGTCAATGGCCATACACCCTCCCAAGACTGAACTGGGAAGAAGTTGAATCCCTGAATAGACCAATCACAGGTTCTGAAATTGAGGCAGTAACAAATAGCCTACCAACCAAAAAAAGCCCAGGACCAGATGGATTTACAGCTGAATTCTACCAGAGGTACAAAGAGGAGCTGGTACCATTTCTTCTGAAACTATTCCACACAATTGAAAAGGAGGGACCCCGCCCTAATTCATTTTATGAGGCCAGCATCATCCTGATACTAAAACCTGGCAGAGATACAACAAAAAAAGAAAATTTCAGGCCAATATCCCTGATGAATATTGATGCAAAAATCCTTGATAAACTACCGGCAAACTGAATCCAGCAGCACATCAAAAAGCTGATTCACCATGATCAAGTTGGCTTCATTCTCGGGATGCAAGTCTGGTTCAATACATGTAATTCACACATAAACAGAACTAAAGACAAAAACCACATGATTATCTCAATAGATGCAGAAAAGGCCTCCAATAAAATTCAATGTCCATTCATTTTAGAAACTCTCAATAAACTAGGTATTGAAGGAACATACCTCAGAAGAATAAGAGCCATTTATTGCAAACCCACAGCCAATATTATACTGAATGGGCAAAAGCTGGAAGCATTCTCCTTGAAAACTGGCACAACAAGTATGCCCCCTCTCACCACTCCTATTCAACATAGTATTGGAAATTCTGGCCAGGGCAATTAGGCAAGAGAAAGAAATAACAGGTGTTCAGATAGGAAGAGAGGAAGTCAAACTGTCTTGTTTACAGATGTCATCATCCTATATCGAGTAAACTCCATCATCTCAGCCCAAGCTTCTTAAGCTGATTCACAGCTTTGGCAAAGTCTCAGGATACAAAATCAATGTTCAATAATCACAAGCATTACTATATACCAACAACAGACAAGCAAAGAGCCAAATCATGAATGAACTCCCATTCACAATTAGTACAAAGAGACTAAAATACCTAGAATACAGCTAACAAGGGGAGTGAAGGACCTTTTCAAGGAGAACTACAGAACACTGCTCAAGGAAATAAGAGAGGACACAAACAAATGGAAAAGCATTCCACGCTCATGGATAGAAAAAAAGTATCGTGAAAATGGCCATCCTGCTCAAAGCAATTTATAGATTCAATGTGATTCCCATTAAAGAAATGTTTTTATAGTATTTTAATGTTGATTTAATAAGGATACATTTTAAAATTTAAAAATGAAGAGGCCAGGTGAAGTGGCTTATGCCTGTAATCCTAGTACTTTGGGAGACTGGGGATCACTTGAGTCTAGGACTTCGAGACCAGCCTTAGCAACATGTCAAAACCCCATCACTACATTAAATACAAAAATTATCTGGGCATGGTGGTGCACACCTGTGGTCCCAGCTGACTGGGAGGCTTAGGTGGGAGGATTACCTGAGCCTAGGGAGTGAGACCCTGCCTCACAAAAAGAAGACGAAGAAGGAGGAGGAGGAGGAAGAGGAGGAGGAGGAGGAGGAGGAAATAGAAAATGTACTTGTGTCAATGCAAACTCTCACTGTGTTCATAACAAATGAATAACTTAACTGTATTTGGAAGCAAGAGCTCTGCAAAAAAAAAAATGCAATAATTATGAGGCAGATTAACCACAGAGGTAGAAAATGTGATTTAATCAAAGATGTGCATTGCATTTATCTTTAGAATCAAATTTCTTTTATTTTTTTTGTTAATGACCATTTGTCTCTTTATGTCTGTAGGGTTATAAATACCATGTTGGCTATTTTCTGGTGCTTACTGGGTAAGTGTACGTGGCATTAACCACTGCAGATTAATTCCTCATTTAGGCTTTACTCGTTAGGGATCATGGTAGCCAGCAAAATGACTTCTGCTATGCATCTGTGGTGGCCAGGCACTGTGCTAAGGCTTTACCTAGGTGAGCACATTTAACCCTCACATCAAATTCAAGAGGGAGATGCTACTGTGCTGATGAGAAGGTTGACATTCAAAGGCTACTTTGTCAAAATCACACAGGATATAGATCCATTTCTTTATGACACTAGTATCTGTGCTCTTTCTATTACATACTCCCTGCAGTTAACAAACATATTTTGAAATCTTCTACCTAAAATAACTTAGGACACTAAAGTGAAGACAAATTTTGAAGTTTGTTTCTAAACTGGATTTTTAAAAGACTTTTTTTTCTTTGAAATGACTGATGTATTTAAAAAATTGGTACTATGTTTATTACCTGAGTGGTGAAATAATCTGTATACCAAACCCCCGTGACATGCAATTTACCTATATAAGAAACCTGCACATGTTGTACCCCTGAACCTAAAATAAAATAAGACAATAATTATGAGCAGATCCATTTGGTTCCAGGTTCAGGCTGAAATGCTCTGTTGCATCTTGAACATGTCTAGCTGAAGAGGCTGAATTGTTTGCCTTACCTCCTCCACACCCCAACCCCTAACAGATTCAGTTTAACCATGAGGGCAGAGAACGCAGGTATGAGGCCCATTTCCAGAAAAAAAATTGTGAGGAATATGCCAAGGAATTGGTGGGAGTCACTGAACAGATGTTCTGCTTGTAGCAATTGATCAACTTGAGCAAATTTTAATTTGCCTTTTGGTTTCACTGATTGTATTTTAATAGCATAAAAACAATGTTTGACCTCAAATGGGAAAGCATAAGATTATTCTGAAAAAAAAAAATGCTAGCAAGATTATTGAACAACACTTTGCCAATAAAGATGAACATTCTTCCCAAATTTATTTTATTCAAAAGACTTCCCAAATTTTTGAATCAGGAAGGATACAGTTGGGTAAACTTGGGGAAGGTTGAAGTGTTGGCATGGAATCAAGCTGGGAAAAGTGCCCATTTGCTTTGTGAGTTGTGTATCGCATCAGAGATGGGGTGTCAGTCGGATGAGGATGCCTTTGCCTGGAATCAAGAATGACTCAATAGGGAGCCCACATGAGCAAGAACTTGTTTTCAAGGAGTCCTTTGGTCCCAAGACAGCTGCCTTTATGACACTCGCCATCCTTAGGAACGAAGCTGCTCTTTACTGTTCAGAGTGATTTCCACGTTGTTCAGGGCACATGGCTAGTGGAAAGCCTTGACTTGGAGTTTGCAGACCTGTGTTTATGTTCCAGCCTGGACACTCACTAGGTTTTTGCCCCTTAAGCAAGGCACATAACCTCTCTGAGTGTTTGTTTTCTCATTTATAAAATAGAAATAATGAATCCATAAAATTCACACGTATGTGTATAAACTTTATTTATACAATGTGTCTGTATGACATTAAATAATGACTAATAATTACGATTCTTATAAGAATTATTATTGTGACAATGTTTAAGACAGTATTAATTTGTTCTTTCCTTTTCTGTGAGCCAGGGACTAGAGATAAAAGGTTCTTTTTCAAAAAGCAGACCCCAAAACAGGTCATCACATCCAAAAAGGAATAGTCATGTGGGGTTTGCATATACTTTTATGGGAGACAGAGTGGTCGGTCAGTGCAGTCTTCCAGGGGTAAGGGTAGTAGGTTTCCAGGGGTATTGTCATTATGGGGAATCTTCGGATGCCACTGCTCTTCATAGGCAGATGCTGGCTTCTGCTGTTACCTCTTTGGGGAGTGTGCAGGCAAGTGATAGGTTGGCAAATAACAGCCCCAGGGGGAACAGACAACTTTCGGCAGAAAATGAAGGATCAAGTGCTCTTAAGTGAGGTATATTTCATGTCAGCACATTGATGACTTTTGATCTATTTAAACACATATTCTGTCTACAAGCAACCGGGTAAAAGAGAGCTTATGCAATTTACAAAATGCAATGTGTCCTAAGTGTCATATAAGCAATTTTTATAAAAGGGAAGGATGTCAATTTCAAGTCAAACTGTAAAACCAGGGTGAAACCATAGAGTCCAGTGACCCAATTTCCTAAGGATATTAAAGATTTTAACAACCAAAAATCGTTAGATGGCATTACACCTCTTGAGGTTGTTGCATCTATACAAGCAGCAGCAGATAATGCAATTCGATATAGCAATTGTTGGATGTGGTGATGTGTGTGTTGTGTGTGTGCATTTGTGTACACATGTGCAAAGTTGAGGCCCAGGAAAATCACAGCAACACTGTGCACCTTTATGTTATCAGATTCAAAAGACAAGATTGAGTATTTTAAATTGTGCTACTGTTTAAATTTTATTTTTGTAAATATATACCATGAAAGTAATCTAAATGGAAGAGAAAAAAGCCGTAAAATTTTATACTACTATTGTATCATTAATATTTATCTGTTCATGGTTTAGGAAGCCATCATTTAAGATGGTGACACAATATCTGAAGATATTTGCCCTCTCTCCTAGGTCCCTCCTCACTTCTCCAAAGACAGAAGATCTGATTGTATCACAGGTGCCGGGGGTTTCTCACTGTCTCTTAAAGCTTCCTTCTCTCTTGTTCCTTCTGGGAAGGAATTGGGGCATCTTACGCCAGTTTTGCCACAGTCCTTTCTGCTCCTTTTCTCCCATGGGGCATCTGGTACCATTAGATCCTCAGATTCAGACCAGCCCATGGCGGTGGTGGTAAGGTGGGTGGGCTGTGGTGAGGCCTCTTAGGTCTCTAGATCACATCTGGTACTCTGTCTGGTTTACTATGGTTCCATGAATGAAAACAGGGCTTCAGGCCCCATCTGCATCTCTCCCTTTGTGTTTACCTTGGGAGAACAGTGACTGGGATCTGGGTTCGGATTCCACTATTCCAATTCCATAATATTATCATAACACCATCACAATTGCTTAGGTTCCTAACATTGTCCATTAATGAAAATATTGTCATTGAATTAATCATGTCCGTTGTCTGTGCAATTGTTCCTAATTCTCACCATCATGAACATCACTCTGATGACTGTCGTTTTGCATAAAGTCTCTCCCTGTTTACTTTAGGTTATTTTCTTGGATACATTATAGAAAATGGAATTACTGTATTCATGAAGTTGAGCAATTTCATGGCTCTAAGCACATGGTACCAAATCAGTGTCCAAATGAGTGGACTAATGTCCCCTAGCATTTATGAAAGTGCCAGTTTCAATGACTCCATCCCCACCTTTGTTAAAATATATAGGGAAAGTAATACTCAGAATTATCGGTCTCTTGTTTTCAATGATTTTCACTTACTTGAATATAAAGGGAGGGTGAGTTATATTTCTTTTTAAAAAAGCTGTACTCCAGGGTATCATTTTTCTTTAGATTTTTCTTTTAAAGATTCTTTTGAATAGCCATAAAGAAAAGGTAAATCGGCTGGGCATGAGTGGCTCACACCTGTAATTCCAGCACTTTGGGAGGCCAAGTAGGGTGGATCACCTAAGGTCTGGAATTCAAGACCAGCCTGACCAACATGGAGAAACCCCCGTCTCTACTAAAAATAGAAAAAACATTAGCAAGGTGCGGTAGCTCATGCCTGTAATCCCAGCTACTCTGGAGGCTGAGGCAGGAGAATGCCTTGAACTCGGGAGGTGGAGGTCGCTGTGAGCCGAGATGGCGCCATTGCACTCCAGCCTGGGCAACAAGCGTGAAACTCCATCTCAAAAAAAAAAAAAAAAAAAAAAAAAAAAAAAGAAAAGAAAAAAACAAAAAGAAAAGGTAAATTATTATTCTTTGAGGATATATTTGTTAGTTTGAAAATGGTAAAGTCAGTTAAAGCTCCATGTGGAATATACAATGGCTGATTAAGTGGGGCAAAACAATTTTTAAAACGATAAATCAGCTATAATTTCAAGGTAATGACTGATTTTCTTGTGTGACTGAGAAACTGTCTTCGAGGCAATCCTAAAAAAGACATTCAAGATGTGTTTTCCGCAACTCTATTGAACAGAGATGTATGAAAATTATCAATGCCTGTTTCATTTTGAACTACCTTGGAGGGCGAGCCTCATCAATTTCAACTTCAGGCATTTATTACCTTGGGAAATAACAAAATTCTTATACCAAGAATGCAGAAAGAAACAGAGGAAAGATTTTGACTTCCGAAGTTGAAAAGTAAAGTCCCCTGTGAGACTTTATTGGGAGAGAAAATAAATTTTTAATTCTCCAAATCCTCCACTAATATATCAAGAACAAACCAGGCTGGAGTGCAGTGGTGCGATCTCAGATCACTGCAGCCTCCACCTCCCTGGTTCAAGCGATTCTCCTGCCTGAGCCTCCTAAGTAGCTGGGATGACAGACGTGTGCTACCATGCCCAGTTAACTTTTGTATTTTTAGTAGAGACGGGTTTTCACCATGTTGGCCAGGATGGTCTCCATCCCTTGACCTCATGATGGACCTTCCTCGGCCTCCCAAAGTGCTGGGATTACAGGCGTGAGCCACTGAGCCCGGCCATAAGTCTGAGCATTTTATTTCACTCTGTAGTGAGGACACAGGATATGACCTGAGGGGAGCTGCAGTCAGAAAAGAAGGGAGGGCAGGAAGGCCTCTCTCTGCTGGAAGACAAAGAGAGGAAGAGTAGGCCAGAGAGTTAAGGTGTGAGAATGCTGTTTGTCTCTATCAACATTCCAGCCGTGAGATGGTGGAGCTTAAAGACATAAAAATGTAGGGGTTCACATTTTACTTCTCAGGAAAATTGACAGCATCAAAGAGAACTCTACATTCAACTTGGCCCTGGAGCAAGACGGTGACAGGCACCCCTAGATTATACGTACAGAGACGTTCATTTATGAGCCTGAGATAGTATCTGGTTATCTAAGTTTAGTCTATTGTCGTTTGCAGTGATATGAAGCTGTTATGGGCTTCAGTGAACAGGTGGAGGCTTGGAGTCCAGATAAGAAAACCCAAGAGGTTCCTAACAGCAACAACTAATGACAAAGTATTCATTAGAGAGCATTGAAAAATTAACCACACCATTGGTGGACACTAACTCAGAGCCTGAATGAGAGAAGCTGCCCACATCAGAGACCAGTGGTCCTCAGAGAAGAGCATGGGGGACGAGATGTCCTCACCTGCTGCTATGATGTTTCCTTTATGAACAGGTATCACCAAGTGAGATTCCTAAAATTTTAGTTTGCATGTTTTGCTCCTACAACACTGATATCATTGGAGTAAGTATATCCTTTCTCAAAGTACATACTTTGAATGTGACCCCACTCATTCAGATTTATACATATTATTATGTTTATTAAAATGACACCCTATTTGGCTCATATCTGGAATGTGTTTGTGTGATTTACTCACCTGATTCTCTTTCAGTGTTATCTGCCCCTGTTCCTTACACCCAATGAAGGTTCTAACACATCTAAAAATCTTCTCATTTTGTTGTAGTCTCTGAACAAAGTTGGCAGGAAAGAAGCCAATTCTGTCTTGAATTTTCCCCTGAAAGGAAAAAGGAGGCATGCATCCACAATTGTAGCATGTATTGTAATTATAGTTATCAACTGATTTTCTCTTTTTTTTTTTTCTAAAGAAAGAGGAACACTTACTTTCCACCAGTCTTCATTGGAATCCTCTAAAAGAGTAATTATGTCTCCTGGCCTAAAATGAAGAATGAATGAGTTGGGTAAAGGTAAAAAAAAGAAAAATAAGATACTTTAAAGTCAGGAGTAATCATTTCTCATTTACACAAATAGTCTTAAAAGAAATAGAAGTAAAGTAAATATAACTTTTATAAGTTCTTCCTACCCAAGAAAATAGCTTTATTACACATTGAAGGCAAACATGATTTTATGCTGTATTTTAAAAATAACCTTTTTTTTTTTTTTTTTTTGGATAGAGTCTTGCTCTGTCGCCAGGCTGGAGTGCAGTGGCGCGATCTCAGCTCATAGCAACCTCTGACTCGCTGGTTCAGCCATTCTCCTGCTTCAGCCTCCCAAGTAGCTGGGATTACAGGCACCCACTGCCATGCCCAGCTAGGTTTTGTATTTTTAGTAGAGAGGTGGTTTCACCATGTTGACCAGGATGGTCTCAATCCCCTGACCTTGTAATCCATCTGCCTTGGCTTCCCAAAGGGTTGGGATTACAGGCATGAGTCATCGTGCCTGGCCAAAAATAACTGTTACCTATAGTTTGATACATAAATGATCATAAAGCTCCAAAATTTAGAAGTTGATACATTTCAAGATACAAATCTCCCTTCTTCTCAGCCCCATGATCTACCTCCCATTCCCTGTGTGTCCTTCTAGACTCCTTCCCACGCACTTACATTTATAAATAGATGTGTACATGTAGAATTGGTCATTATCTTTATCATTATCTATACCTTCCCAATACCTTCTCAAAACCTAGCACACTTTTGCTTAGCTCCATTTTTCCCGCCTGCCACCTTTTATGCTGGTGTAATTGGAGTTTTGTACTAGATTTGTGTATGTGTGCATGTGGGTGTGTGTGTCTACATCATTCATCGATAATTACTTGGGTTTGGCTGAAGACTAATGTGTTTTTGTTGTTATTGTTTCTATTCAACACAGCTGTAACAATCGGAAGACTGCTATTTTTCACACTGGGAAAATTTTCTCTACTATTTCTTTCATGTTTTTCTCCCATTTATGATGTTCTCTCTTCTTTCCTTCTGGAACTTCTAGTCAACACATGCTGGACCTTCTGAATCCATCCTCACATTTTTTGTCTTTCTTACACACCTACAGTCTTATTTTCCTCTATGTTCTTAAATCTTTTTCTCAATTATATTTTCCTGATCATTTATTTTGTATTTGGGCTTTTCTATTATTTATTATAATACTGAGAATTGTTTCAGAAAAAGTTTTCAGAAAATATTTTTAGAAAAAAATAGTTTCTAAGGGTTCTTTATTATTTCTGAAAGTTTTCTTTTTTTCTAATTTCTCATTATTTCCTTGTTCTTTTCTGAAAGAGTTCTGAAAGTGGCTTTCCATCATGGATGCAATGTTATAATGGATTGTACAGAGATTATTATATTTTCAAAACAATATTTCTTTTTTTTTGAGATGCAGTCTTGCTCTGTTGCCCAGGCTGGAGTGCAGTGGCACAATCTCAGCTCACTGCAAACTCTGCCTCCTGGGTTCATGCCATTCTCCTGCCTCAACCTCCCGAGTAGCTGGGACTACAGGCGCCTGCCATCACGTCCGGCTAATTTTTGTATTTTTAATAGAGACAGGGTTTCACCTTGTTAGCCAGGATGGTCTTGATCTCCTGACCTCGTGATCCACCCACCTCGGCCTCCCAAAGTGCTGGGATTACAGCCATGAGCCACCATGCCCGGCTTCTTTCTTTTACTGAACATTTGTTTCCTCTGAATTTAGTTGGCCTATCCTTTATCTTATTACTTCTTTTTCATATCAAGTATTTTTTCTAAAATCTAATGTTTCTTGGTCGTCTCTTTTTATGAAAGACTGAAAATGGAGGTAGGTGGATGTGGACAGGCTTCTCCACTATTCGATATCTGTGATCTGCCATGGGTCTCTCTCTCAAGTGCAAGGGCTATTTACAGGCCCTGTTGAAAGGAGCAGCATGTGCCAATTGGTGCATCTCCCTTTTACATACTTGAATGTATAGCAGGTAAGCAGTATGGTGCCGCCTCCTCCTCCTGTCCTAATAGCTATAGCAAGGAGGATTTTCTTACCCTTGGGGAGAGAATAGGTCAGTTTATTTTTCTCCTAAGTAGAGCTGCCTTTTCCTTTTTCCCATGCCCTCTAGAAGGTCTGAAGGTCCAGAGTTATCTCAACACAGTTCTTTCCCAGGCTTCTGTGCTCACATTAGAGCCCTCCTTAGGCGTGGGTTCTTTTTCTTTAGAGTACAGGTGTTGGCTTAATTCTGGAGTCCAGCATCATTGCTGCCAATTGTTCATTATAAGTAGTAATGTGGTGCTATGAATACAGTTGAGACTGTATCAATTATGTATTGTCACAGTAATGCTGTGTGATAAACAGCCACAAAACCCCCATGGCTCCCTCACAGGCTTGGGTGTTGGCTTTTGCTGAGGCGACTGGGGTGATTTTGCCCTAGTCCACATTTCCCATTCCTTGGAAGGTCAGTTTCATAGCAATGGTCAAGGTTCAGGAGCAGCGCATGGAGACATGCAAAGCACATGAAGTCTCTAAGGCTTAGATCCAGAACTGACACATTGTCACTTTGCTTCATTTCATTGGCCAAAGCAAGTCTCAAGGCCAGTTCAGACTCAAGGGATAGGGTAACAGGCTCCACCTCTGTTTTGAGAGGAACTGCAAAGTCCCATGACACGGGCATGAATATAGGGAGGGATGAATAATTAGGGCCATTAATACAATCAATCCACTGCAGACTCTTCACACTCTTCAGTGAAGTCCGGAGCATTCTGTGTCTCTTTAAATGTGCTCCCCCTTCTATAGCTGTTTTGTCCCGAGTATTCTTTGGTCTCTGGTCATCTTCATTGTTCACAACTCAACTGCATTTGCTGTAGTCTGCGAGGAAATTCCCAAGATTTCTGGTTCTCTCTTAGCATGCATTCTTGTTTTCTAGTACTGTTACAGATGTGTTAAAAAAAATATTTTCTGACACGTTTAGGAATTGGAGCAAAAGTAGATTTGCGTATTCATTTTGCTATTCTGATTCAATCTCCTTCGCTGTCATTTTCAATTCTCAGTTAATATCTATCTTCATCAGGGATTCCAAATATAACAGGCTTGTCACCCCTGGAGCATTAAGCACAACTGGCATTTTGGATTTCAACAGTCACAGTTTCATGCTGATGCCACAGAAAGCGAGATGGCTGAAAATCACTCTTTCTCAGGTCAGGGATTTAATTAAGCGTCAAGGATGAAAGTCAATGTAGAAAAATCTTCTAAGCCCCAGCAGATTTTATTTAAACTAGTAACCTAAGAAACCACGAGTTAGTATCAAATACAATGACTGTGCTGCTGCTCTGGCAGAAGCTGTAAATAGGGAATAAAGTTGGGGGAGGTACCTTTCCCTAAGAGTGAAAGAGGGAGACTGGGAGGTACCTTTCCCTAAGGGTGAAAGAGGATGCTGCCTGAATCCGACCTCTATTTTATAGTCTACTCAGAGGCTCACGCTTGACTGTGCTCACAGGTGGACAGTCCCCAGCACTTGACCCTCGTTAACTAAATTACATATTAGAATAAGGCACTCACTGGGATAACAGGCTATAATCTTCTGAGAAATACCAGACATACTTCTTGAAGTGTGATGAGTGTTCTGTCTTTTCCTAAAAAAGAGCTCCACCAGGATCAGAAAATTGCTTGGTGAGTGATTTATTGATCCATTTATTATTTCCTTTGTTTTTGTTTACCCACTCATTCAACAAATATTTATAGAATGTGGGCTCTGAAAGAGTGTCATCTTACTAGGCACTGGGTTTACTTTGGTGAATAAAATCCTCACTAGAACTAATAGCCTAGTGAGAAAGATAGATAATAAACAAGTAAATAGATAATAAAACATTTAATAAATAGATAAATAATAGATATATCATATATGTATAATTAATAAGTATATAGTTGTAAATTGGCTTAAGGACTACGAGGGAAATTAGAAGGTGTAGCCAAAAAGGACCAGTAGACTCCTCTTGAGATTAGTCAAATACTCTAAGCACCTGGCAGAGATAGCTAATGCCTCTTTTTCAATATAGAGAGGATCTTGCTCTAGGGGAGCCCTTGAACCCAAGATAGTAACTCTCTAACATCTAGGCCAGCAAATCTGTGGCTTGTGGGATTTTTTACTGCCTCCTTACCCTTCCAGGCATTACCCGACAATCTCAGCACTCTTTCCCACAGGATTCTAAATCCTGCACTCTGATTTAGAATCCTTTTCAACACTGGGCTCTAGGTGGTAGATCTGAGTAGGCATGCAAGATACCACTCTGTGTCACATAGCTGCTTCTTCTTCTTCTTATTTTATTTTATTTTTTTTGAGACAGAGCTTTACTCTGTCACCCAGGCTGTCACCCAGCTTTACTCTGTCATCCACTTACTCTGGAGTACAGTGGCGCTATCTGGACTCACTGCAACATCTGCCTCCCAGGTTCAAGCAATTCTCTTGCCTCAGCCTCCTGAGTAGCTGGGATTACAGGTGCCCGCCATCAGGCCTGGCTGATTTTTTGTATTTTTGGTAGAGACAGGGTTTCACCATATTGGCCAGACTGGTCTCGAACTCCTGACCTCATGATCCGCCTGCCTCAGCCTCCCAAAGTGCTGGGATTTCAGGCATGAGCCACTGCGCCTGGCCCATTTATTATTACTTTTTAAAAATGAGTGTTGACGCAGTTTTGAGGCTCTAGCTAGAGGCTGGTCAGTTCCCCTTCTTAAGCAGCTGATTAAGTCCCCACCACAACAACTCCCTGATGAGGGCTCTTATACTCTGGGCCACTCTGTACCACCCCTAATGTCCCACTCTAGAGCCAGGTACTAGATAATGAGGGGCATCCTCTGTGCCCTAGAACCTGTGAAAATTATTCAAATTAATCAATATACAGGGAGCCCCTGGAAACCTAGACTACCCCGCTGCCTGCCATACATACATAATCCGCCTACTGTAGCTCCAGCTTGCTGTTACCCTGACTTCCAGGGCAACCTTCTGTGTTGCCCTTAGTGGCAGCCCTTCACTCTCAACTGTGAGTTTTCTTCTGAACCCTTTCTTAGTTCAGTTCTCTTCTCTTGCCATGGTGTTGGTGTGTTGTGCGATACCATCAAAGAAACAAATGAAAACATTCCGCCAACTGGCTCAATTTAGGGAGAGCCTTGCCATTGGTCCCAGAGGAATGGTGGCCTAATGCTTAAATTTGTCCTTTCCCCAGGTTAGACACTGGCTAATCCATGACTCTGCCCTCAGTTGTTTCATGTTTCTGTGGCTGTCAGGTCCTTTCCATGGAATAATTTCTTTCTTCATTCGGGTTATCACACTACAGGCACATTTGAGAAAAGTCCTTCTCTGGCCTAATAGTTATTCTCTTGCTTTTAGGAGACTTTATGTTCTTGATCCATTACATCTAGATTTTGCAATTTAACTCTTTATTTCCAAATTCTTGGGACCAATTTGATGGGCCCCCAATTACTTAAAAGGTTCCTTTGCTTAATTCAGTCAGAGCATTGTACATTCAGGTACAGGTTTTGCTTACATTGTAATCCACAATTGTATACCACGATGTAAAGTATAATGCAATTCATAAACAATTGAAGCATCAGTTTCCTTTAGTGAAAAGAGGTCAGAACACCACAGCTGGCCTTTTGCTTTTGTTTGCTCAGTAAAATTTGCCATAGGCCCAGAGGAAGATTTTCAAGTTGGTTATATAATGATTTATAGGAACTCTTGAAATGGTGAAAGGGCGGCAGGCTTGCAAGAATTAGAATAAAATAACAAAAGTAACTACAGAATTACAGTGAGCAGGACAGGGTTTAATTTCAAGTGTGTGTGTACTTGCACGCATGTGTGTGAGAACTAATGGTTGCTTTCTGGGTTCATTCTCAGCAGTCTTTCTGTCTCTCTTATTTCTCGATTTTTCATGTGGGCATTGGAACCATCTTTTCCACCACCAGGTAAACTGTCTGCAGGGACTCAGTGTACACAGAGGGTATGAATGATAAAAACTGAGCTTGGCCAGCTACGTGGAACTATTCTGCAAGATCTTCCAGGGTGGGCTCTTGGAGGGAGGAGTGTGAGGTGTCCTGAGGCACACCCTGCCCAGCCCAGCCTCTCTCCAATCCCCAAGTAGAGCACAAATTCCTACGAGAGGAGACATAACACCCTCCAGATGAGGACGCTGCTTCCGAGAGAAACACTTTCTCCACTATCTGAGACAACCTGAGAGCTCAGATTGGTCTTACTGTGGGAAGCACATGGTCAAAGCAGAATGGCCTAGGGCCTTTGTTTTCTGAATGTTTTAAAATTCAAAGAAAATGAGTCTTGTCTCACTCCTCCATTTCTGCACATTTATCCTAGGAAAACTATATGACTTTCAAGTATTTTCTAAATATTTATAAAATTTCAGTTATTGGGTGTGCATAGGGGGATACAAAAATGAAAAAAAATTATCTAAGCTGGGGTTTTCTTATCTGTAAGGTTAGGATAATAGCACTTACTCCATCAATATTTTTTGAGGACTAAATGACATAATGCTTGTAATGCATATTTAGATAAGTCCCCATTAGATGGTGGCTATCATTGTAAAATAGTTACTGCCCTCAAGATGTCGGTAATTTCAAAGGATAAAGACAGTAAACTGTTTAAGGTAAGGGTCGTTCCTGAGGGAGAAGCAGATGCTAGGGTGGTGGGGAGATGACAGATAAGCATAGAATTGATCCCAAACAAAAATCCCAAACACATGTCTCTTTGAGGATTGGCTATCTCAATTATATTTATTTACTTATATATTATGCATGATAAATTATTGTGAGCTATATTTACTTTGCAAAGTTAAATCTTTTTTTTTCTTTTTTTGAGACAGTCTCACTCTGTTGTCCAGGTTGGAGTGCAATGGTGCAATCATGGGTCACTGCAGCTCTACCTTCTGGGCTTGAGCAATCCTCCTGCCTCAGCCTCCCAAGTCTCTGGGACTGCAGGTACATGACACCACTCCCAGCTAACTTTTAAAATTGTTTATAGGGTCTTACGATGTTGCCCAGGCTGGTGTCTAACTCTCGGCCTCAAATGATCCTCCTGCCTCAGCATCCCAAAATGTTGGGCTTACAGACATGAGCCACCATGCCTGGCCTCAAAGTTAAGTCTTTATCACTGTGGTTGATATACAGTAAGGCTCAAAATTGCTAATTTTCATGTAAACCTGTATTTTTTCACTTGTAAATTAGAAGATTTATTCTAATCATTGCGTTTTACGTTTATATCTCATTAGGTTTTTGGCAGAGGTGGTTGGTTAATGAAATAGCCTTTGACTTCAGTAGCTTCAGACACTAACATTTGGTGTGATTCGGAGCTATGGAAAACCTTCTCCCTCTTTTCATACTGTCCCTCTTCCCCTTCCTTGTCTACTCCACGAAGTGACCACAAAGGTGTATCAGGGCCCAGGAGCTGGATCTAGTATTCTATTACCCAGGTGGCTGATTGTAATGGAGATGTTGGCAGGGTTGAGCCTAGAGGGCGATGGCAATGTTCACTAACTGTTGTCATGAACAGTTGCATTTTCATACAAGTAGGCAGGCTAAGAGAGATTTCACCATTTACAGGCAGGGTTTGAATCTATGACTAACTCCACTAAATCAGGCAGTCTCTTGCACCACCCATGCCATGTCAAAACTCATCAGAACTGCTCACTTTACTATATAGTTATTTTGAGCCTCTTTAATATTTCCTACCCTTTCTCATTCATTAGGGAAAAAGAACCTTAAATCAAGTTTATAGCAACCAGTCACTCAGCAAAACTAGATACCCTTGAAAAACCAAGCTGAAGGGGGCAGAAAAAGGAGCCAGCCAAATGGCTCCATTAATCTGAGATCTATGACTTAATTTTTCACCAGACTTATTTCCCAATTTACATTATCTTGGTCCAGAATCTTTTACAGTCTTGGCACATGGGTATGTAATAAGTAACTCCTGAATTTGCATTTTGATTTTGTCTTATGCCTGATATTCACAAGACTGCCTGTGCTTTCCCAAGTCCATAGACCAGCTCAGAGAAAAGCATTCAACTAAAGGGCAATTTGGAAGGAATTTGGTAAATGTTCTTGAACTGTCATGGATCACACTCTCCAGAACCTAATTGAGAGAGGCATTTGAGTGAGAGGGAGGCTGCTAAACACATTAGTGACATTTGGGAACATCTGGGTTTCTTGACATAGTGCAGCATCAGAGCATAATATGCATCAGAGACTTTCCTCAAATAGCTTTAATTGCATTTTGATGTCCTGGTGACTGTGAAGATTATTTTTAAATCAAATTGGTGCATTAGAATTACATTTAGTTTTAATTAAGTTGATGCATTTGCCAAGCAGTAATGTACTTAGAGAATAGAAACGAGACACCAAGGGAGTCTTATTCTGTCTTACTCGGTCTTGAAACCTTGCAGGGTGAAGGACATTAGAACGTACACAAGTCACAGGTCAGAAAGCCAATGCAGATCTGTGTACGGAGCATTGACAGAATCGGGAAACCTCTGTTCTGGTTTTTGAGTCTGCTACTGGCCCACTGCATATCTTTGGATAAGTCACAGTTGTTCTCAGATAATCAGAATCCAGGAGGACATTTACCCATACAGATTTCCAAGTAGGATTTGACTCTCTAGGCTAAGGTGAAGCCCAGGAATCTCTATTTTAATACTACTTTTTAGGAGATTCTATGGCTTATAATAAATGACTTAACCATTCTAACTCAAGTTTTCTCCTTTTGTGAAATACTACTTGCTTGGGTAACCTCTGAGATTTATTAAAAGAACTCAAGAGGATGCTAGGAAAAATTATGAAAGACTTTGAAATGGGCAAAAAACATGACTGATCTGGGAGTCCTGTCTGGCACATCCTTTCAGATTACCTCCCCTTTGTCGATGCCTTTGAGCTATTTTACATCTCAAGCAAGTTGTAGAAAACTGACATTCATATAAGTTATTTTTGTCCACAGAAATGCAAGTGAATTTTGCCTGGTGGAATATAGTCAGTTATTACCCTTTATCCTGTGAATACTGAATGGTTTTGCACCTATTTATAAATTCCCGTCAGCATTCCTCATTGCCTATGTACATGTGATGTATTGAGTTCTCCTTTCAATCAGGTGGAACATCTTACTGGTTCTCTCATTAATTAATGAGCCATGTAAAAATTCTGACATGTGTTCAATTTATATTGCATGAGAGTCATGTTTTTATCTCAAATGAAAAAAAAATCTTTTAACAGAAGTGACTTCTCAGTAACATGCTCTATGGATCACAAACTTCCTGGTCTTAGCAACCATACTTAACAAACCTAATGCACTAGAAAGAATTGATGTGAGTGGCCAAAAAGGGATAAAGTAAAATGTTGTCTACCCTTGCTGATTAAAATAGAATTGTCAGCTTTATCAGAGAGAAAACTTAGGACAATGAACCTAGGATGGAAAGTGTGGTGGAGGAGAAAGATCAGTGGACTGGGAGTCAACCTCCAAGGGTTCTAATCCTAAGCTCCCATTTTCTACTTGTGAATTATTGTGCTTGGTTCTCCTACCTCACCTCCAGAAAGAGAAAAAAGAACCATACATTGTCTCACTGGAGTATGAACTAAACAGCCAAGTGTCCATTCACTAAGCATTACCAAGTTTTAAGGCAGTCTTTCAGAATCAAGACTGGAATTAATGTAGTTATCTAAATATGCTCCTGCCTCTGCCATGAATTTTCACCACCTCTTTTTGCAATGGGGCTTGCCTGTGCCCCTGATTTGGCACCTCTTAAAATAATTACCTGGTTCTGAAGTTTAACCCCATTATTCCCTTATGCTTTCCTCACTGGAGAGAGAGTGACTGCTCACTAACCAGGCTTCCCAGCCACCCATGACCCCTCTTCCTTCTGGAAGCCCAGCTTCTTTCATATCCTTTTGAGGCTGCTGTAAGTCACCTGGACTACCTCACACCCACAGCCCTGCACACTGGATTGTAACTTATGGTCTACTCTTCTGTTGGCCCCCTGGCCCATGACTGTCTGAGCTCTTTGAGAACGGGGCCTGTGAATAGTTCTCCCAGAAAAGAGCAGATGCTTGCTTACCGTGTGATGAGACGTGAATAGATGAAGTAAATCCTGGAAATAGCATGCAAGAGTTAAAATCACTTTTAACTCTTTTTAAAGTAGTGCTTTGAAAATACTCCAAAGAGATGAATTCAGGCCATCCCATCTCCAGAGATCCTGGCAAATACTAACTAATGAGAGAAATGGTTGCTTGCTTTCATTTAGACTTGCCCATGGAGAATCTGAGACTTGCTGCTTCCAGGAGTGGCCATTCATGAATCTAAATTTGCACTTGGAGTTACAAAAGGAGATAGGTTTTTCTTTGAAGCCCCTCAAATTTAGGTGTTCTAACATACATTGAAGTAGTAATTAATTTGCATTTCTTTTAGGATTTAACAATATTGAAAGAGCAGTTCCCTCTTTTCCTCTCTTGGCTTGTAGTCTTTTTTTTTTTTTTCCTTCTTTTTCCCACTCTCATGAAAAATGGCCATTATCATATAAATCTGTTTGAGGAGAACTAATAAAAATGAAAATGACATAGATGTGGGAAGTCAAAACGAATTCTTTGGAACAGGCATTGTATGATTGCCAAAATATGCATTTAAACCTTTAAATCTTTTATTTACTCTCAATCCTTTGTTTATGTGTCCCTACGATGTTTTAGGAGTTTATGTTTACTTGAAGTCATTTATATCTGCTGACTATTTACATAAAATATCAACTCAGCAAAGTCATGAAAGTCATTGTTGACTGAAAAGTTTTTATGAGCTTAAAAAAGGTGCCTTGGTGTGAATACTAAGTGATAACTCCAAGACTCTTGCAGATTGCTGAGCCCAATAGCAGTGAGGATAATGGGACTGGTTACATTTTAAGTGTTGATGGTAGGATTTAATTTCATCAAAACTAAGTGTGGGTTATCAAGCTTTGGCTAACAATGTGTGCATGCTTGCGTGTGTGTGAATGAATGTGTACTTGAATGTGTATAAGTGTGTGTGTATGTGCATGTGTGTGTGTGTGTGACTGTGAGTGTGTGTGGGAGGTTATTTGCATGTATAAGTGTATCACACACACATACATAGCCACTTGGCCAGAAGGATGATGTGACACATGGTCTATGTTAATTCACAGAGCAGTATACGATAATTATGACAACAGTGCTGATTATAATAGGGTTCTCCAGTTTACATTCTATTTTCATTAATTAATTTAGATAGATAGAAAGGGTCTAGCTCTGTCATTCAGGCTGGAGTACAGTGGTGTGTTTATAGCTCACTACAGCTTCAACCTCTTGGGCTCAAGTGATTCTTCTGTTTCAGCTTCCTGAAGAGCTAGGGCTACAGGTATGCACCACCATGCTTGGTTAATTTTTTATTTCTATTTTTGTAGAGATGGTGTCTTGCTTTGTTGCCCAGGCTGGTTTTGAACTCCTGGACTCAAGCAATCGTCCTGCCTTGGCCTCCCAAAATGCTGAGATTACAGGCATAAGCCACTGCACTTGGTCATGTATTTTTAGCAGCGTTTAAGAGCTTTGTTCATGAATTAAACTGGCAGTCCATAAAGTGTAATTTTCAGGACTCTTCAAAAAACTTGATAATAAGGGTAATTGGTGGAATCTGTCCAAGACTCTTAATTTCAGGAGATTATCTACTGTACCACCCTGCTATACCCTGATAGAAGAATCTGGGTAGCTCTTTAATGTTATCAGGCCTCAAATTGTCAGCAATGTTTGAGACCCCATGCATGATGGCATCACATCTTGGGTATCAGTGATAAAATTTCATATTATAGCTCATCATGTCAGCAACTGAAAAACCTGCTCCCAAGATAAGTATTGGATATCACAGCTCCTTTTTGCTGGACCAGTTGGACAAGGTCTTACTGGGTCCGCTCAAAGGGAGAGCCTTTAACTGTTTTCTCTACTGTATATCCTTAGGGTGGTGTTAATGAGGTTGTTCTGAAGACTAGGAGAGAAAATACACTGTGAAAAGATGTAATTACGAAGAGAAGGTATCTAAAATCTACTGTGACCTCACTTCGTACTGGGCATGAAATTCCGCATTTTATTTATATTATCTTGTTTAACACTCAGTCTTCCTAGGAAGGAGAAAACTGAGTCTCTAAAACATTAAACTGTTTGCTAAAATTGACACAGATAGTGTCAGAGTTGGAAACTAGACCTAGTCCTCTCTGACTGCCAGAAATTTCTCTTTTCTGCCTTGCCAGCTTGCTGTCCTGCTCTCTGCCCTTGATGGTGGAAAGGTAGAGAATTATCATGGTCTACATTACCTCCAGAGGTTTAGGTGGGAAACAGCAAATTAATTTATAAAGGAAGTTTATTTCTACTTTTTCATGGCAGTGCGAAAAAAATAAATAAAGGAAGTTTATTTTGCACTGGAACTGTAGCAAAGCAGACTGTATAAAGTCTCTGCCTTTATATGGGATTTGGAGACTAATGATGGGACCATTGCACTTCTAAGAAAAGTGTTCACTTACCTAAGAACAAGAGGGCAGCAACCAGCTCTTCCTCTTGTGAAAGGAAAATAAAATCTCAGGACTCTAAACTCACTATGTCAAAGGGAAAAAATGTTAAGCTTGGGATCTGAGTCACACAACAACTGCCTTCCTTTTTGTTCCTAAACAGATAGTTGCAAAGATGGAAGGCCACAGATCTCCCCAGGTGGGCTCCCTGAAACTGCTCACAAGGAAATTCCTTGTGGACCCCAAACTCTTTACCCTAAAACAGAGTTCTGTTGAATCTCACCCAGACAGTATAAATTACCAGCTTTTCTTCACAGGAACAGGGCAAAGACAAGACTAGAAAGCATCCCTCCACCTACCTGAGACAAATGTGACCGCTTCCTCTACTCTGTGTTTATTGATATCTTATGTAAAATGCAGATTTACTGAACATCAGACAAATGCATAATTGACTGTTCCTCTACATCCCTTTCACTTGTAACATGCGGATTCAGTGAGCATTAATCAAAGCCTCACAAGAATGATCACGTATCTCACTACCTACCCTCCCTGCTTTTTTTCTTTCCTCCTTACCTTCCTGATGCCCTTTCCCCTTCAAATATTGAAGTCCTCAAAAACCCTTTTTGGAAAATGCACAAACCACTTATCCTACTAAAGCTTGCATCTCTTTTTCCCAGGCACATTCTCAACCTTGGCAAAATAAACCTTTAAATTGACTGAGAACTGTCTCAAACAGTTTATGGTTTATAGTCTCTGAGGTCCCCACCTCCTCTCAACTGTGAGTGCTTCAGTAAAGGCTTAGCAGGGCTTCTTCCAAGTTGTCTTAAGCCTGTCGTTATTTGTGAATGGAACCACAGGCTACTTTTGGTCTCCCCCTTTACAATTTCTTCTTGATGAATAACATTTATCCTGGGCTCAGGCTCATCTGTTCCAGGAAACAGGTCCCTGACTAACCACTCTCAGCTTGGTTTGCTTCCTTATTTATAGTTTCCATTGGATTATTATTATTATTATTATTATTATTATTATTATTATTAAGACAGAGTCTTGCTCTGTTGCCCAGGCTGGAGGGCAGTGGTGTGATCTTGGCTCACTGCAGTCTCCACTTCCCTGGTTCAAGCAATTCCCCTGCCTCAGCCTCCCGAGTAGCTGGAATTACAGGCACACACCACCATGCCCGGCTAATTTTTTTGTGTTCTTAATAGAGACGAGGTGTCACCATGTTGGCCAGACTGGTCTTGAACTCCCGACTTCAGGCAATACGCCCGCCTCAGCCTCCCAAAGTGCTGGGATTACAGGCGTGAGCCACCATGCCTGGCCTGTAGTTTCCATTGTATTATCGTAGACTTGATTTGCCCACTAAGTGTATATGCCAGGCATAGCATTAGTTCAGTTAATTTCCATAATACTCATTCATTCGTCAAATAATTATTATCTACTATACATCTACTATGTTTCAAGAATGAACTCATGCTCTAGGGATATGAGGGCTAGTAATTACAGACTTGTTCTCATGGAGTTTACAGGAGAGATAGAGATTAACCAAATAATTCCAGAAATGTATAAATACAAGTAGAGATAAGTGTTTGAGAGAACTATGGCGTCATGAAAGAATATAACGGAAGAATGTAATCCCAAGTGGGGTAACAGGAAAGGCTGCAACAAGGAAATGAAATTTGACTTGAGATCTAGTGGATGAATCATAGTCAACTGGAAGAGTTTGCCTGTGTGTGTGTGAATGTGTGTGTTTGATGGTGGTGGGTAGGAGGATGGAGGGAGAAGCAGACTCTGCAGGGAGAAAAATCCTTTGACAAGTGGGTGGTGTGGTCCTTTTGTGAAAAAAAAGAAGGCCAGTGTGGATGGATCAGAGAGGTCACCATGGATGAGACTGTGGGTCCTGGAGTCCCCATAAATATTCTAGATTTTACCCCAGGGCAATGGGAGGACACTGGACAGTTTTGAGCAAATATGTGTGCTTTGAGCAGACTTGGGAAGGCAGGCAAAGTGATTATCTCCTTCTACAAGTCAGGCAGCAGAGGCTGAGATGGTTAGGGTAACTTTTTCAGGATCCATGGGGGTTACACAGCTAGATAGTAGCTTGGCTAGGACTTAAACCCAGGTCAACTGATGCCCACACTTTATTCTTAAACATTCAGTGAATGCTCATATATTCTCTTTCTCTCTCTTCTCCCCTCCCCCCCTTTTGCTCCCTCTCTCCCTCCTTAATTCTGGAAAGGAAGCACCTACTTTTGAAATATAAAAAAGAACTGACTGGAGTTAATATTATTAAGGTCCTACCATGTACCAGATATTGCTATCTCATTTAATCACATCAATCCTAGATCTAAGGGCAGTAAGGGCAGACCATATTATTCCTGTTTTCAAGATGAGAAAACAGGTTCAGAAAGTTAGTTAGTAAGCCCTATTGTTAGAAAGTAGAGAAGGGATGTGAATCATGCTGTATTACTTCAAAGATGAGACGAAGCCCAGAACACTGTACTGTTACCTTGGTGCACCATCACCCATAGTGGATAGGAAGGGAGAGGAAGACTGAAAACAGAGAGCAGGAAGCTCTTTTACAACAGTCCAGGTGAGAGATGAAGGTGGGGAGAGAGACAGTTGATTTTAGGCAAAGAGAAGAGTAGGAATTGAGCGTCAAATACATTTTGGGCAAAAGTAGAGCGAGGCCTCTCCCTGGCTGACTTGAGGCCTGGGCAGAGGTTGACATCTTTCACCCTAAGAGGCAGGTTTGTGGAAGAGAGGGCAGAGCTGCCATGCTCTGTACATTGCTGGGGTAGGCAGGTGGGTAAGTGAATCTGGAGGTTCCGGGGGAGGTCTGGAGCATTGGCCTTTGGCAGAAGCTTTTCTTACTATTGAGCAGATATATAATGAATATTTCCTGATGTGATAATTCATCTGCTCTGATTGACAACTGCTGGCTTTGCCAGTTGGGTCATCTTTGTCCTCAAGCTCACACTCCTAACATTTCCTGTACCCTCACTCCTTTGTTCTCTTTCCCGAGGTCAATACCCAGCATACTGCCCTGGATCAGAAGGTGGGTGGATAAGAATGCTATTTTGTTAAAAGGAATTTTTTTCTACCTTATGATCTGAGGAGAAAAAGATAATTCACAAAGCTCCAGTTCATTCAAGGTGTTATGCTGAATCCCCAAAGCATTCCTAAAGCATTGCCTTAAACATTCTAAATCAAGTGCCTGGCTTTTAAAATGGGAACCTATAATCTCTTGGCAAAAAAAAAAAAAAAAAAAAAGTAAGTGTGATTTATCACTCCAATCTTGCAGTCTCTGTAATGCAGACATTTCACTCCTGGGAATGGATAGTCCTGATTGCCTCGAAGCAGACTGTAAACGTGTCATTCGTGACCAGACAACTTGACTTCTAATGGCCTGCAACCAAGTAAAATAAGCACACAGGGTGACGACCACCACCAGGCAGCTGGACATCATTCCTCATTATCCCAGTGACATTGTGTATTCTTCTGAAATGACTTTTTTTAAAAAAAATGTTATGACTTCAGAATAATCTTCTAATATAAAACTATAGGATCTCCATAATAGAAAGCTGTTAAATCTTAAATGTTACACACCCAAATGACAATCTCAAAAGGACCCAATATGGTGTACTTATTGTAAAGTAAATATATGCCACCCTTGTCTCCGTCAGCAGATAGTTAACTGCGGATCGTCTGCTGAAGGCGTGGCTTCATCCCAGCAATGAATTCTAGGCGGGCTCTGCTCTGGCTCGCAGGGCTTGTCATATCTCTAACGGAACAGGGCTTCACTTGATAAAGGCCATCTCCTCCTCTCCCACCGATTATGCCGGACTGTTCAGGTAATATTTACAATTTCAGCCAGTGAGTTCGGCATGACGATTTTACTCAGCAATAGAGAAAACTTAGATGGACAAAAGCTTAATTGTCTCTACAAATCTAAGGAGCCGGGACTCAGGCCCCAAACTTTGCTCTGGAGAGACCTGAGAGCCACCTGGCAGCAGATCTCAAACTGATTCTGAAACAAAGCTGACCTCAGGGTGTGAGCCAGGGAGAGCTGTGAGACTCCAGCAGGGTAAATAAATCTGCTGTGATGTCTTGCTGGATATTATATCCACCATGAAATTTGGCGGAGCTGCTGGAACTGATCCTGATAGCATATAAAACCTGGGAAACAGGGTCTAACTGAAGCACTTCAGTGGCTCTCACCGTTTATAGGAGTTTGGGTAGGTGAAACCGAAGGGTAATTTCACTGAGGTGGTGGACCGTGGGTGGGAAATGACCCAAACCTGAAGATTTGGGAAAGCCCAGGTAGCTCCAGCGTGGAGATGCAGGCTCTCTAGAAGCCATGTGAAGAGAGTAACTGGTGATTGACAATTTGGCTGGCACAGCATTCAGACAAGCGGCGTCTACCTTCAGATGGTGGCTATTTTCCCAATGCTCTGGCAATTAAATAGTTTTGAGTGCTAACTTATCTCCGCAATTTTTTAGAAGAAGAAAGAACGAATCTCCAAGGGACCATTTGACTGGAAAAGTAGCCTTTTCTATTCTGCTCTAGGATGGGAAAACACAGAGAGCCCTATCATGAGATTACTCATGTTTTGGGGTCATGAATGCATAGAAGCAGAAGTCTTTTCCTTGAGATAGGCCAGTGAACACCACATTATAAAAACTGTGATAAGCACTCGTTACTGAGTGTTTATGATTATAGGCACCGATATGTTTAATTTCCTTTCTATCATTTTAGTCTCACCAAATACCTTAAGGGGGAAGAGATCATTATTGTTCTTTATACATAAGGAAATCAGAGTAATGAGATGTTTATAAATTGCTTAAGGTCACACAACAAGTAGGATGTAAACCCAGAATTGACTCTAGCTTAACAACCCCTGAAACATGAGGAACCTCAAGTAAGAGAATGATTTAGATTTTGAGAAGGCCACAAGACTTACCTATTCTATCTAGTATTTCAGTTACCATGAAGTGGATAGCTCCTAGTTGACTCTGATAGTTTTAGTTTGATTTTTCTATCAATATTAATTTGGAGATTAAATATATATACATATATATAGTGTATATATATATATATATACACACACACATATATATAGTGTGTGTATTATATATACTATATATATTAATTATACTTTAAGTTCTGGGATACATGTGCAGAACGTGCAGGTTTGTTACATAGGTATACACATGCCATGGTGGTTTGCTGCATCCATCAACCCATTATCTACATTAGGTATTTCTCCTAATGCTACACCTTCCTTAGCCCCGCACCCTCCAACAGGCCCCATTGTATGATGTTCCCCTCCCTGTGTCCATGTGTTCTCATTGTTCAACCCCCATTTATGAGTGAGAGCATGCGGTGTTTGATTTTCTGTTCCTGTATTGGTCTGCTGAGAATGATGGTTTCTAGCTTCATCCATGTCCCTGCAAAGGGCATGAACTCATCATTTTTTATAGCTGCATAGTATTCCATGGTGTATATGTGCCACATTTTCTTTATTCAATCTATCATTGATGGGCATTTGGGTTGGTTCCAAGTCTTTGCTATTGTGAAGAGTGCCACAATAAACATATGTGCACATGTGTCTTTATAGTAGAATGATTTATAATCCTTTGGGTATATACCCAGTAATGGGATTGCTGGGTCAAAAGGTAGTAGCTCTGATTCTAGATCCTTGAGGAATCACCACACTATTTCCCACAATGGTTGAACTAATTTACACCCCCATAAACAGTGTAAAAGTATTCCTATTTCTCCACATCCTCTCCAGCATCTGTTGTTTCCTGACTTTTTAATAATCACCATTCTAACTGGCATGCGATGGTATCTCATTGTGGTTTTGATTTGCTTTTCTTTAATGACCAGTGATGAAGATCTGTTTTTCATATGCTTGTTGGTTGCATAAATGTCTTCTTTTGAGAAGTGTCTGTTCATATCATTTGCCCACTTTTTGATGGGGTTGTTTTTTTCTTGTAAATTTGTTTAAGTTCCTTGAAGATTCTGTATATTAGCCCTTTGACAGATGGATAGATTGCAAAAATTTTCTTCCATTCTGTAGGTTGCCTGTTCACTCTGATGATAGTTTATTTTGCTGTACAGAAGCTCTTTAGTTTAATTAGATCCCACTGGTCAATTTTGACTCTTGTCACCATTACTATTGGTGTTTTAGTCATGAAGACTTTGCCCATGCCTATGTCCTGAATGGTATTGCCTAGGTTTTCTTATAGGATTTTTACAGTTTTGAGTCTTATGTTTAAGTCTTTAATCCGTCTTGAGTTAATTTTTGTAGAAGGTGTAGGGCAGGCATACAGTTTCAGTTTTCTGCATATGGCTAGCAAGTTTTCCCAGTGCAATTTATTAAATAGGAAATCCTTTCCCCATCACTTGTTTTTGTCAGTCAAGCAGAAGAAAGAATACCAGAGATTGAAGATCAACTTAATGAAATAAAGCATGAAGACAAGATTAGAGATAAAAGAATGAAAAGGAATAAACAAAGCATCCAAGAAATATGGGACTATGTGAAAAGACCAAACCTACATTTGATTGGTTTACCTGAAGTGATGGGGAGAATGGAACCAAGTTGGAAAACACTCTTCAGGATATTATCCAGGAGAACTTCCCCAAACTAGCAAGACAAGCCAAAATTCAAATTCAGGAAATGCAGAGAACACCACAAAGATACTTCTCGAGAAGAGCAGCCCCAAGATACATAATTGTCAGATTCACCAAGGTTGAAATGAAGGAAAAAATGTTAAGGGCAGCCAGAGAGAAAGGTCGGGTTACCTACAGAGGGAAGCACATCAGACTAACAGCAGATGTCTCTGCAGAAACCCTACGAGCCAGAAGAGAATGGGGGACAATATTCAACATTCTTAAAGAAAAGATTTTTCAACCCAGAATTTTATATCCAGCCAAACTAAGCTTCATAAGTGAAGGAGAAATAAAATCCTTTACAGACAAGCAAATACTGAGAGATTTTGTCACCACCAGGCCCGCCTTATAAGAGCTCCTGAAGGAAGCACTAAATATGGAAAGGAACAACTGGTACTAGCCACTGCAGAAACATACCAAATTGTAAAGACCATTGACACTATGAAGAAACTCATTAACTAACAGGCAAAATAGCCAGCTAGCATCGTAATGACAGGATCAAATTCACACATAAGAATATTAACCTTAAATGTAAATGGGCTAAATGCCCCAGTTAAAAGACACAGAATGGCAAATTGGATAAAGAGTCAAGACCCATCAGTATGTTTTATTCAGGAGATCCATCTCATGTGCAAAGACACACAGAGGCTCAAAATAAAAGGATGGAGGAACATTTACCAAGAAAATGGAAAGTAAAGAAAAGCAGGGTTGCAATCCTAGTTTCTGATAAAACAGACCTTAAATCAACAAAGATCAAAAAAGACAAGGAAGACCATCACATAACAGTAAAGAGGTTAATGCCACCAGAAGAGCTATCCTAAATATATACGCACCCAATACATAAAGCACCCAGATTCATAAAGCAAGTTCTTAGAGACCTAAGTAGAGACTTAGACTCCCATACAATAATAGTGGAAGACTTTAACACCCCACTGTCAATATTAGACAGATCAATGAGACAGAAGATTAACAAGGATATTCAGGACTTGAACTCAGCTCTGGACCAAGCAGACCGAATAAACATCTACAGAACTCTCCACCCCCAATCAACAGAATACACATTCTTCTCAGCATCACATCACACTTATTCTAAAATTGACCACGCAATTGGAAGTAAAACACTCCCTAGCAAATGCAAAAGAACAGAAATCATAACAATCTCAGACCACAGTGCAATCAAATTAGAACTTAGGATTACGAAACTCACTCAAAACCACACAACTACATGGAAACTGAACAACCTGCTCCTGAATGACTACTGGGTAAATAATGACATTAAGGCAGGAATAAATAAGTTCTTTGAAAGCAATGAGAACAAAGACACAATGTACCAGAATCTCTGGGACAGAGTTAAAGCAGTGTTTAGAGGGAAAATTATAGCACTAAATGCCCACAGGAGAAAGTGGGAAAGATCTAAAATCAACACCCTAACACCACAATTAAAAGAACTAGAGAAGCAAGAGCAAACAAACTCAAAAGCTAGCAGAAGACCAGAAATAACTAAGATCAGAGCAGAACTGAAGGAGATAGAGACATGAAAAACCCTTCAAAAAACCAATGAATCCAGGAGCTGTTTTTTTGAAAAGATTAACAAAATAGACCACTAGCCAGACTAACAAAGAAGAAAAGAGAGAAGAATCAAATAGACACAATAAAAAATGATAAAGGGGATATCACCACTGATCCCACAGAAATATAAACTACCATCAGAGAATACTATACATACCTCTATGCAAATAAACTAGAAAATCTAGAAGAAATGGATAAATTCCTGGACACATACACTCTCCTAAGACTAAACCAGACAGAAGTCGAATCCCTGAAGAGACCAATAACAAGTTCTGAAATTGAGGCAGTAATTAATAGCCTATGAATCAAAAAAAGCCCAGGACCAGATGGAATCACAGCTGAATTCTACCAGAGGTAAAAAGAGTAGCTGGTACTATTCCTTTTGAAACTATTCCAAACATTAGAAAAAGAGGGACTCCTCCCTAACTCATTTTATGAGGCCAGCATCATCCTGATGCCAAAACCTGGCAGAGATGCGACAAAAACGAAAATTTCATGCCAATATCCCTGATGAACATTGAGGCGAAAATCCCTAATAAAATACTGGCAAACCGAATCCAGCAGCAGAACAAAAAGCCTAGCCAACACGATCAAGTGGGCTTCATCTGGGGATGCAAGGCTGTTTCAATATATGCAAATCAATAAACATAATCCATCACATAAATGGAACCAATGACAACAACCATATGATTATCTCAATAGATGCAGAAAAAGCCTTCGATAAAATTCAACACCCCTTCATGCTAAAAACTCTCAATAAACTAAGTATCGATGGAAGGTATCTCAAAATAATAAGAGCTATTTATGACAAACCCACAGCCAATATCACACCGAATGGGCAAAAACTGGAAGCATTCCCTTTGAAAACCAGCACAAGACAAGGATGCCCTCTCTCACCACTCCTATTCAACATAGTATTGGAAGTTCTGGCCAGGGTCAGGCAAGAGAAAGAAATAAAGGGTATTTAAGTAGGAAGAGAGGAAGTCAAATTGTCTCTGTTTGCAGATGACATGATTGTATATTCAGAAAACCCATCATCTCAGCCCCAAATCTCCTTAAGCTGATATTCTACTTCAGCAAAATCTCAGGATACAAAATCAATGTGCAAAAATCACAAGCATTCCTATACACCAATAGACAAACAGAGAGCCAAATCATGAATAAACTCCCATTCACAATTGCTACAAAGAGAATAAAATACCTAGGAATACAACTTACAAGAGATGTGAAGGACGTCTTCAAGGAGAACTACAAACCAATACTCAAGGAAACAAGAGAGGACACAAACAAATGGAAGAACATTCCATGCTCATGGATAGGAATAATCAGTATCGTGAAAATGGCCATAATGCCCAAAGTAATTTATAGATTCAATGCTATCCCCATCAAGCTACCACTGACTTTCTTTACAGAATTAGAAAAAACTACTTTAAAGTTCATATGGAACCAAAAAGAGCCTGTATAGACAAGACAATCCTAAGCCAAAAGAACAAAGCTGGAGGCATCACACTACCTGACTTCAAACTATACTACAAGGTTACAGTAACCAAAACAGCATGGTACTGGTACCAAAACATATAGACCAATGGTACAGAACAGAAGCCTCAGAAATAACACCACACATCAGCAACCATCTGATCTTTGATTAAATATATTTTTGATTCCCTATTAGACCCCACCTGATGCCAAGTGCATTTAATGTTCAACCTTCATGAAAACTCCAATTAGCAGTTCTGTTGAGCATGTAATAAAGTGGTGCTTCCCAAAGTGTAGACCTTGGCCAGCATCATCAGTACCACCCGCGGACTCCTTAGGAATGCAGCTTCTTGGGCCCTGCCTCAGATCTGATGAATCCAAAACTCTGGGGACAGGGCCTGTGTGTTAACCAGCTTTGCTGGTCATTAGATACATGCTAAAGTTTGAGAATCACTGCTATAAAGCATTAGGAGGGGCATAGATGGAATTACTTTTTCACATGGAGAAACATTGACTTTAAAATTTTACTCTTTTTTTTTCTTTACAAAAGGTTTTTACCTCATTTCCAAATCTTCATTCTCCTGTGGTACAAATTTGTACAAGGCAACATAGGTGTTCATCTGTAATAGATCTTTGGAAAGAGATCCCTGAAAGAGAAAATAAAAATGAGATAAGAAAGGTGAAAGAAATTGAGAGAGGAAAGAAAGAAGAAATGGAGAAATTATTGCAA
The DNA here is from genome assembly GCF_043159975.1 of Macaca nemestrina. Taxonomy (NCBI): domain Eukaryota; kingdom Metazoa; phylum Chordata; class Mammalia; order Primates; family Cercopithecidae; genus Macaca; species Macaca nemestrina. Next base: position 11,580,500 of record NC_092126.1, read on the forward strand.
TGTAATATCAGTGTATGGATCGTAAGTGTTAAAATATCTAACCATTATTAAAGATTTTCTTTCAACTTTGCATTAATTTTTAATTTCTTAACCAAGGTTGGTTTCACTATAAACAATTTGAAAACAATTATTTGGAACTCTTTGTCAGAAATATTGCAATTTTCTTTGATAATATAGTTGTTCATGAAAAATGATACAAGTTAGACTTCAGAAGTGGGAATATTCTCTCTAAAGAAAGAGGGACACATGAATAGTAGTGCATAACTCTCACTTCCTAAAATTAACTGTTTATCAGTTAGCTGTAAAGTTGGTATCTAGTGTATCAAAGGGAACCAGGTATATTCATCTGGCAATTAGTTCATTTATGTTGAGAAAAAAGCATAGGTTTTGGCATCAGACTGATTCAGTTTACTACCATCTACTGGCAACGAAACCTTGCAATAATGACAATATAAGCTGCTGTTTTCATAGTTTGTTGTGTGCCAGGCATTATGTTACATGCATTAGCATACTTCAACTTACCAACAACTCTGTTAGGGAGATTCTATTGTTGTCCCCAATTTACAGATGATAAAAGACTCTTGTAAGTGTCATATAAATATTAGCTATTATTACTAACCAAATAAATGTTACTGCTATAAAAACATTTATGCTTTATAATAAACAAGTTAAAATTATATATTATGTCATATATAGTTGCATCATATATCTAACTATATACTAATATAATAAATACATGCTATAAATTTATAGAAAACATACACAAAAACTGTACACAACTATATATCTTTTTATCTATAATTCACTCTGCTCTTCAAAGCTCAGGTACGTTATATAATATTATTGTAGTCTGTCTTAATTTTACATATGTAAATGAACATATAAAATATGACATATGTGCTATAAAATAAAGTGATAATATACTATATAATTCTATAATCTACACATTATATAACAGAAACAAAAGGTGCACAGTGCAATGCTTACTCTTTTTACCTTTTATGCAATGAGATAGTTCTGTTTATTACATGCTATGGTACATTGTGTTATATTATTCTATTCTCGAAAGATGCTGGTCTGGACCCACTAAATTGATTTCATGACCCACTTGGATGGCGACCTGTAGGTCTATCTAAGCACTCCTGTCTGACTTGTCTTCTGTGACATCCATAAATACCTGGTGGCTTATGTTCTTCGCTGGATCTCTGAAATCATCAGTGCCATTTTCTGGATATGTAAACACTGAAGGAGACAAGAGAAAGCAGGTGCTTTATGAATCTAGTAACCATTTAAAAAAATATGCCTGAAAGATGGCTTTATTTATTCTAAGTACCATAGCTTCTACTTTACTACTTATTGCATTTTTCTCACTCTCTGTGACCCAGTGTTCAGGTCATCTTCCACGTGACTCTTCTCCTGCCTCCCCATGCAGTATTCTGTACCACCTTCTCTGTGCTCCCACAACTTTTGTACATGCCTGACTAGTACTTGCCTCATATAATGATTGGCAATAGTGTGTTCATATTTGATCTCATTGGATAGTGTACCTCTCAGGAGCATTTGTCCTTGTTGAATGCATCAAACTGCTTGTTAATGGGGTGGTGGGTGAGGTATATCCACTTTAGTTGTATTTGAGCTGCCTCTTCTAAGTATGATTCTTTAATCTATATTCAATATCTCGATTCTAGTTTCTTGAAGATATCTACATTGTATTTTGAAGATTAAAGCTTTAGTTTTAAACTTCAAAATATTTCCTTGATTTCTTATTGTCAACACATTGGGGCTACTATTTGTTTTTTCTTTTAGTTTATTATTGGGAAGTATAATTTTCTTCCTTTTGTATTTAAGTATCCATTCTGTAGCCTTTGATAGTGGACAACCTTAACAAAATGGGCAGGAAGCCTGGGCATGGTGGCTCACACTTGTAATCCCAGCACTTTGGGAGGCCGAGGCGGGTGGATCACTTCAGGTCAGGAGTTCAAGACCAGCTTGGCCAACTTGGTGAAACCCCATCCCTACTAAAATACAAAAATTAGCTGAGCATGGTGGCACATGCCTGTAATCCCAGCTACTTGGGAGGCTGAGGCAAGAGAATCACTTAAGCCTGGTGGGAGGTGGAGATTGCAGTGAGCCGAGATCGCACCACTGCACTCCAGCCTGGGTGACAGAGTGAGACTCCATCAAAAAAACAAAAACAAAAGCAAAAAACAAAAAACAAAAAACAAAATGAGCATGAGTTTTCATTGTTCACATACCCAGCTGTGGGATGTCCCTGATGGATAATGGGACTTCTGCCTTATCTAGTTTGGTCAGCCTAACCTACATCCATGACTAATGTCATAACTTTATCATTCTCATCATATGTATTTTCCTTAAACAAAAATGTGGTAAATATTTCCAAGTTTATATAATAAAGCTCTGTTGTTTAAATTACTCTACCATTTTGATGACTTGAAATTTTAAGATTATACATTGCTGCTTTATTCTTCTCTTTGATTTCCCTTCAGATTATCAAGGAAATGTCCATAGAGGGAGGGGAACACCACAGAAAGCTCTATAACCTATTACATTAGTGCACTGACATTCTTCACTGTTCTTAAAATAGCCTCAACAACAGTGATACAGAAAAAGTGCTTCAGAACAAGAGCCTCTGTAAATGTACTGATGCTTATCAAATATCTATTCTTCTTGGCTTATAGTTCCAGAGTTTATGGAGGCAATTCCATTATCCCTAGGAAGCCAATATGCAGTCACTGGTGGGGCTCTGGTTTGTAAGTAACTAGAAAACGAAGGTCCGATTCTATGAATCTTGTCTGCCTCAATATTTGGCCACTTAACTTGATGTTTACCAGTCTAAAAAGAGTAGAGATTAGCAAAACCTTTTTCTGGTATTGTGTGACTGTCTGAAATCCTGCTGTAAACACTTGATTCCCTAAGTATAAAACCGGACACCTCTAAAAGAATATTAAATATTTGAATGGAAATGTAAAGAGAATCTTCCTAGAAAATTCTTGATTTGAACCAAAAGGGCGTCTACAATGTTCAGTGTTGATTGGTTTTACAATTTTATAATTTCACATTGTTTTAATTTTTGCATTGAATCTCCCTCTGACCCTCTGGCTCAAAATGTATATCATCTTTGTAAACTTTGCTGAAAAATATTTGAAGTGACCTTATATATGTTTTCATGTATGGCTGCAAACAGAAATCGAAGGTTGCAAAAATAATTTTTAAAACCTATTCCAACCATTTCTAAGACTTTGATTTTATGGAAGGGGAGAAAAGAAAGGTAACTACCAAAAACATATCATATGCCTTTTACTTTTGGTGCTTTAAATTATTTCATGAAAAATAATTTGGTTGTTTATTTCACCCATAACAAGTATTCAAAGAATATGTCTATTATGTAGGCATAGTTTCTAATGTTACAGAAGCAAAATGAACCTTTAGTTCTTATCACATCCCCCAAAGAACTTTCTTCTTCTCCTATCCTATATACTGTCTTTTGCTTTTTACCTTGCAGACCTGTGAGGCCCAGGACCACCGTGTTTTTTAGTTAGATTATTAACTTTTTAACCTAGTAAAGCTGCAAGTTACATTACTGGATTATCTGATGTGAACCAAAATTTGCATCCCTGGAATAAGTTCAACTGGGTAATTATACAATGTCTTTTAAAAATACTTTATGGGTTCACTTTACTGAGATTTTGCTTGAGATTTCTGCATCTGTATTCAAGAGAAAGACTGGCCGGTGATTTTCCTTTTTCGTGTCATCCTTGTTTGGGTTTAAAGTCAGTATAATCCTAGCCTCATAAACTGAGTTGGAGAATGCTGCTGTCCTTCCTCGTTGCTACTTCTTGTTTCTCTGAAAGAGCTTATGTAATCTGAAAATTTTTTCTTCCTTAAATGTTTCATAGAATTTACTCATAAAGTTGTTCAGGCCTAGTATTGTCATTGTGTAAAATTGAAAACATTGATTCAGCTTCTATAAATATTATAAGAAAATTCATATTTGCGATTTCTATTTCTTCTTGAGTCAGGCTTTAATCGTTGATATCTATCTTTATATCTGCCCATTTAAAAATGTTTTAAAATACATTGGCATGAAATTGGTTATAAAATTCTTCAGTTTTCTTTACAATCTCTGTTATGTTGCTCTTTTTTGTATTGATTTTTGTTTCATCTCTTTTATCTTAAAAATCATTAGAGATTGCAATTTTGTTTAAAAAACACTCAAGATTTATTGATTCATCTCTGTAATTTAATAATTTCTGTCTTTATTATTGCCTTCTGCTTTTTTGAGTTTATTCTATTTTATTTTCTGACTTCTTAAGTATAGTGCTTAGATTATTACTTTTCAGATTTTCTTATTTTTTAACACTCAATTTAAAGCTAAATACTCAAATCTCAACTTTAGCAGTTTGGATATGTGTTGTTTTGATATGTTTTCATTCTCATTTAGCTTTAAATATATTCCAGTCTTTATTATGAATCCCCTTATGTGTTTTTGTTTTTGTGTTTTTGTTTTTTGTTTTTTGCTTTGTTTTTGAGATAAGGTCTTGCTCTGTCGCCCAGGCTGGAGAGCAGTGGCACAATTACAGCTCACTGCAGCCTCAACCTTCTGGGCTCAAGTGATCCTTCCCCCTAAGCTTCCAGAGTAGCTAGACTATAGACATGTGCCACCCTGCCCAGCTAATGTTTTAAAATTCTGTGTAGAGACAGAGTCTCCCTAAGCTGCCTAGGCTGGTCTTGAACTCCAGGCATCAAATGATCCTCCAACCTTGGCCTCCCTAAGTGTTAGGATTACAGGTATGAGCCACCATGCACAGCCAAGTTATAAAAATTTTAGAAGTGTTTTTATTTCACAAGTTATTGGTTTTCCTAGTTATCTTTTGACTATTGATTTCTATCTTATTTGCAGTCAGAAAGATGTATTCTATATAATAATAATTATTTGAAATTCATGAAATTTGCTTTTGGCCTAGTGGGTGATCAGTATTTTAAATCATTCTATGTGTTCTTTTTAAAATTAATTTTAATTTTAATTCTGGGGTACATGTGCAGGTTTGTTACACATGTAAACATGTGCCATGGTGGTTTGCTGTATCTATCTATCCATCAATCCATCACCTAGGCATTAAGCCCAGCACGCATTAGTTATTTTTCCTAATACTCTCCCTCCCCTTACCCCATTCCCCTGACAAGCCCCAGTGTGTGTTGTTCCCCTCCCTGGGTCCATGTGTTCTCATTGTTCAGCTCCTACTTATAAGTGAGAACATGCAGTGTTTGGTTTTCTCTTTCTGCGTTGGTTTGTTGAGGATAATGGCTTCTAGCTCCATCCATGTTCCTGCAAAGGACACAATCTCATTTACTTTTATGGCTGCATAGTATTCCATGGTGTATATGTACCACATGTGTTCTTAAAAGGAATTTGAATCTTCTACTTGTTACAGGGAGTGTCCTTTTTAGGTAAATTAGATTAGGATTGTCAAATGTGTCATCAAATCCTCTAGATCTGTGCAGAATCTTTTTGTCTATCTGATTTGCCAATAACAGCGAGGCATCTTAAAATCACTCAATAGTTTGGAATAATTTTGTCAATTTCTCCTTGAGTTTCTATCATTTTTCAGGCTATCTATATAGCCTGTATTAGGTATATGCAAGTTTAGAATTTATATCTTCAGATGAAGTGGGTATGACCACGTAACACTTTTAAATTCTAGTAATGTTTTCTTGGTCTTAAGGTCAATTTTTCGCACATTGATACAGCTATATAATTTTTTTTTGCTTAATATTTGCCTGTGGTTGCCCCTTGGTTTCTATATCTGATAAATTATTTATTTTGCCTATGTTTTTCCTTCTTCTCCCTGCAGAAAGTAAAAAAACAAAAAACAAAAAAACAAAAAACAAGACAAAAAAAACCTTTGTCTTTTAACTTTCTACATCCTTATGTTTTAGGTATTTATAAGCAGTATATAGGTCATTTTAAAAATCTAGTCTGAAACACTTTATCTTTTATCTAGAGTGCTTAAATCGGTTTACATTTATTTTGATTACTGATAAATTGGGATTTCTTCCTAACATTTTATTTTGTATTTATCCCAAATTTTCTATGCTTTTTCTTCTATTCTGCCACTTTCCATCCCTTCTTTCTTTTGAATTGACTGATTTTTTTCTCCTTCTCATCATTCAGTTTGGTTCCCTTTCTGGTTTGGAAGGTTGAGATCTATTTTTTATTCCTTTAGCAGTCATCTTAGAAATTCTATGAGATATGTTTTAACAAAATAGAAAGTGAAATAGTATATTTAATCTCCTCCAAAGCAATACATGAATCTCTGAATGCCCATTTCCCACATAAAGTCAGTATTTCAGCTAACGTTTTATTAAAAACTTTAAAAATCATTATTGAAAAAAATGTATCCAGTGTTTGCTTAGATTTAACCACATGTTTACCACTTTCTTTGCTCTTTATTTCTTCTTACTTTTCAGTCTTTCCATTGAGGTCATATTTTTCTCTTTGAAGTACATCTTTTTGAAATGTTTCGAATATAGGTCTTTCTTAATTGAACTGTAAATACAGTTTTTGTCTGAAAAATATATTATGGAAAGATAGTTTTGCTTCATTTACACTTCTAGGTTAAGGATCACTTTTCTTTCAGTAAACTGAAGATAGCATTCACTGTTATTTCACTTACACTGTAATTTGTAAGAATTAACAGTCTAATTTTCATTGCTTTGTAGGTAATCTGTTCTTTGTACTGCATTTTATGTTTTCTTTTATCTTTGAAATTCTGCAGTTTCAGTAACCTATGTCTAGGTATAGATTTCTAAATTTGAGTAATGGCGTCTTTAATCAATTCTGGAAAATTCTCCACAAGTGTGTTCTTAAATATTGTCTCTTTCACATTCTCTCTTTCTCTCCCTCTCTTTTTGAGACAGGTCTGGTGCGCTCTCTCCCAGGCTGGAGTAGAGTGGCAAAATCATGGCTCACTGCAGCCTCAACCTCCCAGGTTCAAACATTTCTCCTACCTCAGCCTCCCAGTTAGCTGGGATTACAGACAGGCACCACTAGGCCTGGCTAATTTTGTATTTTTTGTAAAGCTGGGGTTTCACCATGTTTCCCAAGCTGGTCTCAAACTCCTGGGCTCAAGCAATTCTCCTACCTCGGCCTCCCAAAGTGGTGAGATTATAGGCGTAAGCCACTGTGGCTGGGGCCCCATTCTCTCTTTATGTACTCCTAAATTGTCAGTTACATGCATGTTGGACTTACTCATCTTCCATGTCACTTTTACTCTCACAAATTCCACTGCTTTGTCTTCCTAACTGTACCTGAACATTTATTTGGTTCTATATTTTAGGGACGAATTCTCTCTTTATGCCTAATATGTTGTTAAATCTATCAATCAAATTTCTACTTTAAAAATAATTCTTGAAGTTCTTTTTGACTTTCCTCAAGTTTGCTTCTTTACTTTTGATAGTCTCTTTTTCCTTTGTTATGTTTTATGGTCCATTTTAACATTTTAAATGTATACAACTATATAGTTATATATTTCTTCATTTGATAATTCTAACATGTACAGTCTTGAAAATCTGACCATAAAATTGGTTGTTTCTGCTCATGCTTACTCATCACGGCTCATTTTCTCATGTGTTTGGTGAATTTTGATTGTTAGCTTGTGTTCTTTGAATGTTCATTTGTGGGAAGTTTTTGAGGTCTAGTTTAAAATTTTCTTCCTCTAGAGAGGGTTTACATTTGTTTCTGCCAAATGCCTGGTGATCTTACTGTACCTGGGCCACTTAAAACTAAATTAAACTAAAATATCATATTATTATATTATTTGCCCATACAGGTAGTATGAATTCAGGCCCTAAAATCCAAGTAAGCAGACTGGTTCTTTCGTTCCTCCTTTCTTTCCTTTCTTCCCTCCCTCCCTTCTTTTTCTCTGCCTGTCTTTCTTTCTTTCTCTCTCCTCCCCACTTTTTTGTTTCCTTTCTTTTCCACTTGAGTTAAGGCTGATATAGCATATTCCTCTGCAGGGAATTCTCTCTGTCCAGTGATCCTAAGGGTACCTTTTGGGGTATTAATATTTTTCAAAAGGGCCTCTCATCCAACCTAATACTCTGGCCACTTCCCATTTTATTGTCTATTGTTCATAAATGGGGCCTATTATTTCCCAAGCTAAGGCTCTAGGATGTGCACAGTAAACATTGGCCTTTACCTGCTTATATCTCTGAATTCATGTTTTACTGTCATTCCTAGATGCTAAGGAATTGCCTTATTTTGCTGCCAGCTCAGCCATGCATTAACTAGATTTTTTTTAAAAACAATTCTTTCTCTTAACAGTTTTAGGAGTGCTAAACTAGGAAAAATTCCTCTGAATGGCCAGTTCTCCACATTGCTGGAAAGGGAATCTTCTGTTCAACTTTAAAAATATCTTTACCTGAACTTGAAACAAAGCATGTGTTGCAGAAACATACCACAAATATTTGCATCTGTAATTTAGAAATTATACACTGGAGTGGTACCAAACCCAGGGGCATCTGCCAATTTAACCTTGAAAATATCTGCTCTTTTTTTTTTGACACCTTAAAATTTGAGATATTGAATTAGTACATGCTGAAGGCTAGGATTCATTTTCAAGATCTGAGCTTGCCTTTTTTTTTTTCAGGATAAAATTTCTTTGCTTTAGTGTAAAGTGAGGTAGTATTCGATTTTGTAATATCCTTAAGTGGCTGTGATTAACCCAGCCCTTTTTGAAGAAAATTCTAGGAATTTGTATAGCTTATGTCCTCTACTGTCTGTTTCTCTTCCAGGAAAAGTATGATCACATACAGTCATTCTGAAATGCAATTACTGAAGGCAGCCAATAACGTTATTATTTGGCATTTGGAGCTGAAATAGGCAGGCCAGATTTTACTTCAGGCGAGATTTTACTTCTCTGTTTGCTTGTTACTTTGTTATGAGTGAAGTTTCTAGCAGTTAAGCCAAAGGTGAAGACCAACAATTTCCTCCATGTATATTTATGATGCATCCAGGAATAGCGTTCAAAACAACAAGCAGAAACACTCAGATGTGCCAAGGATTGTTTATAAGAGAGAAAGCAGAGACTGTACTCTTAGCAGTAAAGAAATTAGTACGAATTGCACTTCCTTCCCAGGTGGCTTTGGAGATATTCCTCAAGGAATTTGACATAATAGCTGGTTGGAAGAAATGACACCTGTATGCACTGCATATGTTTTAAGACATAAATGAAACATGTAATGCAGAACTGGTTGTGACTGTAATCCCAGACACTGCTTCTGGGCAGCAATACCCTCCTTGCATGACTGAGAAGATCTGTGGGAACTTGGACCACATATGTAGGGTGCTTTCTCCATGTTTGAGAACAAACTGCATGGACAGGACATTAAAGTCAATCAAAGGAAAGTGTTTTGAAGCAAACTGCTGCATAATTAATCCTCCTAGCTTCTCAGGGTGCATCGTAGAGAAAGCTATTGCTGATCAAAAGAATTGTTAATACATCTCCAACACTTTTTTGGAGTTTATTGCTTGCTAAGCTCTTTCACCAGATCTCTTTGAAAAAGGCTGTGAAAATGCCCCTTAACATAGAAGAAATGGAAAATTGTCAACTTGGTGTCTTTGTGTGTACTACTCTGTGACTTAGTTTCCTTATCTATACCGGGGTACTGTGGTGTGCATGTGTGCATATTGGAGGGGAGGGAATTGGACTAAGTGACCTCTAGTCCTACCTCTTAAACTTGAATGAGACTACGAACCGCAGATTCATATGCAGATCCTGATTCAGCAGGTGTGGAATGGCCTGAAACTTGGTATTTCTAACAGGCTTTCAACTGATGCTCATGTGAGTTGTCCATGGGCCACATTTAGAGTAGTGAGGCTCTACCTGCATCTCTGACACTTTATGACTGTATGATGGCTTTGTTAATAGCAGCGATGCTACAAATCAATGATTGCTAAATATAGCTCTTCCTATTGTAAAATCCTATTAAGACCACCTTTTAAGAGAAGAAACCCTCAGTGTAAATTGTGTTCTAACTCCTCAAGGAATTGGTGAGCAACAGCATAGACAGAGCCAGACCAGGATGTCTGAGGCAGAGAGTTAAGTAGTGAGCACATGCTGGGCATAATTTTGAGAAGCAGCAAATAGAGTTTGCTGATGGATTACATCTGAGGTGTGAGAGGAAGAGGTAGTCAGGGCTGATTTCAAAGACTTTGGCCTAATCAACTGGTTGAATAGAGTTCCTATTTACTGAGCAGAGAAAATTGTGGGAAGAGCCAGTCTGAATTGTGGCTGGGTGAGGGGATCAAGGGTAAAGTTTGGGTATGTTAACTTTAAGACGACAATTCTGCATTCAGATGGCAATGTCCAATAGGTGATAGGCATCTGGAGGCAGCAAAGAATCCTAATACTGAAGATGAAGTTTGAGTCAACAATGAATGGATAGTATTTACATTCATTATCTCATCCGAAGATCATAAGAACTCTATGGATTTGGTGTTATTATCTTCATTTTAGAGATGAGGTGATGGAAGCAGAGAGAGGCTAGGTCACTGCTTCGGGATCACATGATCATTAAGTGACGTCTAGCATTTTGCCTCCAGAGCAAAGATGGGCCAAGGACCAAATGTTTCCAGCGCCGTTAGTGAGGAGGAGGCCAGCAGTGACGTTGGTGAGAAGAGCGTCAGGGGAAGGGGGAAGGCAGTAGTCAGACTCAGGACTGAGCAGCTGATCACACTTAAAGCATTAACATGCAAGTCTCTGGTGAGTCAGATCCTTAGATACTGAGAAACTCTAGGGTTGCTGTTTAAGTTCGATTGCTGGTCCTGCAATGCCAGACAGTTGGGCTGGGATGGCCCTGCTGTGATGCTGACCCACTATGAGGTTCCCCTTGAAGCCAACACCCTCTAATTTGTCTCTCTAATGGCACTGCTAAGTGCTCAGTGATTGTTTGCATTATCTAAAAGTACAGTTTTCCCGATGTGATGCCAGAGTCCTTACCCCAGCGGTGAGCTTTAGCAGATGTGTGTGGGCCTGGTAAGGGGGGGCATGGTGAACACTGGCACTTATTTAGGAAGGAAAATCATAGGGCAGCTGAGCACGTGGTGCCTTGTGGGAATTACAGGCACAGTCCTAACTAGAGAAGAGACATAAATGAATTCCCAGAGTGAAGGAAGTAAAAGTGATACCTCATCAGACAGCTGTTGACAAAACAGCTCAGTGGTATTGAATGAGGAATTTCTGCATACAGGCTGGAAAAGGCAGGGCTGGGATTGGAGTTTGGAAGGATAACTTCTGCCATGAGAATACATTTAGCTCAAGTTAACAATGCAACTCAGTTCCTGCAGGACTTTGACTGACACACTTTTGCTAATCACAGTAAATGCTTCATAAATATTTTTTGATAAATGAGTGGAGGTTAAGTAGTTATTGATGTCAAAAAGGCCCAGCAAGAATGCATCCATAAGGGTCTGGTCACATGTCTTTAAGCTCTGGATTACGAGGCAGCTCTTTCTTAATGTCAGCAAGTGGAAGTATGAAGTTAGCATTTAATAAAGATTTTAGAAATTATTATAACAAAGGCTTAAATTATTAGATTAAATAATTTTAATATAGAATGTTTGGTTGGATTGTACATATCAATTTTTTGAGCTTCTTAGTTGTCTCTGCTGGGGAAGGAGCCAAATGTGAGACCCACACTTCCCTCCTGGGCCCCACCACCACTTGATTTCAGGTACCTAAGGTGTAGCACAAATTAACTTCTCTGTGTATGGTTTGCTAATGGGATCTAGCTCAGTGGAGGAAATGACATATTCACAAAAAGTTCTGGAAGCGACTCTTCAACCCCAATACAGCTCATTATATACATATATATCATATATATGATATTATATATATGCTATATAGTATATCATATATATGCGATATCATATATATGATATACATATATGATATTATACATATATGGTATATATGCTATATCATATATATGATATACATATCATATACATATATATGCTATATCATATATGTGATATACATATATGATATATATGAGTATATATACTCTCATAAAGCATGAGAATTCAGGATATAGAACTCAGGAAGATATTAGAGCAAATCACTGAAATCCACCAGAAACAATGCTCACATTCTCTCCAGAACATTGAACACTTGCCCTGATTAAATTCCAAAGCGAGAAGAGAAAGCAAGGGGACTGGAAATCAACTTGACCTGCCCACTGACCCTGACTCATGTGATCACATTTGTGCTGTGCCAGCTCCCTCACTCACCGCTGTTGCTGCGTTTCCTTAGGTCATACCCGCCTCCTGGCCCATTGGCTTCCTCAGGAACCTCCACGAGATCTGAAGTCTTGCAGGAAAGAGGAAAGAGCATGGGATGAGCAATGTTATATCTGTGGGTCAATTGAGCAGAGATTTTGGTGTAAGAGAGCTTAGGTAGAATTTGCATGACACCTAAGGACCCAATGATTGCTGTCGTGGCTGTTTGGCTAACTTCGGAGAAGCTCTGTCCACTAGGGGGCACTGTACCTCCCTTCAGGTGTCTATGGCAGGCTCAGGCTTGGTGATGGTAGGTACCCAGTGAGTGTTGAATGAATGTCTAGAAGCACAGGCCACAGCCAGGCTTCTTCACAGGAATAGGTAACAGAGAGAAATCAGAATTCCTGTCCATATCCTGTCACTTAAAATTTTCAATAAAACGCTAGCTCTTTCTACAGGTGTTTTAAATAATAGTTTTAGAGAATGGGATGCACTATGGAGAGATGCACTACTTAGGTACAAGTTAAATACTGTTTCCACTGCTGCAAAATTAATTGTTGTTATAATATGTATCCTGACTCTCTTTTTAAAGTAAGTCACAATCGTTCTTCCACTTAGGTTACAGAAATAACAAGAACAAAAACAAAAATAATAACAATAACAGCTCTCTAAATAGCTAATGGTTCCTGATCATTTACCACGTACTGTTTTTAAGGACTTTATAGATACCATCTCATTTATTCCCCAAGTTAATCCTATGGTGGACCAATTTTTCAGAGAGGACTCTGAAGCCCAGAGAGAATCGGTAGCTCTATTTGAGGCCCCACAGTTAATACATGGTGGAGCTGGGGCTGTGGCTCACAGGTGTTGCCTCCAGAGCTCGTGCTCTTAAGCATTGTGCTTTATCCATTGGTGTGCTAAAGCATCTCCGTGGGCTGGTGAGAGTCTCATGGTTATCACACTGGTGGCATGAAATGGATCACCACAGGAGTTTTACTCCATGGAATTGGCAAACGCTACAAATCAGGGTCCAGCTCTGACCTGGTGGTTAAACGTTTATTAGCATACCACTGAGTGCCTCTTTCAAAGGGCCACATGACCCAGTTTCTGTCTAACTGGCTCTATCCTCTTCAAAAGAGGAATCTAGGGGGCCTCTGTGGACAGTCATATCTATGTTTTTTTTTTTTTTTTTTGAGATGGAGTCTTGCTCTGTCGCCCAGGCTGGCGTGCAGTGGTGTGATCTCGGCTCCATTTCCTGGGTTCAAGAGATTCTTGTGCCTCAGCCTCTCAAGTAGCTGGGATTACAGGTATGCACCCCCATGCCTGGCTAATTTTTGTATTTTTGGTAGAGACGGGATTTCACCGTGTTGGCCAGGCTCATCTCGAACTCCTGACCTCAGGTGATCTGCCTGCTTCAGCCTCCCAAAGTGCTGGGATTATAGGCATGAGCCACCGTGCCTGGCCTGATTGACAGTCATATTTTTAAAAACTATTTATTTATATCTTATGGGAGAGGAACAAGTTATCTTCTTAGCTCTCCTAGCCAGCTCTAGAGCTCTTTAGCACCACCCTCCAGAGACTGATTTTTGTTACAATTTAGCTTTAAGATTTTTTTTCAAACACTGTGACTTTCATGACATAGCAGAAAGAAGAAAAAAAAAAGTCACAGAGTCTCTAAGTCACTCATGCCCTGCTCCTTTTGAAGCTCACAATTTCTATACAGAGGTTGGTTTGTAGATAATTTCACTTATGTTAATTTAATCTTACGAAACTGAAGATTACTCATAAACTAGCCAACTAACTCCCAGAATGTTGTTTGAATTTGGTTTCTTCTAGCCTTCCCAAAGCCATCAAGCCTTTTATATTTTAGAACATTTGAAAGTACATTGAGAAAAACATAACAATTTGGAAACAGCCAAGCAGTGACTTCTCAACAATGTAAGACAAATGCCTCTGCAACCCTGTAAAAAAATAAACCTGTGGAACAAAGCTTTGCTATGCAGGAATATGTTAACTTTAGGACATAAAAATACTAAAAATAAAATAAAAAAATAAAAAAATGCAGGATGCTGAAGTTCATTATCACTGACCTGCAGGCAGGAAACAAAATCACTTTAAAGTACCAATCAATCTGTGTCTCTGTTTTCTTCCTTTGAGGATAGTTGGACTTTGGGGAAAGAGTGAAGTGACAGATCTTTAAGTACAATTTGGTTTGTCTTTGTCTCCCTGCAGCTGTCAGAACAATGCCTTCACAGAGCTAAACTCCAACAAATATCTGCTGGTGGAACCAGTGCCAGTATAAGTGGACGGAAATAAATGGACATCCCTTTGACATTCAGAAAACTATGCTTTTTTCTCCTAAAACCAGTCTGTAGGGTCCAGATGTTGCTAAAGAGAAAGCTATATTAGAGAGGAAAGCAAACTGGACATCCCCAATTGTCCTTCTGGTGGTCTTACTACTTCTCAGCATCAGCCCCAAATGAGGAGGCTGACATGTTCATTGCCTACTATGGAATGTTTCCAGGGAGGTCTGTTTGTCATAGTCCAGCAAAGCTCAGAACCACAGGAGCAGCCATCTACTGCTCATGCAGATAGATCAGAGCCATCTCTGGGGAACCGTCTCTCCGCAATTGCCTCTATGTGCTGACTTTTCAGTTGCCCTTCCATCAATGCCGGCCTCACACAAGCATGGAGAGGCTTGCACTGAAGTGAGATGACCTCCCGGCTCTCACCAAAGATTTGAGAAAGGCTTGTTCAGAATGCTGGTCAAAGGGGACAGAGATCTCTCTACTCTGACCAGTTGTGTTTGTGCTTCTCCTTTGACTGCTGGATGGCATCTACAAACAGTCTTGCCTTGTAAGGGGAGATCGTTACAGGCTGAGAGTGAGCTCTGTGTGGTTTTGGGGAAGCAACTCATTGACAGCAATGGCCCTCCTCACTCCCCTGAGAAAGGAGATGCGATGTGGTAGGTGGGATTAGGGAGATGAGTAGCGTTCTTGGATCTCGGTTTCAAACTTCAGATCCAGGCTTGTGGCCACTGTAAGTGTGTCACTCAAATGCTGTTCACACAGAGAGGGAGTTAGAGCAAGGGTGAAGAGGAGAGAGACAGAGGCTGGTTTATTTGGAAGCAAACTTTAGTTTTTAATTTAACTCAGTAATTCTCCAACTTCAATGTGCATCAGAATCACCTGGAGGGTTTTTAAAAATGGAAATTGTTGGGCTCCCCAAATCAGATTTTCCGATTTTGCAGCTCCTAGAGAGAAACCCAAATTTGCATTTCTAACAAGTTTCAGGTGATGCTGATGCTATAGATCCAGAGACCACACACTGAGAACCACCGATTTAGCTCATTGCCAGCCTTCTATTATAGAAGTCTAGGCAGTTTTGACTGAGGAGGGTGCTCATTCATTCATTGATTCGTGCACTCATCACATATGTATTGACTCTATGAAGGGCCGGCAGAACCTGGGCCTTTATATTGTTACAAAGTTCTCCAGTGGATTCTGATATGCCCCAGCATTTGAGAATCACTGGTATAAAGTAATGAAAACACAAAGCTGTGAATAAAAGAGTCCTTGCATTTAAGCAGGTTAGTCTAATTGAGGAGAGGACTGGGAAATTGAGAGAAAAATCAAACAGCAAAGTGAAAATTACCAAGCAATAGATAACCAATGGATTAATGAACTGGATGCTCCGGGGGACCAGGGAAGAGGCAGGTGCCCAACCAGACCCAGAAGCTTGGAGAGATGTTGTCTGAGAGAGGTGGAGATAGTTTGAATGTCTGAACAGAGCATGACTGTGCAGAAAATGGAAAACTGTGCCCAGAGCTTAGGGTGTGAGAAAGGAAGTGTTGTGTGGATCCCGGAGGATTCTGAGATCAGTCTTCAAAAGTTCCTTGTTAATTCTTCCTCATTCTTCACACATTTCTTGAGTATTCACTATGTGCCAGGCACTCTGTCAGTCCCTGGTGTAATTAGATGAATAAGGAACGGGACCTAGATACTCACCAGATACTCAGCATTTATTCAGGGAATCGACACAATAGCAGATGAGTACAATGCAATCACGCATATTCCTTAAGAAAGGAATTCTTGAAGGCTTGTGGGAGGAGCAACTCACCATGCTTGGGGCAGTCTGGGAACTGTTCATTGTTGGTGTAAAAATAGAGTGGGTCTTAAAAAATTTCAGCCCGGTGGAGCAACATGTTCTGAGTCATAGATATGTTATAGGGCTTGGGGCGTGCAGGGGAAAGTGGGTTTTTAGGGTAATGACAGGACTCATATGCCATGCCTAAGAGTTTGGGCATTGTTGTTCTGACATAAGCAACTTAATAGAGGATTTTAATTAGGGAAGTTGTGCAAAGCCTTTCTTTAAGGGTTGATAAATCAGGGGGCACTGTTAAGGGTAGGCTCAAAAGGGTAGCACAGTTATTTCTTTATAATAATCTGAGTGAGAGATTATGAGGTTCAAACCTCTAGTGCTGGTGATAAATACTAAGGGTATCTTTGATATTATTTCTGAGGTTTGAATTATAGGACCTAATCCCTAATGGAATATGAGTTTAGTCTGAATCTGCTGATTTTGCAATATCTGTAGGACTGGTTCGGTGCTTGGGCAAGAGGAAATATCTAAGGGAGTCATCAGTGTAGAGGTGGTGCTTGAACTAAAGGAATGTGACAGAGGTCAACCAAAAAGAAAGTAGAATAAGAAGACCAAGAAAAGCAGACCCCTGGGAACACTCCAACTTATGGAGTTACAGGAGGACACGTCGGAGAAGGAGATGGGCTGAGCAGAACAGGGAAGTTACCCTTGAGTAAGTCAGGGGTTTCTAACACTGCCCAAGCATGAGTGGCTCTGGGAAATGCCCTTCTCAGGTAACATACTTGTTTGTTAATGGACTACATCCTGTTTAACTTCACAATAACTCAGGTTGAAAGAAAACACTGTTAAGGCCTGGATGAGTAATGAAAATGAAACAGCTGGGTTCAGTGGCATGCACCTGTAATCCCAGTTACTCAGTACACTCAGGCAGGAGGATCGTTTGACTCCAGGAGTTTGAGGCCAGCCTGGGCAACACAGCAAGACTTCATCTCTAAAAAATTTTTTTGAGTGAATTAAAATAAAGAACAGTAACAATTGCCATTCATTGAGTGTCAATTATGTCAGGCCCTGTGCTAAACACTTTATGTGTATTATTGTTACCCAACCTAAGCAGCCTTTATTTATATATAAATCCTACCCACGGATGCTTTGTATACTTTCATCACATTAGCACCATTTTTATCCTTCTTTCGGTAAAAGAATTAGCGTTATCTTTTGGATGCCAAATGACAATGATCTCCTCCCTAAGGAGGTAATCAGGTATCTTAAAATGACACACATTATCCCCTCACTGCTTTGAGGTAATATCTACTGAAGCAAAACATTTTTCATCTTTACTATGAAATGCTTCAATACTCATATGACACAGTCACTATAATATCCTTAACACATGTATGTTACGTTCTCAGTCTTAATAAAATGGGATAAGACATATAAAAGTGTATTTTTAAAAAAATAGTAAACAAGGCCACCATTGTCAAATTTCTTGGCTGTTGAAATTTCTTCTTCAGAAATAAGTTGTGAATTCGAAGGGTACAAAGCTATGTCTTCCTCTTCTTTTGTGTCCCCTACAGTGCTAGTAAACTGTAGGCCCTTCATTCATGTCTGCCAGCTGAGTAGAAGAAAGAACTATCTGACATCAATTTTACGCACAGTAAGGAAAAAGAGTAAAAATTATTTTCAGTGGCATCAGGCGGAGGACCTATAAACCTACCTACTTGCCTGCCGACCTACATTCCTATTCACCTGCCTGCAATCTTGTGGCTTCACCTGCACCCAATGAGGAAGCTGCTTCAACTCGGTGTCTGAGAACCCCTCCCAGGCGTGTGCCCTGCCCCTCTTCCCACAATCCACCTAATCACTTGATATTGAGAGGACTCAGTGGGGCAGACCATTTGAAGGCTCATCTGTGTCTTGCCTGGAAGCTTCCAGTCCAGCAGAGGCTGCAACAATGGAACTGGTAACTAGGTGCTGGCTATCCTAAGTGGCCATGTGAACTGGAAGGTCCTTGCCTCTTTGCTGGAGGAATGGTGGCTTTCAGCCTGGGCTGCAGAATTATATGGCATCTTGGAGTATTTATGGAAATTCTGGTTGAAACAACCAGAGACAAGATGATGATAACAGGTCACAGAGATGCATGCGACAGTCAGTGTAAGTCAGATGAAACTTAGGAGAGGTGCGTGGAAGGGGGAGTGTCCCACAGAGTCATAGTTCAGGTACCGTTGAGAGGGCAGGTTTTGTGTGCAATCAAGAGGCGTGCCCTCTCTTACAGAGAAAAGACAAAAGATGTGAGAAATAGCTGTGTCTTTGAATTGGAATGTAGCTAAAAGGAAAACTGGAAATAGCCAGGACTTCCAAGTTCCTGACCATTGTTTGAGCCAAACATTTATGTGTGTTGACTCATATGTTATCTAATATTGGTGGGAAGGTAAAGGAGAGGGGGTCCACGGGAAGGGTCAAGAAACATGAGGCCAAGGGGATGGTCTTTGGGCAGGAGAGTAAAATAATCCCTGGGTGTTGACAACAGGAAGTTAATCCTTAATGGCTCAAAACACTTTGGGTTTCTCTTTGGCAGGTGCCTGACTCCCTGCAGACCTGTGCTCATGAGGCAGTTAGGTGGAATCCCCCATACTGGAGTCCTGAGGCCCACTCTGCCCAGGACCGCCATAGACAAACTGAGGAAGGAAGAGGATAATTACAGAGGTTCTGTGAGGTGAGTCAGAGCCACTGCCGGAGCTGCCCTTCTTTGTCCTCTGGGCCAGGGAGGTGCCGAAGCGGAGGGTCTCGTAGACAGGGTCCACCTTATTGCCACAGGCTGCAACAGAAGAGAAAGTTCATCTGAGGAAGCTCATCTGAGAGGACCCAGCCAACTGCTTACCACATCTCCTGGGTGAACAGCACCTGAGAAGCAGGCTCTGTGCAGAGGACCTCAGCCTCTGTGTAGACAGGGCTTTCATGGCCAAGTGTTCCTCACAGATGCGCCCCCATGCAGCATGCTCCCGTTTGCAGGTCCTGCCATGTATCAACTAGTACTCTGCTCCCAAATTCTTCCTGATTGGATTTCCTCTTTCATTACTCCTCTCTAATTTCCAGGTTCTTACAGGGACCAGCTTTATTTCCTCTACTGGGAGGCTGTGCTCACCAAGGTACAAAGCCTTGAGACACAAAGTCTGCAGTAGGAGGCAACTGTTTTAGAAATAACTTGTCACTACTGAGCCTCATTAATTTCTAATTGAAAGCTTTCTAATTTACAAATTTCTAGTTTAAAACTTGCCCCCCTGAAAAAACAAAAATAGATGTCGAGATTTTCAGAGAGAGAAAAAAAATAATAGAAGTAAACTGAAAAATATTGTTAGAGAAGAAATCCAAGCCAAAGCTATCAATAAATACAGGGTATCTTTTGATCTTCATTAGAGAATAATGTATTCACTGAGCTCCTACTAAGCATTGGTGTATAACCTATATTTATTTTTTATAGCAATTATGAAACGCAGCAATTGCTGTTCTCATTTTGTGGGGGTTGACAGGTCAAGTAACTTGTTCAAAGACACGCAGTTGTCAATAGGGAGCTGGGCTTTGAGTCTGGTCTGGGGGATGCCATGCTCTGTGTTCTTTCCACTTCACCATGTTGCTGACGGTGGGATTACTAAGCCTTTGGGACTTAGGTGTTTTCTGAGCTTCATCAGGGAAAGGATGAAAATTCCTGGAGAATTTGGTCCACTTTATGTTTCCCTTCCAGCAAAACACACAGTCATACCCCCAACAGCCACCAAACAAGTACGCAGAGATACCCCACGGGTTTTGCAGCCCTGGGAGGAAGCCATTACTAACTTTGCTGCTTCAAACTCAACTCAACCCATCAATGTCCCGACTCACCAATGGGCATAACTTCTTTAATGCAGCCAAACTGTTCATGAATGAGCAAGGGGGAGCTGTAGTAACGCCGAAACCCCTTTGGCTGGAGAGAGAATGAGGAAGGCAAGGGGTTAATGTCAAGGGAGATGGAGAAAATCATACAAGAGCTCCCTAAATAAAACCAATTGGTTTCTCCAGGAGCACCCTCCTGTCTCCCATTAACATGCTGATTTATCCTATAATTCCACAATTTAACCCCAGCAGGGACACAGAGGCAGGGAGGAATAGTGGCAACAAGCAAGTTACATTCTATCCAGAAAACAAGGTCCTGGCCCTGACCTCCCCAGTCCTGCCTGTCCTCCTTCTGCAGGGCACTGCAGCCTCCTTTGTATCCCAGATCCTCATTGCCTCCTGGATTACAAGTGGACTGCCACATATTATTTCACCACAGTTTGTTATTGTGGTTTGTTAAAATAATATAAATAAAAGAAAGGCCTGGGCGTGGGTAAGTAGACCTCAGAGGGAGGCCTAAAAGCTCTTGTATATCTGAAGAGCTTTACCCAGAATCATTTGCTCTGTGTTCTGGATTCTGTTCTCTCTTTTTCCGACCTCTCCTTCATGGTCTGTCTTGGCTTACGGGAATCACCACTGCAGAAGGAGAAGGGGAAGCAGGGGAGGCAGAAGTTTGAGAAAAGAGACATTGCAAATCAGAGTAAATAGATAAACTAAGAACCTGGACTCACTATACGCCACCACTGGATGGGAACTTGGTGGCCCAGTCCCTGCTAGAATTCCAGAATCCTCTGTAATGTTCCTGGAAAGTGGTGTCCTTCGTCAGTACACTGTCAGTGATGGTAGAGGGTGAAGGAGCATTCACTAACCTTAGAGGCAAGACATTATCTTTTATCGCGAAGACTTAGTATCCACTGATGTTAGGCCTTTCCCCAGGAGCCTCAAAGGACAATAGAGTTACTCTTCTAAACTTTAGGCCTAAAATTTTTTGAAGACAGCTGTTGATGTCCTGTCTAATTATTCTCTAGGGTAGACATTCTTGGTACTTTTTACAATCCTTTGGCCATCCTCGTTTCAAATACCCTCAAATTTGTGCTCTGGATTGCTTTTTGAAAAAAAATTTTTGAGATAGGTTCTAGCTCTGTCACTCAAGCTAGAGTGTAGTTGTGCAATCTGGCTTACTGAAACCTCTGCCTTCCGGGCTCAAGCGATCCTCTAATCTCAGCCTCCTGAGTAACTGAAACTACAGGCACACACCAACACACCCAGCTAATTAAAAAAAATTTTTTTTTTTTTTTTTTGAGACAGAGTTTCGCTCTGTCGCCCAAGTTAGAGTGCAGTGGCACGATCTTGGCTCACTGCAACCTCCACCTCCTGGGTTCATGCCATTCTCCTGCCTCAGCCTCCTGAGTAGCTGGGACTACAGGTGCCCACCACCACGTCCCGCTATTTTTTTTTTTTTTTGTATTTTCAGTAGAGACAGGGTTTCACCATGTTAGCCAGGATGGTCTTGATCTCCTGACCTCGTGATCCACCCACCTTGGCCTCCCAAAGCGCTGGGATTACAGGTGTGAACCACCGCACCCGGCCTAATTTTTAAATTTTTGTAGAGACGGGGGTCTCACCATGTTGCCCAGGCTGGTCTCGAACTCCTGGGCTTAAGCAATCGACCCACCTTGGTATCCCAAGTGCTGGGATTATAGGCGTGAGCCATTGTGCCAGACTTGAATTGCTTCTTAATCAGTATGTGGCACCAGGACTGAAGCCCATCCTCCTGAGATGGTATGATCAGCCATCTCAAGGGCCATTCAATCTCCCTTGGTTTGGCCAACATGATTCTGTTAAATTGGTGCTGATATTTATTACTCTCTCCTCTTTTGTGTGGGCTTAGCTCTTATCCTCTCTTGCTACCCACTGAGCTGACAACCAGGAAAGCACTAGGGTGACCAACCATTAGTTAGCCTGGGGCTTAGGGGGTTCCTGAGATGCACGACTTTCACTTTTAAAACCTGAACAGTCCCAGGATGTGGGACTTTCAGTATTAAAACTGAGAAAGTGCCAACCTGGGAGAAGTTGGTCACTCTATTAATGACCGTGACTCCCTTTCAAGGTGGGGCACTGTTGATTAGGTTGACAAAGTTCCTTGTCCTTGTTTTCTGATGATGCCAATTAGGAAACCAAGCTGGCAGCCAGTTCTGGGGTGCTTTGCTCAGGGTTTCAGGGAAGGACTGCAGCAGGCAAGTGCCCTAGCAGGGAGGTGTGGGCCTCACTCCTGGCACAAGCCCTTACCAGCTTGCCCATGCACCGCTGGGATGCCAGGCCATCTGTGCACTTGTGGTGGATGCTCATCTTACAGGCTTTGCAGCGCAGTCCATGCTTAGCATTTGTTCCTGTCAGGCACATGGCAAACTTTGGTTAGGATACAACCTGCCCTTTCCTGCTGATTAGTCTAAAATCACAGAAAACAAGGTTCCCTCTATAACCAGGTAATTCTTTCCTACAACTTTTTCATGAAGCTTTAAAAATGGAAAAAAAAAATATATATGGTAGACTCTTTTGCTTTCTCCTACATCTGGTTTCTCCCCATCTTTCCTATTCACTACTCCAGCAACTCTAAGCCTCCTCCATGTCCTTTGTTCCCTCAATTCAAGCTAGTAAATTCCATTTTCTTTGCTTTTCATGTAGATTACTCAGTTCTACTTTTCTGTGTCTTACTGAGTAGTGCAAGTCCTGAACTTTCACGTATTTTCTTCTTTCTGTCACCAGATCTGAGCTGTTGGACAAACTCTCAGGGAAATGATTGATTCGGGGGAAGGGCAGGTCTGTGTGAGAGAGGGGCTGAGAGTCTTCTAAAAAGGGGAGAGAGGACTTAATCAGATGCCAACCCCAGCCTGGGGAAAGAGGAAGAGGATGTGAATGATAATGAAATTGTGGCTGAGGTGAGTCACTTAGCTTCTTGGGACAGGGTGCTATCATGGAGTGAGAAGAAAGAAGGCGGAGAAGAAAAGGCAGAGAGCCATCCTGGTAGCTACATGCACAAAGGCCCAAGGCAGGAGCACTGGAGAGGAACTGGGAGGCCCAGGAAGAGGGCAGGGTGTGGGAGCTTCAGGAAGATGGCAGGTGCTGCACACCGGTGTTCATTATTTCAGAAAGTGGCTGGATAAAGGTTAAGACAGGATGTTAAAATGGGTGTGTTCTCCCTTCATCTAGTCCAAGACAAGAGAATGCAAGACAAGAGGTGCCATCTGCTCTGATATCCCAAAGTAAGAGGGTAGGTTCCCAGGCAGGTCTCAAAGAGGTGCCCAAATGAATTGTTGCCACTCTTAGATGACCAAGCACCTCATGTATTAGAAAAGAGAAAGAAAGGTGAGGTAGTGCAGAGAGGATTTCTTTGCAGAGTTGTTGAGACACTATCAGTCTTATCCCTCCTCCTTTACCATGATGAGAAGGATGGGGGGTGCTCTGTTTTCTCCTCAGTCCTGAGAGGGTCTCAAGGGACTATTTTAACAGCTTGACCTGTGTGAGTCTGTGGGACATACGGCTGTGGCCACACCCATTCTTGGAAAAACCTAAAAATAAGAGATATAGGTGGCCAGGGGTCCTGTCAGTCTACTGAGGAGACAGTTGTATGAACAGGGCCTGCACTCCAAAAGCTTGTTAGGAGAAGGGGTGGTGAGTCCAACAAATATGTCATTCTCATGGATCAGATATGGATTATGTCGAATGCTATCCAAGATGACAACCTGGAGAGACAACAGGATTTCAACAAAGTAAATCTCTTTAGAGGGGACATACAGGAATGAATACATCCATGTAGTGCGAGACATGAAGTCAAGATACCCTTCTGTACAACACAGCTGACCACAGACCCAAAGTGAGATCTGTGTGAGGGTCCCAAAGTGAAGATGTCCTAAGATTACAAAATCCACCCTCTTCTCCACAATTGCCTCACCATCTAGCCACTCTCACTGCTTCATCTGTTTTTGTCCTCCTCCAACCCAATGTGTGTGCAGTGCTGGGGTAATGTTTTAAAATGTAATCAAATCATCTCTATTTCTTGCTTAAACATCTTTCAGCAGGTTCTGTCTGCCTTTCTTGTATTATAAGGTGCTCATCCTACTGGCAAGGCTCTGCATGCTTTGGGAGCCCACCTTTAACTTGATCTCAGGCCAATCCCTCTTGCTCACCATGCTTTAGCCATGTGGTCTTCTTATAGTTCCTTGAATACTCGAGTTCTTTAATTCCTCAGCTCTCTACACATGCTGCTTCATATGCTTGGCATGCGGTTTCCATCACTCTTCAGTTGGCTAGCAACCCCTCAGTCTGTGGATCTCTTGGCATTTCAATGAAGCTTTCTTGAAAACATTTCCCACCCCTGTCTAAATTATCCTTTTCCTCTTACTTTTTCTCCCAACACTCTGTGGTTATCTTTCACATCGTTTATCATGATTATTATTTATTTGAAAGTTTGTTTTAGTCTGCCTTTCCCTCTGGACCATGAACTCAATGAGGCTAAGGACTGTGTCTGTTAATTTGCCTCGATATTCCCAGCTCTTGAGCATGACGCCTGATAAATATACATTAAATAAATTAATGAACACATTTTTTTTCATGGTCACTCATGAACTGAAGCAATGGTGGCTGGTTTGAGATAATTCGTGGAAGCTGATTAATCAACGATGCATACATAGTGTTCAAGAGCTGAGAGGGGGAACTTGAAGATCTATTTGTATTATTTCATTTCAAAGATGAAATGCCTAAGGGTCCAAGTGGTATAAGATTTGCCCCAAGTTGGAGAAGGTCCTGCCTGGTTTCACTCTTTCATTGCTTGTCCTAAATATTTCCTCCTTTTTTTTGGGTTGTTTAACCTACATGAAGATGAGGTTGGGGCTAACTGGATGATAACGTAAGCGTGGGTGAGAACCTGGCATGCAACCTGGAAAAGCAACAGGCAAACCCCTGAATGAGAAAAGAGTTAGAAACCCTTCAGGAGGTAAATTACCTGAAAACTTTCTTCAGGGCGGCATCATTTCACGTGATGTGTGTCTGCTGTCATAGTCACTTCACAGAAAGCTGAAGTGACACATGAACACACTCTAAATTATTGGGCATGTATGCTTGTTTATAAACACTCACTGAAAAGTCCCTTTTCCTTTTGGAGAATAACTACTTAGCTGAAAGACTGCTGTGCTTTCAAAAGACTGGACTTTGAAAGTAATTACTTACTTTTCGTTTTCAAATTAGAGAATGCTATTTGTGCTCTATGTGGGAATTTAAGTAAAAGCTTCAAAGAGGAAGTTATTTCATTGTGTGCTGGACTCTGCAATAGTATCATTATATGTTAAAATATACTTATTTTACTCAGGCCCAAACACCATGATTTCAGTTTTCCATGTCTGTTCTTATACAGTACACTGTTTTGTATGAACCAGACCACCAGCAATTATTTGGTTTCTGATGTTCCAATGTCCATTCTGGGATAACAGGAATGACTGAAGAGGAAAGCTTTCATTCTGCAGCTCAGAGAATAGTTCAAAGGAATAATTCACATCACAGCAGTGGCATTAGTTTACTGTAGCAAGATATGGAGAAGCCATGGTCTGCCCTGTTTTATCACTAGTGACCACCATCACAAAGTCATTGCTGCAAGTGACCCTTATGCGTGAATAGAGTAGGAAAAACATAGTTTTAAATTTGAATCTGTCTCAGTCTGGCTCTTTAAATTTAAGGAAACTACTAGTATTTCTGGAACCTCAGCTACATCATTAAATGGGACTAGTACTATCTACTCTCAGAGTTTTTAATAGAATAGTATCACAATGTATGCAAAAGGATTGCGTGGGTTTAAATACCTGGAAGCAAAGATGCCACTGAACTTTGGATAAACAATGGTGGACCAATCATATAAATTTCCCACTTAGTCCCACCAACACCCTACTAAAATTATAGTCCAGGAATTTAAAAACAAAGCATATGCTACACAGAACAAGGTTATTGGAAGAAATAGCAAGAATAGATGAGAGTTTAACATATTTGGAAGATAAAAGGCAAGTGGAGATATGGTAAGCAACTTAGTAGATGATAGGGAGACTGAATGTCTCAGTAACAACTTGGAAACTAGAAGAAGATGAAATTTCAAAAGCTGTTAAAATTTTCTGAGAAAAAAAAGATTTGCAACGCAGAATTTTATGCCCAGCCAAATTATTAACATGTATGAAGGTAGAATAAAGATATTTTCCTATCTTCAGGGATTCAGAATATTTACTTTACACATACGTTTTCTTAGAAAACTGCTAGAGAATATGACTCAGAAAAATGAGGGACTAAATCAAGAAAGAGGAAAATATCAGATCCAGTACATAACAGAAGAACTGACAACCGACACCGAGGAGAGGTAAGCGGTATTCCACTATGGTAACTCTGCAGTACCCGTACACTGGAGGGTCAAGAAGAAGTAAGCCAGCAGACTTGGAAAAAAATAGCACTTTAAAGTTTATTGATAGCCAGATGCAGTGGTGCATGCATATAATCCCAATACTTTGGGAGGCCAAGGTGGGTGGAGGCCAGGAGTTTGAGGCCAAGAGTTCGAGACCAGCCTGGGCGACATGGTGAAACTCCATCTCTAAAACAAATTCAAAAACTAGCCGGGTGTGGTGGTTCATGCCTGTAATCCCAGCACTTTGGGAAGCTGAGGTGGGCAGATCATTTGAGGTCAGAAGTTTGAAACCAGCCTGGCCAACATGGTAAAAACCCATCTCTACTAAAAATTCAAAAATTAGCCAGGCATGTTTACGCCTGCCTGTAGTCCCAGTCATTCAGGAGACTGAGGCATGAGAATCGCTTGAACCCAGGAGACAGAGGCTGGAGTGAGCCGAGACTGCACCACTGCTCTCCTGCCTAGGTGACAGAGTGAGATTCCGTCTCAATAAAAAAATAAAATAAAATAAAAAGTTTATTGATACCTTTGAGGTTTTGATACTGTAATAGATATGGCATTTGATAAATCTGTGAAGGCATTTGAAAAAAAATAATTATAGATACATGAAACGTTCAGGAAGTAAAAAAGGCAATTTTTAATTTGAGGAAAAATAAAATCTGCGTAAGATTGTAAGAAATGTACAGTACTTGAATCAGAAGTGAACAATAGCCACAATAGGGCATAAATTGGCCATGTATCACAAAATTGTGATAAAACTACTTGGGAAGATGGAAGTAAGGGAGCAAAGACTGTGATATGACTCTGTAGAAGGTGACAGCAAGGAAGAAAGAAACAAGGGGTGTTGCTGGAGATGTGAGAGCTGAGCCCTCATCTTCTGCAGCAGGAAGTCAACAAAGTCAATAAACAGCAGCAGAAGCACAGCATTTAGAAGTGCTGAAATAAATGACAGAAGAAACAATGAAAGAGGACAAAAGTGATTGCCTTTCAGACGCGAATCTGGGATGAGACAGTTTCTGTTGTAGAACTTTCAGTACCATCTGCCTTTAAACTATTCTCATGAACTACTGTAACAAAAAGCAGGTAAAAAAAATGAAGTCTCTGGAAACAGGGTCAAGTCATCCCTCAGAATGATGTGGCTCTTGGGATACGGAGATGTTGGGAAAATATGGGGCTAGCTCATCACCTAAGTCATCAGTTCTTCCCTGGGCATTTGAAGTTCTGGGCTAAATTAAGACGGTTTTATAAGTTACAGCTGAAAATTATTAAAAATGTTAGTTATGATGTTCAAATGGAGTTTGGAATGGATCAATGCAAGCCAATACAACACTGATTAGGAGATAGGCAGTGCGCTGTTTTATGAGCGTGGTATCATTTACCACTATGCTTAAGTGAGCTGTCCACAGAGAGCCAAATATTGGAGCGCAAAGACATCTGTACATAAATGTTGGAAGAAAATATTGAAAAGCTTTTCTCAATGCTGGTGGCTGAACCTACTACACTAAATGGCATGCATCTACTTTTTTTAAAAAATGAAATTAATTACATATATCTGTAAAATAATTGACTGGACTCATTTTGGTAAGATTTTGCCATTGAGGCATTGCTTAATCCTCAATCCAATTTCATATAATGTCAGAGTTAAAGATAAAACAGGATAAAATGGTGATTTACAACTGAGATTACTTAACTACAAAAATAATTTGGAGAATGAGTACACATAAACTTGTATAAGAAAAGAAATGTAATCAGTATAGTACTTAAATCAACAATGAACAACAGTTATAATTCTTGTTAATAATTAGTCTGCTTCCAGATTATACAAGTATAGAATTACTCCTATAATTTATTTGATGAAATTAGTATAAATTAGACAAAAAAGACTCTTTACCATGATTTAAGAAAAATAATTTAAAAAATCTGTAACTACACATATAGAAATGTCCATGAATATTGCTTAGATTATATAAAATATCCATAAGTGATTCTAAGGTAAATACAGGCAAGATAGTCCAAAGACTTTCTAGGCCTCTGCTTTTCTAGGTTTAGCTATTGGACTCCTCTCAACGTCCACCAGTACAGGGGCATGGCTGGGAGAGGAGCCTGTGAGGGATACCTGCATCAAGAGTTGTGCAGAGCCCAGAGAAGGTCAAATGATCATGTCACAGAAGGGTCTTAAAGCTGGAGAGAGGAGAGCAAAAGCAATGGGTAATTTTCAGTGCCAAGGCAGACAAGAGGAATTTAAGGGCTAAGGATGATGCAAACAGTAATAATGACGACAGAGTCAGTACTTTTAAACTAAAGGCTGTAACAAAACTGGTGCTAGACAGTAAAAACAGGCCTAATAATGCAGCTAGCCCTATTCATCAGCAGTTTGCCCTTGAATATACACTAACACAAGGAAGAAACAGAATCTCATGGAGATCACTAAAGCAGCTCTCCACCAGGCAACCCCTCCCTACTTTCCTTGCTTCATTTTCAACATGACACTTTGGGTTCCTCCTTTGATTTATCAGATCATTTATGGTTCCTGGTAAGGGTGGCTGTGTCATGACTCTTGAAGCCTGCTCATGCTGCCTTCCCTGCCTTTCTTGTTTGACTGGTAAACAGTCTTACTTTCTATGAACCACCTCTAAGTACTTTCCAAAGCCTCCTGCACACACATCCTCCCTCCCTCCACAACTGCAGAACCCGCTACTCTCCTCTGTCCCCTCATGGGTCTCAGAGCACCTGTAACAACAGGACATCTCCTCTTCTGTTATGTGGGACGTGACATGAAATGGTGGATTCTTTACCTCTGGGTCCCTGTGGTCAGTGAAGTGCTTGGTACAAAGTACATCACTGTCCATCAGGAAAGATTAGTCTACCCAGGCCTGGACAGGACAAATGTCCAGGCTAAGAGGATACTGGGGCTTCACCCCTTTAATTCTATTGAAAGAGCTGGACTTTTTTATGTGGCCCCTGACTCCTGGAGGTCTGCATGATCACCAGGTTCGAGTCTGCCTACAGATCTTTATGTATGGGCTCCCAGGTGGCTAGCCTTGCTTTTTATTCCAATGTTCTAATATGACTGCCTCCAGAACTCTCCAACCTCCCAGGTCACCTTGCAATGCAGGCCAGATACTGTTTCATCAGACTCCTACCTGACCTAGGAGGCTGGCTGAAAGCTGATTCTGGGAATCACTCTTTCTGTCTCTGCTATTGGCTTTTCATATCCTCCTACTCTCCTCAAAGTAGATGTTGAAAACCATCTGGACAAGAACTAAGTTAGCTGTGCCTCTTGACCTTTCTAATTTTGCTTGTGGACTTCTCCCTGTTAATAGCTTGCGTTGGCCTCTGCCTCCTCCTTATAGAATGAGTTTTCGCCTCCCTGGGTGACCCACGACAGCCTCTGTGAACACTTAGTTATCCTGACAGGTGCTTCAGACTTCTATTACTGCTTTTACCTCACATGTATGACCCAGAAGTGCCTGCCATCATATACCTAGACACGTGTAATAATAGGAGTGTGGAAGCATAACAATTTAGCCATAGTTTTATGTAGTGATTCAATGCAAAGGCAACTGACTAAACACATAAATAATGGCCTGAATGATCACATGTTTGGAATATTGAGTTCCACAATCAAAGGAATGCATAAATTGTACATCCTTAGTGCCATTATTGAAACCTGTGGCTTCAAAATCTAAGAAATCATGATGATTTGAAGAAGTCAATGCTCCATAGCAGAATTAAAAAAAAACATAACGTGACGTATTTTCATTACTTTCACATGCTACTTCTCTTTGATGTGAAGTAATGATGTGGGGACAATTTCTAAGATTCTGAAGTCACGTAAAGCTAGCTAAACCAAATGGAGCCACTGAACATGAGTCTTCCCCTTCTCATATAGACAAAGGGTAATTTGAAAGAAAAAAATGAATTGAGGAAAACATCAAACTAAGTTTCAAAGAGTTTGTCAGTGAATATACAAACACACATATACACACACACACACACGAGAAAAGCCATTGTATGAGAAGTCAGAAACTTGAGTTTTTATCCTGATTCTACTTTTTTACTTCGTATTCTTACATTTGAATAGGAAGGAGAAAAGGTAGGAAGGAATTAAAAATGATTGAACTCTTATGCACCATTAGGCAATTTCCTGGATGCTTCCTCACTTTATTAATAAAAGAACATTACTTTTTATATAAAAATATTATAACAGGGGAAGTAGGGATAATAGGTAACTTCATTGGAAAGAATGAATAAATGTTGAGTTGGGATGGGTATATAATTCACTGACTGTGCAGCTCAATATTGAAAATTTTCTCTCCTCTTATGATCTCAGCAGTCTGTGTGGCATTTCCATTGCTTTAGTTTTGCAGGTTGCGTATGAAGGCCCAACAATATGCAGCTAGTGAGGACAGGAATAGGACTAGGGTCCGGGTCTACACAACTCTGAAGCCCGGCTCACTTCCCTTCTCCTTGCTGCCTCTGCCAGCCATCTGCATGCTGACAGATCTCTACTCTGATCTGGTCTAGATTTCTTCCACTGAAAGTGAAAGGGCATCTGTGGCTCTCTCAACACTGTCTGTGATAATGATAAAATTAAAATATGTCTATGTAACCATGGTCAATGAGGACGAGGTTGAAAGAGAAGTAGCAAGAGTTTGCAGGTGCCAAAAGTTTTCCTTGGAAGATTCTGGGGCTGCAACTATCCTGGCCCAAAACCCTCTTTGGAAGAGACATTTGCCTCTTTGGAAGAGAAATGTGATTCTCATCACATTTGTGGTGGGTTATATATGGGCTCTCATAGTTGACAAATGTGAACAGGAATTTTCAGAGTGGCCAGCTGCTGTAGGTGTGGGTACCCATAATAGATTCCTATAAGGGTTTACAGCTCAGTATATATGCTACAGCCCAGTATAGGCCTTTGAAAATATGTAGCATGAAAGTGTGGAAATAGAGCTCCTCCCACTGCACACACTATTGCCAAGCCCTCCAAGCTGGTGATTACATGCTGTATCACTAACACATTAGAAGTTAAGGGTGCAGATGCAGTAGCTCATGTAAGTGTATGCTGCTGTTTCTAGTTTTGTCACACACCTACCTATTCAGGGGCTTATTTTTGTTTTTTAAAATGATATTGATGAATAGTCTTTATTTAATAAAAGCAATGTTCTCAGCTTGTTTGATTCTTTTAAAAGCTTCAAAGAGTGAAACCAGGGTGGCGAAGTTCAAATGTAGGAATACAGAAGTAGAAAAAGTAGGATAGCAGTTTTACAAATTTTTAAAGCCTCTATGTATAAATTACATTATATTTGGGTGTTCATATATGAATATGTATGTGTATGTACATACATATAGCTTATAAAGACACCATGGCAGAGTGGGAGAAGTCATGCCTAAGGCATCAAAAAACTTAGGTAATAGTATTCAGCTCTGAGACTTTGAACCAGGCACTTGATCTCTGAGTCTCAGTCTGCAGATCTGAAAAAGGCTGTCATGAGCACAAAATGGGAAAATGAAGGGGCCCTCTCTTTGGAAAACATACATCTTCCTGCAAAAGTAAGTGGTGTGATGGCTAGAGGGTGTATCATCTGCAATTCCCCATAGTGATTTTCCTGAGGTCATGATTTCCAGATTCTTTAGGCTGAACTGCACATAGCTAATGCAGGTATGTCACCTGTGATCAGGCGTGACCTCAGATAAAGCACAGGTTATATGGTTTGGCTGTGCCCCCACTCAAATCTCAACTTGAATTGTATCTCCCAGAATTCCCATGTGTCGTGGGAGGGACCCAGGGGGAGGTAACTGAATCATGCGGCCAGTCTTTTCTGTGATATTCTTGTGATAGTGAAGAAGTGTCATGAGATCTGATGGTTAATCAGGGGTTTCTGCTTTTGCTTCCTCCTCATTTTCTTTTGCCGCTGCCATGTAAGAAGTGCCTTTTGCCTCCGGCCATGATTCTGAAGCTTCCCGAGCCATGTGGAACTGTAAGCCCAATTAAACATCTTTTTGTTTCCAGTTTCAGGTACATCTTTATCAGCAGCATGAAAACAGACTAATACAGTAAATTGGTACCAGTAGAGTGGGGCATTGTTGAAAAGATACCTGAAGATGTGGAAACTGACTTTGGAACTGCATAATATGCAGAGGCTGGAACAGTTTGGAAGGCTCAGAAGAAGACAAGAAAAGGTGGGAAAGTTTGGAACTTCCTAAAGACTTGTTGAATGGCTTTGCCCAAAATGCTGATATGGATAATAAGATCCAGGCTGAGGTGGTCTCCGGTGGAGATGAGGAACTTGTTGGGAACTAGAGCAAAGGTAACTCTTGTTACATTTTAGCAAAGTGACTGAGTGGCATTTTGCCTCTTGTTGAATGGCTTTGCCCAAAATGCTGATATGGATAATAAGATCCAGGCTGAGGTGGTCTCCGGTGGAGATGAGGAACTTGTTGGGAACTAGAGCAAAGGTAACTCTTGTTACATTTTAGCAAAGTGACTGAGTGGCATTTTGCCTCCATCCTAGAGATCTGTGGAACTTTGAACTTGAGAAAGATGATTTAGGGTATCTGGCGGAAGAAGTTTCTAAGCAGCAAAGCATTCAATAGGTGACTTGGGTGCTGTTAAAGGCATGCAGTTTTAAAAGGGAAACAGCATCAAAGTTCAGAACATGTACAGCCCCACTATGCTATAGAAAAGAAAAACCCATTTTCTGGGGAGAAATTCAAGCTGGTTGCTGAAATTTGCTTAAGTAGCAAGGAGCCGAATGTTAATCCCCAAGACCAAGGGGAAAATGTCTCCAGGGCATATCAGAGGTCTTCATGGTAGCCCCTCCCATCATAGGCCTGGAGGCACAGGAAGAAGAAGTGGTTTCGTGGGCCGGGCCCAGGGCCCCTGTGCTAGGGACTTGGTGCCCTATGTCCCAGTCACTCCAGCCTGGCTGCAAGGGGCCAATGTAGAGCTTGGGCTGTGGCTTCAGAAGGTGGAAGCCCCAAGCCTTGGCAGCTTCTATGTGGTGTTGAGCCTGTGGGTGCACAGAAGTCAAGAACTGAGGTTTAGGAACCTCCACCTAGATTTCAGAAGATGTAGGGAAACGCCTGGATGTGTAGGCAAAAGTTTGCTGCAGGGGCGGGGCCCTTATGGAGAACCTTGGCTAGGGCAATGCAGAAGGGAAATGTGGGGTGAGAGCCTCCACACAGAGTCCCACACAAAGTCCCTACTGGGGCACTGCCTAGTGGAGCTGTGAGAAGAGGGCCACCATCCTCCAGACCCCAGAATGGTAGATCCACTGACAGCTTGCACGGTGTGCCTGGAAAAGCAGCAGACACTGAACGCTAGCCTGTGAAAGCAGCTGGGAGGGAGGCTGTACTCTGCACACCCACAGGGGCAGAGCTGCCCAAGACCATGGGAGCCCACCTCTTGCATCAGCATGGCCTGGATATGAGACCTGGAGTCAAAGGAGATCATTTTGGAGCTTTAAAATTTGACAGCCCCACTGAATTTTGGACTTGCATGGGTCCTTAACTCCTTTGTTTTGGCCAATTTCTCCCATTTGGAACAGCTGTATTTACCTAATACCTGTACCCTCATTACAGGAAGTAACTAGCTTGCTTTTAGTTTTACAGGCTCATAGGTGGAAGGGACTTGCCTTGTCTCAGATGAGACTTTGAACTGTGGACTTTTGGGTTAATGCTGAAATGAATGAAGACTTTGGGGGACTGTTGGGAAGGCATGATTGGTTTTGAAATGTGAGGACATGAGATTTGGGAGGAGTTAAGGGTGGAATGATATGGTTTGGCTGTGCTCACATCCAAATCTCAACTTGAATTGTATCTCCCAGAATTCCCATGTGTTGTGGGAGGGACCAAGTGGGAGGTAATTGAAATACAGGGGCTGGTCTTTCCCATGCTATTCTTGTGACAGTGAATAAGTCTCACGAGAACTGATGGGTTTATCAGGGGTTTCTGCTTTTGTTTGCTCCTTATGCTCTCTTGTTGCTGCCATGTAAGAAGTGCCTTTTGCCTCCTGCCATGATTCTGAGGCCTCCCCAGCCATGTGGAACTGTAAGTCCAATTAAACCTCTTTTTGTTCCCAGTTTCTGGTATGTCTTTATCAGCAGCGTGAAAATGGACTAATACAACAGGTCTATATACAGCACTCTACTCTCCATTATAAACAGCTTCCAAATTCCTTCCTTATATCTTAATTTATAAGCAATTAAGTTGATCCTTGCTTTATAAAAGTTCACTTTAAACATAAAAGTAGGTAACGTGAAAATTTTTGCAACAAATCAAGAATTCTGGCCATACTTCATGAACTTCAAAATCTGGCAAGATCAGGCTCTTGGGAGAAATCATTTGCAGTCATTTTTGATAGCATTTTAAATAGGAGATTTTAAAGATGGCAGACAGGAGGCAGGACTAGCTTGCAGATCCCACTTGGGGAGACAGCAGCTTGTGGAGACTCATATCATGAACTTTTCCTCCAAGAACTACCACAGGCACATACCAGGAAGGCCGAGAGAATCCATAGACCTTTTGAAGAAACTGGATCACTGCTACAGACTCCCTGAGACATGAAAAACTGATGACAGCTGATGTGCTCTCGAAAGTGCCACCTCCTGGCTGGAGACCAACCAACACAAAACCAGTGCAATAAACAGAAACATAACCAAGGAATCACAGAGTCTGCTTCACTCTCCAGCTACCTCCACTGGAGCAGGTGCTGGAATCCATAGCTGAAAGACCTGAAGATGTATCACATCACAGGACTATTTGCAGATATTCTCCAGTACCAGCTTGGAGCCCGGTAGGTCTGCTGGGTGACTAGACCCAGAAAAGCAAAAATGATTACTACTGTTTGGCTTTCAGGAAGCCCCATTCTTAGGGGAAACAGGAGAACACCACATCAAGGGAGCACCCCATGGGGCAAAAGAATCTCACAGCAGCCCTTGAATCCCAAATCTCTCCTTTGACATAGCCTACTCAAATGAGAAAGAACCAGAAAAACTATTCTGGTAATATGACAAAACAAGGTTCTTTAACACCTCCAAAAGATCATAACAGCTCACCAGTAATAAATCCAAACCAAGATAAAATCTCTGAATTGCCAGAAAAAATATTCAGATTAATTATTAAGCTAATCAAGGATGCACCAGAGAAAGGTAAACTCCGACTTAAAGAAATAAAAAACATGATAGAAGATATGAATGGAAAATTGTTCAGTGAAATAGATAGCATAAATGAAAAACAATCACAACTGAAAAATCAAGGACACACTTAGAGAAATGCAAAATCCACTGGAAAGTCTCAGTAATAGAATCAAACAAGCACAAGAAAGAATTTCAGAGCTTGAGGACAAGGCTTTTGAATCAACCCAATCCATCAAAGGAAAAGAAAAAAATAATTAAAAAAATGAACAAAGCTTCCAAGAAGTTTGGAACTATGTTAAACATCCAAACCTGAAAGTAATTGGGGTTCCTGGGGAAGAAGAGAAATCTAAAAGTTTGGAAAACATATTTGAGGGAATAATCGAGGAAAACTTCCCTAGCCTTGCTAGATATCTAGACATCCATTTACAAGAAGCTCAAAGAACACCTGGGAAATTCATCACAAAAAGATAATTGCCTAGGCACATAGTCGTCAGGTTATCTAGAGTCAAGACCAAGCAAAGAATCCTAAGAGCTGTGAGGCAAAAGCATCAGATAACCTATAAATGAAAACCTATCAGATTAACAGCAGATTTCTCAGCCAAACTCTTTTTTTTTTTTAAAAAAAAAACACTGATTTACTTTTTATTCAGAGCTTATGAGATGTTAGATGACGAGTCAGTTATCTCCTGAATGAGTTCAACCTTCACAAAGGACAATTCTTTTGGTATAAATTATTGTTTCTTAAAATTTTCCAATAGAACATTTTCAAAATAAACTTCACTAATTTACATTAAGTAAAGCAAAAGTAACATAGACAGTCAATTATCTACCTGTGTATACACCACTACTCACACATATTAATATTAATACAAACATTTGCATTGTGCCTCTTCAGAATCACACATAAAGAAAAACAAAAGCAAAGACAAAGAGTTTAAAATATAAGGGCAGATAAGCAGATAATTACATTACAAAGACAATATTATTAGCAAATTCGTAATATCAGGTTTGAAAAGGATCTATGTTTCTTTTTCTATAGTAGCGTATTAGTTTGTTCTCACACTGCTGTGAGGAAATACCCGACTGGATAATTTTTAAAGGAAAGTGATTTAGTTGACTCACAGTTCTGCAGGGCTGAAGAGACCTCAGGAAACTTACAATCATGGCAGAA
The DNA here is from genome assembly GCF_043159975.1 of Macaca nemestrina. NCBI lineage: Eukaryota > Metazoa > Chordata > Mammalia > Primates > Cercopithecidae > Macaca > Macaca nemestrina. Next base: position 11,617,516 of record NC_092126.1, read on the forward strand.
AGCAAACGAGAAGCAGGCACCTTCTTTACAGGGTGGCAGGACAAAGTGAGTACAAGCAGGGGAAATACACATGCTTATAAAACCATCAGATCTCATGAGACTCACTCACTATCATGAGAACAGCATGGGTGAAACTATTCCCATGATCAAATTACATCCACCTGGTACCACCCTTGACACATGGGGATTATGGAGGCTACAATTTGAGGCGGGATTTGGGTGGGGAAACAAAGCCAAACCATACCAAGTAGTGTTTTAATTTGTGTTGTCAGACTTAAACAGCTGCCAGTAATGTGTCCTGCTTTAATCAATCACTCATGACCTTATAAAAATGACCTACACTTTTATTAAGTCACTAAGCCTGTACCAAACCTACGTATTCACAGACTCTACCAATACTTTTACCAATTGACACCTATAATCAAAGTAAAGTTTTGAAACTGCTATCTAGGATAGTTTTATCTTTTCTATGTTTTTGAAATTAAATTATTAATCTCAGCCAAACTCTTATAAGCTAGAAGGGATGGATAAATTTCTGGAAATATACAACCCTCTTAGAGGTCCAATTTGTAGCCTCCTTAAACAAAACAATTCTACGTTTTTGAAATTAAATTATTAATCTCAGCCAAACTCTTATAAGCTAGAGGAGATGGATAAATTTCTGGAAATATACAACCCTCTTAGAGGTCCAATTTGTAGCCTCCTTAAACAAAGCAATTATCAGTCAAAAATTTTGTATCCAGCAAAACTAAGCTTCATAAATGAAGGAAAGATACAGTCTTTCCCAGGCAAATGAATGCTGAGAATTTGCCACTACCAAGCCAGCACTACAAGAACTGCTAAAAGGAGCTCTAAATCCTGAAACAAATCCTTGAAATACACCAAAAATAGAACCTACTTACATAATAAATCTCACAGGACCTATATAACAATAACACAATGAATAAAGTATTCAGGCAACAAATAGCACAATGAATAGAATAGCACCTCACATCTCAATACCAACATTGAATGTAAATGACCTAAATGCTCCACTTAAAATATACAGGGAGAAAGGATTAGAATTTACCAAGCAAGTTTCTGCTGTCTTCAGGAAACTCAACTAACACATAAGGACTCACATAAACTTAAGGTAAAGGGGTGGAAAAAGATTTTACATCCAACTGGACACTAAAAGTGAGCAGGAGTAGCTATTCTTTTTTTTTTTTTTTTTTTTTTTTTTGAGACGGAGTCTCGCTCTGTCACCCAGGCTGGAGTGCAGTGGCCGGATCTCAGCTCACTGCAAGCTCCGCCTCCCGGGTTCACGCCATTCTCCGGCCTCAGCCTCCCGAGTAGCTGGGACTACAGGCGCCCGCCACCTCGCCCGGCTAGTTTATTTTTGTATTTCTTAATAGAGACGGGATTTCACCGTGTTAGCCAGGATGGTCTCGATCTCCCGACCTTGTGATCCGCCCGTCTCGGCCTCCCAAAGTGCTGGGATTACAGGCTTGAGCCACCGCGCCCGGCCGGAGTAGCTATTCTTATATCAGACAAAACAAACTTTAAAGCAAATGCAGTTAAAAAAGAAGAAGAGGAACATTATCTAATGATAAAAGAACTAGTCCAACAGGAAAATATCAATTCTAACTATATATATAATCTATAACATATGTATTCTAACTATATATATTATATATAACATATATATTCTAACTATATATATATAAAATACATATGTATATATAATGATAAAAGGACTCTAGTCCAACAGGAAAGTATCACAATCCTAAATATATATGCACCTAACACTGGAGCCCCCAAATTTATAAAACACCTAACACTGGAGCTCCCAAATTTCTAAAACAATTGCTACTAGACCTAATAAATGAGATAGACAGCAACACAATAATAATGGGAGACTTTAATACTCCACTGACAACACTAGATAGGTCATTAAGACAGAAAAAAAAGAAAGAAACAATGGACTTAAACTCTATCCTATGACAAATGGACCTAACAGATATTTACAGAACATTCTACCCAACAACTACAGAATATACATTTTGTTCATCAGTACATGGAACATCCTCTAAGACAGATCATATTATAGGCCACAAAACAAGTCTCAGTAAATTTAAGAAAACTGAAAATTATATCAAGTACTCGCTCAGATCACCATGCATCACAGTTGAATTTGGAAATCAACTCCAAAAGGAACCCTCAAAACCATACAAATACAGGGAAAGTAAATAACCTGCTCCTGAATGACTGTTGGGTCAACAATGAAATCAAGATGGAAATTTAAAAATTCTTTGACTGAATGACAATAGTGACACAACCTAGCAAAACCTCTGGGATACAGCAAAAGTGGGGCTAAGAGGAAAGTTCATAGCATTTAAATGCTTACATCAAAAAGTCTGATGGATCTCAAATAGGCAATCTAAGGTAACAACTCAAGGAACTGGAGAAATGAGAATAATCTGAACCCAAACCCAGCAGAAGAAAAGAAATAACAAAGATAGAGCAGAACTAAATGAAATTGAAACAACAACAATAACAAAACAATACAAAAACTAAATGAAACAAAAAGCTGGTTATTTGACAAAATAAATAAAATGGATAGATCATTAGCGAGATTAGCCAAGAAAAAAGATCCAAATAAACTCAATTGCAAATGAAACAGGAGACATTACAATGGATACCACAGAAATACAAAAGATTATTCAAGGTTACTATGGACACTTTTATGTGGATAATCTAGAAAACCTAGAGGAGATGGATAAATTTCTGGAAATATACAACCCTCTTAGATTAAACCAGGAAAATATAAAACCTCTGAACAGACCAATAACAAGCAGTGAGACTGAAATGGTTAAAAAAAAATTGCCAACAAAAAAGTCCAGAACCACATGGATTCATAGCTGAATTCTATCAGACATTCAAAGAAGAGTTAGTACCAATCCTATTGACACTATTCCAAAAGATGGAGACACAGTAAATTCTCCCTAAATCATTCTATGAATTCAGTATCACCCCACCCAACACCAAAACCAGGGAAGAACATAGCAAATAAATAAAACTACAGACCAATATCCCTGACGACATAGATGCAAAAATCCTCAACAAAATACTAGTGAACGAGATCCAACAGCATATCAAAAAGATAATTTACCATGATGAAGTAGGCTTCATACCAGGGATGCAGGGATGGTTTAACATGTGTAAGTCAATAAATGTGATAAACTACATAAACAGAATTAAAAATGAAAATTACATGATCATCTCAATAGACACAGAAAAAGCATTTGACAAAATCCAGCATCACTTTATGATTAAAACCCTCAGAAAAATCAGCATAGAAGGGACGTACCTGAGGTAATAAAAGCCATCTATGATACATAGCCAACATTATACTGAACAAGGAAAAGTTGAAAGCATTCTCCCTGAGAACTGGAACAAGACAAGTATGCCCACTTTCACCACTTCTATTCAACATAGTAGTGGAAGACCTAGCCAGAGCAATCAGACAAGAGAAAGAAATAAAGTGCATCCCAATTGGTAAAAAGGAAGTCAAACTGTGCCTATTTGCTGATGATACAATCCTATACCTAGAAAACCCTACAGACTCATCCGAAAAGCTCCTAGAATTGATAAATAAATCCAGCAAGGTTTTAGGATACAAACCTAATGTACACAAATCAGTAGCTCTGCTATATACCAACAGTGACCAAGCTGAGAATCAAATAAAGAACTCAACCCATTTCAGAATAGCTGCAAAGAAAACTACAAAGCACTGTTGAAAGAAATCATAGATGATACAAACAAATGGAAACACATCTCATGTTCATAAATGGGTATAATCAATATTGGAAAAATGACTATATTGCCAAATGCATTCTACAAATTCAGTACAATTCCCATTAAAATACCAATACCATTCTTCACAGAACTAGAGAAAACAATCCTAGAATTTATATGAAACCAAAAAAGAGCCCATGTAGCCAAAGCAAGACTAAGCAAAAAGAACAAATCTGGAGGCATCACATTACCCAACTTCAAACTATACTATAAAGCCATGATCACCAAAATAGCATGGTGCTGGTATAAAAATAGTCACATAGACCAATGAAACAGAATATAGAACCCAGAAATAAAGCCAAATACTTACAGCCAGTTGATCTCTGTGACAAAGCAAAACAAACAAACAGAATAAAAACAAAAACAAAAAACCATACAGTGGAGAAAGGACATCCTATTCAACAAATGGTACTGGGATAATCGGTAAGCCACATGTAGAAGAATGAAATTGGATCCTCATCTCTCACCTTATAGAAAAACCAACTTAATGTGGATCAAATATTTAAATCTAAGACCTGAAACCATAAATATTTGTGATGGTTAATACTGAGGGTGAGTGTCAACTTGATTGGCTGGAGGGATACAAAGTATTAATCCTGGGTATGTCTGTGTGGGTGTTGCCAAAAGAGATTAACATTTGAATCACCAGGTTGGGGAAGGCAGATCCACCCTTAATCTGGTGGGTACAATCTAGTCAGCTTCCAGTGAATATAAATCAGGCAGAAAAATGTGAAAAGGAGAGATGGGCCTAGCCTCCCAGCCTACCTCTTTCTCCCATGCTGGATGCTTCCTGCCCTCAAACATAGGACTCCAAGTTCTTCAGTTTTGGGACTCAAACTGGCTCTCCTTGCTCCTCAGCTTACAGACAAGGACCTTGTGATCATGTAAGTTAATACTTAATAAACTCCCCTTTAGTACTATTAGTTCTGTCCCTCTAAAAGAACCCAGACTAATACAATAACCTAGAAGATAACATTGGAAAAACCCTTCTAGATTTTGGCTTAAGCAAAGACTTCTTGACCAAGAAGTCAAAAGTAAATGCAGCAAAAACAAGGATAAATAGATAGGACTTAATTAAACTAAAAAGCTTCTTCACAGCAAAAAAAAATAATCAGCAGAATGGAAGAAAATCTTCACAACGTATACCTCTGACAAAGGACTAATATCCAGAATCTACAAGGAATTAAAACAAATCAGCAAGAAAAAAAAATCTCATCAAAAAGTGGGTTAAGGACATGAATAGACAACTCTCTAAAGAAGATAGAGAAATGGCCGACAAGCATATGAAAAAATGCTCAACATCACTAATTATCAGGGAAATGCAAATCAAAACCACAATGTGATATCAACTCACTCCTGCAAGAATGGCCATAATAAAAAAATAATAAAAATAAATAGATGTTGGTATGGATGTGGTGAAAAGGGAACACTTTTACACTGTTGGTGGGAATGTAAATGAGTACAACCACTATGGAAAACAGTGTGGAGACTCTATAAAGAACTAAAAGTAGATGTACTGTTTGATTCAGCATCCTACTACTGGCTATTTACCCAGAGGAAAAGTCATGATATGAAAAAGATACGTGCACATGAATATTTACAGTAGCACAATTCACAACTGCAAAAATATAGAACCAGCCCAAATGCCCATCAATCAAGAAGTGGATAAAGAAAATGTGTTTGTGTATATATATATACACACACATATATATACACACCATGGAATACTGCTCAACTATTAAAAGGAACAAATAACGCCATTCGTAGCAACCTGGATGGAATTGGAGACTGTTGTTCTAAGTGAAATAACTCAGGATTGGAAAACCAAACATCATGTGTTCTCACTAACATGTGAGAGCTAAGCTTTGAAAAGGCAAAGAAATAAGAAAGATACATTGAACTTTGGGGACTTGGGGGAAAAGGGTTGCGGGGGTGAGGGATAAAGGATGGTACACTGCTCAAGTGATAGGTACACCAAAATCTCAGTAGAGAATTTATTATGTAACCAAAGTCACCTGTTCCCCAAAAATCTATTGAAATAAAAAATAAATTAAAAAATAAAATAAAATAAAATGAGATATTTTGATATAGACACAGATGTATGCTTCTTGTGTTTCAAGATTTTGGATTGATTTTAGAGCCACACATTCCTGGATTCAAAGCCTGGCTCCAATATATTCCATCAAAAGTGTAAGGAAGACAGAGAGAAGACTTTAATAGCCTAATGACCGAGGATGAAATTGAAAGAAAAATTATTTTAGGAACCCCTGCCAAAAGATGCCTTGTCTACACAATTGTAGGACTAGCTTTTTATCAAATCATTGAGAGAATTCCCTTCTATTAAGTTGTACAATATAACAAAAAAGCTTCTCAATTAAATTTATAAGTTGCACTAAAAACGAAACCAAAATTTCTCAAAGCAAAGAAGGGAAACTACAGATCAATCTTACTTATAAGTGTAAAAATTTTAAATCAAATGTTAGCAAAACAAAGTCCACCTTGTACAGAAAGAAGAGTCACAAGATCTTGTCAGGTTTTTTTTCCCCAGGAATGCAAAGATCGCTTATTATGAGAAATAGTTGTCAATCTAACAATCATATAAATAGACTTCTCATTCTGACTTAAGCTATGACTAAATATGGGACAGAAGGGCACTTCCCTAATATAATAAAGAATACACATGTGAAATAAATTTCTATGATATGTAATGCAGAAACATTAGAAGCTCTTCCTCACCATCCACAAAAATTGCTCTCATCAAGGTTACCAGACACCATGATCCATTTGGCTAAGTGTCACAGTCAAAGTCCTTCCCATAATTGAGCCATCAAAAGCATTTGACAAGGCTGATCATTCTCTCCTCAACCTATTTTCCTTTTTGGCTTCGAAGACAACACACTTTCTTGGCTTACACCTACTACACTGGTCACTCCTTCCCAGTCCCTTTGCTAGTTCCTCCTCTTCTATCCAACTTTTTCACATGAGAGGGCTCCAGGGCTCAGTCACTGGTCCTCTTCTCTGTCTATACTTACTCTGTGGCTCATATCAAAAGGTCTCATGCCTTTAAATACTATGTATATGATGATGATTTCAAAATTAAAACTCTAATCTAGACAAGACTCTCAAACTCCAGACCTACTGATACACCTGACTACTTGACATTTTTTTCTTTTGGCTTGGGTGTCAAATAAACATTTCAATTTTAACCTGACTAACACTGAATTTTCCCCCAATGCATACTCCAGAATCTATACAACCTCACATACTCCAAAACTTATAGTAGACAGTTTCCCTGTCTAAGTTGATGGCAACTTCATTTTTCAAGTTGCTTAGGCCAGAAACCTTGGAAGCATCCCCATCTCCTATTTTTCCCATACAGCCGACATGTAGAAAATCAATCCAGTTAGGGTCATTCAGAATATATGAACAATCTGACACCATCTCTATTCTTCCTGCTGTACCTTGATCTCTTATCTGAATTACTGTAATAGCCTCCTAACCATTCTGCTTGTGTCAATCCTCGCCCCCATGCCATCAAAGTCTATTTTTCTCATAGCAGAAACACCAATACTTTGCAAGTATAATTAGATCCATGTCCTGTAATTACTCTACAGAATAAAAGCCAATGTCCTTGCAATGGCTTACAGAGTTGCACAAGATCTCTCTGCTCCTTTACTCTGTGCTCCTTATTCACTCTGTTTTAGCCCCACACTGGCCTCTGGCTGTTACTTAAAGACACCAAGTATGCTCTGCTTTGAAGTTTGCTCTAGCTGTTTCATTCACTTGGAATGCTTCTTCCCAGGAGTTCCTTCATTTTCTGCAAAATTTACTCATATTATCTTCTTGATGACTCTCATTCTGACCACCTCATGTGATACTGCAACCTGCCCCTGCCTCTGATCTTTCTCTTCCTGTTTGCTTTACATTTTCCTTCTTTCTATATCCTTTATCACCTTAGAAAATTATCTATCTACCTATTGTCAATCACCTTCTTACCTATCTTTTCATCTTTATCCATCCATTCATCCGTCATCCATCCATCATCTCCCCAATTAAAATGTCAACAATTTGAGAGCAAAGATCTTTGCCTGGTTTGTTCATTGATGCATCCCAAGTGCTTAGAACAGGGCTTAGCACAAGAGGAGATACTCCATAAGTATTTGCTGAATGAATTCTTAATTAAGTTTGAAAAAATGCAAAGATGTCAGATATTAATAATACTCAGCATGCTTATTAAATAAGAAAAACATTTCTTGAAGGGATGCCAATTTTCTTCAAGTGGTTCCGCAGATTTACCAGAATTCCAGTTGAAATATCAATGGGATTTGGGTGGGGGATTTTGTAAAATGATTCTAAAATTTATATTGAAAAGTACATGCATGAAAATATCAAAACATTTTTGAAAAAGAATTTGTTGTAAACCACAATAGTACTTAAACTAGAGAGCTACTGGAACTAATAAAATAACCAATAAAGCGAATTGAGAGCCTAAGTATCTTTAAGAATTTAGTTTTTGATAAAAGTGACTTTTCAAATCAGCAGTGGAAGGAGGAATTATTCAGCAAAGATTGGTGAGTTAACCTGGCTAATTTTTTTGGGAAAACACCAGATACTTAATTCTAAAATAAAATTTGGATGGGTTGAAAAATTTAAACAAAAGTTTAAACTACTAAATTAGTTGGAGAAAACATAAGTCCTAGATTATTCATTTTTGGGTAGAGAAATCCTTTCTAAGCATCATTTTATGAGAGAAAGCAATATACCAAAAGATTGGTACATTTTGCCACATAAAAATGAAATCATTAGTACAAAACTGAAAGGTGGATAAATTAGGAAAGTTACTGCTTTACATAATTAAGGATATTATACAGCATTCTATAGGATTTATAAGCAGTTCTTACAAATTAACAGAAAAGGGGGGCGGAGCAAGATGGCCGAATAGGAGCAGCTCCAGTCTCCAACTCCCAGCGCCAGCGACACAGAAGACCGGTGATTTCTGCATTTTCAACTGAGCCTCTGCTGCTGATACCCAGGCAAACAGGGTCTGGAGTGGACCTCAAGCAATCTCCAACAGACCTACAGCTGAGGGTCCTGACTGTTAGAAGGAAAACTATCAAACAGGAAGGACACCTACACCAAAACCCCATCAGTACATCACCATCATCAAAGACCAGAGGCAGATAAAACCACAAAGATGGGGAAAAAGCAGGGCAGAAAAGCTGGAAATTCAAAAAATAAGAGCACATCTCCCCCGGCAAAGGAGCGCAGCTCATCGCCAGCAACGGATCAAAGCTGGACGGAGAATGACTTTGACGAGATGAGAGAAGAAGGCTTCAGTCCATCAAATTTCTCAGAGCTAAAGGAGGAATTACGTACCCAGCGCAAAGAAACTAAAAATCTTGAAAAAAAAGTGGAAGAATTGATGGCTAGAGTAATTAATGCAGAGAAGGTCCTAAACGAAATGAAAGAGATGAAAACCATGACACGAGAAATACGTGACAAATGCACAAGCTTCAGTAACCGACTCGATCAACTGGAAGAAAGAGTATCAGCGATTGAGGATCAAATGAATGAAATGAAGCGAGAAGAGAAACCAAAAGAAAAAAGAAGAAAAAGAAATGAACAAAGCCTGCAAGAAGTATGGGATTATGTAAAAAGACCAAATCTACGTCTGATTGGGGTGCCTGAAAGTGAAGGGGAAAATGGAACCAAGTTGGAAAACACTCTTCAGGATATCATCCAGGAGAACTTCCCCAACCTAGTAGGGCAGGCCAACATTCAAATCCAGGAAATACAGAGAACGCCACAAAGATACTCCTCGAGAAGAGCAACTCCAAGACACATAATTGCCAGATTCACCAAAGTTGAAATGAAGGAAAAAATCTTAAGGGCAGCCAGAGAGAAAGGTCGGGTTACCCACAAAGGGAAGCCCATCAGACTAACAGCAGATCTCTCGGCAGAAACTCTCCAAGCCAGAAGAGAGTGGGGGCCAATATTCAACATTCTTAAAGAAAAGAATTTTCAACCCAGAATTTCATATCCAGCCAAACTAAGTTTCATAAGTGAAGGAGAAATAAAATCCTTTACAGATAAGCAAATGCTTAGAGATTTTGTCACCACCAGGCCTGCCTTACAAGAGACCCTGAAGGAAGCACTAAACATGGAAAGGAACAACCGGTACCAGCCATTGCAAAAACATGCCAAAATGTAAAGACCATCGAGGCTAGGAAGAAACTGCATCAACTAACGAGCAAAATAACCAGTTAATATCATAATGGCAGGATCAAGTTCACACATAACAATATTAACCTTAAATGTAAATGGACTAAATGCTCCAATTAAAAGACACAGACTGGCAAACTGGATAAAGAGTCAAGACCCATCAGTCTGCTGTATTCAGGAGACCCATCTCACACGCAGAGACATACATAGGCTCAAAATAAAGGGATGCAGGAAGATTTACCAAGCAAATGGAGAACAAAAAAAAGCAGGGGTTGCAATACTAGTCTCTGATAAAACAGACTTTAAACCATCAAAGATCAAAAGAGACAAAGAAGGCCATTACATAATGGTAAAGGGATCAATTCAACAGGAAGAGCTAACTATCCTAAATATATATGCACCCAATAAAGGAGCACCCAGATTCATAAAGCAAGTCCTTAGAGACTTACAAAGAGACTTAGACTCCCATACAATAATAATGGGAGACTTCAACACTCCACTGTCAACATTAGACAGATCAACGAGAGAGAAGGTTAACAAGGATATCCAGGAATTGAACTCATCTCTGCAGCAAGCAGACCTAATAGACATCTATAGAACTCTTCACCCCAAATCAACAGAATATACATTCTTCTCAGCACCACATAGCACTTATTCCAAAATTGACCACATAATTGGAAGGAAAGCACTCCTCAGCAAATGTACAAGAACAGAAATTATAACAAACTGTCTCTTAGACCACAGTGCAATCAAACTAGAACTCAGGACTAAGAAACTCAATCAAAACCGCTCAACTACATGGAAACTGAACAACCTGCTCCTGAATGACTACTGGGTACATAACGAAATGAAGGCAGAAATAAAGATGTTCTTTGAAACCAATGAGAACAAAGATACAACATACCAGAATCTCTGGGACACATTTAAAGCAGTGTGTAGAGGGAAATTTATAGCACTAAATGCCCACAAGAGAAAGCAGGAAAGATCTAAAATTGACACTCTAACATCGCAATTAAAAGAACTAGAGAAGCAAGAGCAAACACATTCGAAAGCTAGCAGAAGGCAAGAAATAACTAAGATCAGAGCAGAACTGAAGGAGAAAGAGACACAAAAAACCCTCCAAAAAATCAATGAATCCAGGAGTTGGTTTTGTGAAAAGATCAACAAAATTGACAGACCGCTAGCAAGACTAATAAAGAAGAAAAGAGAGAAGAATCAAATAGACGCAATAAAAAATGATAAAGGGGATATCACCACCGACCCCACAGAAATACAAACTACCATCAGAGAATACTATAAACACCTCTATGCAAATAAACTGGAAAATCTAGAAGAAATGGATAATTTCCTGGACACTTACACTCTTCCAAGACTAAACCAGGAAGAAGTTGAATCCCTGAATAGACCAATAGCAGGCTCTGAAATTGAGGCAACAATTAATAGCCTACCAACCAAAAAAAGTCCAGGACCAGATGGATTCACAGCTGAATTCTACCAGAGGTACAAGGAGGAGTTGGTACCATTCCTTCTGAAACTATTCCAATCAATAGAAAAAGAGGGAATCCTCCCTAACTCATTTTATGAGGCCAACATCATCCTGATACCAAAGCCTGGCAGAGACACAACAAAAAAAGAGAATTGTAGACCAATATCCCTGATGAACATCGATGCAAAAATCCTCAATAAAATACTGGCAAACCGGATTCAGCAACACATCAAAAAGCTTATCCACCATGATCAAGTGGGCTTCATCCCTGGGATGCAAGGCTGGTTCAACATTCACAAATCAATAAACATAATCCAGCATATAAACAAAACCAAAGACAAGAACCACATGATTATCTCAATTGATGCAGAAAAGGCTTTTGACAAAATTCAACAGCCCTTCATGCTAAAAACGCTCAATAAATTCGGTATTGATGGAACGTACCTCAAAATAATAAGAGCTATTTATGACAAACCCACAGCCAATATCATACTGAATGGGCAAAAACTGGAAAAATTCCCTTTGAAAACTGGCACAAGACAGGGATGCCCTCTCTCACCACTCCTATTCAACATAGTGTTGGAAGTTCTGGCTAGGGCAATCAGGCAAGAGAAAGAAATCAAGGGTATTCAGCTAGGAAAAGAAGAAGTCAAATTGTCCCTGTTTGCAGATGACATGATTGTATATTTAGAAAACCCCATTGTCTCAGCCCCAAATCTCCTTAAGCTGATAAGCAACTTCAGCAAAGTCTCAGGATACAAAATTAATGTGCAAAAATCACAAGCATTCTTATACACCAGTAACAGACAAACAGAGAGCCAAATCAGGAATGAACTTCCATTCACAATTGCTTCAAAGAGAATCAAATACCTAGGAATCCAACTTACAAAGGATGTAAAGGACCTCTTCAAGGAGAACTACAAACCACTGCTCAGTGAAATAAAAGAGGACACAAACAAATGGAAGAACATACCATGCTCATGGATAGGAAGAATCAATATCGTGGAAATGGCCATACTGCCCAAGGTAATTTATAGATTCAATGCCATCCCCATCAAGCTACCAATGAGTTTCTTCACAGAACTGGAAAAAACTGCTTTAAAGTTCATATGGAACCAAAAAAGAGCCCGCATTGCCAAGACAATCCTACGTCAAAAGAACAAAGCTGGAGGCATCACGCTACCTGACTTCAAACTATACTACAAGGCTACAGTAACCAAAACAGCATGGTACTGGTACCAAAACAGAGATATAGACCAATGGAACAGAACAGAGTCCTCAGAAATAATACCACACATCTACAGCCATCTGATCTTTGACAAACCTGAGAGAAACAAGAAATGGGGAAATGATTCCCTATTTAATAAATGGTGCTGGGAAAATTGGCTAGCCGTAAGTAGAAAGCTGAAACTGGATCCTTTCCTTACTCCTTATACGAAAATTAATTCAAGATGGACTAGAGACTTAAATGTTAGACCTAATACCATAAAAATCCTAGAGGAAAACCTAGGTAGTATCATTCAGGACATAGGCATGGGCAAAGACTTCATGTCTAAAACACCAAAAGCAACGGCAGCAAAAGCCAAAATTGACAAATGGGATCTCATTAAACTAAAGAGCTTCTGCACAGCAAAAGAAACTACCATCAGAGTGAACAGGCAACGTACAGAATGGGAGAAAATTTTTGCAATCTACTCATCTGACAAAGGGCTAATATCCAGAACCTACAAAGAACTCAAACAAATTTACAAGAAAAAAACAACCCACCCCATCAAAAAGTGGGCAAAGGATATGAACAGACATTTCTCAAAAGAAGACATTCACACAGCCAACAGACACATGAAAAAATGCTCATCATCACTGGCCATCAGAGAAATGCAAATCAAAACCACAATGAGATACCATCTCACACCAGTTAGAATGGCGATCATTAAAAAGTCAGGAAACAACAGGTGCTGGAGAGGCTGTGGAGAAATAGGAACACTTTTACACTGTTGGTGGGATTGTAAACTAGTTCAACCATTATGGAAAACAGTATGGCGATTCCTCAAGGATCTAGAACTAGATGTACCATATGACCCAGCCATCCCATTACTGGGGATATACCCAAAGGATTATAAATTATGCTGCTATAAAGACACATGCACATGTATGTTTATTGCAGCACTATTCACAATAGCAAAGACTTGGAATCAACCCAAATGTCCATCAGTGACAGATTGGATTAAGAAAATGTGGCACATATACACCATGGAATACTATGCAGCCATAAAAAAGGATGAGTTTGAGTCCTTTGTAGGGACTTGGATGCAGCTGGAATCCATCATTCTTAGCAAACTATCACAAGAACAGAAAACCAAACACCGCATGTTCTCACTCCTAGGTGGGAACTGAACAATGAGATCACTCGGACTCAGGAAGGGGAACATCACACACCGGGGCCTATCATGGGGAGGGGGGAGGGGGGAGGGATTGCACTGGGAGTTATACCTGATGTAAATGACGAGTTGATGGGTGCAGCACAGCAACATGGCACAAGTATACATATGTAACAAACCTGCACGTTATGCACATGTACCCTACAACTTAAAGTATAATAATAATAAATAAATTATAAAAAAAAATAAATAAATAAATTAAAAAAAAAAACCAGAAAAGGATAAATAAGCCAAAAATATATTGTTCGAGGACATAAACTGACAACTTAAAAAAGAAATAAAATGGAAAGTTAAGCATCTAATAAATCACATACTTAATTAGTAATCAAATAACTAGAAATGAGAATAGCAAGCTATCTGTTTTTTTCCCCATCAAATTTGCAAGATTGAAAAAAACCCTAAACGTTAGCATCATTGATGGGATGCAGGCTAATGGTCACTCTCACACGCTGTGCTGGAATAGGAAAATGGTACCACAGTTGTCAGATTAATTTGGGGACATGCATCAAAAGCTTTAAACATGGGCATTATTTTTTGATGCAGCAATTTTAATATTAGAACCGGGTCTTACACATTAATTAAGCATATCTGCAAATATCTTACTACAAAGATGCTTACTTCAGCTTGGCATATACTAAAAAATGAAAAACAAAAAAAATCACAAAATAGGTTATTAGTTAATGAAAATGTGGTACATCCATAAACAAAATATTTCGGCCACTGAGATAATTTTTAACTAATGTTTTAATTAACGTTCACAACATAATGTTAAAGTGTCAAAATTAGGGTAAAAACAAAAATATTTAGAAAACTCATTCAAAATATGCATATACATACATGTAAAAAAGTCTAGCAGGGCACACACCAAGATGTTAATAATATGGCTATCTGAATTGTGGAATTATAATTCCTTTTGTTTTTGTTTTTGCTTACTTGTATTTCCTCGTTTTCCATAATGAGCATATTTTCTTATATTAAGAAATAAAACACTACACATTTTCAAAAGGAAATACTATTTTTGAAGAATTGGCTATTCAGGTTTTTTTGTGGTTTCACACGAATTTTAGAATTGTGTTTTATACATCTATGAGAAAGACATTTGAAAATTTTGATAGGATTGCATTGAATCTGTAAATCGCTTTGGGTAGTATGGACTTTTAACCATATTAGTTGGCTTTCATTATAGACTTCAAAGCACGTTTTTTAATCCACATTTTCTGGCCAAGGTTTTCCAGCCTTTGCACTACTGACATTGAGGCCTGACAATTCTTTGTTCTGTGTATATGTGCAGGCCTGCCCTGTGCAAATTTAGCAGCATCCCTGGCCTCTACCCACTAATGCCAGCAGCATCCCTTCTCCCACAGTTGTAACAACCATCTCCAGACATTGCCAAATGTCCCTTGGGGGTAGGGTTGCCAGATAAAAAACAGAAAGCTCGATTAGATTTTAATTTCATATAATACTTTTTTTGTGTGTTAGTGTTTCCCAAATATTGCATGGGACAAGTGTATCCCAAATATTGCCAGTGACCTATGAAAAAAATTTGTTGTTTATCTGAATTTCAAATTTAACTGGGTGTTGTATCTTTTTATTTGCTAAAGTGTGAGGCAAATTGCTCCAGTTGAAAACCACCAATGTAGAGCAGTAGTTATTTTCAGCTATTTTTTTTTTTTTTAAATAGCTGAGGAACCTGGCTTGGGGAGGCAAGTGCTTGGTCTAAGGCTATAGGGCAAGAATGGTGCAGAGATGAGATCTGAACCCAGGTATCCTGATTACACATTCCCTCTTCCTTCCTTTGCCTAGAAGAACTATTCATCTTTATTCCTGAAGGGTTGAAACTGAGAGATAATCAAGACCAAGGCCACTTGACATGGGACTGTGCCCAGGGTTGCCAAGAAGTGGAGATGGCATACACTTTCTCTAACATGGTTCTTTGAAGGTAACTATTATTCCTCACTTAACAGATGGAAAATTGAGGATCAGAGAGTTTAAACAATGTTACTAGATTAACTAGTTAGTAAGTGATAGAGCTAGAATCCTAAAGCAAGTCTGACTTAATGCATACCTGACATTGCATTTCTGGCTGGTGTCCTTTACTTATTTATTCTCCCCCTCTTTCATCAACTAGGATTACCTGAAACCTTCTAGCTAGATTTTCTGGTTGTATCAAGATACCAGTTCTTTGATCTATTTTAATTTGGAAATCAGACATAAAAGAATAAACTGGTCCAGAACTCTTTTAAAATACCATTTCTGACCGAAACCACATCATGAAACTATTTGATTTTCCTTTTGGATATGGTGCCTCCTAAATGAGGAGTTCATCAAAAGAGAGACAATGGTTAAGCTACAGCAATCTGTAGACTATGTATTAGCTTCTGGAAAATTAAAAATTGATTCTGTTATGCTTTTATTTTAAAGAAAATATAAGATGTTTTGGTTCTTTGTACACAACAGGATATTGCTGCTAAGAACTGTAGATAGTTTGGTAGAGAGTCATTAACTCCTATTCATCCTTCAATACCCAACTCAAATACTACGTTCTTTATGGAACTTTCACTGACCTCTTCCTCCTGAGGTAGAACTATTGTTTCTACACGTGGCTTTCCCTAGTACTTTGTATATGCTTTGGTTCAGGTTTTTTTATGTGTATCCCCAATTATTTACCAGGATAATCTGTATATATTAAGCATCTGTGGGGAAAGAAAGAAAGAATAAGATGAATATATATGCAAGAAACAAAGTAAAGATATTATTAAAAAATAAAATTAGCTCTTTTCTCAACTATTTTTGTACTTCCTTTTTCTCTCCCCTTTCACATAACTCTTCAGTTACTTCCTGAGTTTTAGTTTCAGAGAATTTTGTCAGGAAGATATGTTAAAGCCTTGCAACTAAAAGTGTAGTTCCTGGACTAGCATCACCAGCATTACCTGAGACCCTGTTAGGAATGCAGATGCTCAAGGCCCAACCGGGTCCACTAAATCAGAATGTGTATTCTAATGAGACTTCTGGGTGACTTAGATACTCACTAAATTTCGGAGATGTCTTGCCTTATAGATCAGCAGCCTAGGAAAAGCGAATACACATGTATTGAAGTCCTTCGTTTGGGGTACATGGCAAACATCACTAATCCATCACCATTTTTTCTCTAAATTGAGGTGCAGCTTTAGAAGCTTCTTTGGTGAGGCACTTTCAATCAATTAGTCTGGAAGTCGGTTTGCCCTCCCAGATCTAGCCAACCCTCTCATTTTTAAAGAAACTAAGGCTCAGAAAAGCAAAGTGATTTGGTAGATATCATACCTTCACGCAGAGCTGGAATTAAAATACTAATCTCCAGCCTCATGGTCTTATGGTCTTCTTGTCACACCACGCTGGGAAGTTAAGCAGACATGGCTCGAACCAGGGCTTACAGATGACCTCTTTCTCATCATCCCAATGGGAGACCTAGATTACTTGTCACTGTCTTCTCAGTGTGTGTTTTAGAAAGAGCTTGATATTTGGAGTTAGAGCATTACAACTTAAACTGCCCCTAAACTTTAGATGTCTCTCAATAGTTACAAAATTTTCTATTTAAGGGGAAGAAAGGGAGCACATTCTCTAGTACAGCTGAACTCTAGTATGGGGCCTCAGTGAAAAATAACCCATTCCGTCTCTCCCCTACTCCAAGTTCAGTTGAACAAAATAGTTTCTAAGTTTTCCAGGAAATTCAATAATATAGTAATTCACCAGTGACTTTTGAAATGCCATCAAGCAAGCAGAAAGGATCCTTTAAAAATGCGAAGACCCCAAGGCCATCTTTCCCTGCCTATGTTCCCCACTCCTTGCTCTACTACATCTTTTCCAACCCTGTCTTAGCTTTAAAAAAACTAATGGCATTCATTGTTTATAAATGCCTCTGTTGATCTTTCCTATTTTGGTTCCTGACTACTAGTGGAAAAACTCTCTCTACTTCCCCCTCCCCTCACCCGCACTTGGCTTTAAAAATAGCAATTAGAGTTAGGTTGGCTGAGGGCCTTGTGGTTGGAGTCCACAGCCTTTGCCCTCTGGGTCACTGGTTCACATCCTAATACCATGGCTGGTAGACTTTTCTTCTCTTTCGTGTGTTTTGCTTAAAGTTTTGGGAGGAGGTATCCTCCTGGATGATCATTTTCTCACGACCATCTGGGAAACATCCGAACTTGATATCCCTGACCCCAGTATTAATAATATCTGCTACGCTGTCTTCTTCTCCTCTTTTCTGAAGTCTGCAGTGTTCACAATTTCATGTGCTTTCTTCAGAATTACTCTTCTAGCTCAAGGCTGAATAATTTGTATTGATCTTCAGGTCTCCAAAGAATGGACTGGCCAATTCATGCTCAACCCCCTTTCCCTATTTCCAGACTGCTTTCCTAGGAATTTGATATATGGTTAATATCAACCTGCTTTTCACACATAAAGATAGCTTTAATAATAGTGAACAGGTTTTAAGTCTTCTAGTCCACAAAGTGCTTTCACATGTATCACTTTAGTTGTCAGTAAATTCTATGATGTAGGTATTGTTATTTCTAACTCATTTTAAAGACACTTACATTGAGAGAAGGTAAATCAGTTGTCCAAGATCACTCGATCCACCAACCCTCTGACTCCTTGGCATGATCCTGCCTCTCTCCTGTCTCTTGCTGGTCTATATTTTGAGTTTGTTTGTTTGTGATGATCCACTTGCTGATGATCACCTGTGGCACTGTTGATGACCGTTAGGGGTACTGAACAAAGTTTTACTTTCTATGAATCCAGTGAGACAAAGTTCTTACTTCACCTTTGTTAGTTACTGGAGGTTTGAGCAAGTCAAACTAGGCAGCATGACCATGATTCTTCGGGCAATGAGGTAGTGCAAGCATTCTTGAGAAAAGCAGTAATGTGATGCCGGTTTGCTTCCAGAAGAGATATGGCGGCAGTGTGTTAAGTGGATGAGGAGATGGAGAGAGAGGGAAATGACATAATTTAGGAAGTTCTTGAAAGAATTCATATGAAATGTACTAAAGCCTGAACCAGGGTGGGAGCTGTGGGGAAAAGAAGTGGGTGCCGATGAGAGAGAAGCCACAAAAGTAGCACTGACACTGTGGTCATGGAAGGGATTTCTCGATAAAGGGGCCAGGTAGCTGAGGATGAGGTGCCATCTGCCCTCAGAGGAGAGAGAACACCAGCGAAGTGGCAAGTTTTATTGAGGGAGGAGACGCTTTGTCTCACTGTAGATGTATTTAAGCATTTTGGCATCAAGAAGGCATGTGGGCAGCAAACTTTTGGCAGTCGATGTAATAGACTAGACCTCCAGAGAGCAGGGAGGCCTGCAGCAGCTTCGCAAGGTCCCTATACAGCAGGAAGCAAGGCAGTAAGACAGGGAAGAAGGAAAGTGCCTTGAAAGTTACTAATAACTGAGCACGACTGCATTTGAGTACTGGCTCATTTAAACTTGACAACACACCTATTAGATAGGTGTCTTTTTTCTGTCTCTTAAAATAAGAAAATAGATACTCAGAAGGTATTCCTTGAAATATCCTTACAAACATAAATATTAGAATAATCTCAGGCACAGTGATATAGTTCTTTCAGGTCAACAGAGTCAGGTTCGTTCATCGTCCTTCATCAGTTTTAATTATATGTGATTCTTGGCACTTCTCTTTATGACACTGGAAATGGGGGGATGGTGTATGGATCTTAGATTGCAAAGGATCTGGTACAGGCTGAAGTGGATATGAGCCCTTTAAACCACAGTCTTGCTATGACAACAGAAACATACTTCCCTGACTGGAGGCAGGAGTGTTATGCACATGCGTGTACATTGTATGTATGGGCCTTCCTATGTTTATTTATCGTAATGTTGTTGAGGCAGGGACTGCAGGGTTGCCATACGCTTCTGCATTTTCTTCCCAAGGTATGTGTAACATGTGATAGAATGATACCTGCTTTGTTTCTGTGGTTGAACAATCAGACAGCGTTTGATAAGCTACGGAGAAAACACTTTAACAGGATTTAGCCATATATTTCTCTTCACTCTATCCTTAATAATTGGGTCACAGTGTAGAGACACACACACACACACACACACACACACACACACACACACACACACACCTGCCTGTTTCCCAGACATATACAAAGGACTGCCCTATTTTATGCTACCGGCCCAGTTCTGTCATTTTACGATGTGGTATCCACTGTGGCTGCACAACCAAGAGGACCATTCTAAAGTAGGTCAGTGGAGCATTCCCTGTTACGGCAGCTGAATGATACTGCAGGATGCACATTTTCCAACTGGCCTCCCTCTTCTTTGTGTTTATAGCTGCAGATGTCCTATTCCTGTGGATTCCTAGCCTTTACACACAGAAGTAAGAATGAGTCAAAAGGCAGGCAGCCTCTCAACTTTGTCATGGCTTGGTCTGAACCTTAGGCAGGAAGGCAGGAAGGCAGGAATCAGCAATATCACAGGTGGGAAAAGGCTTTGCAGCTTCAAGTAAAGAAAACTCTTAAGTGCATCCAGGATTCATTGCTGTGTCTACTTTCTCTCCACCCCAAGCTTCACTCAAACTCCACCTCAGATAATTTCTCCTCCTTTCCTTCTGACCTGGGCAATACTTTTATTTCTTCCTGAATGGAACAGAGATAAAATACATGAAACACAACTGGTCTCAGAAGAACATGAAAATATGTATTCAGAATATATGTGCTGTGATATTACTGAATAGTATCAATTTGGTGACCTCTAGGAAATGACTAAAAATATAACAAAAGACCACCTTAAATGATCAGACATTCTCCCTTTTCTGGTCTATTATTTAGACACTGAAAATATGTTCCTGTGTACCACTTCTTTCTGCTAAGGTATGATCTGAAAAGGCTCCTAAAACACAAGTCTCTTTTTAGGGGCAGGAAAAACATTACTGTCCTGAAAGATCATCTCTACACAGTGGTTCAAGAAATCACCAAAGCACTTGCAAGCATTATGGGCTGTAATTTGAGAGACACAGCCTCTTTCCTTTGGCTGACTTAAAAAATATTCCCCCCTCCCTGAATTTGATCATTTAAGACTTCAGTTAGTTACTATTAATAGTAAAATAAACAGTTTACAGGAAGGAAGGTCTGTATTTTTTTTCTTACACTGATAAGATAGAGGCAGTGTCTGACAACTTGGCAAATTTTTATTTTCTGGAAAGTTGTATGCATATGAAGACGTTCTCTTGCCACTTAGTCCCTTTCTCATTCTTAATAGTCATGAGATGTTTAAGGATGGGGTGGAGAGGGGAGATAGTGTCCATGTCTTTCTAAGATTAGCATATATAGAAAAACAGATTTAGAGAAATATGTAGCAGTATTATGACCAAAGTCATTGAAATGAACTAGACTCTTAACAGTTCCTTTGGCTTTCCAACTTCCACAAACTGGTACCCAAAATAGAGTTCAGACATCCTCCCATTAGCAATTTGGCTTTAGGACATTCCAGTTTGACCACCTGGATAGAGGTCTGGGTGGGATGGCCTTGGAAGGCCAGGGAGAGCACCAGGAGGCTTGTTGAGCCCACCTTGTCCACCTATAACTGAAGAGTCAGTCATGGAAGGAGGCCCCACAGGCCTTTGGCTTATAGTGGCAGGGGCTCCTCCTTTCTGCCACTTTCTAGGTAATGTCTATTCCCCTTTCCTTTATTACCTCTCAGTCTCTCACTTGAATTTATGATGATGTCAGACTTGGTGTTCCCAGATATCAGTATAGGGCCCCTCACACAGTTGGTGCTTAGTCCATGTGTGATGGATAAAAGATTATTGGAGTTAACTGCAATTCTACCTTCTTAATTCTCAGCATTTTGCTTTATGTATCATAAAAATGATCATAACTGTATTTCTGATGATAATATTTCTTGCTGGTTGAACACTCATTCACTCACTCAACAAATTCATGTTGGCCAACTATTAGGTGCTGAGGTAAGGACACTCCAGAGAACACAGCACATCATGGTGTCTGCCCTCTGGAATTTATGTTGTCACATTTGCCATGTGCCAGTTTATGTGACTGTATTACACAATCTGTCTCCTTTACCCCTTTAGACAATGCCATAAGGAAAGATATGCCTTGAAAAGTTATACTATGATAAACAAAAGGCAATTATAAACAGCATCTGCTTTTGGTTGGCAATAAAATACAAGAGAATCGGATAGTATGATAAAGGAATCTAAAGAAGAAATTTTAAAAATATGCTGAAATGATGTGTGGGGTATAGGGAAGCAAAAAATAAAATTTCACAATCCAAATCCTTCGTAGAGGCAGTGAAGGACAGAGCTGATACTGCAGCTGATTTAATTGCTAACATAAAGCAGCAGTGCCCGAGTCTTTAGGTTTTATAGACTAATATAAAAGGCAAGAATGTGCTAGTAACTTCAGTGAGAGCAAAGCAGACAGGGGAACAATGCTAAAGAGCGGATCTGCGTAAAGCCACCAGAAAGCCCTGAGTTGACCTCTGCTCACCAATCTGCCCCCACCTGCAAGAGACTCATTAGCTAAACTAGTGGAATCCATGGCAATTTACTCCCTTATGTATTTGCTACTCACATTTTCTTCTTGAAAAAATATTACTGAAAATAAACTTTGAGCAACTGAGAAACAAAACAAAAATAAGAGCTTAAGAAAAGGGAAGTTAAGTATAGCTAGAAGAGAAGATTTGAAATGTTCCCAACACAAAGAAATGATGAGTGTTTGAAGTGATGGATAACTTAAATACCCTGATTTGATCATTAAACACTGCATGCATGCATCAAAATAACACACATAACTCCTAAATAGGTGTAATTATTATGTACCAATGAAAAGGAAAGAAAAGAAGAAAAAGAACTGGGAAGTTATGTAGTAATAGAATAGAATGGTGGTGAGTATTGAAACCAGTTAAAGCTAGAAATATCTAACAAGATGTATAAATCTTGTTATAAAATTTGTATATATCTTAAGATTTATTCTCAATCAAAAGTATGAATTATAAAACACTGAAATAATAAAAACCTGGATTGATTTTTAAAATCTGGATTAATTTGCAAAAACAGGAAGTAGAAATACTGTTGCTAGGGAGGTGGGAGTTGAGATGAAAAGTTTGGTAAATTTATCTGGAATCACAGAGGAACAAAATACCATATTTATTTTTACTTTTTAATAATTTGAGAAATGTAGAATAAATAATGTGTTTGAAAATCCCAGAGGTAATTATTTGTAGAACATATTATATATCTGCCAACAGATGAGTAGCTATTAAAAAGAAAGAACATAGAAACCACATGTGAAATACTGTACACATACACAAAATGGAAGGAAACACAAGCTAGAAAGCATGTAAATCATAAGACAGAGGGAAAGCCAAATATTTCACTCATGACGAGAAATGCAAATCTTCTTCTGTTTGTGAATAAAAATTCAGGTTGGGCAAAAAAGAAATCTAAAAACAAATTACGTTTATTTTCAAAAGAAGCACTTAGAGAACACGACAAAAAAGGTTGAGTGTAAATGTAGATAAAGGCCTATCAAGCAAACATAAAAAAAAACTAAGGTGGAAATATTATTATTAAAGTGGAATGAATGACAGAAGCTTTAAATGGGATGGGATGCCACTGACCGGGTGCAGTGGTTCACACCTGTAATCCCAGAACTTTGGGAGGCCAAGGTAGGTGGATCACCTGAGTTCAGGAGCTCAAAACCAGCCTGGTCAACACAGTGAAACCCCATCTCTACTAAAAATACAAAAGTTAGCCAGCCATGGTGCAGGCACCTGTAATCCCAGCTGCTCAGGAGGCTGAGGCAGGAAGGAAGGAAACGCAAGCCAGAATCGCTTGAACCTGGGAGGTGGAGGTTGCAGTGAGCCAAGATTGCGCCGAGGCACTCCAGCCTGAGCGACAGAGCGAGACTCTGGATAGGATGCCATTTTATTTGGGTATGGATATAATTCACAGTGAAGATATCCCCGTTATGACCTTCATGCACCAAGTATCTTTGCATTAAAATATGCAACACAAAGGAGAAATGAAGAGGAAGATGACAGATGAGGGAAGAGGCTCTCTGTGTCAGGCTGCCTTTTGGGCAGGGCTGGAGCCTTGATATACTTGGGAGTGACTTTTAGAAAAATCAGAAACTTTTTCCATGTTGTTCTATTTTTGTTTAAATTTGCTTCCGTTGCTGTTGTTTTTATTTGAAGGCAAACTGTTTTTTCCCCATTTACTAACAACTGTTTTAAAAGCACTCACTGTGGGCCAGGTGTATGCTGTATAGCTGCAACGGGAATAGGCACATAAATTACAGCTGGCTGTGTCTTCGAGGCGCTTACCAAAGTCTACACTGTCAATAACATGGAAATTCAGAGAAAGTAAGTGATCACCATGGAATTGGATAAAGCATTTTAATTGGGTCTTGATAGATGTAGGACTGGATTGATGGAGAGAGTAGGAAGGAAGGACATTCAGGTGTTTCAGTAGGAAGAGCCAAATGCTGGGGAACTAAAAATGGGCCCAGAGCATAGTATTAGGACCTTCCATGGATACGTGAATATTTGTGGGAGAGCAGTGGGAAATACGATCACAAGAGCAGGCCTCCTCACTTCCTCTTGTCCTGTCTTCTCTTTCGATGGCAGCTCAAGGATTTTTTAAGATGACATGCAATGCTCCAGAGCACAGCAGTATCCCCTAACGAGTATCACTTCCATTTCTGTGTAAGACTCTAGGATATGTCCTCCTTGAAGTCTACCAGCATCAATTTTTGCTCAATCTTTGCTGGAAGGATTGTGGTTTAGTGTTTCATTTAAGTAATTTTCAATGAGCGATTTCTTAAAATACACAGTACTTGGCAGCAGGCATAAAATTTCAGAAAAATAATAGCAGACGCTAACTTAAAAGTATGTTGTGCTTTTTTTAGCTGAAAGGTGCTGTGTACAAGCCGTATATCCATGTGTGCCATTTATACTTAATAATCTCTGTGAGAACACTGGATGGACCCTATATTGAAGTCTTAACAACTCTTTAATGAATCTGCCCTTGCGAGAGTTAGAAATTCTCTCTGAATTATGTATATTAAAGAGATACATGCCAAACTGGGTTCAATAGCAGCCAAATGGAATTACAGAAAAGTAGCTGTTGCTAGAGAACTCCTTAGTTACAATCCATTTGCCCCACTGCCTCCGTTCTCCACTGAGAACACCTGGATTGTTTTCAGGATGGCAGGATTTCAAAATGCTAATGTGTGCTGTGAATATCCAAAGGGGGTACACCAGACAGCATTTGCCAAGCACATGGTTTATCCTCTCCTCAAATCCACAGAGCCTACATCAATATTCTTTCTTTCTTTCTTTTTCTTTTTTTTGAGAGATGAAGTCTCACTCTGTTACCCAGGCTGGAGTACAGTGATGTGATCATAGCTCATTGTAG
This sequence comes from Macaca nemestrina, assembly GCF_043159975.1. Lineage (NCBI taxonomy): Eukaryota > Metazoa > Chordata > Mammalia > Primates > Cercopithecidae > Macaca > Macaca nemestrina. The sequence continues at coordinate 11,642,922 of NC_092126.1, forward strand.
CCTCAAACTCCTGGGCTCAAGTGATCCTTCTTCCTTAGCCTCCTGAGTAGCTGAGACTACAGGTGTGTGCTACTATGACTGGCCAACTTTATTCTATTTAATTTTATTCATTTTATTTTATTTTTTTAGAGACTGGGTCAGAAGTGGGGGAGTTCACTGCTTTGCCCAGGCTAGTCTTAAGCTCCTAGCCTCAAGCTATCCTCTTATCTTACCTTTCCCAGTAGCTGAGATTACAGGTGCAATCCACTGTGCCCATTGGAGGCTACTTTTGAAACTGCTTTAAGAAACTGCTCTTTTTAGTGTCTTGAACTCTGCCTCACAGTATCATCTGTCATTTTGCAAGTGAGGCTCCAAGTGAGTTTAAACGTTCTTCCAGATGAGATCTTTTCAACTATTTTAAGATAATAGTTTTCAAAGTCTTTTCCAGGCCAAACATTGCCACCTCTTGCAAACATTCCTTATCTGCTGGGTCATCATCTCCTTAGCATGATTATGTTCCAGCTTTACTTATTTTCACTTAAAATTCCATGACCAGGCTGGGTGCAGTGGCTCATGCCTGTATTTCAAGCACTTTGGGAGGCCGAGGTGGGCAGATCACTTGAGGTCAGGAGTTCAAGACCAGCCTGGCCAACATGCGAAACCCCATCTCTACTACAAATACAAAAATTAGCTGGGGGCTGTGGCACTTGCCTGTAATCCCAGTTACTTGGGAGGCTGAGGCAGGAGAATTGCTTGAACCTAGGAGATGGAGGTTGCGGTGAGCTGAGATCGTGCCATTGCACTCTAGCCTGGGTGACAGAGCAAGACTCCATCTCAAAAAAAAAAAAAAAAAAAAAAAAAAAAAAAATCTGTGACCACAATCAGTAGAATTCTCTCAAGTGGGCCGAACGTGCAAAGAGAGAAATGAACTATTTGCATCTGTTGGACCAGACATTACGCCACATTTTTTGTCCTCTAGTAGTAAAGAAGCAGCTAAGTTCTGGACACCCGAGATTAATAATTGCATTGGACAAACCACTGAGTTCTGGGTGCTGCATTTTAATATGGAAACATACTATGGCTCAAAGGAGAGTATCTATGTGAAACATTAAAAATAAAAGCTTTAGAGAGAATTTGTATTTTATTATTTGCAAACTGTACAGCTCCTAAAACAACTTCAATTAAGTGATGGACAGAACCTTAGAGATGCAATTCCGTTCTAAGAATTCACCGAGTTGACATTTATTTTTTAATATTCCCCTTGATCTTTGTTTGGCCTTTCTTGCCAAAAGACAACTTCATTGATGAGCAAACATTGATTTGTCTTTTTAGTTCAATGTCTTTATGTATATGTGTGTGTGTATGTGTGTGTGTGTGTGTGGTGTGTATACATATATATTTTTTCCATTCAAGGTTTGGTTAATGGCTTGTGGCTTTGTCGAGCAATGGGATGAAGTCAGAATAGGTCAGAAAACAACTTAATTGTCAAATAACAGCACAGCAGGAAGGCCTGGGACTCAGTGTAATGTAGTATTTTCTCATGTTATATTATTCATTATAATGGCAATATAATGTTTTAGGTACAGCAATTGCAAGGTTCATCTGCATTTAAAATTTGTTCCTAGTGGAGAGTGTTTTATGCTTCATCTTGTAGCATCAAAGTATGTTTACAGATATAGTGGAGCCTTGTCCTGATCTTATTTACCATTCTAGTGCTGTGAGTGTTGGCAGCCAATGACTCACAGATGCCCCCCTTTTTCTTTCCAGGGGGCTGTCCTTGGCCAAGTGGGATGCTCCTTGCCTGGAATGCCGCACTCTCACTACTTCCTGGGGGCAGGCATGGCTAGTGACTGAGGGACAGAAATGTACAAAGCCTAGTCCTTTGTCTGAAGGTGGGACCACTCAGTGGAATTAGTCTGAAGCAGATTCCAGGTGAGACCACACCCTTGCTTAGCTACTCCCCCCGCCTCTCCTGCTTCTTTGACTCTCCTTCTGCTGAGCGCACTCCCCACAACAAATCTCTTTCGTAAGAGGCCCCATCTCAGGCCCTGCTTCTAGGGATGCTTTCCTAAGCCATTGCCATTATTATTTCCCCCAACGGATGCTAGTTACGAAAGTGAATGATTCTTTGTGCAGCAACTGTATAAAGAAACTTGAAATTTTAGGCAATGAAATACATTTTTCGAAATATCTGTTTAGAAAATATGACTCCGTTTAATATGCTGTGTCTTCTAAGTGAATTTGAATTAAAAACATTTAGTTAATTTAAAAATAGTTTTCAAAACAAGATATCTGGCAATAAACAGAATGGAGTCCCTCAGAAACATCTCCTTATTTGATGAAGTAGACCCATGCATTGAGTTCGTTATATTAATAGTACATGTTGACTTGTCGAAGTCTTTGAAATTTCAATGAGATGCAGATTATCACACAGATTTAATGCTTTCCTGAAATGAGTCATTGTAGACAGTTAATTCAATGTAAGATAGAATGCCATAAATGGAATACATTTAGGTGATACACAGTGAAGCTGAGTTCTCCCACCCCTAACCATCATTGTCAAGGCCTAAGAGTGGATCTGCTTGGTGGAAGAAGTGTGTTCCTCTAGCCAAGTACGAGAGACAGCTCAGAATTCTCTTAGACTAAGACTCAGTATTGAGTCCCAGTGACTCAAAGGCACGGGCATTCAGCGTTGAGGCTGACAGACGCACCTAACTGCCTATTTCATGTCTTCGTGAAAAGCTGGGTTGATCATCTTTGGCTTGCTTATGTGACCAAAGTTTCAGGGAAAGGATAGCTAAAGAGGTGATCATAAAGGGTATCAATGTGTTGAAGGCAAGGTTAGGTTAGCTGGAGGGCATGCCACGGTGCCTGCTAAACACAACAAGTCTGAGAACCTGGTAAATAGCAATTTCAGGTGTCAAGTTCAAGGGCAAAGGCCTAGCTGGCAATAAGAAGCTAAGGAAATTAGAAATGGATGGGCAGTGAATGAGGCTGGGGTCTTGGTCTACTTTTATTGATCAGGGATCTTATGGCAAAGGTGAGGACTTTCCATCTTCAAGGCACAGCTGTCAGGAAGGCACAAATGTGAGTCCTTGTAAACTGAACTGTGAGTGTACATGAAGGATGTCAGGTTCATTTTATTTTTAAAGAAGTATCTGTCAGTTGGAAAAAGTGCAGATGAGGTTTGATTCTTCTTGGCTATCATTATACAACCTTTGGTTCCCAGTTGAAAGGAAAAAACAAACAACTTTAATATCTTTTCTGAGATGTCATTCTAAGGTGATAACAGCAGGTGGTCTTTCCCTAAAATCTAGAATATGAGGATAACCTGTGGCTTGAAGGAAACAAATCTTTAGGTAATCCATGTGGAGACAGAAAGCTATATCTGAAGGGTCAAGAAAGAGAGAGAGGCAGATCAATTGTGCTCCATTATCAGATAATTAAAACACTCTATGTATTGTTTTAGGAAGTTACAGCATACACCAGCCCCTACTTATCTTCATTTCTCTTCCTCTTCTCACCTCCTTCCTTCTGCCTTTTCCTTCTCCCCCTTTTCCTTCTGCTCCATATCCCCTTGCTAAGCCCCTTTGTTCTTTCCTGAAGGGAGCCTAATATTGGTTTATTTTGTTTCTGTCCTTGAAAAGAGCAGTGAGACTTGTTGATTCTTTTTTCTTTCTTTATAAAGATAAAATGACAGCTGCAATGTAAATTTATTTCTGACGAGAGAAAAGTGCAGTGCAATTCTCTTTAGCATAGGACTTTTTTTTAGTGATGTTCAAAATAGGGGCTTTCAAAATTGTTGTTGTACTTGAGGTGTACCTAGAATCCTCTTTAGGGTAACGACTATGACATTCCTCAGAGGTGAACTCATTTCTGTTACTCATTTTTAAAAACACATCCTCTGTCTTTTCACACTCATCACAATGAGATCTAAAATAGAGGCTCATCGTCACCTATTTAAGGGTTATTTATGAATAACACTGCCTTGAAAAGGCCCACTGGAAATTTGTGTGGAAATTGAAAGTGACACAGATTCAGAAGCCAGGCAGGCACAGAAACTAAGTTAGAGGCCGAAGTGTCTAAGTACTGTAAGTGTGAGACATGATGAGACCCTCCCACCACCCCCGGCCCAGCAGCCCCAAGCTGACAGTCAGATGCTAGGCATGAAGTCCATATGGAGATGTGAAGTGGAAGGGTGGGAGCTCCAAGACTTGGCAGACTCTACCAAACAAAACAAGATCAGTAATCCAGAGAGCATCCTAAATGGTAGATGAGATACTGAGCCCATTCTCCACCCCTCCCTGTATCCAAGCCCTTTGCCAGGTGGCTTGCAGTACTTGCTACTAGAGACAGCAGGTGGGGGCTAGGGGGTTGCCTCTGCCTTGACTATGGGTTTGGCCACATAACTTAATTCAGCTAATGAAATGCCAGTAGAAGTCAGTGTGCCACCTCCGGCCCACGGCCTTAAGAGGCTTTGCATGCTCCCAATTGTCCTCGCCATGAGAAGTGCATGATGTGGCTAGCCCACTAGTTCAAGGAGAGGGCAGGAGATAAAGAGAAGAGAGAAAATGCAATAACAAAGCTGAGTCTGGATCAGTCAAACCTCAGCTGATTTGAAGATGCCTGAGTGAGGGTAAAACATGGCCATTTTTAAAGAACTTCTAAACTTTTCAGCACTTTAAAACTACTTTTTAGGGTGGCTTTTAGGCAACTTTCTGGTGGAAATCTTTGACTGATACAAGCACTGTTCCTAAGTGTCGCCACTTAAAAGGAGAAAATGAGTCAGAGTGACTAGAAAATAAGAACATGAGTACATAAAGGTTTTCTGAAAATGAGAACAAGCCTTGTGTGTGATTGTAAGAAGGGTTAATATTACCCACCATTTTGAATATCCTACCCCTTAACTGAGCCTTGGTAAAGGGTGAGGAGAACTGCAGAACCCTGACTTCCAGGCCATATTGGATGTCACTGATATGACCATACACATAAGACAGATATTGGCGTTTTTTCGGGAAGCAACAAGGATTCCAAGTCTCACTTGTTGCCTATATGCAGTGACGGGCTGATGCAGGTGTTCAAAGACCCAGACCTCGGGCTTCAATGCAAGAACACGCTAAAGGGCTTTAGGGATCTCCAGGGGATCAGCTGAAGTCCTGATTACAACTGTATCATAACCCAACTTCTCCCACTACCCAGTGCTGCTTCCCTTACCTTCTCACAAACACTGTTCCCCAAAGCACTCCTGAATGATCTTCCCGCGTGTAAATCTCTGAGGCCTAGCATCTGTCTGCAGGTACCTGGCCCCATGGCACACCACTCTCACTCAGCTTTCCGGGGTGCTGGGATCTGGAGAAAGGGGTGGGAGAAGGCCTTACCCACTATCATGTGGTTGCAGACATCACAGAAAGTGGGCTTCTTGAAGATGTGATCCTGAAAGGCATGAGCCTTGCCGCCTGGATGCAGGCCAGCCCTGGCGGGTGTGGACGTCAGGCTTCCTGGAGCAGGGAGTGGGCTGGAGCTGGGGCTGATCTCAGCCACCATGTGTGCTTGCAGTTTCGTGTCTTCACTGTTGGTTCGCTGGAAGAAGTTGTCAGCACTTTTGCTCCGTAAACTCTTGGTCTTGAAAGAAAGTGATCGTTTTAGTTTCTGGAGCTGCAATGCAATGACAGAACAGTCTCTCTTACGACCAATGGATCAAGCAGACTGAGGCTGTGGGGGTAAGATCTGCTGTGTGCGCTGCACAGTCCCCACGGACACCCTCAGCCTTGAGAAGGCTCATAAATGTCCCTGTGTGGGTGGGGTGATGGCAGTGCCTAGTAAAGAGGGAATTTCCCCTGCCCCTGCCACTAAGCCAGATGAGCAGAAAGAGGTCCCATTTTGCCCTTGCTTCTGCCCCTGCTCCTCCCCACCTGTCTCCTTAAAGTCCTACCAGTGTGCTGTCAAAGTGTCCCACCACATTGAGTTTTGACATAATTTGCCTTTTGAATTTGAATCATTGGAAATATTAAGTATACATACTCATGGACTCAAAGGCTACATGTGTAAAGCTGGCTTTCTCTCTTATGATCACTTAGCAGCCACCTGTCTGCACACAGCAAAGCAGAAGAGTCTATTGTCTGACTCAAAATCGATCTCGCTAAACTATCCACAGAGCACAAACCAGGAACTCTCAAGTCTGCTTGGTTCTGAAGCATATGGATAAGTAACCTGTGTGTGTGTGTAGGACATAGGACATATTGTATTATCCCTTTGACTTTCTCTGCTCTTCCTGCTGCCCTCCCTCTTGCTTTGGCCATGACAAACTAGACTATTTCTCCTTTGCCTCTGGGGCTTATGAAAAGGCACCAAAACAGGTTTGGAAAAGCACAAGATTCTGGCAGCTCTGGGTTTGAGTTTAATCTACCCCTCTATTCTGGATCCAGGAACTGGAGGATTCTGCACCCTGATGACAGCTTGTACCATGGTGCACCTTGCTCTGTCCATCCCCACAGTGGCCTTCTAAAAGTCTCTCCTGTTTACTGTGCTTTCTCATCACTAGTCCTTAGTACATAGTTTTTCTTTTCACCCAGCAACAGGTCACTTCACCTTTAAGGTGGTTTCTTTTTGTAATTGAATATCCATGGGAGTTCTTTCTGTTGCCTGGAATAAACATGTATGGCCCAAAGCTTCAGAAAAAAGATGCTCAGATATCAAACTAAAAAGCTTCTACACAGCAAAGGAAACTGGAAGAAGCTGTCAGCACTTTTGCTCCATAAACTCTTGGTCTTGAAAGAAAGTGATTGTTTTAGTTTCTGGAGCTGCAGTGCAATGATGGACCAGTCTCTCTTACGATCAATGGATCATGCAGACCCAGGCTGCGGGGGTGAGATGTGCTGTGTGCATGGCACAATCCCCACTGACACAGAGTGAAGAGACAACCTATAGAATGGGAAAAAGCATTTGCACAATATGCATCAGACAGGAGATTAATATCTAGAATATACAAGAAACTTAAGCCTCTCAATGGCAAAAAAAAAAACAACCCTCCAAACAATCCAATTTTAAAATGAGAAAATGATCTGAACAGACGTTTCTCAAAAGAAGACATACAAATGGCTGACAAATATATTTAAAAAGTTCAACATCACTAATCATCAGGGAAATGCAAATCAACACCACAGTGAAGCATCATCTCACCCCAGTTACAATGGCTATTATCAAAAAGACAAAAATGACAAATGCAGAGAAAAGGGAACTCATAGACACTGTTTGTGGGAATGCAAACTAGTGCAACCTCTATGAAGAACAGTATGGGGGTTCCTCAAAAAGCTACAAATGGAACTACCATGTGATTCAGCAATCCCACTGCTGGGAATTTGTCTAAATGAAAGGGAATCATTACACTGAGGAGACATCTGCCCCCCCCATGTTAATTGTAGCACTATTCACAATAGCCAAGATATGGAGTCAATCTATTGGTCCAACAACACAATGAATGGATAAAGGAAATATGGTACATGTACATGATGAAATACTATTCAGCCATAAAAAAGAATGAAACTCTGTCATTTGTGGATGACAAAGATGGAACAGGAGGACATTATGTTAAATAAAATAAGCCAGGAAAAGAAAGTTAAATGCTACCTGTTCTCACTCACATGTGGAAGCTAAAAAAAGTTGATCTCATAGAAGTTAAAAGTAGAACAGAGGATACTAGAGACTGGGAAGGGCAGGGCGAAAGGAGGATAGGGAAAGATTTTTTATATAAAAAAATGACAGCTAGATAGGAGGAATAAGTTCTAGTGCTCTACAGCACTGTAGGATAACTATAGTTAACAATAATATATTATATAGTTTCAAATAGTTAGAAGGAGGATACTTCTGAATGTTCCCAACATAAAAAAATGATAAATATTTGATGTTATGGATATGCTAATTACCCTGATGTGATCACTATACTTTATATGCATTGTAAAATCACTATGTACTCCATAAATAGGTACAATTATTTTATGTCATTAAAAATAAAATCATAAAAGTAATTTAAAAAGAGAAAAACAAATGGTGCTCAGTACTCTTGTCTAATGAGGGTCTCCATAAGTTGGTCAGACTCCCCCGACACAATATATCAGACAAGTTTACGTGGCCTTGCCAAGCCCAACCACCTCTGTCTTAACCCCCTAAGTTCCACTTCAGAAGTCCAGGAAGATATGGTGGTCATTAGTGTTTGGGGTAGACTACAAAAAGCCTGCAGTTCTCTCCCCTTTCCCTTATCCATGCACTTTGCAATGTGAATTTGCATCTCAATCTATCAAAAGTGGAGTCTAGTTTCCCACTCCTTGAATCTTGTTGGTTTCTGAAATTTGACCAATAGAAGGTAGCAGAAGCAATTTTAAGGCAGTTCCAAGCCCAGGCCTTAAGAGGCCTTGCATACTTCTGTCCACCCTCTAGATACCTACTAAACTGCCCAATGAAGCCTGAAGGATTATGAGACACATGGTCCAGTCAATTCCCTGCCACTTTAGGATAGAGTCCAGAAGCAGAGCCACCCTGCTGTCCTGCAGGAATAAGGGAGTCTAGATGAGACCAGAAGCACCATCCAGCTGAGTCCTTGTCAAATTGTCAACGCACACACTCTTCAACTAAAAAGATGACTGGTGTTCTAAGTCATTAAATTGGGTATCTATAGTGTGTACACAACAATAGATAACCGGTACAATGCTGTTCTCTCCACCCTCATGCATGTAGTGGGATTGTATTTCTTTGCCCTCCTGAGGTCAGGTGTGGTTGTGTGAAGCCAGCTCTCCACTTCAGGGAGCCATACAAAAGAGAGGCCCTGCAAAGCCCTCTGAAAAGCCCCACTAGGGCTGCTAATAGGGCATGATCAGCTAGAAAAGGCTAGCCAGAGAAGCTGTAACAACCTGCAGAAAGGTCAGAAACACTGGACCAGCTAAGACTTTTGTCCCTTTCCCTCTGCCCTACAGCTCAGACTAACAGAGGAGTCAGAGCTGCCAAAGAAGGAGGAAGAGGGAGGTGTCCCTGAGTTATTGTGGAGTTGCTTATTGTTGAGGCATAAGCTAGTGTATCCTGATGGATACAGGGCAGTGAGTCCTGAGTCCTTGGAAGCATAGCATTGATTTTGAAGAGGACACTCCATCTCTGAAAAAAGCTAAGTGAGGAGGCCTATGAGAGAATCATTCATTGAGACTGAGCCACATTGAGGTGAGGACCTGGATGCTGCAAAGGAGCAGTGCAGACCCTCTTCACTTCAAGTCCTTCAGGCTGATGCTGGACTGATGCTGGAGGAAGGGAGGCTTACACAGGAGGTAAGACTGAAGTTTTATTTTAGAAGCGCATTTAATACATTAAACTGAACAGGAAGGTAAGGAATCTGCCAAGGTTTTGTCGTGGGATCTGCATCCCAGGGAGAGGTTTATCAAAGTAGACAACATCACATAGAAAAATAAAAATCGTTTTCTCTTTGCTCCCTACTGAGTTCAGATGATTCAATAAATTGACTACTCATGTCTCAAAATCAGAATAACAACCACCCTGACGTGAGAGTCACAGAGGATAATGTGTGGGAGAGCCCTCTGAGAACTCCACAGGATATAAGTGGATGGTGGATGATGGGGGGCAAAAGGGGGAAGCAAGGAGCTGGGAATATGGAGCTGAGCTAAGTGCTTTGCCAGGCAACCTATCTTAATCTTTCCAACCATTTGGTGATGATGCGATTTTACCCCTGGAGAAATGGAAGCTGAGGGTGGTTAAGCAACTTGCCTAAGGTCACACAGCTTCTGTGAATCAAGACCAGGGTTCAGATTGAATCTGCCTTCCTCCAGTCCCCATCCCCATGCTCTTTCCACTGCTGCTGAATCTTTAGAGGAGGGATGGAGCAGTGGAGGAGAGTCACCCCCCACCTCCAGGGAGATGATACTACTTCTGGCCATCAGTGAGGATGTGGAGCAGGAAAGCAAATCTGCTTTTTGGGGAACTATTTCTTTCATTTTATATATTTCAAATTTCTAAAAAAATGATAAAAGAGCATGCCCTGTTTATCAAAGGAAAGCATCAAATGTCACTGCATGGCCTCTGCTGGCAGGACAGGGAAAGTGACAGGGAGGATGCTTACACATATCCAGTCTTGTCTCCCTCCTGTGCTCACGTGCTTTACTTCTCCTTTCAAACCCTTTGTCATATGCAGTGTGGTGTTCTGTGTCCCCTGGAAGTTGATGTATGATGTTCAAGTATGATGCCAGGAGACCTGCCACCTTTTTCTTGCTCTGGGGGATGTGGCGTGGAAATTGTATCAAGCCATTGGACCCTGCCTGCCTCTAGAGCTGGAGAATCTGTTTTGGAAGTCAATGTGACTTATTCAAGTGGGAATCTCAAAAGAAAACCTACAAGTTAAATTAAGCCCTAGACATGAGCTTAAAGGAACATGCTTTCTCTAATTAGCCCAAAAGAGCAGAGGCCGGAAGAGAACATATGAAATGCAGAAATAGAAGCAAACCCTGATCATCACAGATGTCACAAAGTGATCAGCTTCCATGTACCACTGCCATGGCCCAGCTCCATTTTATTTATAATAATAATGATAAAAGACACAGATATTCTTCAGAACCTTACCATGTGCTTGAAACTACTCTATATCATTTACTTCATGTAATCATTCTAGCAACCTTATGGGTAGGGAATCATTCATTCAATAATTCATTCAGGCCGGGTGTGGTGGTTCACACCTGCAATCCCAGCACTTTGGGAGGCTGAAGCGGGCGCATCACCTGAGGTCAGGAGTTCGAGACCAGTCTGACTAACATGGAGAAACCCTGTCTCTACTAAAAATACAAAATTAGCCAGGCGTGGTGGTGCATGCCTGTAATCCCAGCTATTCGGGAGGCCGAGGCAGGAGAACTGCTTGAACCCGGGAGGCGGAGGTTGTGGTGAGCCAAGATCGTGCCATTGCACTCCAGCCTAGGCAACAAGAGTGAAACTCCATCTATATAATAGTAATAATAATATTAATAATAACAATTCAATGAATGTCTACCATGGGTACTGCTCTGAGCTAGGCATAGACCTTGATTTGGGGGCTACGGCAGTAAAAAACAGGATGAAAACCTTCATTTTAAGGTTTTAAGATCTAGTGGGTGAAGATAGACTATAAGTAGATAACCAAAGTGGTAAATAATATAAATTTGGACAGGGAGAGGAGGTACGAAGGAAAATAAGGCCAGAGCTGGGCATTAGAAGGTGACAAGGAAGGTTTCTCTGACCGGTGACAGTGGAACAGAGACATGAAGTGAGTGTTTGAGCTATGCTGGAGAAGAGCATTGTGGGCAGTGGGAAAACCTAGAGCTGAGGCCCCAACAAGAGAGCAAGGGCATGGTATTTGAAAAGCACTGGGAGGTCGGTGCGTCTGGATAAGAACGATGGGGGAGAGAAAGAGCAGATGCCAAGGCTAGTTTCTTGCTGGACCTTGTAGGTCATGGCAAGGGCTTTGGAATTTATCCTAAGGGTGATGGTTTTGAACAGGGGAGTGACAGGCTCTGACTTTTATTTAAAAGGGTCACTCTAGCAGCTGTGTGGAATACCGGCTGTAGGAGGGCAACATGGAAACAGGGAGACAAGTTGGGAGAGGAGACTCTTGCGATAATCCTGATGAGAAGTAATTTTAGCTTGGCCTTGCATAGTTATGGTACGATATGGCTGAATTTGGAGTTGAGTTTTGAATAAGTTTGAAATGCTTATTTGGAATTCAAGTGGGGCTGCCAGTTAGGCAGCTGGATATATGATTCTGGGATTCCAGGGAAAGGTCCAAGCTGGAGTAATACCTTGGGAGTAATTAGCATATTGACGGTATTTAAAACCATGAGACTAGATGAGATCACTACATAGGCAGTGAGTGCAGACACGGAGGAGAAGTGATCTGAGGACAGAGGTCTGGGACATTCCAGTATTTAGAGGACAAGAAGACTGGTAAGGACAAGCAAAGGAACTTGAGAAGGAGAGGCTGGTAGGGAAGGAGAAGACCCAAAGAGAGGAGTGTGTTAGAAGCTGAGGGAGGAAAATGATTCAAAGAAGAGAGAATAGCCAAAAGCATGAAATGAATCTTAAATAATAATGTCAAGTAAGGAGAGGTTTAGGAATTGGTTATTGTATTTGGTAAAGGGAATGTCTTTGGAAGACCTTAATAGTAGCAGATTCAGTGAAGTGGTGAGTGTGAAAACCTAACTGAGGAGGTTTCAGGAGAGGATGGCTGGAAGAAAAGTGAGCAGAGGGAAAAGTGAGCAGAGGTAGTGAACATGGACAGTTGGTTTGAGAAGCTTTGCTATAAAGAAGATTAGTGAAAAGGGGCAATATCTGAAGGGAAATGTAGCGTCCAGGGAGTTTTTCTGTCATAGTTTGTTTAAATACAGGAGCTTACTCCAGCATGTGTTAAATCTGATGATGCATAAGAGAGAAAGCAGCATGCTGGAGCCATGTCCCTGGGTAGTTGAGAAGAAGGATTGCCTTTAGATTGGAGTGAGGCAGGCTGCTGTAAGGAGAAAGATGGAGAAGAGTTGGTGGAATTGGTATTGGCTGGATGTGGCTTTTTCTCTTTTGATTGCTTCTATATTCTCAGTGAATAAAGAAAAAAAAGTGTCTGTCTCCTGAGTCAGAGACAATGGGAGATGGAGGGAGGAGATGTCAGAAGCTGAAAGAGGGAGATGTGGAATAACCATTTCAGAGACAGGGGAGGGTGAATGGACTAGAGCAATGCACAGTGGTAGGATGGGAAGGTAGCTCAGAGGGTCCATTTTAGGTTATTTCCTCATTTTACAGATGACAAAACAGAAAAATGGCAACTTGCCCAAAGTGAAATGGCTAGGAAGTTGCAGAATGAAGACCCTCATACAGACCCGTCTGTCTACAAAGCTTCTAAAGCCAAATGGACTTTCATAAGGTATCCCACCCTTGATGTGCTCTTAGCAAAATTTCTCTGCTTCGTGTGTTTTATTTTCTGGTGCCTGCCGGAATTTCAGCAATAATCCATGTGGTTGCCAGGTTGAGCAACACTACTTCTATGGCAATTAGTCAGGGAATGCAAAAATTGGGAGTCATGAGAGCACTGGGAACACAGAGAATTGCAGCCTGAAGGTGAATGCAATAGCAGGTGTATTGATTTACCAGCCTGTTCTGCAGTGGCACATCAAGTTAATTAACCAGTGTGCACTTGATTGTTTCTGCCAGGATCTAAAGTCCACGCTATATGGGAAAGGGGTGGTTCTGATGCAAAGAGTCTGCCCACACAGGCAGTAAATTAGGAGGCACAGTCACCATATCAACTGTTTCCTGCCCACTGACATTTAACCATAAAGTCGGTTGCCACTACACAGTCATTTCCTTGGCTATTTAACACTGTACCATTAATGCACTGACTTTTACTTCTGGATTGAAATGAAGTCATCAGGGAACCTTTGACAAGCAAATGCTTCCTCCTTAATGCTCACATGTGGTCTATATCTTTGATTTTTAAATGGGCATTTTTTTTTAACCTGTTAACTTTTCTAAAATAGTTGTGTCTTGTTCAATGAATAAAGAGCATTGAAATGCTCATTATTTCCATTTTTCTGAGAAAATATTAAACCATTAAATGATGACATCTAAGAATTGAGCACATAACTGTCATATTGTGACCCAATAGCCCTCGCGCATTGACTCGCGAAGCCAGCTCCCTTCACACTCCAGCCGCCATGCAGATTCACCTCATCTATCCCAAGTTTGGCTAATGGTGTAGTTTGTCAAAGCACTTTCCACATTCACCGCGAGCATTTTACATGTGAACTCAATGGACAGACAGTGAGCACTGGGGGTCTTTAGACATGTAGTGTTTAGTATGAGGATTAAATTTCTCACCAACAGTTTTTCCCCACTCACAGCTTGGTTTCTTTTACAGCAAGTACAATACATTCCAGGTACTGATTTGCTTTAGTTTGGATGGTGACTTCAAAGTTGAAATATTCTTCTTACATCTACCTGGCTCTGTCATAGCCAGCTCCAAAAACCAGTTATTAGTGACTGTATTGGTAAAGCAACAGTTATTAGATATGATTGACTGCATGCTCTGCCGCTGATGAAATGTGTGGTCGTGGGCAAGTCTCTCAAGCTCCTTGTCTTAGGTTCTAACAGTAAATATAGAGGATGTGCTCAGTGGCTGCAAAGTTCCCTTCCAGCTCTGAGAATTCAGCATGGTGAGAAAATACAAAAGACTTTAAATGGTCTCCAGTTTTAGGAAGTCTAAGATCTAATTCTGGAGAAAAATAGCAACGCATAAAACTTTCTGAGGGTGACACAGCCCTATATTTACATTAATAAGTGAAGCTGAGTGTTTTGATCACTGCCTACTCTAATATGTCAGAAACAGGAGCTATCAATGGAGGCTGAAATAGTCAGAGGCATTCTTTCAAACCCTGAAGTATGAATCAACGTTAGAACATGTAATTCAACTGTTTAAGTGTTCTGAAGGCCTCCCTCAGTTCTAGGTTATACCAGGTTCCTTACTGTGGGATATGGGACCCTTCCTGCTGGATTGCAGCCATCACCTGTCCAGTATTATTTCCAGGCATCCCCTCCTGCACCCCATGCACCTAGATACACTAAGAGCATGCCCCAGTTTTCCAGTGATACATAAACCTTAAGTGCTTTGGTTTGTTCTTCCTAGGAGGTCTGTGTCTCATTCAGTGTATCTGAAGCATGCCTGGTTCACCTAACTTTCACTTCTCTGTGGAGTCTAGCCTGGCCCTCCTTGCAGGTGGTTCTGGACGCTCCCTCCTACATGACCCCAGTGCGCCGCATGTGCGATGTGTTACCACCCTTCCTACCTCCTGCTCTGGGGCTCTCCTGCAGACCATGAAGCCACTTCCAACAGGAAGCACAGTGACTGGTACATAGTAATGATATACATTTACTACCAAGTAGTTATTGTACTCTTATTACACACCAGGCTCTAGCCTAAGGACTTTACATGGGTTGCCTTTGGATTGTCAAGCTAACCCTATGAGGCAGGTACTATTACTGTCCCTATTTTATGGATAAGGGGAGGGTGGTAGAAAGAAGTTAAATAATGTGCCCAAATCTTATAGATTGAGAAAATGGGACCGAAAGATGTTAAGTGGCACGCCTGAGGTCCATAGAAGATGAGATGCTTTGAGATGCTTAATAAGCGACAGTTTTTTTTCTTTGTTTGTTTGTTTGTTTGTTTTGAGATGGAGTCTCACTCTGTCACCCAGGCTGGAGTGCAGTGACACAATCTTGGCTCACTGCAACCTCTGCCTCCTGGGTTCAAGCAATTCTCCCTGCCTCAGCCTCCTGAGTAGCTGAGATTACAGGCACCCACTATCACACCCAGCTAATTTTTGTAGTTTTAGTAGAGGTGTGGTTTCACCATGTTGGCCAGGCTGGTCTTGAACTCCTGACCTCAGGAGATCCACCTGCCTCGGCCTCCCGAAGTGCTGAGGTTACAGATGTGAGCCATCACGCCGGACCTAAAGCAAAAGTTTTAAGGCTCCCCTTGTGTGCAGAGATAGAGGAGCCTTTCATACCTGAGGAAGAGACACAGTGAAGGTTTGGCGGTCAGAATGGCTTTGTTGCCCTTCCAGCTTTGCTGGTCTCCAGCAGTGTGAGTGTAGAAAGTTATTTAACTTCTCTGAGTCCCAAATTCCCCATCCATAAAATAAGAGTAATAATAGGTTCTCTGCAGATTTGTTGTGAGGATTAAATAAAATGAAGCATCTAAAGTATCTGGCAAGGTGTCTGGCACTTGAGGGCTACTTCATAACTCTGACTTCTCAAAATCCCCACCGCACCTCTGCCATATCTGGTAAGGCATGTGGATGCCAGTGTAAAAATACAGGGCGATTGTATCACCTTCAGAGCTGATTCAGAGATTCCTCTTAGGAAACAGAACTGTATATATTCAGAAGAAATACTTTGAGAAGCTACCTAGCTGGGGAAGACGGTTCCAAGGACCAATCTCAATTTAAAAACAATAGCCCTTTGTTCTACTGAATACTGAGAAGAAGTGAAGTTTGCAGATTTAAGGTGTGAGTTATGAGATGACAAGCAGTAATAGAAAAGGAGTTGGGGGTGAAGGGAGGCTGCCATGAGGGAGTTGTGCCAGAAAGAGCAGGGAGAAAACAAATTCTGGGTTGGTATGGAGGCAGAGATTTTTGAGTAAGAGAACTACTGATGGAAGTGTACTTTATAAACCTCTCTCCCTTTTTCTCCTCAAATTCTTCAGTAAATTCAGTACATTGCTCATTGATATTTTGGGCAAGAGGCTTCCTTTTCAGGGAAAATGAAGAGGTGAGTTCAGAGAGATAGGACCTGCGTTATAATGGATTGTATGGCAAGTTTCAGAGCACGCTCCTCAGACCTGGAATCCTGTCAGAGAGAGCCCCTGCCTGCCCAGTGGCATTGAGGTTGCAACTGAGAGTATGGGTTCTGAGCCATCCAGCTCCTCAGGCAGGAGTCACGCCAAGCTGTCTGATGCCATGGCCATCAAACCCAACACGGGTGGCAGTGGCCACTCCCCACTCTGCATTCCGAGTTGCTGCTCCTGTTGTGATGTGACAGTGGGGAGAAAGTGTACAACCCCAGGGACCATACTGGTGTTTCCCCCCAAGAAAAAGAGAGTGCTGAGCCCTAGGAAGGTCAATGAAAGACAGAGAAGATGGAAATACGATGGCTGGTTGGCTGTCTAAAAGGTAGAAAAACTGTGTTGAGAGCTGTGAGGATTTTACAGTATGGACCTTTCTAGATTCCAATTTATACATCAAGTAGTTCTAGAGATTAAGTGATGGACAGCAGAACAAAAGGATTTACATTCAGTACTATGCTAGGTTTCATTTATCAAGTACTGCTTCTCATAATGCCTTGCAAATAGTGGGTATTTGCTACCGGCTGAATTGTATCCCTCCTCAAATTCTTATGTTGATGCCTTAATCCCCAGTACCTCAGAATATGACTTTATTTGGAGATAGGGCTTTTGCAGAGGTAGTTTAAAATGAGGTCATTAGGGTGTGCCCTGGTCCGATCTGATTGGTGTCCTTGTAAGAAGAGGAAATTTAGACACACAGAGGAAAAATCATGTGAGGACACAGTGAGAAGGTGACCATCTGCAAAGCAAGGAGAAAGGCCCCAAAAGAAACCAATACCTTGATCTTGGACTTCTAGCCTCCAGAGCTGTGAGAAAATAAATTTCTGTTATTTATGCCACCCAGTCTGTTGTACTCTGTTATGGCAGGTCTAGCAAATTAATATAGTACTCCATAAAATCTCGCTGAGGCAAATACTGTGCTCCTAAAACATCAATTGCAATAAGAAAGAGCTGCACTGAGGATATTTCTAGTATTTCTACTGTTGCACAGGCAAATATATCTAGCATGTGCTCCACTGGTTAATAAAGATGGAAACCTGGGTAGATTATCTTGTCCATGCTGTATTGTCTGGGACATCTTCTCTCACATATGTTCCTGGAGACCTGCTGCTCATTATCTAAGTCTCAGCTCCAATATTGCTTCTAATGCTCTGCTTCAGGCCCTCCCCGACTCCTCCACATAGAGCTCAATATTCTATGCATGCAGGTGCCCTATCATTCTACCATAACCTGCAGCAGTACGTCACCACAACTGACATTCTGCATAGTCTTACTCTATACACTGAGGTCAAGGACTATTCTTTTCATCTTTGGATCTCCAACATGCAGGTACAGGTTTTGGCATAGGATAGGCATTCTATGTTTAGTGAGTAATTGAATGAATGGATTGCCTGCCTTACATGTTTGAATTTCCCACATTTAGTGGGAAGAAAATGACAGATGAAGCATCTCTTCAATCTTCTGGCCTAGAACAATGCTCTGGCCTAGAAGACTCCTTGAGTCCTCCTTTATCTCATCTTGAACCCCATTTTCTACCAGTAACCAAGGCTAATCTCCCTTTCCTTAAAAATATCTCCTGTATTCATCTCTCCTCTCCAAGACATACCAACTCCAACCCTTTTCACCTGTATTATGACTTCCAGTTTCCCTTTATAATATATTCTTGCAGTCTTATCTTCCAGCAGCCTGGGTCAGGCAGGGGCCAGATTCAAGAAACCAGGTGAGTACATGAGGGTATCAAGCCAGTATAGTGTAAGGAGTTGGAGCAGAGTGAAACAGATAACAATGTTCCTATGGACCCTGTGGCCTGAAACCAAAGGCAGAGTTATACAACTCAATTCCAAGGAGGCAAGGAGAAGTGGGGGCACATACTCAAGATTGAAGAGCTACCATGGTGGCCAGGCAATATCGAAGAGTGTGTTCAACCCAGAAAACAAGTGTATAGCCTTGAGATGGCCCAAGGACATGCAAGGGGAGGAAGTATCTTCCACGTTACATATGTTACCTCTTATGGACAGAGAGAGAGAGACTGTGAAGGCTCTGAGCAGGTTCCAACCAGTTCTCCACCACTCCCAGGCCTCCTCCTGCAATGGACAAGGCCTAGATGGGTGCAGGAATCTTGGCAGTCATAAGGAATATCTCCCTGTGGTCTCGCACCGCTCATGTGTTCTCTGGGGCAGCACAAGGACCAGAGGTTCATAGTGGGACCTGGGAAGGTCAAATGAAACAGTTGGATTATTCTAGAGAAAGGCTCCTGAATTCCTGACTGGTGTGTCCTTGAAGACCTCTAGGAAGCAGTCCTCCAGCTTACTTTCTCATTTCACAGACTCTAAGTTAGTAAAGGGCATAGCATTTTATCTAGTTAATAGACCTCAAACCTTGGAATCATCCTTGACTCCAATTTCTCCCTTCCTCTTCATATTCAGTCGATTGGCCAATACATTAGTCAATGGGACTTTCAAAATATATGCAGAATCCACCCACTTCACACTACCTCTACTATCATCATCCCAATCTGACAACTGGTCTCACCTGTACAACGCCATCCTCAAGGTCTCCCTGACTGAATATATTAACTATATTCTATTTCTGGCTCCATGCTCCATACTTCCTTCAAAGTGGCCAAGAGTGATTACTTAAGATGGAAGTCAGACCATTTTACTACTCTGCTCAAAACCTTAGCATAGTTTCTCTGTAGTTACAATAAAATCTAACGTCCTTTCCGTGATCTGACCTCTGATCATTCTTACCATTCTCCTTCATCACTCACTCTGCACCAGTCCCTCTGGCCTCCTTGCTGATCACAGACACACCAGAAAAACTGCTATGTCAGGGCCTTCACCCCTGTCGTTCTGTCTTCCTGTAATCCTCTTCCCTTCCCAGGGTCTTCTTACTTCTCATTTCCTTCAGGTCTCTACTTGAAGGTCATTCACAAGAGACTACCCCTGATGCCTGTGCTCTATCCCCATTTCCTCTTCAGAGCACTTATTACTATTTGATTTTGTTTCTTAACTTTTTATTTTGAAGACTTGTAAGCTTATAGAAAATCTGCAATCATAGTTCCATGAATGCTGGTATACCCTTCACCCAGATTCAACAACTATCAACATTTTGGACTATTTGATTTTTATTGTTCTTTCTGACATCCAGATATTACCGTGATTTGTTGTTGTCATTGCTATTGTTATCATCACTGATCTGTTTGGGAATAAACTGCAAGCATCAGGATCTTTTATTCCCAAAAACTTCATTCATTCTATCTCTCTCAAGAATAACCACATTTTAATGTAAATACAACATAGTAAATTAACATTAATGTAATACATGAATGCAACTCATACCCAAATTTTACAAAGAAGAGCTCTAAGGGGCCTCAATCCCAGCCCACTCTGGACAAGCGATGAGCAGAGCAGAACTTGAGCAGAACTAATAACACCTTTCATAGCATTAAAAACTCTGCTTCAGCATCTAATCTAGGATTATGCATTCTTTTAGTTTTCAGGTATTTTTATTCTCTTTTGTTTTGAAATAGTGTCAGCTTTTCGTTGTTTTTTGTGACATTTTTAAAGAGTACAGAACAATTGTCTTGTAGAATGTTCCCCAGTGTGGGCTTGCTGATGTTTCTTCACAATTCTGTCAGGTTACACATATTTTTGGTAGAAATATCACAGAAGTGATGCTGTGTCCCTCCGGGTACATCATTATCAGGAGGTATATGATTTCTTGGTATGTTCATTTTTTTGTTTCTTTGTTGAATATCTGCTTCACAAGCTAGAAAGTAGTTTCCACAAAGGTAGAGAATTTTCACTGCTCTACTAACCCCTGTCTCTCAGAATCTCCAACTGAGCCTGGCACATGTTAGATGCTCAATAAATATTAGCTGAAAGACTGAATCTAGAATCTAGTGAATCTAGAAGTGAATCAGGTGAATCTAGAAGTGATTGACTCTAAAGCCCAGGTATCCTTAACTACTAGATGAACTGCTTACCACAGCATCTCCCAGAGAATTCCAGAAAAATGTCCCTATCCTACATATTGTTGAGCAGTAATAGCATGCCAGGCAGCCTGTAGACACCTTGGGGAGACAGAACAAAGCACATAAATGGCTCAGAGCTCTTTGGCACTTACTTCTGAGGCTGGCCCAGAAGGGACACTGCATTAGGGGCCTGTGGCCATCCTGGTTGAAGGAGAACTTGCAAAGATTTCACATACAAGAATTCATATATGATGCATATTGGGGTGCGAACGAAGGTCGAGGTGTTTCAGAGGCTCACAGTGTTCTTCATGGAGTCACATTAGCCCCACATTAGCATGGAGGAGGTTCTGCTCTGCTCATCATTTATCCAGAGTGGGACATGATTGAGACCCCCTAGAGCTCTTGTTTACAAAATCTCCTGTGGACTTGGAAGTGAGAAAGGTGGAGAGGAAAAGCAAGGTGGAGGCTAACTGAAAGAACAGACCACAGCTCATTTTCCCAGCACAGGTTCTCAACCCAAGGGTTAGGCCTTAGCTGGGGCGATCGTGGATGGGTCAGGAAGGAGGCTGTTGGTGGGGATGAGTGCAAGGGCAATGAATTAGCTGTCACATTTACATTTTGCTTTAGATGGATTAGATTTTTAATACCTAAAAATGAGACCCTTATGACCAACAATGAAAGCTGAGACCTTCCCAAAATGTTGTCGAGAGGCGATGAACAGAATTCCAACCAAGCAACCATGTTAGAAGAGTGTGATGAGAGAAAAATAAAGCTAATAGCTGAGGGTAACCTTCTGAGTTCAGCCCACTTAATAAACTAGTGATCCTATCCTTATTTAAAAACTTGTTTTCGTGTATGTTATATAATTTGATCTTAAACTTAGTGGTGGGGTTAGAACTTGAACCCAAGCTTCTAAGTCACATCTGGAGACCTTTCCTCTAGTCTGGTTTTGCTTTTCTATATTGTATTGGCTCCAGAAAAATCTATGGCTTGAAAAAAGTAGCTAACAGATTAAGACAACAATTTATATGCAGAATACTTTGTGTATTTCAGACAATGTGTATAATCCTTGACTTTTTATTTTCAAACCACTGCAGTATGCTGCTAAAGCTACACGTTAGATTTACAGGAACTTAGTAAATGGATTTTTATTAAATAGCTTGAAGCTTTAAAGGCTGCTTGGAGAATTACAGCAGCAAGTACAATCCCAACTCTGTTTAGAGCCTCATCTGATGCTTTCCTTGATTTTTATAATCTATCTAGCAAGAGATAAGATAAGGGCAGTTTCCTTTGCCAAATGAACAAGGGAGACTTTGCTTCCTCCTGATAATTAAGAAAAACCCTAGAGTTAGATTACATCAAGTGAGAAAAAGAAAACTACGGTTGTTAAACATTAGCTATTAGGTGTCAGAGAATTATTCTGAATTTTTCAATTCAGGAGGGCTCTGGATTCCTTTTATCTATGAAAGAGCAACCCAGTAATACCTTATCTGAAATACTCTTTTTTTGTTTTGTTTTGTTTTTTGTTTTTTTGAGAGAGAGGGTCTTGCTGTCACTCAGGCTGGAGTGCAGTGATACAATCTCAGCTCACTGCAACCTCTGCCCCCCTGGGCTCAAGTGATCCTCCCCCTTCAGTTTCCTGAGTGGCTGGGACCACAGGCACACATCACCATGCCTCACATTTCTTTTTTGTATTTTTGGTAGAGTCAGGGTCTCACCATGTTGCCCAGTCTATCTTCAAACTCCTGAGCTCAAGCCATCCCCCTGCCTTGGCTTCCCAAAGTGCTGGGATTACAGGGATGAGCCACCACTCCCAGCCCAGAGTATTTCTTTTTCTGACATTTTCTTTTAAAATAATATTAGTCATAAAGAAAAGTTGCAGGATAGAGTTCATACACACCTTTCATCCAGCCTCCCCTGCTTAACACCTTATATAACCATAGTAAATTGATTACAACCAGGAATTTAACACTGATATAAAACTATCAACTCATTTACAGATCTTAGTAGAATTTTGCCTTATCAGAATTACTTGTCTCACTATTGTCCTTTCTCTGGTCCAGGATCCAATCCAGGATTCCATATTGCCATGAATTGTTATTTCTTTAGCTTCCTCCAATCTGTATCAGGTCCTCAGTCAGTCAGTCTTCCTTTGTCTTTCATAACCTTGAGCCTTTTGAAGACTACTGGCCAGTTATTCTGTAGATTGTCTTTCAAGTTGGGTTTGTCTGATGTTTTCTGATTATTATATTAAGGTTATGTATTTTCATAAGACTAGGACAAAAGCAATATGCTCTTCTTAGTTCATCATATTAGGAAACACCTGATGTCAACATCTTCCATTACTGGTGATTAATTTTTGTCGCTGGGTTAAAGTAGTATTTGCCGGGTTGCTCCACTGTAAAGTTACCCCTTTCCCCTTCGTAATAAATATCATGTGACTATAAGACTTTTAAAAAAATCATCCCAGACGTCATTTCAATATGTGACTATAAGACTTTGAGATGGCAAATGTCCTGTTCGTACCATACACTTGCCCTCTAATTTCAACATCCATTAATGAATTTTGCCTGCAAACTTATTACCTGTGGTCGGCCTAATAGTGGTGTTCTATTTCTATTAGTCATTCTAGTAGAAATAGAAAAAAAAGAGGAAAAGAGCTCGATAATGTGTTAATAAGCCTGACAACATCTTGTAGCAACAGATAATTGCTGAATGTGTTAAGCAAGGGAAGAATTTGCTCATACTTACATATTTGCATCCTATAATATTAATAATGATACATACATGGTAAACAAAATATAGTACAAAAAAAGAAACTTATAAAAAAGTAAGTCTTCTCACATCAGATCTCTAGTTCAACTGAGGATAAAACCTCTATGAACAGTTTCTTCTTCCAGCACTGTTCTGTCTGTATGCCTATGTATAAGTGTATAGATTGCCTCTTTTAAAAAACGCACATCTAATATACAATGTATATTTTTCTGTATCATGATTTTGCATTTCATAATATATACTGGGGATGTTTTTATTATATATATCTAGTAGCATGGGAGATTTAACTCATTTCTTTTTTTTTCTTTTCTTTTCTTTCTTTCTTTTTATTTATTTATTTATTTATTTATTTATTTATTTATTATTATTATACTTTAAGTTCTAGGGTACATGTGCATAACGTGCAGGTTTGTTACATATGTATACCTGTGCCATGTTGGTGTGCTGCACCCATCAACTCGTCAGCACCCATCAACTCGTCATTTACATCAGGTATAACTCCCAGTGCAATCCCTCCCCGCTCCCCCCTCCCCATGATAGGCCCCGGTGTGTGATGTTCCCTTTCCCGAGTCCAAGTGATCTCATTGTTCAGTTCCCACCTATGAGTGAGAACATGCGGTGTTTGGTTTTCTGTTCTTGTGATAGTTTGCTAAGAATGATGGTTTCCAGCTGCATCCAGGTCCCTACAAAGGACACAAACTCATCCTTTTTTATGGCTGCATAGTATTCCATGGTGTATATATGCCATATTTTCTTAATCCAGTCTGTCACTTATGGACATTTGGGTTGATTCCAAGTCTTTGCTATTGTGAATAGTGCTGCAATAAACATACGTGTGCATGTGTCTTTATAGCAGCATGATTTATAATCCTTTGGGTATATACCCAGTAATGGGATGGCTGGGTCATATGGTACATCTAGTTCTAGATCCTTGAGGAATCACCATACTGTTTTCCATAATGGTTGAACTAGTTTACAATCCCACCAACAGTGTAAAAGTGTTCCTATTTCTCCACAGCCTCTCCAGCACCTGTTGTTTCCTGACTTTTTAATGATCGCCATTCTAACTGGTGTGAGATGGTATCTCATTGTGGTTTTGATTTGCATTTCTCTGATGGCCAGTGATGATGAACATTTTTTCATGTGTCTGTTGGCTGTATGAATGTCTTCTTTTGAGAAATGTCTGTTCATATCCTTTGCCCACTTTTTGATGGGGTTGTTTGTTTTTTTTTTTTGTAAATTTGTTTGAGTTATTTGTAGGCTCTGGATATTAGCCCTTTGTCAGATGAGTAGATTGCAAAAATTTTCTCCCATTCTGTAGGTTGCCTGTTCACTCTGATAGTAGTTTCTTTTGCTGTGCAGAAGCTCTTTAGTTTAATGAGATCCCATTTGTCAATTTTGGCTTTTGCTGCCGTTGCTTTTGGTGTTTTAGACATGAAGTCTTTGCCCATGCCTATGTCCTGAATGATACTACCTAGGTTTTCTTCTAGGGTCTTTATGGTATTAGGTCTAACATTTAAGTCTCTAATCCATCTTGAATTAATTTTCGTATAAGGAGTAAGGAAAGGATCCAGTTTCAGCTTTCTACTTATGGCTAGCCAATTTTCCCAGCACCATTTATTAAATAGGGAATCCTTTCCCCATTTCTTGTTTCTCTCAGGTTTGTCAAAGATCAGATGGCTGTAGATGTGTGGTATTATTTCTGAGGACTCTGTTCTGTTCCATTGGTCTATATCTCTGTTTTGGTACCAGTACCATGCTGTTTTGGTTACTGTAGCCTTGTAGTATAGTTTGAAGTCAGGTAGCGTGATGCCTCCAGCTTTGTTCTTTTGACTTAGGATTGTCTTGGCAATGCGGGCTCTTTTTTGGTTCCATATGAACTTTAAAGCAGTTTTTTCCAGTTCTGTGAAGAAACTCATTGGTAGCTTGATGGGGATGGCATTGAATCTATAAATTACCTTGGGCAGTATGGCCATTTTCACGATATTGATTCTTCCTATCCATGAGCATGGTATGTTCTTCCATTTGTTTGTGTCCTCTTTTATTTCACTGAGCAGTGGTTTGTAGTTCTTCTTGAAGAGGTCCTTTACATCCCTTGTAACTTGGATTCCTAGGTACTTTATTCTCTTTGAAGCAATTGTGAATGGAAGTTCATTCATGACTTGGCTCTCTGTTTGTCTGTTACTGGTATATAAGAATGCTTGTGATTTTTGCACATTAATTTTGTATCCTGAGACTTTGCTGAAGTTGCTTATCAGCTTAAGGATATTTTGGGCTGAAACAATGGGGTTTTCTAAATATACAATCATGTCATCTGCAAAGAGGGACAATTTGACTTCTTTTCCTAACTGAATACCCTTGATTTCTTTCTCTTTCCTGATTGCCCTAGCCAGAACTTCCAACACTATGTTGAATAGGAGTTGTGAGAGAGGGCATCCCTGCCTTGTGCCAGTTTTCAAAGGGAATTTTTCCAGGTTTTGCCCATTCAGTATGATATTGGCTGTGGGTTTGTCATAAATAGCTCTTATTATTTTGAGGTACGTTCCATCAATACCAAATTTATAGAGCGTTTTTAGCATGAAGGGCTGTTGAATTTTGTCAAAAGCCTTTTCTGCATCTATTGAGATAATCATGTGGTTCTTGTCTTTGGTTCTGTTTATATGCTGGATTACGTTTATTGATTTGCGAATGTTGAACCAGCCTTGCATCCCAGGGATGAGGCCCACTTGATCATGGTGGATAAGCTTTTTGATGTGCTGCTGAATCCGGTTTGCCAGTATTTTATTGAGGATTTTTGCATCGATGTTCATCAGGGATATTGGTCTAAAATTCTCTTTTCTTGTTGTGTCTCTGCCAGGCTTTGGTATCAGGATGATGTTGGCCTCATAAAATGAGTTAGGGAGGATTCCCTCTTTTTCTATTGATTGGAATAGTTTCAGAAGGAATGGTACCAACTCCTCCTTGTACCTCTGGTAGAATTCAGCTGTGAATCCATCTGGTCCTGGACTTTTTTTGGTTGGTAGGCTATTAATTATTGCTTCAATTTCAGAGCCTGCTATTGGTCTATTCAGGGATTCAACTTCTTCCTGGTTTAGTCTTGGAAGAGTGTAAGTGTCTAGGAAATTATCCATTTCTTCTAGATTTTCTAGTTTATTTGCGTACAGGTGTTTATAGTATTCTCTGATGGTAGTTTGTATTTCTGTGGGGTCGGTGGTGATATCCCCTTTATCATTTTTAATTGCGTCGATTTGATTCTTCTCTCTTTTCTTCTTTATTAGTCTTGCTAGTGGTCTGTCAATTTTGTTGATCTTTTCAAAAAACCAACTCCTGGATTCATTGATTTTTTGGAGGGTTTTTTGTGTCTCTTTCTCCTTCAGTTCTGCTCTGATCTTAGTTATTTCTTGCCTTCTGCTAGCTTTCGAATGTGTTTGCTCTTGCTTCTCTAGTTCTTTTAATTGCGATGTTAGAGTGTCAATTTTAGATCTTTCCAGCTTTCTCTTGTGGGCATTTAGTGCTATAAATTTCCCTCTACACACTGCTTTAAATGTGTCCCAGAGATTCTGGTATGTTGTATCTTTGTTCTCATTGGTTTCAAAGAACATCTTTATTTCTGCCTTCATTTCGTTATGTACCCAGTAGTCATTCAGGAGCAGGTTGTTCAGTTTCCATGTAGTTGAGCGGTTTTGATTGAGTTTCTTAGTCCTGAGTTCTAGTTTGACTGCACTGTGGTCGAAGAGACAGTTTGTTATAATTTCTGTTCTTGTACATTTGCTGAGGAGTGCTTTACTTCCAATTATGTGGTCAATTTTGGAATAAGTGCTATGTGGTGCTGAGAAGAATGTATATTCTGTTGATTTGGGGTGAAGAGTTCTATAGATGTCTATTAGGTCTGCTTGCTGCAGAGATGAGTTCAATTCCTGGATATCCTTGTTAACTTTCTGTCTCGTTGATCTGTCTAATGTTGACAGTGGAGTGTTGAAGTCTCCCATTATTATTGTATGGGAGTCTAAGTCTCTTTGTAAGTCTCTAAGGACTTGCTTTATGAATCTGGGTGCTCCTTTATTGGGTGCATATATATTTAGGATAGTTAGCTCTTCCTGTTGAATTGATCCCTTTACCATTATGTAATGGCCTTCTTTGTCTCTTTTGATCTTTGATGGTTTAAAGTCTGTTTTATCAGAGACTAGTATTGCAACCCCTGCTTTTTTTTGTTCTCTATTTGCTTGGTAGATCTTCCTCCATCCCTATTTTGAGCCTATGTATGTCTCTGCATGTGAGATGGGTCTCCCGAATACAGCAGACTGATGGGTCTTGACTCTTTATCCAGTTTGCCAGTCTGTGTCTTTTAATTGGAGCATTTAGTCCATTTACATTTAAGGTTAATATTGTTATGTGTGAACTTGATCCTGCCATTATGATATTAAGTGGTTATTTTGCTCGTTAGTTGATGCAGTTTCTTCCTAGCCTCGATGGTCTTTACATTTTGGCATGTTTTTGCAATGGCTGGTACCGGTTGTTCCTTTCCATGTTTAGTGCTTCCTTCAGTGTCTCTTGTAAGGCAGGCCTGGTGGTGACAAAATCTCTAAGCGTTTACTTATCTGGAAAGGATTTTATTTCTCCTTCACTTGTGAAACTTAGTTTGGCTGGATATGAAATTCTGGGTTTAAAATTCTTTTCTTTAAGAATGTTGAATATTGGCCCCCACTCTCTTCTGGCTTGTAGAGTTTCTGTCGAGATATCTGCTGTTAGTCTGATGGGCTTCCCTTTGTGGGTAACCCGACCTTTCTCTCTGGCTGCCCTTAAGATTTTTTCCTTCATTTCAACTTTGGTGATTCTGGCAATTATGTGTCTTGGAGTTGCTCTTCTCGAGGAGTATCTTTGTGGCGTTCTCTGTATTTCCTGAATTTGAATGTTGGCCTGCCCTACTAGGTTGGGGAAGTTCTCCTGGATGATATCCTGAAGAGTGTTTTCCAACTTGGTTCCATTTTCCCCCTCACTTTCAGGCACCCCAATCAGACGTAGATTTGGTCTCTTTACATAATCCCATACTTCTTGCAGGCTTTGTTCATTTCTTTTTCTTCTTTTTTCTTTTGGTTTCTCTTCTCGCTTCATTTCATTCATTTGATCCTCAATCGCTGATACTCTTTCTTCCAGTTGATCGAGTTGGTTACTGAAGCTTGTGCATTTGTCACGTATTTCTCGTGTCATGGTTTTCATCTCTGTCATTTCATTTATGACTTTCTCTGCATTAATTACTCTAGCTATCAATTCTTCCACTCTTTTTTCAAGATTTTTAGTTTCTTTGCACTGGGTCCGTAATTCCTCCTTTAGCTCTGAGAAGTTTGATGGACTGAAGCCTTCTTCTCTCATCTCGTCAAAGTCATTCTCCATCCAGCTTTGATCTGTTGCTGGCGATGAGCTGCGCTCCTTTGCAAGGGGAGATGCGCTCTTATTTTTTGAATTTCCAGCTTTTCTGCCCTGCTTTTTCCCCATCTTTGTGGTTTTATCTGCCTCTGGTCTTTGATGATGGTGACATACTGATGGGGTTTTGGTGTAGGTGTCCTTCCTGTTTGATAGTTTTCCTTCTAACAGTCAGGACGCTCCACTGTAGGTCTGTTTGAGATTGCTTGAGGTCCACTCCAGACCCTGTTTGCCTGGGTATCAGCAGCAGAGGCTGCAGAAGATAGAATATTGCTGAACAGCGAGTGTACCTGTCTGATTCTTACTTTGGAAGCTTCCTCTCAGGGGTGTATTCCACCCTGTGAGGTGTGGGGTGTCAGACTGCCCCTAGTGGGGGATGTCTCCCAGTTAGGCTACTCAGGGGTCAGGGACCCACTTGAGCAGGGAGTCTGTCCCTTCTCAGATCTCAACCTCCGTGTTGGGAGATCCACTGCTCTCTTCAAAGCTGTCAGACAGAGTCGTTTGCATCTGCAGAGGTTTCTGCTGCTTTTGTTGTTGTTGTTGTTGTTGTTGTTTAGCTGTGCCCTGTCCCCAGAGGTGGAGTCTACAGAGACAGGCAGGTTTCCTTGAGCTGCTGTGAGCTCCACCCATTTCGAGCTTCCCAGCGGGCTTTGTTTACCTACTTAAGCCTCAGCAATGGTGGGCACCCCTCCCCCAGCCTTGCTGCTGCCTTGCGGTTAGATCGCAGAATGCTGTGCTATCAATGAGGGAGACTCCGTAGGCGTGGGACCCTCCCGGCCAGGTGTGGGATATAATCTCCTGGTGTGCCCGTTTGCTTAAAGCGCAGTATTGGGGTGGGAGTTACCCGATTTTCCAGGTGTTGGTGTCTCAGTTCCCTTGGCTAGGAAAAGGGATTCCCTTCCCCCTTGTGCTTCCCAGGTGAGGCTATGCCTCGCCCTGCTTCAGCTCTCGCTGGTCAGGCTGCAGCAGCTGACCAGCACCGATTGTCTGGGAGTCCCTAGTGAGATGAACCCAGTACCTCAGTTGAAAATGCAGAAATCACCGGTCTTCTGTGTTGCTTGCACTGGGAGTTGGAGACTGGTGCTGTTCCTATTCGGCCATCTTGCTCCGCCCCAACTCATTTCTTATTGAAGCCTAATATTTCATTGAATGGAGGTACCAGAATAATTAATTATGCCATTTTCTTGAGGCAGAGACCTGTAGTTCTTCACCAAGATCCATTTTAATTTGTTTCTTCGGTATGTGGTTAGATTACATGTTTCTAACCTTCTGGCTGATAAAGGCAGAAACAAGACTGTGTCTTCACTAATGAAACACAATGAAATGCTGTGTATTACCTCTGAAATTAGGCCTTAAGGCTGTGTGAATGCCTACTTCATTCTGTCTTCCTTTTTCACATTGGCTGCACTATGGATATGGTGGAGACCCCATTTAACCATGAGGATTATGAAGATGTCCCAGGGAACAGATGAATGATATCTTGGAAGGAACTGGGTCTTCAAATAACCAAAAAGAGTACAACTACCTGCTAACCTAAACAGTTTGCCTTGAAACGTATGTGAGAGAGGAATAAACATCTATATTTTTTGAGACACTGAATATTCGTTTGGTTGCTTTGTTATAGCAGCCTATCCTTACCCTCACTAGTATATTTTCTATTACAAACAGTACTGGAATGAACATTTTGTACCTACATATTTGCATACACAAATACCATTGACTTTTTCGATATACCTTAACTAGTGCTTGTTACAATTAATTTTTAAAATATTTGCTGATTACATAGGTAAAAATGACACAGAAACTTAAAAAAACTTTTAATTTCTTATCAGTGGGGTTAATAGCTTTTTATATGTTTATAAATCAGTTTACGTGGCCTCTATTGGCAGAGACTAGTGCTTAAAACACAATCATTTTTTTGTAGTAGGTTATAGATCTTTTTATATATGTAAATGTTTTATATATTTATTAAAAATTGTAATTTTGTGGCAATTTTTCTGTTTGTCATTCATCTCTGACATTATTCATTGAATATGTTTAGTGGATGAGTTTATAATAAAATTTTTATGAAGTTATATTTATTAATGGTGCTGCTAATGCTGATAATGGCCAGCATTTATTGAAGGCTTATAATTTGCTTATTCATTTGATCTCTGAGGTTGTTTCATCACCTAACTGGTGATAAGTACTTACACTGACATCTCTTCTGGCTTAAAAAATGATATAACTCCTTTGAAGTTTATTTTTTAATTTTGATTTAAATTTTTTTTACCTAGACATGGAAAGTAAGATCAAGAATAACATGATTCTTAAAACATCCATATGAATACTGAAGTCATCATAGGAGACTTTTCTCACTGTATTTAGGAACAAATTGTAGATCTTGGGAAACTCTTTTTTCATTCAGAAATAAATTAACATAAAAAGCAATCAATGCTCTAGTGCCGGTGAAAACTTCTAAAACATAAAATGAAGTAAGGATTATAACACACAGGTAGTAAAACAGGAACATAACTATGAAAATGCTTACTATTGGAATGAAAAGCAAATTTTATATATTCTCTACTTTTTTTTCTCTCAATAAATATGAATAAACATAATCTTCAAAATAAGGTATGAAAGCTGAGATGACCAAACTAGATTAGAAAAGTAGGGGTCTTGAAGAGTTCAGGAAAGAATTTGTAGCAACCAGTAATATAATGCCACAGTAAAGTTTAAAACAGTAGAAAAGGTGAAAGTGAGACCGTCTGCAGAAAGGTAAGGTGGTTTATGTGTGGGTATGTTTGGGAAGCTCTCATGGAATGCAAAATAAAGGTACAATAAGTTGAAAATCATTAAAGAAATTCAGGAAGATGTAAATAAGTAATTGGATCCTGAAGAAGACTTCAGAATGACTCTGGCATAAGCACTGTTCAAAAACAAGGTAAGAGAGAGCTTTTGGGTTAAACGAAGAAGGAAGACCCAAACCTGCCGGTGGGGAGATCACCATGTGTCAGGTCAGTGTGGTGAAAAGAGACGTCTCTTTTCCTGCCAGCACGTTAAAGTATCCTGTCAGAAGGTTACGGTACCAACAATTATTGAATTCTCACAGTATGACTACAACTATTGTAATTATTCAAGAGACTCTCCTAACCTTAAATAATCATAGACGATTAGTTAGGAAATAAGCATATTACATGTCGGTTATTTTAAAAGGTACAATATGTAAGAGTTACAAATATATACAATTAAATAAGTTCATATACTTCACATGAATGTAAACATATGGAAGCATATCTTGTAAACAGCTGAATGTATCTAAGTTTTCTGTATGTGAAAATAGAGTTAATGTGCTCATTGTGGAGGTGATAAGAAAACTACTTTTTAAAAATAAGTGGAACTGAATTATGATATAATTTCCAGAATCAGAGAGGAAAAAAAGGAAGGAAGGATATCGAAGCATATAGACAGGAAAATGGGTAAACCACAAAGAAAGAAATCTTAGATCACTTCAAATTTTCCTTCCACAATATGAAGCAATGTAAGACAAAGTTATAACTTAAATATTTTTAAAGCAGACAAATAACCATTTATGATCAGAGAAAACAAAAACATTGGGAAATATGGGAAATGTGAGGCACAAAAATACTTGTGCTTGGAATAATTTAAACATGGCTGAGTTAAAATGACCAATATAGATATATTTTACAAAGAAAATTAACTCATCACAAATACTTGATGAAACAGATGACACATTGTTTAGAAAGGTTTTAACAATAATACAAGTACCAAAAATTGTAGTAACAAAACACAAGTGGTATAGGGAAGCAGTCCCCAGTCTTTTTGGCACCAGGGACTGGTTTCATGGAAGACAATTTTTCCATGGATTGAGGTAGATGGGGGATGGTTTGAGGATGAAAGTGTTCCACCTCAGATCATCAGGTATTAGATTTTCATAAGGAGGGCACAACTTAGCACCCTCGCATGCACAGTTCACAATAGGGTTTGTGCTCCTTTGAGAATCTAATGCCACTGCTGATCTAACAGGAGGCAGAGTTCAGGGGGTAATGCTCAATAGCCCGCCACTCACCTCTTGCATGTAGCCCAGTTCCTAACAGGCCACAGACTAGTACTGGTCCATGGCCCAGGGGTTGGGGACCCCTGGTGAAAATGCTTACTATTGGAAAAGCAAGGGACTGAAAAAGGAAGTCAGGTTATGTGAATTTCCTCATTTTATATGGAGAAAAAGTAACAATGACTACAGCAATGGTATCAGTTACACTAGCATTTGAGTCTTTCTGTGTGCCAGATACAGTTCATAGAACTTTACAGTTCTTTTAATCTTCTGATCCACACTCTCTGGTAGGTCCTATCATTATTCTCACTTAGGATAGAAGAGGAAAAGGATGTGTTATTCTATTCTCAGTGCTAACTAATACTATAGAGGTACACAGTTACAATAGTGTTAAATAGAATTTTATAAGTAGCCATCAGTATATTTTACAAATTAGATTGTCTTCAGTTTATCAAGAAAAAAGTTCATATGGCAAAGAATAATTTAAAAAGAAAACAAAAAAAAAAATAGCAAGGAGTATGACAATCTCCAGAAATAGAATATAAAATGACAGAGGCAAAATCAAACATATGGCAGTTGCTGGGGCCTAGAAACCTATACCCCAAATATGGTGCTTTGACAGGCTAAGCTGAAGAAGCAGACTTATGGTGTCTCGGGCCTTCCCCTGCTCCTGTCTCTCAATCCTCTGTGTTTTCTAAAGCACAGGATGAGGTTGTTTTCTGAAGTCCTCTTAATCTGCCTGAAATCTGGACCTGCCAAAGAAGAAAACAGTTACCTCTGGTCCCTTCCCTGACCTGAACAGACTTTTGTCATAAACCATTGTCTGCTCTGAGGGTCCAAAAAACATTCTGTCAGGCCATTGTATGTTCTTCAAGCCCATTGAATTCCCCTAAAAATCATGTGCTGCCTGCTTAAATCACCTGCACTTCCTCATCTCCCTTTCTCCTAAGAAGAAGGGTATATAACCATCTTTACCCCACTGTGTGGTACAATCACTCTGTGACTCTCCTCCACACACACTAACAAATGTGTATGCCATTTTTTCTACTAATTTGCCTTTTGTGTGTTGATTTTTCAGTGAACCTTTAGGGGGTGAAGGAGAGGTTTTCCCTTTGCCCCTGCATAGTAAATGTTAATGGGTTATGTTCCAATTAAATAAATTTACAACGTAGTTTAAAAGAGCCACACTAAAGCCAAAATAACTCCTAAAGATCAAATAAGAGAATTAGAAAAGAAAATGACAAATGCTGACAAAGAGGAGGGCTTTGCAGTATTAATATTAGATAGAATTGAATTGAAGTTAAAAGAAGTTAGTGAGACAGAGTAAACTCAGTGGTGAATGGTACAATCCAAAATGAAGTTTAAACAGTTAGGTTATTGCGCACCAAATAACATGACTTTAGACTATTGAAGATAAGTTTTTTTTTTTTTTTTTTTTTTTTTTTTTTTTTTTTTTTTGAGACAGAGTTTCACTCTCGTTGCCCAGGCTGGAGTGCAATGACGTGATGTGGGCTCACCACAACCTCCGCCTCTCAGGTTCAAGCGATTCTCCTGCCTCAGCCTCCCGGGTAGCTGGGATTACAGGCATGAGCTACCACGCCTGGCTAATTTTGTATTTTTAGTAGAGACAGGGTTTCTCCATGTTGGTCAGGGTGGCCTCGATCTCCTGACCTCAGGTGATCCACCTACATTGGCCTCCCGAAGTGCTGGGATTACAGGTGTGAGCCATCACACCAGGCCAAAGATAAATATTTTAAACTATAAAAAGAAATAGAAAGAAGTGAATCAGCAGTAAAATACTTTGATATCCTTCAATCCATGATAAATCTTACACTGTAAAAGAAAGTATAAAATATATGAACAATTGAACTTATAATGTTGATTTAATCGAGAGTATTAAGTTTTTACACTTCAGTAAATAAATTCTGTTTTCAAGTGCCTATGAAACACTCACCAAAAATTACCTTGTAAGAAACCACAAAGGAATTCTCAAAGAGTTCCTCAGAATAGATGGTTAAACAGTCCACATTATATTAGCACAGAACTGTGGAACAATCATTTAACAACTCAAAGGCAAACATTAAAACACCTAACCAACTGGAAATTAACCCCCACGTCTCATTAGCATGTATGCATACACACACACATCCTCTTCTGTTTCAGGGTATTAAAAAATAGTTATGAAAATAATAAGTGTAAAAACTTTAAGAGATACGATCACAGTTGTATTTAAGAGTAACTTCAAAGCCATTAAAGAGTTTATTGTTCCAAAGGAAATAATGCATACTGGTGAACCAAGAAACAACTAAAAAATTATAAAAAGAAAATCAAAGGAAGGCCGAAGAAATCAGGAGACATACCAAAAAATCATAAAATAGATAAATCAAAGAACTAGTTTATTCAACAAAATGTTAAAATAGAAAAATTTACTTAGTCTAATCAACAGGAAAAGAAAATATCCCACTAAAACAAAATTTAAAATAAGAACGGTGATATAACCACAAACGCAAATGATTTGAGAACCTTCACTAATATATTTGCATATTTGGCGTTAAAAAATAACCTCTCTAGGAAAATGTAAATTGCTAAAATTAATTCAAAAATGAAGGAAAAGCTGATTAGCTCAAACATCAGAGAAAATATGTAAAATGATTTCTAAATAATTATCTGCAAAGGAGTGGCTGGACTGTTTTTTTAGGGGCAAGTTTCTCCAAAACGTTAAGGAACACACAAATTCTATACTATATAATCTGTCCTATAGCATAGATTCACACTCATTTTTTTTCAAACCTGTACTATTCCCTTGCTGGAACCCAGTGAAGAGTATGTGAACAGAAATATAGAAACATCCACATTCCCAGTAATGGGATGGCTGGGTCATATGGTACATCTAGTTCTAGATCCTTGAGGAATCGCCATACTGTTTTCCATAATGGTTGAACTAGTTTACAATCCCACCAACAGTGTAAAAGTGTTCCTATTTCTCCACAGCCTCTCCAGCACCTGTTGTTTCCTGACTTTTTAATGATCGCCATTCTAACTGGTGTGAGATGGTATCTCATTGTGGTTTTGATTTGCATTTCTCTGATGGCCAGTGATGATGAGCATTTTTTCATGTGTCTGTTGGCTGTATGAATGTCTTCTTTTGAGAAATGTCTGTTCATATCCTTTGCCCACTTTTCAATGGGGTTGTTTGTTTTTTTCTTGTAAATTTGTTTGAGTTCTTTGTAGGTTCTGGATATTAGCCCTTTGTCAGATGAGTAGATTGCAAAAATTTTCTCCCATTCTGTAGGTTGCCTGTTCACTCTGATGGTAGTGTCTTTTGCTGTGCAGAAGCTCTTTAGTTTAATGAGATCCCATTTGTCAATTTTTGCTTTTGCTGCCGTTGCTTTTGGTGTTTTAGACATGAAGTCTTTGCCCATGCCTATGTCCTGAATGATACTACCTAGGTTTTCCTCTAGGGTTTTTATGGTATTGGGTCTAACATTTAAGTCTCTAATCCATCTTGAATTAATTTTCATATAAGGAGTAAGGAAAGGATCCAGTTTCAGCTTTCTACTTCTGGCTAGCC
Organism: Macaca nemestrina; assembly: GCF_043159975.1. Taxonomy (NCBI): domain Eukaryota; kingdom Metazoa; phylum Chordata; class Mammalia; order Primates; family Cercopithecidae; genus Macaca; species Macaca nemestrina. The sequence continues at coordinate 11,679,100 of NC_092126.1, forward strand.
AATTTTCCCAGCACCATTTATTAAATAGGGAATCCTTTCCCCATTTTTTGTTTCTCTCAGGTTTGTCAAAGATCAGATGGCTGTAGATGTGTGGTATTATTTCTGAGGACTCTGTTCTGTTCCATTGGTCTATATCTCTGTTTTGGTACCAGTACCATGCTGTTTTGGTTACTGTAGCCTTGTAGTATAGTTTGAAGTCAAGTACTGGGTATATACCCAAAGAATTATAAATCATGCTGCTATAAAGACACATGCACATGTAGGTTTATTGCTGCACTATTCACAATAGCAAAGACTTGGAATCAACCCAAATGTCCATCAGTGACAGACTGGATTAAGAAAATGTGGCACATATACACCATGGAATGCTATGCAGCCATAAAAAAGGATGAGTTTGTGTCCTTTATAGGGGCATGGATGCAGCTGGAAACCATCATTCTTAGCAAACTATCACAAGAACAGAAAACCAAACACCGCATGTTCTCACTCCTAGGTGGGAACTGAACAATGAGATCACTTGGACTCGGGAAGGGGAACATCACACACCGGGGCCTATCATGGGGAGGGGGGAGGGGGGAGGGATTGCACTGGGAGTTATACCTGATGTAAATGACGAGTTGATGGGTGCTGACGAGTTGATGGGTGCAGCACAGCAACATGGCACAAGTATACATATGTAACAAACCTGCACGTTATGCACATGTACCCTAGAACTTAAAGTATAATAATAATAATAAATAAACAAAAAGAAAAAAAAAGAAAGAAACATCCACATTCTACAAACCAATTTCCTTTCTAAATACAAAGAGAAACTTCAAGTAAAATACTAAGAAACCAAATAAATCTATTTTTCAATTCTATTCTGTGGTCAAATAGGGTTTATTCTAGGGACAAAGACTATTACTTACATTGTTCTGAAAACTCCAGCTGTAAACAGTAAAGCAAACAATAGAAAAATGTATATACATGTGTCTGTGTTTGTGGGAGTGTTTGTGCGTGTATAAGTACACCGGACTGAAAGAAGAATGAACATAAACTATGCTGATTCCCCTGAACCCATTCCTGGGTATGCCACATAGACGGGAAGAAGGTTGAAGGCTCCAAGGACACAGGAAAAGAGAGAAACTACTCAGCCTTTGGGTTCCATTTATATGAGAAAAACATCTTAAACTTCGAAGAGAGCTGAGCACCATGGCATAGACAGGGTATCATTTCTTTGGGGGGGGCCTTCCCTCTCCTACATGGCTTTAGGAAGTTTATTGCCTCCCACACGCTTGTCCATGCAGAGCATTTATGCAGCAATGCCAGTTTGGGGCACACTGGAGGCTGTGGGGTCACAGAGAATCTTTGGATGCCTGGTGCCATGGGGGGGCAGATATATCAGGGGTAGGCCAAAGACCTGCCCCAAAGTTTTCCCTGGCCTCCCCTCTGTATGTGGGCTATATGACAGCTCTTGGCCAAAGAAAAAGTGCGCAACGTGAAGGTGCAGGGAAGTTTCCTGAAAAGCAGCATTACTTGGTTGGGTGATGGGGATTGTAAACAGGGAGTGGTTGAATCCAGATAACACTATCAGAGGAAGCCTGCTCTTTGGTGGATTACTCACTCCTCAAATGAGAGCAAGGGACATGCTCAATGGTTTGCGCTCTTGCTTCCCCGACCACATACAAATTACCAACCAAGGCAGCAAATACTCCCAGGGGAATATAGCCCTCAGGAAAAAATAACATGGCATAGAGAAGATAATGATTGGGCCAGAATAGAATATAAACTTAATATATGCATAATACATATCCTAAAGAATTAAGGGGCAATATCAGAGGCATGATGCAAGAATAAGCAATCTTTCACAGGGAACCAACTGGAGGTGATGGGCACAAAAAATACAAGACTTGATATAAAGAGCCCAAGAGAAGGAATGAATAGCAGCAAGGACAACTTTGTGCAGATGATTACAATGTTTTATTAAAGTATATATAAAGAGACCTGAATAACAGGAAGTTATACCATGTTTATGAGTGATATGCCAGAGTGCAGTGGCATGCTCATGGCTCGTTGGAGCCTCAAACTCATGGGCTCAAGCAATCCTCCCACCTCAGCCTCCATAGCTGGAACTACAGGCATGTGCCACCATGCTTGGCCAATTTTAAGAAAAAATTTGTAGATACCATGTCTCACTATGTTTCCCAGGCTGGTCTTGAACGCCTGGGCTCAAGTGATCCTCCCACACCAGCTTCCAGAGTAGCTAAGATTATAGGCATGAGCCACCATGCTTGGCCTGACTAACATTTTTAGTAAGTCAATTCTTTCCAAGTTACTATAAAAATTAAAAGTAATTCCCAAAGGATACTGAACAAATTAACATCTGCAGTAAAAATTATATTACAAAATAAAGGAACCAGAATAAAGAGCCAAGGTCCTATTTAGAAAGAGGAGCAAAGAAAAAAAATCCCAACTAGATTTTAAGACATACTAAAAAGCTATAAGAATGTTAAAAATACATGATACTTATTTTTTAATAAATATGTATTTATAAAATACCATATACAACCATATGTATATCAGTAGAATTGAATGTAAGCGTAGAACCCTGAAACAGGTGGGTGAGTGCATGTAGAATTTTGTGAATATCAGAATGGTTTAGGACAAATTGGATTCCTTTCTCTCCTTGTGTCACACACAAATTTACAGTTGAATTAAATATCTCAATGTGAAAGAATAAAACTAACAAGTAAAAACGTAGGAGAATATCTTTGGCACCTTGAGTAGGGAGGAATTTCTTTAATAGACTCAGTAATTGCAAGCCATGAGGTAAAACACTAGTGGATTGTACAGCATTAAAATAAGAATTTCTGGCAAGTTCCTGACACTGATCAGTGACATGAGCAAGAAATAAACACTTGTGGTGATAAGCCACTGAGATTGGGGGAGGGGTGTGTTTCAGCACTTAACTGATCAATACGACTAGTGTATCAAAAGGGAGAGAGGGTTAGTAGGGCTTATACCTGGTGTTAACTGAAGGGGGTCTGGCAGGAGGTTGGGGATTTCTGTTTGTACAAGAGAACTATAAATGTCTAATAGTGAAATGGTAGATCAATATTTAGGATTTTAATGAAAATGGAGTAGGTTACTCTCCTAGAAATAATAGGAAATAAAGAAAATGCACTTTGCCTCATGGCTTTAATGTCACCATACCGAAAGCCAGGTATAAACCCTGCACTCCAATTAATTAGAAATCCAGAGACAAGTTCACTTATTTTCAAAAATGTAAAGCCCTTGAGATGAGAGTCTTGTCTTTTTTGTTGATAGTCCACACTGTTTCCCAAGAGTGTGGAATATGGAGATATTCTGTATACATTGTGCTGGACAATATGGAGACATCTGCCACATGTGCTGCTGAGCACTAAGAACATGGCTGGTCTGAACGGAAATATGCTGTCAGGTAAAATACACACTTGATTTGGGAGACAATGCAAAAAAAAAAAAAGGAATTAAAATACCTGAATAATATTTTATATTGATTTTATTAAAATTATTTTCCTTAGTTTCTTTTTGCTTTTATTAATATGGTAACTAGAATTTTTAAAATTACACATGTAACTGTTATTGTATTTTTATTGGACACCAAGTGTTTGTCTAGAGCAATGATTGGCACATTGTCGGTCCTGAAAGATGCTGAATGAAAGAATGAATGGGTAAATTAGTTCAAATGAATCTTTTAATCAGCAAGTGGTTAGTTTTTTACATTTATTGTTCAGTCTGATGTCCTTAAATATAACTGAAAATATTTTATCAACTGAGAAAGGGATGGCCTCAGCTGGCAAACTAATTTAGCAGTTTCCAAAGGAAAAGGAACAGTGAACAGAGCACTATTATTTGAAAATGGATTTCAGTTATGGAGTAGTAACCGTATGGCACATACTTCATGTGCACTCTCCCATTAAACCCACTCTACAACTTTACAGAGCATTGTATTCCAATTTATAGATAATGACACTGAGGATCCGAGTGATACAGGTCACAGTGCAAGTAAATGGTGAAGCCAGGAGTCGGTCCTGGTCACTCTGACCAAGACAGACATTAGCTGCCAGCCTACTCTGATCATGTTCCTCCATCCTCACATTCAGTATTTCAGCTGCAGTTAACTAGTAGTGGCCACTTTCCTGCCTCTGAGCCTTTGTTCATGCTCTTCTTCTGTCTGGGAACACACTCTCACTCAGAAAGCCACCTGTTGTGTTAGATTTTGTCATAATTGGAACTTACTTTATTTATCTGTTTCTTGTCTATGTCTCTCTTAAAATGTGAACTTCATGAGGGTATGCAGGTTTTCTATTTTGTTCACTGTAGAGAGACTAGCACTTAGTGTTGAAATGCTTGGTATACACACAATGCCTAACAGATAATTGCTGCCTGGATCAATGAGGATGTCTTCATCATTCCAATCAACAAATTGCTCTTTACGTCTCCCATAATTTGCACTCCAAGTATAGTTCTTATTTCAATTTGTATCATATTGTAATTCACTCTCTTTTTGTGTGCCTCACCACCCCAAATTTGTAAATTCCTTGTAGATTGGATTAGGCCTATTTAGAAAGAGGAGCAAGGATAGTGATATCCCAACCAGATTTTAAGACATACTGCAAAACTATAGGAATTTTAAAAATACATAGTACTTTATGTAAAACCATATATATCAATGGAATTGAATCAGACATAGAGCCCTGAAACAGGTGGGTTTGTGTGCGTAGAATTTTGTGAGTATAAGAATGGTTTAGGACAAATTGGATTCCTTTGTCTCCTCATGCCACACCAAAATTTACAGTTGAATTAAAAATCTAAATGCCAAAGAATAAAACTAACAAATGACAATGTTGAAGAATATCTTTGGCACTCTGTGTTTTTCTCAAAGCAGTTCTCAGTCTTTTTTTCCCCTGAAAGACTTTCTTTCCTGCCACTGCAGACTCTTTTAGTTGTATACCCAATTTCCAATTCCTAGTTCTCTTTCCTTTTTTAAAAAAAACCCTCTATTTTTCTTGGAACAGCAATGTATCCAACTTTCCTTACAGTTAGAAATGGCCATGTGACAGTTTTGGCCAATGAAATGTACATCCAATGTAGATTTCTCCAGAGTTTTGCTTTGCTAATAAAAGAGAGAAGACATGGTTGTCCCTCCCTTTCTTTCCTTCTTGTCCAGAACGTAGGCACAATGTCAAAAGCTACAGCAGCCCTTCTGCCATTTCAATGCAATAAACAAGAGTACATAAACCAACCAGGCAAGGTGGCCGAGCAAAGGAAGATCTTCATGACTTTGCTGAGTAGTTGAACTAAGCCAGCCACTTCCCACCTGCACACTTCTTTCCATGTAAGAAAAACAGATCCATATTTGCTTAAATTATTTAAGTTGGGTTTTTCTGTCTGTTACTTTTAGTCAAAATTATCTTTAACTTGTACAGTTAATATATTTAACTGGTATAGCACATATATGCTATACTCCCATGGGCATATGTAGATTTTTGATAAATCCGCAAAATTTTGAAATATGAGGAGACTGAGACTCAGAAAGGCCAAGTGACTGCCCCCAGTTACATGCTGATAGTAAGTGGTGGAGTCAGGAATTTAGGTCTCCTAAGACCTCAAAAGCCATGCTCATGACCCACCCATATTGCCTCATGACAGGGCATCTGTGCTGCCTTCACAGCCTACAACCGTTGGCCTAATCTCCATTAGGGGACCTACAACCTGGGGGCCTCTCGTCATTGTCTCTTGAAGACCTCGTCATGGAAGAACAGTCTCTCCTGGGCGTAGATGTTATGGTCTTACTTCCTATGGTGCAATTTGTTGGCAAAATACTCCCTGCCTTTCCTGGGCACTTCTTTTAAGAGTCACTTTGGAACTTCTCCCACTAGCACTCTTTGATCCTGGTCATTTTCTCAAACTGAGATGCAATATATTCTGTGTGTTTGAGGAACATCAAGGAGTTGAGCTTCAATAACTGGAGCAGACTAGGAGAGGGAGAGGAGGAGGCAGAAGATACAGATAAAGTTACATATGCAGATTCTTGATAAGGACTCTAGATTTATTCTCAGTGTTATAGAACATCATTACTTGACTCTAAGGGACATGACTATTAAAAAGATTGTACTGATTTATGACTTATAGAAAGAACCAGCATTTCTATAGACAGAAGATGGCTTAGGCCAGGGGTATGGCAGTGGACATGGTAAGAAGTGGTAAGTTCTAGACATATTTTGAAGTTACAGTCTACAGGGTTTCTTAGTGGGTTGATGTGGGGTTTGAGGAAAAGAGAGTAGCCAAGGATGAGTCCAGGTTTTTTTGGTTTCTATAGTTGCCATTGGAGGGAGTGGCCATTTACTTAGATGATAGACAGTGTGAAGAAGCATGTCTGATGCATGAAGGGGATGGATATTGGGCAGTTGCTTTTTATGGGTTAATTTTGTGATGACTATTAGACATCCATGTGAAGATGTGGTATAAAGAGAGTTCAAATCCCCTAAATATATAGTCCTAAACATCACACAAACTGATTATATGAGCCAGAGGCCAGATGGCAAGGCACCAGATTGAACTAAGTGGATTATGAGACATATAATATTTGAAGATAAAGGCAAAGATCAATCGGGAATTAAAAACACCCTCAGATGTTAGTTTTTCAATTTCAATTTGCTGCTGAATACATCAATGTGTTACCAAGAATATGGGTGTGTGTGTTTGGTTAATTGCCTGAGTAAATGTACTGATTTAATATGGACAATAAAAGGAACTGATATCCTTTAAGCTTCTCTCCAAAACAAACAGAAAATATCTGAACACACATATAAACACAGTCACCATGTAGCACAGCAACCTAATCAATGGCAATGGGCCCTGGGGAGCTGTTTGCCCAAAATGGTCAAGCTCCCGGTATCCAAATTTTGGTTCTGATTCTTAATAGTTCTATTAGCCTCTTTGTTGAATGGAAAACGTAGGCTGTTGAAATGATTTAAGGAAAGAATCCCCATAAAGCTCTTAGCACAGAGTCTGGGACACAGTATCAACCCAATAAATATTAGTTAGCTATAATTACTTATATTCACAGAGCATGGGATATAGACACACATACCCACGAAACATAACACCCAGGCACTGATAAAGCATATGAGCAGGTGAACAGACACTAGTAAATCGATATGTATGGTAATATGTACACAAATACACAGAAAATGCCTTACATTTTCCTATTCCCTCACTTCCTGTCTCACCTGCCTTTGTACTTGATAACGTTCCTTTTTAATGCTTTTCAAGAATGGAAAGGTTTTTCTTATAAGAGCTGGCTGTTACTACTGATGCCTACCATGGCTCACAGCAGGATGAATGACAAATTCAGCAAACCACTTTCTCTAAAAATAGGCCGCTCCAGATAATCTTTGGCTTCGATTCTTATTTCCATACACCTTTAAAAGAAAAGAAAAACTCCATTCTTGTAGAGACCTACTGCTAACCTATTCCAAGCAATGTAACTTGATGAACATGAACAAATCTCCTCTCAAGGTCTGCAAAATGCCCTAGCTTTCCCTCATCTGTTTATTGGATTTACATAAAATGGAAATATAAGGCTGATGGATTTCTCTAGACACTGCCAGAAGAATGTTCATTCTGTTTGGCTTTATGGAGCCACTTAACCTGAAATATTTTACCTTGATAACAGAATGCATGACTTGCCTTCTCTATTTTCCCCAAGATGCACGTGGATGGATGCAGTGGATACAAGATACTTTCAAGTCAGTGTCACAGTGCAGAATCATTTGCATTGCTCTCAGCACTACAGGCCAACTAACTTTTGATGGACATGATTCCTCAAGAGTTCATTTGGCCTTCTGGGTCAAGAACCACTCAGTTCACGTCATCCATAGGCCGGGGATGCATATTTATGGCAAAAATAAAACAACAACGAAAACAAGCAAACCTCACTGAGAATGCATTTTTATATTGGGAATATCGACTGCTGACCCAATGCTAATGGAGCCTGAGCATGAATCCTATTTACCTCCTTACAACCTCGTTAAGCATAAATCAACAAAATTCTGATTTGGACTCTCTGCTCCACTGATTTGGATTGGAAAGGGGCATTCAATCAAGCTTTTAATATCAACTCATTAACAGCTTCTCTAAAGTCTGTCACTGCCACATTTACTCTGTGTTTTCAAACTGAATAATGCTAAAGCTGGAAGACTATAGAAAATATGTCAAACCCATGTTTATATACTTCTAGATGCTGTTCAGGAAAATCAGGGGCAATTGATTTTGCAAATTTCATGTTGGTGACCTTGACATCAATTCTTTGCCAGAGGCAGCTTCTGTCTACTTTGTTGCTGATGTTATCATTATCATCATTAATGTTTCCCACTATAGGATGTGAAGTAAGGGTACCACAATATTTTGCATAATTTTGCTGTGCTCGGTGGAGGGTATCACAATTAAAAATTGATACACCATCCATCCATTTAGGTGTCTACAATTGGAGGTATATGAAACCGAGTTTCAACCTGGTCTAAACAATACTGTTTCACACAACAAGAGGTCTTAATGCATGGAGACTCTAGGGACAGTTAGTTCAGCAGCAGAATGACATCACTGAGGACTCAGGTTCTCTCCATTCTTTTACTTTGCCTCCCTCATTCCAGCCTTAAAGCTGGCTTCTCTCATGGTCAGACAATGGCTGCCCATTAACTATTCAGTAGCGGAAGAATGACGGCATTTTCTCTTGTATGTGTTCTAATCAGTCTGGAAAACCTTTTCCAGGAGCCTCACCATTAGATTTCCTTCAGGTCTTATTGGCCAGAATTGTAACAACCATGATTGCTTAAACCAATCAGGATTTGCGTCTTTGGTGTTTGGACTGAGAATATGGTAATACGGAGTAGGGTGGATACCAGAGCAATATTAGCATTTTATTAGAAAGGAAAAAAGAGGAATAAGTGGCTTTGGGGTAGGCAAACAATAGGGTCTCCTAAACATACAGAGACCCCTGGTGGAGAATGACAATAACTGGGCTAGTGGTAGGAGTAGGAGGAGATGAGCAGAAAGAAGGGGATAAGGAGAAGAGGAAGAAGACTACAAAAACTTAAGGGAGCAGGAGTACATAGTCCCCTCCCCTAAAGTGTGGGCAGGGCCTATGGAGAGGATGGGATAGTAACTCCCTTGATTAGCTTACATTGCATGGGAAAAGTGATGGGATAGTCACTGTAATAATTGCTACGTTATGTTATTGTTTACAAGAGTCCACCCTAGCAGACTGGAGTGACACTATCCTGTTGTCCTTGAAGAAGTAAGCTTCTAGGTTGTGAGAGGAGGGGGGCCATGTGGCAAGGGCCTACAGTGGTCTCTTGTTACTGAGCATATCCCTGGACCGTGGCTAACATGAAAACTGGGACCTCAGACATACAGCTGCAAGGAAGTGAATTCTTCCAACAAGCAGTGAACTTGGAAGAGGACCCCAAGTCTCAGATGAGATTGAAATCCTGACACCTCAATTCCCTCCTCATAAGATACTAAGGGAGAATCCAGCTAACCTATACCCAGACTCCTAACCAACAAAAACTGAGATAACAATTTTGTGTTGCTTTAAGCTGCTAAATTGGTGGTGTTTTTGTTATATGGCAATAGAAAATTAATACACCCACTTTGGACTGTTGGATGAATGAGAAACAAACTTCTTCTTTGTGCTAAACCACTGAACTTTGGAGGTTGATAGCATCTAGTGTTACCTTAACTAAATACAATGTCATTAACAAAGTGGCTTATATAAAAGCATTAAAAGCCCCACCAAATGTGCAGTGACTGGTGCCTCTGGAAATCTTGCTTTGGAGACAATCTTCTGGGAATGGCCCAAAGCATGGCTCCACCTGCTAATGAAATGGAATTCAGAATGGCTACAACAGATTAGTCATCATCCTCAAATTTTGGCACTTCTCATTTATGGGATCTGGCTTCCACCATTTAATTAGGATCTGGGCCAGATATATATAGCATGATACCTCTGAGAACCAGCAGGATTGTCTGTCATATTTATGCAGCAGGAACGGTCTTGTGTTTCTGGCAGGTGCTAAAGGTTTATCCATTTTTTTTTTTGGTTTGTTTGTTTCTTGTTTTGTTTTGATAAGAAAAGCACTATTAACATCTAGCCTACTCATATAGGGAAGAAGGACATAATTCAGCCTTTTTCAGACTTAAAGTATGGTATAACTTTTTGAATAGACCTAATGGCTCTCACTTAAGTGAACATATAGTATGTGCCAGGTACTGTGCTATTAGTCTACATATGCTTTTCCATTTAATGTTTACTACAACCCTAGAAAGGAAGTAATAAGTCTCATTTTGTTGATGAGGAACCTGAATTTAGAGAGGTTAATCAGTGTGCCCAAGATCATACCTTTTGAGTGGCAGAGCCAAGAATCAAATCCAAGTCCATGTGACTCATTCATCCATACATTAATTCATTGGTTATTCCTCTAAAACTTAATTTCCAGGCACTAGTTAGTGAATATTGTATAAGATAATAGAGAAGGAGTTGGTAAACTTTTTCTGTAAAGTGCTAGCTGGTAACTGTTTCAGGCTTTGAGGTCAACATAGTCTATCACTTGTACTCAACTCTGCATTATAATATGAAAATAACCATAAGCAATGTGTGAATGAATGAACATGGCTGTGTTTCAATGAAAGTTTATTTACAAAACAGGCAGTGGGCTGGATTTCTCCTGCAGGCTGTAGCTTGCTCAGCCCTTGTCTAGAGGCAAGACTGACACATTATAACACATGCTGGTAAGTGCAGAGAAGGGTCACCCAGCGGGAGCTGTGGTGCACAGCCCAGATCACCAGCCTTATTCCCCTGCTGTTGGAGCATTGTTGGCTGCAGGTTCGCAGTGAAGGGGGCAGCCTCAATCAAGACCATGTCCTTTCCTTGGAGGCATGACTGGTAGATGTGAGAGTATAGGCCCCATGCTCTTTTGCCAATTTGGAACAACTCTGATGGACCACTCCAGCTTCAGAGCCCCTCATGCAATTGACCAAGGCCGTAGCTGTAACTGCATTGCAGCTCAACATCTCCCTTAGCTTTTTCTCACTTTCCCTGGTGTCTTCCAGGGCCTGTTCCCAAAACTGCCTCTCAGAAACTACCTGCATGTGATTCTCCATCTCAGAGCCTGTGTGCAGCGAAGCAGACCTAAGCAGGCCATTTAACCCAGGCTGCTGGGTGGTGGTGGTTGGGGGTGGGGGGTGATGTGGGGGTAAGGGGGCTGAGGGTTGAAGAGAAAGGCTTCCTGATCAAAGTTGTGTCTTAAAGCACTACTGGGACCATACTAATAGAGGGGGCAAGAGGTAGGGGAAATAGGAAACAGTCTTCTGGTCAGAAGGAAGAGATCTGCTAGTTGTGGTGGCTCATGTGTATAATCCCAGAACTTTGGGAGGCTGAGGCATGAGAATTGCTTGAATCCAGGAGTTCAAGACCATCCTGGGCAACAAAGTGAGACCCCATCTCTACAAAATAAAAATTAAAAACAGTTAATCAGGCATGGTGGCCTGCGCCTGTAGTCCCAGCTACTTGGGAGGCTGAAGTGGTGATTGCTTGAGCCCAGGAGTTTCTCCAAACTCAGTGAGCTATAATCATGCTACCGCACTCCAACCTCGATGACAGAGCAAACCTCTTGTCTCTACAAAAAGAAAGAAGAGATCTGGTTAGAAGGGAAAAGAAATGGAGGCAAGAAACACATGATGGATTGAATAGTTCACAGTTGCTGAACTGTCATGTGTGGCTGGGGATTCATCTATATCACATATGGAGCTGAGGGGGAGGCAAGGGCTAGATCATGCAGGGTCTTGAAATAGCGATCAGTTGTATATCTGGGGATGGAGTAACTGCCTAGAGACAGCCCTAGATGGTGAAGGAGATCCTTCTCCACCTTCCTACCATAAAATTGGAGGTACAGTGCTGGGAGAAGCTTTCACTGGAGAGGGCTGCAGGAAGCTGTGTGTCTTGGGGAACTCCTGGCTTCAGTGACTCATCAGATAGAGAAGCTGTGAAGCCCCCCAGAATACAAGAGAGCATGGTTATCACACCTCAAGGTTTCAGAGCACATGGTGGAGAGTTGGAACACTTGGGGAGTGTGGCACAGTAAGTCGCGGTAGCAAGCTCAGGTAGGAATGGAGATGAAGCTGAAGAGAGAAGTGGTGGCTGAGGGGTTTGTATTTGGGTTTAAGCATGGGTGGCCCCGAGGTGAGGCCGGCAGCTTGGTGCAAGCCTCCTTCTTCATTGAGGGTGACCCTGCTGGCACAGGGATCTCCTGAAGCTCAACTACAATCTAAAAACACTGTCCTTTCCTATTTCATAGATTTTAAAGTAAACAAGAATTGTATGATATTTTAAATTTTTCAGATAATATATTAGAATGGCACAAAAGTAACAGTGGTTTTGCCATTTAAAGTGATGACAAAAACTGCAATTACTTCTGCACCAACCTAACAGATGTATTTATAATAAAGAATATATAACAGAGGTATATTATATAATTTATAATATCATCAATCTTTGTATTCTATACACAAACAATTGGTAACAGTTTGGTGTATATAATTCCAGAACCATTTCTGTGAATTTACTAATACATATTTACTTTTATTTAAAAACATCTATCATCTATCTACCAATTTTTATATACTTATTACATGAATATGTACACATGCTGCTTTGTGACTTTCTTTGTTCATGTCAGATTATAGACATATTCATAACAAATTTTAATATTTTTCCATGCTGTGGATATACTATATTGTACTTAATCATTATAATTATGATACCTATAGAAATTTGAGGCCTAATTTTTGCCATTATAAATACTGCTGCCATGAACATTGTCATACATATATGAGTATTTATATACATGAGCATAATATGATATGAACTAAGATTTGTGGGTGCTATCATCAGCTGGTAATTGTGGTAAGTGCTTTGCATGTGTTATCTCATTTAATTCTCACAATTGTCCTTTGAAATAGGTTTCATTATGATCCTAATACTACACAGGAAGAGAATGTGCCTTAGAAAGTTTAAGTAACCTGCCATTAATTTTCTCAGAAGAATAGTGGAATGAATTTGCCAATTTGCATTTTAAAAAAAGACTTGTTGGTATACGATTGAAATCAACTTGAGCTTACATATATATTTAGGGTGGACTGACATCTTTACAATATTGAGTCCTCTCATCTAAATGTCATGTCTTTCCATTTGTTTAGATCTCCTTATTTGTCTTTCCATAATGCTTGCATGTTTTTTTCACATAGGACCTACATATTTCTTGTTAGAGAGATTCATAGGTGTGTCATAGGTATTGTTGGTGTAAAGGAATTTAATGAAATTTGTGTTTTGTATTTTGAGCTTATAGCATACAGAGTTGTGTTACAAGATAAAAGATAAGATACCTTTCAAGTCAGAGTCACTGTGCAGAGTTGCTTTGTTAATGCTTTATCCAGGATTTAATTTCTATCTATGCTCTTTCAGGAGACAAGTTGATGGCTTGTGTTTTTCAGAGTCATTCAAATGACTCAGTATTGGATTCCAGATTGAATAGACTTTCTGCTCAGAATCTGAAACCATGGCACCCTTGACTTTTACTCTTAGTTTGATGCCCCTTTGAGTTTTATCATGATAAGGTCACCTGTTTCTTAATTTCTGGAAATATTAAGGATTTTTCTCTATTTTTGTAGTTTATAAATGTCACATGATTTTGCTAATTGTGTATGCAAACCTCTTTCCATTTTATTTTTCATTTTTTCACATATCATTTTTACATTTTTTGCTTTTACTGCTTGGCACTTCTATTTTACTTTCATTGCTCATTCCTTATTGAGGGCTTTCAATTTGAACACATAACTCCTTTTTTTCTACTGAATTTTCTTTTCTTTTCTTTTTCCTATTAAAAAATTCTCCTTTAAAATGGAGGTGAAGAGATACTTAAATATAAAAATAGAAGAAAATTGAGAATTAAAAAAAAAACCAAACGTTTTTTTCCCAGTGGAAATGATTGACTGGTTGACCTGTGTCAACTTTCAATATTTCAAGAGGTTCCTTTTATTAATTATCTGTCATTTGTTCTATGTATTGGGAAATTTCCCAACTTTATCTTTTATTTATCTGATACAGTCTTCAGAATTGTTCATTCTATTTTTCAGGCGTTGCACTGATTATTTTTAAATTACTTATTGTAACTGACAACAAATTAGACAGAAATCTGATTTTCCCAAAAAAGTCATTCCTAGGTATTGATTGTACTTTTTTAAAAGAAATAAAAACCAATTCCTTTGAAATGGTCACAATACTTCTTGAATCCCTCTGAAGATAGCAATTAGAAAGTTTTCAAGACTAGCCATAATCCTTGTGTTACATCTTATTTCTCTGGGTTAGCTATTCGGTTTGTGCACAGTGGTCCTTTTGGTTTATGCTTTAGTTATCTGTTCGTATTTAAGGGTGAAGAACTAGTTTGATCATATGGGTAGCTGGAATGAGTTTCTTCTGCAGATAAGGCTCTGAGTAGATAATTCCCCTGAATCCATTGAGGTAGGAAGACTGACAGGCAGACTTTGCTTTAGGATACGTGGGTGGGATCAAACAGGCAGGATGGAGACTCCCACAAATGCCAGTGCATGGAGGCTTTTACTCTGGGATTTGAATGTTTTCATTTATACTCCTTCTTATTATTCCTGCATAGAGCTGTCTTCTGTTAATTATTATTATTTTCTTGCAGTTTACAACTTTTGAAGTCTAGAATTATCTTGGACTCTGTTCCCTTGCCTAGACCTTAAATCCACTTTGGGTGACTTCCTAGGCTAATGTTAGATGTTGTTTAGACAAAAACCTTGAGCCTTTAGCGTTGAGCAAGTTAACTAAGTGCCGTAAGCTTCCAGCTCTGCATCTGTAGAGGGGCACAAAACCAAGGCTTCTTTGAGAGGGTTGTTGTGATAATTAAACAGAATAATGCATATAAGATTGTAGGTAGTAACTGTCCAGCACATGCTCACCTTCCTTCTTCCTCACCGCCCTCTTTCTCCCCATCTTCTTCCTCACTCTTCCCTTCCCTTTTCCCTTCCTTCCTTCTTCTTCTCCTCCATGTCTTGTGTTTCTACTTTTATTATTTCCATTATACCAGGATTTGGACCATTTTCTAATTATCTTATTCATTACATTCTTTCTTTGTCTTTGAAGGGAATAGAAGTTAAAAACATATGTAAGAGCTTTTCCTACAAGCCAATACTGCTTCAGGAATATGAATGTGGAAAAGTTTAAAACAAAAACAAACAAACAGAGACTTAGAGTCAGAAATGAATCTCAGTGTAGCCACCCATCAGTCATGTGACCATGGGCAAGAGGCTTTACTTTTCTAAGCCTCCACCTTTGTAGTTTGGTGATCTGTGAAATGAGACTAAATAAAATGATGTACCTAAATCATCTTGCACAGCAAGTCCAAGTGAAATATCCATCCCCTTTCCCCTTCCCTTTTTCTTGTTCTGCCAAACTGTGCCATGATGATCATGCTGTAGACCTGCTTCATGGGTGATACCTGTGTGTGGGTGCATGGGGCCCTGCACTTAGATGGACCCCGAATTTGGTTTAGTGCTTTTTGCTATTGCTGTCTTAAAATTATTCAAAATGTTTGAACAAGGAGCTCCGATTTCCCTTTTGTACTGGCCCCCCAAATTGTATATCTGGCTCTGCCTTCTGTGATTCAATTCATTAAACAATCCATATTTCTGTCTCGCTAGTAGACAGGGAGGAAGCAGGTTCCCAGGTGCCCAAGGGCAGCAGCTGGGGAATCCCGTCTATGGCTGCAGCTCTTCCAGTGTCATTTCTACCCAAGTTCGTAAAGCATCCAGCGTAGGCTTCCTTGGGTTCCCTGCAGCTTTCCAACTATAGCTCCAATTTGACACACAGGCTATTTTCTATCCAGGTCCTAAAGGTAGCCTTCTGTAAGGTTTTGGAAATAAAGCAAGTCATTGCCTTTTTGTTAATGACTTTTAAAAGAATGAGCATTTTACTGAGCATAAGAAACCCTCTAAGAATATACTGGAAAAGGCAGGCTCATGCTGCGGATGAACTAGAGTATGTCCTTCAATGTGAAATCCCTGCCAAGGAAATGCATAGCTGGGAGGTTCCCTTTGCCTCTTTCATGACCCAGCTGACCATCTGTTCCTTTATTTCCAGAAGGAATGTAGACTCTTTTCCACAAAAAAGTAAGTCCAAAATGTAGGAGTACATTTTTAGAGGCTTGACTCCTGAGTAGTTACAAAATAAACACAAAACATTATAGGGAGGTTTCAGTGAGCTAGTCTCAGTCATATGAAGCCGACCTCCTTTGCATTCTTTAACCAAGTCCACAGCTGGGGAAGAAGGGATGGGGTATGAAAGGTTGGACTAATCCAGTGTGGTCCTGGCACTTTCCTCCTTGCTGCATGAATTAATTCTGGCCATCCAGGGAGTGACAGAGGCTATAATTGAAGCCCTTTCATATGAAGGGAATATCTACAGACCAGTCTGGATCAAGAGAACGCGTGCATGTAATCATGGTCAAAGCAATAAACAAATAGGATGGATATCACAGGCACTCAGAGTTGGTATTTACCTCTATGGCAGTGGTCCTCAAAGTCTGGTCTCTGTATTACCAGCATGAGCATCAGCAGAAACTTGTCAGAACTGCAAAATCTCAGTCCTCTCCCAATACCTACCAGATCAGAAACTCTGGGGATGAGGTCCAATAAACTATGTTTTAATTGGCCATCTAGGTGATTCTGATGCACTAAAGTTTGCAGCCAACTGCTCTATAGCATTCTCGAAGGTCATTATAAGACATCCCAACCCAGAATACAGGTCTAAATGTCAGATGATATGATCTGATGGGTGACTGTTTTCTTCCCTTCCTTCCCTCCCTCCCTCCCTCCCTCCCTCCCTCCCTCCCTCCCTCTCTCCCTTCCTTCCTTCTTTCCTTCCTTCCTTCCTTCCTTCCTTCCTTCCTTCCTTCCTTCCTTCCTTCCTTCCTTCCTTCCTTCCTTCCTTCTTTTTTCTTCTTTTTTACTCTTTCTTTCTTTCTCTTTCTTTTTTTTTAAAAACATACTTTCATAGATAGCAGTAAAATAGTCTTAACTACAAAGCTCATAAACTGGCAGGTAACATTTTAGTCTGACCATCGGGGGATGAGGTCAAAGTTGCTGCTCTCCTCATGAGCTTCCTTCTGTTTCACAGCTGCTGCCTAGAGTCTGGGAACCAGATGTATGGGCTCAGAGAGCTAGATTCAGGCTCTTTGTTTAGCTGTCCAACCAGGCTATGGACAAACTTACCAGTGAAGGTCCAATTGAGAGCCAGGAAAGATCCTGCCATGGAGTTAGATGGCTTGGCATTTTGCTCTTGGCTCCTCATACACAAGTTTAAAATATCTCCCATCATCAACACTACAATGTATTACAAATTGAGCTTAGGTTTTTTTTTTTTTTTTTTTTTTTTTGCTGCCTGCTGCATGCAAAAGTCATCCTATTGCAATCTATGAAAGAAACTTTGCCAAAATAATCCTAACCACAAGAACGAACAAAGAAATAACATACGAAACAACGTATATTGCTTTTTCAGACAAGCTCATAAAATCCACGAAATTCTAAGAGCACTTGGGTGATCCGAAGCGGATTGAAGTTATTCCTCCTGGAAGGTAGATTTTTCACAATGATTAAATATCTGCATGATTAGGAGGCTTCAGTAGTCTGAGTGGTGGTCTGACATGAAGCCTCCTGAATTTATGTCATGTTCTTTCTTGTGTTCATGGGAAGAAGCATAAACTGTATGCTTTATTTTTGTAAACTGGATTTTTCTTCTTTTGCTATTTTTTATCCTCATGCAACATATTCATGGAACATTTAGTTTGATCATTTTCACTTATAGGATATATACCTGAAGAGAAGAGATATGCCCAATATAGCAGTTAAAAAAGATCCACTCAGATATTGACAATAATGAAATCTTATATTTGAGAATTTATGTCTTCAATGTTAATCAGAAGGTCAGATCCATCAGAAATAATTACCAGTAAACTGATCAACACATTCCTCACTCAGCAAAAATGTATTAATTAAATAAGTGAGTACCAGCAACTTTAGCTTACTTGATTTGCCTTTTAAACAAGAGTTAAGAAATTTCAAATCTATCAGGAACTCAGTATCTGACAAAATGACTTATAGGAAACATAACCAAGAATCAGAAAATATAAACAAAAAGTCTGAACTACCAGATTAATCACTAAATAAAAAACAAAACAAAACACAAAACACTAAAAGACAAAACCGTGTTTACTTTTCTGATAGTCCATTAGGCTCAGTGTCCATTTTGTTTTGAGGAACAAAAAACTCCAACTGGTTTGATGATTTATTTTCCACTACAAATGCAAATTAGCAGGAGCAAATTAGAAGCCTTAGACTAGAGACAGGGATAATCTCTGTGTGGGAGGAGATAGTAAAATGTAAGAATCAGATACAAGAACTAGGAGAGAATAGCAGTATAGAGTCATTAGTGCAAGGAAAAAACTACCCTACATATAATAAATTCAATAACTGGCATTCGGAATAGTGATTCTGAGTAATTAGGAAAAGGAAATTATAAAAACAATAAAATTGCTTTGAAATTTACAAAGCATTTGCAATGCTGTTATTACATGGGAATGAAATTACATTTGGTATATTCTGCTTTTAAAAGCAAGGAAATGTGAACCAGAAAGATTTACAAGCAAAATTATCAACAGGAAAAATGCTTGGAACATTTTCATGCCCCCCATTATCAGTATGGCTTGATTCTCCCGGATGACTCCTTTGCTGAGCATTCTAATGAAGTATCCCTGTACTTCTGTGAGATGGAAAGCACTAATTTCCCCTAAAATATGGAACTCTGGAAAAAAGTAGTGACTAACTTTGTATAGCAGTAATAATGTGCTATTAGAAAATTATCCCTAGCATTTTTCAACCATAAATCTGATGTAAAAGATTTATTGCATTTGTATCCTGTGATTTTTATTATTTTTTTAATGTTATTTTTCCAAGGAACTTCATCTCAAATTTTTAAATGAAACTACTAGAAAAATATTGTTCAATAAACAGAGATCCAATTTACAATTAATTTTTCATATGTATATCTAAGTCATGTATACTCTGCTTGATAAAACTTTGGTTCAATATCTGCTAAAACAAAATATAAAAAAAGAAATTAATCTGAAAATCTCTAAGCTTGTTGAAATTCAGGGTGGGGCTCCCATTGTGTTTTTAGAATAAGATTAACTGGGGGAGGAGGAAATAAATTTATACAATGAAAACTATGACCAGAGAGTTCTCTCTTTCATAGAGGTAAATATTATTTACCAGAAAGACTCTAGGACTAAAATAAATTATTCTAATCCAGTGTCTTTCTACTTGACTCTCGTCTTTTTTTTTTTTTTTAAACTTTGTGGCAAGATGCTTATAGAAGCCAAAAATCAACGTATTTTCTTGTTGGATGATTCTGGCCCTTGCTGCTATCTTCTTGCTACATGAGGAGATTTGAATGTAGATTACTGGGACTAACAGCCAATCCTTATGACTGAGCGTTGACTGATAATCTACATGGACCAAGCAACATAGAAGAGAAGAGCTGCCCTAGGCAGTGAGACGAATACTTTTAATTCTTGATGACTTTGTTTGCACCTCATTCCATCCTGCTTCTTATCTTCTAACTGCTAACATTAGCCCCTTTTGCTCTGTTGGTTCTCACCCCACCATTGGAATTTTCCTTGTCTCCACATTTCTGGCTCTGATCTTAGAATCTCTGTTCATGTATTCCGGTCATTCACTCTGACCAAGTAGTCTCCAGCCAGATAAGGGCTCTCCTGATCCCAACTTCCACCTCTTGTGCAAGCTCTGTGAAGATGGCTCCCTGAGGGGGAAACAGACACTTCTACCTGTCATCGAAATTCCTCTCATGTCTGCTCTTTTCTCTTTCTTCTTATTTGCTCTCTGTCATCTTTTAAAGACTGGACTACTCACCTCCCTGGCTTTAGGTGCTTCCCATGCCAGTTCATCTTTCACTTCACTACTATAACATTAGTGAATTCTCTCATCCTCACCTTTCAAATCTAAATCCCTGTGCCCAGCTTCCAAGACCTTCATCTGACCTCTTCAACTTTCTTGTCTGCAATTTCCCAGTATGCAATTTCAGTCAAGCCAATTACATTGTTTCTATCTTTGGAAGGTTATCCATAAGATTAAGTTCACATCCCATCTTTTTGAAGGTTACTGTGACTGCTACCAACTTACCTTTGCACAGGGCTTCTTGGACCATAAAATATTTTGATATATATATCTCTCTCTTTGGATTCTCCTATTAACCTTTTAAAAGTCATTACTGAGTTATCTCTCTCCTTCACACCTCACAGTATACATTCATAGGAACTCTTGTTGATTTTATTTCTAAAATATAATGCAAATATATTCCTTTTTTTTTTTTTTTTTGACAGAGTTTCACTCTGTTGCCCAGGCCAGAGTGTAGTGGCACGATCTCAGCTCACTGCAACCTCCACCTCTCGGGTTCAAGCAATTCTCCTGCCTCAGCCTTCTGAGTAGCTTGGACTACAGGGGTGCACCACCGCACCTGGCTAATTTTTGTATTTTTAGTAGATACAGAGTTTTGCCATGTTGGCCAGGCTAGTCTCTAACTCCTGACCTCAGGTGATCCACACACCTCAGCCTCCCAAAGTGCTGGGATTACAGGTGTGAGCCACCGTGCTGGGCCTATATCACTTCTTAAATTGTCCACTATGTGCTACCAGATTCTCCCTAATCTGGACTACCATAGCATTCTAACTGGCCTCCTTACTTTTACACTTGCTATGCTGCAGTTCCACTGCATACAGCAGCCACAATAATCTTTGTAAAATGTGAGTAATGTACTGTCCAGATCCTCCTCCTCCCTGGATTTCTCCAGTGGTTTTCTTTCAAACTTGGATAAAAATCTAAATTCCTTAGCATGGACAATGAAGTCCATAAGACCAAGCCAGCACTGTCCACTAGAGCCTGTGCAATCATGAAAATGTTCTCTAATCTTTGGTGTTTAATACAGTAGCCACTAGCCACATGTGCTTACCAAGTGCTTGAAATATGGCTAGTGTTACTGAGAAACTGATTTTTAAATTTCAATTAATTTAAATATAAACTTAACTAACCACATGTGGTTAATGGCTACCATACTGGACAATGAAGATCCAGCCACTGGACTCACGTCTCTGTAGCTGAGTTTAGGTGTCTGTACTCACCTCCTGTTATTTTTCCTGTTGTTTACTCAACAATAAGCACCCAAGATTTCTCGCTGCTCTTCACAAATGCAAGCTTGTTCCACCTCTGGGGCTTTGTTCAGATCTCCCCACCCCCTGGCTTCTCTTCCTTTAGATCTTCACACAACTCATGCCCTTACTCCATTCTCATTTCCGAAACAAAAGTTACTTTTTCACAGAATCCTTTTCTGGTCACTGTCTTAGAGAGTTTGAGCTATTGTAATAAGGATACCACAGACTGGGTGGTTTAAGCAATAAACATTTATTTCTCCCAGCTCTGGAAGCTGGAAGTCTGAGATCAGGGTGCCAGTATGATCAATTTCCTGCTGAGGGCCTTCCTCCTGGTTCACAGATGGCTGCTTTCTTGCTACATGCTCACATGAGGGAGAGCAGAGAGAAGAAGGAAGCTCTCTCTTGTCTGTTTTTATAAGGCCACTAATTACATCATGAAGCTTTCACCATCATAACCTAATTATCTCCCAAAGGCCGACGTCCAAATACTATCATATTGGAGATTAGGGTTTCAATATAAATTTGGACAGCACACATATTCAGCCCATAGCAGTCAGTCTATGTAAAATAGCTCCCTATGCTACCCTATTCCACAAGTACTCTTCTATTTAGCTTTATCACTGCCTAAAATAATTTTTTTCTACCTTGTTTATCATCTGTCTTCTCTACTTTCTCCAGAAGTACAGGTTCAGAGTAGGTGGAAAATGAGCTTTAGGTAGATTGAATTTTCTAGGTGATGCTGGGGATACAGGAGCAAGGGAGTTGAGGGTGTTTGCAAAGAAGTAATTACAATGAAGGAAAAGTAGAATCTAAGAACCTAAAATGGGTGAGGAATACTGAAAGGAGGGTAAATTCACTGATTTAATGGATGTGATGCTCTGGTGTGGCTGAAATACTATTGGAACAGAAAGGCTAAAGAGAATTAGATGGTGGCCATACAGTGGCAAGCTGGAAAGGGAGATTCTAGAGAGGGTGTAACGCTTGTTTGAATGAAGTCTTGGGAATGCTCATGGAAGTGGGTGGCCAATATGGAAGAGGGTAGAAGACAAGATCGTAGGAGGAGAAGAGCTTAAGGACTCAGGAGGTCAGGGTATTTGGAAGAGTCATCTTCAGTGTGTGAAAATCATAAAGGATTATGTACAACAGGAGTAGTGCTGGAGTGAATTAGAGTAGGCCTGGCTCTAGCAGATGAGACCTCCCTGGGGTTGGGAGGTGACTGCTGATGACAGCAGAAAATGGGAGAATCTGCCAGCATAGATTTTAAAGCTGTGAGTTTTAAGGGAAAAGAGACAATAAACAGGAAGCAGCAGTAAGGCTGCCTCCCTGGTCACCAGGCGTGATGAAGGAAAAAACAACCATCACCTGAAAGTTCTGCAGGGGCCAGGCATGGGGCTCATGACTGTAATTCCAGCACTTTGGGAGGCTGAGCTGAGAGCATTGCTTGAGCCTAGGAGTTCAAGACTAGGCTGGGCAACATAGGGAGACCTCATCTCTACCAAATAAATAAATAAATAAATAAATACATAAGTAAATAAATAAGTAAATAAATAAATGAAAATTAGCTGGGCATGATTGTATGTGCCTATAGTCCCAACTACTTGGGAGGCTGAAGTGGGAGGATTGCTTAAGCCTGGGAGGCTGAGGCTGCAGTGAGCCATAACTGTACCACTGCACTCCAGCCTAGGTAGCACAACAAGACCCTGTCTCAAAAAGAGAAAGGAAAGGACTAGATATTAGCATAAGAAGTGAAGGACACATCCGAGAGGAAGTTGAGGATAAAGAGGATTTTGCTAAAAGTGAATTCTAGAGTAGAGTGGAGGGTATTGACCTCTAGGGAGGTTGGACGATGGGCTGGATTAGCAGACGTGCAGATCTGTTCAGAGAGGAAACTGTGAGAGGAAGGCGCCTTGCAGCCTTGTGCTTCTAGTGATTGATATCACTGGGAAAGTGGTGTGATGGGAATCTTTTCCAAGGTCTCCAAGTCACCTTGTTCTGATAAAACAGAGTGTTGGAGGGGAGGGGAGGGAATGTGGGATCTTATCAAGGCATAAAGAACTCTGGTGCTGCTTTTCACTCCCCTGGTATCAGTTTGGAGGGCAAGGGAGCAGTGGCATTCCTGGGAGCCCCAGGGTGTTCTGAGTCTTCCTTCTTTATTCCCTTCTTCAAGTCTGACCTCAATCCTTCATTCTGTGGTCACAGTTGCTTCCAGACCTGAGGAAAACATGCTGACTGAAACTTCAGTTATGAGGGCCTTAGAAACAGGCAACAGGTGCATGTTTCATTTTCAGATAAATGAAGCATGCTCTGGGAGCTGCAAGACATCTTGTCTTCTCTCTACCTGCTGCCAAACAGCCTCCTCCCTGCTCAGGCCACTCCCGTCAGGCTCATCAAGGGCTTCTGGTTTTCTGGCTTGGTGGACTCCGTGGATGATGCTTCTCTATGGAGGAGCTCATCAGAAGAAGAGCACATAAGAAAAAACAAATTAACAACAAAAAGAGCACATAAGAAGAAAAGGGGTGACAGCTGAGTCAAGAATGATAAATTCCATTGAGGGCAGGTTGAATTTAAGATGTGGGCATCAACAGAGACTGTCCAAAGGACAGTAGGATGTATTGGTCTGGCACTCACTAGAGTGATGTCTGGGTTGGATGCAGATTTAGGAGTTTTCAGCTGGTGGATGAAATAAGAAGAAGTAAGATTTAGCCCAGAGAGATTATGAAGGATGAGAAGGGCTGGGGGTGAAAAACAGAATGCTGGGGAAGAACAGCATTTGAAAGATGGGCAGAGGACAGATTGCCAATGGGATCAAAGAGCAACTTCTATAGCAGTAAGAGGAAAACCAAGAATGAGTGAAAGATTGAAAGAGGGAGCAAGGGATCCTTTCTTTTGGTAAAGTGGAGATGTGAACACTCGTGCTTAATGCTTCTGATTTCAAATCCAGATCTAAGGAATCAGTGTTAGACAGAAATAGAGAAGTATAAAAGATGGTATGAACAAGATGGAATCCATGGGAATCCTGCCAGAGAGAGGGAAGATGGGACAAGACTGAAGGAAGGTACCAGTGCTGTCCTCTATAACCCATCTGGAGATGTTATGAAGATTTAAGTAAAATGGATAATTTTCTCGTAAAATACAAGTTAACAAATCTGACTCAAGCCAATTTAGGAAAAAAAGAACGGAATTTAATAATGGAAAATAATATTTCCAAATTTTGTTTTAAGACAGGTAGTAGCTTTAGATATTATTGGCATTTTTAAAAAACATTCAAAGAGAATATTATTTCTGGGTTCTATAAAATGTTACACACATAAAAATACAAAAACAAAACAAAAACATTCATGGACATGTTCCCAATTCATCTTCTGAAACTTGGCATAGCATTAAACATAAAATCTGACCAAGAACACAAAAGTGACAGTTATCGAACAATCTCTCTTATGTATGTGGAGGTAAAAATAATAAAGCATTGGCAATCAAAACTCAGAAGTTTGTTAAAATAAAATCCCCATGGCCAAGTAGGACTTGTTCCAGGATTGTAATAAGAGTTTAATATTAGGATATCTATTAATATAATCCATCAGATAAAGAGGCCAAAGGCCAAAAAAAAAAAAAAAAAAAAAAAGGAAAAGAAAAAGAAAAATCACATGATTACCTCCATACTTGCCAAAAAGTCATCTGAAACAATTCCACATCTACTCCTGATGGAAATTCTTAGTAAGCTAGGAACATTACCTATCTTTAAAATGAGAAAGACTGCCTTAGTTTAATTGTGAATATGAGTGGGATGTCTGGAATTTGTGTAGAAGGGGATCTTAAGGAATGACTTAGTTGGAAATGGATTTGTCTTTAAGTTGAATTTGCAGGGCACCACATGATTTTTCTCAGGCTGTATAAGTACTTTTGGTGGCTTCTAGAGTGGCTAGTGTTTATAGGAGAACTAAGGCCACCTGTCAGCCCAATACTGTACAA
Source organism: Macaca nemestrina (assembly GCF_043159975.1). Taxonomy (NCBI): domain Eukaryota; kingdom Metazoa; phylum Chordata; class Mammalia; order Primates; family Cercopithecidae; genus Macaca; species Macaca nemestrina. The sequence goes on from NC_092126.1 coordinate 11,704,452, forward strand.
TATTACATGTATAGTAAAACATTAGTGGCATTTAAAGTTAAGTCATGTGCCAGCCTGGTATCTCTCTAATATTTACCATATTTTTGGAAGTTCTCCAGCAATAAACCCCTGTCCCTACACACTGCACTCCCTTTCCCCCCCTAAATGAAAGAGAATTATAGTTACAGAGGCAAAATTGTTATTTCATATATTATGATAATATGAAAATAATAGCTATCATTTACTTGCTATATGCCGGGCTCTGTGTTAAGCACTTTACATACACTAATTGACTTGAATGGCAATGCTGTAGAGGACATTATTATGTTCACTTTATGGAAAGTACAGTGAATCTCTGGAAAGCGAGGGACAGGAAAGCTTGTTAAGTGGCATCTCAAAGTGGCACAATGGGATTTGAACATGACTGTGTCTGTGCCCATGCTCTGAACCAGTAAGCAACACTGTATTTCTTTATTAATGGATAAGAAATGCAATATAAATGATTTTAGATTATAAAATTAATATAAGAATGAATTTCTTATGTGCCAGCTATCACCAGTCAAAAAATATAAAAATGGTAATTCATAATAGTAAGTCAAGAGTATAAAATACTGTGTGCTATGTTCTTAATGTTTGTGTCCCCCTGAAATTCATTTGTTGAAACTTAATCCACCAGTGTGACGGTGTTAAAGGTGAGGCCTTTAGGAGGTGATTAGGACATGAGGGCAGAGCCTACATGAGTCGGGTTAGTGCCCTTATAAAGAGGTCTCATCTCAGAGAACTACCTTGCACCTTCCACCATGGGACAACACAGCTACAGGATTCCCTCTATAAACCAGGAAACAGGCCCTCTGCCGATGCCTTGGTCTTGGATTTTCCAGCTTCTAGAACTGTGACAAATACATTTTTGTTGTTTATAAAGCCAGTTTATGACATTTTGTTTTAGCAGCCTGAATGGACCGAGATACTTGGAAAATAGCTAACAAAGAATTTGGGCAAGAAATATTTGAAGGCAATTCCAAGCATTTATGAGAGGCATAAAAGACAGGTGTTTCAATAACTAGAGATATACTATGATTTTGGATAAGAAATCTCATTATTGTAAAGATTTCACTGAAATAATATCAGGAGTTTCATGAAATAATATCAGGAGTAATTTGAAATTACTTTCAAAATATTGTTTTCATAATTTGGTAGAAAATGAAAAGTTGAGTGCAGATAAATATAAAACTTCCAAGAGGGTACTTGTATTATTAATTATCAAACTCTATTACTAAGCTACAATAATTAAAACACGTAATAGTCATGTAAGAGTACAGTATAGTAATAAGTGCAAAAATAAAGTTACAAAACACTAGAATATGACAGATAACTCTAAAAGAGAATCTACTACATATTACCACTTATTACATAATAAACATAAAATTTCAAATCAGTGAAAAAACAATACATTATTCAACAAATGGTTTTAGAAATATCGATTCATCATTTGGAAAAAATAGATTTATTCATACTACATAATGATATAAATTCCAGATGGATGAAAATGATAAAAGCAAAAAGTACATATTGAGGATCTAGAGAAAGATACAGGTTATTTTATTTTTCTGTTCTCAAGGTTGGAAGTACTTTCTAAATATAATTGAAAAGAATAAAACACAGCTAAGTAAATTTGAGACATTTAAAACCATAAAAAAAGAAACTTCTACATTGAAAATGTAATAAAATTGAAAAACAGATTTCAATCCGGGAAAATGTTAGCAATGTATATGAAAGGTTGATTTTAATATTTATAAAAAATTTTTAAAAAACCAATAAGAAATGAATAAACAGTATTAAAATGGACAAGGACATGAACAGATAATTCACATACCAAAAAGACAAGTAAAAAAAAAAGCATGAAAAATAACCCTTTCAATGAATAAATGTAAGTAAAACAATAATAAAATTCAATAATTCTGCATCATTCAAATTTGCTGGTTAAAAACCTTTAATACTACAATCCGACAACAAAAACCAAACAATCTAATTTTAAAATGGACGAAGGCCTTGACTGGATATTTTTCCAAAGAAGATATGCAAATGACCTATAAGCACATAAAAACATGCTCTACATCACTAAACATGAGATACCATCTTGTACCCATCAGGATCAACAAAACCCAGAGAATAACAAGTGTTGGTGAGGATGTGGAGAAACTGGAATCCTTGTGCATTACTCGTCAGAATCCAAAACTGTGTGACCACTCTGGAAAATAGGATGGCAATTTCTCAAAAAATTAAACATAGAATCACCAGATGATCCAGCAACTGCACTTCTGGTTATATACCCATAAGAAATGAAAGAGGGGACTCCAACAAGTATTTGCACACCCACTTCACAGCAGCATTATTCAGAGTAGCCAAAAGGTAGAAGCAGCCGAAGTATTCACTGATGTATCAGTGGCTAAACACAATGTAGTATATACATACAATGGAATATTATTCTGCCTTAAAAAAGAAGGGAATTCTGATACATGCCACAACGTAGATGAGCTGTGAAGACATTATGTTAAGTGAAATAATCACAAAAGGACAAATATATGATTTCTCTTATATGGTAAACCCAGAATAGTCAAATTCATATAGACAAAAAGCAAAATGGTGGTTGCCAGAGACTGGTGAAAAAGGGGGATGGAGAATTAGTAATTAGTGTTGAATGGGTACAGAGTTACAGTTGGAGATGATAAAGATGCTCTGGAGATGAATAGTGGTTATGGCTGCACAACAATGTGAAGGTACTTAATGCTGTAGAATTGTACACTTAAATATGGTTAAAATGGTAAACTGTATGTTATGCATATTTTACCACAGTAAAGAAAAACCTAGGTTGGTGTTGATGTCTGCATGGAGTGGGATCTAAGAAAGAAGGAAAAAATGAACTAGAAACAAAATTCTTACCAACTCAGGTTGATGAAAAAGAAATCTTAGTTTAGACTTCAGGTGGACAAAAATGAATAAGTACACAAAATATTCATCTTGGAATTCCTAGTCATGGATCTGCCCTCGCATAGATGTGAGGCTTGAATTTAGACAACAAAAGTTGGTTTGGTAAACCCCAAACTGAAAAAGTAACAAAATTTGGTTCCTGCCAATGATGTCCTAGGGGACTTGACAAAAGCAAGTACTTTGGAGTAAGAACATGCCCATTCTCTCCACATGGATTTATAGATTCAATGCAGTTCCATTCAGAATCCCAGCAGGCGTTTTTGTGCAAATTGATCAGGTGATTCCAAAGCACACGTGGAAATGCAAGGAGTCAAAAATAACCCAAATCTGTTTTGCAAAAGAAGAGCAAAGTTCCAGGGCTTATGCTACGAGATATCAAGACCTTTTAAATAAAATCATTACATTTAAGACAGTGCTGTACTGGTAGAAAGATAGACAAAGAGGCCAATGGGCAGAATAGAAACTTCCACATATACAGTCAAATTATTTATGGATACCAAAAGTGGTACAGTCAAAATGAATCTTGACCCCTACCTCACACCATACCAAAAAAAGCAATTCCAAATGAATTGTAAATCCACCTGTGAAAGGTATATAATAATAACAATTCTAGAAAATAATAATAGGAGAATATCTATATGACTTTGGAATAGGCCAAGATTTTATAAGCACTACACAAAAAAGCACAACCATATGAGAGAAAATGTAAAAATTAGACTACATTAAATTAGGAATTTCTGTGAAGAAGAAAAAAGGTAAGCCTTTTTTTTTCAGTGTAGAAGAGAATATCTGCAATACATTTTTCTCTCAACTTTCTCATATCCAGAATATGAGAAGAACGCCTACAAATTAGTAAGAAACAAATAACCTAATAGAAAAATGGGCAAAAGACTTGAACAACTACACAAGAAAATATCAAATGCCAATAAACATATAAAAACTACTAAGCTCATCAGTCATTGGGGAAATACAAGTGAAAACCGCACTGCAATATCATTAATTGTGTATTAGATGGCCAAAATGAGAAAGACAATATGAAACGATGGTAGCACAAAGAGTGGATTGAAGTCTTATACATTGCTGGCAGGAATATGAATTGGTACAGCCATTTTGAAAAATATGTTAAAGCTGAACATGTGGATACCCTATAACCCAGAAATGCCACTTCTAGGTATACACCCAATAGAAGAGCTTCATATGTGCCACAAGGAATATATAAGGAATGTTCATAGCAGTATGGCTTATGGCAGCCCGAAACAAGAAACAATCCAAATGTCCATCATCAGTACAGTAGGTAAATAAATTGTGTTCCATTCATACAATGGAATGTTATATGGTAATTATTTAAGAGTATGGGAAGACGTATAACACTAGGTGGAAGAAAAAGCAAAATTTGCATGTATGCATACACTATTCTAATTCTGTTTTCAGTGGGATCTGCATAGAAAATACTGATGCTTGAGATCTCTCTCAGAGATTTCAACTTAGTGGTTCTAGCCTATGGACTGGGTTCCTTTGGTGATTCAATGCAAAGCCAAGGTCTTGTTTTCTTTCATCTTCTTCCCTGAGTAGAAGTTAAATTCCTTATTAATAATAGCTTCACAAATATGTATGAGATATGCTGGCCACAAAGCAGGCACTCAATAAATAATTGCTGATAGATGGACATAGAAACCTTTCTGGGAGATTCAGGCCATGTCTTCATGGTTAGAGATTTCTTTTTCATAGGTTGGATTGTGGTACAGGTTCAGAAAGAACCCTCCAGGAATGAGGGTCACTTTGGTCCATGGCTCCACTAGGGCACTGGGTGGCTTATATCACCATTTCAAAATCTAAGTCACGTGCTGGTGAGTCTATGGCTTATCTTCTTAGGGATGTAAAATAGCTGAAGTGAAGTCTCACTGTAGTCAGTTAGCATAACTAAAAGCCCAAAGAGGTAAACTCAGTTACATTACAGTAATGTCAGCTGTGGTTATTGAAATTATTCCAATGATGACATTTGGGGTGGCTGGTGGTAGCGGTCATCTGATTTGAAATAAATAGAGAAAATAAATAATGGTTTAGGTTTGTGTATGCTTACAATAAACATATTAGGTGTATTACGTATTCTTAGGCCTTACAAAAACCACACCAATTAGGTATTAGTAGCCCCATCAGCATCTAATGAGGGGGATGAGGAAGCTGAGGCTTTGAGGTGATAGGCAGGTTCACAGAGGTGTCAAGCTCAAAGCCTATAATTCCTCAATATCATCAAAATGTTATCATCAAAATGTTACCTTGTGTCATATAAGTGATGACAAAGAGATTTATACCAAACCTTCACATTAGACACTAGCAAGCTTTCTATGTTGTCAATAAGTCAGTAGGAGAAAAGATGTTCATTGAAATAAGTGATAATGGGACTTGGAAATTTTTGTTTATATTCAATGGTCTTTGTCAAGCCCTTAGAAAATAATTAGGCTGTGATCTTTCTGAAATAGTTAGTGGGAAGATAGAGGGGTATGATATATCAGTGGCTTTCAAACTTACTCAACTCAACTAATTTCATAAAGAAGAAAACCCACCATTACATTAAACTATATTATGACTTGTGCTTACAGGAATTTGCTCCAAGGAAACTGTACTGGGATACCAATGGGGATGGACTGGGGATCGTACAATGAAATCAGAACCCCAAGATGGGGTTCATAGATAAGGGTATTGCCAGTAACTATCTGTGTGATCTCAAGCAAGTCATTGCCCCTCTTTGGGCCTCAATTTCCTCAAGAAAAAGAGAAAGGACATTAAAATAACCTTTGAAGCTATAGACCCTTCGTGAAGCTATGAATTCTTTCCGTAGATGATGCACATAAGCATGTACACGAACAACTTTGAACGCTGGTTCAGGTTATTCACAGATTTTCCAAAGACTATTTGTGAGCTTCCAAAGAACATAGTGGCCCTTAGTTTAAAACACCTGAAATATGTGCTAATTGGGATTATAGTCATATTTATAAAAATAACCCTCACCTTTGAGAGATGCAACCTGATAGCATATTTACGGGTGACATTATTTCATGTCTGGAATTTGCTTTAAAATGATCCAGTGTGTGTGTGGTGGTGGTGGTGGTAGTGGTGGTAATACATAAAACAATACTGTCCATGAATTGATTGTGAAGCCATGTGATTAGGTCCATGACAGTTCTTTATACTGTTTTCTCTACTTTTGTGTATATTAAAATTTTCCATAATAAAATCAATTTTCACAATGAAAATGATCTAACCTTTCTTGGCTTCCACTTCCCTATCCATAAAATAGAAATATTAACAGAATCTTCTATTGTGAAGATTAAGGTTGTACCTGACTTACAGTAAACATTCAGTAGATGCTTACTATTGTTCTCTCAACTATGTAAATATATAAACAGATTTAAAAAGACATAAGATATAGATCAAAATATTATTAGTAGATGCTTCTGTATGGTAAACCAAGAGCTGATTTATTTTTCTTTTCATCATGTATGTCTGGACTGTTCAAATATCTACAAAGAGTATTTGTTACTCTTATAATAAGACAAAAAACCCTAAATCTTTTAAAAAAGTAATTTTCAAAGTCTTCCTTGAGAGAGTTTAATGCCCAAAGGGGCCTGAACCATGTTTGTCCCACAAGATATTTTAAAAACAAGACGACTTCATGGAAGAGTAAGATGGAATTTCTTATTACCGTCTTGTTCACATTTTCGTCACCAAGCTCTCACGCTCTGGGTCAAAGATCCTCGTAGACGCCAGTAAGCTTTAAGCTAGGTCTTCCTAGAATAGAATGAATTGAGCCTTCCTCTTCTCCAGTTGCATGCCATCTTACTGCCTTACCTTACCACAACCATACTAGCAGTTTAGCCTTTTTTTTTTTTTTTAAGGGGCATGCATCTCTTTGAGAATATTATGAATGCTATGCCAAGAAAAATTCACATTTAGGCATACGATATTGCATTCTATTTCCTAGGGTTCATGGACCCCCATAGTTCATCTCCACTAATTAAGTTTTCTGAGGCCATGACATCAAATTTAGGAATGTAGAAACACATATCCGGTGTATAGAACACTTTGAGAAAAACTAATTTGTACAAAACTGTAAGCCAGATAAATTGGTGGATAATTATGGGCATTACATACGTGGTTTTTGCTCTGCCAAATAATTTCCATTAGGACATCTATAAATAGCAAATCCATATAATGCATTTGAACCATACCACTGTTTGCCCAAATGCTAAGCCCTTTCCAGAACACACACCTACTGCAGAGCAACAGGCCAATTCAAAAGGTTCAATACTAGTTTTACTCTTGAGTTTAGCTACATTCATTTACAGAATTCTAGCTTTCCTCTAAAATGGCCACTAACCTATATCACTTTGGGGACTGATGTTCAATGGGAGGCAATGATACCCAGAAACTTTTTGACTAAGGAGAGGTAGTGCATGTGTATGGGTTATCAGATTGCTTTGGAATGGATCATTTGAGATGAGATGGAGTCCATTTCTTTATTTCAGGAAGGAAAAGGATAAACATGATTGAGTCCTTACAGTATACCAGGTGGACATTAGAGCATCTCATGTACTCCTCACAATGACTCTGGAAGGTGGGGGCTTTTTCCCTAGTTTCCAATTGAGTTTTTAAAAAGTTGACACATATACCCCAGGTCTGGCAGCCAGTAATTAACAGAAAAAAAATAAAAATAAATAAGAGGCAAAGCTTTCGGGCTTAGATTACTATCATTGCTGGTTAACTTCAGGGGGCTGGGAAATGTACAGTGCCTAGGATCACACCAAATCCAGACAGCCACTCAGGCTGTGATTTTCATCCTCCTGATTGTATCAATGGCTTCCAGGGATGCGTGTGAAGGGAGACAGGATCGCACTTTTCCTTGCCCCATCTGGCCTGTCCCTATCCTACAAACTGGCAACCCCTTTCCTTTGCTGGTATACACGGACTGCCTCACATTCCCCAAATGCCTGGGGATCGCACAATGAAATCAGAATAAAGAGCCAGGAACTCTACATTTAAAAGAATCCACGTAACTACAAACTCCATCTTAGGATTTCCACCACCAGCTGAGTTGCCATTTGGCATTGCACTGCCAGCAGCCACATTTTACTCTATCCTCCTCCAAGATTTTCAAACATGTGCCTGGCACCCACGAGAGTTTCAGAGGAAGTGTAACAGTGACAGGAGAAGTGCTGCGGGTTTGGTTTTGTGTATACGTGTTAGTGTAACTTTCATAAAAGCAAGTGTAAGTTCTTAGAGTATTAACTTTCACAAGAGGAACATCAACTTTCAGACAAACGCAGGCAAACCCTTTTTCTTTTTCTTTCTTTTTCTTTTCTAGTGAGTGGTATCTGAAGGTAGGGGTGATCCCTGTTATGCAAAAGGTCTCTGAGACCCTTGGGATACATACATGCCTTTCTGGCCCAGTACTCAAGCTTTTCTGGAAGAGTATCCCTCGGCTGTCTCCATCCCTCAGCCTTCAAAAGCCACCTACTACCCACCTACACGTGCTTTGGACACAAGCAGGTTCAAAGCACAAAGCAACCAAGCCACCACCCCGCAAGAAATCGATCTCCGAACCCGGAGTCACCATGAATTGCGCGTGTGGATGTGTGGGCGAGAAGGCTGGGTCCACAGGGATGTGGTCCAGCATCGTGAGCAGCGGGTCCTACCGGACGTTCAAATCTCAGCGGGTCCTGCCGGACGTTCAAGTCCTCCAGCCCTGGGCGAACTAGCAAGTTTCGACCCCCACGCCCGTGCTAGATCGGAGGAGAGACAAAGCTGGACCGCGAGGAGAGGAGAGTGAGTTTGTGTTCTCTTGGGGCAAGTGTGCTCGGTACCTTGGATTCCTGGCTGCTGGTGGATGCAGGAGAGGGCGGTTGCTCGGCGCCCGCCGCCTCCTTGGGCAGCCCGTCCACGTCGTCCTCGCGGGGGCAGCTCGGAGGGATCATCGTGGCCGCGCGGGAACGGTGTTGGGCTCCCGGAGGAACAGCGAGGCTGCTGTCCTCCTGCGCGCCCTGCCCGCCGCGCGCCAGGCTGCTCAGCTCCGGGTCCCGGGGACTCCCATCCTCGCCGAGGCGCCGACGTGCCCTCCTCCAGCCTCGCCCCCTCTCCCGCCCGGCCCTGCCCACCTCCCCGGCACTTCCGCCGGCGTGGAGGAGAGTGCGCCCTGCCCCACCCCGCCCCGCCGCGCCCGCGGCCACCTCGCCGGCGACCTCGCAGTCGTGACTGCCACTCGGCAGCGGGCGAGCGGGCTTCAGCTCGCCCACAGGAGGAGGAAGGAGGCGGGGAGGCAGCTCCGGGGCGGGGCTGCGCGGTCAACGCCTGGAGTAGTGAGGGCAGGCAGGGGGCAGCGCCCTGGAGAGGGCTGGGGGAAGGCTGGGCGCGCGCCGGCACAGAGTGCGGGTGATTCTGTAGAGAGGATGCTGAAAATTTAGACCCAAACCCCAAAGAATAGAAAATCTTTGATTTTCTATTTTGATTTCTGGAATGATATAGCCAGAAAGGACCGCTTGCAACAACTCCCTCATTCCTCACCCGAACGAATAGTGACTGAGAGAGACAGTGACTTAGCTAAGCTATTTATAGGGTTCAGTGACAGAGAGCAGGGATCGGAGTGGGGGTCCCCTGACTCACGGGCACAGCGCTTCCTCCATTCAGCTTTGATCTAAAGCAGAGAGATAATGCGGTGTGTCTATGGACACCTGTTCCTCGTTTGTTATGCACTTACTGTGCTAAACCCTTTCTTTTTACCTTATTTAATCCTCCCAGCTACTCTATGCGTCTAGGGATGATCACTTCCATTTTATAGATGAGGAAATCGAGGCTGTAGGAAGGCTGAGTAATTTGCTTTAAGTCACTAAACTATAATTGGCGAAACTGGAATTTGAACACATTTTGGCTTCAAAATCCATGCATTTCCGACTGTGGAGCCTCAAATCTAGGCCAGGTCTTGGCTGAAGAGCAATTGGATGTTGCAGTTTAGCAAGAGTTGAGGACTGTTCACAGAGGGGCAAACCAGCCTGCCTTGCTTAATCTTTTGGAAACATACGGATAGCCCCATTGAAAAAGGATACAGAGGGTCCAGTTTCTTTTGAAGACAGCCTCAGTGTGCGGGGAAAGGAAATACATCTAGATATTTAAAAGCCTCTTTTTCCCCATTAATACAAAATACCCTCAACTTTTTAAAAGAAAATTGCAAACTTCTGTTCAGATTTTTAAAATTAGCTGTTGACGTTTGCAAGAGCAGCTTCATGGATGTGCAACCTGTGCAGTCACACAGGGCCCCGCACGGATGCTGCCATCTTGAAATTCGTTAAAAATATTTAATGAGACCACATTTTCATTTTGTACTTGACCCTACAAATTATGTGTCTGGTCCTGCATGCATTCCCTAGTTCATGTCTTTTAGAATGAACTGACTCTTACTCTTTCCATCCCAGATGCCAATTGAAAGCTACTGTTCTAAGTGTCAACCTCTTACTCAGCATTGAGCTTTCAAAATGCTCTAAATTTTCCGGTGAACCTCAGTACTGGGCCAGATTGGCCAGCTAAAATGGCTTCAGTTTTTTCCGTCTCACAACGCACTTCCTGATTGTTCGATAGAGACAAAATTCTAGTAGCCAAAGTCACAAACGCAATGACAGGAGCAGCCATATCAACACATTTTTATCAAGCATCTATTCTGTATCAGAATTGTGCCATAAAACTAATGATACAGCAGAGAGAAAACATAGATTAACTCTGTTTTCCTGGAATTTAAGTCTAGCAGGAGAGACAGTGATTAATTAAATCACACACACAGTAAACAAAACAAAACAAAACAAAACAAAACAAACAAATAGAAAACTATGATAAGGGAAAGTACAAGACTTTGATGAGGGTGTACAAATGAAGCCTGAGCTAGCATGGGGACAGACGAGGGTTTTCTTAGGAAACAAAACTCCCAGGGTCTACTGGTAATTCCAGTCTTGGTGAGCAAGCATATCATGGCTTATAACAATAAATTTTTCATCTTCGGGTTTTCTTTTTTTAAGAATCAAAGATGTCACCCTTCCTTTTAGTAAGTACTTAGATCAAGTTAGCAACAGTATTAGCCAATAGTATACGTTTAAATGTTGTCCCCTGAAGGAAATTTAGAGAAGCTAGTACTTCCCTCCTTTCCACCCCACCCTGATTCCTGCAACAGAAATCCTTAGTCTGATAAATAATACCTACCATAGGAATTAGCCAAGCTGTCCCAAACTAAATCAAGCCTTTGTTTATGTGTTTGTTTCAAATTATTTTCCATCCCATCTTTTGTTATCTAGCTAACTTACCTTATTCTTCAAGTCACATATCTAAGTATTTACTAGTCTTGACATCTCCTTTCTTGACCCATTTATCTGATTTAGATTCCCAAATCAATGCCATGTTCCCATGACTTCCTTTCCTAAGTAACCAATGACAAGGTTGCCTGCTCTTCTGTTGGGCTATGATCTCCGCTAGGGCAGGGACAATGCCATGTTCATCTTGTTTCTCCAGCTCCTGGTATAATGCTTGTTAACAAGGTGGTCAAAAGAGGCTACCCTGGTAGCCCCCGAGCTGTAGAAATGGTCTAGGCATTAGTTACTACACATGTCCTCCACACACTGAATGGAGAAAGACTGATTTCTTCTGTAAAACAATGGGATTTGCCAGTGATTTCAGTTGGTAGATGGTAGACTGGCAAAGTGATCCTCAGAGGGCCCCTCATGAAGTATTGATATCCCTGAGCAGAAGTGTACATTTTCCTGGCTATGTGTGAGATACTCCCTCTGTCACCCAGGAATGCTTAGGTGAGACCTCACAGAAGACTGGAAATTCTGCATTAGAAGCTTTATGACATTTTAGCTATGGTTGTCAAGATTTCTCATTTCAACTGCAGTCTGGTAAAGCCTGAGGAGAAAAGGTTGTGAATAATTATTCTAAGTCTCGAGTCTGTAGCGGACTTTGTGATTTTTTTAGATTCCCTTTATGGTCTATTTCACTTTGGTTTCTGGGTAAATATCAAGCCAGCAGAAGTGTGAGGTGTACAGAAATTCATCTGCACAAACTTGAACTGGAAGCTCCCATTCCTGGTTCATTTACTTGTTCATTAATTTGTAAAGAGGGCAGACGCCTCCTCCTGATTGCATCCAAGGGCCTTTCACAGTAAACACCGTTAAGCAGAAGACTGTGTAATCCTGCCAACCTTCTGTCATTTCTTTGTTCTGAGTTCGTATAAAGACACTGGATTTCATCCTATGGACCTTGGCTTCTTCTAGAGCCATTTGGTAAAAAGATCCTAGTAAGACTTCTTAAATAGAACAGGCATATTTATGAAGGGTACAGAAAAGAACGATAAGAAAAAAGAAGAGGGAAGATAAGAGAATCTCAAGGAAGGGATGGCTCTCCATGCCTGATGCATCAGAGTCATGATGGATACACAATATAACACAGTATATGAGAAAGGCATAGGTTGCTGATAACAATAATAGCTAACATGTATTGGGTTTCTAATACATCATAGACATTGTATATTTGTTCTTTAATTTAATCCCTATGAAACCTTAGCTAGATAAAGAAAATCAGCCTAGGTTCTACAGTTTAGGAAGGACTCAGTTATATCCTGCTCCTGGGCCAAGTTTTGGCCACTCTGGTTTGCTGCCACTTAGATAACAGCAGAACCCGGATGTCCTGAAAAGGCAACAGGACTTAAAGTTTAGGAGCAATGCAAATTGAGAGCCACAGGCATAATAGAAGGCACAGGGCAAGTTCCCAAATAATGAAGAGTTGCCCATTCCATTCTTCTGTGTTAAAAGTAAATAACGAGCAGATCTACACTTTGGAGATGACAGCCAAGAAGTCTAGACAAATGTAAGCATGAGGCATCCACTGTTTTTTTGTTTTTGTTTTTGTTTTGAGACGGAGTCTCACTCTGTCGCCCAGGCTGGGGTGCAGCGGCATGATCTCAGCTCACTGCAACCTCCACTTCCCAGGTTCAAGCGATTCTCCTACCTCAGCCTCCTGAGTAGCTGGGACTACAGGTGTGTGCCACCATGACTAGCTAATTTTGGTATTTTTAGTAGAGACAGAACTTCACCATGTTGGCCAGGATGGTCTCCATCTCTTGACCTCATGATCCGCCTGCCTCGGTCTCCCAAAGTGCTGAGATTACATGCATGAGCCACCAGGCCTGGCCGGCATCCACTATTAGCATCACTTGTCACCCTCTAGATCCAGCTTGATGATCTGCCTTCAAGCTTAGAGAAACAAATGCTTTGCCCAAAGTCTTACCACTGACACTACCACCACCACCACCACCTCTTACTTGGAACAGCTGCTAATGCTAGGCTTCATTATGGTCTCATAGCAACTCATGATTGGTTTCTTCTCAGAGTCAAAGCTAATAATTTAATTTGGAGACTCATTTTTGTGAGGGCAAATTAGACACAGCTTAAGCATCCTTAACTTATTTCTAAGCACCAGTTGGTAATAATAACAACAATAATAGTTGATTGCATTGTAAAGCACTGTTTGTCTGCATTAGAGTTATGTCCACTGGAGGTTCCCAGAAAAAGGTAAGGTAACAAGGCCCAATCCTCATATAGCTGCTTACCTTCTGGCTTAAGACTATCTCTCTTCTTTAAAATGTATGGCTGCTTCTAACTGGTTATAGTCTCTATGAGAAAGAGGATGGCTTGAATCTTTATTCTGTATTTAGTGGAAAGGCCAGGAACCTAGAATCCAAACATCCCAGCTCTTCCACTTAAAAGCAGTGAGATCTTAGACAATTGATTTAATCTCTCTCAGCTTCAATTTCCTTAAGTCTTAAATGGGATAATGATCCCTACTTTGTAGAGTTTCTGTAAGAATGAATGCCTAATCAAAATAGGATCTGATATTATTATCATCATCATTATCAATATTATCCATATGATTTTGGGCAAATGTATTTGATTTGAGTTGGATTTACTATTTATTATAGTCAAATACATATACAACATCAAAATTAGATGTATTCTACATTGCTAAAACTGGTAATAGCTTTTGTTTAGAATTTAGAAGCAGCAAATATCTAAAATTTCTTGGAAATGCATATAAAGTAAATTCATCCTGTACATTTTGGTTCTTTGACCAGTAATTAACATTTAGCTTTATGTTTTCTTATTCTATGAGTTTAGGGTAATAGCTTAGGAGGTATATGACCCAGCCTACTCTGGTCTTACTGCTCCTCAAAAATGCCTGGTTTCTCACCAAGTTTTATTGCTTGAGTTCCCTGTATCTGAGGGATCCCTACCATTCCCTATAAGCAGCTCTCCTCATGTTGTGGACCTCAGTGCCCACCATCTGAAAGCATCGTTTCTTTCTTTTCTTATTTGGTGTCATCTAGAATGTAAGCTTCATGAGGTCAAAGGCCTCATCTTTACTCTTCACCATATATCCCTGCTGCCTAGTTGCTCATATAATAAGTGAATATTTGTTAAATTAATGAATTGACAAATGACAAAATGTCAGTGTTGTAGAGGAGCTTGTAGGTCTAATAAAAAACCATTTTGTAGAGGGTAAAATCAAAACATAAATAGATTAAGTACTTGCCCAAAGTCAATTAATATGTGACACAATGAACTCATGTCAGTTTACTGCTCACCAATCCCATTGGTCATTGTTTTATTCAGCTTTGAAATATTTGACCAAACTACTAGTTGCACAACTTTCTTTTCCAAGTTTTCAAATTAATTTTGATATTTTGCATAATATCTCTAAATATTCTTTTGCAAATAGCTTTATCATTAGTCAAGCAGTATTCAAGAATACTGAAGAAATTTAAAATCTTCTAAAATTCCACCACCGATCGGTAATAACTATTAGCATTTTGGTAAACCTCCTCCTAGATGTGCATGCGTATATGGGTACATTTTACATTTATATTTATTTGTATTTACATAAAATGATCTCAGGACATTAAGCATTTTTGTAACATCCTTTCCCTTTAGTAATATATCATAGAGATGGTTCTGTGTCAATAAATATAAGTATACATCATCCTTTTCTAATGACTCTGTGTTTTCCTCTGAATAGATGCACAGTAATTTATTTATGAGGGATCATTTATGCTTTTTTCTAGGAACTGTTAGAGAGCAATTAGAAACTCATTGTCCCTTTCTAAATAGCAACTTGGCAAGGTAAATACTATTAGACCCATTCTGTAGATGAGGTCATCAGAAGCCAGAGAGGGTTTATGACTTCCCTAATGGGATATGGTAGGTGCAGAGTGGCGAGTCTGGCCCACGTCTTCAGACTGTAAACCTCAGGCTTCTCACAGTACCTAAGCAAACAGTGAAACTCAGTGTGATCACTGTTGTGTAAGAAGTCTGCACAACATGATTTGAGAGCATGTGCAATGGAAGGATAAGGTTCACCAAATGGAAAGGATGCTGGAGAAGGTTCCAGTGTGTTGAAGGGAGACTGTGATTTTTCTGGAAGGATAAGGAGAAGCAAAGAATCTTGAGCAAAATGCACTGTGTCAGTACAAACATGGAGGTGTGCATGTGCAGGCTTTGTTCAGTTTTGGTTCCACAGTTTTTTTTTTTTTTTTTCCCCCTTTGGGAGTAACATTTACTGATCATATGGGCAATGCCTGAAAAAAGGGAACGATTAGAGCCAGAAAAATGCTTTGAATAATAGTTTTAAGTACTTTTACAAATGGCCCTTGAGGAAACTTGGATCTCAGTCAGCCTGGGAAGAATGCTACTGTTTTAACTAGTAATAGAGGGAGGGGAAAAAAAGCATCATAGGGATTGCTGGGGGGTTAAATGGGTCACAGAGTAAAAAGGAGCCAAAATTCAGAGCTCTGAGAGACACACATAGAATCTCCATTCCGGGAAACCAGACACGGAGAACTCTGGTTCTTTTTGATACAGAAGCCCGTTCTGTATATGGGGCCCTAAAATTTAAACACACATATAGCTTGCACATTTACAACCTCTAAAGGATTATGAATATCCCATTTAATCATTATGTATCTTAAATGAAGTTCCTAAAAGTGAGCAGTAGAATTGACTTTCAAAACAAAGAACAGAATTCCAGCAAAAATGGATAATAGCTGATGCTGTTTATCCATAATGCTTTGCATTTACTTTGAAATATGTTCCAAAAGTTTGTAGAGCGATGCTGGCAGCAAATGAATCTCAAAAATTCTTTCTACTATATTTTTCAGGATAGGGGTTATATGACTACTTTGTCTTTCTGCCTCCTATAACCCTCTATGTTTCTCCAATTGCTCCCTTGGCAGCCATGAACCATCCATCAGGCACTTGACAATTGGCCTGGAAAAGATGACTCAAGCCTTAAGCCTTAAATGCCAAGTTTCTTTCCTCCATAGCTGAGGCAGACTTACCCATAAAGCCTGGACTTAAGAAACATACCTATGTTTAATCTACCTTTGTTCTTGCAGAACTGGCCAAAAAAATGGAGATTTTTATTTCTTCAAACAATAATAAGAGTTAACAATAGTGTATAATGATCGCTTACCAGTTAGAAGGTACAGTGGGAGATAGTATGAATGCAGATGTTATCCAGGCAGACCTTCCGAGGAGGTTTTACTGCATCTTGGTCCTGTTTATTCCTAAAATGTAAGCTGCCCAAATGCCAAAGTCTACCAAGCAAATGGCTCAGTATTCTAAGGAAGCCCAACCTGGATATGAACTCCGTATTGCACAGAATTACTGAGTTCCCTAGAATGCAATTACAGTGCTAATGGATGAAATGAGATAAATACCCATATTTTAAACAAAAAAATGCCCTATTTTTTCCATTCACTTTTCCTCAACCCACTTATGTAGTGAGTCACCATGTCCTGTTGTTTCTACCTCTTGTGTGGTCATAGGGTCAAGTAGTTAGTATTCAGCTTAAGATATTTGAGATTGTTATTAAATAAGGTGTAGATGTCTAATGAATGAAGTCCTTGTTTTTTTCACCAATTTATTCATCAAAAGTTGCCAAGGGCTGCTGCATACTAGGTGCTTTATTAGTTCTAGGAATATAGACAAATACATGCAGATTCCCTGACCCAAAGGAAAATTCAGCTTCACTAGAAAGGCAGAATTTAGGACAAATAATAACCACAGGTAGGCTGGGCGCAGTGGTTCATGCCTGTAACCCTAGCACTTTGGGAGGCCGAGGCGGGTGGATCATCTGAGGTCAGGAGTTTGAGACCAGCCTGGCCAACATGATGAAACCCTGTCTCTACTAAAAATAAAAAAAAAAATTAGCTGGGCATGATGGCATGTGCTTGTAATCCCAGCTACCCAGGAGGCTGAGGCAGGAGAATCGCTGGAATCTGGGAGGTACAGGCTGCAGTGAGCTGAGACCATACCACTGCAATTCAGCGTGGGTGATAGAGGGAGACTCCATCTCAAAATCATCATCATCATCATCATCATCATCATCATCATCATCATCATCATCACAGGTATGAAGAGACAGCTGTGGGAATCCGGAAAAGAAAGGGCTAATTGAACTGAGGGGTCCAGGGAGGATTTACCAAAGAAAAAAGTTAATAGTGAAAGTTAATGGCAGTTTTTCATAAGGAGAAGAGGTAGGTCATTCCTGGCATCTTCAGACTGGTATATATCCAGCTTATGTTTTCTTGTGGTATGCTGTGTTGGCTATTTATTTATATTTATTATTATTATGTTGGAGATATTGAAAGGACACAGAATTGAGTTATTCATTGCACTATCAAAATCAGTCCTCGCAATCCCATTTCTCCTTGTAACTTATTTAATTAGCTGTTCCAAATTTACTCTAATCCTTACTCAAAATCCCCTTCCTTCAAATGATACTCACTATAATGTTTTAAAAACGTATATCGTAGACATGCATGCATATTTTAAAAATATGTGGAGTTAAAAGTGTTTTAAATTGCATTCAACATATTGCACTGTGGCATAGTTCCACTTTCTATTTTTTATTTTTTTTGAGCCTGCTCTGTCACCCAGGCTGGAGTGCAATGGTGTGATTTTGGCTCACTGCAACCTCTGCTTCCCAGATTCAAGTGATTCTCCTGCCTCAGTCTCCTGAGTAACTGAGATTATAAGCACCCGCCATCATGCCTGGCTAATTTTTGTATTTTTAGTAGAGACGAGGTTTCACCATGTTGATCAGTCTGATCTTGAACTCCTGACCTTAGGTGATCTGCCCGCCTTGGCCTCCCAAAGTACTGGGATTACAGGTGTAAGCCACTGAGCCTAGCCCATATTTCCTCTTTCAGAAAACATAGTTTGATTTTTAAAACTACATTAAAAGTAAAATGTGCAAGAGTATCTAAAAATCATTGAGTACCCATGATGTTGAATGTTTTCTCTTTCATTGTTGTATAGAATTCTATTGTTTGGATCTGCCATGATTTCTTACATCCACTGTGTGTTGATGAATGGCTGAATTGTTTCTATTTTCAGCTTATCATGAATAGTGCTGCTATGAACATTCTTGTATATGACTTTTGATGCTAACATGTAAGTGTGAATTAAGGATTCCAGTTGTTTTCTTCGACACTTATACAGTCATTATTTTTAATTTATCACTGTGACTTTATTTGCATTTTGCTGATGATTAATGAAGTTTAACGCTTTGTCATGTGGTTATCAGTCATTCAGTTACTCTCATAAACATAAAGTTAAAAAAGTCAACAGAGAAGAGCGCATATTGTATTATATAATATATACAATGTTCAAAAATATCCCCACTAATCCCTAGCATTAGATGTGATGACAATGATTATCTTTGGGGAAGAGAGAGAGATAATTTATAACTGGAAAGAAACACTATAGCTTTCTGGGGTGCTAGTAAACTACTATCACTTCACTTTTGGTGCTGGTAATTCATTTGTGAGCTTTTCTGCAGATATATCTCAATAAAACCTAAACATTTACCTAAAAATTTGATAAGATGTAGATAACCCAAATAAAAGTGAGTAGACCCCTGCTTGTTAGTAGAAGGGGTAGACATATTTTTCCCTAGCTCTTTAGTTGTCTAAGGACAATTAAAATCCCTGGATGTTATGTATAAAACTGACCTAACAAGACTCTAAAAGGCAGACTGAAGAAAGCGGAGAGAAGAATGCACTCACATGTGCTTTCAGGACCCAAGGGATGACACATCGGTGAGTTCCCTGGATTTTCTTTTTGCCTTATATATCCCGGACTTGGAGATGAAGAAGCTTGCAACCCAGAAATGCCAGTGGGAACAGACCAAAAAAGCACTAGCAAAAGCCTGCTCTCTTTAGCCAATGGACCAAAAAAGGGAGCAGCAAGCAAGACTGAAACTTACAGACAACAATTGCTCTGTTCCAGCCAAACACGCAGAAAACACCATGGTTCTACACCGACCCATCCCAGTACAGGCTACATGGGGAACCCAGATTTTCACACTCATTAGGGTATAAAGAGGTACCTCAAAAAAAGTAGAGAATCAGGACTTTAATCCCCAGCAGCTTATCATAAGGCCCACCCATACTGTCAGTGGAGACCAATGAGGAGTGAGACTTTCATCTTTACCCAACAGTAAGAGATACCATCCTCCCCTAGTGGATCTGGACTTCAGCCTCCACCTGGCGGTAACAAGGTGGTGCCTGCCCCACTTCTCTGCAAGAGCAGTGTCAGAGAAAGCCAGCTAAAAGTAAAGACTCAGAGTCTTATGACATAATACAAAATAGTCCATGTTTCAATAAAAGTACTCATTATATAAAGAAACTGGAAGATAGCAAATGGAATGAAAAAAAAAAAAGCACTCAATGGATACCAACAGAAATGACAGAGTTGTTAGAATTACCCGACAAAGCTTTTTAGCCAGATGTGGTGGCTCATGCCTATAATCCGAGCTACTTGGGAGGCTGAGACAGGAGAATCGCTTGTACCTGGGAGGTGGAGGTTGCAGTGAACTAAGATCGAGCCATTGCACTCCAGCCTGGGCAACAAGAGCAAAACTCCATCTCAAAAAAACAAACCAACAAACCAACAAACAGAAAACGAATTACCTGACAAAGCTTTTAAAGCAGCATGATAAAAATGCTTCAGTCACCAATTACAAACATTCTTAAAACAAATGAATAAACAGAAAACCTCAGTATAGAAATAGTAAGTCTCAGAAAACAGATAGAAGACATAAAGAAGAACCAAACAGAAATTTTAGAGCTGCGTTCTGTAGTGGGCAAGTCTGTGCGAAACTACCTTCAAAGGCCAAGGAAGCTGAGAGGTCCAAGAAGTCTGACAAATCCAGTTTCTCAGAAAGAAACTTTCATCAGGAACTTCTGAACAGAAGCCATTGTCTCAGGCTGCGGCCAGATGACATGGTGGACCCCTGCACCACTAACCCCCAGACCAAGGTCTTATATACCATAGGAAAGGCATATGTAGGACAATTAAAGTTGACACCCCCAGAGGAAGGCAAGAGTGCTATATCAACCTGCCTAAGGACAACATTTACAATAACAGTAGATAAAGGAGAAATCTTAGAGGCACCCCTGCAACAGGGGTTAATCAGAAGTCAACGTGGCAGATTGGCATCCAAAATGGAGTTTATGTTCCACACTCCATTTCCCTCATCCGGCTCTTACAATCTCATGCACCCTCCTCTTCCACAATGGTCCCAGAGCCTTTAGGGAGAATGCTTGATATTGTACAGCATTTAATGTGGTGCATTGGCAATGGAAGACAGATTGGGCCCTGTGGGATTCTAAATGAGGAAGATTCATAGGCTTTGTTGAATCATCTTCTAATCTTTGGAATACCATGATTTTGGTTTTCTCAGAAGAAGAAAAACAAGATAAATAACATTAACATGCACACAAGGATTACCAGAAAAAAAAAAAAAAAGAGCGTGAAGAAAAATAAAACTTGGTTCTTAATTTAGATAATTGTTGGAGCCAGGAAATAATTCAGGATTCAGTTCAAATTGTGGGCAAATAATAACAAGTCAAAAACAATGATTAGGGCTAGAAACAAATGAAGGATTTACTATAGTTTTCTTCTGAATAATTTCTTTCCCCAATTGCTCCATTTCTAGCAAGGATAAATCATATGTTGACCAAAAAAGTCACAAATTTATTGATTTAGAAAGGAAGACTTTCTTTTTAAAAGAGGCCACCACAATGTGCAGGTGGGAAGTGAAGCCTGCAGCTGAAATTGAAAAGCAAATGCTTCAAGTGGGGGCAGAGGGAATAAGAATTTATGTTGAGCAGGGTGGCCAAGTATAACATATTCAACAGGTTATAGGAGGTATGAATATTCATGAAGGAGTGACATGGGCATGCATAATAGGCTAACATGTATGCAACATGCATCCCATGTTCACCTTGGGGTGGAGACTCTACATTTAAGTGTATTACAGTTAGGCCCTTTACATCAAAATGTGAAGCAGAGAACTTGAAGGCCCTTTGTGACAGCCTCTGTAGACTAGCCAATAAGAGTCCTCCGTCTCTTATTGGGAAGGAATGCTGGTCATTTGTTGCACTGAAACCACAAAAAGGGAGGGGCAGCATAAGGCAATTAGTTGATATCAGCAGTGGACCCAACCTTTTAGGGCTGCTTTCTGTTTACCCCTTAGGGGGAAAAATATTAAAGGAGATTAGTGAGGAAAGGGGTGTGTGATAAGGTGTGTGTGACCTCCCTTCCCATCATGGCCGGGAACTTAGTTTTTTTTTTCTTTTTTTTTTTCTTTTTTTTTTTGAGACGGAGAGTTTTGCTCTGTTACCTGGGCTGGAGTGCAGTAGTGCAATCTCGGCTCACTGCAACCTCCACCTCCCAGGTTCAAGTGATTCTCCTGTCTCAGCTTCCTGAGTAGCTGGGATTACAGACACACATAACCATGCCTGGCTAGTTTTTTTGTATTTTTAGTAGAGATGGATTTCACCATGTTGGCCAGGCTGGTCTCAAACTCCTGACCTCAAGTAATCCACCCACCTTGGCCTCCCAAAGTGCTGGCATTACAGGTGTGAGCCACCGTGCCCGGCCAGACACTTAGTTTTTTATGATTTCTTTGTTGTTCCCTTGGCCAAGAAGGGGTTTGTTCAGTTGGTTGGGGGGACTTAACAATTTTGTTTTTATTTCTCACATAGTAGGACGAATTTATTTGAAAAATAAATATTAGTCATTTGAAAAATAAATATTAGTCTCATTATATTTGGCCTGATCATTTGTATAAAGTGCAGCAAAAATAGTAGCTGGCCATATTGACACTTTTAAAGATGCCTTTGCTAGAAATTTTTTATAAGGAATCTCAGATTAGACTTTTACAAGCCTTGATTCTAACCAAGTCAATGATTCTCCATCAGACTGTGCCTGTAATACCTGTATGAATGGTTGAATTCCTTTCCTCTAAAGGTCCCAAAATAACGTGAGGTTCCTGAGACTATCAGAAAGTCACATTCTTTTCTTACCACAGGTCACAAGGTGCAAGACCAGTCTTTCCAAGGGGCTTTTTATAGGCTCTATAAAGTCAACTTCAGTTCCTCAAAGCAGTCTAGTCATATCAAAAAATATGGCACTCCAGTCAAGGCCTTTGTAAAATAACCAGTGTCTCTAATTGTGTCCTTTCATGAAAGAAAACAGCTTCTTACTGAAATTATGTAAATAAATTATATTACCATGACAGAAGAATACTCATGAATAGTCTCCAAATTTTGCAGAACTCAGGTTGAGAGAAAGGTAAATTTTGCTGACAAGAGTATACTTTACTCAGTCATTGTAAACTCTAAATAGCTCAAAAGAAAACAAGGTTTTCTTGACTCTTATTTAATCAGATAGTAGCCTTCCAAAGAGGATGTTGTCTGTTCATCTTGGTACTACTGCTAAGTACTAGACACAAGCAGGGAGAAAAAGAGGCTCCCTGTTTGTGAGTATCTCTTCTTTGCACTTGCCAGGTAGCATTGATATAGGAGTTAAGAAGAAATCACTTAGGCAGATAGTAAGGGTGTGGGAGCACTCGGTAAGGCTTTTCTTTTTAATGAAAAGCAGCCCCGAATCATTTTCTAACAAAGAGAAGCCTGTAAAGTCAAGCTGCAGACATAGACAAGCAAGCTAAGAGCTTGCACAGGTCAATGCCAGCAGGAACTAGAGACTAGACACGTTCAAGATGGTGGCTCCATCTTCCCTTCTCTTTGCCAGCCATGTGTACCATAAAGAAGAGACAACATGGCAGCAATCAACCGGAAAGCCCATTTGCGTAATAAGATTAGGGTAGGGCGACCCACCTTCACTGTGCTATGTAAACGTCATACCTGATTGAACCAATCTACAAGCCCTATGTAAATTAGACACCGCCTCCTCAAACTGGGCTATAAAATTCGAGGCGTTTGCCACCTGCCGGTCTTTTCCACTTGAAGACCCCTCTCTCTGTGGAAAGAGCTGTTTCTCGTTCTCTTCTCTTCTGCCTATTAAACCTCCACTCCTAAACTCCTCATGTGTGTCTGTGTCCTAAATTTTCCTGGTGCACAACAACGAACCCCAAGTTTCTACCCGAGACAACATAGCCTCTTCAGCATGATCCTATATAAATAATTTCCATTTTATTATGAAACTCTTCTGGGCACTGCTATCCCCATTAGAGGTTTCTATGACATCATCTGAGATAACATCGGTATTTCAGGTGTCAGGATCTTTTATATCTTCAGGCACAGGGGTAGCTTTAATTAACATCCCATAACAAGGCAGTTAATTCCCCTCAAGTGGAAATTCTCCAGTCCAAAGTGCCAGTAGCCATGGTTGAAAAGGGCTTACAAGTTTTTCTCATAACCCCAATAAATACAGAACAAAAGGCTATCAGGTGGAGAATTTGTTCCTACCAGCACTTCAGCTTCTACTCGATGCTTTGTGGGCTTGGGAAATCTTATGGATTCCCATTTAGCATGTCCAATTAATATTGCTCAAAAGAAGGGTTTACATGCCCTCTGTTCTGCAGTACTAGGTAGGAGAAATATTTCCAAGTTAGACACAATGTTCATTCTCATAAAATATTTAGATAAAAGAGACAAAACTACTATACATAAAGCCTGCTTAAATAGTCCAACTTCCATAAACCTATCGGTTCTTACATTTTTATGTTCTAGTCTTAGGAACTTCACTTCTTCACTACCAGACCATTTACTGGCTCTTGTAAGTCTTTGGGTTCCCAGATGTGGTTCAGCCAGGGAACCTGGGCCCTTTTGTCAATTTTTGCCTTGATTAGCCCGCCTCAACATTGTCCCCAAGGAATTGTTGGTCAGCTTTCTCATTGTGTTCTTTGCCTTCTGATTTCTTTCTTTCTTTTTTTTTTTTTTTAAATTCTCCAGTCTGGGGTAAATACAGAAAACTAGTTTGGGACCCCATAATGTTAGGGGATGGGCAGGGGCTTCCTGTGGTCCACCTAATTTCCATAATGCTCTATTAAGACCTTTGTTTTAACCTCATCAATGTCTATTTTATTTGTTCCATTTTGTAATATCCATCTAAAGATTTTCACCTTGCTGTGATGAGTTATTTGACCTTCCCTTTTGCCTTTCCTCATTCTCTTGTTAATTAACCTAATGTATTTATTAGGATCTGTAACATCCACAAGGGGAAGCCGAGACAAAAAAATTGATAAGGCTTTTCTGATAGTCTTTTGGTTTTGTAGCAACAAGATTATATGAAGTGCCCGTGAAAGTAGGGCCCCCTTAACCATAACATTTACCATCACCTGGGTAACGGGCATATCCAGTAGGCAAATATCCCAGTCATCATGAAGCTAGTCTCACATGAATTGCATAGGAAGTGTTTTAGCTACTTTATCTGGGGTCTTCCGCTTAGCGTTTATAGGTGGAGTCAGGCAGACCGCCTTCTCAGGGTAAACCTTACAGTGGCATTTATCCAGTCCTGCAGGCTGGCTGTTCCCTTGGGAATAGTCTCCTGTGTCTGGACCACATTAAGCCATCTTTGATTGTTCAACAGTAAGCTGCTGGTCCTGCATCAACCCAAACATGCTCTTCCACTCTGAAGGATTTAAAAACAAAGATACTACCCCTAAATTAGTTACTCTCATAATTGATTTTAGTAAAGGTTATTCAGGAAGCTCATGATACCAATCTACAAAGTGGAACAATTCATTTGCTCTAGCATTATACCCTCTGGTTTCAATAGTTACTTGGTTTTGTTCTTCCCCTACATTGGCTGCCTTCTTGGTAACCACAGGTCCCAGAGGTACTTTCTGTTGTTCCTACATAATTTTGCTCTGAGGGATCAGCTTCGAGGCTAGTAAAGGAAGCTCAAACTCACTGAAATCCGAGCTTGGTTTAGCATCAAGGTCGAACCCAGCACTCTCATTTAATTTCATTTTAGCTATTATAGATAACAATAAAAAGCAGATTGAATATTTCAGTTTTTCTTATTAGTTTGCATTCCTTATGGATCCAGGGAAACAACTCCCTCAGAGTTGGATCCATCTCTAAATTCCACTGGTAACTTTTACCTTTAGCAACTGAGCAAAGCACAGTTGCAGCTCCATACCTTGGGTGACTATGTAGCCACCCAAGAATCAAAGGTCCTCATTCCCCACCTTTTTGTAAACTAGACAAAATTACTTTTCCTTTAGCAAAACCACATCCTCATTTTTTTCATAACCTTCTTCACCCCCCCCAAAAAAAAACTTACTTTCTTTATAGAGTCTGTATGTAGAATGGTGTCTCTTAGATCTAGTAGTTTTAATCACCTATAGTTTTAATTACCTATTAATTGCAATTTTATTTTACCAATAATTTAAAAACTATCTTTATTTACCAAAGATTACTAAAGGCATGTGAACTAAAAGACATTTGAGTTAGGTTCTATTTTTCTGATAAAATATGTGATTTAAGCATTTACTTTTCCTATAAGCTAATTAATTAGAGCTCTTTCACATATTTTGATAATGATATATCACATACATATAACATATATAAACATGTCAGAACACTTAGATGCCCCTCAATCAAGGAACCCATTTTTACACTGAATCTTGGTTCCCCAAAAGGAAAATGCTTCCTTGGCAATGCAGTGCTTCCATGGCATCCTCACTGCAATGGCATTCACCTGAGACTGGTGAGCAGCCTGACACCAGTGAGCTCACTCTGTGATCAGCCCCAGGGACTCCTATCCCTCAGTGGGACATGTTTCCATAGCCTCTAGATGCTCAAACCATACTTTTCTCATCTAAATGTGCAAATAAATGAGCAGCCCCCCCGTAGTAATAACTATTTACTATAAACAACCGCCATCAGCCGCCTCTAACACTGCAGTTCTCTCCGGTGACTCATGAGTCATTATGCACACACCAAGGTCAAGTCCTCTCACGGCACAAAGTAATCTCTAATACCTCCAAAAGCCAAAGAGATTAGTAATGCAATACAAAAGAAAGCAGAGTTTTAGACCTGAGAGGAATCTCTTTGCTTATAACTCTTGGGATCCCATGAGGGAAAGCAGAGAATCCTTCCAAAAGAGAATTCCGTGGTATCTTTTCCTTAAAGGATCCCAGGCTATTAGAAATTTTTGTAGGTTCTTTTATGTGGATGGAGGGTGTCAAGAGGAAGGAGAGACAGACGAAAGTAAATAGAGAAACATAATTTGGTCAAGTGAATTGTTTTACTTGACATACATGTTTTGCTTTAAGGCCTCTGTCCTCTCTCATATATATATACACACATACGTATACATATATGGCCTAAATATTAGTTTTAATTAAATCAACTTTGGACTACAGAGCTCTTAAAACATATTTTTCCTAATTGTAATTTCTGCTCAAGCTGTTTCACTTTTGCTTCTGCTGCTAGCTCTGGTTTTTTGTCAACAAATGGGCAGCCTTCAGAAGCAGCCAACTCGCTGTAGCAGCCGCTCTCTGCCCTGGGTCACCACAGTGTGATAAGATGTCTGATAGATGATTATCAGTTAATAATCACTCTAAATCTGCCAGCATTTTCTGGGCATCCTGTACTCGTGCACAAGTGTCTAAAAGGTGAGTCACACCACTCCACATAGAAGTGGCTGGCCACCCTGGGATTTCCCACACAGATGCTTCATTTCCTTTCCCCATTTCTTGGTCTCTCAGCTCCTAGCGAGCTCGCCACATGTTATGCAGTGGGCAGGTTTATGGAAACCTACCCCTAAATGCCAAGGAAGCTGAGGGGCCCAAGAGAGAGACTGAGAAATTCAGTTTTTCAGAAAGAAACATTTGATAGGGACTTATGAACAGAAGTCATAGCCTTGGGCAATGGTGAGAAAAGGTGGTGGGTCCACATGCCTTTGTCTCACAGAACTAGGGCTTGTATTTTGTATGGAAGGAATATGTAGGACAGTTAAAGCTGACCTCCAGGGAAAGGCAACAGTGCTATGTGGATCCGCCCAAGGGCAGGATTTATTGCTAAGATTGTTTTGACGTGAGGGCAGGATTTATGGCAACTAGATAAAGTAGATCTCAGGGGCATTTCCAGAATAGGGATTGATTGGAAGTCAACATGGCAGATTGCATTTAAGATAGAGTTGCTTTATCTTCCACAATCTGAAAAAATACAAAACCTGAAATAAAAAGCTCCATGGATGGTTTAAATAGCAGAAAGAAAATGCCAGGGAAGAATCAGTGAACTGAAAGTTATAATAATAGAAATTACCCAACCTGAACAGTAAAAGAGAAAGTAGATGGAATAAAATGGACAGAGCCTCGGGGACCTGTGGGTTTATAACAAAAGATTAACATTCACATCATCAGAATCCTGCAAGGAGTGGATAAATAGGATAGGGCCAGCAAAGTACTCAAGAAAACTATGGCTGACAACTTACCAAATTCATCAAGAGAGGTAAACCTTCAGATTTGAGAAGCTGAGAGAACCCCAAGAAGAAATTCAACAAAATCCATTTCAAGATATATCATAATTAAACTTATGAAAACTAAAGACAAATACAGTATTGAAAGAAGCCAGACACATATGAAACCTTTACCTATAGGAAAAAAAAGGAGAAACAATTCAAATGACAGGATTTCTCATCAGAAACCATGGAGGCCAGAAGAAAGTGACATATTTTTCTTTTTTATTATCTGTTTATTCATTTTTCCTTTAACTTTTGTTTTAGGTTTAGGGGTGCATATGCAGTTTTGTTATATAGGTACATTCGTGTCACAGGGGCTTGGTGTACAGATTATTTCGTCACCCAGGTACTAAGCATAGTACCAGAGAGGTATTTTTCCTGGTCCTCTTTCTCCTCCCACCTTCTACCGTCAAGTAGGGCCCAGTGTCTGTTTTTCCCCTCTTTGTGTCCATGTGTTTTCGTTATTTAGCTCCCACTTACAAGGGAGAACACATGTTATTTGGTTTTCTGTTTTTGCGTTAGTTTGCTAAAGATAATGGTCTCCAGCTCCAACCATGTTGCTGCAAAGGACAATGATCTCCCCTCCCCTCCCCTCCCCTCCCCTCCCCTCCCCTCCCCTCCCCTCCCCTCTCCTCTCCTTTCCCTTTCTCTCCCCTCCCCTCCCCTCCCCTCCCCTCCCCTCCCCTCCCCTCCCCTCCCCTCCCCTCCCCTCTCCTCTCCTCTCCTCTCCTCTCCTTTCCCCTTTCCTCCCCTCCCCTCCCCTGTCCTTTCCCTTTTTTTTTTTTTTTTTTTTTTTTGAGACGGAGTCTCACGCTGTTGCCCAGGCTGGAGTGCAGTGGCGCGATCTCGGCTCACTGCAAGCTCCGCCTCCCGGGTTCTCCCGCCATTCTCCTGCCTCAGCCTCCCGAGTAGCTGGGACTACAGGCGCCCGCCACCGCGCCCGGCTAATTTTTTGTATTTTTAGTAGAGACGGGGTTTCACTGTGGTCTCGATCTCCTGACCTTGTGATCCGCCCGCCTCGGCCTCCCAAAGTGCTGGGATTACAGGCTTGAGCCACCGCGCCCGGCCTCCTTTCCCTTTTTTTGAGACAGAGTCTTGCTCTGTCACCCGGGCTGGGGTACTGTAGAGTGATCTTGGCTCACTGCAACCTCTGTCTCCCAGGTTCAAACGATTCTCCTGCCTCAGCCTCCTGAGTAGCTGGGATTACAGGTGCCTGCTACCACATCGAGATAAGTTTTGTATTTTCAGTAGAGACAGAGTTTCACCATGTTGGCCAGGCTGGTCTTGAACTCCTGACCTCAGGCAATCTGCCCGCCTCGGCCTCCCAAAGTGCTGGGATTACAGCCATGAGCCACTGCACCCGGTTGCGATCTCATTCTTTTCTATGGCTTCAGAGTATTCCATGGTGTATGTGTACCACATTTTCTTTATCCAGTATACCATTGATGGGCATTTATGTTGATTCCATTTCTTTGCTGCTGTGAAGAGTGCTTCAATGAACATACATATGTATTTGTCTTTGTGGTAGAATGGTTTATATTCCTTTGGGTATATATCCAGTAATGAGATTGCTGGGATTCTGTTTTACATTCTTTGCAGAATTGCCACACTGCTTTCCACAATGACTGAACTAAGTTACACTCCCACCAGCAGTGTATAAACATTCCCTTTTCTCTACAACCTCCAGCATCTGTCACTCTTTGATTTTTTTTTTTTTTTTAAAATAGCCATACTTATGGGTGTAAGATGGTATCTCATTGTGGTTTTGCCTAATGGTTAGTGGTGCTGAACATTTTTTAATGTGCTTGTTGGCTAATGTACGTCTTCTTTTTAAAAGAGTCTGTTCATATTATTTGCCCACTTTTTAATGGGGTTGTTTTGTTTTTGCCTCTAAATTTGTTTAAGTTTCTTGTAGATTCTGGATGTTAGACCTTTGTCAGAAGCATAGTTTGCAGAAATTTTCTTCCATTCCATAGGTTGTCTGTTTACTCTTTTGATAGTTTCCTTTGCTGTGCAGAAGCTCTTTAGTTTAATTAGATCCATTTTGTTAATTTTTGCTTTTATTGCAACTGCTTTTGGCATCTTCGTCATGAAATCTTTGCCTGTGCATATATCCTGAATGATATTGCCTAGATTTTCTTCCAGTGGGTTTTACATTTAAGTCTTTAATCCATCTTGAGTTGATTTTTGTATACAGTGTAAGAAAGGTGTCTAGTTTTGATGTTCTGCATATGGCTAGCCAGTTAACCAAGCACCATTTATTGAATAAGGAGTCCTTTCTTACTGCTTATTTTTGTCAGTTTTGCCAAAGATCAACTAGTGATAGGTGTGTGACATTATTTCTGGAGTCCCTATTTGTTCCATTTGACTATGTGTCTGTTTTTGTATCAGTACCATGCTGTTTTGGTTACTATAGCCCTGTAGTATAGTTTGAAGTTGGGTAACATGATGCCTTCAGCTCTTTGATTAGTATTGCCTTGGCTATTTGGGCTCTTTTTTGGTTCCATATGAACTTTAAATAGTTTTTTCTAGTTCTGTGGGAATGTTTTTGGTAGTGTGACAAATAGCATTGAACCTGTAAATTGCTTTGGGTAGTATGACCATTTTAATGATATTGATTCTTCCTATCCATGAGCATGGAATATTCTTCCATTTGTGTCATCTCTGATTTCTTTGAGCAGTGTTTTGTAACTCTCATTGTAGCGATCTTTAACATCCCTGGTTAGCTGTATTCCTAGGTATTTTATTCTTTTTGTGGCAATTGTAAATGGAATTGTGTTCCTGATTTTTCTCTTGGCATGCATGTTGTTGATATACAGGAATGCTACTGATTTTTGTACATTATTTTGTATCCTGAGACTTTGCTGAATTTGTTTATCAGCTTAAGGAACTTTTGGGCAAAGACTGTGGAGTTTTGTATATATAGAATCACATTGTCTGCAAACAGGGAGAGCCTGACTTCCTCTCTTTCTATTGGGATGCCTTTTATTGCTTTCTCTTGCCTGATTGCTTTGACCAGGACTTCCAATCTATGTTGAATAGGAGTGGTGAGAGAGGGCATCCTCGTCTTGTGTAAAGTTGCATATTTTTTAAGTGATAAAAGAATAGAACTATCAACACAGAATCTTTATTCAGCAAAATCTACATGTCATCCTTCAACAGTTGAGTGTTTAAATAAACTAGAACATCCATACCATAGCATATGATTCAGGAATAAAAAGGAATGAACTGTTGATGATAATTTCGTTGACTTAAAAAAGGCAATTTCAAAAGTTTACATACTATATAATTCCACTTATATAGCATTCTTAAAATCATAAAATTATAGAAATGAAAGACTGATTAGTGGCTCCTAGGGATAAGAAGGGGGTAGGAGGAGGGAATAAGTGGGTGTGGCTATAAATGGAAAACATGCAGGATCCTTGCGGTGTTGAAAACATTCTATATCTTGACTGTATCAAGGACAATTTCCCATTTGCCATATTGTACTGTGGTTTTGCAAGATGTTACCTTTGGAGAACTACATGGGATCTCTATATTATTTCTTATAACTGTATGTGAATCTGCAAATATCTCAAAATCAGAATTATAGTAAAAAACACAAAAAGTGAGTAAAATACATGAATAAGAGTATCCAATTTATAAATCAGGATACCTAAAAAGTTAAAGAAAACATTTAATTATGTTCAAAGTTCATTTAGGTTATAAAAATGAAAAGTGAAGCAAATTATGTTTCTACTATCGCCCATTAGCTCTATAAAAGTAAAAGAAAAGAATCATAGGCCAGGTGCAGTGGCTCTTGCCTGTACTCCCAACATTTTGGGAGGCTGAGGAAGGAGGATCATTTGTGGCCAGGAGTTCAAGACCAGCCTGGGCAAAATAGCAAGATCCTGTCTCTACAAAAAATAAAAAAAATTATCCGGGTGTGGTCATGTGTCCCTGTAGTCCTAGCTACTAGGAAGGCTGAGGCAGGAGGATCACTTGAACTCAAAGTTCAAGGCTGCAGCGAGCTATGATTCTGCCACCTCAGTCCAGCCTGGAGAACAGAGCAAAATGCTGTCTCAAAAATATATATATAAATAAAAGAATAATAACATTTCTCCAGAGGGAGAATGTGAGGAAATCCACACTCTCTTGCTAATCACCCCAACCTCTTAGAAAATTACATGTTACAATAGCTACTCAAATGAGTAATTCAGTTGTATCTGCAGTCTTATTTCTAGAGATTAATCACATAAAAATCAAAGCTCTAGTGTATAAGGAAGTGAGAAGGGCAATGATAAGAGAGACATTTATTTTTTTCTTTATCATCTTTATAGTTACACAACCTGTAATTGACTTGTCTTGATGCTGAACTATGAAAAATAAATATCATGACAGAGGTTTAAAAAACTGATTTCTGGTTTCAACTCTGACATGTAAACAGCTAGGAAGTCATCACCCCTAGTTGGATTGGAATACTTAATATTGTCATGATGTCAGTTCTTCCCAACTTGATCTATAAATTCAATAAAATGTCTTTCAAAATCTCAGCCAATTATTTTGTGGATATTGACAAATTGATTCTAAAATTTATATGGAAAAAGCAAAAGATCCCAAATAGCCAACTCAATACTGAAGGACAACAAAGTTGGAGGACTGACATTACCTGACTTTACAATATACAATAAAGCTACAGTGATCAAAATAGCATGATACTGGCAAAATGATCAAAATAGCATGATACTGGCAAAATGATAGGTGCATACACAATGGAAAAGAATAAAGAGTCCAGAAACAGATCCACACAAATATATTCAACCTAGCTTTGACAATGGAGCAAAGGCAGTTCAATGGAAAACACATTTGTCTTTTCAACAAATAGTACTGAAACAGTTGGACATTCATATGCAAAACATAAATCTAGTCAAGTCCTTACACTTTTTATGAAAATCAACTCAAAATGGGCCATAGACCTAAATGTAAAACACAAAAATAGAAGACTTCCAGAAGAAATTGTAAGAGAAAACCTAGGTGACCTTGAATTTGGTGTTGAGTTTTTAAGATATAACACCAAAAGCATGATTCATAGAAGAAAATGTGGAAAACTTTGTCTTTATTAAAGTTAAAAACTTCTGCTCTGCAAAAGACACTGTTAAAAGGATGAAAAGACAAGTCACAGACTAGAAGATATTTGCAGACAGTTGGTAAAAGACATATGTAAAATATTTAAGAAACTGTTAAAACTGAATAATAAGAAAACAGACCAATTAAAAATCAAAAGACAAATGTGAAAAGACATCTCAAAAAATCATATACACATGGAAAGTAAGCATATGAAAAGATGCTCAATGTCCTTTCTCATTATCGGATTGCAAATTAAAACAAAAAAGAAATACAGCTATACTTTCATTAGAATAACTGAAATCTAAAATTTTGACAATTACAAATGTTGATGAGGAGGATGTGGAGCACCATGAACTCTTGCTCATTGTTTTGTGAATGCAAAAAGGTACAGCCACTGTGGAAGACAACATGGCAGTTTCTTACAAAGCTAACCATAGTTTTACAGATGATTCAGAAGTCACACTCAACTGATTTGAAAATATATGTTCACACACAGAGAAACCCTGCATGTGAATATTTAAAACAACTTTGTTCGTAATCACTAAAATCTGTAATCAAAATACTCTTCAATGCGTGAATGGACAAACAAACTGTGGTACACTCATGCAAAAGCCCATTATTCATTTATAAAATAAAATGAGCTATCTGGCCATGAAAAGATGTAGAGAAACATTAAATGCATATTATTAAGTGAAAGGAGACACTAAAAGCCCACATACTATATGACTCCAATTATGTAACATTCTGGAAAATGCAAGACAATATAGAATAGTAAAAAGTTTAGTATTCACCAAGGGCTTTGAGGTTGGGGAGAGGAATGAGTAAGTAAAACACAGGGAATTTTTAGGGTGATGAAACTATTCTGTATGATTCTGTAATAATAGGTATGTGAGGTTATGCATTTGTTAAAACCTATTGAACTTTACAGCACAGAAAGTGAACCTGAAGGTATGCAAAAATTTTTAAATTATTTAGGAGTTTGAGGACCTCAGGAAAGGATGCAGACTGTGATAAGAGACACAAGTACCCAGATCTTGGTTTTTAATACCATTCTCATTAAAAGGAACCAGTGTTTCTTGGAAAAATGGCTGTTTCTAGGACTGGGACAGGAAACACATAAGATGAGCATGGAGTATTGTGTAATGTCAGAAGTTAAGGAAGTGCACAAAAAAAACAAATCAGCAGACAAAAACAAACACGAAAATATATTGGTAGGTGTGTGTCGAAGAGACACAGGAGCCAACTGAACGAGCTTTCACTTACCAAAGCTGAAATAATTTGAGCAACAAAGTAAATAAAGAAGTATTGAATTATAACTGAATGTATAAACAAATATTAATACATTCAAACTCATGATATAAATAAATAATTGAACAAATAACTAAATTGGGAGAAGAGATAATTTTTCCTTGTAGAACTCCAAAGAATTTCTGTAGATAGGCTGACCTTAAGAAAGTGGAACATAAGTCTCTAGTCACACTGTGAGTTGCACAGAGTGACTTCCTTTCAAATAGTTCAGCATGGAAAGGGGGAAGAAAGTGTAAATTTACAGTGAAGAAACCTGACAAATACTATCTTACTCAGATGATCAAAGTCAACATTAATAGTCATAAATCACATTGAGGGCCTGTGTCCTTGATATAATGCTCTGTAAATGGCACTTGACCTCTGTGATCTTCCTGCCTAAAACGTATAAACAAAGTCTAATGGGAAGAATATCTAATGGGACAGATTAAAATTGAGGAAAATCAAAATATACCTGATCAGTATTCCTCAAAACCGTCAAGGACATCAAAAACAAAGAAAGACTGAGAAACTGTCACAGCCAAGAGGAGCCTAAGGAGATGTGACAAGTAAATGTAATGTGGTGTCCTAGATGAGATTCTAGGACAGAAAAGGACATGCATTAGTCAGGGTTCTTCAGAAAAACAGAGCCAGTAGGATATTATATATATATGTGTGATATGATATATGTATATATACATATGTAGGTATATATGAGAAAGATTTCATATATGGATGTACATAGATAAGATTTTATATATAGATATATATGAAATATTTTATTTTGGGAATTGACTCACTTTCAAAATAATTCCAGTGTGGATAATACAGCATATAGTCACTTTAGTGTTGGCACCATTATTATATTCAAGGCACTGTGTGTTCCGTCTACAAAAGAAACAGGTAGAACTCAGCCCAAAGGAGCTTTCTTAGTCATTCTCAGGGAAAAACATTATCCCCATGTTCTTTTGAAGTGTTCTTAGATAGCTTTATTTCTTCCAGCTGATGTTACTGTGTGTTGCATGACTGAGGTTCCAAAGGCTAGCCTATATTTTTAATATCTGTCCAGGTTGTCATCTAGTTAACCTACTTCTATCTGATGTACAGTGTTCTATTGTATGAACCCACTTATATTTATTATATTCCCTCTTCCCATAGTGGTTTGACACTATCTTAGGTTAGGCTGGGTTCTGCTACTGTAGTAAATAAACTCCCAATTTAGTAAACCTCCACATTAGTGGACTAGCCCCAAAAGTCTTATACTTCTTTTTCATTTAAATCCAAAGTAGTCTGATAAAGGCTTTCACCAGGCATTGATTTGGAAATCCAGGAGCACTACGTTTTGTAGCTCTGCAATTTAAATATGTGGTTCTCACAGTAACTGCTGAAGGGAAAGTGACTCTTAGTTGCCTCAATCCAGAAGTGATAAAAATAATTTCCATTCCTAGTGTATTGGCCGGAACTTGTAGACAGAAATTGGGAAATATGGGAGAAGGTCACATAGATGATCTGGTGTACATTAAGGGTCTTTGCCCTGAGAATTAATTTTGGCTTCCTGGGACACAAACGTTTCTGGCCTTAAATATTCTCTTGCGTTTAGCAGGAATTGATGATCAAATCATTGTTACATGAATATTTAATTTGATTAAGTACAATCAGATTTCTCTCCAAAGTGATTACACCATTTGTTTTCCCATTAGCAGTTCAAGAGATTTTCTGTTAGCCTGCTTTTCTGCTTTTTTTTTTTTAATTTTAATGAAAAATTTCTTGTCCATATTGGAATTCCAACCTTATTACACATGGTAATATTTGCATTTTGTCATTAAAACACTGATATCTGTTTATTTTATGTTTCAGATTTCTATTTGGAAAAGTACTATTGTAAGCGTCTTATATACAAGAACATTTTGTCACCTTTTAAAATAATTTATTACATTCAACTGCTTTTATATTTTAATTTTTCCATATTTTATATCATAAATATGACTGTTTACAAATTGTTTATAAATGTTGTCCTATTTTCCTATTGTAAAAAACCCTTTTTCTCATTGATATTTAGAATTATTTACAATGAGTAAGCACTTTTTGGGGGGGGTCTCCATCTCATTTTATTTTATTTTATTATTTAGTTTTGCTTCAATAGGTTTTTGGGGAACAGGTGGTGTTTGGTTACATGGATAAGTCCTTTAGTGGTGATTTCTGAGATTTTGATGCACCCATCACCCAAGCAGTGTACACTATCTGCAACCTGTAGCCTTTTATTCCTCATCCCCTCCCACTCTTCCCCCGACCCAGCCCCCAAAGTATATGGTATCATTCTTATGTCTTTCCGTCCTCATAGCTTAGCTCCCACTAATGAGTAAGAACATGTGGTGCTTGGTTTTCCATTTCCATCCAGGCTGCTGCAAATGCCATTATTTTATTCCTTTTTACAGCTGAGAATGGTCATTTTCACAATATTGATTCTACCCATCGATGAGCATGGGATGTGTTTCCATTTGTTTGTGTCATCTATGATTTCTTTCAGCAATGTTTGTAGTTTTCCTTATAGAGGTCTTTAACCTCCTTAGTTGGGTATATACTTAAGTATTTTATTTTATTTTATTTTATTTTATTTTATTTTATGCAGCTATTGTTGTAGGGGTTTGAGTTCTTGATTTGATTCTCAGCTTGGTCGTTGTTGGTGTATAGCAGTGCTACTGATTTGTCTACATTGATTTTGTTTCCTGAGACTTTTCTGAATTCATTTACTAGTTCTAGGAGCTTTTTGGATGAATCTTTAGTGTTTTCTAAGTAGATGGTCATATTATTAGCAAACAGTGACAGTTTGAGTTCCTCTTTACCAATTTGGATGCCCTTGATTTGTTTCTGTTGTCTGATTGCTCTGGCTAGGACTTCCAGTACTACATTGAATAGAAGTGGTGAAATTGGGCATCCTTGTCTTGTTGCAATTCTCAAGGGGAATACTTTCAACTTTTCCCTTTTCAGTGTGACGTTGGCTGTGGGTTTGTCATAGATGGCATACATGTTATAGATGGCTTTTATTACCTTAAGCTATGTCCCATCTATGCCAATTTTGCTGAGGGTTTTAATCATAAAGAATGCTGGATTTTGTCAAATCCCTTTTCTGCATCTATTGATATGATCATGTGATTTTTGTTTATAATCCTGTTTAAAACAAAACGCATACATGTGGTGTATTACATTTATTAACTTGTGTAAATTAAACCGTCCCTGCATCCCTGGTATGAAACCCACTTGATCATGGTGGATTATATTTTTGATATGCTGTCAGATTCAGCTAGCTAGTATTTTGGTGAGGATTTTTGCATCTATGTTCATCAGGGATATTGGTCTGTAGTTTTCTTTTCTTGTTATGTCCTTCCCTGGTTTTGGTATTAGGGTGATACTGGCTTCATAGAATGATTTAGAGAAGATCCCTTCTTTCTCTACCTTTTGAAATAGTGTCAATAGGATTGGTACCAATTCTTTTTTGAACGTCTGATAGAATTCAGCTGTGAATTTATCTGGTCCTGGATTTTTTTTGTTGGCAATTTTTAAAATTACCATTTCAATCTTGCTGCTTTTTATTGGTCTGTTCAGAATTTCAGTTTCTTCCCGGTTTAATCTAGAGGGTTGTATATTTCCAGAAACTTATCCATCTCCTCTAGGCTTTCTAGTTTGTTTGTGTAAAGGTGTTCATAATACCCTTGAACAATCTTTTTTATTTCTGTGGTATCAGTTGTAATATCTCCAGTTTTGTTTATAATTGAGCTTATTTGGATCTTCTCTCTTCTTTTCTTAGTTAATGTCACTAAGGTCTATCAATTTTATTTATCCTTTCAAAGAAGCACCTTTTTGTTTCATTTATCTTTTGTATTTTTTGGTTACAATTTTATTTAGTTCTGCTCGGATCTTTGTTATTTCTTTTCTTCTGCTGGGTGTGGATTTGGTTTGTTCTTGTTTCTCTGGTTCCTTGAGGAGTGACCTTAGATTGTTTATTTTTGCTCTTTCAGACTTTTTGATGTAGGTATTTAATGCTATGAACTTTCCTCTTAGCACCACTTTTGCTGTATCCCAGAGGTTTTGATATGTTGTGTTATTGTTATTGTTCAGTTCAAAGAATTTTTACATTTCCATCTTAATTTCATTATTGACCCAACAATCAATCAGGAAGAGGTTATTTAATTTCCATATATTGGCATGGTTTGAGAGTCCCTTTTGGAGTTGATTTTCAATTTTATTCCACTGTGGTCTGAGGTCTTGATATAATTTCAACTTTCCAAAATTTATTGAGACTGGTCTTGTGGCCTATCATTCTATCTTGAAGAATGTTCCATGTGTGATTAATAGAGAGAATATTCTGCAGTTGTTGGGTGGAATGTTCTGTAACTGACTGTTAAGTTCATTTGTTCTAGGGTATAGTTTAAGTCCCTTGTTTCTTTGTTGACTTTGTGTCTTGTTGACTTATCTAGTGCTGCCAATGGAGTATTGAATTCCCCCACTAGTATTGTGCTGCCGTCTATCTCATTTCTTTGGTCTAGTAGTAATTGTTTTATAGATTTGAGAGTTCCAGTGTTAGGTGCATATACATTTAGGACTGTGACATTTTCCTGTTGGGCTAGTCATTTTATCATTTTATTATGTCCCTCTTTGTCTTTTTAAAATGCTGTTGCTTTAAAGTCTGTTTTGTCTGCTATAAGAATAGCTACTCCTACTTGCTTATGATGTCCATTTGCATGGGGTATCTTTTTCCACCCCTTTAGTTTAAGTTTATGTGAGTTCTTATGTGTTAGGTGAGCCTCTTGAGGACAGTAGATTCTTGGTTAATGAATTCTTTTTTTTTTTCTTTTTTTTTGAGACAGAGTCTCATTCCATCACCCAGGATGGTGGAGTGCAGTGGCACAATCTCAGCTCACTGCAACCACGACCTTTTGGATTCAAGCCATTCTCATGCCTCAGCCTCCCGAGTAGCTGGGATTACAGGCATGTGCCACCACATCCAGTTAATTTTTGTATTTTTAGTAGAGTGGGGGCTCACCATGTTGGCCAGGCTGGTCTTGAACCCCTAACCTCAAGTGATCCGCCCACCTCAGCCTCCCAAATACTTGGATTACAAGTGTGAGCCATCATACCCACCTGGTTGGTGGATTCTTATCCCTCCTGCCATTCTGTGTCTTTTAAGTGGAGCATTTAGGCTGGTTACATTCCATGTTAGTATTGAGATGTGCAGTACTGTTCTATTCATCATGCTAGTTGTTGCCCAAATACTTTTTTTTTTTTCATTAATTGTTTTATAGGTCCTGTGAGATTTATACTTTAAGGATGTTTCTATTTTGGTGTGTTTCGAGGATTTGTTTCAAGATTTAGAGCTCCTTTTAGTAGTTCTTGAGTGCTGTCTGGGTATTGGCAAATTCTTTCAGCATTTGTTTGTCTGAAGAAGACTGTATCTTTCCTTCATTTATGAAGCTTAGTTTCACTGGATACAAAATTCTTTTTTTTTTTTTTTCCTGAGACAGAGTCTTGCTCAGTCGCCTAGGCTGGAGTAGAGTGGCGCAATCTTGGCTCACTGCAAGCTCTGCCTCCTGGGTTCATGCCATTCTTCTGCCTCAGCCTCCCAAGTAGCTGGGACTACAGGCACCCACCACCATGCCCGGCTATTTTTTTTTTGTATTTTTAGTAGAGATGGGGTTTCACCATATTAGCCAGGATGGTCTCGATCTTCTGACCTCGTGATCCACCTGCCTTGGCCTCCAATAGTGCTGGGATTACAGGCGTGAGCCACCACACCCAGCCGGATACAAAATTCTTGACTGAGAATTGTTTTGTCTAATGATGCTAAAAATAGGACCCCAATCCCTTCTAGTTTGTAGGGTTTCTGCTGAGAAATCTGTGGTTAATCTAATAAGTTTTTCTTTATAGGTTGCCTGATGCTTTTACCTTACAGCTCTTAAGATTCTTTCCTTTGTCTTGACTTTAGATGACCTGATGACTATGTACCTTGGTGATGATCTTTTTGTGATAAATTTCCTGAGTGTTCTTTGAACTGCTTGTATTTTGATGTCTAGATCTAGCAAGACCAGGGAAGTTTTCCTTGATTATTCCCTTAAATATGCTTTCCAAACTTTTATATTTCCCTTCTTCTTTGGGAACACCAATTATTCTTAGGTTTGATTGTTTAACATAATCCCAAACTTCTTGAAGGCTTTGTTCATTTTTGGGATTCTTTTTTCTGAGTCTTTGTCAGATTGGGTTAATTCAAAAGCCTTGAAAGGAAGGCTTGAAGCTCTCGAAGGGGCCCTCAAGTTCTTTCTTCTATCTGTTCAATTCTGTTGTTGAGACTTTCCAGTCCAGTTTGCATTTGTTTAAATGTGCCCTTCATTTCCAGAAGTTGTGACTGTTTTATATTTATGCTATCTGTTTCTCTGGAGATTTTTCCATTCATATCCTGTATCAATGTTTATATTCTTTAAGTTGGTATTCACCATTCTCAGGTGCCTCTTTGAGTAGCTTAAGAATTGACCTTCTGAATTATTTTTCTGGCAATTCAGAGATTACTTCTTGGTTTGGATCCATTGCTGGTGAGCTAGTGTACCTTTTGGGGGTGTTAGAGAACCTTGTTTTGTCATATTATTGGGATTGTTTTTCTGGTTCCTTCTCATTTGGGTAGACAATGTGAGAGGGAATATCTGGGGCTCAAGGGCTGCTGTTTAGATTATTTTGTCCCACAGGGTACTCCCTTGATGTAGTGTTCTCCACCTTCCCCTAGGAATGGGGCTTCTTGAGAGCCAAACTGCAGTGATTGTTATTTCTCTTTGGGGTCTAGTCACCCAGCAGAGCTACTGGCCTCTGTACTGGTACTGGGGAGTGTCTGAAAAGAGTCCTGTGATGTGATCTGTGTTCAGGTCTCTCAGCCATGGATACCAGCACCTGCTCCAGTGGCGTTAGCAGGAGAGTGAAGTGGACTCTGTGAAGCTCTTTGGTTGTCGTTTTGTGCTGGTTTTTGTTGGTTGCCCTCCAGCCAGGAGGTAGCACTTTCAAGAGAACATCAGCTGCAGTAGTATATGGAGGATACACACTTGCCTTAGGGTCACCTGGATAAGCATTCAAGTTTCTCAGGTGACTGGGCCATGGAGCTCCCAAGAGATTATGTCCCTTATCTTTGGAGTTTTTCAGCTGTCTGATGGAGCCTACAGAGGCAAGCTGCTTCCTTCAAAGGGTCTGTGGATTCTCTCCTGTTACCTTACTCTTTATGAACATTTGTTACTTTTTGATTTCCTAATTTATGCTAATCTGATAGGTAGAAAGTAATATCTTTATTGATGATATTCTTTATCCTGATATTTGGTATAGCAAAATGTGTTCAATTGTTTATCCTGATGTCTTTTGAATCCTTGCGTCTCTCTTAAATTCCTGGAGTTGAAGAGCTATTCTATGTATTTTTAGCAGCTGGTGAACAGGTGAACATTGGCAGATCCCATCCTCCCTGGCCTGGATTGCAGAAGAGTTATACCAGGCAGTGGTGGTGGGTGGGCAGTGGCACCTGGGCAGTGACAGCAATTCATGGCTCCCCTTGTACCCTTTCCCACAGTTTCTGCTCAGTTGGGAAAATATCCAGCCCTCCTCCTCCACGTCAAGCTTCTGTTCCACATCATAGAGCATCTGCCTGGGGGATGGTCAGGGCGTCTCAAAACTGACAAAATACTGTCTTTTGCCACAGAGGCTGACTTTATCTGTATTAGACTATTGGGCAATTTATGTCCCAGGATTTTCTAGAGTATGATAGAGCAGTCTAGTAGTAATTAATAGAGATTATCAGATGGGTGTAATACCAGTAGAGGAAGAAGCCTGAAGACTTCTGCAGAGATCAGAGAAAGAGATGGTCAAAGAGAATCTAGAGTGACTCGCACCCACCTGTGCTCACGCCATAAGAGTGACTGGTGAGGGAGCATCTGAGTTTCAAGTCCTTGACTGAAAACTGTGCAAACTCAAACTCCCTGAATTGTGAAAGTAATCCCCAAGCCACACATAGATCCAAAGGTAAAAGGTGAAAATCTTCCGGGTTCAGAAGAGTTAAGCACAATCCCTAATAATCAGCGGTTAACCACTAAATGGTGTTGACCACTAAGAAGCCAGGTTTAAAGGTAAAAGTAAGGGGGAAAAATGGAACAGTGTTGTCAGAGGCTCAAGTAAGTGGGAAATAGACTTCACTGAACTAGTATAGACAAGTCACTAACAAATAAACAAGCAAATAAACAAACAATAACCACAGCCTTGAAGGAGAGGATTAGTATCAGGAGTTACTATAGTATGTTAACTATAATTTTTGGCTTTCAGATGAGATTGCACATGTTTGGGATGATATGGCCACAGGCAAATTTTGGTGTTCAGCAAAAAGTTATGATACATGCAAAGAGACATGAAAATGTGACCCATACACAGGAAAAAGAAAGCAAACAATAGAAATTGTCTTTGTGGGAGGCCAGATGTTGGAATCAGACTTCAAAGCAGCCATTATAAATGTGCTCAAAGGACTAAAATAAACCATGTTTAAAGAATTAAAATAAGGTGTGATGGCCATGTCACATCAAATAGAGAATATCAATAAAAGGAAATTATAAGAAAGAAACACATGGAAATCTATAACTGAAAAGCATAATAGCCAAAATGAAAGGTTACCAAAAGGTCTTAAC
The DNA here is from genome assembly GCF_043159975.1 of Macaca nemestrina. NCBI lineage: Eukaryota > Metazoa > Chordata > Mammalia > Primates > Cercopithecidae > Macaca > Macaca nemestrina. The sequence goes on from NC_092126.1 coordinate 11,747,371, forward strand.
AGTAGTTCTCATCTGGAAAAAGAATCAGCAAACTTAAATCAATAGAGATCATGAATCTCAAGAAAGTCTTTTTATTTCCACTGTTTTACTAAATACTCCTAAGATGCATGAGTGAGACACCTCAAGTTTGTTTTCCTGCATCATTATAAGGACAATGAAAAAAGTCACATTCCTTTTCTTGAGAAACTGTTGACTGTCTATTTATCTATCTATCTATCTATCTATCTATCTATCCATCCATCCATCTCTCTATGTATCCATCTATCTATCTCTGTCATCTATCTCTACTTTAAGCATCTTTTTTTTCCTTCTTCTATATCTCCATCTACCTAGCTATCTTTCAGTTAGAGCTTCTAGGTCAACTTGTCTTCCTACTTCAGGTTATTTCACAGCTACTAAAAGAAGAAACCTAGTTTTTTAGGTAATCTGACTGGTAGCTTATCCCTAAGTAAATGCACAGTTTTTAATACTTTTACTTTCTTGTAATACTGAAAATAAACCCTCAACTTTTGTATCTACTCCAATAATTCTTAGGAGGCTGAAGAAGCTATTCCTCTACTTCTATAATCTTTCTTTGTTTTCTTCTTTTGTTTCTTTTTTCCTCCTGGGGCTTCCTTCTCCCTGATTGTACATTACAGAGTCCCAGACTATTGGGTTGAGAAGAGATCTTGGAAAGTTAAAGCAGTGCACTCTCCTTATTTAACCAATAAGAAAGCTGAGCAGGTGGGTAACCAACTCAAGGTCATCCAACCTTGTTACCCCAGTCATTCCACCAAGTGACATCTCCTGTCTTTTATTAGTTTTTAAAAAATTTTCTTATCAAAACTCAACCTTTAATTCTTCTGCCTTCCTGGCCTCTATTGTAAAAAACAGAAGAAATAAAAGACAAAAGAATGAAACTTAACACCTGTTGAGAGGGGGGAAAAATTAAGAAAGACTCTGTTTTGTGTAAATGTTTGGAGAAAACTTTTTATCAAAAAAAAACTGCATAAGCATTTTGCTTCATAAAATACCAACTCAGAGGCAACATTGCTATTTCTCCATGTGTTTTGTATGCACATGGGACATGCTATTAGGAGTGCTCAGCTAGTCACAGTATATTTATGGGGAAATGTAAATGACTTGGTGGATTATTCTCAACTGTTATGACATGTAACAAAATAATTGTGAACCTAAAAGAGGAATTATAGTATAATTAGGAATATATACTGGAGAATTTTAAGGCTCAAGGACTTTAATAATATAAAAACAAAATCTTTTAAAGAAAATTTGTTTTGTTTTAAAATTAAAGTTATTTTTTTGTTGAGCATCTCTTCACTGTGGACCAATTACAATTCACAAACTTGGGAAATCAGACCATTTATAGAAGAATTACTGACAATGGACAATGACAAACCTTGAAATTCAAAGTTATTTTCATTACAATATCTAAGAGAAGGAAATTAAAACTGCCTGTAGTTCCTCAGCAGGCCAAATGCCAGTAAAGTTGTCTGGAGCTGATATGAGATGGTCACGTAACTACTCTTTTTTTCTGGAAAATGAACCCTTGAAAGTAGGATCAATAAAAATATCAATGAGGGAGTAGCATTATCTCACACAAAAAATTACAATTGTGAAAATGACACACAAGAAAAGGAGAGAATATCTCGTCATACAGGGAATATTTGACTAATGCCACAAATGTATTTAGTAAAAGAAAAAACAAAGCATTTCAGAAAAGTGGGATAATTTATAAACTTCACTCATTAGAAATTATAATATGACAGTACTGTGAAGCTAGCATGCATTAACTAAGACACGACTCCATTGTTTAAAAATCCATGTAACAACAACCACAACAACACATTACAGAGTTTTTCCAGAATGCTCTAATGTAATTTCTAAATGCCATTCATCTTTTATAATAAATCATCTTGGTGATCAATATTTTCCAGTCAATATTCTCCTCCCTAAAAGCAATGTGGACTACTGGGCAGAAACAGAAGTAGTCAGTAATTTGAACGGTCTGTGTTTCCTTGGTTTCTCTAATAATAACCTGACACTGCTTCTGCGCTAGGCACCACCACACTCGAATTTCCATGTCTTCAATGTTCCTTTCATCATCAGTCACCTTTACTTCCATTTTGTTAGTAATTAGGTGTGGGGTTGACCTATGCGAAGGAACCACTTCTATACGTAGTGTCTTGTACCCTAGATAGAAGACACTTTGCATGTTGCATTTTGCAGGCATGTTCAGACATCTGAATTAGCCACATGTCCCTGGGAATTGTGCTCAAATCCAGGCTGCATTTTACCTCAGCAATTCCTTCTTCTTGGGACTTACATATCCGTGATTCCATATCACACAGCTCAAGACTATATATAGTGTCACATAATAGTTGTTTTAGTCTGTTTTCTTTTCTTATAACTGAGTAACTGGTCCTGGGCAATTTATAAAGAAAAGGAACTTATTTTTTGTAGTTATGGAGGCTGAGAAGTCCAAGGTGAGGGGCTGCATTTAGTGAAGACCTTCTTGCTGGTGGGGACTCTGCACAGAGTTTCCAGGCAGTGCAGAGTATCATATAGTGATGGGGTTGAGCATACTCGCTCAGGTCTCGCTTTCTCCTTTTGCAAAGCCACTGTCACTCCTGTGATAACCCATTAACACATTAACTTTTAATCCATTAATCTGTACATGAGGGCTAATACCTCATGACACAATCACCTCTTAAAGGTTCTACCTTTCAGTACTGCCACATTGGGGATAAAGTTTCAATATGTGTTTTGGAGGCGAGAAACATTTCAACCACATTAACAGCATTTATCACCAACAACTAGATATGAGATACCTCAGTACTGTCAACTTGTAACAAATGAGGGTCCCACTGCAGTGACTGTCATAGCTGTCCACAAATATGATCTGGACCATTGCATTTTAGTCACCGGAAGCATTCAGCAAGGGTCAAGCTTGCTACACAACAGCAGTGAGTATGTAATGAGTGGTGATTATGTACCAGTTGTGGAGTCTTGATAAGTAAGCAAGGAAGAGGAAGGGACCCCAGGTTGGGGAGGGACCCAGGAGGGGAAGAACAATGAACAATCGTTTTGAGAAATGAGAAATCACAATGACCTTGTTTAGCACATAGTCCCCTCCAGTACAACCCTATTAAACTTCCCTCCAGCACCCCCCAAACTTTGCACAACCCTATTAAACTTCCCTCCAGCACCCCCCAACCTTTGCACAACCCTATTAAACTTCCCTCCAGCACCCCCCAACCTTTGCACAACCCTATTAAACTTCCCTGCAGCTGCCCCCTGTCCACCGTGTGGCAGACAGCCCCTTCTCTGCTGTGCTGCCTGTTGCAACCTAACAATGTATTTTCCTACTTTCTCTAATAAATATGCCTTTCTTTACTTACAATTGTCTTGGCAAATTCCTTTACCATGTGACAACTAGTCGTACCTGTAACATTTTGGTGGCCTGTATGGGGACTTCTTGGGGACCTCTCCACGACTCTATCCCTTTCCTCTCCTCCAATTCCAGACTCTTGGTGGTCAGTGTTCAAGTCCAGAGACAACTGAAGGACCCTGGCCAGGGCCCCTCCCAGGCAGACCAGAGGTCCTGGTGGAAAGATGTCTGACTGGCATCACCTGATCAGGTGAGAGTTCAGAGTGTTCTTTCATTTTCAGTCATCAGTGGACAAACTCTATTACCCCTCTGGCAATTGACGGCGCCTCCCTGGTACAGCCGGAAGGCCAGGGGTGAATAGGGTTGGCTGCCTTGCCAGGAGGGTAGGAAGGCTCTCTGCTATCTTTTCTGGTCAAGAGACTCCAATCCTTACGTGTAGTGCAATTGGCAGCAGAAGTTCAACCAGGGTGAGCCTACACCCATTTTGGGGAACTCAGACTCCCTCTTTCTCACTCTAAACTCTCCTGTGAAGACAGCCAGCCATCCTGCTCCAGACATCTTAAGCCAGGTGATCCCAAACAGCACCGGGATGATGAGTCTTCCCTCAACGTTTTTCTGGCATACCTGGATTGAGCACCCAGTGTAATTTGTACCTGGGCTGACCTTGGGTCTCTCACCCAGTGTTCATCCAGTGTAAGGCCCTATCACTGAGAGATCCTTTCCAATAGGTGGAATATCTCTTTGGAAAGTGCATTTTGAAGTCCCTCAGTAAATATGAGTGGATCCCTTTTCCTTTGCAGGATGCTTCAAAAGAAATTGCAGTTCATGTTCCCAGGGGATTTTTTCCCCCCCAGTCCTGTCATGGGACAAAGCCCCATCCATTCCCTCAGACTTAACCCTGTGCTGCATTTTAAAGCATTGGGATAAATTTGACACTCAGACTCTTAAAAAGAAACATCTAATTTTCTTGTGTAATACAGTATGGCCACTTTATAAACTTCCAGATCAGGAATCCTCCTGGTTTCCAGGCAGGACCATAGCTCCCAATACCATTTTACAGCATGACCTTTTCTGTCACAGCTGTTCTAAATAGTCTGAAATTCTTAATGTTCAGGTTTTCATGACTCAGGATCCTAATATCCACCCAACCTGTCGAATGTGCATAACTGGATTCTCTGGTCCCACTGACTCTTCTCACATTTTGATAATCCTTCTTTTACTCTCTCTCATTCTCCATACTCAGCTGGATCAGTTGAAGTCACACCTTCTTCCCCTAACAAGCCACCTTCATGTCAATTACACTGACTCCATCTGCTCCTTCTCCCTCACCTTCCCCTTGACACCCAAACCTTGGATGTTATTTTCTGTTGCCTCTTCCTTATCAGGGACATTTCTCCCCTTCACATACAAGTCAGGGGCCACCTAGGATCCCATTTCAGGCCCAGAAAAAGTTCTGTCACTCCAGAAGGTGGCAAATGGGGATCTAGGAACCATCAGAGTCCATGTTCCTTTCCCAACGTCTGATCTTTTCCAAATAGAAACTAAACTCAGCTCTTTCAGTCAAGACCCTTCTCATTTCCTGAAGGAATTTAAGGAACTTACTGTTTCCTTCAACCTCACTTGGTAGGATGTCTGTATTGTTTTCACCACTTGTTACACCCACAAGGAAAAATCCTGCATTTGATCTCTGGCCCAAAGATGGGCAGATGAGGTGCATTCCCCAAATCCCCAGGAGTCTGGCCCTGGGAGAACCGCAGTGCATGACACTGATCTAGGTGGTGATGTCAGAAGGGAGACCACAGCAAGGAACATCATAATCACATGATCACTTGCCTGATGGAGGGGATGAGGAAGGCCACCATAAAACCTATAAATTATGTCACACTAAGGGAAATAACACAGGCATCAAATAAAAATCCAGCCCTATTCCATTTCAGGCTGGCTGAGGCTATGTAAAATATACTATATGAACCCTGAGAGCCCAGAAGGCCTACCATCTGGGCTGTTCATTTCATCAGGCAGGTGTCCCCAGCCATTAGACATAAACTCCAAAAGCTAGATAAGAAACCACAAACTCCTTTCCTCACATTGCTGGACATGACCTTCAAGGTCTTCAATAATTGACAGAAGGCCTCAAGAACTGAACAGGATAGGAAGGAATGAGAAAGAGATAAGCAGCAGGCCCATTATATGGGTGCTACTGTTGCTAACTCCCTGCCTACCTCAAAGGCCCAGACCAGCCATCAGGATACAGCCCAGCAGCCTATAAGGGAGCTCCCATTTGCTATCATTGTAACCAGTCAGGGAATATTAGCCAACACTGACAAAACTCTCTCCAGCCATTTTCTGGTCCCTAGCAACTGCCACCTGGCCCCTACCCACTGCCACCTGGCCCCTACCCACACTGCAAACAAGTGCTACCCACACTGCAAACAAGTGGGGCACTGGAAATGGGACTTCCTTTCTCTCTCTCATGCAGGAGGGTCACTTCTTTACTAGCAAGCCCAATTGCAGGCCAACTTGAGAGAAGGCAAAGGGTCCTTGACTCTGTTCCTCAACTATGAAGAAACCAATAGGAACAAAAGCGAAGAAGGGATGAGTCCCAGGAAGGGTCATTCCCTCTCTTTCCCAGATTGACAGGTCCCAAAAGCCATTCAGGCTCCTGTGTTTTCCATCACTATGGCTGAGCCTTTGGTAACCCTAGACGTGGCAGGAAGAAGAACTGAGTTATTGATTGATACAGGAGAAGATTACTCTGCCCTAATTAATTTTCCTGGACCTACTTTTCAGTCCTCGATCCTCCTCATCAGCAGAGATGGCGAGCTAAAACAGGGATAATTTACTTTTCCTTTAGTATGTACCTTTGCAAAAAATATTTTCACTCATTCTTTCCTTGCTTTGCCAGTTGCCCAATCCTGCTACTTGGGAGGGACATAATGACAAAGATCCAAATGAAACTTCAATTGTCTGAGCTTCCCTGCCTATTATTATCCTTACTAGTCCCTGACACCAAAAGCCCAAAGATAATAAAGCCTTCTATTCTACAATAAGTTCCTTCAGAGGTATGGGATATTTCTACTTCAGGAAGGATTTTTATAGGATTTGTTCATTTTTCACAGATCCTATAAAAATCCACCGTAAAAGTCCCAAATCCTTCTCTAGGATGCCCCAGTAACCTTTACAGCCCAAACTCAAATAGGCTTACAGCTGCTATTGTTAGCTTAGCTGAAGTCATAGAATCTGGACCCCTTTCAGGAGACACTACCTCAGCCCAAAAGGCTGAGCTCATTGCTCTTATCTGAGCCTTACAATTAGGGGCAGGCATGAGGCTTAACATTTAAACAGACTTGTCCTGTGTCTTTCATGTAGTGCATGCCCATGCAGCCATTTGGCGGGAAAGGGACTTTTAATGGCCCCAAATATTTGAATTAAGCTTGCTCTGGAAATAATGGCCCTGTTGGAGGCAATTATGCTTCCCTCACATTAGCTGTCATTCACTGCAAAGCCCATTAGAGGAACAATGATGAAATCTCTATTGGGAACAACCAGGCTGACAAACAAGCAAAACTGGCTGCCAGGCTGCCCCTTTAGGCTGTCCTAGTTCCCACCCTAACCTCCTTGTCTCCACACTATACACTGGAGGAAACCCAAAAATCTCTAGAAAGGGGTTTCTCCCACACCTCAGAGGGCTGACTAAAAAGGTCCTGATGGGAAACTCTTGCTTCCAGGAGCCTCACAAGGGCAGCTTCTAAACAGCTTACACCAGTCCATTCATCTAGGGACTAAGGCCCTCCAGAGAGTAACAAAGCCACCGTTTACCAGCAAGGGGGTAGCCCAAACTATGGACCATCTCACAGGCCTGTCTCATTTGCTGCCAAATAAACCCAGAGGGAGTCCACAAACCTCCCCTACTCCTTCAACCAATTCAGAGATGAGGGACCTTACCTGGAGAAGGCTGACAAATAGAGTTTACATACATGCCACTATGCAAGGGACTCAGGTACTTATTAGTTTTTGTAGACATCTTCACTAGATGGATAGAGGCCTTTGCCACTAACACCAAGTGGACCTTAGAAGTCACTTCGGCCCTTTTAGATCACATTCCTCTTCATTTTGGACTCCCTTCCACCCTATAGTCAGACAATGGCCCCACTTTTATTTCTCAGATAATGCAGGGAATCAGTGCTTTCCAGACCATGATGTGGCTTGGCATCACAATTCTTCTGGGAACATGGAGAGAGCCACCCAAACCATAAAAAGGTACCTCATGAAGTTAATGCATGAAATCCAACAGTCATGGCCAACTTTATTCCCCATTGCACTCTGAAAAGCCCATATCACCCCAAAATATAAAACTCATCTTAGCCCCTAAGAGATTCTCTATGGAAGATCTTTCCTCCAAATAGATCTTTTGGTAGAACTGAAGAGTCATTATCTCATGCAATATGTTATGTCCGTGGGACAAACCATCAAGGCCATTAATCATTATCAGAATCTTCATAGCCCAAAACCTAAGCCCTGTTTTTCAGGAGACACTTACCCTAACCTTATGCCTGGAGACTGGGTATGTCTCCCACAGGACAAAAAGCCACTGGAGCCTCTTTGGACTAGATCATACCAAGTTCTCCTTATAACCCTAACAACTGTAAAACTCCAAGGCCTCTCCCTGTGGATTTACCTCTTCAGGGTCAAGGTGGCACCAGCACCCAACAAAGAACACTTAAACCTGTGAACCAGTTTGAGACTTTCATCTATTGTTCATTTGGGACCTGAACTCCAGTGATATCCACCCTAATACGTAGAGGGCTTACTTCATCCTCTTACAGTCCTTAAGCCAGTACTCACAAGTTTTCCTTGGTCAGCTTTGTCTTCTGCTATAAATGCTTTTATGAACAACTCACCCAAAATTGCTATCTTCAGGGGAATTTCCAAGACTTCCACCTGGACTAAATTTCCTTGTATGTATCTTAGCTATGTCATTCACCTCCACCCCACAACACAGGTTTGTGAAAGTTCTAGGACTCTGTCCAGTTGTTTTCTTATATTTGTGGCTCTTCTCTCTTGTCTCCCTAAATTCATTATATATTGTTACTTTTAACATGGCAGGCTTCATCCCAGTTATTTGGATGTCTCTCCACTTAGTGTTAACACTTACAATGAACCTTACTCTGCCTAGCTTCATGGATTATACCCTACTTGAAGGGGCCCATAAGCTATTAAGGGAAAAACATTCTCTGTATGCAAAGGATTTTTGGCTTTGCTTACCACTAACCCCTGAAAGGTATGCTTCTGCATTCCCTATTTCTATTCAGGATTGGATCTATTTTTAACACCACCTTGTACCCTAAATTCCTGTTCCCCCAACTCCCATGGGACCTTAAAAAGCATACATGAGGCATGGTATCTGCATTCTCTGCCTATTTAAGCCAATACACAACCAAGCTAAAAACAGCAACCCTCTGGAAGGACTGGTCACCAAGCCGAGAGACAATGGTAGACTCCAAACTCTGCAGTAGGCCTCCTTTCTAAACAAGTCCAACCCAAACATCAAGCTCCTATTTGTCTTAAAACAACAGATAATGAACATTGCTCCAATCCTGTGGGTGATATTCCTAACCCCCTTTAAAACTACACTGTAACTATAAGTATCACCAATAGAAAAACATATCAGAGGAAAAACAATTCAGTACCAGTTAGAATATCAGGCCCAGGTGCCCTCAATTCCCCAAATCTGCAAAACATAAACTCTCACTTCTGTACAAGGTGCCCCTCTCCATACACTTGTCCTGACCCAGTCCCATGGCAAAATTGCAAAGTTGCAAATTCCCCAAATAATTGCCTACACATTCCCATGCTCAGCAGCCCCAAATCTCAGATGTTTCTAGACACTCAATGCTTTCATTTATTCTGGGGAAACAAAACCCACCAAACACAAACTTTAATATTCAAGCCTCACACCCTCTTACAACTACTGCACTAGCTATTCAGTACTTCTTCAGGTCAGAAGGCCAAAATAACACTGTTTCCTCACTTTAAGTCTAACATCTTCCCTCAAATCTAAGGGAGCTTTCTTCCTCTGAGGATCAAATGCATATATTTGTCTTCCAGCCAACTGGACTGGGACTTGTACACTAGTTTACTTAGCTCCAGACATCCAAATTGCTCCTTCTGACCAATCCCTCCCAATCCCACTTTACAGTTCTAGCATGGAAAAATGGGCAATCCATCTGATTCCCTTACTCATTGGCCTAGGAATTGCCACTGGATTAGGTACAAGAATAACATGTATGAGCCTTGCAGAACCTACTTATCATGCCCACTCAATCAAACTCACCCCTGAGCTCAAACACATCTGTGACACTCTGGAAGTCCTCCAAGATCAGGTAGACTCCCTAGTAGCCGTTGTTTAAAACCACCATGGCCTAAATCTGCTTATCACAGCCCAAGAGGGGAATTTGTTTAGCCCTTAAAGAAGATTGTTGTGTTTATGCTAATCAAGCAGCAATAGCATGGGACCATATCAAAAAGCACTGAAATTGAGGAAAAGTCATTACAAGGATGGTCTTCATGGACATCCACCTGGGGATGGTTCTTCTGGTTGCCCCTTGTGGTTGCTCACTAACTGGTATTTTATTATTCCTTCTTTTTGGCCCTTGTATCTTCAACTTACTTGTTAAATTTGTGTCTTCTAGAATTCAGTAGTTTCACCTTCAAATAATGCTGCAAATGGAATATCAGTCTCTCCACAGTGATGCTCGCTAACTGAACAAATCTCCCTTGGATTCAGCTGGACACCACTTTCACCTTGACATGCTCCCCTTCTCTGATGAGTCCCTTCCTCCAGCAAGATCCAATACCCTAAGTCCCACAGTCCAGGACAATGACCCACAGGGTCTCCTGACAGACCAACAACCATAGTTAGGGTCAACTCTACACCCGAGGCCAGCAGGAAATAGTTGGAGTATAAGACGACTGCCCTAGTGCCAAAGACTTGTCATTGTTGTTCTATCGGGGGGAAAAGGGGAGTCTGAGGAAGGGTTCCCAGGTGGGGGAGGGCCCCCTGTGGGGAGAAACGCAATTGTTCTGAAAGATGGCTAATCACAAACAACTCATGGTCACAGCGACCTTGTTCCATGCACAGCCCCCTCCAGCATGACCCTATAAAACTTCCCTCCAGTCCCTCATCTCTTGGCAGACAGCCCCTTCTCTATTGTACTGTCTGTTGTAACCTTGCAGTTTTTTCATACTTTCTCTAATAAATCTGCCTTACTTTGCCTACAACTCTCTTGGCAAATTCCCTTACCATCTGTGACACCAACCCCAGCTAGTCACACCTGTGACAACAGTCTCTGCTTTATGTGCTTTTATGTGCATTATCTTGCTTAAGTCTAAGAGGTAATATTATTATATTATTATTTTCACTTTGCAGATGAGAATCCTGTGGCTCGGAGAGGTGATGCAACCTGCCTGAAATCACAAAGCTATGAAGCAAAGGCATTCTGATTATAGAGTCATGCTGTTGTACATTATATGGCCTCCAAATTGAGCACCGTGCTAGGATTCAAAATACGAGTGGGAGATGCAGACATATTCTTGTGATTTAAGCACCTTATCTTTCATTTAGAGGCATGCATGATTAGGCTCTGTGGTGTAAATTAATTCAAACAAATTGGAGAAACTGATGTTACAAACATAAACAAGGTTCTCGTTAAAATCTCCCTCATTAATTGTTTTTATGGTTGGCTGTTTGGTAGCCCTTACACATGTTCTTGCATTTATATTTCAGGTTCAGATGAAGTGCACACTGAAGCTGTAATAATGCTCTTGCCTACCAGGAAATAACAGTTGGTAATGCATTCCTGGATGTTCTTTTGATAGTTCTTTCATGAAGGATAAACATGTTACCTAGAGCAAGGGTTTGCATCTCAAGATTTCTACCACCGAGGGGAGCATTGAGGGTCAGATGGCGCTCAGTTCAAAGATAGTTGTAAAATATTAGCATATAACTAATATTAAAAAGGTAAAATTTCTTTATTACACTGTATTTGCTGCTAGCTTAAATTTATGTCCATTTCTGACTGTAACTGGTTATAAACACTCATAGCTATTAGATACTAGTTGAAGTTACTTAAAATAAATTAAAGCTACACTACTGAAGAGAAAGTTCGAATGTTTTTCTAATTGTATTCCATTAGGACAGAAGTTTAATTTTTAGAAAATTAATTCTGTTAGACTTGATGTTCAAGATATACAAGTAGAAAGAATCGAACCACTTAGCATTTAATTTTTTTTTACAGAGGCCATTAGCAAACCCACATATTCTTCCTGTGAACTAATTAAATATTTTCCCCATGCTTCCTCCATGGGAGATGAATTGGGAACATGTACGTGCCACTGAAGTAACAGAAAGTAGAAAATTCAGCTGCACACACTTTGCTGTGTCAAAGCAATGGTTAAAGAAAAAATGTTGAATTTAGGGAAAAAAAATCCCCACAAAAACAGAGCACATCACCACATAACATTTTTCAATTTTTTAAAACCTATTAACTAATGTATGAAACACTGAGATAAGCTTAAAAATCAAACAAACAACAAAAATCCCCAATGTTTCCTTTTAAAATCAGTCCCAGGCAATTGTGTGGCTCTAGTAGTTACCCAGCATACAGCATCCTTCAGAGTCACCACTGACCTCTGGCTGAATTAAATTCTGAGTATAAGAACATAATCATACTACTAGCCATTATTTATCTGGTGTTTTCTGTGTACTAAGCACTGTACTAAATAATTCATATGCATTCTTTTAGTTAATATTCTCAGCAACCTAGGAGACAATTACTATTATTTTCATGTTATAGATGAGGACACCCAAGTTTAAAGAGGTGAAGCAAATTATCCAAAGTCACTGAGGATACCAATTAACTCTTGTTCTATAACAAAACCCCTCAAAATTTACACTAGAATGGCAATCATTTACTCAACTCAGTAGTCTGTGAGTAAGCCATTAGGACAGGCTTAGCTGGACTGTTCTATTTCTACTCTCAGTGGGGCTCACTCACAGGTTGGAAGTCGTCTGCCAGGCCTGACAGCCTCTTTCCCTTCAGCAGGCTAGCTCGGGCTTGTTTACATGGTGGTCTCAAGGATCCAAGAACCCAAGGAGAGGACAAATCCTAGTGCTCAAGTGCTTGCCAAGCCTCTGCTTCTGTCACAAAGTAAGAGACATGGCAAAAACTATATGCAAGAGGTAAAGAAACAAAATCGACCTTTTGATTAGAGGGGCTGAAAAGTCCTCTAACGAAAAATTTGAGTCTGTTTCTTTATCTCTTTTCCTCCAGTCTTCTTGTAGAGAAGAGTAGAAGAATTTTGGCTCTGTTTTCAAATTCACCATAATCGGCAGGAGACAGAGCCAGAGCCAGGCCTGAACACTGATTCCAAAGCCTATGTCCCTAAACTGATCTTACAGTGTCTCTCAAAAACTGATCCCTTCATAGTTTTCAAGAATTCTGTCCCACTTTTTGGAGGAATGTTTGCTTTCTTTTTATTTCACAAGCCGCTACTCTTTTTTTTTTTTTTTTTTTTTTTTTTTTAACTCCCATCAAACATTAGCTGTCTCAGTGTACCCATGTTCTATACATTCATCCACTAGGGCATTTATCACATTATAAGGAAGCATCTATCATCACTGAGTGTTTACTCTCTATACTAGGGCAGGGATTATGTCTAATTACTCTCTACAGTGCTGATGCTTGGCCCAGCTTGGGGTATACGGTTTGTGCTCAAAAATTGTTGTTGAAGAAGGTCATGATGATTTTCCAACTGAAAATCTGCTGGGTTTCTGCAGAGTCAGCAATGCTTATTACCATCAACTTCAGTGAAACATCCTCATATCCTTTGAACAAAGCAATAATAGGCATTTTGTTTTTGACCTCCAAATTGTAAAGTTTTCCATTTCTTTGTTATTTTAGATATGTCCAATAATATCAGCAACATCAGTTTGAAAAACAAGAAAGAAGACAAAGAAAATTAGATGCACAGAATAAGAAAGGATCTTAGAGCTGACTTTACTTTCAGTTTAGTAATGTTGGAGATGGGATGTGGTTGAGGCTCCCCAGTCTGCCTATCTGCGCTTTTTAAGAAGGGTACTTTCTGGACCCTCCTTCTTTCCTGGAAAGTTAGCTGTGCTTTGTGGAATAGTACCTGAGGGGCCCATGGCTGTGTTTAGAGCCATTGCTTTACTTGTATTTCCTTTTTCAGTAACTGATGACAGGTGCCTCCATGGCCATTTCAGTTCTTTTCTCCACCCAAACTTGGTGAACTCCTCCATATCTCTCTAGGCCTTACTCCTCATCTGTAGGCTGAGGGTTGAATTGTGTTTCAGTGCTCTTTTAAGTTCAAGTTCTGTCGTTGAATTTACAGGCAACAGAGCGAGCATGCAGGTAGGCACGAGAAAATGGGAAGTTGGTGCAGCTCCTACTAGGGGCAGGAGCAGATGAGACAGAAGTGAAAATACTCAGATCAGTGACTTAATATTTTTCTTTAATTTTTCCAAAACCACTAAAGAGCTGGAAGAATGCTAATCCACTTGTTTTCCCCAGATTAAATGAGCCAATATTTTCATAGGCCGTTACACACAAAGTACTTTTGTACTCTACAGTTGCCAACTGGAAACTCTGACTTTGTTGGTGAGTTTTATTTTCTTCGTGTGTTCCTGTGTGCTCATAGTGTTGGTGTGATGATTAAACAGATCTATGTATGTAAAACACTCAACACCATGCCTAATCCATAGAAAGTGCTCAATAAACTGAACTACTGTTATTATCATTATTACTATATGTAGGTCATCTGTGTACACCCAATGAAAATCTCAATTCTTAGCTTAAGTTTCTGTGTTTTATTATTTTTACATTGAAGCTGTTTTTTATTTAAGGAACAGATTAAAACACATAGACATAAAAATGAATAACCCTCATTTCTACTACCATTAGCAAATCTGATTATTTTCATCTTTTCATGTTTCCATCCTATCCTTGTCCATATACATAAGTAGTTATTTTCTTAGTTGCAGTCATTATAAAGGAAAGGATTTTGACGTGTGCTTTAAAATTTCCACTTAGTGTTGTACCCTGGAAAATATTTAAATCATCTGAATGTTAAAGGCTTGGAGAACTATAGCCAGGTAGAATACTGATATTGTCATCTACAATAAGCTACAGGGCTCCTTATGTTTACATAATGCTTTACAACTTATAAGGGCTTTCAGATATGCATTTTTATTCAACACAATAATCTTGGAAGATTATAGTAATAAAACACTCATTATGGCAAATAATACTTTCAAGTGCTTACTGTGTGTCAACCTATTCTGACCGTTATTATCCCTATTTGAGTCTCAGGGAAGCCAAGTGTCTTACTCAGTCTCACAAATCCGATGAAATATTGAAATGAGTCAAAAATCAGGATCTTCTGGATATTTGCTCAGTCTTCTTTCCACTTTACTCTGACCTTCCAGAGATTCACAATCGATAGATTTCAGTTCCTTCATGGCGTACATTTCCATTGAGGTGGCCACACATGAGCTGCTGTGTACTTTTCTGATTCATTTTCCTTCACTTGGATGTTTTAAAAGCTTCCTTTGGCAACATGTCTTGGGTACAGCGTCTTTTCTTGGCAGGATCAGTTGGAGCCACCTGTTGTAGGTATTTACAGCAGTCTTCGATATAGGCCCAACTCTAGTGACTAAACCAAGGGCTGGAGAAAGAGCATGTCAGCAGAAAGTCAGAGGAGTTCTCTACTCTTCCTTTGTAAGATGAATGTTCGTTCCATTCGTGTCATTTCCATAAAGACTTTTTCTTTTTCCTGGTGAACCAGGAAAGACCAGGCATCATGAGGTCACCCTTCTTTCTCACGCAGTCTTTTCCTCTAACATTATTAAAGCTTTACAAATCAGAGCATTCATCGTCCTCATTTAAGAGGTTCTAGATATAGACTTAGAGCTGTGATAGCTACTGATATAAAACTAAAGATAATTTGGCATGGCAAAAATAACATAATAAATCTATTCACTGCCCTAGGTCTCTATTTCCTTTTTGGCCATATCAGGCCTTCAGAGAGTTTTTTTTTTTTTTTAACCATTCTTAGAGCATCCTTCCTGCACTGTGAGTCTATTCCTGTTTACTGATATATTCACCCACCCACAACTAGCTACTTTATTGTCTAGCTGGTAGTTTTAAAAACTACATAATATCATCACAAAAAAAATCCCATGTGAATATTCTATTTGCCCATTTTCTTATTAATATAACTGTATTAAAGTGCTATTGAAGTTCTTTGGACTTTTTTTCCATGTGGGTGCCTGAATTATGCTATTCATTTGCTGAACACATAAATTAAATATTAGCATTGTTAAAACTATAGACACAATGCCTAATGCCCAGAGGAAGATATGTAAAACAGCATAAATTTAAAAATGAGACAGAAGTTCTAAAACAAATCAAAATGATGACAAGCATTTGGTCTTGTAAGTCCTACTTTATGATCCTTGAAAACTGACAGTTTTAGAATTTATGTTTTGTTTGCAAGAACCACGGAATCAAGAGAGACTTTACTAGTAAACTCATCAGACTTTTAAAGCTTATTAATTTGAAAAAAAAACATGTGATGTAACTGTGTTATAACAATAGAACATGACATATTATAATAACACATTGTTAGGTAAAAACTCTCTCTCTCTCTCTTTTTTTTTTTTTTTTTTTGAGATGGAGTCTCGCTCTGTAGCCATGCTTGAGTGCAGTGGTGTGATCTCGGCTCACTGCAACCTCCACCTCCTGGGTTAAAGCAATTCTCCTGCCTCAGCCTCCCAAGTAGCTGGGACTACAGGCATGTGCTACCATGCCCAGCTAACTTTTGTATTTTCAGTAGAGATGGGGTTTCACCATGTTGGCCAGGATGGTCTGGAACTCTTGACCTCCTAATCTGCCTGGCTTGGCCTCCCAAAATGCTGGGATTACAGGCATGAGCCACCACGCCAGGCCAAAAACTCTCTTAATATTGCTAATAAGCAATAATTATGTGCTTAAACATATGTTAGTTTCTTTATATTCCTTTTTTCTAGACTCTCTAACATTCTGCAATCCAGTACTACAAATTCCATTTTAAAGTTTAGGAAATTGAGATTTAGTGAGTGATGAAAATATTGCTCTCCAAATTGATATTGAACAGTAAGTCAGTTTTCCATTACTAACAAGTGTACAGAAAATCACCACTAGCTTAATTAACTGGTCATATTTTATTTTTTCTTGGACATCTTTTGCATAATTTCCTTCCTTCCTTGCCTCCTTCCTTCCTTCCTTCCTTCCTTCCTTCCTTCCTTCCCTCCCTTCTTTCCTTTCCTCCCTCCTTTGTTCCCTCCTTTTCTTCTTCCTTCCCTCTCTCCCTTCCTCCCTCCCTTTCTTTCTCTTTTCCTTCCTTCCCTTCTTCTTTCTTTTGAATAAATACAAAGAAGATATATAAAATGGAAATTATAAAAGAAAATATTAATAATGAACACTCATGTAAAAACAACTTGCTTTAAAAATAGAGCACTATCAACACCTTCATTTACTTTTCCTCAGTCCACACCTGTGGCTACATGGGGAGTTTCTGAAGGCCAGAAACTTATTCTCAATGGAGAAGAAGAATGTAGAATCTGCAAAGTATGCCAGTTCCCATCTAATAAGAATCTGTTACCAACCCTCCTTCCTCGAAAGATAGTGGTGAAGGAAAATCCTCCTGGGAGAAAACTCTGGATAGTATATCTGGCTTTTCTCTCTCTGTAGGTGAGAAGGGTTTTCTGGACAGTGGCTGGTGGGTAGGAATTGCAAAGAATGAAGCTGGAATACACGGTGACAAGTTCTTTTGGGGTGTATGGATGGACCTCTTAGAATGGGCACAGATTGTAAAGACATTGTGTCCCTGGTCAACTCAAACCAGGGTCAGGTGACAAGATGACCCATCTTGTGAATGTTGATCAGTCTCTCTTACTTAGCTGCCTAGTGCATGCTCAAAGAGCTTATGGACAGAGCAGTCATGGCAGCAGGGATGGAGGCCATTCATTAGCTCAACATGTTCTTCCTGTCACCATGGCTGACTTGGTTTCTGTCACTGGGGAGTGAACAATTAGCCAACAGTTGGGGCCAAATCTGAGACATTTGGTGGAGGGAAGTTGGCTATCTGGTGGTAGGTAGATAACACTGAACCCCTCCTGTCATGCTAGGGATAGTTTTTGGTTGCTACAGGGATAGACACAAATTCTAGGTATACATTTAGCTTCTCTGCTCAAAGCTCATCTCCCAACACCACCATTTGTGAACTTACAGAATGCCTTATCCAATACCATAGTATTCCCCCATGATATTGCTCCTGACCAAGGGATGAATTTTATGGAAAAACAAGAAAGGCAATGAGTTTATGGTCTTACTATGTGCTTCGTCATCCAGGGGCTTAGTTAAATAAAGGAATCAGCAAAGGAAAAAACGATGCATGAGTTTGGGTGCTGTCTGGTGAACGTTAACTATGCTGGAAAACAACTGCCAAAATATGGAGTCATCTCTTTCACAACCAGAATGTACGTGTCCAGGAACTAGGGGTGGAAGTGGCTTTTCTCATCACTAAACCTAATAACCCAATTGTGGAAATTTGTTTACTATTTTTGTAGATTTAAGTTCAGTGGGTTTGGAGTGCCTAGTACCCAACAAGAAATGCTTCCATTAGGGAATGTGTCATTGTTTTGAGAAAATGGAAGCTGAGGTCTATCTGACTCTTTAGATCTCCTTATGCTATTGAACCAATTTGCATAAAGTATACCTGAGGGCTGGGTGATTAATTCTCATCACAAGGAGAAATGAAGTGTGCTGTTGAACAAGGGATGGGGAAGCAGTGAACTCTATGTTCGCAACCCAAATAATTCACTGGGGTACCTCTCAGAACTCCCTTGCTCTATAGACCTGGGCAATGAAAAACCTTGAATTTTCCTCTGAATCCCAACGACTCCCATTCCTAGCAACATTGGACAGTTCATTTAAGAAAGACAGTTAGGAGAGACAAAAAGAGAAAGATGTAGTGGGGAGAGATATAGGGAAATTTACTTTCAATGGCAAAAGCAGTAATTACTTTTGCACCGACCTGATTACATAAAAGACCATTCAAACTCATTTGAGAGTTCATTTGAGTGGTTGGTTAGAAAATTAAAATAGAAATGGCAATAGCTTTCCTCTCCACCTGTAATAAATGAGAAATACAATGCAAAAAGGCCCCATTCACACAATAAGTATAATTTTTTAAAATTAAGAAATAGGCTTTATAAGATTGTGCAGGAATTTGTATATAATAAATAAAGCAAAACCAAACACCAGCAAAAGTTATGAGTTACCTGATGCATATGTTATGCCCAGACCATTTATTCCCCGAAGAAGACCACCAGAGTCCAGAGTCAAAGCTAAGCAGCAAGGATCTTTATTACAGGTTCGAACCTGGAACTCTCCCTCGCTCGTGAAACGAGACGGGCAGGAGAGCTCCCCCACTCAGCTCCGAACAATGTTATATAGTCTAAGAAAAGTGGGCATAGAGTTATTATACAAATCAGATATATGATTGGCTAGTGTTTGAACAAGGCGATTTGGCTAACTATGATTGGTTCCTGCCATTTCTGATATTTTGGTTCAAACTTTGAGGCGGGAGAGCAGGTTTATGGCAGCAAGAGTTTATCTTACTTAAACACGTCTTGTGACCTTGCCTCAGAACTTACAAAATCTCTGGTATGTGCAAAGATTAGAGAGCAGAACAAGGGTGTAGCGGGTGGGGGGCGGGTACACATCTATCTTTGTGTCCTTTCATTTCCACCTTCTCAGAAGTAACTGGATGTCCAATCTTGGATTTCCAGAGTCTTATAATATAGCCTCACTTTCTGGGTGCAGGAGAGGCTGGTGATGGCTACGGAGGACCATTAGTTGGATGGTATCAAACCTTTCTCTGACAAATTGTAAAATTTTATTTACCACACAGGGGCCTATAGTGAATAGAAGTAGTAAAGACATTAGGGGGCCTAAAAGGGGTGCCAGAAGGGAAAACATTGAAGAGCTCCACCAATTGTTAGCGGCTGTAGTGAATTGTTGCTTTTTCATTTCTAAGCTTAGTTCGTGTAGGCGTTGGACTCTTTCCTCAACTAACCCTGACTCATTTATATAGAAACAGCATTCTTCTTTGAGGAACATACAGGTACCTCCTTTCTCAGCCGTGAGTAAGTCTAAGGCTCTGCGGTTTTGAAGGGTGACCTGTGCTAGGGAGGTGAGCTGCCGCTGAAGGGAGGCTAGGGAATAGGCGGAGTCTTCCATAGCAACAGAGAATTGTTGTAACAGCTTGTCGTTTTCTATCATGGAGTGTTGTAGGGCCCCTCCTGCTAACCCCGCTGCGACGACAGAGGTGGTTAAGGATATTCCGGCAATTAGTGGTAGAAAAACTGCTCGTCTATGTCGCGCAGTTTTAGTTGGGGCGGTCCCTGCCCAGCCTATGAACTCTGCCGGGGTTAGCAGTGTCAGTCGGGGAACTAGGGTAACAGGGATACACAACTGTCCGTCAGAGATGCTTTTGGACAGAGTTTTTAACAGAGTCATATTACACCAGAAGAACACACCAGGGGGAGCATA
Source organism: Macaca nemestrina (assembly GCF_043159975.1). Lineage (NCBI taxonomy): Eukaryota > Metazoa > Chordata > Mammalia > Primates > Cercopithecidae > Macaca > Macaca nemestrina. The sequence continues at coordinate 11,767,435 of NC_092126.1, forward strand.
TATGGGACTATTAGGGTATGTAGCCGATTGGTTACAGAGGCTGTTGCTAAATGCCGAATAACAATAGGGGTATTTCTCTTGGTATGGGTCACGGTGCAGGGCCACATCGGGTATCGTGACTATCGATGAGTTAAAACCTGTATAGTTTGTGGGAGGGGAGGATAGAGGAACAGCCGTTAATGGTGGTCTTCCTAGGGTTGCACACATAAAGCAAGAGGACAGGTCGCCTAAACCAGTGAGGTTGGCGAATGCTAGCCCTTCCCGTAATAGAGTTAGCCAGGAGAAGGGCTGCAAGTCTTGTGATAGCTTGGTTTCTTGCCTGTGGATTTGTGTGTGGATTAAGGGTTGAATCTGGACTAGACTTCTCCACAGATATAAATGGCTACTGGGCCAGGTACTAGTTGATGAGTAATATACTCCCCCATGTTGTGGGGTTGTCCACCGAGAGTCCCATGGGTCTCTAATTATCCAAGTGTAAGTGACGGGAGACTCAGTTTTGTAAAAATACCACCCTTGTCGTTCTCTCCAGTATCGGACAGAGTGTGTCTTACAGTAGCTATATGGGCAACCTGCACTCTGGTGCCACCAATAATTTTTACAATTATATTCAGTTTGATCATATTCAAAACAGATCATGGGTATTGCTGGTTGGGCAATCTGGAACCTAGTGAAATTGAGGTAAACTATAGTATTACACCCTGAGGGGGGGCAGTCTGCGCTAGCTAGCAGTTTACCCGCTTGGGGGGTTTCCCCGGGGTGAGTTTTGTTCTCATAGAGCCAGAACCTCCAGACATAGGGATTAGACGGCGCAGCAGTGAGGAGAGTCAGATGCATAAGGCATAAAAGCATAGGTAAGCTAGACATGGTTACGGCTATGGGGATGACGGCGCAGGGTTAGCTTTAAGGGATTGTTCTTAGCTTTGTCTATAGTCCATGTAACCGGTGCTCCAGATGGCTCGAGAAGGTCGGATGTTGGGTCCACTGGTTTGACGTGTGTGTAGTGGATCCACGAAGCGATGCCTTCTACTTTGAGAGCGGTGGGAGTAGTCAGGAGTACTTGCAGTGGTCCTTTCCACCTGGGTTGAAGAGTTTCTTGCCGGTGGCGCTTGACTAGGACCCAGTTTCCCGGCTGGAACGGATGAGGCATCGGCGGAGGTCCTGCCTCGTACAGTTCTCGTAGTCTGGGCCAAATTTCCTGGTGAATTTTCTGTAAGGCTTGTAAGGAGAACAGGAGCTCAGAGACATTTTCAGTTTCAGGTTTGAGTAAGTCATCTTTTAGACTGGGGACCAGGGGTGGGGGTCTGCCATACATGATTTCATATGGTGTGAGGCCTAGTCTGTAAGGGGTATTTTGGGCCCGGAACAGAGCGTAGGGGAGAAGTACTACCCAATTAGCACCAGTCTCCATGGTCAATTTAGTTAAGGTCTCCTTCAGAGTCCGATTCATCCTTTCTACCTGTCCTGAGCTTTGGGGCCTATAAGCACAATGTAATTTCCAATTTGCCCCCAGAATGGAAGCCAAATCCTGACTTACCTTAGCAACGAAGGCTGGTCCATTGTCTGACCCTATTTGGACGGGAAAGCCATACCTGGGGAGGATTTCTTCCAAAATTTTCTTTGCTACAACCTGAGCAGTTTCTCTCTTAGTTGGGAACGCTTCTGTCCATCCTGAAAAAGTATCTACAAAGACAAGTAAGTACTGATACCCATATTTTCCAGGCTTTATCTCAGTAAAGTCTATTTCCCAATAGATACCAGGCCTAGTTCTTCTACACCTAATTCCTGCGGTGGTCTGGGTTTGGGGGCAAGCGTTGTTTAGTTGGCAGGCTTTGTAATTTGTTGTGACATCGCTGGCCAGTTCAGCTATGCGCCTGATTCTAAACTTGGCGTGCCTGATTAAGTCCATCATTCGCCTGGCACCCAGGTGGGTTGTCCGGTGGATGTGTTCCAACACCTGCCGTCCTAATTTTTCTGGTAGGATGGTTTGGTCATTTATATCAGTCCACCACCTATTTTTAACCTGTTTTAGGGGAAGCGTGTTCATCCATTCGCGATCCTGTTCGGTATAGTCGGGAAAACATGGCAAATTTCGCGGGCCAGGATCGGGGAGCTGGAGCGCGAGGAGCTGACTGGGAGCTTTTGCTATGCTCCTTGCAGTTTGGTCGGCTAAGAAGTTGCCTCGAGCAATTGGCGTAGTTGGTTTCTGATGCCCAGGGCAATGTACGATAGCCAATTTCTTTGGTTTCCACAAAGCAGTTAATAGAGCTAGGATCTCTTGCTTGTTTTTTATTTATTTGCCTTCGGCTGTTAATAGTCCCCTTTCTCTGTAGATGGCCCCATGTATGTGCGCAGTAGCGAAAGCATAGCGGCTATCCGTGTATACTGTTAGTTTTTTCTCTGCCCCTAGGGTGAGGGCCTGTGTAAGGGCTATCAGTTCGGCTCTTTGGGCCGATGTCCCTGGAGGCAAGGGTTCCGCCCAGATTACCTCAGTCTCTGACGTTACAGCCGCTCCTGCATACCGCTGGCCTTGGTGGACGTAGCTGCTGCCATCAGTGAACCAGGTGAGTTCTGTGTCGGGGAGCGGACGATCTTGCAGGTCCTCTCGCACCCCGTGCACCTGAGCCAGTATCTCAGTGCACTCATGGGACGGGGCGTCCAAGTCTGGATTTGGCAGCAGTGAAGCAGGGTTTAAAGAGGTTGGGGGCAGAAAAGTTATTCTGAGGGGGTTTAACAGCAGTCCTTGATAGTGGGTGAGCCGGGCGTTACTCATCCATCGGTCCGGCGGCTGCCGGAGGACGCCTTCAATGGCATGCGGGGTTATAACGTGCAACTCTTGCCCCATGATAAGTTTATCAGCGTCTCGGACCATTAGGGCGGTCGCTGCGATTATCCGGAGGCAGGGTGGCCAGCCAGCAGCCACTGAATCTAATTTTTTTGACAAATAGGCAACTGGCCTCTGCCAGGGGCCTAGGTACTGTGTTAACACGGCTTTTGCAACACCCTTACTTTCATCCACGTATAAGTGGAAGGGCTTGGAGACATCAGGGAGCCCCAGCGCAGGGGCTGATAACAAGGCAGTTTTGATTTGCTGAAAGGCCAGCTCAGCCTCTTCCGTCCAATTGAAGTGCTGCCGTTCCTTTGTTGCCTGGTATAGGGGCTTGGCTAACTCAGCAAATCCGGGTATCCATAACCTACAGAACCCTGCTGACCCCAGGAATTCTCTCACTTGCCATGTTGACTGGGGTCTAGGGATGCATAGGACTGTTTCCTTTTGGGCTTTGGTTAGCCAGCGTTGCCCCCCTTTTAATAGGTACCCCAGATAAGTTACCTCCGACTTGCAGATCTGAGCCTTTGTTGCTGAGGCTCGGTAGCCTAGCTCCCCCAGAGTCTTCAGGAGGTCCTCAGTCCCTTGAACACAAGTTTCCGGGGACCTGGCCGCTATTAAGAGATCATCAACATATTGCAAAAGAGTTATTTCAGGGTGTTGCCGCCGGTACTCACCCAGATCTTCATGAAGGGCTTCATCGAACAGGGTTGGCGAGTTCTTGAACCCTTGTGGCAGTCTGGTCCATGTTAGCTGACCGTTGATGCCCCTCTCAGGATCCGTCCATTGAAATGCAAAGAGTTCTTGACTTTTGGGAGCCAGAGGAAGGCTGAAGAAAGCGTCTTTTAGATCAAGAACGGTATACCACTGTTTTTTGGGATGTAAGGCACTCAGAAGGGTGTATGGATTGGGCACAGTGGGATGTATGTCCATGACCCTTTTTTTAACTTCTCTTAAATCCTGTACTGGCCTGTAGTCCGTACTGTTGGGTTTACGAACAGGTAACAGTGGAGTATTCCAGGATGAGTGGCAAGCCCGTAGGACTCCCTGGTCTAGGAGTCGGCGGATATGGGGCGTAATTCCTTCTCTTGCCTCCAGGGGCATAGGATATTGCCGAACCCGAACCGGGTCCGTCCCTGGCTTAACTTCCACAAATATGGCAGGTCGATGTTTAGCTAGCCCCAAGCCCCCAGTTTCTGCCCACGCTTCAGAGAAACGCTGGAGCCAAGAGTCAATTCCCTGATCGGGGGGCTTTTGCTCTTGATGGAGTCGGTACTCATCTTCTAAGGTGACAGTCAGGATAGATATTGGCCTGTTTTGGGAATCAGTTATCTTGGGCCCTTCTGGCTCAAAGTGGATTTGGGCCCCCATCTTTGTCAGCAAGTCCCTCCCTAGTAGAGGGCAGGGGCTCTCTGGGATGACTAGGAAGGAATGGGAGACTTTTCCCGTTCCTAAGTCTACAGTCCTCTGGGTTGTCCAGGGGTATTTTTTGATGCCTGTGGCCCCGTGCACCCAGGATGTTTTCTTAGATATTTTTCCAATTGGTTTGGTTAGGACTGAGCGTTCTGCCCCAGTATCGACCAAGAAGCGAACTGGGGACCCCTCCACTTGCAAAGTTATCCTGGGTTCGGGGAGGGGGTCCGAACCCCGTCCTCCCTAGTCAGAGTCCTGGGTAATGAGTACGGAGGTAGGGTTAGCTGGTCTCCGTTTCTTTGGGCAGTCTTTAATCCAGTGGCCACGTTCCTTGCAATAAGCACACTGATCTTTTTCTAATTCTTGCCTAGGGCCTTGCTTTTTCTGCTTTCTGCTTTGGCCATTTCCTGCCTGGGGGAAAGCTGCTACTAAGACTTTGGTCATTTCTTTGGTTGCCTTGAACTGTTTTTCTTCTGGAGTATCCCTATTATTATAAACTCGTTGGGCCATCTGAAGGAGGTCCTGAATCTGCTTTCCCTCTAAACCTTCTAATTTCTGGAGTTTTCTTTTAATATCTGGTGTTGCCTGGTTTACAAAGGACATTACTACCGCTGCCTGATTTTCCGGTGCTTCCGGGTCCATAGGGGTAAACTGTCTGAAGGCTTCCATTAATCTCTCTAAATACACAGCGGGGCTTTCTGTCTTACCTTGTAACACAGAATATACTTTAGCCAAATTGGTGGGCTTGCGAGCTGCAGCCCGGAGACCCGCCATTAGAGTCTGGCGATAAATGAGCAGTCGTCCCCTACCTTCTGCCGTGTTGTAGTCCCATCTGGGCCGGGTCAAAGGGAAAGCCGCATTAATGAGGTCAGGATTTGCAGTTGGCTGGCCGTCATCTCCTGGAACCAGTTTTCTGGCCTCAACTTGGATTCTTTCCCGCTCCTCCGTTGTGAACAGGATTCGGAGGAGCTGTTGACAGTCATCCCAGGTCGGCTGGTGAGTAAACATGACACTGTCTAACAATGAGGTTAGATCTTTGGGATTATCTGAGAACCGAGCACTTTGGGACTTCCAATTGTATAAATTACTGGTGGAAAAAGGCCAATACATGAGACGGGAGAGCCCGGTATCATCGAGCGATCCTATTTCTCTGAGAGGCAGGGCTACAGTGGAGTCAGGGAGTTGGGAAGCTTGGTCCCGCTGTACGCGGCCTCGTGTTCGGCCGGCCGGCCCCCCCAGGTTACTTTCGCTCTCGGCTGCTTCTGCTTCTCGGTTTCCCTCTACGGAAGCACCACCCTGGGGGACTGGGTCCTGCGGGATAAGGTGCGGATATGGTGGGGGAAATGTGGGTTCTAACGTTAGGGGGTCCTGGCTGTCCGGCAACACAGGGGCCGAGGGAGCAGAGGGAGTCTTTTGTCTTGTAGGTCGCGTTACTAGGACTTTGCAGGGCTCAGGGATGAATGGAGTTATCCAGGGTGGTGGGTTTTCCACAAGATCCTGCCACACTAGAATATAAGGAATTTGATCAGGATGTCCTGACTGCCCTGGCAGGAAAATCTTAGTTTTTACCTTAGTAATAATAGAGAGACAGAAAGTTCCTTCGGAGGGCCACCCTACGCCGAAAGAGGGCCACTCCAAACGGCAGAAAGTAACTAGCTTTCCCTTCTTTAGTTCTACGCTTAAGTTACGCCCCCGAGCCTTCACATCCTTAAAATTGGTAACAAGGAGTGAGAGCGGCGTGCTCTGGTTGTTGCCCATCTTTGGACTGCTCCTACAAAGAGAAGGGGGGACGAAAATGAGTGTGAAGCAGAGGGGAGTATCTGACAGGTCCGGTCCTGGAAGGGGAAGAAAAGGTTTTATATTTCGTTTTGGGCTTACACTTAACACTTAACAATAACGGACAGACAGTAATAACGATGAACATTCGCGAGCGCGTGTTGGACTTCCGACCTGAGTCAGACGGGGCAACCAAGGATGGAGGCCCCCAGACGGGCACTGGGGAACGTCTCCCACCAGTCCCGAGTGGCTGTCTTCTAGCGCGTCCGCTAAGACCGTGCCACTTACAGAACAGACCAATACAGATTACAGATTACGGATTTCGCGAAATTTCAGGGAGACAGACAGAGACAAAGACAGAGACAGTGACAAAGCCGGCTTACCTACAGATTAAGATCCGTTGACTTGGGGGTCTGGTGGGCTTGGGGGAAATCCCGGACGAGCCCCCATTTGTTATGCCCAGACCGTTTATTCCCCGAAGAAGACCACCAGAGTCCAGAGTCAAAGCTAAGCAGCAAGGATCTTTATTACAGGTTCGAACCTGGAACTCTCCCTCGCTCGTGAAACGAGACGGGCAGGAGAGCTCCCCCACTCAGCTCCGAACAATGTTATATAGTCTAAGAAAAGTGGGCATAGAGTTATTATACAAATCAGATATATGATTGGCTAGTGTTTGAACAAGGCGATTTGGCTAACTATGATTGGTTCCTGCCATTTCTGATATTTTGGTTCAAACTTTGAGGTGGGAGAGCAGGTTTATGGCAGCAAGAGTTTATCTTACTTAAACACGTCTTGTGACCTTGCCTCAGAACTTACAAAATCTCTGGTATGTGCAAAACAAAATCTCTGGTACGTGCAGAAAACCAGGTACTCACAGAACTTACGAAATCTCTGGTATGTGCAAAGATTAGAGAGCAGAACAAGGGTGTAGCGGGTGGGGGGCGGGTACACATCTATCTTTGTGTCCTTTCACATACACTAGGCATTTAGTCTGTAACTGTTGCATCAGTAAATGGTGAACAACCTTGAGATTTTAATGGTCAGAGGTATCTTGTTTATGGATGGGAAGACATAGTACCAAATAAATGTTGAGTTTCACTAAAATAATGATCAGTTTTATTTCGAGTACTGTGATGCTTGAATTTGGGGCAAATTTTGACTCAAACAAGCCAGTTTACTTTGCTGAGTTTTCATTTCTTCATCTGTTAAATTTGTCATCCCACGAGGTTGTCAAAATGACTAAATAATAAAATTGTCTTTAAAAGCTCTTTTTATAACATGACGGGTTTTACACATGCCCTTTGGGAATAAAGTTGGACTTGTCGATACAGTCATGCCTCTGAAGGGGGCATTTGGTCAAGGACAACTCTGACAACGTATTGTTTACTAATGAGGCTTAGGCACATCACGTACAGGGCTTCCGGTTTCCACAACTGGGCAGGCAGTGGTAAAGCTAGATTTCAGGCTCAAGATATCTGACACTGCACAGAACAATCTGACTGTGACATGTTACTCAATTTGAGCACTGCTTCAGGGATCCTAGTGCTCTGATGTGGGAGTCCTTTCAGCCTCAACAGTGACAATAGAAGAGCACTCTGCGGCTGACTCATCCCTCCAAGTATTATAAAAGTGAATGGAATTGTGACCTCACAGAGTTGACTAGGTTTAGTGGAAAGCTTACAGGAGTATAAATTTGTAGGCAGATATTTTTAACCTTAACATAGGAGAAAAAAATGGGCAGAAGAGTTTGATAGCTCTGTGCAGATAATCTGATTGGAACTTACAAGTACTTAAACCATGCTAGCCCCACCCCCTTGGTCACATCCTAATTCCTGGTTCAAGATCTGAGATCTCTGTAGTGAGCAATTCCTTAGGCTCTATTGTGAAAAAAGTAGTGATTTTGGGCGGGGGAAGGCAGGGAGCATATCAAATGCAGGAGTGTTTCAAATTAGTCTTGCATTGCAGCTTGGCGCTGATAATGTAAATTGCCTTGGTAAGACCACCTAAAGGGAACTTTCTTTGGAAAGTCTATTTTTAGCTCAGAGCCGGAGAGCAACAAAGACCCAGCAAAAAGACTGCTTGTGCTTGACAAATGATGAAGTGCACACACCCTAGAGAGGGGTTTCCTTCTCAATGTGCCAACATTACACTCATAGGATTAAGATAGAGTCTTAAGTGTCAAGGTAGATTCCAGGAAAAGACTGCATAACTTCAATCCTGACATGCTTGAGATCCTAATTTTTCTTAATTTTAGTGGCATATTTCTCTATTTAAAGGGATTAGAAAGGAGTGGGGGAACTTCTTAGGTGAATGCCTTCTAGGCACAGCACACTCATCCACTTGATATTTATCAGCATGGCATTTTCTGAGCCTTAACTACTTTTTTCATCAGCAGGTGAGGGACCATGGGTTTCTTTATTAAATAGTTGTGCTGCTTCACCTTTCCCATTACCACTCCTCTCTCTACCCTCTATTATCCTTCAAGGAAAGAAAGAAATAAAAAGTTGTGAAGGAAAAAATATAGGGCACCATCTCTTGCCTAGACTACTAAAATCAACTCCCAGATGGTTTTTCTTGCTCTTGTCTTGCCCATTTTTCCAAAAACTGCCGAAGGGGTATTTCCAAAACAAACTGACCGTGAATCCCTTAGAAGTCTATGATGTCCTCCAAGGAAGCAATCAAAGCAATCATCTTTGAGTCCTTGGCTCTGGACACATGCCTGGCACATAGTAGATGCTGAACAAATGTTTGCTTAATTAGGGTAGCACTGGAGGCCTGTCATTTATTAACATGCATGACAAAACTTCCTCATAAGCCTAAGTGGAGGTCTGCGTGTGAGCCCTCTTCTTCTCCAAATTTCCTCCGACTGCATGACCTCACAGTTAGTCCATAAAACATTTTGCTCTACAAGTGTTTCCCTGGCAAGGATTTAAATTACCTAACAAAGCTTAAGAGCAGTTGAAATAAGTAAGTTGAAAAACAGCTGAGTTCTGTGTAGTAGCTTTCCACTAACCTGTCTGAGATGGTCTGCTAAGCAACTCGTTTGCCAAAGATTTGTCTTAAAGGTTGTTCTTTGAAATTGCTAATATTAGACATTTTATGACCAACAAAACAGCAGTTTCACAATGCTCAGTGTAGTATTTACTGAGATCCTACTTGCCAAGGGATGTAGTGGGGAATAGTCACACCCAGTCCCTGCCTTCAGAGACTTTACAAGTCTAACCTAAAACATGTGCATTGAGCTTTGTGACAGAGAAATGTCAGGTGGTATAGAAATATATAATGGAGGAGGAGGAGGAAGGGGGCCTTCTGGCAGATTCTACTGCCTTTTTGCCAAAATCCAAATTCTCTGCTTTTTCCTGGGACTGCAGTTAGACTACATTTCCTAGTCTCCTGTGCAGTTAGGCATGGCCATATGACTGACATCTAGCCATTATGATGTGAGAAAATGTAATATCTGCCAATTTCAGGTTTGCTCATAAAACCTCCTATATGTGCTCCTCTATTCTCTTATTCTGGTCCAGCTGACTGGCATGGAGATAATCTCAGAAATCATATGTTAAAAAAGCTTCAGATAATATCATCGGTGTCCTCAAATTATCCTGCCTTGGACGCTATATGATTGAGACACAATAGTTTGAGTCATTTTTGTGTTGAAGCCTATTTGTTAGAGAAGGCAGCTTTATCCTAATTCAGGGGACCACATAGTTTTGGGAAGTGAGAAGAGGCCTAAACAGAAGTAAGAGTTGAGTTGAGACCTAAAACATGAGTTAAGGTTGTCTAAGCAATGCCTGAAGAGGAAAGTTTGCAGGGTACATGGCCATTTGGATAGATGTGCTGAGGAACCATTTGAAGAACTCAATGGAGTCCAGCAAAGTTGGGGAGCAGTTTGCTTAATCCACACTTAGAGGGAAAGGCTGAAGCCAGATCCTATAGGATCTTTTAATCATGTAAAGTATCTGAGTGTTTTTCCTGAAATAACTTTGAAGAAATTTTAGCAGAGGAGTGATCAGATTATTGAATAGAGATTGCAGAGAGTCATAGGTAAATATTTTGAGAGTTACATGTAACCTTTTCTCCTGAGTAGCTGTGGTCCTTTACACTTGTCTTTGTACACATTTCCCTAACCCTGAAAATAAGTATGCTTACAAAACTTAAACATACTCAAAATCCTTTCTCTTGCTATACCAGTGCCTTCTCTCTCTTGCCTTGCAGCTTGGGATTTGAGAGATTTTAGAACAAAGTAATAAGGCAGATAAACCTTTTCAGTAGAAGTCACTTCCTCAGATACACAGCGGCATAAGCCCAAGAAGGCAAAGGTGGGGAGCTTGCCTTTGGTGTCTCACCATACCATATTCTTCTTACCCTTAGTCTTCTTCCCGGAGCATACTCTCCCCCACTTTTAATACCTAACATAAGAAGACAGCATTCATTCATTCATTTTTTCATTCATTTACATAGCAACATTTGGTGAGCGCCTAGTATGTGCCAAGACCTGTTTTAGGCTCTAGGAATGATATAACAGTGAATGTGGCAGGCAAAGCCCATGCTTTGCGAATCACAGTCTAGTGTATGAGATGGATAATGATAATGGTGGTGATAATAATAATAAATTACATGTTATTATGTCATTAGTATAAGTGTTGTGGGAAAATATAAAACCAGGAAAGAAACCCAAGAGGGACTGCTATTTTAGATAGATTTGGCAGAGAAGAGCTTTCTGTAGAAGTAGTAATTGACCAAAGACCACAATGAAATAAGAAAGTAAGTCATGATAATATCTTGGAGAAGTCTTTCAGATGAGGGAGAAGCAAAGGGAAATGCCATAATATGAGAATGTGTTTTGCATACTTAAGGTACATGGGTATGGTTGAGAGAAAGAGACAGGCAAAGGCAGCCTAGCCAAAACCACTCTTATTCTGGAATGACTGTGGGCATATTCAATGTTGTGCCAATTGAGGACAAAAATCAGAGGCTTAAAAAGGATGGGAGATAGACTTCACTAAAATAATGCAACCAGTCACTAAACAAATAAACAAGAATAACAATCTTTTTTGTTTAAGGGGCATATTAGTACATACAGTTGTGATAATATATTACCTAAAGTGTCCAGTTACCAACAAAATTTGTAAGAAATGAAAATAAATGGGAATGTATGACCTATATGCCATAAAGAAAAGCAGGCAACAGAAACAGACTGTGAGAGAAGCAAAATGTCAGATACACCAGAAAAGACTTCAAAGTAGCTGTTAAATATGTGTTAATGAATGAAATAAAACTATGATTAAAGAATTAAAGTAAAGCCGGACACGGTGGCTCATGGCTGTAATCCCAACACTTTGGGAGGCTGAGATGAGCGGATCGCTGGGTCAGGAGTTTGAGACTATCCTGGCTAACATGGTGAAGCCCTGTCTCTACTGAAAATGCAAAAATTAGCTGGGCGTGGTGGCACGCACCTGTAATCTCAGCTACTCAGGAGGCTGAGGCAGGAGAATTGCTTGAACCCAGGAGGCGGAGGCTGCAGTGAGCTGAGATCGTCCCACTGCACTCCAGCCTGGGTGACAGAGTGAGACTCAGTCTCAAAACAAAAACAAAAACAAAAACACCCAAAGAATTAAAGTAAGATGTGATGACAATGTCACATCAAATGGAAAATACCAATAAAGAGATAGAAATCCTATTAGAAATTAAAATGTAAATTTTTGATTTGAAAAGTAGAATAAGTAAAATAAAATATTTACTAGAGGTGCTTAAGTAGATTTAAACTAGCAAAAGAAAAAATTAACAAACTTTAAGATAGGACAATAGAAATGATGCAACCTGAAGAGGAAGAAGAAAAATAAATGAAGGAAAGTGAAGAGAGCTTCAGAGAAATGTGGGGCACAAGTGAACCAACATATATGTGACAGGAGTGCCAGGAAGAGAAGAGAAGTACAAAGAAGCAGAAAAAACATTAAAGAAATAATGGATGAAAAGTTTTCAAATTTGTTGAATAACACTAACCTATGTATCCAGGAAGCTCAATAAACTTGAAGTAGGTTAAATATGCAAAAAGATCCACAAGTATATACATGATGGCAAAAGTGCTGAAAGCAAAAGACAAGGAGAAAATCTAGAAAGCAGCAAGAGAAAAATAACTTGTCATTTACAAGAAAAGCCCCAAATATTAGCATATGTCTTCTCAGCAGAGAAAAATGGAGGCCAGAGGCACTGGAATAAGATACTCAAAGTGCTGGACTAAAAAGTCAGCTAAGAATCTTATATCCAGCAAAGTTATCTTTCATAAATGAAGGTGAAATGAGGACATATTCAGATAAACACAAACTGAGCCAATTTGTTTCTAGTAGACCCACCTTACAAGGAAGACTGATGGAAGCTCTGGCTGAAAGCAAGTGACCCCAGATGATAAATCTAAATACACATGAATAAACAAACAAACAAACAAACAAAAAAGCATTGGCAAATATGCTTATAATTACATAGTTATGTAATTATAAAGGTCAGTATAAATGCATACTTTTTTCTGTTTTATCTAAACTGATTTGAAAAGTTATTATATAGAAATATATATATATTATATTACAATGTATTTGCGAATAAATGAAATAGGTGAGAACAAGCTGTATTTGGCAAAGGTAATGACTTCAGATGGTAACACAAATCAACAGGCACAAATGAAGAGAATCAGAAAGGATAAATAAGAACATTAACGTGACAATAGCTACACACATATACTTTCTCTTTTTTCAGCTTCTTTAAAAAATCATAAAATTATATAATGCAGTAATTGTAACAATGTATTATTGAGTTAGTAATATTTATAGTTGTAATTTGTATAACAATAGTACTACAAAAAGGGGAAAAAGATAATAGAGCTTTATGGGAATAATGTTTCTATATCTAACCAGAATTAAATGAGTATAAATCTGAGATAAGGTAAGGTGTATATGGTATGTCCTAGAGTAATCATTAAGGATATAACTAAAAAGTGCTGCAAATTATTAAAGAAATTAAAGTACTATTTAATAAAATGAAAAACAAAGCAGTAAAGGAGAAGCAGAGGAACAAAAAAATGAGACACAGAAGACAAAAAGTAAAATGGCAGACATAGATCCAACTATATCAGAAATGACATTAATATGAATGAATTAAACAATCCAATAAAAAGACAGAAATCATCAGACTGGATAAAACACTAAGATCCAACTATATGTGATTAATGGACAGAAAACTTTAGATTAAAAGATTTAATTAAAAGTTAAAGGGAAAAGATACATTATGCAAACAATAACTACAAGAAAGCTTGATATACTATCAGACAAAGTAGACCTTAGAACAAAAAAGGGATATTTTATAATGACAAAAAGGTCAATCCGTTGGCAAGATAGAGCAGTTATAAACATATATTCACCTAATAACAGAGCTCCAATATACACGAAGCAAAAACTGACAGAAACGAAGGGACAAATCGGTAACTCAGCAGTGGTGGAGATTTCAATACTCTACTTTCAACAACAAATAAAACAACATGAAAGAAAAACAATAAGGTAAGTTTAATAGAACTGTTTCTAAAAATAAGAAATGATCTCTTTCTCGCTAGGTGCCATGTTTACACTTGTTGCTTTGAACTACTGCAGTCATCTTGTGAAAATGGAGATGTGAATGAAGTTGACACTGGATAATGGAATAAAAAGGCAGAAAGATCAGCATTTCTTTAAGATATTGTATGCCCATGTTCTTATTATACCAGGGACCTGGCTCCCCTTAGTGATACATTTGCTGTTGTTTAAACCACTTCAAATGCAGATTCCTTTCATGTGCTTCTGAAGCCTTCCTTATCAATAGCTACATGCTATTAAATATTTACTAAAGTAAAATTTATAAGCAAAATATTAGTAAAGAAGAGAAAGGTAGTATAATGAAAAAAAAATGAACATATAGACAAAAGTCATTGATTCAAATCCTGCTTTTTTTTTCACAAATTAGGTTTTTGATCTTGGGCAAGTTACTTGACCTCTCTAAGTCTTAGTTTTATCTATAAAAGTGTTATCAAATGCTCACGTGATTTTCTAAGGATTAAATATGGTAATGTAAATGAAATGGAAATGTAAAGATTTATCATTAATGCTTTTATTACTCATTGAATTATTCAATTTATTCATGAACTGGGGAAATTTTTACCTTACATTTAGTGCATCCAATTTGGTATAAATACATAAAGTGATTATGCCTAATACAGCTATAGAAAAGTCAAAGATAAAAATATTGCATTGTTTAAAGAAGTGTCTAATAGATCATGGTTTGTTTTTGTTTGGAAGAACCCTGAAGGAGATTTTCCTGTTTTCGGTATCATCCTCTCTTGGGTACTTTATTTCTCTTTCTTTGAACTTATGAGCACTGTGGATCTTGTAATTGATCATTTTTTTTTTTCCTCTAGCACTAAGAAGTTCTATACCAAATCTGCATCCCATCTACTTCTAGCAAGAGCACAGGACCTTATGGCATCTATTCGAATACAAACTTTCCATGGCCATATTTTATTCTCCTGTTTTTTCTTTTGCCCCACATTCTTTATTTTTATCGTATTGTTTATATTTCTGTAACTTGCCTCAAATAAATAAGGATGAGATAAGACTAGCTTACATAAACGTACACTTATTTGACTTTCTGTTTTATTTTTCTTGCCTTTTCTGGACCAGACCAACACTATCATTTATAAGAGGAAGAGAAAACAAATAACCTAATAGCAGACTGTTCTTATTACTCTGATCTTGTCTCACTTAAACTTAAGTACAATGTTTTGTTTTTCTCATAAAGATCCTTCTCTGCCAGCAATGCTGATAGTATTGCAGGCAGAACAATGTGGATATTAATGTGGATACATTATTGTCATTGAATTAGACTGAGGTTGCTGGTACCAACTATAGCAGTACAAAGGTAATGTTGCTCCAAAGGGAGCATTTGGCAATATTTAGAGACAGTTTTTGGTGTCAAAACTGTGGGGCAAGGAGAAGGTTAAGGGGGAAGATTTGTAATTACAGTTGGGGGCCAGGGTAAACCTTGAGCAAAGACTTAAAGGGGACAAGGGAGTAAGCTTTATGGAGGTCTGGGGCAAATATTCCTAGTAGATGAAGCAATCAGGGCATAGGCCCTGGCTAGGGTAGGAACTTGCCAGACTGTTGGCAAAACAGTGAGGAGGCTAATGTGGCTGAAGTAGCGAGATGGAAAGGAAGGAAGTTCACTGGCATCTACTGGATATGTGCTGGGAATGCTGCCAATAACCTACAATGCACATGACTGTCCCCTTCAACAAAGAATTATCCTCCCCAAAATGTTAGGAGTGTCAAGGTTGAGAAATCCTTGACAACAGGTATGTGCTATATCTAGAAGGTCTAACAGGAAGGTGGCATGAAATGAATTAATTCTACGTGTAAGCAAAGTATTCTCTCTAAGACCTCATTCTTCGTTGGAAAACTCACTTCTTTTATATTATGAGGTTGTACCTTTAACTACTACTTATGAAGTTTACTAGTTGTATCAGTCTGCTTGGGCCGCCTTAACAAAAATAACATAGCCTGGGTGACTTAAACAATAGAAATTTATTTCTCACAGTTCTTAAGTCTAGGAAGTCTAAGATCAAGGTGCCATTTTGGTTTCTAGTGAGGGCTGTCTTCCTGGCCTTCAGAGAGCTGCCATTTCACTGTGTTCACATGGCCTTTCCTTGGTACCTGTGTGTGGAGAAGGTGATCTCTCTCTCCTCCTCTTTTTATAAAGCTACAAATCCTATTGGATTAGGATGTCACCCTTATGACTTCCTAAAAACCCTATGATATGGTTTGGATCTGTGTCCCCACGCAAATTTTATGTTCAATTATAGTCCCTAGTGTCGGAGGTGGGGCCTGGTGGGAGGTATTGGACCAAGGGGTGGAGTTCTCAAGAATGATTTAGTACCATCCCTCTTCCTACTGTATAGTGAGTGACTCCTCACAAGCTTTGGTTGTTTAAAAGTGTTTAGCACCTCCCCTCTCTCTCTTTTGGTCCTGCTCCTGCCATTTAAGATGCCTGCTCCCACTTTGCCTTCGCCATGAGTAAAAGTTCCCCGAGGCCTCCCCAGAAGCCGAAACTACTATGCTTCCTGTACATCCTGTGGAACTGTGAGCCAATTAAACGTCTTTTCTTTATGTATTACCCAGTCTCAGACATTTCTTTATAGCAATGTGAGAATGGACTAATATACCTTAGCGCCAAATACAGTCACATTTGAGGTCAGAGTTTCAACATGTGAATTTCGGGAGTGGGGAGAAACACAATTTAGTGTATACAACTAATGTTCCCTTCCTTATTATTCGATCATTAGCATGGAGAGGGTGCTCATTGCCATGGAACAGTAGTGCTGTGTCCTAGATTTTCTTCAGTTTAACCCTCTGATTCAATATGTCAAACCCAGACTGTTCTTGGCACACCTGACTTCAATGTTCACAAGAATAAAAGCATTGTTCAGACCCCCTTTTTTAATGCTGTTTATTTCTAATGACGCCTTGTTGATCTGTACACATTCTTTTGAATTCATTGACCTATTTCCTTGAACTAAATTTTTACTAAATGATCTTAACTTCGTTCCCTCTAATTAATTTCCCTTCTGATGATCATGGCCCTTTCACCAGCATTCATCTTTTCTATATGTTTTTCTAAATTTCTATTTCCCTATTAAAGGAGTTCACTTATGATTGTTTGTCTTTGACAGAGTTCAGTTAGCAATAAATAGTTGCTGTCATAAAAGTGGAGTATGTTAGTATTATATTATATAGGAAAATAATAACAAAGAGTGAAAACAGTAAGAATAAAGAAGAAACCAGGCTCTAGTTAAAATGATAAGGACAGATTTTAATCAGTAGCACACTATTACAATAGGAAAATAATTCAATGTAAACTGAATTCAACTTTGATTTATACAGAAGTGTCTTAGTTTATTTATGCTGCTCTAACAAAATACCTGAGACTTGGTAATTTATTTTCTCACTGTTCTAGAGGCTGGGGCATCCAAAATAAATGCACCAGCAGATTCAGTGTCTGGGGAAGGCCAATTCCTCATAGATGGTACCACCTAGGTGTTACCCTATGGCAGAAGGGATGACAGAAGGGCAAGGGCGAGTGAATGTTCTCCTGAACCCCAATCCCTTTCCTAAGGGTGCTAATCCAAATCATGAGGGTGGAGTTCTTATGACTTAATCACCTCCCAAAGATCACATCTCTTAATACTGTTGCATTGTGAACTAAGTTTTAATATGAACGTTAGAGTGAACACCATCATTCAAATGATACCAGAAGGTGACCAGGTGTTTTAAATGGAGAATATGGGAAGAGGGAGGGAAGTGAGGGGCTAAGCAGGGTCATGAAACTGAAAAAATTATAAAAAGTGGGAAGAGGGAGTAGGTCCATGTGAAGCTCACCTGGGTTTATTAAATGGTAACTTTAAAAAATTAGGCTCTTACAGTCCAACAGAGGCTGGGAGACAGGGGCCTTATCTTCAACTATTGGCTGGAATAAATAATAAGGTACTTTGGCAACCTTGAACTTTTTCAGGCAGACACTTTAAGGGAGTCTAGGGTTAACCTAGGGAGGTTGCCTTGGCTGTTAAAAGCGATGCTGGCATTTTATTCAAGTAGTGGGTCAAGATTGAGGCCTAGTTGAGAAGAGAGCTCAGAGGAGCCTGGCTAGGGTTTGACCAAGGGAAGAATTATTTGTCACTCCTAGAATCCATTTTCTTCTTCTTTTTAATACTAGAATACACACATTGTAGCTGATCCCATGACTACCTTGTTACAGACTACCATTACTCACACCCTTTGCTGCCTGGTGTGGTCATGTTACTAATTTCTGGTCAATGAGCTGTAGAGGAAGTAATAAGTCCAGCTTTCAGATTATATTCTTAGGGATGTAACCTCTTGTCATAGTCTTCATCTTGACCTCTTCTTGTTAACTAGAATGCAGTCGTGGTACAGATCTGGCTTGAAAGTCAGGACAATAACCTAGGAGATGGAAGAGCAAACAGTTAGAAAGTATCTGTGCTTCCAGATGACACTGGGAAGCAGAGACAACCAATCAGCTTGGATCACTTGCCTCTGGATTCTCACTTGATAGATGAAAAAAATTACTTCTGTATTTCTTAAGGGATTATGTTTTGAAGTATTCTGTTGTGGCTTTTAAACTCATACCCTAACTAATATAACAGTATAATAATATTGTAATTTCCTGTAATAAATTGTACAAAACATCAAATTGTCTCGTTTGTTTCTTAAGAGTGGTATGATTAGCTAAGCAAAGTTGCTGCATCCCAAAGTTATATCTTTTGACCACTTCAAACAGCTTTGACCTAATTTGTATTTCACTTTTCTGTTTACATGATCCCTCTGCGCATCCCAAAGTTATATCTTTTGACTACTCCAAATAGCTTTGACCTAATTCTTATTTTAGTTTTCTGCTTACATGATCCCGTTGCTATTTCTCATTGCATTCTTTATGGTTATGTATTTCTTCTAATTTAATGTTCCTTGCCACTAGTACCTGGGGATGAGTCAAATTTCTGTGATTAAATTACATTTTAGTCCATTCTAGAATGTTAATAATAAAGTTCTGACCAGTTTTAACATAATAATGAGCAAAGTAATATTTGTCTTGTGGACACTTGTGATGGGCATTACATACCTTGTTTTTTCTCATTTATCATGCCCAATATTTCTTTTACTAGTAGGTGCTTTATTCACCTACCCCACACTGGTTCATAATTTCAATTGATAAGCTGGTTTTAGATCAATATTCTGTCATAGAAGGAAGTGTATTAATGCTTTCAGTTTATTTTTAAAAGCATAAAAAAATTCATGGGCATTGTTATGGGCTGAATTTCTCTCCCCAAAATTCACATGCTGAAGTTCTAACCCCTAGTACCTTGAATATGACTGTATTTGGAGACAGGGCCTCTGAAGAGGTAATGAAGGTAAAATGTGATCATAGGGGTGCGCCCTGATCCGTTATGACCGGTGCCCTTATAAGAAGTGATTAGAAGATTAGGTCAGAGATAGAGCACAGAAGAAGATCATGTGAAGATGCAGAGCAAAGACAGCTATCTGCAAGCCAAGGAGAGGAGCCTCAGAAGAAACTAACCCAGCTGACACCTTGATCATGGTCTTCACTTCTATTATCCAGGATCCAAAGAAAATAAATGTGTGCTGTTTTAGCCACCTGGTCTGTGGTACTTTGTTATGGCAGTTCTGACAAATCAATGCAGATGTATAGAGGATTGAAGTATAGGTGTATAATAAAGTAAGTACAGTAAGATGTTAATGATAGAATCTAGGTGGTGGGTGTTCAGTTGTTCATTGTAAAATTTTTATAAGTGTTTGGCATATTCGAAATTTTTTATAGTACAACTTTTGGGGAGAAAACTCTATTACAGAACTCAGAACTCATAATTTGGTTTTACTAGTTCATAGCATATTTAATAGACAATACAGAAATGCATAACTTATAATTATTGTTTTACTCATTTTGAACTAACCCCTCCCTTTTTTTAGTATCATTATGGACACACACCTCCACAAAATTCAATTTATTCCGTCTGACTGTAATGATTACTTATTTTACTATCATCAAACTGTGACTATTTGACTTCTATGGATCTTCTCTTCTGGTTGGGCTCACATATCTCTGAACAGGTCCTTACTTTCTTGTAATATGTCCACGATAATTTTTCCTGCCCCAGGTTTCTGTTTGTGTTTTAAATTTACTTGTTTAAAAAATGACTTTCTTTAGGTAATTTGAACTTTTTTTCCCTAGCCAGTTGACCCAAAGACTTGTGAATTAATGCCAGAATGATAAAACTAATGTTATTACTTTTGAATTTACTCAAAACTAACCTGATCTGCTTCTTCCTCTTTTTCCTGGAGGTGGGGAGGTCAGAGCCAGGAGTTGAAGGGGAGTCATCTACAATTAAGAGAACCCAGGTGTTCAGCTTTTTGCTCATTTATTTCCTCAGCAATACTTGTTTAGATACTGTCTGAAGGAAAGTTGAATCCTATATGGTAAGTCAAGATTGACAGATCATTTAACTGATTGCTGGAGAGATTTACAGAATGTTGTGATTCTGTTCTGATTTTGTTCCGTTTGTTCGGAAATCAGAATGCATGTGTCTTTGCTGATGGAACATGATCCAGGCTCCTTTATGTTGTTTTCATTTGTTTCTTCTTGTGCAAAGAGGTAAATTAGTAGGCATACTCAATCCTATTTTTCATGAGGTGCTAGGGTTACTGCTACATATTAATAGTTAGGTTGGGTGGACTATGTCTGGGATCCAGGGCATTCACTGGTGTATCTCTTGATACTTTTACTTTAATGGCAAGTGGGGAATTGGGTAGCCACCGATTGACAAGAGTAAGGCAACTAAATACACAAACTACATGAGGAGTAACTTCTGGTACACTCTACTAGGCAAGTAAGTTAGACTAGCTAAGTGGTGAGTTGAGGTTAAATATATCTCAAATGGGTGGTGAAGAAATGAAGTGACAAATATCAGATTGGGCTTTGGGATCTGCTGTAGCAACAGAGACTGTAGCTTTCTTTCCCACTAAACCTATTCTCTTAGGTGACTGAAGCTGTCTACAAGCTTGAAGCAAACTTCAAGTCTGCATACGTGTGCTTTTTCAGGGAATAGGTCATAGTATGATCTCTTAACAACAGAGACCCTGAATATTGTAGCAAAGGAGCCAAATATGCTGGTGAAGCACAAGGAGATCTGAATGGCATAAAGACTAGACACTGCTTAATATGTCACTAGAGATTCTCTTGGCCTCACTTGATTCCAGGCTGTTGAGCACTGCTGTGGTGCCTACTGACATGGAGGCTGTGCTGTGCTTCCCAGATACTCCCTGCCTCATTCTGCTTCCTTCACTCCCTTTCTAGGGCTGTTACCAAGAGCATTCCCCAAGAAGCCACTGTACGCAAATCTCCATCTCAGAGTTTGTTTCCCAGGACCCCAACCTGTGACAGCTGTGCTGTGGGCTCTGAGAAGCTTTCTCCAGGCACACCTGACCACGTATCTTCTTACGCCAGTGCTGCAGGTTCCTCAGCTGCTGCCTGCTGCGACTTGAGACTCAATGGGCCCTCACTGGCATGCACATACGTAACCAGGAAGTGTAGAGAAGCTACTGCTCGGTGGGTTATACCTTTGATCAAAAGTAGATGGGAATTGGAAGATAAACCCTTCTCCTCTCTTATTATTATGCGCTGTCAGGGAAATATAGCTGATATTTCAATTAGAGGACTTTTCCTGATAATATTTTTATAATATAGCTCTTTGTGACCTTGACAAAGTTGACTGTATAGTGTTCCACTAAAAACATATTGCCAAAGTTGTAAGGACAAGGAGGTTACAGCACATGTTATTTCTGTTTCCCATTTACCTATCACCTGGATATTCCCCAGTACGGTTACTTGTAATTCTCAGTCATCTTGGGTATATCTCTGATGTTTTTGTTTCCCTTATCTCCACTAGTGATGAGTAATGTTATGTGTCAACATAAATGGACCATGCTATTGAGATGTTTGGTCAAACACTATTCTTAATGCTGTGAAAGTATTTTTAAGATGAGATTAACATTTAACTCAGTGGACTTTGAGTAAAGTAGATTATCCCTATAATGTGGGTGGGCCTTGTCTAATCAGTTGAAGGCTTGAATAGGAAAGGAAGAGCTCCCCTGAGCAAGATGGCATTCTGCTGGCAGAACCTTTCTGAACTTGAACTGTGACTGTTTTCTGGGTCTCCAGCGCTACACTACAGATTTTGAACTTGCCAGTCCTCCATAACTTTAAAATAAGTCCCTGTCTCTATTTATACACACTGTTGGTTCTGTTTCTCTGGAGAACCCTCACTAATACACTATTTTAGAACAAAAATACTTTCCATTAAAAATGGAATAAACTTACAGGCACTTAATGTTATATTCTATAGTTACTTTTAACAGTTTAATGCCCTTAGAAATGGATAACATGCCAAAAAATATTTTTCCATTCTAATTTGGAGCATAAGACACTTTCTTAATATGAAATCTTCAAGTTTTATTGCACATATATTGTCAACATCTTTTAATTTCTTGGTTTTCATGAAGATATTTTAACATTAAGCCTCCAAAGAGAAAACATTTTCTATTTGTATTTGTAAACCTTTTGATATTTAAAAAAAAAAAAACACCTTTCACTAGATAAGCCACAGAATCTGTGACTTCAATATGTGGTTCTAAAGCAGGCCAGAAGATGGGAAAATTTTCTTCCAAAATTCAGCTAGGGAAATAGTGTTGACAGCCATTGTTTTAAACATACTGACATCGATTAATGTCTGATCTATATCCTCTTCTCATTTTGTAAGCTATGGCCCAACA
Source organism: Macaca nemestrina (assembly GCF_043159975.1). NCBI lineage: Eukaryota > Metazoa > Chordata > Mammalia > Primates > Cercopithecidae > Macaca > Macaca nemestrina. The sequence goes on from NC_092126.1 coordinate 11,789,878, forward strand.
CATCCCTTTTCAAAAAAAAAAAATGCCCTAAATATAAAAAATAGTATTGAAACACATGAGAATCATAATTCAAAAATAAAATGCAAATAATAATGATGCTCTAATTAATTCCATTTTACTCATGAGGACTGTAAGCCATCCTGGAAGTAATAAAAAATTAACATTTTGAAATTCTTACATATCTAGTTCAAACATTGCAACTAGTTTCTTCAGCCAGGTCACATATACATATACAAAGAAGTTAAAAAAAAAAGTTAGCTTACTACTAAAACATAGAAAGTGTGCAATTTTCACCCAAGTAAACTCTGATATCTTTGAAAATTAACTTTTTTTTTTTTTTTAAATGAGGTCTCACTATGTTGCCCAGGCTGGTCTTGAATTCCTGGACTAGGCACCTACTACCTAGCTGGGATTATAGGTGTGAGACACTGCACCTAGCCAAAAATTATCTTTTAAAACTCAATTAGCTATCAATGCAATTTTTTCAAATTTGTAGACTTGAGGCCAAAGAGGGGGATTTAACCTATACTGTGACTAGTTGATTAATTTATTAAAATTTTAGGTAAAATAATGTTTTATTATTACATAGGCATTATATCTTCATTCTATAGGTTTTACCAAAAAATTGTGGATGTTTAATGTAGCTACAATACAATTCACATATTTTAAGTGCACAGGTTGATGATGTTGACAAACAAGCCTTAAATAACAAGTGACACAATTAAGATGTAAAATATTTTTACCTTCCTAGAAAGTTATTTCATGCCCCTTTGCAGTCCATTGTATAAATGTGTTACATATAATTATTTTACAAATTTAAAGAGTAGCCAACATAGTACAAAATTCCAAACCAAGTTCCACAATTTTTCTGGTAAGGAGCCTCTTTTTCCTCAGTTCCTCCTCTATCAGTGAAGTCAGAGGACCCCTTGAAATTACGTGTTCCTCTTGTCTCATCTAAATACTTAGTCATTTATTCAGTTTCCATTGCCATATAGTCCCTGCATATTTCATAGAGATATCTCCTACTTTTGTTTGTAGGTGTAATTCCTTTTATTATGACAGACTGTTTTCTACTCTTCCCTTTCATCTTCTTTAAACATCCTCTATTCCCTGACTGCTTGCTCAGTCTTAAGCCACTGAAGCAAAACCCATTAATCCAGCAGAGTCTCACCTTAAGGCTTATTAACTACCTTGCTGGCCTAGGTGGCCACCACCTTTCCTGACCCATCGGGGGCTGGCAATTGAACACACATGGCACTGACATGTGCATGACACGGCACCTACCTCCCAGTCATGGTGGTCTCCATGCTGTTCATAGTCGTTTTTGCCTGATGAATGGGGAGTGTGAGGAGAATGCCCTCTCTTCTGCCCTCTCCAGCTCCCCGTGGGTTTGGTGCAGCTCCCCATTCATCAGGCTAGTGCAGCTCTTTCACTTTTTCAGGTTGAATAGCATCATGGGCAGAGAGGCAGTCTGCTGCTAAGTCTCTGTAAGCATTGATCTCTGCTCAGGACTGTTTTAAACTTCCTGCTGTGCTGACCCTCATTTTGGTCTAACCCTACAAAAGAGCCATGTTTCTCTTTATGCCAGCTTCAAAGCCATTATCATTCCATTTTGGAATTAAACCCAAGAATATAATTTCAAGGAATACCTTTTGACTTGCCTCTCTCCAGGCTCCCTTGGTTTTCTCCACCCCGGTATGCACAACTGGCCCTGTAGTCGGTCGAATGTATGCTGACTGTTGAGAGAGGTATCCCTCTGAGTAACTTTATCTTGGGTGGAAGTGGAGGCTCTTCGGGTGGTGTCAGTGCTAGATATTTGTCCTGGGCAGCCACGTTCCCTGTGGCTTGGATTAGTCAAGCTGTGTAGCCAGTGTCCCTGTGGACATGGTTCTCTCTCTGCTCACAAGGCTCTCTATTGGCCCTCTTCTTCATTTGGGTTGGTTAAGCCATTATCTCCATTAGAATAACCACCAACCATGTTTAACTCAGAGGAGCAACATGCCCCTTTCTGACCTCATACAAGCCTGTGCTCTTTGGGTGACTCAGAGCATCATAGGTTGAGTTTCTTAGAAGCAAAGCTCTAGACAAGGATTTGTGATTTAATGAGGGAGTGTTTTTCAGTTCAAGAAACTATGAGGAACAGACCAAAGCCAAGAGCTAGGGGAAGGAAACAGGGTGAGCAAGGATGTGGTGTCGGGATAAATCTAGCCTTGGTCTTACCTCCTGGGGGCAACAGAAGAAGAATCTCGAGCTCAAAGGGCAATATGGAGGTGTCTTGTCTTGAGGCAAGGTGGCGGCAAGCATTTGTATGCCTCCCACACATGCGTTCATTGGCTCTGACTGCTCCTGAGTGAGGAGAGTAGGACACACAAAGTTTTGGTTGGCCAAAGGCAGTTCTCCTAAACAGACACACCTGTGCCCCATAGAAGCTGCCGTCACTCGCAGAAGTTCGGGGATGTGTGGATCAAGCTGACAAAGAGGATCTGGGTGAGCACCACAGCATCTACCTCTCACAGGTTTCTGACCCTGCAGTAATACAACCATGAATCATTGACTGCTGAGGGCATAAGAACAGTTAAGCTCAGTGACCAGGAAAAGCTTGCTGGCTTGGGCTCAATGCATTTACAGCACTGGGCAAGGTGCGGGGAGGGGCAGTGTGGTATCTCATCATTGTAGTTGTTAAAGCAGTTAGAGAGAAGGCAAATTCTCCAGGTGTGCCCAGCCTTTGCCTCCTTCCCCATGGATGGAGATGCTGTGCCAATGTTCTCCAGGGTTCTTAGAGCAGGGATGTTGGAGGGTGCCGGCTGGAGGTCTAGCATTTAAGCACATCTTCAGTGAGAAGCACACACTGGTAGATAATTGTTTACAAGAAGAAAAGGCTAAACCAAATGATCTGCTTGAAATATATTATTTTCCAGTCAGCCAGACCTGAGAAGTGCTGTCAGTCAGCTGTAGGAAGCAAGCTGGGGGCTTGTCTGCATTTTACTTTTCAATTGTTTGGTGGTTGCAGACTGCAAAATGAATTGCTGGAGTTCCTTTGTAATGCATTCCCCATGCTCCTTGCTCAGATGCTGAGGAAGGAAACTGATATTTATCAGAAGGCACTTTGTCAAAGTGCCTATGCCTTTGTTCAAATGGTTTATCCAAAGACAGCTAATAAAACTAGTGGTAAGATTCACCTCCAGGCCCAAAGTCCTGAGATTTCTACTAAACACATTGCTTTCTAGCATAAGAAAAATTAAAAGGAGAACTAAGCTTACTCTCAAAGATCTGTCCCCAGATGTCTGCTGTGGAGTGGAGTAACTATATTTTCTCATACAGTACACATTGTCTGAAAAATAGGAGCATAAGACAGAGGTTGACAAACTTATTTTGGTAAAGGGTCAGGTAGTGAGTATTTTGGACTTTGAAAGCCATACAGTCCCTGTTGCAACTACCCAACTCTATTGCTACAGTGTGAAAGCAGCCATAGACAATATGTAAACAAATAGGTGTGGCAATATTCCAATGAAACTTAAGGACACTAACATTTGAATTTTATATAATTTTCACTTGTCATAAATTGTTTCTCCCACTCCTACCCCTGCAACCATTACAGTGTAAAAACTATTCTTATCTTGCAGGCCATACAAAAATAGAAGAACAGAGTTGGCGCACCTGCCACAGTTTCCTGATACACATACGCATATACACACACACACACACGATAATTTTTGATGTTACTTTGAACATTAAACTCCTTGAAGCTTGAGAGATATTTTTTTCATGCTGATTTATATATTTATCTCAGTTTTTACTCTTAATTTGTCTGAGGAGACAAATTACTTGTTTTTGTCCCTACTGTTGCTATGTTTTATAGTTTATATATATGTGTGTGTGTGTGTATACATGTGTATATGTGTGCATGTGTGCATATGTACATGTATATTTATGTATATGTACATGTATATATGTATATATGTGTACATGTGTGTATATACATATATACACACACACATATATATGTGTACATGTGTGTATATACACATATACATATATACACATATACATATATATACATATATACACACACACATATATATACACACACACATACACATAGAAACTCAAATTTTAGTCTCAAATAGCACTTGTGGGATTTATAGAATTAGGTTTTTGGCCAATTCCTTAAAATATCAAGATTGAGTAGAGGTTTATGTCATTTAAACATAATGGAAAAAGCCTTTAATGGGTTTCCATTATTTTGCCATTTGGATAGTGTTTTGGAGGGAGCTAAATGATAGGGAAAAACTGACAAGTGTGGCCTATAGTTGGGAAACCATTTCTCACATTTCATGTTCAAAGAACTGAATTAATGATATTAACAACTAACATTTATGTTTAAATCTTCCCTATAAAGTATCTTTTTTAATTCACATAAAACTTTGCTAAGGGAGGTATTTCACTAATTTAACAGTGAAAATTTTGGCTTACAAAATTTAAATGTTTTGCCAGTGACCCATTTAGTAACTTATGTTTAGGACTGAAGCTCAAATATTATCTGATTCTTAGTCTAGTATTCTTTCCTTTACACTTTGGGATGTTGCTAGGTATTATATGAGAAAGAAAGTTCCATCACCAAACTATTTGAACAATGCTGGGGTAAACCATTGTCTTTACGCCAAGACTCCTCAAAACCTTTCGTGAGCTAATGTAATATGTAGATTGGCAAAATATATTGACTGCAGTGTTTCCCAATTTATTTGGCCTTAGAATCCTTTATTTTTCCACATAGAGTATTTTCTAGGCCACAGTTCCATAAAATAGGCTTTAGGAAGTGTTGGCCTACACAGGAACTTGTAATAAATTTGTTTTCCATGAAGGGAACCATGAAGGACATGAACTCTCTGTTATGGCATTGCAAAATAATAACATTTATTTTCAAGAAAGACACTTAAATTCCCATCTGAGGACAGAGTGATTTAAGGCAAAATTCTATCCCAACATATAATAGTTTAATTACTTCTAGGGCAGTGTTTTTAATTGTATATTATTAGGACTTGACCAGTACTTGATTTTCCGTGACTGCCATTTCCTCTGCATTCGTTCCTTCCCAGATGTCCGTGAATATGCATTCACCATGGCTCCAGTCTGCACAAAGTGCTCTTCAATGTTGATTCAAAGTTTTGGCTGGACTCAAAGTTCTCAAAGAATCTAAGTTCTAGACTCAAAGCATTTAAGTTCTAGAAGTCAGAATTTATAGGAGCTTGTGATGGTTAATACTGAGTGTCAACTTGATTGGATTGAAGGATGCAAAGTACTGATCCTGGTGTGTCTGTGAGGGTGTTGCCAAAGGAGATTAACATGTGAATGAGTGGGCTGGGAAAGGCAGACCCACCCTTAATCTGGGTGAATACCATCTAATCAGCTGCTAGTGTGGTCAGAATACAAAAAGAGATGTGAAAAGACTAGACTGGCTTAGCCTCCCAGCCTGCATCTTTTTCCCATGCTGGATGCTTCCTGCCCTAGAACATCGGACTTCAGCTTTGAGATTCAGACTGGCTTCATTGCTCCTCAGCTTGCAGACAGCCTATTGTGGGACCTTGTTATCATGTGAGTTAATACTCCTTAATAAACTGCCCTTTATGTATCTATCTATCCTATTTGTTCTGTTTCGCTAGAGAACCCTGACTATTACAGAGCTCTTAAACAATCTCATTTGGAATTGGCAGTTCCCTTTCTCTGCCTAGAATTGTGTCTTATTGCCATTTATTGGAATAAGTAGATGTTCATGTTACAAATGTTCATTGAGGCATTACCTTGTGCCAGGCACTGTCCTGGGTACTGATTATATAGCAATGGACAAAAAAAAGTCTCCGCTGCATTCTACCTATCCCCTTGCCACTTCAGACATAATCTTCATATTATCCCCTCCCCTTTGCAGGAATGCAGCTGTCTTACTCCCCATTTGGCTTAGTAGGTCCTTCTTTGACCATCTCTTTGTTCTGCCTTGCTGTCTATTGTGCCACTGAACTCACTGGAATGGTAAATGAGCTTATTCTCTTTTGCCTGTTCTAGGCAACTGATAGCAGCTTCTTAGAGCACGAGCTATTAAAGGTCTTCAAGGAGATATCAGGTCTCAGCAGCAGAGAGTGTCATGATTGGTCGCGGGTTATGGTGCAGAGCACTGGCAGTACCCATGCCATTTATCTGTTCCATCTGGAAACAACAATTGTATTAGTCAGGGTTCTAAAGAGAAACAGCAACAATAAGATAGATTAGGGTGCACTGGTGTAAGTCCTGGAGGCGGAAGGTCTGAAAACCAGGGCACTGATGCTCAAGGGTAAACAGACAGATGTTCCAGCTCAAGAACAGAGAGAGTGAATTTACCCTCCTTCACCTTTTTGTTCTATATAGGCCTTCAGTGGATTGGATGATGCCTACTGACATTGGCGAAGGAAGAACTTCTTTACTCAATCTACTGATGTTCATTTCTTCTGGAAACACCCTCACAGAATCACACAGAAATAATGTTTTACCACCTATGTGGGCATCACGTAGCCTACTTAAGTTGACATACAAAATCAACCATCACACAAAACCTCTGTTAATCATGTTAATCATCTTTCTGTTAATACTAATTATGACTACTATTGTTTGACTAAGGAAAGACCTTCCAGTTATTTACTCAGGAAAAGAACACTCTAAAAACCTTGTAATTGACTTAACATATTGATAGTCTTCATTTTCCAGCTAGAAAAAACATTTTGGTAGGAAGGACAGTGGATGTTAGAGGTGTTTCTCAAGGAAATAACAGCTAATTATAGTCAAAGGATGAGTCACGTCAACATTGAAGCTATTGTTGTTTAGAACTAGAAGGCAGCTGAAGGGACAATTTCTAGGAACAGAGTGGTCGAAAGCATGTGTTTCACATAGCCCTGGATAAGATTTAAGATTGGGCAAAAACCTAAAACTCTCTAAGCCCCTGTGTCCTCATCTATAAACTAGAATAATAATGATATCTTTTTCACTGGGTGGATGTGAGAGTTAAACGAGTTGATGCACTTGGACTAGGGTCTGCCGTATGAAATTGTTGAATTACATGTTATTGCTTTATAGCCATGTATTTATCAAGCACACACACTGGAAAATCCAACTCTTTTCAAAGATGAAGAAACAATTCAGAGAAGTGAAAGGATTTTCTCAAGGTCATGCAGTCAGCAGGCAAGAGAGAGCTGGAATGCAGACTTAGCTTTCTTAAACCCAAGGGCACAGTTCTATTTATTGAAACAAGAAAAATGAAACCAAACATCCATTTTGAAATTAAGGTCTGAATGAAAACTGGAAGATCCTGATCCTTACTTAGATCTTATGAAGAGATAAAATAAACATCTTACCATTTGGCAATAACTGGATTACCGGCTGGTATTTTTGCTCATCTGTGTGAGGGATGTATTGTTGTCTTCGATGAGATTGATTTGTAAGTCCCTGCATTGCTAAACCACTCATCTCAATTTAACTATACGATTTGGGAGTGCTGGAACTATGCCATTTTGCAAGAAAATGATTAAGACAAACTCTAAGAATATTGTGAACTTCATCAGGAAAATCAATTTGTCTAACAAGAAAGTGAATCACTATTGATTGTTCTTCCTCTAATTGGACTCAGAGCCCTGATAGCTTTAACTAAGTGGTGGCAGTTTGCTTTCAGCAAATGTATTTTTCACTTTGCAGTGGAGCATAACATGCTCTCAAAAGCCTGTGCCACTCTTCCTCTCTTTCTCATTTGCCCAGTTCTTGAAGATTAGCATGGAAACTTTTAGACATTTCCTATCTGCAGTGACAAGTTGTTCATTAGGCCTTTTGCTGCGCTGAGTGGACAGTCTCTATGTTCCTGCAATATGTAGATACATGGGTGTGGGGAGAGACTGGACTCACAGAATAGGTGGTACATAATGAGAAAATGTCTAAGACAACCAAAGTAATTAATGAAACAGTAAACTGTATGCTTTCGATCCAAGATGTCTGAATGGATGTGCTACATAATTTACAAACATGACAGAAGTCAGCACCTTCCTACTTGAAAATGGGCACCTGAGCATATAAAAGCACAGGGCTGACTGCTGGCTGAAGCTTCTGGAAAACGTGGCTTGTTGGACCAGGTAGGATCCTTCTTGATGGGTTCTAGAAGCACTAAGGGCATTGCTAGGCATGTGAAGCTGGAGAGAGGCAAAAACAAGGATTCAGGGTGTCACTGACACTTCTTCTCCAACACAAGCCTTCTGTTTCTGTTTCCTACAGCTAACATTTCTCATTTCTTTCTCTTCTTTTGTTTCCTTGTATTATTTTCTCCAATTCAGAATATTGGCACTGATGTAATAGTTTCAATTACAGTAATATCTGTTGAATTTTTTGGATTTATTATTTAATTCTTCTTTCTTCTCTTAGATTTTTAGCATTTTTGCTTCATTTCCATTTTCCTGTATTTTTATCTTTTCTTTTCTATTCTACCAAGGAAGAAAGAGTTGACTCAGCAGGTCTGGGTTGCTCAAACCCCGGACATCCCCCAAGAAGGCCTGTTTTCAAAATTAGCACCTGACCTGTTACCAGAGGAATGCACCCTGAGCCCTTGGATTAGCCTGCTTGATAAAAAAATAGTATTGTATGCCTGAGACCTTGTGCCATGTGATCCAGTGTTAACAATATGATTTATAGTGCCATGTGATCCAGTGTTAACAATATGATTTATAGTGAATGCTTGTTTTTGTATGCCTGAGATCTTGCTCTCACTGAGTAGCTGAAGTTAGTCAGGCAGATGCTGCATGATGAGCTCCAATGAAAACCCTAGACTCAAGGCTTGGGTGAGTTTCCCTGCTTGGCAAACCTTTGCATGTGTTGTCATACATCCTTTCTGGGAAAATTAAGCACATTCATATGACTTCACTGGGAGAGGACAACTGACAGCTGCTGCTTAGTCTCTCCTGGACTTTACCTCATGTACTTTTTCCTTTTGCTGATTTTGATCAATTTCCTTTCACTATAAAAAATCACAATGTGGTGATTCCTGAAGTACCAGAAATACCATTTGACCCAGCAATCCCATTACTTGGTATATGCCCACAGGATTATAAATCATTCTAGTATAAAGACACATGCACATGTATGTTTATTGCGGCACTGTTCACAATAGCGAAAACTTGGAACCAACCCAAATACCCATCAATGATAGACTGGATAAAGAAAATGTGGCATATATACAATGTGGAATACCATGCAGCCATAAAAAAGGATGAGTTCATGTTCTTTGCAGGGACATGGATGAAGCTAGAAACCATTACTCTCAGCAAACTAACACAAGAAAAGAAAACCAAACACCACCTCACTCATGATTGGGAGTTGAACAATGAGAACACATGGACACAGGGAGGGGAACATCATACACCAGGGCCTGTCAGGGGGTAGGGGGTAGGAGAGGGATAGCATAAGGAGAAATACCTAATGTAGATGACGGGTTGACAGGTGCAGCAAACCCCATGGCACGTGTATACTTATGTAACAAACCTGCATGTTCTGCACATGTATCCTAGAACTTAAAGTATAAAAAAAATCACACTGTGAGCACAATAGCTTCTTTGAGTCCTATGAGCCTTTGTAGCGAATTATCTAGCCTGAGGGTGGTCTTGGAGATACCTGACATAACTATATTTTAATGTAATTTTTAAAATATAAAATTTCCCCTTATTTCAAAATTTTTAATTTTTATTTGTGTATTTCTTAACTAATATTCTGGTACTACTTTTGATCTCTTATTGAGTTTACTTTCATATTATATATTTTTACTTGATTAACTTTTAATCTTTTTATCTAAGTTTATTTATAATTTTTTAATATCAGGATCACACATTTTTGTTTTTAAATTATCTTCTCATTTATTTTAATTTCTATTTTATTTTAAGCTTATGGTATTGTTTCTTCTTAATTTTTATCTTCTTGTTATTATTTTGTGATATTTGTTCTCCCTTTCATTTTTGTCTGTATTTTATATTATTTAGGACTCATTTTTATATGGAGTGGCAGAAAATACAAGGCTTCAGATGTGGTTCTAGAGAATAAGACAAATATCACTTGGAGGGCACTGGGGACTATTTTTCTTTTCAATTTTTCTTAAAGCTCTTCCTGTATCACCTTGTTTTATATTCAACCTTTATTTTTAAAGTTTTTAAAAAAATTCCTCAACATGAAAAACTTGTGAGGCCACTCGTTAACAAACCTAAAAAACATTCCAAATGGAATCTTCAGAGTACCTTAAGAAGATACAGTCTCCACCTGTCAAGCCAAAGTAGGCTACTATGAAAATGATAATGACCACAGGCATTAAAGTCAAACAAACAAACAAACAAACAAACTCAATTTACTCAAAAGCCTAAATGGGTAAGATGGAAAACTGATCTATTGACCTAAAAACAGATTGGTTTTAAACGGGGTTGGGATATGCTTGTGGTGTTCCATGAGTGTTATTACCTTAAGGGGGAATGCTTAACACTCAAGTTTCTTTTTAACCTTAAAAGGCGAATACTTAATACTCAAGTATAAGAAATACTATCTGAGAATATAGAGCAAGACCACAAAAGCACAGAATATAAGAGATAAATATTAAACACTTGGAGACAAATCCAAAAGCTCTAGTGTCCATGAAAAAAAGATATATGGGAGGAGAAAGCAGCAACTGAGGGATGGAAATAAAAAGCATGAAGAAGAAAGGGGAAGCGACAGAGGAAAATAAGGAAGAGGAAGAAGGAGAGGAGGAGAGACAGGAGCAGGAATAGGAGGAGGAGAATATGTTGCTAAACTCAAGGAAGACTCAGTTTTTCAGATTAAAAGGGCCCACCAAAGGCCCAATAGCAAATGTGCAGAAGCCAGGTTCAGGATACTAAGCATGCTTTAGAAAGTTACCAAAGTGGAAAATTATCCAAAGAACCTGATAAAGAACAAAAGGCAAATCTAAAAAGAACACCAGGAAGACATTAACAAATACACAAGCACCAAATTAATGAAACACACACACACACACACACACACACACACACACACACACACACACAGAAAAAACCCCACAGAATGGATCAATGGAGCTGAAATATATTCTTTTGGAAAGACTTAAAAGTTCAGTAGTCTAATTAAGAAATTAAAAAAAAATTGATACCAATTATATAAGAAACAACAACCAAAAATTGGAACCAAATATAGACAGAACTAAATTGAAAACAAGAAAAGGATAATATGTCCAATGTTAAAAAAGCAAAAGGGACATAGCCACAGTTATGGAGGAGATTTTTAAAAACAATAGTTAATCATATGCTTAGCTTTATCCCAATACACTTGAAAATCTGGATCTATTCTGTCCGATATTGCAGCTACTAGCAGCAGGTAGCTATTGAACACTTGAAATATGATGAGTCTGAATTAAGTGATGCTATGTGTAAGACAGAAACTGAATTTAATAAAAAAAGTAAAATATCTCAGTCATGTTAATACTGACTATATGCTGAATGTATCCAATATTTTAGATATATTGGGTTAAATAAGCATGTTATTATAATTAATTTCACCTATTTCTTTTTTACTTTTTAAATATGGGTAATAGAATATTTGAAATTACGTATATGGCTTCTTTTTGTTGCTCATAATATATTTCTGTTGGGTAGTACTGGAGAAGTACCCATTTGTGCCCCAGCAGGAAACACGCTTATTCAAAAAGGGAGCTGAAGAGAATGTATACAGCCTAGAGTTAAGAGGAAACAGTACTAGATGGTTATTAAGAGTAGGAGGCCCGAAGAGGGCAAGAAAAGGCAATAATTATGGAACCTAGAAAGAACTATAGATACAGGATAGGCCTGCAATGGGAGCTGTGACCATAACCAGAACACAGGCACTGTCCAACTGCAGCCTAGTCGTAAAGTTGCCCTATTCCGCTTCATTTTTCTTTCTCCACGCGAGACAAACATTTAAAATTACAAGTTAAATATCTTTTAATATGTTCAGAAGACATTGCATTTCTTTTTCTTTGCAAATTTGCTGTTTAGTCCACCTGTTCCTGTTCCTAACGAATAGCTTTCCTTTTCTTGTTGATTTATAAGAGTTCCTGATAATTAAGGCAGGTTAACTATGTCTGTTATAAAAGTGGCCTATCTTTCTCTGAGTTTGTTGTTTCTCTTTTCACCTTGATTTAAGTAGTTTTTCTTATCCTGACAAAGATTTTTGCTTTTACATAATAAAATGGCATTCAGACATGACTTCTGGATTTTGTGTTAGGTTTTGGTAGGGCTTTCTTATTCCTATTTTTTGGGAAAAAAAAAGGCTCATTTAAAAATTCTAGTCTTGCTATAGTCCTTTTCTTCCTTCTTTGAATGGTGGTTTTAACTGAAATTTATTTTGGCGCAAAAGTGAGAAAGGGGTCTAATTTTTTATTCTTAATTTGGGGGAGTACAAATGGTTAACCCCTTGTACCAGCCTTTCAATACCTATATTTCTACTACTATTTTTCACTACTTATTTTAAACGTATTTTCTTGCATAATAAATCCATAGGCATTTCAGACTCCTCTGCTCCACCTACCCACTTCTCTATACTTGTGCCAGTATCATATAGTTAATAAAAGTTATCCTCAAAGTATTAAATAAATCTAGTCCAGGCTGACCCCAGCCTTGTGCCAGCACTTTTGCTGTCCCTCCACTCTGTTCTTTCAGGCTGTGCACCTGTGAGGATCAGAAGCATCAGGAAGGCCCACAAGAAAGGGGTGGGATGGGTGTTCAGTGTTAACTGTTTCTGAAACTGAGTTGCGTATCTGTCTATTGGCTGAACGTTAGTTTGTGTGTGTGTATGTTTAATCAAGGTTGGATCAGTTAAGGTTCAACGAGAGAAAAAAGCCCAATAAGATGTGTACATAAGATAGATATTATAAGAAGTTGGCTTACATGATTGAGGGGGCTGGCTGTCAGGCTGGAATTTCTGGGCAGGAGCGAAAGCGGCTGCCACGGATGAAATTTCCTCTTCTATCAGGGAAACCTCAGCTCTGCTCTTAGGGCCTTTCAATGGATTGAATCAAGCCCCTCATATTATATTGGATGGTCTTCCAACTTATTAATGACTTTATTAGATCTACAAAATACCTTCACAACAAAACCGAGATTAGTGTTTGATTGAATAACTAGAAGCAATAATCTAGTCCAGTTGACACATAAAGGTGACCATAGCAGTGGTTTATCGTCAAGGTATAACTGACATACAATAAAGTGTACAATTTGGCAAGTTTTAGCAGATGTATATAACTGTGAAACCATCAGTCAAGATAATGAATATATCTATCACCCCAAAAGTACACTTGAGTCCCTTCCCTTCTGTCCCTCCTCCATTCTCAAGAAATATTCTCAAGATCTGCTTTCAGCCACTGCAGAACAGTTTGCGTATTCTACTTAAATTGAATCATATAGTAAGTTATCTTCATGACTTGTCATGATTATTTCTAAGCAATGTATCTTTTAAAATTGTTATTGCAAATAGAAACTTTAGTTTCTTTTATTATATTGTGTAACAGGTTGTTTTATCTGCTTATTAAAATACACTTTGTGAGTTTCATGACTTACAGACTTTTCATATGTATCTCTAAGAGGTTTTTATTTGATTCTCTTTGTGTTTTCTAGGCATAATAATTACAATCTTCAGACTGTAATTTTGTCTTTCCCCTCAATATTTATACATCTTATTTGATATTCTTTAATAGCATTGATTAAGATGTCTAGGGCATGCAGTCTCAGTAGTGGGCTATCAACCACAAAGGGGTGAAAAGGGGTTCTTGATAGAGGGGTTACAAACAAAATCTTACACTTTTTAATGTGTACAGGATGGATGTAAATGCACCACATATACAGTATATCTGTGGTATTAATATTAATGTGGCACCTAGCACCAAGACCTTGGTTTGTAATACTATCCTTCAGTAGAAGGACCCAGGGTTGCCTAGAAAAATGGCTACTCTAGAGTTGGAGCAGAAAATGTACATGAGCCTGGAGCACCTTGTAGTGCCAAGAAAGTAAAGATGTTCTCAAAAACATTAAAAACCCCCACAAAATCCACATGATGAGCAAATTTCAGAGGGACACAGGTACCAACTTAAAGAGCTCCTAATGACCAAAGCTGGAACAACTTGAGCAATAAAGTAAAGTAGCATTTGGTTTGTTACCAAATTGTTAAATAAATATGCATGAATATATATGACTATAAATCAATAACTGAATGAATAAATCAGTGAGGCTTAATACATATACCCCCTGTGAAAAAGAATTCCAAGTAAATTATGTAGATAGACACTCTGCCACCATGAAAGTGGAACAGAACTTCCTACTTCTTGTGTTTGTAATGCACACAGTATCTACCTTGCAAAGAACATAGTGTGGAAAGGAAAAAAAAAAAGGGTAATTTTACAGTGGAGAAACCTGACGAACACTACCACAGCCAAGTGATCAAGGTCAACTTTAATAAATAAGGCATACTGATAGTATGTACTCCTAATATGATAGAACAACAATGGCATTCTTTGGTCTTCCTCCTCGAAACTCATAAACTCAGTCTAATTATGAGAAAAACATCAGATAAATCACAAAAGAGGGTCATCTTACAATATACTTGACCTTAAAACTGTCAATGTCATCAAAAAAAAGGAAAGCCTGGCTTGGCGCGATGGCTCATGCCTGTAATTCCAGCACTTTGGGAGGCCGAGGTGGGCGGATCACGAGGTCAGGAGTTCGAGACCAGCCTGGCCAACATGGTGAAACCCGTCTCTACTAAAAATACAAAAATTAGCTGGGCGTGGTGGTGGCACGCACACACCTGTAATCCCAGCTACTCAGGAGGCTGAGGCAGGAGAATCACTTGGGTTCACAACTGAGACTGTGCCACTGCACTCCATTGGGAGACAGGGCAAGACTCCATCTCCAAAAAAAAAAAAAAAAAAAAAAAAAAGGAAGCCTGAGAAACTGTCACAGCCAAGAGGAGCCTAAGTAGACATGTCAACTAAATGTAAAGTGGTATAGGCAGGATAGGAATCTGGAATAGAAAAAGATACTAGGTGAAACCTAAGGAAATCTGAATAAAATGTGACCTTTAGTTGATAATAATACTTCAGTATTGATTAATAATTGTGACAAGTGTACCATACTAGTGTAAGATGTTAATAATAGGGGAAACTGTGTATGGAGTATATAGAAACTGTATTATCTTCACAACTTTCCTGTAAATCTAAAATTGTTCTAAAAGAAAGAGTTTATTTAAAGGCAATTAAATGAGGGATGATTAGGAAAACAAACATCTATGAGGGATCCTTGCAAGAGGTTATGGCATAATAAAAAAAAGAAAAGATTGGAAAAACTGGTCTAGAATTATGTTAGGTAAGTATGGTGAGGCTGGACAAACTAGTCCTGTTTCTTATGAGAATAATGTAACTATTTTAATATTAGGCTTTTAATTTTTTCACTTCTTTCATTAAGGAAATATATACTTATTCACAATTTTTGTCAATTTTCATTTTTTATTCTAATTAATTTTTATTGAATGACTTTTCATCACTTCTGAATATAATCATATTTTTCTCATTTGACTTACTAATCTGATGACACAGATTAATAGAGTACCTAATATTTAGCCAGTTTTTCATTATAGGGAGAAAATTACTATTGAAGTAAAATGTTATTGGATTCTGTTTGCTAATATCTTAATGAATATTTCTGTACCAATATTTATAAGTTTGATTGTGTTTCTACATTATTATGTTTTATGTTATCTTTTACAGCTTAGTATTTATATGAAGCTGGTAGAAATATTTTGGAGATGTTCCTTCCTTCTTTACACTCTGGAAAATGTTTAATTGTTTCCATTGTCTTTTTCTTTAAGGGTTGAGTGTATTTAAATTATTAAATTCTCTGTGCCTCGTAAATGTTGGTAGCCTTGTATTTTTATTTTTTCACAATTCTTATTGTGGTAAATTTTCTTGATAATGATAACATAAACATCTATGCACTCACTGCCCAAATAAAAAAATAGAATATTATGAGGCTATAGAAACTTAATATATGTCCCTCCTGAACTTTATCCAACTCCCTCACTTTCAGGTTAACAATTTGTTCGATTTTGTTTTAATCATTCTTTTGTTTACTTTAGGTTTTTATCATGTATATATGTATCCTTAAGCTAAGTATTGCCCATTTTTTTCTGGTTTTGTACTTTGTATACACCAAATGACACTGAATGTATTCTTCTGTGATACAAAGTTATTTACTATAATTTCATCTGTATTGATGTATGCAGGGTTAGTTCATTCATTTTTATGTATACCACATTTGCTAATTTATTTTTCCCTTGATGGATATTTGGGTGATTTCTCACATTTTCACTTCCTTGAATATTCTTGTATTCTTGAATATTCTTGTATTCTTGAATATTCTTGTATTCTTGAATATTCAAATACTTATTTAAATATTATTTGAATATTCTTTGAATATTCTCACAATACATGGTTTAAATAATTTTAATGATATATTTATATATATATATATATATATATAGTGTTGTAGTATATATTTATGTAAGTAGGGTGATGTCAACAGTTTTTGTGAAAGTGGTGTACAATTTGCACTTTTTCTGCAGTAAATGAACATTACCTTTGTTCCATAACCTCACCATTTACTATCATGCTGCTTTAAATTTTTTCCTGTGAGAGAGAGTAAGATGGTATCTCATTGTGGTTTTAATTTACATCTCCTTGAGAACGAATGAGGTTAAACCTTTTTGTTTTTTTAACCATCTATTTATTGGCCACTTGGATTTACTCATCTGAGAAGTACCAGTTTTCATGTTTTGCACAGTTTTCCTATTAAGTTTTTAGATTTCTTCTTACAATATTTTTTCTAATATGATTAGAATTAGGATTTTTTAGGTTTCAGTTTTTAGGTTTTAGTTTACATTTTTTATTATATAGAATTCATATTTTCCCTTTTTAATTTATTTTTTCATTGAAAAATATTACTTTTACGTATTTGTGGAGTACATAGTGATGTTCACATATACAACACATATTATCTGCAAGTGTCAGCATTGTGTCTCCTCTTCCAATCATTACCTGTTCCTTTTCTCCTTATGGCATTGACTAAGACTTTGAGCAAAATATTGAGTAAAAGAGATGATGGCAGCTATCTTTGTTTTGTTTCTCATCCTACTGAAAATGCTTTGACATTTCAACATAAAATCAGTATTTTCTCTATGTTTTTAATGGACAATGTGTTAGTTTGATAGGGCTGCTATAACAAAATACCACAGACTAGGTTGCATGAATGACAAAAATTTATTTTCTCTTAGTTTTGGAGGTTGGAAGTCAGATCAAGCTGTCAGCAGGGTTGTTTCTAAGGAGGCCTTCTCTTAGGCTTGCAGACAGCTGCCTTCTTGCTGTGTCCTCATACGATCTTTCTCTGGGTGTATACAGCCTTGGTGTTTCCTTTTGTATACAAATTTATTCTTATGTTTTATTCTGTTTAGTGTTGCTATAACAGGCTATATGAGGTTTGGTAATTTATAAAAAGAGGTATTTTGGTTCATGATTCTCATGGCTGGAAAGTCCAAGATCAAGCAGCCAATCTGGTGAGGGGGTGCATGTGGCTTCAACTCATGGTGGAAAGCAAGGGGAGGTGTGTGTGTGCAAAGAGATCACATGGAATAAGATGAAGCAACAGAGCATCTAGGAAGCCAAACAAACTTGCTTTTATAACAACCCACTGCCTGGTAACTAATCATGTCCTGAGAGCAAGAACTCACTTATTCTCACAGGAGAGCATTAATCTATTTGTGAGGGATCCACCTCTATTACTTAAATACCTCCCACTAGGCTCCACCTCCCAACACTGTCACATCGAGAATCAGGTTTCCACACGAGTTTTGGTGGGGACAACGATGTCTAAATCATAGCATCTTATAAGGACACCAGTCAGATTGGATTAGGATCCACCCTAACAGCTTCATTTTAATTTAATTATCTCTTCATCTGCAAATCAGTCATATTGTGAGACACTGGGACTTAGGGCTTCAACATGAATTTTGAAGGGACACAATTCAGCTCCATAACATGGTTTTCTTTATTTTATTCTGATTAATTTTTTAAAAAATTATGCATGCATGTTAAATTTTAGAAATGCTTATTCTGCATCTGTTGAAATGGTCTCATTTTCTTTTATTTATTGAAATGGTCTATATTTTTCTTCACTTATACCAATCAGTTTCTAATTTGTACACTTTTTTCTTTTCTAATGTAAGCTTTATGTCCATTCCACATGTTTTGATACATAGTATTTGAAATGTATTTTGCAATTAAACATTTTCTAATTCTTATATTGATTTATTTAGACCATTATTTATTTATATATGTTTTATAATTTTAAAAAGTATATTTTTCCTCTTTACAAAAATTATTTTCTAGCCTAATTGTTTTGTGATCATAGAACACACCAGTTCCAATGGTATACAATTTTTGTTGAGGTTCATTTGTGGTATAAAGCATAGTCACTTACTGTAAATGATTCATGTGTGCATGAAAACAGTGTGCAATATTCAGTTTTATATATGTGTAGTTGATTAATCTTATTAACATGTCAGTGTTAATCAAGATTAACGTTAACACCAATCTTATTAACATTGGTATTCAAATTGTCTAAGTTTTTAAAATTTGGTTTTCCTACTTTATTATTTATTGAGAAATTTATGTTAAAATCTCCCATTTGGATGGTAGATTTATTAGGTTTTTCTGTAGAGCTGTTAATTTTCACTTTATGTATTTTGAGCCTAGGCCATTATGATAAAGTTTACTTTTGACTAGCGAAATAAATAAATAAATAAATAAATAAAATATCTATAACCTCCATATGAATCTTTGGAAGACAAAAATTAAGTAAAATTTTCTTTAGGTACTTTCCATACAAATACATTAATCATTAGGTTTTGTCTTTTTAACCTTAGTCAAATTAGAATTTTGTTTTCAAACCTGCAACTTCATATATAGTTCAAATAATCAAATATACAATAATATTAAAGACCTCTATGTACAATTACAATATATAAACTTATAAAACAAAAATCGTTACTATCAAAATGATAAAGTAACAAAACCGTCATTGCAATAATTGACATTAACACAATTCTCTATGATAGAAAGTCAAAAAGGACAATAAGGCTTATTTAATTTTTTAAAAAAGAAAAATGCACACATATAATACAAACACAAAATTCTGCTATCCACTGACAAGATCAAATTTTCTAATTGTTAATGAAACATTCATAAAAATGGTTTATGAACTAAAGAACAAAAAACCCAATTAATTTCAAAATCCAGAAATTATATGGGTATACCATAATGCGACTTTACAATCATATGCTAACTGTAGCAAAATATGTGAAAGTACTAAGATTGAATATGTATTTTCTATAAATTATTGTAAAAGGGTTTAGCAGTTGGAATTTAAACAGCATATTTATAAATAATATTTTGTCTAATATGTAATTAAAATTTCAATTACATAGGCCTAAGAAAATGATAGCAGCATCAAAATGAAATAGCTAAACTTTACAAACAAAGTTAAAATGATTATACGTGTTAACCCCAAAGCACAAATAGTGGTGCATTTCAGTTGCTGCCTTTAGGCATTTATCTGTGTAATTATAAACATTGATCTTGCTTTATCTGCTGTATCTTCTCAGTGCTCTCTGTCTTGAGTAGAAGACAGATGAGACTTGAGATCGTGGAGGCAGTGAGGTGGATGTGACCACAGTAGTTCTCCTGGGAGATCAGGTGAGAAAAGGCAATGAGGGTATTTGAGAACCAGAAAGCAAAGGACCAGAATGCCTCTTCAAAACTCATTTCCTTTCTCACCACCATAACCTGAATCCAACATGTTAGCCTAAATATGTGTGGCCTTAGTTGAAAGTTTGAAAACAACACCATTTTCTTTGTTGCCCTTAATTAGCCACAGGAAGAGTTTCATCTACAGCACCACGTTATCATTTTTTATTTTTAGATTTAAATTTCTTGCTTACAACATCCTCTGTGACGCTTGGACATCAACTGTGTTGGTTTTGTCTGTGTTTACAGAGCTGATAAGGCACGTTCTCTTTGATTTAGCACAGCTGTGTGGCAGCAAGCTCTTGCAGAGCCAAAACAAGAAAATAAACTATCCATAAAACTTAAAAAATAATCCAGATTGGAGTGACAGGATTTTCTATGTTGTCTGCTGAATGTGAGATCATCGAGTTACAGAGATTATGGGGAAATGTTGCCGTTTGCAAGAATGACCCAGTTGTCTGTATAGCATGAAAGACATAAAATCTGTTGCCTTATGCTTGAAAAAATGAAAACTTCAGCACAACAGAACAGAGAAAAATCTGAAACTGAAAAAGGAATTGGACCTCTGCCATAAAATTAAAAAAATTTATTGAACATATACATATGTTCAGAAAAAATATACCTATGTATCCTAAGTATGAAGCTTGTAAAATTTTTACAAAATGAACACACCCAGGCATCCAGCACCCAGATAAGGAAATACCATATTGCCAGCACCCCTGAAACCCGTCTTATGCTTTCTTTCAGGCAATTCCCCATGTTTCTTAAGAGTAATTACTTTCCTGACTTTTAACAGAACAGATTAGTTTTGGCTGTTCTTGGACTTTCTGTAAATTGCACCGTGCCACATACACTTTTTTGTGTATGTTTCTTTTCCCAACCTTTTGTTATGATAATTATTCATATTGTTACGTGTGTTGTCTGCCCTCCATTTTCGTTGCTCTATAATATTTCATTATATGAATATATTGCAATTATTAATGGTTGATTACCATCTGTGTAGTTCCTAGTTGGGGGTTATTAAGAATGATGCCTTTATCGACATTCTTATATGTTTCTTCTAATATACATATTAGGCATTTCTGTTGGAAATAGACCTAGGAATGGATTTTCTGGTCACAGATATGCATTTATTCAGGTTTCATAAATAAGTGGCAAATAATTGTTCAAAATGGTTTTATTAATTAACACTCTAACGGTGTCCGAGAATTCTAGTTGTTTAACATCATTGCAAATACTTGGTGTTCTCAATCATTGTTATTTTAATCATTCTAATATGTACGTGTGTGTAACAGCATTTTTTTTGTGATTTTAATTTGCATTTTCTTTATTGCTAATGAAATTCAGCAGCTTTTTAATATGGTTCTTGCTCATGCGCATATTTTATTTCGAGAAATACCTAAATGTTTGCCTGTTTTTATATTTAGTTGTCTTTCTTTCTTTCTTTCTTTTTTTTTGAGACGGAGTCTCGCTCTGTCGCCCAGGCTGGAGTGCAGTGGCCGGATCTCAGCTCACTGCAAGCTCCGCCTCCCGGGTTCACGCCATTCTCCTGCCTCAGCCTCCCGAGTAGCTGGGACTACAGGCGCCGCCACCTCGCCCGGCTAGTTTTTTGTATTTTTTAGTAGAGACGGGGTTTCACCGTGTTCGCCAGGATGGTCTCCATCTCCTGACCTCGTGATCCGCCCGTCTCGGCCTCCCCAAGTGCTGGGATTACAGGCTTGAGCCACCGCGCCCGGCCTCTTTTTCTTTTTGAATTCTTTACTTTGGACACACATTATTTAGTGTATGCATATGTGGTAAGTGCTTTTCTCACTCCCTCTTTTTTAATCTCTCATTATGGGTTGCCCTTTCAGTTTCTTGTGATCTTTCACATTTTGATCAATTACCTGTATTCAATCTGAGTTTTATCTGAGTGGAGTATGGTGTAATAAAAGATCATCTATTGCATTAGAGTGTCGTCTTTAACATATATCAGATGACTATATATTTTTGGGCCTTCTTATGTAACTCTGATTTTACTTCTATTTGTCAAATTTTCTATCCTTGGGTCAATATCATACTGTTCTAATTACTATGGCTTGTCATGATATCTTTTTCTTTAATATTATTGGATATAGTCAATATTGGATATATTTAGAGTTTTGCATTTCCATTTCCACTTTAGAAGCTGTGAAAATTAGTGCAAAAAAGCTTAATATTTGATTGGGACTGCATTTTCATTTTAAATCAATTTAGGGAATATTTGAAATTTTGTAACACTGAGCCTTTCAATCCATAAATATAGCATATCACTCCATTTTCTTTGGTCTTTAAGTTCTGTCAGTAATATTTCATAGTCTTAATGTAGAGATCTTTCAAATCTTTTACTAAATTATATTTGATAGTTTTGGGACTATTTTAAATGGTATCAGTTTTAAAATTTAAAATTTGTTATTGGTGTATAGTAATACACTTTATTTTTTTTACAGTGACTTCTATCCAGCAATTATAATAGATTGTTTGTAGAGTTTTTTTTTTTTAGCTATTTTAATAGGTTATTATGTCTGTGAATAATAATAATTTATCTCTTATTTTGTAATTTTTATGCTTTTTTTCTTGTGTTATACAATGCTGGCGCTTCCAGCATTTTGAATAGAAGTCATAATGTGAACACATGTTTACCTTGTTCCCAATCTCAGGTAGAAAATTTTCAGTGTTTTACTACTGAGTGTGCTGCTTGCAACAAGCATCCTGATGCTCCATGTTCTCACCAGCAATTAGTACTGTCAGTTAAAAGAGAATTTAGCCATTTTAATAGTATATGCTGATATGCTGTATCACTATTGTGGTTTTAATTTGCATTCCCCTACTGACACTTTATGCTGTTGTGAATTATTTCTTGTGCCTGTTGGCCATCTGTATGTTTTCTTTGGTGAGGTCTCTGTTAATATTTTCTCAGCTCTTTATTGGGTTGTATGTTTTCTCATTGAATTTATAGAGTACTTGATATCTTTTGGATACAAGTGTTTTAAATTAGATGTATGTTTTGAAAATATTTTTCTCTAATCTTCTGTAGGTTGGCTTTTCTTCCCCTAGCAGTGTAATTAAAGCGACAAAAGTTTGTAATTTTGATGAAGTTCAATTAATCGGTTTTTTTTCTTTTACTGATTGTGTTTGGTGTCATGTCTAAGATGTCTTTGCTTAAGGATGCAAAGATTTTGTGCAATGTTTTCCTCTAGATTGTTAGAGTTTTAGCTCTTAAATTTTAAGTCTATCATGTATTTTGGGTTAACCTTTGTGTATGATGCGAAGTATGTGCTGAGTTTCGTTTTCCTTTGTTTTCTTTCTTTTTGCATGTGAATGTCCAATTGTTCCAGCATCATTTATTAACAAAATTATCTTTTTTTCTTTTCACTAAATTGCCATTGTAGCTTTGTCAAAAATTAGTGGTCTGGGTATGTGTGGATCTATTTTTGGACTTTCTATTTTATGTCATTGATCAATTTCTCTACATGTATGTCTGTGCCATGTTGTTTTGATAACTGTTTTATAATTATTCTTGAAATCAAGTATTTGGGTTATCTTTGTCATATTGTCATATCTTTTTCAAAATGCTTTGCCTACCCTAGATTATTTTTAATTTCCAAATAAATTTTAGAATACATTTTTCAGTTTCTTAAACAAAAATGCAACTGAAATTTTGTTTGGGTACTGAATTCTACATTGAAAATTTTCCCTTTTTAATTACTTTAAAGGTAATTTTCCCTTGTCTTATCACTTGCATTGTTTCTGCATCAGTTCTTAATTGCTGCCGTAACAAATTATTGCAAACTCAGGGTTTAAAACAAGAGAAATTCATTATTTCACACTTCTGTGAGTTGTAAGTATAGTATGGGTCTCAGTGGGCTAAAATCAGCAGGTTGGTTTACCTTCTGGAGGCTACAGTAGAGAGTTTCCTGCCCAGTTGGGTTGTTTTTAGAATTCAGCTTCCTTGGGAGTAGGATCAATGTTGCTGTTTTATTGCCAGCTGTAAACTGATGGCTGTTCTCTGAGCTTCTAGAAGGCACAGCATTCCTTGGTTTGTGGCCTCCTTCCCCCCATCTTCAAAGTCAGCAATGGCGAGTAAAGTCCTTCTTGCTTCACACTCTGATTACAGTCAGCAAAGATTGTCTGCTTTTAAGGACTTGTGGTTATATTGTGCTCACCTGGATAAGCCACTTTTAAGGACTTGTGATTATATTGGGCTCACCTGGATAAGCCAGGCTATGCTCCTCATCACAAGGTTTTAACCTTACTCACATCTGCAAGGTCTCTTATAACTATAAGGTAATATATTAATAGGTTCAGAAAAAAAGGGCATGAAAATCTTTGGAGAATGATGTGGTTTGGATTTGTTTCCCCGCCCAAATCACATGTCCAATTGTAATCCCAATTTTGGAGGAGGGGCCTGGTGGGAGGTGATTGGATCCTGAGGGCAGACTTCCTTCTTGCTGTTCACCTGACAGTGAGTGAGTTCTCGCAAGATCTGGTTGTTTAAAAGCACCTGGCAACTCCCCACTCTCTCTCTTCCTCCTGATTCAGCCGGGTAAGACATGCCTGCTTCCCCTTCACCTTCTGCCATGATTGTAAGTTTCCTGAGGCCTCCTCAGCCGTGCTTTCTGTATAGACTGCTGAATGGTGAGCCAATTTCTTTTCTTTATAAATTACCCAGTCTCAGGTAGTTCTTTATAGCAATGTGAGAAGGGACTAATACAGAGAGCTATTAGTCTTCTTACCAGTTTCTAACAAGAAATCCACTGCATTCTTACCTTTGTTCTCTTTGTATAATGTGTCTTTTTGTTCTGGCTTTTTTAAAGATTTTTTTTCTTATCACTGGTTTTGATCAATTTAATTATAATATGTTTTGGTGCAGTTTTTTTCATGTTTCTTGTGCTTGGAATTTTCATTGATCTTCTTGAATCTGTGATTTAATAGTTTTCATCATGTTTGGAAAAATCAATTACTATTTCTTCAATTTTTTGTTTTCCCCTTCCATGTATATAATATTAATATATCATATTGTATATAATCATATATATAAACATATATATGTTCCATATAATTATTTTATATAATATATATCATATATGTTATTTAATTATTTATATTATAATTAAGTTATAAATTATATATTAAATTATAAATATTATTAATACATAATATATATAAAAATAATACTTGAAGTGGCTATAGAAGTTACTGAGGTATTTTTTATATTTTATTTTTCTGTTTACTTTTGGATTTCTATTGTTATCTCTTGGAATTCATTAATCTTTTTTCTCCTGTAACATCTAATCTGCCATTAAATGTAATGTAACGTATTTTTCATCCCAGTCATCATACTTTTCATCTCTAGTTTCATCTCTGTAAGTCTGAGTTGAATATTTTTGTATCTTTCCTGTATTTTCTTTCCTTTTTGAACATCTGGTATTCAGTTATAATAAATGTTTTAATGTTATTGTCTGCTGTTTCCAATATCTTTGTCAGTTCTAGTTCAGGTGTGATTGATTTTTTCTCCTCATTATGAGTGATGTTTTCTTATTTTTTGGCATGCTTCTTAGTCTTAGAATCTCAGAATAGATGCAAGTCATTCTGAATTTTACCTCATCGGTGCTGGAAATTTTTGTATTTCTATAAATATTCTTAAGCTTTGTACTGGAACACAGTTATCTTACTTAGAAACAGTTTGATTCTTTTGTGTCTTGTTTTTATGATTTGTTAGATGGGATAAAGCTGCGTTTAGTCTAGGACTAATTATTCCCTACCACCGCAGCAAGTACCTTCTGAGGACTCTACCCAGTTCTCTGTAAATTATGAGCTTTTCCATTCTGGGTGGTGGCAGACTTTTCTCTGTCTTGGATAGCAACCTGGATCTTGTCATCTGATAGTTCTCTCCCAGCCTCTGGTAGTTTCCTCAGAGGATCTCTGCTGAATAGGTGGCAGGGGTTCTCTGAAGATTTCTTAGTTCTTTCTGAGAAGCTCTCTTTCCAGGACCCTATCCTACAAACTCTAGCAGCCTTAGTATCCCAGAACATCAGGTCCACCTCCTCACCTCAGGGAGCCTGCTGGGCTCACCTGGATTCTCCTCTTCCATGGACAGGAAACTTTCTCAAGGTGGTAAACTGGGGCAATGGTTGGTCTCTACTAGTTTGTTTCTCATCTTTCAAGAATCAGTTTCATGTTGCCTGAAAAGTGTTTTAGAAGCTATTGTTTTATTTATTTTGTCTGTTTATTCTTAATTTTTAGTTGTTTCAGGGATGTGTGTATATCTTATTCCTATTACACCTTTCTCAAAATTGGTATTATACTAAATTTTAAAATTACCGTTGTCGACACTTTTCATTTATAGAGCCCTTTGAT
Organism: Macaca nemestrina; assembly: GCF_043159975.1. Taxonomy (NCBI): domain Eukaryota; kingdom Metazoa; phylum Chordata; class Mammalia; order Primates; family Cercopithecidae; genus Macaca; species Macaca nemestrina. The sequence goes on from NC_092126.1 coordinate 11,816,168, forward strand.
CCATTCTCAGTTAGTGTATCTACACAGTCATCAATCTATACATCTTTATGGAATGGAATAAAGCTTTATGTTTTAAATGTAATGTATGTGCAACATGGAGATGAGATTGACTTGCCAATCATATAAAGTAGTTAGACTGTCACAGGTTGGAATTTATCAAAGATGGATGGAGAGTTAATGATCTTTCAGGAATTTTAATGAAGATAGTCCACTGAAGGGACTATTTCTATTGGAGAGGTAATATCGCTTTCAGCATCATGATAATAGGACACATTATTGTCTTTGTTAAAATATCTCACACCCTGGCTAGCATGAAATCTTCTTATCAATAAATACGTTGACGTTTTAGAGGACATGATACAGGGAAATATGCTCTGCATTCTGATCTAAATACCATACAAGGGAAAAAACCCCAATTCTTTAAATATTCTAGAAGCATGAGAATATCTTTTCTCCCAATCTTTAGTTTCCACATTATACTGTCTCTCAATTTGTATTGATTCTTAAATCCAAATAGTGCTCTTCGTCACTCTCCTGCTCTGTAAGTGATTAACAGGATTACTGACACAGACTCCTAATGGTCCATTACTTTGACCATATTCTTAATGTGCTTCTTTATGAATGCTCTTAAAATGCAAACTTGAACACATGACTCTTGTTTAACCTTTGATGGGCTTCTTGTTTGAAAATGTTGGTGTGAAGTTGGTACTTTCTCTTTCTGGATTTTGTAGTTTTAAAAACTGAGACAACAAGACCTGGAAAGACAGCCTTAATATTTAGTGAAACTAAGATACATCGGAAAACTCACACCACAAATAGACAAAACAATTACAGTACAATATAAAAGAGATGAAAAGACAGCACTCAGAAAAAGCCAAATGAAAGCACTTCCCTCAGTATGTCTCATGACTCCGAGTAAAACACTAACAGTTCTTGCTTGGAATGGGAGGTCCTGGGTGCAGGACCTGGCAGCAAGAGCTTCCTGGAATTCCAACGATACAGAGTCTGAAATAATAGAGAATTTATGTAGAAAATAGTCTGTTAATAAGGCAGTTTTAAAAAGAGACACTCACAATGTGAGTAGGAAATAGGGGCCATCTTGGTTGTTGGGAAGATATTAAGGCTGAAAATATATTATAACATATATAAAACTCTGTCTCACGAGAATACCTGAAAGTCTTTGCAGTGAACTGCCTGCTTCCAGCTGATCCAGGAAGAATGGATCTTATTCAAATGTGAGCAATAAACAAAAAGGATCAAAAACAGGTCTTTCACAAAATATAGCCAATGCAATCAACAACAATGACAACAGCAGATGATTGAAGGAATCAGGAAAAAATTGCAAATGGAAATATTTCCATTACAATGGAGAAAGTCAAATTGTCATTAACATGTCATCTCCATGTTGCACATACATTATATTTAAAACATAATCTCCATGGGTTAAAAAAACATTAATGAAGTGATTGCTCAAAAACAAAAGGCTCAGGACAAAAGATATGAAGAACAGAGGCCGAGTGAACAGGAAAAGATAAAATGTAAGTTAAATAGATCTGAGAAAATAATAAATGAGAAAGAGACAGACAATTTAATTTAAAAATGATCAAATGATCTGAAAAGACACTTTAAAAAACAGGACATCCAAATGACTAATATTCATATTTTAAAAGGTCTACCTCAGGAGTAGTCTGGAAAAAAAATTTAAAACAACTTGAATAACTAAAATGAGAAAAAACTTCACAATACCAAGTCTTGTTGAGGATATATAGAATGAGGTGGATTTCCATATAGTACAGATAGGAATGCAAATTGGTTGCCTTCTTTATTATGTAATAAAATTGAAAATATGTGTATTCTCATAGTCAATAATGTTATTTATCAATATTTTTAGTTTTCCTTTTTTGGGACACTTGATGGAATTCTTGTTTCTACCCCCTTTAACTTAGGTATGACCATGTAATTTGCTGGGTCCAGTGAAATGTGAGCAAAAGCAAAATATATCACTCATTTCTGCATGGATACCTTTAGGTCCAGTGCATGATTTGCCATCTTCTATTTTCCCCAGCACAGCTGCCAGTTATTTTTCAGATGATGGAAATTCTAGCACCCTAACTCACTGAGTGAGTTCCCTGATTCCCCCAATGCACCCAAGGTAGACATAGGGAGACGTAGAATATGTGAGAAATAAATATTTGCCATTTTGAACCATTGAGATTTGGGAGCTGTTTGTTACTGTGGTGTAGCCTGATTCATCCCTGACTGACTCACAGATTTTAATCCCCTTCTAGTTATATGCCCTGAAATATCAAACTTTTTTGTGTCATGTATCTTTGGCAGTCATGCGAAGCCAAAGAATCTCTTCTCATAAGAACTTAAGCTTTTAAAAAATATGTAAAATACATACAATTAGTGAGGAGAAACAACTCCATCAGAATGTGGCTATCAAATATTAAAACAATAAATTTGTGCTATAGTAAAAATTATTCATTTTTATCGACATATTAAATAACAGCAGCAAGTAGTGGGTCTAATAACTATCATAATTTCAAAATAGTAATAAGCACAAATGATATTTCTAGATATTTACAGCTATAATGAGATATAAAATATTTGCTGTTTTTATCGGTGACAAAAAATACAAAGCTACTTATGACAAGGTTACAGGCACAGGTATTGTGTTTCTCTCTTGTCTGCATTTGTAAAGAAAAGAAATGCTGCATTTCAGTTAGAAGGTAATGAAAATAAAGATTTAGGTGTTTTTTTTTTTTTTTCCCCCATTCACATTCATGGACTCTGGGAATTCTTTCCATGGATCCAGGGGTTAAGGACCTTTGCCTGGAGAAAGATGTGCGAGTATACATCGGGGTACACTTCACGACATTGTTTGTAATAGTAAAATATTGGAAAGATTATCAATCATATTAAAAGAAAAAGTGAATAAGCAACAGTGCATTCATACAATGGGAAATTATTTGGCAGCAAAATTAACAGTCTTCAGTTTTATGCAGCTACCCAAAATTATCTAAGCATACACAGTATGTAATTCCATCTACATACAATTCAAAAAACAGGCCAAGTCAAATTATAATGTCTAGGTTGCCTACATAGGTGCTAAAATTATAAAGAAAAGCAAAGAGTGACCATTACAAAAGTCAGTATGTTTAGCTCTAAGGGAGAGGAATAATGTTAAAATTGGAAAGGATCGTATGTAGGGGCTCTGGGTTACTGCAAATGGTCTATCTGAGGACTTGAGCAGTGGTTATGTAAGTTTTAAGTACATAATAATTCATTAAGTATGTTTATATTCCATGCCCCTTTCACCTTTATGTATGAGTGTTATATTTTAGAATTAAATGTTTTTTAAATGGAAAATTGCATTAAAGCATAGAAATATGGCAAAGCTAACACATAAGTGCAAGATTTGGTTCTTTTGGAAAAGTAATAAAGTTGAGAACCATTAGCTAATTAACTTTGAGATAAAAATAAGAGAAAATGTATAAATACTTTGAATTAGGAATAATAATGGGGAAATCAACACAAATACAGGAAAATTAAATTAAAAGACTCATTGGAGACTATTTACTCAGATTTATATAATACATTTGAGCACCTGAAGGAAAGAAGTGATTGTTTAGGGGAATTACTGAAGCTAACCCCTGTAGGAGCAGAAAATCTGAACAAGTTCATTAGTATAGACAGAGAAAGCTGTCAAAGGTTACCCTCCTATAAAGATATGGATTGTTTCAGATTTTTAAGGGAAAAAAAAAATTCCAATGGTATTTAAGTTATTTAAATATCATGGCATAAAAAATTAAGGAAAGTTTCCAAATTATTTTTATAAAGCAGATATACATTGTTTAAAAAGTCCGCTGAAGATGGCCTAATAGAATGAAAACTACAGACCAAACTCAGTTATAAACATCAGTGCAAATGTCTTAAAGTACAGCGTATGTATTCCAGTGTGCTCGCCTTGCTTGATGCTTCAGGAGATGCAGTGATTGACAAGTTGCCGTGCCTGCCCTCATGTAGCTAAAATTAGAAAAAGGGATCAAACTAGAACCATGACTTTGCTATGTAGTAGAGTAACATAAGGACCGTCACAGATGACCCATGTGTTGCTGTGGGGGCTCAAAGGAAGGCACTTTGATACATTCGGTCTGGGTATACGAAGGACAACCGGGAAGAACTGCTCTTTGAGTTGTGTGGTGAAGAATCACAGCTAAGAGCCTCAGCTCTGGCCTTGTTCTAAGTAAGTCCAAATCCCATCTCTAGTACTCAATTCATAAGTTGTTTAATTATTCATCCTTATGTTCAGGCTCATCTTTAGACTCTGGGTGCCCTGAAAAGCACAGGGACATAGTAGGTTGCTCTTATAGGTACTGATTGCTTTCCTTATATAAAACAAGCAGATCTCAAATATGGCCACAATTCTTTGCAGCTTCTTCTATTAACAGGCAGAGTCTATTTTCCTGTCCCTTGAAGCTAGGCTGGACTTGTGATTTGCTTTGACTAACAGAATATTGTTGAAATGGTGGTGTGCCAGTTCCATGCTCAGTTCTCAAGGAATCTTGCAGTTTCCACTTGCTGTTCTTAGAGCCAAGTGAACAGGCCTGGATTATCTGGTTGGAGGATGAGGGACTGTGCAGGGAAAGAATCTAGCCATCCTAATCATCTCAGCCAAACCCCAGACTTGTGAACCAATCAAGCCAAGCCTAGCTTATACCAAAAATTTCTTACAAACTTCTGCCCTTACTAGACTGCATTTAGAAATTATTCGATATTCTTCAAAGTGTTTAGCTGTTTGTAAGGCATGAAGTTGATGAATTTAGGTGAGCACATCTAAGACTGTAATGCACGTGAAAGCTATTCAAGCATAAGTTAGAACTCTAGTTACTACACTGATGAATGGTAGGGTTTAGAACAGACATTTGGCTTCTAGAGTTTTAGCTCCTGTACCACTAAATGAAGGAACAGAGTTGGGTCTCCAGGGTCCCACTGAGTCTGATGTGCTCTAATTTGAGCACTTCCTGTTATGTTGACTTACTTCCCTGGTCTGCTGGGTACTTAGAGTCAGTAGCAATTCTTTTTACAACAGAAAATATAATTTCTATCTTTAAATTTGTATTATTTTATTTAGTTTTAATTATGTTGGCTATTAATATACCAGGAACTCACATTCAATGTACAAAATAGAGTATCCAGATGTGAATAAAGGATTTATATTCCCATTAGTTAGATATAAACAATGCTGAGAGTGTTAACAGTCCATCTTTAATTCTAATCTTACTGTACTCAAAAATAGGATTATAATTTAATGTGCATATTGTCCTGCCAATTGATATTTCTGTGTCAAAATATATATTTGTAGGCTTCTATGTTGAATAGCACAGTGCAGTATTCTATAGATGCCCATAATTTATTGAACTGCCCATCTACAATTATACATCTGAGCTATTGACAATTTTTACACTTATCAATATGTTGTGATAGAACTAAATTCCCTAAATTTGGGAAGTGAATGTTTGCAAAGCAGAGCAGCAAGCAGAGCTTTAGTGTGGACATTATACAAATGATAAACAATAGATCTATATTTTTATACGCTTCATTTTGGAGTCATGTGTTAGCCACAGTTTCCGAAATTCATGTCTGAAGTGGGACATCGAAAAATTCTAAAGAAAATGAAAGTGTCTAGACCCCCTACTGAATCTAAGTAAAGTCAGGGTCTCTGGGGCAATCTTTAGATGCACAGCTAGCAAAAGTTTGCAAAGATAGCATTTGTCTAGTATATTTGTTTATTGACCTAATTAGAAAAGTGCAAGAGAATAAGCTACTTTTAAAACCTTGTTCCTACTAGCTATAGGTGATAAGAGGTCCCCAAACTCTAAAACACATTCTGAGATCAATAAAATAAGCATCTAGAAAAATAACCTCTTATTTAATTTCCAGACAGGCAGCAGAATTTCATTTTAGCCACAAAGCAAGATTTAGAAGTCCATAAGAAATGATGTAAGCAGGAGCTATCCTGGAGAAGAAACTACAAAATCTGAACAAGCAAAGACTGGATAATAAACATGTATTCTATGCTTGCTTCCTAGATTGTTAAAAATGCCCTCCTCCATACCCTGCAGATCTTTTTCCCTCTTCTGCTAATTTTTCTTGACTCCCCCCAAATTTTGTCCATCTTATACATATCAGATCAGATAAAGTTTTAATACCTTGAATCAGGTCTAACTTAAAACATACATACTCTTTTCTTGTCTGTCTTTCTCACTAGAGTGTGAGGTGAGGCCATGTGTTATTTTTCTTTGACTGCATCTGGTACACAGGAATAATAATAATTGTTCCTGTTTGTTATGTATCGTGCCTTGTGCTAAACAATTTACATAAATGGCAAGCTAATTGGTTAGACTCTTTTTCTCCCTGTAGTTTCACCTCGTTTCTTGGTTATCAGTGGTTAATCAGCATTTGTGTTTCTTTGCCTCAGAAATCTTTGCAGGGCAGAAAGTAGATGTTGCAGATATCATTAGCTTTTCCCAATGATTAAGACCAGGAAGCACGTGCTTGTTGGCTGGGATGGTGAGGTAGAAGAATGGAGTGACTGTGAGGTGAGAGAAAGGAAGAGAGACAGCTATAAACCATCTTCCCAGCCTGCAACTATTGAAGATAAGTTAGAGGTCTGGGCTTCTGGAATGTAATATGCCTAGTTTTAAAACCAGGAAAATCTGTATCAAACTTGCATGAGTTAGTCACCATAGATGGAATGATGAAGCTGTCAAGGAAGGCAAGACCTTTAATGGGAGAGTCTGTGATGTTCATCTGCAGGGAGGGGTGATTCCAGATATAGGTGCTTTTAAACTTGCTAAAGATTCTCTTGCCCCAGGTGAAACTCAGAAATAACAGACCTGCTGTATCTGAAGACACAATTAAGTCTATGACAACAGGCATTTCAATAGAAACCAGTGTAGAAGATTAGAGAGTTCTTGGATGTCTTGGTGTCACCACTATTTATTGATCTGTGCCAGGTATTGTGTGATGAACTGGGAAAACAGTTGGCTAACTAGTATTGTGGGGATAGAGGATGGCTAACAAGTCACTGCCCTTGAAAAACTGAGGAAGACAAAATAAAATGTACCTTTTTGTTATTTTTAAAGACAGGGTCTCATTCTGTTACCCAGGCTGGAGTGCAGTGTCATGATCAGGGTTCCTGGCCTCCTAGGCTCAAGTGATCCTTCCCATTTAGCGTCCTGAGTAGCTGGGATTACAGGCATGGGTCACCACCCCCATGCCAACTAAATGCACTTTTGTTCCAAAAGAGGGATGTACCGGGGAATATTCAATGGGAGACAGACATATTGGATACCATCCTGGATATGATGATACCAGTAGGTAGATGGTCAGTCACTACATCTTTGAGTTTATGTGTAAGAAAATAAAGGAAGGTAGGGCACATGGAAGACTTCCTCAAGGAGCTTGCAACTTAATGGGAATTAGATTACACATACACATCAACAACTCAGGGCAATTCCAAGGTAGCAGATGCAGCGCAAATTGATGTAACAAGAGAAGAACTGAAGTCCTCAGAGTCCCAGACAGAACCATTGTAACAATGTGGAATGAGTACGTCTCTGTGGAGGAAAGTTTTGAATCCTGAGGGTATACATGTATAGAGAGAGACTGGAAAATAAAGTGAAAGTAGAGTAGACTGTGAAACTTTCAGAGTGAAAGTAAACTGAATGGACAGCTTTCACGTGGTAGAGCTGCCTCCCTTTTCTGGAGGTGTGCTGGAACAGAAGAGATAATATCTGGAGAAAGGGGTGTAGGGGGATGAGACTGAGAGTGACTTGACTATTTCATGTCAATAGAACGATCTGGCTGCCATGCTGAGAGCTTTTCAAATTTTTTTCCAGACTTCAAGTAACATCTTCACCCTCACTCACCAGCCTTGTTTCCTTTAAACTTTGCCCTTAAGAAGGTAGCTCCAGGTCTTAATTCCTTTCTTCAATCAGAACCAGTGTTCTTTGTCTTATTTTACAGATTTTCATGAGTTTTACTGAGGTCCCAGGTAAGATGTTTGAAATCTGCGAAAAACGTTTGAAATTTGCCACACTGGACAATGACTATGTAGTCCTTGGGGATGGAAAGAGTTTTTGGTCACCATCTGTGCTCAACACAGAGCTTGTCCAAGGGAGAGGTGCAATAGCCATCCTAGGAGTTAATTGGGCAGGTCTAAGCACACTGAAGGCTGCCAGAAGTCAGGCAAATAGACAGAAGGTTTGCACAATCATTTTAAAAGCACTGGTCGGCCAGGCACGGTGGTTCACGCCTGTAATCCCAGCGCTTTGGGAGGCTGAGGCAGGCAGATCATGAGGTGTGGAGATCGAGACCATCCTAACTAACACGGTAAAACCCCATCTCTACTAAAGATGCAACAAATTGGCCAGGCTTGGCGGCACGTGCTTGTAGTCTCAGCTACTCAGGCAGCTGAGGCAGGAGAATTGCTTGAACCCAGGAAGTGGAGGTTGCAGTGAGCTGAGATCGCAGCACTGCACTCCAGCCTGGGTGACAGAGTGAGACTGTCTCAGAGAAAAAAAAAAAAAAAAGCACTGGTTATGCTTTTCAAAATGTTTAATAAAGTATAGTCATACTGTCCTCTGTCAGACAGAAAGAACCCTTCATAAATGAGGCTGCCAGTTAAATGCATTTTTTCCTCACGAATTATCAGCAGGAATGGGCTTCCTGCAGGGTAGCTCTCAGGAGCTGAGAGGGACTAACAGTTACGTCAGGAGAGCTCTTCCCCTAATAATAAACTACCATAATTGTGTTATATTTGTACTAGGAAAATATGCTGAGACTCACTGAATCATAGAAAAACTTCCTAAAAATCTTGGAACTGCAGCCTTTTCTTCTCCCTCCCCAAATTCTCTCTGAAACCCAAACAAATCAACCGTGCATATGTATAATCGTTTGGGGATGTAAAAGTTAAAATACATAAGCAAACATCCACCAGTGGTGCACTCACGTGACTGCCCTGGGTAGAGTGAATTGCGCCCTTCTCCGAGTTCCCATTGCTTTATGTTCATGCCTCTTTGATGCCCTTCTCACATTGTAGGTGGTTGATTGATTAGTTCTATCTTCCACATTGACTTGTTGGTTCCTGTAGAGCAAAGAAAAGGTAAAAATATTTAATAATTATCTGTGGTGATAAGCAGTTCCCTATGTTGTCTAATTTCTTGCATTCAAGTGCCCTAAGAAGTAAGCATTATCTCTGATCATTCTCCAGTTCAAAGCTGATAAGAAGCTTTAGCAAGGCAAACAGTAGCACAGAGACAGATCCCCTGCCTATTTCACTGCAAGACCCCATCTCCTTTCATACTCCCAAGGCCCTGTTTTACTTCCTTTTATTCTCAGTGCCCAGTTCAGTTCTTGTTAAGGTTCATTGGGGGTTGGCAGGGAGCTTAAATGCTTTGTTTCTGAATGTCTGTGAGGAGTAGGTGAATAGTGACAAAGTCAGCATTGAAGTGGAGATTTCTTAGTGGAGAAAGGTAGAGGTGCTGCCATGGAGAAAGGGAGATGGAGTGGAGTAGGGCATCATGGAAGGAGAAGCCAGTGTCTTCAATTTTGAAAACTTTGAGTTTGGGAACCTCAATCTGAGTGGTTGTGTGATTTTCTGTAACAGCACTCCACAGCCCATTGGCAGGTGTCCATGTGGAGACAAGGGTTGTAGACTTAAGGCTTGAGGGAGTTGGGGGCACTGTAAGATGGTGGTGGAAGTGGTGGTACCACTTGACGGGGACATAAGTGAAAGCAGAAAGGGCTTAAGAGAAAGGGAGAACATTAAGAGTTTTAAAAATGATTGGCAAATTGAATTCAAGGAACTCCTAAAACCTTAGGAATTGAGTGATGGAGTTAGAAGACTGAGGCATCGTATTTAAAGATTTTAAGATTGAGTTGATGTGATGAAGAGGTTCAGACTGTGGTCAAGGGGGTGTGTGACTGAAGAGGGATGGAGAGAGGAGATGGAAGGGAGGTCATTGAAATTGAGGCTTCAAGGAACTGAAGAGTCAGGCTTCTGCATGTGTTATCTAGGTGAACATCAAAGTCATCCATAATGATGTCAGGACATGCATAGAGAGAGGAGCCTCTAAACCAGGTGACAAACTCTTCACTGGATGAACGTGCTGACCATTTGTTTGTTCAGAAACAGGAGAGATGGAGATAAATTGCTGAGTAACTGAAAACAAGGTTTTATGTAAAAATGGCATTGGAATGTAAGATGTGACTGATCATACTTCCTCGACTTTAGGATGAAGAAGTATGAGAGAAATAGACAATATCCTCTTAAGAGTGATAAGCAGATACATGACTTGAGGTAAGAGATGATGAGGGTTTGAATTAATGGGGTGAAAATGAGGAGGAAGAGGCAAAGCGAGACTGAGAGAGAGCATGAAGGGAGGTTTTGTGTCTGATAGAATGTGAGGGGAGGTAAAGAGGGTGTCAGCATTAACTGGGAAGAGAATATTGCTGTTTCCTGAGATCAGGAACACTGGAGCAGAAACAGGTTGGAATCAATGTGTCCTTTGGGGTTTGGTCAGGAAAAGAGAGTCACTAAAAACATTGCAGGAAAAAACCACTTCATAGAGGAATTAGAGCTTACTCAAATCTGGCAGAAGTAAGCAAAGGTCTAGATGCAGGGCTGGCAAGATGAGAGAGGGAGGCACCAAGTCAGGTGGAAGTACTAGTGCATATGGACCAGAGTGTGCTAGAAATTTTAAGAAACTGTGAGAGTGGGGTCATAAAGGGAGAGTTTCTGGAAAAGTCTGTGGAAGACCTGCCTTTATGGAAATAGCTTACCCCTGTGGAGGCATTGCCTCTGTGGGCCTCAAGTCCAGGACCGAACAATGGGGTTAGGGCTACTGCTGGTCTGTAGGGGCAGCATTGGGAAGATGAACTGGACACAGAGCAGGAGTAGAGCACTGATACACTGCAGACCACCAGGTCCCTCTTGGCATCTCTTCATCTCCATGTCTTACCTTCTAAGTGTGGTACCCTCAGCTATGAACAATTAGTTATACGTATCTGGAGCTTAGGAAAGAAATCTGCTGTTGTAAAACAGATGGCATCATGGATCAGCAGACAAACCATGAAAGAAAGGGAAAGCAGGGTGCAGTGGCTCAGGCCTGTAATCCCAGCACTTTGGGAGGCTAAGGCAGAGAGATCATGAGGTCAGGAGATCAAGACCATCCTGGTTAACATAGTGAAACCCATCTCTACTAAAAAAAATACAAAAAAATTAGCCGGGCGTAGTGGCAGGTGCCTGTGGTCCCAGCTACTTGGGAGGCTGAGGCAGGACCCAGGAGGCGGAGCTTGCAGTGAGCCGAGATCGCCTCACTGCACTCCAGCCTGGGCGACAGGGTGACATTCTATCTCAAAAAAAAAAAAAAAAAAAAAAGTAAAGCTGAGGACAAGACAGAAGAGACAGTTTAGAGAAATTGAAAGAACCATCTTGATACTGCATAGCAGAAACCAATGAGAGAGCTTCAGGGAGGAGCCTGCCTTCAGCAGAGCCAGGCTCAGAGATGTTAGTGAGAAAAGAGTTATGCAGACGTGAAAGGAAAGAATCAGCCAACCAACGCTTGTGCCTGGGAGTAACTGAATACCTAGTTCTGGGTTCATGTTCCCAGCAGACCCCTTCCAGAATTCCAGTGCAGCATAATCTTGCTAAGAAAAGGCAGCAATATGGTACTTTGGGTGTAGACCAACTGAATTCACTATAAATCTCTGTTTCTGATGAAAAAGTGTTTGAAAACATGGCCTGATCTCGTGCTTTCTAGTAAAAGTAAGTTTATTGCTGTTTGCTTTGCTGAAAATCCATGTTAAAATCTCTGAACCACATTTCTGAGTTTAGTAAATACATACACACTCACATATAAATGTAGAGAATATGATTTCTTAATATCCATAACATTCCTCTGCTTCACTATGCTATTAAGATTATTTAGTTATAAAATAAGAAAAGGTGAAGTATCTGTTGGAATGGTTTTCACATAGACTTTGAAAATCTCCGTTTCCTGGCCAAGATAGCCAATTAGAAGCACCTGTGGTCTGTGGCACTTATAAAGAGGAATGAAAAGGGTGAGTGAACACAGCACCTTCAACTGAAATGTCTAGGTAGTTGCATTGGGACTGATCAGGGAAACAAGTTGACCCACAGAGAATGAAGAAAAGCAAGGCAGGTTGACGGCCCATCTGGGAGCAACACAGAGACAAGGGAACCCCCAGTTCCAGTCAAGGTAAGCAGTGAGTGAATTTGCAACCCTGGGAAACCACGTTTCTCCCACAGATCTCTGCAACCTGGGGACCAGGAGATCTGCTAGTGAGCCCATGCCACCGGGGTCTTGGACCCAATACACAGAGCTGTGTGGAGTTTTGGCAGAGCAACTGCTCAGGCATGCACAGAGAACAGGGAGCTTGACATTATCTGGCCCTGCAATCCCCAACAAAGTGTATGCAACTCAGGCAAGGGGGGAGTTCCACACATACCCCTAGGAAGGAGGCTGAATCCAGGGAGCTGAGCAGCCTTGGTCTTCAGACCCCACTTCTACGGCACCACACAAGATAAGACCCGCTAGCTTGGAATTCCAGCCAGCCACTGCCAACAGGGTGGAGCCTGCCTGAGACGGGACAGAGTCCCTGGGGAGGAGCAGGTCACCATCTCTACTCTTTGGTCAATTCAGACATTCAAGCCTGTAGGCTTTGGAGAGTCCAGTCTAGATGAGGAATGGTCCCCGCAGCATAGCACAGCTGCTTTGTCAGAATGTGTCCAGACTGCTTCTTTAAGCAGGACCCAGATTCATTCCTCCTCACTGGGGAGGTCTCCCAGTCGGGACCTGCAGCCACACCCACCTGCACCTATTCTAGCTCTGATCTCTCCATGGGACAAGGGCAGAGTGCCTGGGGGAGGGGAAGACCACCACCTTGGTTGTTTGAGTAATTCAGCAATTCCAGGTAGAGAGTCCAAGCCAACAAGGGCAGAGATGGTTCATCGGTACGACATGGCTGTTTTGTCAAAGGCGTGGCCAGACTGCTGCTTTAAGTGGGACCCAAATCCACTGCTCCTCATGAGGAGGTCCCTCCCAGTTAGAACCTCCAGCCACCCCTGCCTATGTTCTATGGCCAAGAGAGTTCTAATTTCTCTTGGACAGAGTGCCTGTGAGGTGGGGCAGGTTGCCATGTTGACTGTCTGGGCATCTCAGCCAGTCCAGCCTGTGGGCTTTAGAGAGTTCAAACTAATCGGGAGCTGAATAGATTGCCAACACAACACAGCTGCTCTACCAAAAAGCAGCTTCATGAGAAGCTCATCCCCAAGGCAAATAATCATCAAATTCTCCAAGGCAGAGATGAAAGAAAAGCAAGACTAATAGCTAGATTATTAAAGAATAAAAGAGAAGATTCAAATGAACACAATTAGAAATAAGGGGGATATTATCACTGACCCCACAGAAATACAAAAAACCATCAGAGAATACTATAAACTCTTCGCTGCATATAAACTAGAAAATCTAGAAGAAATGGATAAATTCCTGGACACATATACAATCTCAAGACAGCACCAGGAAGAAATTGAATCCCTGAATAGACCAGTAATGACTTCTGAAATTGAGGCAGTAATATATAGTCTACCAACCAAAAAAAGTCCAGGATCAGGCGAATTCACAGCTGAATTCTACCAGAAGTACAAAGAAGAACTGGTACAATTCCTACTGAAACTATTCTAAAAAATGGAAAAGGAGGGACTTCTCCCTAATTCATACTATGAGGCCGGCATCATCCTGATACCAAAACTTGGCAGAGATACAACCACAAAAGAAAACTTGAAGTCAATATTATTGATGAATATTGATGCAAAAAGTCCTCAACAAAATACCAGCAAACTAAATCCAATAGCATATCAAAAAGCTTATTCACCATGATCAAGTAGGCTAAATCCCTAGGATGCAAGCCTGGCTCAACATACTCAAATCAGTAAATGTGATTTATCACATTAAGAGAACTAAAGACAAAACCCACATGAATGTCTCAATAAATGCAGTAAAGGCCATTGAGAAATCCCAACATTCCCTCATGTTAAAAACTGTCAATAAACTAGGTATTGAAGGAACATACCTGAAAATAATAACAGCCATGTATGACAAACCCACAGCCAATATCATACTGAATGGGCAAAAGCTGGGAGCGTTTCCCTTGAAAACTAGCAAAAGACAAGGTTATCCTGTCTAACCACTCCTATTCAATATAGTATTGAACGTTCTGGCTATGGCAATCAGGCAAGAGAAAGAAATAATGGGTATTCAAATAGGAAGAGAGGAAGTCAAACTGTATCTGTTTGCAGATAATGTGATCCTATATCTAGAAAACTCCATCATCTTAGCCCAAAACTTTCTTAAGCTAATAAGCAACTTCAGCAGAGTCTCAGGATACAAAATCAGTGTGCAAAAATTGCTAGCATTCCTATACACCCACAACAGGCAAGCCAAGAACCAAATCAGAACCACAATCCCATTCACAATTGCCACAAAAAGAATAAAATACCTGGAAATACAACTAACAAAGGAAATGAAAGACCTCTTCAAGTAGAACTATGAATAACTGCTCAAAGAAATCAGAGATGAAACAAACAAATGGAAAAACATTTCATGCTGATGGATAGGAAGAATCAATATTGTGAAAATGACCATACTGCCCAGAGCAATTTGTAGATTCAATGCTATTTCCATTAAACTGCCATTGACATTCTTCACAGAATTAGTAAAAAACTACTTTAAAATTCATATGGAACCAAAATAGAGCCTGAATAGCCAAGGCAATCTTAAGCAAAAAGAACAAAGCTGAAGAAGGCATCACGTTATCCTACTTCAAACTGTACTACAGGGCTGCAGGAACCAAAACAGCACGATACTGGTATAAGAATACACACATAGACCAATGGAACAGAATAGAGAATCCGGAAATAAGATTGCACACCTTCAACCATCTGGTCTTTGACAATCCTGACAGAAACAAGCAATGCAGAAAGGACTCCCTATTTAATAAATGGGAGAATTGGCTGGACATATGCAGAAAATTGAAACTAGACCCCTTCCTTATACCATATACAAAAATCAACTCAAGGTGTATTAAAGACTTAAGTGTAAAACCTAAAACTACAAAAACCCTAGAAGAAAACCTAGGCAATACCATTCAGGATGTAAGTACAGGCAAAGATTTCATGATGGAAATGCCAAAAACAATTGCAACAAAAGCAAAAATTGACAAATGGGATCTAAATAAACTAAAGAGCTCCTGCACAGCAAAAGAAACAACAGAGGAAACAGACAACCTACAGAACAGGAGAAAATTTTTGCAATCTATCTATCTGACAGAGGCCTAATATCCAGCATTTATAAGGAACTTCAACAAATTTAGAAGAAAAAAAAACCATTAAAAAGTGGGCAAAGCACATGAACAGACACCTCTCAAAATCAGACATACATGCAGCCAACAAACATATGAAAAAAAGCTCAACATCAGTAATCATTAGAGGAATGCAAATCAAAACCACAGTGAGATAACATCTCACACCAATCAGAATGACTATTAAAAAGTCTAAAAAACAACAGATTCTGGTGAGATTGTGGAGAAAAAGGAACACTTTTACAATGTTGGTGGAAGTGTAAATTAGTTCAAACATTGTGGAAGACAGTGTGGCAATTCCTCAAAGACCTAGAGGCAGAAATACCATTTGATCTAGCAATCCCATTACTGGGTATATACCCAAAGGAATATAAATCATTCTATTGTAAAGATACATGCATGCATATGTTCATTGCAGCACTATTCACAATAGCAAAGACATAGAATCAACTTACATGCCCATCAATGATAGATTGGATCAAGAAAATGTGGTACACATACACCATGGAATATTATGCAGCCATGAGAAGGAATGAGATCATGTTCATTGAAGGGACAGGGATGGAGCTGGAGGCCCTGATCCTTAGCAAATTAACCCAGGAACAGAAAACCAAATATAGCTTGTACTCACTTGTAAGTGGGAGCTGAATGATGAGAATACATGGACACATGGTGGGGGAACAACACACACTGGGGCCTGGTGGAGGGTTGATGGTGGGAGGAGGAAGAGCATCAGGAAGAATAGCTAATGGATGCTGGGCTTAATACCTGGGAGATGGGAAGATCTGTGCCGCAAACCACCATGGCACACGTTTACCTATGTAACAAACCTGCGTATCCTGCACGTATACCTGTGAACTTAAAAGTTGGAAATAAAAAAAAGAAAATCTCATTTTGAGTATACTGTGATTTAAAATGTGTTCAATTGTGTAAGTAATTCCACAAGTTATGTTTTTTCTTGCTTGATTGTAGGTTGAACTTCTGTGTTCTTTCATATAAATATATATATTTTATCAAATACAGGCTCTGCAATTTAGTTTTTTTAGTTGTTTAAAAATTTTATAAATAAAAAGAAAGTGTTTAGCTTCTGGTGCTACAAACTGCTTTTCTGAGCTTTATGTAAAGAAATGACAGAGATTTGTGCCTAATTCTGTGCAATAAGATTTCTTAATCTGTCACCTAGGCTGGAGTGCAGAGTGCAGTGGCTCTATCTCAGCTCACTGCAACGTCTGCTTCCCAGGCTCAAGTGATTCTCCTGCCTCAGCCTCTTGAGTAGCTGGATTACAGGCGTGCGCCACCGCACCTAGCTAATTTTTGTATTTTTACTAGAGATGGGATTTCACCATATTGGCCAGGCTAGTCTTGAACTCCTGACCTTGTGATCTGCCGGCCTCGGCCTCTCAAAGTGCTGGGATTACAGGCGTGAGCCACCTTGCCCAGCCAGTAAGTTCTTAATAAGTTTGGGCTCGTCTACATGGTGTAACTCCAGTTTATTTATTCCATTTATTCAAATTTGGTCTATAGGGCTTCTCGTCTTCCTACTTTAATAGAGAATTGGAGTGAAAATATTAACTTTTTTCAAATAAAAGTTTATTTTGTATTTGAAAAAATTAAGTATACAGATATACCTCTGTACCTGTTTAAAATTCATAAATCTAGCCTTTTGTTGTTTTTTATATATTTTGAAATATAATATACATAAAACATGACTGAAAAAATGAAAGTCCTCTTTGTATCCCCTTAGGTCCACATCCCCCCAGATATGTGTATATGCCCATCATATACCAGATTTTCATACATGAGTTACTTCATTACTGGGCTATCTATTTTCTGTTTTGACCTGTTGACCCAGATCCTTTTAATCATCCCTACATCAGTGCCACCATATGTTAGTTATTCTACCTTTATTATAAGTTTTGAGATTTTGATATTCTTGCTTTTTGTCACATTTCTTAGCATTCAATTGCTGTTTTTCAAAACTTCTGGCATATTACCTTTAGAATCAGTGATATTAAATATAGATGAAGTTGAGAAGAATTTGTATCTTTACAATATGAAGTCATTTCATTAATAAACACAGCATACCTCTCCATTTATTCATGTGTTTCCATTTATCCCTTAGCTCTTACAATAATATTGGAGAATTTCTCCATAAAGATCATGTTTATCTTTTATTAGGTCGTTCCCAAATATCTTACGCTTCTTGTTCTTCTTGTGAATGGGAACTTTAAAACACTTATATTTGGTTACGTTGGTGGATAGGAATGCTATTAATTTTTGTAAATCATCTGGTACCTGGAAACTCATTTGTTGGTTTTTACACTTTGTCTATGTAGACAAACACAACATCTGTACATGATTATTTTCTCCTTTTCTAATCTTTGTATCTCCTGCTTTCCCCACCTCACTGTCCCTATTTTACTGGATTTATTAGTGCCTTTCAAATTGTCCTGTTTTCTAATTCTTAAGTTTGATACCTGTCATGTTTTTGTATCCGATGACTGTTGCTCATGCACGTGTAATTTTTGCCTGTGAGCTAATTTTCATCAGAATCCTCTTCTGTACAGATTAAGTGGTTTTTAGCTTACGGAAACATCTCCATAGACAGTTTCTGAGTTATTTTTTTCTCCACTCTAGCCTGTGTGGTTTATAGGTTCTGGACAAGTTTTTGCAACAGTTTCTTACTTTATGTTTTCACATCATAAAGGTATTGGAGATTTTGGATCCCCACTATCCTGGGGATACCAACTAGAGGCTTTGTTTTCTTGCTGCTTGCTCTGTTTCTATCCACGTCTTGGGGTCCCAACACCTAGGTCCTATCCTTGGGCTGATAATGTGAGCTCTTTACTAATGGGAAGTTACTGCCGTGGCTCCCAGATTTATGCAGGGAGCTCAGGCAGTCAACTCCTAACCTGATTGACTCCTTCTTGACTGCCATATCCCTACTGCCTCCCTGAGGATTTTTTTTAATACCCAAACTCTCAGGCCTATACCCCTATACTGGTTTGTTTACTCTGACAAATTGCACAAGTTTCGTTTTAATCACAACTGAAATGTTTTCCCACTAAATGTTTAGCACTAGAAAATGTCCTTTAAAAATTTGGAGCATGGCTACCTACTTGAAATTTAAAAATGGTATTTCATTTGCATATAGTATGCGCGCGCACGTGTGTGTGTGTGTGTGTGTGTGTGTGTGTGTGTGTGTGTGTGGTTTTGGAAAAAGAGCCTCATCAAACATAGTTCTCATGAGTTTTCTTTATCTGTGTATGTGGGGAAAACTTAAAAAGCATAACACAATGAATGACAATTGGTATTACGTAAATGGATCTTATAAAATGTTTGAAGTTACTTTTAGAAAACTTGTTTTTTGTAAGTCCTTGATACCTTGATATATTCTGTCTAAAATCATGTTCATAGTAGCACTCTCTGATACTAATTCAGAAGAATAAAACTGCATCGGGGCCCTCTGGTCATAAATTTTGACTTAGTAGAATTTCATACTAAAATCAAAGAGCCATAAAATACTAGAAATTTAGTTTGAAAATAAGTTTTTTATAGAAAATACAGTGATACTATTTGAAGAAGGGGTTATGCATTTTATAAAGCAGATTTTTTTTTCAGGGAGAGAAGGATACTTTTGTAAATATAGTGTTGCTTCTGCTACAAATTATATCATTCTTGTTTAGAAAAATGAATTCCCAATAAGTATTTGAAATATGTATTTAATGAGTTTACTGAGGATGGAATTTGAAATCTTGGATGAGAATACATTGTGGAGATAATGATTTTAAGTTTGAGGGGAAAAAACCTAGTAACTGGAGAAGAGCCTTATGATATTCCCCTCCTTCTCAGAATTTTTGATTATTTCAAATATTTTATGTATTGTTTTGTAATATTTAAAGAAAAATCAAATGTTCTTTTCCTTTTACCAAAATAGAGGGGAAAATGTGTCATGTCTTTGTCTCTTATCTCCTTCAGATACTGAAACACAAAGACTGTAGGTCTAGTTTCTACCCAGGGAAAAACCTTAAAAGGTCTTGGCTGGCTATATCCTAGCGTTATGAAAGAGTCCCAGATGGGCTATGCAAGACCATATTTCTATCCCAGCTCTGGGAATTTAAGCAAATATCTTTCATTATTTAGAATTCTATTATAATGCTGTCATTCCATGAGACTATGAGCCTAGCGATCTAATACGAGGCCAGTGTGCAAATGGAGGCCTGTGGTCGTGAACAGCTTTCCCATCAATATTTGTGATATTTTTGTGCTGGTTGAAAACCAACTGGATAAGTGTAGAGAGATCTGAAAAATCGGAATAAGAAGACAATGAAAATAATAAAGTTTCTTCCTGAAGAGCACCATTCTCTGCTCAGCTATTTTACATTTAAGGAATGTGATTGCCCCCTGGCTTGTGAAGCAATATAGGAAGGTAAGCAGGTGTAGGTCCTGAAATTGGATGGATTTGACTTGAATTGACCAGGTCTAGGGACTTGAATTCATTATATGTAAATAGGGGATAAGAATCCATCCTTGTTGAGTCCTCATTAGCACTGAAAATAATATGGCCAGCATGCAGCACACTGCACAACCTCAGTAAAGGCTAGCTATTTTTATATAGTTTTTCCTGGTGTTTCCAGAGACAAAAGTAATCTAGCAGGTATATACTTGGACAAAAAAAAAAAAAAGTGAGCAATGCTCATCCTCCAACATAGACAGCAATTAAAGTTAGCAGATTCTAATCTTGGAACAATTTTGGACAAAAGGATAATACTCTGCCTCTAGAAACAAGATTACCAGTTCTTGCATTAAAAGAAAAAAAAACCTTGCCACTAATATGGACTCAGAGTATTACACCTTACTCACTTGTGAGTAAAAACGGGGGAACCAAGATATTTATTTTCTTTCAGAAAATAAAATTAAACAAAAATTTAAAACCCCAACAGCAGAAACAACAGGCGTTGCAAAAGAGCGTTATAATCTTTCTCCTTGGATGGAGGTGGGGCAAAAAAATAAAAAAGACCAGGATATTTAAAGACTTGATGCATAATTTATGTGCAGGGCTATTTTTGCAGGCTTTCGTAATAGCAAAAGAGATGAGATGGCATCAGCAAAAATGAAATGGAAGTGGAGTTTAGATTAATCTCAAAATAAGTTCCCCAAAAGAAGCCCCTGAATATATGGTTCTTCCCTCAACAATTATGGGAAGGTGTGACGATTTAAAAGTCCTACAAAACTGGTGGAAAAAAATTCAGGCAAAACCCAATTTCCCGTTCAGATGAGGTCCTTGTAAATGTCAATATTTCCATCAGCATCAGCGATTGCGTCTGGAGTTGGAACATCCTGAAGCAGAACTCTAGAGTGCCTCACTCTAGTAGCTAACGTTTGACCAGTGCGCTATACTGGTTTTATGCAGTATCACATATAATTTGTTAATGATTAATTTAAAAATTACTCAGCGATGTTAAAATAATAGTCAATAATTTATCTTCCTTGTGATGTCATAAATGAGTGACAACTGGGCTCTGAAGCAACAAATACTTGAGCACCTGATGTGTGCTAGAGTGTTCTAGGCTTAAGGCATTTGATAGTAAACACTCAAAGTCCCCTAGCTTCTACTCTAGCTCTGGAGGACAGGCAATAAACAAATAAACAACTTTATGAATAAAATAATTTTAGGAAGTGAAAAGTTCTATGACGTCATTAAAATCAGGCACAAGATCGGGAATGCCTAGATAATGAGAGCACCTTCAGCCAGGTCAGGCAGAAGGATGCCAAGTGGAAGTGGCCTTTGAGCTAAGTCCTGCATCATGAGAAAAAGGGAGGTGTAGAATACAATTCTATGCAGTAAGTAGCAAGTATGAAGACCTTGACACCAGAATAAGGCTAGCGTGCTCTAAGGACTGAGAATAGACCAGTATGGCTGGTGCATATGGGAGAAAGGAGCAGTAAATAGAAAATAAGGTCAAGGAGGACACGTGTATACTTGTCTATGAACTGCAGATATACACAAAGGTGGATTTTAAAGGTAAAGCATCATGACTATTTACTAAATAACCAGGGAGAGGCTTGTGGGCATTTAAAAAACTTTACATGTGATTTATTTAAATACTAATGATCCCTACCAAACTAGAGAAAAGGAATATAACTAATTGTGTACTGTATATTTTATAATATATTATTTGATTTTCCTAATCACTGTTATTTTCCAGAGTATGGTATTGAGGCTTACCGAAGTTAAAGGATCGTCCAAGGTCATAAAGCCAGGGTTATGAACTCTAGCAGGTGTCAGTCCCCTCACAGAGAATAGCTATGCCCCAGGGAATGGCTTCCCCTGCACCCATGTTATGGATGGCAGAGCCATTTTACTATGCGTGATTACATAGCCCTTTCATGTCTTATAAAGTAAACTGTATTTATGAAAGCAGAAATACACCAGCAATGCTCACAACATCTGCAACAACCTCACATTTCCAGTGCAAATTGTCCTTACAACATGATCATTTCAAAAAGAAGAAAATATGAACCATAGTAGTTGTTCAAACAAGTAACACATCAAATGCTGGGCAAAGGACAAAGAAGATATGTCTTTGTAAAAATTCACTCATCAGAGCTAGGAGTGGTGGCATGTGCCTATAGTCCCAGCTACTCTCAAGGCTGAGACAGTAGAGTCATTTGAGCCTAGGAGTTTTAGGCCAGTCTGAGCAACATGGGGAGAAACCTGTTTCTAAAAATAAAACACAAAATGAAACAAAAAATTCACTCATGAAAAAATAAGCATTTATAGTTAGCAGAAATGACCCCTCAATGTTTGAGAACACGAATAGTGTTAGAAAGCAATTTCATAATTCATTTCAGTAGTTATAAAGCTGTTCAATCCTTTGACACAACAAAAATTTTACTCTTGGGAATGTAAAAAAAAATTTAAGTGTAAGAACATTACTTACACATGAATGTATTATTTATGGCACTTTCTTTAACGCGCAAAAAATCCTCAAACAAGGGCAAACAGGCTCTTGATGAATTACTGTGCTGACATTTAAATTAATCCTTATGAAGATGATATAGCTTCATGAAAATATTACCTAAAATGTAACACTTGAGTGAATAGAGCAGAACAGGAAAGAAGCAAGGTAGTCTTTTTTAAAATTTTAATTTTAAGTTCCAGGATACATGTTCAGGATGTGCAGATTTGTTACATAAGTAAACATGTGTCATGGTGGTTTGTTACACTTATCAACCCATCACACAGATGTGAGGCCCAGCATGCATTACTATTTATCCTGATGCTCTCCCTCTCCTCCCTGTATCCATGTGTTCTCATTGTTCAGTTTCCACTTATAAGTCAGAGCTGAAGTGAGAACATGCAGTGTTTGGTTTTCTGTTCCTGTGTTAGTTAGCTGAGGTTGGTGACTTCGAGCTCCATCTATGTACCTGCAAAGAGCACGATCTCATTCTTTTCTATGGCTGCATAGTATCTCATGGTGTATATGTACCCTATTTTCTTTATCCAGTCTATCACTGACAGGCATTTGGGTTGATTCTATATATTTGCTATTGTGAATCGTGTTGCAATGAACATACACATATATGTGTCTTTATAATGGAATGATTTATATTCCTTTGGATATATACCCAGTAATGGGATTGCTGGGTCAAATGGTATTTCTGCTTCTAGGTCTTTGAGGAATTGCCATACTGTCTTCCACAATGGTTGAACTAATTTACATTCCCACCAACAGTGTAAAAGCATTCCTGTTTCTCCACAGCCTCACCAGGATCTGTTTATTCTTCACTTTTAAATAATTACCATTCTGACTGGCATGAGATAGTATCTCATTGTGGTTTTGATTTGCATTCCTCTAAAAATTACTGATGTTGAGCTTTTTTTCATATGTTTGTTGGCTGCATGTATGTCTGGTTTTGAGAAGTGTCTGTTCATGTGCTTTGCCCACTTTTTAATGGGGTTGTTTTTTTCTTGTAAATTTGCTTAAGTTCCTTGTAGATTTTGGATATTAGACTTTTGTCAGATGGATAGATTGCAAAAATTTTCTCCCATTCGATAGGCTGTCTGTTCACTCTGATGATAGTTTCTTTGGCTGTGCAGAAGCTCTTTAGTTTAATTATATCCCATTTGTCAATTTTTGCTTTTGTTGCAATTGCTTTTGGCATTTCCATTTACTAAATAGGGGATCCCTTCCCCATTGCTTGTTTATATCAGGTTTGTTGATCAGATGGTTGTCCAATATCAGATGGTCTTATTTCTGAGTTCTCTGTTCTATTTCATTGGTCTATGTGTCTGTTTTTGTAGCAATACTATGCTGTTTTGGTTATTTTAGCCTTGTAGTATAGTTTGAAGTCAGGTATCATGATGCCTCCAGCTTTGTTCTTTTTGCTTAGGATTGTCTTAGCTTAGCTAGATTGTCTTTGCAGATCATGTCATCTGCAAACAGGGACAGTTTGGCCTCCTCTCTTCCTATTTGAATGAGTTCAACCATTGTGGAAGAGAGTGTGGCAGTTCCTCAAAGATCCAGAAGCAGAATACCATTTGACCCAGCAATCCCATTACTGGGTATATGTCTGAAGTAATATAAATCATTCTATTATAAAGATACATACATGTGTATGTTCATTGCAGCACTATTCACAATAGCAAATACATAGCTTTATTTCTTTCTCTTGCCTGATTGTCCTGGCCATAATTTCCAATACTATGTTGAATAAGAGTTATGAGAGACTTTATTGTAGTCTTGTGCCCGTTTTCAAGGGCAAGGCTTTCAGCTTTTGCCCATTCAGTACGATATTGGCTGTGGGTTGGTCACATAAGGCTCTTATTATTTTGAGGTATGTTCCATCAATACCTAGTTTATTGGCCGGGCGCGGTGGCTCAAGCCTGTAATCCCAGCACTTTGGGAGGCCGAGACGGGCGGATCACGAGTTCAGGAGATCGAGACCATCCTGGCTAACACGGTGAAACCCCGTCTCTACTAAAATACAAAAAAAATTAGCCGGGCGAGGTGGCGGGCGCCTGTAGTCCCAGCTACTCGGGAGGCTGAGGCAGGAGAATGGCGTGAACCCGGGAGGCGGGGCTTGCAGTGAGCTGAGATCCGGCCACTGCACTCCAGCCTGGGCAACAGAGCTAGACTCCGTCTCCAAACAAACAAACAAACAAACAAACAAACAACCTAGTTTATTAAAAGTTTTTAACATGAAGCGATGTTTAATTTTATCAAAGGTCTTTTCTGTGTCTATTGAGATAATCATGTGGTTTTTGTCTTTAGTTCTGTTTATGTGATGAATTATGTTTATTTATTTGCATATGTTGAACCAGCCTTGAAACCCAGGGATGAAGCTGACTTGATCATGGTGGAAAAACTTTTTGATGTGCTGCTGGGTTGGGTTTGCCAGTATTCTATTGAAGATTTTTGCATCAGTGTTCATCAGGAATATTGGCCTGAAGTTTTCTTTTATTGTTGTGTCTCTGGCAGGTTTTCGTATGAGAATGATGCTGGCCTCATAAAATGAGTTAGGGAGGAGTCCCTCTCTTTCAATTATTTGGAATAGTTTCAAAAGAAATGGTACTAGCTCCTATTTGTACTTCTGATAGAATTCAGCTGTAAATCTGTCTAGTCCTGGACTTTTTTTGGTTGGTAGGCTATTTGTTAGTGCTTCAATTTTAGAGCTTGTTATTATTCTATTCAGGGATTCAACTTCTTCCTGGTTCAGTCTTGGGAGGGTGTATGCATCCAGGAATTTATCCATTTCTTCTAGGTTTTCTAGTTTATTTGCATAGAGGTGTTTATACTATTCGCTGATGGTGGTTTATATTTCTGTGGGGTCAGCCATGATATCCCCTTTATCATTTTTATTGTGTCTATTTGATTCTTCTCTCTCTTCTTCTTTGTTAGACTAGCTAGTGATCTGTTTTATTAATTTTTTAAAAAAATTTCCTGGATTAATTGATTTTTTCGAATGGTTTTCCGTGTCTCTATGTCCTTCATTTCTGCTCTGATCTTGGTTATTTCATGTCTTCTGCTAGCTTTGGGGTTTCTTTGCTCTTAGTTCTCTAGTTTTCTTAGTTGTGATGTTAGGGTGTTGATTTGAGATCTTTCTAGCTTTTTGATGTGGGCAATTAATGCTACACATTTCCCTCTTAACTCTGCCTTAGCTGCATCCCATAGTTTCTGGTACATTATGTCAAATATCTTTGTTCTCATTGGTTTCAAAGAACTTCTTTATTTCTGTCTTAATTTCATTATTTACCCAGGAGTCATAAAGGAGCAGATTGTTCAATTTCCATGTAGTTGCATAGTTTTGAATGAGTTTCTTAATCTTGAGTTCTAATTTGATTGTGCTGTGGCCTTAGAAACTGTTATGATTTTAGTTCTTTTGCATTTGCTGAGGAGTGTTTTACTTTCAACTGTGTGATTCATTTTAGGCTAAGTTCCATGTGGTGCTGAGAAGAATGCATATTCTGTTGTTTTTGGGTGGAGAGTTCTGTAGATAACTATCTGGTCCATTTGACCCAGAGCTGAGTTTAAGTCCTGAATATCCCTGTTAATTTCTGTCTCAATGATCTGTCTAAAATTGACAATGGGTTGTTTCTTTTTATTTTTTTATTTTATTTTTTTGAGACGGAGTCTTGCTCTGTCCCCCTGGCTGGAGTGCAGTGGCCGGATCTCAGCTCACTGCAAGCTCTGCCTCCCGGGTTTAGGCCATTCTCCCGCCTCAGCCTCCTGAGTAGCTGGGACTACAGGCGCCCACCACCTCGCCTAGCTAGTTTTTTGTATTTTTTAGTAGAGACGGGGTTTCACTGTGTTAGCCAGGATGGTCTCGATCTCCTGACCTCGTGATCCACCCGTCTTGGCCTCCCAAAGTGCTGGGATTACAGGCTTGAGCCACCGTGCCCGGCGACAGTGGGTTGTTAAAGTCTCGAACTATTATTGTGTGAGAGTCTAAGTCTCTTTGTCAATCTCTAAGAACTTTTTTTTAAATGAATCTGGCAGCTCCTGTATTAGGTACATATGTATTTAGGATAGTTATCCCCTTTTGTTGAATTGAACCCTTTACTATACTGTAATACCCTTCTTTGTCTCTTTTGATCTTTGTTGGCTTAACTGCTTTTTCTGTTTTCCATTTCCTTGGCAAATTTTCCTCATCCTTTTACTTTGAGCCTGTGTGAGTCTTTGCATGTGAAATGGATCTCTTGAATACAGCACACCAATGGATCTTGACTCTTTTTTTTTTTTTAAATTTATTTATTATTATTGTACTTTAAGTTGTAGGGTACATGTGCATAACGTGCAGGTTTGTTACATATGGATACTTCTGCCATGTTGGTGTGCTGCACCCATCAACTCATCATTTACATCAGGTATAACTCCCAATGCAATCCCTCCCCCCTCCCCGCTCCCCATGATAGGCCCCTGTGTGTGATGTTCCCCTTCCTGAGTCCAAGTGATCTCATTGTTCAGTTCCCACCTATGAGTGAGAACATGCGGTGTTTGGTTTTCTGTTCTTGTGATAGTTTGCTAAGAATGATGGTTGCCAGCTGCATCCATGTCCCTACAAAGGACGCAAACTCATCCTTTTTGATGGCTGCATAGTATTCCATGGTGTATATGTGCCACATTTTCTTAATCCAATCTGTCACTGATGGACATTTGGGTTGATTCCAAGTCTTTGCTATTGTGAATAGTGCTGCAATAAACATACATGTGCATGTGTCTTTATAGCAGCATAATTTATAATCCTTTGGGTATATACCCAGTAATGGGATGGCTGGGTCATATGGTACATCTAGTTCTAGATCCTTGAGGAATCGCCATACTGTTTTCCATAATGGTTGAACTAGTTTACAATCCCACCAACAGTGTAAAAGTGTTCCTATTTCTCCACATCCTCTCCAGCACCTGTTGTTTCCTGACTTTTTAATGATCGCCATTCTAACTGGTGTGAGATGGTATCTCATTGTGGTTTTGATTTGCATTTCTCTGATGGTCAGTGATGATGAGCATTTTTTCATGTGTCTGTTGGCTGTATGAATGTCTTCTTTTGAGAAATGTCTGTTCATATCCTTTGCCCACTTTTTGATGGGGTTGTTTGTTTTTTTCTTGTAAATTTGTTTGAGTTCTTTGTGGTTTCTGGATATTAGCCCTTTGTCAGATGAGTAGATTGCAAAAATTTTCTCCCATTCTGTAGGTTGCCTGTTCACTCTGATGGTAGTTTCTTTTGCTGTGCAGAAGCTCTTTAGTTTAATGAGATCCCATTTGTCAGTTTTGGCTTTTGCTGCCGTTGCTTTTGGTGTTTTAGACATGAAGTCTTTGCCCATGCCTATGTCCTGAATGGTACTACCTAGGTTTTCCTCTAGGATTTTTATGGTATTAGGTCTAACATTTAAGTCTCTAATCCATCTTGAATTAATTTTCGTATAAGGAGTAAGGAAAGGATCCAGTTTCAGCTTTCTACTTATGGCTAGCCAATTTTCCCAGCACCATTTATTAAATAGGGAATCCTTTCCCCATTTCTTGTTTCTCTCAGGTTTGTCAAAGATCAGATGGCTGTAGATGTGTGGTATTATTTCTGAGGACTCTGTTCTGTTCCATTGGTCTATATCTCTGTTTTGGTACCAGTACCATGCTGTTTTGGTTACTGTAGCCTTGTAGTATAGTTTGAAGTCAGGTAGCGTGATGCCTCCAGCTTTGTTCTTTTGACTTAGGATTGTCTTGGAGATGCGGGCTCTTTTTTGGTTCCATATGAACTTTAAAGCAGTTTTTTCCAATTCTGTGAAGAAACTCATTGATAGCTTGATGGGGATGGCATTGAATCTATAAATTACCTTGGGCAGTATGGCCATTTTCACGATATTGATTCTTCCTATCCATGAGCATGGTATGTTCTTCCATTTGTTTGTGTCCTCTTTTATTTCACTGAGCAGTGGTTTGTAGTTCTCCTTGAAGAGGTCCTTTACATCCCTTGTCAGTTGGATTCCTAGGTATTTGATTCTCTTTGAAGCAATTGTGAATGGAAGTTCATTCCTGATTTGGCTCTCTGTTTGTCTGTTACTGGTGTATAAGAATGCTTGTGATTTTTGCACATTAATTTTGTATCCTGAGACTTTGCTGAAGTTGCTTATCAGCTTAAGGAGATTTGGGGCTGAGACAATGGGGTTTTCTAAATATACAATCATGTCATCTGCAAACAGGGACAATTTGACTTCTTCTTTTCCTAACTGAATACCCTTGATTTCTTTCTCTTGCCTAATTGCCCTAGCCAGAAGTTCCAACACTATGTTGAATAGGAGTGGTGAGAGAGGGCATCCCTGTCTTGTGCCAGTTTTCAAAGGGAATTTTTCCAGTTTTTGCCCATTCAGTATGATATTGGCTGTGGGTTTGTCATAAATAGCTCTTATTATTTTGAGGTACGTTCCATCAATACCGAATTTATTGAGCGTTTTTAGCATGAAGGGCTGTTGAATTTTGTCAAAAGCCTTTTCTGCATCTATTGAGATAATCATGTGGTTCTTGTCTTTGGTTCTGTTTATATGCTGGATTATGTTTATTGATTTGCGAATGTTGAACCAGCCTTGCATCCCAGGGATGAGGCCCACTTGATCATGGTGGATAAGCTTTTTGATGTGTTGCTGAATCCGGTTTGCCAGTATTTTATTGAGGATTTTTGCATCGATGTTCATCAGGGATATTGGTCTAAAATTCTCTTTTTTTGTTGTGTCTCTGCCAGGCTTTGGTATCAGGATGATGTTGGCCTCATAAAATGAGTTAGGGAGGATTCCCTCTTTTTCTATTGATTGGAATAGTTTCAGAAGGAATGGTACCAACTCCTCCTTGTACCTCTGGTAGAATTCACCTGTGAATCCATCTGGTCCTGGACTTTTTTTGGTTGGTAGGCTATTAATTATTGCCTCAATTTCAGAGCCTGCTATTGGTCTATTCAGGGATTCAACTTCTTCCTGGTTTAGTCTTGGAAGAGTGTAAGTGTCCAGGAAATTATCCATTTCTTCTAGATTTTCCAGTTTATTTGCGTAGAGGTGTTTATAGTATTCTCTGATGGTAGTTTGTATTTCTGTGGGGTCGGTGATGATATCCCCTTTATCATTTTTAATTGCGTCGATTTGATTCTTCTCTCTTTTCTTCTTTATTAGTCTTGCTAGTGGTCTGTCAATTTTGTTGATCTTTTCAAAAAACCAACTCCTGGATTCATTGATTTTTTGGAGAGTTTTTTGTGTCTCTATCTCCTTCAGTTCTGCTCTGATCTTAGTTATTTCTTGCCTTCTGCTAGCTTTCGAATGTGTTTGCCCTTGCTTCTCTAGTTCTTTTAATTGCGATGTTAGAGTGTCAATTTTAGATCTTTCCAGCTTTCTCTTGTGGGCATTTAGTGCTATAAATTTCCCTCTACACACTGCTTTAAATGTGTCCCAGAGATTCTGGTATGTTGTATCTTTGTTCTCATTGGTTTCAAAGAACATCTTTATTTCTGCCTTCATTTCGTTATGTACCCAGTAGTCATTCAGGAGCAGGTTGTTCAGTTTCCATGTAGTTGAACGGTTTTGATTGAGTTTCTTAGTCCTGAGTTCTAGTTTGATTGCACTGTGGTCTGAGAGACAGTTTGTTATAATTTCTGTTCTTGTACATTTGCTGAGGAGTGCTTTACTTCCAATTACGTGGTCGATTTTGGAGTAAGTACGATGTGGTGCTGAGAAGAATGTATATTCTGTTGATTTGGGGTGGAGAGTTCTATAGATGTCTATTAGGTCTGCTTGCTGCAGAGATGAGTTCAATTCCTGGATATCCTTGTTAACTTTCTGTCTCGTTGATCTGTCTAATGTTGACAGTGGAGTGTTGAAGTCTCCCATTATTATTGTATGGGAGTCTAAATCTCTTTGTAAGTCTCTAAGGACTTGCTTTATGAATCTGGGTGCTCCTGTATTGGGTGCATATATATTTAGGATAGTTAGCTCTTCCTGTTGAATTGATCCCTTTACCATTATGTAATGGCCTTCTTTGTCTCTTTTGATCTTTGATGGTTTAAAGTCTGTTTTATCAGAGACTAGTATTGCAACCCCCGATTTTTTTTGTTCTCCATTTGCTTGGTAAATCTTCCTCCATCCCTTTATTTTGAGCCTATGTATGTCTCTGCGTGTGAGATGGGTCTCCTGAATACAGCAGACTGATGGGTCTTGACTCTTTATCCAGTTTGCCAGTCTGTGTCTTTTAATTGGAGCAATTAGGTCATTTACATTTAAGGTTAAGATTGTTATGTGTGAACTTGATCCTGCCATTATGATATTAACTGGTTATTTTGCTCGTTAGTTGATGCAGTTTCTTCCTAGCCTCGATGGTCTTTACATTTTGGCATGTTTTTGCAATGGCTGGTACCGGTTGTTCCTTTCCATGTTGAGTGCTTCCTTCAGGGTCTCTTGTAAGGCAGGCCTAGTGGTGACAAAATCTCTAAGCATTTGCTTATCTGTAAAGGATTTTATTTCTCCTTCACTTATGAAACTTAGTTTGGCTGGATATGAAATTCTGGGTGCAAAATTATTTTCTTTAAGAATGTTGAATATTGGCCCCCACTCTCTTCTGGCTTGGAGAGTTTCTGCCGAGAGATCTGCTGTTAGTCTGATGGGCTTCCCTTTGTGGGTAACCCGACCTTTCTCTCTGGCTGCCCTTAAGATTTTTTCCTTCATTTCAACTTTGGTGAATCTGGCAATTATGTGTCTTGGAGTTGCTCTTCTCGAGGAGTATCTTTGTGGCGTTCTCTGTATTTCCTGGATTTGAATGTTGGCCTGCCCTACTAGGTTGGGGAAGTTCTCCTGGATGATATCCTGAAGAGTGTTTTCCAACTTGGTTCCATTTTCCCCCTCACTTTCAGGCACCCCAATCAGACGTAGATTTGGTCTTTTTACATAATCCCATACTTCTTGCAGGCTTTGTTCATTTCTTTTTCTTCTTTTTTCTTTTGGTTTCTCTTCTCGCTTCATTTCATTCATTTGATCCTCAATCGCAGATACTCTTTCTTCCAGTTGATCGAGTCGGTTACTGAAGCTTGTGCATTTGTCACGTATTTCTCGTGTCATGGTTTTCATCTCTTTCTTTTCATTTAGGACCTTCTCTGCATTAATTACTCTAGCCATCAATTCTTCCACTTTTTTTTCAAGATTTTTAGTTTCTTTGCGCTGGGTACATAATTCCTCCTTTAGCTCTGAGAAATTTGATGGACTGAAGCCTTCTTCTCTCATCTCGTCAAAGTCATTCTCCGTCCAGCT
Organism: Macaca nemestrina; assembly: GCF_043159975.1. Classification (NCBI taxonomy): domain Eukaryota; kingdom Metazoa; phylum Chordata; class Mammalia; order Primates; family Cercopithecidae; genus Macaca; species Macaca nemestrina. The sequence goes on from NC_092126.1 coordinate 11,847,897, forward strand.
TTGATCCGTTGCTGGCGATGAGCTGCGCTCCTTTGCCGGGGGAGATGCGCTCTTATTTTTTGAATTTCCAGCTTTTCTGCCCTGCTTTTTCCCCATCTTTGTGGTTTTATCTGCCTCTGGTCTTTGATGATGGCGATGTACTGATGGGGTTTTGGTGTAGGTGTCCTTCCTGTTTGATAGTTTTCCTTCTAACAGTCAGGACCCTCAGCTGTAGGTCTGTTGGAGATTGCTTGAGGTCCACTCCAGACCCTGTTTGCCTGGGTATCAGCAGCAGAGGCAGCAGAAGATAGAATATTTCTGAACAGCGAGTGTACCTGTCTGATTCTTGCTTTGTGGATCTTGACTCTTTATGCAGCTTGCCATTCTGTGTCTTTTAATTAGGGCATTTACAAGGTTAATATTATTATGTATGAATTTGATCCTATCATCATGATGCTATCTGGTTATCTGGTTATTTTGCAGACTTGTTGATGTAGTTGCTTCATAGTGTCATTAGTCTTTGTACTTCAGTGTGCTTTCATATTGGCTGATAATAGTTTTTCCTTTCCATATTTAGTGCTTCCTTCAGGAATTCTTTTTTTTTTTTTTTTTTTTTTGAGATGGAGTCTTGCTCTGTCGCCCAGGCTGGAGTGCAGTGGCCAGATCTCAGCTCACTGCAAGCTCCGCCTCCTGGGTTTGCGCCATTCTCCTGCCTCAGCCTCCCGAGTAGCTGGGACTACAGGCGCCCACCACCTCGCCCGGCTAGTTTTTTGTATTTTTTTTAGTAGAGACTGGGTTTCACTGTGTTAGCCAGGATGGTCTCGATCTCCTGACCTCGTGATCCGCCCCTCTCAGCCTCCCAAAGTGCTGGGATTACAGGATTGAGTCACCGCGCCTGGCCTCCTTCAGGAATTCTTGCGTGGCAGGCCTGGTGGTGATGAATTCGCTCAGCATTTGCTTATCTGAAAAACATTTTATTTCTCCTTTGCTTATGAAGTTTAGTTTCCTTGGATATGAAATTTTGGATTGGAAATTCTCTTCTTTAAGAATGTTGAATATTGGCCTTCAATTTCTTCTGGCTTGCAGGGTTTCTATTGAGAGGTCTGCTGTTAGTCCAATGGGCTCCCCTTTGTAGGTTACCTAGTCTTTCTCTCTGTTTGCCCTTAACGGTTTTTCTTTCACTTCCACCTGGAGAATCTGATGATTATGTATCTTGGGGTTGATCTTCTCATGAAGTATCTTACTAGGGTTCTCTGGATTTCCTGAATTTGACCATTGGTCTGTCTTGCTAGGTTGGGGAAGTACTCCTGGATGATATCTCGAAGTATGTCTTCCAACTTGGTACCATACTCCTCATTTCTTTTAGGTATCCCAATCAATTGTAGGTTAGGTTTTTTTTTTTTTTTTTTTTTTTTAAACATAATCTCACAATTCTCCATGGTTTTGTTCATTCCTTTTCATTCTTTTTTCTCTAATCTTGTTTGCCTGTCTTATTTCAGCAAGATAGTCTTAAAACTCTGAAATCCTTTCCTCTGCTTAGTCTATTGACCATTAATACTTGTGGTTGCATTGTGAAGCTCTCATGTTTTGTTTTTCAGCTTCATCAGGTGATTTATTGCTCTCTCTAAACTGGTTATTCTGATTAACAGCTCCTGTAATGTTTTATCATGGTCTTAGTTTCTTTGCATTAGGTTAGAACAAGCTTCTTTAGCTCAGTGAAATTTGTTATTACCAACCTTCTGAAACTTACTTCTGTGAATTCATTCATCTCAGCCTCAGCCCAGTTCTACGCCCTTGTTGGAGAGGCATTGTGATTATTTGGAGGAGAAGAGGCACTCTGGCTTTTGAATTTTCAGCATGTTTTTCATTGATTCTTTCTTATCTTCGTGAGGTTATTTAGCTTTGATCTTTGAGGCTGCTGACCTTTGGATGGGGTTTTTGTGGGGACTTTTTGATTGATGCTGTTGTTGTTGCTTTCTGTTTGTTTTTCTTTTAACAATCAGGTCCCTTTTCTGAAGGTCTGTTTCCATTTGCCGGGGATCCAGTCCAGTCCCTATTTGCCTGGGTCCCTCCTGCACCTAGAGGTGTCAGCTGTGGAGGCTGCAGAACAGTAAAGATGGCTCTCTGCCCCTTCCTCTGGGATCTCTATCCCACAGGGCACCCACCAAATGTCAGTGGGAATGCTCCTGTGTAAATTGTCTGGTGACCCATGTTGAGGGGATCTCACCCAGTCAGGAGGCATGACCCATTCACAAAGCACTCTGATTTCTCCCTGGTAGAGGGGGTGCACTGCGCTGGGGGGAATCTCCCTCATCCAGAATGCCTAGATTCTTAAGAGCCAGGAGGGGGAATGGCTAAGTCTGCTGAATCATGAAGACTGAGGCCATCCCTTCCCCCAGGGGCTCCCTCCCAGGGGGATCAGAGTTATGTCCATAAACCCCTGGCTGGCCTTGCAGAAATTCCCATGGGGAGTCCCCACCCAGTGAGTAGGGATGGGACATGGTCCTGCCTAAAGGTGTAGTCTGTCCATGATCTGCCACAGCCGCTGTGATGCACTGTGGGGGATTCCTCCTGGGTCTAAATCACCCAGTCGCCCTGACACTGGCAGGGGAATAACTGCAGACTGAAACTGCAGTGATGGCGGCCACCCCTCCCGCCAGGAACTCAGTTGTCTTAGGCAGCAGGCAGCCACAGTGATGGCAGCCACTCCTCCCCTGAGAACTTGGTAGTCTTGGGCAGTCTCCAGCTGAGTGGCCACCAAGATTCTGCACAGCTCTGTGCTTGGGATCTAAGGCCCTGCTGATGTGGGCTCATAAGGGGGATCTCCGGATCCGTGGGTTGCACAGATCCATGGAAAAAGTGTGGCTTCCTGGGTGGGGTAGTACAGTTACTTACCTCCTCACTTGGCTAGGGGTGGGATCTCCCCAGCCATGTGGCTCCTGGGTGGGCTGTCACTCCACCCTATTTTTATTTGCTTTCCATGGGTTGCACCAACTGCCTAGTTAGTCCCAATGAGAGAAACCTGGATACCTTGGTTGCCGGTGCACTCACCATTTTCATTCTTCTTGTGGGGAGCCTCTGACTATAGCCATTTCTATTCAGCCTTTTAGTCCCTCCTCCCAAGATAGTCTTAATAGCATTTTAAGATTTGCATCAGCACCTTCAGAAAGGCTAGAAATGAACAAAATGTTAAAACTAGCAGTTTGTACCTATGTTGCCATTTCAAGAATTTTAATTTAATATTTTGCCTTCTATTTTATTTTTACAATAAATAAAATACATTTTAGCAAATAATTTGTTTGGAGTTCTGCTTTCATGTTGGATGTTAAAAATTACGTCTTCCCATACCAGTCCTACCTTCTGTTTACCGCTCAGCCTTGCTCTGAGCTGTGGGGAAAGAGGAGAGGAGACAGCAGGGAAGGGAATCAGAGAGGTTTTCTGCATGATCTGCTCTTGTTCAGGATCATGGATGGATGCTGGTGGCAAGACTCTGTCCTCCTTCTGATGTGTAACCCTGTTTATACCCAGAGAAATATTCCTAACTTGAAGTGCATAAGGGAGGTGCTATTATGACAAAGGGTGGCAATTGGCCCTAAGTACAAACCCTTCCATCTTCAGCATCTGGAGAAATTTGGAGAAACTCAGTGTCAGAAGAATTGACAGAGAAAATTCAATAAACCAACAGAAAGGCCATGGGAGAGGTTTGTTTCTCCAGCACAGAGGCTCCAAAAATACTTGCACTTCCTTTCATTGTCCAGTTCATGGTTATCAGCCCCAGTGGGATGAATGATAAAAAACAACACAACATTCCTAAAGCTCCAAATGCCTCACTGTGATCATTAGCAGATTTAGCTTCCTAATGATCTTCCCAGTGAAATGTCAACATGAATACAAATACACACACAAAAGATTGCAATGACATTGGTAATAAGGGCTATTGTTCATCAATGGGTTACTTTCTTGGAAAATTTCCTAAAGGAATCAAGAAATGTCGGAAGTTCTCTCATTCCAAAACATCTCTAAATGAACAATGTATTAAGGCAAGTGAAAATGAGGAAGGGATTTTAGTTCATCCCCTGCTATATCCTCACATGAGAAACTCAGAGTCAATGCTGCCGAGCAGATATCCTGAGTAAATATCTTCCTCACTCCCCAAGTAGCAGCATCCTGAGGGGCAGTTTCCTGTATTTGGTCCTTCCCCACACTCCTCCTTGACTCAGCAATGCCACTCCACATACTTTGCAGGGACAACAACTCTCAATGGTAAAAGCAAAAGGACTAGCCCATGCATCTTGGGATATAGGATTTCAGCAGCAGCTGGGGGATTGGCTGAAGCTGCTTGGTGCCAGTGTGATAAGGGGATTTGGTATTTTCCTATACTTCTTCTTGCACATGATTTGAAAAGTTACCTTAAAATAAATCAACTCTCCAATAGCCAGAGGCCATGTAAAAGGAGCCTTGTTCCACTACAGCTCCCCTAAATATGAGTCAACTTGATGTTGTACTTTTATCAGTATCTGTGCACAAAGGCTTGTCCTCAGCTCTTAACAGGAGACACTGATTCTGACAACACCAGAAAAGATGGTGACAGGAATCACAGGAAATACATACACCTTGTGCATGGGAAAATGCAGACCTGCTTAGTGCTGTCTTCATTCAACTTGAGGACACAAAGACAAAGTTCACGAGAGGTTTAGAGAGAAAGACTCTTACACAACACAAGGGAATTAGTTCCTTATATATGCAGAGGCAAGGTGAACCTGTGAAAATTATTTACTAAAGTTATGAAAAAGAAAACTTAGATCATGTTTACTCTTATTTCTCAATAATGATTTATGAAATGAGATTAGGAAGAGAAAGCTACAGATAAAAGTTTAAGAATCAGAATGACTGGCTGGGCACAGTGGATCTTGTCTATAATCCCAGCACTTTCGGAGGCTGAGGCGGGGGAACTGCTTGAGCTCAGGAGTTCAAGACCAGCCTGGGCAACATGGTGAAATCTCATCTCTACGAAAAATACAAAAATCAGTGGGACGTGTGGTGCATGCCTGTAGTTGGTGTAGGCTGAGGTGGGAGGATCACTTGAGCCTGGGAGGCATAGGTTGCAGTGAGCTGAGACTGCATTTCTATACTCCAGTCTGGGTGACAGAGTGAGACCTTGTCTCAGAAAAAAGAAAAAAAAAAATCAGAATGACTAACTTTGTGTTGGCATGACTGAAAAATAGAATACAATGGATCAATGCCTTTAACACATTGATATAAAGAGATTTCTACACTCAGTCATAAAGGCATTTTTACACATAAGATCTCAAACAATGAACCTTCCATGCACCATTTTTGAGAAGACTACTAGTACTTTGAGCAAAGGAGAGCTGTGGAAATCTAGTCTTCAGAATGCCTTGCATGGGATGGCGGATATCTTTTCCTGTCTCTGGTTCTAACTATCATTTAATAATTCCACAAAATGAAATTCTATGACATAATGAACAAAGAATGATGTGAATTTTCACAAATTGATACAGCAAAACATGTACTGTTTATCAATAAGTGAGAAATGAGTTGTAAAACAGTAAGTCAAATATGTGGGAATCTTTCATTGACCCCACCTTCTCCATTCTGCTCTATGGTACTGAAGGCTGGGCTGCTCAGACCGTGTCAAACATTTGGTTGGAGCCCAGAAGGAATCTAGAAGGAAGGAATAAGGGCAGAGTTTTATTTCCCTGACTCCAACCCTGTAAGCTGGCTGGGTCCCTTGATTTAGGGTCCTGTGAAGCATCCCTCTCTACATGCCCTGTCTGTCTTCAGGTCTGGTAACCACATCCTCAGTTCTAGGGAGGTAGTGGCACCCACTGTGAAAGCCCTAGGGTATTGCATTTTCCCTGCATCCATACTGCCACAACTTGAATGCAGTTATTAAATTCTCCTCACTTTATTTCTGTATATGGTGAGTTTTCTGGAAAGATGAAACTGAAGTGCAAATCGTAGTCAGCTCTAGAAAGTGAATTTGGAGGGAAGAAAAGGAAGGAACTACAACTTACACATTATCTAATTAATAGATACAAATTTTAATCTATTTAATGCTTATTTGAATTTTATGATTTATATTATATAAAATATAAATTTATTACGATAGGCTACTAATTTAAATAGCAAAAACAAACTTAAAGGAAAAGCAAAATTGACACCTAATTTCTGATCAGTAGACTCAGAACTTCTGAACCAGAATCTAGCTACCGAGAAAGAACTTCTTTATACTATTTCACGTCAGCAAGGTTACACAGGGCAGTGGGCTTCTGATTTCATTAAAATATGTTTTGCAAGGCATTTATCAGTTTCTCAGGATATAATAGAGATAACTTTGTAATTGGAGAAATTTATTTAGAATTCCCCATGAGACTTCATGAGAGGAACTATTATATCGCATGACTTAAAGTTTTATTTATACTGTGTGTATATCAGCTTCCTTAATCAGTAACTAATACTCTTGTTTTACTGTCCCAAAGTTTATTTTGGTTTTTGTTTTTAGCATATTCCATTATAGCATGATATCTGAGATTTAAAAGTTATTTTCCTGCTGTGCCTATACTCGACTGGTGGGTTTTAGTTTTCCATGTGGAATTTCGTTTTGTGTCAGGTCTTTGGAATCAGACGTTTTGCTACTTCAAAATAGAGCACTCCTCTGGGAGTTGGGGCCATGATAGTAAAGCCAAGTGAGACGCAAGTTCAAATTATTTTCCAGAAAAACCAAATCATAAAAAAATGTGGTTTTTGACTTTCTGAATTTTACTCCCACGAAATCAACACATGTGGCAAGTTAGGCCTTTTAATTAGTAGGTTTTCTGTTGAAGACAAGTTCAACTGATAAAAAGAGCATGCAACAGTTTTTAGATAATTTATAATTGGTTCTGTCCTGCTTCCACATTTGCTGAGATGAACGTGTATGTCCCTCCCGGTGGAACATAATGGGAGGGCATAATATCCCACAAGGCATATATTTGGGTTCAAGGAAGAAGGATTCAGATGCAAAAGAACATAAAAACATTTTAGCAACATGTCTCATTCATTTCTTGGTAATTTAGCAAGCATGTACACAACTTTTGACCTGAGGGATAGAAAGGCAAAGACAGGCCCTGTGCTTGAGAAACTCAGTATCTAATTGTCACAAGAACACTAGAGGAGCAGTGTTTCTAAGCCCAGGGAGTGAAGAGACCCCTTCGAAGGAAAACAAGTGCTTAAGGCCTCTCAGGTTGATTTAAAACTGTTTTATTATATAATGTTACCTGCATAAATATAAACAAGTGTAACTATTGAACATTTTCTACACTCCTTAAAATTACAGCTTCGACTGGGTGTGGTGGCTCATGCCTGTAATCCCAGCACTTTGGGAAGCCAAGGAGGGTGGATCACCTGATGTTAGGAGTTTAAGACCAGCCTGACCAACATGGCAAAACCCCATCTCTACTAAAAGTACAAAATTAACTGGGCATGGTGGTGCATGCCTGTAATTCCAGCTACTTGGGCAGCTGAGATTGGAGAATCACTTGAAGCCAGGAGGCAGAGGTTGCAGTGAGATGAGATCACGCCATTGCACTCCGGCCTAGGCAACAAGAGCGAAACTCTGTCTAAAAAAAAATATATATATATATATATATATAAAACTTATGTTTATATAAAAATTAAATTTGGAAATTAAATTCTGAAAACTGTAAATTAAAATACATGAAATTAACAAAAATTACATAAAATTTTGTAGAAAACACGACACTACATGCAGAATGAATGTGGGCCTCCCTCCTATGGAATGGTATTTTTCAGGTCAGGATTCTTTCATTCTTGTGGGCTGAATCATGACTCAGAACTATTGTGGAAGCTTCACCCTACAAACGGCCATCTCACCATTTGCCTTGAAAGCCTCTTTGAGTAATGAAGTCTATCTTTACTCTTTCATTAACAGAGCACTATCAAAATAGTGCTCAAACATCAACTAAGGCACAGAAATTGTGTGGAGTCCGTTAGGTCAAAAGTGGTCCAAATATAAAATGCTTACTATTTACAAATGCTTATAAAACACAACTTAAAATATCCTTGAGATATTTAAAGGCTGAGTATATATCAACATTTCCTTCAGATATCCATAGAACCTTGAAAAGAAACATTCATCTATAGAATATAAATCAAAATATAATAATAAACTTCTCAATACAATAAACATAAGAAGAACATGGTAATAGGTCAGTATAATCAGGACAGTAAAAATCATCTGGGTAACCTGCTGAAATATTTTCAGAAGGCTTCAATCAGTAAATTCTTTTTAAACTTTATTGTCATAGAAGGCTGTGGTTTTAAGGAAGAAAGGTGTTCTTTAGTGGACACTATCAGAAATACTACGGTTTTCCCAGTGAATTATATGCATTCTGAAACACTGTATTGTGAACACCACTCTCTTCCTAGGTAGAAGCTGTGTGTGCTCCTCCGAGTTGAGTTGCACTTTGTGAGGCTTCAGTTTTTCTGATTCCTTACCAAGAGAGGTGGGGTTACTATTTCCATTAGGCCACAGCAGGGCTCTGAGACCACAGGTTAAACTCATTAAAGTGCTAGAACACAAATGCTTAGTTATTTGTTTCTTAATTGCCAATTTCAACTTCTTTATTGCCAGTTACCTGGAGCCCCACATTTCATTTCCGGAATGGCTCTCTGGGTCCCCTGTTTTCCAAACACTGGGACACCCCCGAGCAAGAAATGCTGTCATGTAAAGAAAAAAGCAAATATAATCTGACAAAAGACTTGTTCAGCTAGCACAAAAAGCCTGCTGTGCCTAACTGTGCTTGCTTGAAATAATTATGGCTACTGGCAGATAAAAGCTTCAATGCATTAAAGAAATGAACATAGAGTATGACCCCATGCATATACCAGTGTGTGGATGTGTATATGTGTATATTTGCAGGGATATATTTATATGTATATAGAGCTGTCACTTGATATCTATGGGGGATTAGTTTCAGGACACCCCCCACAGATGATAACAAAATCCACAGATGCTCCAGCCTTTTATATAAAATGGCATAGTAATTGCGTATAACCTATGCATATACTCCCATGTTCTTTAAATCATCTCTAGATTACTTCTAATACCTAATACAATGTAAATGCTATGCAAATTGTTGCTATACTGTGCTGTTTGGGAGTAATGGTAAGAAAAAGAAGTCTGGACATGTTTAATACAGACACAGCCGTCCTTTTTTCCCCCAAATATTTTCAATTACAGTTGATTGAATCCACATATGTGAGGGGCTGACTGTATCTGTATATTTATAAAATGCTGATTCCAAAATGAAGTAAATCTGCATCAGGTTGAGAAAATTAACTCTTGACAGGATTTATGTTTGTTGGTGATTTGGATTCTGCACATTCACTTCTATATCATAACTTATTCCTCCTTTTCTGCAAAACAGAGAAACAAGAAGCAACATTTCAGTGCAATGAATAAAGATAGGACATATTATCAAAATGTTCAGTGAAAAGTGAAGCAAAATGGAAAATCATACTGCACACAAAATTTTGAATGATTAGTCAACCTGCATTAATGATAGCGTAGAAAAAAATGTAAAAAACTCATTCACACACAACTGTGGGTTGTGCATGAAAAGTATCTGAGACCAACGCTACCCGCACACCTGGCCCCTGCTTTCCTGTCCAGTCTCATGTCTCATGGCTTCTCCTTTTGCTCTCAAGCCCCTCTGGGCACCGGGATTCTCCCACAGTCACTCAAATGCTGTGCGCTCTCTTTGACTCAGGAACTCTTAAAAAAAATCTTTTATTTTCAGTTCAGGGATACATGTGCAGATTTGTTATACAGATAAACTTTTGTCATGGGGGTTTGTGTACAGGATATTTCATCACCCAGGTATTAAGCCTCGTACCCATACATCATTTTTTCTGATCCTTTCCCTCCTCTCACCCTCCACCCTCTGACAGGCCCCAGTGTGCGTTGTTCTCCTGTATATGTCCATGTTTTCTCATAATTTAGCTCTCGCTTAAAAGTGAGACCATGTGGTATTTGGTTTTCTGCTCCTGTGTTAGTTTGCTAAGGATTATGGCCTCCAGCTCCATCCATGTCCCTGCAAACGACATGAACTTGCTCTTTTTTGGGACCTTTTTCTTGAAGTGCTCTCCAGTTCTCACTCCTTCATGTGGCTATATTTGAGTGATTCTTTCTAGCTTAAAAGGAACGTCCACCCTGGATTTTTCCTCACCTTCCTGCTCTTTACTATCCCACCCTCTGCAACCTGAAGTGAGGTGTCACTCCTAGGTTGGCCCACACCATTCTGGTTGTCCTCTTATCATAGCACCTAATTGCTTTCTTATGCCTGCTTGTTTCAATGTCTGTATTCCACCCTCCACTGTCAAATCCATCGGAGCAGAGAGAGAGCACGCTTATCTCCTCAACTGTTAGCCAATCTTGGCACACATTTAGTGCTCAATGACCATTTGCTGAACGATGAAAGAGTCACCGACTGGATGCCAACACTATTTTCCTTTTTTACTCCTGACATTTGATCTTAGAAAGACTGATGTATCTTGTCGCTTTAATTTTTAGCAATTTCTGTTGATTACTCTGACATCAGTCTTTATCTGTATTTAGAGTATAAGCTTTTGTTCTGATATTTTCTACTTTGGATGTCATGTTTCTTTCTCAATGCAGTCAGCGCTTGCTAGATCAACATGTTTGTGTGGACTGCAATACTCTGGTCCCTTGGGCAAGTCAGACCAACAGAAACACCGACTCAGTAGACTTGAGTCAGGCTGGTCACAGACCATGGACACCTGTCATGTGGGAGACATTCATTCTGGAGCCTCTGGACCACTCCAACCCCCAATTATTAATATACAGGTGTTTTCTTGAAGTTCTGCGTAGACCTGCTGTGATAAATGCTACATTTGGAATCAAGATGGAGTACTCAAAACAGATGCATTTTAAATAAAGGAAATCCTCTATTTAAAAGAAACCTAATAAAGAAAAATGGGAGATATAAAGATTTGTTAAGTAGCAGAAAAACAGAAATCATTATTTATATATACAAATAATTTATACACATTTTCTTTTTACAAAAATAGGATTATACTATTAGTGGTACTTCATTTTAAATTTTATTGATGATATCCTGAAAACCTCTATAGCCCAGTACATTTTTGTGGTCTTTTCTCTTTTTAAGAGCTGCATAGAATTCTGTTGAATGGCGAGTATTTTTAGAGACATTTTATTATTAACACACATTTGAGTTGTCTTTGAGTTTTTATTCTTTTTATTAGAAATCATGTTGTAATGAAAATCCTTGTCTCAATCTCCATGCATTGTCTTTACTATGCCAATAGTATAAATTCCTAAAACGTAAGATTGCTGAATAATAACAAACATTTATATTTTACTATATGATGTCAAATTGCCCTCCAAAATGATTTCAATATATTATATTTCTATAATGTATGGGATTTCATGGTTCTCACATCATCACTAGCACTGGCTCTTCTCAACTGGTTAGATAGTTGACAACTTAATTTGTGAAAATGCAGTCTTGTTATTTAAATTTGCATTGTAATTATTGTTGAGGCTAGGTATCTTTTTACATAATGATTTGCTATTTAAAATTATTTTTCAGTGGGTTGGCAATTTATAACTTTCATTGATACTCCCTTGGGTTGTCTTTTGCTGTCTGGTTTTTAGTTCTTAGTATATTAATTTTATGCCTGTGTTAACAATATTTTCTCCCACTTATGGTTTTCATCATAGTTTAAATTTACTCTGTAGTCAAATCTGTCTTTTTTTCTCCCTCCTAAAACTAAGTTTTGTTTATTACTTTGGAAGTCTCTGATCATTCCAACACTAGAACTAAAACTTGCACTAAGGCTGGGCGCGGTGGCTCACACCTGTAATCCCAGCACTTTGGGAGGCCGAGGCGGGTGGATCATGAAGTCAAGAGATCAAGATCATTCTGGCCAACATGGTGAAACCCCGTCTCTACTAAAAGTACAAAAATTAGCTGGGTGTGGTGGCGCTCACCTGTAGTCCCAGTTACTTGGGAGGCTGAGGCAGGAGAATTGCTTGAATCTGGGAGGCGGAGATTGCAGTGAGCTGAGATTGAGCCACTGCACTCCAGCCTGGCGACAGAGCGAGACTCCGTCTCAAAAAGAAAAAACAAACAAACAAAAAACTTAAAGTAAGATACAGAGAGATAGAGATGGAAAAAACAAGTGAGAGAAAAAGGAGAAGAAGGAGGAGGAAGAGGAGCAGGCAAAGAATGGGGAGGAGAATATTCCTACAGTTTTTTCTTCTAATAATGTTATTATTTTATTCTTTAGATCTGTCTTTGGTTGGGTTCTTTTTCTTTTGTAATAGAGTTATGATTCTGAACATAAGTATTCCCACTAGATAGACAATGACCCAAACACATTTTATTAATTAATCCCTTCATTCTTTCCTTACTGGTTTTAAATGTAATCTTATGATATAGTTCTTCTAAACTTTTACCAATTTGTTAGGTGAAACTTAGCACAGAAATGTCACTAGTATTTTGATTTGCTTTACGTTAATTACTAATGATGATTAAATTAATGGATTTAAAATTTTGAAAAATGCTCCTTAGAATAAATATTAACTACAATGAGGTTTTTAGTATTCTAAAATATTGCTGGAATGTATTTACCTAAATTAATTTAGAAATCTTAAATTAAAATTTAAAAGTAAAATCTTCCTATAGTTTTCTTTCTACTTACTATTTTTGTAAAGTTTTAATATCAGGGTTCTATTTGTAAAGATACATGTGGAAGCTTCCCATCCCTGCCCAGTTCACTTTGGAATAGCTTAAATATTATCCTTGAATCCTTTCTAGGACTCACAAATCCTTGAGGCCTGCTCTTTATAAAAGATAAATCTTTCAGTGTTTCCTATGTGTTCTGCTTTAAACTTTTCTAGTCAATTCTGGTAATGTCATGTCCTAGTAATTTAACTCACACATTTAACTCCAACAATAAATTATTATAGCATATTACATATTTTAAATTCTTACCCATATGCATATATATATATGCATATGCATATCCTTTTTCCCTTCTTAGATTTACTTTAAAAAAAAATACTGAGACTTGGAGTAATAGGTAAGTGTTTGACCCAGGTAACACAGTTTAGTAAGTGATAGATTCTAGATCGCTCTGCAGGCCATGTGACTTTAGAACTCATTGTTAACTACTGCATTATGCTGTCTTCAAGGAAACAATCTCATTGTAGTTATTTTATTATATGCCATTTTTATATTTCTTTATTTGATATAACAGAAACCTAGGGATTTGCATAAAATATCCTGCTGGTTTTAAAAATTTTCTCATTGTAATAATTTTGCTTTATGTTTCAATGGCATGCTATTTGACACATAAAACTTCTTTTTTTCTTTTGGCCTTTAGGTCTGTATTTACTGGAACGTTGTAACTATAATGCCACCTACAGAAGTTAATGTTGTGAATGTTATAGGTACATAATGTTATAGGTACATAAATTGCTGAAGGACGCCACAGATCTAAAGTAACTGCTTTCTTAAATTTAGCCACTTTAATAATTATGTATTTTGAAGATACTTGAGAAAAAAGAACCATGTGCTTATATGGTATTTTTAAAAAGTACATACACGTAATACATACTGGAAAAAATATGCCAAGATATTATGAGGAATAATTCTGGAGGGTATTTTTATATTACTATCTGTAACTTTTAAAATAATTCCAACTTTTATTTTAGATTCAAGGGGTATATGTGCAAATTTGTTACATGGGTATATTGCATGATCCTGAGGTTTGGGGTATGAGTGATCCTGCCACCTAGGTAGTGAGCATAGTACCCAATAGGTAGTTTTTAAACCCTTGTCCCCCTCCCTGTCTCCCTCCTCTAATAGTCTCCAGTGTGTGTGGTTCCTATCTTTATGTCCATTTGTACCCAATGCTTAGCTCCCACTTATAAATGAGAACATGCAATATTTTGTTATCCATTTCTGCATTAATTCACTAGGGAAAATGGTCTCCCGCTATATCCACATTGCTGCAAAGGACATGATTTCATTATTTTTTATGTCTGTGTAATATTCCATGATGTATATGAACCCAACTTCCTTTTTCTAATCCACCATTGATGAGCACCTAGGTTGATTCCATGTCTTTGCTATTGTGAATAGTGCTGTGATGAACATATAAATGCATGTGTCTTTTTGATAGAACAATTTATTTTCCTTTGTGTATATACTCAATAATGAGATTGCTGAGTCAAATGGTAATTTCGTTTTAAGTTCTTTGAAGAAACGTCCAAACTGCTTTTCACAGGGGCTGAGGTAATTTACCACCAATAGTGTATACATGTTCCTTTTCTCCATGACCTTGCCAGCATCTGTTATTTTTTTTACTTTACTTTTCTTTTCTTTTTCTTTTTCTTTTTTTTTTTTTGAGACAGAGTCTTGCTCTGTCACCCAGGCTGGAGTGCAGTGGCATGATCTCGGCTGGTTGCAACCTTTGCCTCCCAGGTTCAAGCGATTCTCCTGCCTCAGCCTCCTGAGTAGCTGGGATTACAAGCACCTGCCACCACGCCTGGCTAATTTTTGTATTATTATTATTATTATTATTATTATTAGTAGTAGTAGTAGTAGTAGTAGTAATAGAGATGGGGTTTCACCATGTTGGCCAGGCTGGTCTCGCACTCCTGACCTCAAGTGATCTGCCCACCTCCGCCTCTCAAAGTGCTGGGATTACAGGCGTGAGCCACTGCACCTAGCATATTTTTTTCTTTTAACTGTTTAATAATAGCCATTCTGATTGGTGTGAGATGGTATCTCATTGTTGTTTTGATTTGCATTTCTCTGATGATTAGTAATGTTGAGCATGTTTTCATATGTTTGTTGGCTGCTTGTATGTCTTCTTTTGAGAAGTGTCTATTCATGTCTTTTGCCCACTTTTTAGAGGGTTATTTGGTTTTTGCTTGTTGAATTGTTTAAGATTATTATAGATTGTGCATGTTAGACCTTTGTCAGCTACATGATTTGTGAATATTTTCTCTCAGTTTGCAGGTTGTCTGTTTACTCTGTTGATAGTTTCTTTAGTTGTGTAGAAGTTCTTTATTTAGGTTCCACTTGTCAATTTTTGTTTTTGTTGTGTTTGCTTTTGAGGACTTAGTCATGAATTCTTTCCCAAGGCTGATATCCAGAATGGTATTTCCTAGGTTTTCTTCTAGAATTCTTATAGTTTGAAGTTTTACATTTAAATCTTTAATTCATCTTGAGTTACCTTTTGTATATGGTGAGAGGTAGATGTCTGGTTTTATTCTTTTGCAGATGGCTAGCCAACTATCCCAGCCCTATTTATTGAATAAAGAGTCCTTTCCCTATTGCAAATTTTTGTCAACTTTGTTGATGATTCAATGGGTGTAGTTGTTCAGCTTCCTTTCTAGGTTCTCTACTCTGTTCCATTGGTCTATGTGTCTCTTTTTATACCAGTACCATGCTGTTTTGTTTATTATAGCCTTATTGTATGTTTGAAGTTGGACAATGTGATATCTCCGACTTTGTTCTTTTTCACCTAGGAAGGTTTTGGCTATTTGGGCTCTTTTTCAGTTCCATATGAATTTTAGAGTGTTTTTGTCTAATTCTGTGAAAAATGACATTGGTAGTTTGATAGGAATAGCATTAAATCTGTAAATTGCTTTGGACAATATGGTCATTTTAACAATATTGATTCTTCCAATTTATGATGATGGAATGTTTTTCCATTTGTTTATGTTGTCTATGATTTCTTTCAGTAGTGTTTTGCAGTTCTGTTTGTAGAGATCTTTCACCTCCTTGGTTAGCTGTATTCCTAAGTATTTTACTCTTATGTGGCTATTGCAAATGGGACTACATTCTTGACTTGGCTCTTAGCATGAATGCTTTTGGTGTATAGAAATGCTACTGATTTCTGTTCATCAATTTGTATCCTGAAACTTTACTGAAATTGTTCTGTTTATCAATTCTAGGAGATTTTGGCAGAGTCTTTAGGGTTTTCTCGGTATAGAATCATATCAGTGAAGAGATAATTTGATTTATTTTCCTATGTATCTATGTGACTCATTTCCTAGGTGTCTTTTATTTCTTTCTGTTACTTGATTGCTCTGGTTAGGACTTCCAGTACTTTGTTGACTAGGAGTGGTGAGAATGGGAATCCTTGTCTTGCTCCTGTTCTTAAACGGAATGCTTCCAGCTTTTGCCCATTCAGTATGGTGTTGGCTATGGGTTTTGTCATGGATGGCTCTGATTATTTTTAGGTATGTTCCTTCAATGTCTAGTTTATTGAGGGCTTTTATTATGAAGGGATGTTGGATTTTATTGAAAGATTTTTTTCATATCTATTGTGATAATGATATGGTTTTTGTTTTTAATTCTATCTGCTAAATCACATTTATTGATTTGCATATATTAATTAAATCTTACATCTCAGAAATAGAGCCTACCTGATTGTGGAGAATTAACTTTTTGATATACTGCTGGATTTGGTTTGCTAGTATTTCGTTGAGGATTTGTATATCTATGTTCATCAGGGATACTGGCCTGTAGTTTTCTTTTGTCATTGTGTCTTCGTCAGGTTTTGGAATCAGGATGATACCAACTTTATATAATGAGTTAGGGAGGAGTCCCTCCTCCTTGATTTTTTTTTTTTTTTGAATAGTAGAAGTAGAATTTTTACCAGTTCTTCTTTTTACGTCTGGTAGAATTAGGCTGAAATACATCTGGTCCGGGGCCTTTTTCATTGGTAGGTTTTTTATTGTTGTTGTTATCATTCAGTTTCTGAACTCAATATTGGTCTATTCAGGGTTTCAATTTCTTCCTTATTCAATCTTGGGCAATTGTGTGTTTGCAGGAATTTATCAATTTCCTCTAGATTTTCTAGTTTGTTTGCATAGAAGCATTAATAAGAGTCTGATAATCTTTTGTATTTTTGTGGGATCAGTTGTAATGTCACCTTTGTCATTTCTGATTATGGTACATAAAACTTGATATTTATTAGAAAATTGTAACTTTCAGTACAAATTACTTCTTTTTCCCATTTAATAATTATTTCCCTGAGTTATATTTTATTCATAAAAACATTGTCACCCCTTTTTAAAGGTATTAATTTTTACCTGGTATCTATTTCTAACTTGTATGCTTTTCTAAATTACAAATAATGGTGGTTGATTTCCTCACCTGAGAATCTTTGTCTTTTAAAATGTTTAGATTTTTGTTACCTGCTTTTGTTATAGGACCAACAGGTTCACATGTCTGCTGCACAGTCACAGACCAATTACACTGAGACAGTTTGCAACAGAGAAAGAGTTTAATGATCACAGGGTGTCAATCAAGGAGATGGGAAGAGACCCTCAAATTTATCTCCCAGAGGAGTTCTTGATGGGGGCTTTTAAGAGGATGATAGAGGGGATAGAAAATTGGGGTTGTTGATTGGTCAGGGAAGGGGAGACAGGAACATCAAGATGTGGAAATTGCATCTTTTGTTGAGTCAGCTTCTCATGCGGTCTTTCAGAGTAGTTGGCATCAGTAGGGTACTTCAGACCAGCTGGCATCCATAGTTTCAGTGAAAAGATATCTCAAAGGGAAAACTTAATGTTTCATAATGTTCAAGTTGTTATCTAGAGAGCAGTTAAAGGGACCTATGATCTTGTAATAGGGTCTACATGATTCTAGGAAAACAGGCACCAAACAACTATGAGGACGCAAGTTAGAGAGCAAGCTGGCTTAATGCTTGATGTGGAATGGGCTGCAAGCTTGGTTATTTTCATTTCTCCCCCTCCTTCCTTCCCTGAATAATTTTACAAAGTTTCCTTTTTGTTTCATTTTTTATGCCTTTTGCTTTTAATGCTTCTTGGCTCTTTCTCTGCTTTTAAACTTTTCCTGATTAATTTTCCCAAATTATCTGAAAAACTTACATGTTAATTTTTCCTTTTAAATTTTAATACTCAATTACATTCTAATGCCAACGATTCATAGTACAGAATTGCACAAAACAGACATGCTTGTACCCTATGCCTAATCCTTCCTTTTTCTTGCATAATCCTGTGAATATTTATGTTTATTTCTCCAGTCCCTTTTCTTGCACTTTACTGCTGTTTATAAGCACATTTTCTTTGTAAACAATATTATACTATACCTACTTTGCAGAAGCTTACTTATTCACTTAGCAAATATTTCTTGACTAGGAAATATTACCATGTTTATTTTATATGTACACGACATTCTTTTTAATGGAAACAAATAATTGCAAGAATATTTTATAATTAATTTAAATGACCATTTCCTTGGGCATTAAAGTTTACATTTTTCTATTACATACAATTCTGCAATTAATATTGTTGACTATGTAAGTTTACATATGTGTGGTAGTCAGGGTTGGCTTCATGGACTTGCCATGTATGCAGCTGCAAAAGGTTCCACACTCAAGAGCTCCCTGTTTGGTTTAATGTTCTGCTGTCACTGTCTTGAAATTCTTAATTTTTAAGCAAGGGTCCTGCATTTTCCTTTTGTACTGGGTCTGGCAGTTTAGGTAGTCAGTCATGGTGTAGTCTTTCTGTGAGCTTGGAACAACATATCTGGATCAATAGTCATGTGCGTACTACATTTTGATAGATCCTTTCTGGTTGGCTTTATTCCTTACACTGTCTACCAACATAATGTGAGATAACACATTTCTCTTTACTTTCTTTGGCTCAAATTAAATTTTTGCCAGTGTAACGTATAGACAACATTTCATTGTTTGTTTCCCCTGAATAGTAGTGAAGCTTAGATCTTCATACAATTTGATAAATTGTCTTTAACTCCCATCTCTTAATCTTTTTTTTTTTTCATTTGGAATATTTCTCATCTCATGATATTTGGTAAGAGGAAGAAGGCATCTCCCACTGGAGAAACTGGAAATTTTAGACAACTGTGTGCACAGCCTTGTGGGAAGTAGCGGTGGAGCAATATTGTGTAGGGCAAATAGAAAGACTTTGGAAATTGGGATCAGATCTGTTTTTGGATGAGTTTATTCACCTTTCTCAGCCTCACTTTTCTCACATGTCAAGTAGGAATAGTTGTAAACCAGACCTCGTAGGGGTGTTGTGAGGATTAAGTAAAATAAATTATATATGGTGCTGGCTCTTCCTTGAGGCCTATGGGCATAAATAACCTTTCCTTCCCCAGCTCTTAAAATGGCTAAAATTCTTAAAAGTTTCAAAAATATGATGGCAAAGCAAATATAGATCTATCTTAGAAATAAACACAATTGATGACACAATTTTATTTTTACCTATGAGAATAGCCTCTAGGAAGTATTTATGTATCACCTAGAAAAAGATTACAACGTAGAACGTTTTAAACCCTTTTTTTAGAAAAGCTGCAGGAGCCCAGAAAACTGCATTTTGCAAAGTACTTCAGGTGATTCTAATACAGGTGATTTATGCTCCACGCTTGAGAAATAGTGGCCTTAGGAACAAAGTTAAAGCTAATTTTTGTTTTCTGGTGCTGTTTAATTAAAGGAAAATTATGAAGCAAGTAATAGCATAAGAATTGCTCTATTTTTCCTTTTCAGACACATCAACAGATTTTCCTGTCTCTCCTCATCAGCTGTTTCTTCTTATCCCTTCCATACATGTATTTCATCTTAATTCAGATTTTGTACCTTCATACTTTTGCTCATGCTTTTTCTCTCCTGGAACATTACATCCTCCATTTCTCCTTCAGGTGATCTCCTACTCATGTAATAAAACCTACATCTCCTCTGGAGGTGTTAATCTGGAGGTGTTAACTGCCACATTCAAGCAGAATGCAGCGCTTTTCTCTTTGTGTGTTCACAGCGAAGAACACTTGTTCTGTGAATTAGAATCTTTGTTTACATGCCTATATGTCTTAGGATTAATTCAGAGCCTCCTTAAGGCCAGAGACCACAACTTATTCATCTTTGCATTTCTAGTTTCTCATGCAGAAGCCTCCCACCAATACTTAGTCTTTATCTAACTGTATTGAGCGGACTGTGTTCACTTCTCTATTTTCTGCTTCCATGGTAGGGTGCATCCTGGGTATTTCTTCTTATGCTTTAGTTACTCCTTCAATGGTTCCTCATTCTATCCTCAATGCTTGGATGCTTACAAGTTTGTTACCACCATAGAGACTTTGGACTAGCTGTTCCCTTTGCCAGGAAACGTTCTGCCCCTAGATCTTCAAGTGGCTTATTTCTTCCTCTTGCTCAAATGGCCCCTCTACAGAAAAGTCTTTCTGAACATCCATTCCAAAGAAGTAACCATCCATTCCAAAGAAGTAACCATAACCACCCTTGAAGTCACTCTTACATTAGCATGATTAATTTTCCTCATAGTCCTCCTCAGCATCAGAAATTCTCCTGTGCATGTAGTTACTTCTTCACTTTCTGCTGGAGACATAGTGTTGCCTTTAGGCAGGTGTTAAAGGGACAATGGCTTATTCACTTTTGTAAACTTGGACTAAAACAAAGGCCTGGCACAGATAGGAGATCATTGTATTTTGTTGAGTCAGTAATGTTTGCTGTTTTATGGATAGAAAGCCAAGGAATGATCAAGTTGCCAGGATGACTGTAGTAGACACTGTTGGTGACCAGTAACTTCCCTTTCCTACTGCTGTCCCCCCAACTTATCTTAGTGTAGCTATCTCTTCTCTATAGACAGGGACTGCTGAACAGGAGATTTTGCATCTCTTCTGGAGCTACCATAACCAATGACTGGCTAACATGGTTGTGCAAAAGACCAGCCCTCTTGCTCTTTTAGGGATACCTCTGCAGAGTGATTTACATAATTCCCCTGCAGAACAGGTGAGATTTAGACTGTTCTGAGACCATAACCATACTCAGTTCCTTCCCCCACACTCCACCTCCACTGACACCCCATCCCCACTGCATTATTCTTCTTCCTTCCCTTTCTTACAGATTTGAGCGCTTTCCCTCAATAAATCATTTGTGTCTGAATCTGTCTCCGGGTCTGCTTCTTAAGAGCCCAATCAAGGGCCACGTTGTTCCTTGGTGGAATGTAAGACCAATAACCTATGTCTTTATTCATAAAGGGGTTGGAAAGTACAGCGCTCTGGCCACTAATATGTGAGGAAAGCTACCATGATGTAAAACAGTCAGAGATTTAGGTTTGGATTTTATTCACATCCTGTTGGTCAGACTTTCTGCCTCACATGAAATAGAGCAAATCTGATTCACACAGTTACATTTTGGTCTCTAGTATCAATTGTCAGAATGATGGAGGATTTCTTGGTTCTTCATGTTCTAAAGTCTTTGGAAAAAAATTAATTCATTAGTGTATTTAGTAAGCACTACATATCTGGCACTGTGTTAAGTGGTGTGGTTTCAACAGTGAATAAGACTTACCCTAGACAGATTATTACAGCATCAGTAATATGTACTTCACCTCAGTGCTTCCAGCGTTGTGGCTATGAGTCTCGACGCTAGGGCCAGATGGTGTTGACTCTGAGTCTCTGTTACTTCCCAACAATGAGAAAAATGAGTTAAATGACATGTCCTTTAACTTCTTGTATCTGTTTCTCACCTAAAAACTATACCTGTTTTATAATTGGGATTCAACCACTCAGTCTGGTATTTGATAAGTACCAACTGGGTGCTAGCAAAGAGTAGCATCATAAAAGAGTAATTGTCTCTCAGAAAATGTGATTTATCTGTTAGTACAGTAATCTTTTCTTGTTCTAACTTATTGAGAAATCTACACTTGGTCAGGGGACACAACATAGGGGAGCCCTTTGAGGAATAATATGAAATATCAATAGATTAAGCTTAATCTAACCAAATATATAAATTTATTCAAAAGCAGACACCATTGCATATAAATTTACTCAAAAGCAGGTACAAGTACTCCTTTATGGTATCAGGTGCCAATATTTAGATTTGAAGAAAATCTAAAGCAGAAAAATAATTAAGATTTAAAAAGTTACGTTGCTTCTGAAAATTTGAAAAGAAAATCAACTCCTATTTTATTTTGGTAGTGAATCTTACAAAATACTTAGTTTCTAAGAGATGGTCATTTGTAGCCTTATGATCTAGTCTACCTTGGCAGTGGCCTATAAACAACTTGAGCTTTCTTTCCTTCTATTTCTTTCTGCAGTGGAAACTAAGGACAGGGATTACATCGTTGGTTCAGATAAGTGTTACTTTATATATTAGGTAAGGCCCTGGAATGTTGCTGTGAATCAATGCTTTGCCTATCAGTTTCTATTTTAATTGTACGAGGAAGCTAGTGTTTAAAGAAAAGAAAAAATGTTTTGTTAAAGCTTAGATAAATCAATACTTGTTTTTGCTTTCAATGAGAACAACTTTTTGCCACTTTTTTCTTCTTGACTTGTAACTTGTCATTTGTAGATTATCTAAATGTGTGCCCCAGAGATGATTCAGCTGGAATCTGCCCCAGAAATAGAGAAAAATAACTTTCCAGAAGGCAGTTTGACCCAAAACTGTGGACAGACTTGGACGGGGCTTATTAATTATAGGTATATCTGCCCCATGCAACTTGTTTCCTGCATATGATGCCTTATTTTTTCCCTGTGAGAAAATAAGAAAGTTATGATTTTGCTTAAGAGAAAGGAGTTAAAATTGACAGGACTCTTCTGCTCTCAGAAAACGAAACATCTTGTTAATACTCTAATAAATCTTGCCTGTCTGTCCTCATTTCCAGATTAAGAGTTTGTCCTAACTTGGGAGTCATTCTTCCTTTTCTTTCCTCAGGGGTCTGCTCTCAATACGCCCTACCTGCCTAGAGGCACCCTTTGCTAGCTACCTTGGACATAATGGCTACATTGTGGTCACCAGGGTAAGCCTGAGCTTTCAACATCTACAAGGCAACTGTTTGCAGACTTCATTCCCTTCTCTGGAGAAGGGCAGCATGCAGCCAGTTCCTAGTGTTATCTGATCTGTGTTTCTCTTTGAGGGTTTCCCTCTGAGGGAAACAGCTGCTCCTTCTGCCTCATGGGCTTTGCATACAGATTAAAGGCGGAGTAGTTACAGAACAAAGATTATAGCAATAATGAGAGCCAGTGAGTTATTTAACTCAGGAGGCCAACAGTGGTCTTCGAGTTGGAATAAATTCCTAAAACTTTTAACAGGTATTCTGCTGCTTTGCTGCCTTTGGTCTTGCCTAGCAAAACGTCTTTGAAATTAAAAACAGTAGATTTCTATTTATTCCTTGGAAAGTTAGAGGCCTAGGGAATCCTACTCTATGAATTTCTTTTTTTCCTCCTTTCTGTGATGAAATCTTTTCTGAATTTAAGCTGCTTTTCCTATGAAATTAATGACAAAACTTGTTGGTTCACTTATGTCATTGTAGGAAAAGATCTCTTTCACACTTGCCTCTATTTTCTCCCCTCAAAAGTTGAAAGTCGTTTGAGAACAAAGGTGAGACCTACCTTTTTATTCATCATTTTCATTCTCCAAACCCCAGTGTGTTGCTTTGAACAGAGCAGACACCCATTCCATGGTTGAATGAATTTATAAAGGAAGGAAGGAAGAAAGAAAAAAAAGAAGAAAGATCAGTTTTTGAATAATTACTATGTGTCTATCTCTGAAAAACACACAAAAAAGTCAAACTAAAACTAGCTTTACGTGTTTCCTGAGGACATACTATACTGCTGGCTCATAAATGACTTGAGTGTTATTTATCCATTTAGTCATATGACATCCTTCTAAAGAAGATTCTGTTATTATCCCCATTTTACAGATGAGGAAGCTGAGGACTTGAGGTAGGATGTGAAAGAGTTAGGATGGGAACATTGGCTATTTGGTTCCAGAACTCATGTTCTTAAACTTTATGTTGTTTAGCAATTTGGTCTAATTTGCTTTGTCTGATTTTTAAGAATGTTTATTTTTGAGACAAAAACTGAAAAAAAACTTAAGTGGTAATTCTGAAGATCTAGTGGATCTCTGATTAGGAAAGTGTAAGTAAACTGTTGAGTCTGAAACTATTTGTAGAGATAAGGGTGTAGGGGCTTTTGATAATGGGCAAAGGAGTAAAAAAGAAAAAAGATGAGGAAGATAAGGGAAAAGAATTGAAATGATTCCCTTTACTTCCATATACACTTGTTATTTCTAGGAAGGATTGGCAGGATGGACACAAAAGGATGTATAGAACTAAGAAGGCTGGGCCAGGAGCCAAAGAGTTAAACTGAAAAAAATGATCTAGTCCCAGAGTGAATGGCTGGATCAAAAGATGGCATCTGCTGACTGCAAGATCAAATGAAATCTTTTCTTGCTGGATCCTTGTCTCTGAGTACCCTGTGATGTTCCTTGAGCAAGATAGTGGCAGAAGAGTTGGCTTCAGGGAAGCTGTGGATACCAGGGCTTTGAATTCCAACTGAAGTGTTGTGACTGTGCCTTATGAGGTGGTGGGAGGTGATCACTATGTCGTCAACACAGCTGAAAGCTGAGGCTCCTACTGTAGATGTTTGGACAGCCAATAAATGGGGTTAAGAACTTCAAGGCTAAGAACGCTGAGCCTGACCCTGTCAGGGGATGGGAGGCCTTTTGCTTAGATCCAGGGCACTGAGGCTGCAGCTTAGCTGTGGGATTGTGAACTAGGAACTAGGAGGACGGAGAGACCTAGAACCCAAACTTGAGAAACATAAAAAAGAAAGTTCTGAATCTCTTATGTGGACAAACAGGTAATCCAGACCTCTGACCTAAGCTAAGGTTTTCATATTATAACATAAATAGAAGTAAAATGTGTCATAAGAATGGCACAAAAGCATAGGGAGTAGAAATGGAAGTAAACTGTTTTAAGGTTATTATGCTATATATGAAGTGGTATAATATTATTTGAAGGTAGATGGTGATACATAAAAGGTACATAGTATAAAACTAAAGTGACACCTAAAAAGCAGGAGTTATAGCAAGTAAACCAACAAAAGAGATAAAATCAAATTATAAAAAATAGTCAATAGAAAAGCAGGCAGTGAAAGAGGATAAAGGGAACGAAGAACAAAGGGACAAATAGCAAAACAGCAACAAAATAGTAGATTTAAATTCAAGCATATCAATAATAACATTAAATATAAGTGGTCTATACCACACAAATAAAGGCAAAAATTGTCATATCGGATAAAACAGCAAGTCCCTTCTATATGCTGCTAATAAGACATTAAATTTAAATATAAAGACACAAATAGATTAAAATTAAGAGATCAGAAAATATATACTATTCTGATACTAATCAAAAGAAAGCTGAAGTGGTTATATTAACCCATGACACGAAGTATTGTTTAGAGCAAAATATGTTACCATGGAGAAAAGCTCATTTCATAATGATAAAAGATCAGTTAATGAAGAGAATATAATAATTTTAAACTTTTCTGTACCTAAGAAAAAACTTCAGATGTATTAAGCAAAAAATAGTAGAACCGAAAGGAGAAACTTACAGATTTGCAGATATTATTAAAGATTTTTAAACTCCCTTTTTCAATTTTTTTGGAAAAAGTAGACAGAAATCACATGACTGCTAAAGGATTGAAGAACATGGTCAACCAACCGGACCTCATCTACATTAATACAACAGTCTACCAAAAACAGAACACAAAGTCTTCATGGGCACATAGCCAAATTTTGAGCCATGGAACAACACTCAATGAATTAAAAAAAATTAAAAGCATCCAAAACCACAATAGAATGAATTAGAAATAAATAAAAGCAGGCTCTCTGGGAAATTCCTAAATACTTGGAAATGAAATAACATATTTCTAAATTAACTATGGGTTTAAGAAAATCAAAAGGAAAATTAAAAAGCATTTTATATACCCTGAAAATGAAGACATAACATTTCAAAATGTGCAGCATGCAACTAAAGCAGTGCTCAAAAGGAAATTTATAGCACTGAATGTTTATATTAGAAAAGAAAAGAGATCTCAACTCGGTGACCTCAGTTCCTACCTTAAGGAATCAGAAAAAGAAGAGCAGATTAGAACTAAAGCAAGCAGAATGAAGAAAATAATGAAAATAAGCATGGAAAGTAATGAAATAAAAACAAAAACAATAGAGAAAAAAATCAATGAAGTAAAAATCTAGTTCCTTGAGTTCATTAAAACTGATAAACCCGTACCCAGATTAACCAGGGGCAGTGTGAGGGGAGGGGCGGGGAAAGACAATACACAAATTATCAACATCAGGAATGAAAGAGGAGGCATTATCACAGCATTATCACAGATTATATAGATACTGAGAGGAATATTAACAACTTTATGCCAGTAAATTCGTTGAAATTTAATGACAACTGAAATGAACAGATTCCTTGAAGATACAATCTGCCAAAATTCATTCAAAAGGAACCATAGCACCTCTATATATACTAAAGAAATTGAGAACTGTAGACCCAGATGGGTTCACTGGTGAATTCTACCAAACATTTAAGGAGGAAATAATGCCAATTCTATACAGCTTTTTCTGTAAAATTGAAGATAATAGAGTACTCTGCCACTTGTTCTATGAGGTCAGTATTTTCCTGATTACAAAACAGGGCAAATGAATCACAAGGAAAGAACTCTAAGTACTAGTATTCCTCATGAACTCAGATGTACAAATTCTTAGCAAAATTTTAGTAAATCAGTTTGTAAAGAGTAAACTGTATAGTGGCCAAATGGGGTTTAACACAGGAATGCAAGATTAGTTGAGCATTAATAAACCAATCAATATTCACTATATCAAGAAACTAACTAACAAACACATGGTCATCTCAATAGAGAGAGAAAAAGGATTTAGCAAAATCTATAGTGTATTGCAGATAAAAACTCTCATTAAACCAAGAGAAGAAAACGTCCTTCACTTGATAAAGGGCATCTGCAAAAAGCCTATCGCTAACATCTTTTGTTTTACTTAATCCTCAGTGTGATAGTTGCTAACATCTTTTTCATGATAGAAGACTAAATGCTTTCTTTCCAGGATAAAGAACAAAGTAAAAATGTCTCCTTTCACTACTTTTCTTCAGCATTTTGCTGGAGGTTCTAGCTTGTGCAGTGAGGTAATGAAAAACCACAGGAAAGGAAGCAGTAAAATTATTTTTATTTGGAGACATGATTACCTATGTACAAACTCCTACAGGATCTACTAAAAAGCTACTAAAACAAGTCAGTGTGTATAGTAAGGTTGCAGGATCAATAAGATCAATAAAGAAAAATTAACTGTATTTCTTAATTCTGGCAACAATCAGAAAGTGAAATTTTAAAATGCCATTTATTAGCATCAAAAACTTCAAATTCTCGGGAAAAGTTCTCCAACTACTACCCTATCTCTTTCTGAGTTAAGCACCCTGGAGAGTGAACTGTTGTCAGTGCTCTTCTCCCTAGTTCCCCTTCCACTCACTTTCTAGTCTGGAGGGCTTACATTGCTGTCCTGACAACACCAATACTGTGCTCATCCAGATCATCAATGCCCTCTATTCTGAAAAAGTTCCTTCAGTTTTTAAAAATTAGCTTTCTTTTTTGATCTATTTATTGCATCTCTCTCCTGGTTCTTTTAATACCACCAGAAAAAATTTCAATATATCACTTGATTTACATTTCAGAACTTCCCTGGTGATTCTGATGTTTCCTTTATTTATTCAATAAATATGTACAGAGTTAGCCATTGAAATGTATGGATTGCATACAAAGATGAACTTATATAGTAGAACTCATTCTAAGGGAAACATATGTCTCCATGCAAACAGGGTAGGGTAACATGGGGCAGGGATAGAATACCATCAGATGGGAAGAGTATGAAAAAAATATGGAGACATAAAAGTAGTTATGTAAGTAAAATATATGGTCTTCAGTTTTTGAAGGACTGGGCACCTAATCTGTATTCTTTCTGTCTAACTCTCTTCCTGTCATCATTCTAGATGTGAAACATTGGAGTGGATGGTTGAAAACAACATCTTGAGCTCATGTTTAATGATCTACCACAGCCATATCTTGGGACCTGGGATTTTCTCCACTTCTTCTAAAGTGTAAGTTTGGGTTTTCTAGTTTCTGATCCCAGTTTCCTGTTATTTCAACATGCTCATTGAGTTTCTCCCAACTTCCCTATCCTTTGAACTCATCTAACTTTCTGACCCCTTTAACTTCTCTCAATTTTGCATCTTCTCCTACCTCTACTCTTTTCTACCCATGCTAAAATCCATAAGCCGTTGCCCCAAATCATTCTTTTGACAACATTCTCAGTTCTGTTACCCCTGTGGCTTTTTGGTACATCTCTACGTAGGTGTTCAGACTTTTCAGTGCTTCAGAACTGATCTGAATTTTGGAGAAGTAACCAAATACACATTAAAAAAAAAAAAACCAAAAAACCTCTCATGCATTCACAGGGCAAATTAGCATGCCATCTTTGTGTGTGTATATGTGTGTGTGTGTGTGTGTGTGTGTGTGTGAATGTGTGTGATCCATGTGCAGTGCTGGAAATACTCATATCCTCAATTCGGAGTATCTTTTTTTCCTCATATTGAGGTACCTGGAAAAACATTTTTTAAATGGGAAGATTGGTTACTATGATGGTGAGCAAAAGTTACAGTCTCTCTGGTTGTGGTGTTTTGTGCCAAGACTTGATTTTATCATCATTTCTTCAGGACACCCACCTGCCTTGGAGAGGGCCAAATACACACTGACAATATTTGTTTCCTTACGTGTCCTGTTTTTTCCAGTGCTTCTTAATCTAGCCAATTGCTTTTATTTGATCATTCACATTTAGATATCTTTCCACTGTTACTCAGGATGTTGTCAAATCTTGCTGGCCTAGGAATAATTACATTATTGTGAGTAACTTTGCATATTTCTGCTTTGACCCACTGCATATTGACATTTTAGTTTGGTACTTATTTTCAAATTCTGGGGTTCCCTGTCCTTAGAGCTGATCTCATGTATTGACTGAATGCATACAAATGTAAACACTTACACACAAAACATTTGCAAATCATTACACAAATATACTCAGTCCAAAAAACAGCAATATTACCACTACATATTTTATGGCAACACAGACACAGATGTCACCAACTTAGCAAAATGACAAAGTGAGTCACAAGAAACCAGTGGTACTAAAGGAAATAGGGGATATTTCATACTTTTTGACAAGCCATGATTGCAGCTCATGCTCAGACACAGAAGGCCAATGACAGTAATGTGCATAAACTGGAGGTAATGGATGCTCCCTCTTCTCTCATGGTCTCTGAGCTGCTTTATATGCAGCTGTCACTATCCATCATGCAGCAAATTAGAAGCAAGAGTCTGTTGCAAATGAACGCCTGAAGAATAAAACTTACGACAGGAATTTCTATTCCTTAGAAGCTTTTATGTTAAAAAAAAAATCAGATACTTTCAGGATTTCTGGTTCACAAGAGTTTTTAAGAATCTATTGAAATTCTCATCTGCTGAGAACCAAAATAGGTGAAAGTGATGTGGCAGATACTGAAGGGGAGACTCAAATAAGTATGACTTGGTTGTTGACAGATAAAATGTTCACAAAGAAGTAGCTGATGAGTAAGTACTTTGAAACTCCTACTTCATATATATACCATACACATATAACTCTTCTGATCCTTGAAGAAGCACCAGATCCATATTTGCAGATTGATTGACAGTAGATGCTAGTCACTTTTCTCAGGATCTGGCCTCCAAATTTCCTCCTTCATGAATACCAAGAGAGGAGAAGTTGAAATAATTTCTCTATGCATTGACTTAATCTTATCAGTCTATTGGTGATTTGATAGTATATGAGCTAATCTTCAAGTACATAAGCTCTAAAATATGGCCTTTAGGCAGCCAACGAAGTGATGAATTCCATCCTCCTCCAAGAAGCAATGGGACCATTTATAATGTGCTTTCCACCACCACTTACAAGGGAATATAGTTTTCTCTCAGCCCCATAGCTGAGAGAGCAGTTTGCAAGTTGATTTAAGAGCAGTTTGCAAGTTGAAGGGATGAATCATTCTTGTGAGAATAATAACCTGACTCCCAATGATAATATATTCTTCAAGTTCCCCTAAGCTTAGGTCATCTGAATCTCTGTCATAAATGGGCATGCGAATTAAAGCAACAGAGTCTTTTCCTAGTGTATGAAATCTATCTATCTATTATTCTATCTATCTATCTATCTATCTATCTATCTATCTATCTATCAATCATGTATGTATGTATGTATGTATCTTATCTATCTATCTATCTATCTATCTATCTATCTATCTATCTATCTATCTATCTATGTTTCTACATTGCTATAGAGGGTAGAGTTTACTTTAATTTCTCTTCTTTCCAGAAGAGAATGAAGAAAGCTTAACTTGATTTTATTGAATTCCTCTTAAAAATCTTCATGAAAATATTGTTGGGAGGCAGCCCCTGAGAGGCAGTTCAATACTATGCTCTTTCATTTGTTGACTCATTCATTCACTCATTCATGTGGAA
Organism: Macaca nemestrina; assembly: GCF_043159975.1. NCBI lineage: Eukaryota > Metazoa > Chordata > Mammalia > Primates > Cercopithecidae > Macaca > Macaca nemestrina. Next base: position 11,878,361 of record NC_092126.1, read on the forward strand.
CTGTTCAGGATTAAGGGACAATGATACAAAAGACATAGTCTTTGCTCCTTAGCAGTTCCGACAGTGGTGAGTTGGGCATATAAATCAATAAAATAGCTAAGTGCTGTATGAATGTCTTCTTTTGAGAAATGTCTGTTCTCAAAAGAAGACATTCATACAGCACTTAGCTATTATAGATGTACCATATGACCCAGCCATCCCATTACTGGGGATATACCCAAAGGATTATAAATTATGCTGCTATAAAGACACATGCACACGTATGTTTATTGCAGCACTATTCACAATAGCAAAGACTTGGAATCAACCCAAATGTCCATCAGTGACAGATTGGATTAAGAAAATGTGGCACATATACACCATGGAATACTATGCAGCCATCAAAAAGGATGAGTTTGCGTCCTTTGTAGGGACATGGATGCAGCTGGAAACCATCATTCTTAGCAAACTATCACAAGAACAGAAAACCAAACACCGCATGTTCTCACTCATAGGTGGGAACTGAACAATGAGATCACTTGGACTCAGGAAGGGGAACATCACACACCGGGGCCTATCATGGGGAGGGGGGAGGGGGGAGGGATTGCATTGGGAGTTATACCTGATGTAAACGATGAGTTGATGGGTGCAGCACACCAACATGGCACAAGTATACATATGTAACAAACCTGCACGTTATGCACATGTACCCTACAACTTAAAGTATAATAATAATAAATAAATTAAAAAAAAAAAAATAAAGAGCAGTTGAAGTTTGGATAAAAAAAAAAAAATAGCTAAGTGCAATTTTGCAGGTATTTTGATGGGGTGAGATTATGGGAGTTTAGGGGAAGATCAGCTGAGCTAGAACCCCAAATGTTAGGGAGAAGATCTTCAGGGTAAAATGGTGTCTGAGATGAGTTTGAAGGAAAGGAATAGAGCCAAAGAGGTATTCTTGAAAGAAGGAGCATCAGACGCAAGGTCGTGTGACATAACCATCGTGGATTATTCAGGAAACTGCGTGTATTTTGAAACCTTTGAAACATAAGAGGCCAGCTGGGGACTGTTAGAGATGGTGCTACAGTGGAAAAGTAGGGATCAGATAATTTTTTTGTGTGTGATCTGATAAAGAAACGGAATCCATGTCAAGTGAAATATGAAGCTTGGTATGATGGGAGCTGCGTTTAGAATGTTCTATCTGGCAGCAGGGAGTTTAACAGATTGAGGACTAATGAGAGGGTAGCAGAGGGACTCATTGGGAAGCCATTACAACATCGAGGCAGGAAAGACAGAGGTCTGAATGCAGGCAGTGATTATGGGGACAGAAAGAAAATCATCTTCAGGGATGTTGAGGAAGTGAAGTCAGCAGAATAAAGTGACGGATGAAAATGAAAGGAACAGATTTATAATGCTTTGACTGACAACTGACCAGAGCACTGGCTTAATGAGAGAAATGGTCTTTCTATCACCATCCAGTGCCTAGCATGGGTTCTTATATGTAATAGGTGTAGGGAACTGGTGAAAGTGGAAAAAGATTTTGCAATGTACATGTTATCTAGGTACTCATGTAATTTTTAAAAGGAACCTTTTCAGAATTATTGATATTATTGTTATCCAGTTTTCCTGATGAGAAAGGTGAGACTTAAACAGTAAGTAAATTTCCCAAGGGTCAGACAGAGCTCATAACTGTACACACACTGCAACCTATTCATTCTATCACTACATGAAGAAGCTTCACAAAATAATAATAGTAATAATAATAACAATAACTATATACATCATAGAGAAAACATTGAGCAAAAGGCATGAGCAATTTGAAAAAAATATATAAATGACAAATTAACATGAAAACACTTCAACCTCACTATTTAGAGTAGCACAAATTCAAACTATTTTAGTTTAGTACTCACAAAAATAAAAACTCAAAAGGAGGTATGCCTCCATTTTCATGCATTATCAGATGGGCAAGCAGCTTATAAAATGATATTTTTAACATTTTAAGAATCTGGGACTACTATATATCTTTTGGAAAAATGGTACTTTATAAAGTCAATTTTTATAATGAATTTTTATTAAAAAAAATTGAACAGTATGTGAACCATAGGTGCATGGAACAATGTATTTCATGAAGAGAACATATTGGTCTAGCCACCACTCAGACATGAAAGCATTTCAGAAGCTACCTATCTGTCAACATCTTCTGACCCAAAGGTAACTTCTGCCCATACTTTAATATCATATATTCATTTTGCCCATTGTGAACTTTTCGTAAATGGAATCATACAGTCTTGCTTCTTTCATTCACAATTATGTTTATGAGATTCATCCATGTTGTGTGTAGCAGTATTGTGTTTCACTCTCATTGCTATATAGTATTTGTTTGTAGGGATATGTCATAATTGACTTAACATTCTACTGTTTGGGGTCGTTTTTAAGATGTTTGCAGCTGTTTTGAATAACATATTGGTGCAGGATTTTGGTGAATAGTTTTTAAGATTTTTGAAGTTATTCTGAATAACATCCTGGCACAGGTTTTTGGTGAATAATGTTGGTTATAAAGCAGGAATTGAATTAAGGGTCTTAGGGTAGGCATATCTTGAGTACTTAGTAAATATCAACAAATAATTTTCCTATGTGATTATACCAATTTACAATCCTAACCGTAAGGTGCACCATACTATTGTCAAACTTGAAATTTTAGATATAAATCTAGTAGTTACATAGTGATCTTGAATTGTTTTTAATTTGCATTTTCTTCTGGTTAAAAAGATTGGACATCATTTCATATACTTGTTTGTATTTTGGATATTATTTTTTGCAAAATGTCAGTTCAAATATTTATTTTAGAACATAAATTTTTACTGATTTGTAGCATATATATATATATATGCTATATATATATGCTGATTTGTAGTATATACATATATATTTCCTTTTTTGGATGGATGTTTCAAATATCTTCTCCCTTTCTTTGTGTTATCTTTCCAATCTTTGAATGGAATCGTTTAATGGACAAAATTTCTTAATTTTAACATAATCTAATTTATAATTTTTATCTTTTTGGTAAATGCTTTCTGTTTCCTGTTCAAGAAAACAGTCTATCCCAAAGTCATGAATACAGTCTCATAATTTTCTTTCAAAACCATTATTGTTTTTCCTTTCACATTTACATCAATGATCTTTATGGTATTTATTTTGTGCATATTGTAAGTTAGGCATCAAAATGAATTTTTCCATATGGAGATACAATTGACCCAGCATATATTTTTTGAAAAAACCATCCTTCCCTCATTGCTCTGTAATACACTATTTGATTTAAAACAAACATTTATGTATTTGTCTGCTTCTAGAATATTCTGTTTCCCTAGTCTTTTTGTGTATCTTTGCACTGATACCACCCTTGTCTTAATTACTTAATTACTGTAGCTTTATTGTAATTCCTGACATGTGGTAATATAAGTCGTTTAAATTACACTTAGAAATTTATCTTCAAGATTGTCCTTGATACTTTTGGCTCTTTGCATTTTTATATAAATGTTAGAATCAGTTTGTCAACTAAAAATAACCGGCTGAGGATTTTGATTGGAACTTCTTAGAATCTCTAGATTAATTTGAGGATAATTTACTTCATTCCAACATGAGTCTTCATAACCATTAATTTATATATCCTTCTATTTATTTAGGTGTTCTTTAATTCCCCTAAGAAATGCCTTGTAGTTTTCAGTGTAATGATATAACACATCTGTTGGACGGATTTCTCGGTACTTATGTTTTGATGAATTGTATTTGATTATATAATTTATGAAATTTAATTTTCTACTTTTTTCCTTAGAAATAAAATTGATCTGGTACATTTATCTTGTATCAAAGTATTTTTGCCAAATTTACTCTTAATTCTAATAGACTGTAGATTTTTTTTTAGATTCTCTGGGTTTTGTCTTTTGCTTTCTAATTGTTTACTGTTTTTAAATATAAATTGATTACTTATATTTAAAATATAAGTATATAAAATATTATACAGAAATTTAATTCTCTATGCATAGTATAAAAGCAATTAAGGCCTGAAAAGATTTTAAAGTTTGGATAAACAGGATAAAAATAGCATTTTGAAGATTGAAGTCTTAAAATAGTAAAACATGAACTATCTGGCACTCTGTTGAGTATGTTTTTCACTGTTACTTTACAGTCTTCCATAAAACACAAGTGAAATGTTTCCAAGATATGCAGAAAGGGATTTCAAAATTTATATTGTTCTATTTTACTGGCTGATCTTTTATTTGTTCCCTGTGTGCCATTTTTGGTTACATAATCACAGTCACTTGATGCTGAAATTTGAGACAATTATTTTTTCTTCAAATCCTTGTTGATCTATTTTACAGGAAGAGGGGCTTTATCCTTCTATGAACAGATGGTGAACAATTCGATCTGTTTGAAACCAACATTCAATTCTTGCTGTAACAAGCACTACGTGGCATTTTGCAGGATGGTATATAACTAATCATCTTTTTGCTTTCTTGAGTCATTAAGTCTATGGTGCTGATAAAATCCTAAATTTCTCACCAACAACTACTATCAGAGATTTTGATCGTGAGTTCTCAGCCTATGTTTGTGACTTTTAGTCACAGCAATACATTCTGTCTTTTCAAAATAATAGTATGTGCCAGCAATAACCCCTAATTTCTTACTGGAATTTACTTTTTCCCTAATTATTTATTTATTTTTTTCCAAAAGTATGTCTGGAAGAAAAGGCACAGATACGGAAGGGAGCTAGCATAGCATTACATGACCTAGGCACTGAGCTAACACATTGCAGATGTGCATTGCATTTCAGCTTCACAGTTTTCAAAATGAGATTGTTTTGGCCCTTATTTTAAAAGTGAGAAAACAGAGGCTCAGAAATGCTGCATATATATTTCAGATCTTTCCAATAAATGGAAACTCTGGAATTTTAACTCAGTTCTGCCTGATCCCTAAGTCCATGGACAGTCTCCATGAAGAAGCTTCACAAGTCACAGTTACTGAGTGTCTGTACCTGGTCAGTTTCATTATAGAACCTGTTCTTTTAGCTAATCTCTCCACTGCCTTCATTGAGAAAGGAGTCATTTGTCCTTGTTAAGTACTGGCACAGGGCCTGGTACATAGTAGAGATTCTATGTATGTTTGTCAAGGGTAGAAAATTGAATATGTTGGCACTAGTGATTTCATTTACCCAGAATACTTTGCTACTGAAACCAGAAAAAAAGTAGGCAAATGGATATTCTAAAGTTATTTTTCTGTGTTTTGTCTGTTTTGCTTTCTGTATAATAAAATATATGAAAGCCTAAATAGCAGCCGGACAAGTTAGGAAATACGTCCAAAATGCCCAAACAAAACAAAAGGCACCTAAGTACAGTAGAGAAAAATCTGCTTGGTAAAATAATGAGAATATATCAAAAAAGGGTTCTTTTTATAGATTTCTCAAAATTTAAGTATAGTAGCAAAATGTAAACACTTCTCACATTTTCAAAGTGGCTTTGGTTTAGAAAGTCGAGATAAAATAACCTGAAGCTATATTAAAGTCTTATTTAAAAATTTGAATTTTGGAATATTTTCTATTTTGGAATAGCTTTTGGGTGATATAGCCTTTGAATGGAATTTCACCTGTTATACTTCATTGCTAATTTTATTAATTCACATAATAGGAATTTTACTCTTTTAAAAAGTGTTTTAATATTTTCTACATCCTGGACTTTGCTTGTATAGTAGCCACTCAACAATTGTTTGATGATAATTAATTTTAAAATATTTTAAAGAAGGTTACCTTCAGTATAAGGAAAAGGGGATCAATAATAATAAATAGCTAATATTTATTGCAGATGCCAGGTATCAGGTTAATGAAAATATATCAAAAAAGGATTCTTTTATAGATCTGTCAAAATTTAGGCAGAGTAGCAAAGTATAAACACTTCTTACATTTTCAAAGTGGCTTTAATTTAGAAAGTTGAGATAAAGTAACCTGAAGATATATTAAAGTCTTATTTAAAAATTGTTTCTATTTTGGAATAGCTTTAAAGGTGATACAGCCTTGAGTGGAATTTCACCTGTTATACTTCATTGCCAATTTTATTAATTCACATAATAGAAATTTTACTCTTTTAAAAAGTGTTTAATATTTTCTACATTCTATACTTTGCTTGTATAGCAGCCACTCAACAATTGTTTGATGATGGAGTATTAATTTTAAAATATTTTAAGGAAGGTTACCTTCAGTATAGGGAAAAAAGAATCAGTAACAAAAAATAGCTAATATTTATTGCAGGTGTCAGGTATCAGCTTAAGGACTTTATAGGCATTATTTTATTTATTTCTCATGACATTGCTATGAAGTTGTATTGATTTTATCCTCATTTTACAGATGTGAAAACTATAGTTTAGAGAAGATGACTGTTCATCTGCTAGCAAATAGATGTGCTAGGATTTAAACCCACGATTTAAGGCCCAACTACTCAATGTTATGTAGGTTTCTATCTTCTATCTTTGAGAGATTTTCTCACACCATAAATTGATAAATAATACAAAACCCAAGAAGCATGTAGTCTCATTAATGCAGTCCTTCAGCACTTATATCAAAAAGGCTTATGTGCCTGCAAATAATGACCAGAGATTAGGATAGGGGCTGCAATTTAGCCAAAAGGAAATATTAAAGTAAAGCCCACTGATGAGTCATATCTGGGCCGTACTGGAGTTTAGGCATAAATTTCTATCTATGGTGTATTCTGAGAGGTTTCCATTGAGTATCACATTAATCTGACCCTACCAATGAACTTCCCCAAATCGGTCACAAGATTAAATCCCATGTATGTATCCATCCTAGAGACAAAGTACCCCCAGGATTTGTTTGAGGGAATTATCTTTCTACTTATGTTAAATTACCAAATTACAATCTTTTTCATGCTTAGGTATTTAAATGATATGTTAGGGGTTCTCTACATTCTAGGTGTTGGATATACCTTGGTGATATACACATGCATAGTTCCTGCTATTACAGAATTTATAACATAGTACAAAAAATAAACACTAAACAAGCTATAATTACAAATGTGACTGTGAAGAGAGAAAGAAAAGTCAGAGTTCAGTGTTTTAAAGGAGTAACTTTAATACAAGGATTTTATGAAGATGGCAAAAGCATTGATGTATGACTCAGCTAAATACCAGCAAGTCTAAGGAGCTTGCTCAAAGTCACGAAGCTCTGCGGTGGCTAAGATGAAATCAAACATGGGTTCATTTAACTGTAAAGCTGATACTGTCTCTATGGCAGGCAGGCTGCCTCCAGTATATGTTACAATCATCATTGAATACAGCCCCATAAAGTAGTTGTATCACAACCATGTGGAGAGATTTCTGGAATAAACACAAGCGTTTCTTTGCATCAGTAATAAACATGCTATCAAATTTTATTACCATTTATTCCCTTGGCTATATCTTCTAATTTTAGACATTAATATCTTGTCTATACTATAATTTGGTAGAATCTTTTTATAAAGTGAACATAATAGTCCAAATATATCTGTGGAAAAACATCAGAGCTACAATCCATGCTGGTGCTTGTCAACGATTTTGGTTTTGCAAATGAGTTCACAATTTTGTGGTGCTGCAGGTAATATTTATTGCCTGGTAAAAACTAAATTTGTCTTCTCTAAGTTACTTATTTTGCATGTTTTTCCTCCATAGGATTAGGAAATCTATTCTATCTACTAAGCTATGCTTGTGACCCACTGTTCAATCATTTCTGCAGGGGGCTATGCTAAAAGTGAGGGTTCCCGAAATCTGAGAGCCCCCACAGAGGATTGGCCAAGGATAGAGTTGTGGCGAGGGAGGGGCATCCAAAGAAGAGCCAGATGAGCAGTGCAGGGTGTCAGGGGTAAAGGTCGAGGCAAGTCCTCAGAGAGAGAAACCAGAAGGGTCTAAACAGGTGCCTTTGTGGGCAGCTCAGGTTAAGAATTTCAGGACTGACGTTACTGGTAAGAAAGCATATTAGAGCTGACTTGGAGATGGCACATGAGGCAAAGTCCAGGGGCAGGCCTGATGGATTGGGTTCAGGAAGGCTCAGAGGGCCTCTCCTGTCTGCGTAGTATCTCATGCATCCTCTTTTGAAATATATTGCCCAGTAGTTGTGGACTAAACAAGAGAACAAAGATTATCTTGGCAGGTTCCCTTTCGATTTCCCACATGTCAACCGTGGTTTGCCCCTAGCTGATGATTGTTATTTTTGCAACAGCTGAAACATAAAAGGGAAAATCAAAAGATACTCTTCACTAGTACCAACTGCCGCTCTCATGTGTGTAGGGTGCCATTTATAGATCTCCCAGGGAACAACATATTAATAGTAACTGATGGTCAACACGTGAGGATTGCTTAAAAGGTACACCCCAGTGTTTGACTGCAGTTGTAACTGGCTGCATCTCCACTATGAAGTTTGTAGGAACCTCAGGTCTAGTCCATTTATGGACCCACCAGAGGTTATACCATAATCACCAGTTATTTGCCTCCCTCCACTGGTAGACTATATAAGTGGGCCTTATTCATGAGACTTGTGATAGATTCATGAATAAAAGAATAAATGAATGACTTGTAGGTTTGGTCATAGATAATTACCTAGGACACTTTTAAGAGAAATGCAAATGGGGAGTGAAAGTGGTGGTCAGGAGACCCACCAGCTTTTCCTGAACTATTCATGTAAGTTTTGCTTTCTCTAGAAGATGGCTGATGTTAAACATTTCAACTTTTAGAAACTGGGAAATTTTCTGTTTGGAATGTTTCACTTTGGGAAAACATTTGCTGAGAGTGCTTTTGTTACATAGACATGCTTATTTTATTTGGTGTTTCAGTAAAGTCCAAATCAGGTTTATTTTTCTGAACAGATCTATTCAGTTTCTCTGAATCCTCTGATTCCCCATAAATGTGGGCTATTTGTTGGTTTTATAATCACAGTTTCTTGGTTATAGAACTCATTATTTATTATCTTTTAAGGGCAAGTGAATGTTTACTATATAAAGTTTGGCATTATTATTAGTAATAATAATTTTGAGACAGGTTCTTGCTCTGCTGCCCAGGTCAGAGTGCAATGGCACCATCACAGCTCACTGCAGCTTCAACTTCTTGGGCTCAAGCAATCCTCCCGCCCAGCATTCTGAGCGGCTGGGACCACAGGTGTGTACCACCACATCTGACTAATTTAAGATGGGGGTCTCACTATGTTGCTCAGGCTGGTCTTAAACTCCTGGGCTCAAGCTATTCTCCTGCCTCGGCCTCCCAAAGTGTCGGGATTATGGGTGTGAGCTACCACACTCAGCCAACATGATTTTTATAATGAGAAAATAGATAGCCTTCTTCTGTGAGCCTAAAAATACGTTTTAGTTAAAATAACAGCAAAACTTGTCAGGATCTAGAATATTGTATTTCTGACTTAATCCCAGGGTTGCAAAAATGTCAATGGAGACATTGTCTGGTGTGGGGAGGCATTTGTGGGTATCATGACACCTAAGAGTACAGGCAATATTTTATCTCCACTTCCAATGGCCATGTCACTTTCAAACTTACTTTTTAAATGTGTTTTTGTTTTGTGCTAGTCTTCCAGATCTTGTCCTCTTAACTGCCCAGATTTTCTGTAACTGCTTGGTAGGGCTGCCCTAGTCTTTAAGCAGAGGTTCCTAGTTGCCGTTGCTATGATTCTTCCATCAGCAATTTTTTGAAGCCACTTCATCTTAGGACCTTGGATCCTGATACCTGGTGGTGGAAAAGCTTCGATATGCTCCAATAATTTATCTTCCTTCCTCTGAAATTCTCTTGAGCTCTGTTGACTGTTTCAAACCTCTCAAGGGCTAAGAGAACCCTCTTTTCTTCTGATGCCTCTTTAAGAGGAGTTAAAACTGGGCCGATCGCCTTTCCATTTTATTTCAATCTATCGTGGCCTTTAAGATCTAATTTTCCCCTTAATATCTGTCTAGATTGCAAAATTTTAACATTTAAGAATAGCTTTTTCTTCAGTTTAAACAATCCATCTTTCCTTATTCTGACACAAACTCAAGTATGACTTTTCAAAGGATTTGTTACTACTGAATACTATGACTGATCTTAAAGTTGCAGGCATAGGTTTTTAAAATTATCCAGAATCTTTTTGGCTGTGAGAATTTCCTTAAAATGATTCTTTCTCTTATCCTGAGAAGGTAGCATATATTACCTTTTTAATAAAGACTCATTTGTTTTTATTAATTTTTTAAAATAAAACTTACCATCTTTCTAAGGGTGAAGACTCAGTATGGGTATCTGAAATCTAAAGGCATCATTAGAATTCAGGTAAATGCCAAATCCAAAGTCACTTTGAATAGATGTACTATGCAGTTTTTTTGAACCCATGGTCAAGACACACAGCTCTTTCTGTAGTCTTTTATTTTTATTTTTATTTTTTATTTTTAGGATGGAGTCTTACTCTGTTACCTAGGCTGGAGTGCAGTGGCGTGATCTTGGCTCACTGCAACAGAGCTCACTCCCGGGTTCAAGTGATTCTCCTGCCTCAGCTTCCCAAGTAGCTGGGACTACAGGCATGTGCCACCACACCTGGCTATTTTTTTTGTATTTTTAGTAGAGGTGGGGTTTCTCCATATTGGCCAGGCAGGTCTCAAACTGCTGACCTCAAGTGATCCAACCACTTCGGCCTCCCAGAGTGCTGGGATTACAGGCGTGGATCATTGCTGCTGGCCTTCTGTATTCTTAAATCCAGTATGTCTAGCGATTTGAAAGCAGACAATATTGCCAGGCTTACCAAAATAATCTAGTTCTATCTCTAACTCCCCTGTAATATCAGATGAAGCTGTGACCCTTTGGTCCAAGGTCAAGAAGCTGCATCCTAAGATCCTTGTCTGACCTACAAGCCATTTGATGAAGTCTGTGCAGGCAGACTTGTGTGGCATTTGCTTAAAACCAGAAGGTGTTTTGTTCTATTAGATCATACATGTGTCCTGCCTTGGCTACCCTCCATGGGACAAAGCAGCCATAAGCTGCAGTGACTGTCCAAAGCCAGCATTTACTCAAAGTAACTTACAGCTGCCTATCTAGAACTATACGAGATTAAAAACCGTACAGATGCAATGTGAGCCCCTGCAAGCTATCACGGTAAAAACTCACAAGGCCAATTCCACAAAAAGGCTTAATGTCTACTGTTCCTTTGCTTCCCAAATGACACTCATTGTTTATCTTTTAAGATCCACAGCCCAATGCTTAGATCTTAGGGTGTTAGTGAAGCCGGATAAATGACATCCATTAAGAAAAAGAAGGGAGTCAAGGAGTAGAAATCTAAATGACATCTTTTTTTTTTTTTTTCTAACTGATAAGGCCAATTGAGAGCGTGGCAAGCATTTGGGTTTCCTAATACAAACCTCGGAATTAGAGATTTTTGACAGCCCAATTACAGTCATCATTGGGCCCACCCAAGGATTTCCCATATAGAAGTCTGTTCAGAGAACTCTCCATGGGGAAAAAAAGCCAGAGCTTTTACCTTTCTCTGTGTAGCCTGACTCCTAATAGAGAAACAGAAGTGGGCTAAACTCAAGGAGTTTATGATCCATTGAAACAGCATAGGAATGTTGCTTTAATTTGCATTTATCTAACAACCAATGAGGTTGACCATCGCTTCCCACAGAGCTAATAATCTGGGAGAGAATGCTTTGACCTTGGAAAATGTCCCTTGTTTTTCCCCTGCCCGTTCTTCTACTGGGTTCGCAAACCTGATTCATAGAAACGCAGTATACTCATCCTTTGAACATAAAGACAATTTTAATTGCTGACAATTTTTGAATGGAGATGTCAGCAAAATTATGTTTCATTTCTCACCCCTATGGAGCTGCAGGGTAAATGATAACTTACATTTATACATTTAATCTTACATTTATAAAGAGTTGCATGATTTAAAAATAATTGTTACGTGTATTACCTCATCCCTCCCAACAAGCCAGAAAGTAGGGTGTGCTGTTCCCTGTTTCATAAAGTGGGGAACAATTTCAGAACTTTGACTCTTAGCCTAATGCTATAACAGCTAGTTAAGTAGATATGCAAGAAATAAAATCAAGGTGTTTTCTTTTTCTTTTTTCTTTTCTTTTCTTTTCTTCTTCTTTTCTTTTTTAACCTGGAAACTCGTTTCTCATTCCATTATGTCACTTTTTTTTTTTTTTTAAAAGAAAAAACAAAGACTTAAAAAACGTGTGTTTGTTCACAGTTTGGAGTCATGACAAGGAGAAAATGCAAAGGAGGATCTAGAAATCTCTCCTCCCCTAGAAGAGTGCTCATCTTTTACATATGCAAAAAATGGCTTATCCTAGGTTGCTGAAAGCTCAAGTCATGGATGCTTTGTGAGGGTAGTGACCAAGACTCTTGTTGTTTTCCTCTTAAATTCAAGGGGATAGTTAACACAGTTGTCTAAGGGCTACAGAATAATTTCATTCCTCAGTAAACAAGTGACCTTTAATGAAGTTCAACATGCTGGATTACTTCCACTCAACATAATAAGAATAATATTACCTCAGCCCTTCAGAGGATAATTTAGTGATACTTTGCCAAACATAAAGAATTCTTTTATCTGAGTTGAGGCAAAGTAATGGTTTGTTAGGACAGAAGACGTCAAATTTGAAAGGCAGAAATTGATCTATTTACAGAGCTGCTGTCAGGGTAATTCAGGATGCCTGAAAGAGCCACATTAAAGCTGCTCATAAATCAATAATCATCCTAATGAAAAGCAAAGAGAACAAAGATAACACAAAGTTTGTAAATTACTGAGGATGAAGCAGGTGATCAGAAAGACTAAAAAAAGCTTCTAAGTCTTTGCTTTGCTGCTTCTTATTTGCTCCTTGTCTAACAGAATTAGAGAATGTGCACTGAAATCTACATGTGTTTTAAAAAGAAAAAATGAAACATAAATTCTAATTTCTTCCTCAACGCATTTTGGTTCAAAGCCGTCTGGTACTTTTGTGTATATTCTAAGGCTCTAGGCACACAGAACTACTTACCACATTCTGTGTTGAAAATTTAGTGACTCCCCCGGACAGTTTCACACTTCCACAGCTTCTCTCATACTGTCTTTGCTAGCAATGCTTTTGTTTCATTTGTATTCATACAAGTCTTACTCTTACTTCACGGTCCAGGTCAAATATCACCTTCTCATCTCGGATTTACTTCTTGCAGGGAGAGTCGCTGTTTCTACCTTTTTTCCTCAGCATTCTAGATACTTCTCTTGGAATACTTACCCCACTGGGACATGTTGTACCCTCCCCTGAGTTTCCTACGAGGTTCAGGGATCATAGGAAGGAAATATTAATAGTTTTAGTACCTAACAAAAGACCACAATCCAATAAATGTTTTTTGGATAAAATAAACTATCTAAAAAACTGTGTTATCCCTTAAACCACCTTTAAATATATCAGACCCCATATACTTTCTAATGGGAGATAACTCTGCTTAACTGCTTCTCATTCAGAAAAATGTACGTCTTGAAGAATTTCCCCACTCCTTAGAATTTCAATTCTAAATTTGCTACAACATATTAATTCAGAAGTTATGGCAACTTTCAAGAGGCAAAATTGAAACTTTGAACCAACCATTTCCTTATACTTACATACATTTCAATTGAAATGTGAAATAAGTCAGATTAAAAAATACATAATTGGGGATCATGTTAGTGCTAGTTGGGTAAAACAATATGAGAAGCTAAACTTCCCTAAGAAGAGTTAACTTTAACAATTTTACGAGGAATATATACATACTACCAAAAATCAATATACTATGGAAAAATTATATTTCTTGGAGCAAATTTTTATATACTAGGGAATTACGTCTTAATCTTTTTGGTATTAGCTAGACATTTCAAAGCATTTCGTTCTGACTTCCTGTCAGTTAAGAAAGCTGGAAAATGTCACTTCAACAATCTTTTCCTCTAAAAACTGCTTTAAAACTCTTACATATATTCAACAACAGTTAACATCACTTCAAAATCACCAAGTAGAAAATAAACAAGCTGTTGTGAATGTGTTTAAGGTACCTTCTACAAATTTACTTTAAAAAATCTTAATATAAGCAAAGGGTTCTGCCTCTATTACCTACACTTTGATTTTAAGTTGTTTGGCCATTACTGGCTAAGGTGAAAGTCAGCATTAATTCAGAAAAAGAAAAAAATCGCTTTCTCAGTCAACCTTCTAATATGACCATTTTTCATAGAGGTCAATTGTGTGTGCCAAGTTAGATGTCTGTAGTCTAGAGGAATTTTATGTTCACTTCTTTATTGGTCTTAGACCACTTATAGTATAACTAAAAAGTTAAGCAATTCATAAATGCTTTTTCCTAACATCTGATGTTCTCTGACTTGGAATACTCTTAAAACATTTCAACTCATCTTTCTCACCACTTCTCCCCCACCTCCCCAGGCACGGTTCACTCCTGTCTCTCTTTGGGTTTAAAAGACATTTGTGCAGAAACATGTTTCCTGATGAATCTTTTTGAAGGAAATCCCTCTCTGCTTGTCTCATTGTCTTATTACTCATTATAAATTACCTTATTATTTCCATCAGCATATTTAATATAAATGGTAACACTGTATTTCTTCATTTGGTAATTGTCTGTTACAACCACTGACTGCAAACATCATGACAGCAGGGCTCACATCTCTCTTTGGTCACTGCAATATCCCCCAGCACTTTAACAGTGTCAGGCATATTCTAGATCAGTGCAGTTTAATAGAAATTTAACCTGAGCCACATATGTAATTTTAAATCTTCTAGAAACCACATTAAAAAAGTAAAAAGAAACAGGTAAACTTAATTTCAATGATTTTTAATTTAATCTAGTATATAACCTAATATGACTTCAACGTGTATTCAAAGTAAAAAAGATTATTACTGAGATACTTGACTTGACTTTTTCTTCTTACCAAGTATTAATAATCAGTATTTATTTAACACTTACAGAACATCTCTTTCCGGAATAGCCACTTTTCAAGTGATCAGTAGTTGTGTATGGCTAGTGGCTACCATGTTAGATGGCACAATTCTAGACCTTCAATAAATATCTGTCAAATGCATGAAAGCTAAAATCTGCTGAATGTGAGGGTGTGGTTGGTGCCCCACCTAGGTTCCATCAGAATCCTATCCTCTCTGTGTACTATCCCCAGCTCTTGCGCACTTCATTGCTAACAGCTAGTACCTGCAGCCTTCAGAGGATTCCCCTTAGATACTAGAGTCACCTTACTGTACAAGAACCAGAAATCTCTAGGAATTTTATATACCCTTCTCCACAAACAATAGGCAACTTGGATAGCCTATGGATGACTGGTGTGGAAATACCACGCTCTTTTGCCTCCATGCAAGGCAAATTCTGAGGTGTATTTATACTTTGGTGCTCCCTGCAGGATGGGACTGAGCATGGGACTCTACCTGAAATTGCCTTTTTGTTTGGCTTCTTCTCCTAACCTATCCTGACTCCCCTGCTGCCTTGCTGATTTAAGACATTTTCTTAATAAAGCACTTGCTCCTAAATTTTTGGCTCAGAATCTGCTTCTGCAAAAACTCAATGTGCTCAAATTGTGGGATGTTCCTAATGCATAGTTTTTTGTGTTGCAATGGCTTAAGCCAGAGCATGATTGGATTCTGTCTGCAACCTGAGTAATTATAAAGGTCATTCTGTCTCCCATTGTCTCAGGTACTGCATACTCCTAATAAATATTCAAACATATTAAAAATAAGTTTAAAATGTTATTTGTCCCTTCCTTCTTTTCTATAGTAACTGCTGTAAATTCTCTTGTACATCCTTGGATAAATTTCTTATGCAAATTCAGCATATATGTATAATATGTCATTATATTTATGAATTTACTTTTTAATTTTTATACAAATTAGATTGGAAATACTCTTCTGTTCATTGCTTTTCCATTAATATTTTCAAAATTTTATAAAATATTTTTTCACTTTTTATATTTTAAAATATAAAATATACCTTTTACCCATTTACCTTTATGAATGCATCCCAATTTATTTTAGCACCTGCATATATTTTAAATCCCTTTTCTTCTTTGTCTATTTTAACTGTTAATTTGCTTTTAGTCCTTTATACAGACACAAAATCTTTAGGTCTCTGGCATTCACATGTTATTCTGTTCTATTCACATATGTTATTCTTGCCAGCTGATTTTGACCAAATTTTTTCAAATGGGAAGTAATTGCAAGCGTGAGTCTAAACATACATCAAGGTATAGGTTCTTAATCTGGGCTCCAGTGAGGACCTGTGCTTGAAGGCATGTGTTGTACACATATATATAATTCTAGGAAGAAGGATTCAGAGCTTTCATTGGAATTACAAAGATGTCTGTGGCATTCAAATGTTAGGATTTAGTGTACAAATATAAACTGTGTGATGTATTTTTTATAAATCTCTTGCAGATTTATCTTACCCGCCTCTCCTCATTAGATTAGCAATTAATTAGCAGCTTCTCAGTTGGCATCCTGATCCTTCAGAGAGTTGGATCCAGCCTCACCCACATTTATATGCCCTGCTACCAAGTTCAATAGTACGGTCATTAATAGTTTCTTGAAAGATGACGATGTTTTCTCTTTTGTATCTATGAATTCTCAGTGGAACAAATTTAATTTTCATCTGCCTCTGCCTTTTACTCTCTTTTGATTTGCTTTTGGGAAATTTAAGGACAAAAGATCCTGTTCTGTAGACAAGGAACATAAATCATTTTGGACCAACTGCACAAACGTGAAAGTATTGAACAGGAGCCAGCCTGAACACAAACATCTCCTACTCCTGTGTCCTCATTAGGATGTGTTTTTAGCTGCCTAGAGTTCTAGCATTATCACCTCCGTTCTCAGTCAATAATTCTAGGCACATGTCTGGTTTTTCCTGTCTCCTTAATCACTAATATTCTCTTGTTCAGAATTCTGAATTAATTTAGAAGTTTCTTTACATAGTGAATGGCCAAGACATTTTTCTTTTATCAGTGAAGTACCTTGTTTTTGTCACCAATATATTGCTAGGGTACATGGGCGTGACCTTCTTCCTCCATTGCCTATAAGACAGTGAGGCATGCCCTCTGATGGCTGAGCTGGGCCTGGCAGTGACTGCTGACAGTGCTGGATTATTATACCAGTAAACAGTGTGTTCTGCCAGGGTTCGTCACCAAAGTGCCATCTTAACTTGGACAAATTGGCAGGGGAAGCCTCAGTGTGTAAGAAACAGAAAGAGACCATAAAGACGGAATCATCCCAAGCACTGTAACATTTCCCAGCCCAGTCTTTCCCTAATTCATGCAGTCTGCTTATTTCAGTATAGATGTTTTAGAAGACAAAAGGTGATAGTTACAGGTTAGCATTAAGTTTGAGGTCATCTGACTGAATATGTCATGCTTTATTCTCTTTTTACATGAAGTCTGTTGATGTAATGAAAATAGTAGCCATATGACCTTAAGTAAACTATTCCCCTCCTCTGAACCCTAGCTTCTTAGTCTTTAAAAAAAGAGGTTGGCCTAACTTATTGTTTCTTAAATCTAGGGACATAAAAAGATATTTCAACATATGTAAGGTGTGCTTTGCACCTTGTGTGCACTTAGTCAATATTTGGGGGTTAATATTAAAAATAGTAATCATAATAACATTAATGAGAGTGATAACTAAGCCCGTAAAAGAGCCTTTGCAGTACATACCAATTCATTTAATATACGATCTCATTTTGCAAATGAGGAAACTGAGATACACACAATTAGTAAGTAGACTCTCTCAACTTTGGTGGCCCTAAAACTTTCTGATTTCTAGAATTCTATTTATACTAAAGGAATAAAAAGCCATCTTCTGTCTACAGAAGACCACAAGTTATTAGAGAGCTCTAATTCTTACTGGAAATAGATTGTTAAAAAGGAAATTATTGTCTTCAGCAGATACACTGTTTAGAGAAAATACAGCAATGATTTTGTTGCATCCTGAGTGACTGGTCCTGTCTGGCATGTGCAATGCTGAAACTTGACCCAAAGCCAGGATTGTAATTGTGGGGGAGGGGCATACATGGCACATCTGGGAGGCGCCGGGCCTAAAAGCCACCTATGTTTCTAATAAGTAGAGCTAGAGACATCTAGTGCATACAGCTCTCCTTTGCAGTCCATGTTGAAAGTTCACTAGTAGCTTCATAGCATCCCCTAAAATCAGGCACACAGCAGACTTCAAAGGTTGAAATTTGTCAGTCATTTTCAGGCAAAGCACTTGGCCCATGTATCCATCTGTAGCTACTTTCCATTACTGCCATTGTCTCAAGAGCAACTGCACTGACCTTGCCCCACTGTTGGAAGAAGAGAAAAGAATATGCAAACTTCTATAAAATGCTACAAGAGCAGACATCCACATGTGACATTGTAACAGCAGAGCATTGGATTTGTGTAAAGTTTGGCAGTTACTGATAGAATCATTGTTGTATAATTATTTTGATAATGATATTGTAAATACAAGGCTAAGATAAAACTGGGTTTAAATTCCATTAGTGGACCCATGGCTAATAGTCTTGTATTCTCCAAAGTGGTTTTCTGTAAGCAGGAAAAAAAAAATACTTAATGACGCATATGACTCCAAAAATGCTAAAAGAAACAAACAAACAAAAAAGAAAACAAAAAACAGAAGGTAATGTGACGGTGATAGACTGAATTGTGTTATCCCATAATTTACATGTTGAAGCCCTAATCCCCAATGTAACTCTGTTTGGAGATAGAACCTTTAACAAGGTCATTAGGTTAAATGAGGTCATAAGAGTGGGACCCTAATCTGAGAAGACTGGTGTCTTTATAAAAAGGGGAAGAGACGCCATCTCTCTCTCTCTTTCCACACGTGCACAGAAGAAAGGCCATGTGGAGACACAGTCTGCAACCCAGGGAGGGAGACTTCCCCAGGAACCAACCCTGATGGCACCTTGATTTTGGACTTGCAGCTTCCAGAACTGAGAGAAAATAAATGTATTTTGTTTAGGCCACTCAGTTTGTGGTGTTCTCTTATGGAAGCTGGGGCAGACTAATAAAGTGACATGCTGACAAAGTAACTCAAAGTTTTTCTAGGAATCTATGTAAGCATTTCAAGATGGAGGTAACGAGGCTGTCAGAGGAGATGGATCGTGCAGACTCTGGAACTCTTTGTTTAGGATGAAAGGCAAATTATGAAACCTATGTTGCCTAGGGACAGAAGCAAGCCCTAGATAGACAAACTTTCCATAGGAGGCTGATTTTAGCTAGGAATGAGGAACATACAGAAAATAATTGGAATCCAAGCATAAAACTGAATAAAATATTAAATAGCAGGGTTCAGGATGAGACAGACCCAGAAATCTATGGTTATTTCTCTTCATGTGCATATATGTACATAAAAGGTGGAAAGGCAAATTTTAGCTTTGATGAAATACAATAGAAAAATGCTTGGCTCTTACTCTCTAGTGTGAGGAAGGGCAGTTCAGAGAAAGCCCATTAATGAGAATAAGAGATCACCACAAATTTCCAGCATAGTACAGATTCTCCAGTGTCCTTTCCTTTCAGAGCATAAGGTCCTGCCTCAGTTGTGTTTCAATTTATAAGGTGTCTATGTTCAAGAAGAAATTGAAGAGAGAAAGAAGTATGCTGGGACTTTTCTCCAGAAGGCAACTCGGTAAGCCTCAATATGAGCTCCAACCTTGAATTCCTCCAAAGTCCACTGTTGGGACAATGATTCTTGGTAATATTCTGAAATTTAAGAAATGAGAACTGTCTCTCCTTTCATATTTTGGGGGCGGGGCAAGGAAGCTCTCTCAGCCAAAAGCCAATTGCAGTTCTCCTTTTTTATAAAGACTAATATAAATTAAAAGTGCCCATTAGTGTATAGCATACTGAAACTTTATGAACAATAAGTTCATGTATCCAGAACCCAGATCAAGAAACAGAATATTGCCAGCACAGAGCCCTCATCTCTTCTAGTCCTTATCTATACCATAGAAGGACAACTGTTATTCTAACTTTGCATAGAATAGATTGGCTTTGTCTATTTTCATACTTTGCATAAAAATAATCGTACAATCTACCCTTTCAGGTCTTCTTCTATAGTTTAGTGTTGTCTGTGGATTTCACCCATTTAAATGAACACATTTTTGGTGATACATTCTGCCTTCCTCGCTTGCCTCTTTTCCTCATGTTCCTGGGGCCATCCTTAGCAGTTCATCCACTCAGTGGGCATGCATTCTAGTCTTTTCTGGTTCTCCATTTCCAGGTATAATTATCTGATTTATGCCCAGAGTCATCTCTAGATGGATAGCCATTTGTGTTATTCACACTGAGTTGCTCATAAAATCAAAGCTTATGTTTATAAACAGACAGTGAAAGAATGATTGAGCTAGTGATGAATGATTATACTACCATGACAGTCATGAAGCCCCTTAATCTTTTCAACACCACATCCCTTTTTGAATGTGGATGTGTCTAATTCCATAATGAGAAAGCGTAAAGGGTGAACATCCTGATCTTTTTTTTGTTGCTGGAATCAATTAATCTTTTCCATCATTCCCATTCCTTCCTTAGTCAGTAATATTTTGATGGCAAGGATAGCACCTTATTGAGTTCTACTCAGTAGAGTTTTTTCTTTAGACAATCACTATAAAAATGCTTCACTGCTTAGTATTAGAAATTAAGAGAGAAATAAGACAGCATCAGCTCTCAAATGGCTCAAGATAGCATTGGAAACTCTATCTCTTGCGATTTCTCTCAAGAGCTTCAGAAGAGGATTGTAGGGACACAGAAGAGAAAAGGACTGATCTTGTTTCTGTTTGGGGAAGATTTGACACAGAGAACACCTGCCCAAATGACAGACTTTAAATACAGAGAAAAGTTCTGCTTTGCTGAGTGCACACAGCTTTGAGATGCTTTTCCTCTTTCCTTGTCATTGACTCCCTGGATGGTCTTGATCAAGTCTTGCTTGTTTATTTCCCCTATCAAGTTTCTAATGGGAGACAACACTCACTTTTCTAACCCCATCCATCTTACAATTTCACTGCCACAGAGTCCAACTATTTCTGAGAAATAAAGTATTACAATTCCCTGAGAATCAGCCCCACTGGAAGCACAATGAACTTCTTTTCTTTGCATGTCTTGGGAATTTAAAAGGATGGAACAATAAAATTCAGGTATCTTATTATAAATATATAGCACTAACATAACAGGTAGTAAATCAATGTCCCAGAAACAAATTTCAAATGGCAGAGTCAACAGCACACCTCCAATACGAATAAAGTTTGATGAAAAGCTTTGATTTCTAAATGGGAAAGAGCTAGTGGTTTGCATGGAGATTAGCACAGCCTCACAATGCTTGTTGCATCTCCTGCTGAGAGACAGTAATGCAAAATATGAATTAGAAGCTACTCTTGTATTTACTGGCATTACAAGCCCCTGCAGGAAGGTGGAAATAACCTTGATTTGTGACTACACCTGCCTACTTGGGAAATCCAGGAGATTCTGGACTAGTCCAATTCCATAACAAGAGGGCAACAGGTATGGTGTAGGGTGCCTTAGGTTGGGTTTCCTAGAAGTAGAACCTAAGCAAGGATTTATTTGCAATGATTTATTAAGGGAGTGCTTTTAGAGGGAACCAGTAAAGCAGTGCAGGAAACAAGGAAAGGAAGGAAGCCAAGCAGAGTCCCACAGAAGGTAGTTTTCAGCCTCATCCCACAGGGAAACTCTGAAGCGTGAGCTATGCCACCGTGAAATTATGCCCCAAGGAAACCCCAAGGAATAGGAGATTGGGTTTACATATTCCTGAACCTGGTAGGCTGCCCAAGACAAGGGGAGAATATAAATTCCTAAATACTCTGTCTTTTCTTGCTCTGAGTTCATGGGGCTATGAAAGTCTGCAGACAGTTCTCTTTGAAATGGATGTTGTATCAATTGAAAGCAAAGGGATATTGAATGGTGTGTGTACATACAAAAATGACAATAGAGGATCCAAACAGATCTAGGTGGAGCAAAGTTATTATCTACTAAAGAGTGTTACTCAAAGGGGGTGATAAAATATCTTAACTCATAACCTGAGTAAGGAAATAGGAGTACACAAAGCAACATGATGATATCCAGGCTGTTAAGTGAAACAAAGACATGTTGGAGAAGGGAGCTAGGTGCTGCCACTGGGTTCCAGAATAGAATCTAGTCCCTAATGGGACTATTGAGAATGAGTTCAAGTGTCTCTGTCTTAGGAGACCATGAGTACTTTCCATGATGTCAAAACCAGGATACAATGTCCAAATCTAGGGCAGCATTCCTCTGGGGTGAGGCTGAGTTACCAGAAAATGAAACCGGGCTTTTCAGGTGCCCTCCCAAGTCAGGCTTGTCCCTAAGCTTGGTCAAGACTAAGTCTGCAGCCCTGGCGGTGGGGAAACAAGGGGATGCTAGGATTTTTCCTATTTACAACTATTCACATTTCTAGGTTGAGAAATAGGCAAGGTGCCCAAGCCAGCTTGTGGTAGAACCATATGCTTCTCTGTTACCTATATACAGCAAATCTTCATTATTTGGATTTTTATATTCATTGTTCCAAACTCATTTTCATTACTACCCTTTCCTTTTATTTCTATTTCTTCTTACCCATTACTAATACCCTATCTTGCTGATCTAAACATCATTATGAGTGATTTTACCACATGTAAGTAAGATTGTCTATCTTAACTTTAGGAAATTTATTCACTGCCTATTTGTCTACTATTTCTAGATATACAAAGTTTCATGCCAAGCACTAATGGTGGGTTCAGAAATTATTCAGCTCTGGCCATTTCCCTTAAGGAATGAATAAACAGAAGTAGCTTTTTAGTTCCATCCAAAAGAAAGAGCCAGGATGTCTTCTAGGGGTACAGTGAATAAGGTAATTTAACAAAGATCCTCCTTAAAATAGGCTTGTCAGACAGAATACAGGACACAAATACTGCTTGTGACATGGTTATACTAAATGTTACTTGTTATTTGTCTGTATTTTTGTTTGCTTAATCTTGTAACCGCACCAAAACAGTCTGATCATGCCAGTGTTTCATCTGCAGGAAGTAGGGCTCCAGAGAGCTCACCAATCACTGGAGAGAGGTATGGTTATGTACTGGGGTAAGCTTAGTCAAGGGAACTATACAGACCTGCCCAGACTCAGATCCTAGCTCTGCCAGTTACCACCTGAAGGGCCCCGAGCCAGGAATTAAGCTCTCTGAGCTGTTTTTAATCTGTATAATGGGGATGAAACAACCTACTTCCCAAAGTGATTGTTAGATAGCAGATGTTCAGAGAAAGGTAAGCTCACTCTTTCTAAACAACAGACAATCAGCAGAGATTCTTCACTAAAAGTGTCATTCCCTCAAATGAGAAGAAAAGGAGGAAAAAGCATCAGGTAGAATTTCTAAGCCTGCTTGGATTACAATTCAATAGAAAATACCATTTGCCAAGGATGGTTGAGTGTGTGCTACATTTCACAGGTGACACACTGCATAGCTCTGGCATGGAAGTGAAGGTTACACGTGGCCACAAATAATATGTGGCCACAAATAATATGATTCATGATGACCAAGTCACATTTTAGATTGGTGAGAGACTATCAACAGCCAGGTCCCCTAATAACCAAAATCACTTATTCCCACAGTTATTTATTTTAAACTCTACCTTGCTGCCCCAGGAGCTTTGATTTCTGAGCTTTTCTGCCTTGGGTTGGTCTTTGGCAGTGAGTATCACACGTCTGTCCTGCTGAGATGAGGAGCTGGAAGCTGGTTCTCCACTGGAGCATCCCCATACCATCCTGTTACATGTTCCACCTGTTTTTATGTCTCCAGATCCATTTTGATATAGTTTCCCAGGACATAGCAATTGTTAGTCAGCATGCTTGTTTCTTACCTTGTAAACAGTGTACAAATAGAGTCCAAATTTAGTATGCAAATTACAAAATAAAATGTTATTTTTATACTGAAAAATGCAATGAACTGCACAAATTCATTAGGGTAGAGCATATAAATATTCTCTTAGTGAAGCTCTTGCTTTCCTAGCTCAATAAACAATGTCCCTTCCTTACAGCTGCCAAGGAAACAAACTTTCCCTAGACCTTTCAGCCATAGCTGGAAGCTCTGATGGCCCTCCATGTGTGCATTCAGATAAACTGTTAACTTAAATGGGTTTCCACTAAGAAGTGGAATCAGTAATAACAGGGAGCTGTAGAAAGATTCTACTTCCCCTGAGACCCTAGAGTGAAAATTATTCTGTTACAATGAGGAGTAAGGCAAAATGCAGAGTAGTGATGACTGTATTTACCAATTTGTTGTGAAAAATTTATAAATATCAGGTAGTACGTCAAAGGAATAAAGTATGACAGACCCCCTACCCTCAGAAAGGTTATGTTCTGAAGTAGACAATACCAAGCAAAAAGCAAAAGATACTTAAGATGGGAACACTTAGAATACATGAAAGTTCAGAGGTATGTGTGATTATTCCCAGCTAAAAGAAATCAGTGAATTTTTTTGTGGAGACATCATTTAGGTGCAACACTAGTAGACTTTGTACATGCAATTGTGAGAAAGAAAGAAGAGTATTTAAGATGTGTACACTTCTTTTAGCAGGGGCATGGGTATGTGCATAAATGACAATAGTTGTGTATTTGTGAAGGAACTGTGAGAAAAATGGACTGAAATGGAGCTTGGAACCACACTGGGGAGGCCTTGAATTCCAAACTAAGGACCTTTTTCTTTAATTATAGGCAATTGGCAATAAGGTCATGGAGGTTTTGAACCGGAGAGTTAATATGAAAACCATGTATCATGCTTTGAGAAGACGAATCTGGGCACATCAAAGGGTAAGACAATGTGAAGAGCAAGGAGAAGAGGTAAGAGCTGGCCAAGTCACCAAAGGCTATTCTTTGTTCACATTCACATTCAAGACTAATTAGACTTTGAAATCCCTCAGGATATTTGAGAAACAGAACCGAGAGCTGGTCAGAAGCTTCACGGGATTAGTGTTCAGGCTGAGAGTGTCAGTAGTGAATCCTGCCACCGGTGTGCCATGGCACTGTGGGAAAACAAGGTCATTGTGCAGACTGTTATCTTCTGACATCAACTGGATTAAGAGCTGACAAAGATGAATTATTTAATTTGGAAGAATGATTTTGGAATTTTCACATCAGTCTTACTTTTCCCCAGATAAGACTGATCTGAAAACAGATCAGTATTGATCTGATTCTGTATTGACAATCAATATTTTAATTCTAAATTTTTAATCTGTTTCATACATCATCTGTTAATCCATCTGCTAATCTGATTAAAAATCTGTATAAAGATTTTACTTGCTAAATTTCATGTATGGGGATGTGAGTGATGTCAAAGGCCATTTTATCTTGGCTGATTTGTTGAGGGTATTCTGACCTGGGAGACATTTTTGAATCAGACATTTATAAATGTGTCACAATTGTGTTATAAACAGGAAAACCATTATTTTAATTGCCAAGATGTATGTGCAATAGACATCCTTGAGCCTATCTATATCTGGGACCTAGAGTTATCTTCAGAGCCTCACTCACTGTCAAATGGGATGTTGATACTCATCCTGGCCTTCCCACTAATTATTGTGAGGATCAAAAAGGCAGTTTATGAGAACCTGCTATGTACACTGTAAAGAGCCATATAGTAGGGAGTTGCTGTTACACAAAATTTTCTCTGTTTCCAATTGTTTATTTGATGGAGATGTTACATAAATAAGTGTGTGTCTCTCAAGGAGAGAGAGAATGATTAGGACATATTAAATGAAGAAAATTCCTAGATGGGAGGCCAGTCCCTTCTACTGAACCTCCTGATCATGGGCCTGTTGGTTTATCAAAGGCAGGGAAGGAATCTAGGTTAATACATAAATACAATAAATATTGATCAATGAATGAGAGAGCCAATGAAATGGATACCTGATTTGCCAGTGTTACTCCTTGTGAGACTTAGAGAAAAGCTTCCCTTCATTTGGGTAAACTCAGCCCCGAGTTAGAGTGTCCTGATTGGTGAGTAAGTACAGGGTAGATTATCATCCGACTTGTCTCCTTGGCTAGGGAACCACGTGCAAGGTGCAATTTTCACAATATAGTATGTGAAATTATGATAATCAGCTGAGACAGAACTTCCTCCCATTGTTTTCCTTGAATGTAGACTCCCAAGGCACTTCCCGTATTCTGTTACCTCGCATCATTAGCCATCTTTCCATGGGTGCATAATGTCCACATCTTTGGCACAGGGTCTGGCACTTAGTGGAGTCTCAATGCCTGTTCATTGTCAAAACTCAATATATGTTCAATATATGTTTCTTTGGGGCCCGTATTTTCATGTGATATAATCAAAATAGGTATCGTCAAAGCTTTTTAAAGTTATCACCTCTTCATCCTCTTGTTCCCCATCAATATTCCATATAACTTATGCCAAGACTTCATTTCAGTTTAGACAGCAGAACATAAGAGGTGTCTGGCTTGATCAATGGCAAGAATTTTGGCTCCTGATGCAGCTAAGTTTTTTGAGCACATCTGGAAATCATATTAAAGAGGAGACCTTTTCCTATTTTTAGTCCCCGACGATTGAACAGGAGCACAGAGCAGGTGCAGCTTGCCACACAGAGCAAGAGGCAGGGATTCTCGAATAGGTTAGAGACAAAGCAATGGCCAGGTAAGGGAACATTTATTTTTAGACTGAAGAAAGCCTTTTGAGTGGGGATTTGTTTCTCCTTCTGTACATTGTAATGCCTGCCAAGTCAGATTGCTGCAGAAGCTGTGCTTTTTAGGCAGGGGAAAATAAGACTGAATCTCAAAAAGAGTGACCCAGAATCCAGAAAAGCATTTTTCATTCCTATTTATCTCTATATAAAACAATAATAATGTAGTAATTCCCATTTATCAGGTTCAAGTTGGATCATAGGCTATTAAAATTCTTCATCTTTAACAGCCTAAACTTAACATGATAGATTCCATGATCTTCATTTAAAGAATGAGCCAGCAGAATCTCACACATTTACCAAATGATAGAGACTAACTTCAAATCCAGGTCATCTGGCCCCAAATCCTGTATTGTTTTCATTATGCTTAATGTACTGGCTGCCATTCTGGATTTTATAAAGGCACATTTTCTGTTCATGTTAGATTGTTGATTTCATTGCCCCTTCAATACTTTTATCAGTTCTTAGACAAAGGCACAGACTTGTGGCGATTCTACCTATTGTTCAGAAATCCCCCAAAATGTTGTTTTTGTCAAAGCAGTGACACTATCAAGCAACTAGTATCTAAATTTTCACATGTAACTCTGATAGTCTTCCACTTATATTTTTATTGATAATCCTTTAATATCGACTCTGAACTTCTTATTCTGTTAGAAACTTTGAGCTACACAAAGTATCTTATGTGTTCCATATTTAAGTTCACATAGGGATTGATCGAATAAAAATAACAAAACCTTTGATATACTCTTTGTTTATAAACTTTCTAACCACCCCTTCCTACACTCACCTCCTCCTCACTTGTCATAACACAATAATATGGCTAAATCAGAAAAAAAAATGGCGACATTTGAGCATAGTAATATAGTATGCATTTAATCATGTTGAATTACATCTTCCTACACTATTCAGCAAAATTTGTCAGAAAATAGTTTCACGTCAAATTAAAGAATTCTGTTTGTGTTAATAGCTGACTCTAGTAAATTCACAAATTAAAAATAGCAGTATTAATAAATGAGGAGATCAGGAAAAATGGAAGGCAGGACTATATTACAGCTCCAACTGGACAGACATAGCAGTGTGTGGAGGCTTGCTTTGTGAATTTCTGCTCCAGACTGTCTGCAGGAATAAATCACAAAACCTGAGAGGACCCACAGACCCCCTGAAGGAAGTGGATTGTTCCTGCAGGACCCAGGAGACACCCCAAATACTGTGTTGGTATCCACAGCTGAGAGACCCACAGATTTGGTCACATCACAGGACTCTGTGCAGACAACACCCAGTACCAGCCCGGAGCCTGGTAGGCTTGCTGGGTGGCTAGATCCAGAAGAGAGACAACAATCACTGCAGCTTGGCTCTCAGGAAGCCACATCTATTGGAAAAGGGGGACAGGACTACATCAAGGGACCACCCTGTGGGACAAAAGAATGTGAACAGTCTTCAGCCCTAGACCTTTCCTCTCACAGAGCCTACCCAAATGAGAAGGAATCAGAAAACCAACTCTGGTAACATGAAAAAATAAGGTTTGTTAACACCCCCAGAAAATCACGCTAGCTCACCAGCAATGGACCCAAACCAAGGAAAAATCCCTGATTTACCTGAAAAAGAATTCAAGAGGAGAATTAGATGCCCTGAACAGACCGATAACAAACAGCGAGATTGAAATGGTAATTTAAAAATTACCAACCAAAAAAAAAAAGTCCAGGACCAGATGATTCACAACACAATTCTACTAGATATTTAAAGAAGAATTGGTACCAATCCTATTGACACTATTTCACAAGATAGAGAAAGAGGAAACCCTCCCTAAATCATTCTATGAAGCCAGTATCACCCTAATACCAAAACCAGGAAAGGACACAACCAAAAAAGAAAACTGCAGACTGATATCCCTGATGAACACAGATGCTACAATCCCTAACAAAAAATATTAACTAACTGAATCCAATGTCATATAAAAAGATAATCCACCACAATCAGGTAGGTTTCATACCAAGGATCCAGGGATGGTTTAACGTACACAAGTCAATAAATGTGATACACCACATAAACAGAATTAAAAATAAAAATAACACGATTATCTCAATAGATGCAGAAAAAGCATTTGACAAAATCCAGCACCCCTTTATTATTAAAACTCTCAGCAAAATCGGCATACAAGGAACATGCCTCAATCTAATAAAAGCCATCTATGACAAACTCACAGCCAATATGATACTGAATGGGGAAAAGTTGAAAGCATTCACTCTGAGAACAAGACAAGGATGCCCACTCTCACCACTCTTCTTCAACATACAATCAGAACAATCAGACGAGAAAGAAATAAAGGGCATCCAAATTGGTAAAGAGGAAATCAAACCATTGCTGTTTGCTGATGATATGATCATTTACCTAGAAAACCCTAAAGACTCCTCCAGAAAGCTCATAGAACTGATAAAAGAATTCAGCAAAGTTTCCAGATATAAAATTAATGTACACAAATCAGTAGCTCTTATATACACTAACAGTGACCAAACTGAGAATCAAATAAAGAACTCGACCCCTTTCCAATAGCTGCAAAAACAAACAAACAACAACAACAACAAAACACCAAAACAAAACAAAAAACTTAGAAATATACGTAACCAAGGAGGTAAAAGACCTCTGCAAGGAAAACTACCAAACACTGCTGAAAGAAATCATAGATGACAAAAACAAATGGAAACACATCCCATGCTCATGGATAGGTAGATTCAATATTGTGAAAATGACCATGCTGCCAAAAGCAATGTACAAATTCAAAGCAATTCCCATCAAAATACCACCGTCATTCTTCACAGAATTAGACAAAACTATTCTAAAATTCATATGGAACCAAAAAGAACCTGCATAGCCAAAGCAAGACTAAACAAAAAGAACAAATCTGGAGGAATCACATTACCTGATTTCAAACTGTACTATAAAGCCATTGTCACCAAAACAGCGTGGTACTGGTATGAAAATAGGCCCATAGACCAATGGAACAAAATAGAGAACCCAGCAATAAACTCAAATACTTATAGCCAACTGATCTTCCACAAAGCAAACAAAAACGAAGTGGGGGAAAGGACACCCTTTTTAATAAATGGTGCTGAGATAATTGGTTAGCCACATGTAGGAAAATGAAGCTGGATCTTCACCTCTCACCTTATACAAAAATCAACTCCAGATGGATTAAGGCCTTAAATCTAAGACCTGAAACTATACAATTTCTAGAAGATGACATTGGAAAACCCCTTCTGGGCATTGGTTTAGGCAAGGATTTTATAACCAAGAACCCAAAAACAGATGCAATAAAAACAAAAGTAAATAGATGGACTTAAAATAAACAGTTTTTGCATGGCAAAGGGAACAGTCAGTAGAAGTAAACAGACAACCCACAAAGTGGGGAAAAACTCACAATGTATACATCTGACAAACGGCTAATATCCAGAATCTGCAATGAACTCAAACAAATAAAAATAAAACAAACAATCCCATCAAAAAGTGGGCTAAAGACAAAAATAGACAATTCTCACAAGAAGATACACAAATGGCCAACAAACATATAGAAAAATGCTCAAAATCACTAATGATCAGGGAAATGCAAATCAAAACTACAATGTGATACCACCTTACTCCTGCAAGAATGGCCAGAATCAAAAAATTTAAAAAGCAGTAGATGTTGACTTGGATGTGGTGAACAGGGACCACTTCTACACTGCTGGTGGGAATGTAAACTGGTACAACCACTATGGAAAACAGTGTGTAGATTCCTTAAAGAACTAAAAGTAGAACTACCATTTGATCCAGCAATGCCATTACTCAGTATCTACCTAGATGAAATGAAATCATTATATGAAAAAGATACTTGGACACACAGTGTATAGCAGTACAATTTGTAATTGCAAAAACGTGGAACCAACCCAAATGCCCATCAGTCAATGAGTAGATAAAGAAACTGTGGTGTGTGTGTATGTGTGTGTGTATATATATATATACCTATATATCATAGATATATTTATGAATATTAATGTATATATATATATGATGGAATACTACTCAGCCATAAAAAGAAATGGATTAATGGCATTTGCTGCAACCTGGATGAGACTGGACACTATTATTCTAAGTGAAGTAACTCAGGAATGGAAAACCAAACATCTTATGTTCTCACTCATAAGTGGGAGCTAAGCTATGAGGATACAAAGGCATAAGAATGATACAATGGACTTTGGGGACTCAGGAGGAAAGGCTGGGAAGCAGGTGAGAGATAAAAGAATACAAATAGGGTGCAGTGTGTACTGCTAGGGTGATGGGTGCACCAAAATCTCACAAGTCACCACTAAAGAACTTACTCATGTAACCAAATACCACCTGTTCCCCAATAACATATGCAAATAAAAAAAATAAAGTAAAAACAGTATTGACAGTTTGAGAAGTCAACACAGTAGTATTTAAAAGCACAAATTCAAACATAATGGATTCAAATAAAGTCTCAACCACATACTATTGCATTGACTGAAACGAGTTTCTTCTCCAATAGATAAAATATCCTCATACATAAAATTCAAACAATTATATTTTATAAGAATGCCATATCATAAGAATATTTTGGAAAATATTGAGGGGTGCATGTGAATGATCTGGCACACAGTAAATGCTCACTAAATACAAGCTGTTATTTTTGTTGTAATTAAATGTATGCTTTTGCAAGCGTGGTAACATGGACTCCACTTGCAATCAGTAGAACTGATTCTAATTCCCAGTTAGACTTTAGAGTTTAACCGTGAGGTTCAGCTGTTTTGCTTGAGTAATAGAACTGTCCCTATATATCATAGATATATTTATGAATATTAAATGAGATGACATGTAATCAGACTAACACATTGTTGGTCCAACAATGTCAATGCTGGTGTTCGTTGAATCAGAAACCTTGATTATCTTGAAATAAACTTTTTTCCAATTGAAATTATTATCCTAGATTTCTGTTTCTGGAAAAATTATTAAAAACTTTAGAATAGTTTATTAAATATAACCAAATTTTTGTAAATGTATAAACATTGAGGTGGAGTTTTATTATCCTAGTAGTTTAAAAGCTCAGGTTTCATTTTTTCCATAGTGACAGAAGATAAGGCTTTGGCCTGGAATAGGTGGGGAACTTGAACTAAGGCCCTTTGTAAAGCTTGGGTCCTTCAGTGAGGGCTTACACTGTTGGTGGAAGGAAGACCTATAATAAAATATGTCACACAAGTAAAAGAGAAGGAGGTTGTCCCTCTAGTTTTAACATCTGGTAAGGAGGAATTTATTTAGAAATAAAAATTCTGAGCCTATAAGTTGCTCAAGATTGTATTTGAACTAATATCTATTGGTTTTGAAACCCCCAAGTCAAAACGTTTCGTACATGTAGCTATGGGGCTGATGATGACACCTGGAAAAAGCAAGAGTAATAGCAAATATTCTCAGGGATAACATGCCTACCACTCAAGGGATTATCTCAGAAAAATAAAACCCAAAGTTCAGTAGGCATTATCCAGATGTAGTTGCAGAGCAGCAGAGAGCGTTTCAGGCAGAAGGGAGGTCCGTTGAAGGCCTAGAGGTCAAAGAGCACAGAATTAAGTGGAACTGAGTATGGGTTGACTGAAGTGTTCAATGTTAAGTGCTGGTGGCCTAAGATAAAACTAAAGAAATGAATGAAGAAAAAAAAAAAAAGGAAAGAAGGAAGGGAAAAAGAGGGAGTAAATATGAAAATTAGAGCATCATTATAGAAGATTTCAGCATATGAGTTATAGGAACCCCAGAAACAGAGAGGAGAAAAGCAATAGAGAGAACAATATTAAAGAAACAAATCAAGAAAATCTCCCGAAGCTGAAGGAGAAGATGAACTTACAGAAAGAATTGGCTCAACCTCCAGCCTGGATGACAGAATGAGACTCCATCTCAAAAAAAAAAAAAAAAAAAAAAGAAGAAGAAGAAGAAGAAAAAGAACTGGCTCAACACAATAAATGAAAATTGACACTCACCAATGCATATTGTTGTTAAATTTCAAAATGCAAAGGAAGAATGGGTATATGTTTAACAACATAGCTTTGAAATATATAAAGCAAAATTGAAAAAATTACTAGGAAAAATGAACAAATTTACAGTCTTCATAGTACAAGATTTTAATATACCTAATGAATAATTAATAGATCAAGAATATAAAAATTAGAAGGGAGATAGCATATTTGAACAACAGAATTAATAAGCTCGAAGTACTAGACATTTACAGAATTGTGTCTAACATTAGTTAATACATAAAGAAAATCTCAAGAATAGCATGTCCTCAGATAACAATGAAATCAATAAATAGCAAAATTACAACTAAGAAAAGCTTATATATTTATACTTAAATAATTTATGGGTTAAAGAAGAACTCTTAATAGATATTAGAGGATATTTTTATACAAATAACAATGAAAGCATTACATATCAAAAACGATGCCGCTAAAGAAGTATGGAGTGAAATCTGAAATCTTAAAATTAACATATTAGAAATAAAGAACTGACATAAATTAAATCAGCCTTTAATCCAAGAAGTTAAAATCAGGGCCGGGTGTAGTGGCTCATGCCTGTAATCCCAGCACTTTGGGAGGCCAAATACTTTCTGCAGACACTCTGCCCTCAAGGATGTAGGGCTTAACTCCCTACATCTTATATATAGGCTGCACATAATAATCTTTTTCCAAAGAGTACAGTATAGAAAGGGGAAAAAAAGTAATTTTACAGTGGAGAAACCTAACAAACACCAAATGATCAAGGTTAACAGAACAGGGATAAGTCATGTTGCTTGTATGTACCCTTGATATGACTGGATGAGAATCTTTCTTCAAAAAAAAAGTCATAGTTCCAGAGCAATCACGAGAAGAACATCAGTAAATCTCAAATGAGGGAAATTCTACAAAATACATGACCAGTGTTCCTCAATGCTGCCAACGTCATCAAACATAAGGAATGTCTGATAGACTGTCACAACCAAGAGGAGTCTAAGGAGATATGACAATTAAATGTAATTATGATATCCTGGAGTAGATTCTGCAACAAGAAAAGGACATTAAGTAAAAACTAAGGAAATTTGAGTAAAGTATGAACTCTATTTAATAATGCCATATTGCTATATGATACGGTTTGGATCTGTGTCCCTGCCCCAAGTCTGAAGTAGAACTGTGGTCCCCAGTGTTGGAGATGGGGCCTGGTGGGAAGGTGATTGGATCATGGAGGTGTTTTTCAGGGATGGTTTTGCACTGTCCCTTGGTGCTGTTCTTGTGGTGGTGAGTGATTTCTTATGAAATCTGACTGGGGCTGTGTAGTACCTCCTCTCTTGCTCTCTCTGTTGCTTCTGCTCCTGCCACGTAAGATGCCTCACTCCCCATTTGCCTTCTGTCATGACTGTAAGACTCCTGAGGCCTCCCCTGAAGCCAATCAGATGCCAGCATCATGCTTCTTATACAACCTACAGAACCATGAGCCAATTAAGCCTCTTTTCTTTATAAATTATCCAGTCTCAGGTAATTCTTTATAGCAATGCGAGAATGAACTAATCCACTATTGTTTCATTAGTTTTGTCAAACGTTGCATACTAATGGAAAATGTTGGGAAACTGGGTAGGAATTATACAGGAACTACCCACACTGTCTTCACAACTTTCCTGTAAATAAAAAATTATTCTAAAATAAAAAGTGTATTTAAAAATGTCAGTAACTAAAAACCTATCATAGTATAATAAACTAAAAGGAGTTGACAGTTCAGAAAATGGTGCTATGCAACTACCTATCCATGGGGAGAAAAAGAATATAAAATTAGAAACCTACTTAACATCATTCACAAAAAGAAAATCTAGAAGAATGAGAGACCTAGATGTGGGTACAAAAGAAATAATTTTATGATAAATAATCTTCTTATAGTCCCTAGACTAGTGGTATCAGCATTCTCGGGGAATTTGCTAGAAATGCAAATTTGGGGGCTCAGTTCTAGACATATTAAATCAGAAACTCTATAGGTAGCATCCAGCTATTCTAGTTTTAACAACCCCCCAGGAGACTGTCGTGCATGTTGACGTGTGAGGACCACTGGAATAGAGTAACCCTTCATGAAAAGATAAGGTAGACAAGGTATAAAGTGAAAGATTGATATAATGGCTGCACGAATATTTAAAATATAAAATATTTATCAAACCAGTCTTAGAAAGTTTTCTTTTTTTGATTCCTATAACTGGCCATAGATTAGCATATAAAATATTCAGCACAGGTTAATACAGAGCAGTGGTTCTTAATTGGGGTTGATTTTGTCCCCCTGGGAATATTTTGTAATTTCTGGAGGCATTTTTGGTCATTAAAACAAGTTAAGGGACAGGTGCTGCCTTCATTTAGTTGGTAGGTGACAGGGATGCTGCTAAACATCCTATAACAGACAGCTCCACATGACAAAAAATTATCTGGCCCAAAATGTCAATAATACTGAGTTTGAGAAACTCTGGTATAGAAAATTTCTTCAAATCATCAAAGAGATAACAATCAACAGAGTAGTTTGTGCAGAAAAAAAATTGAAATGACCAATATGCATATGAGAAGAGGCTTAAATTCATAGTAGATAGGCAATTGCAAATATCACATCCCTCATTTTGGCAAACAAAAAACTGAACCTTATAACAACATGTGTATTAATGGCCCATTTCTGCTGCAACAAATTACTAAAAATGTGATAACTTAAAACAACACACATGCATTACCTTATAGTTCTGGAAGTCAGAAGCCTAAAATCTCACTAGGCTGAAAGTGAAGGTGTCAGCAGGATTGCATAGCATCTCCATCTCTCACTGACCTCTGCTTCCATTTTCACATCCCCTTCTCTGTCTCTGACTTCCTGACTTTTTATTGTGAGGAAAATTGTGACTACACTGGACCCATCTGGATAATGCAGGCCATTTCTCCATCTCAGCCCAGTATCTGCAAAATCCCTTTTGCAATATAAGGTAGCATAGTTACAGATTCCAGAGCTTAAGATGTATTCATCTTTGCAAGTCCATTATTCAGCCACCTGTGCCATGCATTGAGAAAAATGTGGGGGAATGATAGCACTTTTACTTTGGAAGTGTAAATTGGTACCACTACTGTGGAAAACAATTGGGCATATTTAGCAAAGTTGAAGAACATCTTTCAATCCTGCAATAGCGTCATGCCTGAAGAATTCTTACACATGTGCACAAAAAGAAAAGTATCACAAAAGACATGTACAATAATGTTAATTGTAGCAGGGATTATAGTAGTAGAAAAGTGGGAAATAACCCATATCTCTCAGTTGTAAGGTTAATTAAAATTGATATAGAAATGAACCAGATTTTTTTGTATCAACATGTATAAATATCTAGACTTAAAGGTGAGAGTAAAAAGAAAGCTTTAAAGAATGCATGTGTATTAGAATATAATTTATGTACATTGTTAATTAATCCTATGGATTTATACTTATGTCATCGAGATACAAAAATATGCTTGAGCATAATTTATACTAATTTCAGTATGATGATTAAGTCCTCACAGGGAAAGCTGGGGAAGAGATAGAAGTGTGGCTTTAGATGTTTCTTTGTTTAGATATTTGTCTGAGATTTTTTTACAATATGAAGGGATAGAAAAATCTGAAACCAATATAGCAAAGTCTTTTTTTTTTTTTTTTTTTTTTTTTTTTTTTTTTAATTTATTTATTATTATTATACTTTAAGTTGTAGGGTACATGTGCATAACGTGCAGGTTTGTTACATATGTATACTTGTGCCATGTTGGTGTGCTGCACCCATCAACTTGTCATTTACATCAGGTATAACCCCCAATGCAATCCCTCCCCCCTCCCCCCTCCCCATGACAGGCCCCTGTGTGTGATGTTCCCCCTCCTGAGTCCAAGTGATCTCATTGTTCAGTTCCCACCTATGAGTGAGAACATGCGGTGTTTGGTTTTCTGTTCTTGTGATAGATTGCTAAGAATGATGGTTTCCAGCTGCATCCATGTCCCTACAAAGGACACAAACTCATCCTTTTTGATGGCTGTATAGTATTCCATGGTGTATATGTGCCACATTTTCTTAATCCAATCTGTCACTGATGGACATTTGGGTTGATTCCAAGTCTTTGCTATTGTGAATAGTGCTGCAATAAACATACGAGTGCATGTGTCTTTATAGCAGCATAATTTATAATCCTTTGGGTATATACCCAGTAATGGGATGGCTGGGTCATATGGTACATCTAGTTCTAGATCCTTGAGGAATCGCCATACTGTTTTCCATAATGGTTGAACTAGTTTACAATCCCACCAACAGTGTAAAAGTGTTCCTATTTCTCCACATCCTCTCCAGCACCTGTTGTTTCCTGACTTTTTAATGATCGCCATTCTAACTGGTGTGAGATGGTATCTCATTGTGGTTTTGATTTGCATTTCTCTGATGGCCAGTGATGATGAGCATTTTTTCATGTGTCTGTTGGCTGTATGAATGTCTTCTTTTGAGAAATGTCTGTTCATATCCTTTGCCCACTTTTTGATGGGGTTGTTTGTTTTTTTCTTGTAAATTTGTTTGAGTTCTTTGTAGGTTCTGGATATTAGCCCTTTGTCAGATGAGTAGATTGCAAAAATTTTCTCCCATTCTGTAGGTTGCCTGTTCACTCTGATGGTAGTTTCTTTTGCTGTGCAGAAGCTCTTTAGTTTAATGAGATCCCATTTGTCAATTTTGGCTTTTGCTGCCGTTGCTTTTGGTGTTTTAGACATGAAGTCTTTGCCCATGCCTATGTCCTGAATGGTACTACCTAGGTTTTCCTCTAGGATTTTTATGGTATTAGGTCTAACATTTAAGTCTCTAATCCATCTTGAATTAATTTTCGTATAAGGAGTAAGGAAAGGATCCAGTTTCAGCTTTCTACTTATGGCTAGCCAATTTTCCCAGCACCATTTATTAAATAGGGAATCCTTTCCCCATTTCTTGTTTCTCTCAGGTTTGTCAAAGATCAGATGGCTGTAGATGTGTGGTCTTATTTCTGAGGACTCTGTTCTGTTCCATTGGTCTATATCTCTGTTTTGGTACCAGTACCATGCTGTTTTGGTTACTGTAGCCTTGTAGTATAGTTTGAAGTCAGGTAGCGTGATGCCTCCGGCTTTGTTCTTTTGACTTAGGATTGTCTTGGAGATGCGGGCTCTTTTTTGGTTCCATATGAACTTTAAAGCAGTTTTTTCCAATTCTGTGAAGAAATTCATTGGTAGCTTGATGGGGATGGCATTGAATCTATAAATTACCTTGGGCAGTATGGCCATTTTCACGATATTGATTCTTCCTATCCATGAGCATGGTATGTTCTTCCATTTGTTTGTGTCCTCTTTTATTTCACTGAGCAGTGGTTTGTAGTTCTCCTTGAAGAGGTCCTTTACATCCCTTGTCAGTTGGATTCCTAGGTATTTGATTCTCTTTGAAGCAATTGTGAATGGAAGTTCATTCCTGATTTGGCTCTCTGTTTGTCTGTTACTGGTGTATAAGAATGCTTGTGATTTTTGCACATTAATTTTGTATCCTGAGACTTTGCTGAAGTTGCTTATCAGCTTAAGGAGATTTTGGGCTGAGACAATGGGGTTTTCTAAATATACAATCATGTCATCTGCAAACAGGGACAGTTTGACTTCTTCTTTTCCTAACTGAATACCCTTGATTTCTTTCTCTTGCCTAATTGCCCTAGCCAGAACTTCCAACACTATGTTGAATAGGAGTGGTGAGAGAGGGCATCCCTGTCTTGTGCCAGTTTTCAAAGGGAATTTTTCCAGTTTTTGCCCATTCAGTATGATATTGGCTGTGGGTTTGTCATAAATAGCTCTTATTATTTTGAGGTACGTTCCATCAATACCGAATTTATTGAGCGTTTTTAGCATGAAGGGCTGTTGAATTTTGTCAAAAGCCTTTTCTGCATCTATTGAGATAATCATGTGGTTCTTGTCTTTGGTTCTGTTTATATGCTGGATTATGTTTATTGATTTGCGAATGTTGAACCAGCCTTGCATCCCAGGGATGAAGCCCACTTGATCATGGTGGATAAGCTTTTTGATGTGTTGCTGAATCCGGTTTGCCAGTATTTTATTGAGGATTTTTGCATCGATGTTCATCAGGGATATTGGTCTAAAATTCTCTTTTTTTGTTGTGTCTCTGCCAGGCTTTGGTATCAGGATGATGTTGGCCTCATAAAATGAGTTAGGGAGGATTCCCTCTTTTTCTATTGATTGGAATAGTTTCAGAAGGAATGGTACCAACTCCTCCTTGTACCTCTGGTAGAATTCAGCTGTGAATCCATCTGGTCCTGGACTTTTTTTGGTTGGTAGGCTATTAATTATTGCCTCAATTTCAGAGCCTGCTATTGGTCTATTCAGGGATTCAACTTCTTCCTGGTTTAGTCTTGGAAGAGTGTAAGTGTCCAGGAAATTATCCATTTCTTCTAGATTTTCCAGTTTATTTGCGTAGAGGTGTTTATAGTATTCTCTGATGGTAGTTTGTATTTCTGTGGGGTTGGTGGTGATATCCCCTTTATCATTTTTAATTGCGTCGATTTGATTCTTCTCTCTTTTCTTCTTTATTAGTCTTGCTAGTGGTCTGTCAATTTTGTTGACCTTTTCAAAAAACCAACTCCTGGATTCATTGATTTTTTGGAGAGTTTTTTGTGTCTCTATCTCCTTCAGTTCTGCTCTGATCTTAGTTATTTCTAGTCTTCTGCTAGCTTTCGAATGTGTTTGCTCTTGCTTCTCTAGTTCTTTTAATTGCGATGTTAGAGTGTCAATTTTAGATCTTTCCTGCTTTCTCTTGTGGGCATTTAGTGCTATAAATTTCCCTCTACACACTGCTTTAAATGTGTCCCAGAGATTCTGGTATGTTGTATCTTTGTTCTCATTGGTTTCAAAGAACATCTTTATTTCTGCCTTCATTTCGTTATGTACCCAGTAGTCATTCAGGAGCAGGTTGTTCAGTTTCCATGTAGTTGAGCGGTTTTGATTGAGTTTCTTAGTCCTGAGTTCTAGTTTGATTGCACTGTGGTCTGAGAGACAGTTTGTTATAATTTCTATTCTTGTACATTTGCTGAGGAGTGCTTTACTTCCAATTACGTGGTCAATTTTGGAGTAAGTACGATGTGGTGCTGAGAAGAATGTATATTCTGTTGATTTGGGGTGGAGAGTTCTATAGATGTCTATTAGGTCTGCTTGCTGCAGAGATGAGTTCAATTCCTGGATATCCTTGTTAACTTTCTGTCTCGTTGATCTGTCTAATGTTGACAGCGGAGTGTTGAAGTCTCCCATTATTATTGTATGGGAGTCTAAGTCTCTTTGTAAGTCTCTAAGGACTTGCTTTATGAATCTGGGTGCTCCCGTATTGGGTGCATATATATTTAGGATAGTTAGCTCTTCCTGTTGAATTGATCCCTTTACCATTATGTAATGGCCTTCTTTGTCTCTTTTGATCTTTGATGGTTTAAAGTCTGTTTTATCAGAGACTAGTATTGCAACCCCCGCTTTTTTTTGTTCTCCATTTGCTTGGTAAATCTTCCTCCATCCCTTTATTTGGAGCCTATGTATGTCTCTGCGTGTGAGATGGGTCTCCTGAATACAGCAGACTGATGGGTCTTGACTCTTTATCCAGTTTGCCAGTCTGTGTCTTTTAATTGGAGCATTTAGTCCATTTACATTTAAGGTTAAGATTGTTGTGTGTGAACTTGATCCTGCCATTATGATATTAACTGGTTATTTTGCTCGTTAGTTGATGCAGTTTCTTCCTAGCCTCGATGGTCTTTACATTTTGGCATGTTTTTGCAATGGCTGGTACCGGTTGTTCCTTTCCATGTTTAGTGCTTCCTTCAGGGTCTCTTGTAAGGCAGGCCTAGTGGTGACAAAATCTCTAAGCATTTGCTTATCTGTAAAGGATTTTATTTCTCCTTCACTTATGAAACTTAGTTTGGCTGGATGTGAAATTCTGGGTTTAAAATTCTTTTCTTTAAGAATGTTGAATATTGGCCCCCACTCTCTTCTGGCCTGGATAGTTTCTGCTGAGAGATCTGCTGTTAGTCTGATGGGCTTCCCTTTGTGGGTAACCCGACCTTTCTCTCTGGCTGCCCTTAAGATTTTTTCCTTCATTTCAACTTTGGTGAATCTGGCAATTATGTGCCTTGGGGTTGCTCTTCTCGAGGAGTATCTTTGTGGCGTTCTCTGTATTTCCTGGATTTGAATGTTGGCCTGTCCTACTAGGTTGGGGAAGTTCTCCTGGATGATATCCTGAAGAGTGTTTTCCAACTTGGTTCCATTTTCCCCCTCAC
Source organism: Macaca nemestrina (assembly GCF_043159975.1). Taxonomy (NCBI): domain Eukaryota; kingdom Metazoa; phylum Chordata; class Mammalia; order Primates; family Cercopithecidae; genus Macaca; species Macaca nemestrina. The sequence continues at coordinate 11,919,443 of NC_092126.1, forward strand.
TTTCAGGCACCCCGATCAGACGTAGATTTGGTCTTTTTACATAATCCCATACTTCTTGCAGGCTTTGTTCATTTCTTTTTCTTCTTTTTTCTTTTGGTTTCTCTTCTCGCTTCATTTCATTCATTTGATCCTCAATCGCAGAAACTCTTTCTTCCAGTTGATCAAGTCGGTTACTGAAGCTTGTGCATTTGTCACGTATTTCTCGTGTCATGGTTTTCATCTCTTTCATTTCGTTTAGGACCTTCTCTGCATTAATTACTCTAGCCATCAATTCTTCCACTTTTTTTTCAAGATTTTTAGTTTCTTTGCGCTGGGTACGTAATTCCTCCTTTAGCTCTGAGAAATTTGATGGACTGAAGCCTTCTTCTCTCATCTCGTCAAAGTCATTCTCCGTCCAGCTTTGATCCGTTGCTGGCGATGAGCTGCGCTCCTTTGCCGGGGGAGATGCGCTCTTATTTTTTGAATTTCCAGCTTTTCTGCCCTGCTTTTTCCCCATCTTTGTGGTTTTATCTGCCTCTGGTCTTTGATGATGGTGATGTACTGATGGGGTTTTGGTGTAGGTGTCCTTCCTGTTTGATAGTTTTCCTTCTAACAGTCAGGACCCTCAGCTGTAAGTCTGTTGGAGATTGCTTGAGGTCCACTCCAGACCCTGTTTGGCTGGGTATCAGCAGCAGAGGCTGCAGAAGATAGAATATTTCTGAACAGCGAGTGTACCTGTCTGATTCTTGCTTTGGAAGCTTCCTCTCAGGGGTGTACTCCACCCTGTGAGGTGTGGGGTGTCAGACTGCCCCTAATGGGGGATGTCTCCCCGTTAGGCTACTCAGGGGTCAGGGACCCACTTGAGCAGGGAGTCTGTCCCTTCTCAGATCTCAACCTCCGTGTTGGGAGATCCACTGCTCTCTTCAAAGCTGTCAGACAGAGTCGTTTGCGTCTGCAGAGGTTTTGGCTGTGTTTGTTATTGCCCTGTCCCCAGAGGTGGAGTCTACAGAGACAGGCAGGTTTCCTTGAGCTGCTGTGAGCTCCACCCAGTTCAAGCTTCCCAGCAGCTTTGTTTACCTACTTAAGCCTCAGCAATGGCGGGCGCCCCTCCCCCAGCCTCGCTGCTGCCTTGCCGGTAGATCACAGACTGCTGTGCTAGCAATGAGGGAGGCTCCGTGGGTGTGGGACCCTCCCGGCCAGGTGTGGGATATGATCTCCTGGTGTGCCTCTTTGCTTAAAGCGCAGTATTGGGGTGGGAGTTACCCGATTTTCCAGGTGTTGTGTGTCTCAGTTCCCCTGGTTAGGAAAAGGGATTCCCTTCCCTCTTGCGCTTCCCAGGTGAGGCAATGCCTCGCCCTGCTTCAGCTCTCGCTGGTCGGGCTGCAGCAGCTGACCAGCACTGATCGTCCGGCACTCCCCAGTGAGATGAACCCAGTACCTCAGTTGAAAATGCAGAAATCACCGGTCTTCTGTGTCGCTCGCGCTGGGAGTTGGAGACTGGAGCTGTTCCTATTCGGCCATCTTGCTCCGCCCCCCAGCAAAGTCTTAATGTCTTTTAAATTTCAGTTTGGGCATATAGATATATATTTCAAAACAAATGTTTTAAAATCACAGAACATCCAGGATCCAGAGGAATTCTGTTTTCTACATTAATATATTCCAGAGAGTTTTGATCATTATGCCATAGCCAGCATTTTTCTTTTCACCTTTTTAATTTTAAATACATTTATTATTCATTTGATCAATGAGAATCATTTTCCAGAGTCTCAACACCCTAAAGGAAGATCCAATCTAATTTGTGCATCCTCAGAGCTAAGGACCAACCCTAGCACTTGTTGACCTATTTAAAGGGCACATGCCCCACAAGGTTCTGCCTGAAATAGCACGTAATGTTCTCTCTGAGCCTACCTAATAAACAATAGGAAGTTGATGAATGTGCTGTATTAACTTCCCTTCATTAGGTTTCTGTTATGCATTAGAAGTATCCCAGGGTTCTGCTTTTATATTGGTGGAGTAGTTTGTCCAGCCCATGTGGAATGATGATCCTGTGCTACATTGTCAATATATCCCCCCTCTGGACACTTGGATCCCCCACCACCACCCCTGTGTCCTACGCACTTGATTCCCTTGAGCTCACTGGCACCATAATCAGTGGAACTAACCAGGCCTCAATTAAAAACATAGCCTACATTTTAAGATACATAAAATAAAAATGAAAAAAAAAGACTTAAATATTCAAATATACATATTCAGTATTTAGCTATTGGGGACAGAGAAATGTGTTGTATAAGAGAAAAATACATAGCTAGTTTCTAAACCTGGTTTATTTGCTTTCTTTCTTTTTTTTTTTTTGGTAACTGATCATTTAAATAGTCATCAGGAAATCTCAGATACAGCTTTCACTTTTTATGATTTTATGTCAATCACTTAAGTGTTCTGGGATTCTATTTCTTCACCTATAAAATGATAGCACTAAATTAATAACATCTTTAAGGGCTTTCAAACTTTAAAATTCTGGTCTTTTCTGTTTTCTTTAAATTTGTCATCTATCTAGTCTCATTGCTAAATGTGTTGCTGTTACTCTCTAGTTTTATCTACTAGATTCTAAAGAATTGCTTTAAAGTTAACTCATTGAGCTCTTTATTAGTTTTTAAAAGAACATTCAAATACTTAAAGGTACTTAAAGACTTTTAACAGCACTAATATTACCAAACTATCACCAGAGATCTATTGACAGGGTGCTTAAAGATTCAGTTTTAAGTAATGGGGGAAAACAGTGCCCTACTCTCCTTTCCAACACTTCAGCATTTTAATGTTAAAAGACCCGCCTGACCAAGATGGAGAAACCCCGTCTCTACTAAAAATACAAATTAGCCGGGCGTGGTGGTGCACGCCTGTAATCCCAACTACTCGGGAGGCTGAGGCAGGAGAATCGCTAGAACCCGAGAGGCAGAGGTTGCAGTGTGCTGAGATCTTGCCATTGCACTCCAGCCTGGTCAACAAGAGCAAAACTCCATCTCAGAACAACAACAACAAAAAAACAAAACAAACAAACGAAAAGGCCAGGTGTGGTGGCTCACACCTATAATCGCAGCACTTTGGGAGGCCGAGGAGAGCATAGCACAAGGTCAGGGATTGGAGACCAGCCCGACCAACATGGTGAAACCCCGTCTCCACTAAAGATGCAAAAAATTAGCAGGGCATGGTGGTGTGTGCCTGTAATCCCAACTACTCAGGAGGCTGAGGCAGGAGAATCGCTTGAACCCAGGAGGTGGAGGTTGCAGGGAGCCAAGATCATGCCATTGCACTCCAGCCTCTGTCTAAAAAATAAAAAGATACGCTGATCACTTGCTCTCTTGGCCTATTAATCCCAATGTTATTAGAATGGTTGGTATCAGAGCAGCACAGGGCTTTTGACTTCCTCCCATCCTTTCCTCTATGTGAACATGTACACTTGTGGTCATTCTTTATATTATATAAATTCATTCATCCTCAGCCTGGACCAGGGGTTCTACAGCACAGTACGGTTTACAAAAGCTTTCCATCTTTCTTAGGAAATGCATCTTTCTTAGCAACATGCATAAACTGTCTGTAAGCAAGGGGGGTGGCTTAACAGATAATATTCTGCCAATGACAGGAGACAAAAATTGCTTTCAACCACGTTCTCAAAGAACTTACATTGCTTCTTTCAATTTATCTTCAAAATAACTTTATAAAGTTTTACATTATGGTGTCCATTTTACTGATCAGTAAATTGAAGCTTCTGATGAGGGGCTAGGTATCTTGCCTAGGGTTACACAATTGGAACAGCCACGATTTAAACTCCAAATTCACATTTTTTTCACTTGATTGTAATACCTCTCCTACCAGCAAACATGAAATATAATGGTGAACAAAATCTTGATAAGTTAAAGAAATTACAAATTGCAGAGCTGTGTTTTTTAAATTTTGTTTTTATTTTCTCAAGGCAAATTTCCTATTTGGAGCTTATTAGGGATATTGAGAGAAAATACCATGCAAACTAACTAATTGACGTGTTTACTTCAAGTCGGCAGCTTTTCTTTAATTAATTTATTAGAAACATACTGACAGTACTGTTTTACCATGTGTTTGTTATTATAAAAAATAATTCAGATAGTTTTAGAAAGTTATTTTACATGCCATTTAGCTTTTCTTCACGGAAATGAGTCACATTTGAGGAGGTCAGTTGTCATTTGAGTGAGTAAATCAAATACAGAATTGCTAACAGAAAGAAGAGAAAGAAGAAAAGCAAATACAGGCAATCAGGACACAGTGAATCTTGTTTACACATATTTTGGGGGGATAAACTTGATAAGCTGTCAGCTGGCAGAGAGGGCTGTCTGGGCATTCTGTCCATGAGCAAGCTGACTAGTGGAATCAAAGTCAGCAGTTTTAGTTGGTAGTGGACCCGACCTGCGAAAGTGTAGCTGAGGAGTGTAAGTGGGTAGTCGGCCTCTGAGTAACCACAGTGGGAATGCATCCACCTGCACCTCCTCCTCGGTTAGAGCTGATCTGCACCATTCCCCTCAGAAGTCATTCTTAGTACTTGCCTGTATTTTCTACACAGGCATACGGATGTCTAAGTGGGAGGTTCCCGGAAGTTTTCCCATTTAGGGAAATTTGAGATTAGTCTTAAAATGCAGGCAAAATGGGAAGAATGGGATGGTGGCATGGGTCACCATGTTATAGACGTGAGTAGTGTGGCAGGACAACAGAATACTACAAGCATAAGCAAGAGGGAACACAATAGAATGCCTAACTGGTTTAGGCCCCTTCAAGCCAAGGAAGGCCTTGTAGAACTCACCCATGTGTTCTGGTGGGCAATGTGTGGCCATCACAGATTTTTCAGCAGGGATTTAGCATGTGTAGATTGGTACTTCAGAAAGTGTGGAGGCAGAGGTGCAGAGCTCGGAGGTGAGCTGTTGCAACCCCTCGCGGGTGGAGTGGTCTTTGTTTTAATCAGGGACTGCCTGGTGGTATCTCACATTTCATTCAGCTTTACAACACACAATATTTTAAGTACATTTTAAAATAATAACATCAAACTTTAGATGTCAAAATCTTGTGAGAGCTGAGGATGACTTCTTTTCAACTGCCATATATTGTAAAAATTTACCCAAATATTTAAACTTTGTTTGAATTTTTAATTCAGTATTTGAAAATTCAATTTGGTGTTTTAAAGACAATGACTCTCAGGCCTTAAAATTTGACAATAATTTTTCATTTAGAGAAGCCAAAGCAGTATCCCAAACAAGTGTTTGCAAGTCTTCTGTCTGATACTAAAAACAGCATTTCCAAATACACAAGAAATCCTAGGGGCTCCTTTGCCACATTCTCCATCCAGAGGCTGTATTTTGTGTAGACATAGAATAAAGGAGCAAATTCTCTCACATATGGGTTACTACCCTGCCTTCTAATTGATCTTCCTATCTGACGTCCTGTCCTACAGCCCTCTATGCTTAAACTAGTGTGACTTTCTGGTTGAAATACTTTGAAATCTTTCCATGGTCTTTAAGAGAAAGCCTAAACTTCTTAGTGTTGCCTACGTGGGTTTTAATTATATGAGTATAGTGTGCTTTTCTTTACATATCCTTAGCCTTGAAGACCACCTACATTTTGTTTTTTACCCATGTTTACCTTACCTCCAAACATGTTATCAAACATTGCATGATATTTTACCTCCAGGCTTTTCCAAATTCTTCTTCCTTAACCCTAAACTATCTTTCCCTAAAAACTATTTCCTTCCTCCTCTCTATACTCAACCCCACTTAACAACCAACTGCATACAGAGCACTCTTTTGTCAGGCTGCTTTTCTCACCACTATTTAACAAAACCCAAAGACAGCAGTGTCTAGAAAGAGGTGGAGCAAGATAGCTGAATAGAACCCTCCAGTGATTGCGCCCCCTCCTCAAGAACATCAAATTGAACAACTATCCACACAAGAAAGCACCTTCATAAAAACCAAAAATCAGGTAAGCAATCACGGTACCTGGTTTTAACTTCATATCACCAAAAGAGGCACTAAATAGGGCAGGAAGGACAGTCTTCGCTTGCCGACACCACCCCTCCCACATCTCCCAGCAGCAGTCACGTGGTAGGGAAAGAGAATCTCTGCATTTGAGGGAGGAAAAGCGCAGTGATTGTGGGACTCTGCACTGGAACTCAATACTGCCTGTCACAGTGGAAAGTAACACAAGGCAGAATCCAACTGGCACCCACAGAGGAAGGATTTAAATCAGCCCTCACCAGCGGCAAATCATCCATCCCTGTGTTTGGAATCTGAGTTCTGATAAGCCCTGACACCTCAGGCTAAAGCAATTTGAGGTCCTAAATGAACTTGAAAGGCAGATTAGGCCAAAAGAAATGCAATTCATGGACAAATCCTGGTGCCGTGCTGGTCTTGGAGCCACTGGACTTGGGGTGCCTGTGGCTTAGTGAGACACCAGCTGGGGTTGCCAAGGTGTCACCCTCCCCCAACCCCAGGTAGTACAGATTGCAGCTCCAAAGGAAACTCCTTCCTTCTGCTTGAGTAGAGGAGAGGGAAGAGTAAAGAGGACTTTGTCTTGAAACTTGGATACCAGCTCAGCCACAGTAAAAAAAAAAAAAAAAAAAAAAGGACCACGCTGAGTTTTGAGGCCCCCATTCCAGGCTCTAGCTCTACACCATGGGCCAGAGAGAAACTCACTGCCTTGATGAAAAGGACCCAATCCTGGCAGGATCTATCACCTGCTGACTGAAGAGCCCTTTGGCCTTGAATAAACATCAGCAATACTCAGGTAGTACTTATTGTGGGCCTTGTGTGAGACTCAGTGTGATGCTGGCTTCAGGTATGTCCTGGCACATTTCCAGCTCTGGTGGCCATTACGGGAGAGACTCTTCCTTGAGGAAAGGAGAGGGAAGAATAAAGGGGATTTTGTCTTGCAGCCTGGGTACCAGTTCAGTCACAGTGGGGTAGAACACCAAACAGACTCCTGAACCCCCAATTCCAGGCTTTGGCTCCTGGATGGCATTTCTGGACCTGGCCTGGGCCAGAGGGAGCCCGTTGCTCTAAAGGGAGAGCCCAGGCCTGGCAGCCTTTACCATAAACTGACTGAAGAGCACTTGAGCCTTGAGTGAACATCAGCAGTACTTGCCATGGGCCTGGGGCAGTTGTTGTCATGGGGTGAGACTCATTTCACTTGAGGAAAAGAAAAGGGAAGAATGGGAAGGAATTTATTTTGCAGCTTGAATGCTAGTTCAGCAGCAGTAGAAGAGAGCACCAAGAAGATTCTTAAGGTTTCTAACTAAGGACCTGACTCTTGGGCAGCATTTGTGTAGCTGCTCTGGGATGAGGGGAGAGAGAGAGAGAGAGAGACTCCATTTATTTGGGGGAAATGAGAGAAGAGATTGTCTGGTAATATGGGGAATTATCTCAGATCATACCCAAGACCACCAGGTGGTACTTCTGTGAGTTTGAAAGAGATGCAGTGTTAATGGGTATGGGTAAAAGTCACCAAACCCCAAAGACTTAGATCATAAGACTCAATTCCCTTTGAATAATTGGAAAGACTTCCCAAGAAGCCAAGAAGCCTTCCCAAACAAGCACAGACTCTGAAGACTACAATAAATACTTAACTCTTCAATGCGCAGACATTGACAAACATCCACAAGCATCAAGACCTCCCCAAAAGAATAAAATAAGGCATCAATGACTAATGCTGGACTGGCAGAGATATGTGACCATTCAGACAGAATTCAAAATATCTGTTTTGAGGAAGCTCAATGAAATTCAAGATAACACAGAGAAATAATTTAGAATCCTATCAGATAAATTTGACAAAAGGATTGAAATAATTTTAAAAATCAAGCAGAAATTCTGGACCTAAAAAATTCAACTGGCATACTACAGAATGCGTCAGAGTCTGTCAATAGCAGAATTATTCAAGCAGAATGATTAGTGAGGTTGAAGACATGCTATTTGAAAATAGATTCAGAGGAAACAAAATTAAAAAAAAGCATGCCTATAAGACCTAAAATATAACCTCGAAAGGGAAGATTTAAGAATTATTGGCTTTTAAAGAGGTCATTCAGATAGATATCAGAGTAGCAAGTTTATTCAAAAAGATATTAACAGATAAGTTTATAGATCTAGAGATATATATCAATATTTAAGTACAAAAAGGTTACAGAACACCAGATTTAACCCAAATAAGACAACATCAAGACATTTAATAACCAAACTCCCAAAGGACATTTAATAGCCAAACTCCCAAAGGACAAGAATAAAAAAAAGATCCTAAAAGCAGGAAGAGAAGAGAAACAAATAGCATACAAAGACGATTCAGTATGTATGGCAGCAGATGTCTCAGTGGAAACCTTACAGGCCAAGAGAGAGTGACATGACATATTTAAAGTGCTGAAGGAAAAACAAATAAAAAACTTCTATCCTAGAATGCATATCCTGTGAAAATATCCTTCAAATATTAAGGAGAAATAACAGCCCCCCTCCAGACAAACAAAAGCTGAGGAGGTTTCATCACTATCAAAACTTTCATATAAGAAATGCTAAAGAAAGTTTTTCAACCTGAAATAAAAGGATGGTAACAAGCAATAAGAAACCATCTAATACAAAACTCACCAATAATAGTATGTACACAGAAAACATAGAATATTATATTACTATAATTTTGATGTGTATATTATACATATCTCTTCCCTTAATTAAAGATGATGCAAGTTCTGTGAACTTCATGACAGCATGGAGCTCGTTTTTAGGATCTTCCCTCACCTCCCCTCCAGGCCACAAGCTCAATGACCAGGATTAAGTTACAACAGAATCCAGTTGGAGTCATCTTGGGTCTGAGAAGGGAGTAAAAAGATAAAAAGACTATATTCCAAAAGAGGTGGATAGCCAACTTCTACTGGTAGAGTCTGGAACATACGTATGGGACTGTTTTATTTATTTATTTATTTATTTATTTATTTATTTATTTATTTATTTTGAGTGTCCTGGATCCAAGAGGCAAGAATAGCAAAATCTTTAACTGGTGTCTCAAATAGGTAGAATACCTTGTTCTATGAACCTGGGAATGGAAGCAGAAGTACATTGCTCACTCTCACTCTCAGTAATTCCCTTAGGGGAATTTATGTTTCCTGTACCCCAAATTCTGGAATCTTAAATATGTTAGTTACCAAGGAGAAGCACTTTCGACTAGGAAGATACAGGAGGACTCCCATTGAAGTACAAACTATGGCTAACAGCTGGTTACTTCAAGTTCTTGGAAAGCGAAGAACAGAAAATAAGAAGAATCATCATCTTAGAAAGGATAATTAATAATGATTATCAGAAGGAGAAAGGGATACTGTTATAATGGGGACAGGGAAAATATATTTGGTACTCAATGCACTTGGGCACCTTTCAGGTATATCCTTGCCAAATTTTCATGGCAAATGAACAAGTGTAACAGCCTTGGCCTAAGAAACCTGTGTAACCAGGGACTCAGGTTTCTTAGGCATGTGGGGGTGGATCATGCCACAAGGTAAATAACCGAGACAGGCGGATGTGTTAGTTGAAGATGAAGGGAATCCAGAATGAAAGTAAGGAAGAGACACACAATGAGTGTCAGTTGTTTCTTCAAGGCCAGCTATAGTAGCAAGGGCCATATATTTTCCTGTTAATCTTTTTTTTCTAAGTTTTCCCCAGAAAGAGAGGCTTACTGGGATCCTTCAGTAACTGTTCCCAGAATTGACTTGAAGAATTGTATCCTAGTATTGCAAGGGGTGGACTATAGAGGACACCCAGATTATCAGGACTGAAGGATTTATTTTCCCAAATGCTGGGAGTGCTTCCAGCAGATAGCTCTTATCTATTAGCCTTCTTTGGAAAGTGCCTAAATTCGAGAGAGCTGCTTTGCCCAGGGTTATAGCTGGTGCCCTGCCTTGGCCTATGGGACTTCTTGAAAAGTTGGGAATTCACATTTCTCTAATCAGCTCCAGTGATGAGGACCTAGTTTTTTATTTGACCACAGATACCGGAACTTGGAATTGTACATTGGTCAAAAGCACATGTCCTACCACCATACTCCACCATCCTCAAGGAGTATTCCTCATGTTTTTTTAGCTCATCACTAGTCCTCCCAAATCAGTCCTCTCTAGGTCTCATCACGATCTCCTACATCTGGGATCTTCTTTTGTGGTTCAGCCTGCTTTACTTACTTATCTTCTGTTACTACTTTGATCATACATTGGGACTTGGGTGGGTAAGCCAAAAATAAAATTCTAAGGTCCCTAACCATCTGAATGGACCCCTTCTTTCAGCCAAGGGCATTCCAAAGTTAACCTGAAAATCTTAGTTCAGGCCATTGTGGGAAGGGGGATCAGATATGCCTCAGTATACTCTCCTCCTTTTTGGAATTCAGGAAAAGCTGAACAGTGTTAACATCAACACAGATTTTAAGTCTAATAAAAACATTTACAATCTCTTCTCTCTGAAGTCTGATACCTGAAGGCTTCATCTCCATGAAAAAACCTAGGTCTTCATGACCACTTATTATAAACCAAACATTCCTTTCTATTGATAATAACGCTTTCAACCAAATGTCAATCAGAAAAATTTTAAATCTACCTATGACCTGGAAACCCCAACTTAGAGTTGTCCCACACTTCCAGATCAAACCAGTGTAAATCTTATATAAATTGACTGATGTATTATGTCTCCCTAAGTTGTATAAAAACAAGCTATTCCCCAACGATCTTTGGCACATGTTATCAGAATCTCCTGATGTTGTATCATGGATGTGTCCTTAACCTCACCAAAATAAACTTTCTAAATTGATTGAGACCTGTCTCAGATACTTTTGGGTTCACAGGTATAAGTGGAGTGAAGACTGACTTCCTTTCTCTCACAGGCCATATGAATCTTGATATCTAGGATGAGGCTGGGGAGGTATTTTCACATGAAAACTAGGGCATGTCTCCCTAAGAAATTGGCCATCTCCAGGACTCCCAAAGAAATAACCTTTGCTACGTGGTGATTTGCAGACCAATAGTGTTAAGGAGAGAAGATAAATCCCTCTAAACTGTAATCATCACAAAGCAAGCTATAATTTTAGAAATTGATACTTGGAAAGGTATTACATGTTGATGATTACAGTCAGGAAACTGGTGGTCAGAATGGAATGAAAGCAAAGAAGAATTAGAAGACAAATGGGATTTAGGTGGGATTTGGACTCTACAGAAAATCTCATGGCTGCCAGATTCAGCTAGAAAAGCTCATTATCAGTGTTTAACTTATTTTTTCTAATGCTAGCATATGTCCCCTCGTTTCCTTTGTAGTCACACCTTGAAGTGGAAGTGACTTTAAGTCAGTAGTCTCACCTTTCAGGGCAGGCAGACATGAGATATTACAAATCTATTGTAACTCTGCAGAGTTAAAGTTGCCTTCAGAATACAAATTTCATGTACCAAAGTAGCATTATGTTTTCTCTCTTCAGAAATGCACATCAAAACCACAATGAGATACCATCTCACACTGGCCAGAATGGTTATTATTAAAAAGACAGATATGTGTGTGGGACTTTCATTTATCAGACCTCAGGAACTCAAGCTTTCATGAGCCTCTGGGTGGACAAGTGCCAGCACTACTCCTTGGGATGGATGGAGTATCACAGGGAGCAGGCAGCCTAGCTGTACAACCTGGTGCAGGGTGGTGACTTTCCTCACCTTTAAGTGTATGGACCATCAGGTGCCAGAAAAAAGACAAGTGCTATGTGTGTTCTACATGAACTTTATGGTGTTGGAGTGGAAAAATTGAGAATTGAATATCATACCATCAGGACTCCATCTAAAAAAATTGAAATTAGCACCATTGCAAGTAATTACCACCTTGAAGTTAATCCCAGCGACGATGGAAATATTGATGAGGTAGTAATTCAGAAGATGTTGAAAACAGTGGCTCAATCACAGCAACTTGAAACAAACTCTCAGATATTTTAAAATGGTATTATTGACAGAAGTTGACAAACTCATTAAAGATGCTCAACATGCCTTGTAAAGAACCATGGAAAAGTGTGTGTCCACCTACAGATTGATCTTGTGCTACATCTAATGAGATACCACCTATTTGTAGTCGGTGCTTGGCAGTTTGTGTGCCTGCTTCCAGCATTGGAGATACTTACTATGTGTTATGTACTGTGTGCAAGAAGGAAGATCTGAATCTTCCTTCACAACCGACTCACAGACTTGCAGAGAAGTCCTGCAGAAATCTCAGAAAAGCCCTGCTTATGTGTGAAGTGGGATATCACTACAGACCTCATGGACATTTAAAGGATCATAAGAAAATATTATAAATAAGTCTAAGCATGTAAATTTGACAATTGAGATGAAATAGATTCCTTAAAAGCCACAAACTGCCAAACTCACTGAGAATGTACATATATTATATATATAAGAAGTATATGTGTGTGTAACTTATATATAAAACTATTTCTATTGAAGAAATTACATTATTAGTAAAGGCAAAAATCAGAAAGTCCTGAAAAAGAAAACTTTCTGTTCAGATGGTTTCACTGGCAGTGAAGAAAAGGCAAAATCTGCAAGATTGGTAAAGAAAATCCGCTAGGCTAGGCGACTTCTCTTTATTACTTGGTCTACCTCTAAGGTTTACCCAGTCAGGCTGTAGAGCTGTAGTTATAGAAGAAGGCCTGGAATGCTGGTCCCTGGTGGAGTAAAGAAAGGATCTGTCCACTCAGGGAACTTAGCCCTTTTTATAGTCCATACCATGAATACTGAGAACCTTGGAAATCCTTTCTCAAGTGAGCCTGAGCTTGCTTCCGGCGTCTCCATGGGTCTCTTTCTGAGTTCATCCCTATACTCATGAGTTGTTCTCAGAAAGTGTAAACAGAGCTTGGACAGGGTTAGAGGTGTTCACACAAACATGCAAGAAGACTGTTGCAGGGCAGAAGGGAGAAGAGGGTGAGAGGAGGGAGACCTGGGCCTCAGCTGGGAGCCAGGGAATGAAGGCTGGCTCTCCTCATTAGACCCTTGTGGTCTAGTGGGAGATTTCATGGGGTTTGAGAATACTAAACTTGAACTTGAAAGGCATAAAGGCATATTTTTTAGGGTAGGAGGAGAAAATGCATTTTATTCAGTCATTTGTTAACTTGATGAATGGCCTTTAAATACCTAGGCATACAGTAAATTGTATTCATTTGTACTCTTGTCTTGGGTCCCACAATGTAAGCACCAGGATGGGTTGGTGAGGAGACTTTGCTCACTAACAAATTTTGAGCTCCTAGAATAGTCTCTGGCACAGTGGGCACTCAATAATAATTTTGAATGACTGTGTAGATGAATGAATGAGTTTAGTCTTCCTATCATCCCAAGAAGAATTCCAGATATAAAGAAAGTGGCCTACTTGAGGGTGAAGAATGGGAGGAGGGAGAGGATGAGAAAAAATAACTATTGGATACTAGGCTTACTACCTGGGTAACAAAATAATCTGTACCACAATACCCCCTACCCATGACGCAAGTTTACCTATATAACAAACCTGCACATATATCCCTGAACCTAAATTACAAGTTATTTTAAAAAAGAAAGAAAGTGATACCTGGACACAGATTGTAGCATAATAGTCATTGGAGACTCAGAAGGGTGAGAGTGGAGCAGAGAGGTGAGGATTGAGAAATTACTTAATGGGTACAATGTACACTATTCAGATGATGATTGTACTAAAAGCTTAGATTTCACCTATGCAGTATGTTCACATAACAAAACTGCCCTTGTACTCCTTGAATTTATACAATTTTTTAAAAGGCAAATATAAGCATGCTTTCTTAAAAAAAAAAAAAAAGTGGTAATAAGAAGTCACTGACACTTGATAGAGGAATGAATAGATAAAGGACGATTTGAGAAGGAAAATCCTTTAAGGTGTTAGACACAAGGAATATGCTATTATTTGCCCTGACGGACTGTGTAAAACTTAAATCTATGAGGCTATCTCAGAACAGCCACATGGGCCCCAGTGGACTGTCACAAGCTGTGTTTCAGGACTACCAGTCTTAGTCATTCCCTTGGAACTCATTAAACCTCTGCTGTGAGCCCCAACCTTGAAGTGATGCAGCAGTGACTCACATAGCTTCCCTGCCCTCCAGGACTTTATTCAGTATCTGCCTTGTTTGCCAATGACAGGCTGATTCTCAAAAGAAACTTTGGCTCAAATATGATACCTGAACAAACAATCTCAGCATTGAAATACCCAATGGTATTCTTAGAAGAAAATAAATTTGAGAACGTAATGCAAGAAATTGTAGTAGTAGTACATGTTTGTCTCATGCCGATAAAAATTCTCCATTTACCATTTGAATCTAATTGAAACAGCATTTTCAAATAAATCCAAACTAGTTATGTTCCTGTAACACACAGTCATGGTTATTACTCAATTTCAAGATGAATTATCCTCAACCATTCGCTATATCAAGGGGAAAATGCAGCCAACAAGCAATATAATTATTTAAAAGAACATTGGAGCAACTAAACTTTGGCTACAATTACCACGTGAGTAAAACAGAAGGACAGAAAGTAATGTGTTAACTGTTTGCCATTCAAATGGCTCATTGAGTCTCTAGCAATCATATGGTACAAATAGGACATTTATATAACATGCAAATGTAGGGCCCAGAAAAAAATCAGCGGCAAACTTTCACACAGCTCATTGACTTATGATCTTTAATGAAGAAGCCACAGCGGAGCAATTATTTCACTGATACCACATTTATTATTGCTGTCATTTCCTCCTTAGCTCTGTTAACTGTGTTATTAAATAAACAGCAATACTCATGATTTCTTTTAAAATGCAACTAACTGCTATGTAGAGAACAGTGAAATAAAATAAAATATATTTATTAAAAAATGAATATTTGTTTAAGTTGTTTGTGAGTTAAAAATCCGTCCATTAAATAACACAACCAGACACAAGATACTGAATCCTGACATAAAAATAGGTTTGAAAGAATATATTTACCCAATATACACAACACAGAGCTATAGAATTGCTCTTGTTGATTATTCAGCTAAATAACATCTTTTGCCTTGATTACACATGTTTATAAAGGAAAATTGAAAAACTCATGTAGATTACAAAGCTATTACCATAACCATTCTACTATCAACACAGAACTATGAGAAATACAATTTACAAAGTGCTAAGTACACTTGTACACTGTACCCTGTTATACTTGTCATAAAGTTATTGGAGAAAAAGGAAGAAAAATTATTCTAAAATTGGAAAAAGGAAAGAAAAGTTTCCATAAAAATATAATTTTATTTTTTATTTTTATTTTTTAAATTATACTTTAAGTTCTAGGGTACATGTGCACAATGTGCAGGTTTGTTACATATGTATACATGTGCCGTGTTGGTGTGCTGCACCCATTAACTCATCATTTGCATTAGGTATATCTCCTAATGCTATCCCTCCCCCTACCCCCACCCCGTGACAGGCCCCGGTGAGTGATGTTCCTCACCATGTGTCCGAGTGTTCTCGTTCTTTAATTCCCACCTGTGAGTAAGAACATGCAGTGTTTGGTTTTCTGTCCTTGCGATAGTTTGCTCTGAATAATGGTTTCCAGTTTCATCCATGTTCCTACAAAGGACATGAACTCATCCTTTTTTATGGCTGCATAGTATTCCATGGTGTATATGTGCCACATTTTCTTAATCCAGTCTGTCACTGATGGATATTTGGGTTGGTTCCAAGTCTTTGCTATTGTGAATAGTGCTGCAATAAACATACGTGTGCATATGTCTTTATAGCAGCATGATTTATAATCCTTTGGGTATATGCCCAGTAATGGGATGGTTGAGTCAAATGGTATTTCTAGTTCTAGATCCTTGAGGAATCACCACACTGTATTCCACAATGGTTGAACTAGTCTACAGTCCCACCAACAATGTAAAACCATTCCTATTTCTCCACATCCTCTCCAGCACCTGTTATTTCCTGACTTTTTAATGATCGCCATTCTAACTGGTGTGAGATGGTATCTCATTGTGGTTTTGATTTGCGTTTCTCTGAAGGTCAGTGATGATGAGCCTTTTTTCATGTGTCTGTTGGCCGCATAAATGTCTTCTTTTGAGAAGTGTCTGTTCATATCCTTTGCCCACTTTTTGATGGGGTTGTTTGACTTTTTCTTGTAAATTTGTTTAAGTTCTTTGTAGATTCTGGATATTAGCACTTCGTCAGATGGATAGATTGCAAAAATTTTTTCCCATTCTGTAGGTTGCCTGTTCACTCTGATGGTAGTTTCTTTTGCTGTGCAGAAGCTCTTTAGTTTAATTAGATCCCATTTGTCAATTTTGGCTTTTGTTGCCATTGCTTTTGGTGTTTTGGCCATGAAGTCCTTGCCCATGCCTATGTCCTGAATGGTATTGCCTAGATTTTTTCTAGGTTTTATGGTTTTAGTTCTAACATTTAAGTCTTTCATCCATCTTGAATTAATTTTTGTATAAGGTGTAAGGAAGGGATCCAGTTTCAGCTTTCTACATGTGGCTAGCCAGTTTTTCCAGCACCATTTATTAAATAGGGAATCCTTTCCCCATTTCTTGTTTTTGTCAGGTTTGTCAAAGATCATATGGTTGTACATGTATGGTATTATTTCTGAGGGCTCTATTCTGTTCCATTGGTCTATATCTCTGTTTTGGTACCAGTACCATAATGTTTTGGTTACTGTAGCCTTATAGTATAGTTTGAAGTCAAGTAGCATGATGCCTCCAGCTTTGTTCATTTTGCTTAGGATTGTCTTAGCAATGGAGGCTCTTTTTTGGTTCCATATGAACTTTAAAGTAGTTTTTTTCCAATTCTGTGAAGAAAGTCATTGGTAGCTTGATGGGGATGGCATTGAATCTATAAATTACCTTTGGCAGTATTGACATTTTCACAATATTGATTCTTCCTATCCATGAGCATGGAATGTTCTTCCATTTGTTTGTGTCCTCTTTTATTTCATTGAGCAGTGGTTTGTAGTTCTCCTTGAAGAGGTCCTTCACATCCCTTGTAAGTCAGATTCTGAGGTATTTTATTCTCTTTGAAGCAATTGGGAATGGGAGTTCACTAATGAATTGGTTCTCTGTTTGTCTGTTATTGGTGTGTAGGAATGCTTGTGATTTTTGCACATTGATTTTGTATCCTGAGACTTTGCTGAAGTTGCTTATCAGCTTAAGGAGATTTTGGGCTGTGACGATGGGATTTTCTAAATATACAATCATGTCATCTGCAATCAGGGACAATTTGACCTCCTCTTTTCCTGATTGCATACCCTTTACTTCTTTCTTTTGCCTGATTGCCCTGGCCAGAACTTCCAACACTATGTTGAATAGGAGTGGTGAGAGAGAGCATCTCTGTCTTGTGCCAGTTTTCAAAGGGAATGCTTCCAGTTTTTGCCCATTCAGTATGATATTGGCTGTGGGTTTGTCATAAATAGCTCTTATTATTTTGAGATATGTTCCATCAATACCTAGTTTACTGAGCGTTTTTAGCATAAAGGCTGTTGAATTTTTTCAAAGGACTTTTCTGCATCTGTTGAGATAAACATGTGGTTTTTGTCTTTGGTTCTGTTTATATGCTGGATTATGTTTATTGATTTGCATATGTTGAACCAGCCTTGCATCCCAGGGATGAAGCCCACTTGATCATGGTGGATAAGCTTTTTGACGTGCTGCTGGATTTGGTTTGTCGGTATTTTATTGAGGATTTTTGCATCGGTGTTCATCAGGGATATTAGTCTAAAATTCTCTTTTTTTGTTGTGTCTCTGCCAGGCTTTGGTATCAGGATGATGTTGGCCTCATAAAATGAATTAGGGAGGATTCCCTCTTTTTCTATTGATTGGAATAGTTTCAGAAGGAATGGTACCAGCTCCTCTTTGTACCTGTGGTAGAATTCGGCTGTGAATCTGTCTGGTCTGGGCATTTTTTGGTTGGTAGGCTATTAATTATTGCCTCAATTTCAGAACCTGTTATTGGTCTATTCAGGGATTCAACTTCTTCCTGGTTTAGTCTTGGGAGGGTGTATGTGTCCAGGAATTTATCCATTTCTTCTAGATTTTCTAGTTTATTTGCATAGAGGTGTTTATAATATTCTCTGATGGTACTTTGTATTTCTGTGGGATTGGTGGTAATATCACCTTTATCATTTTTTATTGTGTCTATTTGATTCTTCTCTCTTTTCTTCTTTATTAGTCTTGCTAATGGTCTATCAATTTTGTTGATCTTTTCAAATAACCAGCTCCTGGATTCATTGATTTTTTTGGAGGGCTTTTTGTGTCTCTATCTCCTTCAGTTCTGCTCTGATCTTAGTTATTTCTTGCCTTCTGCTAGCTTTTGAATGTGTTTGCTCTTGCTTCTCTAGTTCTTTTAATTGTGATGTTAGGGTGTCAATTTTAGCTCTTTCCTGCTTTCTCCTGTGGGCATTTAGTGCTATAAATTTCCCTCTACACACTGCTTTAAATGTGTCCCAGAGATTTTGGTATGTTATGTCTTTGTTCTCATTGGTTTCAAAGAACATCTTTATTTCTGCCTTCATTTCGTTTTGTACCCAGTAGTCATTCAGGAGCAGGTTGTTCAGTTTCCATGTAGTTGAGTGGTTTTGAGTGAGTTTCTTAATCCTGAGTTCTTGTTTGATTGTACTGTGGTCTGAGAGTCAGTTTGTTATAATTTCTGTTCTTTTACATTTGCTAAGGAGTGCTTTACTTCAAACTATGTGGTCAATTTTGGAATAAGTGTAATGTGGTGCTGAGAAGAATGTATACTCTGTTGATTTGGGGTGGAGAGTTCTGTAGATGTCTATTAGGTCCACTTGGTACAGAGCTGAGTTCAATTCCTGGATATCCTTGTTAACTTTCTGTCTCGTTGATCTGTCTAATGTTGACAGTGGGATGTTGAAGTCTCCCATTATTATTGTATGGGAGTCTAAGTCTCTTTGTAGGTCTCTAAGGACTTACTTTATGAATCTGGGTGCTCCTATATTGGGTGCATATATATTTAGGATAGTTAGCTCTTCTTGTTGAATTGATCCCTTTACCATTATGTAATGGCCTTCTTTGTCTCTTTTGATCTTTGTTGGTTTAAAATCTGTTTTATCAGAGACTAGGATTGCAACCCCTGCTTTTTGTTTGTTTGTTTGTTTTCCATTTGCTTGGTAGATCTTCCTACATCCCTTTATTTTGAGCCTATGTGTGTCTCTTCACATGAGATGGGTCTCCTGAATACAGCACACTGATAGGTCTTGACTCTTTATCTAATTTGCCAGTCTGTGTCTTTTAATTGGAGCATTTAGCTCATTTACATTTAAAGTTAATATTGTTATGTGTGAATGTGATCCTGTCATTATGATGTTAGCTGGTTATTTTGCTTGTTAGTTGATGCAGTTTTTTCCTGCATTAATGGTCTTTACAGTTTGGCATGTTTTTGCAGTGGCTGGTACCGGTTGTTCCTTTCCATGTTTAGTGCTTCCTTCAGGAGCTCTTGTAAGGCAGGCCTGGTGGTGACAAAATCTCTCAGCATTTGCTTGCCTGTAAAGGATTTTATTTCTCCTTCACTTATGAAGCTTAGTTTGGCTGGATATGAAATTCTGGGTTAAAAAAATTTTTTCTTTAAGAATGTTGAATATTGGCCCCCACTCTCTTCTGGATTGTAGAGTTTCTGCTGAGAGATCCACTGTTAGTCTGATGGGCTTCCCTTTGTGGGTAACCTGACCTTTCTCTGACTGCCCTTAACATTTTTTCCTTCTTTTCAACTTTGGTGAATCTGACAATTATGTGTCTTGGAGTTGCTCTTCTCAAGGAGTATCTTTGTGGCATTCTCTGTATTTCCTAAATTTGAATGTTGGCCTGCCTTGCTGGGTTGGGGAGGTTCTCCTGGATAATATCCTGCAGAGTGTTTTCCAACTTGGTTCCGTTCTCTACGTCACTTTCTGGTACACCAATCAGACATAGATTTGGTCTTTTCATATAGTCCCATATTTCTTGGAGACTTTGTCCATTTCTTTTTACTCTTTTTTCTCTAAACTTCTCACTTCATTTCATTCATTTAATCTTCAGTCACTGATACCCTTTCTTCCACTTGATCAAATCAGCTACTGAAGCTTGTGCGTGCATCACGTAGTTCTCATGCCACGGTTTTCAGCTCCACCAGGTCATTTAAGGACTTCTCTCCACTGTTTATTCTAGTTAGTAATTCATCTAAACTTTTTTCAAGGTTTTTAGCTTCTTTGCAATGGGCTTGAACATCCTTCTTTAGCTTGGAGAAGTTTGTTATTACCTATTGTCTGAAGCCTTCTTCTCTCAACTTGTCAAAGTAATTCTCCATCCAACTTTGTTCCATTGCTGGCGAGGAGCTGCATTTCTTTCAAGGAGAAGAGGTGCTCTGATTTTCAGAATTTTCAGCCTTTCTGCTCTGGTTTCTCCCCATCTTTGTGGTTTTATCTACCTTTGGTCTTTGGCGATGGTGATGTATAGATGGGGTTTTGGTGTGGATGTCCTTTCTGTTTGTTAGTTTTCCTTCTAACAGTCAGGACCCTCAGCTGCAGGTCTGTTGGAGTTTGCTGAAGGGCCACTCCAGACCCTGCTTGCCTGGGTATCACCAGTGGAGGCTGCAGAACAGCAAATATTGCAGAACAGCAGATGTTGCTGCCTGTCCTTCCTTTGGAAGCTTCATCTCAGAGGGGCGCCTGGCTGTATGAGGTGTCAATCAGCCCCCACTGGGAGGTGTCTCCCATTTAGGCTACTTGGGGGTCAGTGACCCACTTGAGGAGGCAGTCTGTATGTTCTCAGATCTCCAACTCCATGCTGGGAGAACTACTACTCTCTTCAAAGCTGTCAGACAGGGACGTTTAAGTCTGCAGAAGTTTCAGCTGCCTTTTGTTCAGCTATGCCCTTCCCCCAGAGGTGGAGTCTACAGAGGCAGGCAGGCCTCCTTGAGTTGTGGTGGACTCCACCCAGTTTGAGCTTCCTGGTCGCTTTGTTTACCTACTCAAGCCTCAGCAATGGCAGATGCCCCTTCCCCAGCCTTGCTGCTGCCTTGCAATTCAATCTCAGATTGCTGTCCTAGCAGTGAGTGAGGCCCCATGGGTGTGGGACTCTCTGAGCCAGGCGCAGGATATAATCTCCTGGTGTGCCATTTGCTAAGGCCATTGGAAAAGTGCAGTATTAGGGTGGGAGTGTCCTGATTTTCCAGGTACCGTCTGTCATGGCTTCCGTTTGCTAGGAAAGGGAATTGCCCAACCCCTTGTGCTTCCTGGGTGAGGTGATGCACTGCCCTGCTGCATGGGCTGCACCCACTGTCTGACAAGCCCCAGTGGGAGGCACCCAGTACCTCACTTGGAAATGCAGAAATCACCCGTCTTCTGCATTGCTCATGCTGGGAGCTGCAGACTGGAGCTGTTCCTATTCGGCCATCTTGGAACCTAAAAATAAAATTTTAATATATAAATGGGATTAGTAGCATAATTAGTAAGTTAATAATTTTCCTATTTTAATTATTATCCAGAGTTTGCTCTTCAGTTGACTATATGCTTTCCATGTGTATATGTCTGTGTTGTTTATTGCTATAGCATTGTATGTATACATTCATCATTATATATCCTTAACAGACATAGAAATACTAGAAAAACTTAATCACTGTTTTCTTATTTCAGTTTCCATAACTTACCTTTAAATATGCCTGTGACATTTTTAAATTTATGTTATTATCATTTTTATCTCTAATATTTCTTTTTTCTTCTTCTTCTTCTTCTTTTTTTTTTTTTTTTTTTTTTTGACAGGATCTTGCTCTGTTGCCCAGGTTGGTGTGCAGTGGCACAATCTTGGTTCACTGCAACCTCCACCTCCTGGGCTCAAGTGATCCTCCCACTTGAGCCTCTCAAATAGCCGGGACTACAGGTGTGTACCACCACGCTTGGCTAATTTTGTATTTTTTTGTAGAGACAGAGTTTCTCCATGTTGCCTAGGCTGGCCTCAAACTCCTGGGCTCAAGTGATTCACCCACCTTCACCTTCCAAAGTGCTGGGATTATAGACATAAGCCACATGCCTGGCCTATTTTTATCTCTAACATTTCTTTATTTGTCTTATAGTCTTCTTTTTATTACAACCATTTGCAATGTAAGCAAAGCAATATTTTTGCTTTTTATCACCTACGGATATTAATTCTTCTTATGTTTTCTTCTACTCAGAGTATTGCCTCTTTTTCTTCTTTTTTTTTTTTCTCTGTTTTTTGAATTTTATCTCTGACCTGCATGTTAAATACTTTCTCAAATGCTTAATCATCCTAGGCTCCGAGGAACATACATCAAGCTGATATTTGGCAACTCTCCATGTGATTTTGTTTGTGGGGTAGTCATGATTGTGGTGGGGCAGTAGTGCCTGTCAACTGGTGCACTTCATTGTAGATTGATCAGAAGGAAACCCAGACCATTTATTTGTGGGACTTCCAAAGGTACAGTCTTGGAGTCTTTAATCTCCTGACTTCGGGATTTAGGATTCGAATAGGGAGAGAGCTGGGGACTCACTTTTCAGCAGACAGATTTTCTGTTAATCTCTTATTTTCAGTATCTGGACGTCACTCCCAGCCTTCCTTGTACCTTGTATTCCCAAGGCCCAATGCTTTTTCAATGAAGACCTTGGGAGAGTAAACATCCGGGCTTCTTCCAGAGTGGAGAAGGGACAGGTCCTTGGGGTTCTAGGAAAGACAAGGAAATCTAGATTTCTCACTGCTCCTTAATCAAACTTTCAAGTACGTTTTCTGTTTTTCAGTTCCATCTAGCTTTCCTGACTTCAGAAGTACCTGATGTGATAAATATGTGTGTGTCTGAGGGTGAGGTGGGGCTGTGGTGAGAGTTATCTTGCTTATTTTTGGCCATTCATACCCCAGCCACCACCAGCAGCTCACGTGTTATTGTGTCTTCTCTATTATGTCAGTTAAAGTACTTTCTATTTTTATTTATTCTCCATTCTCCTTTTCCCATTTTCTCTCTCTTATTTTATGGATTTCTTGCATTTTAATGGGATCTAGAAATCTCAAAAATAGTCATAGTAACAGTGGTAATATGCTATTTCTAAAAACTAAATAGGGAGTGATGAGAAATCAGGAAAAATCAACAACGAAAGGCAGTGAATTGGATAGTCTGATGGCCTGTGCCATCAGATCTCTTTAAATAAAGAGATTTTCCTTGTGGGGGTTTGTGAAAAGGGAGGATACATAATCCAGCAATAAGCATTAATAATAGCTAATCCTCTTCCAGGCCCTGTAGTACTTGGGTTGTGAGCAAAAGAAGCAGCTGCCACTAAGAGGGTTACCAAAGAAACAATCTCCTTGAGGTGGGCCAAGTGTCAATGAGCTCTGGAGGTGAAGGAAATTCAATACAAAAGAGGCTGAGGAAGTTGGGAATTTTGTCAATGCCACTTGAAGTGTTCCAGAAGGCATAATGGAAAGCCTTGGGAGCTTGGTAAAGAGTAAAAATTTGGCTTAGGTTATGAATGTTCAGAGTCCTAATGGATGACTTGAGTTGTTTGGACAACCAGCAGTGACCTAGATAGTGATGAGTGTAAGAATTAAAGGGCTTGTCCTGGTGGTCCACGGAAAAGATGAGTGATCAGTTTTAACAAGAGGAACCTTCTCAGGCCTGGCCTTTTGTATGACTGGGATTGGTGATACAGGTGGTGGTGTGGCTACAGGGACTAAGTCAAGAGTATCAGGGGCCCGGGGTGGGATCTCTCATTTTAGGAGCATATTGGGCTCTATGGCCTTCTTTATAGATTAAAGTAAATGATGTAGTTTACCCAAGCTCACCACAAACTCTAAGGTCTCCATCCACCCAACTGTGACCTAAATCTGCCGTCAGTGATATATGCAACCCCAGAAAGCATATCTGGGCTTTATTTTCCTCACCTATAAAATGAAGATGTTGGCCTACTTCAGTGCTTCTCAAACTTCTCCACCACACGGATCCTGGAGAAACCTGCAGGGGTGGCCTGAATAAACAGCATTTATCACATTGTAGCTTAACATTCAATGTGAAGTTAAATGGGAAATAATATTAGCCCTTGCAATGTGATCATTTCCTGACATATTAATTAGGTTTTACTTTTCTGCTGTAGAGAACCGTGCCAAGTTAGAGCTATAAGTGTAGTGCTTCCTGTATTTTTTCTCTTCTGTTTCATGGAGGTTGTCAGATCCGTGTTTTTTTCTATTTCATGTTTTTTTCACAGTGTGAGCTGAGAAGCTGATGAATGTTATTCATTCTGCCTATCTGTGCATGTCTGAACTCATGCAGACGCTATTGTAGGTGTAGAATTGGATAATGCAACGGAAAAACAGCATGGGCCATGAGAGAGATGGCATATTTCCCCTCAATCTGTGAGAAGGATAGAGTTCCGGAGCCTGTCTATAGGGCAGACTTAGGCCCCATTCCTGGTTGCACCCAGGAAAGTCTGTGGTGCCACCAAAAGCTTTACCTTGATCTGGAGGCTCCAGAATCAGAGAGTTCCACATCTGAGCTTAACTCTGTTGCAGCAGATTTGTTAGTTTTAAGAGACCCCAGGTCCTTGAACAGAGTATCAGCAACAATGGAGTGAAGATAAGACATCCTTATCCCATTGGAGGGACTTCATGGAAGACTCTCAGATTCTTGTATAACCCTAGAAGGAACCTTCCTGACTATTGCTCAAATTCTCTTTTGTGCCAGCTTAGCAGGTGGTGTTAAGAGTCACGTTTTACCACGTGTAAACTGTCTTGGCCTCCTTTCCTTCATTGGAGAAATGAAAGATAGACCTACATGATTTTTATGGTCACATCCAGCTTTAAAATAAAATGTAATTTTTTTTTTATCAGACAAGTGATCCTACTCTAAGAATTCCTTCCTACCCCATCTCCCCGTCAGTCCCTAACCCCAAGCCCACTCCCTGTTCTAACACAAGCAGTTTCACTAAGCCATTGTACTCTAAGTGAGAGAGAAATATGTTCTTCGCCAGTCCCTCTTGATGCTCTTATATGTTGGAGTGCTGGAGCTCATTCTGACCATTAAATTAGGAAATGTTGAGTAATTTATTTGTTCTTCCTCCTAGATGAGCCAACTTCAGGAAACACAGTAAAAATAGCAAGCTTCTTCCTTTTTTCCTTTTTTTTTTAAAGTGTTCTTAATTAAAAAGAAACATGATTTAAACCTATGGAACTCA
Organism: Macaca nemestrina; assembly: GCF_043159975.1. Taxonomy (NCBI): domain Eukaryota; kingdom Metazoa; phylum Chordata; class Mammalia; order Primates; family Cercopithecidae; genus Macaca; species Macaca nemestrina. The sequence goes on from NC_092126.1 coordinate 11,944,649, forward strand.
GTAACATTTTTAAAAATCAGAAAAAATAAGACTTTAGAATACGTAAGAAGTGTAAGTTTAAGTTTTAGTAAACAGTACATTAAAATATAATTTTTTCTTAAGAAAAATATCCTAAAAGGAATTATTTGCTCCTCTGTGTACTTCAGAATAAGTAATTTCCCAACCCTTAATGCCAAAAGCATTTATACTTTTGAAGAGAATGAAAGGAAGCAGGCAACTGACACCTCCTTCATTAGTCGATCTGGTTTGTTCTCCATTGCCTTTTCCCCATATAAACCAGAGATATGACAGTCATCACTCTACAACAATCAGAATACCTCTTCATGAATCCTTGAGCACATGGAAACTCCTGAAAACAGAGTTTCCTCTATTAGCAGTAATATGTGGCAAAGTTAGGGCTTTAGCCCCCATCTTGACACAAATGCCATAACTATTATACTGTGCTATAGTTGGTAAGCAATGGCATTTACTAAAGATTACATCAAATAATTGTTAAGATTTTAGATTAACAGACCAAAGGTCAAATTTCAGCCTTGTTACATACTAAAAGAAGAAGTTTCTTGGGATTCCCAGGCAAGATATCCAAATAGGAACAGCTCTGGTCTGCAGCTCCTAGCAAGACCAACGCAGAAGGCAGGTGATTTCTGCATTTCTAACTGAGATACCTGGCTCATCTCATTGGGACTGGTTAGACAGTGGGTGCAATGCTTATTTTGCCATTAAGTAGTGGTCAGCCTTTAAATAAATGGGAAGTTGAGACTGCTGTTGAACAGTATGAACATGAACATGGCTCAATGACTTTTGGAAAGCACACACACACACACACACACACACACACACACATACACTCAAATATACACAAAAATCCACATTTTTTGGATGGGACGGTGAAGAAAATATTGTCCATCACTTGGAAGAAAATGCCAACCACAGCTGGACTTCCCAATGACGCTAAATGGTCCTCTGGCTGACACACAAGAAGTTTTGAAGGCGATGCTTGCTACTGAGGAGACATGTTTAGTGTTAATGTCAAATGGCTGGCTATTTGAATAAAAAAGGGTGGCTAATGGGGTTGCTGCCACTGTTAGCAAGCCACTACTCTTATAACCTAGAGAGAAATACGGAAGCTCTTCTCAGTCTGTCCCTTATTTCTGTGTCACTGACATGAAAGGAAATCAAAGAGCTTGGGTTTTTTCTCTGGTCCCCAGAGTTCTTTTCCTTCCTTAGCATCTCAGACTATCTGGCCCTTTCAGTTCTTCCATTAAGAAGCATGAGGAGGGCTTTAGTCAGGCAGAATATTCTAGACGCCCTCAGTTTGTGTTGCCTCAGAGAGGCTGATTTCCTTTTTATTTCATCCTTAAGTGCACCCAAGGTCAGGGGAGAAGTATTTATTCTCCCTGTGAGTACAAGCAATGCATGGTACAAACGGGAGGCCATCCCTCTCTCCCACCATAGCAACAGTTCAGAACCACACACTCACCTTGCCCTTGCTCCATTCTGCCAACTTACAAACTATTCTCTAAAATTTATTCCCATCTTATCCTATCCTCAGAACAATATTGAACACCACCTAGATAAAAAAATTTGAGGGTGTCTCAGTCATGGTGTTTCGCCTTCTGACTGCAATCTCAGACTGTCCTGAGAAACATCTTTCTGCTAGATGAATCCCCTTTGACTGGCCCAACACTAATATCACTCTTCGGTTGGACTTTTACAATATTGCCTTTCCTTTATCATAGGGAGCCAGCTTGTACTGTGAATAACGTAATAATAATACTACTTGATCAAAGCCTTATACTCTCAGCCATGGTACTAACAGCTTTATATACATTACATTATTTAAGTCTCACAATAAAATAACTATTATTATCTCCATTTTATAGATGAGAAAATGTAAGCACAGTGATCAATGAGTAAAGGGTTAATACATTCTAATGTGGAAGACAGGCACATCACTGTGTAGATTAAAAAACTCTTTGAAAGGGCTGTAATGAAAATATTCACAGCTGCTAAGGTCTAAATGTTTGTATCTCCCCAAATTCATATATTGAAATTCTAATTCTCAAGGTGATGGTATTAAGAGGTCGTATCGGCCGGGCGCGGTGGCTCACGTCTGTAATCCCAGCACTTTGGGAGGCCGAGACGGGCAGATCACGAGGTCAGGAGATCGAGACCATCCTGGCTAACGCGGTGAAACCCCGTCTCTACTAAAAAACACAAAAAAATTAGCCAGGCGAGGTCGCGGGCGCCTGTAGTCCTAGCTACTCGGGAGGCTGAGGCAGGAGAATGGCGTGAACCCGGGAGGCGGAGCTCGCAGTGAGCTGAGATCCGGCCACTGCACTCCAGCCTGGGTAATAGTGAGACTCCGTCTCAAAAAAAAAAAAAAAAAAAAAAAAAAAAAAAGAGGTCGTATCTTCGGGAGATGATTTGATCATGAGGGAAGAAGTTTCATGCATAAAAGTAGAGCCCTTATAAAAGAGGCCCAAGGGAACTTGTTCACCCTGCCCACCAGGTGAGGGGACCCATCGAGACAGTGTTCTCTGTGAACCAGGAAATAGGCCTTTACCAGACATCAAATCTGAATCTTGTGCTTTCCAAACTCCAGAACTGTGAAAAACAAATTCCTACCGTTTATAAACTGCTCAGTCTACGGTATTTTGTTTTAGCAGCCTGAATGGGTCAAGATAATATATTGTGTGACTATATCATGGCTGAAGGTCTGATGACTCTGTGGTTCAGACAGTGTGTGGGGCCTGGGAGAGGATATTGCCAGAAGCTGTCCTCCCTTATTTGTAAAAGTGTGGGGCAGTTTGGCTGTCATAATAATTAGAGGGAAATACTCTCATTTGGTTTATAGAACCAAAGATGGTACATTCTCACACAACTAGAGCAGTGTATCACAATCAATTGTCTTATCCAAAATGCCATGTTGTGTAAATATCTTTACGAGTTTTTGATTTGTTCTGTCTTTTCTGTGGATGACTGAGAGAAATGTGTTTTAACCTTCTAGTATGACTAGATTTGCCCATTCTTTTTGTACTTCTGGTAATTTTTCCTTTCTCTTTCTGTTGAGACATGCTATTAGATGAATACAAATTTAGAATAGTTGCTTCTTTCTGGTGAATTGAGTCTTTATATAATGACATGTTCCTTTTGATCACTAGTAACGCTTTTCCTTAAAGTCTGTTCTGCTCATTTTAATATAGGCACAAAAGCTTTTTGTTCTGGGTGTTTGCGAAGTATGAGTCTTTTGTGGGATGTGCACATAAGTTTTTTTTGAACTTTTTATTTTTGGATAATTTTAGGTTTACAAAATTATCTCAACGATAATACAGACAGTCCCTATAGACCCTATGTCCAGTTTCCTCTGTGATTCACATGCCATGTTAGTATGGCACATTTGTTACGATTAATGAATCAATACTGATATCATATAATTAATATCTGCAGTCTACAAACATCAAAGTGCTTTGCTACACAATACTATTTACCTTTCCACCAAGAAAGATTATAGTTTTTGTATTTCTTAGAAGTGTTCAATTATGCTATATTTCATAGTAAGTTTTCATAAAATACTTGTTAACAAAAGTTGTTATGGAGAATTTTCCTGTAAATGCCAGTGTGGGTAGCCGTTTTATTTCTCATTAAAAATTATTTCTCATGGAATGATGTGATATGGCATGCATCTTATTGCATTAACTGGGAAAAATATTCTCTCATTTTAAAGAATCAACAAATCTTGCTTTGTACTTCCTTTGACTTTGATTTTGAAGTCAATTTTTTTTTTTCACACCACAAAGTGCACTCTGTGCTAGTAGGTCCCTGGGTTCGTGACAGTGGGTCACTTGTGATAGAGGCCGCTGTAATGGTCCAGGTACAAAAACTGTGGTGATTTAGGCTTCCTTTAGAGCGGATCTCTGCCAATTTCTCCACTAGACACAGATTGCTCAGCTATGCTGGGGTTTTTCTATTGCTCAGACAGAAAAGACCTTTGAGGTCTTTGCATTCCCTGTCCCCTCTCTCTCTGCATATGGCTGGCCCATTCTCAATCTGTAGTTCATAGCTCAAATGTCACATCATCAGAGATGGCTTCTGTGCGTGTTCTACTGGAAGTAGCCGCACCCACATGCACCCTCTGCCCCATCACTTACATCATTTTATAAGCTCTAGAATGCTTAAAACCCAAAATCAACGAAGTACTCATAAACAGTATCAACAGAAAAGACAGAAATATTGTAACCTACTACTAACTCTAGAAACAAAAAAATAAAACAAAGCAAATCTGTATGATTTTAAAAACTGTAAATAAATATGAGGCAAAAGACACGTTTTCTGAGTATTTCAAAGAGATTTATTTGGATAATGTAATTGTTTTTTGCATACAAAAGTCTTTCAAATTAATAAGATAGCAATGAACCACCCAATAGAAAAAGAAGCAAAAGTCATGAAAGAGCAATTTACAGAACAAGAAAGACACACCAAGAATAAAGATATGAATATACTTAAGCATATTAAAAATAAAACAGATGTCCACATTAACATAAATTAATTAAAATTAAATTCACTGATCAAATTCAGCAAAAATTAAGTAGTTAAATGAATTGAAATGGATTGAAGAAACAGTCGCAATGAAAATTTTCAAGAGCAATTTAAAATATCCTTCAGAACTTGACAAAGTAAATTCAAAAGTAGAATTATTTTTATCCTACAAATATGTTAAAATATGTCCATAACAATTTACCAACAGTTAGCATTTATTGACTACTTGCAATGTTCCAGATTCTGCTTTGAGCACTAAACATCCAATTTTAATTCAGCTAGCTAGGCACTACTGTTTTCACAATTTTGCACATGAGAAAAATCAGGCAGCAGAGGTGGCCTATCTTGCCCCAGCTCCCCTAGCTAGTCACTAACACAGGCAGAATTAGAATGAGGGCATCTGGATGGATACAGGGCCTGCACACAACTTTTACCCTAAACTGCCTAGCCTCCTGGTAGCATTGTAATGGCACAAAACTGTAAACAATTGAAGTGTTTCTTTACAAGAAACTAACTTTTATGGTCATGTAAACTAATTTTTCTGGTTATATAAACAAAAAACTACTGCATAGTATTGAAAAGGAATGGAGAATATTTATTTATGCCGATATGGAGAGACATCTGCTGTGATCTGAACGCTTATGTCTCTCAAAAATTCATATGTTGAAATCTTCCCTCCACATTGATGGTATTGGAAGGTAGGGCCTTTGGGGGCATGATTAGGTCATGATGGGGTTAGTGCCCTTATAAAAGAAACCCATGATGAATACCTTGCCCTTTCTCCACATGAGGTTAAAATGAGATGACGAGATGCTCTTTATTAGGAAGCTGGCCCTACCAGACACAGAATCTGCTTGCACTTTGACCTTGGACTTCTCATTCTCCAGAATTGTGAGAAATAAATATCTGTTTTTATAAGCCACTCAGCCTATGGTATTTTGTTATAGCAGGCTAAATGGATTAGGACAGCATCGAAGACATATTAAGATGAAAAAATCAAAATGAGTATGTTTAGTATAAACCTTCATTTTATGTATGTAGATATATACATATGATTATATAGTATATTTATGTGTATATGTGTGTGTATACATATATACACACACATATACACATAAATATACTATATAATCACTTGTATATACACACATATACACATGCACATAGAAACATGCTTATTCATAGACAAGTCTGGACTGTTGGAAAGAAAAGATGAATTTCAATGTTTCAATTTATACTTTTCAGTACATTGAGGGTTTTTTCCCCTAATATGTCCACGAGCAGATTGTATTGCTTAAAATAGTAATATTGCTTAAAATAGAACCAGGAAACTATACTTCTATGTCAGCAAGAAAACGCTAAATCAGTGATTCCCATCTGCTCTCACATTTCTTGAAATGCATAGAAAAAAATATTATTTAAGGCCCTTTGAGATGGAGTTGCTGGAGACCTGTTGGACCTGGGTTTCTGGCTCCTCAGAGCTCCCCAATAGATTGGAAGCTAGAGGAGATCCACTTTTGTGCACACCTGTGACTTATTCTTAGCTTGTAGGAATTCACAGTTGAAGTGTGGAGAAAGAAAAGGGGAATTCATTTTAGGACCTTGGGTACTGTTGGTGCAACCTCCCTGCACAGAGCAGTGGGAGAACACATACATAGTCTATGTTGTGTCTTCTTTTGGAAAATAGGAACTAGCTTTAGTAGTGATCATTTTTTTGTGGCATTTTATAGGCCCAGATTCTGTGATTGACACACACAAGGCACTGGTTTTAACCAAAATATTCTGCTCTAAAATGGTAATATTTTACCTATTCAGATGCTTGTTATGTAGCCATATTTGGTGTATAAATTACCCTCAGTAGAGTTTTTCATTCCATAATGAAATTAGAGTGGGCATGGCTGCAGTTTTTCCAGGTAGATAGCTAAACTGAGGCATGATTACAGCAGGGTAAATGTGTCTGTGCACACATGAGCAGACAGCGTCTATCTGTTGCTGGTTTAGTGACTGAATTTTCATTCAAGGGAAGCTATGCTTAGAAAGAGAAATATACAGCAACACTAACAGTGCCCGTTATGCCAGGCTGTGGCAAGTGTTTTCTTTCTTTTTTGAGATGGAGTCTGGCTCTGTCCCCCAGGCTGGAGTGCAGAGGTGCGATCTCAGCTCACTGCAAGCTCTGCCTCCCGGGTTCACGCCATTCTCCTGCCTCAGCCTCCCGAGTAGCTGGGACTACAGGCGCCCGCCACCGCGCCCGGCTAATTTTTTGTGTTTTTAGTGGAGACAGGGTTTCACTGTGTTAGCCAGGGTGGTCTCGATCTCCTGACCTCATGATCCGCCTGCCTCGGCCTCCCAAAGTGCTAGGATTACAGGCGTGAGCCACCGCGCCCAGCGTGTTTTCTTATATAATGTTTACAAATAATTTATTTTGTAATAAAACATAAATATTTTCCAAATCAACCAACCAACACACAAAATCAGTGGATTGAGGAGTATTGCATGTGCTCGTGTAGTTTGTGCCATATCAATAGACTTCCGGTCAGTTGAGGGGAGTGGGCAACTGGAATCTGTAATTTAGCCTACTCTTTGCTTTTCAAATGTGTGCAAGGGTGCAGAAGGGCATTAGTCCAGAAGTGGCCCAGGAAACCAATGCAGTAACTGGGAAAATTACTTGGCATCAAACCTCTTTCTCTGGCAAGTGTGCAAATTGTGATAAATGATAAAAGGCCACAAATGCTTTGCAGCTCATCCTCTCTAGAGTTTAAATCTACTTCCCAGTTTTAAAATCTAGGCTGGCCTTGTGATTTGTTTTGATCAATAACATGTGGGAGAAGTGATATTGGGGGAGTTACCAGACTAAACCCCAAGAGTCTTGGAACATCTTCTCTCTCCCTCTTGGAATGCAGATGCTATGTAAAACTACATGCACAGAGGATGGCCTAGTAGCAAACCAGCACCTATCTTCAGGCATGTTAGTTGAAACCATGTTAGCTAATCCTGACACAGTTGGACCACGAGACAGGTGCAATCACCGTGGTCATCTAGGCAAGACTAGTAGAACTGTCCAGATGAATCCAGCCCAAGTAACTGACTGAATTGTGAGCAAATAAGTGGTTGTTGTTTTAAGATACTAAGTTTTGGGGGTAGTTTGCCTCCTACTAATAAAAGAGCCCCCACCTGAAACAGATATATAGTGTGCGATTAATCAATTAGGGTTTATAGATTATAATTCTCTTACTTCCTAACTCTGATAACTTCAGTAAGTTGTTATTCTTAGTTTTCTTTCCTGTCAGGCAAGAGAAAGAAATAAAAGGCATCCAAAGAGGAGAAAAATAAGTCAACTTATCTTTCTTTATTGACAATATGATTAATTACATAGAAAACCCTAAAGATTCTGCCAAAAGACTTTTAGACCTGATAAACAACTTCAGTAAAGTCTCAGATATAAAACTGATGTGTAAAAGTCACTAGCATTTCTATACATTAGTAATGTTCAATCTGAAAAACAAATCAATAATGAAATCCCATTTATAATAGCCATAAAAAATTAAAATACCTAGGAATACATCTAACCAAGGAGGTGAAAGATCTTTACAAGGAAAACTAAAACACTGCTGAAAAAAAATCATAGACAATGTAAACAAATGGAAAAAAAATTTCATGCTCATAGATTGTAAAAATAAACATTGTTAAAATGGCAATACTGCCCCAAACAATCTATAGATTTGATGCAATTTCTATCAAATTATCATCATCATTTTTTAACAGAATTAGAAAAAAACTATTCTAAAATTTATATGGAACCAAAAAAGAGCCCAAATATCCAAAGCAGTCCTATGCAAAAAGAATAAAGCTGGAGGCATCACATTACCCAACTTCAAACTATACTACAAGGCCGTAAGAATCAAAACAGCATGTTACTGGTACAAAAATAGAAACATAGACTAGTGGAACAAAATAGGGAACCCAGAAATAAAGGTGCACACCCACAACCAACTGATCTCAACAAAATCAGCAAAAATAAGCAATGGGGAAAGGAATCCTTATTCAATAAATGATACTGAGAAAAATTAATCGTATGCAGAAAAATAAAACTGGACTCCTACCTATCACGATGAACAAAAATTAACTCAAGATGGATTAAAGAGTTAAACATAAGATCTCAAACTATAAATATCCTATAAAAAATGAGGAAATACTCTTCTCAACATTGGCCTAGGCAAAAAGTTTATGACTAATTCCTCAAAAGCAAATGCAATGAAAATAAAAATTGATAAGTGAGACCGAATTAAACTAAGGAGCTTCTGCACAGCAAAAGAAACTATCAGCAAAGTAAACAGACCACCTATAGAATGGGAGAAAATATTAGCAAATTATGCATCTGACAAATAACAAATATTCAGAATTTACAAGGAACTTAGACAAGAAAAAAAAATAATCTCTTTCAAAAATAGGCAAAGGACATGAACACACACCTCTCAAAAGAAGACATACAAATGGCCAACAAACATTTCAAAAAATGGTCAACATCACTAATAATGAGGGAGATGCACATCAAAACCACAAGGAGATATCATCTCACATCAATTGCAGTGGCTATTATAAAAAGACAAAAAATAACCGATGTCGACAAGGATACAAAGAAAAGGAATACTTACACCTTCCTGGTGGGAATGTTAATTAGTTCAGCCCCTGTAAAAAGCAGTTTGGACATTTCTCAAATAAGCAAAAGTAGAATTACCATTCATGCCAGCAATTCCATTACGGGGTGTGTACTCAAAGGACAATAAATCATTCTACCAAAAAGATACCTACATTTGTATGTTTATCACAGCACTATTTACAATAACCAAGGGGAAAAATCAACATAGGTGCTCATCAATGGTGGATTGGTTAAAGAAAATGTGTTATGTATACACCATGGAATGCTATGCAACCATAAAAAAGAATGAGAGCATGTTTGTTGCAGCAACATGAATGCAGCTGGAGGCCATTATCCTAAGCGAATTAATATGGAAATAGATAACCAAGCACTACCTAATCTCACCTATAAGTGGGAGCCAATCATTGGGTACACAGACATAAAGATGGGTGCAATAGACACTGGGGACTCCAAAAAGTGGAAGGACGAAAGATGGTCAAAGGCTGAAAAACTATCTATTGAGTACTATGGTCACTATCTGGGTGATGGGATCAGTAGAAGCCCAAGACTCAACATCACACAATATACTCATGTAATAAACTAGCACAAGTATCCCCTGAATCTAAAATTAAAAAAATTTCTTTTCTGTATACTTTTTTAAAATTTTCTTTTTTTTTTTTTTATTATGATATTTTAAGTTCTAGGGTACATGTGCATAACGTGCAGGTTTGTTACATATGTATACTTGTGCCATGTTGCTGTGCTGCACCCATCAACTCGTCAGCACCCATCAACTCGTCGTTTACATCAGGTATAACTCCCAATGCAATCCCTCCCCCCTCCCCCCTCCCCATGATAGGCCCCGGTGTGTGATGTTCCCCTTCCCGAGTCCAAGTGATCTCATTGTTCAGTTACCACCTAGGAGTGAGAACATGCAGTGTTTGGTTTTCTGTTCTTGTGATAGTTTGCTATGAATGATGGTTTCCAACTGCATCCATGTCCCTACAAAGGACACAAACTCATCCTTTTTGATGGCTGCATAGTATTCCATGGTGTATATGTGCCACATTTTCTTAATCCAGTCTGTCACTGATGGACATTTGGGTTGATTCCAAGTCTTTGCTATTGTGAATAGTGCAGCAATAAACATACGTGTGCATATGTCTTTATAGCAGCATGATTTATAATCCTTTGGGTATATCCCCAGTAATGGGATGGCTGGGTCATATGGTACATCTAGTTCTAGATCCTTGAGGAATGGCCATACTGTTTTCCATAATGGTTGAACTAGTTTACAATCCCACCAACAGTGTAAAAGTGTTCCTATTTCTCCACAGCCTCTCCAGCACCTGTTGTTTCCTGACTTTTTAATGATCGCCATTCTAACTGGTGTGAGATGGTATCTCATTGTGGTTTTGATTTGCATTTCTCTGATGGCCAGTGATGACGAGCATTTTTTCATGTGTCTGTTGGCTGTATGAATGTCTTCTTTTGAGAAATGTCTGTTCATATCCTTTGCCCACTTTTTGATGGGGTTGTTTGTTTTTTTCTTGTAAATTTGTTTGAGTTCTTTGTAGGTTCTGGATATTAGCCCTTTGTCAGATGAGTAGATTGCAAAAATTTTCTCCCATTCTGTAGGTTGCCTGTTCACTCTGATGGTAGTTTCTTTGCTGTGCAGAAGCTCTTTAGTTTAATGAGATCCCATTTGTCAATTTTGGCTTTTGCTGCCGTTGCTTTTGGTGTTTTAGACATGAAGTCTTTGCCCATGCCTATGTCCTGAATGGTACTACCTAGGTTTTCCTCTAGGGTTTTTATGGTGTTAGGTCTAACATTTAAGTCTCTAATCCATCTTGAATTAATTTTCGTATAAGGAGTAAGGAAAGGATCCAGTTTCAGCTTTCTACTTATGGCTAGCCAATTTTCCCAGCACCATTTATTAAACAGGGAATCCTTTCCCCATTTCTTGTTTCTCTCAGGTTTGTCAAAGATCAGATGGCTGTAGATGTGTGGTATTATTTCTGAGGACTCAGTTCTGTTCCATTGGTCTATATCTCTGTTTTGGTACCAGTACCAAGCTGTTTTGGTTACTGTAGCCTTGTAGTATAGTTTGAAGTCAGGTAGCGTGATGCCTCCAGCTTTGTTCTTTTGACTTAGGATTGTCTTGGAGATGCGGGCTCTTTTTTGGTTCCATATGAACTTTAAAGCAGTTTTTTCCAATTCTGTGAAGAAACTCATTGGTAGCTTGATGGGGATGGCATTGAATCTATAAATTACCTTGGGCAGTATGGCCATTTTCACGATATTGATTCTTCCTATCCATGAGCATGGTATGTTCTTCCATTTGTTTGTGTCCTCTTTGATTTCACTGAGCAGTGGTTTGTAGTTCTCCTTGAAGAGGTCCTTTACATCCCTTGTAAGTTGGATTCCTAGGTATTTTATTCGCTTTGAAACGATTGTGAATGGAAGTTCATTCCTGATTTGGCTCTCTGTTTGTGTGTTACTGGTGTATATGAATGCTTGTGATTTTTGCACATTAATTTTGTATCCTGAGACTTTGCTGAAGTTGCTTATCAGCTTAAGGAGATTTTGGGCTGAGACAATGGGGTTTTCTAAATATACAATCATGTCATCTGAAAAGAGGGACAATTTGACTTCTTCTTTTCCTAACTGAATACCCTTGATTTCTTTCTCTTGCCTAATTGCCCTAGCCAGAACTTCCAACACTATGTTGAATAGGAGTGGTGAGAGAGGGCATCCCTGTCTTGTGCCAGTGTTCAAAGGGAATTTTTCCAGTTTTTGCCCATTCAGTATGATATTGGCTGTGGGTTTGTCATAAATAGCTCTTATTATTTTGAGGTACGTTCCATCAATACCAAATTTATTGAGCGTTTTTAGCATGAAGGGCTGTTGAATTTTGTCAAAAGCCTTTTCTGCATCTATTGAGATAATCATGTGGTTCTTGTCTTTGGTTCTGTTTATATGCTGGATTATGTTTATTGATTTGCAAATGTTGAACCAGCCTTGCATCCCAGGGAGGAAGCCCACTTGATCATGGTGGATAAGCTTTTTGATGTGCTGCTGAATCCGGTTTGCCAGTATTTTATTGAGGATTTTTGCATCGATGTTCATCAGGGATATTGGTCTAAAATTCTCTTTTTTTGTTGTGTCTCTGCCAGGCTTTGGTATCAGGATGATGTTGGCCTCATAAAATGAATTAGGGAGGATTCCCTCTTTTTCTATTGATTGGAATAGTTTCAGAAGGAATGGTACCAGCCCCTCCTTGTACCTCTGATAACAATACCATCTACTATGAAGGGTATTTGTGAGAATTAAATGAGAACATATATCTGAAGTTTACAATGTCTGGAATATAGGAAACATTAAAGAATGTTGGTGATTTTAGATGAAAAAACTGATTGTAGTTTTATCTTATACATTACATTATATCTAACATAGCATCTTTCCACTAAATGCCATTTTCAAAGTAACACTAGAAGAGCAAGAGTAACAGATTTGTCAAATATTAAATAATGGTCCTTACAGATTGGAAAATACTACTTTCTCATTTGAGTCATTAATATTTAATGGAAAACCTATAAATATCAAGCACTGAAATACAAAGTTAAAGAAGACTTGGTTTTATTAGTAATGCAACTTATATACCAAATGTTGAAAATAATATCTTACAGTTGTTAAAAAAACTCATTATCATTTAATCAGCTATTATAATAGTCGCTTTACTTTTCCCAATACTTGTCTTCATGACTCCTCAGAGTATCAACCAGTCACCTAGAAAGAAGCACTTTAACACTGCTGTATTTCCAAGACTCAAAATTTAGAAGCTCAACCTCCTGCTCCAATCCCTCTCATTCCTTCCTCTTGCTTAATCTGATATTCAATCTCACCACTAGAGGATTTTATATTCCTGACTATCCTTACTTTCGTATCCTGTGGACTTTTTCAGATTTGTTTTAGACCTTTTTTCTTGCCTGGCCGTAATGCTCAGCCATTTTCCCTTTCTATATTCAATGTTCCTAACTGAGGTGGAGAAAGCTCATGAACTAGCCCAGGTGTAATAAAGGATGAATGGTTGGTTTTAGGCACTGGAGTTTGAAGATAAAGGATGAATGGTTGGTTTTAGGCACTGGAGTTTGAAGAATCAGAGCTGGCAAGGAGATTACAACCCAAGGCACTAAACAGAGTGCTAACATAGTGAAAGAAGATACACTGTGGTTAAATTAGCTCTTATTTTAGTAATATTGTTCTCTAGTGATTGTACAAGAGGTGGAAATTCATCAGTTTTACCATTCTATCTCCAACGTGCTCTGGGCTATGCACAGTAATTTTTTTCTAGTGAATACCAGGGCTATATCTGTTACATTACTGGTCAGTGATGTGATTTTGGGCTAGGCAGTTGATCTCTCTCCACCTCAGTTACTCATTAGTAATATAAGAATATGGTAAATATTCTGCAAAGGTGGTCACAATCAATTCATTTCTCCCCTGAATATATATGCTGTTCCACCCATCAGGAGGTAAAATCTAACTCTTATTTTCCTTTTCTTAGAATCTGGGCTGGCCTGTGACTTGCTTTGATCAGGAGCAACGATATAATATGTAGGGTCCAGTGGAAAATAAAAATGTGAGGCCCCTTGTTCAAAAATTATTAAGAATTTCAAGATGACAGCAACAGACCAACAAACATAGGGTCTTTCTATGCACCAGATTTTGTGCAACTATACAGATTATATGTCCATGAAGCTGGCCTTGGCCTGACAAGTGGAATGCAGTGAAAGTTACACTATATTTGTTCTAGGCAGCTTGCCTTAATTGTACAATAAGCATAATAGTCTACAGGGTTATTATATGCAGTGAGTATATATGAGAACTTTTGGTGAAAATTGCTGTGTATTTAAAATATTTAAAATTTTACTTAAGCTGACTTAAAAATTACAGTTAAAAAATGTTAGGGAAAAGTAGAAGACATGTTGGGAGAGACACTTTCTAGTGCAATATGGCTCCCAGGAAAAGCGCTGTAAGAGAGAAAACCTATGGGTGAGCAACAACTTTTCTAATTCTCTACTGCAGTTACTGATATGAGGTAAGGAGGACTAAGGGAATTCAATTCAAGATCATGTTCTAGATTTATGGAATGTGCTAATTAAAGTATTCTGCTAATCATGGCATATCACAAATTATCTGATATGAAAGATTAATGGTATTAGAAATAAATGGAATTTAACAATCTTACTATGATGATTAATTATAGATGAGTCAAAGTTATGTACAAGGATTTATGGAACCAATTCTGGCTAGAGTTTTAGTAGGCTGGTTCAAAATTGCAAATCATCACACTGGAAGATCTGAGTCAGTGATAGGAGTGGAAAGTGTATTTTGGAAGATTTTTTTTTTTTTGAAGATGGCCAAATAAGGTACAAGCCAAGTGGAATTTGCTGATACAATCATGCACATTATATATATTGAAGGTCTACCAGGTGCAAACTGCTGTGTTTGGAACTGAGCAAAAATGGCATAGGAAGGGCATATAGACAAAGTTTCTTCACTTCATATTGTCATAGTTTGACACAGGGAATGCTGGCAAAATTAGAGTTCAATAAATCTCAGCCAAGAAAGCAAGCTTAGAGAGTGCCCTCTTGGTGCCTATAGGCATATATGTGTACACACACACACACACACACACACGCATATACACACACACACACGCACATAGTCATATATATGTAGGTATGTCACACAAAGAAATATTTAAGAACGTGTTTATGAGAATTCTAGAAAGGGAAAACCATTGCACAGGCTTTAGGCATTTACTAGAAATCTGCTACTCACTTGTTATAACCGAGTTTAGGTAATACTAACTATACCTGGAACTTGGATACCTGGAAAGAAGTAATATCCCAAAAAGTAGATAGGTAACAAGAAATATGAAAATTGAAAGGACACAAGAAATTCTTGATAAAATTGTCTGCATTTCTTGAACACTGTGAAGAAAACTGAAGTTATAAATCAATTGTGGTTGAATTCATACACTAAGAAATCCAGACAGAAACATGTTTACTTTTCCACCCAAGAAAAGTAACTCAATAAAGAGTTACTGAATATTTACTATCTTCCAAGGTCAGTGGTAGAAACTGGAGGAATGAAGAATAATGAAACGTGATCATGACTTTTGAAGATATCATATCCTAGTGAGTAGAAAGACAGAGAATTACAGATTTTAAATATAGCAGGAAAATGACATAGTAGAGGTCTTAATTGAGTATGTGGGATTTTAGAAAACAGAGTGAATACCTCTCATTTTACTAATAATTTTATTATTAATAGCAATTAATCATAAGCACACACAGAAAATATGTGTCTTAGTCCATTCAGGCTTCTAGAACAAAATCCCTTAAGCTGTGTAATTTGTAAACAACATAAATTTATTTCTCACAGTTCTGCAGATTGGGGAGTCTAAGATCAAGACACCAGTAGATTCTGTATCTGGTGAGAGTGTGCTCTCTGATATATCGATGGCACACCTTCTTGCTGTGTCCTCCCATGGCAGAAGGAGTGAACAAGCTTCCTCAGGCCTATTTTGTTTTCAGGGAGAGGACCACATTGTTTTTTTCTTTTCTTCTTTTTTGTTTTGCTTTTTAAAATTGATACAAGCTGTTCTTGGCCTGAAGGTCAAGCCCCACTGGGGACCCATCCTTGTCTGCCCAGGAATCTATCTGTTTTATTTCACTATCAATCCCCTCCTTGAAGTGGTACATCTAATTGCCGTTAGGATAGGGATGGTGACTGGTCTAGCTGCTTCATGCTGACAGGGGGTATTATTTTGGGAAATGGCAGTCAGATCTCTCTCTCTCTTTTTTTCTCTCTCTCTCTCTTTCTCAGAGGCCTATTTAAGGGTCCCCAGTAAAAGGGAGCCATCATTTGAGTCTCCATTTGCATGGCCATTTGGAGTTTGATGGGCACTAAGTGAGAAGAAACAGATTTTACAAGGAGGTTCAATATGCATGGACCAAATATGAGTATAATACAAACAGGAGCTAAAAAAGGAAAAATCCATGCCAGTGCCAGAGATAAGAAATAAAATAGATTAATCATTCTGAAAACAATGTTGTGGCTGGAGCTGTTTCACCATTGTGAAAGAAATTAAATCTTTTATGAGGTAGGGCAGTTAAATTTTAGAGGAGAAACAGGTATTTAGGGGAGTAGATAATCCCATGAGTATTCAGGATCAAGGGTGAGGAAGAGGAAGAGAATGGATGTGAGAACAGCACGTATAAGCAAGACTGTAAAGAGGATATCCTTGGAGGGTTAATTATTAACACTTATCTTTCATGATATTTAACTTGAGGTCTATGATTTCTTCACATTGGAATTTTGTGTGCTCTCCTGGGTCAACAGAGTTAATTCCGTCAGTTCCTCAGGTCTTTACTCAAGTATAATAAATTCAAGAATCTATTCCAGTGACCTTCACTGCTGAAGAAGTAGAAAGAAGTTCATTGTAAGATTCCTTCCAATTTGGGCCTAGAGATGGAGAAAGAGAAGGAAGAGCTTCTACCAGTGCTGAGTTCCCTGGGTTGAATAGAGGAGGCCCTAGTTCATGGGTTTAGACCTTTGAGAGTTGTTTCTGTTGCTGCTGGATATGAATCAAAGAAGTTGCATATTTAATAAAATCAGAGATTTCTTGGTCTATCAGGAAATCATTGGTGAGAAAATATCATTTCAAAGGGACTTAAACCCAGCTTTGAAGGAGTGTTTCTAACAGGTAGTAGGGCCATGGGAAGAAGAGTAATCCAGGGGAGATGAGTCTCTTGAGACAGTTTTCTAAGGTGCCTTTTGATAATATCAGTTGTCTTTTCTACCATTCCCAAGGATTGTAGTCTCCAAGCACAATTAAGATGGTATTGTATGCCTAGTGCCTTTGATAGGCTGGGTGACAGCTGCCTGGAATGAGGGGTCATTATCACTCCCGAGGTACTTAGAGAATCCAAAGTGAGGGATTATCTCATTAATTAGTACTTTTATCACCTCAGAGGCTTTCTCTGACATGCAAATGCTTCTACCCAGTTAGTGAAGGTATCTACCAGTACTAAGAGGTACCAGATGACCCTTATCTCTGGCATATGGGTGAAATCCTTTTGCCATTTTTCTCCCAGATAGATGCCCATTCTTTGGGTTCTGGAGAAGAGAAGAGAAGCCATCAGTTGAGGGAATTATTTTTAAGGCAAGTGTAACAAGCATTAATGACCTGTTTGATGACTTTTTTTTAACAGATTTTTACCTGAGAACAATCTTTGAGCCAATTGATAGGTTTTATCTTTTCCTAGGTGGGAGGCTTGATGAAGAATTTTAAGAACTTTCCATTGTCTAGAATCTGGTAGAGGCAGTTTGCCATCCTCCAATTGAGGCCATCCTAAGGGCTGAAGGTATATCACTGAGAAGTGGTCCATTGTATTTCTGCAGGAGAATACTGAGGTTTTATTTCTCTTATGGAGCACCCCCCAGACCAGAGGGGCCTCAAGAGGATCAGAAATCTGGGACCTTCTTGCTGCCAATTTAGCTGCTTGGTCTGCCAATTTATTTCCCTTGATTATTTCATCCATCCAGTTTTGGTGGCCTTTACAATGTGTTACTGCCACTTCCTGTGGAAGCAAAGATGAGTTTAATAGTCTGTTAATTTCCTGATAGTATTTAATGGGAGACACATTAGCTGTGAGGAAGTCTCTCTCTTTCCAGATAGTGGCATGGGCATGGAAGACTAGGAAAGCATACTTAAAATCAGAATAAATGTTAACTTCTCCCCCTTTGTTTAATTCAAGCACCCTTGTGAGGACAATTAGCTCAGCTAGTTGAGCACCGTGACTAAGGAGAGAGTTGTGCTTTCAACTGTGTCATTCAGGGTGACTACTGCATACCCTGCCTTATGGATCCCCTGTTCTACAAACAAACAAACAAACAAACAACAACAAAAATCGTTGTTTGTAAAAAGAGCCCAGTCTGGGTCTTCTAAAGGGGTTTCTCTGAGGTCTTCTCTAGACACATAGGTTTCCAGTACTATCTGTTTGCCGTCATGTTCAGGCTCGTCAGCTTCCTCTGGGAGGAAGGCGGCTGGGTTTAGCGAGAGATGGTTTCTTAACTGGACTGTACATCCCTCCCATAGCAGAGCTTGAGATTTAAGGAGGCAGTTGTCTGTTAGCCAGATACTCTCCTTAGAATACAGTAGTCCCGCCACATTATGTGTGGTAACCATGGTTAAGTTATTCCCCATGGTTCACTTATTAGTCTCTGGCACCAGTAAAGCTACCACTGCAACTGCCTGTAGGCAAATTGGTCATCCTTTAGCCACCAAATCAAGCTCCTTGCTTAGGTAGCCTATGGGCTTGTGATGGTTAATATTGAGTGTCAAGTTGATTGGACTGAAAGATGCAAAGTATTGTTCCTGGGTGTGTCTGTAAGGGCGTTGCCAAAGGAGATTAACATTTGAGTCAGTGGACTGGGAGAGGCAGACCCACCATCAATTTGGGTGGGCACTATCTAATCAGCTGCCAGTGTGGCTAGAATAAAGCAGGCAGCAGAAGATGAAGAGCCGACTTGCTGAGTCTTCTAGCCTTCATCTTTCTCCCGTGCCAGATGCTTTCTGCCCTCAAATATCAGACTCCAAGTTATTCAGCTTTTGCACACTTGGACTTAAATAAGCGCCTTTCCGGGGCCTCTTGGGCCTTTGGCTACAGAAAGAAGACTGCACTGTAGGCTTCCCTACTTTTGAGGATTTGGGACTTGGACTGATCCACCGCTGGCATCCTTGCTCCACAACTTACAGATGACCTATCATGTGACTTTACCTTGTGATCGTGTGATTCAATTCTCCTCAATAAACTCCCTTTCATATATACATCTGCTCTATTAGTTCTGTCCCTCTAGAGAACATTGACTAATACAGGGTTGCTGGGTTTCACCTCAGGACAGGCTTAGAACTCCCAGGGCCATTTCCTTTTTTTCTGATACATAAAGATCGAATGTATTTCCTATGGGAAGACCAAGTGCTGGTGCCTCAAGCAGGGCTTGTTTCAATTGGTCAAAGGCCCTTTTAGCCTCTGGTTCCAAAATTAGAGAGTGAGTCTTAGCAACCTGAATTTCCTTTGTTAGGTGATATAAGGGACAAGCTATCTCACTCTACCCAGGTATCCATAATCTGCAGAATCCTGGAATGCCCCATAACCCCCTCAGTTGTTTGAGGGTTTGGGCGAGGAGAAAGGAGACAATGGGCTTAATCCTTTCTTCACTCAGTACCCTGATTTCCTCTGACAAGACTAGACCTATGTACTTCACTGAAATCTGACAGATCTGAGCCTTAGGTTTTGAGATCTTATATCCATTCTTAGCCAGCAAATTAAGAGACTTACTGCTTTCCTGAGAGATTCCTTCAGTTGGGGCACACAGGAAAATGCCAGCTACATATTGTAAAACTTTAACCTGAGGATAAAGGAACTCAGAGAGATCCCGTGACAGCACCTGCCCAAACATGTGGGGGCTGTCTCCGAATCTCTGGGGTAATACCATCCAGGCCAGCTGGGTGGTCTGGTTGGAGGGTTTCTTGAATGCAAACAAATATTATGAGTCAGGGTATAGTAATATGGAGAAAAAGGCATCCTTTAGGTCCAGTACTGTGAACCATTTAGTTCCCTCAGGCATTTGAGTTAGCAAGATACAAGAATTGGGAACCACTAGATGAGTTGGAACCACAGCTTCATTAATGAGATGGAGGTCCTGGACCAGTCCCCATTCCCTGTTGGGTTTCTCTATCCCCAATATGAAGGTATAATGAGGGTTGTTGCAGGGTTTAAAGAGGCCCTGCAACCTCAAGTTGTAATGATGGCTTCTAGCCCTTTCTTGGCTTCTGGTTTTAGGGGAAATTGTCTCTCATTAGGGAAAGAGGTGGGATTCTTAAGGTGGATCCAGACTGGTTTAGTGGTTGTGGTTTGGCCAATTTTCCCTTGAGTTGCCCAAATTTCTGAATTATCAGTCTCCACCAGAAGAAGATAAATAGTCTGTCCTGGGTCCATAAGGGTGGTGGTTCCTATATGAGCTAAAATATTGCTGCCTAGCAGAGGAGTCGGGCTTTCAGGCATGATTTAAAGGCATGAGTAAACAAGAGGTCTTCACAACTACAACTAAGGGCTTGGGAAAAATATCAGATTAAAAGCTTTCCTGAAATGCCCGTCATGGTCATGCAAATAAAGGAGGGGAGGCCTGGATTGGAGAGAACAGAAATAGTGGCTCTGGTATCCAGGAGGAAGTTCACCTTTCTCTGTGTGACCTCCAGAATCACTTGGGTCTCCTGATGGTAATGGCAGACTGAGTCGTCAGAGCTGGGAGAGGAGCCCTGGGACTCATCAGTCTTGCTGGACCATTTGGAAGACTGGCTCTGGACCTGGTGACCTGTGTCTCTAGGGACACTCTGCCTTCCAGTGGTGACCTGTGAAGATTATACAGGGTTGAGGTGACTTCCTCATGTTGCCTGGGCAGTCTTTTTAAAAGTGCTCTGGCTTGCTACATTTGTAGCAGTTAATAGGTGACTCTTGGGGATTCTGGGATGAAGCCTGCAAGGCAGCCATTAGAGCCTCTGCTTTTATCTGGTGTCCCCTCTCCCTCTCTTCAGCCTCCTCCAGATCCCTATTGTGAAAGATCGAGGTGGGCACTTTCTGGAGGTTCTCTAAAGGACATGTGGTCCCATGGCCTGTTTCTGCAGCTCCCTCCTGATATCAGGGGCCACCTGAGTAATAAACTTATCCTTTAGGGTTATCTGTCCCTCAACTGAATCAGGGGATAAAGGGGTATGCTTTACCAAGGCCTCTCAGCCTTTCCAGGAGGCAGAGGGCTTCTTATATGAGCCCTGGTCTATCATGGATAGTTTGGAGTAATTTGGAGGCTTAGTTCTAGTCCTTCATAAGCCCTTCAATATGCACATCTAGAAGTGTTTCCTCCTCCATTCTCTCATGTCATCACTGGGGTTCCATTTTGGGTCCTCCAATGGTGCTGCTGTTTTTCAAATGGATAATTCTGTCACCCTTCCTTGGCACTATATGAGACACAAAGCTCATCCCAAAACTTCTCTGCCACTTTCAGGGCTGCCTGCTTCTCAGCCACAGTCAGGGTTTGATTTAAAAGTACCATAACATCTTTCCAAAGGGGTACAAATTCTTGGGTTAAATTCTAGAAGACCTCTATATACCTATCAGAGTCTTCTGAAAACTTACCAAAATCCCCCTTAATTTGTCTTAATTCCTGTAGCAAAAGGGGGGACCTGTACCTTAATGAGGTCATATTCACAAGGCATCTTTTGTAGGGGCATGAGTGAGGCGGGACCTTCCTAAAATGAGAATTTCTAGGATAGGATAATCTTGAGATAGAGTACCTGGGTAGAGAGAACAGGATGGACCAGGAGGAGCAGGATTAGAGGGGGCTTACTCTGCTGCTGGAGGCACCTCTGAGCTTTACTGCCCTAGTCCCTTAGGATAGTCCTTTGCAGACTCTCCTTAGATGACCACAAGGAGAGCTGGATCAATCCTACAATGTCGGCAGAGGTTCTGATTATCCTACAAGGAAAAAAAAATCCTGCACATGGGACATTGGACCATTTGCCCTTGTGCAGAAAAGATTGAGCTGCAGGATAGTATTAAAATTGTTACTCCCTCCAGAGACCAAGCTTTTCCATCTGCAAATTATAACCTGGCCAAGCCATTGTACAAAGGAATATAAGGCATTATTTCTTCAGAGTGTGAGGATCAAAGGA
Source organism: Macaca nemestrina (assembly GCF_043159975.1). NCBI lineage: Eukaryota > Metazoa > Chordata > Mammalia > Primates > Cercopithecidae > Macaca > Macaca nemestrina. Next base: position 11,966,629 of record NC_092126.1, read on the forward strand.
GTCCCAGTGATTCAGGATGCACTCAAGAGGAGTGCAGGCTGAGGATAGTTTGCTACCCGTCTGAAAAGAGAGAGGGGAGAAAAGGTGTCCCTTAGTCTCTACCTTTCTCATTTTGAATTTGAGGCATCCTCCAAATGTCAGTACCTGGTACTGGCGCTATGGGTGAACTCATGGGGCTTATACCATGAATGTGAGCATGATCTCCACCCATGAAGTGGGAAGGCCTAGTCAGCAGGGATAGTCTGTGCCATAGCCTTCCACTGTCGACTGCCTTTGGGTCCCTCAGATCTAGTTTTCCTTTTCGGGCTTCAAACTGAAGCTTGGAAAATACGTTGAAGTAATGCTAAGGTGAAGCTGTGGGAACAGATCTCCTTCAAACAAAGAAATGCAATCCCTGGAATTGGGGACCTGGCCTAGTAAAATGTCTCCCCAAAGGAAAAAAAAAAACAACCCTTGCAACTAAAAGCTCCCTGTATTTGCAGGATTATGTTGATAACTGACATGGTGGAAACAACAACAACAACAACAACAACAGCGAATTAAATGCAAAGGAGGGAAGGTGTCTGGGGGAAAAAGCCTCTTGCCTGGTGCTAACGGGTTTTTTTTTGACAGAGGAAAGAAAACTCTTAATCATTACATCCCCCTGTTTCTAAGAATAGACAGAAACATTTTCTGGTTTACTTTCTGGTGACTAAGCCAAGTATTCATTCTACCCAGTAAAATTATCTCTTTGGGTTGCAAAAACACCTGTAACATTGTGTATAAAGAAGGGATAGCAGCCAGAAGAATCTCAAAAGAAAGAAAGTGTGATAAGAAAGACTGGAAATTGGTCTAGCACCTGAATGGGCTGTCAGGGATTGGAGCTAGTCCAGGAGCTCTTAGGTAATGCCGAGGTGTGGCCTTAGTCAGATACCTTCAGTTGCCCCAGGACCCCATTCTGATACCATGCAATGGCTAGACATCTGTAAAGGGAAACCAAATTGGAACAAAGCCAACATTACCAACATCTGAAGGTGAAGGGGTATTGACAAAGTCCTTCCCAGGAAGCCTGTCTTCTGAGTCTTGTAGACCAGCAACTGTGCTATCCACTCTTTACTGGCTGACAGAGGTCTGGTGTTTTATCTGTTTTTGGAAAAAAAATCTGAGGACAATAACCTTGGAATGAAACTAAAGAGTCATAGGTCCACTCTTACTCAACCTTCTGAAGATCCTGAACGAGCCTCCAAAAAATGTTGTAACTTTTTCACTCCTGTAGTTTGGCAAGCAGGAGGAAGTGGCACCCAGCAACCTCTTCATTACTGTAGCTCAGCGAGTGGGAGGGAGTGTTACAGCTCTTTTAATCCCACCACCTGTAGCTTGGCAAGCAGAAGTGTTACAGCTCTTTTGCTCCCAGAGTTTGGTGAGTTCTACATTCTTGTCTTATGACCAAGACAAATAAGGTACATGGACATTGGAGAGTGAGTAAGGCAGAATAGAGATTTATTTGTGATAGAAAGAAAACTCTCAGCAGTGAGAGGAGAGCTGAAAGTGAGTTGCCATTTGTGAGGCTGAGTCTGGGGTTTTGATGGGCTTAAAATGGGAGAATGCATGCTGATTGGTCCATGGGTGGGCTTGAAAAGACATCATAAGATTGGTTAAAAGGCATCATTCAGAAGGAATCAATAAGGAGAGAGTGGGTAAGATAGGAATGGAAGTTCTTACTCCGGTTTTGGATTCTATCTAGAATGAACAGCTCAGTTTTCAGGCTTCAGACTGTTCTTGGTCTGAAGGTTGAGCCCCTCTGGGGATTCGTCTCTGTCTGCCTAGGAATCTGTTCCCTGTCACTATCAGTTTTAGGTATTGCTTTTGCATTTTTAATCCACATCAGTTTATTTTTGTATATGGTGAGAGATAGGGGTCTAGATTCATTCTTCTGCATATGGATATCCAGTTTTCCAGCACTATTTGTTGAATAGGGTGTCACTTTCCCAGTGTATGTTCTTGGCACCTTAATTGGAAATAAGGTGGCTGTAAATATGTGGATTTATTTCTGAGTCTTTATTCTGTTCCATTAATCTACATGTCATTTTTATACCAATATTACGATTTTTTGTTACTATAGCTTTGTAGTATATTTTGAAGTCAGGGAGTGTGATACTTTCAGCTTTGCTCTTCTTACTTAGGTTGCTTAGACTACTTGGGGCCTTTTGTAGTTTCATACAAATTTTAGGATTCTCTTTTCTATTTCTGAGAAAACAGCATTGACATTTTGATAGGGATTGCATGAAATCAGTAGATTGCTTTGGGTAGTATTGTTATTTTAACAATATTAATTCTTCTAATCCACAAACATGGGATATCTTTCCATTTTTTTGGTGACCTACTCAAATTCTATTACTGGTGTTTTATACTTTTCATTGTAGAGATCTTTCATATTTTGTTTAAATATATTTTGTTTATATATATATTTTATATTTTGTTTAAATATAAAAATATATTCATTTGTTTAAATAAATTACTAGGTATTTTATCTTTTTTGGAGCTAGTGTAAATGGACTTCCTTTCTTAATTTATTTTTAGATTGTTTGCTTTTAGCATATAGAAATGCTACTGATTTTTGTATGTTGATTTTGTACTCTGTAACTTTACCAAATTTGTTTATGAGTGTTAAACCTTTAGGCAGATTCTGTAGGGTTTTCTAAATATAAGATCATGTAGTACACACACACACACACACACACACACACACACACACCAATTTTACTTCTTTGTTTCCATTTGGATACTGTTTATTTTTTTCTCTTGTCTAAGCACTCTGGAAGTTAATATTGAAAGTACTATGTTGAATAAAAGTGGTGAAAGTGGGCATTCTTGTCTTGTTCCAGATTTTAGTGAAAACGCTTTTCACAAAATTTTTCTTCATTCAGAATGATGCTAGCTGTGGATTTGCCATATATGGCATCATACTGAATGAAGAAAAATTGTGATGAGTTCATATATTACATAGGTTTTGATATTGTTTTATAAAAACAAAGTTTTGAGCTACGTTTCTTCCATAGCCAGTTTGTTGAGAGTTTTTTTTTTTTTTTTTATCATGAATGTATATTGAATTTGTCAAATGTTTTTTAAGCATTTATTTAAATAATCACATGATTTTTGTTCTTGACTCTGCTGATGAAATGTGCTATGTTTATTGGTTTTTGTGTGTTAAAACATTGTTGCATCCATGGGATGAATCTCACTTGATAATACTGGGTAATCTTGTTAAAGTATTGAATTCAGTTTGCTAATATTTCATTAGAGATTTTTGCATCTATTAGTATATTCATTAGTGGTATTAGCCTGTAGTTTTCTGTTTTTATTGTGTCTTTGTTTTGTTTTGGTATCAGGGTAATGCTGACCTCATACAATGTGTTTAGTAGTATTCCTTACTCTTTAATTCTTTTGGAATAGTTTGAGTAGAATTGGCATTAGTTCTTTAAATGTTTGGTAGAATTTGGCAGTAAAGCCTTCAGGTCCTGGGCTTTTCTCTGATGGAAAACTTTTTATTATTGCTTCTATCTTGTTACTCATCATTGGTCTGTTCAGATTTTCTATAACTTCATAGTTTAACTTGGTAGGTTTTCCATGCAGGAATGTATCTATTTCTTCTGGTTTTCAAATTTGCTGATGTATAGTTGCTCACAATAGTCTCTAATGATCCTTGGTATTTCTGTAGTATCAGTCGTAGTGTCTCCTTTCCATCATTTTATTTTTATTTTTTCTAAGTCTAGATAAAATTTTATAAATTTTTTCTTTTCAAAAAAACCAACTTTTTGTGCTGCTAAACTTTTGTACTATTTTATATCTCAATTTTAATTATTTCTGCAGTAGTCTTTATTATTTCTTTTCTCTTTGAATTTTGCCTTTGGTTTATCCTTGCTTTTCTAGTTCTTTGAGGTGCATTCTTATATTGTTTGTTTGAGGTTTTTATGCTTTTTTGATACAGGCATTTATTGCTATAAACTTCCCTCATAATACTGCTTTTGCTGTATTCTTTTTTTTAATTAATTAATTTATTCTTATTATTATACTTTAAGTTCTAGGGTACATGTGCATAACGTGCAGGTTAGGTTTTGAAATCTTGCATTTCCATTTTTTATTTGTTTTTTAAAATTAATTATCTTTTAAATGTATTCATTGACCCATTTGTCATTCACGAGCATGTTGTTTAATTTCCAGGTATTTTTACATTTTCCAAAGTTTCTCTTGTTATTGATTCTAGTTTTATTCCATTATGCTCAGAAAAGATATTTGAATATGATTTTGACTATTTTTAATTTATTGAGACTTGTTTTGTGGCATTGCACATAGTCTATCCTGGAGATTGCTTCATGTGCTGATGAGCAGAATGTGAATTCTACAGCAGATGAATAAAATGTTCTACAATGTCAATTATGTCCATTTTGTCTGCAGTGTAGTTTAATTCTGATGTTATTTTTGTTGATTTCCTATTTGGATGATCTGTCCATTGCTGAGACTGGTGTGTTGAAGTCCTCTACTATTATTGTATTGCAGTCTATCTCTTCCTTTAGATCTATTAATATTTGCTTTGTATAATATGTTTGAGTGCTCATGTGTTGGGTACATAGAGATTTACAATTGTTATATCCTCTTGTTAAAATGACTCCTTTTATCACCATATAATGACCATATTTGTCTCTTTCTTTGGAATTTTTGGCTTTTAGTTTATTTTATCTGATATAAGTATAGCTACTCCTTCTCTTTATTGATTTCTGTTTTCATCGAATGCCTTTTTCCATCTTTTCACTTTCAGTCATGTTTGTTTATAGGTAAAGTGAGTTTCTTTTAGGAAGCATGTAATTGTGTCTTTTTGAAAAAATGCATCCAGCTGCTCTATGTCTTTTAGTTGGATAAATTAATCCATTTATATTCAATGTTATTACTGATATGTAAAGACTTACTACTGTCATTTTGCATCCTGCCTTCTAGTTGTTTTGTAAGTCCTCTCTTTCCTTCTTACTATCTTACTAATTTTCTCTGGCAATATGTTTTAATTTATTACTTTTTATTTTTAGTGTATCTATTCTCTTTACTTTCTTTTTTTTTGCATAGTAGTTACCCTGAGACTTACAAAGAACATCTTACAGTTATAACAATTTATTTTAAATTATTGGCACCTTAACTTTGATCACAAAAAAAGAAACAAAGAAAAATCTAAAAGAAAACTCAATTTTAACTGCACTTCCTTACTTTTAGTTCTCTCAATTTGTATCTTTTTGTATTAATTATTTCCTAACAAATTGTTATTGTTTCTATAGATTTATCTTTTAGTCTTCCTAATAAAGATATGAGTGGTTTATATACCACCATTACGCTGAGTATTCTGAATACTCAGTATTCTGTACATTCTTATGTACTTACTTTCACCAGTCAGTTTTTTGCCTTTTATAACCTCTTTTTACAGCTTGACATTCTTTTTTTCAGGTTGACAAAGTCCTCTTAAAATTTCTTGTAACACATGTCTGTGGTAATGAATTCCCTTAACATTTGTTTGTCTAGGAAAGTATTTCCTTTTTATATTTAAAGGATAGCTTTCTAGGGACAGTATTCTCAGTTGAAAGGTTTTCTTTCTTATTCAGTATTTTAAATATGTCACCGCACTCCCTCCTGCCCCGTAAAGTTTCTGCAGAGAAGTCTGCTGTTAGCCATATCAGAGCTCCTTTTTATGTTACTTACTTCTTTTAGGATCCTCTTTGTCCTTGAACTTTGAGAGTATGATTATCATATGCCTTGGAGTAATTTTATTTGGATTGAATCTGCTTGGTGTTCTTTGACCTTCTTGTACTGGGATATTCCTATCTTTCTTTAGGTTATTATTCTTTGAATAAACATTCTATCCTCATCTCTGTCTGCTCCCTCTTTAATGCCAGTGATACATAGATTTTCCTTTTAAGCCTATTTTCTAGATCTTATAAGTGTACTTTACTCTCTCTCTCTCTCTCTCTCTCTCTCTCTCTCTCTCTTTCTCTCTGAATGTGTATTTTCAAGTCTTTGAAACTCATTGATGTTCTATGACAGTGGAACACAGCACTGGGCAGAATTCCATGAGTGCCCATGGTGAGAGTATTTAGACCAGCCATGAACCAGACAGAAATACACTGTCCTGTCAAGAGAAACCTAAGTCTTGGCCTGCTTCACTATCAGCTAGCTAAAGTGGCCTTGGACCCTGAATAAATTTCAGTGGTAGTCAGGTTGTTGCAAGTGCAGTCCTTGGGTGAGCACTGGTGCTGTGCTTGTCTTGGAGGCTGTGGGCTTGGGATGTGACCTACCCTGAGCTTCAACTACAGCAGCCACAGGAGTGCCTACATTACCCTTCCCCCAACTTCAGGCAGTATAAAGTAGAGAGAGACTCATTTTTACTTAGGGGAAATAGAGGGACAATTACAGGGGGCATTGTCTTGCAACATGGTGCCAACCCCACCACAGGAAAACAGAACCATGGAGAATACCAAAGCCCATTGTATCAGGCCACTACAAGACAGATTGCCTGGGAACACAGGCAATTTTTCTGTATCTTCCCAAAGTCCATCAGGGCTGAGTATCTAGGAGTCTGCCAGTCACACAGCATACCTGGACTTAGGACACCTTCGAGTGCTGAAATGGCTGCAGTGACCATAGACATAGGGAATTCAGTGGTCAATCCCCTTTGAATTATTAGAAAGCCTTGTGAAGAAGAATGGGTCAGTCTCTGAGCTCACTAATTCTTTTATCTTTTTTGATCAATTATGCTGTTGAGACATTCTGATGGAATTTTCATTTGTCACTTATATTTTTCAGCTCCAGGATTTCTGTTTGATTTTTAAAAATTATTTAAACTCTGTTAAATTTATCTAATAAACTTTGAAATTTATTCTCTGTGTTTTCTTAAAGTTCAGTGGGTTTCCTCAAAACAGCAATATTTTTAAAAAATTACACTTTAAGTTCTGGTATACATATGCAGAACGTGCAGGTTTATTACATAGGTATACATGTGCCATGGTGATTTGCTGTACCCATCAACCTGTCATCTACGTTAGGTATTTCTCCTAATGCTATCCCTCCCCTAGCCCCCCTCCCCCTGACAGTTCTCAGTATGTGATGTTCCTCTCCCTGTGTCCATGTGTTCTCATTGTTCAACTCCCACTTACGTGTGAGAACATGTAATGTTTGGTTTTCTGTTCTTGTGTTAGTTTGCTGAAAATGGTAGTTTCCAGCTTCATCCATGTCTCTGCAAAGGACATGAACCCATCCGTTTTTATGGCTGCATGGTATTGTGCCACAATTTTCTTTATCTAGCTATCATAGATGGGCATTTGGGTTGGTTCCAAGTCTTTGCTATTGTGAATAGTGCTGCAATAAACATACATGTGCATGTGTCTTTATAGCAGAATGATTTATAATCCTTTGGGTATATACCCAGTAATGGGATTGCTCTGTCAAATGGTATTTCTGATTCTAGATCCTTGAGGAATCACCACACTGTCTTCAACAATGGTTGAACTAATTTACACTCCCAAAAACAGTGTAAAAGTGTTCCTATTTCTGCACATCCTCTCCAGCGTCTGTTGTTTCGTGACTTTTTAATGATCGCCATTCTAACTGGTGTGAGATGGTATCACATTGTGGTTTTGATTTGCATTTCTCTAATGACCAGTGATGATGAGCTTTTTTTCACGTTTGTTGGCCACATAAATGTCTTCTTTTGAGAAGTGTCTCTTCATATCCTTTGCACATTTTTTTGATGGGGTTGTTTGTTTTTTTCTTGTAAAATTGTTTAAGTTCTTTGTAGATTCTGGATATTAGCCCTTTGTCAGATGGATAGATTGCAAAATTTTTCTCCCATTCTGTAGGTTACCTGTTCACTCTGATGGTAGTTTCTTTTGCTGTGCAGAAGTTCTTTAGTTTAATTAGATTCCATTTGTCAATATTTGCTTTTGTTGCTATTGCCTTTGGTGTTTTAGTCATGAAGTCTTTGCCCATGCCTATGTCCTGATGGTATTGCCTAGGTTTTCTTCTAGGGTTTTTATGGTTTTAGGTCTTACATTTAAGTCTTTAATCCATCTTGTGTTAAGTTTTGTGTAAGGTGTAAGGAAGGGGTCCAGTTTCAGTGTTCTGCATATGGCTAGCCAATGTTCCCAGCACCATTTATTAAATAGGGAATCCTTTCCCCATTTCTTGTTTTTGTCAGATTTGTCAAAGATCAGATGGTTGTAGATGTGTGGCATTATTTCTGAAGCTCCTGTTCTGTTTCATTGATCTACATATCTGTTTTTGGTAAAAACAGCTATTTTGAATAACCTGTCTGAGAGGTCACAGATCTCTGGCAATCCAGGTTGGTCACTGGTGTTTTATTTAGTACTTTTGGTAAAGTAATATTTTTTAGAATGTTCTTGATGCTTGTAGATGTTCATCAATGTCTGGACATTGGATAATTTGTATGTATTCTATTCTTTGTAGTCTCCCCATGGTTATACCCATTATTCTTTAGAAGGCTTTCTAATAATTCTAAGGAGATTGACTGTTGAGGTTCCTAAGCCTGTGGTCACTGAATCCATTTCAGCCCTAGAGGGCATCCTAAGCCCAGGAACACTGTGACTTGCAGACTCCTAGATACCCACCCCTGGTGAACTTTGGTAAGATGCAGAAAAACAGGCAATCTGTCTTGTAGTGGGCTGATATAATGGGCTACGGTATTTTGGGTGCTCTGTTTCCCTGTGGTGCGGTTGGCACTGAGTTGTAAGACATTGTCCCCTGTAATCTTCCCTCTACTTCCCCCAAGCAAAAATGAGTCTCTCTCTATTTTACACTGCCTGGATTTGGGGGAGGGGTGATGTAGGCACTCCTGTGGCTGCTGTAGCTGTAACTCAGGAAGGGTTACTTCCCAAGCTCACAGCCTCCAAGATTAGCACAGCGCCAGTGCTCACCCAAGGACTGCACTTGCAACAACCTGGTTGCCACTGAAATTTATTCAGGTTCCAAGGCCACTTTAGTTAGCTGATGGTGAAGCAGGCCAAGACAGGTTTCTCTTGACAGGGCAGTGTGTTTCCCTCTGGTTAAGGGCTGGTCTAAGTACTCTCACCACGGGCACTCATGGAATTCTGCCCAGTGCTGTGTTCCTCTGTCATGGAACATCACAGAGTTTCATAGCAGAGTCCTACACTCACTTTGCTCTTCCTCCCTCAAGCACACAAAATCTCTATCCATGCTGCACTGCTTGGGATTGGGGTAGGAGTCATGTAGGTAATGCAAGACTGTTCTTTACACACTCTTCAATTCATCTGTTCTTGTTATTATGCTAAAACAAATTACTGTGATCTCTCACCTGATTTTTCAGTTCTTGTGAAGGTGCTTTCTTGCATGCATAGTTATTCCATTTGATATTTCTGCTGGGAGAAGATTGCTAGAGGGTTCTATTTAGTCATCTTTCTTTGTTTACTATTTTTCCAACCTTCAAGTCTTTTTTATAAAGGGACTGATCCTGTTCATGAAGGCATCATCCTCATGATCTAACCACCTCCTAAAGGCCCCATCTCCAAATACATTGAGTATTAGGTTTCAACATATGAATTTTGTGGGTACACAAGCATTCAGAACATAGCACTATGGCCATTGAGCTCATTTTGGAAATATGAGTTAGTCTGCCAGATGAAGAGAGCAATCTTAGGCCATGAGAATAGGGGAGAGTTACGACAAAGAAAGATGAAGTCAACTTTACAGAATCAACACAGATTATGTCACTTTTTCTGGAAGTTAAAATCTCACAACAACAGGAAGTCTTCAATATCGCACTAACATTAGTTCTTCTGAGTATGTTTCTTTTCAAATGTGTATCTGAGTATCCTTCCAGGTATGTATTTTACCTTATTTTTTATCACTGCTCTTTCTTTCAAAACATACAATTGAATTTTTTTCCCCAGTGTTTATTATTAGCCATATAATATTTGATCCCCAATAATATTCCTAGGAAGGTACAAAAGTGGAGTGAGGTAGTTTTGGAGTTACAGTCATCTATACTAGGAAACAGGTAATATTAATATGTTAAGAATTGAGGAGAAATAACTTTTGGCCACTCTTGCTACTCTCACCTTTTTTACGTGTGGAGTAAAATATTTTTTTCCCCAAAATATCCAAGTCTTTGATCAAATTCCCATAACAATTTGGTGTTGTCTTGGCAGGTTCTGGAGTAACAAGGACTCTGAGCACAGCAACCCCAGGTGGAGGAAAAGTGAATACTTGGTAATGAGACCTGAGATATTTAATCGAGAAATACTTTGCCATTGGTCAAGGGATAATTCACTAAGCAGTCTCTTTGTCCATTTTGACTTCTGTGTTACCACTACCCACATATTAGGCTTTTCTGTACATTCCCATGAAAAAATTGTTTATACTTGGACTAGATTGATGTAGGTTATCCCCAGAAAAAGATTAAGGAAAAAAAGAGACATACCTTTGTTTAATTTATGCTAGATCATTTTGAAAGTCATTCTCTACAAAGACCATATGACAGGATACTTCCAATTTACAAATGAGGAAATTATAACTCTAATAATGTTGCTACTTGTCAGCATCTATAGCTGATTTTGTGATAGAACCAATATTTAACCGCTTTTATGTTCTTTCACAGCCCATAGTCGTTTGAAAGTTATACTCCAGCTTCCTCCAACACCCACCCACAGCATTTATATAGATAAGGAGACTAAGAGATATTCTAAGAAAGGCGGGGTGTCTATACTTCACTGTAGTCCAGATATAACTCCTCCAAGGACTTTTTGAGATTTTTGAAATATTTGTTACTTCCTCAATGCACAGGAATTCCCACTAAGGTAGCAAATCATTCATTTGTCCATTCAACACGTATTATCTAATATATTATGAGTACTCTTTTATAGGCTAAACATATGGGTGTGAAAAAATGGGCAATGTTCTTGCTCTTATGAAACATTCATTATAATGGGAGGAATAAAAATGAACTGGATAATTTTAGACAGTGGTAAGTGCAATAAAATAAATGAAACTATTATTCGAAGCCATTACAAATGTACAGCCAATATTTAGGTCACTGGCTTCAGAGTCAACTCATTTTTCCTTCTGAATCATAAATGACAAAGCTAATTGAGGTCATGGTCTAATTACTTCTACAATCAAAACATTGATATAATTTCAGAACCAGGTAAACCTATACTGACCACACTCATTCTTGGGTAAAGAGACTGTGACTCAAAGTGGCTAAGAGATATGTCCAAGATCCCTGGCAAAGGTGATTGAGCTAAAAATTAAACATTTGTATATTTGTTCTCTACCACAAAGACATTTATCTGTCAACAAAAGGAAAATTAGGCCAAACGTCTTACAACAATAACAATAAAAACAAAAACAATGTTCAATTTAGGATTAGCTTCAGTTAACCCTATTAGAATACCTTGCAATATACTAACATTTATATATCTGGTTTATAGAAAACAATGAGTACATAATGGATCATTCAGTGACCTGAATACATAAGAAGCTCCTGTGACTTCAATTTAAAATAGTTTGTGAGGATCACTTGATATTTCCAAAAACAACCTCCTAATTGGTCTTTCTGCTTCACTTTTTCCTCACAACCTATTTGCCACATGGCACTAAAGTAAACTGTTCACGGGAGAAATCAAATGTCACTTCTTGGCTTAAAATCCTCCAATTATTTTTTAGAAGGCTGAGAAGTTGATCTAAAACTTCTTGTCAGAGTCTAGAAGTCTCTACCTGATCTGCTCCCATTGAATTTTTTATCTTCTGCTACACTCCTTTCTCATTGTATTCTGCACACACTGGCCTTGCTGCTTCTAAACGATGCTAAGCATATGTTTACACCAGATATGTACGTGCTTAAGTCTTTCATATCATTTAGTACTTAACCCAAAGATGACTTTCTTAAAAGAATCTCCACCAATCATAATATCTAAAACAGCTCTTTCTCTTATCCAAATACCTTCCTGTATTGTCATAACAGAACTTACTACTACCTACAATTAAAGTATTTCTTTGTTTGATGTGTATTGTCTTTCTGTCCGCTAGAATGTAAAATACACCAAAACAAGGGTCCTGTTCATTTTCTTCTGCTATATCTTCAGCCCCTGAATAAATGACTGACATACAGGAGTGACTCAATCATATATGCGGAGTGAATGTCAGAGAGAAAGAAAGAACTCATTAGCAATAGTTCTCCTGGGTCCCAGGTAGCCAACTAGTTGTGTGTAGGGAAAACTGCACTGCACTACTTGGCATATGCAAACTTGAGCTGAGTGCTTTGCTTTGTTTTTGCTCACCCTTAATTTGTATTTCCCAAAAGAAGATATTTGACTGGAGTATCTAAGCTCCATGAGATGTGGAACATTGCTATGGCAAGAGTTTTTATCAGTGATGTGAAAAAAAACTATACCCCGTCATGTGCAGTTCATATTTAGCTTCCTTCACTCTTTTAAAGTCCCTGGCAAAAAAATGTAATTTAAAAATAAAATAGGTCAGGTGCAGTGGCTCACACCTGTAATCGCAGCACTTTGGGAGGCCAAGGTGGGAGGATCACTTGAGGTCAGGAGTTCAAGAGCAGCCTGGCCGGCATGGTGAAAGCTTATCTCTACTAAAAATGCAAAAAGTAGCCAGGTGTGGTGGTACATGCCTGTAATCCTAGCTACTCAGGAGGCTGAGACAGGAGAATCACTTGAACCTGGGAAGCAGCAGTTGCAGTGAGCTGAGATCGTGCCACTGCACTCCAGCCTGGGTGGCAAGAGTAAAACTCCGTCTTGAAAAAATAAAATAAAATAAAATAATAAAATATATCAATGCATACATTCTTTTTTTTTCCAAAGGAAAGTTGCTTCATAGTCACTGGGGACTTCTTTCCCCAGAAGGTGGCTGTGTATTTGTCAGGAATTTAAAATTCCTGTAAATAAGTTCACAATAGACCTATACAAGTACATCTGATGGCACACTAAGATAATAGTGAAGGTCTGAGTATATTCCAGTATACTGCTTAAGATTCACAGGTGGAAGTCAACTATATTGTATGCTACCTTAGGGAATTTCTCACTGAACCAACATTTCAATTTTAGTCTGGTATCAGTGGCATTCTTTCAGCAGACTAACTCACTGTCATGGGCCTACATCCCATGTGTGCCTGAAGAGGGTTGTTCAATCTCACATGACAGCATTGTATGAATGTGTGTGTTAGGAGTGGTGTGGGGTGTGTGTGTGTGTGTGTGTGTGAGAGAGAGAGAGAGAGAGAGAGTAAAAATGTGAGTACAATTACTTGACTGATAATAAAATCTACTTGCCCGTTGATGATTTCCCTGAAGTTTTACATGCTATATTGTCACCTTTGCTGTTTACTTACCTTTGATTATAGACAAGCCAGACCTTTAGGGATGTAGACTTGTGGCAGAGAACTGTGTGCCAGGGGCAAGGCCAGGAGAGCCTTCCTGGAGAAGTGAGGATCAGGCTTTGGTGTACCTTAATCATTCTTTTCTTGGGGTTGGCCCCACCTTGGGGGCCCTATCTTGTTCCAGTCTGTGGTTCTGGATGTCTGCCCTACCTCTCTCCCTCTGATCACATTGGCTCAGAAACAAACCCTGATTCCTAGCATTCTGCTGGGCTTTAATTGTGCTACTCCCAAACTCAAATTCTTCCACACTGCCATCCTATGTATGGAACTCATTTCTTTTTCTTAGGGCTCAGTTCAGACCCATCTATCTGACTCAGATCCCCAAAACTTGTGTCTCTCATGAGTGGTACTTACTGTTATTTTTTAATTTTTAATTCTTGTGGGTACATAGTAGGTCTATATATTTATGGGGTACATGCAATATTTTGATACAGGCATATAATATATAATAATCACAATGGGGTAAGTGGGGTATCCACCCTCTCAAGCATTTATCACTTCTTTGTGTTACAAACATTCCAATTATATCCTTTAATTATTTAAAAAGGTACAATATATTATTGCTGGCTGTAGTTACCCTCTTGTTCTATCATATACTAGATCTCATTCATTCTAACTATTTTTTTCCACATTAACCATCCCCACTATCTCCACCTCCCATTACCCTTTCCAGGTTCTGGCTACAGTCATTCCACTCTCTAGCTCAATGAATTAAGTTGCTTTAATTTTTAGCTCCCACAAATGAATGTGCCTGCCTTATTTTACTTAAGATAATGACCTCCAGTTCTATTCATAATGTTGCAAATGACAGGATTTCATTTGACTAGTACTCCGTTGTTTATATGTACCACATTTTCTTTATCCATTCATCTGTTGATGGGAACTCACGTTGCCTCCAAAGTTTGCCTACTATGATTGGTTCTGCAATAAACACAGGAATGCAGATTTTTGTCTAATATACTGATTTCCTTTTGTTGGAGCAGGGGGTATATTCCTGTCAGTGAAGTTGCTGGATCATATGGTAGTACTATTTTTAGTTTTCTGAGGAGCCTCCATATTGTTCTCCACAGGGACTGTACTAATTTACATTCCCACCAACAGTGTATAAGGGTTCCCTTTTTTCCACATCCTCACCAGCATTTATTATTGCCTGTCTTTTGAATAAAGACATTTTAACTGGGATGAGAGGATATCTCATTGTAGTGTTGGTTTGCATTTCTCTGATAATCAGTGATGTTGAGCACCTTTTCATATGCCTGTTTGACATTTGCATGTCTTCTTTTGAAGTGTCTACTCAGATCCTTTGAACATTTTAAAATCAGACTATTATCCTTTCCTATAGAGTTGTTTGAGCTCTTTATATATTCTGATTATTAATTTCTTGTCAGATGGGTAGTTTGCAAATTTTATCTTCCACTCTGTGGGTGGTCTCTTCACTTCATTGATTGTTTCCTTTGCTGTGTAGAAGAGTATCATTGTGTTTTCATAAGGATTGCATTGACTGTAGATTGCTTTGAGGAGTATGGACATTTAAAAAGTATTGATCCTTACAATCTATAATGAACATGGAACATTTTTCTGTTTTTTGTGTGTGTGTCATTTTCAGTTTCCTCCATTAATGTTTTATAGTTTGCATTATAGAGATCTTTTACTTCTTTCATTAAGTTTATTCCTATTTTATTTTATTTGTAGCTATTGTAAATAGTATTACTTTCTTGATTTCTTTTTCAGATTGTTTGTTGTTGGCATGCAGAGGTGCTACTGACCTTTCTATGTTGATTTTGCATCCCACAACTTAACTAAATTTGTTTATCAGTGTTATTACCTATCCAGAGTGCTTATTTTAGGTGTGTGAGGTTACACGATTCAGGAGTCAAGATTCCTGGGTTCAAAACCTGGCTTTCCTGTGTTCTAACACTAGTTATTTGTTCTCTTTGAGAATCATTTTGCAAATCTGTGAAATGAACCTTACATTTAAATATTTATTGAGTTATTACATGAAAACATACATGTAAAGCCCTCTATATAATGTCTAACAAATGCTTCAAGTAAATTAACCAACTAAAGAAAGGTTAGTGTTTGAATTAAAATTTAAATCTGTAAACTTCACTGGAATATTCTATAAATATATAGACCATTACAGGCTGACACAGATTATTATGAAAAATATTATGGGCTACTCAGTATGCTGATTGCAGAAAGAACTCCCAGTGATCCCAATTTATTGCTGTTCTTACTAATCGCTTGACATTTCTAAGAAAAGTGTTAATTAACCTTACGCTAGTCAGTAACTTTAATGCTGCCCTGCAAATTCTGTGTAGTGCTTCTGCTAGTTAATGTATTAGTCCTAGCCAATGCTGAGAAAATTTGTCATTGCTCAACAGCCTACTTACTGGGGGACAATGAGGCTCACATATGTACGTGCACATGTTTTGTGAATCATCCTTTAAGTGGACCTATGTGTAGTTTGAAAGATATGGCACAAGCATTAGGACGCTCCTCTCTGAAACTAAACTGGTCTTCTCTGATGAGTGGCAAAACATCACTGGGACATTTCTTAGTCCAAATTCAAAGGATATATGCATTATCTCCATCAGATGAGTGTGATGTGCTTTAAATGAGGAATTCTTCTCAATATTCTTGATTTTTTTGGAAATTGCAAACAGATGTACATATGTATATGTATATACATATATGTGTATGTCAGTATATATACTGCTGAGTTTTTTGTATGTATGTTGTTTAATTTTCTCACAGATGCTAATATAGCATTCTGAAAAGAAATACAGAAAAATGAATTCAGAACATATAAACTTCTAATTCTGCATTTATTATCCATGGAAACTTATATACTGAGTTTTTGATAAAATAGGGATAATTATTCATGATTCACAAAGTCTTGTTAAATACTATATGTCAAGAATTATGCTAGGGTCATTGTGAGTATTGAATAAATAATGTAAATATATACAAGTGTGTTTAATGGACCAAAAAGTAATAGGTAGATATTAAGCATCGTAATCTTTTTTTATAAGCATGTATAAGTAGTTATAAATAAATAGCATAAATTGTTAAATAAATTATTAGATTTATTTTCTAAAACAAAAATGAGGTTACATGATCAAACGTCAGGTAATAACAGAAATGAAAAGTATACACAAAAAAGTGCTATTAGTGAACATTTGCTATAAACCAGGCATTGTGCAAAGTATTTTCACATTATGTCATATTGTTAAGAATGTTGTCTTTGAAGGTAGATCATCTGGGTTTCTGGGTTTAATTCTGTCTCTCTTTTTACTAATCCTCTGGGAAAGTTATCATACATCTTTCTGCCTGTTTGTTCATCTGTAAAATGGGTTCGTAACAGTATCTGCCTCATGGAGATAAATAAGCTGGTATATTTAAAGCACTTGGAGAAATCTCATCTACACACAAGAACAGGCAAATATATATTTGCTAATGTTATTTTATTATTTAAAAGAACTACCCTGTGTTCAAAAGAGGATTTACTGCATATGTTTGTGTGGTGTGTGTGTCTGTTTTGTGTGGTAGGCAGAATTTCTTAAATGGCCCCTGAAAGATGTCGTTCCTTCATCCCTGGAACCTATAAATATGATGAGGTATTACTCTCATGATTACATATTGTTATATGGCACTGTTATCATAACGTGGGGAGATTAGGCAGGTGGGTCTAATCTAGTCACATGAGGTTTTAAAATCAAGGAATTTTCTCCAGCCAGTGGCAAAAGAAGAAACCAGACAGATTTCGCAGTGTGAGAAGGACTTGATGAGCCATTGCTGATTTAAAGGTGGAGGAGGTCACATGAGAAGGCATATGGGAGGCTTTAGGGAGCTCCACGAGGCTTCTCTGACAGCAAGGAATTGGGGACCTTAGTCCAACAACCACAAATAATTAAACTCAACAACCTCTAAACTCAGAAGAGAGCCCTTAGACCCAGATGAGAAACGAAGCCCTAGCTAATGCCTTGATTTTAGCCTTGTGATATACTGAGCAGAGAAGTCAGCCACACTGTCTCAGCCTTTTAACTTACAGAACCGTGAGCTAATAAACGAGTGGTGTTTGAAGCTGCTAAATTACTGGTAATTTCTTGTGCACAATGCAAAGCAAATAGAATGTATTTTCCTCAGAAATCTCGTCGTTCATTCTGGAGACTTTCATTTGATGTTAATTAAAATAACACGACTAGAGCTTATATTTTTACAGTATATAAAAAGGTTTTCCTCTTGATATTGATTATTAATTTTGTACTATTAAGGTAAGACTAATACTTCAATGGCAAGGCATTCTAATTTCTGATAAAGCGTCATGCTAAACAGGAATAGCTCTTCTATTGCTGCACTCTCTTCCAGGCCTGCAGGAGAATTTGACAACCAGTCACACACTGAACTCAGAATTTGTCTTTGAAGGTTTCTCACATATTGGTCAGGGTTGGCATGTGATTTGAAACCCATGTATATAGTAATTGAGGTGAACATCATTAGTTTTTTCAGAACCATCAACATTTAATGTTTTGAAACCATATAAAGCATAATCAGCAGTATTGCAATCAATCTCCTCTGACAACAGTGGAGCCTCGGGAAGATATCTTGAGATGAGTCCAAATGATTTAGGGAATAGATCGTGGTCTGTAATTGCAAAATAACCCTGCATATACGTGTGTAGGTGACACGGCTTTCTTCTTAGCCCCCTTGCTGCCTACAGCTATGCTTCCTGCTGCGTGGAGGAAGCCACTTCCAGCAGATGAAAAGAAGTGAACACACAGAGAAAGACAAAAAAGAGAGAAAATGGAATGAAGAGAGGAAATTAAAAAAAGCATTCAAAAAAGGGGAGGAGAAGAGAAAGTCATGATAATGTTTGAGTGGGTCAAGCTGCATTGCTGGTTAGATCCAGAGACACTGGTAAATGCAGTGACATCAGCTATCCCATTGCCGTATCCATGCCATGTTGTGGAGTAGAGGGAAGTAGCTCACACAGAACAAGTGTTGAAGGTTGCCTTGGGAGTTTCTCAGTTTATGGTGAACTCATGAGTTTGCTGAATTATGAGCTCTTGTTTAGACGTTATTTGGTTACATATGATAATCATGAAAATTCATGAGGTGATTTTAGGGTTTTTGGTCAACACGATGAATGTTCATTATCTTTGTGTTTTATTCTTGTGCAGACCCTGAAAAACAGAAGGGACATATGATAAGTATCGTGCTATACTCTTTCATTCCTGTGACTCCCCCAAAAGGTGAACACTAGAGTGGCACTAGGTTCCATAAATGTGTGCTAATAGGTGGGAGGGTGTTTTTAATTTTTAAAATATTTTTGAAAAAATTTTATAACGGTTTTAAATTCGCAGAAATATTAGAAACATAGGACAGAGAGTCCCCATATACCTCACACATGGTTGCCCTTATTATTATTATCTAGCATACTATTACATACTATTATTATTACCTAGCATACTATTAGCATACTCTTACATACTATTATGTTTCAGTCCATGAACACAGAGCACCTCTCAGTTTATTTAGCTCTTTTTAAATTTCTTTGTTAGTGTTTTGTAGTTTTCTGAATATACATCCTGTACATATTTTGTTAGAATTATGCCCAAGTTTCTGAGTTTTTGGTTCTATTGTAAGTGGTATTGGTATTTTTGATGCCAAATTCCAATTGTTCTTTGCTGTTATATAAGAAAGCAATTGGTTTTTGTACATTATTTTTGTATTGTATGCTTTTGCTATCCTCATTTGTTAATTCTAAGAGATTTTTGTTGATGTTTCTGGGATTTTATACATAGATAATTAGGTTATTTTTGAATAGACAGTTTTATTTGTTCCTTTTCAAAGTGAATGCCTCACTTCCTTTTCTTGTCTTACTGTACGAGCTCAGACAACTGGTATTACATGTAACAGAAGTGGTGAAAGAAAACATCCCCGTCTTCTCCTAAGGTTTGCTCTTTCACTTTCTCTGCAAGAGCCACGAAGGTATCTTTCTCAGATCTTACCTTGAGAATCCGGAAAGCTTCCTGGACGCAAAACCCATGAAAATGTGGGGGTTCCCCTACAACTGCTGTCACCAGAACTTTCTCACTCACACACACTGGTCTATATTCAGCCTCCAGAAATTCATCACAAGTACCATTTCAGTGTTTCTACTAGTTCAAAATTCTAGCAAATTCTTGTCCAGGTAAGAAGATTTCAGCTATGATTCTCTGGATTCACCTGTCTCTCCTGACTTCAGGGTGGCAATTTACCCTACAACCTCAGTTCTCTAATGGGTCAAGAAAAGTCATTGCTTTTCAGTGTGTTTGGTTTTTAAAATATTACTATTATAAGGATAGGAGTGATGACTCCCACGCTCTTTACATGTCAGAGCTGAATACAGGAGTCCTATAGTGGTTTACTTCAAGCCACACTCTATGTCACATTAAAGAGTGTGCTTTTCTCCAGATGTAATCTACTATGCATTTTGAAATCCCATGCCTGATTCTGAACTAAGCAATTCAGAGAAGGGCCCAGGTCCTCACCCTCTCCTTAATGACTTCTCATTTAAGTGCCCACTTAAGTTACAGGGTCTTTAATTGCCAGTAAGGGCATCCACCCCCACCATGCTTCTGACATATTGTTTACTGCTCCATGCCCACTACCAAGAGGCATATAGTGAGTGGGTGGTTAATTATTTAAGAAGCAAATAATTACATTAGGGCCTGTGCCTGAAGAGTCTATTGAGGAAAACCTCAGAGTTTCCCTAGGTGGTCTGCTCTAACTGTTAAAGCATTCTACCCTTTAGAGAGCAGAATTCTGCTTCTTTGTAACTCAATTGTCCTAATTCTGTGCAATTGTAGCTTATCTGGGGTCCCCATGCGAGACCCGGGTGGCTACCATGTCACATTTCCTGATTGAATACCTCTATTTATCCAGCTGTTCTCCATATAACCTGCTTTCTATTCTGGCTAATCTCCTTTGAATAACCTCTCACTTTTTCTCTCAATGTCCCATTTATGGCATCATATTCAGAATTAAATATAACCGGGAGTACTGGGGGCTTGTGGATTAGTCCTATATGTAGTTGAGTATGCTGTATTTCAGACACCTCCTTTCTGCTATCTATGACTGTGAGACTTGTTTTATGGTGACTTGAAGTTTAATTTACATGTGATAGAAATAGAAAGGCATCATCTTGTTATGCCTCATTTATTATTATTTAAATAATATGTAAACATATAATGACTTTCAGGGTTATAATCCTTATTTTACTGATTTTGAAGAGTGAGGGTAGAAATCTTTATAGAGATGACTGAGCCTGAAGAATCTCCCTTTGATTATTATTATTTTTTTTTTTTTCAGAAACAAGAGTATTTTTTCTTTTTCAAATTCAATTTCATAAACCAGTTCAGTAAGCCATATTTTTCTAAGCCAACAGGGACAAAAATATTCTCCAGTCCATCTCCTCACAAAATCCTTTTGATTTTAATGAATTCAGACAGAAAAAATAAAGAATACAAAAGCATTATGCATTTCATCATCTGAGTTTTGTTCATGGCTAACAGCCATTCTTGGATTCAATATCTGCTACCAGATGGCTTTTATAAGAACTGTTGATATTACCAGGGCCACTATAGGACTGTAGGGTTCAAATATACTTCATTCATTCACTCATTCATTCATTCATCAAATATACAATAAGTTAACATTCCAGGGGAATAGACAGATGCTTAAATAATTCTTTGGGAATAAAGTTTCCATAATAAGTGTGGCTATTTGTTTAAGCATCTCAGAGTCTGTGAGTGAAATGTAATGTTGGCAAGAGATTCTTACATTAGATTGCAAACCATATTAAATTACCGACCCTTTTCGAACTGTTTTATATTTCAGTATTTGGGGTCATAAAGTTTTATCTCCCTGCGGAGTTCTTTCCTATCTATCGCCCATAAATCTGCCTGGTAACTCCCTTTTTGTTGATGAAACTTGGTTTATTTGACTTTTTCTTCTTTGTGCCTCCTCTACATTGGATATTTTTCTCTTTATAATATCTCTAATGTTTCGTTGCAGTAATTCATAAGGTTTTCTTACTCTACTGAGCTATATACATTTCCTTCAGATAGTACCATGATATGTACCTCGCAGTTCTGGTTCTGAGCCCTTACTTACTTTAAGATGATTAGCATGTCATCAATAATGCTTAATTGAATAACTAAAACTCAAATTTATAAATGTATAGAAATGTTTCTGCTAAACCATCCCAGGCAAAGGAACTTCTTGCATGAAAGAAAATTCAAGAGATCTGTTATTTAGATGGGAAAAATACATATTTATTCTCACAAACATCTAATTGAAATTTGCCATTTCATTCGGTTCTGAATGTGAATAACAAACCATAGTAGTATGAGCAGTATCCATAACCTTGTCGCTAATACAAATGACAGATATTTTCATATTTTACTACAGTTGTTAAAGATATATCAAAATATTATTTATGCTTAATGCCATTTGTAATAACGTTATTTATTATTACCTAATGACAGGCCTTCATATTTAATACAACAATAAAAGGCAACTATGTTGCTACATCATAGATTGTTTCTCCAGTACTTTGATAACTAAATGTAAGTGTATTTTCTTGGTAACGGTATGTATTTTATGTCTTTAGAAACTTTATTCTGAGAAAAGAGTTCATAGGCTTAAATAGACTGAAGAATTGTTCTATGGTACAAAAAATGTTAAGTGCATCAAGCCATATTATTTTCATGAAAACTCAATAAAAAGCAAATAAGTTTAGCATATACATCCTTTCTTTTCTATATTTTTAGGACTTGCCCTTGTACCCTCTTTGAGATGCCCTATGTTCATATTTATCCATCACCTCCCCCAAAACGAGTCTGATCTCAGTTATTTGTTTCTGGTGACATATTGATTATCCTTGAATTATATGAATTCTAAAGAGTAATGCTTTCTTGGAGATGCTTTTCCTTTTTATTATGGAGTAAAACGTGCTGCCACTGTTTAAAATGATTTTATAAAATAGCTCAATGATGGTAAGGTTAGAGAAATAATTTTTAGAAAGGTGGAACATAAAAACACATTTCAAGAAATTAGGAATATCCAACAATATTCAATCTGATAATTATTGTTATTTTCAAAATTAAAAGAGTTTTAAAGTGAAAATGGTGGTTTTTACTAACACATTACAAGGATAACATTTTGTTCTAACCAATGGGAGCCTGCACACCTTCTACAGAGAGTAATTCTTCCAGGGTGTCCACATTGCCTAAACCTATGGAACAACAAATAGAAACAGAAATAGAACAATACTATTTTGGAAGAAAATACTCTCAGGATCAAATTTTAACAAATTTAGACACAAAAACTGAAAGTTGATTGTGATATCAGCTCTGATATCAAAAAGTGAGATTGAAACATGGATGTATATGAGATACAGGGCACATGCCCCAAATGATGAGGAAGAATCATGCCTAGACATGGGAAGGACAGGAAGGTAAAAGAGGGAAATGGTTAATAAATATTAGGAAACTTCCTAAAGGGAATTTTCTGCCAACTTTGAAAAGAGTGCAGAGTATCACTGAAGCCATCATTGATCTAGAAGCTTCAGGAAAGCAATGCTATTGGAATGAAATGCAACTTTAGAATCTGAATGATGGAAGATAATCAAATAGTATAAAAAAGAACAAGTTTTTAGTGATGTTGTTTGCAGTTCAACAAAACACACTTGTTTTTTGCTGCTGTTGTTTTGTTTTTGTTTTTGCTTTTTAGAGATGCTTCCCTATTTGCTTGTTCACTCTGTACGCAAGACTCGTGACAGTAGTATCTTCAGGGACCCAATAACATGGTTGCCAAAAACAGTAATTTTAACACAAGAATTTATGGAAGATGGCAATAGGACTTGTTAAAAATGATTAAGTTTCCTTCAGTAATACACTAATAGAGTTTGCCATCCGTACATAGAAAAGAAACTATAAGGACTTTACATTGGTTTAATTGCCTGTTACTAATCATTTATGCATAGGTTATAATTATTAATGTTGTCATGAAGGGCATACTCTTATATTATTAGGCTTATTAAATGTACAGATTTTCCGTATGGCTCCTTTTTTTTCTGAATTGTTAGGAGTTGATGAAGACTGAGCTAGAACATGGCGGGTCTTCAAGAAATAGTACTGTTGGTGATATAGATAGAGTAGCCATGTTCCACATGTTGACCATAAACTAGCTCTCAAAGGAAAAGGATCTTCAAGAAAGTCTTGTAGGGACATGGATGCAGCTGGAAACCATCTTTCTTAGCAAACTATCACAAGAACAGAAAACCAAACACCGCATGTTCTCACTCATAGGTGGGAACTGAACAATGAGATCACTTGGACTCGGGAAGGGGGACATCACACACCGGGGCCTATCATGGGGAGGGGGGAGGGGGGAGCGATTGCATTGGGAGTTATACCTGATGTAAATGACGAGTTGATGGGTGCTGACGAGTTGATGGGTGCAGCACAGCAACATGGCACAAGTATACATATGTAACAAACCTGCACGTTATGCACATGTACCCTAGAACTTAAAGTACCATAATAATAAAAAATTAAAAAAAGAAATATAATGTGAAAAAAAATAAATAGGCATAATTGTGTTCCAATAAAGCTTTATTTATGGATACAAAAAAAAAAAAAGAAAGTCTAAATGGCTTTCTGTGGGAAGAATGAGCTCTCCATTCTCCCCAAGGACCAAAATGATTGAATCATTTTTCCACTGATTCCCCTCAAACACATTTGATTTTTCTTTCCCAGCAACTTCTCCAGTTCAAGTTCTGGCTCCAGCCCAAATGCAGATGCAAGCAGGATTCCAGGGTTGGAGAGCTACAAGGAATGAAAAGAAATACAAAATATGTGTTGGGAACCTATGCAACAAGATGTAGAGGAAGAAGTTAAGCCTGGAGTGTGTGTTATAGAAGTGTTTGCTGATAGGTTGAAAATAATTGGAGAAGGTGTGATCTGAGAGGGCTAAAAAATGTGAACCTAAGATGAAAGGTAGGCTCTTAGAGTGGGGAAAAGGCTAGAGAAAGCCTCATCCTTTGCTCAGAAAAGATCAATAACTGTTGAGTGTCGATGTTCAGTATGGCTTCCGTTCTCCTCCCTTTTAAAAAATACAGCTTTATTGAGTAACAATTGACATACAATAAACTGCATATATTTAAGGTGTAGAATTTGATAAGTTTTGAAATATGTATACATCTGTGAAATCATCACTCCCCAAAAGTGTCCTCATGCCCCTTTGTAACCTCTTTCTCCTGACCCTCACTGCCACCCCAACTCTGTCCCCAGGCAAACACTCATCTATATTCTGCCATTACAGATTAGTTTAAATTTTCTACAATTCCATATAAATGAAGTAACACAATATATTCACCCTTTGGGTTGACTTTTTTCACTCAACAAAAGTATTTTGAGATTTATACATGTTTTTGCATGTATCAATAGTTTATTTTTTTATTCATGTATAGTATACCACTGTATAATTATATTACAATTTGTTTATTCACTGGTTGATGGATATTTGAGTTATTTTCAGTTTGGGGGTATTTACAAATACAATTCCTATGAACATTTGTGTACATGTCTTTGTTTGGAAATATACTTTCATTTCTCTTCAATAAATACCCAGGAGAGAAGAGTATATACATCATACAAATATATAGCCTTAATTTTTTAAGAAACTCTCAAACTGCTTTCCAAAGTAGATATATAAGGGTTTTAGTTCCTCCATCTCCTGACACTTGATATGATCTTTTAAATTTTAGCCATTCTAATTGGTGTCTAGTATTTTGTTATTGCATTTTTAGTTTTG
This sequence comes from Macaca nemestrina, assembly GCF_043159975.1. Classification (NCBI taxonomy): domain Eukaryota; kingdom Metazoa; phylum Chordata; class Mammalia; order Primates; family Cercopithecidae; genus Macaca; species Macaca nemestrina. Next base: position 11,991,932 of record NC_092126.1, read on the forward strand.
TAATTTTAATCCTTATTTCTCTAATGATTGGTATTGACTATCTTTTCAAGTGCTTATCTGAAACCTGTGCATCTTCTTTAATTTATTTGCTTTAAAATTTTTTTTAAAAAGGTGTGGTCTCACTTTGTCACCCAGGCTGGAGTGCAGTGGCACAATCATAGCTCACTGCCACCTCAAATTCCTAGGTTCAAGCAATTCTCTCACCTCAGCCTCCCAAGTAGCTGGTACTAGAGGTGTATGCTACTACGACTGGCTAATTTAAAATTTTTTTTTGTAGAGATGGGTTCCCGCCATCTTTCCCAGGCTAGTCTGGAACTACTGGGCTCAACTGATCATCTCACCTTGGCCTCCCAAAGTTCTGGGATTACAGGTATGAGCCACTGCGCCAGGCCACCTGTGTACTTTCTGTGGTGAAGTTTCCATTTAAACACTTTGGCCATTTGTAACTGGTGTTTAATTTTAGTTTTAACTATTTTTTTGTATTCCTATTAAGTTTCAAAAGTTCTTTATATATTTTGGATAAAAATGTTTTATGAGATACGTGAGTTGCCATTCTTTCTTTCAATCTTTGGCTCATCTTTTCATTCTCACTGGAGATCTTTGCAGCTCCTTTTCTATTGTGTGGCTCTCTCCTCTTCAGTGCTCTGTCTTGTGAACTGTAGCTGCCTTGTTAACTCAGACTGTCAGCTCCAGGAGTCCACCTGGCCCAGGCTTGATTCCCCACTCATCTCTATGGCCTAAAAATTCTCTGAAAATAGTAAAGTGGGCAATTATAGAATCATCTCAATTGCTTTCCATTTCTTAGAAGTTACTGTCATTCCTTGCTTGATGTCTAATGTCTTAAAAACTGTAGTTTTATACATTTTGTCAATTTTTTTGTTCCTTCAGGCAAGAAGACAAATTGTACCTTATTATTTCATAGTGGCCAGAACCAGAAGTCAGAGACCAATTTTGGGAATGGATACTGGATACTATAATTGCAATTAAAAAACAGTCTGTTTTTTTTCTGCTGCTATAACAAAAATACCATAGACTAGGTAGCTTAAACCACAGACCCCTGGGATAATGCACCATAGAAATTAATAATATAAATGAAGGATACATGTTTCTTTTGTAAAGTGGAATAAAGGTAGGTACTCAGGCAGAAGTTTTAGGAAAAAGAAGACATGGATGTCGAGGAGCTAGAAGTTGATTATTTTAAATTGCCCTTGCTCCTATAATCCTTGGGACAATTTCATGTACTCACGTTGGTATCCAAGTTTGAGGAAAACTGCTCTCTGCAAGACAGAGATAGAGCAATGGAAATTAACATAGTATATGGGAGAGGCAGTGCATTGTTCTCTTCTTGGGCCAGAATTTTGTGAAATGTGAGGCCTAAAGCCTTTCACTAGAAGTTGGGAAATTGGTCTCTGACTTCACTAGCAGTGGGATCTTCAACCAAACACTCTGGTTCCCGAGTCTACGTTCCCATCTATGAAATAAAGGCAGTCAAGTCTCTTACAGCTTTAATTTTCAGTGGCTCTAGTTTGAATGGTAGCATGCAATTCAATATGGGGAATTGGCATCTGGGTAGGTTATGGAGATCCTTGAAGGTCAGGTAAAGAATACTAGGCTTCTAAAATTTGACATTTTGTTGGGCTTCTGATGGGAATCATTGTCAATGATCAGTAATTGAATAGCAAGAATACATATAACCACAAGGCTCAAAAGCAACAGAAAGCATTTGAGGATTATAAGTCATTTTCAGTTATCCAGGGTCTGGCCCTAACCACTAATGAGTAATGGAAAAAAAGGCATAATGATAACATTTGTGCTTGGGGTATATACTATTTAATATTGACTCAATAATCTTAAACAATCCCCCAAATGTGATTCAGCAAGTTTTATTTTATCGATTAAAAATATATATTAGAGAGGATGTAAATATGCTGGCCAAGGTCACACAGTAACTACACAGAGGAACCAGGACTCAAACTTAGGGGTGCATCTTATCCCAAACCCCATGGTCTTTACGTTACAATTATTGTGTCAAGTATTCTGTGTTGTGAGCCTGAGCACATGGATTTGAGCAGCATCTTGTTCTGTATTCAGTTCTTTTAAACACTTTTAAGCTTATAATCCATAATTTTAATTTAACTCATTGTCATTATAAATGAGGTCTAGACAAGGTGCCTCCTGTAAGCTCTAGGAAGGAAAAAAAGGGTAATTACTTTGGGAAGTCACACTAAAAAAAAAAACTACAAACTATAGAAAGATTTAGAATAAACACAGGATTGTTATGTACCAAATCACCATCAGTCTTTTTCTACCCTGTAAGAGACAATAAAAACAGTCTGTATTTGACAATCTCACACCTAATTTTAAGCATTCACAGATTTCTTATTTTACTGTTTCCATGACAACGTATGGCATTTTAGGTGTGTTTTTCAAAGAAAGGTGGAATTTACTTGCAGTGTTAAATTGAATTTTTCTCCTTTTCCTCACCTGTTTTATTCACAAATACTTGGAAGGTACAGCAATTTCACATTCCTTTCAGAATTTCAGTGCCATTTTTCTATGTTAGATGCAGATTAAATGATTTCAACTTAATTCCTTATTCTGAGTCCAGTATTTTTGTAGAGGAAAAAAAGTTTTCTTAAGGTTGCTCTATTCAACAAACAATATTCATTATAATAGGAATGTTCCACAAAATTGTATTCATTTTTTGTAACTTTCAAATTTGTAAGTGCTTAGTATTTGAGACACTCACTGCTAAATTTGGATGTAGCTCTCTATTTGCTCTGCATAGAGTTTCTCTTTTATTCCATCTGCTAGTAGATAATTAAATGAGGAAGAAATCAATAAACACTTGGGAAGGAATTGAGAATTGAATAAACAATTATTTTTGAAGTAATTTTTAAAATTTAGAAAACAGAAAGATTATTTTAGAGTGAAATATTTGATGGTTAAAGAATAATTTATTTTGGAGATGGAAAAAATACTGGATATTTATTGAACATTTGTAGTTGTGTTAGGATTTTCCAGAGAACCAAACCATTGTGTGTGTGTGTGTGTGTGTGTGTGTGTGTGTGTGTGTGTGTGTATAGAGAGAGAGAGAGAGATCTTGGTTGAATTTAGTGAACTGGCTCACACTGTTGTGAAGGCTTTGTAAGCCCAACATTTGTAGGACAGGCTGGCAAGCTGGAGACCTAGGGAAGAGTTATAGTTTGAGTCCTAAGGTGGTCTGCTGGCAGAATTTCTTCTTGCTGAGAGGAGGTTAGCATTTTGTTCTATTAAGACCTTCAACTGATGGAATGAGGTCCACGCACAGGATGGGGGGTAATCCACTCTACTCAGCATCCACTGATTTAAATGTTAATCTCTTCCAAGAAAATGTTCACAGAAACATCCAGAATAATGTTTCTTCATATCTGGGCACTGTGGCCCAGCCGAGTTGAACGTAAACTTGATCATCACAGTATATTGTGCCAGGCACTGTGCTAGGGGCTGGTTTTTAAAAGATGACCTTGCAGAACCAACCCAGTACAGTGAAATCTTTTGGCTTCTACTTCCAATTATGCGTCCAGGCATATTGATTATGTGTTGAATACCTAGGATATGCCAAACATAGTTGCTGCCTGTGGGGATTAGTCTAAAGGGGGAATTATCATGTCATAGAAAGCCACTGGGAATTGTTGTATATCTTAGAGATTGAGTCCCTTGCTTGGCATCAAGTGCTCTTTAACATTGGAGGCAATATTGCTTAGAAAGCAGCTTCTTATATTTGTGTGGCATTATAGTATCCCAAGCACATTAATATTTATTGTTTGATTTGAGTATCACAACAATCTGTGACATAGCAAGGATGATATTTCATTCTCGCTTGACCAAAGAGGAGCCTGCAGTGTTATCCTTCTGAGCAAGCAGTGACATCTCCAATCTCTTGTTTCTAGACTCCTGACGGATGTTCTAGGAGTGACAGTCATTTCCTCAGCGCTACACAATCATGAGAAGAAGCCGAAACTTGGATTTCCTTTTGTCTATGTCTGGAATTTGTGTTCTGTCAGCTTTTATATATTATTTTCACTGTGTGTGTGTGTGTGTGTGTGTGTGTGTGTGTGTGTGTGTGTGTATGAGTTGAGAGACATTCTCTGTTTCTTGTTTCCAAAGCCAAACCCAGAGAATTCAGAACTAACAAACATCCTCTCCAGCCCATTCTCTGTGGGCTGCCTAATAGCTGCTTTCACAGGATTATTTCCCAGCTGGGTAATTTCCAAAAGTATATTTACTAGGAACAAAGATTTTCATCCTGCTTTTCAGATCCCTAATAGTATTTCAAAGCCTGAAAACAAAAGGAATGCACAACTGGGTGATTAAGAAATTTGAAGTGGGTGGGAAGTAAACTGAAATAGCTGATGAAACAAAAACAGAAAGGAACTTGCATTTATGTCTTGGTTTCTCTCCAACGAACACTTCTATCCCTTCTAGTGTGCATGTGCCCAACACCTTCTCATCACCCTACAGTTAACTCTTCCTCATAAGGAAGGCACTTTTGAGGCTGATTTAACCTGACTCATTCTCTAGAAGTAACAAATCTTAAGGCAGAGGCAGGGCAATGTGGTGGAAGGAGTAGGCATTCTGGTGTCAGGTAGATTGCCATTTATTTTATGGGAGATTATTGGTAAGTCACACAATACCCCAGAATCCCAATTTCTTTATCTTGTGAGGGTTAAATTAATCAATACATTTGTGTGTGCCTATAGTAGGTAATGTTCAGTACTCTTAGCCCTCTTTCGCTTTAAACAAAAAAGAACGACAATTATTATAAAATTTTAAAGAGCCTAAGATATGAAGAGAAGAATTCTGGCCCCAAAGCTTTTATTTGTGGAAGGGGCCTGCTGGCCATGTCCCTCATCACATATCTGACCTACCTTCAGGACTGTCTCAAGTTTTTCAGCTACGTTCAAATGAGTGACCTACTAACTCAAGGCAGATATAAGGCCTTCCCCCAAATTACTGCTACATACTGCTTTGGTTTTACCTCGTGTTTATCTCAATGGAAATACTGAGTACTAGGGACTTTTCCAAACTGAGAAAAACTGCTGCTTTTAAAGGACTTCTGTTTTCCCGGGCAGTTACAGATTTGAAGGCAGAATTTTTGTTTGTTTTTGAGATAAGGTTCCAGACTGGAACGTGGTGGTGCAATCATAGCTTACTGTAGCCTTGACCTGCCAGGCTCAAAGGATCCTTCTGCCTCAGTCTACCAAACAGCTGAGACTACAGGTGTGCACCACCACACTCGGACTTGAAGACAGAGTTTTGAAGTTCAAGATCTGCTCCCTACTTTTAGTTTAAAATAGTCCTTTTGGTCATAGCTATGCTGCAAAGAGTTATGATACATTTGTAATAAGGAAATGTTAGTTTCTACTTTGTCTGCTTTGGCTTTACCAAGTTCTTTCCATTTCAAAGTCACTTAAATTTTTTTTATTTCACAGGGAGTTATTCTTTTTTAATGGGTGGAATTTTTATTGTTGTTTATGACTATTAAGTTGATAAAATTTAAAATTATAAAAATTTTAAGATAGCATAAAAAGTCATGTATACCCTTGACATAGCTTCAGAAATTTTTTACATTTTCCCTCTCTCTGGCTCTCATTTGGTTTCTGAAACATTTGAAATTGACTAGGATATGGGTTCCCTCCTTACTTCTGAATACTTCAGTGTGCATTCCCTAAGGAAGGACAAGCGCTTTCCCTTAACATCAAATGTTCACCCGCTAGTTTTGACACTCATTTATGATTTCCTAATGCCATCATTTCATCTATATTTATTAATCAGCAGTCTACTGAAAGGAAGAGTTGTCCCTTATTAATTATTTATGTCAGTATGGGCTCATGGATTTTTATATCTTATTTGGTGGGTTATAAGCCATTAGTATTTTATTTATTTTGATTTTCAAATTATTTTAATTTGGCTAGTGGGAAACCCTTCACTATAGCTCTGGTGCATTTGGTGTGTTCTTATTTGTTTTTAGCATATACTGGCTTGACGGAATGTCTCCACGTTCATCTTTTACATATGCTGCCTTAACCTGGGAACCAGCCTTTACTCCAAGGAGTCCTGGCACTAGGTATACTCCTTGTTAATAGTGTATTATTGCTTCTAGATCCACTCAGCAACAGAGCTAGTAAATATCTTTATCAATTATAAACTTTGGGCTAATTCAATTCCAAGGCAGCACCACCACGGGTATATTCTAGTCTCTTCTCTTTCCTTATCTGTAACATGCTTCACTAACATTGAAAAACCTGGCTTTCATTATCCTAAATACATTGACTCGTTTGATCAAGTCTGTAATACAGTGAAGGCAGAAGAAAGGGCAGAAAAGCAGGGTATTTAACACCTGCTGGTCACGGTTGCCACTCTAGAAAACCACACTGATGGCTGAGAGGAAACACTACCTCCATGTCGCTTAGCCTGTTCCTTCTTTTCAAAGAGAGAATATAGGTGGTGTGAAATGTCGTGAATCCCAATTTGACAGTCTACGTTAGCATTGTCACCACTCGGCACCACAAGTAGAGATGGTGTTTATTACATTTCCAGGCCAGAGTTTCTTAAATGATCCTTTTGAGGATGGGAAAAAGATTCTTAGTTGCAATGGTATAAATTCTAAGAACATTTGATGGGGGTTCATCCGATTCTGTTAACTGGTTAAGAGTCTGTTGCTGTACATTTGGATGAAAATTTTCTAAAGCAGCAGGCTATATCTCAAGAAGAAATGTGTGGTATCAGAATCTATTTTCTCCATCAAATTCAGATCTCATCCAAGGGGCCAACCCAGTAAGACATACCTCTTTCCCAACAAGGAGACTGTTGGTCCTAGAATCGGTGAGGTATTTACTCAGTGTAAAGTTATGAGGCCAAAGGGGAATCTGAAGCACAAAAATATTTTCAAAATCATATAAAGAAGGTTAGAAAGTACTATGAAGGGTCAGGTTTGAAAGGTGAAGCAAGAGCAAAAATGGGGAGAGATAAAAGGAAGTCAGACATAAGGACATCTGAGGACTATCAGGATGCTCAGGAGGCATAGAAAAGTAGCAAAGGACTACAGAAAGCAACAGGGTGGGGCAGCCTGCTGTGGATGGTGGTGGTTCTGTGACACTTGGGCTTAAAGACATTGGGCAGATCCAGACGTACTATAATCACATGATTTCTCCCTAAATAGTAGACCCTACAGAGCAACCATTTTTACCACAGCATCTCTTTTTGTCGTCCCAAGCTAGTTTTCTATAAAAAGTGTGTACAGAGACACTTGCAGTAGCAATGAACTCCTTCGAAGCAGGTGATCATGACCATTCTGCCTCCTCTTGCAGCCTTGTTTTATGTTAATCATTTGTCACACAAACTGATAGTGTTAAAAAGAAAAAAAGAAAAAGGAAAGCAATTGCTACGAAACACCCTGCTTTGGAGCTCGACAGCTTTGTTTAAATATCTGCTTGATCACTTAATAGGGGTGTTTGTGTGTGTGTGTGTATGTTTGCATGTGTGTGTATTTTATCTGACTTTGTGCCTCAGTTTCCTCATAAATAAATGGGATTAAAAGGACCTACTCATAGTGCAGTTTTGAAGATTATAAAACACGGAGAGTACCTGGCATATAGTATATTCCTAATAATATTAGCTATTATGTTAGTCTGGCTGTTATTATTTTTATATTTTAAAAAGCATTATGCTATCTCCATTTCCCAGCAGGTTTTTGAGACAGATAAGTAGATTATTACTGTAACGTTACATAAGCAATCTAAGGATTGAGGAAATAAAACTTTCTGAACTATATAGCACTGATGAGTGGCAGACATGGGATGCTCAGGCCATGGATTCTACAATTCATGCTCATTCACTGAGACCATTCAGCCCTAATACCACCTTTCTACCCTCTACCCCTCTGCAACTCTTGAAGGTATATTTGGGGTCTCCTGTTACGTCGAAGTGTTCTTTCTGGGATGGAACAAATGCTTTCTTCCTGGGAGTAGAGCAAGTGGGATGGCCTTCTTAACTTTGGAAGTTTCTAATTCAGAATGAAACACCTATATCTTAAACACTTCCTGTGCCACTTCTTTTATTCCAGCCATTCCTGCTGCAACCAGCTACCTGTGGTGTAATCTGACAGCTCCTTGCCTCAGTACTTCTGGCTTTATGTCTGAAGGTTTTTTGTTGTTGTCGTTTTTTATCTGTTTTTTTGAGGCGTTGAAGGTACCTACTGCATGCACAAACACAGCTTGATATTTTTAGGAAGCTTACATCCCATGAAATAATACTTGACAAAAAGGAATGACAGCACATGGTAATAGCTTCCCCTTCCAGCCCTATGGTGGACAATTCAGAAGTATATTCTGTGGGTTCCTCAAGGGCACTGGCAGGATTCAACTTCAATTGCCCACTCAAGAGGCAAAGCCAGTTCAAGTTTTTCTTCTTCCCTCTTTCACTTTCCTCTGTCTTCCATTTCCCATTTCACTTCCTTAAGATTGCTTTCTGACTTAGATTACCTTCAGCAATTTTTTTTTGGATCGTGCCTCTTTTTTTATTATAATTTTATTCTGATATAGGCTCTACTTTGTAATAACATTTAATTTTTCTGCAATTTTAATTAAAAATTTTATTGTGTATATTTAAGCTTTACAACTTCATATTTTGAAATACATAGAGAAACGATTACTTACAGTGAAACAAATTAACATACCCATCGCCTTACATATTTACCTTTTCTGTTTGTGTATGTGGTAAGATCACCTAAAACCTACCTTCCTAGCAAATTTTCAGTGCACAATACAATCTTAGTTAATAACTAATAATCAGTTAATAGTTGGCATTATTAACTAATACTGTGTTATACAATGAAAAAATGTATGTCCTTGTTTCAGACTGTCCTTTGCGGGGGGAACCAGTCTCCGGTATTCCTGCTCCTACCCATGTAAGTGGAATCCTCTCACTTGAAACTGAACTGATCTTTAGACTTGGAGAACTCGAGGCATTCTTTTTTTTTTTTTTTTGAGACGGAGTCTCGCTCTGTCACCCAGGCTGGAGTGCAGTGGCCGGATCTCAGCTCACTGCAAGCTCCGCCTCCCGGGTTCACGCCATTCTCCGGCCTCAGCCTCCCGAGTAGCTGGGACTACAGGCGCCCGCCACCGCGCCCGGCTAAGTTTTTGTATTTTTAGTAGAGACGGGGTTTCACTGTGTTACCCAGGATGGTCTCGATCTCCTGACCTCGTGATCCGCCCGTCTCGGCCTCCCAAAGTGCTGGGATTACAGGCTTGAGCCACCGCGCCCGGCAAGGCATTCTATACTAGTATTCATATTAGTCTTCCTGCTTGTCTGACAATGGTCTTCAACCTGCGTTTTGCTATCAGGTTTTTTGCCTTGTGAAGTTATCTGGTCAGCCACTCAGCAAATACTTGTCATATTATTTCTACCATAAGCCTGACCTGGAAGTTCAGAAAAGATACTGTGCCCGTGGCCAGACAGTTTAGGAAGCAGTGAAAGAATAGATATGCAGATAAATCATTTACTAAAATCAGAAGAATGAGCTTTCACTTGTTCTTGTGTGTGTGTGCATGTGTACACACATTTTTTCCCACAATTATATAACAAGAATGTAATAATAACAAGAATGTATATCTGTTCTTGTTATATAAATGTGGAAAGATTTCCTTCTTCTAACTGAGGTTTGGTTCTGCAAGGTAGTATCTCTCAGTAGGTTTTCAGGTACCTGCTCCTCTAAGACAGTGGTTCTCAAACTCAAAGGAGCATCATAGTCACCTGGCAGGCTTGTTAGAATACAGATTGCTGGGCACACCCTCAGAATTTCTGATTCAGTAGTTCTGGGTTCAGGCCCTCAAATTTGCACCTTTAGCAGTTTCTCAGGTGATGCTGTGCTGCTATTTCTGGACCACACTTGAGAGCCACCTAAGAAGAAAGGGTCATTGACTGCTCTTGCCTCAAACCATTCTGGAGGAATCCCTTCATCAATGGTTTATTTAGAATCTTGAAAAGACCAGGGAAGCTTGTGAACTTTATTCTCACAGTTCTTGTAAGGAAAGATCTTTGAGATCTATTAATTGTTCTGCTTTGAAGCCTTCCTTACCTCTTTTTTATTCTTACCTTTGGAATGCATGTTCATTATTCTCAAAATGACCTGGAAAAATTCTACTCATGACCACAATCTAGGCATCAAATGAAGCTTTCCTCATTAATCTTCCAACTCTAGGTGCATAATCTCTATGACCACCATTCTTTTATATGCTTCAGCTTTATCAGGAAAATTGGGGAAGGCTTTGAAATGGGCAAGAAAATATTATTTTATGTCCTGTCTAGCTCATCCATCAAAGTCATCACCCTTTTTTTATTATCTCTGAACTATTTTACAACTCTAGAAAATGCACAAAACATAATCATGCAAATGATTTATGTCCCTAGAAATGCAAACCAATTGGATCTGGTGGAATGCAATTATTGACCATTGGATAGAGTTATTTTCATTTATTTGCAAATCCATTTCAAAAATCTCTTTCTGCTCTTTGAATTCTCTGTTGAATCAGCAGTATCATCTTATTTGTTCTCTTATTAATTAAAGAGATAAATACAACCTTTGAATCTTTCACACATGTTCATTTTTTATTTGTGTGAGAGCCATAATTGTGCTTTCGTTAGATAATTATCTGTTAAAAACAATACCAATCATCACACTGAATTCTAGTGGCTTAGTTGTATTTAAAGCATCCCTCTACTCACCTTGCTGTAAGCTTCTAGAACTCTGACACCATCTTTATCTTTATCTTCTCAGATTCTAACACAGTGCTTTCAGTAGGTGTTTAATAAATATTTGTTAGGTAGATAAAAAGCATGTTGCTTTAGGACAGAAGATGGAAAATTAGAAAAGTAGGAAGAATCTAGTTTTTAAAGGTTTTAAAATACCATTTTAAAGAGTTTGAGCTTTACCCAGAGCGTACAAGCTCCTGAGGAACCATTGAAGAGTTTCAGATAATCAAATTTGCAATTGAGAATGATCCCTCTCTGCAACAAAGAGGTTGTATTTAAAGAAAGGAACCCTGGAGACAGATAGACCATTAAAAACTATTATAGCAAATACACCGAGAGACCTTACATTCCATCTCTAGAAACTCAGTCATCATGTGTACATTTTCTGTTTTCTTTTTTTTTTTTAAATTTATTTATTATTATTATACTTTAAGTTGTAGGGTACATGTGCATAACGTGCAGGTTTGTTACATATGTATACTTGTGCCATGTTGGTGTGCTGCACCCATCAACTCGTCATTTACATCAGGTATAACTCCCAATGCAATCCCTCCCCCCTGCCCCCTCCCCATGATAGGCCCCTGTGTGTGATGTTCCCCTTCCTGAGTCCAAATGATCTCATTGTTCAGTTCCCACCTATGAGTGAGAACATGCGGTGTTTGGTTTTCTGTTCTTGTGATAGTTTGCTAAGAATGATGGTTTCCAGCTGCATCCATGTCCCTACAAAGGACACAAACTCATCCTTTTTGATGGCTGCATAGTATTCCATGGTGTATATGTGCCACATTTTCTTAATCCAATCTGTCACTGATGGACATTTGGGTTGATTCCAAGACTTTGCTATTGTGAATAGTGCTGCAATAAACATACGTGTGCATGTGTCTTTATAGCAGCATAATTTATAATCCTTTGGGTATATACCCAGTAATGGGATGGCTGGGTCGTATGGTACATCTAGTTCTAGATCCTTGAGGAATGGCCATACTGTTTTCCATAATGGTTGAACTAGTTTACAATCCCACCAACAGTGTAAAAGTGTTCCTATTTCTCCACATCCTCTCCAGCACCTGTAGTTTCCTGACTTTTTAATGATCGCCATTCTAACTGGTGTGAGATGGTATCTCATTGTGGGTTTGATTTGCATTTCTCTGATGGCCAGTGATGATGAGCATTTTTTCATGTGTCTGTTGGCTGTATGAATGTCTTCTTTTGAGAAATGTCTGTTCATATCCTTTGCCCACTTTTTGATGGGGTTGTTTGTTTTTTTCTTGTAAATTTGTTTGAGTTCTTTGTAGGTTCTGGATATTAGCCCTTTGTCAGATGAGTAGATTGCAAAAATTTTCTCCCATTCTGTAGGTTGCCTGTTCGCTCTGATGGTAGTTTCTTTTGCTGTGCAGAAGCTCTTTAGTTTAATGAGATCCCATTTGTCAATTTTGGCTTTTGCTGCCATTGCTTTTGGTGTTTTAGACATGAAGTCTTTGCCCATGCCTATGTCCTGAATGGTACTACCTAGGTTTTCCTCTAGGATTTTTATGGTATTAGGTCTAACATTTAAGTCTCTAATCCATCTTGAATTAATTTTCGTATAAGGAGTAAGGAAAGGATCCAGTTTCAGCTTTCTACTTATGGCTAGCCAATTTTCCCAGCACGATTTATTAAATAGGGAATCCTTTCCCCATTTCTTGTTTCTCTCAGGTTTGTCAAAGATCAGATGGCTGTAGATGTGTGGTATTATTTCTGAGGACTCTGTTCTGTTCCATTGGTCTGTATCTCTGTTTTGGTACCAGTACCATGCTGTTTTGGTTACTGTAGCCTTGTAGTATAGTTTGAAGTCAGGTAGCGTGATGCCTCCAGCTTTGTTCTTTTGACTTAGGATTGTCTTGGAGATGCGGGCTCTTTTTTGGTTCCATATGAACTTGAAAGCAGTTTTTTCCAATTCTGTGAAGAAAGTCATTGGTAGCTTGATGGGGATGGCATTGAATCTATAAATTACCTTGGGCAGTATGGCCATTTTCACGATATTGATTCTTCCTATCCATGAGCATGGTATGTTCTTCCATTTGTTTGTGTCCTCTTTGATTTCACTGAGCAGTGGTTTGTAGTTCTCCTTGAAGAGGTCCTTTACATCCCTTGTAAGTTGGATTCCTAGGTATTTGATTCTCTTTGAAGCAATTGTGAATGGAAGTTCATTCCTGATTTGGCTCTCTGTTTGTGTGTTACTGGTGTATAAGAATGCTTGTGATTTTTGCACATTAATTTTGTATCCTGAGACTTTGCTGAAGTTGCTTATCAGCTTAAGGAGATTTGGGGCTGAGACAATGGGGTTTTCTAAATATACAATCATGTCATCTGCAAACAGGGACAGTTTGACTTCTTCTTTTCCTAACTGAATACCTTTGATTTCTTTCTCTTGCCTAATTGCCCTAGCCAGAACTTCCAGAACTATGTTGAATAGGAGTGGTGAGAGAGGGCATCCCTGTCTTGTGCCAGTTTTCAAAGGGAATTTTTCCAGTTTTTGCCCATTCAGTATGATATTGGCTGTGGGTTTGTCATAAATAGCTCTTATTATTTTGAGGTACGTTCCATCAATACCGAATTTATTGAGCGTTTTTAGCATGAAGGGCTGTTGAATTTTGTCAAAAGCCTTTTCTGCATCTATTGAGATAATCATGTGGTTCTTGTCTTTGGTTCTGTTTATATGCTGGATTATGTTTATTGATTTGTGAATGTTGAACCAGCCTTGCATCCCAGGGATGAAGCCCACTTGATCATGGTGGATAAGCTTTTTGATGTGTTGCTGAATCCGGTTTGCCAGTATTTTATTGAGGATTTTTGCATCGATGTTCATCAGGGATATTGGTCTAAAATTCTCTTTTTTTGTTGTGTCTCTGCCAGGCTTTGGTATCAGGATGATGTTGGCCTCATAAAATGAGTTAGGGAGGATTCCCTCTTTTTCTATTGATTGGAATACTTTCAGAAGGAATGGTACCAACTCCTCCTTGTACCTCTGGTAGAATTCAGCTGTGAATCCATCTGGTCCTGGACTTTTTTTGGTTGGTAGGCTATTAATTATTGCCTCAATTTCAGAGCCTGCTATTGGTCTATTCAGGGATTCAACTTCTTCCTGGTTTAGTCTTGGAAGAGTGTAAGTGTCCAGGAAATTATCCATTTCTTCTAGATTTTCCAGTTTATTTGCGTAGAGGTGTTTATAGTATTCTCTGATGGTAGTTTGTATTTCTGTGGGGTCGGTGGTGATATCCCCTTTATCATTTTTAATTGTGTCGATTTGATTCTTCTCTCTTTTCTTCTTTATTAGTCTTGCTAGTGGTCTGTCAATTTTGTTGATCTTTTCAAAAAACCAACTCCTGGATTCATTGATTTTTTGGAGAGTTTTTTGTGTCTCTTTCTCCTTCAGTTCTGCTCTGATCTTAGTTATTTCTAGCCTTCTGCTAGCTTTTGAATGTGTTTGCTCTTGCTTCTCTAGTTCTTTTAATTGTGATGTTAGAGTGTCAATTTTAGATCTTTCCTGCTTTCTCTTGTGGGCATTTAGTGCTATAAATTTCCCTCTACACACTGCTTTAAATGTGTCCCAGAGATTCTGGTATGTTGTATCTTTGTTCTCATTGGTTTCAAAGAACATCTTTATTTCTGCCTTCATTTCGTTATGTACCCAGTAGTCATTCAGGAGCAGGTTGTTCAGTTTCCATGTAGTTGAGCGGTTTTGATTGAGTTTCTTAGTCTTGAGTTCTAGTTTGATTGCACTGTGGTCTGAGAGACAGTTTGTTATAATTTCTGTTCTTGTACATTTGCTGAGGAGTGCTTTACTTCCAATTACGTGGTCGATTTTGGAGTAAGTACGATGTGGTGCTGAGAAGAATGTATATTCTGTTGATTTGGGGTGGAGAGTTCTATAGATGTCTATTAGGTCTGCTTGCTGCAGAGATGAGTTCAATTCCTGGATATCCTTGTTAACTTTCTGTCTCGTTGATCTGTCTAATGTTGACAGTGGAGTGTTGAAGTCTCCCATTATTATTGTATGGGAGTCTAAGTCTCTTTGTAAGTCTCTAAGGACTTGCTTTATGAATCTGGGTGCTCCTGTATTGGGTGCATATATATTTAGGATAGTTAGCTCTTCCTGTTGAATTGATCCCTTTACCATTATGTAATGGCCTTCTTTGTCTCTTTTGATCTTTGATGGTTTAAAGTCTGTTTTATCAGAGACTAGTATTGCAACCCCCGCTTTTTTTGGTTCTCCATTTGCTTGGTAAATCTTCCTCCATCCCTTTATTTTGAGCCTATGTATGTCTCTGCGTGTGAGATGGGTCTCCTGAATACAGCAGACTGATGGGTCTTGACTCTTGATCCAGTTTGCCAGTCTGTGTCTTTTAATTGGAGCATTTAGTCCATTTACATTAAAGTTAAGATTGTTATGTGTGAACTTGATCCTGCCAGTATGATATTAACTGGCTATTTTGCTCGTTAGTTGATGCAGTTTCTTCCTAGCCTTGATGGTCTTTACATTTTGGCATGTTTTTGCAATGGCTGGTACCGGTTGTTCCTTTCCATGTTTAGTGCTTCCTTCAGGGTCTCTTGTAAGGCAGGTCTAGTGGTGACAAAATCTCTAAGCATTTGCTTATCTGTAAAGGATTTTATTTCTCCTTCACTTATGAAACTTAGTTTGGCTGGATATGAAATTCTGGGTTTAAAATTCTTTTCTTTAAGAATGTTGAATATTGGCCCCCACTCTCTTCTGGCTTGGAGAGTTTCTGCCGAGAGATCTGCTGTTAGTCTGATGGGCTTCCCTTTGTGGGTAACCTGACCTTTCTCTCTGGCTGCCCTTAAGATTTTTTCTTTCATTTCAACTTTGGTGAATCTGGCAATTATGTGTCTTGGAGTTGCTCTTCTCGAGGAGTATCTTTGTGGCGTTCTCTGTATTTCCTGGATTTGAATGTTGGCCTGCCCTACTAGGTTGGGGAAGTTCTCCTGGATGATATCCTGAAGAGTGTTTTCCAACTTGGTTCCATTTTCCCCCTCACTTTCAGGCACCCCAATCAGACGTAGATTTGGTCTTTTTACATAATCCCATACTTCTTGCAGGCTTTGTTCATTTCTTTTTCTTCTTTTTTCTTTTGGTTTCTCTTCTCGCTTCATTTCATTCATTTGATCCTCAATCGCAGATACTCTTTCTTCCAGTTGATCGAGTCGGTTACTGAAGCTTGTGCATTTGTCACGTATTTCTCGTGTCATGGTTTTCATCTCTTTCATTTCGTTTAGGACCTTCTCTGCATTAATTACTCTAGCCATCAATTCTTCCACTTTTTTTTCAAGATTTTTAGTTTCTTTGCGCTGGGTACGTAATTCCTCCTTTAGCTCTGAGAAATTTGATGGACTGAAGCCTTCTTCTCTCATCTCGTCAAAGTCATTCTCTGTCCAGCTTTGATCCGTTGCTGGCGATGAGCTGCGCTCCTTTGCCGGGGGAGATGCGCTCTTATTTTTTGAATTTCCAGCTTTTCTGCCCTGCTTTTTCCCCATCTTTGTGGTTTTATCTGCCTCTGGTCTTGATGATGGTGATGTACTGATGGGGTTTTGGTGTAGGTGTCCTTCCTGTTTGATAGTTTTCCTTCTAACAGTCAGGACCCTTAGCTGTAGTTCTGTTGGAGATTGCTTGAGGTCCACTCCAGACCCTGTTTGCCTGGGTATCAGCAGCAGAGGCTCC
Source organism: Macaca nemestrina (assembly GCF_043159975.1). Taxonomy (NCBI): domain Eukaryota; kingdom Metazoa; phylum Chordata; class Mammalia; order Primates; family Cercopithecidae; genus Macaca; species Macaca nemestrina. The sequence continues at coordinate 12,008,442 of NC_092126.1, forward strand.
AGAAGATAGAATATTTCTGAACAGCGAGTGTACCTGTCTGATTCTTGCTTTGGAAGCTTCCTCTCAGGGGTGTACTCCACCCTGTGAGGTGTGGGGTGTCAGACTGCCTCTAGTGGGGGATGTCTCCCAGTTAGGCTACTCAGGGGTCAGGGACCCACTTGAGCAGGGAGTCTGACCCTTCTCAGATCTCAACCTCCGCGTTGGGAGATCCACTGCTCTCTTCAAAGCTGTCAGACAGAGTCGTTTGCGTCTGCAGAGGTTTCGGCTGTGTTTGTTATTGCCCTGTCCCCAGAGGTGGAGTCTACAGAGACAGGCAGGTTTCCTTGAGCTGCTGTGAGCTCCACCCAGTTCGAGCTTCCCAGCAGCTTTGTTTACCTACTTAAGCCTCAGCAATGGCGGGTGCCCCTCCCCCAGCCTGGCTGCTGCCTTGCCGGTAGATCACAGACTGCTGTGCTAGCAATGAGGGAGGCTCCGTGGGTGTGGGAACCTCCCGGCCAGGTGTGGGATATGATCTCCTGATGTGCCTGTTTGCTTAAAGTGCAGTATTGGGGTGGGAGTTACCCGATTTTCCAGGTGTTGTATGTCTCAGTTCCCCTGGCTAGGAAAAGGGATTCCCTTCCCCCTTGTGCTTCCCAGGTGAGATGAACCCAGTACCTCAGTTGAAAATGCAGAAATCACCGGTCTTCTGTGTCGCTCGCGCTGGGAGTTGGAGACTGGAGCTGTTCCTATTCGGCCATCTTGCTCCGCCCCCCCACATTTTCTGTTTTCATGGCATCATCGTTCCTCTTGCAGTTTCTGTCCCTTGGGATGGAGTAATTTGGGTTCCCAAAATCCTAGTACTATGACTGTGTCACTGTACTCAAATACATCTGTATATGGGTACTATCTGCCTAAGTCTTTTCAGATAGCTTCTTCATATTGTGCTAGATGTTCTGTTGTAGGAACACCCTACTGTTAGAACTGGATTCCCATGAAACTCCATTGATTGCCTGGCTACTCTTCTGCTAGCTTTCACTTCATGCTCTGATTGTTTATTCTGCTTACATAATTAGCCTATGTCTTTTGCATTGATTCCATCTCCCTCCAACTACAGTTGAGACCCTGGCCCCTTCTATTCAGTTGAGTTCTGGGCCATGTTTTGCTGGATTCAACAAAGTCCATAATTATATAACTATCATTTTGAAAATGTGGTTACCAATGTTGCAACTAAGTTCATCTTCATCATAGTGATTCTGTGTGGTTCAAATGAAATAACCAGATGTCAAATCGCACTTAAATTTATTAAGTTTCATACAAGTTTAAATCCTATTGTTAAAAATAAAATTGAATAATTAGATACAATGGCAGTAATTTAAGGAGAGTTTGTAGGTTGAAACTGTGCAAATGAAAGAGAATAAAGTGAAGCAGTTATGGAAAGTTACTCTTTTCTCTGTGAAGGAGAATAATAACATAACTGAATTAGATTGGCTGCTGAAAATTGACTTAGCAATTTTTACATCTATTATGGTTCCATCTTCTCACAAACTGAAATTCTGCTATTTTGCTATTATGAATAAAGATGGCAATTTAAGAGCAAAATGTATCCAAATGCCTTTAAACCTTAGAAATGTTCTAATATAATATCCTTCCCCCCATATATTTCATCATTCTTATATTTATGACCTGAATATCAAATTTTCAGTGACGTTTGCTGATGTTTTACATGATCATGACCCCAAGTTTTGTGGTCAAGCAGAACGTGGGAAGTAATTATCTCCTCATGTGCATCAGATCACCACAAGTTTTTCCTAAAATAAGCTCTGAAATTTGGCTTTCTGATGATTTTTTAAAATGCACTTTTAAAGTAGACGCCTAATGTTTCAAAAAAGATGACATAAAAAGGAAAATAAGATTCTTTCTTGGCTGATGAAACAGTCAGTACATACGTACCCAAAAATATTGTGCTAACCTTTGATTCATCTCACTTATTGAAATCCATAAAATTACATTTCTAAAGAATTCATATTCCATTACCTCCAGGTAATGCCACTACAGGGTTTTTGTTGAATTAAAAAGTAAAAGCTCCAAATCAATCCTACTAGCACAAACTTTATTGAGGAGATGAAAGGGAGAGGGAAAATTTATAACTAATATTGATTTTGTTGATAAAAAAGAGAATAAAACCCCGGTGTGTGATGTCCCCCTTCCCGAGTCCAAGTGATCTCATTGTTCAGTTCCCACCTATGAGTGAGAACATGCGGTGTTTGGTTTTCTGTTCTTGTGATAGTTTGCTAAGAATGATGGTTTCCAGCTGCATCCATGTCCCTACAAAGGACACAAACTCATCCTTTTTGATGGCTGCATAGTATTCCATGGTGTATATGTGCCACATTTTCTTAATCCAGTCTGTCACTGCTGGACATTTGGGTTGATTCCAAGTCTTTGCTATTGTGAATAGTGCTGCAATGAACATACGTGTGCATGTGTCTTTATAGCAGCATGATTTATAATCCTTTGGGTACATCCCCAGCATGGGGAGGGGGGAGGGGGAGGGATTGCACTGGGAGTTATACCTGATGTAAATGACGAGTTGTTGGGTGCTGACGAGTTGATGGGTGCAGCACAGCAACATGGCACAAGTATACATATGTAACAAACCTGCACGTTATGCACATGTACCCTAGAACTTAAAGTATAATAATAATAATAATAATAAAAGAGAATAAAACTAAGAATTTTACCTGAGTTAGGATGGTAATTGGCAGATTTCCATTTAATGTGAATGGAAAAAATCAACATAAATTTACATGTTTCATATAATCAGCAAAAGTAGAGAACTTGTAAGCAGGAATATTAAAAGCAAGGAAACAACCAGCCAAGTCTAGATCTGACCTGCCATTATTCAAAATAAATATAAGTATTTATAATAAATATTTTTCTCATAAAAATAGTTTCATATTTTCTTCTTTTTTTGGGGAAACAAAATATAGTAAGAAATGCAGGGGCAAAGATAACAAAACATCTATGATTTAATAATTATAACTACCATGATGGTGACAAAGCTTCGATTTACTGAAACTTTTTCTTTTCAATGGCACCTGAAAGATGAGTTAAGACAGAGTTGTTATGATTACATTTTACCCATGGAGAGATTGAAACATAAAAAAGAAATATCTCACTTCTAAGAAGTGGATTTTTATGCAGTGCTTGAATTACTGTTTGCAAAATATTTCAATGTCCTCATAACTTCTAAGAGATTTATAAAGCACCCCTATCTATTTTTCTATTTTCTTACAAGTTTAGTTGGTTGATTTGAATTTAAAATATGCACATTTTTGAGGTGAGAACCTAGTCATTGAGGAAATGCAACAAAACACTTCACATTGTGAGAGTTTGGATTTGGATCTTCTCAATGGTTGTTTCTCTTCTGATTCATGTTTGTGAAGATTTTGAAAAAGCTAGTGTATATATTATCTTGTTTACCCTTTGTCAAATAGAAAACAATGCATAAGATCTATATATACATCTAGAATGTCTGATATAAAGGTCTCTAAGTTATTTACTTTGCTTAATTCAGTTGCCTGTTATGGTTGAAAACCCATATGATATGCAAAAGATAGATCTGCAAAAAGAGAACCTTTTATTGCTGTAAGAAAAGATCTCATGCTAAATCACTATTGAATGCAAGTATAAAAAGTGGAAATAAATAAGCATTTTAACAGTGATTTATAGTGCTCTTATTATTTTTAGCAGTTTTTCCTTAATAGCTATTAAAAATAAATTTAAGTAAACATTATATATTCTCTAAAATGGCTAATGGTCACAGAAAACAAGTTGCTAGGAATGTAGGGTTTCCTGAAATAAACATCTTCAGCTTTCCTTAATCCTCAGTGGAATCAATGATATTGACAGATCAGTAGGCAGCCAGGGCATAATTTTCCTACCATGAAGACTGAAAAACACAAAGATAGTGTTCTTAGTGATCACATTTATCTTCTACCAATTTATAAATCTTTAAAATATAAAACACATTTATGGTACAGTAGTAACTTTGATTAGATAACAGTTGTTGCTAATTTTATTATTTTTTATTTATTTATTTATTTTATTATTATTATTATTATTATTATTATTTAAGTTCTAGGGTACATGTGCATAATGTGTAGGTTTGTTACATATGTATACTTGTGCCATGTTGCTGTGCTGCACCCATCAACTCGTCAGCACCCATCAACTCGTCATTTACATCAGGTATAACTCCCAATGCAATCGCTCCCCCCTCCCCCCTCCCCATGATAGGCCCCGGTGTGTGATGTCCCCCTTCCCGAGTCCAAGTGATCTCATTGTTCAGTTCCCACCTATGAGTGAGAACATGCGGTGTTTGGTTTTCTGTTCTTGTGATAGTTTGCTGAGAATGATGGTTTCCAGCTGCATCCATGTCCTTACAAAGGACACAAACTCATCCTTTTTTATGGCTGCATAGTATTCCATGGTGTATATGTGCCACATTTTCTTAATCCAATCTGTCACTGATGGACATTTGGGTTGATTCCAAGTCTTTGCTATTGTGAATAGTGCCGCAATAAACATACGTGTGCATGTGTCTTTATAGCAGCATGATTTATAATCCTTTGGGTATATACCCAGTAATGGGATGGCTAGGTCATATGGTACATCTAGTTCTAGATCCTTGAGGAATGGCCATACTGTTTTCCATAATGGTTGAACTAGTTTACAATCCCACCAGCAGTGTAAAAGTGTTCCTATTTCTCCACATCCTCTCCAGCACCTGTTGTTTCCTGACTTTTTAATGATCGCCATTCTAACTGGTGTGAGATGGTATCTCATTGTGGGTTTGATTTGCATTTCTCTGATGGCCAGTGATGATGAGCATTTTTTCATGTGTCTGTTGGCTGTATGAATGTCTTTTGAGAAATGTCTTTTCATATCCTTTGCCCACTTTTTGATGGGGTTGTTTGTTTTCAAAGCCTGGCAGAGACACAACAAAAAAAGAGAATTTTAGACCAATATCCCTGATGAACATCGATGCAAAAATCCTCAATAAAATACTGGCAAACCGGATTCAGCAGCACATCAAAAAGCTTATCCACCATGATCAAGTGGGCTTCATCCCTGGGATGCAAGGCTGGCTCAACATTCGCAAATCAATAAACATAATCCAGCATATAAACAGAACCAAAGACAAGAACCACATGATTATCTCAATAGTTGCTAATTTTAAAGGGAAAAAGAAGCTGTGTCAGTAGACATCTCTACATTTGAAAGAAAAACAAATATAGTTTCTTCTTAGAATAATATGGAAAATAGATGCAATCAAATTATGCTTCTATTAGTATTCATATGAAAAAATTTGCAGACAATGAAAGAACTGTATTTTTCAATCCAAAGTGTTTGAAATATTGAAACATAGAATATTTAAATATTAGTTTTCTTTTTTGACACAGGATCTCACTCTGTTACCCAAGCTGGAATGCAGTGGTGCCATCAGAGTTCACTGCAGCCTCCACCCCTGGGCTCAAGCGATCCTCCCACCTCAGCCTTCCTTGTAGCTGGGACGACAGGTGCATACCACCATGTCCGGTTAATTGTCAGCATTTTTTGTAGAGACAGGGTCTCACTGTGTTGCCTAGGCCAAAATATTAGTAATTTTAGGTTAAAAGTATAACTTTTCATAGTTTCCGATTCTTATTTGAAAATGTGTATCATATTATTGCAGAAGATGTTGTGTGGATGGAACAAAACAAACCTTGTAAACCTGCTCAGCATGCTAGCTCCTCCTAGTTTTACTACCAGCATGATGTACATGCGACTTTTAGAACTTATTAATATAGAGATCTTTCCAGACAGAATTTTTTATTAGCAACAAAATTGGGCTATTTCAGGCAGTTAAAGGCCTCATATTGCTTGATTCCACTTATATAAAATGTTTAGAATAGGTAAATCTATAGAGACAGAAGGTAGATTAGTGAGTACTAGGGTCTGTGGGGAGTGAGGAATGGGGGGTGACTGCTTAATGGATATGAGCTGATTTCTTTTTGAGGTGATGAAAATGTTCTGGAATTAGATCATGATGATGGTTGCATGGCATGGTGAGTATACTGAAAATCACTGAGTGTGATACTTTAAAATGATGAATTTTATATTATATGATTTTTATCTCAATAAAAGCCAAGGCTACATTTTTAAATTTGAGGCATTCAGATATAAAATATAGGGGAAAATGAAAAAAGGCTACTAAACAGTTAACTCCTTTCTTGAAAATCCTCACCCTCACTCTCCACAAGTCACTTGCCATTGTTTGCCAAAATGCCAACCCTCTCACATTGCAAAAAGCTTCATTTTATTCCTTTACAAACTGTTCTGCAACAATGATCTTTTTTTATTCAACTTTAAACTTCTTGAGTATCTACCTACCACAACCTATGTGACTGATTTATCAATTCTTTTTCTTTATTAATCTGGCTTTTTTATCATCACCAAGCACAGAATTTGTTATTTCTAAGATTACTACTTGGTTGATCCTTTCACAATATCTTATGAAAGTTTTCAAATATATGGCAAAGTTGAAAAAATTCTTACAGAGTACCTGTTTACTTAACATGTCGATCCTACCATCAATATTTTACTGTACTTTATCACATTTCTATTTTTCAATCCATCCTTCTATCCTTTAACAATCATTTTGTGACGAAAATCAGTCACTCATTTTGTTTGATGTCTCTAAAACACTTGATGGTGCTGACAACTATTTCTGAAAACCTTATCATTTTTCAACAAGTCTCATCTGTTTCTCAAGTATTTGAAATTGCCAATTATTGGTATGTTTCAAAATTCTCTCCTTTCTTTGTGCAAGTATTCCTTTCACTTCAGTGATCATGCTTCTCGGGATCCATAGTGACTGTTCTTTGATCCCTGTTCATCTGCATTAGAAACTCATACCATGCAGACTGGTTTCATGATACGTAACTACTAATTTAACTGACTCTCAATTATCTGTACATACTTGTCTGTTTTCTTGGCATGCTATTTCGAACACAGCCCCATCTCTTCAGATTCAACATACTCCTCACACACCTGCTTCCTGTCTGGTTTTGAGCAGATAATCTTCCTATTTACTTCATAGAGAATATAAAACATATCATATGAAAAATCCTTTTATACTTGCCTCACATCTACCAGCATATGTTCTCTGCCTGGAACAGTCTTTTCCCCTTTTACAAAACCAGCTAATTCATTAAGCCACTCATTGAGATGGGAGGCATTGAAATAGCAACAGAAGAGTTAGAAATGTGTAAAAGTTGGTTAGGATATGAATTGGTTTTGAATATGAATTTGAGAGGACTTTCAGATGTCTAGGAGGATCTGTGTAGTAGCTATGGAAAATACAGATCTCTGAGGCTTTTCTGTTCTGAGGAAGTTTGGTTTGGAGATTCAAATGCATGAGTCCTCTACATGTAGGTGGCAACTAATGCTGGAGATGTGGATGAGCTTGCTCAGATAAAGAATATAAAGGAAGAAGGGGGTTGTTTCATCATTTAATAGCTGACAAGAAAATACAGAAAAGTGGCCTAGAATATTGTAGAAAAAGCAAATGTAATGACAGTCAAGTCCTTAGGTACTAGAGTTCCAGGGGCCACATTTCAGAAACTGACCTAAAGGTACAAATTATATTTTCCTATAAATGATAGTTTATGTATAAAAATACTATTAAAATTATTTGCTCACTGACCAATTAAAGATAAAGAAAAAATATGCAAGGTAATAAAGGCAATTCAGCACTAGATAAATTAGAACACAATACTTTCATATAATGTGGGAAAAATTGGAATGAATATGAAAACACACTATAAAAAGAGGGTATCCCACTTTAAATGAGAATCACATAAAACACATCAAATTTGGTGTTTTAAGGTAATAGATGTGAGTAAGTAATAGGTTATTTTTCAAGAAATTGAGTATCCTTTATGAAGGAGTAATTTAATATGTGTCATCTGTTTGTTAACAAAAGTTTAAGTGGGGTTGGTAATTCTTGGAGTAAAAAACAAATGGTGTCTTTAACAAGTCTATTTAGAAAAATCTACAACTATCTGATCTTTGACAAACCTGACAAAAAGAAGCAATGGGGAAAGGATTCCCTATTTAATAAATGGTGCTGGGAAAACTGGCTAGCCATATACAGAAAAATGAAACTGGACCCCTTCCCCTTACACCTTATACAAAAATTAACGCAAGATGGATTAAAGACTTAAATGTAAAACCCAAAATCATAAAACCCCTAGAAGAAAACCTAGGCAATGCCATTTAGGACATAAGCATGGGCAAAGACTTCATGACTAAAATACCAAAAGCAATGATAACAAGAGCACAAATTGACAAATAAGATCTAGTTAAACTAAAGAGCTTCTGCACAGCAAAATAAACTATCATCAGAGTGAACAGGCAACCTACAGAATGGGAGAATATTTTTGCAACCTACCCACCTGACAAAGGTCTAATATCCAGAATTTATAAGGAACTTAAACAAATTTACAAGAAAAAAAAAACCTATCAAAAAGTGGACAAAGGATATGAATCATCACTTCTCAAAAGACGACACACAGTCAACGAACACATAAAAAAACCCTCAATATCACTAATCATTAGAGGAATGAAAATCAAAACCACAATGAAACACCATCTCATGCCAGTCAGAATGGCAATTATAAAGTCAAGAAACAATAGATGCTGGCGAGGCTGTGGAGAAACAGGAATGCTTTTACACTGTTGGTGGGAATATAAATTAGTCTAACCATTGTGGAAGACAGTATGGTGATTCCTCAAGGGTCTAGAATCAGAAATACCATTTGACCTAGCAATCCCATTGCTGAGTATATACCCAAAGGAATATAAATCATTCTACTATAAAGACACATGAACACATATGTTTTTTGTGACACTATTCACAATAGCAAAGTAATGGAAACAACCTAAATGTCCATCAATGATAAACTAGATAAAGAAAATGTGGCACATATATACTATGGAATACTCTGTAGCCATAAAAAGAAAAGAGATCATGTCCTTTGAAGGGACATGGATGAAACTGGAAGCCATCATCCTCAGCAAACTAACACAGGAACAGAAAACCAAATACTGAACGTTCTTACTCATAAGTGGGAGTTGAACAATGAGAACACATAGACACAGGGAAGTTAACAACACACACTAAGGCTGTTGGGGGGGTGGGAGGCAAGGGCAGACAACTTAGAGGATGGGTCAATAGGTGCAGCAAACCACTATGGCACATGTATACCTATGTAACAAACCTGTACATTCTGCACATGTATCCTGGAACATAAACAAAATAAAAAAATAAATAAAGACAGATTTTAGTCCAAAAAAAAAAAGAAAGATAAGCCATTAATGTAAGAGGAATCATATTTGCAAATTACATGAAGATCAATTTTAATATAACTTAAAATAATATTTTGCTAGTTATGAACTGATACATTTGTATAGAAACTTGAAAAGTAATAACAAATAAAAATAAGAAAATAGAGATTTCTATCATTCAGAGATAATTGTAGTTTGTATTTTGATGTAATTTTTTCAGGATTTGGAAAATAACTTTTATAGCAATCTTAGTTTCAAATGCAGTGATAGAGCTATGAATGGTGATGGAACTATGCATCAGTTTAATTGGTTGTATTCTGTATCCTGATTGGAACCAGGCCAATTTTAAAGTTAGGATGAGCAGATTCAGACATCATGCAAGTACAAGGAAGACAGAGCATGCTTGTTTTCCCTGCAGAATAAAAGAAGTTCTTATTTGCTATGGACTGAATTTTGTTTCCCCCAAATTCCAATGTTGAAGCCCTAACTCCCAAGGTGATAGTATTTGTGGATGGGGTCTTTGGGGATAATCAGGTTTAGATGAGATAATGAGGGTAGAGCCCCCATGATGAGATTTATACCCTAATAGGAAGAGGAAACACCAGAGCTCTCTCTCTGTCATGTGAGGACACAGGGATAAGATAGCCATTTGTGAGAACTTGACCACGCTGGCTCTGATCGTGGACTTCCAGACTTCATCACTGTGAGAAATGAATTTATGTTGTTTAAGCTACTAAATTTATAGTATTTAGTTACAGAAGTCCCAGCTGCCTAAGACATCACTTCAAATATTTAGACAACGAAAATGGTAAGAGGGAGAGAAAAATGAGGGGAGGCAAAAGAAGATATATGCAAGGCACTCAGTATTTTCTTTCTAGTAAGTCACCAGCAAGAAGGTAAGGGATTTTGATTCAAAATCATTACACTCCCCAAAGCTGCTGAATTACAAAGTCTCCAAGAAAGCATCTTTGAGAATAAGCACAAAGGAATCATGGAACAGGTTAGCCGAAAAACCATTCAAGGCACCGGTCTATGATGAGGTCTTGAAGCAGAATACCCTTGAATTCAGGCTCCGGTTACATCACTCTACGTGTAACTTTCACTACGTAATAGATAAAAAGGAAATTTGTCTTCCTGCCACGAAAGCTGACAGTATTTCTGTATAAAAGTTAATAAAATAAACAGAACAAACACAAAAAATATTCTACTAGCTAGTACAAAGCCATCTTTATTATTTTTGCAGTACCTATGTGGATATGGCATAATATACCTATAAACTGTGTTACCATAAATCCAGCCAGTTGACAGTTTACTGAAGTAATTGTAAGTAACCAAGATTCTGAAATGAGTAGAGAAGCATGACATAGTTTACAAAATAAATTGTAGTAACTTTTTCATTTGATCACTTTTAATTTTATCCAGGTTTTACATGCACAGAATTTTGAAATGGAAATAATTCTAATAATCTCATGTAGAATTCCTTCCAACTTTTGATTCCAGATGTCCCAAATTTGCTTATTTCAGAAATTCATGTTTCTAGAAAATATGATTTTCCTCCATTTTTTGATATTAAAATTTTATATATAGCTGTTTATTTCTTGGAAGCTAAGAATTTTATTCTCTTAAAACTACCCCATCTGTCATTTTCCTGCCATATTACTAATATAATAAAGTAAGTTACTAGGTTAAATTCATATTTCGGGTTTGCATTATGATGTTTATATAAATATATTTATATTTCACATCTGATTGAAAAAGAGAGCAGAAATGGGTTGGGAAAATTATTATTCTGCAATTTTCCTTACTTACCTTTGTCTGTAAGAGATACTTCCAGGGAAATTTCAGCTTGGAAATGGCTCAAATTGGCACTCTAGACTGTTTAATACAAACAAAGATTGTGCATTGGGAAGAAGCAGGTCAGTGAGTCAAACCAGTCACCTCAGCCAGTATTAAATTTGGCATTTAACTAACAGTTAAACAGAAGGACATTTTGTGGTTAGGCGATAGTAGAGTTCTTTAAATATTTTAAAGCATTTATTATTAGTGATTGGTTAGATTCTAATCCAAATGTACTTAACATTAATATTTAAGTCATTTAGACTTAAAATTCATTATGAATTTTATAAATTTAAAAATACTTTTAAAATTAATTATTGACAAGAGTATTCATTTACACTCTGCAGAAAGTATCTAGAGTATTTTTTAAAAGCTTTCTTAAAACATGTTTTGATGAAATTCACCTGTTTGAAGTGTACGATTCAGTGTTGTGGGGTATATGCATGGCATTATGCAATCATCAATTTTAGAACATTTTGATGATATCAAACAGAATCCTTGTACGTATTAGCTGTCATTTATCATCTCCCTCCCACTACTTCCCACCTCGCACAACTATTAATCTACTTTCTGTCTCTATAGATTTATCCATCCTTGTGATTTCATATCAATGAAATCATACAATATGTGGTCTTTTGTGACTGACCTCTTTCACTCAGCATGATGGTTTTAGAATTCATCAGTGTTGTAACATATATCAGCACTGAATTGTATGGATATACTACTAAGACTCTTCATTGACATCTGCATCTCATTCACTCTTACCTGCAGAAATCTTAGATTTGGCACATGTAAACTTAACTAGAGGACACACTCTACACCTGATAAGAAAAAACTGAGTTGTAGAGCCTCAGAAGAAATACAATGGCTGGGCTAATGGAAACCTATAGTGATGGTAAATGTCAGATCACTATTTCCTGGAAAACTACTCTACATTACCCCAATTGTAGGCTACTTAAGAAAACCTTACTTTTCTGACATAGTTTATGAGCAGGTGCCAAAATCATGGACAGAAAAAGGAGAAGGATGATTACATTTAGACTTTTTGCAAAAGTAGAAAATCTTGCTCTCAGTTTCCTACCTAAATGGAAATCTCAGTTGCCAACATTTTGCAGGAGAGGTACTCACATTTAGAGTCTAAAAAGTACTTACCAGAAATGTATTTAGGTCCATTACTAAATCTTTTAGTGTTAGATATATATGAGTATTGTGATCCACTTCTGCTCTTTCAATATATTAAATTGTACTGCTAGACTTTTGGAGATGGCATACTCACAATAATAGGTAGACACAGTGTATCATTTCTCTAATGGAAAAATAAGATGTCTACTCATATTTAAGTACTTTATTTCTCAGTAGTCATAAACTACAATCTGTCATTTAGCAAAGGTGCCTATCTATGGAGGTAATTACATATTTTAAGACAAGTTCAACAAAAGAACACAAGGCAGGGTTATGTTGAAATAAATAGTGTCATATAACATACTAAAAAATGTATAAAAATAAATATTATTTGTTTACTTTGTGCCAAAGGCACTACATTTGAAAGAATGCATGTGACCCAAATTATTTATATCCTTGTAAACTGGATATTTATATTACTTCTATATATATGTCACATTTTTCTTTTATTTATAAAATATTTTATTAAGCTCTTAATTGAAATGGATGGCTATATTAGAGAACTTGGCAGTACACAAAAATAAGTATACAGCCAAAATGCCTTCCTTCTGAGAGCTTATAAACTAAGAAAAGCAATGCAATCAAATAAGTGTTAATTAACCAAGCAATAATTAATCACCTGGATCTGTGAGAGGAACCAATAATTTAAAGAAATTTAAAATTTCAGATCTGGGGGAATTTCATTTTTCTTTGATAACCTATATTGATTTCTGTCTCATCACAAGGTTGAAATTGCTTGTTTTCCTACTATACCAATAGGCCATCTGAAAGACTTAGCACAGTGCCTGGTGCAAAGTAAAACCTAGTAATTACTCACAGTTGCTACATCAGCACAAAGGTTGAATTGACAAAACAGACTCACATGATTCAAATATCTTATCCAACAGCAAACTTTACCAACTATAAAAAGAATAAAGCAAGAAAACAATTATAATCACAACAGTCTCTGGAGAGATCCCAAACCATCTGACATAGCTTCTATAAAATGTTTCTTTCTTACACTCTGGTTCGAAGTTCGAAGTTCGACTTTGCAGTAGCAGACAGTACTAACAAAATGTTTAGAACATTGTTCACAAGGGAAGCTGTCTAGGTTTAGGACTTCTCAGTATTTATTTTTCCTTACTCACACAGAGAAAGTATCTTTCTATTCTCTGTTCAACCATGGCCCACAACCCTTAGTTATGAGTGTTTCCCCAGCTAGTCTCATTCCCCATCCTCAGCTCTAGCTTCTGTGTAGTTCTTTGGTTTAAAATGTCATCTTTAGTTTGGGAGCAGTGGCTCATGGTATAATCCCAGCACTTTGGGAGGCCAAGGTCACTTGAGGTCAGAAGTTTGAGGCAAGCCTGATCAACATGGTGAAACCTTGTTTAATTTCTATTAAAAATACAAAAATTAGCCAGGCATGGTGGTGCACGCCTGTAATCCCAGCTACTCAGGTGGCTGAGGCAAGAGAATCACTTGAACCCGGGAGGCGGAGGTTGCAGTGAGCTGAGATCACACTAATGCACTCCAGCCTGGGCAAGACAGCAAGACTCTGCCTCAAAAAGTTATTGTCTTAGTGTATTCTTGCTTCTTGGTCCTTGGATATACCTGCTTTCTAGTCCTTGTTTCTTCAATCTATTTATTTTCACAGTCCAGAATTTTCACATTATTTGAATTTAATGAGAATGTGGAGAAATGGTAGCTATGGTTCAGGTGGGATCAGAACTTATAAAAACTAGAAGAGGAGTGAAGATGGCTGATTAGTAGCAACTGCAGTCTGTAGCTGTCCCCGAGAAGAACCATAGCAATGAGTGAATTCTGCATCTTTGACTGAGGTATCTGGGTTCTTTTACTGGGACTGACTAGGTGATTGGCACGACCCACAAAGAGAGGGGAAAGCAGGGTGGGACGATGGCCCACCCAGGAGTGGCAGGGCAAGGGAAGCTCCCTCCCCTGCCAAGGGAGGCAGTGAGTGATTGTGTTACCCTGTCCAGAAAATCATGTTTTTCCCATGGATCAGGAGATCCCCTCATGAGCCCATGCTACCAAGGCTTTGGGTGCCAAACAGCTATGCAGACTCTTGGCAGCTGCTCAGGTCAGTGGCCGCAGGGGCAGGCACTGAGACACAGGAATTGTTTTGTTTGTTTGTTTGTTTGGGACAGAGTCTTGCCCTGTCACCTAGGCTGGAGGGCAGTGGTGCTATCTCAGCTCACAGGAACCTCCTTCTCCCGGGTTCAAGCGATTCTCTTGCCTCTGCCTCCCAAGTAGCCACCACACCCGGCTAATTTGTGTATTTTTAGTAAAGACGGGGCTTCACCATGTTGGCCAGGCTGATCTAGAACTCCTGACCTCAAGTGATCCGCCCACTTCAGCCTCCCATGGTGAGCCACCGTGCCTGGTCTGCAGGAGTTGTTTCGCATACTCTAGTCCCAGGAATTGTGATGAGGCAGGAAATCATCCACTGCTGAAGGAAGGGGGCTTAAACCAGAGATCAAAGTGACATTGTCTAGTTGACCCCACTCCTAGGGAACCTCACAAGCTTAGACCCACTGGCTTGGAATCCCTGCCAGCTTAGTGGCAGCAGGCTGGAGACCGCCTAAGATAATTGAGTTCTCGGGGGGAGGGGTGGCTGCCATCTCTGTAGCTCCAGTTGGCTGTTTTCCCCTGCCGGTGCTGGGGAGACTGGGAGGAATTCCCCACAGTGCAGCACAGTGGCTGTGGCAGATCGTGGCCAGACTGCTTCTCTAAGTGGGACCACTATCCATCCCTCATCACTGGAGCCTTCCCGTAGGAATTTGAGCAACTCCAATCATGGGTTTACAGATGGAACTCTGACCTCCTTTGGGGGGAGCCTCTGAGGGGAGGGGTGGCTGCGACCCTCATGGTTCAGCTTACTTAGTCTTTCCTTCCAGTTGGCTCTGGAGAGTCTGGACAGTCCAGATAAGGAGGATTTGCCCCATTGCAGGACACCTTCTCTGCCAAGGGACAGCCAGACTGCTTCTTTAAGCAGGTCCCTGATCCCATTCCTCCTGTCTGGGTGAGACCTCCCAACAGGGGTTGCCAAATACTTCATACAGGAGCGTTCTGGCCAGCATCAGGTGGGTGCCCCTCTGGGACAGAGTGCCCACAGGAAGGAGCAGGCTGCCATCTTTGCTGTTTTGCAGCCTCCACTGGTTATACCTCCAAGTGTGGGAGGGACCCAGGAAAATATTGTCTGGAGTGGACCCCCAGCAACCCAAATCAGTCCTGTGGAAGAAGGGACTGATTGTTAAAAGAAAACAAACAAACTAACAGAAAGCAACAACTACAACAACATTAACAAAAAAGATTCCACAAAAAACCCCATCCAAAGGTTAGTAGCCTAAAAGATTGAAGGTAGATAAACCCATAAAAATGAGAAAGAATCAATGCAAAAATGCTGAAAACTCAAAAAGCCAGAGTGCCTGTTCTCCAAATGATTGCAACACCTCTCCAGCAAGAGCACAGAACTGAGCCGAGGCTGAGATGGATGAATTAACAGAAGTAGGCTTCAGAAATTCAGAACTTAACTGAGCTAAAGGAGTATGCTCTAACCCAATGCAAGAAGCTAAGTACAATGATAAAGTATTACAGGAGCTGATAACCAGAATAACCAGTTTAGAGAGGAAGATACATAACCTGATGGAGCTGAAAAACACAACACGAGAACTTAACAATGCAATCACAAGTGTCGACAGCCACATAGACCTAGTGGTGGAAAGACTCTCAGAGCTTGAAGACTATCTTGCTGAAATAAGACAAGATTAGAGAAAAAAGAATGAAAAGAAATGAACAAAATTTCAGAGAAATATGCGATTATGTAAAAAGATGGAACCTACAACTGATTGGGGTACCTGAAAGAGATGGGGAGAATGGAACCAAGTTGGAAAATGTCCAGGAGAATGTCCCCAATCTAGCAAGACAGGCCAACATTCAAATTCAGGAAATCCAGGGAGCTCCAGTAAGACTTCAAACAAACAAAGATCAGAAAAGAAGGGAATTACGTAATGGTAAAGGGTTCAATTCAACAAGAAGAGCTAACTAACCTAAATATATATGTACCCAATATAGGAGCAGCCATATTTATGAAACAAGTTCTTAGAGACCTACAAAGAGACTTAGGCTCCCACACAATAATAGTGGGAGACTTTAACAACACACTATCCAAATTAGACAGATCATCAAAACAGAAAATTAACAAACATATTCAGGACCTGAACTCAGTTCTAAATCAAGTGCACTTGATAAGTATCTACAGAACTCTCTACCCAAAAACAATAGAATATACATTCTTCTTGGTGCCACATGGCACTAATTCTAAAATTGATCATATAATTGAAAGTAAGACACTTCTCAGAAAATGTAAAAGAAGTGAAATCATAACAAACAGTCTCTCAGACCACAGAACAATTAAATTAGAACTCAAGATTAAGAAATTCACTAAAAACCAAACAACAACATGGAAATTGAACAATCATCTGCTCCTGAATGATCTCTGGGTAATTAATGAAATCAAGGCAGAAATCAAGAAGTACTTTGAAGATAATGAAAACAAAGAAACTGTCCTGTCCCACGGGATCGTCAATGTAGGCCCTAGAAGAGGGAGTGGGAACTCGGGGGGACAAGAGACACGAGAAATGGAGACAAGACAGTATCCTGATCAAGTCTCGTTTATTGGTGGTAGTGTAATGCCTTATATAGACCGGCAGGGGCGGAGGTTGGGCCAGGGCGATGATGGTGGCCCTGCGGTGGGCGTGGCCAGGTAGGTCTCGGTTTCTTCGGTCGGACGTCATGTTGCACCTGCGCCGTCGGTAATTTTCCCGGGCGCGGGATGGCGCCTGCGCTGTAAGTTGATCATTTTCCTGGGCGCGGGAAAATGGGTGATGAAGAACCAGGAAGAGCGCCATTTTGTACTGGCATATGAGACAGCAGAACAGGGAAGAAAGTAAATCTAGGGAGGAGGCATAAAGTGGAAATGTATAGAGCTCAGGCGTCAGTCGTCAGTTATAATTGCTATGGCCGGGCCACGCAGCTCCGGACAGGTCCCCCTTTTTTATTATTTCATGATGAGAGATAGCCCCTCGGGAACTGTGCCTGTCTTAGGTTGGGTCAACTCATCCCCACCTTTTAAGCCCGTCATGGGATTAGGCAGCAGCAAGGGCGGCCCTCCTGTCTTAGGCTCAGTTGGGGGTGGTGTCCTCTTACCCATCATTGACTGTCCAGTTCAGCTCACAGGGGAGGTGGTCTTATAAGGGCAGATAAGACTCACCATGTTCAGACATCTCAAGGCGATGATAATGGACCTGTATAGGCTTGGCCTGGAAGGCCTCGATTTGTCGTCTGACGAATGCCATAAGCTTATTAAGGATTATAGGCCCAAGAGTGAGAAAGAGTAGAAGGGTAAGTAAAGGACCCAAAAATGGTAGGAGATAAGGGAGAAGTCCATGGAGTCCAGTCCAAAGTGGATTGGCGGCCAGGTCTTTTCTGCGTTTTTCTAGCTCTTCTTGTAAGGGTCTTTATTTTATCTCTAACGATCCCGGATTTGTTAGCATAAAAACAGCATCTTTCCTATAGAGCCAAACAGATCCCTCCCTGTTCTGCTGTTAGTAAGTCTAGACCTCTTCTATTTTGGAGAACTACTTCAGCTAATGAGTCTACCTGATCTTGTAGATCTTGTATAGTACTGGATAAGGTTTGTACATCTGAAATTAATTGATTGGATAATTTAGTATATTGGGTTAGTGAGACTCCTAGGCCTGTAGCTCCTGTTGTAAATGCAGTGGTGATTCCCAGTCCAGCCAACAAGGGAATAAATTGTGTGGCCCGTTTTGGTCTATATATAAAATGCTCAATAGCGGGGATGGGGATAGGTTCATCTCCAGGGATGATATCAATGTCGGGGAGAAGAGTGGCTAGAACACAAAGCCCCGTCCAATTTGTGGGTAGATAAGTATATGCCATGTTGTTTCCACAGAGGAAAACCGAGCCATTTATAGCACACAAGGGGCTGGTGACATTGATTATGGAGGTACAGTTGTTGAATACAACGTAGCCTAGATCGATTTCTTCAGTGCTATTGTAAGAGGGCGAAAAGAGGCAAGAGGAGTTAGAAAACTTCACTGGTTGAACTAAGAGGGGAGAAATAATTGGACAAGAGTTACTGACCAAGGAGTCACCGGTGCAATTGACATAGGATAATGAAAAGTTAGGTATAGTGAGAGGAGTAGAGGGACCCATTTTTAGACAAAGCCAACAATCGTGGGCAAGGCTTGTATTGGACATTTGGAGTAAGTTGTAAGTGGCATTAAGGATATCAAAAGTTTGAGCATCGATCATAAGGTTATCTCTAACCTTAGGCAGGGCCAAAGGGTGATATTGAATTTCAGGATACAGGGCTTTATGAATTTCTTCTAGTTTTTTCTGAACAGTTTTAATTCTTGTGGTGTCTAATGGACCTCCCCCATCAGAGATGTGGATAGGGGCTGTAGTGCTCCAGCAAACAGGCTGTACTTTTTGACCGTTACAAGGAGATTGTACAAGTTTATTGGTGGATCCTAATACTTGTACGTCACTGGTACCACCAGTTTGTGTTTTTAGTAACGTAGCCGTAGAGTATATTTTATTGCCTGATTTGCATTGTTGATATGAGGTGTAGCAAGAACTATGTACAGAGGACTGCAGGGGCATTCTTGGAGCAGCCCGCTAGGGGAGGTGTCTCTTGGGGTTGACTTACATTTCCATAGCTGGTTTGGCATTAAGTAAGCTGTCTTGCCCAAGCAAGTCACTTGGAAGATTCTGTCTGACGGAGGTTCAGATACTTGTCCCCCGCTGCAGTCACAAGGCTGGCCGTGTTGCTTTCGTATTAGTTCTATTGCTTTACGAGGGTCATCAAAACCTGCATAGACTGTCACTATGTTATATAAAATGATTATTTTCCAAAAGAATCTCATGTTGGGCTTCATTTTCTGAAAAACAAAAGGGAAGAAACTTCTCAGGGAGGATTGTTTTCCCTGGATTGACAATGGTTATGATTCATTTGTCTTACCAATCTTTCGGGCAGCCATCTGGCTGCATCATTTTTTTGTGAGAAAATACATACTGAGCCTCTTCCCCAAATTAAAACTGGGTCAGGGCCATGCCATGAATTATCGAGTGGATCTTTCCATTTTACCATTGCGAACTGTTTTTGAGATTCAGGATGCCAGAAACGGTCGGCAGCAGATTTTCTGTGACTGTCCAAATTTAAAAAATTAAGGATAAGGAGGGCATGATTAAGTATGTTTCTGGGGGTACCCTTCATGGGGTACCAGCTCCCCCCTTTTATTTTTTCGATAGTAGTTTTTAATGACAGATGGGCCCTTTCTACTATACCTTGTCCTTGGGAATTGTAGGGAATGCCTGTGATATGTTTAATTTGTAGGGTGTTGCAGAATTGTAAGAAAGTTTTGGCTATGTAACCAGGACCGTTATCTGTCTTAATTTGGGTATACCTAAGATGGAAAAGCAATGTAATAAATGAGTTATGACATGTTTGGTGGCCTCTCCTGTCTGGAGAGTTGCAATAATGAACCCACTATAGGTGTCTATGCATACATGAATATATTTTAGTTGGCCAAATTCTGAGTGATGTGTAACGTCCATTTGCCAAATTTCGTTGGGGATGAGTCCTCGAGGGTTAACTCCTAGATGAGGAACAGGTAAATAAGTTATGCAGTTGGCACATTGTTTAACTATTTGTTGGGCTTGTTCTCTAGTAATTTTAAACATAAGTCTTAAGGTCTGGGCGTTCAAATGATGTAGGGCATGTGCTTTTTGTGCTTGTTGTAAATTGTCTGTAGTGACTGTGGCTATGGTTTTTGTTGCCATGTCAGCTGTTGAATTACCTTGTGCTAAAGGTCCCAGGAATCCTGAATGTGCTCTAATATGTCCAAGGAAAAAGGGAGTAGTCCTTTTTTGAATAAGTTGTTGACATTGTAGAAATAGGTTAGCTGTGTCTGAAATATGTTTAATTTGAGGCACGGTCTCTAAGAGGGGTATTGAATGAGCCAGGTAGGCGCTGTCTGTGTAAATATTAAGTGGCTGACAAGGAAAAGCTGATAATGCTGCAATTATGGCTTGTAATTCGACTAGCTGAGCTGATGTATAAGTGGTTTGGAATTTGACAATTGTATTATTGTAGGTGTAAGCAGCGAGTCCTGTGGAAGATCCATCAGTGAAAATTAGTAATGCGTCATTGAGGGGTTCCTTACTGGTAATATGAGGAAATACAAACGCATGAAGTTTGCAAAATTGAATGAGTTTGTTAGGTGGGTAATGGTTGTCAATTGTGCCAGTGTAAGAAGCGCAAGCAATTGGCCAGGCTTCTGTATTTTGTAACAGCCAATGGATGTGTGATTGAGTGTAGGGCTGTATAATGGTAGAGGGCTCTATTCCAAAGTATTTTCTACTGTTTTCTCTTCCCAAGATAATTAGATCAGCTATGGCATCATAATAAGGCAACAAAACTTTTTTGGGGGAGGAGGGCAGGTGTACCCACATAATGGGATTGTTTTGCCAGAATAAACCAGTAGGGGTTATTGCTGTGTTAAAAATAATGAATATTAATGGCTGAGAATAATCAATACTGGTAACAAATTGTGTTGTAATGGCATTTTCTACCCGTTGGAGTGCCGTTAATGCTTCTTTTGAAATGGACCTGGGGGATTTCGGATTAGAGTCTCCTTTTAATATATCGAAAAGAGGTTTTAACTCTCCTGTGGTAAGTTTTAAGTATGGTCGAAGCCAATTTATGTCTCCCAGTAATTTTTGGAAATCATTTAAAGTTTTTAGATGGTCACGACGTATAACGGCCTTTTGATTAATGATTTTGGGTCCATTAATTTGAAAACCAAGATAGGTATATGGATTTTGTAGTTGTACCTTTTCTGGGGCTATTTGTAGTCTGGCTGTTGTCAACTCTTGTTTGAGTTGGGCAAAGCACTGTAAGACTTGGTCACCAATTTGTCCTGCTATTAAAATATCATCCATATAATGTATAATATACATTTGTGTCCATATTTTTCTGACTGGTTCTATAGCAGCGGCTACATATTTTTGACATAAGGTAGGACTATTGGCCATACCCTGAGGTAAGACTTTCCATTGGTAACGTTTCATTGGCTGCCTAAAATTTGTAGATGGAAGACTAAAGGCAAACCTTTTCTGATCAGCAGGATGAAGGGGGATTGTAAGGAAGCAATCTTTAAGGTCAATAATGATTTTAAAATATTTTTGAGGAATCACAACTGGTGAGGGCAGTCCCGGTTGTAAGGCACCCATAAGGACCATAGTGATATTTACTGCTCTTAAATCTTGTAAGAGTCTCCATTTGCCAGACTTTTTCTTAATGACAAAGATAGGTGTATTCCAAGGGGAATTACTTTCTGTAATATGTCCTGCTAGCAGTTGTTCCTGCACTAACTGTTGGGCAGCACTTAGCTTATCATTAAGTAAAGGCCACTGATCAACCCAAACGGGCTCATCTGACTTCCAATTAATGGGGTCAGCGCACTTTTGGGGTGCAGGTATGTCAGTGGCCTGGGCTAAAAATTTCCAAACCCTTTTTTATGAAGTTGTCCTGAGACCGGCATAGGCTGTGGAATACCGTTTTCCTTTTTTCCAAGACCTTTACCAGGGGTGTATCCCTGAGTTAGCATTTGTGGAGTAACTGTATCATTTGGGCTGCACATTATAATTTTCATTTGGGAGAGCAGGTCTCGTCCCCAAAGATTAACAGGTAAGTGAGGGATGATAAATGGCTTAATGAGGCCTGAATTGTTTTCTTTTATCTGTCCATGTTAGGTATTTAGAACTTTGTTTAGGATTACTGCTTTGTCCAATTCCTCTCAGGTGAGTTAAAGTCTCTGTGGTAGGCCAATGAGAGGGCCAATCTTCTTGTTTAATGATGGTTACATTGGCCCCTGTGTCTATTAGCCCAGTAAATGCCTTACCATCTAACTATAAGGTTAGAGAGGGTTTTTGATTTGTAATTGGTTGCACCCAATATATATTTGACGATCCAAAAACCTTTTGTATTCCTGTTAGAGTGTTGGATATTATTATCTGTTTTAACTAAGGGTAGCAAAACTAACTGTGCTATTCTAACTCCTTGAGGGACAGTAATAATGTTGTTAATAGCTCTGGCCATGATTTTAATTTCTCCTTCATAATCATTATCGATAACTCCAGGGAGGACTTGTAAACCTTTCATGGTGACACTACTTCTTCCCAAGAGTAGCCCAAAAGTGTCAGGTGGTAAAGGCCCATATATTCCTGTATTTAAGGTTTGTGGTCCCATCTCAGGTGTTAATACTGTGTGGGAGGTGGAACTGAGGTCCAGTCCTGCACTTCCTGGGGTTGCTCTACTAAGTTTTGAAATGGATTGTTGCTGCTGGCTGGAACAAAGCTGACCGCCCCATATGCTTGTTTTGGGGCCTGGGGCTGGCCCCTCACCCCATTTCCCTGCTGAGACGATAAAGGATTTCCTTGACTATCAGTTTTAGATTTACATTCGTTGGCCCAGTGCCTTCCTCTTTTACACCTTGGGCAAAGGCCTGGAATTTTTGTTTCTGGATTTTTATTTTGGTTTTCATGGCAACCTTTTGCAAAATGTCCTTTTTTACTGCATTTAAAGCATCCCCCTTTATCTTTACCTTTGTTATTGAGGAAGTCTCTTACAGTTTGACCGCTAAAGGCGGCGGCCATTGCTAGACCCTGTTGATATGAGGGCCCAATATCTGAACAAAGGCGAATATATCCTATTAAATCTGTTTTCTTTCGATAAGGTCTGATTGCCGCTTGGCAGGCGGGGTTGGCGTTTTCATATGCCAACTGTTTAACATAATCTACACCCATTTCTGCATTTCCAAAAATTCTACCTGCCATGGTCATGAGTCTATGTACAAAATCTGAGAATGGCTCATCTGGTCCTTGTTTGACTGCCATGAGTGAGGCCCCTGGGTCTCCTTTAACAGGGAGTTTCCTCCAGGCTTTTGTAGCAGCTGCCTGGATTTGTGAAAACAAGCCAGGATCATATTGCATTTGGGCCTGAGTGTCTGCATAGTTACCTGAACCAGTTAACATATCAAAATCCCAGCCGTTTCCTGCCTGTTGGTTTCTTTTAGCTGTGTCCCTACAATTTTAAAAAAACTCTGACTTCCAAATTAAATGATCTCCCCCAGAAAGAACTGCCCTAACTAAGGTATTCCAATCTGTAGGGGTGAGCCAGTTATCGGCTACAGATTCCACTATTGCGAGAGTATATGGAGCAGTAGCCCCATATTGAGAAGCAGCAGTTTTTAACTCTTTTATGATAGTGAAATCAAACCCAGTATGATGTCTCCAAGCTTGTCCTTGCCCATCTGTGGTTTCAGTAACTGGGAAGATGTCTTTGGGGGAGGAGTCTTCTCTATGTCGGCTAGCAACTAACCCCCCTCTTGGAACATGCTGTCCAGGCCGCTGAGGTGGGCACAGGGAACCCTCCATAACATCTGGGTTAGGTATCTTTTCATTTCCTGTTTTTAATTTTTGGAGCCTAATTATCAATGATTGATGCAACTCCTCAAGTTTAATTTGTTCTTCTAGTTGAGCAATTTTTTGTTTTAATTCTTCTTTGGGATCTACTACTGCCATAACAATGGGCGCAGAAGCCCCATTACGTGTCCCATTATATGGGGGCGGGTGTGGAGTAAAGGGAGGCCAGTCGGGGTTATGATATTTAGCCGCCTCTTCCTCTAAATCATCCCAATTTATGTCTGATTGATCAGGCTTATTAGTTTCTTCCTCTTTTTGAGGCGTTTGTAAAACTGGATATTTTTTCTGTTTGTTTTTGTGTAACATTTCTTTATCTGTTACAGGAGACTTGACTTCCTCATCATCGCTCTCAAGGGAAATGAGATCCTCCTCCGTATCTTGCAGAGGCTTTGTGAGGTTAGAGCGGGTACTAACCTTTAGAATATGTTCTGTTTGAGCGACCGCGGCCATGACTTGTGGATCGACCTCCTTTTTATCTATCAAATCTTTAATGAGATTCCAATAAGAGAAGGCGGTCACAGGAAATTTTTCTGGCCCAAAATTATTATAATAATCTTGAAAACAATCTCCTACTCTACGCCATCTTTTAATATCAATAGTTCCTTCCTGTGGGAACCAAGGGCAAGTGTCTTTTACAAAATCAAAAAATTTAAACAAATCATTACCTTTAACCTTTACTCCTTGTTAAAAGCCTCTTTTAATTGTCCTACATAGATTTGATGTTGACTTAATTCTTGTCCCATTTCGGACGCGTCACTTACCTTCGATTCTGACGCGGCAGGTTCCCGCGGTGATCGGAGGAGTTTAGTTTCAGCTTGATGGTCGACCGTTCTTTCGCGTCCTCTTCCTCATGGAATCCCTTGTTTCCAGGCTCCACGTTGAGGCGCCACGTGTCCCGTCCCGCGGGATTGTCAATGTAGGCCCTAGAAGAGGGAGTGGGAACTCGGGGGACAAGAGACACGAGAAATGGAGACAAGACAGTATCCTGATCAAGTCTCGTTTATTGGTGGCAGTGTAATGCCTTATATAGACCGGCAGGGGCGGAGGTTGGGCCAGGGCGATGATGGTGGCCCTGCGGTAGGCGTGGCCAGGTAGATCTCGGTTTCTTCGGTCGGACGTCATGTTGCGCCTGTGCCATCGGTTGGTAATTTTCCCGGGCACGGGATGGCGCCTGTGCTGTAAGTTGATCATTTTCCTGGGCGCGGGAAAATGGGTGATGAAGAACCAGGAAGAGCGCCATTTTGTACTGGCATATGAGACAGCAGAACAGGGAAGAAAGTAAATCTAGGGAGGAGGCATAAAGTGGAAATGTATAGAGCTCAGGCGTCAGTCGTCAGTTATAATCGCTATGGATGGGCCACGCAGCTCCGGACAAGAAACAATGTACGAGAATCTCTGGGATGCAGTTAAAGCAGTGTTAAGAGGGAAATTTATAGCACTAAAATGCCCACATCAAAAAGCTAGAAAGATCTCAAAGTGACATCATAACAGCACAACTAAACGAACTAGAGAATCAAGAGCAAATAAACCCCAAATCTGGCAGAAGATAAGAAATAATCAAGATCAGAGCAGAAATGAAGGAGATAGAGACACGAAGTCTCTTCAAAAATCAACAAATCCAGGTGCTGGTTTTTTGAAAAAAATAAAATAAAATAGATAGACTGCTAGCTAGACTAATAAGAAGAAAAGAAAAAAGAATCAAATAGATACAATCAGAAATGATAAAGAGGATATCACCACTGACCACACAGAAATACAAACAACTATAAGAGAATACTATAAATACCTATTTACCCATAAACTAGAAAATCTAGAAGAAATGGATGAATTCTTGGATGCATACACCCTCCCAAGACTGAATCAGGAAGAGGTTGAATCCCTGAATAGAACAACAGTAAGTTCTGAAATTGAGGCAGTAATAAATAGCCTATCAACCAAAAAAAGCCTAGGATCAGGTGGATTTACAGCTGAATTCTACCAGAGTTACAAAGAGGAGCTGGTACCATTTCTTCTGAAATTATTCCAAACAATTGAAAAGGAGGGGATTCTTCCTTAACTCATGTTATGAGACTAGCAACACCTGACATGAAAACCTGTCAGAGATACAACAGAAAAGAAAACTTCAGGCCAATATTCCTGATGAATATTGATATAGAAATCCTCAATAAATTACTGACAAACCAAATCCAGCAGCACATCAAAAAGCTTATACATGACGATCAAGTAGGCTTCATCCCCAGGATACAAGGTTGGTTCAATATACACAAATCAATAAATGTAACTCATCACATAAACAGAACTAAAGCCCAAAACTACATGATTATCTCAATAAATGCAGAAAAAGGCCTTTGATAAAATTCAATATTCATTTGTGTTAAAAACTTTCAACAAACTACGTATTGAAGGAACATACAATAAAATAATAAGAACCATTTATGACAAATGCACAACCAATATTATACTGAATGAGCAAAAGCTGGAAGTATTTCCCTTGAAAACTGGCACAGGAAACAGATGCCCTCTCTCATTACTCCTGTTCAACATAGTATTGGAAGTTGTGGCCAGGGCAATCAGGCAAGAGAAAGAAAGCATTCAGGCAGGAAGAAAGGAATTCAAATTGTCTTTGTTTGCAGGTAACATGATCCCATATTTAGAAAATCCCAAACATGATCCCATATTTAGAAAATCCCATTGTTTCAGCACAAAGGCTTCTTAAGCTGATAATCAACTTCAGCAAAGTCTTTGGATACAAAATCAATGTGCAAAAATCACAAGCATTCCTGCACCCCAACAACAGACAAGTAGAGAAGCAAATAATAAGTGACCTCCCATTCACAATTGCTACAAAGAGAATAAAATACCTAAGAATACAACTAACAAGGGAAGTGAAGGACCTGTTCAAGAACTACAAACCACTGCTCAAGGAAATAAGAGAGTACACAAACAAATGGAAAACCATTCCATGCTCATGGATAGAAAAAATCAGTACTGCAAAAATGGCCATATTGCCCAAAGATTCAATGTTATTCCCATCAAACTGTCATTGACATTCTTCACAGAATTAGAACAAAACTATTTAAAAATCCATATGAACCAAAGGAGCCCATATAGCGAAGAGAATCCTAAGCAAAAAGAACAAAGCTGGAGGCTTCATGCTACCTGACTTCATATTACACTACAACGCTACAGTAACCAAAATAGCATGATACTGGTATGAAAACAGAAACATAGACCAATGCAATAGAATAGATAACTCAGAAATAAGACCACACATGTAAAACCATCTGATCTTTGACAAACCTGATGAAAACAAGCAATGGGGAAAGGATTTCCTATTTAATAAATGGTGCAAGGAGAACTGGCTAGCCATACGCAGAAAGTTGAAACTGGACCTGTTCCTTACACCTTATACAAAAATTAAATCAAGATGGATCAAAGACTTAAATATAAAACCCAAAACTTTAAAAATCCTAGAAGAAAATCTAGGCAATGTCATTTAGGACAGAGGTAAGGGTAAATATTTCATGATGAAGATGCTAAAAGCAATTGCAACAAAAGCAAAAATTGACAAATGAGATCTAATTAAACTAAAGAGCTCTGCGTAGCCAAAGAAACTATCATCAGATCACAAAGACAACATACAGAATAGGAGAAAATTTTTTCAATCTATCCATCTGACAAAGGTCTAATATCCAGAGTCTACAAGGAACTTAAACAAATTTACAAGAAAAAAAAAATCCCATTAATAAGTGGGTAAATGACATGAACTAACACTTCTGAAAAGATGGTATTTTTTTTTACAGCCAACAAATAGAAAAAGCTCAGCGTCTCTGATCATTAGAGAAATGCAAATCAAAACCACAAAGAGATACTATCTCATGCCAGTCAGAATGGCAATTATTATGAAATCAAGAAACAACTGGTGAGGCTGTGGAGAAATAGGAATGCTTTTACACTGTTGGTAGGAATGTAAATTATTAAACCATTGTGAAAGATAGTGTGGCAATTCCTCAAAGACCTAAAACCAGAAATACCATTTAACCCAGCAATCCCATTACACGGTATATACCCAAAGGAATAGAAATCATTGTATTATAAAGATACATACACATGTATGTTCACTGCAGCACTATACACTACAGTAAAGACATGGAATAAACCCAAATGCCCATCAAAGACATTTTGGATAAAGAATATGTGGTACATATACCACCATGGAATACTACACAGCCATAAATAGGAACAAGATCATGTCCTTTGCAGGGACATCAATGGAGTTGGAAGCCATTATCCTCAGCAAAGTAATGCAGGAACAAAAAACTAAACCCTGCATGTTCTTATAAGTGGGAAATGAACAATGAGAATATGTGGACATGGGGAGGGGAACAACACACACTCTGGCCTGTCATGGGAGAGAGAGTTTGAGGGGATGGGAGAGTATCAGGAAAAATAGCTAATGCATGTGGGGCTTAATACCTAGGTGATGGGTTGATAGGTACAGGAAACCACCATGTAACAAATTTGCACATCCTGCACATGTACCATAGAACTTAAATAAATAAATATTTAAAAACATAATATATAAAAATTTATAAAATCTTACTAAACAGTCTTTAGATACATTTTCTTCAGCGGCTCTGTGTAAGCAGACCTGGCAACCTCATGGGGTGTTTTAGAATAATACTTTTAGTTCAAAAGCATCAAAAGTGGTGCCATATGAGTTCTGTGCAGTGAAATCTCCATCTGGTCATATTTAGGTCTAGTACATCTTTGAGGTACTTTGGAATTACCACAACCCTTATTAGAAGTATTTATGTCAGTATGTCTGACTGACACTGGCATGTCAGTAACTTAGAGGTTGTGTTATTTTGGGCAAGTTGTTTGAAAACTGTGGGTCTTCATCTTCTTAAGTAAAATAATAGGAGAATCATTATATTTGTCTCACAAAGTAGTTATCAAGCATAGAAGCAGCAGCAAATCCTTATAAAATGTAAATTAGCATTCCTATTATTTTACTCTATTTTGAATATATACATTCTTTATTGTATCAACCATTTTAATTTATCCTGGGTAAGAATAGAGCCGGATATTTTCGTTTTTACAGTCCTCTGTTATATTCTTCTTAAATCCTTGTGAAACACATTTGCTTTTGAATATACCTCCCACTGGCTTGTATAGTACTAAAAGTTTTTAAATATTAAAATCCTAAATTTATGACCAGATTTTAGGGGAATAGAGTATTCATTTATAGCCAATCTTACAAATTATTCATTATGGAGGTTACCACAATGCTCTGCAGGTGATGTCTGCTGGCTAAGGGTACTACTGGAAAATACTAATTTTCCTCTGATAAAAAGTGGCAGAAAATATTTTGTGATTAGGTTAAGACTACAGTCTGGGACTATTAATCAGGTGGTTGATAAGTATACACAGAGATCTGAAAATCATGTGCATTGTCTAGCTTTGACTTCCAAAGATCCACAGGTGGATAGTTGGGTTTGCATAAAAGAATGACAATATCACTTAGCTATTATTTTAAAATCCTGAAAATAAAACTAATCCACTTATGTATTTCAGACATAACTGTTACGTCAAAATTAGGTTAGTAGAGAAAAAATATGTTCTGGTTTTGTGAGGGCTAAATGAGATGATATATGCAAAGACCAATAATTGGTACATAGTAAGTACTCAATAAATGATATCTATTGTATCCTTAAGAATAACCACATATAATTACTAAATTTCTAATTACTAAAGTTTTCATGTCTGCTAATGTAGCCATTATTTGAAAAATCTGGTTAAAATATTTTTAATCCCAGTCCACCTATCATGAGGACCAATCAAGTCTCTTTAATGGTAGGAGCCCTTTATTTTATGATAGCTATGAGTAAGTGTTGCTGCTTTTTAAATAGAGACTGCATCTAAAATGCATATTGAGGTTGAGTACAACTCTGGGACTAGAATTTTCATATAAAAGGAAGCAAAAAGCATAATTTTCCAGAATGCACTGTGATAGAATTACTGGGATAAGGAGCTTTAGATTAGGACCTTTCTTAGCATTCAAGAGGTAAATACTTACCTGCCTACCCATGCAAATCATGCTTGTTTGTTACATAGTCATTCTGCCTCTTAGGGAAGGTATAGTATGAAACATCTCACGACAAAAATGTTGGTGTGGGGGTGTAGGGACATCATGCCATAGCACGCTTTAATTATGACAGGGAAAGGACTCAACATGAGGAGGCACTTACAGACTTTCATTTGTTGTATTTTGTATCTTGATGACATTTAAGATGTGTACACTGGTTCAGAACAAGTAAAGCTGTGAGTTTTATTCCATAATTCATATGGCTGGTGTCGTGTTTGTTTCTTTTTTTCAATTTTTGCCCGATTGTTAACATTTCAATGGTTGCATGTTTTCTCTCTGGAATATCAAGATTTTAAAGTGGGATGTTATTAAGTGGAGGCCCTTCTATAGCTCATTGAAGCCATTTATCTTGATGTCTACTCTATTTCTAACTGCGTAGAGCATTTAATCCTTTGTTAGTGGTAGGTGAGTTCTAAAGAACATGAAGAGAGTAAAACCAGTGTCTTAGTTTGCTAGGATTGCCATAACAAAGTATCACAAACTGAGTGGTTTAAACAAAAGAAATGTATTGTCTCACAGTTCTGAAAGATAGAAATCCAAGGTAAAGGTGTCATCAGGGTTGGCTCCTTCTGAAAATTTTCAGAGAAAATCCATTTCATACCTCTAGCCCAGCTTCTGATGGTTTGCTGGCAATCTTTGGCTTTTCTTGGCTTGTAGAAATGTCACCTCAATCTCTCTCTTCATCTTCACATGACATTCTCCCTGTATGCATGTCTGTCTTCAAATTTCCCCTTTCTATAAGGACACTGGTCATATTGGATGACAATATAGCCTAATGACTTCATTTTAACCTGATTACCTCTGTAAAAGGCACTGTCTGCAAATAAGGCCACATTCTAAGGGACTAAGGGTTAAAGTATGAATTTTAGGGCAACACAATTCAACCCATACAACAATAAGTCACTGTAGTTCAGATTTTTAAGGAATATTCGTAATTGTAACGTAGCATGAAAGGGCAAATGGACTTCTTGTCTGGGTGTCATGGGAATATGGAGAGAACAGCTCACTAAGTAATTACAATCCCAGAATTTTAAAATTCAGATTGAGGTTGTAGGAAGAAAGCACGCTATTTATTGAATAATAGTAATAATAAATATCACCTCAACAGTGCCAGGAAAATGCTCACAATTTCGGCACTAAAATGATATGTTACCCTTTGTTTACTCTTGTTTTTGCCATTCCTTTAAATTTTTTTCACTTTGTCCTTCTTTTTTCTTCTATTTTCTTTTCTCTCTTCTTTCATCTTTCTCATTATCTGTCTGTGACTCCTTATCTAAAATCTTTATAACAATGTGGCCAATATCGACTTAAAGCGTGCTTACTCCTTCACTTTAAATTATTTTAAGGACTAATAGTCAAATGGAGATCAAAGATAAATGTTATTTCTAGAGAAGTTGTGGTGTGACATTAAAGAAAACAAACACAAACATATGCATACAAAAAAAGAAAAAAGAAAAAAATATTCCAACAAATAACCTAATCCCATCCTACCCACATAGCATCTGTGAAACATCTCATCACCGTCTTTCCTTGGTGGGTGTGAGTGAAAAGCAGGAGGAAAGGAAGGAAGAGGAGATGACGTCTGTGTTTATGTCTCCCTAGGTGTTAGCTGTGTGTTTGTGACTCATTGCTTCATGCTTTCTTAGTAGGGGCCATTTCACATTTTTCTGGACAGATTTCAGGTGGGCTGTGTGGTTAGTTAACACTGTAGGCTCATGTTTGTGCCAGGTGTTACCTTAATAAGCAATCTGACCAGAATTATTGCTTTCTGAAAAACACATTTATTCAGAGAAATCATCTCTGATTTTGATTCTATGGGTTTGAAAGAAACAGATGCTAATGGAACCACAAACCATGGCAAAACAAAAAGCTTTTTTCTCTTTGTTATCTCATCCAGAATAAATGTGCAGGTCTAGCATTGAACCTGATCTTAGGATGCACTTAGATTCTGTCCCTACTAATAAAGCAGGAACACTTACTGATAACCATGACAAGCAAGATTTTCTGTCACTGCCACTGCAATCATTCGGCCATTTTATGTGTGGGGAATTTAGAATGGGCCCAGACTCTAGTGTGCTCCTGGGTTGGGGAGAATTTCTCTGCAGGTATGGAGGCCTCACAGCTGACAACAATGCCATGGGATGTAGGACATGGTTAAGGGTGCACGTTTGAAGGAAAGAAAATACCCTGATTAGAAGTCCCTGGTGATGGTAGAAGTTTGCAGAGAGAGATTGTTATGAAAATAATAGAAAAATGTGTCTTAAAAGCCCATAAGAACAATTTAATTTCACTGTCATTGAATGAGATAAAGGCACTTTTTACTACTTATGAGTTATAGCTGACTTCTGTTATTCTCACTCACACATATGTGTGTGTGTGTGTGTGTTTTCATATATGTGAATAAAAATTTAAAAGAACTGTAAAGTATAACAATATTTCTAAACTTGCAAAAAATTTCAAGTAAACCTGTTTAGGACAATAAGGGGGATATATCTTTATCTAGGATTTGGAATTAATTTGTAAACGAGTAACTCCAAGAAACTGTTACAGAGGAGCAAGAAATCCTTTATTAAGTACAGAATTATTAGATACCAAGGTTATTGCAGAGTGGGTGCCAGTGAACTTGGATTTCTGTCTATACAGTGAGAAAAGCTAAAAAGAAAAGTTGTAGTTCCTGTTTAGAATTTGTGAAACTTCTGGAATTGCCTATAATGTTTGTTCATGCATGTATTTGATCTTACACCTACCACCATATCCAATAACACTCCACGAAATATGTAGCCAAAATTTGTAAGAAGTCTGTACTTGTGGTATAGACTTCAGGTTAATATAAAAGTATTTTAACAAAAGCATATTGTGATCAAACCGAAATGATTCATAATGAAGTCAGTTATACAGAGATGCTTAAAGAGGAGGAAAATAAATATCTGACTCCTTTCATTCTTCCTTTTTCCATTTTTTAAAATATAACATTTACATTTTTTAGGATTTCTCTTCCTGATTCATCACATGTGAGTTTTTCAATCTGCTACACAAGGAATGTAATAGAAGCCTTCAATTTTAAGTCATTCACTTATTTACAGACATTGTTTACTGGATATATTCCTTGACTCCAACCCTTATTTCTCCCAGCTAGCTAAGATATTAGTGGATACCCTATCAGTGCTAAAGATTTTTTTTTCCCAAGTCAAGGAAGATATATGTAGTCTCTCAGATGCACTAAGTACCACTCAGGATTTCACAAAAAGGAGACTCAGTTTCTGGCTCTAAAATCATATTGTCACTGGTCCATTACATTTCAGACATTCATTTTATATCACTAATTGTATTTCATCTGTGTCGCTCTTACTACGATGAGCTTGTCCCAGTGGGGGCCCTTTTAGCATATCTGTCTCTTTCTCAGTTTAGGTGAGAATTCCAATTTTCTTGCCCAATATTTGCTTCTCCACCTGTAAGTCACACTGATTGTTCTCAAAAGAAGGTGAAAGGATACTAGCTGTGTGAAAAAGACAAGGTTGATTGTTTTGTGAGCTTTAAACAGTACTATTCTAGAGGAAGTTCTTGTTCTCTAAGAAACTAAGACCCAGAAGGTATGATCAAGTCCCTGCTAATGTGGGCCTGAGGATTGATAATCCCACTCTCTAGTAATAAATTGACTCCTACAAAGATATGTGCATTCACTTATCTTATTGTTTTCCTTCAATCAATTTCCCAATAGGTTGGCTTAATGAGAAAGCAAAAATTAATCTCATCTCTTACCTGCTCTCCTTTCTAACTGAAATAAAGTCTCACTTGAAAGTGAATAAGTTGAAATATTTTCTATTCTCATGTGCTGAAATGGTTTTTGCTATCAGGTTGGGATTGCTGGCAGCTCTTAGAAGTGTGATGTGCAAGAACCCAACACTCAACTTGCAGCTCTGCTCACTGGTGTATCATTTTCAACCTAGCACTTCAGATAATTATGCATGAATGTACATTCTATGAATGGAGAGCCCAAATATTATTCACTTTTATATTGCCCCATGCCTCGGGCATAGTTAGTACCTACACTGATCTTGTCAGTATAGAAGATGTGCCTCTGTTGAGTGAGTGATTTAGCATGAAGCCTGAAGTTGTTGTCATTTGCGGTTTTCTCTCTTTCCCTGCCTGCCCAAATCCTTTCCCGTTGTCCATGATGATGTCTGTCATTTATCAGACTTCTCCCAGTGTTTGAATAAATAATAAAAAGCAATGTAAATTGTGTGACCACATAAAATATTGCATGTGGAGTGATCCAAGTGTTATTATTTCATTATAGTTATCTAAAGTTCACTTAGCAAAAAGGGTAATGGAATCCACATATTTGTACTTGCTAAGATCTGTTTTTGTTGTTGTTGTTGTTGTTTGGGGTATAAGTAGGAAAAGACACTTCCCATGAAATTCACTTTAAAATGTTTTCCCAGGAGTCAATGAGCATAAGAACACTGGCTGATGCTAGGCCAGAAGAATGGCAGCCCTAAAGTGTCTGAAGTCAGGTGCAGTTAGGTTAGAAAGAATCAGCTTGTGTAATCCTGAGATAAGCAATGTCTAAGAAATCTCTATGCTAACACATGACAGCATGGAGCCAGAGGAAGATACAGCCACCCTAACCAAAAACAGCATGGAGCAAGAACTCTTAAGTAGATACAGAAGAAGAACGACTGTTCTCCTAGCCTCTCCATTTAGAACTATAAGCAATTCTTGGGTGAGAAAACCGGAGTTTCTTTGCAGAAACTATGACATATTTCTTGTACAGCAATGTAACTGTGCACAGTAAATTCTATGCATTTATCGCAAAGCATCTCAGATATGCTTAACAAATCTTTCATTAACTTACATCACAAATTAATAATTACATACCATTAGTATTCTATGTAGATTTCTAAGAAGAATTCTATGTAGATTTCTGAAATAGATGGTTCTTCCTTGGCTATTGAAAATTAAGTGTTCTATGCTCTCAGGAGGCAAAACCATGTAAGCTGCCCGTTATGTATGTTTGCATTAAGGAGATTTATTCTGACTAGGTGTTTCATTTGTCACATTTGCATAATGGCAGTGTTTTCTGCACTAACTGTGCATACACCTGTGCAGTCTATCAAACACACATGGTCAGAGGCAGGCCTAAAGGAAAAGACCTAAGCATTGTTATTAATATTTTTAAAAGTGACAACAACAAATATCCTTCTTAGATAAAGGAAAGATTGATATGCCCTTCAGTGCTAAATATGTTATGAAGGCTTTTCATATATGTCTCATGTACAATTGTTACAAATAATAATTATTTTTATCATCTCTATTGTTACTAAAAATAAAGTGATTTCCTTATACTCTCACCTTTTCCTGGCAATCATCTCAAATTCTCCTTCCCCAGATTGATTGAACCCAATCTCAAAATCTATAGGAAACAGTTTTTTCAAATTTTTAAAATCATGATTCATGAAAAGATATAATTCTTACAAATGTCTAATCAGGAAATTTTAAGAAACAGTGTCCTTATGTATTTGATATCTGAGTGTTTTATTCTGTCCTGTTTTCTATTTAACTCCATTCATTTCATTTTATTTCCTTTCATTTTATTCTATTCTTTTATTTTGAAAAATCATGAAGTTAGGTAATGACTTGCAGTTTGAATATCAGTGACCTTTTTCTCCTCCTAGTATGGCTCTGACTTCTCTACACATTAAGCTCTACTAAGTGGATGAGAAAAAGATCATGTTGCTAAGGCAGAACAAAAAAAAACTCCAGCTTGGCAAATAATAACTTCCCTGAGCTTATAAATGTGTTGGTGAGCCAAATGTTTCCTTTGAACACTCCACTAGATTTTAGATTGCCCTTTGGACTGTGACGATCAGACAGTAATACATTCCTCTCTGTAGCAAATGTGAGTGCTCATTATCTCCCCATCTGGCTAGGAGAATACATTTGGCTGTTCTTTGAGGAAGTGATATTTAATTTTAAGGATTTATCATTCTGATTCATGTTCAGCAGTTGAGGATGATGAGGTATGAGAGACTGACTAAACAGTGTGATGATGGATCGTTGTACCTACTCAGGACCGGGTAAAAGCAGTTCTCTTAATGGTTTCATTCAGTGTGTTACATAGCTCCCTTGTGTCTCTTTGCCTCAGATCTGGTCTCTAGAATATATGTGCATCAGTAAAAAGAGAAGTACATTACACCAAACCAAGGCATATGGACAATTAATTTCAAATTGAAACCAATATTGGATAATGACGGGGCAATGGCGCTTGATGTGAACACCAACTTAAATTATGAGGAAAGTCATTGGATGGGAGAAGAGGTTACTGTCTTGGGTTCTAATTGTTTTTTATTAACAATACAGAGGAGAATAGAAAAGAGATTTTATATTTGGCTCTCTCTTCTTAATCATTCTGTGTAACATGTAAGATCAAGATGTCCTATTCATTTTATATATGTTGTTTTTCTCAGAATCGTACAACTTAGCACTGCTTAAAATCTTATCTGGGGTGACATCAGGAGGATGGTGAAGTAGGAAGCACCAAGAATCTGATTCTCCCCACAGAAAACAATTGTACTGCAGAAACTGTTTGATGTAACTATTTTGGAAATCTGGAGTCTATTTGAAAGCTTGCAGTTTGCAGAGGAAAACATGGTTAGTAAACTGTTTAATTTAGCCAACTTCAGCCTTTAGGGTAGTAGCGGCTACCTACCCCCTAGCCCTCCGTTAGGCGGTCATGTCATGCCTGTTTTTGGTGTGGCTTCCTGGAACCAAGATGGACAAGCAAGAGTTTGTCCTCCGTGTATCCAGATTCCGAGTTCTGGTTGCTGACAGGTTCAGGCACAGAGGCTGGCTACCACTGTCATGGATATCACTGTCTCAACTCCCACTGTTTCCCCCCTCACCCCTTTTCCTCTTTTAGAAGCCAGGCATTTAAAGATTAGAATATCCAAAAACAACCACACATATCAGGGCATTTAGAAAGCCAGCATACAAGCCCATGGAAGGACATAGACCCAGAACTAAGTCCTGAGATGACCTTAAGCTTTCACCTCAGGCAAATCCTCAGCACAGAGATACCCTTCAACAATGAAAAAGACATCTTCTGGAAGCAGAGGAAGAATAAAATTTCCAGAGTTAACACAATGTAAGGTTGAAATAGACAGTTTTCAATTTCAAAAAACCACAAGGCATTAAAAAAACCTCAGAAATGCATAGCCCACCTGAAGGAACAAAAAAACTCAAAATCATCTCTGAGGAATCCCAGATTTTGATTTAATAAATACTTTAAAATAACTATCTTAAAAGATGCACAAAGAGCTGAAGAAGGACACAGACAAAGATAGGAAAATAATGCTCCAGGCTTATCTTGCATATTTTCTACCCTAGTCCTGGAATCAGCCATTTCTCTAAGGAGCACTAGTCCCTATTATCAGGGAATAATATTAGAACCCAAACTCTGGGTACTCAAAGTGCTAGTTGCTGCTAGAGTGACAGACCTAAAACTAAATGTGTTTATACTAACTTGTGTTTATGCACATACCTATACATAATTAATAACTATCCACATCAATATATTAAGTTAAACATGAATTCACACTGGTGTGTTAAACTAATCCATGATCAAGTGAATCCTTGCTTTTCCATGAACTCTAACTCCAACAGTAAGAAGATTGACTCTCACCTTCTGCCATCCATCTACTTGATTGTTCTGTTCTGGAATACGTGTGTAGCAGGATCAGAATTGCTAACCTGTACACCCCTGGGAAACAACTATATCAACTAAAGTATAGTGCTTAAGTACAGTTCCTTTTGTCTTCAGTCTTACAGACTCCACTCATTTCCGAAGTTACTTAGGTCAGTACATTTTCTCCCAATCTCTTTCAGGGAGTTTGGCACATATATTTGTAATACAGTTAGATTCTCTTTTCAGTCTGCATGTTTTTTTTTCTGAGATCTTCCAACCTCCTAACCTATTTTTTAAATTTTCAAACACTGAGGATTGCCCCTTGTATTGTAAAGATTTATGGGTAATGTCTTGTATGCAACTTAAAAAATCATGCAGAATAATTTTATTGCCCTAATAATTCGCTGTGCTTCACTTTTTAATCCCTACCTCCTCCTGAATTCCTGGCAACCACTTACAATTTTACTGTCTGTATATTTTTACCATTTGCTAGTATGCCATATAATTGGAGTCATACCAGTTGTAGCCTTTTCAATTGTCTTCTTTCAGTTAGCAA
Organism: Macaca nemestrina; assembly: GCF_043159975.1. NCBI lineage: Eukaryota > Metazoa > Chordata > Mammalia > Primates > Cercopithecidae > Macaca > Macaca nemestrina. Next base: position 12,046,791 of record NC_092126.1, read on the forward strand.
TGTCTATTTAAGATTCCTCCATGTCTTTTCATGGTTTGATGGCTCATTTCTTTTTATTGCAGGATAATAGTCTACTCGTACCCAATTGGTGGATGTACTAGTTTATTTAGCCGTTAACCCACTGAAGAACATCTTGATTGCTTCCAGTGTTGGATTATAAATAATGCTGTCATAAGCATTCACATGTAAAATTTTTGTTTGGACGTGAGTTTTTAAATCAGTTGTGTAAATATCCAAGAGTGGGACTGCTGGATCATATGGGAAGACTCTGTTGAGCTTTCTAAGAGCTGCCAAATTGTCTTTCAGATTGGCAGTACCATTTTGCATTTGCACCATCAAATGAATTAGAGTTCCTATTGCCTCAAATAGCCTCAGCATTTGCTATTGTCAGGTTTTTGTCATCTCTAGGTTCTCTATTTACTATTTCCTCTCCTACCTATGGGCCACATTATCCAGTTTTTCATGTGTGTAATAGTTATTGATTGTATGCTTGTCATTGTCAATGCTATATTTTTGAGTGTATAACTTTGTTTTTTCATTTTAACAAATATTGACTTTCAATCTGGAAGATGGTTACTTTACTGGTAGCTTAGCTTGATCTTGACAAAGTCTGGTTTTAGCTTTTATAAATTAAGTCTACAGTATTCCTTATCCTTATCTTTATTCTTGGGCCAGGGTACCTCTACTCCTAATGTGTGGGCTTTCAGAGGCTTTAACTGAATGCTCAGGGTATTCAATTAGGTTTTTAAAACTATATCTGGTTGTAACTTCAGAATTTATGGTCCTGTGTGTCTTTTAACATATTTGCTTCACTCATACACCAACTTCTTTGATAGGCATCACAGAATACTGCTTTGCACATGTATGGTAGTCCCCCTAGATACACAGTGCACATGTACAGTAGTCCCCCTAGATACCTCTTGAAACACTTTCTGTGTTTCAATTACTTGAAGTCTACTGGAGTTTGAAAATAGGTGAGGGCAGTACAATAAAATATTTTGAGAGAGAGAGAGAGAGAGCGAGAGAGAGAGAAAGGGAGTGTGTGTATGTGTGTGTGTGAAGGAGAGAGACCATTCACATACTTTATTCCAGAATATTGTTATAATTGTTTTATTTTATTATTACTGTTAATCTCTTACTGTGCCTAATATATAAATGAAACTTCATCATAGGTATCTTTGCATAGAAAAAGCATAGTACATGTAGGGTTTAGTACTATCTGAGTTTCAGGCATCCACTGGGGATCATGGAGTGTATCCCTTGTAGGTAAGGGGAGATTACTATATAGTTAAATATTTGCTCAACAGTGCAAGGAAACTTCTATCAGACTGTGAGGCTCCCTCTCTGTACATCTCCTTCCTATCTAGTATCTTGTTCCAGAAATTCTAGCCATCATTTTACCTTCTAACTCTGATCTTTGTTTCCTCCACTAGTGAAGCTACTGCCCTCTGTTTAGAACTCACTTCCCTGTGGTGATATTTAAAAATTCCCCCAGAGAGAAAATTAGGCTGAAGTGGAACTCATCTCCCATGGTACCCCAGGGATCAGAGTACTATCTTTTTTGCCCTCCAATGTCCTCAAACAATTGCATTGTAAATTTTGTATATTTTATAATTGTTTACAGTGTGAGAGGGGACAGATACGTCCAATAATTCATCATGATCAGAATCAGAACAAGTTGATATTTGCTTTTTGAAGAAACTTTTTTGATGAATTTAATCCTAACCTGATTTCTTAAACATATTTTTGTTTAAAAAGTTAGAGATTTTAGTATCGCCATTTAGACAATTTATTTTTATGTATGACGTGAGTTAAGATAAAATTTCGTATTTTACCATATGGATAATTAATTATTTCTGCACCATGAATTTAGTACCTATCTTTGACCCATCCTTTACAGTCACTGTGTGTGTAGCCAGAACGAGGCAGATTCAGGATTTCCAAATATAGATGTTAAGAAAGGAAAACTGTGGTCCAAAAAATACCAAGTACTACTAATACATTACTCACAGCTTTAAAAAGCAGAATAACTAAAAATGAATTAAAATTAGAATGTTTATTTCTTGCAATTTAATAAACTGTAGAAATGATCCCAAGAATGTCACATTTAACATTTCATTTCCTCTGGGATTTTAAAATGATGTTTAATTGCAAGATGGTGCCCTTTGAATAAGACCCTGTTTACAAGTGTTAAATTTCAAGTAGGCTACTTCCATGGTTCTCCATAATGTGTCTCCATGGAGCAGCATATAAACTCCAGGGGAAGATTTATAAATCAAGAAAAACCAGATGCTTCTGTGTCACCAGATTGCTTACCTACCCATTCCCAAGGTTGCAACCAGATTTGCAATTCAAATGATTTCAGAATAAAATTTTTATTTTCATTTAGTGTTATATAATATTTTATTTTTGTGAGTTATTTGAGAGGTAATGAATAGGAATATACTACTTTGGTCTACTAATAAACATTACGTTTTTTGAACTGGTCTTGATAGGAGAGTATGACTTAAATACTATATACCCTTAACAGAAATTAGGCATTTGGCCTAATGTAACTCTGCAGTTCTACAGTCTAGCTTTCTTGTCCTGACTTGTGGAAAGATGGTTAATATATCTGTCCACAAATTGTTCCATAAAGAGTTGGCATGTGTTCAGAACAAGCTGAATTTTATCTCAAATACCACACTTCCCTATACTAGAAATTAAGGCAGTAGCTAGAAGTTATGAGGTGGAATGGAGGAGTCATCTTATCCCTTTCATAATATTCAATGTCCTTGTCTCTAGCACTTTCTCTGAAATATTAATAATCATAGGGTATCTCTTGCTATCCATTCCTGTCCATAGCCATTCTAGGCATATTAATAGATTAAAAATAGAGTTAAGAGAAAGGTAAAAATCTTGGTGATATGTGGAGAGAAATGCTTTTCTAAGATACCATAGCTACTTTTGGTTATGGGGCATATGCTTTCTAGTGAGGGTAATGGAAATATTAAGGTAAGCGGGTAAGATTGCAGAAGTGGGTTGTGAGCCCACTGTGATGAGTTCTCTAGATGTTTCTTTCTGACCCGTCACCAGCCTGCCTATTCCTACTCATACCTGCAACACCATGAAGTTCTTTCCTTTCCCATTGACTTCTTACTGTATTCTTAGCAAAGACAAAAATTTCCTTATTTCCCTGAGACATAATCAGGGTAAATACATTCCACGGAATGTTGCTAAAGAGATATTTTGTAGCTAATTCAAAAGCATAATGAAATGTATGGTTACAGTTTTTTTAATCTGCCTGTGTATTAGTCCGTTCTCATACTGCTAATAAAGACATACCCGAGACTGGCTAATTTATAAAGAAAAAGGTTTAATTGACTCACAGTTCCACAGGCCTGAAAAGACCTCAGGAAACTTGCAATCATGGCAGAAGAGGAAGCAAACACATCCTTCTTCATATGGTGGCAGGAAGGAGAAGTGCCGAGCAAAAGGGGAAAGGCCCATTATGAAACCATCAGATCTTGTGAGAACTCACACACTATCTTGAGAAGAACAGCATGGGAGTAACTGCATCTGTGATTCAATTACCTCCCACCAGGTCCCACCCATGATATGTGGGGATTATGGGAACTACAATTCAAGATGAGATTTGGATGGGGACACAGCTAAACAATATATGCCTGAGATAAATGACATCTTTGAATTAAAGAAGCATTTTCTCAAAAATTTTTGAAGGGATTAATGATTCAGATAAAAAGCAAAGTGGTTGCTTGTCCACTTGAGAAAATGGTCAAATGTAGAGCTTATTGGATAAAGATGAAAAGTTGTCTGAGTTTCTCTGATTTAGTACTTTCAATATAGAAGTGGCTAAAGAACACAAAATAGAGAAAACTCCATTGACCAAAAGTAATTTTTAATTAAACAAAACTCCTATGAAGCTTGTTATGAGCAAAGAAATCAAGCTGTTTTAATCACCTGGCAAGACATTGTGAGAGTTTTCTGATCATATAAAAAGTTTCAATTAAAATAGCATGCTGGAATTCGAGGAACATACCTAATTGAAATGTCTGAGCTATAAATACAGTAAAAGTGCTGTTTTAGGGGTAACAACTTTATTGAGATATAAATCAAATACCATAGAATTCACCCGTTTAAAATACACAACCCAGTGGATTTTAGTATATTTGTAGGTGTTTGTAATCTTACCACAGCTAGATTTAGTACATTTTTTGTCAAATCAAAATTGTTACTACATCCCAGCCTTCTTTTCTTTCCCCATCCTACACAGCCCTAATCTAATCACAGTACTAATATAGCACTAACAACAGTACTCATCTACTAATCACAGTACTAATATAGTACTAATACCCATACTAATCTAGTACTAACAACAGTACTCATCTACTAATCACAGTACTAATATACCTAATCATAGTACTAATCTACCTAATCACAGTACTAATCTACTTTTTGTTTCTACAGTTTTCCCTTTTCTGGACACGTTATATGAATGGAATCATATAATATGTATTTTGTGACTGTTTTCTTTCATTCAGCATAATGTTTTCAAGCTTCATTCATGTAGTAGCATACATCAGTATTGTCATGCAGTGCATAATAATGTTTAGGTCAATGACAGACCACATATACAATGGTGGTCCCATAAGATTATAATAAAGGGGGATTCAAGATGGCTTAGTAGATACAGCTAGCATGTGCCTCTGTCACAGGGAGGAAACAAAATAACAAGTAGATATTCACGCTTTGAATAGAATATCTAAGAAAGAACACTGGGTTCAACAGAAATGCAATGGAAAGGACCAAAAGCAAAAAAAAAAAAATAAGGAATTTAGGTAGTCAGCTTGGTTAGGTAGGGCTGGGAGTCAAGATAAGTTCCTGGACTTAGGAAAGAGGTTAGGGAGAGACCCCAGGGCTCCACATTCCCACCACAAACCTTTTAATCCCAGCTATGGGAGAGCTCTCAACCCACACGGGCCTAAAGACTAACATACGAAGCTGCCTAGAGATTGCAGAGACATTGCTCCAGACAGGGAACTCAGGCTCAGTCCCACAGTCCTCCAAGTTCTGTGAAGTTGCAGTTTGGCACTATTCTGAGAACTAAACCCCCAATAATCTGCATCCTGCCCTGGAGTTAGGGCTGCTGCTGCTGCTGCTGCTTCCAGGTCAAGTAGGGAGAGAGGAGGCCAAGTACTTTCACATGCCTCAAGGACAAATGACTCTGACACTGCTGCAGGCTGCTGTGGAACTGAGGCACAAGGAAACTGTGCATCCCATAACTACCTGCCTACCCTACACTGAGAGTGACCCCTCCCTCTCCAGTGGAAGACCTGCAGTGCAGCTGCCACTACCTACACCTGAGCATTCTACCAGCAGTCTGGGAAAAATCCTGCCCCTGCCTATCACAGCTAATGTGTGAATGTGCTACAAGGGTGGTAAATAGATGTCTGTCAGCCTGGTCCTGTCCGCCTGGTACTCAAACATGATACTTATGGGACTAGAGATTGCCCAACCCCGTCCACTACTGTTGGCATCTGAATACTCCTCCTGGAGTATGAAGTCAGGCTGAACCAACCTGCCAATACCTCCATAGCTGGCACCCACCCACACGTGTCACCCACCAGTGGGCCAGGACGCTGACTTGCCCAACCTGTTACAGCCACTGCCAACACCAACATGGATCACTTGGATTCCAATGGGTTGCTCCACTGCTGCTGCTACTATCACCCATATCACACTTGCTGCCCAGGGACCCAAGAACACACCCACATGCCTAGACCACTGCTGCCACTACCAGCATCTGAGCAAGCCAACTGGAAGCCAAGAATTGGTCTGCCTGGACTCACTGACACCAGTTCCAGCGAATGTCACACTGAGGCCCAAGAACAAGCATGCTCAGCCCATTCTTACACCACTGGGGCCCAAAGACTAGCCCACTTGACACCCTAGTCCCTAGCAAAACTCCACACCAGCCTCTACTAATAACTGCATTCTAACCCATCAAGAAAATCAGATACCACTGACACTGTTTACAGCCAAATAAATCACACTGAAATTACGGTACTGCATACATCCAAAACCAAAGTCAAAGTACTTGGTGTAACCAACCAAATATACACTTCTTCAGGAAAAAGTCCTTTCCTACAAAAGAAAATTCAAAACATTGGAAGAAACTAGTATTACACCAGATGCACAGATGTCAATGTAAAGACACAGGAAACATGAAAAATTCAGAAAATATAATACCTCCAAAGGAACACAATAATTCTCCAGCAACAGATCCCAATAAAAAATTCACAAAATCCTGGATAAAAAAAATTCAAAATACTAATTTTAAAAACGTTCAGCAAGACACAAGTGAATTCTGAAAAACAATATAGAGAACTCAAAAAACAGGATTCAGGATATAATTAAGAAATTTATCATAGATAGATATTTTTTAAAAGAACCAAACAAAAATTCTGGAACTAAAGAATTCACTGAATGAAATACAAAATACATTCCAAAACTTCAACAATAGACTAGATCAAGCCAAAGAAAAAAATCTGAAAACTTGAGGATAGGTATTTTCAAATAACCCAGTCAGAAAAAAAAAAATTAATAATATAAAAGAAAGAGCAAAGCCTTTTGACATTATAGACAACATAAACTGACAGAATAATCAAATCACCATTGTCCCTGAGGGTGAAGATTAAAAAATTTAGAAAATCTAACAAAATGTTAGATGAAAACTTCCCAAATCTAAGGAGAGACCTAGACATCCAAACACAAGAGGATCAAAGACCTCTAAACAGATATAGTGCAAAAATGTCTTCTCCACAGCACATTATAGTCAAAGTATATAAAGTCAAAGCAAAAGAGAGAATACTAAAAAAGAGCAAGATAAAAATGTCTTGTCATCTATAAAGGAATCCCCATCAGACTAAATTGGCCTCTAAGAAGAAACCTTACAGGCCAGGAGAGAAAGGGATGACATATTCAAACTGCTGAAAGCAAAAACTGGCACCCAGGAATGCTATATGCAGTGAAATTATCCTTCATAAATAAAGGGGAAATGATTTTTTCCTATGTAAGAAAATGCTTAGGGAACTCATTACCACTAGACCAGTAGTACTACAAGAAATGCTCAAGGGAGTCTTAAAGTTAAAAGTGAAAAGATGACATTTACTGTCATGAAAACACACAAAGTATAAAACTTACTGGTTTTGATTATAAAACCAAACACACAAATGAGGAAGACAAAGGACTCAAATGGAACTCCTTCAGTAAAACATCAAACTACAATGACAAATATTAAGAGAAAAATAAAGGGAGAAAGAATAAACAAAACAAAAACAATGAAGAATATAACAGTAATAAAACTTCATGTATCAGTAATAACCTTGAATGTAAATGAATTAAATTATCCACTTAAAGTATACAAACTGTCTGAATAGGTAAAGCAACACGATCAAACTCTACAATGCCTAGAAGAAACATAGTTTACCTGCAGAGAAATATATAGTCGTAAGAAAAGGGATGGAAAAAATATTCTACGCATACAGAAACCAGAAATGAGCAGGAGCTACTATACTTATATCAGATAAAATAGATTTTAAGTCAAAACAGTAACAAAAAACAGAAAAAACTATATAATAAGGTATCACTCCAGCAAGAAGATATAATGATTCTAAATGTGTTTGCACCAAACACTGGAGTACCCATATTCATAAGAAAACGTTACTAGATATAAAGAGAAAGATAGACTCCAGTATAAAAATAGAGAGGGGAGGACTTTAAAACCCCTCTCAGCATTAGACAGATTATCTAGAAAAAAATAAACAAAGAAATATTGAATTAAGACTCTAGAGCGAATGGACCTAACAGATACTTACAGAACATTAGAACATTTTATAGAACAACCTCAGAATATACAGTCTTCTCAGGGAGACTCCCTCTCAGCGCAGGGAGCATTCTCCAGAATAGACCATATATTATGCCACAAAATAAGTCTCAACAAATTTTAAGAAGTCAAAATCATATCAAGTATCTCCTCAAAACACAATGGAATAAAACTAGAAATAAATACTAAGAGGGACTTTGGAAACTATAAAAATACATCGAAATTAAACAATATGCTTCTAAACAATAGGCCAATGAAGAAATTAAGATAGAAATCAAAAAATTTCCTAAAACAAATGAAAATGGAAACACAACATACCAAAACCTGTAGAATACGGCAAAAGCAGTGCTAAGAGGGAAGTTTATAGCAATGAATGCGTACATCAAAACAGTAGAAATATTTCAAATAAACAACCTAAGATGTATCTCAAGGTACTAGAAAATCAAAGGCAAACCAAAGCTGTAAATTACCTGAAAGAAAGACAATAAGATCAGAGTAGAGCTAAATGATATAGAGACTAAAAAAGCAACACAGAGGATGAACATAACAAAAAGTTAGCTCTTTGAAAGAACAAACAAAAAATTGATAAACTTTTAGCTAGAGTAATGAAGCAAAGAAAAAGAGGAACTCAATTAAGATTAGAAATGAAACAGGAGACATTACAACTGATACCACAGAAATACAAAAGAAGACCAGAGACTATTATGAACAAGTATATGCTAACAAAATGGAAAACCTAGAAGAAAAGATTAAATTTCCAGAAACGCAACCAATATTGACTAGGAAGAAATAGAAAACCTGAAGAGACCAATGAAGAATATCAACACTGAATCAGTAATAAAATGTCTCTCATAAAAAGAAAATCCCAGGCCTGCATGTATGCACAGTCAAATTCCATGAACTATATAAATAACTATTGCCAATCCTCCTGAAACTATTCCAAAAAACTGAAGAGGAGGGGACTCCCTCTAACTCATTCTATGAGGTCAACACTATCTTGACACAAAAACCACATAAGGGCATGACATGAAAAAAGAAAACGATGAGACAATATCCCTGATGAACATCGATGCCAAAGTCCGCAATAAAATACTAGCAAACCAAATCCTTCAGCACATCAAAAAGCTAACATACTATGACCAAAGGGGATTTACACCATGGATACAAGGATGGTTCAACATATGCAAATCAATAAATGTGATACATTACATCAACAGAATGAAGAACAAAAACCATATGATCATCTTAATAGATGTGTAGAAAGCATTTAATAAAACTCAACATTCCTTAATGATTAAAAAATCCCACTCTCGCCAGTTAGAATGGTGATCATTAAAAAGTCAGGAAACAACAGATGCTGGAGAGGATGTGGAAAAATAGGAGAAATAGGAATGCTTTTACACTGTTGGTGGTAGGTCAACCATTGTAGAAGACAGTGTGGCGATTCCTCAAGGATCTAGACCTAGAAATACCATTTGACCCAGCAATCCCATTACTGGGTAAATACCAAAAGGATTATAAATCATTCCACTATAAAGACACACGCACACATATGTTTATTGCAGCACCCTTCACAACAGTAAAGACTTGGAACCAACCCAAATTTTCCTCAATAATAGACTGGATAAAGAAAATATGGCACATATACACCATGGAACACTATGCAGTTATAAATAAAGGATGAGTTTATGTCCTTTGCAGGGATATGCATGACGCTGGAAACCATCATTCTCAGCAAACTATCACAAGAACAGAAAACCAAACACCACATAGTCTCGCTCATAAGTGGGAGTTGAACAATAAGAACATATGGACATACGGAAGGGAACATCACACACTGGGGCGTATCGGGGGTGGGGGACTGGGGGAGTGATAACATTAGGAGAAATATCTAATGTAGATGGTGGGTTGATGGGTGCAGCAAACCACCATGGCACGTGTGTACCTATGTAACAAACCTGCACGTTCTTCACATGTACCCCAGAACTTGAAGTATAATAATAAAAAAAGCACTCTCCAAACTAGGAATAGAAGAAACTTACCTCAAAATAATGAACACCATACATGTCAAATCCACAGATAACATCAACTGAATAGAGAAAAGCTGAAAGCTCTTTCCCTAAGATCTGGAACCAGACAATAATGCTTGCTTTTACCATGCCTGTTCAAAAATATCGGGAAGTCCTAGCCAGAACAATCAGGCAAGAAGAAGATATAAAAGGCATCCACATTGGAAAAGAGGGTGTAAAATTATCTCTGTCTGCAGATGATATGATCTTATATCTAGAAAAACATAAAGACTCCAGCAAAATCTCCTAGATCTGATAAATTCAGGTAACAGGTAGGATATGAAATCCACACATAAAAATCAGCAGTGTTTCTATACTTCAATAATGAGATGACTGAGAAAGAAATCAAGAATGCAATTTCATTGACAGTAGCTAACAACAATACTAATGAATAAATTTAACCAAGAAGAAATATCTCTATGAGAGAAACTATAAAACATTGATGAATTTTTTAAATTTTTATTTTTAAATTGTTTGCTACATGGTCATATCTAAATTTATGTTTATGAATCTAAAGTCTCAACTGAGCTAATTTCAAATATTGGTTTCTTTTCACTGAAGCCCTAACCCCACCCTCCTTACTTTTTTAAGTTTGGTATATAAATCTTTTATCTCTATTGAGTAAATGATATATCACTGAATACTCCTAGGTGTACACTTAAATGAACCTTGTCTTTTTTCCTGTTAGTCTGTCTTTTGTCAGTTAATTTGCAGGCCCCCACTACTGGATCCAAGATGGAAAAGGAAAAGTTGTTCTCCCAACATGGGATCTCTGTGACAATGTGATAAAATAAAAACAGAGATGTGAAGTTTACTATTAATTATCTGAGAAAAAAAGGAATACAAAATATACATGTGTATTTTCTTGTATAAAATGTGGAAGGATAAAACATAAAACTGAGCAATACAATGATTTCCTATGGGTAAGGGAGAAAATAGGTTGAATGGGCTAGCAATATAAGTTAAATTACATTTCATAAAACTCATTTTCTATTTTAAACCTGGAACAACATACTTACATAATTCTACACAAAAACTAAGTAAGAGTTTAATCTTTACGTGTTGAATAAACTGTAACAAATGAATTATTTATTTCAATTGGTGGTTATAACCACAGAGAGACAAACTTTAAAACACAGTAATTTGCTTGAACATTTCTTTCTTTTTTAGATGGAGTCTCACTCTGTCGCCCAGGCTGGAGTGCAGTGACTCGAGTGAGTCCAGGCTTGAGTGAGTGGGTTCGCTACAACCTTCACCTCCCAGGTCCAAGTGATTCTCCTGTCTCAGTCTCCCGAGTAGCTGGGATTACAGGCACACACCACCATGCCTGGCTAATTTTTTTGTATTTTTGGTAGAGACGGGGTTTCACCATGTTGGCCAAGCTTGTCTCAAACTCCTGACCTAAGGTGATCTGCCCGCCTCAGCCTCCCAAAGTGCTGGGATTACAGGCGTGAGTCACCGCGCCCGGTCTGCTTGAGCATTTCTAATGGGATATATAATATACCTTATTGAGGAGGAAAACCTTTTGTTCTGCCCTCTTATATTAAATAATTAGGCGTTTGTGAATTAAAGTGACAAAAGACAGATGATCAAGAAAAAGAATTAATCATATATGAGGAGTTCACAAAACCTAACTAAAGGAGGCAGTTAGAACTTGGGGCTCATATACCATCTTAATAGAGGAAGAAGGGAGGACCAAGGTACCTAAAGGAAATCAATGACTTCTTAATAAAGCGGGGAAGAGGCTGAGCATGGTGGCTCAGGCTTGTAATCCCAGCACTTTGGGAGGCCGAGGCACGTGGATCGTTTGAGGTCAGGAATTGAGACCAGTCTGACCAACATGGCGAAAACCTATCGCTACTAAAAATACAAAAATTAGCCAGGCGCGGTGGCGTGAGCCTGTAATCCCAGCTACTCCTGAGGCTGAGGCAAGGAGAATTACTTGAACCTGGGAGGTGGAGGTTGCAGTGAGCTGAGATCACACGACTGCACTCCAGCTGGGAGGACAGTGAGACTCCGTCTAAAAAAAAGAGTGGGTGGGGAGAGAGGGTATTTATGGAAAAATGACTGTAGGACAGATAAATAGGTCCTTAGTAGAAAAGATAAATGGGTCCTTAGAAGAATAGGTGGGAGATATGATAGTTTTGTTACAGTCTAAGTTTTAAGTGTGATGTTTACTTCTAGCCTCTGACTTCTAGTCTCCAATGAAAGAATCAATATTCTCTGGTTGCTCTTGGAAAGGGATTTATGACGATAGAGAGCTTTTGAGCATTTGTTTTTTCTGAGTCTGTGACTTTAGGCAGATAAGGGAGTTAAAGAGAGGAGCCCATTCTCAAGTGTCTTCACCTCCAAACAACTTTTATGCTACAGTGACATAGTCTGGACTTATTCAACCCAACTGAAAATAAAACTGCCACTAAAATGCATTGCTTTTGGCAATCAATTGTTAGTGCAAAAGTTGATATTGTTAGCCTCAAAATGGCAAATCTAAGAGTTATTGGCCTTGAAAAGGAGAGTAGAGAAAGAGATAGGGGTAGAAAGTTTATTCAAAGGGATAATATCAGAGAACTTCCTAAACCTAGAGAAAGATATCAACATTTGAGTACAAGAAGGTTATAGAATACCAAACAGATTAAATCCAAAGAAGACTACTTCAAGGCATTTAATAATTAAACTCCCACATGTCAAGGATAAAGAAAGGATCCTAAAAGCAGCAAGAACAAAAGAAACATGTAACATACAATGGAGCTCCAATTCATCTGGCAGCACACTTTTCAGCAGGAACTTTGCAAGTCAGGAGAGAGTGGCATGACATGTTTAACTTCTGAAGGAAAAAATCTTTTACCCAAGAATAGTATATCTGATGAAAAAACACTTTAAGCATGAAGGAGAAATAAAGATCTTCCCAGATAAGGCAAAGTTGGGAGATTTCATCAATACTAGACTTGTCCTACAAGAAATGCTAAAAGGAGTTCTTCAATCTGAGAGAAAAAGATGTTAATGAGCAGGAAGAAGTCATATAAAGGTACACAATTCACTGTTAATAGTGAGCACACAAAAAACACAGAATCTTATAGCACTCCAATTATGGTGTGTAAAGAACTCTTTACTTAAGAGGAAGACCAAATTATAAACCAAAGAAAAATTATAACTACAACAACTCATAAAGACATAGACAGCAAAATAAGACATAATGAGAAACAAGAAGTTAAACAATAGGGGAACAAAGTTAAACTGTAGAGTTTTTATGATTTTTCATTTTGCATGTGTTTATGCAATCAGTGTTAAGTTGTCACTAATTTAAAATAATGAGTTATTTGAGATAGTATTTGCAAGCCTCACTAAAACCTCAAGTCAAAAAACATACAGTGGGTACACAAAAAATAAAAAGCAAGAAAGTAAAGCATACCACCAGAGAAACTCACCTTCACTAAAAAGAAGAAAGGAAGAAAGAAATAAAAGACCACAAAAATAATCAGAAAACACAGAACAAAATGGTGATGTATAGTAACATTGAAGGCAAATAGATTAAATTCTCTGGTCAAAAGACAGAGAGTGGCTGAATGGATGAAAAACAAGACCCAATGAACAGACCAATAACAAATAATGAGATCGAAGTCATAGTAAAAAGGCTCCCAGTAAAGAAAAGTCCAAGACCCATGGCTTCAGTGCTGAATTCTACCAAACATTTAAAGAACTGATGTCAATCCCACTCAAACTGTTCCAAAAAATAGAGGATGGAACACTTCCAAGCTCACTCTAAAGACCAGTATCACCCTGATACCAAAACCAGACAAAGATACAGAAAACGAAGAAAACTGCAGACCGGTATCTCTGATGAGTATTCATGCAAAAGCCCTCAACAAAATACTGGGAAACAAAATTCAGAATACATTAAAGATTATTCATCATGACCAAGTGGGATTTATTCCAGTGAGGCAAGTATGGTTATTTTGTTGCAAATGAGGTTTGCCATTATGAAGAAAAAGACATAATGGAAAATTATTGAGTTCTATTTAGTAAATAAAAATATCACTATGAATCCCTTTTGTTCTTCTTACATATACGTATTTCTTAGATTTAGGCACTGAAACAATGACAACTCCAGCTGAAAGCAGTTCTGGGGCATGACATACACAGATACATTCAGATTATCTTTTCATAGTAGATAAAAAGGAAGCTTTCAAAGACTCAAAAGGTCTCAAAAATCATGGCATTGTAAATCACTTATATATAGTATGAAAATTTTTAAAAAACTATTAAAAACAACAACAATAATAACTTGTTAAGGAATACATAATGTAAAAAGACGTACATTCTCACATCAAAAATTCAAAACATGGGGATGAAAAATGGGAGAAAATACAGAGTAAAAATGTAATTTTTTTTTTTGTTTTGGTAATTTCAGCAAACAAACTTAGTTGTTATCAGTGTAATATAACCTGTTAGAACTATAATATTTTTTGTAAGTCTAATTATAACCATAAAACAGAAACTTGTAACAGATGCACTAAAAATGAAAAGCAAGGAATGAAAACATACTACTACAGAAAATCATACAACCATGAAGGAAGATAGTAAAAGTGGAGAAAAGGAAGAATGAATCTACAAGCAAGTAGAAAGCAATGAACAAAATGACAGTAATATGTCCTTACTTATTAATAATTACCCTGAATGTAAATGGACTAAATCCTTCATGTAAAATACATAGAGTGTCTGGATGGATACGAAAACAAGAATTAGTTATATGCTGCCTACAATAGACTCATTTTCCCTATAAGGACACACATAGACTGAAAGTAAGGGATTGAAAATGATATTCCATGCAAGTGTAAATTGAGGAGTATCTATACCTATAACAGATAAAATAGACTTTAAAACAAAACCCATAAAAAGAGACAAAAAATACATTATATAATAATAAAAGGGTCAATACAACTCGAAGATATAATAGTTATAAATATATTTATGCACTCAACATTGGAGCACTAAAATGTATAAAGCAAATATTGATAAACCTAAAGAGAGAAATAGACTGCAATACAATAATGGTAGAAGACTTCAACACCTTACTCTCAGCAATGAACACATCACGCAAATAGAAAAATCAACAAACAGGGAAGTTAAACCGTACTCTAGATCAAATGGACCTTAAAAACATTTACAGAATGTTTCATACGATAGTTGAAGAAAACACATATTTCTCAAAAGCATATAGAACATTCTCCAGGACATATCATATTTTAGACATTAAAAAAACTCAGCAAATTTTAAAAATCAAAATCATGTCAAATATCTTTTCTGACCACAATGGAATAAAACTAGAAATCAGTAAAAGAATAAAGTTTGGAACGTACACAAATACATGGATATTAAACAACATGCTCCTGAATAACCAAAGGATAAATGAAGAAATCAAAAAGGTTTAAAAAAATTCTTGAGACAAATAAAAATGGAAACACAACATACCAAAACCTATGTGATTCAGCAGAGCTCTATAAGGAAATTTGGTGTTAGTAAATTCCTACATCAGTAAAGTAGAAAAATCTTAAATAAACAACCTAACATTACACCTCAGAAAAACCTAGAAAAACGAGAATGAACTAAACCAAAATGAGTAGAGGAAAAGAAATAAAAATCAGAGCAGGCATAAACAAAAGAGACTTACAAAACTACAAAAGATCAGTATTAATAATGAAATAAACAGTTGGGCTTTTTGTGAAAAGATAAAAAGAACAAACCTTTTGCAAGACTAAGTAAAAAAAAAGAGAGAGAGGATGCAAATTAACAGAATCAGAGATAAAAAGAAAAACATTACAAGTGATACCAAACAACTTCAAAAGATAATAAGGGACAGCTCTGAACAATTATATGCCAAAAAAACTGGAAAACCTTAGAGGAAATGAACAAATTCCTGAACACCTACAGCCTACCAAAATTGCATCATGAAGAAATAGAAAACCTAAACAGTCCAATAATAAGAAACAAGTTTGAATCAGTAATAAAAACTCCAATAAAAAAAGGCAAAAACCCAGAGACTGATGGCTTCACAGCTGAATTCCACCAAACACTTAAAGAATGAATACCAATTTTTCTCAACCTCTTCCAAAAAATTAAAGAGGAAGGATGTCTTAGTCCATTTTCTGTTACTTTTAACAAAATGCCTGAAACTGGGTAATTTATAAGGAGAATTTTTTTCTTTTTTCTTTTTCTTTTCTATTTCTTTCTTTTTTTTTTTTTGAGACAGTATCTCACTCTGTCACCCAGGCTGGGGTGCTGTGGTGCGATCTCAGCTTGTTGTAACCCCCACCTCCCAGGTTCAAGTGATTCTCCTGCCTCAGCCTTCTGAGTAGCTGGGATTACAGGTGCATGCAACCATGCCTGGCTAATTTTTGTATTTTTAGTAGAGATGGGGTTTCCCCATGTTGGCCATGCTGGTCTCAAACTCCTGACATCAGGTGATCTGCCCACCTCAGCCTCCCAAAGTGCTGGGATTACAGGGGTGAGCCACTGTAACCTGCTCGATAAATTTATTTCTTACATTTATGGAGGCTGAGAAGTACAAGGTCAAAGGCTTCATCTAGTAAGGGGCTTTTGGCTGGTGGAGACCCTCTGTAAAGTCCAGAGGAGGTACAGAGTATCACATCGTGAGGGGACTGAATGTGCTGGCTCAGGACTCTCTTTTTTTTTCATAAAGTCTTATTCCCAGAGTAACCTACTTATCCATTAACCCATTAATCCATTAATCCATTATTGGATTAATCCCTTCATGAGGGGAGAACACTCATTACCCTGTCTACTCTTAAAGGCCTACCTCTCAGTGTTGCCACATTGGGAATTAAGTTTTAACATGAGATTTGGAGGGAACAAATATGCAACTTTTAGCAAGAAATTTCTTCCAAACTCGTTCTTTTAGGCCAGCATTACCCTGACAGTAAAACCAGACAAGGACATGACAAGAAAGGAAAACCACATGCCAATCAACATCCCTGATGGACACAGATGCAAAGATCCTCAACAAAATACAATCAAATAAAATTCAATAATACATTTAAAAAAATCACTGTAATCACATGGGATTCACCCCAGGAATTCAAGGATAGTTCACTACACACAAATCAATAAACATGATACATCACATTGAAAGAATTAAGGACAAAACAACATGATCATTTTAATAGACATGGAAAAATATTTGATAGAATTCAGCATGTCTTCATAATAAAAACTCTCAGCAAATTAGGTAAATATGAAACACACCTCAACATAATGTTAACAAAAAATAACAAGGTCTTATATGGAGAGGAGACTTTATTTCATATAAAAAGTTACAGGTTGTAAGGTGATCATCCTGTAGGATGGGAAGCATAGCCTTAGGCAAAGACAACAGATAAATACTTCAAAGGAGGAAAGCTGAGACAGAAATTTATGCTAGATTTGTTGGTTAGGTATACATATTCAACAGGTAATAGGATAAGCTATGTTTATTCATGAAGGTGGTTCTAAAACATGTACTAAACAAACGTGCATGTTACAACATATGATCCATTTTCACCTAGGAATGGAGACTTAACAGTTAGAGGTATTAAATTTAGGCCCTATACATCAAAAGGTGAAGCAGGGACATGAAGGCTTTCAAATGCACAGCCTCTGTAAACCAGCCAGAACTAGTCCATGTCACTGGTCTTCTTATCAACAGAAAATTACTGAAATCAGTCTCTTACCCAATCAAGTCTGTAGTTGTGACCTGTGGACTAGAGGGTCAGTTAGCATCTGAAACTGAGCTGTAAATTGTTTAAATATTGCTTATATCAAGGCCGGTGCTTATTTAGTTGCTAGAGTAAAAGAAAAACCTTGTGGCAGTTAGAACATAGTTTATTTTTCAAGTGTAAGGCTGCATGACTTAACCCTTGCCTAGTATGGCATTAAGTGTTTTTACAGTTTCTTATCTTCTTACCACAAAGAGTCTATTCTGGTCAGTCTTGTAATCTCTATTTTAACATTAACACTGGTCAGTTTTTGTCTAAACCATAAAACGGCATGAGTATAACAAGGCCTGTCCAACCTCCTATCTTATCATGACCAGAAACTCAGTTTTTAAAGTTTCTCTGGGGTCCCCTTGGCCAAAAGAAGGTCCATTCAGTTGACTGAGGGGACTGAC
Source organism: Macaca nemestrina (assembly GCF_043159975.1). Lineage (NCBI taxonomy): Eukaryota > Metazoa > Chordata > Mammalia > Primates > Cercopithecidae > Macaca > Macaca nemestrina. Next base: position 12,064,906 of record NC_092126.1, read on the forward strand.
ATTTTAATTTTGGTTTATGTATTAAATGTCATACAAGATAAACCCACAGCTAACATCATAATGAACAGGGAAAAACTGAAAACTTTTTGTGTAAGACCTGGGTCAGGACAAGGATGCCCATATTTACCACTTGTATTAAACATAGTACTAGAAGTTCTAATCAGAGAAATTGGGCAAGAGAAAGAAATAAAGAGTATCTAAATTGAAAAGGAGGAGGTTGAATTGTCCCTGTTTATATACAAATATATATAATTGTATATATTAAAAATATATAATTATATATACAAATATATATAATTGTATATATTAAAAAACCCTAAAGATGCCACCAAAAAAACTATCAGAACTGACAAACCAATTCAATAAAGATGTAGCATACAAATCAACATACAAAAGTCAGTAGTGTTTTATATTCTAACAGTGAATAATCTGAAAAAGAAATCAAGAAGACAATGTCATTTATAATAGCTAAAAAAAAAAAAAAAGAAATACATTTTACCAAGGAGGTGAAAGATCTCTACGATAAAAGTTATAAAACCCTAATGGAAGAAACTGAAGAGGACAGAAATAAATGGAAAGATATCCCATGGGCATGAATGGAAAGATTTAATATTAATAAAATGTCCATACTCCCCAATTTAATCTATAGATTCAGTGAAATTTTTTAAGTATACCAATGACATTCTTCACAAAAATAGAAAAAAAGACAACTCTAAAGTATCTGTGGAAACATAAAAAAATTCCTAAATAGCCAAAGCAATCCTGAGTACACAGAACAATGCTGGAGGCATCACATTATTTGACTTCAAAATATACTCCTGAGTTGTAATAACTAAAACAGCATGGTGTTGTCACGAAAACAGACACAGATTAATGAAACTAAATAATGAACCTAGAAATAAACCCATACATCTACAGTTAACTGATTTTCAACAAAGGCACCAAGAACACACATTGGGCAAGGGATACTTTCTTCAATTAATGATGCCAGAAAATCAAAACCACAATGAGATACAATCTCATCCTAGTTAGAATGGCTATTGCCCAAAAGACAAAAAATAACAAATTATGGCCAGCATGTGGAGAAAGGGGAACTCTTGTACACTGTTGATGAGAATGTAAATTAGTATAATCATTAAGGTGAACAATATGAGGGTTCCTCAAAAAATTAAAAATAGAACTGCCATATGATCCAGCAATCCTATTGTTGGGTATATACCCAAAAGAAATGAAATGAGTATGTTGATATCTGTACTCCCATGTCTATTTCAACATTCAAAATATGTAATCAATCTAAGTATCCATCAACGAACAAATGAAACAAAAATGTACATCTACACAATGGAATACTATTCAGCCATAATAAAGAATGAAATCCTGTCATTTGCAACAACATGGATGAACCAAGAGGACATTTTTAAGTGAAAGAAGCCAGGCACAGGAGGTCAAATACGACATGATCTCACGCACATATGGGATCTAAAAAAGGTGGATCTCATAGAAGTCAAGTAGAATCATGGTTACCAGAGACTAGGGAAAGTAGAGAAGATGGGAAGTGGTTAATGAGTACTCTGTCGCAGTTAGAGGAGTAAGTTCTAGTGTTCTTTGCACAGAATTGTGATATAGTTAACAATAATGTATATTTCAAAATAGCTAGAAGATTTTGAATGTTCTGACCACAAAGAAATAAATGTTTTAGATGGTAAATATGTTAATTACCTTGATTAGATCATTACACAATGTAAACATTACACACTGGAAACATCACACAGTACTCCATAAATATGTGCAATTATTATGTTTAGTTAAAATTATATATAAACTTTATAAATAATTTTACATAAATCTATATAAAGAAATCACAAGATGAGAATCAGTGATCAAAGATGAGGAATAAGAACTATGACTGCAATAGTTTGAAACTCACCAAAAACTTTTAAATCCCTGAATTCATAATGAAATTTCACAAGTAAAATATCATTGACTAATTTTAGAAGATGCTAGGAAACATGTGAAAAATTCATAAATAAAGAATTAACATTAGTTTTGCCTCTTCTTTTTAAACTATGCATCTGGGTGGTCAAATAGTTTATGAGGCAAAGTTCTTAAAGATGGGATCTGGCTAATGCATGAAGAGAGAATGATAGAATGAGAATATCAACATTTAGCAATCCATAGTGAACAAGGATTCCTAGAACAAAAGTGCTAACATTTCCTAATGAAAATACGTATCACCAATAAAGAAGTTTTGCCAAAAAAAAACCAAACTCATTTCTGATGAAAATTCTAAACTAAACACCAATTTTCAAATAAAATATTACATGACACTAGAGGGGTGCAACCAGCAAAATCCTGACCATGGTATATTCCAAAGCGCATCAAGCTGGCTTCCTCAATAAATGCATTGACAGAAAGAAAAGAAAGAGAAAAAGATGAAAGAAACTACAGATTTAAAAGACTTCGGAAATAACCAATCACAATGCATGCCATGATTCAGACAAGCAAAAGCAAACTGTTCTAATTAATTAATTAGGCAATTATGGAAATTTAAACACTGGATATTTGATTGTACTGAGAATTTTTTGTGTTGTGGTTTTTGTATTTTGAGAAACAATAACTGAAATGACAAAACTAATTTGCAATTTTTCATGACAAGAACAGCACCCTAAACTGGAAATAGGATTGGCTCTGCGTCCCATTGTTAGAGTTATTAAATTTCCTCTCTAGGTCTTAACGTCTTTAAGTTTCTGCTTACTTGTCTGTATCCGTCTTTCATACATATTATTGCTGTTAAATAGACTGCATTGTTATGACAGCCCTTTGCAAAGTAATGTCGTTTAAAATGTAAAAAAAAAAAATCATTTTACTTAGGAAAAGGCAACATGTTTCTATCCACGTTATGTTTTTTTGAAACATTGTTCATCTTTCTATGACTTGCTATGGACATCCAGATCAACAGCTTTTAGAGGAGAAAAAATGGTGAGAAATCCTCTATTCCAGGGCACAATTTTAACTAAAATAGATATAGCATTGATTGTTATAGAATAATATAGTAAGCACTTAAGGGAGAATTCGTCACTAACAAGAACTCAGAATCACAGGGTAGATTTAGCTTAATAATGTTAATGTATTCTTGTCTGCTGAGGTTTCTATAAATAACACACACCCGGCACAAGGCACATCCTTCATGATTAGCTTCTCCCTCTTGACTTACTTCATCAATGAGTGCCATCAGACTCTTGAAAGTCATTGCTACTGATTAAGAGAAATGAGCTGTTTCTCTCTCTCTCCGAAGGCTCATTGAACTGGCAATAAGGCGGGAGGAGCAGACTTCTCCCTGGCTCCTGGGTGTCTGCGGGAGCAGGTGGGTACTCCTCAGGAGATGAACAGAGACCTGGAATCCCCAGTTTGTAATGGAGACACAGCTGCTCCTTGAAGCTTCTGGGAAGGAAGTTAGCCCTTTAGAAGCCATTCTCTGGTCCCTTTGCATATGTGTGTGTGTTTGTATGTGTGCCTACCTGGGCACATTCTGTATATGAGGAGGTAATGGTTGCTCAAGCTCCAAAATCGTATAATGACCTCATACCCCAGGCTTTTGCTTAACTTCCCACATCCCTCTAGTGCACTTGAAAATGTGCAGCCTGAAGTAATCTGAGCCACGCAACGGAAGGTGAAAGATAGTGTTAACTAAAAGCTTCTAATCAGAGTAGGGAGATGGAAACACATTTCCAGATTCATGGACTACATTATCCAGAAAACAGGTTAAGAATGCTTCAACTAAATAGATGCTGGTTTTTGAAGTGGACCAAGAACTATTTCTACAGTCTACTCTGTTCTGCATTTAGGCAGAGCCAATAATTCAAAGAAATAAAAGCACAGGAAATGAAGTAAGAGAGAGGATGGAAAGGGGTACATTACAGAAGGGAGGGCCCACCCTCACTGCTTTGGAATGATTCCATGGCAAATTTAATTATGCTTCATTTAGCACATTTGCAAGATAATATTTTTTATACTGGAAGCTCTGAGTATTACATGAGGAAAAAAATCTGTTATGGTAATTTCTATCTAACTACTTGTTATTAATAAAAGGAAGAATAGAAAGAGAGGCAGAGGAAGAAGAGAAGTAAAAAAAAAAAGAAGGAAGTGCAGGGGCGATAGCTTCTGGGCTCTACATTTTCTAGGAAAACATAAAAGAAGTTTCTGGTCTGAGCCATTTGCTTGTTTTTTTTGTAATCTATAACTGATTTGGGTCCCTACTTTCTGCTGTGGGAATGGTTTCTGTATATGGAGTTGAATTATTAATGAGAATTTCACACTTCTAATGAGCACCTGCTGTCTTCTTTGGGTCAGTACATTTTTATCATTTTTAAAGTCACATTAATCACACATGCTGGATTACTATCTAGTATGATACATTACTTTAAAAAAAAATGTAATTTGAACTAATTTTAGACTTACAGAAAATTTGTAACAACAGTACAGAGAGTTCCCAGATATCTCTTATTCAGCTTCCCCTAATGTTAACATCTTGTATAACTAGAATAAAACTTGCAAATCCTGGACATTAGCTTTTATACAATACTATTAATGAAATTATAGGGTTTCACATGATTAAACTTAACAAATAGTAAAAAATATAATATTCCACATTTAAAAAAAATATAAATAGCAACAACAGACTTTTTCGAAAATTGGAAGGCAGATCAGAACAAATTATGCAGAGTAAATCATAGAAAAAAGCAAAGATAAACATATAGATTAGAGTTTATAATATTGTGCTTCAATAACAACTATATATTTAGGTCTCCCCTAACCCATTTCCTGGTATACAACTCCTAAAACCTTTGGAATCTCTGAAATGATGTGTCTTTTGTATGCTAATGAAATGACCAGATGGTTGAGGGTCCTGGAATAAGCTCAGAATTGATAATGATTATCAGGGGACAAATATATAATTAGCAGGAATGGAACTTTCAAACCCTCAACCGTTTTCCCACCTCCTCTGCCATTTTCCAACCTCCAGGGAGGGAAGACGGGCTGGAGATTGAGCTATTTACTAATAGCCAGTGATTTAATCAACCATGCTTGTTTAGAATGAAGCCTCCAAAAACACCAAAAGTGTTCAGGCACAGTGGCTCATACCTGTAATCTCAGCAATTTGGGAGGCTGACATGGGGCTAATGATTGAGCCCAGAGTTTGAGACGAGCCTGTACAACAGGCAAAAATGCATCTCTACAAAAAATACAAAAATTAGCCAGGTGTGGTGGTATGCACCAGTGGTCCCAGTTACTTGGGATAATTGCTTCAGACCAGAAGATTGAGCCTGCAGTGAGCTATGATTGTGCCACTACACTGCAACCTGGACAATAGAGCAAGACCCTATCTCAGCAAAACAAAACAACACAACCAAACCCAGAAGGATGGAGTTTGAAGAGGTTTTGGATTCCTGAACATGCGGAAGTGCTGGGAGGGTAGTGTGCCTGGAGAGCGCATGGAAACTCCAAGCTCCTCTCCACACAACTTGTTCTATGCATCTCTTCCATCTGGCTGTTCCTGAGTTGCATCCTTTTATAATAATTGGGTGAATGTAAATAAAGCGTTTCCCTGAGTTCTGTGTGTCATTCTAGCAAAACATGGAACCTGAGGGGGAGTTGAAGGAATCTGTAATTTGTAGTCAAGCCAGACAGAGTGTGGGTAGCCTGGAAACCTATTACTTGTGATTGTCATCTGTTGTGCGGCAGTCCTGTGGGACTGAGCCCTTAACCTGTGGGGTCTGGGTCTGTGCTAACTTTGGTTCATATTAGAACTGAATTAAATTTTAGTACACCTAGCTATTGGAGAATTGCTTGGTGCGGAACACCCTCTTGCCCGTGCCACAGTTGGGTGACACCCCTATTTCATATTTAGTGACTGATTTCTCAATAGTCACTACAAAAATCAGAAAACAGAAAGGCTATTTTTAAAATCCTGAAATAAAATAACTGCAAACTAGAATTTTATATCCAGAGAAAATATACTGAATGAAAGTCAAATGTAAACATGTACAATAAACAAAGACTGAGGAAAGATTCTTACAAAAGATAATTCTGAAGAATTCATTTCAAGTAGAAAAAAAATGAACACAAATGTGAGGCCTGAAAAGCCAAAGGAATTAAAAACAGAAAATGGGAAATATGGGGGCTAACGTAAATGAACCAAAATTGTACAAAATTGTAAAACTAATGTCTAGTGGGGATCAGAATTTCACAGTAGGTAGCTAGTCAGGAGTGAGCAAGGCAGGAGAGGGCTTCCTTACCTCAACTCAGGAATGTCAGGTCACCACCAGGCGATGGTCGGGCAGTTGTTACTCCATTTCTCTAAAATAATACTTAGTTATAGCTGGGACAGGAAAAGGCAGTCTCTCACTAGATAGAAAAATCGGAAACTGGTTATCAGCAGCTTCCCTAAAAGATCTCAGAAGTTCAGTGAGGGGGCTCAAGCATGCGCACTAAGAGGCAAAATAGCCGATGACCTTCCTTTAGGAACACTAGACTGGCGAGGGAAAAACATCTCAAGTGAGCATGCGCACAGCTCCAGTAAACACACGGTGCGTGCTTCCCGCCCAAATGCCTGCAGGCCACTGAGCATGTGGACAGCCCGCCCCAAGGGAAGAATCATAGGAAGAGTAACACAAGACCCCAGAAACATGCCAACGTATAAAACCCCACGTACACTTGATCTCTCAAGTTAGCCACTTGGCCCTCTTCCAAGTATACTTTCCTTCCTTTCATTCCTGCTCTAAAGCTTGTTAATAAACTTCCACTCCTGCTCGAAAACATGCCTCAGTCTCTCCTTCTGCCTTATACCCTTCAGCCAAATTCTATCTTCTGAGGAGGCAAGAATTGAGGTTGCTGCAGACCCTTATGGATTCACTGGCAGTAACAGTAAGTAAAAAAATATGTTAGACTAAAATTCCCATGGGGAAAAAAATGAGTTGGAAGGTGAGTAAATGGTGTTTACACTTTAACTTTTTAAATTGTATTTTACTGACAGGATGATAAGGTTTGATTATCTTTAGATTTTGGATTCCCTATTTCACTTCATACATGAAAAGTAATTCCAGGTCAATGAAAGACAGACATTAAAGGCCTTAACAAGCCTTAGTAGCATTGGGATGTGGTAGGATTTTTTAAAAAACAACACATTGAAACCACCAACCATGAATGGAGAGTGTCAAATTTAACGATACAACATTTGATATATTTTTCCAAATAAAAAGCCACAAAGTGAGAAATGGCTTGTCACACATATTATTACTGACAAAGGACAAATATCTGGAATATCTATAAAATTGCTATAGTTAAGTGATGAAAAGCCAGGCCATAAAAATTTTTAAAAATGTTAAAAAAAAAAAAAAAAAAACAACTTGCAGAGACACTTCAACAAAGAGGGAATCTAAATTTTAAGAAACGAAAGGTGTCCAAGTGAATGTATAGGCAGTGAAATACAAATTGAAATCACGGTGGAATACCATTATACACCTACCCCTACCAGAATATCTAATGTTAGCAAAAACCGAAGATTCCCTGGATTGGTGAAAATGTGGAACAACTAGAACTGGCATATAGCATAAATTCATACCTCTACTTTGGAAATTTGCTTGTCAATGTTTATATCTGTAAACTTGATTACCTAATATTTCCATTGTTAGATATGTACCAACAGAAATGTGTACATATGTCATCAAGAAACATGTCAAGAATGTTCACAGCAGTTTTATTTGAAATAGGCAAAAACAGGAAAAAAAATCTATAAATAGGAAAATTAATGTATTGTGGTATATTTGTAAAATGAAATTCTCTACAATGAAAATAAAAATTTTGTTCTGTTCAATGACATGAATGCATCTTGCATTCATAATATTAATCAAGAAAACAAAGAAAAGTTGTGAAAGCATACAAGCAATTTGATTCCATTTATGTAAATTTCAAAAACAAGCAAAGCGAAGCATAAGTATAGTATGTAGAGATGGATACATAGGCAGTAAAAAAATTTTTTTTTTTTTTTTTTTGAGACGGAGTCTCACTCTGTCACCCAGGCTGGAGTGCAGTGGCACGGTCTTAGATCACTGCAACCTCCGCCTCCCAGGTTCATGCCATTCTCCTCCCTCAGCCTCCCGAGTAGCTGGGACTATAGATGCCCACCACCACGCCCGGCTAATTTTTTGTATTTTTAGTAGAGACGGGGTTTCACCATGTTAGCCAGGCTTGTCTTGATCTGCTGACCTCGTGATCCACCCGCCTCAGCCTCCCAAAGTGCTGGGATTACAGGCGTGAGCCACCACACCTGGCCAAAAACAGTTTTTAAATACAATTAAATAATGGGTATAAATAAACAATTATGATTACCTCTGAGGGATTAATTGCAGTTGGTAAGGACTAGAGAAACTTTGATAACAAAAATTTTTTCTTGACTTGAGTGGTGGTAACATGATTTTTTTTTTTTTGGCCTTGCTATCAGTTATTCAATGTATATATTCATTTTATATACTTTTTTGTATATTTTCTTTTTTTTTTTTTTTGAGTCAGAGTCTGGCTCTGTCACCCAGGCTGGAGTGCAGTGGCGCGATCTCGGCTCACTGCAAGCTCCGCCTCCCGAGTTCACACCATTCTCCTGCCTCAGCCTCCCAAGTAGCTGGGACTACAGGCACCCGCCACCTCGCCCGGCTAGTTTTTTTTTTTTTTGTATTTTAGTAGAGATGGGGTTTCACCGTGTTAGCCAGGATGGTCTCGATCTTCTGACCTCGTGATCCGCCCGTCTCGGCCTCCCAAAGTGCTGGGATTACAGGCTTGAGCCACCGCGCCCGGCTGTATATTTTCTTTTAAGATAAAATGAGATAGGGGCGGAGCAAGATGGCCGAATAGGAACAGCTCCAGTCTCCAACTCCCAGCGCGAGCGACACAGAAGACCGGTGATTTCTGCATTTTCAAATGAGGTACTGGGTTCATCTCACTGGGGAGTGCCGGACGATCGGTGCTGGTCAGCTGCTGCAGCCCGACCAGCCAGAGCTGAAGCAGGGCGAGGCATTGCCTCACCTGGGAAGCGCAAGGGGGAAGGGAATCCCTTTTCCTAGCCAGGGGAACTGAGACACACAACACCTGGAAAATCGGGTAACTCCCACCCCAATACTGTGCTTTAAGCAAACAGGCACACCAGGAGATCATATCCCACACCTGGCCGGGAGGGTCCCACACCCACGGAGCCTCCCTCATTGCTAGCACAGCAGTCTGTGATCTACCGGCAAGGCAGCAGCGAGGCTGGGGGAGGGGCGCCCGCCATTGCTGAGGCTTAAGTAGGTAAACAAAGCTGCTGGGAAGCTTGAACTGGGTGGAGCTCACAGCAGCTCAAGGAAACCTGCCTGTCTCTGTAGACTCCACCTCTGGGGACAGGGCAATAACAAACACAGCCGAAACCTCTGCAGACGCAAACGACTCTGTCTGACAGCTTTGAAGAGAGCAGTGGATCTCCCAACACCGAGGTTGAGATCTGAGAAGGGACAGACTCCCTGCTCAAGTGGGTCCCTGACCCCTGAGTAGCCTAACTGGGAGACATCCCCCACTAGGGGCAGTCTGACACCCCACACCTCACAGGGTGGAGTACACCCCTGAGAGGAAGCTTCCAAAGCAAGAATCAGACAGGTACACTCGCTGTTCAGAAATATTCTATCTTCTGCAGCCTCTGCTGCTGATACCCAGGCAAACAGGGTCTGGAGTGGACCTCAAGCAATCTCCAACAGACCTACAGCTGAGGGTCCTGACTGTTAGAAGGAAAACTATCAAACAGGAAGGACACCTACACCAAAACCCCATCAGTATATCACCATCATCAAAGACCAGAGGCAGATAAAACCACAAAGATGGGGAAAAAGCAGGGCAGAAAAGCTGGAAATTCAAAAAATAAGAGCGCATCTCCCCCGGCAAAGGAGTGCAGCTCATCGCCAGCAACGGATCAAAGCTGGACGGAGAATGACTTTGACGAGATGAGAGAAGAAGGCTTCAGTCCATCAAATTTCTCAGAGCTAAAGGAGGAATTACGTACACAGTGTAAAGAAACTAAAAATCTTGAAAAAAAAGTGGAAGAATTGATGGCTAGAGTAATTAATGCAGAGAAGGTCATAAACGAAATGAAAGAGATGAAAACCATGACACGAGAAATACGTGACAAATGCACAAGCTTCAGTAACCGACTCGATCAACTGGAAGAAAGAGTATCAGCGATTGAGGATCAAATGAATGAAATGAAGCGAGAAGAGAAACCAAAAGAAAAAAGAAGAAAAAGAACTGAACAAAGCCTGCAAGAAGTATGGGATTATGTAAAAAGACCAAATCTACGTCTGATTGGGGTGCCTGAAAGTGAGGGGGAAAATGGAACCAAGTTGGAAAACACTCTTCAGGATATCATCCAGGAGAACTTCCCCAACCTAGTAGGGCAGGCCAACATTCAAATCCAGGAAATACAGAGAACGCCACAAAGATACTCCTCGAGAAGAGCAACTCCAAGACACATAATTGCCAGATTCACCAAAGTTGAAATGAAGGAAAAAATCTTAAGGGCAGCCAGAGAGAAAGGTCGGGTTACCCACAAAGGGAAGCCCATCAGACTAACAGCAGATCTCTCGGCAGAAACTCTACAAGCCAGAAGAGAGTGGGGGCCAATATTCAACATTCTTAAAGAAAAGGATTTTCAACCCAGAATTTCATATCCAGCCAAACTAAGTTTCATAAGTGAAGGAGAAATAAAATCCTTTACAGATAAGCAAATGCTTAGAGATTTTGTCACCACTAGGCCTGCCTTACAAGAGACCCTGAAGGAAGCACTAAACATGGAAAGGAACAACCGGTACCAGCCATTGCAAAAACATGCCAAAATGTAAAGACCATCGAGGCTAGGAAGAAACTGCATCAACTAACGAGCAAAATAACCAGTTAATATCATAATGGCAGGATCAAGTTCACACATAACAATCTTAACCTTAAATGTAAATGGACTAAATGCTCCAATTAAAAGACACAGACTGGCAAACTGGATCAAGAGTCAAGACCCATCAGTCTGCTGTATTCAGGAGACCCATCTCACACGCAGAGACATACATAGGCTCAAAATAAAGGGATGGAGGAAGATTTACCAAGCAAATGGAGAACCAAAAAAAGCGGGGGTTGCAATACTAGTCTCTGATAAAACAGACTTTAAACCATCAAAGATCAAAAGAGACAAAGAAGGCCATTACATAATGGTAAAGGGATCAATTCAACAGGAAGAGCTAACTATCCTAAATATATATGCACCCAATACAGGAGCACCCAGATTCATCAAGCAAGTCCTTAGAGACTTACAAAGAGACTTAGACTCCCATACAATAATAATGGGAGACTTCAACACTCCACTGTCAACATTAGACAGATCAACGAGACAGAAAGTTAACAAGGATATCCAGGAATTGAACTCATCTCTGCAGCAAGCAGACCTAATAGACATCTATAGAACTCTCCACCCCAAATCAACAGAATATACATTCTTCTCAGCACCACATCGTACTTACTCCAAAATCGACCACGTAATTGGAAGTAAAGCACTCCTCAGCAAATGTACAAGAACAGAAATTATACCAAACTGTCTCTCAGACCACAGTGCAATCAAACTAGAACTCAGGACTAAGAAACTCAATCAAAACCGCTCAACTACATGGAAACTGAACAACCTGCTCCTGAATGACTACTGGGTACATAACGAAATGAAGGCAGAAATAAAGATGTTCTTTGAAACCAATGAGAACAAAGATACAACATACCAGAATCTCTGGGACACATTTAAAGCAGTGTGTAGAGGGAAATTTATAGCACTAAATGCCCACAAGAGAAAGCAGGAAAGATCTAAAATTGACACTCTAACATCACAATTAAAAGAACTAGAGAAGCAAGAGCAAACACATTCGAAAGCTAGCAGAAGGCTAGAAATAACTAAGATCAGAGCAGAACTGAAGGAGATAGAGACACAAAAAACTCTCCAAAAAATCAATGAATCCAGGAGTTGGTTTTTTGAAAAGATCAACAAAATTGACAGACCACTAGCAAGACTAATAAAGAAGAAAAGAGAGAAGAATCAAATCGACGCAATTAAAAATGATAAAGGGGATATCACCACCGACCCCATAGAAATACAAACTACCATCAGAGAATACTATAAACACCTCTACGCAAATAAACTGGAAAATCTAGAAGAAATGGATAATTTCCTGGACACTTACACTCTTCCAAGACTAAACCAGGAAGAAGTTGAATCCCTGAATAGACCAATAGCAGGCTCTGAAATTGAGGCAATAATTAATAGCCTACCAACCAAAAAAAGTCCAGGACCAGATGGATTCACAGCTGAATTCTACCAGAGGTACAAGGAGGAGTTGGTACCATTCCTTCTGAAACTATTCCAATCAATAGAAAAAGAGGGAATCCTCCCTAACTCATTTTATGAGGCCAACATCATCCTGATACCAAAGCCTGGCAGAGACACAACAAAAAAAGAGAATTTTAGACCAATATCCCTGATGAACATCGATGCAAAAATCCTCAATAAAATACTGGCAAACCGGATTCAGCAACATATCAAAAAGCTTATCCACCATGATCAAGTGGGCTTCATCCCTGGGATGCAAGGCTGGTTCAACATTGGCAAATCAATAAACATAATCCAGCATATAAACAGAACCAAAGACAAGAACCACATGATTATCTCAATAGATGCAGAAAAGGCTTTTGACAAAATTCAACAGCCCTTCATGCTAAAAACGCTCAATAAATTCGGTATTGATGGAACGTACCTCAAAATAATAAGAGCTATTTATGACAAACCCACAGCCAATATCATACTGAATGGGCAAAAACTGGAAAAATTCCCTTTGAAAACTGGCACAAGACAGGGATGCCCTCTCTCACCACTCCTATTCAACATAGTGTTGGAAGTTCTGGCTAGGGCAATTAGGCAAGAGAAAGAAATCAAGGGTATTCAGTTAGGAAAAGAAGAAGTCAAACTGTCCCTGTTTGCAGATGACATGATTGTATATTTAGAAAACCCCATTGTCTCAGCCCCAAATCTCCTTAAGCTGATAAGCAACTTCAGCAAAGTCTCAGGTTACAAAATTAATGTGCAAAAATCACAAGCATTCTTATACACCAGTAACAGACAAACAGAGAGCCAAATCAGGAATGAACTTCCATTCACAATTGCTTCAAAGAGAATAAAATATCTAGGAATCCAACTTACAAGGGATGTAAAGGACCTCTTCAAGGAGAACTACAAACCACTGCTCAGTGAAATAAAAGAGGACACAAACAAATGGAAGAACATACCATGCTCATGGATAGGAAGAATCAATATCGTGAAAATGGCCATACTGCCCAAGGTAATTTATAGATTCAATGCCATCCCCATCAAGCTACCAATGACTTTCTTCACAGAATTGGAAAAAACTGCTTTAAAGTTCATATGGAACCAAAAAAGAGCCCGCATCTCCAAGACAATCCTAAGTCAAAAGAACAAAGCTGGAGGCATCACGCTACCTGACTTCAAACTATACTACAAGGCTACAGTAACCAAAACAGCATGGTACTGGTACCAAAACAGAGATATAGACCAATGGAACAGAACAGAGTCCTCAGAAATAATACCACACATCTACAGCCCTCTGATCTTTGACAAACCTGAGAGAAACAAGAAATGGGGAAAGGATTCCCTATTTAATAAATGGTGCTGGGAAAATTGGCTAGCCATAAGTAGAAAGCTGAAACTGGATCCTTTCCTTACTCCTTATACGAAAATTAATTCAAGATGGATTAGAGACTTAAATGTTAGACCTAATACCATAAAAATCCTAGAGGAAAACCTAGGTAGTACCATTCAGGACATAGGCATGGGCAAAGACTTCATGTCTAAAACACCAAAAGCAACGGCAGCAAAAGCAAAAATTGACAAATGGGATCTCATTAAAGTAAAGAGCTTCTGCACAGCAAAAGAAACTACCATCAGAGTGAACAGGCAACCTACACAATGGGAGAAAATTTTTGCAATCTACTCATCTGACAAAGGGCTAATATCCAGAACCTACAAAGAACTCAAACAAATTTACAAGAAAAAAACAAACAACCCCATCAAAAAGTGGGCAAAGGATATGAACAGACATTTCTCAAAAGAAGACATTCATACAGCCAACAGACACATGAAAAAATGCTCATCATCACTGGCCATCAGAGAAATGCAAATCAAAACCACAATGAGATACCATCTCACACCAGTTAGAATGGCGATCATTAAAAAGTCAGGAAACAACAGGTGCTGGAGAGGATGTGGAGAAATAGGAACACTTTTACACTGTTGGTGGGATTGTAAACTAGTTCAACCATTATGGAAAACAGTATGGCGATTCCTCAAGGATCTAGAACTAGATGTACCATATGACCCAGCCATCCCATTACTGGGTATATACCCAAAGGATTATAAATTATGCTACTATAAAGACACATGCAGTCGTATGTTTATTGCGGCACTATTCACAATAGCAAAGACTTGGAATCAACCCAAATGTCCATCAGTGACAGATTGGATTAAGAAAATGTGGCACATATACACCATGGAATACTATGCAGCCATCAAAAAGGATGAGTTTGTGTCCTTTGTAGGAACATGGATGCAGCTGGAAACCATCATTCTTAGCAATCTATCACAAGAACAGAAAACCAAACACCGCATGTTCTCACTCATAGGTGGGAACTGAACAATGAGATCACTTGGACTCAGGAAGGGGAACATCACACACAGGGGCCTGTCATGGGGAGGGGGGAGGGGGGAGGGATTGCATTGGGAGTTATACCTGATGTAAATGACAAGTTGATGGGTGCAGCACACCAACATGGCACAAGTATACATATGTAACAAACCTGCACGTTATGCACATGTACCCTACAACTTAAAGTATAATAATAATAAATAAATTAAAAAAAAAAAGATAAAATGAGATAAAAATTTTCAACAGTCTGAAATTAGATACAATAAAATGATCCATGAATTTTTGGTAACACCATGAAAAAAAAATTCTGAGAGAAGTTTAGGGTTGCTTTATATTAAACGTAAAAAATTTACTGAGAAGAACATACAAAAAATATGAAATTTCTCTTATCCTTTGTGAATAAATAAATTGAATATAAAAGATCAGTGAATTTTATTTACCTAATGCCATTCACAATTTTTTTTCATAATGGAATTTTCATTGGTTAGTGGAGGAGATGACAACACTGATTTTGAATCCTGAGGGAGAGGGTTTGAATCCCTCTGCATAGTTGGTATGTAAATGCAAATAAGTTACTTAACCTCTTGAAGCCAGTTTTGTAACCAAGAACCTCAGTTTTAATAGTATATTTTAATCACTCACTTACATTTTCTTCCTTCCCTCCCCTCTCACTCCTTCATTCTTCCTCCTCTAGATACTCCCTTCAGCAATGTATGTTTATCCAATTGTGTTCTTGTTTAAGAAATTCCAGAGGCTAATCTTGAAACAAATCAGGCACAGAGCCCCTGTGAAATCCTCCCACATGGGGGGAGTGGCAAACGATTAAGTCCACCACCATGGGCCAAAGTCAAGATAACATGACAACCAGACCTCAAGATGGGGGATTACTCAGGATAGCCATCAGAATGGACACACAGACCCTGCACCTTGCACCTTGCACCACTTCTGTGTGTCTCCCATACCAAGTTTCCCTTTAGAAATGCTATGGTACAATTTAAAATTTAAGGTGGTCCTTTAGAATGTTAGTTTACCATCTTCTGTTTGCTGGCTCTCGGATTAAACCTGCACTTCCTCCCATCAACCCTTGCTGCTTATATTTGGCTTTTGAGCAGTGAGCAGCAGAACCTGGGTCTGGTTACAATTTTGTCTTTTCAAAAATTAGGATAAGATAATTTATCTCAAATGCACATTTTGAGGGTTACGTTTTTATTTAAAGAGATTGCTCATGGTTGGAATCTGATAAATGATAGCTATAGTAATATTTCTTTTTCTGGTTGGTGACATGTATCATAAGTTGACAAAAAGAGCGGTTGTTCTTAGAAACACTTTCCAAAGAAATTCTAACTCAAATGGGGGAAAAAATGGGATGATAGGGCCTACACTGCTGCATTATAGGAAGGGTTACATGAGATAATGTGAGCAGGTTCCTGATGCTAGATGACATTTCAAATTGGGTAATTTAAGAAGAATATAACAAAGAAGCTATTTTCAAAAGTGTAAGTAGAGTGAAGGGAAATCAGGAGAAAAATTTCAGAAGCCTGGGGCTAGAAAAGTGCTGGGCAGTGAGGTAGTGGTTTCTGGAACTAAGATGAGGGATATATGGAAAGGGCTGGCTGACAGAATTGTGACCCCTGAATGACAGACCCAGTTAGACCACAATTACCCCACAGGGAGGGAACAGAGTGATAAATCCCCTGGCTTCATTCTCCTCTCTTCCTTTAATATCCTACCTGTGCTCCTCATTGACAAGATTCAAATTAAGTGCAAGGGCAAGGAACCTTCAGGGACACAGAATAGGGTGAAAATGAAGAGTGGAGAGTGGCAGGAGAGGAAATCATAAGATTACCAACACAGTGAGGTCCTGAGCACAATGCTTGTCACATAATAAATACTCCATAATAAACAGTAGCTATGATTGAATGGTGACATTTATTGTTTGTCTCATTATTTCATGTCATTGCACAGAAGGAAAAAGTGCAACAAATTATGATATTACAGTGCTCTTCCTTTCCCTGGGTATATCTGGAAAATTCTCAAACTTTACTGAAGACTACATTGAAGCGATAACTTCTCTGTGAACTCTCTTGTCTCCAAAGCAGGATGAGGAGCACTTCCTCTATCATTCCAAATGGAACCCTTGAGCATAATGCACTGTAATTACCTTTTCAAGTATATGCCTCACTTGTGATCTGTGACTTCCTTAAGGTCCAAATGAATCATCACCACTTCCTAGCATACAGACAATCTTACCTGTCTGACTGACATCACTCCTGAGGATGATAGATATCTTCCCTTACCAGCATTCCAAATAATGAATGCTATGTCAGGGCAGGCTAGGTGACGGTGATGGGAGAGGTTTAGGGTAGTATGGGGAAAAGTCACTGTCAGCACTGCATACCAAGAAATGTCAGAACTTTGTGTGTATGGAGTAAAATGGGGTGGGAGGTGTTGATGAATTCACACTTTGGAAAAACTTCCTGTGTGACTGAGGTCTATGTCTTTAGGGGGAAGTGTGGTCCATTTTCTATCTTGGAATTATTGCTGTAGTACCTAATTCACTGTCATTGATCTTTATTAAATTAAAGTTCAAATATATATAATTACTTGGTGCAACATTTTGGAAATATAATAGATATCTTTATAAAATATGTTTTATTTTAAGTCTTTGGTACATCCTTGCTTCTTTTTCAGTTTCTGCAACATACAATATTTTTAATGCTTTAATTTAAACTTGTAGCATAAAATTGACATGATTTTCCTTTTACTATCTAACTTCAGAGCTAGAATAATTCAATCATGTCCCTCTCATCACTCAAAGTTTGACTACTTCTATGTAGTCTATTTTTAAAGTATCCATGTAAGGAAGCATATATGAACATGATGTAGGCACTGGAAAAACACAATTTATTGAAAATAGAAAGGTACATATTTCCATTTTTATTAAATATATATTATCGCTCACATATCCAGTTTTTTCATATATTTATAGTCATGTAAAGGTACTCAAAATATATACTCACATATAAATAGTCATTACTGTTATCTGGTTACTATCTTTTTTATTTTTTTAATTCATGTTTTATAAGAGAAAAAAATGAATAAAACTTTATTTTTAACTATTGACTGGCTTATACTGTCTGCTGCAGTATTTCTGATAGTCTGAAGGCATAAAACTGATTTAAGAAAAGTAATACAGCCATGCATTGCATTATGATGAAAGTATGTTCTGAAAAATACCTACCTCCTCAGGCAATTTCTTCCTTGTGTGAACATCATAGAGTGTACTTACACAAACGCTAGATGGTATAGCTTACTACACACCTAGGCTATATGGTATAGCCTATTGCTCCTATACAAACCTGTACAGCATGTTAGTGCACTAAATACTGTAGGCAATTGTAATACAATGGTAAGTACTTGCATATCTAAACATAGAAAAGGTACATTAAAAGGTACAGCATAAAAGATATGGAGTAGTATACCTATATAGGGTACATAGCATGAATGGAACTTGCAGGACTGGAAGTTGCTCTGGATGAGCCAGTGAGTGAGTGGTGACTGAATATGAAGGCCAAGGACATTACTGTGTGCTACGGTAGACTTTATAAACTTTGTACACTTATGCTGCACTAAATTTATAAAAAATATTTTTCTTTCTTCAATAATAGATTAAACTTAGCTTATTGTAACTTTGTTACTGTTTAATTTTTTTTAACTTTTGACTCTTTTGTAATAATATTTAGCTTAAAACACAAACATTGCACAGGTGTACAAAAATATTTTTCACTTTATATTTTTATTCTATAAGCTTATATCGAATTTTAATTTTTTCCTCTTTAAACTTTTTGTTAGGGCTACACAGGGACAGGATCGTCAAGACATCATTAGGCAATAGGAATTTTTCAGCTCCATTACAATCTTATGGGACCACCATTGTATATGCAGTCCATCATGGGGTGTATGGCGATACAATAAAAACACAGTCTGATCGTCAACATAAGTTGAAAATGCCAAGGGAGAAAAAATCACTTGATATTAAATTATCGACTCATGAAATCTAGTAAATACACTGCAAGACTCCTCTTTGTTTAGAATTTATGGTTGTGTTTAAGAAAAAAATATTTACAACATTTGGTAAATACAGTAAAACAGACTTTATTAAAAGGGACCGTAGCAATAGGAAAACTGCAATGGAGTTTTTCAATGAGGGAGAGAGAATGGGTTCAACTTTGATCCCAACAAAGGCAAATGGGGATTTGCAGCCAACAAGTAGGGTCAGGATCAGTGGATGGAAAATGAATGACAGGAAATATCAGCGATAAGGGACTTCCTGGCTACACCAACTTGACAGAATTATTGCTGAAGGTAGACCAAGGTGATCAACTATTGAGGGTGGTCAGATATCGAGGATGGAGGATTTTCACCAAACTACCTTGCTCATACATGATTCTACAAGGACGGAGAGGGTAACCCAATGTTGGGTCTAGTCACAAAGAACTCACAGGAGCCTGACTCAAGTTTTGTTAAAGGAGAGAGTCTTTGTCAGTTGGTATGAATCAGAAAACTAAAACACTTTCATTCCATTACAAGGGAATGGATTTTTCGAGTTAGCAACAATATTGTTCCTTCTTTTCCTTCTCTCATTTGTGCCTTCCTCCTCTTTTCTATATTCATTGTGCAACAGCAAATCTTAAAAAAAAAAAAAGATATAAAGTGGGAGGAATTCTGGCATGGTGACATTCATCCTGAGATGTGGAGCTCCCATAAAGTAAATACTGTAGGTAAGGAAGCGAAGACAACTCTGGAAGTAGTGTATATGGAAGAGCATAGTTTCTCATATTTTTCACTGGATCAGAATGTACAAGAAGCAAACAGGAGGGAAGAAGGTGTTCACTCAATTCCATGAAGCAGAAATGGTCACATGTTAGGTACTGTGTACATCAGTTTGTTCTCTAGTTCTAGATACATGGTGTGCATTCTGAACAACCAGACAGGGAATTTAGCTAATGGTAGAGTCTGTCTCCTCTGTGTTGCAAATATTAAGTCTAAAAAATTTGACCTGATTAAAGTATTAACTTTTAAAACACTACATAGGTATTTATATAATACTACAGGAAAATGAATGTGATTCATGATTCAGAAGACACAGACATTTTAGTCCAAGGATTAACTATAAATGTCAGGTAAAATAATAGATATTTTGAAAACTCAGTATTGCTATGCTGAAATCAGATACTGACATTGGCCTGGATCAATGTCTCTCTTGATTCTCCATTTTCAAGTTGGGTTTCTCTGAGCAAGTTAAGTTACAAAGTCACTCAGATTACTAATGTGTAAAATGTGGACAATTACAATACCTACATTTTACACTTATAATGACAACTGCATAAGGTATGGATATAATGTCCTCAATGGATAGTTAGTATCCTCAGTGTATAGTTACCATGCTGTAAACTATTATTGCTATTGCCAACACCTGGTAAGCAGACCATGTTCCAAAGGGAAAGATTAGTCTGAAATACAAAAGTAGCTAAATAATATCAAGAAAAATATTTAAAACCAAAAACACAAAAACTTTCTTCTATACTTGATTTTGCTTTAATAGAGAATCAAATTAATTCAATTAAAAGTGAATGACACATGCGTACAATGTCTAATGATCAAATCAGGGTAGCTGAGATATTCATCACCTCAAACATTTAACATTTGTTTGTGTTAGAAACATTCAAAATCTTCTAGCTATTTTTAAAATATACAATAGCATCTTATTAACTGTAGTCACTTTACTGTGCTATTGAACACTAGAACTGTACCTATCTAACTGTACCTTTGTACCCATTAACCAACCTCTCTTCATGCCCTTTTCTCCCCTATCCTTCTTAGCCTCTGGTAACCACCATTCTATTCTCTACCACCCTGAGATAAACATTTTAGCACTCACATATGAGTTAGAATATACAAAAACAAACAAATAAAAAAGTAAATGAATGACATGCAGGTCAAACTGGTAGATTCTTGCAGAATATGGAGAAAAATGACAAAAAGAACCAATGACAGAAAATAACAGGTATGATAAACAGAGAAAAGAAATCTAACCTGTAGAAACTTGGAGTTACACACAAGAGACTTGTATGGCAGGATCACAAAATTATTCAAAAACAGAACTGAAAAAAATTTCTCAGTTGAGGAAAGATGTATGAAGTGTGAAAGGAATAACCAAGCAATAGAAAAATTACTGAAAAGAAAACTCACATCTAAAATTAGTCAGGTAAAATGCTTGAATTATAAAATTAAAAGGAAATCATTCTACATTCATCAAGAACATTAGAAAAGGGTTAAAAACATTTGACTTCTGCTCTGCAACACAAGTTGTGAGAGATATAGAAACAATGTAAGCAATATTGTTGGGAGGGGTAGGTATTGATGATGGAATAATTTTAACTTAGTCAAATTATGTTTCAGATGCTAGCACAATAGAAAGTGCTTCTAAATATGTAATATTGCCTCAAATATTCTATTAATTCAATGTATCTTTAAAAGTCTTAATGCCAATGAGCTGGAAGGAAAAAAATCTAAAATTAGAGAAACTATGACAGGGAAAGATTAATGGATAAGTGTCAAAACAACTTTTGAAAGATTCAGGACCAGAAAATGGGTGGAAATATGATAATTTAAATCAACAATTAATTATTGAAAACTTTGTTTGACAGTCTCTAGGTTTTAAAACACATAAGCAACAGGGAGTAAAACTTTTTGAAAACAAAGTAAATACAAAGCATAAATTGTACATCATAAAATAATAAATGAATAAAATAACTCGTATTGAAGCCCCCAGATCACACCCATGAAAACTTGGAGCAGGGTGATGAAATACCTTAATAAATGGATGAACACTAAGAAAAGTTTTTATGTAATATGGCTAATTAGAGAATTATCAGGGAGATAATTTTAACCAAATTTAACCCCTAATAGAACTGCAAATAAGACAAATTTATTTCAAATATCTAGAGGACAAATGTAAATATTAAAAATGCCATATTAAAATAACAGAAAAGAAATACTGCAGAAATATATATGCAAGAATTAAAAAACTAGAGTAAGTGAAAACAAAAAACAAAACTAGAAATTATGATAATAAATATACATTTATTTTAAAAACTTTCCTCTTGAATCAAAAAAACAACAAATTTAAGGAGACTAAAGGAGAAATAACTCAACGCAGTGTTGAACCTAAGTAGAATTCTAAAGGGGACATTAATAGAAAATCTTATACAATTCAAATAAAGTTGAATGTTTCATTAATAGAATTACATCAATGATATATTTCTGGTTTTGATAAGTGTTTAAAGTTATTTAAAAATTAAAAAGTTGAAAAATAAAATTAAATAACTGTTAATACCATTCATCAATATCACTACTATATATTTATCTAAAGGATAAATCAGTATATTGAAGAGATATCTGTAACCTTATATTCATTGCAGCTCTATTCACAATAGCCAAATATGGAATCAACTTACGTGTCTGTCAACAGACAAACGGATAAAGAAAAGGGGTATATAAACCTGGTGGAATATTATTTAGCCATAAAACAAATGAAATCCTATTATTTACAGCAACATGGATGACCCTGGGGGATGTTATGTTAGGTGAAATAAGTTAGGCACAGAAACATCAATATTGCATGTTCTTAGTCATATAGGAATGAAAACATCAATTTCATAGGAGTACAAAGTAGAATTACGGTTATTAGAGACTGGAAAGCGTAGGAAAAGGGAAAAATAGGAAGAGGTTTGTTAAGGGATACAAAATTACAGCTAAATGGAAGGAAAAAGTTTTAGCATGCTTTAGCACTGTAGAGTGGATATGGTTAATGATAATTTAGTATATATTTTCAAAAAAGCTGTACGAAAAGATTCAGAATGTTTACAACAAATAGAAAGATAAACGTTTGAAATGGTAGATATGCTAATTATACTGATTTAATCTTTATATATTACGTGCATGTATCAAAACATTCTGTATCTCATAAATATGTACTGTTATTGCATGTTAATCAAAAATAAGAGGGAAAATGTCAACAAATTAGATACAGAAGGAATATGTTTCAGCATAATAAAGGCCATATATGACAAACTCACAGCTAAACATACTGAATGGCAAATAAATGGAAAGTTTTTTGTCTAAGATCAGGAATAAGACAAGGATGCCCACTCGCACCATTTCTATTCAACACAGTACCAAAAGTCCTAGCCAGATAAATTATATAAAAGAAAGAAATAAAAGGCATCTAAATTGGAAAAAAAAAAAGCAGTTAAGTTGTTCCTGTTTGCAGATAACACGATCTTATCTGTATAAAACCTTATAGACTTCATCAAAAATTTGTTAGAACTAACACATGAATTTGATAAAGTTGCACAATATAAAAGCAATGTACAAAAATTACTGGTGTTTCTGTACATTAAGAACATGCCATTGAAAACAAAATTAAGGAAACAATCTCTTTTACAATATGTACAAAAACTAGGAATAAATTTAATCAAGGAGGTTATTCTGTGTTCATGGGCTGGAAAAATTAATATTGTTAAAAATGCTCGTAGTAACCAAAATATTATTCAGATTCCATGCAATCCCTATCAAAATTTCAATGATATTTTTCACAGCAACAACAACAAAAAATGTATCCTAAAGTTCATTTGGAACCACAAAAGACCCGGAATAGCCAAAGCAATCTTGAGGAAAATGAATGAAGTTGGAGACATCAAGCTAATCTAATCTCAAAATTGAATATGAATCTATAATAACCAAAACGGTGTGGTGCTAACATAAAACAGACACAGTGACCAGTGGAACAGAATAGAGAGCCCAGAAATAAACACACAAGTATCCAGTCAACTAATCTTTGACAAAGGCACAAAGAAGATACCATGGGGAAGATACCATGAGGAAAGGATTGTATCTTCAACAAATGATGCTGGGGAGCTAGATATCTACATGCAGAAGAATGAAATTGGACCTGTATTGTACACCATATACAAAAATCAACTGAAAATGGAGTAAAGACCTAAATACAAGACCTGAAACCACAAAGCTACTATAAGAATACATAGGGGCAAAGCTCTTAGACATCAGTCTTGGCAATTATTTTTTGGATATGATACCAAAGAACAAAGAACAATAGCACAAATAAATAAGTAAGACTACATCAAACTAAAAAGTTTCTGCACAGCAAAGGACACAATCAGCAAAATAAAAAGGCAGCCTACAGATTGGAAGAAAACATTGGTGAATTATATATCTGATAAGGAGTTAATCCAAAATACAATAAGGAAGGAATCTGCTCAACTAAATAGCAGAAAAATGGAAATAACTTGTTTTTTTAAATAGGCAAAGGACCTAAATAAACATTTCTTCAAAGAAGACATAAAAACGGCTAACAAGTATATGAAAAATGCTCAACACTACTAATCACCAGGGAAATGCAAATCAAGACCATAATGAGATATCAGCTTACAACTGTTAAGATGGCTTTTATCAAAAAGACAACACATAAGTGTTAGTGAGAGTTTGGAGAAAAGGAAACCATTGTACACTGTTGGTGGGAATGTATATTGGTGTAGCCACTGTGGAAAACAGTATAGAGATTCCTAATGACATTAAAAATAGAACTACTATATGATCCAGCATCCGTTTTCTGGGTGTATATTCAAAAGAAATGAAATCATCACCTTGTAAAGATACCTGCATTCCTATGTTTGTTGCATTTGTTCACAATAGTCAAGACATGCAAACAATTTGAGTATCCATGAACAGATATAAATAAGTTGGGAGATATATGTGTGTGTGTGTGTGTGTATATATATATATACCCACATATATATATATATATATACCCACATATACTTAATGAAATACTATTCAGCCTCAAAATAGAATATCCTAGCATTTGAGACAACAAGGATGATGAACTTAGAGGACATTCTGTGAAGTGAAGTAAGCCAGACACAAAAAGAAAAATACCACATGATCTCGCTTATATGTGGGATCTAAAATAAATAAATAATAAATACATTGAATACATAGAAACAGAGCAAGATGGTATTTAACAGGGGTTGAGGATGGGGGAAATGGGAAGATGTAGGTTAAAGGGTACAAAGTCTCAGTTATGTAGGATGAATAAGTGTAGAGATCTAATGTACAACATGAGGACAGTAGTTAATAATATTTTATTGTGTACTGAAAATGTGCTGAGAGTAGATTTTAGGTACTCTTACCACACAAAAGAAAAGAAAGACAATGATGTGAGGTGGTGGGTATGTTAATTTATTAGTCTGTAGTAATTACTTCACTGCAAGTATGTATATAAAAACATAGTGCCCTATATCTTAAACTATGCAATAAAAACAAAATAAAATAAAATTTTAAAAAATCACTGAAAAATAGTAGTGAGAAATGCGAAGCAGTACAAAATTTACTAATCAAAAAAAGTTGTTGAGAAAAAAGGTCTTTAAGGTAGAAATATTTTTAATGGATAAAAGAGAGACATTTTTAATAACAAAAGGAGTAATTCACCAGGAATACATGATTTGAATCCATATGCACCTGACATTATAAACCAAAATATACTATGTAAAAATTAAAAGAATTATGAAACATTCTTAGAAACTCATAGAAAAACTTTAGTGACTATTAGTAGAATTAAGAACAAAAAATATGAGTTCTAAAGCAGTAGGATTGGTAAGAGCAAAGTAAATAAATTCCCCACTAAAAGAGTACGAATTCAGAGGAAACTTGAATGGAACAACATGGTGCAAGTAAAGCAAAATATATCTGTTATAACATGAATAAATAGGTTCATTTTTCTTATTAAATGACAGATACTCTTAATGGGTTGAAAACGAAATCAAATTATACCCTAGTATAATTTGGACTATATTATAACCTAGTATAATAAGGACTAAAACAGAGTGGAACAGTAAGGTAAAAATTAAAAGTCTATGCAGAGGTGTGTCATCAAATGTGTAAAAATAACATTATATTGTAATATTTCTATCAGATTATGTGGAATCAGATGCAAAACATTGTAACTTTTTAGACTATTGATGTGTTGAATAACTTTGCATTAAATTGTTTTCAGAAACATAATTGAAGTGGAAAATTTTAGACCAATCCTTCTAAAGGATTAACAGATGATGCAACTAAAACTTAGTGATGAATTCAAGAATATAAATTAACTGTGATATATACCTTCATTTATGTATGATGTGTACACACACACACACACACAGTGTAGAAGCCATCATAATCTACAGTCAGTAAGTGACTTTTTGTTAAAGACTTAGTACTCTCAATATGATGATTTGGCAAAAAATAGCACTTGCCAGTTTAGGGTGAGAGTTTTCTGATTGGATTGAGACATTACCTTAAACAATCATAAATTTCAACAATGAAGTAGATTCCAGAGTTGATGATATACCACTCACTTCAACTTTTGAGAAAGCTTATATTTATGTTATAGCAAAAATCATTCTAAAGAAGTGTTTCTAAGCAGGGAACACTTTTGTCATCCAGAGGAATATTTGGCAATGTTTGGGCATTTCTGGCTGTCATAGCAGTGTGGGTGGGTGGGGTTGCTACTGGCATCTAATGGGAAGAGGTCAGGGATGCTGCTAATCATCCTACTATACATAGGACAGCCACCTTCCCCCAACAGAGAATGATCTGGCCCCAAATGTCAATAGTGTTAAGGTTGAGAAATGCTGATCTAAACCAATATACTTTAAAGTCCTAGCACAAACTGAATCTAAATCAAATATAAATGATTTTGTATAAGGTAGTGGTGCTTAGAGAGAGGGTCTCACTGCATTTTCACTAACTTCAGGCACTTTTGAGAGTGGATATCAAAAAACCTGTTCATGAAAAATAAATTTCCTCTTTGAAACTACTCAATATATTCTATCCAAGTGTGAAGGAACTTGAGAGGGTTTTGATCAAAGAGTATGAACCCTCAAAATTGAATTTCAGTCAGGTGGAGAGGAAAGTCTAATGATAGCTACTAGCAGTTCCCCCATACAAGTACACTTTTAGAAACCATTTGTTCATTCATCTATTCAGTGTTTATGCTTCCGATTTCTACTTTGTGCCCAGCCACATCTTTTGATGATGGAGATGATTAAGCTGAGATTTTTGTCCCTCGACTAAGTGAGAACTGGGAAATAAGTACACAGATATCGGCCTGGTGATCTCACAAACTTTTTAAACTTAAAATGAACCTGAAGTACAAGGCTTCTGAATACATGATTAAGGATCTATCTGGCTTGTATAGCCAAATACTAAGAATTCGAACCCGGGAAAAGAAAATCATGCATACTTAGCATTTTGTAAATATCTCCTATTGTCTAAAGACTCTAACTTACAGCAAGTTAAAGGTTCTAACTTACAGTTGCCTTCAGCAACTCAATGATATCACTTTTATTAATCCGTTTTACAAATGAGAAACTTGAGATTCAGTGACATGGAGTCGTCTGACTTTGTTCACAAAATTTGGGTGATGTGATTGGAATGTGAACCCAGGTGTAAGGATTTGAATTCTAGGGTCAGTTATTTACTTACTGCACCAGGGACAAACATGATCATCTCAGGAAAGGAGAACCTGTCTCCATACTTGCTCAACTGCTCAGTGTTGGTGAGGACCCTGCAGAACAAGGACTTGGGATCTGCAAGGTGAAAGCAAAAGATAAAGAATCTTAGTTATCTGAGGCTGGGGAGAAACCTGTCTACTCCCTGGTGATAGACGTGCTTGTCTTCTCCATGTCTACCTTAATATTTCCTTTATAGTTTATCTTTTGGCCCATGAGTTATTTAAAATTATTTTAAATTCCAAATACTTGCTTGTGATTTTTTATTTCAATTTTTAATCATTAACATCCAATTTAATTGCATTGTTGCCAGAAAGTGTCACCTGTATGATACGTATTCTTTAAAATTTATTGTGGATTGATTTTTAAACTAGAATATGACCAATTTTTATAAATATGACAAGTGTGATTGAGAAGACTACTTAGGGCTAATACTTGAGACCATTATTGGATTCTTTCTTGTCTACTTTATCCAGCCATAACTAGTAGAAGTGTGGTATAATCTCCTGTGGTAGAAATGATATTTTCTTCTTTATATATTGTGAGAATAAAACATACATTTTAAGAATTATTAGGTTTTCTTAGTGAATTAAAGATTTTAATCACTTCACAGTATGGCAGCCATGAAACTGGGCCTCTCAGGTCAGCAGTTGCAGGCAACGTAATTGACCTATAACTCCCACTGCTGTGTTCTGCAATTTATCACTGTGTTCACGTGGAAACCACACTTTCCATGGACTGCTCACAGCCAAAGACGGAGTGTGGCCAACATACAAGGGCAGGGGTATTCCTGGAAGACACGGGACTCCTGTAATAGATGATGTTGGCTCGAGGACTTCTGCTCAGATTTACCAAGCTTTTCTGAGAACCACACCACATTCTAAGACTTTTTCTACTTAAATTTATTTCCTTGTCTACTCAGCCTTCTTCTCTTTCTTCTCTCTTCCGTAGAGCTAAGACTTGCATTAAGATCTGTTGGCTCTCCTAGGTTCCTCCACCTTCCTCACAATATTTTGTTCTTAGGGAAAATATTGGAGCCTCTTCCTGCTGCTCAAGATAGCACATTGATTTCAGAATTTTTGTATCATGTACCAATATCAACAGATTCTGCCTGCTCCAATATTATATTCCTAAAACCACAATGCAACATCCTTATGATGCACATTTATACATATTCTTGAGATTTCTGTGGATATGTGCTAGCAAAATTTTCCAGTTGTTTTGATGTGTTTTGTATCCCCTCACAGGTCCCACTTTGTACCTTGCCCCCTAATTCCTACTAGTTACTGAGTAGAAATAGTGCAGAAGGGGCAGGGATAATTTAGGAGGACCAAAATTCCATTGAAGGCAATTATCTCAGGGGAGACTAACATAGTTTTCTTAGGCAAAGGAAGACTAAACTCCTCAGTGAGGAGGAGGTGATATTTCTGCTGGCAAATGACTTACTGAAACAATTAAATTATCTCATATTTCCCCATTCTGATTTTAAGGATCCCATCCATTCTTTCTCAATCAATACCCAGCTTTAATGTAAGAGAGGCTGAGAGAGTCTGATCCAATTTGAATTTAATTAAGCTACCTGAAAGATCAGTGTTTGGACCTATTTTTCAGCAATTGCACCCCCGCAGTTGGAAGACAAAGGATTTTTCTTTCAGAGCAGTTGTAAAACTTTGTCTCAGCAGATTTTAAGTTGGAAGTTTAAATCCCAGAACTCAAAGCTTCATTTCTCTAAGTTCTTCAGTGCACTTAGAAGCAATAAGCCAACCAAAATAAACTCGTTTCTCTAATACATTCCATGATATTAACCATTTAATCATGCAAAGCCTTTCCTTCCATAGTCACTTGATTGCAGCGACCAACAGATAATAATTTTAATACCTTTTTTTCACCATGTGCCATAGATTACTAGTGTTTCCTTTACCACTGGCAACAGGGTTGTTAATCCAACAGCATAATTGGCTAAGAAAACATATTTCAGATTCTCATCTTTAAATTTCTGTTTCCAGGAACGAATTATGCAGACAAGTGTTTCTGACAGGTTTCAAACAGGAAAGCAGAACCACTATAATTATTATGGAATCAGGGACTTATTATAGAACATTATAGACCTTAAACAACTGTGAGAAGACATGAAACAGTTAAATTGTGGAAAAAAAATACTTGGAGGTTCAAAGAAAAATCGCTACCAGTCGTTATAAAGCTTTGACATGAATGAACAAGTTGGAGTTTATAGGAAGATCTGAGGAGCCAGGCACACCTGGTTGACAGTTCGAGATATGGTAGTGTATGGACAAGTCTACAGAAGGTTGTTTAGCTCTGCACTGTGTGGTGGGCTGGCATCACTACTGGTCAGCAGGGCTGGCATTTGAGATGAGCTGCATGTGGAGTACAGGAGGGTGAAAAATTTTCAGTAGTTGGCCACTTGGCATATGCCACCACATTTAATCAAAACCACATCAGGAAACAAGTTAGCTGTTTCATATTTGACTTTTAAATCTTGTGCAAACTTTTCTTTCAGCCAACTCTAAGCCAGGACTATGGCAAAAGAAGGGATTCTGGGAAACAACTTTGGTTTATTCAAGTAGACGCAACATAAAATCACTATTATAAACAAAGAATTGTTTACTAAAAGGATGAAGGAAAAACTCACTTAAATGAAGCCCATCAACGATTGATTGAATGGCTAAAGTTACTTTAACTACATTTACACAGTTTCACAATTGGTCTACTTATGGGCCAACCTAAAAATTTATAAAATTTAAATAGTAGAGAATTAATTCATAATGGGCAAATCTTGTTCATAAAGTACAGTTAAATGTTTACATTTTATTTTAAATTGACATTTAATAATTGTACAGAAGTACAGAGTGACAGAGTGATTTTTTTAATTTTTAATTTTTGTGGGTACATAGTAAATGCACGTATTTATCGGGTACATGAGATATTTTGATACAGGAATAAAATTCATAATAATGACATCAGGGTAAATAGGGTAGCCATCACCTCAAGCATTTATCCCTTGTGTTACAAACAATTCAATCATACTCTTTTAGTTATTTTAAACTGTACAATTATTTATATTACAGTTATGTTAAATGTACTGTTATATTAATAAATTTTATATTAATATTTGTATTAATCTACATATAATATAGTTATATTAAATCACTGTATAGTTATTTAAACTGTACGATTACTATATTTTCTACCCATTATCATTCTCACTTCCACTCCACACTCCTACTAGCCTTTCCTGCCTCTGGTAACTATCATTCAACACTCTATCTCCACGAGTTCAATTGTTTTAATTTTTAGCTCCCACAAATAAGTGAGAACATGCAGTTTGTGTTTCTTTGCCTGACTTATTTTTACTCTCCTCCGGTTCTATCCATGTTGTTGCAAATGACAGGATCCCATTCTTTTTATGTCTGAATAGCACTCCATTTTGGATATCTACTACATTTTCTTCATCCATTCATCTGTTGATGGAAACTTAGGTTACTTCTAAGTCTTGGCTATTTTGAGCAATGCGACAATAAACATGAGAGTGCAGGTATCTATTAGACATACTTATTTCCTTTCTTTTGTGTATATACCCAGTAGTGAGATGGCTGGATCATAAACTAGCTCTATTTTTAGTTTATTGGGGAACCTCCTTACTGTTCTCCATAGTGGTTGTACTAATGTATATTCCCACCAAGAGTGTATGAAGATTCCATTGTCTCCACATCCTCTCCAGAATTTGTTATTGTCTGTCTTTTGGATAAAAGCTATTGACTGGGTGATATAATATCTCACTGGAGTTTTGGTTTGCATTTCTCTGATGATCAGTGATGCTGAGCACCTTTTCTTATGCCTGTTTGCCATTTATAAGTCTTCTTTTGAAAAGTGTCTAAACAGATCTTTTGACCATTTTAAATAAGATTATTTTTTCCTATAGAGTTGAGCTCTCTATGCGTTATTTTTTGAGCTCCTTATATATTCGGGTTATTAATCCCTTGTCAGATGAGTAGTTTGCAAATATTTTCTTCTATTCTGTGGGTTATCTCTTCACTTTGTTGATTGTTTCTTTTGCTGTGCAGAAGATGTGATCTCATTTGTTCATTTGTGCTTTGAGGTGACTGTGCTTGTTGATATTACTCAAGAAATACTTGCCCAGACAAATGTTCTAGAAATCTTTCCACTGTTTTCTTGTAGTTGTTTTATAGTTGCAGTTATTGTATATATATATATATATATATTTTAATTTTTATTATTGCTTTTGAGACAGAGTGTCATTTCCATCATCCAGACTGGAATGCAGTGGCACAATCACAGCTCACTGCAGCCTTGACTTCTCCTGGCTCAGGTGATTCTCCCACCTCAGCATCCCAAGTAGCAGGGACTAGAGGTAGGCTTCTTCTTTTTCATTTTATTTTTAGTAGAGATGGGGTTTCACCATGTTGTCCAGGCTGGTCTCTAACTCCTGGCCTCAAGTCACCTACCTTGGCCTCTCAGGGTGCTGAGATGACAGCTGTGAGCCACCATACCTGGTCAGTTCCTATATTTAAGCCTTTAATCCATTTCGATTTGATTTTTGTTTAGGGTGAGAAATAGGAGTCTAGTTTCATTCTTCTGCATATGGATATCCAGTTTTCCCAGCATCAATTATTGCAGAGATCTTCCCGAATGCATGTCCTTGGTACCTTTGTCAAAAATGAATTCACTCTAGGTGTGTGAATTTGTTTCTGGGTTTTCTGTTTTGTTACATTGGTCTATGTATCTGTTTTTATGCCAGTACCAGGCTATTTTGGTTACTATAGCTCTATAGTATAATTTTAAGTCAGGTAAAGTCATTCATTCAGTTTTGTTCTTTTTTCTCAGGATGGCTGTGGCTACTTTGAGTGTCTTGTAGTTCAACACACATTTGAGAATTATTTTTTCTATTTCTGTGAAAAAATGTCATTGATATTTTGATAGAAATTGCATTGAATCTATAGGTTGCTTTAGATAGTATGGATATTTTAACAATATTGACTCTTCTAATTTATGAAAATAGAATATCTTTCCATTGTGTTGTGTCCTCTTCAATATCTTTCATGAATGTTTTATAGTTTTTATTGTAGCAATCTTTCACTTCTTTGGTTACTTCCATGGTATATAATTTTATTCATGGATATTATAAATGGGGTTGCTTCTTTATTTCTTTTCCAGATTATTCACTGTCGTTATATAGAAATGCCACTGATATTTTTATGTTGATTTTATAGAATTTGTTTATGGTTTCAATTTTTTTTTGCTGGATTCTTAGATTTTTTTTTTTCTAAACATAAGCTTATATCATCTGCAAACAATGATAATTGGACTTCTTCTTTTCCAATTTGGGTGTGCTTTATTTCTTTCTCTTGCCAGAGTGCTCTAGCTAAGACTTTCAGTACAATGTTGAATAACAATGGGGAAAGTGAGAATCAAGATGAGACCTGGTTGCTTCTAACAACCTATGCTCATATATGTGGGCAAAGAAATGATCTAAAGTTGGAACTTATATTTAAAGGGTAAGTAGAGCAAAAAAATTTGGAAAATTTGCAATGTGACCATATGGTAGAAAAGAAAAGTCCATTTTCAGGGGAGGAATTCAAGTAGGCTGTATAAATTTGCCTAAGTAAAAAAAAAAAAAAAAAAAAAAAAAAAAAAAAGCCAAGTGCTGCTAGCCATGACAATGGGAAAAGGGTCTCAAAGGTATTTCAGAGACCATTGCAGCAGCCCCTCCTATCACAGACCCAGAGGCCTAGGAGGCCTAAATGGTTTTGTGGGCCACATCCAGTGCTCTCCTGTCCTGGGGAGCTTCTGGATATTGCTCCCTGAATCCCAGTCACTCCAGCTTCAGCCATGGCTCAAAGGGGTCCAAGTACAGCTTGGGCCACTGCTTCAGAGGGTAAAAGCCATAAGCTTTGACAGCTTCTACATAGTGTTTCTCCTTGGTTTTGGACTTGTATGGGCATTGTAACTCCCTTCTTTTAGCTGATTTCTCCCTTTTGGAATGGAGAATTTACCCAATGCCTACATCTCCATTTTATCTTGGAAGTTACTAACTTTTTTTGATTTTACAGGCTCATTGGTGGAAAGGACTTGCCTTTTCTTAGATGAGGCTTTGGATGTTTGAGTTAATGTGGAGGTAACTTAAGACTTTGGGGGACTGTTGAGAATAAATGATTGCATTTTGTAATGGAAGAAAGACATGAAATTTGTGGTGGTAGGGGAGCTAGGGGCAGAATGATATGGTTTGGATCCATGTTCCCACCCAAATCTTATGTCTAATCATAAGCCTCAGTGTTGAAGATGGGGCCTAGTAGGAAGTGATTGGATCATGGGGATGGTTTCTGATGAATGAGTTAGCACCATACCCTTGGTGCTCTTCTCCTAATAGTGAGTTCTCATGAGCACTGGTTGCTTAAAAGTGCATAGCACTTCCCTCCTCTCTCTCTCTCGCGCTCCTGATTCTGCCATGTAAGTTGTGCTGGTCCCCCACTTCAACTTCTGCTATGATTGTAAGCTCCCTGACACCTCCCCAGAAGCTAAGCAGATGCCAGCATTATGCTTCCTATACAGCCTGTGGAATCATGAGCCAATTAAACCTATTTTCTTTATTAATTAATCAGTCTCAGGTATTTATTTATAGCAATAAGGGAACAGACTAGTACAGAGAAAAATCACTGGAGGCTTCCAGTTGGTTATCCTTCTCTGCCTTCTCCTACAGTAATATTTTGATACATGTATAAAATGTGTAATGATCAAATCAGGATAATTATTATATTCATCACCTCAAACATGTATTATTTCTTTGTTTTGGGAACATTCAAAATCGTTTTTAGCTATTTGACAATATACAATAAATTATTAATAACTATAGTCATCTTACAGTGCTATAGAACAATAGAACTTATTCCTTTTATCTAGCTGTAATTTTGTATTTATTAACCAACAAGTCTCTATGCCCTCTTCTCGAACCCTTCCCAGCCTCTAGTAATCGCTGTTCTTTATAGTTCTGTGGGATCAACTTTTTAGCTTCCAAATATGAGTGAGAACCCACAGTATTTTTCTTTCTGTGTCTGACTTTTATTTCAATTAACATATTGTTTTCCGTGATCATCCATGTTGCCTCAAATGACAGAATTTAAGTTTTTTTATGGCTCAGTAGTATTCCCTTACGTGTGTGTGTGTAGCGGGGGCGGGGAGGGGAGGGATGTTTGGGTGTGTGTATATATACATAACACTTTTTTTTTTATCTAGTCATCTTTGATAGTCTCTTAGGTTGATTACATATCACGGCTATTGTGAATAGTGCTGCAATAAACATTGGAAGTACAGATGTCTCTTTGATAAACTGATTTTCTTTCCTTTGGATAAATACCCAGTAGTGGGATTGCTGGATCATATCATAGATCTATTTTTAGTGTTTCCTGATAAACCTTTATACTGTTTTCATAATGGCTGTACTAATTAACATTCCTACCAGCAATGTATAAGAATTCTCTTTTCTTCACATCTCCATTCCCATTCTCCTTGCTAATATTTGTATTTTTTAAAAAATATTTGTTAATACCCATTCTATCTGGGGTGAGAATATCTCAGTATGGTTTTCATTAGCATTTCACTGATCACTAGTGAGGTACAGCATTTTTTTAATGTTTATTGACAATTTGTACAACTTCTTTGAGAAATGTATATTCAGAACTTTTGCCCATTTTTTAATCAGATGATTTGTTTTTAGCTATTGAATTGTTTGAGTTTCTTGTGACTTCTGGTTATTAATCTCTGGTCAGATGAATAGTTTGCAAATATTTCCCCCTTTTCCAGATTATCTCTTTATTCTGCTGATTGTTTTCTTTGTTGTGAAGATGGTTTTCAGTTTTACATCGTACTTTTTTTTTTTTTTTTTTGCTTTTGTTGCCTTTGTTTCTTTGCCCATAAAATCTTTGGCCCACAAAATCTTTGCCCAAATCGATGTCCTGAAGTAGTTCCCCTATATTTTCTTCTAGTCCTTGTATAATTCTGGGTTTTACATGTAAGTCTTTAATCCATTTTTATTTTATTTTTGTATATTACAAAAGATGGGGGTCTAGTTTTAATCTTGTACATATGAATATCCAATTTTCCAGCACAATTTATTGAAGAGACTGTCTTCCCTAATATATGTTCTTGGCATCTTTGTTGAAAATGAGTTGGCTGTAAATGCTTGGATTTATTCTGGGTTCTCCATTCTGTTCCACTGATCTATGTGTTTGGTTTTGTGCCATTACCAACTTATTTTGGTTATGTAGTTTTGTAGTATATTTTGAAGTCTGGTCGTGTGATACCTTCAGTTTCCTTCTTCTTCTTCTTCTTTTTTAAATAAGCCTAGATTTTACTTTAAGTGCATTACATCATGACAAGTAATTCAGGATAATTTATTTTTAATTCCTGGGTTTCCAAGTTATTTGGAGTTTTAGGAAAAAGGATATGGCCAATGGTATTAAGGTTAAAGCACCATAATGAAAGACTGAGTCAATTTCAGAAACTAAAGTAGAAAATTGAGGAGCAAGGTAGGATCACTAGAATACACTTTCTTTAGGATCCTGGGAGAGCTGCATCTCATTGTTGAGGCTACCTGGTTCTCATGAAAAAGGACCATTTACCACGAATAAGGATAGAAAAAGAGAAAGAAGTGTTGTCAACAGAGAAGCTGCTGGGAGCTTTGAATATTGTGTATGTGCCTTTGCTGTCACCACATTTATAATTATATCCTGGGCGCAAAGCCATTGTATTGTCCCCAGAATTTTTGCACATTATTTATCCACTCTTGAATTGACTTAATTGCTGATTTCTGAAATTTTCACTTTAAAGATTCATTCATTTGGCTTTAAAATGCAAATCCCATTATTATTCATACACTAGCATGAATAATTATAGTATCTTGATTAAGACTGATTAAGCTTTCCATTCATCAGGAAAAAATGTAGATGCACTAGATATATTTGTATTTTACGTTACCTTCTAAATAGTAGTTATAGAATTCTATCTATTAAATAAGGTGTTTCTCAGAGTCCAGTATATAGTCTGATAAGAAAGTCAAATGAAACAATAAACAAAGTAGAGGTTCCACTGTCTAGGAAGATCTAGTAGTTTGTTAGAAAGATAATTTAGTGAATCCTAAGTATTTTTTATTCTGTCTTGGTTTTTATTCTTAATTTTTAAAATCCATATAATCACATATAGAAATATTCCATATTTCTGATTTTAGACATTAAGTTCTTCATGATAAAGAAAAGTCTAATGGTTGGGCTCAGTTTGTGAAGAACATGCAGGTATCAAATATCTATATCTCTTTCTTATTTATTATCTCTAATGTATTATGCAGCCTTATAATGGGATATCTTTTATGACTTTAAATATATATGTCATAAAGTTGATTGAATGTTGGATTCAGTTAGAGTTTTGGTTTCATCATGAGCATAAGGTAGTAGGATAGGAGATCAAGGAACTTGAAGATAAATAAGTCAGGTTTTACCAGAGAAGCAGGACTATATGATATATATTAACATACATGTGAAATAATACATTTAAATATAAGGAATTGGCTTATGCAGTTGTGGAACCTGGCTAAGAAAGTAAAATTCCATAGGGCAGGCAGTCCTGGAGGCAAGATTACGGGCAGGCTGGAATTTATGTGCATAAGCTGAAGCTGTTGTCCACAGACAGTCAAGAAAGTAAGATTTTAAATTAGATGTAGCTCTATGAACAAGGTCCAAAGCTATTATCCACAGGTGGAATTCCTTTGTGCCTTGGAGAAGTCTCAGTGAGGCTTTTATGGCCTTCTAATTGCTTCAGTCAGGTCTACTAATATTACCCAGGATAATATACCTTACTTAAAGTTACCCGATTAGGGAGTTGAATTAGATTTGCAAACTTCCTTTACAGTAACACCCAGGTTAGTGTTTGATTGAATAACTAGAGAAAATAACCTAGCCAAGTTGACATATTGTAACAGTCATCACAGAATTAACAAAGGAAGAGGTCATGTGACAGACCACAGTTTCTTTTTTGGATAATCTGTAAGGACATAAAGATTTATTTCCAACATCTTCAACTCATTCTCTCTGCTAGATTTTTTTCTTACTGACGTATTCTCAATTTTCTTCATCATCTCACATACCACCTTCTCTGTTACCCACCTAAAATCAACTTCCATATGAGACTGTGCAGCTTTTGAAATACTCCCACTTGTCACCACAGACATAGTTTTTTCTCAGTATAACTGATCATTAACTCCTGTCACCAGAAAACAACTACATAGAATTAGTCAATGTGATAAGGTGGGAGTGATCAGAGCAATTCCTTTCATTCCCAAACTCATCGTCACAATCAATATCAGACTCTCTTGAATTTACTCACGCTTTTCGTTTTATTTTCCTGTTTTTACTTATTGCCAAGCAATGCCATGAAAAAACAAATTAAGATTTTCAATCCTCACAACAATGTATGCATTATATAGAGAGAACAAAAAGATATATGTATAATTCAAAAAGTACAATAATGGAATAGATTTGTTTGAGCAAAGGAATAATCTAAGTACTAAAGTAGAATGGCCACATAAAAATCATGATATACTGAAGTAAAAGGCTTATAAAAACATATGAATATATTATCTTATAAATCAGTCTATTATAGCTGTTTTCTCTTAGCATTGTTTGAAATTATTAAATATAAGCAATTTTAGTACCTTGCGTTCTTCATCTGAACTCTGAAAATATACTTTTCACAATAGTAGCTTATTATTGGTTATGGCAAAAACATTACAGGTAAATGTAAGTCAAAATCTTTAGTTAAGTGAATTTACCTGCCCTTAGCATTTGCTCTTGGTGAACTTTTATATGCCTCCTTGTTTAGTCTTGTTTTTAACAAAATTTTGTTAATAGCATACTATTGGTAATATTACACCCTAGCAAATAGCCAAACTAAAGAAAGGATTCTTTAAAGTTTTAGTCCATATTTTCTCAGATGCTCAAGGAATCTTTCTTCTTACACATATGTCCTATAAAGATAAGTCTTATTTCAAACCTTATTTCCAACAACAGTAAGTAAAAAACAAGAAAAGTTATTTAACATTTGCAAAGCACTTTTTCCGTGCTAGGCACTCAACTATTAATAAATTACTTTCTATAAATTACATTTAATTTTTACAAAGCCCCCTGAAATAGACATTACCATTATGCCCAATTTACAAATAAGAGAACCTAATAGTACATCGGATGAACTGATTCCACACTATTTTCCCAGTTATTATTGCTACCTATAAAATACTTTAACTTATACACTTAAAACAACAATGTTTTTTTAAAGGTATAGATTTCTGAGATTCTGTAGTTTGGGAATTTGGAAAGACTCATCTCCATTTTACAGCCAAG
Organism: Macaca nemestrina; assembly: GCF_043159975.1. Lineage (NCBI taxonomy): Eukaryota > Metazoa > Chordata > Mammalia > Primates > Cercopithecidae > Macaca > Macaca nemestrina. The sequence goes on from NC_092126.1 coordinate 12,103,783, forward strand.
AAAACAGACTCTGTGGTTAAGTGTCATACCTATGTAATAACAATATAGAACTTGAAACACATTTTCTACTTATACAATGTGCACTCTTTCTACAAACAACGTAGCCTTACAATAAAATTGTAATCAGTCACTGTCAAGCATCTCTGACTATCGTATATGCTAGCGAGAGTTTTATTAAGTACAACAACGAAATAGATGTTCTGTGAAGGTGCTCCACTCCAGGGTTACGGAAAGATAGAAATAAGCAAAGAGATGGATCGACCAGATATCTGGTGTTAAAGATGAAATGGAAATATCAAAAAGGGATTAGAAGAATAAGAAGAAAAGGGCAGAATAAAGATAAATTAAGTAACAGGTATGATTCATTAAGCTTCAAAAAAAAAAACAGCAGAATAGGTACATACGTTTGTGTAAGAATGAAATTGAAAGAGTAACTAAAGAAGGCAAGGAATCTGCATTACCATTAAAACAGCAGAAGTTGTTAGGAAGTGGTGGCCATGTTAATAAAAGAGCTATCACTTGGAAAAGGTGAGTATAATATATTTAGTGTTGCTCAGCAAACATACATCCCAAAATTACCATCTGGATCTGAAATCCTCATTAGAGGATGATGAAAGCAGATACAGATAAGGACACGTTATCTAGTTAGAAAATACAGTAAGCTCTGCAGATTAAAAAGTATAAATTTTGGATATTTGCAACTTCTGCTTTTACAGCTGAACTACTATGAATGAACTGTTTTGCAATTACCTTTCTATTGTAGACAATTAGAAAACTAGAAAAAATATATGAAATAATTATTTTGAAACAGTGGATCATGAAGAACAAGATTGTGATCGTAACAGTAGATTGTCTTGAAAATACTGCCTATAGGTATCTTCAAGCTGCAGAGCAAGTAGGGGAACTCAAATGGAGCCCAGCAATCTCACTGAGTTGAAGAAAAAGATAGCAGAGTTCACAGATGCTGAGGTGGCTGAAATTTTAGAGAAGAATGCTGAAGAGAAGGACTCTGCAAGGACAATCGCAGAAATCTGCAGATTATCTCAAAGAAATTTGGACTGAACACTGCTTTTCAAGACTATGCCAAGAGACACAAGGGAGCAATTGTCAAATAATTACCAGTTTCTAAAAGGCAAGGAAGAGTTCATTCACACCAGGCCTAGTAGAGAAACCTCATTAAATATGGTATAGGAAAGAGTCCTTAGAGGTCTATTACCTTAATAATTATGCCTATATATATTATATATTATACCTAAATCCCTGTATCCATTATAACAAAGCTTAAGGATTTAGTGCCAAGATGGTCAATTAGAAGCAGCTGCGGTCCTCAGCGCTCATGGAGAAGAATGAAAGGCATGAGTGAATACAGCACCTTCAACTGAAATATCCAGGTACTCATACTGGGACTGATCATGGAAACAACTTGATCCATGGAGAATGAAGAAAAGCAGGGCAGGGTGACGGTCCTCCTGGAAGCCACACAAAGCCAAGGGAGCCCTCACCCCCAGTCAAGGGAAGCAGTGAGTGATTGTGTGACCCTGAAAAACCACACTTCTTCCACAGATCTTTGCAACTTGCAGATCAGGAATCCCCTAGTGAGCCTACACCATCAGGGCCTTGGGTCCGACACACAGAACTGTGTGCAATCTTGGCAGAGCAGCTGTTCAAGCACACACAGAGACCCAAGAGCTTTACATAGTCCAGCCCTGGGATTCCCAACAAATGTGTCTGCAACTCAGGCAAGGCGGGAGGCTTGCACATACCTTCCTGGGAGCCAAACAGCATCATTCCATGGGCCCCACTTCCATAGCACCTCACAAGATAAGACAAATTGGCTTGGAGTTCCAGTCAGCCACTGGCAACAGGGTGGAGCCTGCATGAGATAGGATGGAGCCTGTGGCACAATGGGTGGTCACCATCTCTGCTGTTTGGTCAACCAAGCTGTTCTAGCCCATGGGCTTTGCAGAATCCAAACAGACAAGAAAGTGTCATGCCAGTGAAGCACAGAGGCTTTGCCAGATCACGGCCAGATTGTGCTTCCTTAAGCAAGACCCCAATCTATTCCTCCTCACTAAGTGAAATCTATAACCAGGTCCTCCAGCCATGGCCACCTGCACATCTTAGAGACAGAGCTCTGATCTCTCCCTGAGACAGAGTGCCCAGGGGAGGGAGGGCCACCACCTGGGTTGGTTGGACAACTCAGCCGTTCCAGCCTGTGGGCTTTGGAAAGTCCAAGCTGACAGGGGCAGAGGTGGTTCCCCACCACAACACACTGTTCTGTGTGCTGCTGCTTCTTCTTTTTTTTTTTTTTTTTTTTTTGAGACGGAGTCTTGCTCTGTCACCCAGGCTAGAGTGCAATGGCACGATCTCGGCTCACTGCAACCTCCGCCTCCTGGATTCAAGCTATTCTCCTGCCTTAGCCTCCTGAGTAGCTGGGATTACTGGTGCCCGCCACTATACCTGGCTAATTTTTGTATTTTTAGTAGAGATGGGGTTTCACCATGTCAGTCAGGCTGGTCTTGAACTCCTGACCTCAGGTGATCCGCCCACCTCGGCCTTCCAAAGGGCCGGGATTACAGGCATGAGCCACCGTGCCGGGACAGACTGGACAGACTGCTTCTTTAAGTGTCACTGCATTCCACTTCTCCTCATGGGGAAGGTCCTCCCAGCTGGGGCCTCCGGCCACCCCTGTCTGTGTTCTATGGCCAACAATGCTCCAATTTTTCCCTGGGACAGAATGCCTGAGGGACAGGGCAGGCTGCTGCCTTGGCTGTTCAGGCTTCTCAGCTGGTCCAGTCTGTGGGCCTTGGAGAGCCCAAACCAATCAAGGGCTGAAGGAACTGCCAACACAGCACAACTCCTCTACCAAAAGGCAGTCAGACTGCTGCTTTAACAGGCCCCTGATCCCATTCTTCCAGATTGGGTGAGACCTCCAAACTGGGGTCTCCGGCCACCTCCTACAGATGTATAGAGGCTGGCAATAGGTCAGTACCTGTCTGGGATGGAGCTTCCAGAGGAAGGGGCAGGCTACCATCTTTGCTGTTTCACAGCCTTAACTGGTGATACTTCCATGTCTGGAAAAATGGAGGCAACTAGGGTCTGGAACAGACCCCCAGCAAACCACAGCACCCGTGACTGAAGAGTGGCCAGACTGTTAAAAGAAAAGCAAGCAAACAGAAAACAGCAACAACAACCCCCTCCACAAAAACTCCATCCAAATGTCAGCAACCTCAAAGATCAAAAGTATAGATAAGTCCACAAAAATGAGAAAGAATCAATGCAAAAACACTGAAAACTCAAAAATTCAGAGTGCTGCTTTTCCCCCAAATGACTGCAGTGCCTTTCCAGCAAGAATTTAGAACTGGGCTGTGGCTGAGATGGCTGAAATGACAGAAGTAGGCTTCAGAATGTGGATGATAATGAACTTCGTTGAGCTAAAAGAGCACTTTGTAATTCAATGCAAAGAAGCTAAGAAGCATGATAAAACAAACCAGGAGCTGACAGCCAAAATAACCAGTCTAGAGAGGAACATAACCAACCTGTTAGAGCTAATAAACACACTACAAGAACTTCACAATGCAATCATGAGTATTAATAGCAGAATAGACCAAGTGAAGAAGAGTTTCAGAGCTTGAAGACTCTCTCTCTGAAATAAGACAGGTAGACAAGAAGAGAGAAGAAATAATAAAAAGGAATGAACAAGACCTCTGAGAAATATGGGATTATGTAAAGAGACTGAATCTATGACTGATTGGGGTATCTGAAAGAGATGGTGAGAATGAAGCCAGGTTGGATAAGATACTAAAGGATATCATCCAGGATAACATTCTCAACCTAACCATAAAGGTCAATACTGAAATTCAGGAAATGCAGAGAACCCCAGTAGATATTCCACCAAAAGACTGTCCCCAAGACACATAATTATCAGATTCTCCAAGGTAGAAATAAAAGAAAAAATGTTAAGTGCAGCCAAAGGGAAAGACCAGGTCACCTACAAAGGGAAGTCCATCAGACTAACAGCAAACCTCTCAATAGAAACCCTACAAGCCAAAAGGGATTGGAAGCCAATATTCAATATTCTTAGAATTTATAACACGAAATTTCATATCAGTCCAAACTAACCTTCATAAGTGCAGGAGAAATCAGATGCTTTTCAGACAAGCAAATCCCAAGGGAATATATCATGACCAGGGCTGTCTTGCAAGAGCTCTTGAAGGAAGCACTAAATACTGAAAGGAGAAACCATTACCAGCCACTACAAAAGGGCACTGAAGTATACAGACCAGTGACACTATAAAGCAACCACATTAACAAGTTTGCAAAATAACCAACTAGTAGCATAATGATGAGATCAAATCCACACATAACAATACTAACCTTAAACGTAAATGGGCTAAATACCCCAATTAAAAGACAAAATATGGTAAGCTGGATAAAAATCCAAGACCCATCAGTATGCTATCTTCAAGAGGCCCATCTCACATGCAAAGACACATATAGGCTCAGAATAAAGGGATGGAAGAAAATTTACCAAGAAAACAAAAACAGAAAAAATCAGGGGCTGCAATCCTAGTTTCTGACAAAACAGACTTTAAACCGGCAAAGATCAAAAAAGACAAAGAAGGGCATTACGTAATGGTACAGCGTTCAATTCAACAAGAAGACATAGCTATCCTAAGTATATATTCACCCAAAACAAGAACATTCAGATTCATGAAGCAAGTTCTTAGAGACCTTCAAAGAGACTTAAAGTCCCACAAAAATAATGGTGGGAGACTTTAACACCTCACTGAAAAGATTAGACAGATCAAGACAGAAAACTAACGAAGATTTTCAGGACCTGAACTCAACTCTGGATCAAGAGGACCTGTTATATATCTACAAAACTCTCCACTCAAAAACAACAGAATATACAGTCTTCTCATTGCCACATGGCACTCTAAAATTGATCACATAATTGGAAGTGAAACACTCAGCAAATGCAAAATAACTGAAAGTATAACAAACTGTCTCTTAGACCACAGCTCAATCAAAGTAGAACTTGAGATTAAGAAGTTCACTCAAAACCATACAACTATGAGGAAATTGAACAATCTGCTCCTGAATGATTATTGAATAAATCCTGGAATTAAGTCAGAAAACAAGAAGTTTTTGAAACTAGGAAAAAGATACAATGTACACAAATCTCTGGGACACAGCTAAAGCAGTGTTAGAGGGAAATTTATAGCCCTTAATGCCCGCATCAAAATGCTAGAAAGATCTAAATTTAATATCCTAACATCACAACTATAAAAACTGAGAACGAACTACAAACAAACTCCAAAGCTGGCAATACACAAGAAATAACAAAGATCAGAGCTGAACTGAAGGAGTTAGAGATACAAAAAACCTTCAAAAAATCAATGAATCCAGGAGCTAGTTTGTGAAAAAATTAACACAATAAATACACTGCTAGCTAGATTGATAAAGAAGAAAGAGGCAATATTCAAATGGACACAATCAGAAATGATAAGGGGGATATTACCACTGACCCTACAGAAATACAAAGAACCATCAGAAAATAGTATAAACATTTCTACACTCATTAACTAGAAAATCTAGAAGAAATGGAATAATTCCTGGATGCATACACCCTCCCAAGACTGAACCAGGAAGAAATTGAATCCCTAAATAGACCAATAATGAGGTAGTGATAAATAGCCTACTAACCAAAAAAAAAAAAAAAAGCTCAAGACCAGATGAATTCATAGTTGAATTCTACGAGATTTACAAAGAAGAGCCAGTACCATTCCTACTGAAACTATTTCAAAAAATGGAAATGGAGGCATTTCTCCTTAACTAATTCTATAAGACCAGCATCAGCGTGATACCAAAACTTGGCTGAGACACAATAAAAAAGAAAACTTCAGACCAATATCCTGATGAACGTTGATGTAAACATTCTCAATAAAATACTGGCAAATTAAATCCAGCACCACATCAAAAATCTTATCCACTATGATCAAGTAGGCTTCATCACTGGGATGCAAGTTTGGTTCAACATATGCACGTCATTAAATGTGATTCATCCCATAAGCAGAACTAAAGACAAAAACCACATGATTATCTCAACAGATGCAGAAAAGGCCTGTGATAAAATTCAACATTCCTTCATGATAAAAACTCCCAATAAACTAGGTATTGAAGGAACATAACTCAAAATAATAAGAGCCATATATGACAAACCCATAGCTAATATCATAATGAATGGACAAAAGCTAGAAGCATTCCCCTTGAAAACCAGAAGTAGACAAGGATGCCGTGTCTCACCACTCCTATTTAACATAGTATTGGAAGTTCTGGCCAGGACAACCAGACAAGAGAAAGAAATAAAGCATATTCAGATAGGAAGAGAGAAAGTCAAACTAACTTTTGTTTGCAGTTGACATGATCCTATATCAAGAAAACCCCATCAACTCAGCCCAAAGACTTCTTAATCTGATAAGCAACTTCAGCAAAGTCTCAGGATACAAAATCAATGTGCAAAATTTGCTATCATTTCTATAACCCAACAACTGGTAAGCAGAGAGCCAAATCATGAATGAACTTCCATTCATAATTGTCACAAAAGGAAAAAATACCTAGGAATACAATTAAAAAGAGAAGTGAGGGATCTCTTCAAGGAGAGCTACAAACCACTGCAAAGATATTGGAGATGACACAACCAAATGAAAAAACATTCCATGCTCATGGATGGGAAGAATCAATGTATAAAAGTGGTCATACTGCCCAAAGCAATTTATAGATTCAATGCTATTTTTATTAAATTATCAGTCATTCTTCATGGAATGAAAGAAAAGACTATTTTAAAATGCATATGGAACTAAAAAAGGAGCCTGAATAGCCAAGACAGTTCTAAGCAAAAAGAACAAAACTGGAGGTATCGTGCTACCTGACTTCAAATTACACTACAAAGCTACAGTAACCAAAACAGCATGCTACTGGTACAAGAACAGACACAAACACGAATGGAAAAGAATAGAGAATCCAGAAATAAGACCACACATCTACAACTATCTGATCTTTGGCAAACCTGTCAAAAGCAAGCAATGGGAAAAGTATTATTTATTTAATAAATGTAGCTGGGAGAACTGATTAGCCATATGCAGAAAATTGTAACTGGACCCTTTCCTTACATCATATACAAAAATCAACTCAAGATCAATTAAAGAGTTAAATGTAAAATCCAAAACTATAAAAATCCTAGAAGAAAACCTAGGCAATATAATTTCAGACATAGGTGTGGGCAAAGATTTTATGACAAAGCTGTCAAAAGAAATTGCAACATAAGCAAAAATTGACAAATGGAATCTAATTAAACTAAAAAGCCTCTGCACAACAAACGAAACTATCAGCTATCAAGAGGCGGAGCTTGCAGTGAGCAGAAAGCAAACAGACAAGCTACAGATCTGGGAGAAAATTTCTGTAATCTATCTGACAAAGGTCTGATATCCAGCATCTACAAGGAACTTAAACAAATTTACAAACAAACAACCCTATTAAAAAGTGGGCAAAGGACATGAACAGACACTTCTCAAAAGAAGACATACATGTGGCCAACAAATATATGAATAAAAACTCAACATCGGCCAGGCGTGGTGGCTCACGCCTGTAATCCCAGGACTTTGGGAGGCCAAGGCGGGTCGATCATGAGATAAGAAGATTGAGGCCATCCTGGCTAACATGATGAAACCCCATATCTACTAAAAATTAAAAAAAAAAAATTAGCTGGGCGCAGTGGCGGGCATCTGTAGTCCCAGCTACTCGGGAGGCGAGGCAGGAGAATGGCATGAAACCGGGAGGCAGAGCTTGCAGTGAGTGGAGATCACACCACTGGACTCTAGCCTGGGCGACAGAGCAAAACTCTGTCTTGAAAAAAAAAAAAAAACAAAAAACCTCAACATCACTGATTATTATATAAATGCAAATAAAAACCACAATGAGATACTATCTCACACCAGCAGAATGGCTATTATTAAAAAGTCAATGGTGGGGCTATGGAGAAAAAGGAATGCTTTTACACTGTTGGTGGGAGTATACATGAGTTCAACAATTGTGGAAGAAAGTGTGAAAATTTCTCAAAGACCTAGATGCAGAAATACCACTTGATGCAGCAATCCCATTACTGGGTACATACCCAAAGGAATATAAATCATTCTATTATGAAGATACATGCATGAGTATGTTCACTGCAGCACTATTCACAATAGAAAAGACATGGAATCAACCTAAATGCCCTCTGGTGATAGACTGAATAAAGAAAATGTGGTTCCAGCATCTACACTGTGTAATACCATGCAACCATAAAAAGAAACAATATTATGTCCTTTGCAGGGACATGGATGGAGCTGGATGCCATTCCTTAGCAAACTAACACAAGAACAGGAAACCAAAAACCTACAAAAACTACTCTGAAAATAGTCTCTCTCTCTCTCTGCTTAGCTGTCTGAAACTGGGGGTGTGGCCTGCTAGAACCACTACTTGTCTACTACCCATGTTCACTCAAGGCCCTGAGTCTTTACAATTAGAAGGTGGTGAAGCTAGTCAGGTATGTGTATTTTCCTTCAGGGAAGCAAGATCCCCTAGGCCCTGGGTGGGTTCAGAGATGCTGTCAGGGAGCCAGGAATCGAAGTCAAAAACCTTAGAAACTTGCCCGATGTTCTATCCTACTGCTGCTAAACTGGCACTCAAACTACAGTATAAAGCCCTTCCTGCTTTCTACCCACCTTTCCAAAGGCAGTGAAGCCTCTCCCTGTGGCAGCACCACCACTGGTCCACAAGGAGCTTTTGTGAGGCCACTACTCATGTTCACTTAAAGCCCAAGTGCTCTTCAGTCAGCTTGGGATAAATGCTTCCAGGCCTGGGACTCAGCCTTCTGGGAACTGGGCTTTCCTCTGTCTCAGGGAAAGTCCACAAATGCTTACCAAGAGCCTAACCCTACACTCAGGGACTCCCAAGAGCCTACTTGTCCTACTCCACTGTGGTCAAGCCGGCACCTAAAGTGTGAGACAAAGCCCTTTACTTTTCTTTAACTTTTATCCAAAAGGAGTCTTTCAACATAGCCACCATAGCTTGGAATGTGCTGGAGTACACCTGTAGTCAGCATGTCTCAGAGCTCAAGGCCCATGGTGTATTACCTGAATATTGCTATGGGTTATTCAGGGCACAAGGGCTCTTTAGTTAGCAGGTGACAAATATTGACAGGACTAGGTTATTCCGTTCAAGGCAATAGATTCCCTTTAGGCCTAGGATGTGTTTAGAAATGTCATCCAGGTGCTAGGGCCGGGAATGGGAGCATTAGGACTCTGCTTAGTGCTTTATCCTACTGTGGCTGAGCTTGTATCCAAGAAGAAAACCTAAGTGCTTTTTACTCTTAACTCTCCTCCCCTTAAGCAGAAGGAAGGAGACTCTTTCACTGCTGGGAGCTGCACCGCCTGGGGTAATGGGAGGAGTGGCGCAAGCACTCCTTTAGCGGCCCTGACTGGTATCTCCCTAGGTCATAAGCGCTGGTTCCGACCTCAGCCCAGCACTAGGAGTTGCCTAGGAATTGCAGTTCTAGGAATTGCAGTGCTTGTGTCCTAGACTGCCTTTCAAGTTTACTTAGCACCCTACAGCACTTTGGCCTGTGGTAGTGAGGCTTGCTGAGAAATTTGAGTTTTGACTGATGGGTGATTCTCCTCTAGCTTGGTCTGGTCCAAATTCTCTCTCTGTGCATGGGTGTTAGCTGAGCTCAGCACAGCTTTATTCTCTGCTGCGACAGGGTAGCACTGAGTTCAATGTAATGTTCCCTCATTACCGTACTTTCCCTCCCTCAAGTGCACAGACTCTCAGAACTGCATGGCTGGGGTAGTGGCGTTGGCAATTCAACACTGCCTCTCCTGCTCTCCTCAAAGCCTCTTTCAATGAGTTGAAGTTAAGACCAGGTACTGTGATTGCTCACTTGATTTTTGGTTCTTGTGACGGTGCTTTTCTGTGTGCAGATAGCAAAATTTGGTGTTCCTTCAGGAGGCACCAATGGTGAAGGCTTTTATTCTGCCATCTTGTTCTGTACCTTTAGATAGAAATTTTTAAAGCAGGCTAGGTGCGGTGGCTCAACACCTGTAATCCTAGCACTTTGGGAGGCCAAGGCAGGCAGATTGCCTGAGCCCAGGAGTTAGAGACGAGCCTGGGCAACACAGTGAAACCCCGTCTCTACCAAAAATACAAAAAATTAACTGGGTGTCGCAGCATGCAGCTGTAGTCCCAGCTACTCAGGAGGCTGAGGCAGGTGAATTGCTTGAACCCAGGAGGCAGAGGTTGCAGTGAGCCGAGATCACACTACTGCACTCCAGCCTGGGCTACAGCAGTGCGAGACAACGTCTCAAAAAAAAATTATTAAATAGCCAATCAAATGCAAACATATACTAAAATAATAATTTTAAAAACCATGACTGATCTATCCAGCCTGCTGAACACACACACACACACACACACACACACACACACACACACACACACACACCATGTCTGAATAAGCTTTATCCTCAGAATGACAGTTTGGTTTAACTTTCAAAACTCAATAGCGTAGTTCCCTACATTAACAGACTATTATAGAAAAATAAATATAATGAGAACAGGGTTTACAGAGGCTGATGTTGCTAGATATTTTGGAGAAAAATGCCAAAGAGGAGGACTCTGTACAGACAATTCCAGAAATCTGCAGATAGTATCCAAGAATTTTGGACTGAATACTGCTTTTCACTTACATGGGGTGAAATGCCAGAGACTGTGGCCAAGAGACACCAGAGAGCAATAGCCAAATAATTACTAAAGTTTCTACAAAGCATGTATTACATATTTCTGAGATACTTACACAAAATACTAAGACATACATGTCTTCACAAACATTTACACATGAATGCCCATAACAATAATATTTGTAATAGACAACAATTTGAAACAACTCAAATGTGAATCAACAGATAAATAGATAAACAAACTGTGAAACAGACAAACAATGAACTTGTATGAACAATAAAAGCGATGAAATGATTGGTATATCCAACATGAACAATAAATGTCAAAATAATTATGCTGAGTAAATAATACAGACAATAAGGAGTTATATACTGTATGTTTCCATTTTTGTTAGATTCTAGAAAATTCAAACTAATCTATAGTGACAGCAAACAAATCATCGAGTGTCTAGAGATAAAGAGGAATTGATTACAAAGAAATGTAACATTTAGAGATGATGGACATATTTTTTATCTTGATTGTGATGATGGTTTCACATGTGTCTACATATGCCTTAATGCATTTAATTTTCTACTTTAAATATGTGCAATTTTATGTGCATCAATTATACTTCAATAAATTTGTTAATATAAGAAAATAAGAAAATTTGCATTGAGATCTTGACATTGACAATATATAATTCAAGAAAAAGGCACTTAAATATGACATAAGATGATACATTATTCTCTAAGAGCCAGAAATCATAATGAACATATGACAGTTATGAATATGTATGTACCAAATATAACAACCTTCTATTAAAGTAGAAACTATAGGAGATTAAATTAGACACAGAAACATAGTAAGAAATAAATATTAATACATTACTATCAGTTCAAACAAAATAATTGGGCAAAAAGAAATAAGGCACCAGAAGAGCACTATAGCACAATTAACAATGTCTGAGTTATGAATTTGAGACTCTGAATTGGGGATATACCTTCTTTTCAAGTACACATAGAGCATTCTGCTGGCTTAAAGCAATTCCTTATGGGACAAATATGAACAATGAACATCCAAGACTCACTGGAGCTGGGGGATTGGCATAGATACTCAAACAGGATTTTCTTGGTAGGAAACCCCTGTATCCATTTTACATTGTTAACTAAGTGATCAAATGTAACATCACTGATAAAGTAACAAACAGACATCATGTGTCTCCTGTTATGATGGGATTAAACATACAGAAAATTAACTAAAATGTATTCTTGGGAGAAAATGATTAAGTTGAATCTAAGCAAAAGGAAATGAAATCAGATAATATTCAAGTGATGAGACATAATGGACAATTGGACCAAACGCTTCAAAAATACAAATATAGGCTGGGAGCGGTGGTTAACACCTGTAATCCCAACACTGTGGGAGGCCGAGGCTGGCAGATCATCTGAGGTTAGGAGTTTGAGACCAGCCTGACGAACATGGTGAAACCTCATCTTTACTAAAAAAAATAAATAAAATAAAAATCAAAAAAGAAAAATACAAAATTAGCCGGGCGTGGTGGCATATGCCTGTCATCCCAGCTACTTGAGAGGCTGAGGCAGGAGAATTGCTTGAACCTGGGAGGTAGAGGTTGCAGTGAGCTAAGATCGCACCATCACGCTCCAGCCTAGGCGACAGAGTGAAACTCTATATCAAAAAATAAAAATAAATATAAATATAAATATCATGAAAATAAAGTAAAAGGCTACATTTCATCATAGGTATTTTTTAAAATTAAAAATACATTTTTTAAATTAAAAATACATGCTACCTCTTCTGTAGCAAGTTTGATGGGAACATCTTACTACTTGAATTTCTGAAGCATTAGTCATGAAAAGGGGTTATACACAAACCTCCTTTTGGGACATATACTGATGGAAGAAGTTTCATCCCAAGATTAAGATTTTAGAATTTAAATAATGTGGTAGAGATTTCTAATGTTTATGTATGTTTGTTCTATTGTCCTTTCGATCAATGGTAGGATTTGGCTTTTCTACCTTCCTTGTATTTCTGTGGAATGCTGTGAGAGGTTCTGGTCAATAGGTTATAATTAATACAAAAAGTATTACTTGTGGACTGGATTATTTAATTGCCAGTGAGAAGATGCTCTAATAATTTTTTGCCTCTTACACAGTATTCAGCAACATCCTTGATGATGGAATCTCCTTTAGCTTGAGTCCCTATCTTGGGGCTGAGCTTCTGGCCAACTCATGATGAATTTCTAGCAGAGACATGAAATAAAACCCTGTTATGGAAAGCACAAATATTTTTCAGTTTGTGTTATGACTGCATAATCCAGCTTTCCCTGACATAGCATATATTAATATCAATTTTTTTCTGACACTGATGGTGCAAGATGTGGCGAAACTGATTCATGAGTTCCTTAACTTGTAAAAATGAACATTTCATGAGAATGAAAATTATTGGGTCACTCCAGAGACAAACTGGAGTTTTCTCCCACTTCACAAGGGAAAATTACTCTGTGCAATTGTAAATGCAAATTGTCCGTATAGTGTGTCTTTGGATGAAACTGTCAATTAATGTATCCTTTGGTTCATAAATTATCTTCAATGAGGTCCACATTTGTAAACATAATAGTACAGTCATGCCCTGTATATCAACATTTCAATCAAAGACAGACTGGATATACTATGATGGTCCCATAAGATTATAATATCATATTTTAACTGAATATTTTCTACGTGTAGGTATGTTTAGATACCCAAATACTTATCAATATGTTACAACTGCCTGCAGTATTCAATACAGCAATATGCCGCACTGGTTTATATCCTAGGAGGAATAGGCTATATTATATAGCCTAGGTGTCTAATAGGCTATACCGTATAGGTTTGTGTAAGTACACTCTGTAATGTTCACACAATCACAAAATCACCTAACAATTCATTTCTCAGAAGGTATCCCATAATTAAGTGACCCTATATATGAGTCTCTATATAATATTAAAATGTATAGAATATATTAATATAGATTAGAATTACATAACTATTATACATATTACACATTGTACATATTAATATAATCATTATATAATCTTAATATATACTATATATTATAATTTGGTACACCATTAGTGAGGTTGCAGAGGAAGAAATGAATATAAATGTTGCTTCAAAGACAAAGGCAAAAAATATTAGCAGATGAATATGAATGAGGAAGTCATGGGTGACTAAGTTTAGTAACCTAGGAGACTGAAATAGTGGCATAGCTTAAGGAATAAGACATACCAGAAGGTAAATACATTTTGAGAAGGAAGATGTGATTTTATTTTATTTAGATAATAAAATAAAAATAGACAACACTTATTGGGTGCACCAGTCACTGTTCTAAATATTTCACTTGTACAAACCTGTATAATACTTCTAACACAATGATATAGATTTTTGTATAAGCCCCATTGTAGAGATGAAAAAACAAAAGCACAGAGAATAATGTGTTTTGATGTAAATCCAGGTTTATCCTGTAATACTGGGAAGAAAATAAGAGTGAAATCAATTCTCACTTTGGCGCTTTTTCCATTTTCCTAGTTATTTGTCTTGCTCTAGCATTTCTTGGGCCAGAGTGTTACAGTTTGGAATCTTAGATTACCTGCTGGAACTTCAGTTTGCTCACTTGAGAAACGAGGATAAAAATCTTTCTGCTGTCTTCTTCCTGGGGCTGTTATAAATATCCAATAGACTTGGCTCACTTGACAAAATGAAGAACAAAGGATAAAGAATGATATAGAAGAATCAAGATGACCTCTACACACACTTCAGTAACTCACAATTCACAAGACCAGAGGAGAATGGAGCAAAGGTGGGGAATGATTAAGCTAGAGAAGGAAAGAGAAGCAGTACATATCCAGGAACTACCAAAGTGTGGAAAAATCAGTCTATCTATTTATCCCTTGGCCTTGGCCACCAGAATACTATCAACTGAATAAAGGTCATGAAAAGTGGTGAAGGCAAGGGAAGCAGTCATGTGTGCAGTTCAGGGAAGACCAGTGTCTTTGGATTAAGATTTCTGTAGCTAAGAGTATGTATCAGGAGATCCAGTTTACAAGATAGATTGAGAAAGAAGATTGGGAGAAAAAGGTTTAGGGTAATGCCATGGTTAGGCAGTGACAGGAAAACTGACCTGTTTAAAGGGAAAACAGTAGATCTAAAGCAGGGGTCTATTTCTTGGATGCTGAGAAGACAGCTTCCACTGTAGCATCCAATGTAAGGCAACTTCAGTTCTTTGGAGAATTTGTGTTAACTTTAAATAATATGCCAAGAGAAAAAAAGACAACTAGAATTATGTCATGGGATTCAAGAAGCTAGATAATGCTCACATCTTCACTTGCAGCATTAGGCTGTCAATATGAGAAAAATATAATAACCTGAAAAATATTGAGATGTGTAAACAATCCCAGTAAAATTGTCTACCTGATTCTGAGTTTGAATGAGTGAATGTAAGCATAAAATGAAATCTGGAAACCTGGCAGATAGAAGGCAGACTTAACCAAATGCTCTGTGATTTTCATTTAGAAAGTGAGAAGAGATTATTCTATAGACAGAAGTGTATCTGCTGTAGAGTTTTTACTGGCAGGTGCAAGCATAACTGTTTGAAATATGGAAGATAAACTCCTTTACACATCTTCTGTAAAAATTGAGTTGAAATTGTGGAATATAGAAAGAAAATATATTTATTTAATGAAGAAAAAAGTGAAAAAAGGAATTCCTGGACCAGCTTAAAGAACTCAGAGCTGAAGGACAGATTAAAACAGCTAAACCAACAGCATTTATCCAAGAAGCTGAGGGAAAGCATGCGGGAGCATTTAAAAAGAATGTAGGTAATTGGATATTTTAGAAAGATTTAGAGACTAATGACAAAAAAGATTCTCAGATGGTGTTAGAGAAGACAGTTTGGAAAAAACAAACAAACAAATAAGCAGAGAATAAGTAAGACATTTGTTTAAAACCTCTGGGAGGTGATGGTTTTTTCTTAGGAAAGCAAAATTAGACCTCCACTGTGTTCTGGGATCTAAGACTTAAAGAGGGCATTATCCTCTGTTGCGCAAGAGACACCAAGAGGAACGTTTCAAAACATTGCCATGAAATATCCAACTATTTAGTTGGGGACATGGGTACTGTCAATTATGAAGCAAGGAGGAATGCCATTTTAGAATAGAAATATAAACAATGTTCTTTGGGAGGACTGTGGAAAGAAAGATAAATTTGGTAAAGAAAAAAGAGAGGAAAGAATTTCTGAACCAATATAGCAGTATGAGACATGAACATTGTGATGAGTGAGGAAGGAA
Organism: Macaca nemestrina; assembly: GCF_043159975.1. Classification (NCBI taxonomy): domain Eukaryota; kingdom Metazoa; phylum Chordata; class Mammalia; order Primates; family Cercopithecidae; genus Macaca; species Macaca nemestrina. Next base: position 12,119,882 of record NC_092126.1, read on the forward strand.
ATATTTTCTCCCCTACACACTTTTAGTCAGAACATATACTGTTGTTTTAGGTGGACAGAAATAAAGGCCAGAATTTACACATAAATGAATGAAAGGAAAATCAAAGACCACGAATACCATAGAGTTATTGTGAGTGAAAACTATGCCTAAGAGAAATCAACAATAAACAGATTCTAAACAAATCTGTTGACCAAAAACAGTGGCCTATTTGAATCTTGTGCTCCTCAGTTTGTTCACTGTGTAATCTTGGAAAGTTTCTTTATTTACGTGAGCTATAGTCCCACAGCCAAAACATGGGAATTAAAGTTACATATGTGCCATAGTGCAGAAGAAATAAGATAATACACATAAATAACTTCATATTATTTCGGCAAATAGGAAGTTTTCAGTAAGAGTAGCTGGTAACTCTCAGATGAATTGAGTTGATAAACTGCACTGAGATATCCGAAGCCCATATTGTATTTTTCCTGCCCCAGCTACAGAATTGATTGGCTATTTCTTCAAAGAGCCTTGGTTCCTTTAGTGCAAAATGATACTGGATACTAATATCTGGTTGGTAGGTGTGACAGAACTGAATATTATCTGTCTGTCTGTCTGTCTGTCTATCTCTCTGTCTATCCATCCGTATCTATCAATCCATACATACACATATATCTAAATATTAGCAAGCTGAGAATATCTAATTAACACTTCTAATTGACTTTATGGTAGAGCGCCTATACAGAAACAAATAATAAATATAGTAGAGGAGATTCTACAGAAATAAACAAATTTTTGCTTAAAAAGTAGTAAAGAGCTGGGCAAGGTGGCTCACATCTGTAATCCCAGAACTTTGAGAATCTAGAGAAAAAGGATCACTTGGGTCCAGGAGTTCAAGACCAATCTGGGAAACATAGGGAGATCCCGTCTCTGCAAAAATAAAATTAAAAAAAAAAACAAAAACAAAAACAAAAACTAGCCAGGCATGGTGGCATACACATGTGGTTCCAGCTACTTTGGAGGCTGAGGTGGGAGGATCACCTGAACCCGGGAGATAGAGGCTGCAGTGAGCCGTGATACTGCCACTACACACCACCCTGGATGACAGAGGCAGGCCCTGTTTCAAAACTAACAAACAAAAAAAGTAGTAAATGAATAAAGGAATAAAATATAGGAGAATGAAAAGTAAAACCTAAATTGTTGTCATCCCAGTTGTTATAACTTTCCACATCAAAAGATTTGTTAATTTACAGACAAATAAACAGAATCAATTTAAAGCTTAGTAAAATTCATGCATACAAGATGACAGTTCAAATAGTGATTGCATTTATGTAATCCAGCAACAAATAATTTGAAAATATAATGTTTTAAGTGATACCCTTTACCAATAGATCCAAGAAAGAAGGTATTGAAGAACACACTTAACAAATAAAGTGCAAGAGGTCATGAAAATTTGTTAAAAGAAGTTTTTAAATAAATAGAGAAATAAATCATGCCAATGGATTAAAAAACTCATAAACATCCCAGTTATCCTCAAATTAAATCTATACATTTGATGCTATTCCAATTAAAATCCTAATAGGATTTGTGTGTGTGTGTGTGTGTGATTTTAAGTTGTTGTTTACTGTAAGACCAATAAAAATACCTTATTCTAAAATTAGGAAAACTTAATTGTTAAGTAATCAAGAGTTTGTATTGATTTGTTTGCTTTTGATGAGGGTCAAAGAGTGATTTGGTAGAGAATTAAATATATATTACAATCACATGATGTGTATCAGCTTGAACCATAAGAAACTGCTATTTTTGTTTTTCAACAATATCTAATATTGATAATTTCATATGATTCAATTTGATATATATTTTGTTAAAAATTATTGGGAATCACCAAATAAAATATATGCTCTTAAAAGTCCAATGTGTTCTATGAACACGACATCATTCAAAAAAAAAAAAAATGCATTCAGGTAAAAAAGGGAACTTTCAGTTTCACATCTTAGTATTTCATTTTGTGGAGATACTATTACCACTAATGAACAAGACTTCAAAAAGCCCCTCAACTCAGGTATATACCATTCCTAACCTCTTCTTTTTTCACTTATTAACTGCTCATAACTTCTCTTAGCGATAAAAAACATACAAGATATATTGAATAGTATGTCCTGGTGGCAGGCTGCATTGCATAGCTAGTCAGTCTTAGTTGGGTGGATTCTCTTTATATAACATAAAAAAGATTGAGAGAACACGCACAGAAACTTCGTTTCTTTTAAGCATATACTCTCCTTTTTCCGTATTCTCTATAGATTTATGACATGAAGATATGTACATTTATGTAAGAAGTGTTCCCAAATGTCCATCTAATATACATATCAAAGTAGATTTGTAAAAACCCAATTATGCAGTATAGTTACTTGGGAGATTATTAACTTTTAAATTATTCCCTTTGTATATGGTCTTCTAAGATATTTTGCAATTATTAAATAAAAGTTACACTAAATTTGAGACCTCCTCCAAAAAATTATTTTACATAAATTTTTTTTTTTCTGGGGGAAAATGTAGCTCTAGTGTGAAATCTTAAAAGAAAACACAAAATGTATATTATTTGCATAAAGCATATCCACTTAAGGATGCCTGGAGACACCCAAATAAACATACACATCAATGTGTACTGGAAAGTTGGAAATGGTACCAGCATTCACACTTAACAAGCACAGCCTAGTCAGTGAGAAGCAAAAGTCTTTGTCCAGCCGCAATTCTGTCACCAAATAGCTGTATCACAATGGCTAAGTCACTCAGTGTTTCTCTGCTTCCGCTAAACATCCTTGGTTTTTGTTTTTGCTCAGCTGATATCGTTTGCATATGCACACAAAAAAGTGCCATAAGTCCATTGAGAATTCTGTCACAACCATCTTCTATGTTCAACAAGTAAAAGCAATATGGTCTTGAAAATGTCCATTTAAACTCATTGAAATATTCAAAATGTAATATCCAGTTTAAAAAATCTCAGTACTTATTTGCCACAGACTTTTCCCCAATATTATTTCTTCTCACTATGCTAGCTGTAGATTTCTGATACATATTAATTATGATTCCCCTTGCCTTCATTTAAAAATGACTTTAATTAGGCATTTTTATTTATGTTGTATTTCCTGATATGTACCGATGAAATCTTTCCATACTATATACTACAGGCAAAACAAAAAGTCTTGTCTCTTTTTTTTTTTTTTTTTTTGGAGACCGAGTTTTTCTCTGTCGCCCAGGCTGGAGTGCAGCGTCAGGATCTCAGCTCACTGCAAGCTCCGCCTCCAGGATTCACACCCATTCTCCTGCCTCAGCCTCCTGACTAGCTGGGACTACAGGAGCCCGCCACCATGCCCGGCTGTTTTTTTTTTTTGTTTTTTTTTTGTTTTTTTGTATTTTCAGTAGAGACGGAGTTTCACCACGTTAGCCAGGATGGTCTCGATCTCCTGACCTGGTGATCCACCTGCCGCGGCCTCCCAAAGTGTTGGGATTGCAGGCGTGAGCCACCGCACCCGGCCAAGTCTTGTCTTTTAAAACTCATTTTAAGCACAAAAATCCCAGAGCTTCAAGTAATGGTATGTTTTAAAAGCCTTTACTTCAATCACAAGATAGAGTCTTCTGGATTCTTGAATTATTAAAGCATACATATTTCTTAAAGAATATGTTCACTGGCCAGGCTCAGTGGCTGATGTCTGCAATCCTCGCACTTTGGGAGGCTAAGGTAGGAGGGTCACTTGAGTCCACCAGTCTGAGATAGGCCTGGACAACATAGTGAGATCCCGTCTCTACAAAAAGGAAAAAAAAAAGAAAGAAAAAAAACATTAGCCAGGCGTGGTGGTGCATGACTGCAGGCTCAGCTTCGTGGAAGGCTGAGGTGGGAGGATCTCTTGAACTTAGATGATGGAGGCTGCAGTGTCCTGTGATCCTGCCACTGCCTCCTAGCTTGGGTGACAGAGCAAGACCCTGCCTCAAAAAAAAAATGTTTATAGCTTTATATATGCACTAAACATTGCTCAGAATATTGAATGTAATTTAAATTTAACCCACAAAAGTCAGAGCAAAGCAATACGGTGGAAAGAATTCTGGGATAGAGGAAAAAAAATATTCTTCAAAGAATATGTATCAACTTCCTGCTAAAGTAACACGACAACATTTTATTTCTCTGTATTTTGATTTCTTCATTGGGAAATAGAGATATTAATATCCACGTTGCTTCTCATTGGATTATTTTGCAACTGCATTTTTTAAAAAATCATAAACTGGCATGTAAATATGACAGTGTTAAATGGATTTAAAGCTTAGCTGTATTTTTAATGGAAATAGAAACCATTTTGGAAAGTTAATTACCCTAAATTTGGAATTGGTATAGCACTCTATTATAGACTGAATGTATATGTTTTCCCCAAATTCATGTGTTGAAACCCTGAGCCCCAAGGTGACCATTCATGTTTGAAAACGGGGCCTGTGGGAGGTGATGAGGGAGGATGCGCAAGCCTAAGTGTATTTTCATTCATATGGAAATGATGTATGAAGCACATCAAGAGAATAGAGAACATTTTAGAGTTAACTCACTGAACAACAAAAGAGGTTCTGCAACAATTTGTTTTTTTTTTTTTTTTTGCTAATAGATGACAAAAAATTGAGGGAGGAATAAATACTATTTATAATAAATACTATTTATATAATATTTATTTATAATAAGTAGTATTTATTCATAACTGTTTCCACATATTGACTTTTACTGTATCCTCTTATCTTATGCCACTGGTGATTCTGATGTTTTTTTAACTACCTCACTTCCTGATCACATTTCATTAAACCATTTAATTTCTTCTATTATTACTGTGGAAAATGTTAAAACCAGACAGAACAGTGAAAGTGCCTCCTAATTTCCTTGTCAGAGGTAACAACTATTGACAATTTAGTGTATATCTTCTCTGCTCTTTATAATATCATTTTAAGAGAATAAAAGACAAGTCACAGGTGGGAGGGAATCTTTGTAAATTTCATGTCTAAATTAGAATGCGTATGGAATATATAAAGAACTCTCAAAGTTCAATAATAAACAAGCAAATATAAAAATATGAAAAATGAGGAAAGAATTTAAACAGACACCATGCCTAAGAAGGTACTTAATGACAAATTAATATATTAAAAAATTATCAATAGCGTTTATGATTAGAAAAATGGAAATTAAAGCAATGAGACACTAGTACTTACTAAAAAAGCTAAAATTAAAAAAGATTGATTATAAAAAGTGTTGGCAAAGGTTTGCAGAAGCAAGACCTCCCATATAGTGCTTGTGGGGATGTAAAATGGTACAACCATTTTGGAAAGTAGTTGGCAGTTTCTTTAAATGTTATATGCATGCCTGTCATATGTCCAAGCCATTCTATTTCTAGGAATTGCCTAAGAGAAATAAAATAATATGTCTACACAAGACCTGAACATGAATTTTTGTAGCAACTTTATTTCTAATAGCCAGAATCTGGAAATGACATGAAAGTTGCATCAATAGATGAACAGAGAAATAAATTTTGGCATACAATGAAATATTATTTAGCAAGAGAAATGAACTATTGATACACATAACGTAGATAAATCTTAAAATAAATACACTGAAAGAAGGCAGATAAAAATTATTCATACTGTATAATTTCATTTATATAAAATTCTAGAAAATGGAAATTAGTATATATGGACAGAAAGCAGATCGGCAGTTGTTTCTGGGAGAATGTGAGGAGAAGCAGAAGGGAGGGATCACAAATGGACATAGGGATATTTTGGGAGTAATGGATACATTCATTAAATTGATCGTGGTCCTGGCCTTATATGTATTGGTTTTATACTCATTTTCGACTCAAAATAATGCAATTTAAATATGTGGAGTTTGTTATATGTCAATCATATTTCAATAAAGCTGTTACGAAAAAGAAAACCTGAGCTTCTATCTCCTTGTCATGTCCTAGAGAATAAATTTTAGTGACACAATGTTCAAAATAAGATACCCTTCTCTCAAATTTCTCAATATCATACAGGAAGTTAAGCCCCAAAATTGTTTTATCTTATCCATGAAACTCCCTTTTAAGTGATTATTTGGGATAATATAATTATTAAACTTGCTATTTTTAGACTTGCCTTTTGGGATTATGTTTACTTTGAGGCAGACACAGTGCTAAGCATGTGTGTTACCTCACAGAATCCTCATCTATCTAGAGAAATAGACTAATATTACATTCATTTTAAAATTAAAATATAAACTCATGGGAGCAAACTTAATTAAGGGTGCCACGCTCACTATAGGGAACCATTTCCAAAAGTTGATCTTTTTTTTAGATCTCCAAATGATCTATTTGGGGAATGTAGTTTTACTAATGATTTTCTAAAAGCAAATGTGCCCCTAAAGAAACTCTTGAGAAAAAATAAGAGGAGATAGCACCGTTCAAGTATTACTGTAAACTTTGTGTTCAAGTAGTTTTTTTTGATTAAAAATCTTTCATTTCTTAAATATGACTTCAGTAACCCACTCAGATCTCATTTCCTGGGTTATTACAGCCATCCTCCAGCTGCACTGAATTTTGGCTACTAAAGGCTCACAGATGTTCCTTTTTCTGGTCTTCAATAGAAGAATATTGCCTTCAATAGAAGGCAAGTTTCTACTGAAGGCTACTTGGACCCCTGGCCCAAAAAGTCATGCCCTGCCTTGGTCAATGACTGACTTAAACGGGACTACAATAAAGGCCTGGCACCGTGACTCTGGTGGGACAAACTGGGATATAGTTCATGTTCCAGAACTCCCCATGAGATCAGACTGCATCTAGATCTTGCTGACATCACATTGTTTCTCAGCTTCTCCTGCTATGTCCTGCTTCCCCCACATCCTTGCTTCTGAGCACACATCTCAGTCTATCACTTAAGAATCCTTGCGGTGGCTCAAGCCTGTAATCCCAGCACTTTGGGAGGCCGAGACGGGCAGATCACAAGGTCAGGAGATCGAGACTATCCTGGCTAACACGGTGAAACCCCGTCTCTACTAAAAAATACAAAAAACTAGTCGGGCGAGGTGGCAGGCGCCTGTAGTCCCAGCTACTTGGGAGGCTGAGGCAGGAGAAGGGTGTGAACCCGGGAGGCGGAGCTTGCAGTGAGCCGAGATCGCGCCACTGCACTGTAGCCTGGGCGACAGAGCAAGACTCTGTCTCACAAAAATAAAAAAAAAAAAATAAAAGAATCCTTGTCACAGGACTGGCTTCTAAGGAATCTAACCTAAGATGCCATGTCAAGGATGATCATGTGCTATTTAGCCTCCAGAACTTCACTATACCCAAGTTTAGGGTTCTGTGGTTTCAATATAATTTGCAAAATCTTATAACATTGAGGCAAATATTCATTAAAAATTAATAGCTATTTGCTAAGTATTGTACTAAATTAAAAGTTTCATATAACTGAACAAAAACTGGTACAGAGCTGCTTATCAAGAGATAAATAACTTTTTTTGTGGATGATATCTCTTCTAGGAACCCGAAAATTACCTTAAATAGTATGTTGAGCACCATTTCTTCACCAAAGGTGAATCTAATAGATATTCTGTACTGCAATTTTATAATGAAGTTTATAATATATGTAGTTATTTGCCAGACTTTTGAAACATGGCTTATCTTCTTTTTATATTGTCTCATGAAGAATAAGACAATAATAAATCTTTAACAGTAATATTTTCCACACCATTCATCTCTAATGGTGGGATGATTTAGTGTTTAGTGACCAGTAGTTTGAAATCTGTGTTTCAGGCATGTCACTACCTCTAAATTTGTAAATTGCTTCTATAAAAATTCACTTAACATTTTAGGGCCTCAATTTCCTTATTGCTGATTGAAAGAACTTGAAGAACAACATTTATTGGTTTTCATTAACTATTTTGTGTTTATCTTTAATTCTATCTTAATTGTTATATACATTTTTTATCGTGTACACAAATAATTGTTTCTTAAAAACAAATGATACACAAGGGCATGTAATGAAAACAATGTCTTTCCTCTTCCCTTTAATGGACAGCTGGTTTTTAAAAATAGTAGCTTATCATCCAGCTGTCTCTCTCTCTCTATATAATAATATAGTATTTTACATAATTCTAAATAGCTATTAAATTTCTGACATGACAGATATTAAAACACAGCAAAGATGGGTCATGTGTTATGTGTTAATTGTTGAAACCAGGCCGTGGGTATGTGGGCTTCTTGTATTATCCTACAATTTGTACGTAACTACTTAAAATTTCACCCAGTAAATGAAGATTTCCTTCATGCCCTAGGAAACCACTTCCCCAGGACTTCCTGGACTACTACTTCAATATTAGTCTTTTTTTTTTCTTCTTGCGTTGTTGAATTCTGGATTTAATTCCTTTTCTGATTAGACCCAATCCTAAATCCCATCTCTTTCTGTTTTTTTGTTGTTGTTTTATTTTATATTTTACTTATCCTCAAGTAATGCATATACTCAAGCAATGTCCAAATAAAATAGCTTTAATCCATCCTCATATGTCATTGAGAATGTGTTTTAGGAAAAAAAATACGCTCTACCAGAACTTTAAAAGGCATTGCCTAGCTTCCTGTAATGTTACTCGTAAGTCTGAGACCTTAGTGTCTTTTTTTCTTTGTCAATAACTATTTTCTCCTATCCAAATACTTTTAATATTTTTTATTATCCTTATAGTTCTTGATATGGTTCAGTTCTGTGTCCCCTCCCAAATTGCACCTTGAATTGTAATCCTCATAATCTTAACGTGTCAAGGACAGGACCAGGTGGAGGTAACTGGATCATGGGACAGTTTCCCCCATGCCATTCTTGCCATAGTAAGTGAGTCTTGTGAGATTGGATGGTTTTACAAGCATCTGGCATTTCCCCTTCTTGTGCTCAATCCATCCTGCCACACTGTGAAGAAAGTTCCTGCTTCTCCTTTGCTTTCTGCCATGATTGTAAGTTTCCAGAGGCCTCCCCAGCAATGCAGAACTGTGAGTCAATTAAACCTCTTTCCTTTACAAATTACCCAGTCTGAGGCATTACTTCATAGCAGCATGAGAACAGACTAGTACGGTAAATTTGTAGAGAGTGGGGCATTGCTATAAGATACCTGAGAATGTGGAAGCGACTCTGGAACTGGGTAATGGGCAGAGGCTGGAACAGTTTGGAGGACTCAGAAGCAGATGGAAAAACGTGGGGAAGATTGGAACCTCCTAGAGACTTGTTGCATGGCCTTGACCAAAATGCTGATAGTGATATGGACAGTGAAATCCAGGCTGAGGTGATCTGAAGTGGAGATGAAAAACTTGTTGGGAACTGGAGTAAGGTCACTCTTACTATGCTTTAGCAAGGAGACTGGTGGCTTTTTGCCCCTGCCTTAGAGATCTGTGGAACTTTGAACTTGAGGGAGACAATTTAGGGCATCTGGTAGAAAAAATTTCTAAGGCAGCAAAGCATTCAAGAGGTGACAGAGCACAAAAGTTGGGAAAATTTGCAGCCTGATGATGCAGTAGAAAAGAAAAACCCATTTTCTGAGAAAAAATTTAAGCTGGCTGCAGAAATTTGCATAAGAAATGAGGAACTGAATGTTAATAGCCAAGACAATGGAGAAAATGTCTCCAGGGCATGTCAGAGACCTTCACAGAAGCCCCTCCCATCATAGGCCCTGAGGCCTAGGAGGGAAAAATTGTTTACTGGGCCAGGGCCAGGGTCTCCTCTATTGTGTGCAGCCTCCAGACTTGATGCTCTGCCTCCCAGCTGCTCCATCTGTGGCTAAAAGGGCAAAGTTACAGCTCAGGTCATTGCTTCAGAGGGTGCAAGCCCCAATCCTTGGCAGCTTCCATGTGATGTTGGTCCTGCGGGTGCATAGAAGACAAGAATTGAAGTTTGGGAACCTCTGCCTAGATTTCAGAGGTTATATGGAAACGCCTGGATGTACAGACGTTAGCTGCAGGGGCAAAGTCCTCATGGAGAACCTCTGCTAGGACAGTGCAGAAGGGAAATATGGGGTGTGAGCCCCCACACAGAGTCCCCACTGGTGCACTGCCGAGTGGTGCCATGCAAAGAGGACCAGAGTCCTCCAGACTCCAGAATGGTAGATCCACCAACAGCTTGCACCATGCATGTGGAAAACCCACAGACACTCAACACCAGCTCATGAAAGCAGCCAGGAGGGGGCCTGTACCCTGCAAAGCCACAGGGGCAAAGCTATCCAAGGCCATGGGAGCCTACCTCTTGCATCAGCATGACCTGGATATAAGACAAAGAGTCAAAGGAGATCATTTTTGGAACTTTAAGGTTTAATGGCTGCCCTTTTGGATTTTGAACTTGTATGGGGCTGATAGCCCTTTTGTTTTGACCAATTTCTCCCATTTGGAATGGGTATATTTATCCAATGCCTGTACCCCATTTTATCTAGGAAGTAACTAACTTGCTTTTTATTTTAAAAGCTCATAGGCAGAAGGGACTTGCTTGTTGTGGATGAGGCTTTAGACTTGGACTTTTGGGTTAACACTGGAATGAGTTAAGATTTTGGGGGACTGTTGGAAGGTATGCTTGTGTTTTGAAATGTGAGGATACGAGATTTGGGAGGGGCCAGGTGAGAATGATATGGTTTGGCTCTGTGTCCTCACCTAAATGTCACCTTGAATTGTAATCCCCATAAGCTTCACATGTCAAGGGTGAGACCAAGTGGAGGTAATTGGATCATGAGGGTGGTTCCCCCATGCTGTTCTCATGATAGTGAGTGAGTCTCATGAAATCTGATGGTTTTATAAGCGTCTGGCATTTCCCTTGCTTGCACTCACTCCATCTTGCCACCCTGTGAAGAAGGTGCCTGCTTTTCCCTTTCCTTCTGCTATGATTGTAAGTTTCCTGAGGCCATCTCAGCAATGCAGAACCATGAGTCAATTACCCCTCTTTCCTTTATAAATTGCCCAGTCTCAGGTGTGTTTCTTCATAGTAGCATGAGAATGGACTAATACAGTTCTTAAACATTGGAATGATGCATATGTGGGCATAATTTTCAGTTATGGTATTGTTCACTAAGTAGACCTCTTAACCAGGAAATATGTGCCCTTCTGATATAGGAAATTGTCTTGTAATTTTTCTTTCAAGTTTTATATCTTTTCTTAGAATTTCTACTTATTGGGTAATAAGCCTTCTAGACTCTCCTATACTGTCATTCTAGATCCTGGATTGGTTCTCATCTTTGATAGATTTATTCGACTTAGACTTCAAATAAATCTATTGATTTCTATTGATTTTTCTAAGTTTCTATTGATTTTTCATTTTAACATTCATTCATGCTTTTAATTTTCAAACATTCCCTCGTTTTCCTTTTTTATTATGTATTTTTTTTGTGGATTCAAACAAACACATTTTTATCCTAGTTAGTTTTCTTAAATGTTGTTTTCAGTGTCCTAAATTATCTCCTTCTCATTCAGGGTTTTGCTTTCATTCATTTATCTGCTGCTAGTCAAATAGCTGGTGATCTTGACTGCTGGCTGGGTTTTAAGAGGAAGAGAAAAAGTTGACTTTAGGGCTCTGTGTAACACAAAGGGGAAATACATAATTGGGCTATTGCACCATGGAAATGGCCAATTATGTTGAAGCTCCTCACTGCCTGAATTCTGAAGTCTTTTCTCCAAGGACATTCATTTTCTCTACAAATACACAGTTTGATGTTTTCTCCTATGATAGGGAGTGATGTGGACACCCAGTGGCTTAGAATTTTGCACCTATGGAGACAGCTAGGGTGTCAATTATTTCATCTTTAGTTTTTCGCAGAAACACCCTTATTTTAGATACATTTTTCACTTCTGCCCATGAACAAAACAGGTGTTTCCAAGTTTTAAACCTTTTTTGGAATCTAGAGTTGTATAGGCTCCTCTCTGTCTCTCTCCTCTCCATGAATGTGCCTGCCTCTGTTTTCTCCTGCTGTTGTCCCTTTGTTCTGCTTTATAAGTTGGTTGAACTCTCCTGTCTGCTAATGTCTAGTCTTCCTGGAATAGGCATTTAAAATTTATGTATCATTTTATCAAGATCTTACCTGTGTGAGTTCTTAACTGTGTGGCTGTCTATCCCATATCTTTAATAAAATGATAAGAAATGTTTAAGATACCTTCAAAAATGAACAAAAAAGTAGTAAAGACATAGAGACAATTAATACTCAAGGCCTCCGTAAGTCCAGGTAGCAAGTTCGAATCATACTTTGTTATAAGGCTCTGAGAACACAATGCCTTAGAAAGGACTTGGAAGTCAAACAGGATCATGTTTGTATCCTACTTCTCCAGTCTTCTTTTTAAACTTAAGGAAATGTGTTTCTGAATTATACTGCCTTCTAAGGTATTTGGAGGAGATAAGGGAACTAATCACCTGAAACTATCCCTGGAACATAGTAAGTCCCCAAAGGTGATAGTTCCTTTCCTTAATCTCATAATGTTTCACTTTTTTTCCTCCTGTATATGCAGTTCTCATGACCCTTTCTATTCATACCAGAGAACTACATGTAGTCCTTAACTTTCTGCTTATGTCCTTTCATGGATATCTTTTCAAATAGTAGCCATGACATATCTATTTCTTGTCTTGAGCAACAAATTTCCCCACATGGAGTGGATTAAGCAGGAAGTATTTATTTAGCTCAGAAATCCGTGAATTGGCAAATTGGGCTGGAGTCAATGGATCAGTTCTGTTAATCTGGGCCACCCTTGTGAGATCAGTTCGATTTGCTGACCTGCCTTTTAGTCAGTTGAGACTAAGATGCTTCTACTGGAATGAGTAATTTACTTTTCAAGGGGTTTCTCACCCTCCCACAAGCCATGCAGTGATGTTTCCATAACCATGATGTCACATTCTATGAGTGAGGCAAATGTGAGCAAAAGACCAAGGTAAATCTGCACATCGTTGCTTTTGCTACCTTCTATTGGCAGAAATCACAAGAAGAGCCTGCTTGCATAAGTATACACTCCCTCTTCCACCTCCTGATGGGAGCTGTAAAGAATTGTGGCTGTTTCTGTATCTATGACTCAGAACAAAGGTTTAGATGACAGGTTCTTGAGGATGTGTCCAAGTGACACTGCAATGAAAGATCTGAAGAACACGAAGTTGAGGACGAGGACAAGGAGACAAGGTTGTTACTTTCATCAGAGGCTCTGATTAGTGTGTTCCCACTTGATTTGTGGCAGAGATTGTGAAGATATGGTTTGCTAGCCAATACCTGCATGTCATTCACTTTTTTTTTTTTTTTTTTTTTGCTGTCTGCAAGCTAAGAAGAGTTTTTACACTTGCAAATGGTTTAAAAATATCAAAAGAAGAATAACATTTCGTGACATGTGAAAATCATATGAAATACAAATTTCAGTTTGCATAAATCAAGTTTCATTAGAAAACAACCTCTCCCATATATTTATGTATCATCTATGACTGCATTCAGGCTACAACTGCCAGATTTGAGTAGTTGCAGAAGAGACTATGTGGGGCTCACAAAGTCTGTAATGTTTACTACCAATTACTCTCTCCAGAGAAAGCTTGCCAACACCTGATTTATAGTATTTGTCAAGTATTTGGAGATGGGTGTGTCATCCATACAAAGCTACAGAGAAAAAACAAAAATCACCAAAGACTGTGAGAAACAATGGTTAATACAAAAAAAAGTGTTTAAGAATCATCCTCGGAAACATTTATATCCTAATGCCATTAATTATCTAATAGTAATATTAGTAAGAAAAATTGGTTCCCCAAGGTATTTTTTAGGTAGAAAAATGGAAGAACCAACAGATTTATCATGTAATTCAAAATCTGCAGCAGGAAAGGCTTTATTTCATTTTTATTATTTTGAGCACAATTAATGGGTTCCTACAGCAATATTTAATGTTTTCAGAATGGAAGGCCCAAGTGCCTTGAGTTTTTAAGCAAACTGCAGTTACAGTTTGTTACCAAATTTACAGAGAAATATACTGGAAGGAAAGTAGGAAGATGTTAGAAGGGTCAAGGTGACAGCATAAAATGAGAAGTTGACAGCAAGTAATAAAAATCTACTTTTTCCCCATGAATTAAAAATGAAAGGAGAATCCACAAGTGTGAATTTTTTTAGTAATACTGAGAAATTAAATGCTTTAAGCTAGGTCCCCTAGCTCCTGAAAATTAAAAGAACAGCATTTTTTACAACTGTGTACATTTTTCCTGTTTCACATCATTCTACATTGTTGCTTTTAAAAGCCTGTCCTCTTATCATTTTCTGTCATCTATATTTCAGTAAGCCATTTCCTGATTATAAAATGAAGTATTTTCTATGCAGAAAAACAGAAACATACCGAAAAATTATTGGAAGCAAATTTAATTTCTTGATTGTCATTATTCAGGGATACCACATCTAACACTTAGTCTTAGTTTGTTCTCTGCATTATAACAATTTACATTTGCATGTTCTCAAGTTATTATGCAAATTTTAATGTTTGCCTGATGTTTCACCAAATATCTGTTTTCAGATTTTAGAAATATTTGATCTATTTTTATATTTCTATTTCTGTTATTTTTCAATCTCATAAATAATAGCGTTGTGAAATTTGACATAAAGTTGTTTCCCATTATTCCTTAAGAAAAACGGCAATTTAGGTAGGCACGTGTAAATATTTGAAAACTCTGGGTTTATGTTGCCAAACGATTTTTTAAAATATCTTTTTTAAAAACGGAAAACCAGGATACCTCCCTAGGAACGGAGCGCATCTAAAGATCATTAAATTTTCTCGAAAACATAGCAGTGTAGGTTGGACTTAGAAGAGGCAGTCTTTTTTAGCAAGGCTTGATGGGATAAACAAAAAGTAGAACTGAATATTATGTAGTTGCAGAATAGCATATTTTCATGATGGAAGAAACTTACCTTCACTTTTATTATTCTAGTTCTGATGCAGATCACTATTTCAGTGTAAATCAGGATGTGACTTTGACTAAAGTTACCCAAAGCTATGTTAATCTTTTGTTATATCAGAATTCCAAAAGCTTGATTAGTATTTTGTGATATTTGCAAAACAAAAACAAAAACAAAAGTGAGCAAACACACAAACAAACAAAAAAATCTGTATTCTAATGCGTGATACTCAGAAAGTCATTAATCCCTTGGTATTTCAATTTTCTCATATGTAAGAAGAAATTGTTAGACTTGATAAATTTTAAGACCCCTCAAACTCATTTTGGAAAGCTATTACTCTTATTACACATTTAAAGTATGCATACTGTTATTTTCTCTCCCCAAAAACCCTCCAAATTAACCTACATTTTTACTTGTGACTAGATTTGGCTATAAGGTCAGCCATGATAGAAACCTAAAAAGTTTCCTCACATCCTTTTATTGCCTTTCTCAGATCTTCCCCCCAGCAATAGATGCTTAGTAATATTATGTCTGTATAACTAAGGAAAACCACTGGGACCAGTCTTCATTGGCAAATGAATATAAGTTTCATTGTAACTTTCAGATCATACTTATACCAGGAGCAAATGATAATATCATCCCCTATAAAAGAAAAGAGAAAGAAGAAAAATAGTATCTTTAATATATAACAGAGACTCTTTTATAGTACTATTGCTAAAATTTAAATGGGATTACTAAAGGAGCAATAATAGAAGATAAACATATGAAACACCAGGCTAATATGGACATTGTGATTAATTATAAGTGATTTTTACAGCTAATATAAAGGAGATAATTATAGATTACCTTATAAAAAAGGAACATGCTATGTTTTCAGGAAAATACTTATTTTTTTTCTATTAAGTTCTAAATTAACCACACAATGTAAGCATTGTTTTCACCAGAGATTAGACAGAAAATACCCCATATAGAATTCAAAAGTATAATGTTAAAATGTACTCCATTGAGGTCCTCCTAAGTCAAGGTTCACAGTTTCTTGTTGCTCTATTTCTTTCCCATAAATTAAGTAAATTGCAACCAAAAATAATCTTGTTTCCTTGTTTCTGTCAAATAGTGCACACAAATGCCATCAACCGAAACTACACAGGCTATGTGTCCTTTAAGGGAGCTTGCCTATCACCAGGTCTGACAAAGCATTACATATAAATTGTTACCGATAGACTTATTTATAGGCAAATGATATGTTATGCACATTTATAATGAGTACTCTGCATTATCCATTTCCAGAAAAGCACCATGTTATCCAATGTAAGAAACTCTGATTTTGGCTGGTTACAAATCAAGTATGGCACATCATTCACAGCATCTAACAACGTAGAACTTCTTTACATAACCGATTCACCATAATTAGAAAACATGTGAAACATTTTTCTAAAAATATATGCCCAACAGCCTCAAGTTCCTCTTAAAAACTCCAATTCAAATGTTATCCTCACCACACCAAGAATCTTGGAGACTTAAGAGGCACTGAGACAACAGTATCCGCTTTCCTTTCCACACAGTAAGAGAAATGTGGGAGTAAGTCTGCAAAACATTTACCATGCCCGTATCACTTACATGATTAAGAGTCAGCAACAGGTAGCACAAGCAAGCACTTCAAAAACATACTTCTCCATGACCCCAACCTCAGTATTTCACACTGTGCAAAAACAGGACTCCTCATAACTCTTGCTTCCATGCCTCTGCTGTCATCTGCCAGCAGCATGATCCTACTCTTGTCTGTCTGCAATTTCTCCTTCCTCTCTTGTCAGTTCAAGGGTATCCTACCCATCCTCCAAAATTCAGGTTAAATTTCCTTTTTTCAGAAGTCCTTCCTGAATATTGCTGACACCGACCATTGCTGCACTCCCTCCTTGCCACTGATGCTCTGTGACTTGTCACACTTTGCACAGACATTGTATCGTGTCTGCATATGTGTCACCTCTGTTTCACAGCAAGATTTTAGCCCCAGGATTTTTTATTGTACAGTTTATAGGATAAGACAATCTCCTAGGTATTCTTCTGAAAATATATGCCAATATATCTGGCACAGCGGGTTGCAAGGAATGTGTCTTCATTGAAGGTAATAGCCCTACCTTATTGCCTTTTAGTGATTATAAAGAAATATCGAGCCATTTTTTTTTACCTCTAGTGTTAGTGTTTCAGGAGGACACAAAGAAAACCCTCTTGGATCCTTTCCTAACCCAAAACTAAAATTGAAGAAAGCACTGTCCCTTAGAGGCTGAAAAGAGAAGACTGCTTCATGGGCTCAGAAACCTAGTGGTAAAGCGAGCACTGTCCATGGTTGCCTAGCTTAGAAACACAGGTAATCTCTCTATATGAAGTTCACTTGGATTTGCAAAAGCTGAGATGAGATGCTGTGAATGGGAGTCTAACCTGTCTTTCTCACCCTCATTTATTACTTAACTAGCATTTTGCTGACTCCCTCTTCAGTGAGTGAGTTCACTAGAAATGAAACAAAGAGGATGAGCTAATAAGAGCCATTTCCAAGGTGCTTTATGCAGAGTGTTTTGTCCAATGAGGACCTCTCATATATTCACCTTGAACTGCAATGGCTTCAGTTAAGGTGTCACAGAAGGTTTTTTCTAAAGAGGGTTATACTTCAACACATGAATGAGTAATTTAGAAATTTCCTAATGGGCCAAATACAGGAAGAAAAGTCCAGCAAATACAATTATTCACAAGTATAAGAAAAAAATGTCCCTGTAGTATTTTGCCATAAAGAATAATGCCTAAAACTCTGCTCTTTTGCTTACTTCTTTTGAACTGTGAGGGGTGTTTACTTCCAAAATTACTGCATACCATTAGAATAGAATATAAAGAGAAAAACAGTGAAAGAAAATCTACCTAGAATAAAGCTGGAAAACAAAATGGGAATATTGAAAAGAAAAGAGCATGTTCAGAAAAGAAACAGAAGTCATGTGTGGCCATCCTCAAAAGTCAGTCAATCAACAGACCCCAGCAGCAGTTCCACTATTTATGTAAAAGGACTTCAGATGGAACAATTGGCTAAAAGAAGGGTCTTAAAGTTGCATTTGCAGAGACTTTACATGAGACTGTTAAGAGTCAATTATTAGTGTCAAAGAGAGCCAAGGCTTACCTTTGTCATAGGTACACACACACACACACACACACACACACACACACACACACACACACACACACACACACACACACATTCTTTGTGGAGAATTGTCCCAGTGCAGTGATTCCTTGAATCTCACAATTCTGGGACTCAGAGCTTCTGCTTCAAGTTCTCATTGTTTTAAGGTAATGACCCTGAGTCTGGAAAGACTTTAATTCCCCAAATTGAATACTTCCTAACACAAATAACTGATAATCAGGGGAAATTACTTAGCCTTGATTTCCGGGAGTCTCTGAATTGTGTAGGATAAAGTAAATGAGGTTAATCTAAAAAGATGGTAGGCAACTTGAATTCGTGTTAGTCAAGAGCTCCATCTCCTGTTTTATGTGCGTATGTTCTCAAAACAGTTTCCACCAGCAAGGGACTGCTATGTACAACAGTGTAATCAGAAAAAGTGACCGAGTCCATAGTCCGTTTGCAATGTAGATTCTCAATTCTTTTGTTCACTTACTGTGCCTAAAAATGAGTGTCATTTCTATTGTTGGAATACTGACAACTGAGAGAGGGAAATGCTGAAAGAAATATGGTTTTACATGTTGAGCTTACAGTAAAGAAAAAAGGGTGCCAGAAATTTTATTGAAATAAGTTTACACTTTCATTTAGAGAAATCAATTTTGTGCCTTAGGAACAGTAACAAGAAAACTTTCTATCAGCTCTGTGAAATAAACGAGGCTCAGTGTAGATCTAGTTCAAGTTGGCAATGAAACATCTACCCTGGCTTATAAATTGAACCAAGTTTGGTCTATTTGACTCTGTAAAACTTATTCTATTGATTCTACCCTTATTCTCTCTCAGAGTCTGCGTTTTACTACAAAGGAAGCTTAAAGGAGAGGAAAATAAAAGGGAAAGTGTTTATTATAAGATAAAAATGCTAAGGATCTAATAAATGTGAAATAATGATTTAGGAGAGGAGATGCTTTTTCTTTTTCTGTTCTGTGTTAAGAACAACTTTTTTGGCAACAACCTATTGGTAGTTTTGGTTTGTTTGCTTGATATTCTTTGGTTTTATTGGAAACCAAGGAAAAGGCTCAGTAAAATCAACTAATCAACCAACTTTATATATCTACAATTATACTAGGAGCCTATGTAATTTAGAGCAAAATGTAAAACCAACTGACACTGACTGCTAACAGCCTCTATGAATTCCAGATTATTCCCTGTGTAAGGAAGGATTAGATTAAATCCTTTCCCTTCATACCTGAATACATTATTATTGTGTCATCCTCCAGTAACATATTGAACCTTAGAAACACATTGCCTATTTATGAGAATGGCAATTTAGGTAGATAGGCAGATAGATAGACATACACACACACACACACACACACACACACACACATATTAGGGTTAGGGTTAATTCTAGCCTAGCCTTATTCTCCCTCAATGTTCTGCCTTTTACTGCAAAAGAAGCTTAAAGGAGCAGAAAATAGTCCACGTGTGTGTGTATATATATATTTATCTATTTCAAAATATAACTATATTTTTAATCAATACAGTTAATTAAGTTCTATGTAAAAAAAATTACATAGAAGTCCATGCCCTTTATCATTTTAACCTTAGGAAAAAGAGGCCCAGCTTATCTTATTGGTTTTCCACATCAGATAGCATGCTATTAACCTCAGATAACATTAACATGCTAATGTGACTTGGCTGTCATAATTTCCAGATAACTGAGGCAGCACAAAAAACTACCATATTGACATCACCCCTTTATTACTGTATATCATCATACCCAGTATCCTGAAATGCTTAATTATAATTGAGTGTATGATTAAATATTGTATATCCAGAAGGCAATTGGTGTGAAGTAGTAAACAGAGAAAATACACATACCCAGAGTCAAATTATAATTATGTTTTAAATTGTCATCATTAGCCGCAAAGACAGGCTTGTATCCACATGGATACATTTAGCCATGTAATCAGTGAGTGCTCATTCTTAGTTGATCCCCAAATTCCTCTACAGGAAAGTGTTAGGAGAAGCTAGCATTATCTCTGCTATTTTTTTATTCTTATAGTGCATTTTGAAGAAAAAGTTTCTAAAAATAAGTATAGACATTTGATATGGGTTTGAGACAAATTCTGATATCATCTTCCAAGTAACTTACAATGTAATAATCAAGGGATATCATTGAATATTAGTTTTTCCATGAGTAGGTAATAATGTGACAATGACCATGGCAAGCAGAAAAAAAAAAAAGACAAAAACCAACCACTATGTAAAATGCTGTGTTTTATGGAATAAATTCTATGAAATTTATGTGGTTTACAGACATCTAAGGTAGTGAGACTATAAATACTTTTTATTTTTCTCTATACTTTCTAAGTTTCATTAAGAATAATATTACTCATAAGTGGAGAAAAATAGTGAATGACATCAATATGAGATAAGTTATGTAAAGTACTTAATGACATGTCAAGATGTACTAATGAATGTTTTTTTTGTTTTGTTTTTTCCTTTCTTCCCTTCTCCCTTCCTGCGTGGTGCTATTTTCTCCCCACAACTGAATCATGAGTCTGAAGTTATGGTGTCTAAACAGTTAACAATGCTTCCCTACATTGCTCTCAATGTTAAGCTATCCACACAGTGCATATAAAAATATTAGAAACTCAGTCCCATTCTCTGCCACTTATCTACTCATTTATGCCCTTGTCCTAGCTCTACGTTTGATTTCTTACCTTCTGTTGGACTCCCTGTATTCAACAATAGAGCTCACACTCAAGGAAATGATTTTGCCTTCTTCCTCCTGCTTATTCCAATATGTCCCTCTGCTTCTTTTTATCCTTTTCCCCCCAACAGATTATAAGCACACCCAACACTATAGAACACTTTGGATAGTGATTTCTCACCTTCAATTTTGCTTTACTCCTTTGCAAACATTTCTACATCAGAATCTTCTACATTGCTTTGTTTAGAAATAGCATGCTGTCTTTCTATCTACTGTTATAAGTTTTTGCAAATCATCCCTCAACATGTTCTGTATCACATTAAGGTCTGTTTTAATTGGTTCACCTTAAAAAGGTTATAAGATTTGGTTTAAATTTCTAAGAATAAGTAACTGAGACTATTCAGTTGTGTCTAACATTTTTCTTATTAGCGTCCCAAGTTTCAAGCCCCACCTAGCTGAATATGGGAAGTCTTAGGTGAATTTGAAGTTTGATATTTTAAATAAAAACAAAATCCATCTTCTATTTATCAAAGCTGCAAGACCATCTTTTTGGGGGTAGGGTAGAAGGGTAGCTTTAAAAATAACTCTGATAAATTTTCAGTTGTTTGACTATAAAGAAAAATTACTTAGAAATATTTATGCCATCTAGGTGGAGACTAAGTAAAACTTCCACTTTACAATTTACTTTCTTGAATATTCTCTTAGGGAGGAATAAAGGGAAAAGAAAAAAGATTGGAAAAAGTCAAAGTGGTTATTGATTTTCATGTGATACCTGGTACTTACCTAAGTACTGGTATTTTCATTCCTACCGATGGAAAGTAGAGAGGATAACCATTGGAAGTTATTGTTCCTGACACTAATGATGAACTAGCACCTCTGTTTGCAAAGGTACTTTTATATATACAAATGTATTCAACATTCAAGGCAGCTCCGTGATGTCAGGAGAGTAAGACAAACCTTTTAAAATAGGACTCATTTTTTTTCATCACCCTCCTTCCACAAAGGCTACCAAATGCACTTAGGTACTTAGTATCTAGTGTGGGAATCACTGCTGTCTTGTTTGCTTTTGACTGTGGCTCTCTTCATCAGACATTCAGCAGTACATGAGGAGTCTAAATAAAAATTATCACCAAATCAATTAAACAGAGAAAATGGAAAATGTCTGAGAACTTCCAAACATAAGCTTTAGCTCAATGAGCGTAATGAAAACCAAGAGCTGGCCAAGAGCTGGTTGAAGGATAAACCAGAGCATCAATTTTCAGGTGGCCACTCCATAGGAGCATAAAAGGACCACAAGCATAAACATACATTTCCATGCAGGATTCTCATGTACCTAGTGAAATGTAATCTGCATTCAGTCCAGCTGAAGTCAACAGAATCCTAGAGTATAAATTTAAAAATTAAAAAAAACTTATTGGCTAGCAATATCTGGTTCCTGGGAGGAGTTTTATCTTAGCATGTTGCCACCATTGCAACCAGCTCTTCGTAAATTCAGTACTCATGAACCATGGATATCATAAAACCATATAGCTTCCTGAATGCTACAGTTATGTCTTCAGGGGAAAAAAAGCAATTTATGTCAATATATATATTTTGAAATGTACATATGTTAATATATACATTTATATGTTATTTACATATATGTTAATATATACATTTTCAAAATTTTTCTTTTGATTGCTGATGTAGTTTGAAGGTTTTGTCTCCTGCCAATCTCACGTTGAAATGGGATCCCCAGTGTTGGAGGTGGAACCTGATGGGAGTGTTTGGATTATGGAGACAGATCCCTCATGAATGGCTTCATACTGTCCTGTGGTAGTAAGTGAGTGCTCACTCTTTTAGTTCTTGGCAGGGCTGGTTGTTTAAAGGAGTCTGGCACCTTCATCTTTCTCTCTTGCACCCTCTCTCACGATTTTACATGTCTGCTATCTCTTCACTTCCCATCATAAGCAAAGGTTTCCTGAGGCATCACCCAAAGAAGATGCTGGTGCCATGCCTCTACAGCCTGCAGAACTATGAGCCAAATAAACCACTTTTCTATACAAATTACCCATTCTCAGGTATTCCTTTATAGCAAGGCAAAACAGACTAACACAATTCCCAAAATGATGCCTGGTTTGGAAAATCATTGAGGAAAGGAAGGAAGAACAAGACCTTCAGAACGGTGCTTTCCAGTACAAAAGCCAGAAAGAAACTTTAAAAGAGTTTGAACATGACTTTTGGAAATATATTCATGTAAATTAGCTTTATTCTGAGTGTGAGTAACATCATTTAAATATAACTAATGGAGAAAAGGGTGAAATGAAAGATAAACACAAATATGTTAAAAATTATTTTATATTTAGCACATGTAAAAATTCTTTATTTTTGATAAAGAAGAGACATCTAATTTTTGTTAATATATAATTGATTATTAATAACACCTTCACATAAATGCTAAACTAATATCTGAAGAATATTTATAGTAATGGGTTTCAAATTTTTAACTTGTCTAGGCTGCCTTCATTATCATCAGTCTCGTAGACAAAGACTAACTTTGTCCTAGCTCAGTATAGTAGACTCTTTATCACTGCAGGAATCAGTGATGGAACCCGTCATCCAGAAAACAGTACCACATACAATCACTATACTGAATCACACTGAAGTTCAAAATAAGCGTTGCTCAAGGCTTATGGGAATGTTATATAAGAGAGCTATGAGGATAACTATCAATAGTAGAAAGTTTCTGTGCTATCAGTTTTTCTGATTTATTTTTATAGGAGCTTATTTAAAACATGAAAGATAACCTGTAAGTAGCTAGCCTGGATAACATTGTGAAAGCCCAACCCTGGGTGGGGAATGTTCCTTGTTTAGGCCCTAATTTTTCTCTTGGGCATAGTTTCCTTGTCCATTATCCTATGTGGTCCCTGACTCCACTCTGTGGGGGTTCTTCCTTTACTGTTTTCCTTCGTGGCTTTCTCTAATATAGGTATTAGGGAAATGCAACCTTCTTCCAGGGTGCACAGCTTTCTCAGTCTGCATTCTGCTCATGACAGGTAGGTGTCTAAGACCCATTCAGAAAACTTTCACATACAATTTCATGATTTCTTTGACTAATTCTCTCAAATCTTAATAGATTTTTTTAATCCATTTCCTTCCAACAAGTTTTCTGCATCAGAAATCTTTTTGAGAGCAGAGTCTTCATGTAACTTGTGCTTTTTTTTCTATTTCGTCTTCATATTGCTCTAGCTATTCTGGAAATGCTATCCCTTTATTCTTATATTTGCTTTCAGGTGTCTTAATTCATTTAGATTTTTTAATACTAGAGGTAAAGTCATACCCTTAATTTGGTTTATTCCAACAAATTAAATATTAATGGGTCTTAAGCCTTTCTTAAATTTATCTTTACATTTTGAACATAAAGGCAATCAGCTATTCTAATTCTACATGTTACAAAATTTCTAAACTGTTTACTCCCTTTTATGTCTGCTTTGAAGCTAGCCAATTATTTAATTAGCTCAAACCTTTATTTTACTTCCTTGCCAAATGCACACAATTGCTTTCACTTTAGTATCCCTATGGTCTACCTACCAAGATATTGTAGATTACTATTTTTAAAATATTATAAAATATTTTCTGTTGTAACATGAGCTTCCATTTCTGGCCTCTAATGTAGGTTTCATGGACAGCTATCTTCCAAACCATATATTCCATGCCATATATTTTATGTTGTTATAATATACACCTATATGTCTACTACTACGTTATTCAGGCTAGGATAGGCTAGGCAATGGCCAGAGTTTGAGAGCTAGAGTGAGCTGTGAATTCTACAGCCTTGAATCATACATGTTAGTGTGTCACCTCAGTGAATATTTCACAGACTTTTTAAGGTATGGGTCAGAGCTTGTGGGCTACATTGTGGCAGAATTTTTTATTTCTCTATTTGGAGTTTTCCTCAATCTTTTCATTTTTCAGTGGATGTAAGGATTGAGGTTTTAAGCAAAAATAATTTTACTCAGTTATATTTAATCAGGTTTCATAGTAATAAAAATTTAAAGACACAGGGAGTATATAATGTCTCTTAACTTCCATTAATTACCAGGAAAGAAGACTCTTCCCCATCAAACCTTGGTTCTTGTCTTAATCTAAATGGAATTTTAAACATAAAATAGCAGACTTATATCACAGCTCTCCAAAAGCCCACATAAACATTAATAATAGAATAAAGTATGTAAATAGCAAGGATAAAGATTACAGGCAATGTGATAGCAGTAGATTAAAAATTTCAAAACTTTTGGGGAGATGAAATGCAGACGGAACACAGGAGCAGCTCTATCTTAGAGTCTCCTGGAGAATTAAAGCAGAAAACTAAGTGCTTACAGAGGAAGAACTTTCTGGTGAGAATTCCACCTGAGAAGCACTACGGAATCTCTGAATTAAAAGTCAACTGGTATCACAGAAGTTGGAAGTGGTTGATGCGGCTAAAAACAGGAACACTGCTCCAAAGCATACATGTGGGGTTCTTATACCTCCAAGGGACCTCACACTCTATATGGCCAACTGATTACGATGTTTCTCACCTTGCACCCAAAGCAAGAGAACAAGAAGGTAAATGAAGAGAATCTACTGACTGACAAACAAGAACTGTGGAGAATGGGATGAGGTGCAAGGCTGGAAATAACATTAAAGGAAAGCCTAACCTCCCTCTCCCTCTCTTTCCAGACTGTTAGCAACCAGGTACATACTTCAGGTAAGTTCAGATAATGTATTAGAGGATGCTCTTAGAATGATGATCAGCCCAAGGCCAAAAAGGCCAACAGATCAAAAAAACTAACATTCTCTTTTGAAGCTCAATTGCTCTACAGTGAATTGTACTAGTACATAAATCCCTTCCAGACATGTAGAGTTTAAAAATTACTAATGTAACATCTAATTCTTCAATATAAATAGACAACCAAGAACAACCATGGGTACATAATATATGAGGGGAGCTTCCAATGTGACAAACAGAATCTAAACAAACAAAAAAACAACAACAAAAAAGAAAACCAGAGAGGAAACAGAGACCATGAAAGAAACAGAGGAAAAGAAAGATGATTGACAAGAAGAAAACTATCTGTAATACCCTCAAAGAGATGAGAGAATATTGCATCCATGAAACAAACATACATATTTTTAAAAGCATTAGAGAAAAATTAGCTATTTCATTACTGAATTTGAGCAGAAAAATAATAGAAAATACCAAACTAAAACTGAGGCACTTCCAGAAACGTGAATAAGAGGCCAAAGATGCAAAATAGCTAATAAATTATGAGACTATTACAGAAACAATCTAGGAGATCAGAAAATATAGCAGAAATATTAGAAGAACTGAACAGATAAATATGGGGAGGAAATAAAGACATAAGATATTTCAAGTGTGAAAGGGCCATGTTGTGTCTGTCTACCACAATGAACAGAAAGGAGCCTTGCCTCAAGGTATATCAATATGACATTTCAGAACATCAAGATCTAGGCAAAAAAAATTAAAAACTTTTATGGATTAAAAAAAACAGGTAAATACTAAATATCAGGATAGAAAGGTTTCAAGCTTCTTGGCAGCAGTGCTAGAAAGTAAAAGGCAATGCATCAAAGATTCTGAAAAAAAAAAAAAAAATCTAATTCTAGAATTCTATACCCAACCAAACTCCTCTCAAATTTTTTTTTTTTTTTTTTTTTTTTTTTTGAGACGGAGTCTCGCTCTGTCACCCAGGCTGGAGTGCAGTGGCCGGATCTCAGCTCACTGCAAGCTCCGCCTCCCGGGTTCACGCCATTCTCCTGCCTCAGCCTACTCCTCTCAAATTTAAGGCTAAAACTAATACAGTGTTAGATAGCAGTATTCAGTTGACTTTCTAAGTACCTTTCTTCATAGGAAACTGTGGAAGGTATATTCCAATAAGATGTAGGAATCAACTAAGAAATAAGAAAACAGGACTCAAGAAAAAGGCATCAACACTAGATAATGTAGGACAGTTCTGGGACAATATGTACTCAGCAGCCTAGAGAGCAATTCTAGATTAGAGAATGAGGAAAGTTCGTTTCAAAAGAAAAGTCTCTAGGAAAAATAAAATGCACTGAATTATTTGTCTAATGTGTTTAGTGAGAGATAACATGGAAACATTTTAGAAGAATTTGTAGTAACTACATAGAAAAGAAAACAAATTGTTTTGCAGTACACAAAACATAATCATATTTCACTAAGTGGAATTGACTATTTGTATTTCAGTGAGGTCAGTTATTGACAGTCATACACATAAATGGTGAATATTGAGTTAACCAGTGTGTATAAAACAACTATATTGAAATGTAGAGGAGAAATGGTGGGGAGGAGAATGTTTTCTGTCTAAATCCTAATCCACTAGAATAAGAAGTCAATAGATAATATCTAAATGAGAAGTTCACAAATAAACATATTACTTAGAAATATCAGTATAAATATATTCACAGATGGCTAACAGAGTTGGACATTTATGCTTCTTACACTCAGGTGTAAAAAAAGATAGAACAATTAGATTTGTATCTTTTCCCTTTCAGTCATTTAGGAAGTAAAAAATATAAAATCCATACTTTTGTTATTTAGGAGGTTTAGGTATCTTTCTTTAAACCATAGTCACTTGAAGAACTAGTTTCACTTTTGAATTGAAATTTTGTCAGAAATACCTGAAATATTTTAGCACTTAAAATATAGTTGCCATTTATAATTTCAAGCACAAAGGCAATAATACTCATTAGAGGAAGAATGGATCTATTTTTGATGAGCTTAAGTAAGTTGCTAATTCGTGCCAGGAGCAACGATATGGGCACTGAAACAACATAAATATTAATGTCCTGAGAGACCAGGCAGCAAGTGCAGAATGAAAATCAGTGGGAGTAATGAAAAATAACTTTGATAATATAACATTAATAAAGTGAGGCAAAGGGTTTTAAATGCCAGGCTGAAGAAGAGTTGACTTTGATCACCAACAAATCAGTATCATCTTAGAATGTTGGACATCAACTTCAAAAATTCTCTACCTCTTTTGAATGTACTCCAACCCTCTAAGGGAGCCATGAGAATGTTCAGAGATATAACAGAAATAAAAGCTCCCTCTCTTATATTTCTAAGATCTAAACACTAAAGCCAACCTTTATTTATTTATTTTTCTCCATGAAGATCTTTCCTCTCTTATGCATGGCATATCCTTCAAATATTATCCTCACTCAATGGATAGCCTACCCTTCAGTCATTATTATGCTGTGGCCTTACTTTGTGACTGACAACAGGTTAAGTAGTTCAGAAGGCAATGAGCTAATATCTATGTTACACGTAACCTATAGAGTTATGGGAGTAGGCTAGTGCCATAAAGCATAAAATCTGTGTAGCCATCTTCATGTTTGGATGCTTCTATACAAAAAAGAACACCTAGGTCCTCACCTCTCCCTCTACTCCTACTTCAAATGAAATGATACAATCACTGGCAAAAGGAAAGCAAATCCATTCTGTTATAACAAAACTTTTTAAACCATCAGTGCTTCTGAAACTATTCAATATTGATACCACCAAGAGCAGACACATAATGTAGTCATGAGGGAAACTTTGAGTCTAGCCTGATATTAGTTTCTAAAAACAGAAAGTGTCCTTGAATTTGAGTTTTATCTTTTAAAATGATAGTCAATTATATAATATGTAGTAGCCATTTTTGGTTTAACTTTAAAATAATTTATATTATTTGCCAGTTAGATTTGACACCCAACTTTCTCTTAATATTTTCTAGCATCTTGACAGCTCACTAAAAGTGTGCCATTAGCCCCATGACTACGCTGATTCCACAGCATGTGCTGCAGATCACTTCTGGGGACCAAGGAAACACAAGTAAACTCGTACGAAAGTTCTAGTCCTATGGCAACTCTTAGCCAGGACCTAGATTCCTTAAATTTTGGGGTATTACAAAAAACACAGGTTTGGAAGTCAAAATTTCTGCGGTCTCACCAAACCACCAAAGTTAAAGTGGCTTTGAAAAGTGGTTTAATCTTTGATTCTTGATTTCCTTGCTGTAGCAGCAGTAGTACCTTCCTGGTAGAACTGAGGAGGCTTTAGATGTGAGAGTGCACGTGGAAGTACACCCTGAACGATGCCATTGGTGGTGGTGTTCAGGAATGGCCCTCTGCCAAGTGCAGGGCCCATTTCTCCACATCCTGATTTTCCTTTTCTGAGTGTGTTTTATGGCTTTGTGCAGCTACAAATTCACCTTCTGGAGTCTGAGTCTTATTCCCAGAAATCTTTATCTCATGCCTCTCAGCACATACAAAATTACTTAAAGATCCTTAGATTTAAATGAGAATGACTGGTATGTTTTGTGTTTTAACACTTGGCGGGGGAAGGCTTTTACATAAGATAAAGTTTATCACAATAACTTACTGGTAGTGATATTATAGGAAAAATGAGGGCCATTTTCTTCTGTAGGGTTTTTCCCAGCAGAGCTACTGTTGTCACTATTACTGTCCACTCTACATTTATACACACATATGTGTGAAAGTTCCTAAGACTATATACAACATAGGTTACCATCCCTTGGAGAAAGCAACTGAAAAAATTTCTGTAAAAGAGTGAAGACGGGCCATCACTCCTGAGCTAAGCAGGGAAACCAGAACAAACGGTGACTTGCAATGAGGAAAAAATTTCCTCAGGATAGAGAGCATGACAGAATAAAATAAAAAAAAATTATACTTGCATGTATAATTTAAAATCTATATCAACATCTCTACTTCTTTAAATACCAATTAAAATGTTTTGAATTCTTCTTGGCTAATGCATGTATTCAGAATATAAAATAGATAAGCTTTGAAAGGAGACATGTGTTTAAAAATATAAAAGCAAGATTAAGGCAGGAGGTCCCTCCATGTGCTCTGGTTTAACACAGTTGCAAGGGAAAGAAGTACTGACATTTGAAAGCTGCAGGGATCTTAGCTCTGGAAAACCAGACACTGGGTCTCACTATCAATGAAATTTAATACCCAGATATTAACAGGTGGATGGGCTAAAGCTATGATATACTATTTAAACTTTTGTGTTTAATGTAGGAACTGGAGTAGTGTGCACCAGCAAATACTCTGTAATGTTCACCATCGTTATTATTGGCCATTTTAAATGTGCTTTAGACCCTAATCTACCTCTCAGCCTTTCCTTTGCACCATTATTTCTCTTGCTCTCAGTGCACTGTCGACATTACTCTTCAATCAGTTCTTCCAACAAACTGTAACATTTTTCAACTTTAGAACCTTCTTTCACGATTCTTTCCCTACCTAGAAATCTGCTTTCTTTACTCAACTAACATTTTCTCATACTTAAGATTTTATCCCACATTTGTCTATCTCTGCACAAGCTTTCCAGAGACCTGATAAAAGTGACCCTCTTTGCTTGAAAAAAAAAAAAGAAAAAAAGAGATATTTAGAATGGACAGAGAATGCAGAGCCCAGACTGAAGGGTAAGGAAACTCGGGACCCTGCATAGGGTCACTGAGCACCAGGACTCATTCCTGGCCCATAGCAGCTTCTAGGGAAGGGCTGAGTAAAATAGGCATGTAGTGGTCCACTCTCACCATGAACCTCCAGAATCCTAGCAACAAGAGATCCCATGACCCCCACAGACACCTGAGCTAGCAAGGAGGACTGCCTGGAGAATTGACAGAGAAATAACCTCAGCCTGTGCAGATCCCAGAAGGTTTGGTGTGGGAACAGCTGCAGTGGAGCGCAGCCATGTGTGTTCAACCCCCAAAGCTCACCATACTCTAAGTGGCTTTAGACTTTGTTAGCTACCAGTCTTGGACAGAGCACAGCTGTCTTACCTGTGAGACAGGAATAGTCTTATCTGAGCACTTGCCTGTCTGCCAGCCTCTCACAGGGTCTCTGCTTGGCTGCACGCATGCAGTACAGCCTCAGCTTGCCAGTGGCCACCATCAGAGCTCTTTTGCCAGCAGACCCCACCTACCCATCTGACCACTTTGCAGATGGACCTCCACCAGTGTGCACTCCCCCACAGTCTCCCCACACAGCCCCACTGGAATGCATACATGTGGGTACTTTCTGCCACCCTGCTAGCATGCATCCATGCACAGACCCATCTCCAGCACACTGCTGGCACACACATGCACAGGGTCCCACCACCACCCCACTGGAGATTTTGCTGGCAGCTCCTGTTGGAGTGTTGTTGCTAGTGGACTGGGAACACCTTGGCCCCTCCAGCGCAGCACATACTTAAACTCAAGGGCCCAGAAAACAAAGTCACAGGGCTGATCCCAACTGCCAAGATTAGAGCATACAGCCCAGGACTGCTGAGCTAAGCCTTGGCCACCTGAAAGGATCCAGAAATAAAGCCAATTGACTAAACCCAATTTATAGCATAGTCAAACCTTCAAGTGCAAAAAAATATATATATAAAAGCTAAAAGTCCTATCCAAAAGACAGCAACCTCAAAGGTTAAAGGAACATCAGCCCACAGAGATGAGAAAGAACCAACACAAGAACATGGGAATGCTCTAAAAGCCAGAGTGTCCTCTTGCCTCCAAATGACCACACTTGCTCCCCAGCAAAGTTTCTCAACCAGACTGAAATGATTGAAATGACAGACATAGAATTCAGAATAGGGATGGCAAGGTAGCTCATAAAGATACAGGAGAGGGTTGAAACCCAATCCAAGGGAAACAGTAAAATGGTCAAAGAGTAAAATATGACAAAGGCATTTTAAGAAAGAACCAAACTGAACTTCTGGAAATAAAAAATTAACTACAGGAATTTCAGAATGCAATTGGAAGCATTAGTAACAGAATAGACCAAACTGAGGAAAGAATCTCAGAGCTCAAAGATAATTCCTTCAAGTCAATGCAGGCAGACAAAAATAAAGAAAAAATAATTTTTAAGAAAGAACAAAATTGCTGAGAAATAAAGGATTATGTAAAGAGACCAAACCAATGACTCACTGTCACTTCTGAAAGAGACAGAGCAAGAACAAGCAACATGGAAGGCATATTTGAGAATATTGTCCATGAAAATTTCTTCAACTTCACTAGAGAGGTCAACATGCAAATTAAGGAAATTCAGAGAACCCCTGTGAGATACTATTCAAGATGACTAGCCCCAAGACACACAGTCATGGGTTTTTTCAAGGTCAACACAAAAGAAAAAATCTTAAAGGCAGCTAGAAAGAAGGGGCAGGTTACATACAAAGGGAACCCCATCAGGCTAACAGCAGATCTTTAAGGAGAAACTTTATAAGCCAGAAGAGATTGGGAGCCTATATTCAGCGTCCTTAAAGAAAAAAATGTGAATGAAGAATTTTATATTCAGCCAAAATAAGCTTCCTAAGAAAAACAGAAATAAAATCATTTTTAGACAAGTAAATGCTAATTGAATTTATTACCACTAGACCCGCCTCATAAGAGGTCATCAAGAGAGTGCTAAACATAGAAATGAGAGATTGTTAGCAGCCACAACAAAAACACACTTAAGCACATAGCCCACTGACACTATAAAGCAACTATACAATCAAGTCTGTATAACAACTAGCTCTGACAGAACAATAACTGGATCAAATCCTCACATATCAATATTAACCTTGAATGTAAACTGGCTAAGTATCCCAATTAGAAGACACAGAGTGGCAAGTTGGATATAGAAGCAAGATTCAACTGTATGGTGTATTCAAGAAACCCATCTCACATGAAATATTATCCATAAGCTCAAAGTAAAGCGATGGAGAAAGGTCTATCAAGCAAATGAAAAACAAAATAGAGCAGAGATTGCTATTTTTATTTCAGACAAAACAGACTTTAACAACAATGAAAAAGGACAAAAAAGGGCATTACATAATGATAAAAGGTTCAATTCAACAAGAGCACTTCACTATTCTAAATATATATGCACCCAAACTGAAGCACTCAGATTCATAAAACAGGTTCTTAGAGACTTAAGAAGAGTCTTAGATAGCCACAAAATAATAGTGGGAGATTTTGGCATCCTATTGACAGTCTCAGACATTATTAGTCTAATAATAATAATTAGTTTAATAATATTAGTCTAATAGTAGACATATTAGCAGAATATAGACAGAAAACAAAGATAATCTAGAACTTAACTTGACACTTGATGAAACAGACTAACAGATATCTATAGAATAGCATGCCTAACAAGAGAATATACATCCTTCTCATCTGCACATGGCACATATTCTTAGGATTGACCACACACGAGGCCATAAAGCAATTCTGAATGAATTTAAAAAACACACACACACAATCATACCTACCACGTTCTTTAATGACAATGCAATAAAAACAGAAATCAACACCGAGAAGAGCTCTCAAAACCATACAATTACAAGGAAATTAAACAATGTGCTCCTGAATGACTTTAGGGTAAAGAATAAAATTAAGGCAGAAATAAAAAAAAATTCTTTGAAACTGATGAAAACAAAGGTACAACATACCAGAATCTCTGAGATACAACTAAAGCTGTGCTAAGAGGAAAGTTTATAGTGCTAAATGCCTACATCAAGAAGATTGAATGATTTTAAATTAATAATCTAACATTATATATAGAAGAACTAGAAAAACAAGAGCCAGCCAACTCCAAAGCTACCAGAAGAAAAAAGTAACCAAAATCAGAACTACACTGAACAAAACTGAGACATGAAAATCCCATACAAAAGATCAACGAAACCAAAAGGTTTTTTTTGAAAGAATAAATAACATTGAGAGATTACTAGCTAGATTAACAAAGAAAAAAAGAAAGAAGATCCAAATAAACACAATCAGAAATGACAAACGTTATATTACTAATAATCCCACACAAATACAAAAAACCCTCAGAGACTATTATGAACATCTCTATGCATGCAAACTAGAGAAGCAGAAAACCTAGGAGAAATGGCTAAATTCATGGAAAAATACAACCTCCCAAGATTGATGTAGTAAGAAACTGAAATCCTGAATAGACTAATGACGAGTTCCAAAATTGAATCAAAAAGAAAAAACCTACTGACCAAACAAAGTCCTGGACCAGCTAGATTCACAGCTGAATGTTACCACATGTATAAAGAAGAGCCAGTACCAATCCTCCTAAAACTATTCCAAAAGATCAAGGAGAAGTGTCTTCTCCCTAACTCATTCTTTATGGCCAGCATCATTCCAATACTAAAACCTGGCAGTTCCTGAAATCTGGAACAGGGTAAGAATGCCCACTCTCACCACTCCTATGTAACATGGTACTGAAAGTGCCAGCTGAGCAATAAGGCAAGAGAAAGAAAGAAAAGACATCTAAGTAGGAAGAAAGTAACTCAAACATCTCTCTTTGCAGATTATATGATTCTATACATAGAAAATCCTATAGTCTCTGCCCAAAGGCTCCTTGAACTGATAAGCAAATTCAGTAAAGTTTTAAGACACAAAAATCAATGTATAAAAATGAATTGTATCTCTATATGTCAATAATGTCCAACCTGAGAATCAAATCAAGAATGCAATTCCATTCACAATAGCCACTAAGAGAATAAAATACCTAGAAATACAGCTAACCAGGGATGAGAATGATTGCTACAGGAATTCCAAAACACTGCTTAAAGAAGTCAGAGATGACACAAACAAATGAAAAACAAGTTCCAAGCTCATAGATAGGAAAAAATAATACAATTAAAATGGCAATACTGCCTAAAGCAATCTACAGATTCGATGCTATTCCTATCAAATTACAAAGGTCATTCTTTACAGAACCAGGAAAAAAACTAATCTAAAATTCATATGGAATCCCCCCCCCCAAAAAAAAAAACCAAACAAAAAACCTGAATAGCCCAAGCAATCCTAAGCAAAAAGAATAAATCTGGAGACATCATGCTACCTGACTTCAAACTATGCTGTAAGGTAACCAAAACAGCATGGTACTGGTACAAAAACAGACACACAGACCAATGGAACATAATAGAGAACCCCAAAATAAAGTCACACACCTTCAACCATCTAATCTTCAAAAAAGTCAACCGTAACTAACAATGGGGAAAGGAGTCCCTATTCAACAAAGAGATGTCCCTATTCAACACTGCATGTTCTCATTTATAAGTGAGAGCTAAATGTTGAGTACACATGGACTCAAAGATGGGAAAAAATAGACACTGGAGCCTACCTGCAGGCACAGAGTGGGAGGAGGGTGAGGAAAGTAAAACTACCTATCAAGTATTATGCTCACAATCTGGTTGACAAAATCTTTTGTACATCAAACCCCAGCAAAGCGCAATTTACCCATGTAACAAACCTGCACATGTACCCCCGGATGTAAAATAAAAGTTAAAGAAAAAAATAAATACATACATACGACCCCTTTCATCAGGCTTGTGCACCCATCTTGCAGCTGCTGTGAGTGATGACTGCTACATGCTCAGAGACACCCCCTTCTCCAAGGAATTGACCTCAACTAGTGGTTCTCAAATTTTATAATCAATCAGAATCACCCGGAGGGCTTGTCAACTCTCATTTATCTGGACCCCATTCTCAGAGTTTCTCATTCAGTATGTCTGGGGAGATTTCTGAGAAATGGCATTTGTAACAAATTCCTAGGTGCTGTTGATTCTGCTAGTCTATGGATCACTTCTTGGGAACCACTCTTGTAGACCAAGCTAAATCCTCCTGGCCTAGAGGTCACAGCAACCCCTTCCCATCCCTCCTCTCCATGGAGGATTATGCCTGACTGACAGAAGGCAAAAGGATAATTCCTTTACTAACCGTGAGATCAACTCTGTGGAGCAAAGCATGCTTCAGAACTCCCCATGGTGTCTCGCTGAGGTTAGACCCCACCTCAGACCACAGCCTTGCTCAGCCCCCTCTGTTTCCCTTCCTGCCCTTCTCCAAGGAGAACCATCTTCAATAAACCATGTACACAGGAAGCCCTGTCTCAGCCTTCACTTCAGAGTAACTCAACCAAAGACAGGAAGCCCTGTCTCAGCCTTCACTTCAGAGTAACTCAACCAAAGACAGGAAGCCCTGTCTCAGCCTTCACTTCAGAGTAACTCAACCAAAGACATACACACACACACACACACACACACACACACACACACACACACACAGTGGAAATACACGAAAGAACAAAGAGCAAAGTTATCAACTTTCCCTACACAGATAGGCATATGAATTTCCTCAAAGGAGGATTTGCAGGAGCTTTCTAGAATGAAGAAAGCCTATTTTCCCCTGAAGACATGAGCACAGAAAGATGTATTCTGTAAAAATCTTAAAAGTTTATCAGCATCATTTTTAACAAGCCTTGGAAGCCCAGTTGTACCTGAGGCCTGCGAGTACTTGGAATTGCCCTATCTCTGAGGTTCTAGGCTGTCATTTCATCTAATGAGACAATCTGTATTTTCTAGGACCTTACACAGTAAGACTCTATAAATTCTGCATCAGGCAGAGTGTGGAGCCATCTCTTAACGGCCCCAGCAACTACCATTCCACTGTCTGGAATCTGCCAATATGAGATAATGTTGATAAACTGTACAGCTTTCTGCCAGCAATAAAACCACAGAGCAAACAGAGTTTAAAGGCTGCAAGTAATTTCATTGCAGTCAAGGGCAGAGGACAGAGAAGGGGAAGAATGAAGAGGTCTCAGTGGCCTGTTTCTAGAAATGGGCTATGGGGTACCACATGCCCAACTCTCTTCAATCAGTGTCATCTTTGTAAATCAGAATTAATGGGCTCACCTCTCTTTCTCAAGCAGGTGGCAGTGCCCTCCTTTGTGGGCTGACATGCCTGGAGTAGAGGCTGATGCCATCTGGACTGCTGCCAGGTAATCATATTGATGCTGAGGTTGGACCACAAGGCAATTAGCAGGGCTCTCCACAGTAGCTTTATGTATGCCACAGCCCTCCTCATCAGTCCCTTCCTCATGCCTCACATGACAATATGCACTTGGCTACAATAATAATGAAGGGACCAGTTCATCTGGTATGTTAGTAAAAATAAGACCAAGAAGGTCTCTGCACAGGAAACAGCACAAGTCAAAAGTAAAATGATAGTACTTGATGCTCAAAGTCTAACTGAATATATTTCTAGATTTATACATTTTTAACAATAGGGGGCATTAGGTCTCTATGTTGTCTGTGCTATTTATTGTGCTTCTTAAAACCCTGATTCCTTTCTGACTTCATCACGTAGTTCCACAAATGAAATTTGCACATGGGTGCTGTTACCAATACCTTTTATTGTCCTTGCATAAGATAAATAAAGACAAATCTGGCTGACAAAACCGCAAGAGATTTCATGTATAGTGTAGTTTCCTCAACACTGTAAAAGCAAGCACATAAAGGATCCCGGTTTATCTTTTAATAATAATTCTGAACGAGGTTATAACAAGAAAAGGAAATGCTCATCCCACTTCAGTTTTATTTTATGATTTATTTCTGAAAATAAGAAAATCCTTCATAGTCTGTATTACAATGGAAGAAGGGAATTTTATCTGAAAGTTGATGCAACCCAACTTTCCATTGTGGCTTTTCATCTCAAAGACATTTGCCTGCAGGAGCTTCCTGATTCTCATTTTCCAAATGCAACATCTGTAGCGCCAAATATTTAAATTGTATTAATCTTGCATGTGCATTGACTGAGAGAGAAATAATTTGAGGCAGCAGAAGCATGTTATTGCTGGATATGAAATGTGGAATGGAACATGCTTTCACTATTAAGTCCTGGAGCCTTTTGACTGATACTTGAATATTGAATTCAGAAAATTCTCAGGAAACATGCAAGAAGGGATAAGGGGCCCGTCTTGAAGAAAGTTCTATGTTTAACATGTTAGCAGCCTATTTGAAATATAATCATGGGTAAAATGCGTAACATGCGAAACGTCACTCTCCGCCCATTTTCACACTATTTTGTAAATGGCTGATACTTTTTTAAAGAATGAAAATTTTACTACAGTGGAATCAGACTTTAATACTGGCCCCGTCAAAGGAGGAAGCATTCGTTTACTGGAGTCCTATTTCAAAAAATTCAATTAAAGTCTTTGTCAAAACACAGTTATGTCCCAAGACAATTTAGGGACCACGAGGAAAAATAGAAGCTATTCTTCTTAAAAGTTAGTTATTTTCCCCTCCCCACCTTCCTTTTCAAAATCAAACTCCAATTTTTTTTCCTATAGTTTTTATCTGGCAGGTCAGAGACCCCAGAGGTGGCATGACAAGTCCACACTGCTTTCTGGCACGCACAGGTAGATGAGCAAAGCAGTCTGAACATTCACCTCCTGGGATGGGTGATGAAGTGATGAGTGGAAGTCTTCTCTTTGGAGTAACTCCGTTCCCTCAGGTTTGGGTTCTCTGACCTATGAATCCCACAATGGACAAAATCAGCTGTCAGCACCAACTCTTAACCTGGCTTTCCCCATGTGTTTTTTCTACTTTCTGGATCATTGTGTTCAAGTGTTTTTTCTTAATATTACATATCATTTTCTCACAGGCAATCTCTCAGTGTACTAAACATCACTAAAATGTTTATTACAGTAACTTTTCTATTACCATTTTAGGCAGTTTATAGAGAATGACTTGTGCTTTATATATACTATAAATGTTATATATTTGCTATGAACCCAACAAATTACATTCCAATTTCAAATGTTTACACACAGCAATCCAGAATGTTAAACAATAATTTTCTGCCCTTTGAACAGGAAGTAGAGTCATTATAAAAAGTCTCATCTAAATAAAAAGGAGAGGCTTCTGGAATGTTAAAGATTTTGTGTGAGTATTCTCTGAAACAAGTCATGGTTGTAAATGTCATGTAAAAGAATATTCAGCTGGCTTTTGGAAGTCAATTTTGGTTATTTTCTCTAAATATTTTTCATGCTATTTTTTTATTGTAAAAGACGGCCTTTTCAGAAGTGGTTCTTTGCTGAAGGAGGAGCATCCCTTCCCCTCTCAGTTAATGGAAGATTTTGCCATCAGCTTGGAAACAGCCAAGTATGTGTTGATTTGTGTCAGGCAAGGCAAATGTTCCTCATTTGCATCCCTTCCTAACTTTCGAGTGGGTCTAGTGAAAAGGACCTGCCATTGTTTTCATCATTTGCAAGGTTCTCTTTATTGGAAAACAGAGAGCTGGTAGAATTTGTGTTGGGGACGATTCTTCTTTTTTGAGAGGATGATAGCATGACTAAAATTATGGAAGCATAAAAGCTGCAGGTTTTCTATAATGGGCACTGCTCAGTATTATTAATAACCATGCACAAGGCACTTTTATGTTGGCAAGCGGCTTCAATCATTTTTATCACGTAATAGCTGAAGAGGTTCAGTGAGCTCTTCAATCTCTTCACAAGATTGGGTCCCAGTAACTTGTAGAGTTTTAAGGCTGGGAGGAAATTCCCAAGGCTTATTCAAGAAATATTCTTGAATTATTAATTTAAGAAATAATTTATACATAAATGCATGCACATATGCAAGCACACCACACACATGCATACATCAGTGTATATCCGTAGGGATATGACAATGAGATAAACATAGGCCCTGAATTATCTCATTTAAACCTTACCATAATCCCATGAGAAAGACTCTATTATAATAGCCCTTTCAAAGGTGAAGAAAATGAGATTTGGAAAAGTTAAGGGATTTATCACTAAGATAATAAGTGGCAGAACCTGGACTCAAATCTAAGTGTTTGATTTTAAACCTCACACTCTTTAGGTGAATATATGTGATAAGAGACCACATGTCAGAGTCAGGAGCATGCTCTGTGCTCTTCCAGATGATCCCTTACCCAGAGACCTAGAGTCAGTACTAGTGATGGAAGTGGAAGCCAGCCTCTTGCAAACATCTGCTAGAGATGAGGTTTCCATGGTCCCCTCTCCAGCACCTCCCTACCACCACACATCCTCAGCTAGGCAGTGACTGTGTGTTCCAGAAAATAAAAACCAAAGGATGGGAAATAAGTCAATACAGATAGAAATCATTAAATTAGAAAATGAGAAAGAATTTTTTAAAAAGTGCTTAACTGAGAGCTCCTTTTGGGAAACACTAATAAACCAAGTTCTGACAGTGTTGAAGAAATAAAAATTATTATGAGCAAAATGAGATAGAGCCATTGGTTCAGAGGGGATTAAGAAGCTAATTATTCTTTAAAAGCTATGTACAATAAGCTGATATATTTAAATTTTTTGTTGAAATAGTTGATATCTGGGCTAATACAAATTAAATATCACGAAAGACCAAAGAGATAGAGAGCTTTGAAAGCAAACACATATGGAAGAAAGAGGAAAAATGTTTCAAAGAATTAAGAATTCAAGAGGCATTAGGCTCTACTGCTTTACTGGCAAATTTTATTAAGCCTTTAAAGTATAATACATTCTTAATTTTTGTGTTTCTTTGAGGGTCTGTGTGTGTGTGTTTACACACCTATTGAATGCCTATTACTTGCC
The DNA here is from genome assembly GCF_043159975.1 of Macaca nemestrina. Lineage (NCBI taxonomy): Eukaryota > Metazoa > Chordata > Mammalia > Primates > Cercopithecidae > Macaca > Macaca nemestrina. The sequence goes on from NC_092126.1 coordinate 12,160,070, forward strand.
ACAAGTAGTGATATGATAGTGTGTGCTCACATTAAATATGATAGGGGGTACTATCACTTTTTATGAGGGAGGTACTGTTTTCTTTTTTCTTTCTTACAGATGGGAAATATGCTTGTTAAGTTACACAACCAAGATGAGACAGTAAATAGTGTAACTGAATTTCTGACCCACATCTGTCGTATGTAAGAGCCTAGATTCTTAACCATTACCTTAAGTTGCTTCCTGAACTCTAATTGTAACAGGGTACAAATTTTTTTAAAATAAATGAAGTATCGATGCAATAGTACTTTATCAATATGCATCCCTAAAGAAAAAATATTTGGTCCATTCTCATTTTTAAATGTTGAAACAACAAATACCTTAAATAAAATATTAGTATATCAATTATAGCAGCATGAAAAATATGCCATGACCACTATGTTTATGTTATCAATGGCAGGATATATATTACCTTAATAAGTAAGAGGAGAAAAAATATATAAATTCTACTAATTAGTGTCAGAAAAAGATATTTATATACTTTAACTTTTATTCTACTTTAAAAACAACCCTTCATATTAAAGGAATTTTCATTAAAGAACAGAAAAGAATGTAATCTCTCTCAAGCATTATTTATATTGTTTTAGAAATTCTTAACAATGCAATAAAATTTTTAAAAAGATATTTAGGTTTTTGAAAGTTACAATGCAATTTGTTATAATTACCCACAGATTCTCCATGTGAAAAATCCAAGAGAACCAAGGTAACAATGATAAAAAATTTAAAGAACAATTCACTAAGTAGGATGAATAAAAAGGACTATTAAAATAATTCTATATCTGTCTGTGCTCATTATCCAAATTTATATTGAGGTCATTTTATCATCAATTTTATAGCACTCTTTGAATATTAATTTTAGTTTTATAGGCTTTTTATGGTGTTTTTTTGCCATTCTTTAAGAATCTTGGTTTATATCCCTTTTTGTTTTATGTTTGATTAGATTCTCCCATGCTGAAAGACCTCCTCGGGACCCTGGCTATTTTAAGTGGACTTTGAAATAAATAATAACTATATATCCCATAGCTATTGGGCAACACCTCTTTCTGAACATATAATAGATACCATTAATAAGTTGTGGCATCTCTTCCTTAGCCCAGATGTAGTCTACAGATCTTTCTCAATAGAGCTACTGCTGACTGGTTAGCACTGACTTATGAAATATAAATGAATTTTTCTCCCCAGTCTACAAATTTTGCATCAGCCCACCCAGTAGATTTCTACCTGGGGAAGGGTAATCTCCCAACATTTTATACAAACACTAACTTGCTACAATCTCAACTTTGTTGATTCTTCTTAGAAAGGTCAAGGGTTCTAATATGCAATCTCTTAGAGGTAAGTCCTTTTGCACATGGGATTAGCAGAGGTTGTGACAAATTGATTCAAAGGGAATACCACACTTCACTTCTGAAAAATCTGTAACCTATAGCCTTAGAATAAAAAGCTTGACAATTCTTTTATACCTAAACTGTCAAAGCAGTCATTGCATCAAATGTCTGTAGTTCACAAACAGTCATTTTTAGTTGGCAGCAATGTTAAGAGCTCAACCATTTGGGAAGGACCAAAGTTGGTTAAAGACATTTTTTTTTTGATGGTTTAACCAGTTATTTTGCTCGATTAGAGACAATTTTTTAAACATACCACTTGAAGAAGAAAAGGTACAGAATTTTATGCATGCTATCCTGAAGTTGGTGTCATTATACAAGAAAGTAGTCTGATTATGATGACACTACATTTATGATTCAGAAAATAAAGAAAATAATTTATTATATGTCTCAGAAAATACACATTAAACAACTGATGTTTTCTAAGACTTATATAAGGCACTGCAGAGTTAAAAAATATATTAAAGATGAAATAGATAGGCATAGATATGTCAACACACACTGTTAATCTTCTGGAGGAATAAATAAACATTCAAAATTGAAGCATGGGAATTACTGATTTGAATCCTATGAGATACTTTCATTTGCACAAGGAGATATGAACTCACGAGTGTTGAATGATCTGACCCTGCCTTCCTTTCTACACTGATGCCTGGCTATCGGTTCACTCAAGGTATTTTGACCTCAGGACTCCACTGCAAAAGCCTATTGGATTCCATTCCCATAGACAACTGCACAATTTTATACCATGTCCTTGAATGACGTTGTTTTGGTTCTTGGAAACCACAGTCTTTCTGTGTTTCAAAATTGATGCATAGGCTTTTCCTTATGCTTAGGATGTTCTTCCACACTCCCGTTCTTTACATGGCTAATTTCTGTTCATCCTGATGTCTTAGCTGACATTTGTCTTCTTTGGCAAAGCCACATCAGAACCAATCCCCTCACTCATGATGACCTTTCTTTATTGTCTCATCGTATTCTGTGCTTTGTCTTCATAACACTAGTTAAAATGTTTACATATTTATTTTGAATTTCCATAACTAAATTGTATGTTTTTTGACAGCAAAGATCATGTTTATGTATTTTTATATAACAAGTGTTTAGCAAAATCCTTGTCTTTTGGTAGGCCTAAATTTAACGTCGGAAAAGATTTCATGAATTTGGTGAGAACCGAGGTGGAAGAACAAGGAGTATCTGTATCATGAAATGTACTAAAATTGATAGAACAGGAACTCAAGAGTCTAATAGCTATAAATTTAAGTAAGTTTTAAGAATTAGACAAGTCATTTAAATGAGCCACATTTATTTCGTACGTGAAATAGAGGCTACTATATGTGATAAAGTCAATGTGATAACATTTGGAAACCTTATTGGAACAAAATAGGTAGTCAACACACAATACATGATAACCATTATTATGTAGATATTATAGGGCTTTCTAAACCAACTAGATAGACTAAATCTAGGAATAAGGTGGCAAAGTGAAGGGCATGAAAGGGGAGCTGAGGATTTGGATTTGAATGGAACTGGAGTTGGCCGAAAGGAAAGAGAAAGAAGCATGCTTTGAAAAAACTGTATTCAGAGTTCCACCCCTCTCCCCACACCACCCCCCCGACCTGGGGTTAGCAGGGAGTCATGATAGGCTACTGATAGAAATAGCGAAATGATCAGAGTAAGGTTTCAGGAGTGTTGATTTGGAAACTCTGCTAGGAATGAGCTTAAAGCAGGGAGAAACTGCTTTAAGTTGCTATGGCAGTAGTGGAAGAAAGACTCTCCTGGTGGCACTGATGTGTGGGAATTCAGAGAAGAGAGTGCATTTAGAAAGAGTTTGCTGGAATACAATTTACTGTGTAAATTTTAAAAAATTAAATGGACTTGAGAGCCTAAAGGCAAGCTGGGCCTACCCCCAGAGCTAAAATATACTGCAACAATTTGACACACTTAATTAAAATATATTAAAAACTTAAGGCCAATTTTTTGATGACTCTGTTTTGTGAAAGTTATGCAAAAATGATGTGTATAGGCTGGGCGCGGTGGCTCACGCCTGTAATCCCAGCACTTCGGGAGGCCGAGGTGGGCGGATCACCTGAGGTCAGGAGTTCAAGACCAGCCCAGCCACATGGCGAACACTGTCTGTACTAAAAATACAACAATTAGATGGGCATGATGATGGGTGCCTGTAATCTCACCTACTCAGGAGGCTGTGGTGGGAGAATCACTGGAACCCGACAGGTGGAGGTTACAGTGAGCCGAGATGCACCACTGCACTCCAGCCTGAGTGACAAGAGCAAAACTCCATCTCAAAAAAACAAAAAACAAACAAACAAAAAAACAGCGTGATGTATATGTTAGACAACTAGTGGTGATATTCAGATATTTTCATATATTTTAGATAGATAGAACATTCTTCCTGATGAAAGCAGGAATTGGGGTAAGTAAAAAAGAATGTGAGACATCTATGTATCCACCTAATGCTACCTCTTTCATATAGATTTCTGTTTAAATATCCATATATCTGTAAGTGTATTACTGTGTCTATATGCATTTTTATCTCTCTTTTTCTATATGTTTTTACAATTGCTCTTAGAGTTTAATTATTATGGTCTGTAGCACAAATTTGACAGTGCTTTTGGAAAATGCTTTTATATTTGTCTGCATATATTAGATTCTTCATCAAAAAGTGGGCAAAGGATATGAACAGACATTTCTCAAAGAAGACATGCATACAGCCAACAGACACATGAAAAAATGCTCGTCATCACTGGCCATCAGAGAAATGCAAATCAAAACCACAATGAGATACCATCTCACACCAGTTAGAATGGCGATCATTAAAAAGTCAGGAAACAACAGGTGCTGGAGAGGATGTGGAGAAATAGGAACACTTTTACACTGTTGGTGGGATTGTAAACTAGTTCAACCATTATGGAAAACAGTATGGCGATTCCTCAAGGATCTAGAACTAGAAGTACCATATGACCCAGCCATCCCATTACTGGGTATATACCCAAAGGATTATAAATCATGCTGCTATAAAGACACATGCACACGTATGTTCATTACGGCACTATTCACAATAGCAAAGACTTGGAATCAACCCAAATGTCCATCAGTGACAGACTGGGTTAAGAAAATGTGGCACATATACACCATGGAATACTATGCAGCCATAAAAAGGATGAGTTTGTGTCCTTTGTAGGGACATGGATGCAGCTGGAAACCATCATTCTCAGCAAAGTATTGCAAGAACAGAAAACCAAACACCGCATGTTCTCACTCATAGGTGGGAACTGAGCAATGAGATCACTTGGACTCTGGAAGGGGAACATCACACACCGGGGCCTATTATGGGGAGCGGGGAGGGGGGAGGGGGGATGGATTGCATTGGGAGTTATACTTGATGTAAATGACGCGTCGATGGGTGCTGACGAGTTAATGGGTGCAGCACAGCAACATGGCACAAGTATACATATGTAACAAACCTGCACGTTATGCACATGTACCCTAGAACTTAAAGTATAATAACACTAAAAAAAAATACACTTTAGAAAAAAAAAAAATCTGATAATACATTCCCTAAGACGGGATCCATGGCTGAAATACCATTAGATTTTAACCATGGCACCATACCCGGCACATATACTCAGTTAAATAAGTGAATACATATCTGTTGAACAAATAAATCAAGTAGTAAATAAAATTTTGATTCTATAATCCCAATTATAAGAATTTATTATAAATGAGAAATGTAAAATATAGGGAAGAAAACTTAGAATTTTAAAAGTTTACAAGACTTCAATGCTAATTTATAAGAATTATAACTTGGTAAAAACTTATAAACATTACCATAAATTAAAGGTCAGAAAAATTATGGCATGTTCACTCAATTGAAAATAATATAACATTTATAAATAATATCTATAAAGAGTGTATAATAACAAATGTTAAAATGTTAAGAAAAAACGAATGTACACGATTTTATATTCAGAATGAGCATAAATGAAACAAACTAATAGAAAAGTAATTGGTGTTTTATTCTTGTGCATGGCTTAATACTATCCCATTGTGAGGCCGGGTGCAGTGGCTCATGCCTGTAATCCCAGCACTTTGGGAGGCCGAGGCAGGTGGATCACTTGAGGTCAGGAGTTTGAGACCTGCCTGGCCTCAATGGTGAAACCTTGTTTCTACTAAAAATACAAAAATTAGCTGGGCATGGTGGTGGGTGCCTATAATCCCAGCTACTAGGGAGGCTGAGTCAGGAGAATCATTTGTACCCGGGAGACAGAGGTTTCAGTGAGCCAAGATGACACCACTGCACTCCAGCCTGGGCGACACAGTGAGACTCTGTCTCAAACAAAAAAAAAAAAAAAAAAAAAAAAAAAAGGGGGGGGTCCCATTGTGTATATATAGTACTTTTTAAAAATCCATTTATCCATTGATGGGTATTTAGGTTGATTACATATTTTAACTATTGTGAATACTGCTGCAATAAACATAAAAGTGCAGATACCTTTTTGATATATTGATTTTCTTTCTTTTGGATATATACCCAGTAGTGAAATTGCTGGATTGTATGGTAGTTCTTCTTTTAATTTTTTGAGGAACTTTCATTTGCAACAACATAGATGGAACTGTTTAAGTCAAAAAAATATTAAATGGTGAAAGAAATATGGAAAATGACCCATCTTATGTTAACAATGGTTTTCCCTGCAAGATAAGCCTGAGTACAATTAATTGTTATATTTTACATCTCTCAATTTTCCAAAACTTCAATAGTAAGCATGAATTACTTTATTATACAAAAGGACTTATTTAAAAATATAACATCATTACCAAAAACCAACAAATGCCTAAACATAAATCACCACCACAGAAGGGAGGACTTATTATTGGAGTCCCTATCACAGTTCTAATTTCTGTGGGACATTCACATCAAAGCTTTGAGAGTGGTATGGGGTCGGGGAAGCCATGCTTGGTCATATGACATTGAAAAATATTGAGTTAAAAAAAGCTTGAGAACATTCTTTAGTGCAGTACTTTTCAAAGCATTCAATGTACTCCTGTGTATTTTGCAAACTTATTTGACTATGACCACTCTGGCACCTTTTCAAGTTTTTCTCACCCTAGTCAACCTTCAGGTATGTAATAATTATGATAGAAACTAAAGTCACCACTTATTGAGCCCTTATGACAGTTCATGTCAGATATAATGCTAAGGATTTTTATAGGCATAGTCACATTTAATATTTGAAATCATTATATTAGGTATCACCGTGACCCCCATCATATAGCTCAGAAAACAGGTTATCGACTTTGCCCAGACCCATATAGCAAGTAACAAATGCAGACCTTGAATTCAGAACCTGTGATTTTGTACAGTACCTGATCTTGCTTCTGATGATATTGTTCTATTCAAGATCCACTAATGTCATTATCATTAAAAAACATTCTAGACGAAGATTCCAAAACTGCTTTTTTTTTTTCCTGTTTCTGTGGACCCAGACTGCTGAAATCTACAAAAGAACAAAATTTGTGTAAGTTTCATTAACAATAAAGCCAGGTTATAACTTTAATCTTCAAAACAAATATTTAAGCTAAAACGTATTTTTGACATTTTAATTTACCATCTGTGTTTGAGGTGGAAAAGGGATTTAAATACCTTTGGAGATAATGTGATTTGTGCTTTGGATAGGAAATGCAATATCAGTCATTTAAACATTTTCCTATAGCTCTTTTCTCGATGTTTGCTGCCAGGATGAAATGAATAAATGAAAGTAAAATCTAAATATATGAATAATAGCTCTTATGCCATAGCAAAAGATACCTGGTCATATGTGGGAGAGATGAAAGGTGGTTTTACCTTTCCAAAGCAGCTGAGAGAAACCTGCCAGCTCTGAATGGTTGTTATTTCTATGACGTCTTACTTTACAGGTGTGTGTGTCCTGACTCTGCGACTTCTTGTAGTTTAACATAGTAGCATGGCAAATTAAAAATAAAAATCTCCCACTGAAAGGAAGGTTTATTTTAACTCTTTTAAAAAGTTGTTTTGAACAGTTGCATGGCTACAAAGAGAAAGCTGCAGTTGGTGCCTTCAACCTCTTAGTGAAAGGAATTTATCTGAAACCTGAAAAAAGCAATGGTACAATGGAAACTGCTCTATTGAAGACTGCAGTCCCCCCGCAATTCAGATGTGAAAAAACATGACTTAAGTAGTTTTCTGCAAATATTCTCTTCACAAAATCCCAACTTGAGGTATGTCATCCAATTCAATTAGAATTTAAGGTTAACCATATTCTCAGAGGCAGTGAGGGGGAGAGGGAGAGTTTTACACAGGCTTGGAGCAGGTAGACCCAGGTCACTCCTGTTCCATGGATTTGAACAGCTCTCAAAGCTTGTTTCTACATCTGCATGGTGTAGGATTTATGTAATCTAGGTCTAATATGATTATGTGTCTGAAGTGAGTGGCACAGTGTTTGTTCTATGGTAAATGATAATGCTTCTGGTGCCTTATAAATGCCTCTAGCTCTCCACGCCGTGGGGATGGGTTGTGAGGGCAACATAGGGAAAGCTGACAGCTGGGTTGTCAGTTCTTCCAGAGAAAGTCTCGGCATCCTATATAATCTAGGTTACTCTCAAGGCATAGCAGGACTTAATCACGGAATGGAGGCACCCTTATGAGGGTTACAAATAATGGGAAAAAAGGGAAAATGAAGGGACATAATGTAGTAAGGGGATTACAAAGAAAGGAGATAATAAAACAGGAGACAGGGAAGCAGATGAGGTGAGGAAGAAGGAAGGAATATGGTGAATCAGCCAGGACAAGCCAAAGGAACAGGCATCACCAGAAGTGGGATTGTAACTTTCTGTGACACACAGGGCAGAATGCCCATGAAAGGTTTCCTGTCCTCTGTCAGAATTGAATAGCCGGTGCTCTTTTCATCTCACCTTTGGTAATTAATGGGCATTGGTTATTATTAATGGACACTATCAGTTAGTGGATATTTTTAGTAAAAGTTCAGGGAAGTTTTTTTTTCCCTTTCTGCCAGGTCCCCAATAAATGTATTGGTTTTATAAGGCAGAGTATGATAGGTTCAGAAATTAAAGAGGCAGAAATCATTCACCAAGTATTTTCAACAGAATTAATTTTTCTACACAGGATAACATGAAATAAAAATCAGATACTCTCCTACAAGTTTTTGAGCCCTTTCCTGGTGAGGTCATAATCTTTAAAGTTTTTCAAAATCAAGAGCAAAAAACCCTTGAAACCCCATACTCCCATAGAAAGAATAGACCCCAAACAAAAGGGTCCATCCACAGGAACATGACCTTCATGCTGGGTCTCTTCCTCAAGTCAGTGAATCTCCCTTTTTCTAAATATAAAAATGATTGACAGCAATGGCATTCAAAAAAAAATCATTTTCTCTTTTATTTGCATCACTGAAAGTGGATTTCATTCCTTTTATCCTTCATCAGAAATAGTACATGCTACTAAACACAAAGTCTGTCAATTTTTTTTTTAACAACTGAAAAATATATTCTCTTTCCTTTCTAAAAACTCATAGTGCATCTTCCAGGCATGGAACCAACTGGGTCCTATATCATGCTCTTCTAGTAACAGTATTAAAATATTTATGTTCATAGATGAAAAGCAGCATCAACACAAGGAACAAATTATTAATAGGTGGTGTACACATTCTTACAATTTCATTTAAGCTAAGAATGTAAATAACAAATGGTTATTAATAATATAAATATCAAACAGACTCTGAGGCAAGCAGTCTGGATTCATGTGAGTTGCCATATATGTGCTGTGTGACCTTAGGCAAGTCATTTAACCTCCTTGTGCCTCATCTTTTCAGGGTTATATGGAATATATATGTGAGTTTTAAAAGATTAAAAAACTATGTAAAATATTTGACTACTAATAGCTGGGCTATTTCTTAAAATAAATAAATGTGGATATCAAATTGCTCAAGTATTTATTGAAGACATTTTAAGCAGTGATATGAGCTTTATTTTAAAATTTCAGTATTCATAATACTACAAATTACATCTTTTATAACAATTTAAGTTTTGTATTAAAAGTTTTATAGGTCAACTTGAAATAGCCAAAGTTTTTCAAAGTTGCTTTTTAAGGGGTAAAAAGAACGAAACTTGAAGTTCATGGATGCAAATTTCCCACTTCTTAACTGAATTGAAAACTGAAAATTAGTTTTGTTGTATAGCCACCATTGTGATGACATGAAGTATATAACATTGCCTCACTGTCTTTATTAATAATTACTATAAATCATTTTTAGTATTTATAAATGGCAGTTTTCTATTGAGTTCTGACACAAATTGATATGAAATCGCAAATAAACTAGTGTCTACATTTGGTCACAGTGCCTCAAATGTCGAAGGCAACATCAGAAATGTAAAGACTCAAAAATACTATCTCAACAAAGCTTGATAAAAAATGTATATATTCAACAGATTTCAAGCAATCACTTTAGCTTCATATCTGACTGAAAACAGCAGAGCAATCAAATTATCCAGCATTTTCAAGCTCCACACGAATGATTTGGCACCATTCTTCTGTCAGCTTCATTCTCAAACATGTACTAATCACAGCCTAAAAAGTGATGAATCATGGATAACGTAATAACTGTCTTCTCACTAGGTGGAGAAAAAAAAACAATGCTCTAACAACAAGCTTTTTTGAGAGGATGTTGATGACTCACTGTTTGACATCACCTTCATCCAGAAAGAGATTTCTATTTCTCAATATCTGAAAGGTGGATATGTTCCCAGCAGGAAAAATTACAAACCTGGGGTCACACAGAGGTCAAACCGCAACACTTCCCCAGGTCTGCCTCAAGTGTAAGGAGTACGGGTCGACTGCACTGTTAACGAGGAAGAAGGGAAGGACACTTCCAACTATGAACAGTGACTACATTGGGAAAATAAAAATCTTAAACAGGTTCACTAAGAAAACTGTCTCATTTCTCTCCATGTAATTCTGAATATTTTAAAGTAAGTTATTCATATATCATGTGAATCAAACAACATGAAAAAAAAATCTTAACTCAAAATGGGGTGTGTGTCAGAGTGGGGGTTTGTCCAAAGTTCCTTTATGGTGATTTCATGTCTTCTTTGAATCAATGACATTATTACTTAAATTGTAAGTTGTATGGTTTATAAAGTTTTTCACTTATCTCTTAATTTATCTGCACAACAGTCTTGTAAGCAGGTGATAATATCTCTATTTCACATTTGAGAAAACAGAAGATCAGAGAGGCCGACTCATTTTCCCAAGTATATCTAGCTAGTTAACGTTAAAACCTAGACTATCATGAACACATTAGGAGTGTTTTCTTTAACAGAAGAGAGTACCCATCGTTAAAATGGAAAATCAGAGCTATTACCCAAGGTTTTATTTCATTTTAAAAGTGGGTTTCTTCCCAAGGTTTTAAAATTTATTTTTCAATCCCTCATACTCTGGTTTAATATGTGAGTGTCAGGCATCACCGTAAAGGTGTGAGAGGCAAGCGAGGTCTCATCTGTGCTCAGATTTTAAGAACTAGAGCAACAGCATAAGAACCACTTCAGTATTTGTTCCATCTTTCAGAAGTTACTTGGAAATTTGCTGTGAAGTAAGTAAAATAAAACAAGCAAAATCTTTAGGAAATTAGTTTGGTGTATCTTTAAATAATAACAGTATTCAGAAATAGTAAAGATTTTGTTTTATGGCTCAGGACATTCAACTTTCCTGCTATTTTTAGTGATTTCACTATCTGAAAGATTCAATGCATTATTCATTGCTATGAGGAAATGACCGTATCTCCTGGTTGGTATTTTAAAACAATGACAGATTCTAGAACATTTGCTGTAACTAAGAGTGTCGGCTATGCATGGGGGGCGGGGGACAGCAGTGCCACCAATTCTAGCCCTCTCTCAATAACTAGGAAGCAAGCATGTCATTTTGTTACAAGGAAGTTTCTAATCCACAATACAAATGGAACTGAAGAAACTAGTAGGGCCCTATTATTTTAGAGGTGGGGTGATAACAATCATCGTTTCAATTCTCGTGCTCCCTTCTGTAGCATTCTCCTCATTCTTGAATCTAGTTTGTCACCTGATGCTGCAATTTTTAAACTTGAAAAATAGGCATACCTGTCAGAGAATGCTGCTATGGGAAAGAGATCACGATTAGAAGATGGTTCTGAAAATTATATGGCACCCATCTTGCTAATTACTCTCCAGCAAGCACCTGTAATTATGATATGAAAAGAAACTTGATGCTCTAGTGATTTGGTTCATGTTCCTTGTCAAGGCAACCTTCTGCACTCTAACGAGCACTTTTATGAGACAAAAAGTCAGATTATGAAGGTAGAGTTAGAAGAGGTTCTGGGCAAGGACGTAGGTCGTGATTTACTAGGGTGAAAAATAAACAGGTAGTGATTGAAATTGTATGCTGCTCTCCGAATCAAAATTATTAGAGCTCTTTAAAAAGTATTTTGAAAACATGATGGTCATAAATTAGAGAAAAGAAGGAAGAAAACATGAGAATGAGGAAGAAGCAAAAACAGGGGGGTCATTGTAAAGTTAATCTTCAAAGGTTGTAAAGATCATCAAGACACACATAACAACATTCAGTTTTACTTCACTTTAAGAAAGTGACTGCACCACTTAGCACTTCAGTTTTCTTCTAAAATGAAGACACCCCAAAAAGTTGGGACATTGATTAAAGATATCAGCACAGTGCCTGTCACACAAGAAGACATTACTAAATGTTTATCTCTCTTTTCTCTATCCTCACTAAACCCAGCTTTCGTGGCCTGAAATCCCATATAATCAGAATTTATCCATTTTCAGAGTAATCCCTGGAGGACATAACGCTCTTTAGGAAGTTCCTGTTTCCATTTCCTTTTCGTTTTGATTGTGTTGTATTCCTATAGCTTCCAAAGTGTAAATAACTACAATTCTCTTTTCTTTATTCAGAAGCCCTCCCTAGGAGCTTTGGAAAAGAAGACCAGAAATCTTAGGGCCAAAACAAAACAAACAAAATAACAAAAAAAAAAAAAAGCCCACCTTAGCAAGTCCCAGGGACATCAGATTTATTATTCCAGTTACTAAGACTTTCTAACACCACTCAAAAGAATTACCAACTTTTACCAACATACAGCTCTTGAATATCTTCTCTATATTAAATCCACTGGTGGTAAATTGTATCAACAAATTTCAGAGCAGTATTCAACTTTGTCTTTTATTTACCAAATACTATATAATTACATGTGATTCTGTAGATCAAGAACTAGGAAGCATTGGGTCATAGGGTTCATACAATGCTACTTTGGAAAAGAAAGCTGTGATACCCTGTTTTTTCTAATACCAAAATCACAATTATTGTTTTGTTACAGATAGACAGATAGAGCTTGCTCTCTGGATCCAGATACAATTAGTTTCTAATTCTAAGTCTGCTACTTAGTAGTTATAGAAGGAATAGCTAAGTCTTTAACCTTTGGAATTTCAACAATTTCATTTCTATATTACAGATACTTAATAATCTATTCTACAGGTAGTACTGTGAGCTTTAAATCAAACAATTGTGCAAGGTGGACAATACAGAGCCAGGAATGTGATAATTTTTCAATGAATGCTAACTCACAAAATTTTACTGTCTCCCAATTTTAAATCCTCCTCTGCCTGTAAAAATTAAAGAAAGAAAAAGATATGAATTACTGGGCTCAGAAGGATTTACTTGGTAGCCTGTAAGATTTTGAATATAAAGATGGAAATTAAATAGACTTTCAAACACTTCCTTTTCTCTCTCTATGCCTTAAGTAATCTCATATATCATTTTTACCATCCTATGTAGACTTTCCCACTATCATAGTATTTATCTTCTTTTCTTGGTTTGTGGGTTTTGATTGAGTCAATAAAACACAGATTGCCTTTCTTTCACATATTCATTTGTAGCGTGTTTGCACTGGTATTTATTCCTGGGTACATATCACATTAAATGTTATTATTATATATGATTAATTACACTACATGATAATTATATCACATAATTAATCATATATAATATTAATTAATAATATATGTTTATTAAATATATACCCAAACATGTATATACACGTGTGTGTGTATATACTAATATTTGTTAGTTATATATTTATTAGTTATCATATGTATGGATTTGTTGAGGGTTTTAGAGTGTCTTAATCATGAAGAAAATATTTCAAAATGAGGCCAAGAGAACAGATAAAAATGACTTTTATTTTGCATTATAGAATAAAAATCTCTTTAGAACTGAAATGCATCTGGGTGATCATATTGTTTAATCTCATTTTCAGCCAAGGAAACCAAGGTCCTAACAGGTCAAATGGCTTGCTCTGGATATAGAAGATACAAATACAGCTAGATGTAGGAGTCTGGTATTTAAAATCTTTTCAATAATAGGAAGGAGAAGGTGAAGGACAAAAAAAGGGGTTATCATAATAGTCATCTTCAGAGCTCTTAAAGATTGTTAAAAGTGAGGCTAATGACTATCAGCTTTCTGTCTTAAGTCTGTATCACAATATTCCAAGCTAAAGGAGGAAGTGAGGCATTATTTTTCATCCTATGACATCCATTTGTGGTTCTTAGGTCAATGCCAAGGGCTTCAAAATAAGCCTCTAAAACCAACAGCATACAGTATGATGAAGTGATTTCGTGCATTGGAATTCAAAAATTCAGTGCCTGAATGTACTGCTTATTTTTCATATGATTTTAAAAAACAGTCACAAGATGTCTCAGTTTTGTTATGTATAATATGAAGGATAATAATAGCACCAACTTCATAGAGTAAGTTTGTGAAATCAGTAATAAAATGCATGGAACATGCTTTCTATAAAGCCTATGACTAGTATGTTTTCACTTGTTGGTTCTTCGCTCCCCCTGTCAAATGCACAACATAGAGAAAGTGAGCCCATATGTAGGAGCTTGAGATTAGGTGATGGGCTGAACAATGGAAAATTCAGGTAGTTTCTGTGTGAGCATGGAATGAAGACAACTCAATGAATGAATTATCTTCCCAGTATTTGTTCCAGCATCAACATCCATCCAATTTGGAGGTTATCAGCTGTATTCCATCCTTGTGAAACTTGAACCTAAACACATGATCTGAGTTTTTGTCTTCATGGAAAGTAACTAATGAGCAATGGTATTCATATTTTGGGGGTATTTAAACCTCAATTAGGCCAGAGATAACACCAGTCTCAGGCCAGAGATAACACCAGTCTCTCTCTATTCAGGCCAGAGATAACACCAGTCTCTCTCTATTCATTGAAGAATTTATGGACTTATACAGACCTATTTTTCTCTAAATAAACAGAAAGAGATTGAAGAGAAGAAAAAGTAGGGTGAATATGGAGTGAGTGGTAAACAATTACTCATCTGAATACTTAAATATTTTGGGGCATAAAAATATCCATTTGCAACATGTATTATCTTATTTAATCTTAACTGTGGTATTTAAGATAGATGTGATTTTTTTCTATTTCCCAGAATGGTTAAATAGTTTGCCTGATATCACAACCAAAATAGATTAAATCTGGAATTCAAACCCAGGTCTGACTCCCAAATCTGTATTACTTTCACTTGACCCAACACATTATTAATATAGGCAAGCCATGATCAAATATTATAATAATTTAAAAGTATAGCGATATTAATCTTCACCTGCTTTAAAAATTATGCAAAAATACTTGGAGAGATCATTTTCAGTTACACAGAGAATAGAAATCCAACATAGAGAATAGAAATCAATCATAAATGTTATTAATTTTCAGTGACCATTTATTTCTGTCCCACTATTTGACAATTGGGGTCTCAGTATCAATTAGAAGTTTAACTGAGACAGTTACTTAACCTCTAGGGAGGCTTATTAGTATAAGGAAGAGGGAAAAGAAGGAAGAATAAGTGTTTTCAGATTATTTTAGTAGTTTTGTAATATTCAGAAATTTTTTAAAAGATCCATTAATTAAAATAGTTAACATTTCTTTTAGGGAACCCTGACTGAATCTTGACTTATTTTCCCAGATGTTTGTAACAAAGGGATCATTATGTTCTTTCCTTCTGTGTCACAGTTTTTGCATAATGGCTGTTTTATTTTGAATGAATTGATAAGGTAGCTTTCACAGGAATATCATTAATATACTTAAAAGCCCCTTTCACAGCATCAGAACAATGCCTCCACTTCAGTTCGTGATTGTCTTCCACACCCTTCTGCACCCCACTTGATTCAACTTTTGCTGTTAGGGTTCCTAATGGCAGTCTTCCTGAATACTGCTTATGAACTTAAATGAAGGAAGATTTATGTCAGGATGTTCTGATGACATAATATACGCCCAGGAGAGATGCAAACTGCAAGGTGGGAAAAGAGTGCATGAAGTTAAATGAAGAGCAGGCTGCTGACATTCTCAGAGCTTTGCAAGCCAAATTACAACTTCTTGAACTCACCTTGTTAAGTTTATATGTCAATCTTTTTTCTCCTGAATTTATTAGTTCAGTCAGCTCCCAACTCCTGACATATGTACTCAAGAAAGATTCCTGTGTGTTCCATACAGGAATGCAATGTAGAAACTATCTACATTGCAGTTTGTCATTAGAGTGTTTGAATGAGGCTTCAAGATTCCAGGGGATAAAACGGGGTCTCAGAGTAATAGTATGGTCTTTTGAAAGGCTTGAAACAGGGAAGGCCTCAATTTTGAAGGGCAAGTGAGAGAATTACCACTGGACACTAATTTAATAAGCCTAGAGTTGTCTTTAATGTTCCCCAATCAAAACTAAAAAACAAACAACCCTAGACAGAAATTAAACACCTACAACCATCTGACCTTCAACAAAATTGACAAAAACAAGCAATAGGAAAGAACTTCCTATGTAATAAATGGTGCTGAGATAGCTGTCTAGCCATATGCAGAAGACTGAAGATGGACCCCTTCCTTGCACCATGTACAAAAATCAAATCAAGATGGATTAAACACTTAAATGTAAAACAAAAAACTATAAAATCGGAGGGCGGAGCAAGATGGCCGAATAGGAACAGCTCCAGTCTCCAACTCCCAGCGCGAGCGACACAGAAGACCGGTGATTTCTGCATTTTCAACTGAGGTACTGGGTTCATCTCACTGGGGAGTGCCGGACAATCAGTGCTGGTCAGCTGCTGCAGCCCGACCAGCAGAGCTGAAGCAGGGCGAGGCATTGCCTCACCTGGGAAGTGCAAGGGGGAAGGGAATCCCTTTTCCTAGCCAGGGGAACTGAGACACACAACACCTGGAAAATCGGGTAACTCCCACCCCAATACTGCGCTTTAAGCAAACGGGCACACCAGGAGATCATATCCCACACCTGGCCGGGAGGGTCCCACACCCACGGAGCCTCCCTCATTGCTAGCACAGCAGTCTGTGATCTACCGGCAAGGCAGCAGCGAGGCTGGGGGAGGGGCGCCCGCCATTGCTGAGGCTTAAGTAGGTAAACAAAGCTGCTGGGAAGCTCGAAATGAGTGGAGCTCACAGCAACTCAAGGAAACCTGCCTGTCTCTGTAGACTCCACCTCTGGGGACAGGGCAATAACAAACACAGCCGAAACCTCTGCAGATGCAAACGACTCTGTCTGACAGCTTTGAAGAGAGCAGTGGATCTCCCAACACGGAGGCTGAGATCTGAGAAGGGACAGACTCCCTGCTACTCAGGGGTCCCTGACCCCTGAGTAGCCTAACTGGGAGACATCCCCCACTAGGGGCAGTCTGACACCCCACACCTCACAGGGTGGAGTACACCCCTGAGAGGAAGCTTCCAAAGCAAGAATCAGACAGGTACACTCGCTGTTCAGAAATATTCTATCTTCTGCTGCCTCTGCTGCTGATACCCAGGCAAACAGGGTCTGGAGTGGACCTCAAGCAATCTCCAACAGACCTACAGCTGAGGGTCCTGACTGTTAGAAGGAAAACTACCAAACAGGAAGGACACCTACACCAAAACCCCATCAGTACATCACCATCATCAAAGACCAGAGGCAGATAAAACCACAAAGATGGGGAAAAAGCAGGGCAGAAAAGCTGGAAATTCAAAAAATAAGAGCGCATCTCCCCCGGCAAAGGAGCGCAGCTCATCGCCAGCAACGGATCAAAGCTGGACGGAGAATGACTTTGACGAGATGAGAGAAGAAGGCTTCAGTCCATCAAATTTCTCAGAGCTAAAGGAGGAATTACGTACCCAGCGCAAAGAAACTAAAAATCTTGAATAAAAAGTGGAAGAATTGATGGCTAGAGTAATTAATGCAGAGAAGGTCATAAACGAAATGAAAGAGATGAAAACCATGACACGAGAAATATGTGACAAATGCACAAGCTTCAGTAACCGACTCGATCAAGTGGAAGAAAGAGTATCTGCGATTGAGGATCAAATGAATGAAATGAAGCGAGAAGAGAAACCTAAAGAAAAAAGAAGAAAAAGAAATGAACAAAGCCTGCAAGAAGTATGGGATTATGTAAAAAGACCAAATCTACGTCTGATTGGGGTGCCTGAAAGTGAGGGGGAAAATGGAACCAAGTTGGAAAACACTCTACAGGATATCATCCAGGAGAACTTCCCCAACCTAGTAGGGCAGGCCAACATTCAAATCCAGGAAATACAGAGAACTCCACAAAGATACTCCTCGAGAAGAGCAACTCCAAGACACATAATTGCCAGATTCACCAAAGTTGAAATGAAGGAAAAAATCTTAAGGGCAGCCAGGGAGAAAGGTCGGGTTACCCACAAAGGGAAGCCCATCAGACTAACAGCAGATCTCTCGGCAGAAACTCTACAAGCCAGAAGAGAGTGGGGGCCAATATTCAACATTCTTAAAGAAAAGGATTTTCAACCCAGAATTTCATATCCAGCCAAACTAAGTTTCATAAGTGAAGGAGAAATAAAATCCTTTACAGATAAGCAAATGCTTAGAGATTTTGTCACCACTAGGCCTGCCTTACAAGAGACCCTGAAGGAAGCACTAAACATGGAAAGGAACAACCGGTACCAGCCATTGCAAAAACATGCCAAAATGTAAAGACCATCGAGGCTAGGAAGAAACTGCATCAACTAACGAGCAAAATAACCAGTTAATATCATAATGGCAGGATCAAGTTCACACATAACAATCTTAACCTTAAATGTAAATGGACTAAATGCTCCAATTAAAAGACACAGACTGGCAAACTGGATCAAGAGTCAAGACCCATCAGTCTGCTGTATTCAGGAGACCCATCTCACACGCAGAGACATACATAGGCTCAAAATAAAGGGATGGAGGAAGATTTACCAAGCAAATGGAGAACCAAAAAAAGCGGGGGTTGCAATACTAGTCTCTGATAAAACAGACTTTAAACCATCAAAGATCAAAAGAGACAAAGAAGGCCATTACATAATGGTAAAGGGATCAATTCAACAGGAAGAGCTAACTATCCTAAATATATATGCACCCAATACAGGAGCACCCAGATTCATCAAGCAAGTCCTTAGAGACTTACAAAGAGACTTAGACTCCCATACAATAATAATGGGAGACTTCAACACTCCACTGTCAACATTAGACAGATCAACGAGACAGAAAGTTAACAAGGATATCCAGGAATTGAACTCATCTCTGCAGCAAGCAGACCTAATAGACATCTATAGAACTCTCCACCCCAAATCAACAGAATATACGTTCTTCTCAGCACCACATCGTACTTACTCCAAAATCGACCACGTAATTGGAAGTAAAGCACTCCTCAGCAAATGTACAAGAACAGAAATTATAACAAACTGTCTCTCAGACCACAGTGCAATCAAACTAGAACTCAGGACTAAGAAACTCAATCAAAACCGCTCAACTACATGGAAACTGAACAACCTGCTCCTGAATGACTACTGGGTACATAACGAAATGAAGGCAGAAATAAAGATGTTCTTTGAAACCAATGAGAACAAAGATACAACATACCAGAATCTCTGGGACACATTTAAAGCAGTGTGTAGAGGGAAATTTATACCACTAAATGCCCACAAGAGAAAGCAGGAAAGATCTAAAATTGACACTCTAACATCGCAATTAAAAGAACTAGAGAAGCAAGAGCAAACACATTCGAAAGCTAGCAGAAGGCTAGAAATAACTAAGATCAGAGCAGAACTGAAGGAGATAGAGACACAAAAAACTCTCCAAAAAATCAATGAATCCAGGAGTTGGTTTTTTGAAAAGATCAACAAAATTGACAGACCACTAGCCAGACTAATAAAGAAGAAAAGAGAGAAGAATCAAATCGACGCAATTAAAAATGATAAAGGGGATATCACTGACCCCACAGAAATACAAACTACCATCAGAGAATACTATAAACACCTCTATGCAAATAAACTGGAAAATCTAGAAGAAATGGATAATTTCCTGGACACTTACACTCTTCCAAGACTAAACCAGGAAGAAGTTGAATCCCTGAATAGACCAATAGCAGGCTCTGAAATTGAGGCAATAATTAATAGCCTAACAACCAAAAAAAGTCCAGGACCAGATGGATTCACAGCTGAATTCTACCAGAGGTACAAGGAGGAGTTGGTACCATTCCTTCTGAAACTATTCCAATCAATAGAAAAAGAGGGAATCCTCCCTAACTCATTCTATGAGGCCAACATCATCCTGATACCAAAGCCTGGCAGAGACACAACAAAAAAAGAGAATTTTAGACCAATATCGCTGATGAACATCAATGCAAAAATCCTCAATAAAATACTGGCAACCGGATTCAGCAACACATCAAAAAGCTTATCCACCATGATCAAGTGGGCTTCATCCCTGGGATGCAAGGCTGGTTCAACATTCGCAAATCAATAAACATAATCCAGCATATAAACAGAACCAAAGACAAGAACCACATGATTATCTCAATAGATGCAGAAAAGGCTTTTGACAAAATTCAACAGCCCTTCATGCTAAAAACGCTCAATAAATTCGGTATTGATGGAACGTACCTCAAAATCATAAGAGCTATTTATGACAAACCCACAGCCAATATCATACTGAATGGGCAAAAACTGGAAAAATTCCCTTTGAAAACTGGCACAAGACAGGGATGCCCTCTCTCACCACTCCTATTCAACATAGTGTTGGAAGTTCTGGCTAGGGCAATTAGGCAAGAGAAAGAAATCAAGGGTATTCAGTTAGGAAAAGAAGAAGTCAAACTGTCCCTGTTTGCAGATGACATGATTGTATATTTAGAAAACCCCATTGTCTCAGCCCCAAATCTCCTTAAGCTGATAAGCAACTTCAGCAAAGTCTCAGGATACAAAATTAATGTGCAAAAATCACAAGCATTCTTATACACCAGTAACAGACAAACACAGAGCCAAATCAGGAGTGAACTTCCATTCACAATTGCTTCAAAGAGGTCAAATACCTAGGAATCCAACTTACAAGGGATGTAAAGGACCTCTTCAAGGAGAACTACAAACCACTGCTCAGTGAAATCAAAGAGGACACAAACAAATGGAAGAACATACCATGCTCATGGATAGGAAGAATCAATATCGTGAAAATGGCCATACTGCCCAAGGTAATTTATAGATTCAATGCCATCCCCATCAAGCTACCAATGAGTTTCTTCACAGAATTGGAAAAAACTGCTTTAAAGTTCATATGGAACCAAAAAAGAGCCCGCATCTCCAAGACAATCCTAAGTCAAAAGAACAAAGCTGGAGGCATCACGCTACCTGACTTCAAACTATACTACAAGGCTACAGTAACCAAAACAGCATGGTACTGGTACCAAAACAGAGATATAGACCAATGGAACAGAACAGAGTCCTCAGAAATAATACCACACATCTACAGCCATCTGATCTTTGACAAACCTGAGAGAAACAAGAAATGGGGAAAGGATTCCCTATTTAATAAATGGTGCTGGGAAAATTGGCTAGCCAGAAGTAGAAAGCTGTAACTGGATCCTTTCCTTACTCCTTATACGAAAATTAATTCAAGATGGATTAGAGACTTAAATGTTAGACCTAATACCATAAAATTCCTAGAGGAAAACCTAGGTAGTACCATTCAGGACATAGGCATGGGCAAAGACTTCATGTCTAAAACACCAAAAGCAACGGCAGCAAAAGCCAAAATTGACAAATGGGAACTCATTAAACTAAAGAGCTTACGCACAGCAAAAGAAACTACCATCAGAGTGAACAGGCAACCTACAGAATGGGAGAAAATTTTTGCAATCTACTCATCTGACAAAGGGCTAATATCCAGAACCTACAAAGAACTCAAACAAATTTACAAGAAAAAAACAAACAACCCCATCAAAAAGTGGGCAAAGGATATGAACAGACATTTCTCAAAAGAAGACGTTCATACAGCCAACAGACACATGAAAAAATGCTCATCATCACTGGCCATCAGAGAAATGCAAATCAAAACCACAATGAGATACCATCTCACACCAGTTAGAATGGCGATCATTAAAAAGTCAGGAAACAACAGGTGCTGGAGAGGCTGTGGAGAAATAGGAACACTTTTACACTGTTGGTGGGATTGTAAACTAGTTCAACCATTATGGAAAACAGTATGGCGATTCCTCAAGGATCTAGAACTAGATGTACCATATGACCCAGCCATCCCATTACTGGGTATATACCCAAAGGATTATAAATTATGCTGCTATAAAGACACATGCACACGTATGTTTATTGCGGCACTATTCACAATAGCAAAGACTTGGAATCAACCCAAATGTCCATCAGTGACAGATTGGATTAAGAAAATGTGGCACATATACACCATGGAATACTATGCAGCCATCAAAAAGGATGAGTTTGTTTCCTTTGTAGGGACATGGATGCAGCTGGAAACTATCATTCTTAGCAAACTATCACAAGAACAGAAAACCAAACACCGCATGTTCTCACTCATAGGTGGGAACTGAACAATGAGATCACTTGGACTCAGGAAGGGGAACATCACACACAGGGGCCTATCATGGGGAGGGGGGAGGGGGGAGGGATTGCATTGGGAGTTATACCTGATGTAAATGACGAGTTGATGGGTGCAGCACACCAACATGGCACAAGTATACATATGTAACAAACCTGCACGTTATGCACATGTACCCTACAACTTAAAGTACAATAATAATAAATTAATTAAAAAAAAAAAAAACTATAAAATCCTTGGAAGATAACCTAGGAAATACCATTCTGGACATAGGACCTGGCAAAGATTTTATAATGAAGACACCAAAAACAATTGCAACACAAACAAAAACTGACAAATGAGACCTAATGAAACTAAAGGCCTCTCCACAGCAAAAGACACTATCAACAGAGTAAACAGACAACCTACAGAATGGGAGAAAATATTTGCGAACTATCCATCTGACAAAGGTCTAATATGCAGAATCTATAAGGAACTTAAACAAATTTGCAAGCAAAAAACAATACCATTAAAAAAGGACAAAAGACATGAACAGACACTCTTCAAAAGAAGACATACCCATGGCCAACAAGCATATAAAATATGCTCACCGTCAAGAATCATTAGAAAAATGCAAATCAAAATCACAATGAGATAACATCTCACACCAGTCAGAATGGCTATTTTTAAAAAATCAAAAACTAACAGATGCCGATAAATTTGTGGAACAAAGGGAGTGCTTATACACTGCTGGTGAGAACGTAAATTAATTCAGTCATCATGGAAAGCAGTTTGGCAATTTATCGAAGAATGTAAAATAGAAGTACCATTCCACCAGAAATTCCATTATTGGCTATATACCCAAAGGAATATAAATTGTTCTACCTAAAAACTCAAGCACATATATGTTCGTCACAGCACTATTCACAATAGCAAAGACATGGAATCAACCTAAATGCCCATTAATGATAGACTGAATAAAGAAAATGTGGTATGTATACACCATGGAATACTAAAGAGGCATAAAGAAGAATGAGATCGTGTCCTTTGCAGCATCATGAGTGGAGCTGGGGGGCATTACCATAAGCAAACTAACACAGAAACAGAAAACCAAATGACACATGTTGTCACTTATAAGTGGTAGCTAAACTTTGAGTACATAAATACACAAAGAAGGAAACAACAAACACCGGGGACTACTTGAGGGTGCAGGGTGGGAGTAGGGAGAGGATCAAGAAACTACCTATCAGGTACTATGCTTATTACTTGGGTGATAAAATAATCTTTCCACCAAACCCCTGAAAAACACAATTTATTTGTATAACAAACCTGCACATGTACCCCTAAACCTAAAATAACAGTTAAAAAATCAAAATCTATATGAGAAAAATTTTGAAATAATTATCTATTATAAAAATTTGACTTGAACAAACAGAATAGAAAAATGTGTATGGTCAGAGAGACCAAGGAGTGTTGGAGAGATGCCAATGCTCCCTAAATAAATATGTAATATATTCAGTGGATTCCCAATACAATGAATACATTATTTTTTGTAATTACACAATGTGAAGACAGTGCTATTCTTGAAGACCAAGTATAGCTGGGAAATCCCCAAAAAGAAGAGCAATCTGGGGAACAGGCCTACCAAATTACAATTTCTATAATTAAATTAGTGTTGTTATTGGCTTAGGAATGGCCATTCAGATTAATTGAACAAAAGCTAAAGCTCTGAAAAATATACAAGGGCATATGGAACCTTAATACATGGCATAAATTGCATCTCAAATTAATAGAGAATAGACAGGTGTTTTAATAAATGTTATTTAAAAACTGGATAGGCATTTGAGAAAAACACATTTATTATCACACCATGTATAAACAAATCCCTAATGGTTAAAAGAGATAATTTTTTTTCAAAAAGGCTATAAACTTTCTAGAAAATAATGGATTAATTTCATCATAAAATGAAAGAGGAAACATTTCTGTAACTATGATTCAAAATCCAGAAGAAATAAAACATTGACTTTGATTACCTTACAAAACATTTATAGCTTAAAAATCTTTGACAAAGCCAAAGAAAAATGTAAAAATTTGAGAAAAGGTATACAGAAGTATATAACAGAAAATGAAGCTTTAAATTTCTAACACATAAAAAATGAGAATTAAGAAGAGGAAGACCAAGAGAAAAATGGACAAAATTTATGAATGAGATTTTGCAGAAAAATAATTTAAGATGGCCCTTAAATATATGAACTAATTCTCTTACTGATAGAAAAGTGTAAATTTTAAGGCTCCTAATCTGTTTCAGAAACATGAGAAAAAGCTTAATTAATATAAAATCAAATAACTAGCATAAAAACTAATTTTACAGTTGAACTGAAAATATCATTATAAACCTCTGACATTATCTTTTTGAGAATACATATTTCTTCTATGCACTTATCAACAGAGCTTCAAAATATGTGAGATAAAAATGGACAGGTATAAAAAGGAAAAATAGATAAACCCACAGCTATAGTTGGAGACATCAACATTTCTCTTTCAGTAATTGATATAAATGTATAAGCAGAAGTCAGTTAGGATATAGATACCCTAAACTATCAAGTACCTTAACGTAATTTATATTTATAGGACACTCTGCCAAAAAATAGCAAAATATACATTCTTCTCAAGCATACATGGAACATGCACCAAGCTAGAACTAATTGTTACAGTTTATTTTATGACTCAGAATATGTTCTAGGTCTTAGACCATCACAAAATTAAAGCTAAAATTAATAACAAGAGATACTTAGAAACCAAATGCATTAGTCTGTTCTCACATCGCTATAAAGATACTACTTGAGACTGGGTAAATAGTAAAGAAAAGAGGTTTAATTGACTCATAGTTCTGCCTAGCTGGGGAGGCCTCAGGAAACCTTCAATCATGGTGGAAGGCAAAGGGGAAGCAGGTACTGTCTGCACAAGGTGGCAGGAGAGAGAGAGAGTGCATGCGGGGGAAATGCCAGACACTTATCCAACAACCAGATCTCGTGAGAACTACCTCACTATCACAGAACAGCATGGGGAAAACTGCCCCAATGATCCAATCACCTTCCACCAGGTCCCTCCCTTGACATGTGGGGATTACAAATTGAAATGAGATTTGAGTGGGAACACAGAACAAAACCATATCACCAAGTATTTGGAAATTAAACACATACTTTCAAATAACTTGAAAAGCTATAACAATATATATTTTTAAATATTGATCTAATAAAAATGAAAGTACAGCATATAAAAATGTGTGAGAGGTAGCTAAAGCAGTGCTTAGGAGGAAATTTATAGCATTGAAAGTTCATATTAAAAAATAGGAAAGATCTAGCACCAGTAACCTGTTTCCAGCTTCAGAAACTAGAAAAAGATGAGCACATTTAACACAAAGAAAAAAAAGAAAAAGTAATTAATGAAACTAAAAATAGAAAAGCCATGGAGAATATTAATTAAACCAAAAGCTGTATCTATCAATAATATTGATAAATTTCTAGCACAGCTGATGAAGAGAAAAAAATTG
This sequence comes from Macaca nemestrina, assembly GCF_043159975.1. NCBI lineage: Eukaryota > Metazoa > Chordata > Mammalia > Primates > Cercopithecidae > Macaca > Macaca nemestrina. The sequence goes on from NC_092126.1 coordinate 12,185,996, forward strand.
ATGAAATAATTAATATAAGAAATCAAAAAGGAGACGTGACTATCTCAAATATGTTAAAAAACAAAAGAATACTACAAAAACTTATACACGTATAAATTACACACTTAGATTACATATATCAATTCTTTGAAAAATACAAACTACTAATTCTCATGCAAGAGGAATAACCCTTTTATATTCCCAGATGACAGATTAGAGGCTTTTAGCATGCCTCCGCCACTTGAAAATAGCAAGATAGTGCATAAAGATCAACTCTGTGAGCTTTAATTTAAGAAGAAAAATGGGAATCCACCGGAACTATGAAGGATTCCCCAGATTGCAGGGAAGAGAACACCGATGAATATTACCTGTGACAGCATTTAGCTAGTAAAAGTGAGTGAAGCTCCAGTACATGAGGGAGTCAGAGAATCTCCTTCTGTGATTCACCTCTCCACTGGGGATCCGGGAAACCCAGGCTGAAGAAGTGTACTTTGTTTATCTCAAGCACTGGAGGTAACTTGGGAAGAGATTTGGAGACACCATGAGGGAAAGATATTGGGAAAAGTTGCAGACATTTTCCCAGACCTGGGACAGAGAGCAGGAAGCCATTTTTAATGTGGGTGCATATAAAGACAGCCATTTTTTAGGGACCCAGCGGCATGGCTATGCAAGCATCTTAGTCTCAGACCGGAGATTGGAGTGCCTACTCTGGAGTTGGGTAGGGGCCTCCATAGCCAAAACTATGGAAAGTGTCCCAGCATAGGTGCCGGAATTGTGCTCTTCCTGTTGCAAGCCTGGGGCAGAAGGAGAGATGCTACACCTGCAGTTTCTCCTGGGTAGCAAGACTTGCAGCCAGGGCCATCTTGGTGCCTGGAACTGGTCTGCATGTCTCATTGGTGGGTAACCCAACCTGCTCCCCTGATATCATGGTGCAGCGGGACCCTCTCTGTGCCACTCCCAGGCCAAAATTCAGGATTTTGGAACACCCACTTACCAGGACCAGAAGCCTGAGCCACCCTGCTCTTCATGGACGTAGATCATAAAGTAGCAAGGCCCTATCTGGTCCATGCCCAGGCAGATTGACTGCCATACAGAGCACCCATTTGTTTGGTTCAGTATCCTAAGCCACTCCACCACTCCTGGGCATAGGTCGCGGTGCAGCAGGACTCTCTCTGCTCCATGCCTGGGCAGATCTCTAGGCATTTAGAATACTCACTTACCTGGAGGAGCAGTCTGACCCACACTCCACCCTGTCTATGCAGAAACCCAGGTGCAGGGAGACTCTCTCTGCTTCGTTCCCAGGTAGACCTTCAGATATTTAGAGCACATGCTCTCCTGGCTCGGCCGCCTGAGCCACCTAATCCTTCCTGGACGTAGATTGTGGTGCAGTGAGGCTGTCTATGCTTCACCCCCAGGCATATCTCCAGGCATTCAGAGCATCTGTTTGCCTGGATCAGCAACCTGAGTTGGCCCCACCTGTCCTATGCGAGATCTTCATGCAAGGGACCCCTCTCTGCCTCATGCCCAGGCAGATCTACAGGAATCTGGAGTACCTACTCTCCTGGATTAGGAGTTTAGGCTGTTCCCAGCCCTGTGCAGATAACTTGGAGCTGAGAGGGTTTCCCACACCTCTGGGTACTTGGTGGCCACTCACTGGATTCTCCCTTGGCACCAGTGCTTGTGCCTGCCATCAGGAGACCTTGTAGGCAGACCTACTCAGTCCAGCCCTCCCATTGCAGCCTCTGCCCCCCTCTCCTCTGTGACTGAGCAGGGAGCTCAGATCACTGGGCATTATACAAATCAGCCCATTGCCTAAGGCAACAGAGAGCTTTCTTTAGTAAAGAAAAACATACACCCAGCCACGCTGGCCACAGCTACCTCTTTCCTATAAATACCATCTACTGGCTTCTAGGTCGAACTGCACAGCGCAATATAAAATCTGCTGACAGGGCCAGGTGCAATGGCTCATGCCTGTAATCCAAGCACTTTGGGAGGTTGAGGCAGGTGGATCAGCTGAGGTCAGGTGTTCAAGACCAGCCTGACCAACATGGTGAAACCCCATCTCTACTAAAAATACAAAAATTAGCTGGATGTGGTGGCAGGTGCCTTTAATTCCAGCTACTCAGGAGGATGAGGCAGAAGAATTGCTTGAAACCAGGAGGTGAAGGTTGCAGTGAGCCGAGGTCGTGCCATTGCACTCCAGCCTGGGTGACAGAGAGAGACTCCCCCTGCAAGAAAAAAATAAAAAATCTTAATCTGCTGACAGAAGTCCATAGAGCTTTAGAAGCAAAGCTAAAAGACCCTACACCACATTTTCTATAGTAACACTCCCTAGAAAGGGAGGGAAGTAGAAGGAAGAGAAAAAACAAAAACAAAAACAAACAAACAAAAAACACTCACAATGATGTAGGAAAAGAAAGAAAAAGAAAAGCATCCTGCCCACACGAAAATAATTACACAGGTTAGAAGTGCCAGTATCTCCAAATGAGAATAAACCAGTACAACAATTCTGGCACCACGAAAAATCTGAATATAGTGACACCACCAAAGGCCTGTGCTAGCTCTCCATCAATAGCCCTTAACTAAAATTGAAACTCAGAAATGACAGAAAAAGAGCTCAAAGTTGGATTGCAAGAAAGCTCAATGAGATCCAAGATAAGGTTGAAAAATCCACATAAATAAACTTATAGAGCAATCCAGGAAATTAAGAAAGAGATAAACATCTAAAACATAAATCAATCAGAGCTTCTGGAATTGAAAAACTCACTTAAGGAACTTCAAAATATAATTGAAAGCTTTATCAACAGACTGGACCATGCAGAAGAAATTTCAGAGTTTGAAGATCAATCATTCGAATTAACCCAGTTATTTTTTCAGATAAGCAAGACAAGCAAGGACTAAGGAAATTTAACACCACTAGACCAGCCTTATAGGAGATCATAAGGGAATTCTACACATGGAAATGAAAGAACAATACCTGCTACCACGAAGACACACTTGAGTACCTAGCCCACAGACCCTAAAAGCAACCATACAATGGAAACTACAAAGCACCCAGCTAACAACTTCACCATAGTATCAAAACCTCACATATCAATATTAACCTTGAATTTTAATAGACAAATGAAAAAAAAGGCATCTGCTGTTTTCAAGAGACCCATCCTTCACATAATGACACACATATCTTCAAAGTAAAGGATAAGAGAGTTAAAACACAAATGGAAAACAAAATAGCAGGGATCACTATTTTTATATTAGATAAAACAGACCTTAAAGCAACAATAGTAATAAAAGGTCAAAGAAGGGCATGATATAATGACAAAGGGATCAATGCAACAAGAAGACTTAGATATCCTTAATATATGTGCAGCGAACATTGGAACACCCAGATTTATAAAACAAGTACTTCTAGACCTACAAAAAGACTATGATACATAATAATAGTGTGTGACATTAACACCCCATTGACAGCATTAGACATATCATCAAGGCAGAAGACTAACAAAGAAATTCTGGGCTTAATTTTGACACTTGACCAATTAGACCTAATAGACAACTATAGAATACTTCACCCATCAACCAGAGAATATACTTTCTTCTCATCCACACAAGGAATATACTTTGTGATGGACCACATTATTGGCTGTAAAGCAAGCCTCAATAAATTATTTTTAAAAATAAAAATTATATCAACCATATTCTTTGACCACAGTAGAATAAAAATAGAAATCAAAACCAAGGAAATCACACAAAACCACACAAGTACATGAAAATTAAACAAATGCTTATGAGTGACTTTTGGGTAAACAATAAAATTAAGGTGGAAATCAAAACATTCTCTGAAATAAATGAAAACAGAGACACAACACACAAAAACATTTGACTTGCAGCAAAAGCAGTGTTAAGAGGAAAGCTGGTAATGCTAAAAGCCTATCTCAAAAATTAGATCTCAAATGATCTAACATGACACCTAGAGGAACTAGAAAAAAAGAAAAACTAGCCTCAAAGCTAGCAGAAGAAAAGAAAAAAACTAAAATCAGAGCAAAACTGAGTGAAATTGAGACATGAAAATCCATAGAGAATCAATGAAACCAAAAGTTGATGTTTTAAAAGGATAAACAAGTTGATAGACCACTACCTAGATTAAGAATGAATAAAGAAAGAATAAGTGCAAGCAGAAAAAAACAAAGGTGACTGTATTAGTCCCCGTTCTCACACTGCTATGAAGAAACACCCGAGACTGGGTAATTTATAAAGAAAAGAGGTTTAATTGACTCACAGTTCCGCATTGCTGGGGAAGCCTCAAGAAACTTACAATCATGATGGAAGGAAAAGGAGAAGCACCACCTTCTTTACAGGGTGGCCTGACAATGTGAGTGCAAGTAGGGGAAATGCCAGACACTTATAAAACCATCAGATCTCATGAGACTCACTTATACTATCAAGAGAACAGCTTGCGGGAAACCACCCCCATGATCCAATTACCTCCACTTCGTCCCACCTTTGACACGTGGGGATTAAGATTAAAGATGAGATTTGGGTAGGGACACAGAGCAAAATCATATCAGTGTTGTTTACACGCAGTTCCACAGAAATAAAAGATCCTCAGAGACTTTTATGAACAACTCCATGCACACACATTAGAAAATCTAGAGGAAATAAATAAATTCCTGAAAACACAGTCTTCCGAGATTGAACGAGGAAGAAAGTAAAACCCTGAACAGGCCAATATTGAGTCCAGAAATTGAATCAGTAATAAAACATCCACCAGCCAAAAATGCCCTACACTGTATGAATTCATAGCCAAATTTTACCAGATGTAAAAACAAAAAAACAAAACAAACAAACAAAACAAAACAAAACAAAAACAAAACAGCTGGTACCAATTCTACTGAAACTGTTTCAAAAAATTGAGGAAGAACTCCTCCCTAACTCTTGATAAGAAGCTAGCATCACCTGATACCAAAACTAGGCAAAGACACACTCAAAAAATAAAAGTTCAGGCCCGTATCCCTAATTAACATAGATGCAAAAATCTTCAACAAAATACTAGCAAACGAAATCCAGCAACATATCAAAGAGTTAATTTACCATCATCAAGTAGCCTTCATTTCTGGGATGCAAGGCTGGTTCAACATGGGCAAATCAATAAAGGTGATTTATCATATAAATAGAATTAAAAACCAAAACCATATGGCCATCTTAATAGATACGGAAAAAACCATCAATGAAATCTAACATCCCTTCATGATAAAAACTCTCAATAAACTAGGCAGTGAAGAAACATACCTCAAAATAATAGGAGCCATCTATGACAAACCCATAGCCATCGTCATACTGAATTGGCAAAAACTGAAAACATTTCCCTTGAAAATTGGAACAAGACAAGAATGCCCACTTTCACCACTCCTATTCAACATAGTATTGGAAGTGCTAACCACAGTAGTTAGGCAAGAGAAACATATAAAAAGCATCCAAATAGGAAAAGAAGTCAAAGTATCTCTCTTCAGAGACATCATAATTCTATACTTAGAAAACTGTTAAAGACTCTGCCAAGAGGCTCCTAGAACTGATAAATGATTTTAGTCAGGTTTCAGGAAACAAAATCCATGTACAAAAATTTGTAGCATTTTTATACACCAATAACGTTCCAGCAGACAACCATATCAAGAATGCAATCCCTCCATGGGTTGAAAGAATGAGTAAGACATAGTATTTGATAGCACAGCAAGGGGACTATAGTCAATAATAGATTAAGTGTACTTTTTAAAATAACTATAAGTGTACAGGTAGATTGTAACACAAATGATATATGCTTGAGGGGAGGGATAACCAATTTTCCATGATGTGATTATTATGCATTGCATGCCTGTGCCCAAATATATCATTTATTCCTTAAATATATATAACTACTATGTTCCCATAAAAGTTAAAAATAAAAATAATTTAAAAATGCAATCCCATCTACAATAGCACAAAAAATTAAAATACCTAGGAATATGTCTAACCAAGGAGGTTAATGATCTCTAAAAGGAGAACTACAAAACACTGTTAAAAGAAATAATGGATGACCCAAAGAAATAAACATTCCATCATCATGAATTGGAACAATCAAAATATTTAAAATGGCCACATTTCTCCCAAGGAATCTAGAAATTCAATGTTATTCCTATCAAACTACCAATAAAAATTTTCACAGAACCTGAAAAAACTCTTCTAAAATTTATGTGGAACCAAAAGAGAGCCTGAATAACCAAAGAAATCCTAAGCAAAAAGAACAAAACCAGGAGCATTGCATTGTCTGACTTCAAACTATATTATAAGGGTAACAAAACATCATGGTACTGGTACAAAAATAGACACACAGACCAATAAAACAGAATAGAGAATGCAGAAGTAAGGACACACATGTACAATCATCTGATCTTTGATAAAGTCAACAAAAATAAGCAATGGGAGAAGCAGCCTGTATTCAATAAATGGTGATGGGATAGCTGGCTAGCAGTATGCAGAAGAATAAAATTGCATCCTTACCTTTCACCATATAAAAAATTAACTAAGATGAATTAAAGGTTTAAACGTAAGACCTCAAAGTATAAAAATTCTAGAAGAAAATCTATAGAACACTATTGTGGACATCAGCCTTAGAAAAAAATTTATGAGTTAGTCCTCAAAAGCAATTACAACAAAGATAAGATTGACAAGTGGAACCCAATTTAACTAAGGAGCTTCTGCACAACAGAAGAAACTATTAACAGAGTAAACATCAAACTTACAGAATGGGAGAAAATATTCACAAACTACACATCCAACAAAGGTCTAATATCCAGAATCTGTAAGGCACTTAAACAATTGAACAAGCAAAACCAAATAACCCCAATAAAAATGGGCAAAACACATGAACAGATACATCTCAAAAGAAGACATACAAGCAGCCAACAAACTTGAAAAAATGGTTCATATCACTAATCATTAGAGAAATGCAAATCAAAAGTACAATGAAATACCATCTTACACCACTCAGAATGGCTATTATCAAAAAGACTAAAAAGAACCCATGCTGGTGAAGTTGAGGAGAGATGGAAACACTTATGCACTCTTGGTGGGAATGTAAATTAGTTAAACCCTGGTGGAAAGAAGTTTGGAAATTTCTCAAAGAACATAACACAGAATTACCATTCGACCCAGCAATCTGTTTCTGGGTATATATTCAAAAGAAAACAAATCATTCTACCAAAAAGACACATGCACTCATATGTTCATTGCAGCACTATTCATAATAGGAAAGTCAAGGAATCAACCTAAGTGTCCATCAACAGTGGATTGAATTAAGACAATGTGGTACATATACACCATGGAATACTACCTGGCCATAAAAAGGAATGAAATGATACCCTTGGCAGCAACATGGACACAACTGGAGGCCACTATCCTAAGTGAATTAATGCAGGAACAGAAAACCAAATACTGCATGTTCTCATTTATAAGTAGGAGTCAAATGTTGGGTATTCATGGACATAAAGATGGCAACAATAGAAATTGGGGACTACAAGAGCAGGTAGGCAGGAGGGAGGACAGGGATGAAAAACTGTTGGAACTATGCTCAGTACGTGGGTAATAGTATTATTCATATTGTAAACCTCAACATCACACAATATGCCCAGGTAACAAACCTGCACATGTACCCCCTAAATATCTCATAAAAATTTGGAAAAATAAAAAGAATAAAGAAATAACCTGAATAGTCCTGTGTCTATCAATAATTTAGCTTTTTTCAAAAAATAAAAAACATTTCAAAGAGGGAAAAAATGAGAAAAGACTGCCAGCCCAGATGGTTTTACTTGTGGATTACAGCAAATATTTAAGGAATAAATAATAAGATTTCTACAAAATTTCTTTCATAAATAGAATAAAAGAAATAGTTCTCAATTCATTCTATGAGTCCAGCAATACTTTAATACAAAAAACCAAAGACAATATACAAAGATAACAGCTCAATATCCTTCATGAACAGACATAAAATTCCTTGACAACATGTCAGCAAATCAAATTCAGTAATATATAAAAAGGATAATTGTCACAACCATTGGGGTTCATCCAAGAATATAAGACTTGTTCAGCATACAAAAATCAATCATTGTAATTCACAACATTAACAGGATAAATAAGAAAATGATATCATTTTAACAGTACCAGAACAAAACATTCAATCAAATTAAACATCCATTTATGATTTAAAAAAACTCTCAGAAAACTAGAAATAATAGAAGGAACATCCTTATCCTAATAGAAAGCATATACAAATAATTTATATATTATTTCAATTAATTCAAATTATCAAGGTTATTGATTATCATATATACTAGTCTTTGCCCCAAAGATCAGAAATAAGCTCAAGATCTCTTGTTAGACCCTTCTTATTTGACATCATAGCAGAAGACCCAATCAGGCAACAAGGAAAGAAAATGAAATAAAAGACATACAGAATGGAAAGGAAAAAATAATACTATTCATATTTAGAGACAGCTTAAATATAAATCTAGAAAATTCCAAAGAACATACAAAAATGCTACTGGGACTAATAAGTGAGATTAATATGCGTGTAGGACAACAGCTCAATCTTTAAAAGTCAATTGTGTTTCTTTATGCTGTCAATATGCAATTTGAACTTGAAGCTAGAAAAAGAGCAATATCAATTATAATAGTACCAAAATCATGAAGTACTTAAATATATCAGAACATGTGCAGAATCTGTATCATGAGCACTTTTACACACTTAAGACAAAGATCAGAGTTCTAAATAGGTAGAGAGATATCCCATACTCATAAATTGAAAGATCCAATATTAAGATGCCAGTTCTAACTTGATCAATAGATTATAGAAGATTCCAATGAAAATCATGTCTTTTTTTTTTTTTTTTGTAGATACTGACAAGCTGATCCTAAAAGTTATACGAAAAGAAAGAGGAACTAGAATAGTTAAAACAATTCTGAGAAAGAAAAGCAATGTTTGTGGACTCAAATTACATGATTTCAAGACTTACTATCAACTATAGCTGTCAAGACAAAGTGATGTTGGTAAAAGGTGGACAGATAGGGCAGTGGAACAAAAGGAGCAGCCCAGGAATATATGCTCAAAAAATGGAATAAACTGATTGGTTTTGCAAAGGATCAAAGGCAATAAAATACAGTCTTTTAAGCAAATATTACTAATATAATTGGATATTTATATGCAAAAATAAAACTCAACACTTACTTCACATTTCACAAAAAGATGAACCAAAAATGAATCATAGATTTCAAAATAAAACATAAAACTTTTAAATTTCTAGAAAAACATAGGACAAAATCTGTGTAATCTTGTATTTCTCAATGAATTTTTAGTTACAACATCAAAGGCATGTTCTGTTAAAAAATGATACATTATATTTTTTTCAAAACTAACTTTTGCTCTTAAAATGATACTCAAAAGAATGAAAAGATGATATATAGACGGGCAAATATATTTGCAAGTCATATATGTGATAAAGTCCTTATATCAAGAATATATAAAGAACTCTTACAACTCAATAGTACAGAAATAAACTGCCTAATTAGAAAAATGCACAAAAGATCTGGAAAAACACTTCATTAAAGAAGATGCCAATTATATTAATGAAAAGATGCTCAACATCACTAGTCTTTATAAATGCAAATAAAACCATAATATTACTACACATTATAATGAATAAAATAATAATGATCCAAAATCTAACAATACCAAACGTTGGCAAGCAATAGCGTTGCTCATTCATTTCTGGTGAGAATCCAAAATGGCACAGTCACTGGGAAACATTTTTGGCAGTTTTTTTTCAGAATGCACTTACCATATGACCCAACAATCCCACTCCTCATTATTTACTAAAGAGTAATGATAAGTTATCTTCATACAAATCATGTATGTGGATGTTTTTACCAACTTTTTTCTCATATTTGCCAAACACTGGAAACGTATTTGATGTCTTTCAGCCGAAGAATAGGTAAGCGAATTTTGGTACATGGATACAATGAACTTCTATTTAGCAATGAAAAGGAGTGAGCCACTGATTCACCCTCCAACCCGAATACATTTTAAATACATTCTGCTAAATGAAATAAACAAGATACCAAAGGCTATGTATTGTATGAGTCCATTGATATGATATTCTGAAAAAGGTGAATGTATAAGGATTGGGGAGAATGGCTATGGTGGTGAATATAGGGGGAATTTTTGAAGTGAGAACAGTGTCTATGTGACACTGAGATGTAAACATAAACACAAAAATAATGGTGTAACAATGGGAAGAAGTATTAAAAGAAAGGAAGGAAAGCAAAAAATAGAGTGACAAAAATTATACAGGACAGGCATAAATAAAATAAACAGAATAAAGTAGCTTATGATGGAAAAAAAAAAGGTTATTCTGCTAGATCACAATTCACCCATATATTTTATACATGACATATCTAATATAAAATGACCCAGAAAAGTCAAAAATAAAATGAAGGTTAAAAAATCGGCAAATGAAAATTAAGAGAAAGAAAATATGGAGATACTAATAGTTGACATGGTTAAAATCAAGCTTCAAACTGGAACAGCTACAACAAGAATATGAGACAACAAAGTCATGATTACAAAGAAAATCTAAACTTTCATAAATTTTTGTGCATCCAATTTTTTTTTTTTTTTTTGAGATGGAGTCTCACTGTGTTGCCCAGGCTAGAATGCAGTGGCGTGATCTCAGCTCACTGCAACCTCTGCCTCCTGAGTTCAAGCGATTCTCCTGCTTCAGCCTCCTGAGTTGCTGGGACTACAGGCGTTTGCCACCACGCCCCACTAAATTTTTTGTATTTTTAGTAGAGACGAGGTTTCACTGTGTTAGCCAAGATGGTCTCGATCTCCCGACCTTGTGATCCGCCTGTCTTGGACTCGCAAAGCGCTGGGATTATAGGCGTGAGCCACTGCACCCAGCCGCATCAAATTTTTTAAAACTCAAAATGTGTAAAGCAAAATCTCCAGCAAAATCCAAGGAGAGAAATAAAGCAAGACATAGTAGTTGGGAACTCCATTTATATCTCCTGGCTCATAATAGATCAGGCAGAATGAAAATAAGTTAGGCTATAAAAGTATAAATCAGGCCGGGCGCGGTGGCTCAAGCCTGTAATCCCAGCACTTTGGGAGGCCAAGACGGGCGGATCACGAGGTCAGGAGATCGAGAGACCATCCCGGCTAACACGGTGAAACCCCGTCTCTACTAAAAAATAAAAAAAAAAACTAGCTGGGCGAGGTGGCGGGCGCCTGTAGTCCCAGCTACTCGGGAGGCTGAGGCAGGAGAATGGCGTAAACCCGGGAGGCGGAGCTTGCAGTGAGCTGAGATCCGGCCACTGCACTCCAGCCTGGGTGACAGAGCAAGACTCCCTCTCAAAAAAAAAAAAAAAAAAAAAAAAAAAGTATAAATCACAAATTTAATAAAATAGGTATAGTGGGTGTTTTTATTAGCCTTTATAATGTAAAAGAAGAGAATCTACTGCCTTTTCAAATATTATGAAAAATTTACAAAATTTGACTATTATGCACAAATGAAATCTGACATACCAACGCAGAAAATATTCTTTAGATCACAATGCTGGAAAGCTAAACCTTAAATTAAAAATGGAAGAAAAAATTTTACAGCTTGGAAATTTAAGCATACAAATTAATTATGCTTTACTAGAAAAATGCAAGTTATCCAAACTTACCTAAGAATAAATGAAAAATCCATGCAAATCATTATTACAGAGGATATTCAGAAATGTAGCAGTAATCTACTAGACCAATTAAACACTAGTCCCAGACAGTTTCTTCCAATTTTTAATATATCTAATGAGATTTAAACTTTGCCAGAGATAAAAGTTTACAAACATCTTGTATGAATTCTACATAGCATTAATAATTATATCTAAGACAGAACAATTTAATTTTTGAATATTGAGACAAACCAATAATTTATTTTAAAAGAATTCACTATTATATCAAAATAATAACATAAACAAGTGGTACTGAGATCACTGGACAGTCACATGCAAAGAATGAAGTTGAATCCTTCCTTTATACAATACAGAAAAGTTAATTATCTCAAAATGCATCATTGTCACAAATGAAAGGCTAAAACGGCAAAACTATTTTAAAAATTGTGGTAAATCTTCATCATCTTGGATTAGGGCCTCGGCTCTTGGCACAAAATTACAAGTGACAAAAGAAAAATAGGTAAATTTTAGTTTCTCAAAATTAGATAATTTTGTAAAGGACACCACGCAAAAGTGAAGAGACAATTCATCGAACATATACATACAAGGAGAAAGTATTTGCAAATTACATATCTGATGAGATACTTGTATCAAGAATACATAAGGAACTTTTATAATTCAATAAAAGAAATAAAACATATTCCATTTTAAAAATAAGCAAATAATCTGAATATTTTTTTTTCAAAGGAAATATACAAATGCTCAACAAACACATGAAAAGATTCTCAACATTATTAGTCATTAGGAAAATGCAAATCAAAACCAACTTGAGATACCACTTCACATTCACTATTTAGTATGACTATAGTAAAAAATCTTGGCAAGGATGTAGAGAAATTGGAAGTCTCATATATTGCTGATTAGCCTGTAAAATGGTAGAGCCACTTTGGAAAACCATTTGACAGATCCTCAAAATATTAAGCATAAAGTTATCATATGACCCAGCAATTTCACTTCTAGGTCTATACCCATGAAATAACATATATTTCTACACAAAAACTTGTACATGAATGTCCATGGCAGCATTTTTGTTAATAGCCAGAATGTAGAAACAACCCAAATGTCCATCAACTGATGAAGGGATAGTCAAAGTGTGCTATGTCCATATAATGGATATGAGGTTATCAGAATTTTGGTTGGTCAAAAAATAAACAAAAGCATGTAAAAAAACATAAAGTACTTCTTTCCTTGAAAGTTTCAATATTTTATAGATAACCATTCTCCATAAGTTAATAGATAAATGTAAAATGTCCCCAAACCAAAATATTTTTTTAAGTAATCAGTAGAGCTACATTTAGAATATGTAAAAATAAGTAGAAATAGTCCTCGGAAAGTTCTGAAAAATAAGAATACAGAAGAGGAACTAGCCCAACCAGATTTTAAAACACATATAAGTATACAATAATTAAAATATATAGAAAATAATGCATTGTCCAAAAATAAAGCTAAATATATGTAAGAATTAATTTTATGATGCAGATAGCATTTTAGTCATTTGAGACAAAAGGCAACCAAGAAGTCAATTTTTAAAAATTAATAAAGCTTGAATGCTGCTTTATTTCTAGTATTAAAATAAATTCCAGGTAGTGGGTAGAATTTTTAGATACTGAAAACAAAACCATGAAAGTTTTTAAAATAAGAACAAGAGGCTTTTGCTTTGTTTTTATGACAATAATCTTGCAGTTGGAGATGACTTTGTAAGAATAGCAAAATAGTACATACAAGGAAAAGTAAATGATACATATGCATATCAAAATATATCATAAAAAGTCAAATCAATTTTTAAGATTTTAATTACCTGTAACAGAGAGCTAATTGTCTTATTACAGAAATAACTCTTACTAATTTCTAAGAAAATGACTCATACCCTAATAGAAATTGGGAAATCAAATGGATTATTAAAACATGCTTATCTTAACTCAAAATTTTCAAATTTCCTAAAATGCAGTTTAAACCCATAATGAATATACTCTTTTCATCTATGGGATTTGGAGATACGTGTCAGGTAGAAGCCGCTTTCCTGTATGGAAGCTGAAGTGGTTGCATGCATCTTCTCCTCACTCAGAGGACAAGTGACTTTTGCCAATCGGGAGCTGGCTCCCATAACTTGATCTCCTCAAGTTGACGTCACAAGGGTGGTAAGGCAGTTTAGAGATGATTTGTTTCATTGTAATGACTTTAATGAATGAATTGTGCTGAAACCCTTCCTTAGCATTCCTGCTGCCCAGCCCTCTGGAGTTTAATTGATTCCTGCTTATGTTTAAAGTTCTCTCCCAGGTTCCATTCATCTCCATGAGGAAAATACAGCCCCTCAATGCACTATTTTTTACTTTTTAAGGTAACCAGGTTTGGTTTCTGTTACTTCACTCTCTCCTGCTACCTTGTTAAAAAACTGCTTGATTCTCCTTTGCCTTCCGCCATGATTGTAAGTTTCCTGAGGCCTCGCCAGCCATGTGGAACTGTGAGTCAATTAAACTTCTTTCCTTTATAAATTACCCAGTCTTGGGTATTTCTTTATAGCAGTGTGAGAACGGACCAATACAGCACCTTTGTTTATAATAGATGAAATTTGAAGTAAAAACTCAAATTCCATCAATTTAAAAAATTACTTAAGAGAAGATAGAAAAAGAAGATAAACCCTATTACTTTGTAAAAGAAGATGACAATTTGGAAAAAGGAAATTATCAAACTTAAAGGTTTCACCAAACACATTTAACTGTAACCTCATCTGATATGTAAACAGACTGTAACCTACTCTTTTAAAACATAGCAGTCTCAGCCCACCACCAGCAGTCAACTGTTAAAGGCAGATTCAAATTAACCGATGGCTCAACTGTAACCCATCCAGCTGTTTCTGTACCTCATTTCCATTTTCTGTAAATCACTTTTCTTTATCTGTCCCTAAAAGTTATCTGACCACGTGACAGCCCTGGGGCCACTCTGAACGGATTCTGGTTTTGGGGGCTGCCCGATTCCACGAATCAGTCTTTGCTCAGTTAAACTCTGTTCAATTTTATTATTCTAAACTTTCTCTTTAAACAATATCCTAAGTTCAAAACCTAAGGGTTTATTAATTATGTGACCTTAAGTCGACTACGTAGCCTAAGAATAGCTCATTATCTTCAAACTAAAAATCAGAAATGAGAAAGTTCAACCTCTTTGTAGTGATAAGCCATGCAATTCAGTTTTTTTTCTTCAAGGCAAGTTAACAACAATTTATTTTCACCCTACAAATTGCATCTTCTAATCAGAACTAGGTAATTACCTCGAAGTTGTATTATTATAATTCCAAACAAATTATTTCAAATTGGAGGAGCCACATCCAATTCAAGGTATTGGGGACTAATCAAGGAAAATAATCGACCACGAGGTGGCAGTAGCGCACACAAGCTTTATTGAAGATTGCTTTGTCAGGTTTGCATGCAGGCAAGTCCTTCATAGCACGCATCTGGCCCGAGGCAAGAGGCAGTGGGGGTTTCTACTCAGAAAAGGAAGAGGGAAAGAAAATTCCTGGGAGAGGAAAATCAGAAAGGGGGCTTACCTATCTGAGTGATGTCTGCTCAACAGCACCAGAAATTATTCTCATCTATGGCTAGCAGATTTTTACCATTGTATGCAAAGCAGGCAGGTTCTAAGTGGCTAAAATGTACTTGTTTGGGCTATGTTTAAAACAATCTGATGTATAAAAATTTCAGTTATACTGAAGAAGTAAGCAACCTAGGGGCCACTACACAAAAGTCATCTGTGGCTTATTTGTATATAAGAAGTCTTAGTGGGATTATATGCCTTATCTACATAAAAGTAAAACTGTATTAGAACCCACTTTTGCATAATTTTTGTGTTCTTTGGTAACTCTGAGGACAGGAAGAAGAGTTAGCTAAAACAGTTGGAAATACTTTCTATAAGGAAGCCAATATACTTTGGGGCTTGTGCAATGTCCCAGCCCAAGACCATTCAGGCATACGAAACATGATGCCTACTCTCAGGGCATTCTTCAGTCTATACTTTACCTTTACAACTTACACAAAATGATTTACAGTACTTCTAAACCTGCTCACACGGATTAAATGTGTTTTTAAATGTCATAAATGAGAAATTTGAAAGATTTCTTTTTGCTTATCTACAACCTTGGCTGCAGAAACCTGCAACTAACTAGCACCAAGTAAATTTTCCTGACTCTTTCAGTTATATACTAAAAGAAGGTGATACTCTTGGAAGAAAAAGAACAGGAAAGTCATTACAAAAAGTTCTAGCTATCCAAGATTGTTGACTCTGATCCCTTGAGCTATAATGTCATATCTTAAAAGAAGAATGTTTTGGAAGGCATATTCTGAAATTCACTCTGGTTTTATTTGAATCTTAAGCCTTGTTGTCTCAGATTTCTCTGCGATTTTTACATTTCTTGTCTTTTGTTTAAGTCATCTGGAGGTGTTATCTTTTTTTTTAAAAAAAAAAAGCTAATGTAAGCATCTGGTAAAAATTTAAATATTATAAAGAATATACAGTGAAAACTTAGTCCTCCTTGTAAGCTTGACTTTCAAGCTCCTGCCCCAAATGCTAACCCTAACACTAGCTATAATCCTAATCTCCCAGTTTCATGTATGGTATACATTCTTCCAGTAAATTCAAGCAGAATAATAATATTCACACAATGTTCTGTACCTTATGATTTTCTCTTGAACAAAGACACACACATAGTATTCAGTGTGGTGTGCCATTTTATTGATGTATCACATTTTCTTTTACCTGCCTAATTAATTTTTTGTGGTTTCTGCTTGGTGCTTTAAATGGCACTACGATTTAAATCTCTGTGTTATTCCATATATATGTAGGTGTCAGATGTGTGTGAACCTGAACAACTCTATCCTAAATAGTAATTAGGTAAAGTGAGGCTGAAACCTACTGGGCTGCATTCCCAGAGGGTTAAGGCATTCCAAGTCACGGGATGAGATAGTAGGTAAGCACAAAATGCGGGTCATAAAGACCTTCCTGATAAAACAGATTGCAGTAAAGAAGATGGCCCAAACCCACCAAAACCAAGATGGCCATGAGAGTGACCTCAGTTTATCCTCACAGCTATTCACCCGCCAGCACCATGACAGTTTACAGATGCCATGGCAACATCAGGAAGTTACACTTACGGTCTAAAAGGGGGAGGCATGAATAATCCACCCCTTGTTTAGCATTTCATCAAGAAATAACCATAAAAATGGACAACCAGCAACCCTTGGGGCTACTCTGTCTATAGAACCGCCATTCTTTTATTCCTTTACTTTCCTAATAAACTTGCTTTCACTTTACTGTATGGACTTGCCCTGAATTCTTTCTTGTGTGAGATCCAAGAACCTTCTCTTGGTGTCTGGATCAGGACCCCTTTCCTGTAACATAGGTATATAATTTTTCTCAATAAAGTATATGGCACATTTTATGTTCCTTGAAATTTTGAAAATAATTTATGAACACACAGATTCCAGGGTTGAAACTATTGCTAGAGATGTTTTATGAACAGTTTCAAATATTTTAACTAACTTATGTTTTTGTAGCTACTCAGTTGCTTCATATTTACTTATCCCTGAGTTTGCTTCAGTAAACTGAATCTGTGGTGAGTCCCTCCATGTGCCAAGCACTGTACTTGGTGTTCTAAACAACCATGTAGAAAAAGACATGAAACCTAGAGTCAATCAGTTTGCAAATAAAGAAATGAACACATTAATAAATATAATGTCTAAAGTAGCTCTCTAAAATGTATAATTCCATTAATGTCTTGAGAAGTTCCTTTGAAAGTGACAAGGATGACCATGCTAAGTTTAAGTGATGAGGGGATATCCAAATAGTGATTATGACATGCAGTTGATTAGAGAGAACGTTAAAGATCTGTGAATCATCATTAGATGTCCTGTTTAAGTATTGACAGTATTTCCAGTCAAAAAGAGAACATATTTAGAGAAAATCAGGTTAGTAATTTTGGTTTAGGAATCCACAATCAAACTGAAAAACTGGAAACAAAGGGAAGGAGAAACACCAGTGGTAAGCAGTGAATCAAGAGGATATGAAGTAATGGAAAATAATGACTATCCATGTTACCACTATAGGTCCTCCTGTAAACCAAACCACCTGTGCCAGGTAATTACTGCAACAGATAACCAAGTCTAATCCAGGTAGGTGCAAGGATGCTGTTGGCTAATTGTGTACTCTCTGCTTCTGGTACTTTAAATAATGCCTGACACTATGGTAAGCACTGAATAAATGTTAGGTGTATTACCTCTTCCTTCCTCTCTTCTCCATTCTTTCCCTTACCCCCTACTTCTCCTGGCTGCTGTAAACCAAAAATAAACTTCTTAGTCCTCCAACCAACTGAATGGGCCCCTACCCTTGGTCAAGGGGATTACAAAGTAAACTTGAAAAACTAGTTCAGGCCCTGATGGAAAGGAGAAGTCAGACATGACTTATTGAATGCCCCTCTCTTTGGAATTCAGGCACAACTGACCAGCATTAATATCAAAACAGATCTTAAGACTGACTAAACAGATTCTTTGTAGCAAAAAGAGACCAAATTTCAACCTGACTGTAGTATAGCATCACATGACAACATGGCCTGAAAGACATCAAAGTATTTTACCCCAAAGTATATTTCTTTAATATATGTTGAAATGGCCCTGCAAAGCTATCTCTTGTGGGGCAAATCTACATTCTATAGATTTTTTCCCTTTCTAGGTCCTGGAGAAAATTTGTCCTGATCCAGGAAAAAATTAACTAAGCATGTGGCATTTTTTAGGGTCTGACAAGAGACATTTACCATCTATTTTCTTTGAAGCCTGCCTGGAAGCTTCATCTACATAATAAGAACCTTCATCTTCACAACTCCTTATCTTGACCCAGATGCTTTTTTTCTGTTGATCCAGGTCTTTAGATAATGACTTAACTCTTTCAACGAATTGCCAATGAGAAAATCTTTGAATTTGCCTATGACCTGGAAGCCCCCACTTTGAGTTGTTCCTCCTTTCCTGTAACTTCTATTTTCTGAAAATGTATAAAACCAAGCTGTAATCCAATCACCTTAGGCACATGTTCTCAGGACCTCTTGAGACTGTGCCTTGGGCCTTGGTCACTCATATTTGACTTAGAATAAATCTCTAAATAATTTACGGAATTTGATTCTTTTTCATAGACACTGTGGACCTCAGGTATCAATTCCTCCTTTGTTTCCTTCATTTTGTTAATGCATTTAGACTCCCAAGTCAAAATTGCCAGATTCAATTTCTACATTTGCATTAGCTCTGCCCATTCATGATTTCAATGTCCACCACAGGTTCACCTTGAGCATTTCCTTTATTAGGCTCTGCCAGTGGGACCTCAGAAACTGACCAGCCCAGCCCTGCCCAGACTAGAGAAAGAGGACAAACAGCACTTAAGGTAATTAGAAAAGTGAGAAAAGAAAATAGAAGTTGGACACGAATAAATAGTGCAATAAAACCATCATTAGTTCAATTCCTAAGCCTACTTCTTATGTTTAGTACCTCAACTTTTATGAAGACATTTTACTTCCAACTTAATTATGTCATTAAATCATATCGGAAATCATTTCTTATTCCTTTGTAATATTTAGAAACATATTACTTTCATATACTTAGCATTCTATTTTAAATTTAGACATTTACCTTAAGTAAAGGACAAACTTATTTAAAGAAAACTTTTAAAATGTCTTTCATTCTTTTCACATTTAGTCTTTACAACATATAAGTTATCCCATTCTGTAGATTTGCAAACCAATGAATAGATGTACAAAATGTTTTAAATGACTTACTGGTAATGTCAAGTGCAGTTGCAACTCTAAGTCACAGTTGCTTTGAAAGTTTCACGTAGGTGATAATTTTCTGAGCAGAGTGTTAAAAACTGCTTTATAATAGCAACTCCCACAAAACCTCTTCAGTCATATGGGCCTGGTAGCATTTTATTTTAAACACCATTTTGACAGGTGTATTATGTAGCTATTATATTTTTCATGCATAGAACATTCTTGACATTCACTTCACTTGCACTTTTCTATTAGGAAAAGAAAAAGTTCAGGCAAAAATTGTCTTCCTGGCTGAATAAGAATGAAAGAGAAGTCCATTTTGTGATCACTTTTTGTATCATTGACCTGAAGTAAAACAAAACCCCAAATTCATTCAGACAACCTTTCATGCATTCAGGCATGCACAAGCTCATTCATTTATTCAGCAGTCACTTATTAATTTTGTACTGTGCCATGTGGCCTTGTACTTACACGTGCTTACATCAGACATATAAAGACAAAGACCTAGTCTGTGACTGCACAAAGCACAACTTTTTCTATGGGAAGTAGCAATGCAAACAAGTAATTACTACAAAGCAGCTATAAAGTATGCTAGAAATAGCATAAAGACAAGTGTGATTATCTGTGCAAGCCAGAAAAAGCCTTACATAAAAGATGTTTTCTGTCAGAGGATCATAATTCACCAGGTCAATGTGGATAAAAGCATTTGAGGCTGAGAAAATTGTCCACGCAAAGGCAAAGAGGCAAGGAAATACCTGGGAAGTTTGGGTATATGCGCTAGCTCAGTACAACTGAAAAAAATAATAGTGACTATTGGCTAGGCTTCGAGCTGAATATTGAATGGTGTCCAGATTATCAAAGACCGTAGGTATCCTGTGAAGTTTAGGCTTCAGGGCTGCAGAAGCAGGGAGAAACCAGAGAGTGATTGTGCCATGATGATGTCTTTTCGTTGTGTTTAAAGCTCTACTTGCTGATCTCTAAGGTCTTTCCTCTTACTCCTACTTGCTCTGCTCACTGCAGCATAAGCATTTCCCTCCTGCTGTTTCTTGAGGAAGCCAAGCACATTCCCCTCTGCTCCCAAGGCCTTTGCATTTGCTCTTCCTCTGTTTGGTTTTTCTTGCAGTCCTTCATGGACTTGCTTCTTCACTTTATTCATACTTCTGCTCCAAGCCACCTCCTTAGAGAGTTTTCCCTTGACTATCCCACGTAAAATAGAAGCATTGATCACCGATTATGTCTCCTCAATGCTTTTAAGTTTTCTTTAGTTGTGCTTGGCATTACTTCAAATAATACTAGATGTTATTTATTTGTTTATTGTCTGTATCGCTTACTAAAAGGTAAACTCTATCAAGGCAGACACTTTGTGATTTTATTACCACAGCATCAGCAATGAAAATAGCCCCTGGCACACAGACATGGACAAGGGTGAATAAATCTTTGCTGAATGGTGAATACATCAAAGAGATGTATTTCTGTATGCATGTGAACACATGTACGGTTCTTACAGCACCCATCAGAAACACAAATGCACTCTATAAAAGCAAAGAGGAAACGTTGCTGAAAGTTGTCCTTGACCTCATCTTATGCTAGTTTCAACAAGGAGAGAGCTTGCAGGAGGGCTCTTTCCCAATACAAAGTAACAAAATCTTGAGAAAGAACCTTCTGTGATGGAGAAGTGTCAACTTTTCACCCACCATATTCCCTCAAAGGGTGACAGCCCTAAAATAGGAAAAGAGTTGATAAGCAAGTGATTTGCCAACTAATTTCTTTCCCTTAGGTACTTTGTTGAATTTGGTCTGAAGCTAACAAAGGAAGTGCTATCTGAAGATCTGGCTCTGACTATCCTAGAAAAGCACATATTGCTGTATCACCAGTCAATCTTATCTCTAATGGCTACAGCAAAATCCTCTGCCCCAATAACATGTCACATTTTCTAAGTGTAGGCAGTTTGCCTTAATCAAATTGTCCATCACAGGAGAAGAAATGGTTGTTCAGAGCCTGAGAAGAAAGGAAAAGAGGATTTTCTCCTCATAGACTTTCAGCACAAGTTGTACAGTTTCTGTTAATTATAAGTCAGTCTCCTTTAGAACATCTCAGTTTTTAGTAGGTCATCTGGGATGTGAAGTTAGCAGTAGATAGAGGGTCTGAAAACACTGTGTCAGCTAACATTGATTGCCTCTGAAGGGTTGGCCATATGGGTAATTTATATTTCTTTATTCAGTTCAGTACATTCAATAATTTCCAGGATAAATGTATATTTGTTTTATAATTAGCAAATAAAATAAAGCCCACTTATGCTTTTTCCTAACCAACCAATTGAAGAATCCAGCCCTTGTACCTCCAAAATCAGTTGATTAAAGTAATTCTTCATTTGGGTTAAATGAGAGCAGGGGTGACTTGTAACATTTCTGGGTGCTGACTGCCCATATTTCTGTAGTAGAGTACCAGAGTTCTACCTGGGCATATGGCTAGCTAGCTAAGAGTTTTCTTTTGACGTTCCCATGAAGTCATTTCCGAGAAGGGCTAGTTATCACTCCACATTTGACAATCGATAAAACTGTCGATTTTATCGACAGTAAGGAAAGACTGGTACCAAAGAGGTACCAGGTTTCTTGTTCTGATTCAAGCTGTCTTTCCATTGCATTTTATGTATGTCTAAAGCACAGAGAAAGTTGAGGAGTTCTCTCTGGTCCTCACCTATACCATGGCTAACTTGTATTGCTCCGTGGTGGGTTTCCTCTAATTTCTGAAGTTTCAAACCTTCTAACTTAAATTACAAACTGCTCTGCTTCTTCTGTTCTCAATTTGCTGATGACTTTGCTAACTTTTACATCATATCCTTTTACCAGGGATGTATTGGTAAAGATTGTGCTACTAGTTTTTTTTCAGCTTTATTGAGTTATAATTGACAACAAAACATATACAACACAAAATGTATGTATTTAAGGTGTACAATGTGTTATTTTGATGTACATATATGTTATAGAGTAATTACAAATCAGGCTAATTAACACATCCATCAGCTCATAAAGTTAGCAATACGTGTGTGTGTGTGTGTGTGTGTGTGTGTGTGTGTGGTGAGAATTCTTAAGATCCACTCTCTTAGCAAATTTCAAGTATGTAATAGGTTATTATTAACTATAGTTACTATGCTGTACATTTGATCTTCAGGACTTAATCATCTTATAATTGGAAGTTTATACTCTTTGACCAAACCCCTACCATTTCCCCCATACCTCAGCTCCTAACAACCACCTTCTATTCTGTTTTTATGTGTTTGACTTCTCGAGATTCCACATATAAGTGAGATAATGCAGTATTTGTATTTCTGTGTCTGATTTATCTGTGTTACTGATTTTTAATGTCTTAGAAGGTAGCCATCAAGTGCAACAGCTTTCAAATAAGCAGACATGATTTACTCCTAACACTGTTGCCTATTGGCGTTATGAGCATTTACTTTGTCTGGTTTTTTTTTCTGATTTGTAAAATGTGGGGAGGTGAGAAGGGGTTAATAAAAATACCTTACATGTGGAATTATTTTGAAGATTTGATGACACAGCACAAGTAAAGTCTTAGAATTGTTCCTGACACAGAGTGAGAGTTCATAGAATGTTAGTGATTATGGCATTACTAGATCTGTTAACCAGCATTATTATCAGGGGAATCACTAGCCATTGTTAAATAAATACTTACTGATAATACTCACCTCGGAGCACCTGTGTTTGCCATTCTGGTGAGGAACAGCTTCACTGCAAACCAGCTACTCTAGAGGATAAAGGCCCAGTTCTGTGATATGTCAGCCCTCATCTTACAAGGCAAACCAAAGTGAATTCTATTTATGCCACATAGCCTATATTTTTAAGTAGGTCCACTTCAAACAGCCCCTCCAAGTTTGCCAAAAATCCCTCCAGCACCTTTCATGAGATGCTGTAACTGACACATTTCCCTTCATTTATGTAGATAGAGATAATAATTTCTTTCAATCTGCTCCCATGTGTAAAGAGAAGAGGCTTGCTGATTCTCTTAACTGATGTGGAATCTAAAAATTAGTTTCTACATATCTCCTGTTGCAAGAACTTTAACAACACTTGTGAATAAATATGTCACAGATACTTTCTATTATTTGGATTAAAGGAGGCCTCTAGCAGTTCCAGTGGTAGAATCAGTGTTGAGCTGAGTTTGTAAACACAAGTTTATAGGAGAAATAAACTACTATGCAATATAAATAGTAAATGTTGTTTTCTGGATCCCCTGTACTTGTTTCCACCAAATGCGGAATATAAAACTCCCATTAGAGATGAACTCTTAAACTCATATTTCTCTTATAACCTCCTTCTGCTTCCTTTAGAGAGGAAGAAAGAGAGTGAGAGGGAGAGAAATAACACACAAATATATAAAGTGTTAATGATTCATGCTCTCATTCCCAGGAACTAGGGCTCATGGACTTGTCTTCCCTGACACCCACAGAGAATGACTGGATTATCCAGGTGAGAAGTGATGCCTCCTATTCTGTTAAAGCAATCAGCGAAATGAATGAGTAATGAGTGAGAGAGTATTAGTAACACTGGTGCTTTTTTTAATGAGCTCAATTGTCTTTACTGCATCTCCCTAATTTCCTCATCTTGCTAAATAAAAGTTTATTTATGTTCTTTAGTGTAAGATAATTTCCACAGCTGAGCTTTAATAAAGCACAAAGAGGTACAAGAAGAAACACTACAGGAAACTAATGAAGGCAAAAATGAAAAATGAGAAAAATAATAAATTTTTATTAGGGATTCCCTACCAAGAAACCCCTGAGTGTGAGAATAATATAATTTCACCAAGAAGAAATATTACTTAACATTGATGTGTTCTTGCTTGAGAATGGGAGGTGGGTATCCTAGCCAAGGGTAACTTTACAGTGTACCCCTATTCTAGCCACTCATCTTTTGTCACTCTACCCTAAACTTTGGATGGAATTGGTCTTTTAGGATTACAAAAAGAAGACTCTCAAATTATTTAAGTATCTGGAAGGGGCAGGGAGAGATATTTGACTACTCACCAGCCCACCATCTACAGGTGTGTGGGTGCTGCTTCTGGATTACCCTCCCACATTCCTACATCATAAGGGGATATCTTTTCTGTGATGTGGACAGAGGAGCACTGTGAGTGTTCTGGGCTGCTATAGAACTCAGATCTATACAGAGGGTCTCTGGTAGGACACAGCAAACTCTTTGGGCAAGAGTAGATTTGTTTCTGGAGGATGACAAGGGTCTTGAAGGTGATACTGAGAAGGAGGTCACCGGCTGGTTATTTAAGGAACATAAGTATCTGTGACTTTGATTTAGCTTTGAAAAACCCTAGGATACTATCCTGCAGAGATCAGGAAAAGGAGGGCAAAAATAACAAAGAGGACTGAGAAGTGGCAGCTAATGGAGTAGAAAGAAAACCTAGATTGGAGTCCAAGTCATGATTTTATTGCTAGTAGGAGGATAGGAATGATCAACTGCGTAAAGTGCTTCTCTTAAGTAAAGTATCTAAAGACTGAGATTTGAATACTAGATTTAGTAATATGAAGTTATTAAAATTATTTCAATGGAATATTGGGGGAAATCACTGATTAATGTGTATATAAAGACACAATGTAAAGAGATAAATTAGATACAATCACTTATAATCAGCAGTAGTATTTTTGATGAGAAAGGGAGTAGTTTGAGAGGAGAATGTGTTCAAGATAGATTTTTATTGTAAAAGAAACAGTAGCACATTCATATGCTATAGGAATAATCTCATTGAAGGGGTGTCAGGTTCTTAGCTGGGGCCCAAGGGGAGTTGGTGGATGGGTGACTGGTAGTTGAAAGAACACTTGGGGGGCCATAGGCAGGTGGGATATGGCTTTATTATGCATGCACTCTAACAGTGTCAGGGATACATTTATGCACTTCACAGACAATAGCGGCTCAGAGCCAAGTGATGAGCCTACCCATAACATGGTTACACAACCGTGATTATATAATGCATGGGATTGTGTGCTTGTGTTCCAATCCCACTGTGTCATGCTGCACCAGATGTTTAACTCAGCCTACTCTTGACTGGCGCACAGCTACTTGTCTTACAAGGGGGAAACTGATAATATTTTTGAAAGGGGAATATTGCAGAGTGCTGTTGTAATTGCCCAATGAGTTCTTCTTGCCTGTTGCACAGATAAAACCATTGAGATAGCATTATTGCAGTATGGAAAGAGTTTTAATTAGTACAAGTCTGGCAAAGTGGAAGGACAGGATTTTATTATTACTCAAATCAGCCTCCGTGCCAACTCAGAGGCTAGGATTTTTATGGATATTTGATGGGTAGGCGGCTAGGGAATGGGTACTGCTGATTGATTGGGGATGAAATCATAAGAGTGTGGAAAAGGGGCTGCTTGTTCTGAGTCCACCCTTGAGTGGAGCCACATGTCCAGATGAGTCATGTGTTCATGAGTCACGGGTCCAGGTGGGCTTAGTTGGTTGTCAGATGCAAAAGTCTAAAAACACCTCAAAAGACCAATTTCAGGTTCTGTATCTTCCTCAATTACTCTGTAGCTTCCTCAATCGCTCCTACAGACAACATCACTATTGTTATAACAATGTTATCTATAAGAGATTTAAGGAAGTCCCAAACCTTGTGACCTCTGGCCATATGACTCCTGAGCAGTAAGGGATTATAGAAATTATGGCTACATTTTTGAAGAACTCAGGCCCCATCATCTTAATTTCATGACCTTTCATCAAGTGGCTTCAGTCCCTGAGGTGGCTTCCATCCCTGAGCAAGGAGGGGGTTAGTTTTAGGGAGGGACTATTTCATCCCTGCTTCAAAGTTAAACTTTAAACCAAATTTCCCCCTTAGTTAGCTTGGCCTATGCCAAGAAATGAGCAAGGACAGCCAGCGTGATGAGACTAGAGGCAGAACGGAGTCAGCCGTGCTAGACTTCCCTCACTGCCATGATTGCAAGGATGGCTTCACTGTCCTTGTGTAAACAAGAGGAGATGGGAGAAAGTACTTTTAGAAATTAAGGCAAATAGTTAATCTGTTGTGACACAAGGAAAGGCAGCGTACACAGATACAGGTGTTGTTAGATATATAATTGATCTACGTGAATTACAAGATATACTTTTGTAATTGCTCCAATTTTTACGTGAATTAGGAAGCAAGATCTTCAACTGAGAGTGAAAGGTGAGATGTTGTAACAGACAGAAAAATATGAAATAGTACTCTCAGATAGTAAGAAATGAATATGCTGGGGGAATTGAGTATGGTTGCCAGGAAGCATTAAGGCCTACTTATGATTGATGATAATTAATTTAAAGTTAGATCAGTCAGCAGGTTTTGTGTTTTCTCTAGCATCATTTTGCTACACAGGTATAACTGTGGAGCAGGTAGAAAGTTGGATTTAACCAGGGTTGCTGTTAAATTTTACTTTGTTTAATACTTTATATTTTACAATCATCCCCCAGTATCTATGGGAGATTAATTTCAAGACCCCTTGAATACCAAAATGTGTGGCTGCTCAAGTCCTTTATATAAAATTGCTTAGTATTTGCATATAACCTACATAATCCTCCCATTTAATTTAAATCATTTCTAGGTTATTTATAATACCTATACTATGTGAATGTTGTAAAATAGTTACTATAGTGTGCTTTTAATTTGTATTATTTCTAATTGCTGTATTTTAAAAAATATTTCTTGAATATGCTTGATCTGTGGTTGGTTGAATTCTTGAATGCAGAATCCGTAGACACAGAGAACTGATTACATATTGAACTGATTATAAATTCCTGTTCAAAAATCAAAACAATAAAAAAATGCACACATTGAAATGCCTCACTCTCCACCCTGTTCCAGTCTGGCCCACTCTATTACTTCCCCCAGTTTATCTTCAGAGTAACCATTTTCCTGTGTTGGGGCTCAGAAACTGATACTCTCAAATATGTCCTTTTGACATGCTGAATTAAGGAAGCCTCAGGTCTCTCTGAACTTACCCTCACAAATATCTCTTCCGAAGAAGCTGAAGCTCCTTTATCTGCCTAAGATCCAGACCCACCAAGAATAATTGTTCTTTCTTTCCTTCCCTGTTATCTCATTATCCCTTGCAGATAATACTTTAATAGTTCATTAAAGCAGACCAAGATGTGACCTCACCTGAGCAGACCTTTTTACTAGTATAAAGACTGTCTCCAAGTATCATTTAAATTCTGAAGACAACTCTTTACAAGTTAGTTAATCTCCATTCCAGTCATTCTCCTTCACAATCAGTTATTGTCCTTCAATAGAATTCCTCTTCTCCTCAATACCATAACCTGTTTTACTAGGACTGAAGCCTCCATTCTTTCCGTAACCTCAAAATGGTATATAAGTTTCTGTAACTCATTGGAAAGTTGGATCTTTATCCTGAAGGCTCTAATGTATACATATTAAAAACATTTGTATGCCTTCTCTCCTATTAATCAATCTGCCTCATGCTCGTGAATTTTCAGTGAACCTTTAGGTGGCCAACAGCTATGGCCCCACACCTGTATGTATCTAGTCCTTGCTGCTTTCTGCTCTGCCAGGTTTAATTTGTTTGATGCTATCAATGCAATAGGCCAACGGGACATTCTCTGAGACTCAAGGTGATTATGATCCTCTGGACTATATTTCCCCAGAGATCAAACTAGTTTAAGATAACCATGACATTAAGAAAGTGAAGATGTAAATGCTATCCTCCAGGGGTAAAGGTGAGAAATTATTTTTTATTTTTAAAAATTTTTTTAGACAGGGTATCTCTGTCACCCAGGCTGGCATGCAGTGGCGTGATCTCAGCTCACTGCAACCTCTGCCTCCCGGGTTCAAATGATTCTCCCAACTTAGCCTCCAAAGTAGCTGGGACTACAGGCATGCACCACCCTGCCAAGCTAATTTTTCTTTTTTTCTTTTTTTTAGTAGAGATGGGGTTTCCACCATCTTGGCCAGGCTGGTCTCAAACTCCTGACCTCAAGTGATCTGCCCGCCTTGGCCTCCCAAAGTGCTGGGATTACAGGCGTGAGTCACCGTGCCCTGCCAAGGTGATAAATTTCTAATTGTACTTTCAGATCAGATTTCAGAAAACATCATTTACCATGTCAGTAGCTGCAAACTAGGTGACAGAAGTTTTGTTAATTTGTTTAAATATACCACATTTGAAATGGCAGGTGCATTTAACCTCATTACGTTTACTAATCATTCACAATAGTTTTCCAAACTCATTTAGCTTTGCACGGACCAAACAGACAAGTAAGAATATGATAGAAATCATCACTTTTAAATCTTTCAACTCTTTGATGAGGACAAAAATTTACGCACTCGCCGCCATGTATGTGATATTTATTGTTTTTATTGGGAAGGGTGGGCTTCCAAATGTTTTCACAACTATTTCTACTATAAAAGCCCTTATTCCACTGGTAGAAGAGTTTATGAAAGCAATCCGCCAGATGCTGGTTACTGTGAAATAAATTCAATTTGGGTCTTTGGATCTGCTAGACTCACAGTGAAATAGATTTAAGCAAAGACTACATTTATCACCTGCCTTTTATAAGCCCCACTCTGACCTGTGAACCACAGCAGCTTTTTGAGTCTCTCTTACATTCAGAATCTATATTAATGGCCCACAGAAATGCTAGATATTTCTTTCCCCAGGACACACTCACCTAGTTTTTAGCAGCAGGTTATTCTGTGGAAAGGTCTAAAGGAAGTTGTATAATATACATGCGTGGCTTTGCAGCACAGTCTTCTCACAAAAGTACCAATCCTCCCTCCATCAAGGATCTCTGGGGGGACTGACTTAGGTCTGTGAACTCAGAAAAGACCTTCAATTTCCTGTATACTGACCTGGGTCAAGATTGTGCACACCAGACTGAGAGTTTTGTTTTTTGGTTATACAGATGAAGCAACGAGTTAGATATTGCTCATCTATATTGTTTTTAAGAAAACATTAATTAATAAGTCACTGACACAGACTCATGTGGGTTAAAACATTCTGACCACTCCTATAATTCTATGGTTATATACAGTAGATATATAACTGACTCCAAAGATTAAGCACTGTCACATGAAATCTGTCATTCCAGAATCCTATTTTACACTGAAATCATGAAATTCAGTTCCATAATTTGTCTTCCACTGTCCTCTCTGATCTACACTAAAGAATTTTTCAACAATTGTGGTGCTCCTCTTACCAATGCATTTCTTAGGACTCTATTAAATTAAAGGAATCTCTTCCCAAGGGGTACTGTTCTCACAATTAACTTCCTATTATGCATTTATTTTACAGATTAAAAAAAGCATAACAAGGTTAAGTAAATCATATATCTAAGAAGGTAGTAGATGAGATTAGCAACCAGGCAATCTGATATTACCACCCCTAACTACTATGTCATACCACCTGTAACATACATGTCAGCAGAATCATTAATCCTAAAAACTGAAGCAAAGGTAACACAAAACAGCTTTCCATTGTATTAAATAAATTGAGAAGAGTATAGATTCTTAAAGATATATTACAATAAAAAGATATAAGACCAAATAAAAGGTGATTTTTAATGTAAAAAGTTAAAAAGGGACATAGTACAATTCAGTTAAAAACTGAAAATAATTAAAGCCATTTCAGAAATAAAAGTTGTGCTAAAATTGGAAAGGAAATAAAAAAATTACTGGTAAACATACATGGTCATGAAGAATAAGTTGGAAAATACTTAAAATGGAAAGCCACAAATAGATAAAAGTAAACAAAAAATTATACAGAGAAGGCAGAAAAACAGAATATTTGTAGAAATAATGTATCTGAAGAAGAGTTACAACAATTGGGAATGAAAATATTAGACAATATTCCTTTACCGCAGTAAAGGAAGTTCTATATCTGTTTACCTAAAATCATCTATGTCTCTCCCTCATCAAAAAAAATTCATGCAGAACTATCTTCATAAAGAAATACTCTGATTTGATTAATAAACTGATAAACTGATGGTTAACCCATATAGATAATTCTATGAGGATACGGGGGGAAGAAAGGAAGAAGAAAAATTAGAAAATCAAGGAACATGTTACAGGGCAATCAGGTACGCCTTATATGTACATTTAAGGCCACGACCAGAGAATTATTTTCTCTAAAGTTATTAAGGATTAAAGTATAACCCAGAATCCAAGAATAGCTTCACATAAGTAAAATCAACTACCAACTGATTTTTGACAAAGGTACAAATATCATTCAATGGAGAAAAAACATCTTTTCTAAAAATAGTTGGGATATCCATAGGCAAAAATAAAAAAAAAAAAGAAGAAAGAAAGAAAGAGAAGAAAAAATAAAGAATCTTAAAGAATCTTGACCTAAACCTTACACCATAGAAAATAAATAATAGATTTAAACATAAAAGTTTGAGAAGAAATTATAGGAAAAAGTCTGTGGGATGGGAAAAATTCCTAATCATGACATCAAAAACATGATCTCTTAAAAAGAAAAAAATCAGTAAATCAAACTTTATCAAAATTAAATACTTTTGCTCAGTGAAAAACACTGTTAGAAGGATGAAAAAACAACCTATAGACTGGAAGAAAATATATGAAAACCACATATCCAACAAAGAGCTAGTATCTAGAATATGTAAAGAACCTCAGCACTCAATAGTATACCCCAAATAATCTAATCTGATATGGGAAAGAGTGCTTGTGGCTTTCTATCACCACTTAGATTTATTTTAATAATGATTACTTAGACCAGTGGACTGGCAGAAGAATCTCTGTTCATCTATAATAGAATGGAGTTGGGAGTAGGTAGGTCAGAAAGAAATGTCAAAGAAAAATATTCAGAACCTGTAAAATGGAACTGTTAGAAGAAGACAAATGGAAATCTGAATTAAAGTTTAAAAAGCCTAAGGGGATTCAAATACAGTAGCAAAGAGACTTTCTTGTACTAATAAGACATGGGTTTACAATTAAACAACTTTTATAGCAATTGAAGAGCAAGCTGGTCAATGTTGAGACATCAATTAGTGATATGAATAATCAAGGACCAGAAATTTCTCAAAACACTGAATAAGATAAAAAGGAATTGATAATAACAATGGAGAAAATAAAAGCCTTGGAAGACCTAGAGTTCTTATATAGGTCCTAATAGACCTAACATATTAATATATGCACTTCATGAGAAGAAAGAACAGGCAGAGTAGAGGCAATCATTAAACAGATAATAGAGGAAAATTAACTCTGAGGGAGAAAGATCAGTCTTCAGACTGAACATAGAGTTCTAGGCAAGATTAATCACAAAGACACACATTGTAAAACCTATGATCTATAAGGATTAAAAAAATATGAGCTTTCAGGTAAAAAAAATAATGTTCTTATAAAATAAATTTTAAAAAACATCTGACTTCTACCAGATTCCTCAGTTGCAATATATGCATTAGGAAGCCCATGGAAAAATAACTGATAGTTTTTCCTTGGTATCACTGGGGGATTGGTTCCAGGACCCTCTGAGGATACTGAAACCTAAGATGCTCAAGCCTCTTCTATAAAACGGTGTAGTAGTTACATATAACCTATGCACATCCTTCTGTGTACTGTAGATCATCCCTAGTTTATCTCTAATACCAGATACAGCATAAATGTTACGTAAATAGTTGTTATACTGTATTTTTAAATTTGTAAATTTATATTATTTTTTATTTTTTATTTTTTTTTTTTAGTATACTTAATTCCTAGTTGGTTGAAACTGTGATGCAAAACCTGTAGGTATGAATGGCCGACTGTTTACCATTTTTTTAAATAAGTCAACAAGAGGGTCCTAAGTTCAGAAATGTTATTATTGGACACATATTTCTATATCAATGTTTATATCTCTATCTATCTATCTATCTATCTATCTATCTATCTATCTATCTATCTACCTACCTACCTACCTATCTATCTAGTAGTAGATAGTAGTACCTATCTATCTACCTACCTATAGATCTATTTAGCTGGTTACATACATTTTGAGAAATTTCAAGTATTCTTAAGAAAATATTTGAAACATACTTCTAACAAAAAAGCAGACTAGAGACCTGATGAGGAATACAAATGGTAAACATGGTATGTACAGATAAAGACATAGACAAGGCTGATAATCAGCTTGTTTGCATTAGTACAGCTATACTGGTGGTTAAAATATTGACATATTTCTATAGTGCTTGGTCCATAGCTAACGACCTGATTTCTGGAGTCTTCCCCACGCTCCTGACCCTTGCTACTTGGGCTCTTCCCTGTATCCTCTTGACTATCTCCTAGTCTGGCAAGTAAAGGATTAATGTCTGGACCATTAGGAGCCCTGCAGGTTTAAAAATCTGTTGTGAGAGAGCTGTAGAGCTGTGTATCATGAAATTCTCCTACTCTTGTGTGCATCATTAGATACATATTTTTTCCATTGTTCTCTATGTCTCTCTCCTCAGTTAAATTCAATATAGGTTTATCTATTTTTTCAGTCTTCTTAAATATACAGTGCTTGCATAAGGGGAATTCGTTTGTGTACTTGCCAACAGAGATTCCTAATTGCTATGCCCATAAGTTCATCACCCAGAGATGAGCCCTGCTGCTCTATTGATTTCCCTGCCTATAGATCTAAAGACAGATAAACATAGACAAAGAGATCAAAAGAATGGAATATATATTAATGAAATAATACATTTGCTAATGTTTTGCAACCACCTTTTGTGTATACTAACAATCATATTTTCTGTTCAATAAATATTAATGTACACTATTTTACCAATACAATTTAATCAATTTAATCAATTGATTAGTCAATTGATTGATTAATTGACTAATCTATTGATTAATTTAATTTAATCAATAGATTAACTAGGACTAGAAATCAATTTAACTAGTCCTCTGTTTTTCAATATTTAACTTACTACCAGTGTTTTGTTGTTGTAAACAGTAGTGAGCACACTTGCTTCAGTTGATTTGCGCTGCTGTAACAAAATACCTGAGACTGGGTGACTTATGAACAGTATAGATTTATTTTCTCACAGTTGTGGAGCTGGGAAGACCAAGATCAAGGCACTGCCAGCTTTGATGTCTGATGAGGGCCCATTCCTCATAGATGGTACTGTCTAGGTGTCCTTACATGGTAAAAGGGACAGAAGGGCAAAAGAGGGGACAAATGCTGTGTCTTCACGTGGTGGAAGAACAGAAGAGGAAAAAGGGCCTACGCTAGTTCCCTCCAGCCCTTTCATAAAGCACAATCAATTTAGGATAGTAGAGCCCTCAAGACATAATCACTTCCTCAAAGGCCTCATATCTTAATACCACCACCATGAGGATTATGTTTCCAAACATCTCTGGGGTGGGGGTTAAATTCAGCCCATACCAATACTTAGCTCATTTAATTTATTTTCCTAAAGCCATTACTTACAAGTGGAATTCTTGAGTCAACTATCAGCACAATTTTAAATTATTTCATATGCACACCTAATTTTCTTCCAGAAACTAGATTCCTTGATACTGCAATTAGCAGTGTCTTAAAGATCAAGTTTCCACATTCTTCTATACATTAGAAAACAATTTGCTTAATAATGGGTAATTTTTTTCTTTTGCCAATTTAATTCAGTAAAAATAGTATCACATTACCTTAATTTGTATTTTTTAAGTGGAAAGCCTTAAAAAGTATTCTGTAGTTTGTGACAATTATCCCTTCCTTCTCCATTGTTTTTGAATATCCATTTTCCATAAACCAAATTATAATATATATTTAGTTTTTGTCTAGATTTGTGCTGTCTCACAAGGTAGCCACTAGGCAAATATGGCTATTTTAATTTTAATTAATTAAAAATGAAATATAATAAAAAATTCAATTTTTTGGTCATACTTGCCACATTTTAAGTACTCAAAAGCCACATGTGAATAGCAGCCAATGTATCAAACTGCACAGCTATGTATTTTCATAATTGAAGAAAGTTATATTGGACAGTGCTATTCTTGAATTCCTATTCTATAATCCATTTTAAAATTAACGGAGCTTTATAATACTTTAAAAATTAATATGTCTATTAATTTAGAGTCTTTTGAATAAGGCCTATCTTAATAGCTTTTCTCCAGATTCACGAAGGGTATCTTAGTCTGTTAGAGCTGCTATGACAAAATATCATAGACCGAGTGACTTAGAAACAATGGAAATTTATTTCTTACAGTTCTGGAGGCCAGAAGACTGAAATAAAGGCTCCAGCACAGTTGGTGTCTAGTGAAGGCCTGTTTCCTTGTTCACGGACAGCTGTCTTTTTGTTAGAACCTCACATTTTAGAAGGGCTGAGGGATCTTTCTTGGTCCTTTTGTATAAAGGCACTAATCCCTGCCCTGGTTGAAAGACCACACTGAGAAAGAGTGGAGGCTGGGATGGTATGGGGAAAAGATGCTGTCCTTCTGAGAAGTTAAATAGTTTAATGAATACATGTGCCTCTGTTTGTTTCATGTCTTTGGCCAATTTTCAGAGCACTGAAATAGTGGTTTTGACAGTTTTGTGCAGTTCTGTTGTTGTTTCTGAAAGAGTGAGTATGTTGCACTCCTCCCTCCATCATACCAAAGTTACATGATTTTTGTCACACTGTTGAGTTTGCCTGAGACAGAGGGTTCTTGTCTAATTCTGGGAGTTGCTCTACATGGGTGCCTCTTTTGATATTGTAGATTCAGATGAGTTGAGGGGGAAAATGCTTTCCTTACCAGAATTTTAATTTTAAATTTCAGAGAGCACCTTGGGTGGGTGGGCATGCAAAGAAGTAGAAGCGGAAACTGTCAAAGCATTGGCCTTCTCTTCTGGGTGAAAGAGTTCAGTGTTGGCATTGACTGTGGCAGCCAATGAATGCTTTTACTTTCCATAAGATGGTTCCTCACAGTGTTGTTTCCTCATCATAAGGGTTAGAGAGAAGCTGAACAGTGAGGGATTTATCTCAAATAGAATTTCTAAAAAAATGCATCTGCAGGCTTATTTACATTATCATGTTTGTATTACATTATCAGGTTTGTATTGACATGATCACAATACATTTATGGAAAAATGTGTGGGATATTGGAAATTCATCCCACCAACTGAATTTCTGTGAGGAGTTTCTTCATGCATTAATGAAGAAAAATGGATAATCTAAGTTATTGGGGAGTAAATAAAAAGTCTGAAGTATGATTCCAATAGTTCCCCTGACTTGAACCACCAGTGGTGGCAGATGAGGACAGACTGAAACAAACCCAGTGGACGTGGGAAGTGTATCCATTTCCCACTAGGTGGCTGCTTGGGCTGGCCTTCAGATCCTTTGCCAATGAGGGTTTGCCAAGCCACAGGCAGGTAGCCACAAGGGCTATCCTGGATGAGCCCCCAGATATCTAACTAGTTAATGGGTTCTTTTGGCCTGCTATCCAGAAACAGTTGATTTATCAAGCTAGGGGAGTTGTAATTGATATGGTATGGTTGTGTCCCCACCCAAATCTCATCCTGAATTCCTATGTGTTATGGGAGGGACCCAGTGGGAGGTAATTGAATCATGGAGGCAGGTCTTTCCTGTGCTGTTCTCGTGATAGGGAATAAGTCTCATGGGATCCAATGGTTTTAAAAATGGGAGTTTTTCTGCACAAGCTGTCTCTTTTGCCACCACCAAATAAGAGGTAACTTTCGCCTTCTGCCATCATTGTGAGGCCTCTCTAGCCACATGGAACTGTAAGTCCATTAAACCTCTTTCTTTTGTAAATTGCCCAGTCTCAGGTGTGTCTTTATCAGCAGCGTATAAACAGACTAATACAGCAGTAAAGAGTTTAATACACATAGAGCCATCTAAATGGAGACCAGAAGTTTTATTATTACTAAAATTAGCCTCTTTGAAAATTTGGAGGCTAGGGTTTTTCAAGGATAGTTTGGTGGGCTAGGGGTTAAAGAATGGGGAATGCTTATTGGTGAGGAATCCAAATATAGGTGTGTAAAAAACAGTTCTCATGCTCTGTATCCACTTCCAAGTAAAGGTCATAGAGCAGTCTGTGGTCTGGGTAGAGTTATCCATTAGTCAGAAATGTGAAAGTCTAAAAAGACATCTTAAAAGGCCAATAGGCCAAAGGTTCTATAATAGTGTGGTTATTTATAGGAGTAATTGGGGAAGTTGCAAATCTTGTGATCTCCAAAACAGTGACTGGTAATCATTTATTCCTAGGTCTTTGCAGAATTCAGACCCCTCTCATCTTCCTAACCTGATGGACTTTCATTGTTTTAAAAATGTGGTTTAATTTTAGGAAAGCCTATTTTCACTTAAACTATAAACATTTATCCCAAAATTAACTTGGCCCATGTCCAGGAATGACCAAAGGCGGTTTAGAGGTAAAAGGCAAGTTGGGGTTGGTTAAAAGGCTGTCCTTCATTTGCTGCTGCAGCAGCTCAACAGACCTCCTTCACAGTCATAATTTTCTCACTGTTACAGTTTTCACAAAGGCAGTTTTAGAAGATCAGATCCTAAGATTACCTCTTGGAATCCTAAGACTGTCATAAGCTGAAGGCTGCAGAAATTAGGAAACTCGGTGGCAATGTTTAATACTTGCTTATATTAGTGTGGATTAGTTTCTTCATAA